>NC_059483.1:11122633-14010358 GCF_018139145.2 Gymnogyps californianus
GCTTCCCATAACTCACTCTTCAGCCTCAAGTTCTTTTGTCACTGCTTCTTATGAGCTATGGCACTCTGTCCTGCAGTATGATGCTTGGAAATGGACACGAGATTTCAGTCTTTCCTCTATTATGCCTGATACAAGCAGATGCCTGATGCTAGAGCTCTGCATCGGCTCTCAGGAAGAGCTTGCTCTCGTGTGTAGGTCAGTGTCCCAGCACGGACCAGCCTTACCAGGCAGACAGCGACAAACGGCTTCTCACTCACCTGAGAAGATATAGTTGTAGCCAGTGCGCCCATAGAGCTCTCCCCAGCCAGCCAGCGTCGCTGATCTGCAAATATGCTGGAGGAAGATTTTGTTATTAACCACGCGTGCTCCAGGAGTCTTTCCCTTATCAGGTCTCTGGCCTATTTGCTGTCATGTTACATAGAAATGGTTGGTACCTACAGCTACCGCCTCTCAGCGGTCTCCCCTGCGACCCTGGTCCAGATCGAGTTCTCCAAACACATCAAACTCCCCAGTGCCTTATCTGTAGCTAGTTTTTAAACCACATTTTCATCTCCAGTTCTCCAATTCACTAATACAGTCAATTCCTGCCAAGTTAGCAACGTCCACACTCTGTTAATACCCTCCTTGAGCCTTATTTCCACATTCCCGTGGATAAGATTATGGATGGTCCCAGTATGACTCCAGGCAGTTCACTCCTGCAGAAAAAGGTCAGCAGGTTCAGCCCATGATGGCTTCAGTCAAGCTAGATTAAAATTGTCACAGGTATGATTTTGCTATTCATACAGTGTTTCTAAATGGAACTAAGAAAACTGAATTAAGCTACTTAAATTCTAAATGAGACTACTCCTACAGGGCTTCAATACAGTTTAAGTAATCCACATAAAAATGAATCTAATTTCACTTTCTTACAGATCCCCTTGCAGACAAGCCCACACATTCATAAGACCATTTATGCAATCTTGCCTCCCCAGGGAACAGACAAGGGAAACTTCTCTTTAGAGAGAAAAGTTATTCAAAGGGAGCTCACCACTGGGAAGAGTAAGGGGCAGAAAGTGACAATAGTTGTCTTTCCCCTCTCAAAGACCAAATATCTTTGGTCCTTCAGAAGGGACATACATACGGAGAAAACGTTAACTCTTTGGTGCAATGCTCATGACATGGTGGGGTAAAATAGCCTGAAGTCCCCACAGATGACTTATGCAGCCTAGACAGCAAATGCTACCTACTACTACAGGCTGCCTGCTTGTACCTAAGAACAGATTTTTACAGCATTCGGAAAGATGACAACCAACTGAAGACGTGGCTGCACAGGTCAAACGGCAGGGAGAAAGGTCATTTTCTAAGTTAAGACAGGTAACCCATGAAGCTTTACCTTTCCCTTGTACAGAATGACTGGGCAAACAAATCGTCCTCTACACCTCGCCATCTTACTTCGGTTGATAAGGTCCTGCAGTTTGCCAACCTGCACAGTGCTCTCAAACCTAGTGGACAGAGATTTGGTTCAGTACACAGAGCATCTTCTCACACGTCTTTCAGTGAAGTTGCTACAGGCACCCTGGGCTGTAATCCCCATCCCTTTCGCCTAGAAGCCAGCTCTGAAGTTAGCAAGCAAGAGGACACTTCTTTAAGAATTGCTTCCGCGGCTATACAACATGTACGGACGCTTTTCTGTCTCCTTTTCTTTATTTTGAAAGACACCTGCACAGTACATGACAGCAAGCATCTTCAGGAGCTGGCAATATGAGTACCGTCAGAATGGTCTGCTATAGACTAACGTGGATTACTAATGAAGGACTACCAGAGTAAGCCAGTGTCTACAAAAATATATGTTCCGCTTTCCTCCCCACCACCTTTCCATCAAAAAGAAGCTCAGCACTACCAGCAGAGTGCATTCACTATCAGAGTGATAATTTTGCAAGGAAAAATAAATAAAATAGAGAATCAAAGCTTGAACACTCAATGAACCTTAGTTCTGGTCACTTGAGCATTTGTGTTGCCAGGTAATTAGATAACTTTCTGTAAATCAGCTAGTGGGTTGAGCAGGGTAGTTAGATTAATGTCAACTGCATCTGCATAACTAAATTTTGTTTGGTTTTCTGGTTAAAGTTAAAACAGAAATGTGTTCCAAGTTGGAGAAATTTTGGAAACAAGTTAAAATTGCTGCAATTTGTCCAAGTACCAGTCTACGTTTGATAGGAATCCAAACTGACTTCCAAACTACACAGACCTTCAGGAGGAACCGTCAATGCACGGAGGACTAGAGTTTCCACAAGGAATTGGAGAAGCATCCAGACTGACATAATAGAAACCAGATGAAGTCTGGACATAGAAAACTGAATGGCCATGCACTTAGAGATGATTAACTAGAATTTCCAATTAGCCCTTTCCAGCAGTGGAGCTCAGCAGAAGAGCCTAGGTGAACTGGTTGATCTCTGGATGCTCATACATTATCAACATGGTAAGTCTGAAAAAAGGGACAAATACGATCACGGGAAACTCTCCAGGGGGATGGAGAAGTACCAGCATTACTGTGCAGGGCACAAGATCTCAGCTGAGATAAGGCATCTGATTCTAGTGACCTACCCATGCCTGAAAAGGCACAGCAAGATGATTAGGATGGCCAGGGGACAGTCTATGCCACAAGAGAAACCACCACGGATTAATTGGCAGAGCAGATGAAGATGAAGTGAGGACACAACAATATATGCATTAGCGTGAAGGAGAGAACTTACAATGGAGGGGGAGAAGAACTCAAAGGTGAAGGACAATGCTGGCCTAAGAACAAATTAATAACTTTATGCTGGAAGTTAAAAGAAAGTTGCTAAGCTTCAGAACCAGTGAGAGTGTGGAGCAACCTACCTGCAGCTGCCATTCTGGGAAGGATTAAAAAAATTAATCTATTATTAACATGGAAATTGATCTGTTTATGGAAAAGATTATACAAGGTGGTGCTAGTGGAAGCAGGGAAACAGCAAACAAGACCTTCAAATCCTACTTTTTTTTTTAAAAAGGATTCAATTCTCAGAATTCATAGTGGAGGCTTAAGATTTTTCACATTTCCCTACATACACAACTACTTTGGCTGTCCAGCTCCAAAGAGCTTTGACATATACCACAATTTAAAGCACAAGAACCCAAGCTAATCTTCTTTAAACGTTGTGGATGCGAGGGTGCTAAGTGCAAAGACAGGAAAATGCTAACACGATATACTTTACACAGGAGTATGTGAGATTGTGTGCAGGCAAGAGAAGCATGTGCTTGATCAACGCAACCCAAACTCCGCTCATCGCTGTCACTGCAAGCAGCCAAGAGCTCCGCTTCGCAATCTGCTTCCTTCCTCAGAGAGCACGTGAATAACACACACCGCAGGAATGGCCTGTGAGCAGTTTGAGAAGAGATGCCTTCATGTATAATTCCCAATACCAAACTACTTTGAAACTTTGAGAGATTCTGATGTACAGATTTGGTTATGGGGTTGTTTTTAAATGAATGCACGCAATTAAGAGACACATCCTGCACTCTGTTCCAGCTGTCTTTATGTTTCCTTTGCAAAAGCAAATACAGAGGGAAACAAGAACTTTAATACAGTGTTACCAGGATAGCTCTGTGGCACTGCTTCTAAGTCCAGAAGATGGGATTCAGCAAAAATCAAATGCCTGGAAGATCAGAAATTATAAGAGAAGCACCTCCCCAGGAGCTGAGACAAGACAACAGGTTTCACCTCTCAGCACACTAACAGCGCTTCCCCAGAGAGGCATCGCAGCACTGGGGAACGAGTCCGAGCAGCTCGGCAGGGACCTGGGAGATGGGGCGAGCGGGAAGCCCAGCGCCCCACTGGGGACGTGGAAGGATGGGCCCCTCTCCCAGGCTCCCGTGCCTGCTCCCTGGGAAGCCTGCACGCGCATCGGAGAGATCCGCTCTGCTATCCGTCACGGCTGTGCTACAAATAGGGCTCTCGGATCTTCTCGTCTCGAGAACCATCGTCAGTAAAGCTAGAGATAAACATGGTAAGTAAACATAGTTGTACCAAGACTCCTGTAGTAAGGGGAACGGCTGCTCTGAAGAATAGGTGCAATGCTCTTACAGGGACAAGTGATTAAATGCAGCATAGGTAGGAGTAAAATCTACTGAAAAAGGTTCAGAAAACAGAGCACTCTTCAACAGCAGTGTGAAAGAACATCATCAAGGCTGCTTGGCACAAGGTAGAGAATGAGGTGGAAGGAATGACATGTATCTTAACTCTTTTTTTTTTTTGACTTTTGGCTGTTTGGGGGGGGCATTCTTCAGAACTCTGTTTTCCAGAAGATACTGCTGGGCAACCCTACCTCTGTACTAATTCCCTGCCCACCCTCCCCCCAAAATCAGACCCCAAACCTGAATTAATCTTTTTAAATGCAAAGGAAACATCTCCTATAAGGGCAAGCAAACATTTTGGCAACTGTATATTTTAGACAGGCCTGAAGCAGAGATGCTTCTCTTTGGGTAGCCATAACAGCACTGGAACCAAAGCGTTCCTCTCACATTGTTAGATTACGTGCAACTGTCATCACATTTGTTTGCAGCGCAGACACATAACAGGATCGTCAGATGAAACCTGTGTCTGAGATCTGGACATTTTCATTAAGCACAGTCACAGTAAATCTAAGACAGCGACTAAAGAACTGAGCGCATCCCTCCGTTTCCATTGCCTGCAGCGTCTGCCCGCTCCTTCTGGGGGGACATCAGAGATTTCCAAGCGCAGGGAAGGCGCTCCTGGCTGTCAGACGCGCTCTGCTACTCTCTGTGGCTCCTCAGGAGCAGCACCTGACCAAGGGGCACACAGGCCAAAACCACACACCAAATTCCTCCTGCTACCTCCTGCACCTGCCTGGATTTCAGAGTACTGTTAGCAAACTTTGATGAAGCAACATCCTTTCTTCCCCCAGCTGCCCAGCCACAGAATGAACAGGATCAGGAAACTGATCTGGGTTAAAAATATCCATTTTTTGCTGGTTCCCCACACAGCTTCAGAAGCAGCTGTACCAGCAGAATCGACGGGGCAGCGCAGAGTTCGCATAAGTGAGAACTGGTTCCAAAAAACCTTGGTATTCTCAGAGGTGTGAAGCATCCTGCATGCTTCAAGGAGATCTTACCAGCTGATTAAGAACATTACAAAGATGAAAGGCAGCCAAAGACACTCGGTCCTAGAGGGAGTGTCCCGTTCACTGGAAGAGGTTCTTGCGTTCTGTAACACAAGAAGTGCAACAGTCTCTATTTCGTAATTATTCCATAGAATACAATGATGAAAATAAAACCCGGACTTGTCTAAAAATTACTTAGCGGCTTTTACGAGATTATCACCCAGAAATCAGGAGGAGAGGGATGATGAAGGGTAGTGTGTTTCCATGACTCTCTGCGACAGTGTCCTGGTTTCAGCTGGGACAGAGTTAACTCTCTTCTTAGTAGCTGGTACAGTGCTGTGTTTTGGATTTAGTGTGAGAATGATGCTGATAACACACTGATGTTTTAGTTGTTGCTAAGTAGCGCTTATCCTAAGTTAAGGCTTTTCAGTCTCCCATGCTCTGCCAGCAAGCAGGTGTGCAAGAAGCTGGGAGGGAGCATGGCCAGGACAGCTGACCTGAACTAGCCAAAGGGATATTCCATGCCATGGAACGTCATGCCCAGTATATAAACTGGGGGCAGTTGGCCAGGAGGGACGGATCGCTGGTCAGGCATCGGTCAGCGGGTGGTGAGCAATTGCATTGTGCATCACTTGTGTTTTCTTGGGTTTTATTTCTCCCTCTTTTTGTTATATTCCTTTTCATTACAATTATTATATTTTATTATTACTGTTATTATGTTTTATTTTAGTTACTAAACCGTTCTTATCTCAATCCATGAGTTTTACCTTTTTTTTCTGATTCTCCTCCCCATCCCACTGGGAGCAGGGAGGAGTGAGGGAGCAGCTGCATGGTGCTTAGTTGCTAGCTGGGGTTAAACCATGACAGACAGCAAATCAAGACTTGGAAAGAATCAGTATTTGAAATGTTAATTGCCACTGCTAGCTTGCAAAAGTCTTGGAAGAAAACGGGGCACTGAGCATAAGTAGACTTGTTTTGAATACTCATCAGAAAAATTAAGCATCCTTTCCTCTTGCAAGAACAGGAAAAGCAGAAGCATTCGGTTTCTCTTCTCTAAAGACACTCCTAGTTACATTTACAGCTTCAGAATTCAGTTTCCCTTTTTTTGCAGCAAGGACTTTAATCTCTTCTAATCTGATCTAACCGTTAAGCAGAAATTCTCCCACCTGACAGTCAGTTGTGGCTGTTTTCCAAAGACCCCCTCCTACAGCACCCGGCCCACGTGCCAGCGCGGCAGCTGACGGTTTGCCTTCCTCAGGCAAAGCAGCTGGACATATGAGGGGAACTCGGTGACCACCGTCCTTTTGAACGTGTTACTCTTGTCATGGACACAGTTAAGACTGCAAAATTGGATTACGTTTTGTTGGAACAGAAAATAAAAAATGAGAGGCTATCATTAGAGCTGCAGGGAGCAGCTAACGCTCAGCCAGAAGCGAGACCAATGGGATTCTGAGCTTGTGGGTCGAAGTCCAGAAACGGGTTGGCTTAGACTTGCACTAAACTGCAAGCAAGCCTTTCCCGTTAACTCACTAAACCTCAGCGCCCCCTGACCCACGTACCATGGTGGGGGCAGACTATTTCTGTCGAGATTGTCTCGTCTGTCCAGCCCCTATCAGCACCCCCCGCCCCGAGATGCTTTCCAGACTAAAATTTCTCTAATCAGAGGCCTTCCAGCAAGACCACAGGCACTTCACCGAGACAGGGAGAGCATCGCACAGTCCTGCTCCCAGCCACGAGCTCTTTGAGCCTCTGGACAAACTGCAGCACAGCAACCATTAGGATCCAACGCTGTGCTCAGGTCTACTCGAGGACAGCATGCAGCGGAGCTGGCGCTGCCCCGGAGCACCTCGTTTCCTTCGCACCCCTCAAGTTACAGGCTTAGCTCAGCATTCAGCAAGGAAGCCCAAGAGACTCGGGGAGCTCGGAGGAGCCCCACGGGAGCTCTGCAGCGAAGCGCAGCCCTGGCAGGCAGCGAGGGGTGCCCCGGGAGCGGCGTACCCAGCGGCTGACACCGCCGGCTATAATTAGCCGCAGCGCAGCCTGGCGGGGCTTTCCCCGGCCGGCGGGAGCCCCGGAGCGGCAGCGGCTGCCGGCAGGCGCGGAAGCTCCCCGGAGCAAAACGCGAAGCCACCTCCGCCGGCTGTCAACCGTGCGGGACGGGGTGGGGGGCCGGGAGTCGGGGGACCGGGGGCCTTACGGGTCGCGGCCGGCGTCGCGCTCCAGGAGGACGATGTGCCGCGGGTAGTGGGCGCAGACCTCGCCGTGCGCGTTGGAGATCACGCTGTAGCGGTAGTCGCGGCCGAAGAGCTCCAGGCACCGCCGCTCGATCCGCTCCACCTGCGCACAGCCGCCAGTCAGCGCGCGCCCGCCGCACCGCCACCGGTCTCCGGCCCCCCCAGTCCCGGCCCCCTCACCTTAGCGGCGGCGCCGCCGCCATCCTTGGCGCGGTACTGTGCCCGGGAGAACTCCAGCAGCAGCTCGGCCAGGGCACGGTCCCCGGAGCCCGCCGGGGGGCAGCCGCGGGCCGCCGCCATCCCCGCGCCGCTCACCGCCGCCGGCCCATGCCCCCACCCCGCCCGCCGCTTCCGCCCGCCGCCGCCACTTCCGCCCGGCCGGCCAATCACCACCGCGCACACGCCACGCCCCTTCCGCCCGCCCGCCAGCGTCATCGGTATGCGACGCGCTCCCTCTCGCTGCGCCCGGCTCTTCTCCGGGGCTACCGAACCCCGGCTCCGGACCCCCCCGGCTCTCCCCTCCCCCGCCGCGCAGCGAACGGCTCCCGCTGAGCCCCCAGCGGGTGAGGAGCCGCCTGGCTCTCGGTGCGAGCCCGAAGCGGGGCCTGGCGCGGCAGCGGTGCGGCGGGAGGAGCGGGGCCCGGCGCAAGGGCTGGGCACGGCCAAGGCACCGCCGGCGTGGGGCAGGCTGTGCTCCCCAGCACCGGAGCTGCAGCGAGCTGGGGGACGCCGAGGCTTTGCATAAACCACGTTTAGGCCCTCAGAGAGACGGGGGCAAACGCTGGCGGGCACCGCTGAGCGGCTCCGGCCGCGGCGCTGCTCTTCATACAGAATCCCGAAGCGGGTGTTAATTAAAGAAGCCCCTCTGGGGTGTGACCGTACACACAAAGCCAGTCGCAGTGGCAGCGGCGAGGTGAACGGTAGCACGGGCCCCGCAGCACGGCCGTGTGCGCTTGGGAGCGGCAGCGGCTCGTGTGGCCGGGATGGGAGCGGGGACGGTGCCAGCGCCGTCGCGCAGGCACAGGGGCAGCTCGTACTGTTTGTACCGGGGTTAACAGGCACCGCCGTTACACCGCCGGAGGCACGCGGCAGACAGACAGCTCCTTTGCTCTTGCAGGGGAACGCAAAAGTTGTTTTCATCTGCATGCGTCTGATTTGCAAATCGGCTGCGAGCCTTGACAGGACTTGGAAGAGAACGGGGCCTCTGGAGCCGTTCATGAAAGCTGAGTTCAGCGACAGCTGCAGCTAACGCGGTGCATCTTAGCTGCCTTGAGAAGAAAACTGGCCCGAGGCGGTCTGGTCTCTGCTGGTGTTTCGGGGCCAGCGTGAGGCTGCCGGGGCGAGGGGGGAGGATTTTGCCGGCACCTGCCGGCGCACACGTACCTCAGGCCGGCAGCCCGCGACACCTGCCCGGGCACGCCCGTGTGCGCCGGCCCCGCGCCGCCAGGGCACACGAGAGGTGCTGGACCGGGCCCTGCTGCTCCCAGTGCCTGTGCAGCCGCATCGGCGGCAACTTACTCGCTCCGGCCCCACCGAGCGGGTCGGGAAGGCCTGCTGCCCGCCTGGAGGGCTCCTCCGCCAACCCGCAGGTCTCCCCCGGGGTCGCGGAGGGGCCGGGAGGATGAACGCCCTTCCTGCGGGCCCGCTTCGGCCGGACACGCCCACGCGTGTACCTGCCGACACTGGTCGGGGCCGTGCCCAGACACTGTCCCGTGCCCGGGCCCTGCGCGGCACGGCACGGCGGGGCTGAGCAGCCGCCACCGGGCGGGGGCGGGCCGGGGAACGGCTCCGGTGGGCCGGGTTACCGGAGCGGGCCCGCCGCCACCTCAGCCCCACCTCACCGTCCCGCTCCGAACCTTGCCGAGGTGGCCCGAACCGAGCCGAAAGCTGCCGAGCGCGTTCCGAACCGAGCCGAGCCGCCGGGGAGCGGGCCGAACCCCGCCGAGCCTCGCTCCGAGCGTCGCCGAGCCCGTCGCGAGGCGATCCGAACCCGGCCGAACCCTCGGCGGGCGGAGCCGAAGGAGACCGAAGCGGCCCGATCCCCGCGGGGCGCGCGCGGCGGGCTCGGCTCGGCTCGGCTCCGCTCCGCAGTGGCGGGGGGCGCGCGCCCGTGCGCGCGGCGGGGGCGCGCGCGGGGCGCAGAGGCGGCAGCCAAGATGGCGGCGCGGGTGGCGCAGGGGCCGGCAGCCCGCGGGCGCGCCTAGGCCGCGACACCCCCCCCCCCCCCCCCCCCAAGCCCGGGCGGGCTCCCCGCCGTCGCGGGCCCCCTTCCCCCCCTCCCCCCCCCCCCCCCCCGCCCCCTCCGGCAGCGCGGCGGCCGGCAGGATGCTGCCCTCGCAGGAAGCCTCCAAGCTCTACCATGACAACTACGTGCGGAACTCGCGCGCCATCGGCGTGCTCTGGGCCATCTTCACCATCTGCTTCGCCATCATCAACGTGGTGGTCTTCATCCAGCCCTACTGGGTGGGCGACAGCGTCAACACGCCCAAGCCCGGTTACTTCGGGCTGTTCCACTACTGCGTGGGCAGCGGGCTGGCGGGCCGGGAGCTGTCGTGCCGCGGCTCCTTCACCGACTTCAGCACCATCCCCTCGGGCGCCTTCCAGGCGGCGGCCTTCTTCGTGCTGCTCTCCATGGTGCTGACGCTGGGCTGCATCACCTGCTTCGCCCTCTTCTTCTTCTGCAACACCGCCACCGTCTACAAGATCTGCGCCTGGATGCAGCTGCTGGCAGGTACCCACCGGCACCGGTCCCCGACGGGCATCGGCCCCCGACGGGCCTTCTCCGGGCATTGGAGCGGGTGATGGGCGTGGGAGATGCGAGGTTCGCCGGGACAGCAGCGCCAAGCGCGGGCAGCGGGTGCTGGAACCCCGGGAGCCCCAGGCGTTGGTAGCGGGGCCCCTGGCCACAGGGAACACCAAGGTTGCTCAAGGAAGCTGGGCTGGGTCCAAGCACTGCGGGGCCATGGTTCCAGGAACCAGCCCCAGGGCTTCCTGGGACACCGCGGCCAGGCACTAGCACTGACAGAGTACCAGGAACAGGCACCAGCTCGGGGCACTGGTACCCAGGGCTCCCCAGGCACTGGTATCAGGGCTCCTGGCCACAAGGAACGCCAGGGTTGCCCGAGAAAGCTGGGCTGGGTACAAGTACTGTGGATCCATAGGACATCCCAGCCAGGAACTGGCCCCAGGACACCCCAGGGCTTCCTGGGACGCTGACAGAGCACCAGGAACAAGTGCCGGCTCTGGGCACTGGCACCTGGGGCTCCGCGGGCAGAGGTTGGCTTCAGGGAACACCAGGGTTGCTCAAGGAAGCTGGGCTGGGTACAAGCACTGCAGGGCCGTGGGGCATCCCACCCAAGAACCGTCCCCAGGGCACTCCAGGGCTTCCTGGGACACCCAGGCCAGGCACTAGCACTGACAGAGTACCAGGAATGGGCACCTGTTCTGGGTGCTGGCACCCGGGGCTCCCCAGGCAAGATCTGACCCCAGGGAACCACAGAGCTCCCTGGGACACAGCAGGAAAGCTGGATCAGGGACCCACCTCAGGGGACCCCAGAACAGGCACCAGCCCTGGGGCACCTGGACAGCCTGGAGCACCCCAGGACAGCTGGGCCAGGCACTGGCCTTGGAGCACCCCAGGACACCCTGGGCCAGGGACCAGCCTTGGGGCACTCCAGTACACTCCAGTCAGGGACCAGCTTTGGGACACCCTACAATAAGTCCCACAGAGTCCAGGATCAGCCGCAAGGATGCCCTAGGACACCCTGGACCTGGGACCACCCCCCTGGGGACCCAGACCCCCCCGGAGCACCCCACATCAGGGACTAGTCTCCCTGTCTACCCAGCCCCAAGGGCATCCCTAAGCAAGCTCGCCCCCAGGGGATACCCACTTCAGGGGAACCCCCAGCCCCTGAAGGGACCCCATCACTGGCAGGAGCCCATGCATGGGCCCCCCAGCCCTGTAAAAGCATCTATGCACAGACAGACCCTCCAGCTCCCCCTTAAAGAGATGTTGTACCCAGGCCCCCCTCCAGCATCATGAAAGGGCTGTGGGGACAGACCTTCCACAGCTCTCCGTATAAACAGACCCTGAGTACAGTGCTTCCCACAGAGGAACACCATACATTTACCCTGGTGTCTCCTCAGAAGTGACCACAGGCTCAAGCCCAGTCATTCCCCCAAAAGTGGCCCTGTCTGTAGATCCTCCTTAGCTCCCTCCACAAAAGAAACCCCACCATAGATGTACCCCAACACCCTCGTAGACTCACTCCTCAAAGGCACACTGTACAGTAACCCAAACTTTTCCTCAGAAGGGGAACTGATGTGTATATTAATAAGGATCCCAAGTATCCCCTTGTGCGCAGACCTCCAAGCTGTCCTCACAGAGGGTCTGTCCTTTTGGGAGAAAGACTCTGAGAAGAGATGCTGAGCTTCCCCCGGTAGTGGGACCCTTCGCTTCCTTCTTTCTCCAGTTTTACCACATGTGGAAAGACCTTGTGTTACTCCCCACTGCATACAAAGTGTGAATAGACCCAGAGCTTCCACCAGAAGGACCCAGAGCACCCCATATTCCTAATGAAAGTACCCCAGTCTGCCCCCCCCGGGAGAAGGGCCCCAGTCATTGATGTGGGAGGATACAGCCTCCCCATGCTAGGGGCTTGCAGCTAGCCCGGCTCTCTCCCTTGCAGCTGGCTTGGGCTGGAAAGCCTGACCTCTCCTCACCCAGATTAGGACCACAGCCAGACCTGGTGCTGCCTTGGCTTATGGGGAAATTCCTTCATCTTTAATTTTCCCTGTCCTGAAGATTTACTGGTTTAAGGCAAGCTCAGAGCCCAAATCCTACTGATTGTCAGCAGCTTAATCAAGTGGCTTGGAGCACCCGGACGCTGCTGCTGCTGGGCAGGGAGCTGCGTGGCGGAGGGCACTGCACTGAAGGTAGCCCCGGGCTTCCTCCCCGGTGTCTCCTATCCTGCCCTGGCTCAGGCTTGGGTGGCCACAGCAGCACCCTGCTGCTGTCACCTCTGGATACTCCTCGCCCTGCCCTGGGGCTTGTACCTGCTCACGCTTTGCACCTTGTGGCTACACTTGCGTTGCTCACAACTGCACTTGTGAGAACCCCGAGTGTGTGGCTTGCTGGGGCCATGGGCCAGCTCTCCTGGCCCCAGCCGGCCCAGGCTTGGCTCGGAGCTCTCCCAAACCAGCACGGCTAAGCGGCCTTTCTGTGTTGGGGAAAGTCCAAGGTGGCATTAACAGAGACTGGCCATCCACCCTGCCCTGAGATGGGGCAGCATGAGAGAGCTTCTGTCCTGCAGGAGAGGCTGGTGTCACCATCAGGGAGGGCCAGGACGCAGAGGTGGTGGGGTGATGTGTCCTGGCAAGAGGGAGCCTTGTCTAAGGGGGGCCGGGCAGGGCTGAACTTCCCTGGGCTTGTCAGAGGCAGCTGCAGGTGGCTGTGTTACCTCACGCAGGGAGAAGGAGCTGCTGTTACCCAATGTGTGGACACCATGGGCCAAATTGCATGGGTAGGGCAGGGATGTGGCCTGATGCAGGCTCCGGCACAGTGTGATGGCAAGCTTTGGAGATTCACCCGCCTGGGAGGTCGGAGGGTTGTGCCAGAGCAGAGGGCTTGGAGGGGCAGAGAAGGAAAAGGCATTCCTCCTGCCTCGGTGAGGTTTTAGCTGAAGGAGGACTTGCACCACTACAGCAAAAGCAACAGCGAGGCCCAAAGTTTCATGGTCTCACTGGTGAAAACCAGAGAAACAAGGTGAAAGGCAGAGAGATGGGGCAGAGGTGGGTCCACCCTGTCCCTGTGGGATGGCCGGTGCAGAATACAGGGCTGCTGAGCGAGGGCAAGAACGGGCTCTTCAGAGGAGAAAAATCAAGAGCAGGAAGGTGGGGGAGGAGGAGAGGAGGAGGATCAGGAATTCAGTATCTCTTTCAGAAAAAAAAAAAGTTTAAATTGTCAATGTCTAATTAGTGGACGACAATCAAGGAAGGGTTTAATTAGAGTTTCACAGAAAGCTCCAGCTCAAAAGCCACTGCCCCCCTAGGAGGAAACTGGATCTAATTAAGAGGAAAGACTCTGCTTTATCGCAAATAGAAACGTAGCCATCTGCCCTGTTCAAAATCCCAGTAACGCAAAACTGGAGATTTTGCTAAATCCTTCTGTTATAAAACCAGAAATGGGCCTTTAACATGAGCACATCAACAACTGTACGACTGACACCACCCTGATGCCACCCCAGTCCTCAAAATTAGTGGAGGAGCTCCTTCAGAAAGTCCCACGGGATGATGCTTGCTTGAAGAGAAATGGGCTGCGTGGGTGATCCCTCTCATCCACCCTCCATGGAGGGCAGGTACAGGAGTGAGATGAAGGCAGCTGGGCTGATTTTGTGGATGCCTCCATTCCGGCGACCACATAGCAGTCATCTGCTGGAGACCAGAGCACAGGAATGCACCACCACCACCACCACGCACTGAGGAGGCTGCCCAGGAGCCTGAGCATTTCTTCTGATCCCTAATTCTCTGCTGTAATGTAAGACGCAGTCACCCCATGAGTTAACCCTGAGCTTTGAACAAAGTTGTCCTGGTGTCTGGCACTAACACCGGAGTGAGAGACCCCAGCTGCCTCTGCGTGGCACTGCACCCACCTGCCTCCTGTGAGGACAGTCACTCCAAGCAGGTCCAGGGCTCTGTTTTCAGGGGGCTTCGGTTTTGTACTTACGGTCTACTGAGGGTCAAAAGAGGCAGCCAGCTGAGCACACAGTCCCTCTTGCACGGAGGAAGTGACTGGCCACGTTTGAAGGTGTTTCCCTGCACTTCAAGTCCAGCAGTCAGTGTGGTGAGACCTTCCAGCTCCCTTAGGCCAGGCACAAGCATGACGCTAGGGTGCCTTTCCACCCAGGGCTGTGTCATTGGCCGTGGGGCTGGGGTTTGTCTTTATCAGTGGCACTTTGGAGTTAATTGTGCCGTGTCCAGGCACCTTGCCTGATGGAGAATGTGATAATACATATCCGTCTCAGCCCTTTTCGCCTTTGGGAGACCCTCTTCAGAGCTACACTCACACCTCGGATGGGCCCTTCCCATCCACCAGCACGTGAACCAGGAGCAGAGGCAGAGCCTCGATCAGCGGCTTCATCTTCTGCACGTGAGCTGCATTTGCCACCAGCTGAGTTGGGACCCCTCACACGGCGCAGCTGCACGGCTTCGTTTCGGCACATCCGTGGAGAGGAGTGGTTAGGAAGCCTGTTGCCAACTGCCGGGCTGAGCACGGCTGAGCTGCGAGGTGCGGTGGTGTGGCTGCGGCCTTAAGGGAGAGCAGGGTCTGGCCCGAGCGAACGCCGCAGCCCCGAAACACTCCCTGGTGCTGGTGGTGATGCGGTGGCTCTGCTGAGCCAACGTCAGGACGGGCTTGTCTTCCCGACTGGGACTTGCTGGAAAGCCAGCTCCTCTCGGAGAGAGTTTGAGGTTTCAAAAAAATTGTTTTCATGGATATAAAAGTCATTCATTGAAATTCTTAATGAAAAAATTAGAGACGGATACCACTGCTCCAAACCAGCTAGGAGTGTAGCTGGGACAGCTGCTGGGAATGAGGATGAAGTAGCCTCAAGCCCTTTCTCTGCCCAAGGCAGAAATATCGCCAATATATGATCTTCCAGGTGAACCGCTTCCACCTGCAGATCTTGCAGCAAAAAGAAGACATCTGTCATGGTTTAACCCCACCTGGCAACTAAGCACCACACAGCTGCTCGCTCACTCCCCCCCCCAGTGGGATGGGGGAGAGAATCAGAACAGTAAAAGTGAGAAAACCCGTGGGTTGAGATAAAGACAGTTTAATAGGTAAAGCAAAAGCCGTGCATGCAAGCAAAGCAAAACAAGGAATTCATTCACCACTTCCCATCGGCAGGCAGGTGTTCAGCCATCTCCAGGAAAGCAGGGCTCCATCACGCCTAACGGTTACTTGGGAAGACAAACGCCATCACTTCGAACGTCCCTGCCTTCCTTCTTCTTCCCCCAGCTTTATACGCTGAGCATGATGTCCTATGGTATGGAATATCCCTTTGGGCAGTTGGGGTCAGCTGTCCCGGCTGTGTCCCCTCCCAACTTCTCGTGCACCCCCAGCCTACTCGCTGGTGGGGTGGGGTGAGAGGCAGAAAAGGCCTTGACTCTGTGTAAGCACTGCTCAGCAAGAACTAAAACATCCCTGCATTATCAACACTGTTTCCAGCACAAATCCAAAACGTAGCCCCATACCAGCTACTATGAAGAAAATTAACCCTACCCCAAGCAAAACCAGCACATTCTCCACCGCTTATTCCATACCATTTACGTCATGCTCAGGGCCCACACTATCCAATACATCCTCGTTAGCCACCACCACCCTTCCCATCCTTTGATATAATACACAGATATCATTCCCCTAGTCTATGGACCACCCCTGTGAAATGTCTGTAAAATGTCCATAAATGTCTACAAATGTCCACAAAATGTCCATTGAGTTCATTTAGTCCATGACTTTGGGCTCCATCTCTTATGGTGGTCACTCAGGACAGGAGAGGTGGTGTGTTGCGTGGAGTTACGGGGCACCAAAGCCAGCTCTGGTCGGATCACTGCTGCACTTGCACTGCTTCTTGTAAGGCTTGTCCTCCACTGGTTTGGGTGGTTCCTGCTGTAGTAATTCCTGTAACATGCAACTCAAATCATGGGTTACAACAATTTAAAGGTATTTGCATTACAGTCTCCACCCCTGCTCCGTTTGGACCAGACCGTAGGGTTTAACATTGCAATGATCTCCTCCCCTTGCCCCTGCTCCGGCTTGGACTTACCCACAGACTGCAAAAAAACTTTGCATTTGCTGAATTACCGGCTTCTGGCCCCCAAAAAAGCTTTCTTGAAGATTTCCCCTCTCCTTCTCCTGCCAGTCCTGTCGTGCAGCGGGGACAGGAGCAGCGACGCAGTGCAGACCTCGTGTCCGTCCAGCGCCTTGTGCTCCGCAGCAGCCAGCCCCCGGCTTTGGAAGGCAGCGTAACCCCCCCGTAGTAGCTGTTGATGTGCCTGCGGACCCGCAGGGAGGGGCTGAGCCGGGCGTTTCGGAGCCGCTCGTGTCCTGGAGCTTACATCCCTTAACTCTTGTTCCAGATAAAGTACCTGTCAGTTCTGATTCATACGAACTCGTAACTCTATTCTGAATCCTGCTGATTTTTTGGCTCAGAAACAGCCCGTGGAGCAAAATGCCGTAAGGGAGCTCCTGTCTGTGTAAATGGCCGGTGCTAGCCGTCCCAAGCACGCTGCCTTTAATTTTCATTTCTTTTTGAGGGATTTCTATTTTTAGGAGAGCGGGGGCTGTGTTTTTCCCCTTTCCTTTTGGCACTCAGCTCTCAGGAGGTTTCCTCATGAGAAGCAGCCGCTCCAGACCCCAAAGTCACAGCACAGCCCCTGTTCCCCTGCGGGTTTGGGGCTGGTGTGCAGTGCCCAGGGGCACCACGTTGGGGATCTCCAGCGGGGCCCCCCGATGTGCCGATGGCACAGCGTCGCGGCGAGCGGCCGTAGGCACAGTGCAGGATATGGCACCCAGAGCTTCCTCCCCTTTGGCGCAAGGTAGATGTGAGGGGCCGGGGGGGTCACCGAAATACCCCCAGCAGAGAGGCGTGTCCATGGTGAAGATGGGAGTGATGTGCATGAGGGCAGGGGACAGCCAGCTCGCTGAACCTGAGGGAGGGCGAGCCGCTGCCCATGGGGCCAAACGCCTCGCTGTCCCCAAGCCAGGTTTAACAAGCCCCTTTGGGACCCAGCAGTTGCTGGTTTTCCCCCAGTTAGCCCCGCATTTTCTGGTTTTCCATCCCTTGTGTGTCCTGTGGCAGTGTGATGCTCTGCGTGCCCGTGCTCGGGGGGAGGTCACGTCTCTCAGCTGCAGGACATGTCCTTAGCCCCTTCCACCCACGGCGGGTGAGAGAAGTAAAAGCCAGTCTTCACCCAAACCTGCAGATTAAACTAGACAACAAAAGTGATTAAAAAATCAGATATGAATCCTTCAGGCACAACTGCATGGGACTGGAGCGGCGCTGGGATAACCGTGGTACTCGGCAAACACGCAGGTTACTCAGATGGTCCAAATTAGCTAAATGCACCTTCTACCAAGGGAT
Source organism: Gymnogyps californianus (assembly GCF_018139145.2). Lineage (NCBI taxonomy): Eukaryota > Metazoa > Chordata > Aves > Accipitriformes > Cathartidae > Gymnogyps > Gymnogyps californianus. The sequence continues at coordinate 11,140,130 of NC_059483.1, forward strand.
GTTATCCTGCCAGGCGGAGCCTCCTGACCTCTCTGCTAAAATCTTGCTCCAGTGTTGCAGCCTGAGTCATAACATTGAATTCCCTTCAATTAATTTCTTTTGCAAGGATATCAAAAGCCCTTGAGATGCCCGTTTCATTTCTAGGGGACCCTGACAAGGGAGCACCAAGGAGTGGGAAGCCACGAACCAGCTGCAAAACCAAGCCGAGAAATGCCGGTTTCCCCGGAGCCAGAGCCGCAGCCCCAGCAGAATCCCGCGGGTGGCCCTGCAAACTGCAGCCGGTTCGTCCTCCCTCTGCATACACCCTGCCCCGGTGATCACTGAAAGGCCCAGTCTCAAATCCATCTTTCCAACTGGGAAAACTCTGGAAGAGGGAGTTGGAGCCCAGGGCCTTGGGGAGGGATGGCAGCTGTGGGCTGTGACGAAGCAGCCGGCTGTCCTCAGTGCCACTGGCAGTGGGGATCAGCACCCTCAGAAGAACGGGAATTAAAAGCAAATGGACAGGAGTTGGGTTATTTTTTTCCTCTTTAATAGCATCTCTTGTAGGAGTCATCACTTGGTGTTTTTCATGTGGTTGCAAGGCGTCAAAATAGGCTGTTTTAAACAAAAACCAAGATTTTCCTGCAGGTCTGCAAGGGACCTTGGGGCGTTTGGAGGCAGGTGCTGGCAGAACGGTGCTGTGGGCAGAGGGACGGGCAGACAGAGCCCCGTCCTCGCGCCCCGCAGACCTGCTGCAAGGGGCTTGTTGAAAAGGGCAGCGCCGAGGCCTGTCGACCGCGTGGGGATCCCCTCCTGGTTCTTGCTCTGCACTTCAGTGTCACTCCTTGCTGCAGGCACGGGAAGGTGTTTCCAGGGCATTGGGCGGCCTGGGGACACGCAGAAAAGGGAATTGCTTGTGACAGAGCAGAGGACTTGTCTTGCTGCTGGGAACATGTAGGACAGACGGGAAGAGGAGAGCACCGTGCTGCTCTTTGCTGGGAGAGGATCTGCCTTTGGTGGCATGGCCCCACCACGGCCGCTTCTCGGGGAGCTGCAGAGCAGCAAGGGACTCGTGGGAAGAGGCTGATCGCCCTCAGGCAGAGGCATTCGGGTACATGCGGTGACTCGGGCACGCTCCTTTGCCTTGGTAGTAAATTTGTAGTTTAATTCTCTCTGGCAAACGGGGGCTGTGAGATCTCGGGCAGAGCTCCTGGAGCTGCTCTGGGGGCCAGGGCACAGGCTCCCCCTGCCCTGGTGCCAGTGCAGAGCGGGCACACGGGGACCAGGGCAGGCAGAGGCAGGCTAGAGCCAGCCCCTGTGGTCCTGGCAGTGGCCATCACTGCCTGTCCCCCGTGGCTGTGTTGTGACAACCTGCTGCACCGGTGGCTCACATGCTGTGCGTTTTTCCTGTACCTTTTTGAGCTGCTCTCTGCTTTTGCCTTAAACTCTGCCTCTCGTGTCCTCCACGAGTGCTGTAGCCCTCCAACAGGTTAATTCACTGCCTCCTGCGTCACTGCCCCGCTCTGCCATGTTTGGGACCTGCTGATGTCCTGGGAGACCCTCACACATGCACCTGTGGTGTTTGCAGAGCGGCGAGCTCTCGGCAAGCTCCTGCTTTACTCAGGCAGCTGGATCCACCCGGAGCCCAAAAAAATGCTCAGAAATGCAGGGGATGATGCTTGCAGAGTCCAAGGAAAGACCCAGGGGCTGCTGTTCTGCTCCTGTGAAGGACCGACCAAAGGCTGTGCACAAAAGCTGGGAGCCTGCACAAGCCCTTGCTGGTGCAGGTAAAATTGGCGCCTGATTTTTTTTTACTTACATTTGCCGCCTTCTGCCACCCTGGAGCGCAGCCTTGTTCTTCTCCTCTGGGCTGACAGGCTGTCGCTGAGGGCTGCTGCCCACCCAGGCAGCTGGGGCGCTCACCTTGCCGCTTGCCATGCTTTCCTCTGGCCTCACCACGCACTTGCGGCTCTTTTCTCCTCCTCACCGATTTCGGCAGAGCTGTTACAGCCGTGCCCATTTCCAGGCTGGGTCATGTCAGCCTGACCAGCACTGCGGGGGCAAAACCACCCCCTCAGCAGGGATGGCCACAGAGCACCTTAGCTTTTTTCACAGCTGCACTGCACCGGGAGCTCAGTGGGTCCTAAAATCCTCTTGGCATCTCTGCTTTCCCGGGAAGAGTCCCTGGCATAGGTCTGCCGCTCCTCCTCACCTTTAATTCAGGCCCTCGGCTCACTTAAATGCCATCTAGCTCGAAGGTTAGCAGGCAGGCCAGGTTGCTCCTCACCATTTACCGTGCAGTGCCCAGCATCGGTGCCGATTATACGTTTCCTTCCAGAGGGGATGGTTTTAGGTTGGCCCGGTCCCAGCGGGCAGGGAGCTCCCCCAGACGTGGCCGTGCTTGGCTGGGAGTCCCCGGTGACGATGTGCAAGAGATGCCGGCTTGTCGGCTCTTTGTGCATGCACCGCACTGTGCAGTCATGCGGTTCCGGGGTGGCACCGGGGCTGTGTACGGTGGTAAATCAGCTTGCAGAGCTCGCCTCTGTCTGCCAAGCTGCTTTTACCAAGCAGGTTTGTAATGTGGACGGAGGAGGCAGAGACCCGGCAGCAGCTGGCGGGTGGTAATATGTGCCGGTGCCTGGGCTGCCGAGGGTGACTCACCTCGGCGTCCCTGCCCTTTCCTGGAGAGAGCAGTCAGCGCAGATCATCGGGACGCGAGGGCCGTGCCGAGTCCCGGTGCGATGCCCTGCGCCAGCCCTGCGCTCGCTTGCCAGCCAGACCACCGGCTGCCTGTCCCCCGGGGCTGCCGCTGCGGCAGCACTCGTGCCCGGCAGGGTGTTTGCTGTCCCTCCAGCAATACGGGATGGGGAGGTGCCTTGTTACTTGTGTGGGCACAAGCCTCTCGGTTCTTCCCTAACCCAGGACAAAAATACTCGCAGGGTGCCCCAGCCGCTCTCCAACAACATTAATATTTTTAGCCTTCCCAGCTGATATGGGGCAAGGAGCTGTTGTACTTGCTGTAGTTAGAAAAAAACGTCGCCTCCTTGCCTTGACAGTCACGGGCTTTGTCTCGGCATTTCCCTTCCTGTTTGTCCTGGTGCTTCCTGACGTCTCCCTGCTCGGCACGGAGTGTGTGGGACAGAGGCACGCTGAGCAACGACCCCGCTGGGAGCGGTGCTTGCAGGCTGCGAGGCGGTCGGGTGTTGGGGCTCCTGGGGACGATGACCCTCTTGGCAGGCAGCATCCCTGCCCGCAGCATGCCGGTGGCTCCTGCCCACATGCAGGGAGCCTGCGGTGATGAGGAAAGCCCATGGGAACCACTGATCCTGTGGTTGGTGCTCGAAGAAACCAAGACTCTGAAGTCCCCATTTGTGTGTGGGCCAGGTTTGGGGCAGCCATGTGCAAACGCAGTCCCCTGGGGCTGCCGGGGCAGCGGTGGCTGTCACCTGCCGTGCCGCCTGGCTGTCGTGGGGCCAAGATGGGCTCCCTGCCAGGCGCGGGCTGCACTCATGCACTCACCGGGGGGCTCAGCGCCCGGCGCTGCCACCTCTGTGTCCCCTCTGATGCTTCCCCCTCCTCTCCCCCTTGCAGCGCTCTGCCTGGTGCTGGGCTGCATGATCTTTCCCGACGGCTGGGATGCAGAGACCATACGGGACATGTGCGGGGAGAAGACGGGGAAGTACTCCCTGGGAGACTGCTCCGTGCGCTGGGCTTACATCCTGGCCATCATCGGTATCCTCAACGCCCTCATCCTTTCCTTCCTGGCCTTTGTCCTCGGCAACCGGCAGAACGACCTGCTGCACGAGGAGCTCAAGACAGAGAGCAAAGGTGAGCGCCGCGCTGCCGGGGGTCCCGGGGCCCCGTGCCACAGCCCTGGGGGGGATCCCGGGTGGGAATAGCCCGGGGGGCTCGGCCCCTCTGGCAGCCTGCAGCTGGGAGAGGGTCCCGCGGGCTTAACTGCCACCTGCAAAGCGAGGCAGGCCGGGCAGGGTGGGAGCAGGCTGCTGAGCCCCTGCCCTGCCTGACGCCCTCTCTTCTGTTTCCACAGATTTTGTCGGCACTGCGGTAAGTCCTGAGTGTCGCTGTCCCGTCCCCTAGCCCTGACCGTGCGGCGTGTCGGGATGTGACTGTGCTGGGTGGCCCCGTGTGGGATGGGATGGGGGGACCCTGGCTGTGCGGGGCAGTGGGGCTGGGGGCACTGCGGACAAGGGGGCAATGGGGAAGGGGGGCAGCAGGGCTGGGGACAGGCATGTGCATGGCACGTGCTGGTGGCACGATGGCGCAGTGAGGCCTGCCCAACACCAGCCCCGACCCGCTGTGCTCTCCCCGCAGAGGATATAAGGCCGAGCACCCGCAGCAGGACCCTCTTCCCGCGGCCGGCAGCCTGGGCGCTCCCTCCCTGTCCTGCCCTTCGTCTGCTGCCAGCGGCCATGCAGCGTCCCGCGCCGCCCCTCGGGCCCCGCCGCCCGCGCCGGGGACGTGCCAGCCGCCCGCCGCGTCCACGGCCACCTCCATGTCCACGCCGGCACCGCCATCCCACGCACCCCGCCAGCTCCGCACCCCCTGCTGCCCGCGGGCCGCCGCCGGGGGAGGATGCCCCAAACCCGCTTCGTTCGAGAACAGCATCCAACTGCGGTTTTGTTTCAAGGAAAAAACAGTCTCAGAGTTTTTAACAGATTTCTACATCCCCAGGACTCCTGATCCGCCGCCTCCCACCCGAACGCGCGCCCAGTGATGCCCCGCGCCGGCTGCTCTGGGTCCCAGCCCCCTCCCTGCTCCCATTTTGTACAGCTCCGTGATCCTGTCTCCATGGCCAGGGGACCCGGCAGCCGGAACGGGGCCCAAATCCTACTTTTATGTGTAAATTCATATTCTCTAAACAGGGTAAAGTGACTCGTGCCCCCTCGCCCCCCGCCCCGGGAGCCCGGCCCCAGGATGTGGTGTTTCCTGGTGCATTGCCGGGGCTGCAGGCTGCCGCTCGCTGCCTCCCCAGCACGGGGACTGCAGGGGCCTCGCTGCCGCCGGCCGCTGGGACACCCGACTTGCGCCGCCGCTGAATGTAAGCCCTGGTAAGTGGGAGCAGCTGAACATGCAAACCCCCCCGGGCGGGCGCAGAAGGACCCCCCTGCCAGCCCCCTCCCCAAGCCGGCCACGGGCTGTTGCCAAACACCTTCCCTCCCCATCCCCATACGGTGCTTTATCTCCACTGGTGACAGCAAGGCTCTCCCTGCCACACGGCGTGGCCAGGGGGGACCCGGGCACTCCTGTGCCCACCCCGGCGTCCTGGCCCTGTCCCCTGGCTGCACCTCGCTGGCCCGCGGTGATGGCCCGCGGGGAGCCGGCGGCAGCTGCCCGGGGCAGCGCTGAGCCCGGCAGCCTCTGAGCACGACCCAGCCTCAATCGCGCACACACGCAGCACCCAAGAGCCGGTACTGACACCCCCGGCACCCTCCCCGGCACGGGCGGCTGCGGCTCTGCTGGCCAGACCAGCGCTTGTGGGCTCCCCCAGGTCCCGGCTGCGGGGGCTTGGGTCGCTGCAGCCCTTGCAATGCAATAAAGTCCTCAGCGCTGGCTGCATCTCAGTGCGAGTAGCCGGGGGCTGTTTGCAGGGCCCCGGGCAGGACAGGGCCCCCAGCATCCCGGGAAGCAACAGGCCAGGGGCTCGCGGGGGCCCTGGCAGGGCTGGACCCAGGCACTGGGTAAGGCCTGGAGCGGGGCCGAGCTGGGTGCAGGGAGCAGAGCGGGACCACAGCCCCGGGACTGGGACGGGCAGCCCCGGGCAGAGGAGCCGCTGCCAACGGGGCAGGGCCACGGCATGTGGAGGCTGCTGGGGGATGGCAGTGAAGGGCTCTGCAGGAACCATCGCCCAGCGCGGCGAGCCGGGCACCTGGGGCTGGCGGGAGCAGGTAAGTGGTGCCCTGAGGCCCTGGCGGGGAGGGATGGAGCTGTGCCGAAACGCCGGCTGGGAGCCAAAGTCACGCGGGATGGTGTGGGTGCTGGCGCTCCTGCCAATGGCCTCTGCCAGCCACGAGCCCGGCGGTGCCCGCGTCCCTCGGCAGCCACCCCCCCCCGGAGCGGGGCCGGCAGGAGCCCCCCGTGCCCGGCCCCGGCAGCACCTGGGTCTTGCCAGCTTGTGAGTGCTGTTGCCGGCTGAATTGGAAAAACAAATGAAGAAAATCAGTGGAGAAAGGAATACAGTAGCTGTAATATATCTGTATTTTAGTACAAAGTTTGATACAGTGTTTCACAAAACCTTATTGAAAAATATAATTCAAACCAGACGAGCTCGGAGCCCTGTGGTGTGGGGAGGATTGGGACGGGCTCCTCCAGGCACTGCTGATAAAGACGAGATGGTTTGCAAGGAGGTCGAAGGACCCCGCGTGGGCACCGGCCAGGGCACAGCTACACGGGCTGGGGAGAGCGGCCGGGTGGGCGTCAGAGCTGTGGTGGGGCAGGGAGGGTGGGGAGCCCCCCTGCACCCCGTGGGGCTGAGCCCCTGCCTGCGCGGGCCGGCACGCGAGGCGGGCTCTGGCCAGAGCGAGTCCCCAGGGAATGGGTCTGTCCCGCCCCGTGGCAAGGCAGGCGGTGGGGTGGGGGTCCCGTCTATCGCTAGGAGAGTCTCACCCCTCCCCTTCTGCCTGTCCGTGCGTCCCCACGGAGCACCGCAGGCGGTCTGTCGGCTGGCGGGCTGACACAGGCCGGTAGGAGCCTCCCAAAATTCAGCAAATCCCTGCGTCTTGATGGAAAAACAGCTCGCGTGGCCCGTCAGTCCAACGGCGTGCTCTGGTAGAGGAGCGGGGACAGCTTTCCAGGCTGTGTGAGGGCAGCCTGGGGACCTCTGGGACATCTGGAGAGCTTTGGCCAGCTCTGGCCTCCCCGGCATGGGACACGCTCACAGCCCGGGCGAGCCCGGTGCAGGCAGACGGCACGGAGGAGAGGCGGAGGGGCGGGCTCGGTCAGGCTCCGGGAGAGAAGGGGAGAGTTGGTTGCTGCCTGCAGCTGCTTCGGGGGAAGGCGTAGAGGAGATGGAGCCCGACTCTTCTGGGCGACGCACAGGGACAGGACGAGCCACAACAGGCACCGTCCCACAAGGCGTCAGGGGGAATGTTTTCATGGCGAGGGCGGTCGAACAGCGGAGGCGATGGGCGCCTCAGACGTGCCAGCTTTGAGGATCGGCACTTGGAGGCACACCTGGTGGGCCCCACTCCGGGCTCAGCCCATCTCAGGCTTCCTCAGGAAAAGGCAAGCAGCATGAGAACCAAAAAACCTGGGCACCAGCGCACCAGAAACCAGGTTTTGAAGCAGGTGCAGCAGTGCAGGGGACATCCTCCGCCCCGTCTCCTCCCCAAATGAGCTTGAGCGAGAAGAGCAGCAGCGCAGGCACAACCTCACAACCCCAGCCAGGAAGCTGGAGGAATTTCCCTTTCCTCAGAACAGCGGCTCCCAGAGCAGCCCCTGGCTTCACCCGAAATGCCGGCAAAAGGGAGGTCTGCAGGGCTGCTCCTGCAAGGCTTCATTTACCCCGCAGGGACAGGGAAGAGACCCCAAAGCGCACCCCCCCCTCACCCCACGACCTGGGCATCAGCGCTCAAAGTGGTAAGGAAATAGAAAGAAACTTTCAAAAATACTGGTTTTCAAGTTAAGTATTTTTATTATCAAAATTATTACATCTCTTGTGAAAGTTCAAATGTTACAGCACGGTGTAAAAACTCCACTAGAGTAAGAAGCTACAGCCCCCACCTTTCCAAGAGCTTTCCAGGGTCCCTCCCTCCTGCCCCCCTGCTGCGCCCGAAGGTGCCGGAGCCTCTGGGCAGGGCCCCCCCGGCCCCTCTCGCCGCCCGGCAGGGCAGAGCCCGTCTGCCCCGTGCTGTTCAGAGCACGAAAGGGGAGGCTGCACCCCCAGGGCTAAGCTGAGTGAAGTTTACACCTATTTTATACAGTATACAGACACCCAACTGCGGGGTGACAAGTTCCATCCCAACACGCTCACAGCCAGACAGTGTGAGAAAGTTAAATCTTTGTTTCAATATTTTAAAAGTCTCCCCTAGGTTGAACAAACACCTGATTTCAATTGTGAATTAGAGAAACCTGTAACAGTCCTAAAAAAAGGAAGAAGACTGTGCATCTGAAAAGACAGGGGAGACAGACTCACAGCATTATGTTATCCAAGAGAAAGGAGAAGTTCCACTGCAGCACCAGGGATGACACCTGTCGTATATTAGCTAACCTACTATGGTTATAACTGAATATAAAATTAGATAAATAAAAACACGCCCGATATTACAGTAAACAAGTGAGAAAGAAGCTGGCAATCGTATGGAATTGAACAGACAGCGCACTGTGTCTGGGCTGGTTCTGCTGCCACGCTTGGCGGGCGACGGCGGCTGGGAAAGACATCCCGCACGGCACTGCACGGAGAGCCTCTGCCTCGGCGCAGACCGGGGTCCCCACCGAACACCTAACCAGCCTCCCGCCCCCCCGCTCCTCAGCCAGGCAGCCCCCCGCACGCCGCAGCATCACTTGACTTATCAGGCCCCCGGTCACCCCCCCAGCGTGTCTGCACACCGGCAGCCAGAGACCACCCACCACCCCCCCGGCGCGGTGGCACGCGGCAGCACCGCCCCAGCAATGCTCCCGTTCACAGACCTGCGACGGACGCAGCGATCGCGCCCCATCAGAGCAGCACGCAACAGTGCATCCCAGATCCTTTGCAGCGACAGGCACGCACGCTCCAACCCCGCCCCGTGCTAGTTCACATTTGCGGAGACTCTGTTGTCCTGGAAAAAGCTCCGACCGCGGCAAGTCATGACCCAGGCCCAAAGGCAGCCGTGTGCGCTCGTCTGCTCGTGACTGGAATGATCGTAACGGATTAAAGCCCTCCCCAGAACGCACTGAGAACCTGACCTATAAAGAGAGCTTTGGGATTGGAGTTCAACTTCCCCCAATGTTTTCTTTAAACCGCTTTCGTATTCAAAAAGATGTCCGTACTGCATGAGTGACTATGGCCATGGGCACGGACAAGAGACAGAGGCTGCACCACAGTCATTGCACTTGAACCATTTGCCTTTTTTTCTTTTTCTTTTTTTTTTTCCTTTGCAATGTACCCACGCGTCAGGGAACAGCTTTGCTACAGTCTCTGCCTCAGAGAAATCTGCCTTCTCCTACAAGGCCAGAGGCCAATACTGCTGACAAATCTCACCCGTGCATTTCAGACCTCAGCCTCTGACCCCTGGCACCCCAGCATCAGGTGCAAGCTCCCAACACTGGCCCAGGAGCCACTTCCAGAGGTGACTGGAAGGAGCTATGGGCAGTTTTGTCCTCCCGGAGTCCAGGCAGCCCTAGGAAAGTCCTGTTTGAGTCTTTACTCCAGAACCTTGAAGCTGCTGAAGTCTGTACTGATGGACACTGCTTCCCCCGCGGTGCGGATAGTGTTGTGCATTGGAAATCACTGCCCCCCGGGAGCCCTGGTAGAGAACAGACTGCCCCGAATTCGGGAGACTGATAGTCCGCAAGTCTGACTGTAGTGACCTAGCACTTTGGGGAGCGGAGGTGGAGCCCGACGCACCTGCGCAGGGCTGGGAGCCCGACTCGGAGGAAAGAGAGTCCACAGCTGCCTGCTGTGCTGGGCTGGCAGCCGCAGGGCAGCTCTTCTTCAGGAGGCTGCCGCTGACGCTGCCAGAGTGCTGCTGGCTGCTGTAATACCCCGAATTCCCTGCAAACAGGGCAGAGGAGTCTGAGGAGACCGAGTGGGCAGGGCTGGAGTACGAGGTGGAGGAGAGGGATGTTTCCGAGGAACCGTGAGAGAGGCTGTGTCCTGTCCTCTGTGCTGCTGCTCGATAGCTGTATCCAGGAGACGGAGTAAGGTGTCCTCTGTAGGGGGAGGAACTCTGCTGGAGAAGGGTCTGCGGTTCTGCCTGGGGACTGTCAGACTGCAGGAGCTGAACAAGTCGGGGCGGGGGGAGAAAAGAAAAGGCATGTCAGACTGACTTTCCCGTTTCCTACCTCCTTCTCATGCCAAAGGTGCTTACTGTAGCAGGATTGGGAATAATTGGCAGCCAAACCCAGTTTCCCCCCCAATCCTGTTAAACGCTTTATTTCAGAATGGGCGGATAATATATGAAGGAATTTACCTGGTAGCTGTATCGAGAAGGACTGTAAACTGCTGGTCCTTTGTGGGCTTCTGGAGTGTCTCCTTCTGCTGTGTCTGCAATGTACAGGCAAGATGTTAAACCTCACCCTCTGGACTGAGGCCACAGCAGTTGCCTCTCAAATGACACCTGCACACACCCCAGCCGACTTGTTCTGCATCCAGCTACAGCTGAGACAAGAGCGGCTTCTCCAGCCGTCCGCGTTTCAGAAGCTGAAGAACCCTAGCAAAAGGTAACTGGAAAACCTTAACATGTATAGACCAGCCATACACATCAGGAACTGCTGCTTCCCTAACATCAGCTCGCTCTGGTTTAGCGCAAAGCTCACCTGCCTTGGACCAGCCTATCTGAACGGCCACACCTGGTGACACCGCACAGACACAGCCTGGGCTCCCTTGGCTCTTCAGAAGGATACGAGAGGCAGAAGACGGTTTCTAAGGACCCAGCAATTCTCCACTCAGCCTTGGTCACAGGAATCCACAGTGGCTCCAGTTTCAGCTGGGGAGATAAAACTGTCCCTTCTTAGATGGCTGTCAGCAGGATCCTGCTGCAGGTTTTCCTCAAAGGCAGATCCAGACACTGCCGAAGACTGGGGTCCTGTGCTGCCGAGGCTGACAGCACCCCTGCTGCCGTTTGGGGATTATGCTTTACAAGTCAATTGAGCTGCTCCGAACGGAGTTGCTCTTAGACCTCAGAAATGCCTATTTTTGAAACAGGCCACGATGATGAAAATGCTTTGAGGTTTGAAGGGTACCAGCAGCACAGTACACGCTGATCCACCTTGGTTACGTGAGAGATCAAGAGGAATAAGCTGCTTCTTGACAGAGCAAGCCTTTCTAGCACCCGTATCTTAGAGGGTGGGTGAGCTTCTTGTCCTACCAAATAACTGAACCTGAACCGGCGTAGGCAAGAAGTACTTACTGCAAGTGACCTAGCCACCTTGCCACGTGTTTTTCAGTTGCTACTGCTGTAACCATGGGGTTCAGCTGGCGATCATGCTTTCTTTAGGAGGGAGTGAAACTGGTGGGACTAGAAGATTTCACATCAGAGTTATGCTGCAGTCTAATGAAACAGAGCTGTTTATCTGCAGCATCTCAGGGATTCTCAGCAGCCGCATTTGAAATGCCTTGGTGAAACAGTGTTGGTATTAGTATCAAATTTATATGACAGATGTGTCTCAGTCATGAAACAGGACACGCTGCCTTAGTCTGCTCTGTACTTCTGCCAGACAGAAGTCTGGCTTTGCACCAGATGCACTGGCACAAGCATCAGTGTCGGCAGTGCCCATGGCTTTGCTGCGGTTGTCCTCTCTGTGCTACATCACAGTTGCTGGCTTAGCTAAACAGGAATTTGGATAGAGCTGTCTTGTCTGCTGTTGAGGCTCAGAAGGCTTCTTCCTCAGGGCACAGGACCAGCACAGAGATCGGGGCATGAAGCTTCCAGCACGTGTCCTGTGCCACCTTCCATTTTCCGAAATGACATCCGATGCATCAAGCAGCTGTTTGCTGTAGGTGACATTCCGAGTACTGCACTGCAGAAAGGCAAAACTTGGAAGTTCGGGACGTGTTTTGTTAAGCAGTCATGCGCAGAAGAGACTAGCTGTTCAATCCAGGAGATCATTGTGATTAACAGAAGTTGAATATGAGAATGAGAAGAAATCTAAAGATTTCTGGAAGAAATTGTTTCTTAAAAGGCCAGGCACACCAGCAGGGCTGCACAATTTACTGGCAGTGCCTGTTCACACAAAAAACCTTGACAAGTGAAAGACTATCGAAAGACTCTAAATTACAAAGGGTAAATAAACTACAAGCTTGCTGAATTTGCTTTATGTAAACTTAAAAGATAAAGCTAAGATTTCCCTCCCCCATTTCTCAATACCTGCACAAGGAAGGACATAAAGAAGAACTGCTTTTCTTGGCAGTACTGGCCTGTGTCATCCTAAAGCATATATGAAGTGACAGCTTTAACTGAGAGCAGCTGCAATTCTCGGAAGTGTGGCATGCACGCAAATTCCATTTCATTCCTACATGCCCCATCAGCAAACCATCCAAGTTTGGGGTTTTTAGTTCCCCTCATATTATTATCCGTTACAGCATCAAGTAAATGTGTATCTTCACAACTCCTACAGGTGATGCCAGGAATGGCAGGGACTCAGCCACTCATTCGTATCACTAAGAAGCAGACCAGCAACTGGGGGAGGGAAGGTGGCTCGCAGAATCTAAACAAGCTACTGAAGAAACTGCCAGAGTATGTGAAAGAAGAAAAAAATATTTTGCTGCGCTAGGATGAAAGAGACAAAAAGACTTTTGTCAGCTACAGCATTAAGTTTTCACAGCTTGGAGTGGGATGGGGTTTACGTAACAAGAAAGAAGAATGGATCAATGTAGACTAAAGTTTAACTCCAGCCTAACTCTTGGGTGAGGCTGAAGAGCCAGAGCCGTACAGATTACAGTGGGCAAAAGGCCTATTGCAAGAGCTTGGATTTTGCCTACCCTTCTGAAAAATAACCAACAAGAAAGCCACTTCCACTGGTATGAGAAAGACAGGAAAAAGACTCCCAGTGGGGTCCCACGAAACCATGAAATTTTTGATAGGGTAGAGGATTCCCTCTCAAGACTAGATGAAGAAAAAGCGTTGAAAAGAGATGCGCTTAGGTGTACAAAAATACGAAAACCCCAGATGAGAGGCCAGTTTTCAGAAAGTGGTCTCAAATACACCTTACTGCAAATGGGGAAAAAAGTCTAATTTGGAATGAAGTAAATACATACTTGCCCTAAAATGCTCAGAAATGAGATACCCCAAAGGCAAAAGTTGCTGTTGCTGCTGAATTACCCAGAGCTCGCCCTGTGCGAGCCTAGGTTAGAGGCTCTAGACTTTCCATGTCTAAAATACCAACACAACTAGGCTCTGGCTTCCAGAGATTCAGATCCCTGCTACAGATCATCAGCAAGCTGTAATCGTATCAGCCAGGAGACTCTAACAACAGTCCTCAGCTATGAGGAAGTAGGGGCTGATGGCAACACACAAACTAAGTTACTGAAATATGATGATCCATCGCTGTAAGTCCAAAGTGCGATCAGGGTTCTGAGGGCACTATCTGTTAGGGAAAAACAATCATGTTCAACAGACTGCAAAATAAATAAAAGAAAAATAACACCATTTCACAGCTGAGAAGTTAGGCAATGATGAAGTGATCTGTCCATCTCTCAGAAAGTCACATCTCACTTTTAGACCACAGATGGATAAAAGAGGGCTATAATTTCAGCTCAAGCTACAAATACTGACCTTGCATGCTACTTGGTGAGGACAACGCTTTATTCAGAGAAGAAAGGAACGTCAACACAGAACTGAATTCATCTCAGTAAGGAGGTGCATTTCACAAAACTGACAAATATTGTAACTCAGGGAATCAAGTGACTTCAAAAAGAGCTGAAGTAAGGCTTGGAAGCTAAATTAGTTCTTAGCACTGCCTAAAGCCTACACCTGCATTTTAGTGTGATAATAGATTTATCTGAATGTTCAGCCAACTAGAATTATTAAATGATAGCACTTTCAATCCCAGTACATAGGGGCAATTGAGGCAATGCTGCTTAACCCATCTGCCCAAGGACAAAGAAGCTGTCCCTGCCAGAGCCAAGATGCAGGTAGTCTTGAATCCAAATCCTGCAGAAACCTGGAATTCTTCCAGGTCTAACAGAAGAGGGATATAGGCTCAAGCAGTATCTGAATAACAATAAAGTATGGTTTGCAGAAGGCTCCTATAAGGCATTGATAACGTTAAAGATGAAGGTACAACTAACTGCATAGACAAGTCTGCAAAGTTATCTGAGCCCATCATTTCCCACCAACCAAGCGTTCAAGAGTTTCATCTTCCTACCTGCATCTCTCTCAACAGCACTGTCACAGGTAGGTGAGGATTCATTTCTCTGGGCTACCTTTGCACCACTTCGCAGCACCTTCTCAAGTATGCCTCGGCCCTCTCGCAGCCTCTCCACTGAGGTTGGGACCATCCTGCAACAAAAACCCGGTAACAGCTGAGGATTGCTATTAGGCAGCCGAGAGCGACGTGACCAACGCACAAGGGGGCTGTGGGGTCCTTGGTATAATCACAAGACAGGTTTGTCTTTAAAGTCTCTGCTTAAATTCACTGGTATGATGTTAGTGCAAATGCAAACCCCTGCCACAGAAGGGAGGGATCAGAGACCACCAGCTCTCTAGACAGATGAGGAATAAACTTCTGAACTGCTTTTGCAATGTAAATAACCTCCTGCGGGATTTTAGACCGCCAGTCACTAGCTACCATGATAGCACTGCCCTCAGAAAAACAAAGTCTTTACTCGTATCAAAAACATGGAATAAACATCCAGTTCAGTAGATCACCTGATTACAGGACACCTTCTCCCAGAAAAATTGTTTCAAGATTCAACAGCATTTTGAAAATCCTGGTATTTTTTTAAGATTAGATGCAGTTATTTTGCATCGATTACTTTTATCCAAACTAAAAAGAAGCAAAACCAATACCTTTATGATAATACCGTATCAAGACAGTACAGTCAGATAATGCAACGTTCCTGGAGCAGAGCTAGCTTGGCCATTTTGCCCATTAATGCTACTTTGTCCCGTTTAGTTTGTAATGTGAAAACTCTCCGCTCAAGATTGGTGCTAGATCTTGTTCCATTATATATTACAAGTGTCTGGTCTGAGGGTGAAAAAGAAGTGAAGTGGCTTTCCTAAAGCCAGTCTGTAGGAGAAAGAGAGCGCCACAGACAAACCCCAGACACCTGGGTCAATACTCAATCTACCATGCACAGGACCATCCAAATCTCTTTAGAAATACGTGTTTTAACCTACAAGATAGTAGCACCTTGACCAGGGATTCACAATGCCTTTACCCTAGACACTGAAGAACGTGCGCCTTAAAAATGCCTGAATTTAAATACTTAGTATAATATTAAATGCACTGCATACCATGTAAGCATGCAGCTTAACACCATATTAACAGATTTCTGTATTTAATTTTTTTCTTTTTAAAGATATATTGAAAACTGTGCTTTACATTAGCTTTTTTTTTTTTTTAAAATAAATAGCCCAGACATTGAAGTTCACCCCTCACTGAAGCAGAAGGGAGAAGGGGCCAGAGTTCACACCTCATGGAGGTGAATGGGGTGAGGGGGTGAATTCACACCTTCGTTGCTGCTATTGTTTTGCTGGAGACAGTTTTCTGCAAGGCTGGGTTTACTGGGCAGCAGCACATCTGTTTACATTGTGATGGCTGTATCTTGGCAACTGAAAGAGACAGAAACTTAATTTTTTTTAAATGAAAGCTATTGGCAATTACTGTAGAATTCAGCAAAAATCTGGACAACTCTAAAAATTAAGGCACATAATTTTAGTTCCCACCATTTTCTTCTGTCCCTAATATTGTATTATTGTGAATGTCTGGAAATGTATCTGAAATGTAAGCACCCAGAGTTAAAGATGAAATTGGGTCACAACTTTAACTCAGTAACATGCAGTTTCTAACATATTTTTTAAAAGTAGAAGGTGACTGTATGTTTGTTAGCCTTGCCCATTAAAACACAGAAGAACAAGAATTTAAAAGGCAGCAAATCTGCTTAATCCCGTTTCAAAAATGTATCAGCATGGTTTCAACTTTATATCCAGTGTCCCATAACAATACGATCTTTATTCCCACACAATACTTACTCATGAAACCATGTGAGAAACTGAAGCCAGAGCACCTGCTGAGGAGCAGCAGATGAAGCTCACAGAGCAAGGTTGCCAGACTGACACCTCAGCCCGAACTAGGGTTTGGTTTTTTTTTTTTTTTCATTCAGCTAGGTTTTTCTTTCACCCTTTTCAGGCAGAAGGAAGTGGCACAGGAGGAAAAGGGCATGGGATGTCAACACTTGCACAGAATAATATTTGATTATAAAATAATGATTATAAACCAATCATCAGCTGACTGCCTCAGCTGTGGCCAGTCGCAACATCTGGCAGAAGGTCATCTGGTAGACAGAGTACTGTCAGAGAGGTACAAGACAAATTATTTCTATTAATCTCTGCTTGAAGAGTGATAGAAAATGGAAGGAAACAGATCTTATTACTCCTGCAAATT
Organism: Gymnogyps californianus; assembly: GCF_018139145.2. Classification (NCBI taxonomy): domain Eukaryota; kingdom Metazoa; phylum Chordata; class Aves; order Accipitriformes; family Cathartidae; genus Gymnogyps; species Gymnogyps californianus. Next base: position 11,156,375 of record NC_059483.1, read on the forward strand.
CACCCAAACCAATGTTTCTCAAACACTTTCAGCATAGACTTCATACTTCTCACTGCCTTCAGCATTGCTTAGCATCTCTTCCCTTGCCATCCCCCTGCCATTACATGAGCAGTGACACAGCTGTGTACGTGGAGAATCAGCATTAAGAAAGGTATGCCTTTTGGCCTGTGGTGTGCATGAACAGAACTTGAATACAAAGCAGCAGAGCCAGCGTACTACACAGCTCCAATCAGCAGAACATCCTAACCGTCGCTGCATTGACACTATAATGCAATACTCTGCATTTCAGTGCTGCAGTACTTCATTTTTTGGACCAGACATTACTATCATGTTCAAAAGTTTTTGAAGACCAGCCTTTCCCCTTATCAAACCTTCTCACGGCGACAGGATAAAGGTGGTTTTTCCATGCCTTTGGCAAGCCACCGACTGCAGTCTGGTAACTGCTCTTCTAACTATATGTGCAAGGCATTAGGAAAGCTGGAGTTGTTTCACTGTCCCTGCTTCTCAAATGCAAAGTTGCAGACGGCTCTGTTAGCTTTCCTTCTGAATAGAAGTTGACTTAGTATCACTCATACCCAAAAAGAGTGGAGGTTCAGCAAGAAAAGACCTGGATTAAATTCTCATCGCAAGAGCAAGACCTTCAAACCTGAGACTTTAAAAGTAAACTGGTGGAAGAGAAAGACCACTGTTCAGCTTCATATGTTTCAAGACAGATTTTTGATATCTAAACCAAGAACTAAAGGGCAGGCTGAGAAGGCTGCTGGTATCCTTCACTGTTGTTTAGCAATTACAAAAGAGAACAATGCCAAGAGACCCGACTGATTCCATCCAACTGCACGTATTGTTATGGAAATGCCCCCTGGAGAGTTTGGTCCTTCTCTGTGGAGCAATCTCAGGCTTGCTCGGAAGGATAACACTCACCACCTACTGCTGATGTTCTCCTGGGATTTGCTGAGTGATGTTGAGGAACTAGCCCCCCTCGAGTCTGGTGGGCTGATGTCCTCTACATGAGGCAGGGAGGGATGAGAAGGGGAGAAGCCACTTTGTGGGGAGGACGGGGTTCGTACTACGGAGCCCGGCAGGCTGTTGCCATCTGTGTCAGTCACAGAACTGCTGCTGCCCTGTCGGGTAGGAGTCCCTGTACATCGCACTGAATCGCCTCCCTCCTTGGCTTCTTGTTTCCGCTTGCGGTATTCTAGTAGAGATACCTGTGAGAGAAAAATACAGCCATGAGTCAGGGAATGCAATGGACTAGGATAGGGGGAGGAACATACCCACGCACCATTTTAAAAATCTGTTTCTCTGGGTTTGCAGATAAAACTTTAAAAGGTATATTGGGATTATAAAATCTTCCTGAATCTGCAGGCACTCTGGAAAAAGAGCTAAGTGGTACAAATTTGGACCACTCATCGACTGCCACGCTCACCCACATTTTACTCTTTATGACCAATACTTCAGCAGAAATATCCAGCTAATTTGCTTCTCTAACAACCTGGAATTTCACGTTACTTCAGTATATGCTTGCATATTCAACCATCAAGCCTCTATACCCTCTTCCTCTGAACACCCTTCACTCACTCACTCTGGATTGTGACATTATATAAAATGTGTATCAGTTTCTGTACATCTCCAAAACGGACAGTAAGAGCCTTCTTCGCAGAACTGGTATCTTCAGAGAGTCCTGTTCATCTGTACTAGTTCAGCCACATTAATGCTAAAAACTTGGTAAAGCCTTGCACAGAATTTTAACCTGCTTAGAGCAGGTTCCTGCTATGGTGGTATTGCAAACTTCCAGCACTACCACCTAAACAAACTACTTTTAGCAAAGGTAGAATGCATTTTGTGCAAAGCAGTCTCAGATTTGTCAAAGACACAGACCAAAAGGTCCCAGATAATGCAGTCTCGTAACACAGGGACAGCAGAACCAAAAATACACAAGTATTTCCAGCTGAGCACTTACCTTTCAGTGTGCCTTCCCCTTAGAGTTATTACGAGGCACAGGGCCATAAAGGACTCACAGAACGCAGCTCTGCTGAAGAATTTATCAACTATGACTCACTGCCTGTATAGAAGGTTTTATGATGCTAAAATATTGAACAGGATATTTCCAAAAGTAACTCAACATATGAAGGTTTTAAGATAAGTGTAACTTTAAAAGAAAACCGAAAGGAAAAAAAATCAAAATCCTCCAGAAAGGGAATGGAAATAAGATATTCCATCCAGCTGGACACTTATACAAGCGATCCGAGTTACCACACTTGCAATTAAAAAAAAAAAAAATCCAAGCACAGGAAAAGGCACCGATACACATTTAGAAAAGTGTATGCTTATTTGTCCCATGAGTACCCAGTTTTATCATAGCAATGCCTGACTTGTCATTTGCACTCAGTTTTAGTCCCACAAGGGTCACTGGCCTACTATTAGAAACCAATACACATTCGCTTTCTTTAAACAATATTCCTGTGTTTTTAGTTTCAAAGAGCTAAAATTTAAGTAACAACCTTCACCTACTTTTCTTGCAATGTTACTTTGTTTCCATATTAATGGAAATGTTCTAGTATGTTCTAATGAACAGCCTATGTTTTCTTTTGAAACATTAGACCCTCTTTCCTAATAAGGACCCTTTTCATCCTGATAAATAACACCTCCACCAACTAGTACAGCTGCACTGTGTTATTGCTCTGGGTCTTGTCTCAGTTTAACAACTGTTTATGAAAGCCGCTAGCATCGTGCTCTCCTTTCTGTGCTCCCAGAAGAGGTATTTTCATTGTGGTCTTTTTCTTCCACCTCTCCCATGAAAATCTTGCCTAAAGGGTAGCTCACTCTCCTTTAATAACTTCTAGACTGTTTTCATCCAGGCACTGCATGCCTGGATTACTTGCCCAGACTATATTTTAGTTGTATTCTGCTCTCTTTGTTCTCCCTGTAAGTCTTTCCCATGGTGCTTACTGTTCCCACCCAGGTTCCTGCAACCTAAGAGTTTCTTTTACAAGAATACTTGCCTTCTTCCTTTGTGGCGGATTCTGGGGAGCAGATCTGACGCCTTCACAAGCCCTCTCACCGCAGGGAGACATGGATCCATGCACTGTCTCTTTAAGCAGCCCTGACTCATGTCTGCTGAAATATCCTTCGGCAGGAGAGCTGCAGCATCCTGCTTCCGAATTCATTGGCTTCCTCTCTCCCAAAGGAGCAGATCCCCGCAACAACCCATCTACACGTGGCATAGCGTTCAACGGGGAGAAGGCATACATTAAATTAAACTCTGTCCGAAAAGCCTGATCAGAGCTTCGTAGCAGCATCTGTGCTTCCCCACTTTTCCCTGGGAAGTTCATCTCTGAAGTAGAGTTTATGGAGGGTTGTGGAGCCAGATCAGAGGATCCAAAGCTGAGCAGCGATGGCCGTTCTGGGCAGGTGTTTGCACTGGAATCCAGGTACCCACCCTTCAAATCCAGGTCAGATCGGAGGCAGAGCTGGAAAATCCACGAAGGATATGGGAAGGCGGTGGGAAGTCAGGAAAAGGGTCAGGCAAGGGTGGGGAGAGAAACTTAAGTCAGAAAGTACTCTGTACAATGCTAGCTTACTGCTTTCCAGTTCCTTTCTGATTACCCTTTTGGTCCCTTCCTGCACTGTTTTGCTCATTCTACAGTGGAATGACTGACACTAAATAACAATCAGTACGAGATGCCCTTTCCCCTTTAGCAGTCTTACTGCAGCAAGAGGATAAAGCTCAGCACTATCCCCGGGCAGCCAATGAAGAAAAAACCCAGCATTTTCAATTGCCTCATATGTCCCAAAGTTGATGTTAACACATAGTACTAGTTAGATTCATTATGGGCAGAGAACAGAAAAGATCTGCTGTCCATTTGCTGTTTTATTAGCCAAGTTCTTGACTGTCCCAAGTCAGCCACTACTAACTTCCTAACAATAAAATGCCCAGGACCTCCAAGCCATTTATTTTCACTTATTGTGAGCTTCAGGAGTCTCTAACAATACTACATTCATTTAATTTATACTGCATTTCTACATTTTACATTCTCTAACAAAACCATAATGGCATCATCTTTGCGCTGTCACAGTTTCTGGAACACTAGGCACTGACACAACGGTATATCCATTTATCTACTTGAAGTGCCAAAAAGCCTCCAGGGCAACGGCATAATCGTCTCCTTCGCCATGTTAATATGTCAGGATCTCAGACAATGAGCATAACTGACAAGATTTCATCCTCTTTGCAGGACTACAGTGCTTAGGGAAAAACACAGCAACACCAGGCACCAGCTCTGCCCTACTGCTGCTGCTGAGAATGTTTCCTCTGCTGTAGTACAGCTCCAAGTAATCTGCCACATTGGAGATGAGCATGTATTTTCTACTATGAAACAGTCTCTCAGCAAGGTACTTCACCTCATATTTTACTACAGGCCAGTAGGTAAACAAAATACTACTTTCTGGCATCTCCTCAACATTTTAAGTCTGCAAGTGAACAGGTGATAAATCAAGGCTGAAGAGAGCAGGTGAGGTGCACCATTGTGTCCTCATAAGTCAAAACTGGTAGTGAATGCTTTCCCTTTTCTTCCCCAGTAGTAATTTTGCTGCTACTGAGTAAATATCACACACCACTTATCTGCTGGGCCGGGGCTGAAGTTGATAATGGTATTTCCAGGGTCCCCAGATCTCTTGCCTTCACCTCAGCAGCTGAGACATACCAAGCCTTCACACTGTCTGTTTCCCACCAGTGTCAACAAGTGAATAATGAATTCCAGTCTTCAATTTGTTTGCTCTCTTGTGATAACCCTGAAAACTCTCCCCAGCCTTATTGTGACTAATGCTCCACCCTTATTGCCACTCGCCTCCACACTTCTCATCCCTCCCCTCCCACCATGGCCTCAAATGCACACACAAGCACACACGCTCCCGGCCTCAAATGCAATTAAGACAGTGTGATAACTACCTCGGGTGACATGGACTCAGGCCTATGCGCAGGGGAACTCTCAGGGGAGGATACGTTCTAGAGGAGGGAAAAGCATCTTGTTATTCATCTACTTAAAAAGTCAAGAAGCAAAATAAAATCAATTAAAAAACAAACACAGAGATTAGCAATGGCTATTCTAAACAAAGACTATCGCAGGAACTGGCCCCAGCCTGGATGGCAACTCTATCGGTTAAGTGGTTTCTAAAGCTTCCTGGAAGCACAGAGACAGGACTGGGTTACTGTGTTTCATGCTGTAACTTAGTACCCAAAACAGAGCACATAAACGTTAAGAAAAGAAGCATCTTATTCTTTATATTTCTGATGCTGTCAGAGAGAGTTTGCACCATGAAATACAGAGAAAGCCATTTATGGTGTTTAGTCTGAGAACATGGAAGAGATGGAAAGCCTGGTTTTGCCCAAAAGGTAAACTAAGATCCCCCAAACACTATAGTGAACTTTCACAGACATTATACTAGAAAACAAAAATGTCTCCTTCAATCCACTGTGGGCCACCTTTCCAGCTAAAGTCAAGAGAATAGGTGTGAACAGACAGCTTTATCAAATGTCGTAACATATCATCTGAGCACCTATCAACGGAAGGCAGTGCATGCATGTGATGGCATGGTTAAGGCCAAGCACTTTCCTTTCCATGCTACTGAGCAGGCCTACAATAGAATCAGAAAGGAAGAAGGTTTCCCAGAGGTACGCTGCCACCAGAGAAATACGGCAGGAGTCACTGCCCTCTGCAAAGCAGAAACACTCAGAAAACTGAGGAATCTCAGAAACTTCTTAGCTAAAAAAGCTTCTGACAAACTCCACAGAAAAAAGTAGATGCATGTCATCACGCTTCTAGTCGCTCCTGTAACTATGGCAGGGGCTAAGCATCCTCCAATTTGTTTACAATCTAAAAAGTCCCAAAACTGAGTCTGAAAAGACTCAGTCTGTAAAAACCTGACCAACCAGAGCTTGAGAAGCTTATGATACAAGCTCTTCAGAGAGCAGCCAGGAAATTGATCAAGAAGGAAGTTTCTTAAAAGCCACAGCTTTCAAAAATGTATCCCCAGCAAGCCAAGATGTCAAGTGACATCTTCCACTCGCTTGAGGAAGCCTGTAAACTGATGGAAGAATTTTTCTGTTGTTCTCTTCCCACACTGCCACAGGACTGAAGTATAAAGCTCCATACACAGGGAGATGTATTCACTCAAGTCAGAATTGATGATAACTAAATGAAACAGACATGACATTAAAATAGCAATATTGTGAATAGGCTGCATTGAGGGAAATACAAAAGTCTGAACAAAGAAGCCTATGGTCTACTGAGCTGTTAGACACTTCTCAAGGGGAAAAAACGTAAAAGGGGCAAGTAAGGTACGGATGCCCAGTGACATCCAGGCTTCCCATGTCTTACACACAGCAACAGAAATAACTAACACGGAAGGGGGACAGGAAATCAGTGACTAGACTGTGGAGGTCCATGGCAACACTGCCCTGATCTGCCATCTCAACCAGAGCAAAGGTAAGGATCGTTTCCAATCAAGCTGTGTGCCTGAAACAGTCTTTCATCTCTCTCCTCAACGCTCCACAATCTTCCCTGCTAACCTCTACAGATCTGCCTTTCAGCTTACAAGAAAGGGCTCTCAAACAAAATAATCAAAAGCACACTAAGCTAAAAATACCACAAAGGACTGTCTGCCCTGTTGCAAAACAGATGAGGGATTCCTGCAAAACAGTCCCTAGTATGGAGCAGTCTGTCACCGCACAGATTTTTTTTTTTTTAATGGTTTTAACTGGCAGAGTGTGAGCAGCCGGCCTGAAGAGTTCCATTTTTTAAATGAAAATATACAATACTAGAAAACAAAACTAAAATTGCAAACAGCATGATCCCTATTCACAGGCACAGAGCAGCAACACAAAGTGGAAGGTCCTAGCTGGATGGATACTGGTAACTCTCCCACAGAGTTTAGAGCACGGGAAACCACCTACACAGCCTGCTCAGTACTTCTGCAAATTTTTGCAAAAGGAAACTATCAAGAAATCAAAGGTACAAGGTATTTTCCTTCTACCCAATCAAGGGAAAGGAAAACCAAGGGATATAGGGGAAGCTGATGTAAAGTATTTCTACCATACTTGGGGTTACTGAAAGCTATTTAGGGAAAGAGTAGCCGAGGATGTCAGACAGCCCTTGAGAAGTGGAGCACTGCTGCACTCTTTGGAAGAGGCAGAGATTGGAAGTCACATTGGCAGAGAGATCTGAAGTGGTGAAGATGACTAAAGAACACTGAAAAGCCTGTAAAATTTGGGAGCTACTGTGCAGAAATGGAGAAAAGAATTAGACTAATGCTACTGATAGCTACGAAGTGAGGGTAGGGGCTGCAGCAAGGTTTGACGTTTAACAGAGCAGAAGATTTGGCCAGAAGTGGACTAGAGGAGAAAGGCAGCAGTGCTCTTGAGTCTGACGCTATGCTGCTGCTCAGGAATATAGCCACATACTCAAAAAGGAAGGTGTCCCTACTGCTACCTCTGCTGCAAATATTCCAGTTCCTCTCTTTTTAGCACTCCCAGTCCCCGGTCAGATTTACCTCGAACTGTAGTGGAGTATTGCAGCGACTAGCAGCCAGAGAAGGAATTGGTGAGAACATCATGCCATAACCGTTGCGACTCTCCTCTTCTCCTGGCAGCGATGAGCAGGGTGTAGCCAGCTGTGGGCTCACTGAGCCAGGAACTGAAGGGATGGGAGGTGGAGGGGTGACGGGAGACAGCGGCCTCAGCAACTTCTTAACATTCTGCTCCATTAAGTAGCGAGACTTCCATTTCTTCAGGGGACTCAGCAAGTCTGAAAAACAAACTAAGCTGAGGACAGGGCTGAACCGTTAACCTTAACCATTAACCACGTGCAAATCACGCGCTGTCTCCTTCCCCCTACTGCCAGGCCCAAATGGAGCCCATGAGTCTCCAATATAACTACGAAAGATTCCTAAAAATGAAGTATCTCTGAAGTACTTCTACACCAGTCTTGAGACATGTCTAGATACTGATAACAGAACAGTACATAATCAGGAACATACAGTGAACAAGGAAAGGAAATATTTCAACTAGAAGTAAGCACAAGAGGGAGCCAGGGGAAAGGAAGACAGCAAGGGATAAAAAGAGGAGAGGAGAGTGGAGGAGAGGGGTCAGAGGACATGCCACTGTTACTGCTATGAACAAACCACGGGCAGCTCAGTTATCATTACCTGAACCTAATAGTTCCCTACAAGCTACATCAATACAGCCCAAACACGTTTCATCCCCACAAAGGATTAATGCCTTTCCCTCAGGCCTACCCCTATTCAAAATAATACATTTTTATGATGCTCAGTTTAAAAAAAAGTATTCAGTAAATTCTGCAGTTCAGTTGTTTGCTTCTTCAGGTCTTGCTCGGGGATGTGCATTTATTGGTTCAGGCGTTCTGTTAATTTCCTATTCATCTAACTTTTCAATAATCAATTCTGTATTATCTGTGTGTTGTCTAGCTTCCTGTCTGTCGTCCTTGGCAAACTGATCCCTGACTGGGCAGATCTTCACCCTCTTTCTCTGTAGAAGGATTCAGACACAGTATTTAACCATCCTGCTGCTTTACTCACAGATTTTAGCTTCTCCATTTTTGAGACTTACTTAATCATTTTCTTATTACATACGTGCCTGTGAGACTTTGCTATATCTTCCTACAGTCAGTAGATATTTAGTTGTCCATCTAACAGCATCCTGCTGAAAAGAAATGATACTGTACTTTTTTTTTTCCCCTCTGTTGGACGAATGATCACACGGCGCTGAGGTTGATGATGCAAGATAAAGTGATTATCTTTTCACAGGAAGATACTGAGAAAATTTACACATGCTCAAGCCAGAATGGGCCTGCAGAAATTTGAATGAATGGCAAAGTAACATTCTCACCTGCCATAAAGCTGTGCCATCAAGCAGCAGTACACATTAAGATGTCATCCTCTACAGCTGCCTTTGTTATTCAGCAGCTCCCCAGTTTCACTCAAGCGCCCATGCTGCCCTGATGGTGCTGAGCACTTACCTGTGTCATCTTTGCAGATGCTGGAAGAACTGCTGTTCTCGTTACTTTGGTATAAACATTGGGTTCTGTTCTCTTGCGGAGCTGGTGAGGTCTGAGTCATCCCCTCTTCCAGGGCTTGTTTGATCCAGCGCTGAAACAGAACGAGACTACATAAACGTGCAACCCCTCTGGTACTTTCTACGTAATCTTGCAGGATGCACTCAAACTCCTACACTTCTGTGCAGCAGGGCAGACTGCTCAGAACACTGATATTACCTCCTTCGCGTGCGCTCAGACAGGAACCCGTTAGAACACAGCTGTTAGCACTGAGTCTACCACCTACTGTGATGGGGCTGACTATGTGCTCTTGATGAGATGTATTCTGGGGATCAGCAGTCTTCAGCAATAACACAAAGATAAGCAAAGAGCAAATTATAAATAGATAAAATGCAAAACTCTGGCAGCTAAAAACTATTAAAAGCAATCTAATTAAAAGAAAAGGGAGACAAACTTTTTTTACAAAAAAGTTGTTTCCTGCCCAGGAGCACGAACACACCGTCCCCCTGCTCCACTAAGGCATATTAGAGCTTAACATAGATTCTGCTCTAACAATTCCAGCAGAGAAATGGCTGAGTTTAATCACATAACAATTCTTCCAGGACTCTGCTTGCTGCCAGAGACAAAGAGCAAAAAAATCTGATAAAACGCAAGCAGCAGTTTTCAAGGGGGCTAAAACAAGAACAGAATAAAGGCAAATCTTTTCTTCAGCTACTAATAAAAGAGATAAAAGTCACCGTGGTCTTCTGAACATGGACAATAAAGAATGTTGCACATCTCATGCAAGTTAACATGAGCTGAAGTCTCAGCAAATCAGCTGCTGCAGTGGGTGTGCTAGCCCTGTATCTTGATACAAACCGACTCCTGATGGCAAGCAAGAAACCTTTGCTTCCTTTACTATAAAAAATAACTGCCACAATAGAAGGGAAAACACCCAGGTGATTCAGTAAAATGACAGCAAACTGCTGAAAAACCCCAAACGGTAATTTGCATTTGTGTAGTTTACACAAGGGACTCACTTTGCCAGCCTTTTCTTCTCCCAGAGATTTAAAATCATAAGTTTACCTTTCAGTAATCCACAGTTCATCTGCATGCCAGCAATATGTATCCTATTAGAGATACACGTATATGTCTTATGATTCCTCAAAGCTATCATGAAAGTGCATCAGAAACTTGGTGACCACAATCCTCAAAGTGAAAACTTCAATGCGAGGATGAAGAGCAGGTGACAGGATCTATTTTGATGGCCTTCACTACTGTACAACAGATGCTTCTTCTCTGTTCAAATATAATTCAATGGATTCCACTGCGGCCACCAGGAAAAGTGAGAAGTGCCAGCCAGTCTGGAGCACTGCTACCTCAAATGCAGCATCTGATCTGACAGCCAAGTCACCGTACAATGTGTGATTAACGTGAGCAGGTTATACAGTTCAGTTTCCTTGCGAGGTTCAGACATTGGCATGCTTTGCATGCAAACTGAGATCATCAGCTGAGTTTTTTTGGCACAGTCCTCAGTAGTTTAAGGAAGAGGCCTGCTGACAATCCAAGAAAATATGTGATCTATTTCAACAGCCTTTATAAATCAACCTTCCTGACTGAGTAGTCAGAAGCAGACAAGACAAAAGATCAGGTCTTGAGAGAGCAATGTCATCAAGTTCTGGACCATTTCTAGATCTCAGCTGGCTGAAAAGAAGGTCTTCTCTGTGAGAGTTTTCTAAACATTCCTGAACATGAGAAGCAGACTTCTTCTACATCTGCAGACTCTTAGTGATAAAAACACCAAATGCTACCAAGCATTTTCCATGAAAAAGCTGGGGAACTCCTACAAAGTGGATGAAACCCCTTACTAGAACAGTTACCAACTATTTACTTTCAAGAAGTAGAAATCTAACAAGTTGCTTTCTGCAACATCTGTTCTGGACACAGAAGCTTTCAGTATTTTATTAATTATTTAGATAATGGAACAGGCAGCGTACTTAAGTTTTCAGATTATGCCAACCTGGGAGAAACAAGAACATGCTGGAAGACAGTATTCAAGATTTTCCTACTAACTTGGGAAACGGATGGGGAAAAACAGGACACAGCTCAGCACAGGCTAGAACAAAGTACCATATAAAGCCAGAAACAATCACTTCTAAAACTACAAGCTAGAAAACTAATGGATTGTTCTAACAAATATAGTAAATCATGAACTGAACACGAGTCTAAATCAACCTGTCAAAGAAAACTCAGTTATCATACTGGGATGCACAAAATGGGTATAAGGCTACAAGACACAGAGCAACTTTCTGCTTTGAAAATGCCCCAGCTGCAACACAACCTCCAGTTTTGGACACTCAGCTTCAGGGAAGACGTGGACTAAATGGAAGTTATCCATAGTGAGACTAGTCCATTCCCTCTCCAGCAGTGAGAATTATCGTGTGACTAGAAAATAGCCAAATGTAGCAAGAGATTGGAAGACTTGTTCCGTGACAAGTTTTCACTGAATTGTGAGCTTGCTGGCTAGCTGTACAGCAAATGCACCAAGCAGAGAACTTGGAATAACTCTGCCAGTTTTGCTCTAGATGCTTCTCTCTTCCCTGAGGCTCAAAGACACTGTTAAGGTTCAAAAAAGCAGCTTGAACCTTGCAGTTCTGAGCTTAAAGATGCATGGGGAGATTGCCCAGGCACATGGAAACAAACATGGTTTTGTTCATACAAGTACATACGAACCATCAAGAGCTTTATCTATGAAGGAAGTACCCGAGAGAGACCTTAGCTTCTTTTTGTAGGTGCCTGTTACGGCATGACAACGAGTTGGCTGAAGGTGGAAACAGTAAAGTCCAAAGCTTCTCTCTGGAAAAACTCCCTCAAAGGAAGGCAAAGAAACCAGGACATGATACCTGACTTTGAAAGCTACCAAGACTGGAAGATCAGAAAGGATTTCCATAAAATTGTTCTCAGGTAATCACACAGGAACTGGAAGAGCCTCTGAGCAAAGCTGACAGGTGATAGGCAAGATGGATTCTGATAGAAATCTGACTGAGCAAACTAACCTGAACTACTGTTTCCCTGCGGATGGGTAAATGCTAGCATTTACTGGCCACATACCATCTCTGGAGGAATGCAGTCCTCAGCTGGGCTCAGTTCAGGCTTCCTGCAGGGCCACAAGTATCTGTTGTAGACAGACAGTCTATGATCCCAAACAAAGAGCTGTGGGCTTGCTCTTGTGAACAGGCAAACTCAAAGCTTTGCTAAACAACAAAGGCTCTCCAAAGACAATGGATCTTGACTGAGGTACTGTATTCTTGAGATCTTTTGCAACACTGTCCTATCCCCACAATGCCAACCATTCTCTGACTGTGAAAGTAGTAACAAAACATTCTAAGGGCAACAATTAAAACTCCCTGAATCGCATATGCTGGATAATAAAGAGCCACTGCAGATTTGAAAGTACATGTTTCTAAGAGGAGAGTCACAGAACAGTTGTTCTACCATGGTGAAAGGCAAGGATGAAGACTGAACTCCAGCCAGAAGAGGATCAGCAGTCATAGCCTGGAGACTGCATTGACACACCAGGCAAGGCCAGCTCAGCAGGAATACATGGAAATAGGCTCAAAGAGGACAACAACTTTACAAGGGTGCCAGTAAGAGCTTGATGAGTATATAGCCCCTGAAAGTAAGACATGAGCAAACATACCTTTTTACAGGAGCTGTAAATTCCATCCAACAGAAAGGGCCTTCGACGTCTCTCAGGGTTGAATGGTGAACCAAAACGAATGTAGTGTTTAGGTGTGGTACAAATTAGAGGGGAGTGGATGAGACCTGGCAACATATTTAGGGTGGTTGCCAAAACTGTTGGGTCTGTAGTAATGCGCAGAGGGCATTCAATAGGGCACTCCTGCTTTTCTGCCTTGTCATTCAGCCATTCGGTAACAAGATACTGAAGGAGAAAACACACATGTCAGTGCAACTAGCACAGGTGAAGAAGAAAGGCAATATCGCACAAAGGCACATGGGGAAGCAATGCTCAGGTCAGCCCGCATGCTAAAACCTCCCTCCTCCTCAACAGGAAAGAACGCAGCCAGGACTTCCTGCGTCAAACCCAATTCTCATCTGTTGCAGGCACAACAACAGGTAATCCAGTTTTACAGAAGGTTCTCTCAAAACTTGATCACCTTGTTCAAAACTAGTTTCTAGCTGCAAGCCTAAATTTATTAATTGCTAATTTATGCCCAGTATGTGGCAGCTGCCCGCTACCTTCTGCAATTTTTCCTCCTTTCCCTTACCAATTTCTCCCAGCTTGTACATTATAGTCCACAGTCACATTCCCTCTTGGTCTTCAATTCTAAACTGAAAGCTAACCTCTTCTACTTTGTCCTAAACAAATACCCCCCCAGCCTGCCATCCCACCCCATCCCAAAGATACTGTCACTAATTCCCACATCAAACACATTTTTATGCCATTCTACATTTATTTTTAAATTCCAACTAATCTTTACTACATAATGGCTCCACTTTTCTCTCTTCATTCTCTTGCTGGTATACACAAGAGAACCTTTGTTTTACTATCCTTCACAAGATGCAACACCCTGGTTATTTCAATGTGGTTTTGTTGTTTTTTTTAAGCAAGTCTCACTACACCGCTATGCTGCTTGATTTAAGGTAACTTTCTTGGTTGACAGTCTTTTTCTCCTTGCTCCTAAGACACTGAGAATACGCAGAAAACTTCTTGAGATCGTATGCATCCAACTTTTTCTAATGAACATCCTTTCTTTTGGGCCCAAAAGCTAGTGCTCTTTTCCAGACTATCAGCATCTAGTTTTTAAATGCCAGCTACCCTATCAGAGTTTAACAACCACTTCTGCATGCTGCCGCCAAAAGCTTTTGCTAGCTTACTGTGCATAGATCCAAACGCATCAGCTCTCCCCACCTTTCTATTATTACCTCATTCCCCTGCAGGAACAACACAAACAGCTTGTTGTCCTCATGGCCTTTGCCAGCCATCTCCCAAGCCTCTCACTGCCCTCCACACCAGTATTGAAACATCTGCTTTTTGCTTCCCTCACCCAGGGCTCAGCCTCCATCACCCAATTCCTTATGTTGCCAAGCCCCTCCAACCCTTCTCTCCCAGGGCCCCTCAAGCTGGAAGCAGTTTCTTCCCCGCATACACAAAGCTGTATAATTTGCCTCTTTCTAGACTCTTTGCCGTACCAAAAATTGAGACCTTTCCTGTTGCACTTGTACCACCATGTCGGTATCTAAAGACTATGTAGACTTGCTGTAAAGATCAGCCGATTTCTTTTTCTGATCTTTGTGTGTACAGGGCTGAGCAGCCAGATTCCGAACCATGATGAGGGCTTTTAGCCACTATAGAACAAATAACACAGTAAATATAAAGTCACATAATTCCAACTATTTTGAAGAACTGTTCTCCCTGAGCCAACTTTTCCCCAAAGGCCACACAAAACCTCTTTTTCCACTCTCCAGTTTGAGCGCTTGATCATATTTACCTTTTTAGTTTTGGGATACTTTACTGCAGCTCGATTAGACTGAGATCCTGCAGCCAGGATAGCAGTTGGGTCAGATCCCGTCAACTGTCTGCCTTCTCCTGGACCTTCTACATTGCTGACATCTGTTGTGGTTACCAAGCTGGCAGTGCTTCCTTCCTCTGGGACAGCCTGTGCGAGTTCAGCTTGCTGGGAACTGGCTTGTTTCTGCCTTCTCAGTCTTTGTGCTGAACTGGTCCGGTATCGAGAGAAGCGACTTTTTGGTCGGGGCCTGGAGGGTTTTGCTGGAGCTGGCTTAGTAACTGTTTTTTCGGGGACAGCATCCTACAATACAAACTGTCATTAGTCCGAGTACCTCTAAGAGTATTCCTTTTCTCTGCATACAGGATCAAGGACTGAGATTTATTTAGTGACACTACCTGACTCATAAAATCTGGTTGGACTCTGTATTGGCTCGTAAGATGGCTTTGGGGACCCTTCTAAAACACTGGCACGTTATCATTTTGTCTGCTGTGTTCTTAAAGGGGTCAACCAGAACATTGGTCTTAAGGAAGAAAGTGGCAGTAAGAAACTTGCCACTTGTCTCAAGGTAACTGCTCTTAATCCTGATCTGAGCCGACATGTACCATTCCAGGCAAGTATCTGGGCCCTGCCATATAATGGGAACACATGCATCCGAAGTAGACCGGGCCAAAAAAACAAAGAAAAAGCAAAAGAATTCCTCAATCACGCATCCAACTTAAGCTCACACCAGTACAGAAGGGGCCCACTCAGTGAAGGAGCTGGGCTTGTTCAGCCCAGAGAAGACTTAGGGGGACCTAATAGCAGTCTTCCTACATCCAGACTGAAGCCACCAAGCAGATGCAGCGGTGCATCAAGGTACATACACTGAAATGAGAGGTTCAGACCAGATACAAGGCAAAATTTTTTCACCATGAGAACAGTCATGAATTGGAAGAGGTTTCCCAGAGGGGCTGTGCAACCTCCATCCTTGGAGGTATTCAAGACAAGACTGGGTAAAACCCTGGCCAACCTGGTCTGACCTCAAAGCCGATCCTGCCTGATACAGAACGGATTAGAGATCCCATGAAGCTCCTCCCAGCCTGAACGATGTTACGATCACATATGCTGCATCTGAGCTTGGTACAAGCTATTAAACAGTCCTATCTTCGTCTTACCACTACTTGTGAAGACCGTCGTGTGTTCACCCCAGTACTGCTGTTACTGTTAGAAACATTTGGAGCAGCAGCACTCAGTGCTGAACTTCCATCTTCAGTTTCAGGAGTCTCTGTTTTTATTTCCTCCAGCTCAGGAGCTTCAGAACTGATGTTGATTTCAGCATCAGTGCTGTTACGGTCTGATGGTTGCTCTCGTCTCCTCTTTCTCTTTTCCAAGTTTTCAAACATATGCATGATGGCTTCTACCTTCCTGTCTTCCCGGGACTAGAACACAAGAGTAAATTTAAGTCAGCACTGCAAATTACGCACATAAAGAGGAGGAGGCAAGAACAGATATGGGATGCAGCACAGGAAGGAGAACAACTGCCAAATAGCAATGACAAGAGCCAGAAAGGGGACAGAGAGAAGCAGTTCTTTTTAGATATTTGCATTTTTCAACATGGCAAATTTCCCAGAATAACAACAACACAATCATGTGTTCATAGAGTAACTAGAAGAACTAGACTTTGTTCTTAAATAGGACCACTTAGATACTACTGAGTTATATTTATAAGATAGCCACAAGGAAATGTATAATTTTGAAGAAGTAAAAACTGTAAGAAAGAACAGAGTGAAGAGACGACTTGGAAACAAATAGAACTACTCACTAATGACCAAACATTAGAAGCAAACAGAAGCCAGAGGCAACAGAAGTAAGTGAATCAGTAATTTGCAGCAAGTATAACACCACACAAACTAACTAAAATGATCCAGATTCATTCCTTCCCTGATGTCAGGAGATCACCTAGCTCAAAAATAAAAGCTCTTGTCTAAGCAGCTTACATAGTGGATAAGAAAAACAGAACATGAGAGAATAGAGAGGCAAAACAAAGGTATTTATTAGGTAAATAGAAAGGACAGGAAATCTTATCACCTAGCTGTGTCAGAAATAATTGGTAACTATGCATGTAAAAGGCCCAGTACAATAATGCTGCAGTGACGGCAAAAATCAGGCTGAATCAACTGAATTTTAAGAAGTGGGGTCAGGTGCCTTCTGAGACTTGTCATGGAGGAGAAAGTATCTTGAAGCACACAGCAGTACTCAACCACAGCAGCCTGGCCTTTACAGTTTTCTGTTCAAAAATATTCAATACACACAAAAAAAATTAGGGACTGGGAAAACTATAGATACAGGTATTTACCTGGTGCCAAGTATAGAAAACTGAATCTCATTAAAGGAGATTAACTGGTGAAACGTACAGGAACAGGGCTTACAGGCTCATGGGAAACTAACACTTCACTTAGTCTTCTTGAACTATACTGTTCCAGAAAGAGATCAGCTTCCCTGCATTAAAATGAAATCTTTGCTCCAAGCTTAAGGCCAGTCTGACTGATGACTGCTCTTATTCAAATTTCAATAGAAACTGACTCCCTTCCTTTATCTTGCCTGTTCTAAAAAATCCATGAGATAATCCAAGGATCTCTCCGCTGGATGGCCCTCGGCTCTGCGACTTGCTGCACTATCTTAACATTTAAAGCATTCTCAGGAAATTTACACATGGAAGATCCATATCTCTGATTAGAGAAAGACGGGTGATTAAGGTATTTGCTGAACAAATGAAAAACAGGGAACTCGGAGCTCCAATACATTTGTTGGCTGGTAGAAGGATGGGAGCACTTTTTCTTTTTTTCTTCCTTGGGTTTTTGGTTGGTTGGTTGTTTTGTTTCTTTTGGGGTTTTTTTGTTTGTTTGGTTTGGGTTTTGCTTTTTTGTTTGGTTTTTTTTTTTTTTACACTTTTTTTTTTTTTTTTAAATTAATGAATTAAGTAGAGCCAGAACAGCTCCATTCACATGCATAAAACATTCTAATCCACGGAACAATCCGAGGTGCCATAAGAAGCACAAGAAAAAAAAACCCCAGCTCTACTCAGTACAGAAGAAAGCTGAGAAGGGACTGTGTTATCAAAGGTCCAAGAGCACTAAAATATTTTGATCAAGAAGACTGATTAAGACAACAACGATTTGGGAGCACAAAGGGATTTCCTAATAAAGAACATAGCAAATTTTGTTGACTTGTGCCAATAGTGCTGTTGGTGGTCTACCCCTCATTAACTTTTGCCACTTGATCCTATCCTTTTCCCACACGGGAACATGTTTATCAACCCATACAGGGAACAGATACATGTTAACAAACCTAACCTGGCAAAACGGGTCAAGTTTTAACAAAAACCAGGTTCTGGTTCATCATATGATCTAGTTGAAGATGTCCCTGCTCATTGCAGGGGGTGTTGCACTAGATGACCTTTAAAGGCCCCTTCCAACCCAAACTATTCTATGATTCTATATGGCTCCACAAATTCTTGCACTGGCAGTAAGGAAGGGCAGCAGGAACATAAAAAGGGTGCAATTACCTTTTTTGAATCTGGTGCTGATTGTCTTGTTAATGGTATGTTTTAGACTATAGAATAGCCCTGAAAGTAACAGTTAAACCTTTCAATCAGGAAACAAATCTGTCTTATACCTTCTAATCTGCAGTACCCTAACACGAATCCTGTCATGTGGAATCAACCTCGGTGTTTTGGGGTGGTTTTTTTGTTTGTTTGTTTTTAAATCAAATTACTGAAGACCACTGACAGTTGGAATTTGTGTTGAAACAAGTGAAATAACCAAATGGACCTGCTGGTCACTGCATGAAGCAAGTCCTAAGGGGGATGATACCCAGACTGAGAAAGGTACTTGCCCGTCGGCTGTGGACCAAGGCTCCCTGTTCATCTACAGGCTCCTCTTTCTCCCCTTCTTGTTTCTCCTCCTTCTCTGCCACCTGAAAGAGAAGCCCATACTTAGTACGTCAAACAAAATCCAGTACTGTTTTAAAAGTTACCGAGATTCCTATGGTAATCTAAGGTGCTAAAGGTTTAAAAAAGGCCTCCTGCAGTTTCTGTTCTGAAGATCCCAGTGCTGTATTGGATCAGATTCCACAGCACTGAACGATAAATACACATGTAACAAAGTGTCAAGGGTTTTACCTCATTGTCACTGACTGCTGCAGGTCCCTCAGGAACTTCCTCCGTTTGTTGACTGCTGTTCTCATCCGATGCAATGCCCTGCTGTTCCATTTCTAGCTCCTTTCGACGGGCTTTTCGCCGGCGTGTTTCTGCCCCAATCAGTGTGCCTAAAACAGGTGGAGGTAGGTGTTCTGCAGCATTTGGGCTACGTTTCTGCACAGGGCAATTCCGGTTCCCCTTGTGACACGCACAGTCCACTTTATAGTTGCTGCTCCAAAACACAAACATAATTCGTATCACTCTTCATTTCTCAACCCTTGTACAGAGACATTCAATGCATCTCCTACTAAACATCTCACCACGTGCCAAAGCAAGGACAGCAGGCTACCTTATGGCCTCTATTGTAGAATATGCCAGCAGAACTGGACAGAATAGCCGGAAAATGCAATTCAGTAGAAAACGGAGCAAAATGTAGAATGCGAGGAAAGGGCTGGAGGAAGATGTCCAGTCCAGGAGGGCAGTGGAGAGCTCCTGGGCGAGGTGAAGGACTCACCAGATGTTGTACTCATAGTCAAAGGCGATGGTAACCTCTGTGTCCTTGGCAATGGTGGCAACAGCATAGATACACAGGTGGATCATCCCATCAGCAATCACATGACGAACCTTGTTAAACAAAGTAGAGAGAAACTAACATCTCCACAAGTTGCACTTCTTACTTCCAAGAGGGAAGCCTCTTTCTGCAAAGTAGCTCTTATCTATTCCATGAATAATTATCCTAAATTCTCCACAGGGAAAAGCCTGATTCACTGCTCTTGTCTCATCCTGTGCTTTTCCACTTACACTTACTACCACCTGCTTACTCTATCAGCCCGCAGCCAAACGAAAGCCATAAAAGAAACCTTTTCTTTCCAAAGAAAAACCTCATGTTCCCAAATTTTCTCATCTTCCAAGTATAAACCATCAAACAAGCAAGAGATGCAGAGAGTTTACCCCATTTACTGCATTTTAAGTTTGAATATTCATAAAAAGGGAATGCACTAAGCCTGTGTAAAACATGTATTTGCAATTACAGTGATGGTGAAGAGAGAATTTACCTCTGCATTTGGAGTGCAGGAACGCCTGATGAACCTGGCATCATTACCAAAGGTGCGGGCATCAACACACATTTCAACGCCATTGAACTTGGAGTAGAACAGCACAAAGGGATATGGCCTGGAGAAGTAACAGAACATCTCAATCCCAAAATACCCAATTCCCATGGCACTTATAACAGGTATCCCTCACTTCACTGGAAGCAGCGCTTTCATCAGTGCTATTGCTCTGGACACTTATGCACTTCCATCATCACAGTTTAACAGATCTACTTCAGAGGGTTTTGGTCCATAAACAGAGCATCAAGCTGAGGTTGTATATTTGATTTCACATTTCTATTGACGGCACAGCTGACAAGGCCCTTGTAAGTGTGCGTTATGCCATAGAGACACTAGTCTCTCCGTGCCATGATGCTCTCATACTAATCACTTCATAGTACTCTTACTTTTTGAAGAAATGCCCATTGACCTCGAATTGCTGTCGTAACATAACCTTCCCTCGATACTCAATTATAAGGGTATCTAGTGCCAAGTCTCTTGCTGCCCTCAGGATCTTCCGGTGCTTCTGAACCCGAGTCACCCTTCCCAGCTGCAGCTGTAACAAAAACCAGAGCAAAATATGAGAATTTAAACCAAAGGCCTCTAACTCATAAAGAATATTTTACCTACATGAAAAGAAAAATTACTCTAGTAGCAACACACAGAAACTCTGCCAGGCAAATGTATTGTTTGCTCTTTAACAGTTTAGTAATGACCAGTGACCTTGATAATATTTATCAAAAGCAGAGTATTTATTCCTTTCCTTCAACAGTAAGTCTCACAAATCTATCAGACCAAGTACTTCAGTCTCACAGCTAGGAGGCATAACCAGACCTGTCAGTTGCTGCTAACAGGGAACTGCTCTGCAATTATGGCCACTTTCACAGCCAGAATAACTCAAATCTTCCCTAAATTGTGGGTTGTCACACATTCAGAGGAAAAAAACACAAGCTGCAGAGGATGGTAAATTCTAGCTAACAGGCCAAAGACTTAAGCTGGCAATTTCTATCTCCATCCAGAAACTTCTCTTCATCTGCCTGCTCAACTAGTCCTGTGGATTTTTTTTTTTTTTTTTAAACATGAAAAAATAGATTTTTAACCAAGTAGTGACAGTTTGCTGAATCTTCTTTATGTTAAAGCCTACAGTTCTATGACAATGGATTTTCACAACAATGTGTCTTGACAGTATGAAACCACCACATTCTTTAAGCACAGACATTCAAATACAACACATTTTACGGAATATTGGAAGGGATATTATAAGCACTAGGGCATAGGAAAGACTTCTTCTATAAAACAAAGTAGTTTTCTTGCTTAACAGATTGAACCTCTCTGCAAGTAAAAATTATGTGAAGATGGCTGGCTGCCTCACCACAAGAGCTGTGTCTGCTGTTTCCTAAGCACGCTATTCACTGCTTATAAGGACCCAGTTTTGATACTTTTCCGGAGCGAATTGATGCATAAGTGTTCTTACTGTAGTAATAATGACAGTCATCTAACTAAATTAGAAGCAAACCACAAGATTTTATGAAAAGCAAGCTCCCAACTTTTCCTGATAAAACTCTCTTGTTAGAGACGGCTACTGAGCAGTCTGCTCAAATGGATAAAAATCACATTAGCTTAAGAAGGGGCTTGGTCTGGACAATGACAGAACACATGAAGTTCCAACCTTGTGAAAATAAAGTTAATGCCTTAGGGCAGCACTCAGCACTAGGAATCAAACGAAAACCTCCATATGGTCCATATGAAAGTACTGAACCACAGATCTTTTTTTTTTTTTTTTGCAGCAATCTTGTATGTGCTCTGAATTAAACCTCCTTGGGAAGAAGATGACTTTCATTGTTTTAATATGACATTATACTGCAGATCTTGGATCAGCCAGTAAAGTAAGATCTATTTGTTGACTTCTCTCACTCAGGTCCAGGATAAAGATAGCTTTATAAAAATATTCATTTGAAGCCTATGCAGATGGGAGTAATGGTCTTGCTATTCCAGATCTCCTCTTAGAGGTATATCCAGTGCTACATTTATCATGCCTACAGCGTATATCTCTTTTTGACACCACTGTATCTGCCGGCAATTGGAAAAACCTGCATGTATGTACTGGAGACTCTGAAAAGCCTTGCAGGCTGTCGTTCATCTCTTCATATCTCGGGTCCTGATAGGAGCTCACAGAGGATTTCCCCAAGTCCACTGAACTGGCATAAAAGAAACATGTTATTTCCAGACAAAGAAGCCACACTGCTGGCCCTGATTTCTGATCAACAAACCCATGACATGAGTGAACTGTAGAATAAGACTGTTTACATTGCCGAGAGTAGTGGCTAAATTATTTTAAAAACATTGGATACACTTTGTACTATCCAGCTGTGGTAACAGAGAATAAATAAATGGGACTAGATTTGTTAGTGTGTGACAGAAGGAGATAAAGTATCTGAAGTTAGTAGATAAATTAGGACTGAGACACAAGCATGTCTCCAGTTGAATGATTTTGTTTCTATACTATCACTTGTTTGCTGCTATAATCAGTTTCTCATCTAAGCTGGCCCTACGCAGGAGGGTTGGGCCAGACGACCTCCAGTGGTTCCTCCCAACCTAAATTATTCTACTACTCTATCAAATTCTCTTAGTATCTTTCAGAGATGCGAGTTAATGTCTGGTAGCCTTCACTCTCACCTTTGGCCCATGACTGACTTGTATTACTGTTCACCTGATGCTGGAAAACAGCTTGAGGAACACAGGTGGGATAAGGTGAGGTGGTAGGAGGAGAAGAGAGCCCATGAAGGAAAGAGAAGCTCTGCATCTGTAAAACTTAACAATTATCTCAGTTTGGTAAAACAGGAATGATCTCATAGCTTTTCTGATAAGACCCTAGCTCAGCTTGTTTTCGTTCTCTGAATTTAGAAATATGAAGAGGATTAGCTGCCATGCTTTCATGTGTGAAAAGAACAAATGATTTTATTTGTGTCACAGGCTAGGGTTGCCGACTGCTAATCAGACAAAACTGTTCTGATATGTTTGCAGAGCAACATCTGCATAATACTCAGTGGCTTTATTTTATAAAGGCCCTTTTGCTCTTCACTTCAGAATGTGAAATCAATCAGGGGTTTGAGCTCAAGTCAGCAATTATCAGAGGCAACAAAGGGCAAATACTGACCATGGGTTTGGTTTGGCAACAGCAGGCAGAAAAGTGACTCACAGCTTTCAGCTTGTCAAGCATCTGGCAGCAGCCAGCACTAAGATGATTTTATTGATGACACTGAACAGCTTCATATTTTCACAAGTTTCCCTTTGCATCATTAAGACAGTTGAGAATTGGTTTATCCAAAACATTCCAATGATCAAAATCCCATATCCTGCATGTATAACTCTTAACTCATCTTTCCCTACTCCTTCTGGCTTGGGGAAGCTTCTAGGTCACACCTTCTTCTTCTCTCTCTCTCTCTCTTTTTTTTTTAAAAAGTATACACTTGCGTCATTGTTTACCCAAGCCAAACTCTCTCAACTGTGAGAGTATGCAAGGCATATAAAACATTTTATTTTTACTCCTTTCTCCCCTCTCCAGAGCCTTCATGGCCAAATAGAGCAGTGACGATACCCATCTTCTACACACAGCTGCTATCTGCATATTGACACAACCTCCTTAATTTTTTTTTCTAGCTCAAAGTACCTATTTCCTTATCTCCCAGAAAACCTATTTTAACATCCAGTAATGATATCCAGTTAAAAGCCAACTGATGCAAACCAAGAAGCCTTCTCAGTTTGTCTAACAAAGATGAGACAAATGACTGGAACAAAAATATAAAGCACAGGATGAGAGATCACGCACTCCACACCTGTGCAGGCTATCCTCCTCGCAACACTCCACAGCCATCTGCTGAGCAGAGAAAACAAGGACATAAGAGCTGACAAGCAGCAGCCTGGGACAGCCACTTGGTCTTTCCCCAGTATCCAAGAGGAACTACAAAGCCACTAAGTCCCTTTACACTTTGCCAGCATGCGCAATGATAGGTACCTACCTACAGCTTGTTTAGAGTAACTGCAGCTCACTATGAAGTTTTGCAACTTTCTATCTTTTTGTTTCTTTGGGATATATCACATTTGGAGTCTTCTGATTTGGAATGCTGGCCACTTTTCCCTGTGGGAAAACCTATGTCTGTACAGGGAAGGGAGAGGGCAAGAGAGCATGACAAGAACAAGCACATTTATGTATGACATCTTTTATAACCATCTGTCCTGTTGTACCCTACGAAGGTGATAGAAAGAAACAGCATACGTTTCATTACTTATTTCAGGACTTTTCCTAAAACTCATGTGAAGGAGATAGAAGAGTTTACATTTAGACTCAGAAAATATTAAGATTTCTAGAGAAGCAGAACTTTTTCTTCCCTGTATTTCTTCAGTTGCTCTCTTTAGGAAGGCTACTCACATAGCCAAGTAGAAGTGTTTCTCCCAAACCCTCACAGAAGTCTTATTATTGCAGAACTAGAGGCAAAAGTGGAAGGAAGTCGGGTCCAAAGTCCTCTTTCTGCCCTCTCCCTTACTGGCAATATCTGTGCTCTGCCTGATGTGCTTCACCTACATGAAAGCAGAGGGAAAGGTGGGAGGGAGCACGTGAACTTCACAGAGCAGTGAGTCAGCTGATATAAACAAGAATGATTCAAGCACAGACATAGACCTGATATTCAGGTTTCTAACTCTGCTCCCCTTCTACGGAAGAGGTGCCCCACATCTGTTTTGGAGCCCATCCTTTTCAGTTGCACTTATCTCCATTCTCCTGGACAAGGAAGCCCCACAAAGCCTGAACTGAGTAGGAATGCCGCGCTCTGTTCAATAAAGCACGGACCAGATGAAACATCAGCTGAGAATAGTTGTGGGGAGGACATACGCCACACAAACACATCCTTTTCCTGTTTCTCCTTGTCTACATGCACTCCAAAAAGCTGGCACGACACCAATCATTGCACATCTTGGAAGAGAAAAGTTAGGGAGAGACAGTTCCCTAAAATCAATTGTAGTTGTGCAGTATTTGAAAGTTACCAGAGTCCAAATAATCATCCAAAATATTGAAATAATGTTGAAAGGTTCTTTAAAATAGCTTTCCACACAACATGAGACAGAAAAAAGGAAAGAAAGGAGGAAAAAAAAAAAAAGACAGGAAAACTCAGCTGGAAAGCAGGAAATTTCCTATCTCCAGCAAGTGATAGATCTGGTTCTGCCTCAAGCCATTCAGTGACCAAAAGTATTTATGGTAAAATACCTGTGAACCCTATCACAGAACTGTACAAAATATCCGCAGCTTAGCAACACTGATTTGGTTGAATGCAGGTGTTTCTGAATCTGTCTTGGTACTGGCATCTCTTCTGTTGCCTTTTATATCAAATCTAAGCCTATAGGTCTGAAATTATATGACCAGCTACAATATTGCTCACCCATGCCCACACCTTATGTCTAGAAACCAGAGGATCTGACCTACCCCACTTCTGTCACAACGGTTCTTACCTGCATCTGGGACCCAATAACAGTATTATTGCAGGCCAACTCTGTTTTGTTGATTGTGTCTAGCATAGCAGTTTTGCCCACATATTCTTTATTAGAGTTTAGGTGACGCTCCAACAAGTTCTGTACGTCGGCACTGTACTGGTTAGTAAAGGCTTCTTCGTACTGATCTGTCCAGAGTCGTATTCGATTCTCCCACCCTTCAGCTGTGTTTTCATCCAAGGCATGCGCTTCAGAAGGGGAATTCTGCACCAAACAGCAGAGAGTGAATAGCTAGCATACAACGGGAAAAACCTATCCATACTGCTCTGAGCATATGAATATGCTACAAAAAAAGGCAAATCTATTCTAAACTAAGAAAGTGTCGGTTATGAGGACACCTTTTTCAGAACCTGCATCCTCCAGAACATTGTACAACAGTGCCACTTAGGAATCTATGGAGAACTCTGTGCAGGACTAAGACCTCTTGAGAGCTGGTACTTGGCACTGCTACATACAAGAAAATTAAGCTAGTACATGGCCACAAAAAGTTTTTTAATTTTTGGAAAAATAATTAAGTAGATTAAAAAAGCAAAGGAACAGAACACAAAGGCAAATAAATCTCATGTAGGCTTGTCCTGCAGTCAACCCACTCATGTGCGACACAATGCTAGATGATGCTGGCTGCATCTCAATCTTTGCAGTGACTGATCCAAAAATACTTCTGAACCTTCTAGCTGAATGGTCATCAGGGTTTCAAGAAACTGAATGTAGAGCATAAGCTAATACCCAGAGGGTTAAAACTGCAAGTCCTAAGCAGTGTAAAGAAGAGAGCGCAAAATGATGTAATCCGTTTATATCATCTTGTAAGGGAGGGGAAAAAAGAAGCTGGTAGAAAAAAAACATTTAAGCTTCATTCTTTACTTGACAATAGTTGAAGTAATTCAACAAATAATATTCCAGAGGTCAGTAACTCAACTGGCTTCATAAGGGACTGAGACATATGTGACACTGAGGTATTAGTGACAAGGACCACTGAAGAACAATCATTATTTTCATCATATATATTAAAAGCATTAAGAGTTTTCAGGCATTTTTACCCTCTCAAGGCACTTGCGTACTATGGAGATAGGTGCATACAGACAGACACACCACAGGATTGTCCTATTTCCTCTGAGCCACCTGCCAGAAGCCACTGTCAGCTACAGTACTGGGGTGAGATGGAACTGAGTGAACTTTAAGGCACCTCTTGTGTTTCTAGGAACACGTTTAGCTCAAAGTGCAAGTCTACTTTTTTTGTCAAATAAACTTTCTATCAGATAGCCACACCTACTAGTATTGCAGAAAGTCAGAGATAAATATATCGTCCCATCCATCCCTAGTAAGAGGATGTGGAGAGAAACAAGGCAACACTGCTAGGGGCTCCCAACATTAAACTTGTGTACTACTTTGATGCCCAAGCTTAAAATAGCTTTGATGCAATCAAATGATAACTGACCTCACAGAAGAGTGGCCACAACCAGTTCTACATTGCTTACATCAAACACCCCACTCCCAAGTGTCATGAATCAGTCATATCTCTTGGAACTGGATGACATTACCTTACAGAAAGCTACCTGAAGCAAAAACAAGGTTCAAGGGGCAATTCCTGTGATACCCTTTTGAATAGGCCTGCTTGTGGTGCATGGTAAGGCTTGAGATTATTCTGAGGCTGGTCCCACAATCAGAAATTCCCCAGGCAAACCAAGAGAGGCACAAAATACAGGGCAAAAACCCCACCACCATCACAGAGTGTTCTCAATTCTACTCACCTTCATCCTCAGAGACTTTCGTGAGCCCTCTCGAAAGGCCTGTCCCCCGAACAAGGAGAGAGGGAGAAAAAAACCAAAGTATTATATATTTTCTCAGAATTAGCGTCCCAGAACCACACTAGATCTTACTCCAAAAGACCAACCCTTAACAAAAGATGGCAAGAATTACAGGAAGACCTGCACAAGAAGCAATGGGCTTGAACAAAAAGACTCTGCAATGCAAATCCAGTGGAAACTGCTGAAAAGCTTGATGGCCAGGATTTCTGAACTAAAAAGGCCTGTCTCATACTTAGTAAAAACCTCAAGATCAAAATCAAAACTGTCCTGACTAACCCCACTTGCTTTCAGAGAAGAAGGGCCAGCAACAGAATCAAGCTGGTTTACAACAAAAAACCTGAAGACCTCACATGGCTCCTGCTCCCCATCTTTTATTTAATCAGTGCCTACCAGAAGAACTTCAAGGGAAAGCTAACCTGGGGAAAATCATGGTAAAGCTAGCAATGATGGGAAAGAACCAGCTGCTCACACACTTGCATTCCAACATAAGCAATCCAAAATTATTTCAGTCCCCAAACCCTCACAAACAAGACAGTAAAGTCATCCCTCAACAAATGTTCATCACTACCTACATAGTTTTCCACACAGGCACTATCTCTGTTCCTGAAGAACAGTGCCAAGCAGCTCTGCAGCCCAGATTCCTTAACATAGCCTTCTAAGAAATGCCATGTTCCCTTCATTTTTCATTCCATTCACAGACTGTCCCTTTGCCACAAACAGACAGACTCCAAAAGCTATTTCCCCAAATCCTAATAGAGCAGAAGGGAAAATACATAATCGAATCCAAGCTCTGAGCATGAATGGACAGCGTTGGGAAATAAGGGTGGAGTTCCAGTAAGGTAATTTTTAAACCAACAGCCACATACTCTAGCAGGTCACAAATACAAGGCGTCACGTTATTACACCAGAAAGAGCGACTCCTGACAGGACAGAAGTTTCTTGTCTACTGCCAGCTTGTCAACCTGCTCTCAACAATACTCCACACAGCATTTGGTAGGAACTGCAGCAACCTTGTCTCACTCCACATACCTTGATCTTTTTGGCCTTTGGAGCAGTGCGAGCTTTTTCTGTACTCCTCTTCCTCTTTTTAGGTTTGCTTCTACGGACGCGGTTGACAGTCAGCGTGATGCTTGTAGGGGTGTGCTGCGTAGCTGTGTACAGCACTGTAGAGGGAGACAGTTCTTCATCCCAGCTCTCAGTTGCACTGCTGTCCCCACCTGTAGAGAGGAGTGCTTCATTAGCAATGTTTTTATTCATCCCAGAGAGAACAGCTTACCCTTATGTCCATTTTCATCAAGACGACTTGGTGACCCTGCACAGCTCTACCCTGAGAAAACTATACCACCTCAGTTTTCCCATCCAAACTGGGAACAGGCCTCCCAAACTTCTGATATCTCACAGAATGGCACTGATGAGCATTTCCCTTTTTTGTTCACAAGACAATCTCATTTTCCCAAGAGCTAACTGAGATGAGGCGGAAGGAGAGGAGAAAATCCCAGTGGTTGGGAGGCAAAGAACATCAGCAGGCACTGATCAGTTAGATGATTACAGCAGCCAAAAGACAAAGGTCTTGTAGAAAGAAAGCAAAAGTCACCATTATCAGAATTACAACCTCAAGCTCACCTGACACGTTGTCCTGCTTCCGGCGGCGGAGTCTGATCACCTTCCCCCTGCTCATTCCTCTGCCAAAGGAGAATGCACAATTGAAGCTGGTTTGTAGGAGTAAAGTCACTTGAAATTCAACAGGATGTCACAAGATGCGTGCCCTCAGTGGGGCCCAGGATGATAAGAACATCGATTTAACATCCTCATCTCCACTCCTGGTGCCACCAACACTTGTCAGGCTGACAACGCAAAGGAGGAGGGTCAATACTGGGTAAAGCACTGGAAAGAACGCTCCAGTTAGCAAAAGGAAGTCCGTCCCACAGCCCAAATGTGACACGGTTCGGTATGAGAAGTCAACACAAGGAGCAGTCCAGATGTGCACTGCACCAAAGCTTACCTGCATTTTTCACACTTGAGGAGGAAACCATCTTGGGAGACACTGCAGTGGCACCAAGTGGGAATTGATTCTCCTTCTGAGGAGCTCTCACTGTCCCCGGAGTTCTCCTCATCAGGCGAGTGCAGGCCGTTCAGTTCTGCACGAGGTATAATGGTCTGGACAGGAGGAGAGGCTGGCGGTGTTGGAGGAGGAGGGGCTCCATAATTATGATCCTGAAAACGAGTATTTGCAGTACTGCTTTTAACGTGAAGATATGATGCCTAGAAACTGAAGTCCCAAATCCACAGTTCCCAGGTTATCATTTAACAACTGGTGTAAAACAGTAGTCTGAATTCCTCAACCTACCAAGAAGGTAAAGCAATAGCTCTGAAAGATGTGAATGGTTTTCTTCTGCACCAATGAATTAAATTCAAAACCTATGAAAACAACTAGGCTATTTTGACATTAACTGTTGTACTGCTAATAATCCAAGATGACATCAGTGGTCAAACACTGGAACCAGTTGCCCAGAGACGTTGTGGAGTTTCCATCTGCTGAGATATTCAAAACTCAACTGGACACGGTCCTGGGCAACCTGCTCAAGCAGAGTCAGCTTGAGCAGGGGGGCTGGATTACACGATCTCAAGAGGCCCCTTCCAGCCTCAATGATTCTGTGACGTCCTGTTCATCCCATAGTTTCAAGCCATGCTCCCACTCTTCCTGACTGTTCCTTGTTTCTCATAGTTACAATATGAAAATCTGCACAGTTGAAACAAGTATAAATAGTGCACAATAAACCAAACGGGGCATAAAATTACCACCAGGAAATGTTATATATTCATATATATTCACACTTCATTCATATACTGCATTCAGTTAAAAATCTATCACCTAGAACACTAATAAAGCTTGCTATAGAGTATGCAAGACTTCACAAACAGTAAACACACAAATGCAAAAGGTATGGCAGAACTCAGCTGTAACTCAGTGTTCCCTAATAAATAAGCCAAACCTCCTAAGGCTTAACAGGCAAAGAACTATGGAACAAGGAGAAAAGAGTAAAGTAGACAGTAAAGAGCTGATTCACTGCAGAGAGAGTACTCACTGCGTAAGGCAGCCCGCGATAGCTGTGTTTCTGGGTGGCCCCATAGCCGTGGCTGGAGTACACATTCTTCTCACTGACAGCTGGACTAGCTTCCACAGACTCTGGGCTGCAGAAAGGGCCAGAAGTAAAACCCATCAATACATCATTCTTTTATTGCCAGTATTTCACTGCTCTTTTCTATTCAACACATGAGCTCAAAATGAAGAAACTTCATGAAATCGAGGTGTTATTATGCACTTCACCAGGCATCATGTGTGCAGAAGTTGTACAGGATGAACCTGCTTTCAGAGGGAAGGAACTGAGTAAGGGCCACCCTGGATAACTCATTAAACTGGGTCTCAATCTGGGAAGTTAAAAAGATAATTAGCATGTAAGAAGCTCAGTTTCCTTATAGTTGAGGAAGTTGGGTCTAGTTCAGCATTCACATCTGAACTCAGCCAGCCTAATCTCGAAGCCACTGAACAGTACTGCCACGTTATCTCTGCAACAGCTTATTTCAAATAGCAGCTAAGCAGCTTTCCTGCATCTGTGCTTGTTTCTCTCTCCCTCAGATACTAATTGTTAGCTGAGTCCAACATCCTGTGATAAAGTCTGCATGAAACCTGTAGCTGTCCTGACAGCAACTACCAGGAGGCAGAGATTCCTGTTACAGAGACGCAACAAAATTTATGACCTGGACAGACAGTGGCCACAGACAAATCAGATTCACCCTGCGCTTTCTATACAGCAACATGGTGTGCAATGTGCTGAACAGGAAATTTGCTGCTGAGGTACAATGCACTCTTCCACCACATGGTGGTGAAAAAAAACAGCTGAAAATGAAAGGTATATCCTTAGCAGAAAGCTGCAGAAACCCTACTCAGAGAAGGGACAGCTGCAATTCAATGCAGGGAATATTAGATAATGAGGCTACAGACAGAATACCAGCAAGGAAACACACTGTCTGTTAGAAGCAGAAGATACAAGTCAGCTAACCTGTGCACAGATCAGAAGTACGGCCCGTATCAGAATACAGCAGAATATTACTGAATCATGTCTGCAGGTGAAATCTTCAAAATTATAGCATGGAGCTGAGCAAGCAGGAAAGAAAAATAGCAGAAAGGAGAACTTTACCTTGGACCTCTGCTGCTCTGGTGAGATCTTGCAGGATTCTCAGTGGGTCCTACATTGTCAGTGTGAATCAGGCAGTACTCAAACAACAATGGCCAGTGGTCACGCGTGGGGCAGTGTTTAGGCACCACCCAAGAACACTAACCCCTGTGCCCTTTGGACTTCCTATTAGCTCTTGAAATCTCTGCTGCACTGAAGTTTGCCCCACCCTGCCACTAAACCTGATATACTCTCCAATGCACTAACCTTCTGAGCTTCTGGCTTATTCTGGAGTAAGGTGGATCTGTCTTTGCAACATAAAGGAGTAATAATTTATTGTACAAAGACCTGCAGAAAGTAGAAGACCTTAAACCTACACAAACTGCACTTCTGTAGCTCAGGATTTAGGAGCATGACATGATAAATTCAGTTGGTTTTCAATGTGACTACAGCCAGCTAAATTGTCAAAAGCAGGAGATACAGGTGACGATACCTCTCAGAGGATATACTATCTAATAAGAGACACCGTGTAGAGCTTGCCACACAATCCAGCCTTGCTGGATCTTTGCAACAGTCCTTTAGGACTTCCAGATTGGTACAGAGTTAAATGCATTCAGGTTTAATCGTATTTTCAGAAGCAATATTCAAAGGAAAAGAGCCTAAACAGCCTAAGCAGCAGATCTGTCCTCTGTCCGAGTCACCCACATTCCTCACTACAGTCAGCCTGGAATACCAGCAATACTGCCGCAAGCATTAGCAATAAAACTTCAAGATTGTTGGTGCAACGGTGTCCAGGGGCAACAACACTGGGGCCCATGCTTCCTCAGCAGCAGTCTGCCAAGGAGCTTCAACAACTTCCAATATGCAGTCAGACTAACACAGCAAAACTACCCTGCAGCCTCCATGTCACCCTCACATGCACACAAACATCCTTCAGCATTTTCACCTCCCCTCTGTATCAGAGGCCAGGGGAAGATGCTAAAGCTCAGCCTGAAAAGAGGGCCAGCTAGTTTTCCTTTTACCTTCCCACTGCCTTTGTGATGCACATCTTTGAAATCAATCCCTTATAAGAGACAAGAAGCTCAAGTACCCCAGACTTCATGCATCAAACCAGTAGAGTTTCAAACGAGAAATGGAGGATAGCCTTAACTTTGAACAGACTCACGAAGGACACTTCAGCAGTAACACTGTATCAATGCAAAGCCTGGAGAATAAAGTCCTGGCATTCCCAATTTTTAGAAGACAGACAGAGAAACCAATTCAGAAATCTTCAAAAGTCTTTTTTCAAAGCACTCCAGCCTAGCCTCAAGTTGGACCTACAATTTTCTTACAACCAGGGGAAAAGAAAATCCTTTGCAGAAGGTTTACAGACAGTCTTTTTGATACTTGAATGTTACAAGGGACATGCGTAGATGTATCTGGCTCTCCTCTTTACCATGCTCAGCTCTGAAAGCGAAGTGCCTAGTACATGAGTAAACTATTTAGCACTCTTTCTCCTGTCATAAACAGTTTAAAATTCCTGCATGTTGAGTCTTTAAAGTGCTGGTGTGGGAGAAGCACGGTGACAAGCAATACTGAATGTTAAATCTTGAAAAGTGAAGGATCATAAACCCAGTGCAGATGAGTGACTTAGTAGATTCTGACTCCCCGTTTAAAAACAACATGTAAAAATACGGGCTTTAGGATGGAATGAAGCATCACGAAGAAGAATGCCTAGAATGGGGCCAGTGCCAAGACAGACAAAAAAGAGCATTAACAGTCTTGCAGACAGTGCAACTGTGTAGTCAAAACTCTGTGCATAGTCAAATCAGGGCAAGATGAAAGGGAAAAACAATGATTCATACTCTAGCCCACTGCTCTTACAGCTCAAAATTAATAGAGTCTGGAGCAATATCTGTTTTACACTGATCAATCTGACACGCAGGTATTTGCACAGCAGGTACCTTTAAATAATACATGGGGGAAATCTATCTCCAAAAGGCCCTTTGTAAATTTTTGTAAAGAGATGCTACAGTCTGTATTTCAAAGAAGGATGCAGGAAAGCAGGAGGTAGAAGCACAAAGAAATAACTTGAGCCCTCCCTCTCGCCCCCAACAAAAACATAGTACTCATCCACGCTGACATCATTCTAACAAGGGTTTTAAGGAAAGATCACAATGCAATAGTTTCTGGATTTGAAATGTTCCTGACTCCTGCAGAAGCAGAGTCTTTTAAAAGAAATGCTAAGTCCCCTCCAACAGGCCTCAGAGATAGGACTGCAGTGAGAGCCCTGCACAGAGTCCTGTGGTGGGGACCCTGAAGGATTGCCCACCGAGGTGCGCTTCTTGGAACCTGCTCAGGGGCAGAAACAAAATAAAGGTGTCTACACAGGCTGATGCTGTCTCACATCTCTAGCCAAGCTCCAAAGGGGTCCGGAAATCAGTCACGTAAGATCGGTACTGAGTCTGAGCTAGTAGGCTCTACTGAGAGGGAGGCTCAGCACACTGATCACTCATATAACACAGCTTTTGGAAAAGGAGCTGGCTTGTACCTTGCCAACGTCAAGCATGGGTACAGCAAACTCACAACTGCCTGCACTTGAGTATAGACTTACTAGCCAAGCTGATATAAAACCCATGGTTGAGTGCCTCATACTGTTGGAATTCTCCTTTTCACTGTCTCCTGTGTCAAACTTACCGATTTCCATAACACTGCATTTGTTAAACACTCAGAGTCTGTCTCTGCATTCATCTCTCACACAGCCAGCGGACCAGCACACCCTTTCTCTCGAGTGGAGAAAGCACCAGCACCCATCCTGCAGCTCCACCCCAGGGCAGCCCTCTGACACCCTCCCCTCCTCCTTCTCCTCCGCCATGGGGTAACACTCACTCCGATCCTGCAGCCATGTCGGAGTAGGACGTATCTGGTGTGGTGACTCCCAGAGGGATTGCAATGCTCATGACGCCCGTCGGGGATCACGGAGTCCAGAGGGCAGCGACTGGCCGCTCCGAGGGCGGAGAGGAGCCGCAGAGCCTCGGCCAACACGTCACGGACATGGGGAAACCTACCGGGGTAGAAACAAAGCATTGCATCTCCGTTACAGGATGAGGTCTCCCTGTATACCCCTAAAGAAGGCTTTCACAGCAAAAGAAAAGCAGAAATAGATTTCCATCAGTGACATGCTGCATCATTTTTACTTCATTTTCATATGTGGGGCTAGGGAAGAGGTAGATGATAGTAGTTTGGTGGGGTGGGTGTTTTTTGGGGTTTTTTTTTTTTTGGTTTTTTTTTACAGTCTTGGACTGACATGCAATGAGCTGCTCTGCCATAAAGCCAATAATGATAGTTCCCCCCTCCCCCAACTAAACTTAGGACTAATTATCAGATAAGCAATCTATTAGCTCCTTCTGCATATAAGCAGCAGCTGTCACCTATCACCCACAGCCCTCCATCAGCATTTCCTAACTCCTTCCCCAAACAAGTTGCAGGCAAAGCCCCATCTGGGAGGACAATGAGACAGAGCCGAGGTGGACTGAGCTGAGACCTCTCGCTTGAGATCAGCTTGTATTTGCATTCACTGGGCCCACAGCACGGGCAAGCATGACCAGCAGAGCGGCCATCCCCGCGCCACCGACGGCCTCCCCTCGGCAAGCGAGGCCCGTCCTGGATTCTGCACCGATTACTCAGTCCGGCGAGCCCTGACGCAGCGGGCCCCGACTTTCCGAAATCCCAGCGGACACCTCCCCGCGGCAGAGCCACGTCAGACGTCTGGGCGCTCATGCATAGGCCCGATGAGAAACACGGCGGGGCCATTGGCTCGGCGCGGGGAGCCGGGGTGAGTCACGGCGGCATCACGGGGCGCAGCCGCCGGCCGTGCTGGGGCCGGCAGGGAAGCCCGCACCCAGGCTCCACCTTCCCTGCTGACCGCAGCGTTTTGCTAAGGCAGCGAGAGAAATCGCCGATAAACGCAAACTTCCAAGGGTCGGATGGCGGACGGAGGTAAAACGGGATCAGCTCCTCGTTATGTAAATAACCTCAATAACACAGACGTTCATAAAGGAGAACAGAGCTCTAAAGAAACCCCCCACGATACAGAGAAAGGCTGCATTTCCGCACACAGCAAAGGTAGCTCCAAAACCAAAGAAAACCAGCGACAATTTAGCCACCCTCTCTGCACATTAAACTTTAAGGGCAGCCTTGAATAACTTTCCACAGTCTTCCCCCAGCTCCGGCAGCACGGATGAGCCAGCCTGCCCTCGCAGCCGGCCATCACATGCTCCCTGGCATTTCGGGGGCTCTGCCAGCAAACCCTCCTGGGCTACAGAGAGGCCGTGAGCCAAGTTTTCCTGTGGGTAGTGAATTTCTCACAGGGAACTGCCTTTGAACACCATAGTCCAGCCATTGTTTAACACACAAAAAAACCTAGAAGCACAAAAACACACACTCACTACAACAGCAAATGAAGGAAGAGTGAGAGAGTCAGAAAGTTTAAATGCCACACGCTATATTGCCTTTTCCTGTCTTAAAAGAGGCAGGCCACTTCTCTTAGTGCAAGGAAAGAGTATACATCCCTAAAAGAAATCTTTCTGGTAGTATGACAGGCATACAGCGAATTACAGAAGGAGCACATAAAGATTTCTAAGTGGTCTGTGGCAATTCCCTGTTATGCCCCAAAGCAACGGTCTTGCAGGGAGGTGGGAGATAAAAAAAAAAAACAACAAACCAACAAACAGGCAGGACTGAGCTCACAAGCAGCTCAAACCCAAGACAGCCCAGGTGTCCTTGAGTGTGTCTTCTGGAAAAAGAAAAATAAAAGGACCTTTAGGAAGTGCCTCACCCTTTCTCATGCTTGTGACAATTGTGATTTCTACACTGACACCAGATGAGACAAACTGCTGCTAAAATACAGCTAAAAGCTATGGACATCAGTCCCTGCTTCAATCCAGAGTTACATAAAACTCTGGCACAAGGTTAAAAGAAACAGGACAAGTTCCTCAGTGTCTGAAGCACCCTTCCCTTTTAAGGGACATATAAAACTCCCCCTCCACTAATCTTTTTACATATTTGCTTAGATTTTTTTTTTCCCTATTGGTCTCTTGCCTTTGCCATGGCCATACCCAGCTGACAGCAGCCCGAGACTTCATCAGGACAAATTCCAGCCTCCTGCCTACTCGTGACTCAGCAGAACCGGAGGATTTCAGGTGCAGCTTCTGGACTCGAGAGTCACAGGATATCTGGTCAGTCCTGGGGTAACTAGGACAAGTTTTCAGCCAGTTCTCATAGGAAACCCTCTTTCCATCAATGCTGTACAAACACTGTTGCACTGCAACAGTCTGGTAACTCCCACTTTTGGGAAAGAGATTACTGGAGAAACATGAAATGCCAAACAGAAAGGTTAGACAAGGCGAATTCCAGTTCAGTCGCTTTTGTGTTGACCCAGCAGTACTTGCCCAACTATCACTCATGCTCAGATTTTGCTGTTTGTTGCTGCTGTTTTATGCGTACTTTCAACTCTGACAATGTAACATTCAAAATGAATTGCTGAGACCAATCTCAAGTGCTGTCCAAGACCACATCACACTTTGGGCTAGATTACAGTCTGGTCTTCATGAAACTTGGCCTGGTAACACCCAAAACATTAGCCTGCACAGAAAATACTGGGGTTGAGATCAAAACGTTCACCCATCAAACTGATAATTTCCTGTATATACAATCCCCAAGCTCCTTCCTACCTCTCCCCCCCAAAATATACAGCTGTACAGGAGAAAAAAGTCGCAGCAAGTTCTCTCCAGTGCCACTGGAAGAAGTTTTCCTAAAATTCAAAGTCTTAATGCAAATTTGATGAGCTTCAGACCACAGCACAAACCTATCTCCCTTATGATACAATTCTTCTTGAAATCAAATGGAAACTGGAATTTTGATGGCCTAACAGGTAAATAATACGTAGCTGGTTTTGAAAAGGTAGGGTTTAAAGATATATTTTTTTCCCATGTTTGGCATCTACACGCCTGCCTCCTTAACCAGTCATACCAGTATAAAGACACCTGGGTTTTCCCCAACATCATCAAAACAGCCCAGATGAGCATCCACCCGCACAGCCACCCCAGCGCTGGGATCCCCGACTCTCACTCAGGACAGGTCACACACCAAGGGACTCAGTCACCTTCAGACCAAAACCATAAGTGGTTGCCTTAGCTAAAATGTGAATCTTTGCTATTCGATTATTTCAGGTAACATCCTGTATCAACGGAAAGGACTGTAATAACTCTAAGCTGGCCAAGCGAAGGTTAGGCAACACCTGCTATAACAGCGAATTTAATTTTTGAAACTCTGTTTAGGATGCAACAGCCGCAGCGCTGCATTGGCTCACTTCCACAACCACTGCCGTCCATGTTACAAATAAAGCAGATGCAGAAAATTTACTGCTGGGAACTCTTTTCATTACTTGTGGTGTTAAAAGTCAGTATTAACAGGGACAATCAAGCATGGTCAGTCAAACAGCTCACTAGAGCTTCCTCCTTCAAGATGTGGTTGTTCCCATTTTCACTAGTGTCCCGGTCTTACAGACACCTCTGGGCACCTGTGGTGTGCAACACTTGGTGACAGACTCTACAAAATATTTGTGAGCACCATGAAAAATTCACCCCCAGACAAAAAGCCCTGGGCACAGCCTCACAGACTGCATGTGTTACCTAAATTCAGATGCCCAGACTCCACCACCATTTGGTGCTGCTCAGGTGATGCTATACAATCTCAGGGAGGACAGAGCACTCCCCTTACACCCTCCCACAGTCACAGACCCAAGGGTAAAGCAGTTACCAAGCAGGGGGAGGACAGAGAGATTCAGCCTGTTTCTCCTTAGTGTCAGTGCGCATCTGTGAGTCTGTGTCTACAGAGGACTTGGAATTTCGCAGATAGCAAAGGACAAACAAATGCTTCCTTTACCACTCCCCACACCTCCCAACAGCTCCAGTTACTTAAGTCCCAAAACTGGACACGGATCCAAGACTTCTGACAACCCAGGATTACTAGTGTCCAAATGATAACCGCCATCCTCTTCTCCATGCTCAGCAACAGGCCTACAGGTCACCTATATAGGATGAGCTCCATATATAATGAGTTGCACATCTTTAAGCTCCCAAGCCATTACCGGTCACATCAAATTCAAAGCACGTTTTTCTCCTGCATCTCACACTGCCACAGGTCAGAGCTGGTGGCAAAGTGGAAACAGCAGCTCTGCCATGCAGCCTTCCTTGGCATCCTCTCCATCAACCTCATCTGGGACAGAGCCAGCGAATTCTGACCAGTTCATACTTATGCTGTCATCTGCATCAGTAGCAAATCACTTTGTAAGTGGAGCAGTATAAAAAGCATTAGCAGGCTTATGGATCCTATTCATTCATCTTTTCCCCTGGAAATTTCGGAATAGCCAAAATCTATGGGACATCTAATGTAAACGTGAAGTGCTTCCATTACCATACTGAAAAAGTCCCATCTCATCAGCCAGTGCCACCCAAACACGAGCGCAGTCCACCAGAGTCCAATCAAGCACTGCCCGTTCTTTCCAGCATACCCATAAACCTCGTGTCAAGGGCAGATCCTCACAGAAGGGCAAGCACCTTTAGTGGAAACAGGATCAGATCAAGGGGTTTGGGGTTTTTGTGTTTAAAACAGCTAGCTCAAAAAAATGCATCAAATTCCCAGAATTTCAGACGTGTTGTTCTATAAGGACACCTACACAGAGGCAGGGGCAGAGCAGACACAGAGCAGACAAATCCTTAAGCTGTTTAGCTCCAACTTATTCTGAAACATACAGATTCCTAAAAGTACTTGAATTGTGCCTCAATCTACCAATACAAATGCTTAGCTCTGCTCTGAAAACAAGCTGGGTTCACTAAGCAGCAAGGAAACAACTGTGCCAGTTTTAAAAAATGAAATATTGACATGAGTATTTACTATTATCATTAGTACCATATATCATCTGCTAGCTGACTGACAAAGCAAGACAGCAATCCCATCCATCCCACGGGGTCTGAGAGAACTCAGTCCTAGTCTACAACAGAAAGGATCAAAATAACAGGCAATACAAGTATTCATTACTAGCTATGTATGCATACCGTGATAACCAAATTATTGACAAATATAGTATAATGGTTGAAGATTTATCTGTCTTAGAGCTTTCTTAAGACTCTCTCCTGTTTTATACATAAGTAACTATACGCAAAAAGAAATGCTTGTATGTATACATTTGGTTCAGAGTTCATCTTGCTCTCTGGGATCTGGAGAACCATGCTAAAGCACTGAGACAAGCTCTTAGAACAAGAATAACACATTTTAAAATTGTTAAGTGTCAAAAAGCAACAACCCAGGGAGACCTAATCCTGCTCGCCATGCCGCACAAGACCTGGAGCCAGGGGAAAGGCAAGACTGCTGCTTTTGGGACACGGGTGATTTCAAACAGCTTTTGGTATCCATGGACCTATGCATCAGTCAAGTTGTTCCATACAAGATATGAAATCATATTAACGATTCCTATTATTCTTAAAGTACTTTATGGAAGCACTAGAAACCACCTCAACACACGTCTATGAATACACCTACTTAGCTAAAGTCAGCGTGATAAAGCCATTCAGTGAAGGCTATGTAAGCCACATTTAAAACCGAGGTACTAGCAAGTTAAACCAATTTTGACAAAATTTGATAAACAGCTGGAAACTAAAAAACTTTTGATTAAATTTACTTAAACTAGGTTCAAGCTATTTTAAGGCAATTTTCATCATGTCCATCATTGGATTCCATCGTTTTATCTGATGAAGAAAACATCAATTTTAGTTAAACTCCTCTGCAAACTACACCCTAAGGGACTACAAACTATGACAGTGAGCAACCGAAAGAAATTAGACCATCAAGCAGAGAAATTACGAAATGCATAGTCAAGTATTCTCAGCAACTGACCCAAGACTGCAGAGATTAGTCAGAAAAGCAAAAATAACAACCTCAAAACTTCACTGCTGCTTCAGCAGTCAAGAAGCAAAACCTCTTTGTTTTGCCGACAACAACAAAAAAAATCCTGTGTTTTTCTTTTGGAATCATTAAGTATTTCAGGTATTACGATAAGAAATAGAAGAGAAATTTAATAAGAGATAAAGGAAGGGCAGATAAGACTTTGGCCCCAGAAATACCTTCTACTGGACAATTCAACCGCATTCTTTACAGTCCAATACACTCCAGAGATGGAGACGTCAGACAAGGGTTTGTTTGGACTTTCTTAAAACATCTAATTTGCATCACAGAACCTTACGGGAAAGTTTAATTTATATCGACTTGAAAATGGTTGAAGAGTCACACATAAGGATAATTTCATAAACAAAAACGTGCCCAATTAGAAAGGGGAAGCAAATTACAGAGCAGCAGTGATCTGCAGGAGACCAAATTATTCTGAGGTATGTTTATGGAAAGGTGGCAGGCAGACACCAGGAAACTTTGCCTGTACCCCACACTGACGAGAAGGGACCTAGCTGTATTTGCGTGGTCTGCACACACAGTCTGGTGAGCAGGACGGTGACAGAGATGATGTTTTAAAGGAATAACAACCTCAACATAAAGGGAAAAGGACTATCCCAACCAAGAACTTTATATCAAAGTCCTCATAACTTTAAGGGCCATAAACAAAGGAAATCTTCAAGAAAACTTCACAAGACAATACTTTGAAAATCTAGCCACCTATATGAAATGCTAACACCTTAAAAATGTTAACCATCAAAATAAAACTTAAAGAATAATGGTAATAGTGGAGAAATTCAGAAAAATCCCATAGACTCAAAAAGCATAATTGTTGGCCCCTTTCTATGCTGAAAACATTGTTTTACATTGCCTCTATCTCACAGCATAACAAGTAATTGGTGAAGATGACAAATTCTTCAAATACTGAAGCACTTAAAATGATACTTTCAAAAATTAAAGGAAGGTGACCCCCTGAAAACACTCTTATTTTTGCAAATACTGTTTTCTATTCTTTCCTGAAAGATATACAGCAATACAAGAGAAAAAAAGAATTATACATAGGACCCCACAGAAATGATGAT
The DNA here is from genome assembly GCF_018139145.2 of Gymnogyps californianus. NCBI lineage: Eukaryota > Metazoa > Chordata > Aves > Accipitriformes > Cathartidae > Gymnogyps > Gymnogyps californianus. Next base: position 11,197,809 of record NC_059483.1, read on the forward strand.
ACAAAAATTACTAAAGTAAATGAAACAGGAAAGAGGAAAAACATCCCTCTCTTCTTTCAGTCCTACAAACTTTTCATTTGGGACAGTCACAGGGGAAAACTATTCTGCAGCAAGGGGAAACACATCCTAATTGCTATGCCGGTTCTATACTGTGAGTTTGTTGCTCTCTTTTCCCACGGGGTGAAGGAGAACAGTCAAATGTCTGTATGCAAACAAAAAGGTTCAGAACCGGTATTTTGAGATTAAGGGCTTGACAACTAACCTCCAGTGAATCCAGCTGTGGCAGCTGATCTTACTGCTGCAACTGTCCCCTCTAAGCCTTTGCCAAAACAGCTGGCAGGAAGGAAACGTTGCCATGTCTCATGAAGTGCAGTTGATGCCAAGAAGACTGGACTAAAAGCAGAAGCAGGTAAAATACACACTCCATTTTAGATACGGTTATAGGAGCAATAAATTTCTGCAATGGGGCAGAGCAGACAACTAGGAACAGCAATACTAGAAACATCACTGCTCAGTCCGCCACACCTTGTCCATATAAATCCTATGTTTTCAGATTCAATTTAAGAGGCCTGCCCACACCAGAAAATGGCTACGGTTAAATAAGACTCAATATTCATTTAAATACTGTAAACAACATTGGTTTAATCCTAGCAGACCAGAGTGTTTCCTTGTTCTAAATTTTGTTGCTTGTGAATGTAATAGTATTCATATGAATGGTTGTACCTGTGTAACTATTAAACTTGCTTAAGCAGACAACCCCTAAATTAAAAAGGTTGTCAGACAACCCCCCCTCAAAAAGGAAAAAAACCACCTTTAGACCTTGAAATTGTGTTTTGAAGGTATTTCAGAGAAAAGCCTATACCACATGCAAGGTCAGAGGGAAACAGAGCAATAAAGGGCAATAACTAGGATCAAATCCAAACCCAGAGAATTACAGTTCCCATGAGAATCCGGACAGTCCAGAGTCACGGGAAGTCGCTGAATATAGAAGGGGAATCAGCAGAATTTACTGGCACGGAGCAGCATCCCAAAGTTGCAACCAGTGGAAGGCTAACCACAAACAAGTTGCCAGGAGTAGGATTGCAACCTCCAGTCCTAGAATTGGAAAAAAGATTTCTCCATAATCCCACTAAATACTCTCTGCCTCGCAGGTCTGGCTGTACGTCCTTTATACATCTATTTAAGGCCCCCACGTGACGAAGGCTGCCTGCCTGGCCACTCCCAGCCAGGGCAAACAACCCAGCTCCAGAGGAGACTCCAGCAGCGGCTTCCAAGGCAGACGTTGCATCAGCCAGGTGTGCAGGAAGCAGCGGAGATAAAGCAGCTGTTGACGAAGGGGCTCTCGGACGGAGGCCGCTTCAGGAATCCCGTGGAAAGGACGACAGGAAGGAGAGAGACACAGAACAAGCTTCATCGGCTTCAGAAAGCCTTTGTGCTGGGGCTCCGGACCTGGCCTTTCTCCCAGAGATGATGCAACACTGAGGAACAAGGTCTGTGCCAGAGAAAACTATTCACAGGCTATGCAGATGGCAACGCGGCCAAAGGCTCTCAGATCAAAACATGCCGGAGCCCATCCAGGCCCAGCGAGCCCCCCCAGGCCTCCCCCTTCGTGCCCCCGAGGATCCTCCAATTCGCGTTGCCACCTCGCTCCTAGCGCGACCATGGCTTCAGGCAGAACGAAGGACATTACGATAGAGAGAAAGAAGTAAAAGGGGGTTTTAAAGTCCTGCAAAAATCACAGCTCGTCCTCTGATCTGTTGGAGGGAAGAGACGGGGGAGAGACTGAGCTCAAAGCCTCAAATCTCCCAGACAGGGATCCTCCCGTCACCGCGGCTTGCCAGCGCATGCCTGAGCTCCCCAAACACGTACAGCAGCTCTCCGCTCGCCGGCAGCCTCGGCCCCGCTCTCACACACCAGGAAACCACACAGGGACAGCCCGGGCAGCCATGGCAACATCACACAGTGTGGCAATTATGGAGCTGCGGCTCCCAAGCGAAGGTTCAGCCTTGCTTTCCATTACAGGACTCGTTTTGACCCTTACCCCCCTGCCCAAACCATCACTGAGTGCCCTCCCGGCTGCAGCCTGGCCTCTGAGGTTTGTGACTGGCGAGTTTTGCAGCCTTGCACCTGGGCGCGAGATCATGCAAATACATTTTTCTCCGCGTTGTAAGGAAGTTACTCCAGGCTTATGTAACGCTCTTGTGCCGCGTCCCAACAAACACCGGTTTGTCCAATGCACCTCCAGTGCGAAACCAGGCCATGAAAACACCTGTGACCTGCGCTGCACACAGCAAGAGTCGGATCCATTTACTAACTGAGCTATGTAATCACTTTTAAGCATTAAAATCCAGTGACTTTTACAGGATTTCAGCAATCTTCCAGCATTGTGGCTGATTTCAAAGCTCAGCCTGCTGCACTGCCCCTCTACATCCCCTTCTAAGGGATGTCTTAGTAGGAACATCACTGACTGTGGCACTTGCCCAGGCACCGGTGCCCAGTGGCACTCTTGGTCATTTAAGATGGTGCTGGGACCCCTAGAAAATTCACACATTTCTGGCAGATCTACTTTTACCAGCACAAAACCTGTTAGAGAGCAGACAGGGTCAGTAGGACAGCGGTAGAAACCAATCATGAAGGCCTAAAGGCAGCATATCAGCCAAAAAGCCTTATTTCCCCTTCTGGGGCTTCCACTCGCTTGATGCTGCTGAATTATGTTCAAGAGATGTTCTTTATTGCGCTTCACTTTTCTGGCTTACTTGCATCTCGTGTTATATTGTATTTTGGCACTGGCAAGATACGTGCTGATCCCAAAATGCAGGTACTACCGACACGGCAGCGTGGCATGCCCTGGCTCTGCATGTTGGATCCTCTGTGCACGGTGGACGTTCACCCAATTGCAATGTTACAGTAGTCAGATTTACAGAATAAGCCATCAGCCAACAATATATCGGACCATCAAGCTTTAAGGAATATAAATTTTGATAAGTTATTTTGATAAGTTTTTGGTAAAACAAGATAATCAAAGACTTGCTCTTACAACCACAGAGATGAAGGTGTAATACTTACTCAGGAAGCTCCCAAATACCTGCTTCATAACTGCTGGCAAGAAATGCAAAGCTCAGTGGTACAGACAGTGCTGAGAGCCACGGTCACTTTTTTGACTAGCCCATTTTTTTGTTAACAAGATGAAAAGCAGATAATCCAGTTGAACGCATTTTCAAAGTAAATGCAGATGACCAGAAATCAGCAGTCAAAAACTTGCAACCAGTGACCAAATAAAGACAAAAGTCACTTAAACCAGATTTATTTCTGGTGACTTGCAGATAAATTAGTAATTTCTTCCTTTGAGAAGAGCTCCTCTGAGTGCACAACACTGTAACCAATGACCTTAACTGCTTGTGGGTGGTAACACAGGAGTACTGACATCAAACAGTTGGCCAAGAGTGCTCATCGTAGAGCTCACACGAAAGCAATGCTGAGTGAGTGGTTCTGTAACACATCAATAATGAAATGCTATCTGCTACCACAACTGTTGGCTTTTTTGAATGTTGAATTATGAGCAGACTAATGTACCGAGGAATTTTCATGATTATCACAAATGCAACTAAGCACAGGTATGTACAACCACATGATGAAACTAAGAGGTTGAAATGTGAGAGTTGCTCATGCTGAAAGGGCTGACAGCCCTCCTCCAGCAGGTTGTCTCCATCAGCTTCTCGATGCTGGGGAGAGGGTGATGATGACACAGCAGACAGGAAAGGCAAGAGAGGGGGCAGATTTCTTTACTGCTAAGCCTTCACAACCTCTCTTGTGTGTAGCACTTTCTGCGAGTCACTTCTGCAGGTTAAGACAGATTGGGCTGTCTGGACAAGGTGAGTAGCAGGGGTTGCTGCACTAGGTCTCAAAGCTGGAGGCCTTTGCTTTACACTGTGTAGTGCCCCAACACGTTTCTGCAGTTTGCTATCCCTTTAGCCCTAAGCAAGGAAACTTGCAGTTGCTAGACAACCTCTTTCCAACCTCAGAAATAGCTCAATTTATGTGACAAATCGATAGGCTCAATGTTCGAAGAGCTACAGAGTTTTGAGCTGCCTCTTCTTCCTTAGGACACAGAAGCATTTCCTTACTGCACAGCTGCAGAGATGAGAGCGATGGGGCTCCTCCCTGGCCAGACCTGGAGGAGAGGAGAGGCAGGAATGCAGCCGTGCAGGAGAAGAGATGAGAGCAGCCCAGGTAGCTCCACGTCCTCCTCTGCGCAGGCAAGGACGAGCATGCACACAGGCAGGACTGACCAGGAGAGCTCTACCTGCACAAAGCAGCAGATTTTGAGAGCTACCAGGAGGGAATTTAAGAGCTCTGCATGTCTGCAAAAGCATCTGGAAAAAGGTAATCTATGGAAATATAGAAACTCGGCAGCCATCGAGGGAGTGGTGGAATGGACAAACGCAAATAAAAAGTAGATGCACGATCTCGAGCCATTACCAAACTGAGTCACTCAATTCCCCAGGTGAATTTACAAAGTGAGAGAGGAGCAGAATCACTGAAGTACTCTCATTTGGTGGCATGAAAACTGGCAAACAAATGCCATTAGAATACTGCTTCTGACAATTATTTAATATTGTTTCAAACACAAATAAACTTTCCGACTAAGTCCAGTTAACTGGAGAGATAGAGAATATCCTACATTAATTTAAAAATGAAACCTACCAGGAGAGCTTGTGCTTACTTTGCCTCTCAGAGGAACTGTAATCATATTGCCATTGTGCAATTTTTTTAATACTGTTTCTAAAAAAGGATGAAAAAGATTTACAGACTTCTGCTGCGGTCAACTGGAATTCAGAAATGCTCATCTGAATACAGTGAGTGTACACAGTTACATCAGGGCTTCTCTGTAGAGGCTTTCAGAAAGCCTTAACCATATCTTAAACATCTGAAGCAACGCAGTATGGGAAAGAACTGAGTTCCAACGATGCAAGCCACAAAGCATTAAATTTCAGAGTTCCCTTCACATCTTATGTGTCTTATGCAAGGCAGTATTCTAGCACCAGGTTAACTATTTCTCCTCTAAATTCATCTTAATTTCATGACCTTGGCTTTGACTGCAAGTGCATGTATCTGAACTTGCGCCAACTGATCATGGCACGAAATCTTTAAAGATTCTTAAACTCCAGTGTCAGGAAAGGAGTATTATCATCATTAAAAAACACCAAAAAACCCACAACATACTTTCTCCGGAAAGAAATTAGTTGGGCCTATTTTAAAAGACTAAGATGAATGTTTGCTCCTTTCCCCTTCCCTGTAAACCATTCCAATGTTTAATTATCATCATTGCTAAGAAACTGTACTTCAAGATGGAATTTGTCTAACCTCAGTTGATATTGCTATGCCTTTGTCAGCAAATCTCACAAGTCCTTTTAGAGAAAGATCAAGTCCTCTCTCAATTGTCTTTTCAATAAGCTGAGTAAGTTGAGCTCCTTTAAGCCTCACATCATGAGCCTTATTTTCCAGTCCCTGGATCATTTCTGCAGCTGTCCTTTGAATTCTCTCCAAATACACTGGCATTCTTCTTGAAGCATGGAAACCAAAATTCAATTCCAGTATCAGTCTCAACGTTGCTGTGTTTATAAGATCACTTATTTTTGCTTCACATTCCTTTCCCCCACTTTTTTTTTTCTCCTCAATATGCCCAAGAATCACATCAACCCTTTTAAATAAAATACTGGCCCTAGTACCATGTAGAGGCAACTAGCTGTAAAGACCTTAAAGCCCTTTGAGCTACTGCATTCCAAAATGCTGTTTCACAATTTATAGGTGGGTTTGCAGTTTTGCTAACAAATGCATCACCTTGCAATGGGATGGATTCATATATTTTGTTGAAATGTGGCAAAACAATTCAGAGCTCCCTAAACATACTTTATTATCCAACTAGGCTGTCTCTGACAGAAGCTTTATCAAATATTTTATGCTATCCAGACAAAAAGAGTCTAAAGAGCAGTAAATTAAAAGCTGATTTCATCTCAGAATCTTCTATAAAGCTAGGTGTGTCCTCTCCAAGTTACAATTCCAGATATTTTAGATCTCCACTGTTAATGCAATTTCTCCAGCACAACCATTTCTAGTGTCAGAGACCCTGGCTTCTTCCTCCTAACTCTTGCCCTCTCCACCCAAAACAGGCATACCCCCCACACCTCCTACACCCAGTCCAACTTCCACAGAACCACAGAATAATCCAGGCTGGAAGGGACCACTGAAGGTTAACTGACTGAAACCCCCTCCTCTCCCCAAAGCAGGGCCAACTTGGATCAGGTTGCTCAGGGCATTGCTCATTTCTTCTCCAGGGCCGCTAAGTGTTTGTGTAACTATGCATTTTAAGGCCAAAAATAACCTTCTGATGATCTGACTTTCCACCTAACAAAGACTGGAAAATCTCACCTAGTCATTTCTACACTTGGCATTGCAGCTTACAAGCGAGCTAGACCATGTTTGTCAAGCACAGCCTAAAAAACAGTGTATGGATTTACCACAAATCTTCAGGGGAAATTTAAAATCATGCAACAGACTGCAGCCTAGAGGTCCCCAGGCAGCACCAACCCAAGCCATTAAGTCTTCACAGTGAGCACAGTACATTTGTAGTTCTTGCGAAAAAAGTGTAAAACTTTTTTTTAGAACTAAAACTACATCAAACACTTTCTCAGAAGCCTTTGAAGAATGCTTCTAACTACCCCTCCGAAGGAGACTGTTCTTCCACTGCATATATAGGTGACTTAAGATGTTAGCTTCCCCAGTTTCATGAAACATATTAGTGGCAAATACATTGATATAATTTTAAATGTTATCTTCCATGTCCACAGTGGTAAGATTTAGCAGCACCTATCTTTATCAATACATTTATTTAACACAGCATCTGTTTCCTTGACTACCTAAATAAGGATGTCCATCATCCCTTAACTAGCACAGAGTATCTCTCAGCTCACACAGGCCAGTTCGTACAAAGCTTATCAGTTCTTGCTTCAGTCACCAACAAGAATCTCCCCCACCCCTCCAAAAAAACCATAATTATATAAACAAAGGACTAATGCGGAAATACATTTATCCATGTCATAACAGTCAAGTTATCCCCCTTTCCTTAAAGAATAGCTATGTGAAATCAAAGCAAGTAAGAGCAGGGCTGGATTTAATGTAACAGCATGAACTACTACACTGAAATTAGAGACGTTAGCCAAGATCCTGTGATCCTCTCACCTTACATTCTTCCCTAAGCATCAATTTTTGGCCCTGTCAGAGATGAACAAAACCTTCAGTCTGACTCAGGAGTCACTCTTGTTCTCATGTTACGTTCTCTGCTCTCCTGTCCGGGATTATCAATGCTGTATTCCCTGCCAACAGCAAAGAACCTCTTTACACTTGGAAAAATTGTGGAACGGAATAGAAAAAGAAAAAAAAAAAAAAATCCCATCACATGAGTAAATGAGGCTTGACAGCATGATGGATGCTGCAGGTTCACAAGTATGAAGGCACTCCTAAGAAGATGGCTTGCGCCTGCTACAGCTTCACATAAGCATAAAAGACGCTGGTTTGCCGCATTCAGGAGGGAGATGCTCAACTATTTAGATTGGACGCATTTTATGTAAAACTGAAGATGACTAAGTCACAGCTGGACAGATTATGCTCTAGAAGCAAGCTACACGTTCCTCCCTGTACCTTAAACAGCATTTCCTAATCTACATCTTTCTCCTTTCCCTTTCAAACACAAGACGCTGAGTTCTCCCAAGAAAAAAATAGCCAGAAAATATTCAGGGCAACGTGCTTTAACCGAGAGGAATTTCACATGCACCAGTCATCGTAGGGCTAATTTGATTTTGTCATTATGGAAAAACTGAGAACTATCAAGACCTCAGCTGGGTAACAGTTGGATAGGAGAATGATCTTAACACAGGAGGAAAACAGCACAGACAGGAATTATCTTCCTGAATAATGCAGATAGACTTTGTGTGCATTAAGCATCCAAACAGTTTGCCAAGATACTCTGAAGGCCCCTTCACATGGTTTATCAGACCTGATGGCTACAAATCAGTAGCAACATTGTTCTTAACTCAAACTATCTTGTAGCATTACAAAGCCCAGTGAAAACAAGCAGGAGAAATACCCTGGCTCATACTACCACACTTCCCCATCAACAACTCATACAGGAGATTTTTTCACCTGTATCCACTACATAATGTACTCCCCACCACACCTATTAACATCAGTATTAAAACCACTGATTGCTTTACTGAAAGAAACCAAAGGCACAGAAGCAACACAGCACTACAGAACACGGACACGTGGGCAGAGGTGAGGACTGGCGTGGGAGAGACAGCTACCTAAAAAAGTCCAAGAGAAGCAATTTGCACCACTAGACCAGGAGTCAAAAAAAAATCCATGTTTTACCTCCACACTGCTTATAAGGAGCCCTATACAAGCTAATCCCTTTTTTGTGCCTTAATTTTCCTATCAGTAAAATCAGAACACTACTTCTGAGATGTCACACACAGCCTTTCTACACATGAAAGCTAGAGCTAGATCAATAGGTCTAACCAGAATGGGAGTGGGGACAAACGGCCCTGGCAAAACTGCACCTTGAACTTTTGGGTGGAAAAAAACACCTGAAAAAAAATTTAAATCACTGTGGCCATTTCACTTGTTTCATTCACGGTCAGTGCAGGCTAAGGACCCATGCATCCATCCTGGCTGAGAAGCGGCAGCCTCCCAAAAAGCGGGGGTGATCAGTTTAACTGGAGAGATTTTAACCTAAGCTAAATTACACCTTCTCAATACTAAGAGAACTCCATAGCAAATCCATTGTTCAAGATGAATGTTTACATTTTAAACCCACATACCATTTCAGTAACAACCATCTTTCTTAACAACTTAGGCAATTTTGTTTTACAAAATGCTGAAAAGTTTCCATCATTTTCAAATACGTGTCAAGGCCATTTATTTCCTCTCTCACAACCTTCTCTTCACGTAAAACTGAGAATTTTATAATTCCTTGCAAATGTTACCCCAACACAGTGACTCTCATGGGAACAGCCTACTTCACTACTGCTCAGAAAAAGGAGCGACGCCTTAAACTCTGACGCTGGAAAAGCAACAGAAAGCTACAAACTTTGTTCGCAAGAACAGCCTGCTCCTAAATCATCCTCGTCCATCTCCACTGTGCGATATGGTTTTAAACAAAAGAAGGAATTTTCAGTCAAAGGATTTCCCCGAAAGGATCCTGGTTACATTTTCATATAGTTCTGCAAAAACCAGAGCACTGACATTTGGACATGCCATTTCATTCTCCCTGCTCCTTCAAGGTCCTCTTCTCCACATGCGATTCAACGAATTTCTGCTGACCAGTTTCAAGCTGAGAGTCCCAAGCTGCACCCAAGAAAGGCCTAACCAATGACGGCAAGTTTAAATGTATAGTCTCACTTTTAGAATATGCTAGCGCTTTCTTCTTTATTAATTTATTACGTCTATCTGCATGTGTAAGACTTAGAAACACAGGAGGAGGAAATAGGAGCTGTGACACATTAATTTCACTCTTATGTTCTCTGGCAGCTTGTGAGGAAAGTCTTTTCCCAGTTTGTGAATTTTTCATCTTCTTACAAATTCTGCATCTGAACTTTTCCTAAAGGATACTCTGAATCCTCAGTGGCTGAAGAGAATCCACCAAACGGTGGACTTGTGCCGCCAGATGCAAGCACCTCAGTGCCCGGCTTCTTGAATTTCTCCGACTGACCCACACCATGCTCCAAGTGTTTCAGGAGCTAAGCTGGAAAGGTAAAAAGCACTGCTCTTCTGGAAGCACTAACGGTGATTTCCATAGGTGTGCAAAGGATGCCATCAGCTTGGGACTTCAGCATGCAAGTGCCTCCCACCTCAGGCAGAGCACCCAAGAACAGCCTCTCCAAACAGGACCATTGCGGGGCAGCATTAAGGTATGTATCTCACAAGTCATAGTTTTAACCTCAGCAGAGATCGTCCTACTGTGACAAGACACTTACCAAAAGAGACAGGTTTGGGATGACATACCCCAAAATGCAACATCTATTACTTAGCAAAACTTTCCACCTTCTGCCCGGCCACTGTCAAATAAAGGATGTGTCCCAACCCTGGGCACTTATCTGGGGGCACGGGTGGGGAGCGGACACAACCGTTCAGATGAAGTACATAGGAACTCTACCTACATATGTCACCCTACTGCTCACCTATGTATTCAGCTACCACGCTGCAAAGTCAGAGTAACTGCTATCGGCCGTGAAGCATAATGCAGCAAATACAATCTGCTTAGTTCCTTTATTGCAATGTCATTGATTTGGGGCTATATGTGAAGATTTTAATGAAATACAAGATTACCCTCACAACAGATGAGAGTTCTTGCTTATGAGACATACTGCTCAAGCCCAACATGAGTTTTTTGCACAGCAATATGCATTTGGAGATGTCATGACATGCTAACATTTAAACAACTTTATTCAAACTCAAATAGCCAAAATGCTGCCTCAAGTTCTACTAGACCAAATATTCTCACTATGTACGAAACTAAAAGCCTCAACTCACAGCAAGCAGATGGAGCAGCACACACTGGGATTTGGAGTACACAGACAATTGCTCTATTTCAAATATATGCTGCTATAACCAAGTTTTCCATATTAAAGAAACAGGATTCAAGTTTCTGCTGCAACTGGCCTTGGCTGAATTAAATTTTTGCCTTGTTCCAGTCACACTCATATCTCTATACATTGTCAGCAAAGCTAGATGGAATTCATGTTATAGTTTTTTTACTACTATATTTTTTTATAATTTGATTGACAACTTATCCTCGGTAATTCATAATTTTCTGCATGCCTGGATATCTCACAAGTCATAAAGACTGGCAAGTAAATGCAAAATAAAGACTTTCTGATTACCAGATAAAAAAAGAAAAAGATAAGGAATATCGTGCGGTACATTTATTTACACAGATTTGTAATAACTGTATACTAATTAACATTTTGCCATCTTCCGAAATGAGACATCACTTCAGCTCTCTGCTTTATTTACTTTCTGCAAAAATATACCTACAAGAATTCGCTATTTTGAAACAGTTAAGCACCACGTGTAGGCTATAACACCACTCCACCATCACAGATCAAGCCTACATCAAAACTCACATCTGACCAGCTTCCCGAGCAAACAAGAGCAGACGAAGGAAAGCCTACACCGCCAATTTTCAAGCAGAAAACTAAATGCTCGTCTAAAGAAAGTACTCCATGCACAGCAACCAAGGGCACAAATCCACAGTGTTTCACAGACTGAGCTACCATCCACTGTGTGGTGAGCACTCTCCTTTAAAAGGAGTGTGAAGTTACAGGGGACAGCCTGAGCTGGCCGCACTGTGTGCTGCCACCGAAAGGCGGAGACCCTGCTCCCCTTCTCGGGTCCCCACCACATCCTCTGCACTTCCACCCATATGCTCTCCCCTATTTATTTTGTGAGGGCTCTGGATGCTTGTCAAATCTCTTGGTGAGCCAATTCAGTTCACTATCTTGGCAAAAAAATAATCCAGCAAAAACCAAAACATAAAATAACCCCAACATAGCTTTCTGCTGGGTTAGCAAGCTGAAGGAGTTCAGAAAAGGGATCCAGCAAGAACCAGAGCTGGCAAACAGAAAAGGCAGAACTCCCCGTTGGGTGGGAGAGGAAGGGGGAGCAAAACTTCCCCCATTCAGCAGCAGAGCTGTTGGATGTACTCAGCTGTCTCGTGTAACTTCACCCGGAGTAACCTCACTCGCAGGGTGCAGTTCTGCAATAGTTTCAAGCTGACTTCAGTTGGCACAGCTTCAGTGCAGCCTCCCAATCCCTTTCTGCACTGGTGCTAACCTGACCCCACAGTCGAGCAGTTCAGGCAGAAGCCAGCAGAAGACTCTTACTTCCAAAAATGAAATGCACTTGTTTTCGTCATGGTAGCCTTCCTGAATAGTTCACTGCTGGGGCAGGCATGTGCCAGAACAGAGCCAAAAGTGGGAAGGAGAGCAGGACTGTAGCAGCAGCACATCAGGGCAGCTTGAATTGCCACGGAACCGTATCACTAGTGTGCACCAAAAACCTGCACAAAGTTGTGCAAAGAACATACAGTGCGTCACAAACACCCATTCCAGTTTAAATATGAGCAAACCCTGAGGTGGATATTAGAAGAACTGCACAACAAAGCGACTTTGTGGCAAGCTCAGAACCTGACTTTTCACCCTACAAGTATCCTTGTTCCCTATTAACCTCCAGGCCATCTTGAACTCCAACACCCTTGAAATTCATGAAACTGCAAGAGAACTTTGAATCAGAAAGCCAGTCTCCTCTACAGTCAAGCAGAGCCTACTTAACTTGATCAAGCAGTCGTCTTTTCTTCAAAGGTTCACTTTAGCTGTATTTATACAGGAAGCTTCCAGATCTTTGCTGTGGCAAAAGTCAATCTACAGCCACAGTACTGAAAGCATTCTTGCAGCATGATTATAAGTTATTCCAACCTAATGCCACCAAAACACAGGAAATAATTTGGTTTAGTGTCTTTAAAGGCCACATGAATGAAAAAGGCTCACATATTCTTCCAAGTATCTATAAATTGATAGTGCAACTCAGGTTGAGACATGCTAACTATTTTAAAGGCTCCACGCTGAACCCCCAGGGCACTTCAGTTTCCTAAATCACTGGTTCTCAAACTTTTCCCAGTGTATTCCTTCCTGCCTACAAGCAAGGATACATTCTCACCTCCTCACTCTCTCCAACAAAAACATTTGAGAATTGCTCCTTGGGAGCAGCTTCCACACCAGCATCCTGAAGGGGCACCAGTCCTAGAGAGCAACTGAGAGCATTGCCAGGAAGACGTAATTTGGGCAGAGGCAGAGCTGGGAAACAGGGCCGCACTGGAAAAATACTCCTCTGCTCCTATTCTCTGCACTACCTGGAGCTGTGATGAGAAGTTTGTCTTCCTGGGCCCATCCTCCTACCAGCTATCACCTCTGCAGCTCCCATATTCTGCTCCCAGAAGCAAGCTGTGTCTTTCCCTACTCCAGACTGAGCCACGCTGTCTTACATGGGCTTCCTCACCCAAATATTTCCATGCAACTCAATCCTCAAAAATCCTCCAGCCACTTATTTTCATGATTCAAAGCCTATGCAAAACCAAGAGACTGCATTATCTGACACTGACAAACTAAAACTCCAAGCTGCATCCTGACTTTTTTTTTTTCTTTTACTGAATCACCATCAGCAGGCATGTTCTGTTAAAAAGTTTGATGGCGGGGTCTCACACTTCTTCCCTATCAACAACTTGCATTTCAAACTGCTCACTTCAAAGTCAAGAGGATTCTTCTCAGTATCAGAACTTCAAACCGTTTTCTGGGCTGCTGGCACGGTCACTGAAAAAGTTTTGTCCTGTAAATCAGCAAAGCTGCAGAAGAAAACCCTGGTATGAGCTCCGTAAGGACAACAGGAATAAGCCTGAGTCACTAAATGAGCAGCTACCAAATCCAGACAATATCTTCTTGTCAACGTGTATGATTGCAATTGTAATCACACTCTAAATACAAACGCATCAAAAGCACCGTGACCTTTCTACTCTGAAATTACTTTGAAATATTTTAGGGCTTAAGCATTTTGGTTTTAACACTCACATTCTGTCTCAAAAGGCTGCTTGTAAGTGAAAAAAAATAACTAAGCTCATTTAGAACAGGATGAATAAGCAAAAAAGTTTGCTGCCTTGAAAACTGCGCAGATCTGACTGCTTGGGATACCTCCCCTTTCCTAAACTTAGCCCTTCCGTGACCCTTGGGGAGGAATGCAAGACCTGTCTATGTTATCAAGTTTATAAGGATTAAACTTTAGCATAAACAACAGATCATTTCTAAACTTCTCTCTAAAAGCCAAATTCCTGACTATTTCTCAATGCCACTCTTCTACGTTCCTCTCTCTTCGTTCCCCCTTTTTTCTTCGTGTTTGGTGAATGTGGGACTATTAGATTCCTGACCACAAAAGAAATTACTTCTCCCGCTCACTAAAAGCTTGCCACTCAAACTGCTGACAAGTCCTCCCACATTTTTCCACCTTGAAGTCTGAGCACATCAGTACACTTTGCTGAATATTTCCCATATTGCTCATTAAAATAATTGGGTTTTGTGTGTGTTTGGTAGGAGGAAAATAAAACTCACCAAGACAGCTTTTCTTTCTCAAATTTATTATTTAAAAATATAATTTGTTTGTTCTACTGCTTAAGCATTTAAATTAGATTTAAGGATCAGAAAGTTGCAGATTTACAATTTAAACAATAATATTGATGCTCCTATAGGGCTTGTGGCAACAAAAACTAGCATTAAGGCTATTATTTGCTGCAGATTTCTTTTGGGCTACAGCTTTTCAAGTTCAGACTCATCAGTTAAAGTGAGGGAAAAATCCCTTTAGCTATTTTTGTTACAGGAAAATAATACTTCACCACTAGCTCAGGCGGGGGCGAAGGGGGGACGATGAACAAGAATCTCCTGATTTGTCGCGTAGATCATCCTCCGAGACAAAGAGCATCTTTACTAATTATAGAAGAAAAAAAATTTAAACTAGGAGCAGTTGAAAAACTGTTTCTCAGCATGCTCAGTGGGCATTAGCTGCAATTTCAGCAGCTTAGCAAGTCCCACCCCTGCGTGAGCTCAGCAGGGAGGCCAGGAGCACTGCACATTCTCCCTGCTCAGCAGGGACAGGGGCCGCTGCTCGGCTGATTTGCTACAGGAATACTGGAAAATTGCCACCAAAATAGCAAATCCTGTAGAAAAAAAAACCCCAAGAAACCCCCCACAACTTCAATAAGGAATTAAGAAAAAAGTGGAAAAAAATCTCAGCTCCCACAGTTTCAAGATGTTGAACTCTTGCTGCATTACGGTCTGGGGCTTTTTCCATGATCAAAAATAAGCAAAAGGTTTAGGCTAAGCCAGATTTATACAAAACTGTCTCTAACAATATAAGTGCAAACTTACTGTGCACTAACTCTTGGCACAAGTCAGTCATGGAAGCCAAAGACTGGCTGTAGAATCTGTAACAGCTTTAACATCCATAGCTATTTTTCTTTTCATTTGGAAGAGAAAAAAACTAAATAGACAAGTAAAATGCAACAAAGTCTTTATTTTAAAATCAAACAGCATATTAAGTTTCATAGGGGCAACTGAGACGTAATATCTCACATGCTATACATTTAAGCATACATTTAACACTTTCAACTCAAGTACTGCTACTACATCTTGTATACATAAAAAAACCTTTGCCTATTGCAACCTTTCTTAAATACTGCACATAACACAAGATTTCACTGGCAAGATTTCAGAGTTACACATACAAGCAGCACCAGAGTAAGAACACAAATGGGCTTCTGTAACACAGTAATACTGCCATGAGAACAATGACTTTTGAATTTTCAAACCTCTGAACACTCATTACGTTTGTTTTACTATTGCCAGAACAGATAGAAACATTTTTATCTCATCACATCATTCAAAACAAGTTTGTAAAAGTCTGATCATCCAAAATGAGAGAAACAATAGACCGGTCAGACTAATAAATTACATTGCTGGGACATCATACATTTAGGTCTTCCTTGCATGCTTCGCACCTGGAAGTTTGAATTAAAATTGCTTTTTTTTTTTTTACTTCAGGGAACATTTGGAAAATTTAAATCAATGGTTGTTGGTTGGTTTTTTTCCCCCCAGAAAAAGAGCATAAACTTCCACACGTTCTGAGATGCCAGTTCAATGCCATCTCTTTCCTCTGCATTTTTTCAACTTTGACCTATTACTTTTCAAAATAAGATCTGGCTGTAACTGAGTCCTCTTTCTAAAAAGGGATTTAAATGTATGTGGGATTTCACCGCCCCACCTTGGGGTGGGGAAATCTCAGACAACATTAGCTAAGGAATATTACTTTCAGGTCACTTGGGATATGACAGTAAAACAAAAAGCCACGGCCTTGTCAAAGTGGTGCCAGTTATCCAACAGGATGTGAGGCAGTGGACTAATTCCCCATTATAACATACAGAGAGACTGTAAACAAGGTACAGAGAGACTGTAAACAAAGACTAAGGGGCCATGAAGATCACTTGCTGTATTTTATTAAACCAAGGAGCTAGTTTTCATACTCACAAAATCCTAAGTTCATTACTGTTGTCATGTCACTCCATGCTAGGCAGCAGATACCACATGCAGCCCCAGTGATGGATGCATTTTAGGTGGGTTAGAAGTTGCTCACCCCACTTTGTGAAACAATTTGGGTGCTACAGATCCTGAAATATAAAAGCTACTCAGAGTTCGGCATCTACCACATGACTGCTGCCAGTCAAGCGGATTTAAGGGCATATTTTAATCTCTCTCACATTATTCTGGTCCTGGAATTTTTGCTTCAAGCTCATAGTAATTCTGAGTTTGGTAACTCAGGCCAGGGCAAGGGGCTCCCCATTAT
Organism: Gymnogyps californianus; assembly: GCF_018139145.2. NCBI lineage: Eukaryota > Metazoa > Chordata > Aves > Accipitriformes > Cathartidae > Gymnogyps > Gymnogyps californianus. The sequence continues at coordinate 11,214,303 of NC_059483.1, forward strand.
AGGTGTTAGTTTACAAAGATGGCAGTTGTTTTCTAATGCTAATGTATTCCCATTTCCCATACTGCATACCTCAACTAACAGTTTTCATCTTTAACAAATGCACTGGAATATGCTGATAGCTCCAACTCGACAACACAATATCACACAGACAGCGGCCACTGCCAAATGGTTAGTTAAGCAGATAAGAAAGGCACTCATTCTTCCTAAAAAAAAAAAAAAAGGAAGCTATTGCAGTCAAGTAGACAGAGTGTGGATAGAAGCTGGCAGATTCCACAATACATAGTCACGTCAAAAATGGCCTCCTGCAAACTGTTCCTTCATCAAGCGTTTGAGTCAACCAAAAGAGAGGAATCTTCCCCATTATTCACAGGAGTTTCACCTCCCTATTCCACAGCAGAGCAGCATTTTCTACACATTTTGACATACAACCGCGTAAGAAGCGCAGAGGATAAATTTTACTCTGCAGCAGAGGGAAAAACTCCTCTCCCCGCTTTCTGTTTCCAACCCCAAAGTTGAGCCGGGCCTTTATTTTGACTGTTCCCTGGTCTGTGAATGGAAAATCCCTCCTCAGCACTAGCAGGCTGGTGTCTGCTGCACACACCCACTGCACACAGCAGAAATTCCAGTCAATAAGGCAAGTGGGGCCCAGGCGATGGAAGGGGAGGAAGGAGACATACAAACAATAAGAAAAGCATCTGGCTCTGTTACTGGCTGGAAAGGAGACTGGAGTTCAAAAGAGACACGACTGCAGCCTTCACTTAACAGGAAGATCATATCAATTCTCACTGTCCTACTTTTCACACGGACCAAAATATCTGGAAAGGGTAACTCGGGGTTTCCAGCCCATGCTTTAATGCAATTCCATTAACTCAAGAACAGCGGTGAAACCCATCTTGTAGGTTTTTGTCCCACTGGACCAAAACATATCCCTGCTTCTGCTTTGGACCTGGGGACATGGCCAGAAAAGTAAAGCCCTTTGCTGAACGTGAGCCAGCCATCTCTCTACCACCACACTAATGGAGGCTGCTCTGCTGTCCTTCCCTGGAGATAGCAGCCAAGTCTACTGAAGCTTCTCTCATAGCAACCAGAGCTCCAGAGCCAACAGCAGCTGCTGTCACTGCCTTCAACGCTTACCCACAGGATCCAGAGCAAAGCAACACCCTCCTCCCTGCACCTCTAGAGCAAAAAAACCAGAAGGCTGGGGACAAGATGACTTCCTGGGTCAACCACAAGAAGAAAAAAAAAATTTAAAAAAAATCCTAGTATTTCCTATACAAGCGAAAAGGGGAATCTCCTATTTCTACTGGAGAAACAGGAAATTTCTTTTCTGGGTTTAGGTCCTTGCAGTAACACCCAGTCAGGGTGGGGAGGAACCATCTGAAACCCACGATGTACCGGCACACCATCAGACACCAACATCAAGTTCTTCGAGACCCAGCTGCACCCTTCACACAAGGAGAGGCATTCGCCCCTCGCCCCTTGCCCTGGCCCGGCCGTACCCTCAGCCATTACATCATGGCCAGAGCCCGCAGCAGCCACCGCAGCCCTGCAGCACCCCGTGCCCTCCACAGACCCGCAGACCTCCCCCACCCCCCCCAAAAAAGCCCACCCGCGGATCTGAGTTTCGGGCACAGGAGCACGGGGACAGGACCGGGAAGCGGCCGTGAAACCCCCCCCGCTGCTACACCCATTTCCCCGCTTCCACAGGGCCACACGCGGCCTCGCACCTCGCCTCCTTCCCTCCCCCCACGGACGGCGAGACGCTGCCCGCCGCCGCTTCCCCGCCCGACCCGGTGGTGAACTCCGGTCACCGGCACCCAAGGACGAGCCGCCGGGCGACAGTGACCTTGCCGGTGCCGTCGGAGAGAAGGTGGCGGGGGTCGGAGCGGGGCCGGGGAGCGGGCAGGGCGGCCGGGAACCCACCCCGCGGCGGCCACGCGTGACGGACGAGGAAATGCAGGAGGATCCGCGCTGCAGCCCCCGGCGCCGGGCGGGCCGGGAGCGGGGGGTTACGGGGGAAGACGCCGCACGGGCACCATGAGAAAGCAGAAAATGCAGGTCAAACACCGCCTCCCCCGAGGCCCGGAGGGGCCGGCGGCTCGGGGCGGGCAGCGGCGGCGGGGGCAGGCAGCGGCGGCCCGGAGGAGGCTGCCCCGAGACGGACAACGACCCCCGAGGCCCCCCCGGGACAATAAGGGAGGAAAAAAGGGGAGCGGAGGAGGCCAGCCTACAGCGGGGCTTCCCCGGCGCTCGCCTCCACCGACAAAGCCCCGCGGCCGGGCCCGGCCCCAGCCCCGGCCCCGCACCGGCCTGCCACCACCGGCCCGAGCCCGGCCGCCGCGGGCGGGCGCGCACCACCGGGACCGCCATGATGGCCCGCGCCGCCGGGCCGTGCCTCCCCCCGCCGGGTCGGGTCGGGTCGGGCCGGGCCTCCCGGGCCGCTGCCGCACCGCCACGACGGGGCCCTGACGCCCGGGCCCCCGAGGCAGGGCAGGGCAGGGCAGGGCGGAGCGCCGGGCCGCGGCCCGCGCCGGGAGCCCCCCGCGGCCGCCCGCCCTCCCGCTCCGGCATGCCTTCCCGCTCCGGCATTCCCTCCCGCCAGCTCCGCCACCGGGCACGGCCGGTTCCCGCCCGCGCCTACCTGGCCGGCCCGTTCCCCGGGCCCCCGCGCGGCACTAGGCCCGGCTCAGCGCCACGGCGTCTCCTGGGCAGCCGGCGGGAGCAAGCCCTCGGCGGCGGCCGCGGCGCCAGCCCCTCCCCCTGGCAGCAGTAGCGGCGGCTTCTCCCCAGGCCGGGCGGAAACGGCACTGGGCGCACGGGGATCCCCGGCGCCGGCGCCAGGGGCGCCCCGGACACGCCCACTCCCGCTCCCCGTTGGCTGCCACGGCGCCACACTCCGCCCCGCCGGGACGCCCGCCGCCGCCAACGCCCCGCCCGCCCACGCTTGCCATTGGTGGCCTCGCCGCCCGGCCCCGCCCGCGCTCCCGCCTCATTGGGAGTCGCGCGGCCGCCCCGCCGCTCGCCCCACGGTCGTGGCGTCCCATTGGCGCGCGGAGCTGCCAGTCGCCGGCGGGAGGCGGGGGAGGAGGGGGCCGCCAGCGTCGAGGAGGTGCACCCGGGCGGGCTGCGACAGTGCCTGCCGGCCGAGCCGCGCTACGTGCCGAGGGGCGGGGCCGGCGCGGCCCGTCACCGCCCCCGCCGAGGCGCCGCTCTCCGCGGGGTAACTCCCGCGTCGGGACACGTGGCAGAAAGAAGGGGCGGTGCGGGCGGCCGGGATTCCTGGGCGGCAGCCGCTGCTGCGCCGCGCATGCGCGGGCCGGGCCGAGGGGGAAGGGGGGTAGGGCGCATGCGCGGCGCTGCGGGCGCGGGGCCTGCCGCTCGGCACGTCCGCGCTGCGGGGGGGAGGGGGCGGCCGCGGGGCCGGGGTCCCGTCAGGGGGGCCCGGGAGGGCAGCTCGCCGCCCCGCGGGCGCGTTCCTTCGGCGGCCGCCACCGGTGCCTTCCCCCGCAGGCCTCGCGGAGCGCGGGTGCCGCGCCACGGAGCTGCTCCGCTCCGGCGGCTGCCTTCCCCTCCCGCCCCGCGCCTTGGCGGGCCTTCCTGAGGCGAGGGGCGGGCAGGCCGCGCCGGGACGGCCGCCGCTTTCCGGGCCCCCGCACAGGCCGGGGCCAGCGGGGAGAGGTGCCAGCGCACCGCTGGAGCCCAGGGCTGGCTGCTTCTCCGTCCCCGGAGCCCCAAACAAAGGGCGCCGGGCGCTGACCGGCGGAGGAGCGGCCTCTCCGCGGGAGGGGCGGCGGGAAGGAGGGGCGCGGGTGCGGGAGGCCGAGCCCCGCTAAGCTGGGCGGGAGGGACCCTGCGGCACCGGGGAGGTGCCTGTGCCCGGCCGAGGGGCTCTTCCCTGCGCGGGTGGCCGGTGCCCACGTACCGCGTCTCCGGGGAGAGGAGGGGGAGCGCACCCGCGGGACGCGTCTGCGGAGCGACTGGCCGTCCTGCCTAGGCGGGGCAAGGCAGGCTGCGCCGCAGGCCAGCGGTCCCTCCCGCTGCCGGGGAACGGGCGGCCCGCAAGGGCCAGGCGCAGGCGGGCACGGAAGGGCTCTGCCTGCCCTTGCCCCCCCGCTTAAACGGCCTTGCCGACTTGGAGACCCCGGGACGTGAATTCCTGCTTTCTTCCGGTTAGCGCTGCGGGCGGACTGCACGAACTAAAGGGACGTTTCAGGAAGGCGAACGGAGCCCGAGTGCAGCAGGAGCTGCGGGACAAAGCTGGAGGCTGCGGCGGCTCCCGCCCCGCTCCCGGGGTCGCTCGGAAGAGGCTGTGCCGCGTACCGGGGGTGGCGAACGGGCGAGCAGGCTGACGAACCGGCCCCGCCGCCATCTTGTGCGCAGCGCCCGCCATGGCAGCCAGCCCGGGCCCGCCCCGCCCGCCACCCGCCGCCCCCGGGAGGGCAGTCCTGGCCGCTGCGGCGGGGCCGGAGCGCGTTCGCGGGGCCCGCAGAGCTCCGGCCGGGGCGGGGGGGGGGAGAGGCGGCTCCGGCGCAGGTGCCCCGGCAGCTGCCGGTGTTCCCCCCGCAGGGCCAGAGGCGAGGGGCCGGTCACGGGGGGCTGAGCCACGCGTGGTGCAGGCACTGGGCGGCTGTGGCGCGGCGGTCGGGCGCGTACTGCAGGGCGGGCAGGAGGAAGCTGGTGAAGGGAGTAACCTCGCGTTTGGCCCAGTTGTGTCTGTCCGCCAGGATGCCGTGGAGGCTGCGGGGGGAAAGTCTGGAGATCCGCAGAAGAGCACCTAGTGAAGACAGCGTAAAGCACAGTGCCTTAATTACACTTGCAAGACTGAGGCTACCGCTCCTCACCTCATGCAATTCATCCAAAGCATCCTGAAGGAGCCCTTCCTTCGCCTTGGAGTCTTCCTCTCTGTAAGCTTCACCTGCACTGCCCCTTGCAGGTTTGGCTCTCGGGTGTTTCTCAGAAATCATCCTTCCAAGCTAGTGTTTGGAGTCTCCCTGTTCCTGAGCACTTCTCAGATGAGAACATGCCAAGAGTGAATGAAGTGTTCCCAGAATAGCCATGCCAAAGCCATTGCTGCTTGTGCCCTCTGCCTGTCCACATGCAACCCGGAATGCGTCGGGCCATTTCAGTGCCGTAGCTCACAAGACGCTAACGTTTAATTTGTTTGTGCCTACTAGCTCCGTGGCACCCAGAAGAGTGCCACTACTGACTGAGAAGCTATCCTTGTCCCTAGGAGTAGTACATGGTGTAAATGCAGCGATTCAGGTTAGGCATATGTGGTCAGGCCAGTTCAGTTCACACGAAGAATGAATATAGAACAAGAACTAGTTCTGACTCATTTCTTGTGAGCACCATAGAAGGAATAAGTGTGAGCGAAGGATGTGAATGTGCAGGGAGGTGCTTGCTGAGCTGCAGCATGGGACTAGCACTCAACATTGCATGCGTTGTGGGCAGGCTGAGGCTGTGTGGCTGGCGAGGGTGAAAGCAGAGAAAGAGGATGGTAGACTAAATTGCAGAAGGATGGCGTCATGTGATGCCTTGAAGTCAAAGACAAGGATTTCAAGCCTAATGAGTCAAAGGGAAAGGAATTGGGGAGAATAAAACAGAAGAGATGTTACAGTTGGGTCAGAAGACTAAATATAGCAGCCACGTTGGAAGGATGGAAGGATATGAGTGTCCCGTTCCTGATCATCATTGTTCTCTGCCACGGGTGAAACGGGTGAAATCCAGCCAGTTACGCACTCTTCAGCCTTCCTGGCATGTAGCTATTTCCTGTCCATATTTCCATTCTCTCCAAACCCAAAGGAGAAAGAATGGAAATGTTTCCCTGTTGGGTGTTTGCTATGACCATTTTTCAGGATTTTGCATTCATCCCTGGAACGCTCCTGGATTGCAAAGGTAGGCAGGGCAGGGAGTGTTACTGCGCTTTATGAAATCTCCGCTTGTCTTCTGTCCCTGCTTGTAGCCTGCGTTGTGTAACGTAACTTTGGGGGGTTTTCAGTCTGAGCTGAGGAGGAGTGTGTCAGAGATCCACAGTGATTTTTAGAGTAAAATTCCTTACTCCAATTCTTACCTGGCCTGCTGAAAAATTTTGTTGACTTGTTCCAGGAGAAAGCAATTTGAGGAGGAATTCTTCCCAGGAGTTCAATAATACGAGCAACATGATCTAGACAGAGGGAGGGAAAACACATCTAGATACAAAGATTGTGACACTTCACTCAGTGAAATGAGTAAAACTGATGGAGTCCTACCATCATCTCTGGAGAAGTATTTCCCAGGTTGAGGATCAAATAGACGCTCCCCAGTTGCCATTTCAAATGCCTAGAAATGGAGTAGTGTTGTTAATTGACTAACTGGAGTTTTTCTTCCCCATTAACTGATAGTACCAATTTCCCTTGCTATCACACAAAACTGATACTAAAATATGGAAATATTCACACTGCTTTGATCTGTACCATGGTGAAACAACACCTTTAGTTCCATCAGGCTGAAAAGCAGTATATGCCTGATGCAGTCAAGCCTATGAGTTAACATACATGGAGTGTGAATTGCCTTATAGCTTAAACTAACTAAGAGTGAATTTTATCAGCAGCATACTTTCAATCCGAAGTGAATGAATGCAGACAGCCCCTTTCTCCTTCTCAGCAAGGAAGTTTTGCTTTACATGCAGCGTGTATAGGTGTGTGCCGAGGACACGCTCCCCCGGCTTGTTCGTGTCAGTCACCTCCCGTGCACGCCCAGCGTTGTCCCCAGTCCTACCAGGCAGCCCGTGCTCCAGATATCCGCAGGAGTGCCATAGTCTAATCCAAGAAGCACTTCCAGGGCACGGTATGGCTGGGTCTGTATCTCCTTGGAAAAAGGCTTGTACTGAAACAGAAACAAACTCCCTTTGGTTAACGTCCATAAACGAGTAACAGCAACAGCTTCCCGCAGCGAGGAGGACGCTGGGGGCAGAACCGAATACGTGTACTAAGCTCTGCGCGGGGCACGGCAGGCATATCCTCAGCCCTACTGACACCAGGGTGAATTTACCTCCCAACATTTCACACTGGACACGGTTTTGAATTTCTAATTGTAGGGACTAACGGCAAGCTGAAGAAATGTCCGAAGTTGACAATGTCTCCAGGAGTACAGTGCCCAGCTCTCAGCTGGGAGTGCTGAATGTAACACCCCCTGAAATCGGCATCTCTTCAGCGCGCTGAAACAGCTATTCAGCTGTAAAAGGACAGACGCGCAGGGTGGGATGGAAAGAAGCACACAGCATCCCGCATCGTCATGGGACTGAGACTCGGAGCAGACTCACTGTCCAGCACGCACTGCCCAGATCTGCAATTTTCACTTCTATGCTCATTAAATCAGATTCTTCCAATCGATTGCCAAGGTCGCCTCCTAGATGGAAAGGACAGAGAGAAATCAGGTCTTTCCAAACCGACAGGTATGCATCACTTACCACAGGAGGCATATGTATGCCGCCTTTTAAAGTTTTTCAGCCTAAAAGGTCCTAAAATGCTTTTTTCATCAATAAAATGCCACCTCTGTTTTTTGAGGAAACACAAAGGAAGAGCTGGTATCTAGTCAAAATCTAAGAGGATGTTCGGGAGCACGGTAGCTTGGAGTGGAGTGGTGTGACCATGTGCTCCTGTCCTGCTGCAAGGTTCCTCTAGCACGGAGGTTAAATTACTGTGAGCCCAGAGGTGAGCACATCCTACCAGCACTAGTCAGATACAAAACATCTGTAATGCCTCCTTAGCCTTCAGCAATCCTGGCTGTCACGGACCTTGGATGCAGCCTGCTTGGCAAGCCCCATAAAGGTTACATTTTCATATGACCCTGGAAAAGGGTCATTTTTGGTTTACTGCTTTACAGTGAGCTGTCAGTCTATGCCTAATATTGTGCCTGTCTGCTCCAAGCAAGAGACTCGGTCACTAATTTAGCGTTCCCTGGTTGCCCCAGAGTTTGAGAGACAAAACAGCACCGTCATGGGAGAAATGCTCATGGGAGAACATTGTGTGAGGATAATATAAAGGGTCTCATTGCTGGGAGATGAGCTGATCTCTCAAGAAACTCTCCAGCCCTGCATCTTACTCGATATTCACACCGTTCTCTGCAAATAAATTATGTCTCAAAAGGCCTTGAAGATTAGCAGTACATACAAGTCTCCCACAAACCTCAGAAATAGGGGAAATAAAGAGCAGAAGTGTCGTACAGTTTTCTGATCAAACCATTTTGTATGTAAACCTTTCAGTGGCTGAAAACACCAGACACAAGGGAACTATCCCGTACCTAAAGCCATAAGATCGAGCTCTGAGGTCGTGGTGGGGCTGTTAAGAGGTACCCGTGATCTGTAGTTGTCCTCCACACAAACCTACCTGCAAGACCACGTTTCTGTAGGTGCCTTGAGCAGCTTGTAGCCGCTCAGCCCGATCTTTGTATTAAGCAGAGATAGGAGAGACCTCTCAGCAGCATAAGCTGGCTGTACTGTTTTGTACTGGCCGTTGCAGGAGATGGGAACCTTTCCTAAGATATCTGTACCTGCTGCCTCTCTGTTTCCCTCCCAGCAATAAACACCTAAGTCCCTTTTCTTGTTAAAAAAACCCTGGAGTGCTCACCTGGTCCCTTTAGCCTCAAATCTGTTCTCTGGCCGCAGTCGAGCATATCGGGCAGAAGCCTTTGGAGGCTTTTGTCGCGTCCGTACAGCAAGACGTTCTCGGGTTTGATGTCCGCGTGGATAATGCGGCAGCGCTTGTGCAGGAAGTGCAGCCCTGCCAGCACCTGGGCGAGCAGGCAGCAAGTCACGTCAGCAACGCGAGGGTCCCCACCGCCTCCCCTGCCCCAGCAGCTGCCAGTGCTGTCAGAGCAGTCGGGCACGGTGGGTCTGCAAGTTGTGGACGTTCTGGTATTGAAGAAAGAGGGCACTGATGATAACTGTCTGCAATAAATTGTTTCTGTATAGCGAGTGCCCTGTACTAAGCTGGAGGTGCAGCCAGCAGAGCGGTGACATGGGTTGGGGTGGCCCCGTGGGAGCAGGCGCAAGGGGTTTCATCGCACAACACGGCAGGAGGAGCGGGCGCCGGAGCCCCACGTGCCCAGCACGGCGAGCGAGAGGGGGCCTGGGGAGCCCAGCGGGGAGGGGCTCTTTGGCGGGGGGGGGGGTGACACGCAGCAGAAGGCGGCGTGAAAATCCACAGGTATCAGCATGGATGGGCAAGCTCGGGGAGACGGAAAGAGGATAGGGCTACGAGGAGGCATTACGGTCACAAAGCTGAGCTTTCTCCTGAAAAAACATTCCTGTTTGTATGGCTGTTCTGTCCTCGGACCCCCATGCCTTCCTGCTGATTATCATCGGAATGGAAGTTGGGAGCCGGTTATAGAGTGACCTGGCACGGGAGGGCGTCCCATCGTACAGGGAAAGAAAAGGAGGTGCAGCATAACCCAGACAGGAGGAGGGAGAGACCAGGAGTGAGTGCGTGTAGAGAGGACTTGGAGGCAGTGCAGGAGAACCATGTAGGGAAAGAACGGCTTACGATGGAGCAGGGAGAGTCTGGCCTGTCACAGGGCAGAGATACACAACGCCTACCAGAGAGAAACAGTCGCTATCGGAAATCAATAACAGCGAAAAGGCTACTGGGAGAGTTACATTTGTTTTTTAAACACTGTGGTCAGTCATAAAGGGCTGGCAAATATTCTTTGTACTATCAAATTCTATTCTGGGATGAACACCAGCCCCAGGGAAATACCAACCTTAAATGGTAACTGTGAAACACGGGGAAAGATTTAAATAGCTAAACTGGAATGAATCAGAAGTAAATACTGCCCCAGTGCTGATCTGAAGGGGGGAAAAAAGATTCTGAGACTTTACAATTAAAGCAGATAAGGGAATGGATCAAGCAAAAGGCTTGGGTGTGAAATGGGGCACAGAGATTAATGCCACTGCGTTTTTGTGTAACTTATTCAGGTGTTAATGGAGCTTCTTTAGAGGAAGAAGAGGCTATTCCAGAAAACAGGATGAAGGAGGAAGCGGTTTTCTTTCTTAGTGTCCCTAGAAGGGCACAGAAATCAGGGTAGCAAATCTTGGCCAGTGTGCAGACTTCTGATAAATCTCAGCCTGAGAGGCAAAATGTAATTTTAACTATTCCGAGGCCTCTCTCAGGTTTCCCATTCCTTAGCTATTCCCAGCCAATGCATAAGAAACTCAGTTTTCACGGTCTGTTTGATCGGCACACCACATCCTTACAGGGGATGAAGGAAGAGTTGGCTCTGAGCAGGAAAACCTCGACATGGGTGGAGGACCAGCCAACCGAACCAGCAATTGAGAAAGCCCTGGAAAGACACCAGCGCTGAGGGAGACCTCAGGCAGCCTTTGGTGGTACCGTGCAGAAAGCTGCCGGACCTGCCGGCGCTACCTGTGGCTGGATGCCGAGGCGAACGCCAGCGGTCTGGCATTGCTGCCAGGGGGGACTTCTCAGGGCAGCGGGAGGGCAGAGATACACATGGTTTGCCCACAAGAAGCATAACTATGGCGGGCTGTTTGTCCCCCTGCTACTCCTGCGAGCAGCAGAACTGCTGGAGAATTCAATGATTACTGAGATGAGGGGAACGCAAGTGCCACCCCCGGTGCAGGTCTGCAGGCTGCTGACTCTTCATGGTGGTGGCCCTGACTCCTTCCCAAACCCAGTGAGACTGCAGGCTTGGGCAGTAACGCACAGTGCCCCTGACTGATGGGAACGTGATGACTTCCCACTCTGCATTTTAGTTAACAATTTCTCGCCTTACACCCAAAATAGTTACTGTTTTCCTTAAAAAAATGCATGCCTTGGGCACTCACTCTGTATTGTCCCTTTCTTTGCAGATGCAGTCATGGAGTTCATGGCAGATGACCCCAGGATGAAGACTATTGCGTGTCCCCTAGCCAACAGTCCCTTGGTGCCCTCGCCCAGTTCCAGCTAAGTTCTCACCTGCCGTAAAGACTTTTTCACAAAAGGCAAAGGCAGTCCCTGGGCTGCGTAGTTCCCCATCAGACATTGCAAGGAAGGACCCAGCGCCTCAAATACCAAGCACACATGTGGGAAAGAGTCAGGGATTCACTAACAGAGAGAAGATGCTACCACCAGCCTTTTGCCCTTCACCAGAGCAGCCAAATGTCTCCTTATCCAAGCTCTCCCCTCCAGCCACCTCCACGTGCCCCGGTCCAGCTATTGCCCTGCTCATCCTCCCCATGGGAGCGCAGTGCTCGGTTTTACACCATCCTGCGACTCTCTGAGGCAAGCCCAGGCTTTGCTGACCCAGAGCTGCAGCACTCTCAACACAAGGATATGGAAGCCGTTCTCTCCAATCATTCTGAAGTCATCTAACAAACAGACAATGTTTTCTCCTGCCCGGTCCTTCTTCTTCATACTGCTCACCTGAGGGGGAGAATTCCGAGAAAGCTCCAATTAGAGACATACATATGCACAAGGACATCTTGCACCTGTTTTATCCCATTCTACAGACTTTCTCTTCCAGGAGTTGGCACTTCATGACAAATCCCATGAAAACAGCATCAGGAAAACCAGGCTCCAAACACAAAAGCAGAGTGTGTTACCAAGGGATGAGTTTCTGTATGTTGTCTAGCTCTTGACCAGGTGGGGCCATCACCCTCACGGTGTTCAAATAACTCAAACCGATCCTGCTAATAATGTCTAGCACACTTCCCGCTGCTTATGCTATCCCACGCAGGCCCAGAAAGCACTCCTGCTTATGCTGGAAGGGGATTCCGCCAGGACCGCAGCTCCCTGCTCCCAGCAGCAATGGCTGTCCATTTCCTTTGCCCTTCTGCAGCCTCTGCTCCTTGAGTGAGTTTGCTCTCACAGACCACTGATCCTGGTACGGCAATTCACACTGTTTTTTCCTCTTCACAGCCATAAGTGTCGGGATTTTGGTTTGGTGCATTGTGCAGATGCCGGATCCGCCTGCACCAGTGCCAGGAGGTTTGTGCTGGCACGACAGAAGCAAGCAGCCGTGGAAGCACGGGAGACCAGATCGCCTCTCCTGGCAGCTCTGCAGGCACCGACCCCACTGTGCTGGTGGGAACTGCCCTGGGAACCAGCTGTAGTCTGCTGAATGGGAAGGCGTGTCTTTCAGAGAGAATTAGTAATAAATCAAGGGTAAGGCTCGGTCTGTATGCAGGATTGTGCTGATGTGTAGAAAAGCAGCCCTCTGATTACATTAAATTAGCGCCACTTGGTACTTCCTCTTGCATCACTGAGTCTGGCTCGTGTCCCTTTGGATAGGGCCTACAGATTTACAGGTGTGAACTAAACCTTTCTCAAACCTGTTGGAGAAAGGCCTCAGAGTAATTTGAAATGCAAAATTTAATGGCTTTTACTCATCTAAAGCTGATGTAACTTTGTATTCAGGCAAACTCGAAGAATTGTAACCACGAGCTTTCTAGAACCAGCAGATCAAGCCATCTTCAAAGGCAACTAGCTGAGACCCAGATACAGGCACCTAATTACCACATCCATTAGCAAAGGCAGGAGGAAGCTTTCTGACTTCAGACGTTTATTATATTTTTGCTACATCCTGCATTTTTATTTTTTTTGCAGATATTTCCTTTTACTTCAGTATCAGTGTTGTGATAGAGCAATGCCCTCTGAGCTGGGAATGACCCAAACGCAGCGGACATGCTCCCATCTCCTGCTTAAGAACATTACCACCTTTTTCTGTTGATGGTCCACCTCACCTTTCTGCAGGTTCCTCCTATTTACTGGATTTTGGTCTCAGCTGAAAGAAACAGGCTTACAGGGCAAGTGGGACACAGCCAGTATGTCCCAGTATGACAGGAGGAAGGAGAAGGTGCCTGTTTCAGAGGCCAGTGCTGAGCCAGGGTGATTTCTATGAATTCCCTAACTTTTTGGGTTTTTTCCCCTTCCCCACCTAGCTCCTCAGACTGAGACCTGGAGGGAGAAGGGATGACGAGGCTGATACTCAGACCTGAACTCAGTGGCCATCCCTGTGGAGCAAAGCACAGAGCCCCAGAATATACGTACGCAGCGGAGGAGAGCGACCTCGTCCTGGGCAGCCTCAGCAAAGCCTTCCCTGCTTTTCAGGACCTTCACGGCTACGTGTTTCTTCCTCCTGGGAAATGAATCACAGCTGCCAGCCAACGTATGCCAGTGTGGCCCTAACCAGCAGCACCTCCCCTTCTCCCAGTCACCCAGCCCTGGGCCCCCAAGGAGGGTGCTGCCCTCCTGCAAAAAGCCTTGCCCTTGGTCTGCAGCACGCCAGGCCCGTGGACATCCCTCCTGGCAACGCTGCCGGCATCTGGCAGCACAGCTGCCCCAGGGACCAGCAAGGGGCTGGAGAAAAAAAGGCAGAGCATGGATACTGCAGGGTCTAAACCAGAAGAGCAAACACAGAGCAAGGGCTGATCCCACCTCATTTATGTTCTTTGGTTTCTGGGGACCAGCTCTGCTCGCTGCACCTCACCAATCTTGCTGCCAGGTTTGCCCTGTGCTCGGGGGATGCCGATACACCCCCAGGCAGGCAGCCGTGCTCTGCTGCTTCTGCCAGAGGGGCCGGTCCTGCCCAGGAGATCAGCCACCCCTTCCCACCTCCCCGAAAGGCGGTTAGCCCCTCACCTCATGTCCTGGCACAGCCAGACGGTGGCAAAGGTGCCGCAGCCCAGCTTGCGCAGAGCCTGGTATTGCGTGTTGAACACCTCTCCTTCCCGCATCGGGTGGTGGCCTCCTGCGGGGACCATCGCCAAGAGACATTACTGACATCTCTAAATGCTCTTAGGCTGAAAGAGCAGCTGAGGACAGCCCAGCCGTCCTCCCGGAGGAACGGCCGGACAGGTCCCGGTGGCCTCCTCTGGCCTGGGAAGAGCCTGGCACGGTCTCGGCTCTGGAGCCGCACGCCCGAGGACTGACCTGTGCGCTGGGCTGCCGGCACCTCCTCCTGCACCCGCTCCTCCATGGCCCAGCGCCGCAGCAGATCCCCGGCACGAGGGGACGGAGGCAGTGGGGAACCGGGTGGTGGGGCACGGGCGGTGCGATCGTCAGCACTTGACTCCTTTAAAGAGAGTTGGAGAGCTGCAGGGCAGCCCATCGATTCCCTCTTCTACCCCTGCTGTCCCCTCGCCCCCTTTTTTCCCATCCGCTTCATCAGCCCCTGGAGCCAGGCTGTTACAAACACTTTTGGCACTTCCCGGAGGCAGGGATTATTTTAAGAGTTCAGAAGAGGAAAGCTGGCAGGCTGGGGCCGGGCAGGGATCCTGGCGGTGTGTGGCTGGGCCAGGGCCAGGGCCAGGGCCAGGTGGGAGTCTCAGGTTTCCCTGTGCCCAGCGTGGATTTTCAGGGGCTTAGCGGGGACTGCGGGATCCCCTCCCGCAGCTGCAGCCGGGGAAAGCGCCCGCTCCCCATCCCCGTCCCGGCCAAGGAGGGGACACGTCTGGGCTTTTGCTGGCAGGAGGAGCCTCACGCTCCAGATGGGTGCGAAGCAGAACCTGCGTTTTAGACACCACAGCGCTGCACATCTGTCTGCAGCCCAGCCCCAGGGCCGGAGCACGGGTTTGTCACTGACCGTCCCGTGACGCCCTAGCGAGAGGCTGTGACAAGGGGGGAGGCTGTTCCCAGGGTTTGTTACTATGACAGCCCGAGGTACAAACACCGAGACAGTGCAGACAGACTGATGCAACTGCTGTCCCCCTGCCCCGCAGTACCGGTGTAGAATTGGCTTCAGCACCGATCACCTGAAATAGCAGCCCAGAGCCCGTGTTGCTAATGGAAATACAGACGTAAGCTGCCGTAGCTGGGGTACTCCCAACCCAGCCTTTCGTAATTTGGAAATGTCACTTGCTGTACGGCCGAAGCTTCGGGTTAACACATTGCCAGAGCTTGTGACAGGTGATAATAATCCCAGCAGACCATTAGCATGGGTAGAAATATTGACCTTTAAATCTTTCAAATCAGGTTGCTAAAGCTAAGAGCTCGTCTGCACCAGAGGATTTTCAGAAATATAGTGGGCTAGCAGCGGTGGTGGCAGCGGGAGCCGCGTGACAGGGAGTTGTTCTGGGACAGTAACACCTTCCAGGTCTGAGACAGAGGCGTGACTTCCTCAAAAGACTGAAGTTTCTTTCCACATGCTGATGCTCCTCTCCCAGCACAGCAGCCAGAGACGCAGCCTGCCTTTGGGCACCTAGCAAGCTCCCAGCACGGTTCTAATTAAGGGTCAGACTGGGCTCGAGAACTCCGATCCTGTCAGGGACAACCCAGATTGCCAGAGCTGACATTGCTCTGTTCACCCAAGCCCATACAGCAGTCTGAAAGGAGCTCAAAATCCCTCCCCCTCCTTATATTTTTACACCTCTAACTGTGGCATTTACACTGTTCAGAATCAGTCTCTTTTAGGCACAAACATCCAGGATGCTGCATGTCTGGATGGCCACTCTTTTCAGCAAATACTTACTGACGTCTTAGCTATGAAACAGAGGTGAAATCAAAGTTTTCCTTATTTGTGCACAGGCTGAGCACATCAGGAACCTCACGAGCTCCTGCACCACCAGAATCTACCCAAGCCCTCTCCACTCACATCATTAGGACAGCAGGGACTGATCTGAGAGCCGAGCAACAGCCTTAAAGATTTTCTTCTGTCGCTCACCATTCACCCGCCAAAGGAAAACTCAAGAGTGCACAGAGAGGGGAGTTCAACAGCATCTCCCCTAGGTAGATTGTTGTGGTAACAGGAGACATCGGTGGGAAAGTAGGACCCAAAGACAAACTCAGAGTGTAAAACACATCCTAGCGCTAGGGCTGACGGAGCTTTTGGGCAGCTCACCGGGCCCTGGTGTCCTTCTCGCTGCGGAGGCGAGGCAAGTCCGTCCTTAGGCGTGCGAGACTTTACCCCCATCCACCCTGGTTAGCTGGATGCACTGGCAAAGGATGAGGAGCGTTGCTATGCAACTTGGTATAGGAGAGTGAAACATACTTTTCTAAGCTTTGTGATAAAGGACGATCAATGCTTTGAAGTCCTTCGTTGCTTGACGTCTTTACATTAAAAACGACCGTTGTTTTGCTTTTGTCATTCAAAGCGACATTGTGCAGAACCTACTGGCTTGCTGCAGGCCCGGACCAGGTCAGAGAACTTCAGCCCAAAAACATACTGGTCCTGCCTGGTCTGCGAGAGCCACGGGCAGGGAGCAGTGCTTCGCCTCTGGCCTGGACAACTCCACCTGACCTGCACGGAACGGCGTAAGGAGCTGCCCACCACCAGTCACGCCTTATAATGCCTGGACCTCTGGAGTCGCAGAGCTCACCAGAGCAACGCACACCTTCACCTTCTGCATGAACACAGACCTGGCAAGCCCTTGCTGAGCGCAGCACCCCTGCAAGTCGCAACATGCAGCAGAAAAGCAGCCCCGTTGGCGTGCCGAGCCCCAGGGGCCCTGCGCAGACTTACCGTGCAGCAGCTCGCAGGCAGGGCACGCTGCTCCATTTGTCATCTGGCTCATTCTGGAGCTCCCCAAAGTGAGATACCAGCTGGTCCTGCTCTCTTTTTAGCCTGCGCCGCCCGGGAGGGGTGTCCGTGAGCAGTCCAAACTCTTCTGCATCGCTGGATGGACGTGGTGAGGAGCAGGCCAGGGTATCAGATCACAGCACCGCTTCTGGGAACAACCTTGGCTTCGGGATAGCAAGAGACCTAGGACAGCTGCGGTGCATTCACTTTACTGCTGGCCTCTCCCGGCTTCCCTGGCAGCAGGTCTGTCAGCCTGCTGCAGCTCCACAGTCTCCACAACAACTATTTATAGAGGGAAATTCACAGCTCTGCTGAGATGGAAACAGAGAAATCCTTCCCCTCTGCTCCACCATCCCCAGACCCAGACACCATGGGGCTGCCTGGCACTTCCCACTGCTCCCAGCCGCGTGTCGGCAGGGCTCGTGGCCCAGCCTCGCTGCTGCGGCACCGCATCCTGCCTGGCACAGCCATCCCCAGCCTGTGCCTAGCAGAGGGGACAAGCTCCCCAAGCCCACCCCTGTGCCATGCTGCCTGACCTGAGGCACCTCAGCCTCCCCCAGCAATGCCCGCCCGCGGCCGAACACAATCGCAGCGTGGTGCTGGTCACCACACAGCCCTATGCTTCCCCCCTTCCCTTTTCGTGGAGAGCAACCACGACAGCAGCATCCTCCCTGCAGCCCCGCTCGCCCAGCAGCCCTGCCCCACCAAGGTGGGCCCCCAGCAGCCCAGCACCCACACGACACTGAGGAGCAAATGGCTGCACACAGTAAAAAAAAAAAAAAAAAAAAAAATCACATTTATTTTTTTGCTGCTGCCACATGCCGCAGCCTTGCACCAGAGCTGGGCATGCCCTGGCCTCCCCCTCGCTGGGGCCCTGGTGTCGTACAGCTCAGGTTTCCTCCCCGAGACCGCAGAGAACAAGCCCCAGCCTCGAAGCAAAGGGTTAACGCTGCCTAGCAGTAGCTCTGCTGCAGATCCAGGCTGCCAAAGCGGGGTCGGGGCCCCCCGCAGCGGTTCTCCCCTTGCCTGCGCCCCTCTCCTCTCACCTGCCTGCCCCGCGCTAAAAATAACAAGGGAGGGGGCAGAGGCTGCACCCGGCTGGGTGCTGAGCGCTGCCCGGGGGGACAAGTGATTTGTGACCCCTAAAAGGCCAGCAGGAACACACACACATGTAGGGAAAGGAGGGCCTAAAGCAGTGACATTACATAGATAAGGGGGGAGAAGCAGACTGTATCCAAAACTCTGCTAGGAAAGGAAGCTGGGGGTGGAGGGAAAGGCAGGATAGATGGGCCAGGAGCCAGCTTTATGTCTGGGAAGAACTGGGCAATTAGTTTAAGAATTAAGTTGTTTTGCTAATTTAGGAATACTGGTTCCTGCCTCGCACTGGTAGACAACAGCCATCAACGCGAGCTGTACGTTCAGCAACCCCACTGTGGAGCACCAGAGCCAGAGCTCTGCCCCGCGCCCAGCCCTCGCAGCTGCAGCCCCGCTCCGGCTCCTCCGCGAAGGGAGGCTCCCGCTCCTGTGGGCAGGGAAGGTGGCGGAGCTCTGGAAGATGTAAGAGCCATCAGCAGAAGGTGGCACAAGGTTATATGGAAGAAACGCAGCCGGTATCTCACAGACTACGGAGGGGGCAGGAGGGAAAAGCCCCAGGCTCCTGGCGCAGCTCCTGGGTCCTGGTGCTCAGGAATAGAGTTTCCACTTTAGAGGAAAAAGAGGCGAATAGATTGCATCATCATGCAACCCAAGCATGACACAGAGGTTGTATATTAAAATTTATTGAATTATTGTGTAAGAATTCTCTTTATTAAAATCATTTGGACTCTAAACTGATTATTTACAGACAAAACCTCTTATATCACCAATAGATTCCTACATCTCAGAACAGTATCTACAAACAGTTATTACACTATGTAACAAAATTCAGATTTTTTCAAGCTTTTATATTAATTATTAATTCCAATTTGAGAAAGACAGTACCTCAGGTGCTCTGAGCAGAACTCAAGGTGTGGCAGGGCATAAATGCAGGTCAGGCCATACCGTAACAGACAGACAGACACCAAGTCACAAGGCTGGGAGAGGGCAGAGTCACCAGGACAGAGGACCGGGAGAAAGACTATTAGAGCAAACGTGCTGGGTGTTCTGGAAACCAGAAGAATCATCCCGACAAGAAAGGCACCAAAAAAGCAGCATCTCGCTGCAACTGGGGCACACCCTGAAAAAGAAATGGCATTCCACTGAGGCAGCAGCATCTGAGAACCCTCTAGTTTCATTTAAAAAAAAAAAAAAAATTAGCCATCTTTTCTACCCAAAAAAAAAAAGCAGCTTCCAGGTACAGCCTAGATTTGCCACCAGATGAAAGCAAGCACTCTCGCATCTACAT
Organism: Gymnogyps californianus; assembly: GCF_018139145.2. Lineage (NCBI taxonomy): Eukaryota > Metazoa > Chordata > Aves > Accipitriformes > Cathartidae > Gymnogyps > Gymnogyps californianus. Next base: position 11,233,177 of record NC_059483.1, read on the forward strand.
CACGTGGGTGCCACCTGCTCTTAGGCGTGCCAACAGGAGAGACATTCAAATACACTAACGGATATTTATCTTAATACTGATCAGCTCTCGGCGTTTCATCCAGACCACAGTGGAAGCAAGTTTCTTTCTCTGACTGCAGTACTAAATAAATCTTAATGCCTGCCATTCGAGAACATCACCTTTCGGAGAATACGATTAAAGCAGCGACGTCCCCTTGCTGCACTTGTGTCTTGCAGAAGGGGAACGGGCGCTGTGGCAGGGCACTCTCAGCTGGTGCCCACAGAACTTGCTACCTGTAAGAAAACAGGAACATCCAGAGAGGATTCTCCGTCCTTGAGAAGGAACGTCCCTCTCCAGAGTGTCTGACGAGCTGGTCATGGCATCAGGCAGAGACTGGAAGAAACTTGGAAGGACCGTGAGAAATAAATAAATAAGTCTTCCCTGCAATAGGGAATTTCATAATAAAACCTGTTTTGTGCAAATTTAAATGGCAACAGAACCCTGTCGTAGTAACGGATTTTGCCACAGGAGAGGGGCATGGACGGAGAGAAGAGGGGCCATGCCTAAACACCCAAGTCGCTCCCAGCGAGGGGCCTTCAGTGCGTGTCCGCAGGGGAGGAGGATGCCGGTATCTAGAACACCAAGGACAGTCGGATGGGAAGAGATGGGCACTACCAGCTTTCCACCCTCACTGCGCCCGCGCTGGGCAGTGCCTCCTGTCCAGCTATGCACGGACAAGCTCAAGATGTTAAATAAGTCAATCACCTACGTTTAGCTCTATTTTTAAGTCTTGATTATTGCTCTAATAAAAGCAGACTTTCACAGATACACTCAGAGAAAGCAGATCATTTCCAACATCCAGGAGCACTACCGAGAAGCAAAGAGGATGTGGAGCCCCCTTACCCTACGGCCTAAGTCAGCCACGTGGGCAGAGGCTGCGCTCTCAGCAGAAACACCCGGACTCCCGTCACCACGATTCCAGGAGAGCCACCAAGTCCTCCTCCCTTTGCCAATGTGAGGCGGGTTCAGAATTAAGCCCCAAGCCACCCTGTTCTGGGAAAGCGCAGAGATAATTCTGCAAAAATAGGGGCAGACATTAGCCTGCAGAGCCGTAAATCCAGCGGAGCGCCTGTGGCTCCTGGCAGACACTCAGCAAGTTGGAGAGGCCACAAACTACGCCTTGCTGCCTGGGGCAGGTGGTCCCTCCGTCAACGCGCAAGGGGACAACGCTACTCTGCCGCTATACCTGCGCCTGCCTCAAACCAAGGAATCGCCTCCTGCAGTTCCCAAGGGAACGGGCCTTACTAATGGGCATTGTATCTGCTTTTTCCCATCTGCCAGTCCTTTCCTCCACCAAGCTTATTTTGGGCTGATTTAATCAGATTTGGTCGAGACAGAGATTTCAGAGATGCTAAGTTCCCATAAGTCTCACCGAAATGGGTGGTCAGGCAGGAGTGAGACCCAAACTGGTGCCAACCTGGGGGCAAGAGAGGCAAACTCTGCCCCCCCTTCTGTCTGGCAGCAGGACAGGAGCAGGAGGTGGCACAGGGATGTTGGCCGTGCTCTGGGCACACAGAGTACCTGGGAATACTGCTGAGAGAGGGTCACAGGAGAGAGCTGGCTTTGCAGGAAGAGAGGCCAGCGTTAGCTTGTTGTTATATTGCTCAGAGAGCAGTTTTGCAACTGCGCAGCACTCACACAAAGCCACAGGGCTGATCTGATAGGCCTGGAATTACTGCTTATGCAATGTAAAGAGAGGTAGGGACACGATGCTGCCCTGTTTTAGCTCTGGTCCCTCCTGGCCCACACAATCACCACCTCAGGGAGGTGACAGAGGAGTCAGACCTGTCTACCTGCCCCAGGCATGCAGGACATCAGCGTGAAATTAGCAGCGGGGGGTGAGAACAAGTAGGGCACCCTTATAACTAGGAATTCGCTCCCAGAAGGGCAGAGTACTCTGTTCACAAGGCGCAGGAGCTGAGGAGGGAGCAGCCAGGAGCTGCCCAGTGACAGCTGGCAACTAACTGTGCTTGTGCCTGCTCCAGACTCTCCTTCCTCACATGAATCATTCCCGTTTGCAGGACACCTGATGCTCCTTGGGAACAGCGCAGTTGTGCTTCATGGCTTCCTCGAGTTCACAGCTCACCAAATAACCCTTCTATGTGCCACAACAGGAGAGTTTGGGAGGTGAAACTGTAAGGTGTGAGGCAAGCCTAACAGAAGAGCACACAGCTAAGCCTCGAACTGAGCTGTGGGGAAAAGCAAGCTGCTGTTATGACAACGGAGACATCTATGAGTTATCCCTGCAGACAAAGCAGTGGAGAAAACTTTGCTCCAGTGCTGACAGACGTTTGTCAGTAGAAGTGCACAGAGATACTTCTCCAAGAAAAAGCTTTGTCTCAAAGCCACAAAATTAAACATTCTCCTTTAGCATTTAAATACATTAACTTTCTGAGGGTATTTACAAGTCCAGTTCAGAGCAGCAGAACAGCTAGACACTGGAGGAAGGGCAAGTGGCACAAGGCATTTGTTGTGCTTTTCCAAAGAGCAGGGCAACCTCTGACCACAAGGAACCAGGAAGACAGATCCCGAGCTGGGTCAGTGGAGACTGAGGCAAGCCAGGCAGCGACTCTCACATGCTGAATTTGTCCTGAGGGAAAGGGTGAGGGGATGCTGTCCATTTACAGTAGCCCCCTGGGCAAGCGCGCATGCTGGTGAGCACGTTACATCCAAGCAGGTGTTGTGCACGAGCTGTCAGAGACCAGAACACTGGGAGCAAGAGACCTTCGCCGTCGGACGCTCTCCTTTCTACATCCAACATCCGGAACCAGTGGGGACATTGCTGCAAGGAAGTTTCTCAGGTGGGATACTGCAGGAGTGCTCGCTAGCCAGGGACAGAGGTTAGCACAGCTGTCAGCCCGGGGAAAGCTTCCTGCGTCCCCGCTGAAGTGAGCGGCTGCAGCAGGGGAGTCTCCCAGCACTGGCAAGGGCGTCCGTGCAAGGCCGAGGACTCCGCAGACGTGGTGCTCGGCATTGTCACCTGGCTCTTCAACGTTGTTTGGAAACTTGGCACATTCACGTAACATCTGTAGGAACGAGCTGTGTGGTCCCCCTGACAGTCTGCCAGAGGAAAACCAAAGTTTGGGGTTTTTTGTTTTCTTTTGCTTTTAAAAAGAAAAAAACTGTAAAAAAATATTCTCTGAGATGCAAGGACGCTTGTACTTTGTACTGCCTTGGCCATCCCTGTTCATGTCACCCGCGGGTTCCTTGGAGAGTCTGGTTCCAATGGCAGCAGGACACCCTGTGTATAGCTAGGATGAGCACTGTCCCCATTCAGCCAGGGGAGAGCAGTCTGTCTGCGCCTGTCACAAATCTGTGACTTTATTCTCCACAGCTGCTGCAATCTGTTGTAGTCTATATCCGAGCTGCATCTTCTGTGCTGTTGGGTCTTCCTCCAAGGCAGTAATGATCTGCAACGAGACAGAGCTCACTGGCAGCTTTTCTCCAGCACACAACACTGTCAACCAGCTCAACTCTATGCACAGTGGAGAGCCCCAAGCTGGAATCCAGTGTGCTCAAGACTAGAGTGGGTATGTAGTAATTAATTTCAAATTAACCACAAAATAAATATTCTAAATTCATCCTAATAACTTATAAACTTTGTAGCGTAAAAAGAATGCTAAACTTCTCATCTGAAAATGGTATCTTTAGTAAATGAATCTGAACTAACTGCATTTCATTTTTAAGTAGAGTATTTGGATACTGGAGTCAAAAAAAAAAAAAAGCAGCATACATGAAATCCCAACAGCCTCCAAGTTAGAGCTGAGTCCTTTTTTGTGATTTCCTCCCTCCCTCTTTGATAAGAATAAAGCAAACTTATGACATGGAAGTTACACATGCCAATGAAACAATACACAGTGTTGTAATAGTCTGGCTGCTCTTAATTATTAACTTTTGGAGGTTTTTTGGTTGGATGGTAAAAAGAGAAGGGCATGTTCATACCTGCTGGAAACACACACTCACCTGGTCGTAGTACTTATTGATGTATTTGTACAATTCATGTAGAGCCACCAGGGAATTGAGGTCACCTGAGTAATTCTGAATAAGAGAGGAAGTTAGACAAAACCATGAGACACCTAACAATTGTTCTTCTAAATTCTGCGTCCTCACAACTCATTAGGAAATGTGCCTGTTGCACGAAGCAACAGGAAAGGGAATTCACCAGTAGTTCCTAGCAAAGGAAAAATCACACATACTCCTTGACCTGAATCCTTGACTACGCTTTCCTCATCAGCGCTAGCTGGGCAGACTCTCGCCCTCCCAGCGGTGCCACAAAGGCAGAGCAGCCACTGGGAACGGTCAGCATGTCTGAGCAGAACTGCACACTCAGCTGGAATATCCCTTCTTTGCATTACTAACTTTCTCTTAGGTGCACAGGTGAGGGGCCAAGGTGACTTCTGAAATAATTTTATTTACCCGTGATAGCTCAGCCAGGGCAGAGTTCATCTCCTGGTCACTGGCAGAGATGGTCTGACGAATGTCCGCATAATACCTACACAGTGGTACACAGGCAATTAGCGTATTGTTCCTCCTGGCCTCCTTCTTACTGCTTAAACTACGACTCCTCACATTCATTGCTTACCTTTCCACCATCTGCTTGTAGCGAGGAATGTCCCGGGCATAGAGCAGCTTATTGATCGGAGAGTCCTTGAACATCCAAAACCAGAATTGATTACAAAAAGCTCCTTCATCATGCTGTGGACTAAACCTTAGCAGGTGACACCATCACTGCTATTTTCTGTCATTCATTCAGGATCAGGAATTTTTGTCCTCCGCAGGGAGAGGCACTTCAAATACCAGGCTCCCTTCTAGTAATGCAGTCTGAGGAACCATGAGATGTGTTGGCAAAGGGACATCTGGGATCCCTAATCCAGCCTTCCACTTGAGCTGGGTGATCACCAGTATGAGATCACATTGGCTATGGCTTTGCATAGCCGATTCCTGAAATCCTCCAGAGATCCACCCATCCCATCTCTGGTGACCTGTGCAGAACTGTTCCACCCTTGGCACAGGGCGAGTAGTGGTGGTAAAAAGTTTTTCTAATGGCCAGCCTGAATCTCCCAAAATGCATCGTGTGACTTACACTGTCTGCCACAGCCAGCTAGAGTTTAGCTCTGTCCCCCAAGTAGCTGTAAGCTGTAAATAAAAAGCACCCCTCAACAACTTCTTCTGTACGCTAAATGAAATCAGGTCCTCCCTCCTCTCTTCCCAGGAGTCCCCATCACTCTCCAGTGCTCCAGTAGCACATGGGAGCAAGGATGGGCCTGGCCCGCTGTCCCAGTGGTACTACGTAAACATTATTGCCTTCCTGGGGCAGCACTGCTCAACGATCGGTGCCAACCATGCTCCCTTCTCCCTCTGTACTTACCCGCCCTAACTTATGGTCAGCTATTGTACAGGAGTCCATGAAGGTCTGCGCAATGACCAGGAGCACAGCATCTACGTTATCTGACGTCTGCACATCAAAAACAAACTGGGGATTCTTGATGATGTTGATCCAGAACCGCAGGGGCAGGCTGCAGAGAAGAGCGAAGCGCAACAGGGTATCAGCAGAGGTAGCAGCTACGGTGCTGAAAGACATTCTGCACGTTACTGCATCTCCCAGCTTCGCCCTCCCAGCAAAACCAGCTTTTCACACCATGCTCTGCTGCCCTGCACTCCCATTTTGCTCCTCCTCAGTAGGCAAAGGTGGCTGTCGCTTTGCAAGTGATCACCTCTAGACAGCTTAGCAGTGCCTCCCTCCGGGGCCCACAGGAACACCGTACCTGTTTGTCTTCCAGATATGGATGGTCTCAGGGTCTGCGATCCCGTAGTGCATTGCCTGCTCATCCAACAGGTCAAAGAAGTATTTGACTGCCAGAGGGACAGGGCGGTTGGTACTGAGGATCACCTGGAACAAGTCATCCACAAACTTCTGCAGGGTGCCCTGTGGAGAACCGAGCAGGACAGAGTCAGCACAGGCAGAGGAGAGTGGAGAGCCCAGGCTTCAGGCAGATGAGAGGTTACCCTCTTCTGCTCAGCAACCTCCCCTCACCGTCTAAAGCTACCTCCCCTCCACTGCAGGGAGCGGCAGCAGAGGAGAAGGGAGGCCCCAGCGGTTTCTGGAACAGAGGCCAGAGAGAAGCTCATGAACAAAGCAAAACGCGGAGGGGAGTCAGATGTACTCAGAGCCACTGCAGGTAAAGGGGGTTGCTACAGGGGAGAGAGCTTGCAACGTGATGGAATGGCACTGAACCGTAGAGACTGCCTGGTGGAGGGGGACGGCTGGCTGCCAGCAGCTGTATTCAGCCGGACAGGAGCAAGGAGAAGGGGTTTGCTCAGCAGCAAGAGGAAGTTCAGTAAATGTGGGAAGAACACAGGCACTGCCTGGCAAAGTGCCTGGGCTGTCCCTTGAGGATCGGTACTACTGCAAGCAGGGCATTGCTGGGGAACCTGGATGCCAAAAACTGATCCTTTCTTGAGAACAGAGCAGAGGGACAAGTTCCTGGGTCAATTTTTTTAACAATGACACTGGAATAAAGCAAAAAGGAGAATGTGAGCATGCGCTATGCCTGATTTATGACTGCAGCTGAATCTGTACATGGCTGGTGTGTACTATTAGCATCATTTTGCTGCAGCAGGTAACAGGTCAGTCCTATCTTCTTGGCCCTGGGTGAGGTGGAAGGTGAGCAGGCATGGCAGCCCAGTGGACACCGCTGCCAAAGAAACTCTGCTGCGAAGCACAGGGTACCTGCTTTTTTCTGTGGGACACACAAAGACAAACATGGGGTGGACACGGGGGTAAAACCATTTCTCACTCTCCTAGAGGCTCTGCAAAACTTCACCCATTAGTAGAAGTTTGGCACTGCAGTGCTGGGATCGGAGGGGAAACAACCAGCACGTGCATCAACCCAGGCAAAGGGGCTCTTCATCTTCATAGACATCCCTGCAATCTGCCAGGGGAAATGAAGGAAGGTGAGATCCCAAGCACAATCTGTGCTTCTTCTCACCTTCATTGAGAGTAGACGTGTCAGATAGATCTCCGGGATTGCCTTGGCTCGCTCCCGATCTCTTAAGCTCCCACGCCGATGCTTGGGAAGCTCTGGCTCTTCTGTTGGTTTTACCAGGTGCCAAAGTTTGATCCCACCTTCATCTGCATCCTCCAGCATTGGTGTTTCTAAAACAAGCAATTCTTTACAGATGAGCGTCAGTTCTCTCACAGTAGAGCTTGGCCAGGTGAGCCCCAAGGAAGCAAGATTTCACAGTACGATAGAAACACAAATGAGAAGGAACCTCTGGAGGCCTCTATCCGGTCTTCTGCACAGAGTACAACTGTTGCTAGCACTACAGCAGGTTGCCTTTGTCCACCCAAAACCTTCAAGGTCTTGGAAACTTCGCCAGACAGAGATCCCTCACCACCCCAGGGGTCTGTTCCAGGGCTGCACCACCCTTTTGCTGAAGAAGTTTTTTTCCCATGTCCAATTTGAAACTGTTAAGCTGCAGCCTGTGGCTATTGTCCCTCGTGCCACAGGAGTGTCCATGGAGCTGTTCGCTCTGCCAGGCAGTAAGGTAACTGCGCTCAGACCTAGAGAGTCCGAACTAGAGAATTGTGCTTATCCTACATTTTCATGCCCAGCCTGGCTTTTCTCTGCTCTTACGCTCTTCTGCTTTTCTCTCATCTCACCTGCCCAAGCTTTCAATCTCCTGACAATCCTATGAGGGTCCAAATCATGTATCAGCCTTCTATAGCAGCATAAAGCTGGGGCTATGGCAAGAGACTTGTCCCACTAACTGGCAAGTGCTATAAAATCATTTTATGAGAACAGGACATCAAACTCACTCTCTCCTGGGATGTAATCCTGATTCTCCCGATGGATGTGCTTGGTCAGGCGTGGGACCAGTGCTACTGTTGCTCCATCAGGCACCTGCACACAAGCAAAAAATCAACATTCAAAACAAATGGCATGTTTCTCATCAGCACAACAGGCAAGTGCTTGTAGACCAAAACAGACTATACCATTACTAGAAATAGGGACAGTAACAGGGATTTTGGGGCACCATCACTGTCTTTCCTGATGGCGGGAGAATCTTGTTTGTACCAATTAAAAAACCTGATGCACAAAGTACAACGAAGATGATAATACTCAGGGATTGAGCTCATTTACATCAGAACATGTTGCAGCGATGTATGACATATTGATGCAAGATACGACACATTGGTGCAAGGTAGTTAAAAAACCCCCTTCTTTCCATTCCTAGAAGCTACTTCGCAGATCAGCGCGCCATCACCTGCTAACTGATTTGGACTGGAACATTAACAGATCCAGCAGCATCGCCTTCATTGCAACAGCCACCAGGCATGAACTTGTGCATCTCCTTCCAAGCTCTACACCTGCCCACGGCTCAGGTACGAGTTAAGGAGGTGGCTGTGCTTGTTGAAGTCAGAGTGCAGACCGCAGCACTGACTTAATTTGAACATGCTGCTGCAAGAAAGCTCCAGCCTTTTGACAGTGATCCACCAGGAGCCAGAGCCACAAATAGAGCATAACAGTGTGTAGAAGATGAGAGGGGAGACAAGGCAATGGTAGACTGAGTTCTGACCTTGTAATGCTGAAGAGTGTTCAGGCGTTTCCAGGTTCCTTGAACGACAGATGTCACATCCTCATCGGACAGTATCAGATGACCTGCCAGCCCTGATCTCCACTCTACAGCCATTAAAACACAGAAAATGAAAAGATAAACTGTTAATTTGAGGCATCTCAAGTCTGCTCTACTTCAGCCTGGTTGACCTTGTTACGCACACACTGATCCTCGTCAACCTGTACCCATGCTGTTTCACAGACAACATAACCTGAGCAAGTGCCCTGCTGAGTCCTGCAGTGACAGGACAGCCTCTGAGCACAGGGACAGGCGGCTTCCCGGCCTCCCAGGTTCCACTCGCCAAGTTCCTACAAATTCTGTCAGATTGTGACTCTTCAAGCAGGTGATTCAAACCACAAATAGGCACCCATAGTCCTTATTAGCTACTATTCCCCCAGTACCTGCTCATCTATAAATGTCACCACTAGTCAGCAACAGCCAAAGAATGAAGAAGATGGAAAACTGAGTGGTTTCCCTCACAATGTAAGTCCTACCTTTCATTAACCACTGTGGGCAAAATCCTCCCTGACATACATTACTGAGATGCTGCCATTGACTTCACTGGCAGGAAGGGCCAGTCTATGACTACAGCACCACGCTCAAATCGTCCTCACCTCCTACACATTCTCCACGCTTTTTTTTTTTTTCCCCTCCTGTGTCCCCTTGCCCAAGCCATTGCCACAGTCCAAGTCTGGCAAAGAACACCATGAAATGGAAGGGCTGGACCCAACTGCTTCTTTCCCACCCCTGCCTCTTGCTGTTAGCCTCTTTCCTGCATCATGCCCTGTTGGGTCCAGCCAGAGTGCAAGATCCTTGGTCAGTGACTCTGCACACTCAGCAGGAACGACAAACGTCACGCGTGCCTGGGTGCTGTGCACACATAGCAAATAACCACTCTTCCACTTCCTCACTGAGGTTTGGCACCAAGGAGTTCTGCTCACCGAGGTCCAGGGTGTCTGGGTCTGGTCGGTGACAGTATGGCGTTCCTTTATAGATCTGATCTAGGATTTTCTCCTTCACTTGTGTTATGGTGTCACAGTCTAGTACTTTTGCAGAAATCCCTTGGGAGTCCTCTGCCCCTCCTGCAGCAACTCCTGCTTGTGTCAAAGCATTTAAGGTCTGGGGAAAGAAAAGAAAAGGTCACAGCTACTCAGCTGATAAGATTACATCTGACATGTTTACACCTTTGATGGTTGGCATTGAGGCAAGTTAACAGCTAGTCCTTTCAATGGAAGAGTTTCAGAAAAGAAAACATCACATATTAAACACCATGTTCTCAGTCTTGTGTCAAGAGCTGGAAGCCAGTTCAACAGCGTTGGGGAGGGGTTTTGATGTGCCATCAGCAATTTCATCCCCATATTTCTAGGCACAGAGCACAGCACATACACCAGATTACTGTGCTGATGGCTCCTACCAGCCTAGAGCAAAAGTGTCTGATTTAGCAGAGCTCTTGCTCATCTGTGGAGTTGCACTGCTGGGATAAACCTGGCTCCCAGGAGACAGTGGCAGGATGCTGCACTTCTGCCTCAATAATGGGAGCAGAGACATTCAGCCCTGTCGCACCAGAAAGCCCAGAGGGAACAAAAGATTTGGTGCTTACCAGAGTCCGGTACTCCAGGTCCTCTCTCAAAAGGCGGTTGTCATTCAGGGTATATTTGGCTTTCCCTGTCACCCAGTCGACTGGCCCTTTGTCCACCTGGTGCTTGATTCCTCGAAACAGCATGTAAAGGGGCTCCCCAACAGAATCCTGGCACAGAAAGGAAGGAGTTTCACCTGAGAGAAATTCAGCTTGCTCCTCCCAGCAGAGCCCAATGGCTTGGAAACATGGACACCCAAGCAGAGGAGGAGCAGGACTGAGGACATAGCAGCTAAGCCACAGCAGGCAAAGACAGAGCCTTTGCCGACAGCTCCTGCTCCATGCACAGGGAAAGCACGTGGGCCAACTACCAGGTGGATGCACAAGACCAAGGCATTGCTCTGCCTCCGTGTCACTGATCTGAGAGGCTCTCCTTGCCACCCCCTCTCCAGAAAAGGAATTAGATCAGAATCTGTCCTCCCCACGCACAGACCGGCCTATGGCCAGCGTGTCTCAAGATAAAGTTGCTACACTGAGCCCTCCGTGATCTGGCGAGACATCCTGGAAACAATGAGTGGTATCGTCCCCAGTGAACAGCCCAGCTCTCTCATTCTCCACCCTGAAATACAGGATGACTCTGGCACTCTTGCAGCTACGATCGAGGCACAAAGCAAAGCTGTGGCTGTCTCCCCTCTTTTGGCCCCTCTACACCACAAAGGGACAAAGAGCTCACCCTCACAAATGCGTACAGGCAGATGGACATCCAGTTGGTTAACAGCTTCTCTACCACTGTTTCTGTCCTGAAAGAGAGCATGAGGTTGGTCACAGGAATAGGTGCAGAGCAGGGAGGGACTTGGAGATAAAGATCACTCCCCTTGAGAAAAGAGCACACTAAATGATGATACAGGATCAAGGGAGAGGAAGGGAAGGAAAAAAAAAAAAAAAAAGACTTCAGAGACCAGTAAGGTTGATGCTTTTGATACCACTTATTTGAGGCACTTTTCAGCCTGAAGGAGGCACCAAATTACAGAAGTGGAGAGACAAGCAGCAAGCAGGGGACAGAGGGAAGCCTCTGGTAGGTCTCAGACAAGGGAAGTTTGTTCAGATCAGAAGGATGGACCAGACAGGAGGCTAATGGGGATCCAAACACAGGAGATATTTCAGTTTAGCTTCCAAACATGGCATGACTGCGAGCTCAGGGACCTCTAAACAGCAAAGTGAGATTAGCAGACTTGGCAGAGCCCTAGTACCTGAACACAAGGAGAGAGTTAATGTACAGCACCTTCAAAAGAAGAGGAATTTGGGGTGGGCAATTCCAGCTTCCTACTCTTTTCACACCTTTCCTGCTATATGCCTTGCCAATTGCCGACTGGAGAGAGGGGTATCATTGTTACTGCTTCCTCCTGTTTGATGCATGTTGTCTGGACACACACTGGTCTTAGAGCTGCAGCCCATGCCATGGTATTATGCTACTCACAGCAGTTTCAGAGCTTGCCAGCTGGGCAGAAAGGCTCTGTCCCCTCAGGTAGCTAGCAGTGGGACCATGGCTGGCTCACTCACCTCCGCAGCATCAGTTTGGGGTTCTTGGCCACATACTGCTCCACAAGGTCATTCAGGAGTGTTTTGAGGATGTCAGTGAAGTACTCCAGCTTCCCGTGCAGCGACACAGTGAGCAATGATGCCACATAGGCCCGGTCTCTTGGAGAGAAAGTGCGCTGGATTTCTAGAGTGTGGATGAACTGGTGGGGAGAGAGATAAGCCAGTGTGTGAATCTGCTGAAAACAAGGCAGTCACAGCTACTGGCTCTTGGAAGAAGTGGTGCTGCAGGGTGCTGTTCAGGAATGAACTTTAACAGACACTGCCCGCTTCCTGCCACCAGCTGCCAGTGATGTGGCCCTGACCCCACAGCAGGCTGCGAGCAGAGAGAGGGACATTACCTTGGTGAGGAAGAGCTTGCTGTTGAGCAGGTTGGAGAGCTGGACCAAGCCCTGCTCCACAGTTTGCCGCCGGCACTCAGGGATGTCCAGGTCCCTTTGCAGTGGTGACTCACGGTGACCCGGGAAGAAAATGCGCTCTGCATAGGACTTGTAGTCTAAGAAGGGGATTCCTGTGCCCACAAGGTCACTTGTGAGGTCCATCATCTCAGTCATCAGGTCTGAGGGAAAGGAAATGCCCATGAGCTTCACTACACGATCACACAACTGATGGTGCAGAGCATGAGGTGAGTGCAGGAACTAGGGCCAGCAGGATGGGACTGAGGAAGAGGAAGGATGTTTCCTGTCAGGAAGAGGCACATTGGGGTCCCATTGCTAGAACATTTAAAACTAGACTAGGCACTAGGAGAAACTGCATGAGGAAACTTCCAGCCTTGGGGAGGAACCAAAAGGTGACTTTGATGGTTATTCTCATTTACAGTCAGGGGCTGGCTTCCAGTTCTATAAAGAGGAAGCCACTGTTCAGCACAGATCTGCGGTTACAGGCATTACCTACATCAGAGATAGAGTGTTAGAGATCTCCTGCTCCTCACTGCTTCCTGCATTAGTTGGGGATTACAGTCCAAGTCAGAGTTTCAGAGCCCCAGGTCTCCCACACAAGGGCTCACTGCTGTAAGCAGCTGAAGTACAAGGTTTGCGGGCCCAGGACATGGGATGTAATTCAACTTGCCCTACACAAAGACTGGGCTAGCTGTCCTTAAGATCTCTCCAAGTGTGCTGTCTTGACCTTTAGCTCTTCACCTGAGTCTGGAGGATGAACAGGAGAATCAGAGGGGTCTGTATAGATCACTGTGCTCTGAATTAAAGAGAAGAATTAAAAATGGAAGAATTTGGCTATATGTCTCAATGCACCGGCACAGGACAAAGTTATTGCTTGCTCTGAGCTACCCAAACAAGTATGCAGGAATGGAAAGAGAGGTAGGGCTGAGAGTGGTTCTTCAAGCTTCCCTGAAGCTGAAAGAACCTAGGAGCTCAGTGACTGACCTGTGAATTCCTTTTTGCACCTGTCCCGAACACTTGTTTCCAGATTTTCCAGCTGGATTTGAACTTTCTTGTAATCCCTCAGAGCCTGTTTGCTCTTCCTCCTGCAATAAGAAGCAGAATTGTTCCCAGTGGCCCAAGCCCAGGGATTGTCCTTGCCAACTGTTGTGTTGCTGCCGAAGACTCCAGAGCAATTGGTGTTGAGGTGATTGCTACTCAACATCTTTGCAGGATACCAAACAGCGTTCTGTAAACTAGATGTGCCTCTTGGAGCACCCGTTAGGTGTGGGCTCTGAATGACCCACAGTGCAGGCTGTGACCAGCAGGTGCAACGTGCCTCGCACATCCAACACCAGGGGCTCAGAATTTGGCACAAAATAAAGAAAACTGGAACCTTGTTCAGGCCCAAGATATACACGCTTGGCCACATCCACTGAATAATGTTGTAGAGGAACTCAAAGACCTCATACAATACCAAAAAGTTTCTTACCTGTATATGAAGACGATGACCAGAACAATCAGTGCCACAAAGGATGCACCAACACCCAAACCAATCTGTGCCTCCAGCGGGAAGGTGAGCTGGCTTTCTGTGTCATACTGCACTCGGCCCAGGAGGAAGTTCAGGTTTCCCATCTGTACCTGTAAGAAAGCATGCGCCACGACATAAGCTCAGTGCAGCAGTGCAATGCAAAGCCACAGGGCTTCTCCAGAATGGGTACAGGTGGCATACAGCTCTCTAGCAAAGCTGTCCCACAGCACAACTCCTGAATCCAGCTATACCATTTGCTTTCAGGCAATGTTTGGCACGTAAGATTCGAGTTGAGAGCAAGAGCAGCTCTCTGCCACCCCTGGTACCTCCCGTCCCCTACCAGGGCTTCTGCCTTTCCTCCACTTCCCATCCCACTCCCTGCCTCCACCTCTACTTCTTGCTTGTGCTTCAACAAATGACAGGATTTCTTGCACTACTGCCAATTCCCTACCGTGAACTCTGGGAGCAAGTCTGTGCCCTCCCGCTTCGTGCGGTGCCGCGGAGCTGGCTGCTCAGAGGGAGGCTCACAGTAGAGATGATTCCTTGTTAGTGTCTTCACCACACAGATTCCTTCCCCAATCATAGCCATAACTTCATCCTTGGAAATAGCCAGATCTAGATTTTCCCCCTGGAACAGATGTGGAACTGCACATCAAATCGGGGAAAAAACAACTCTGCATTTCCATGGCTCCAGAGAAGATGGAGGAGACCAACACCACAGGATGAAAGCAGCCTTTTTTCTTCTCTGACTAGGCTTGCATCTGAATTGGCTGCAGAAGTTCATTTTGTAAGCTAAAAAATTCACTTGCCTATGATTTAGATTATAGCTTTAGGACCCGTACCATGCTGCATAAGTACAGTTATAAATAGCCTGTCTTCTTAAGGCTCTTCAGCCACAGCACGACTAAGCTCAACTCTTCACTCTGTGTATATGCATATACATACACACAATGTGTGTATATTTAAAAAGGTGGTCTCATGTCAGTTAACCTAAGCACTCAGGTGAGTCAATCAATGCCTTTCAAAGGTGTAACACATTTATGCTATTGTTCTTATCTGCTACACATATCTGCTTTAATTTTTGGGGATTAAGACTTTTTTTTTTTAAAATAAAACCATGCTGACTGATGTTAATTACATTTTTATGTTTTAATGCTTTCTAAGCTGAATCCTGCAGCAGCATTTTCATGCTTTTGCCCAGAGCTCTGTCAGGATATCCTGACAGGTTGGTAGATCAACCTCCTTGCCCTTTGGAAGCTTGCATCTTGTTAGTTCTCTTTCAGTCTTCTCAAATTGCCCTACTTCTCCAAGATGCATTCAGTACCAATGGCAGCAATCTAGACATTTCTAGACTAGTACGTCCTCACGGTTTTACTTATATGTGAAAAAAGTGGAGAAAGTGCATCTCCAGCTGCAGCCATTAACTTTCTTAATGAGTACTGGACTGGAAAGTACCTTTCCATACAAAAGAAATACCTCGGAGATTTTTTTCTCGCATGTACAGAAAAAACACTAGCCACTCTGCCCTTCCATATCATCTTTAAAGAGTGATTTTTCTACCTCCACCTAGTAACAGGTCTTCCCTACTGCCAGGATTCTTTTACTCCTAAGTTATTTCTAGAGGAATCTTAAGAAGCTATGAAAAAGCCGGCAGCCAAGAATAAGACGTGGGATTTATTTAGTACTAATATCTCATATACAAATAGTTTATTAGGATTAAAAATAAAAAAGCACGGAAGTTTCCACAAGCCCTATGAAGCCCTTAACGACTTATGGGCTCAAGAGGCCTTTTTGATGCACTCTTTTCCCTCTTCTTATGTACCATTTCTCATAGGCCAAAGTAGATGTGCTGTGACAGGTTGTAAGCCTGTCAAATGCTTTAAAACCTCGGATGCTGCATGACACCAATTTAAAACACTCAGGTTAGAAACAACTTCATACAAGGAACATTATTTCCAGCTAGTTTTTGTGTTACCTCCACAGAGATGACGCTTCCTGGCTTGTGACGATATGGTTTGGCAGGGTCTTCAGCATTCAATGGTTTTAGGATGGGGTTGACTTCATAAGAGAAGGGCATGGGATGCAATGAGTTGAAATCAAAGCTCAGATTATCCAGAATAAATTCCAGTTTGATGCGGACACTCCGCAACAGCAGGTTAATGGCTGGAGTTTTGCACAGGATCAGGTAAGAGGAGTTAACAAGGCATGGTTCTTCAAACTAAATGTGAAAGGCAAAAAAAGTGTCAGTAGTGAAACACTAATGCTTCTCCTGCAGCTTTGCAATACTTGCAGCCCTGAGCAATCTGGGGCCAGTCTGCATTCCTCTCATCTAGAGCAATGCCAGAGGAACTCCACTTAATTGTAGAAGGAAAAATCCAAGATCTGAGGAATTCCCCATGTTCCTATAAAGAAAGTTTTCATAGCACTGGTTTTGTTGCAAGTACCTAGGTCTCAGCAGTGGGCATCAGCTCTGACATTCCTCTGGCAGCAAATTCTGGAGAGGCATCGGCTTTAGATCTCCCTGCTCTGACAGAATGGGACCAAAGACCTTCAGTGCAAGGCTGATTTCCTAGCCTGAATGCTTCTGTGAAAGAAGTATTTCTCTGTCCAGTTGGATATGTTTTATACATTTGGTGAAAGTATTAGAGTAATTTTTTTTTTTTCCTCCCCTACAGCCACAAATGCCTTCCTAAGAAAATGGGTAAAATCAGCTATTATTGATGCATGTGCATCAGGAGCATATTCTCCCAGTTTATGTACAGGAAGCCCTCCATGATTTGCACTAATAATGCAAATCCTTCTTGTGCTTTCGCTGCCAAACACCCTCTACCTCTGCAAATTCTGCTGCATGCTCTGTGACCTTGATGATCACATCAATACCTCTGTAGCGATCCATCTCAGGACACAGGCAGCAGGAGAGCAGAAAATGTTGGAGGAACTGGTAATTTCGTGGAACTCTGCCTGTTTTTGTATCTCAGAGTGAGAGAGAGCCAGGGGCTATAGAGATGGACTGAACTATCCAAAAGGAAGGGTCTGGAGCATGGACATGCTGAGCCACACAAGCTCTCTGGCTCAGCTGTAGATTTCTTTATCTCCACACTGCTGCCCTGCTGTTTCTGTCCCACATCACAAATCCTGCACACGTCTAAGCAGAGGCAGACCCAACTCATGGAAATGTTTGTGAAAGTGCTTAACCTCTCCGTCTGGCAGAGAACATCTCCACTTGGCCAAGACTGTTGTTACAATCCAAGCAGATAACAGCAAGTGGGGGGAAAAGCCCTGGGGACAGAAAGTCCACCTCTCCAGAGCAACACATCAACCCTCATGCACCCTCAGCTCCACTGAGCACTTTGCCATACTACCTGCTGGACGCTGCACAGAGCATCCTCAGGGCACTCGGTGTCTGGGATGATTCTGCGCCATCGTCCCAGTCCTCGGCGCCGGCGTTCAGATGGAGAAACCGTAACTCGGATCTTCGGTTTCTGTACAACATCCAAGTTGTATCCATGAACTCTGAGCACTCTCCCTCCACTGAAAGAGAAGAGTAGCTGATCTTACCCACCTATTATTCATTAGCTCTGTCTTGCCCATGCTCCCACCCTTCTGCTTATGCTCATTCCTACAAGCCTGACTTTACTCCAAAGTGCAACTCAACAAACGATTGCCACTGGTGCTGTAGTACCTGCCTCAGCACACAGCCCTGGGGAAGGCGCACTCAGCCTTTCTACCTGAGGAAGCTTTTAGGTGGCTCTGCAAAAGTGATGTTGGGATCCAGAGTATATCTGAAGAGGGATCCTTCCAGTCTCCGCTCTTGGTCCCCATATTTGATAGTGACTGGGAGTTCTGCGGACACATTGCTGGGACTCGTCTGGCATGCCAGCTGATCCTCCGTCATCTCAGAGAGGCTTGGAGAGACAGAAGAGAGAACAAGGGATTAACACAGCCACTGCAGAGACAGATTTTACAGTACTGTGCCTTGCTCTTTGCAGACAGTCTGCAAACCTCTTCTGGTATTTTCCTAAATTTAATGCTGAAAGGTCTTGTGCCTTATCTAAGCAAGTAATAATTGCTGGGCAGTTGTCAGTGAGCAGCACGTGGACAAAAAGCAGGTACAGCCACTGTCCAGACTGAAGAGACTGGAAGCATGCTACCAAGGCATGTGCACCTTCTCACCAGCAGTGCTGTCAGGTGTACGTGTCCCAGGATGCAAGAGAACAAGCAGCTCTTAGTGTTAGTCTGCAGCAGCCAACTGCACTTCCCCATTGGCAAAAGCAGAGCTGTCAGGATGGGGTATAGTCCTGTCAAGAGACATGCAGAACAGAGGCCATGTAGCACTGTTCACGTCCAAGGGAACGTGGGCAGGAATGTAAGATGGTCGAGGCTGCTGTCATGACCCTCAAGGGGAGGATCTCCTGGAACACAGAGGAGAGCAGAGCTCCAACAGCCTGTGCTAAGGGCTGAGCCAGGCAGCATCACACCCTGCAGGGCTCTGGGAAGGACTCAGGGCAGTGCACAGCCAGCACATCGGCAGGCTCTGATCTTACATGTGGCAAGGGAGGTCTCCAAGCAGGACACTGATCTCACTAGGATGCCCAGTCAGCAGCTTTGAGCCCAGAAGGGTAAGGCAGGTTCCTCCCGCTTTGGGGCCCTGAGTTGGAACAATGGATTTCAGCTCTGGGTTCTAGAAGAGGGGGAGGAAAAACAAAAAGAAAAAGAAAAAAAAAAAGGAGGTGAGTGACAAGGACCTCAAAAGATAAGGAAAGGAAAGAAAACAGCAGAACATGTTCAGTGACCTCCAGTGCTCTGAAAATAGAAGCTATAGATCCCAATCACAGGCAGGCCTCAGCTAGGGTCCAGCAGCTACCTTACGGAGCAGAGGCAACTGAAGAGGGATCAATCACACCGGCAAGAACCATGAATCGGGGACCAGTCTTTCCACAGACTGCAAAAGGCAGATGGATGCTACAAACAGCAGAGCTGTGAGCCTCACACACAAACCCTAGGATTAACAGTTCAAAGGGATTGTTCAGATCAGTAACTGGATTAAGAACTCAGGTTAGGAAAAACAAGGTAGCAAATAAATTGTCTGTTTGTCTAGCAGATGAGGAGATTACCAGCACGGAGTCCTAAGAATTTGTGTTGAGACCTGTGCTGTTAAACATACTCGTAGGTGACCTGGAAGGGGGAAATGAAATTTGATAAATTATTCAGAGTAACAAAAACTTAGTACCACTGAGGAGCTGCAGCAAAATTTAGAGGAACCAGGCAGAGTGGCACAAGTCACTGCTGATAAATGAAGAGAAACATACATGAAGTGAGAAGGAGCAAGGAGACTACAGCAAAAAAGCAACCCAATCATATGTACATAGTTGTGAGTTTCGAAATAGCTCCTGCCCATTCAAGAGTGCTTTGGTACCTGTAACAACTCTAACAGCTGTATGCACAGATCTCAACAAAAACACACCAAGTGGTAGGAACTACTGGGAAGGGAATTAAGAAGAAAAAGATTTTTATGCCACAGTAAAAATTCCTTTTGCACTCGCATCTTGAAGATAGTATGCAGTTCTCATCACCCTGCCTCAAAATGGTGATAATACAACCAAACTCAAGAGAAGAGCAACAAGCATAATCCAGTATATAAAATGGTTCTATACAGCCAAAATTGGAATAGCCTAAGACTTTTCAGGCATCTCTTTCCCCTTCCCATGGGAGAGGGACACATGCAACTAGGTACATAACTTGTAAGTTGCACAGCAAGGATGAAAAGTGAGTAATTGTATCTAAAAACTTCTTAAATATTTATTTCATAGTTGCTGAGTTTAAGATACCAAAAAGTTATCAGAAACGTGTTTAAAAATAATAGGAAATGTTTCTCCATACAGTGCACAGTAACTTTGAACTTACTGCCACTAGCTGCTGAAGGTCAGAAGTTAAAAGTGTGTTCAAGCAGCAATTTGCAAATTAATAAAAGTCAGAAGTCTTAGTAAGATGTTAAGTCATCAATAAAAAAAAAGAATCTCTAAATCAGAAAAGTATCCTCTATTTTTCCTCTTTCTTTAAGCATTTAATAGTTACCATTGTCAAAAAAAAAAATCTCTAGACTACAGAATCTTTAGTATTAGCCAGTACAGCTGTTCTTATAATCGGGGGACACACACACAGGACGACGGACACCAAAACAAAAAAAACCCCAAAACACCACACAACACAAACGCCAGAAAAATCAGATAAAAATACCATCAGCAAGTGCCTGGTAGAGTCCCGTAAGTTCATGCAATAGACAGCCATTTAGCAGAGATACTCTAAGAACAGGGAGAGGTATTAAAGAAGCACAAGTTACATTACCTGATAGGTAAAAATATGCCCAGAAACTCCACGTCCTCCTCCAGGCACTTCCACCACAATGTGCCCAAATCTCTCTGTCCAGCTCCCGCCAGTGACACATACGATACTGCAGGGCAATTCAAGAACAGCGTCACACCGTGGAAGAGCAGATGAGCTGTATCCATTGCATCATGTCCTAAAACCATCCAGCAACCACAGCTCCCTTCTTTCAGCCTTATCACATGCTCAGAATATACAATCAAACATTGAGAAACACCTTTAAAAGCTGGATTAGATGCAGTAGAAAAAAGCAGGGGGTGGTTCCAAACAGGCCCATCCTCTCCAAGATTATTCTTTCTGGGACAGACAGGATGAAGCCCACTGTATCACAGATACACAGAACTCTGCTATTGTCCAGAGCTGATCAAATCAGTGACACCCGGAGTGGCCCCAGGCTAGCAGTGGTCAATCCACACATTACTGCTGTGTCTGATGCAGAAGAAAACTCAAGACTGTAGGTTTAGCTGGCACTGGTCTTCAGCCAGTGGCCTCTGGGACCAGCCAGTTCCCCTGATCTGCACCACCCATTCTTCCCAGCCCTTTTTCCAGCCGTAATTTGGTATGGGAGATGCTGACAAGGTGAAAAATCAGGTTGTACTTAGAACAGGGCAGCAAGGAATCCCATGTTACAGCACTGATTTGCTAACAGAAAAACTACTCTGTAGGAGACTTCGCAGCCTTCCCACACAGCAGGAGATCAATTTTGTCTGGGCCTTGCTCAGGAGTGGGTTCCAGGTTCACAGCTATATCCCCTCAACCAAGAAGGCTCAGGAATTTGAACTTAGGCAGTGCAGTCCCAAGCCAGGACCCTGTGATGCCAGGTGATTTACAGATACAGAACACAGACAGTGCTAACCCCAGAAAGATTATGCTCTAATTCTAGGATGCAAACAGAAAGCAGATGGATCCAGACAAACAAGGTGCACAGACAGGACAACACGGCTCAACACAGCAGGCCATTTCCCAGCATGATCTTACCTTGCTCCCAGAAGGAAGGGTGCTACAACTACTGCTACCATGGAATGGAAAAATGGGTTTGTGATAGCTCTCACGAGAGGTTACTCACAATTGCTCTCCTCTTCTCCTGCTGGTTGCTTGGCTCCTCTCCCTCCCTTGTCCAAGGCTCCTACCTACCTGCCCTGCCACAGGCCAACTACACAAGTATTCCTTTCTCCTTGCTTCCTGGCTACCCCCCAGTCACACCTCTCAACACCTGACTACACTGCCTTGTTACATGGTCCTGCCCTGGCCAGACACACCAGCTCCCCAGTTCTCTATCACTGACATTAGCTGGATTCAGCAGGACAGATCTTTCTGCTTCTCATCCTCCTCCTAGCCACTACTTTTTACAAGCATTGTTTGACCTGCCAGGCACTCCTAGCCACCAGAAGAGTGGCATAGGGCCCACCTGGACTCCCTGGTTGAGAAGGTCCTTTCATTGGGTTTGTTCCTGGGAGGTGGAAGTCTGGCTGGCAAGTGAAGAATAGCCAGTCTAGGGACGTGCCCACTCAAGCAGAGGCAAGAATCTGTGCCGTACCTCCAAACACGTGTTCCCGTCCTCACCCTGTGTTAACATGGTCAGGATATTTTCCTAGCAGTGACACTTGCACAAGCCATGTCCTTCGCTTTATTGAAATCTCCCTGTGGCTGGGAGACACACCTACAAAACTGCATGGTTCTGAGCCTGTGACTCTCTGATCTGGCTGGCCTGCGGGCGCTGTACTGGCAGCGTGGTCGGTATACGGCAGCACTGTTTGGCCATCGCCTTGTACACAACCTTATCTGTCTAAGGTCACTGCCTGAGCAACTAATCAGACAGTGACCTCACTCAGGGGCACTCCCTGGGGAACGGGCAAGGCTCAATACCTGCTACAGCAAAGGCAATGACACCTCAGGCTGGTGTCAGCAGCCAAGGGAAAAGCCAGCGCCTGCCTCTGGGAGGAGGTTTCACAGATACTCTACCTGCTAGAGATCTCATACTCTTGAGCATCTACGGCACAGGGAATTCCTGCAACAGTGACAGTTTCTGCAATGTCTTGATGTTTCTGCCCGAGGTTTGAGCCAGTGATGGTGATTCTAGTGCCACCTTCCACTGGTCCAGACAGGGGGTACACCTGCAAAGACATCCGCGCATGTGTAAATGTCACAGTATCTCAGACCTCTGCAGTCTGGCAACTGATCTACAGCACAGGGCCCTTCAACTGCCCCATTACAAGCTCTGCCTGGTCGGGTCACTGCTATGGATTCCTTTTACTGGCTTGGACTAATACCAGGTTGCATCCTCATCAGAAGAGAGGCCATAAAGAACACCACAGTCGGAGCCTTCTTTCCCATACCTCACTGTTGCCAGCAGTCCCCCCCAGAGGTGATAATCCACTATAGACTTCTAAGGCAAGGACTGCCCTGCTTTGCCTTCTCATCAACATGCTGACTACTCCACAGGGCATTTCTGCTGAAGAGTGGGAATGCACAAGCCAATACATGTTACTAGTATTGAAGCAGCAAGCACCATTCCCCCCTCAGCATCAGTACGACAATGAATTGCATGCTGCACAAACGTCAAAGCTCTGTCCCTGAGCAGCATCCAAGGTAAACTAAGACAAGATGCAGCACATGGATGTTGTGTGCCACCGGAGGGAGGACAAGCTGACAGCAAAAGGGACACATGGCTACAGACACTTGTCATGTGGCAGTTAGCAAGAAACATTTAAAATCAACAGACAAAAATAATTAATTCCAGTAACCTGTCATGCCTTTCCCATCCTTGCTGTGCCGTTATCATTAGGTTTTGCCCTCCTTTGCTCCAGGCTCAGTTGGGCCAACCTGTTTCAGGGTCTGGCTCGGGACAGTTGGAGGATCCAATCTGTGGACCCTTCCCCAGCTCCTGAATGATTCTGCTCCTTCTGGCATGCCAGTTTCAGCTTGCATGAGATACAAATGCGTCTTTCCCCACTGTTCTCTTATCAGCAAACTGAAAGCCCAGCACAAAAGTCTAGCATCCTTACTACACCGAGGGATCACAGTAGAATAGGACTAACTTGCTCTTCAGGTGGCCAATGTATTGTTGAGCTGCACTGTTTGCACTCTGAGTTCACAGCCCTTTGATTTCAATTGGAGAATGGAGCCCTCCTTGCCCCGGGTGCAGTACACTAGCAAGTTACTCACAGAGTGAATGAGAGGTGCTGGACACAGGTCTTCTACCTCTTCCTTGCAGGAGCCCCTGAAGATACAGCTGGGGTTGTCACCTCCACACCACACACAGTTGTACTTTGAGTCAGCTGTTTGGCAGCGGCTACAATCAGTGTGTCCCACAGAGCAGTTGTAAAAAGTCACTGCAAAGGAGAAAAATTCAGAGGCATCTGCAAACATCCCCTAGGGCACAGAATAATCCAGCAACTCGGCATCTTGTACAGAACCCTCTCCTTCTCCCTCCCCTGTGACAAGGAACATAAATGAGGCTCTATGTTTTCTTTAGTTTCCCTGTGATAGGACTACTACAGATGCAAAAAGCCTCATTCGAGGATTTCTCAATTCTCTTCCTCCTCATCTGCTGTCTTTTTGCTGGGGAGGTGTTGCACTCCTACCGTGAAGATCTGCAGCACTGTCCACTCGAAGGTGTCGTCGCCTCTGCACAAATACCACAGCATTGAATTCGAGTTGAGGCGCTGTGTAACTGTACTGCAAAGACAAAGACCATCAAGACAAAGGACTTAGAGGCACAAACAAGCCAGCTGAATAGGCAAAAAGCATCAGCATCCATCCTGCATAGTGCCCCAGCACATACAGCCTACACGGAGCTTTCCGTGAATGCAGACAAGGCAGCGTTAGCTGGGACAGTGGCAGCACAGGCCTGTCCTCACTGGTTCACAGTCACAATTCTGCTCCAGAAAGAGTAGCAGGCATTGGTTCACTAGGATAAACATTGAAAACAAATGTGTGCTCACAATACTTGTCTAATTTCCTAACTGCATTCCTAAATGGCTAATTCCTATCTACAAGCCACCTGCTCAGAAAACTGCTCAAGCTGGCATTTCTGCAATTTCAGTAGAGCTGAAGATGTAGGATTACAATTAGTCCGCAGGGCTCATGTGCACAAGAGCCTATGTTGTGCCTCTCCCTTAACTATATGAGTTTGTGAACTAAAAATATTGCCTCTGCTTGCAAATCTTGCCCTAAGTAAAATCCACATGTCGTCCAGAAATGTACACGGCTGTTTTAATTTTGCCTGTTAATCTTACAATCCACAGGCTAGCTTCCACCACTAAGAACAAAATTGGTATTAATAGCATTTTTATTTTCACATAGGAACCACCATCACAGAAGAAGTCACGATCCAGAGAACCATGAACAACAGTGCCTCAAGCTAAAGCAGAAGTGGCACTGTCCTAGCAGGTTGCAATGAGTGGTGATTCAGAGATGGCATCATCCCATACTACAGCAAATGCAGCAACAGGTCGCGTGGCTCAGACTGCACAACCTTTTTCCAAGTTGAAGATACCAGAACCGCCAGGCAGCAGCATCACAGATGAGGGCCCCACAGTGCTAAATATTCTACAAATATTTTTGCAAAATACGCTTTTTTCCCCAAAGAGTTTGCCTTCCAGCCTGCTGTTTTGCTGAGCAAAAACAGCACCAGCGTGAACTCTGAAATGGCACCGTATTCCAAAGCACTTACCTGGTTCATCTGGCAGGTGATATAACAGAGGGACTGGTTTGTTTCTTCTCCTTCCACATAAGCATCCATCACCACTGTCCTCCCCTCCAAATTCAGGACACACTCGTAGTCCCACTGCTGGTCCTGCGGAGAAGATACACATGGCACCATTTCTCAACTACACGGAGCATCCTGCTACACAACAGTGTACTCCTGCCTCTCCAATTCCGTACCTTTTACCAAGCCACTTACTGTGCAAGCAGTGTGCTCCTCTCATTCCCTTCGTTATGCCAACTCTATGCTATATTCAAGGGCTCTCTATGCTGTCACTGCCTCCATGTATGAAAGGTAAACCAACACAAAACAAAACACCTAGAAGGGAGCACGTGTATGTCAGTGCGGGGAGAACTCAGCACAGGAGGAGGAATTAAAGAAAAAACGGTGAGACTGTGGAGTTATGCCTGTATGTCTCTGTGAAACACTAGCTTGGAAATTAAGAGTACACAGATTAGGGCAGTGCACCTCAAAAAACACTAAGTGTATTTTTCTTCTCTCTCTCCTGTGAATCTTCCACTGAATTGCTTAGACACTTCCTGTAAAAAAGATGGATATGCATCTGTAACCAGCTCTGCTCCTCTGAGCAGTGCAGTATATCAGGTTTAACATATAAGGTAACAATTAGTCTGTGGGCTGCGTGTTCTGAGGCGGTTGTTTGTAAAAGGTTACTAAATCAGTCTTCTGTCTTGAGAAGCAAAGAGAATTTTTATCAGAGGCACACCCAAGAAACATAGCTTTCAAGGGTGGTTTTCCCCATTGCAGAAGTTTCAGGTACAACAGGAATAGCCACATTAACACCAGCATGTCAGAAAGGAAAGGGAACAGATGACATATCTTTAGCTTATAGAGACACAATCAGCAGAGATTCAGCAGGAAGTTATTCCAAGAACTACCATCTACAGTGCAGCACAGGTGCAACTTCATCCAAACGCACGCAGATCTTCTCCAGCAGGTTGGTGCACACCTGTACTCTCCCTTTCTCTGGGTGACCTCCTACCCACCAATATATCCAGCTATGTCATTCTTTATTCACGGAAGTAGGTCATTCCTCTAGGTGTTTCTGCAAACAGGAAAAATCTAGGCAGAGCCACAACTGTGTCTCACACGTATTTTTAGCAGTCCAGTGGACAGGTTGCCCAAACAGTGCTCTGCATTAATACAGTTTCTCAGTGCTGATGGTGTTGAGCTGACTACCTGATAGAGGTGGAAGTTCTTTCCCAGCAGGGTTATCTTCCTCGCCACGTTGACTGGAAATAGCGAAGATCCCTGGATTCCCTGCACACATGGACATGCATCTGGACCCCAGCTAAGCTCTTCATTCTGAAAACAAACACAGGTCTTTAGAGAAAGAGACCTCCATGGCTCTGATAGAGGGAGTCAAAGCCTAACATGCCAACAGAGAAACAAGCCCTGCCTGAATGAAGACACGGCTGTGCTGCTTTACCATGAAGTTACAAGAACACAATGCAGGAGCCCAAAGAGGCGAACAGCAGAAAGCTGTGAATATGCTGGACATCACAGCAGCTGCCACCTTCAGGCCAGCAGCATTTCTACAAGACCTGGGAACCTCGCACACATTTTTCTACCTCAGGCTGCCACTTCTCACTCCGCACATTACAGCGGTCAGCTGCTACACTCTCACAGGGCACCACCTCTCCTGTGTGCTGAAATACTACACCAGCAATCTGTACCAAAATTTCAAAGTGTTATAGCCTTAGACTGTGAATTCCAAAGCCCAGCAACTTACCTCCTCCCAAAACTCAGGGGCATCATACTGATAGTCGAGGTCAGGGTGGAGGATCCTTGGAAAGTCAGGAACATCCCTCTCTGAAGAATCGCCATCACCCGACAGAAGAGTAGATGCGGAGAAGGGAGATGTGTCATTCTCAGCCTGCAGCAAATCCATCCAGTCCTCTGTGTCCTGGAGCTCCGTGCCTTCCTCCAGCAGCCAGTCTGGGGGAGCTGACGGTGGGAGCTCTGAAGCAGGTAGTTCAGTTCCCAGCAATGCGGGAGAGTCATCAGAGGCAGGAGGGACCCCCGGCACCTGGCTGGGGGTTTGGGGAGATGGGATGGCAAATGTCAGTGCCTCTGTGGTAGGAAAAGAACTCAGAGCCCACTTGGAACTGGTGACATGAGGGGAAGGTGTCACTGCTGCTGCAGACGTGTGCAGAGGGCTACCCACTAGGGTGGTGGGTGCGTCGGTGTGCCGTGGCTCCTGGGCAGTGGTTGGCCCTTCAGTGGGCAAGGCTGCATGACCCATGTTTTTGGATGGGCTGGTGAGGACAGATGCAGCGGGAGAAGTCATCTCTGGCACGGTGACAGCAGGTTTGTCTGCTGGTGGTGGTAGAGGGGATTCTGTGAAGGCCTGGAGAGAGGCTGCTTCAGTTGAAAGAGTCAAGTATGTATAGCTGAGGGTTTCTGTAGGCTCAGTCGTTGTACCCGAGGCTGTGGAGAGTGTGACGTGGTTGGGCTCTGTGGGGGGCACAGTGCTCGGTACCACATGCACAGGGGGAGTGACAGGTTTTGTGGCTGCGGTTGGGGCTGTGGTAGAGGACTTGGTGAGGGGAGCTGCTGAAGAAGGAAACACACTTGAGGTTGGGATCTGGGCCTAGAGAAAAACAATACGATGGGGTGAGAAGAGAGAGAGAAATGAAACAATAAAACCCAAGCAGAAAAACACTCCATATTACTTCCCGTAGCAGTGTTCACAAGAGGCTGCTTCACTCTCTGGATTTCAATGAGAACTACATCTCATGCCTCCTTGTCTCGGGATGGGACTGGGGAATGCTCACAGTGCGGGAGATCCAGCAACATTCCCTCTTCCCACAGATGCCTGCACTCGCCTCCACTCAGAGGGAGGTCTGCCTGCCTTCATCCCCCACAAAACTGTAAGGCCACCTGTGGCAGCCACAAACTGGGCATCTGTTCCACCTCCCCACTCGCAGCCTCCCTGCCAGCTTGCTCTTGTCCCTTGCTTCGAAAACACAGGCTGGATAACCCCAGGAGAAGGGTGACCTGCTTCATCTGATGGCACTTCCCCAGAAACCTAGCAAGGTCTTGTAACATCAGGGACGCAGAGCCTTGTGTCGCTCCAAGGGGAGGCTTTGCTCCAACAGCTCACTTCCTTGCTTGATGTGACTGACAGCTGCTATTTTACCTGAGAAGAGCTCTGACTCACTGCAACTTGCTGAGGCTGTTACAGCACATAGGACTAGGACTGAGTAGAAGACGCACCCTTTCATTGTAGATAATGGTTCCTTCCTCACAGGCTGCTTTGTGGGTGCAGAGGTGCTGCTGGATGCACCAGTTACATCCCCAGAGACTGCTCACACACTTCTGGCACCTGGAACAATGATAGAAAAGCAGCTGCTAAGAGGACCCAGGAAGGGACAGCCACCCTCCCTATAACTACAGACAAGAAAAAGCAGGTGCTCACGGTGCCGATTTCCACAGCAGGGCCACTGCAGCACAGTCATAGAAAGAGAAGTCCACAGAAGCAATGAAGATGTCATGGAAACGCACTACGAGCTTTATGGTGACATGATCTGAAAATGAAAATAAAAATTTCTTAGAACTGGAGCCACTGTAAGTCTGCCATACTGTTAAGAGACACAGCATGCTTTAGAAAAGACACTGTCAAACATGGAGACAGATTCCCTTCCATGCTTCTAGCATCTCAATCACTGGATAATCCTATGGACACTAAAAACAGGTTGGACAAGTTTGTCAGGAGTAGTTTATGACAGCTCTTGCCAACCCATGGGAAGGAAGACGAGTCTGAAGATCCCTCCATCTTTATCTGCTATAATTCCACTGTCATCTCTGTATTAGAGGAAGACATAACATTCCAGGCTCAAAGCTGATTGTCTTCCTTTGTCATCCAAAGGAAAACTAAACCCTTAGAACTGACATGCCCTTCACATACTGCCTTGAGAGCTTTGTTCTATGTCCAGACTAAGAAGTGAGTCAGTGAAGAGGTTTATAAGACTTGTAATCTCACTTAAATGACTGAAGGCTTATCTGCTTTAAATCCAGGTGTCATGTCAACTACAAGCCTCAGGATAGCCCAGTTCTCTTTGGGAAGAGACTATCACTGTTTTCTGATAGATCAAATAGCTGCAGAGATGGTCAAAACTTACTGCAGCTGACAGCATGAGCCTGAAGGAGATATTTTGCATATGACAGTACTAAACCAGCTAATTAATCTTGTTCCAGACAAATGCCCCCAACCCTGGAGCTGGGTATTAGTTCTCGAAATAATGGGAACATATTGCATGCTCTGCTCAACTCCAGGAGCTGCCATTTCTCCAAGACAGTTTGCTATAAAAAATAAGTAACAAGAAGCTTGTCCATTGTTCCTCTCACAGAGTTCAGACCTCCTCTTGCAAGCAAGCTCTATTCACAACAAAACAATTAACATGTCTGGTGAAGGATCAGTCAGGCCTAAGCTGGGTTCCTGATAGGATAACAAGTGAAGCAGTATGCTAGTAAAACAGCTGATGATGAGGTGTGTATGAAACCCCATGATTAGCAGAAAATAAGGGTATCATATGCAGCTGGAGGCAGGAGTCACTGTAGTACTGTCAACTCCCATCATTGTCATAGAGGTGATTGCATTTGGCAGTGGTGGAAGGGCTAACACCTCCCAGGATTTCAGGGTTATGGCACCATATTTATAAATATTCCTTTCTCCAAAAAGGCCATTATTTCCCATGACTGCCGATAACACTGTTCAACAGTACAGAAGATGAGGTCGAGCACTTGCAAATTGTGAGCAAGAGTTTCTGCTATCAGCTTGGAGCTCAACAGCTTAAAGTGACAGATGAGCTGGTATGCAGCCTTTAAAACAAAGCTGAAAAAAAGGCAAATATTTTAGTGAGCTGGGAAAAGTATTATAAGTAGGAATAGGAAAGTGCCAGTATCTAAGGCCCTGATGAGACCTCATTTAGAAAACAGTGTATGATTCCGGTTACCGACTTCAAATTCATCTTAGCAGAGCACAGATGACGTGCAAAGAAAGGCTAGCAATACAGTGAAGGAGAGAGGAAGTCTGAGTAATAAAAGAACACGAAAAAAAATTGGCACAGTTAACACGGTGAAACTCGGTGCTAAGAATGCCTGGCCATAGTTCACTGAGTGGGAGAAGAGCTGAGGAAGCAAAAGGACAACACAAATAGATCAAACGGACAGAAACCATCCATGAGCAAGTTTAGGCTAGAAAACAGAAGCAACCTGTTAAGCCTCAGAGATGCAATATGAAAGTAACATAGGTAAAGCATCTATGGAGTCTTGAAATAAAAGCAAGACTGAGTTACAAAGGAGTCAATAAGAATATGTGAAGCCTGGAATAATGAGAACTAGACTGTGGCTTTATCTACACTGATTTTTTCACAACTGTGCTCAAATTCAGGCCCACATTTGCAGAACTAAACAGGGAAGCCAATCCTGCCCACTCTGCCTGCAGTGGCAGTGCACGAAGCCCTTTCCCTCTGTGCCTGACCACCCTGAATGGAGACCTGGTTTGTTTGTTCCAGACTAAAGCAGTGTGAAAGCCAGATATAATAATATTGTAAATAATATTGAAAATGAAGGAGTTTGAGATTGAATGAGTGTGTTAGCTGGGTTCTGCTATCATGTTATGTCCATGGAGATTGCTTCAGACCTATTAGCCAGCTGCATACTTGCACAGAAAATCTGTTTAGCCATTTAGGTGAATTGTGTGGAATTCTTCCCAACTGGCACCTGTCTTTTACTTCAGATGAACAAGCTCTTTGAAGAGATCAGCTCATCAGAGCTCACACTGACAGGCTGGGTAAAATCCAATACAAAGACTATAAACTGAGAACTTTCCAGGTTCTTACAGTGGCCAATTAGCAATAATCAGCCTGTTGTCATTCACAGCAATAGAAGGCTGACTACGTATTTTCTGAGGTTATGCCGCATTGCGGACTCATTTCTAACTTTAAGGACCATGGGTCTCTTCTTGCCTTTGCTTACATGTACTTCCTTCTCCCACTACTATGTGGATTTTGAGAAGGTTTGCATTTTGTTTGATTTAAATAATAAAGCAGTATTTAAGAGAGTTCTCTCTCCAAATTTATGACAAAGCTGCCAAACCAGCAACCACTCTAGACTGCATTTCAGATCATATTCAGATTTGCATACAACCCTTCAAGCAGGATCTCCTTTCCAACTACCAGATTTGGCATTGGAATTTGGCAACAGCCCAAAATAGCACAGGATGTGTGTGACACACAAGTAGAAAGCAAACAGATATGACAGAATGAAAGGAACACCTGCTGACAGACCACATACATTCATGGCTGTTAATCCTAGCAATCTGATGGACCTACAACGTACTTTCTCCCAACAACGTTATCAGAGCTATCATGCTCCATTTAAAGCATTTCACTGACCTGCTCCTGTTGGCAAAGCTGGTGCTTGGCTGGGATCTGGAGAAGGACACATGATTCCTGACTCTGTCAGAACTGCTGGGCTTTCATAATCTTCAAAGTAACATGAGTAAAATTCTTCCTCACGCAGAGAAGGTAAGTCCGAGATAGCCAGGAATATCTACCAATTCAATAATATCCAGTAAATAAGTTGCCCTCTAACACATTCTTCTTTATTTTGTCCAATTTTCTGGTTCTATTTTTTCAAAGTAAGAGCCCCATAAAGTAGTTATCTACATATACACCCATTTTCCTATAATGCCTCCTAGGACTGACTGTTCCATTCATCTCTCTTGCCATTCCCAAACTGAAATTGGCATCCACCAAGCAATTGGCAACTTCCCCCTTTGCCCAAGTCTCTAGCAAATGACAGGTTCTTGCCACCTCCTGACACAATGACAGACTTCAACACACTGCAGCGCCTTCTTAGCTTTTCTGCCAGCTCTCAGATGCCAGACTGAAGCCGTAATTTGGGTAGCTCCTTTCAGATCTTCCTGACAGCAAGTGTCAGAAACACTGTGAAGCCACAGACATGGGCACCTTATAGATACTAAGCCAAGGAGGGACTCCACCCAAGCAGCCATCAAATACTCCAGAATACCCAGTAACTTAGCAGGCAAGGACATTTAGTTTTATGGGAAAAAACAATGAAATTATCTCCTGGTACAGCCAAGCTGTTAAGTCCCTTATGTGAGGCAGACGGCATGTGCTTGAAGGCTCAGTGATTCAGTACCCCACTGAAAGCAACAGGAAGATGTGTGACTCCTCAGAGTTTGCAGGGGACCTTCTACATGCTTGAGCATCATCAGAGGATCATCACCACTCACATTTCTCTTTTCCTCTCTGCTGATATTGGCTGGAGTTAGTGACTGGACAGATAGACACTGCTGTGTAGAGTTAAAACTCCAGAGCCACTGCTCACTCAACCTGGACCGCAAGCACTCAGAGCGACGGCTGCACCTGCAGGGAAATAGCAAGAAGCCCTATGAGAGATCTGTGCAGCCCTAACAGGACACGTGCAGTTTCCAAGCTGACACTGGCTGTCTGAAGCCTTGCTAGACACTTGGGAAAGCTGCTACACAAGCCATGGAAGTCCCAGCCTCCCATCACCTTCAATAATAGGATGAACTGTTGCCAAAATATAGACGGGTAGGCACTTTTTGGGCTTCAAGGGTCATAAACTAGTTCCTACGGCATTCTACAGGGAGACAGAGCCAGCAAGCAGACAGACACACTGGAATAAACCATGTCTCATTAAGTAACATCAGCAGGGGAGCAAGAAGTGAAAAAGTGCTAAATAAGAGAGTGACACCAAAAGAGATAAGATAGTTTCTCTACATTTGAAATGAGGCAGTGTGAGCTGCAGTCAGACTAAAACCAGGCTGAAATGCACTGGACAGGAGCATCGTGAGTAGTGACCAAAGACCCAAAAAGCAATGGAAAGATACCCTTGTGTGCAACAAGTTTAAAATTTAGTTTAAAAATAAACTAAATCCAGACACAGAGATATACATAAGGAAGAGAGTAAGTGGAGACAATCCCTAAGCACTATCCCTCCAAAATCCTTGCAGGTGAACAAGGATCTATCTTACCGTCCCTGAAGGACACACCAGCCACAGTAAGGATCTTTCAGCGCCAGACAGGATTCACAGTCCAAATACAGGGAACATTCCAGTATGGGAACCTTTACCACCTGTCAGAGAAAGAAACTAGTGAAAACACAGCACACACAACACAGGCCTCAGGTCTACGGCTTCTTCTGCCTAACTAGTAAGTCCCATCATCTGCATGCTCACTGAAAACAACTTCTTAATCCCCAATATTGCATAAAAATAAAGAAAAAAGGAACAAGTTTCCAGAGCCCATCTGAACAGCCATTTCACATATTGGTGAAGGACATCTAAAAATCAGGGTGTACAGAGGCACTGAGGCAAGCAAAGTGTATTGCTATTAATGGGTTATCTATGACACTTTCTGCAAGAAGGAGACTTTATTTAGTGATAAAACTACATTTTAACAAAATGGATCAAAGAATAGCAGACTGAATACCATTCACTCTTTTGCTTTTCTGGACTCTGTCAAGGGAGATCATATCTCTTGACATGTAGGTGACTGAAGCTGGAGACAGCAGCTCCAGCTGAGGCCTCTGAATGCATCTGCACCATTGCCAGCTCTAGGGCAGAACCATCATTTTGACTGAAAGTAGACCAAGAAGCTTTGATCAATGTGGAACAAAAACCTTCTGCCATCTGAGGGTAAGTTTTGCTTGCAAAACACTTCTGCTTTAACTTACTATCCTTGGTGATTTCAGCCTCTTGCCCTCTCTTTCATCTGCTACTACACTTCAGCTACTACACTGTCAGTTACTTTAAAATACCAACTTCTAGTCTCCAACCTATTACTTTTGCTAAGTACATGATGTAATTTGCATTTTTTAATTGACAGAACAATTATTCTTAAGGATATATTTCAGATTTCCTAATCTTCTTCCACTCACAGATTTCCACTTCTCCTTTGAAGTGTCACAAAATTTCTGAGTATCTCAGAGTGCACTGGGGGGGCTGAAGGGAAACAGTGGCTTTCCAGCATGCTCTCATTTTTTGTTTCTTCTTTCCTTCAGAGTAACTCAAGGACTGCTTTTTCCTTTGCTAGGAAGATCCTTTTCTTTCCAGCTCAAGGAGCTGATATGAGTGGTGTCGTACAAATCCTCTCAAAGCTGGATTTCCTACTCAGCAGACACCAATATCCCAAGAGCCTGAGGCGTCGCAACGCCTCTTCTCCTCCAACTGCTACTGGGCACAAACAGAACTACAGAAAGCAGAAGAGGGAAAGGTGCCTCACATGGTTCCTTATATGACTTGATTTCATTTGCAAGACTTATTATATACCTGGTCAGAGTGCAACTCTGCTATCTGAAAATATTTCCCACACATTTCTGCTTTTTGTAGGTTACATGCCTACAGAAACAGCTTAATCTTTTAACTGATTAAAAACAGGAGAAGTGCCACAGTTTTAATTACACAAAACCTCCCTTTTCTCTTTTTAATCTTTTGCAAAACCAAGACAGGTCACATTACTTGTGAACCCAGAAGGCTCACATTCTTCTGCTCTGATGGAGATGCAAACCGTTGTCCAAACAGTTCCTGCTCAACACAGAGGAACCCAGGAATTTGCAGCCCCTTGTCTTCATGCCAATAGAGCAGCCTTTATAGCCTGCAGTTCACATTCCTCCATCACTGCTGACACAGCCTGACTGACTTAGGGAAATGCACATGTAAACAAGCCATGGTTTAGGGTAACAAGACTTCCTCCATGCTTCTTCCAGCTTTTGCAAAAGGCCAGTCCCCATCCCTGTAAGCTAGACTGGCAGGCAGCTGCTGCCCAGCACAGGCTTAGCTATACACACTGTTTCTCTGCCTCCCCCACTCCCATCAGTAGTCTGTCTGGATCTCAAATGCTTTCAACTCTTCTGTGCAAGGGATTTTATTGCTCTTACCATTGACTGGGTCATGACAAAGAGGTGCTCCTGCAACTGGTCAAACAGCAGGTCTCCACTCACCATGCTATTTAACTGGATAGCTAAAGAAGCATATATATGTGCATCTCCCATTGCTCCTAAGTACACCTGCAAGAGAGTCACAGTTGTATGCAGGCAAAATATCACAGCAGGAGTCAGGGGCACCCATCCTACATCAGGAACTAATTGGAAACACTGCTGTGTGCAAGGATTTCAACCTCCCACCAAAATCTCAATGCAGTGACTTCAGCCACATGACGCATGTGCCTAGCAATACCTGTGGAAGCCATGTAGGATGCACCAGCCCTGATGCTGGCTCAGTGCAGATGTAACCAAAGGCAACGTGACCACTGCTTGGGGCATTCACATTCTCAACAGTCAGTATAGCGTAAGAAGAGACCATCTGATAGTAAGGATCTTTAGTAGGAACCTGACTTCCCAAGGGACAAAAGAAATTGCCTTTTTTCCCCTTTCACCTGAGCATCCCTGATTAGTTTTATCCTCTTTGCTTCCTGTCACATCCAGATCATACCTTGTGCAGTCTCCCTCTGCTGTCTCCCAGAAAAGCAATGGTGTGGCCATCTTCCACATTCACTGCCACAGCTGTCAGACGGGCCTCTGTTTTCTCCAGGAGGGGGGCTGCTTCCAAGGGTACCCGGCTGGCCATGGGGCTCGGAGTGTGGTCAGAGCCACAGGGGTATGCATACAGGGTGTCCTTTTTTGGAGAGTGGAAAGAACAGGGACATCAGTACCCAAAAATGGATACAAGGAACATTGGCATCTTTAACACTTCCCACCATCCCCTTCCACCCAAATTCCTTAAACAGGTGCCCCAGCAGTGAATTCAGCTTTGAACTCCTCTAAGCTTTTTTACTGAGAGTAAAAATCAGCTTTTAATAATTAGTTTAGGTTGTACCCTCACAGAATCCTGCAGACATTTCAGCAAGTGCATTCAGCATCAATAATGAAATGCATCGAAACTCTACTAAACTCTTAAGTTCTCCAAAAAACATTACTGGCTATACACTACCATGATACAGCTTTGGGGAAGATTCATTGTATTTTTCAGAACAAAACAAAAAGATGAGAATTCCTACTTCCAGTGCAAAACCACCTGGTCACAAGCATCGCCTTCAACAGTTAGCATGGTTTTGTTGTATCACCTACAAATTCTAAGCCTGAAGTAGAATCTCAAAGCATCAGGACATACAGGGCAGAGCATAACCTGCTCCAAAATGCTTACTAACTACACATAGAAATCGTAGAGCACATACAACTAGAGACCCAGAAAAAGTCAAAACAAGGGTCATCTCTGCACACTGCTTCAATTCTTCCGAGTCTTGATATTTCTGAAAATTAACTCCAGAGCACCATACAAAACCAGTCATCCTTCTGTTCCAGTTAGATCCCTCCCAGGCCCACCAAACCTTCACTTATTGAATTCTAAAGGAGAGAATGAAAGCTGCCAACTTATTTACTATTTGTATATGTAGAGAGAAGATATTCCATTATGATTCATCCTAAGTAACAAACTCAGTCTTGTCTAGGACAGTTCCCCTGTTGCTTTATATCTTTCTTGACACCTTGTTCTGTGTCCACTTCAATTTTACAGTATCCTTTTGGAGACTGAATGCAGGATTGTTCACCCAATAATTACTATTAAAAACACCATTTTTAAATCAATCAGTGGCTTGTCTTCAAACAATGTAGCTGTGTAAACTAGTGATTTTCATCATGAAATCCCTTATGGATAACATTTTCACCCTCGTCTCCCGCCCCTTACTAATTACTCTTACAAAGCTGCGTGTGGAGCAGAGGCATTAACTGCGCAGTCCACACCGACTCCAGCTCCCTCTCTTGCCTCAGGCAATGTGGTTGAATTTAGCCTCCTTGTGAGCAGAGTTACGTATTCCTTCTGTCTGATGTCTGTGGCTTTGCATTTGGCAGCACTGAGCTGCACGGTACCATTCAGCACCAGGCAATGGAGCCGCCCGCGCCGGAGGTCAGCGATAACAGCACAACATGGCATTCTTGAGGCATCTGCTCATCAGCCCTCGCCGACCCCATAGAAAACTTGACCCTTTTTCCCCCTGTCCTCCCATTTCTCTGGGTTTTTTTGTTGTTTTTTTGTTTGGTTGGTTTTGGTTGTTTTGTTGGTTTGTTTGTTTGTTTGTTTTTTTTTTTAAATACTTGACTGCTTCCTGGAGAAACTAAAAATGATCAGGAGCTTTTGACAAAGTCTATGGAAATCCCACGGTAAAATATATTTAACCTGCTGACCTCTATTCACTTCTCAAAGGTATTGCTATCTTAGCAGGGAAGCAAGGCTTGACACAGCAGTTCCACCATGTAAGAAACCATGCTAGTTAAGACTAGCACTACTTTCATTCTGTTGCTTTATTGTTTTCCTTTCAAATACTAATTCAACTGATTTTCTGCACACTAGGTATAAAGCTCTGACTTAAAGCCTCAGAGGAGGTTACAACTTTTAATGATTGTTAGTTTTTACCATCTTCTAAGCTATCATTCATTTTTAGTGACAGATATATTTTTTATCAGCTTTGTCATTTGATTCTTAAACTTCTTCCAACCACCTTCTTGTAACTTAAAGATTTCTATTTCTCCAGTTGTCCAGTTGCTATAAGATTTATTAGGAAGTGGGCCACAGCCAAATTTCCATGGTTAAAAGCATCAAGTGTTTGTTTTGAATGGGATTCTAGCTACCTTTTGCAACCTTTGTATCAATGCAGACAAATGCTGGAGCCTAATGACCTCACTGCTGAGGTTGATTTTCAAAGTTTGCTTAAAAAAATGCATACAAGTCAGAAACAGTTGTACCCTCGTTGTGCTCAGCACTGCTGTGGCCTATACGTGATGCCAAGGGCAAGTCACTTCACACACAACATTTATCTATCATAAACCAACGTGACCTGTGCAAGCTCTCCCAGCACTGGCACAGCCTGCCCGTGGCCTCGCAGGGACTGTCTGCAGCGCAGTTAATCACAATCAAGAGCTGAAACTTGTTCCATTCTACAAGATTAAGACCATGATAACTGTGTAAAGTGCTTATATAAATTTACATAGAAGCTGTTTAAATTGTTTTCAGTGAATAACATCTTGGCAACGTAGCAGAAAATACACTTCAGGGATCAGCCAGTGTCCTACTGTGATGCAGCAAGTGTGGATGAAGCTGCTGCCGTGAATTCTGGTGTGCGCTTCCTACGTTGCACAGGTAGGAAGCAACAACAGGACAACTCCGTATCTATGCATGAAGAAGACTGAAAGCTCCACGCAAAAGGACAAGTTACATACCTTGAAAACTACACCCACAGAAGATATGCAGCCTTCCCAAGCCTTGCAGAAACATGTTTCACACCTCCAATTATCAAGTCACTAACAGCATCTACACATTGTCTCCTGCATCTCAAGACTAATGGATCTCCAGCAAACTGAACGAGTGAACTGGTTCTGAAATTCTTATAAAAACAAGCATTTTTTTCCAGTTGAAGAGATTGTACTGAACTGCAAAACTCTATCTTAGCCTCTCCTGATGGGCTAAAAATTGGAGCCAGTGCTAACTAGGGAAAAGGGTATACCTTGTGCACAGGCTGGTTTGGAGGCAGAAAAACATGAAATTAATTAGCATTATCCTTACATTCAGCACAAGCTGCCCCCATTGAAACCAAGTTAAAACTGTTCCTGCATAAAATGTTCATTGACAGCCACTTCCACTCAGCGCTGAATGGAGCAGGCTGGAGCTGGCACAGACCCTTACGTGTTGTTAGATACAATCTTAACGACAACCGCTACCATGTACTGAATGCTGAAGGATAAAGTTTGTTAGGACATTTACATATCATTGGACACACTTGTTAATAAGATGCCATACTTTAGTCAGCCCACTAGTGCCAAACCGTGCAGCTGGGACCCCGGGATCATGCGCCAGGAATCGCATAGCGGAGACTGGCCTTTTTCTCCCACCCTGTGCACCCACTTCTCCACTGGATCAAATGGTACAGGGGGACTCCACATTGTTTTGAATGAAGGATTTTTCTGAAGTACTCACACCAGTTTGACATTTAAGTCCCTTGAGCTGCCCTAAAAATCACCTGCGAAAATTCCTTCTGTGCGGCCCCGCAAAGCACACATTGGGCATGGCTAAGAAATACAACGAAAGCAGGACATCAAGCTGGGCAGTCTCTTGCTTCCCAACTCTTACGTACTTCTCCTGACCTTACATGCGTCCTGCTCCAAGTCTGCTCTTTACCCTTCCCTTGTCCCACAAGTATTCTACAGTCAGCTTTAGCTACCAAAAGGAAAACCATAATTTTAAAACCGGTTTTGGACCACACATCCAAACTCAGCGACTTTGAAAGCTCTGTGGTACCACTTTGCTCTTTGTAGCACAAGGCTGGGAAGAGGCAATTATCTGGACAGCCTGTTCCATAGAAGGAAGACACAAGATAACATGCTGTTCTGCTAAGGACTAGCAACGCCCTCGGTGAAAACAGGCTACTCACAACCACAGAGCCTCACGCCAGGGCACTGCATTCAGCACCGCCCCAGGAGAATGCTGCTGCTCTGTGTTTGTGTCACTGTCCCCGATATCACAGCACCAGCCAGCGTGGCTAAGAGACTGCAAGGATTCAGGGTCACAGCCATTTCAGTTCACATTTTTATCCTGCAACATCCCATCATGCCTTTGCCACAAAATTTAAAGAAAGATTATCACCTCTTACAGCTCTGGAGACAAAGAACAGCCAGGTCAGGAGAAGGTCTTCCTCGGGCACAGAATTTTGCAGGACTAATAGGAAATCAGGATTTTGTTGACACTTTGTTTGGTTATGTTCTTTTTTGTTCCTGGGTGCCTTTGCAGGAAGTTGTTGCGAGGTGCACCTCACCATAAGCAACAGGGACCCAGCACACCCCTTAAATTCCCTTCCCAACACACAGGTGCACATGCACATACTCTTCTCCTTCCCTGCAGTGCAGACCAGGAGATGAAGATACTGATAAAGAACAACCTGAACTGCAACTTCAGTGCTCTTGCCTGCTATTGCCATGAGAGAGGCCTCAGGGCCAGGTCACACCAGATGCTCTCCCCATTGCCACACAGTCCATCTCCCTCTGCAAGGAAACCTGCCCATGTGGTGCAGAGAGCTCCAGCAGCAATGAGACAGACTGTACTTAAACAGGATGCAACAGTTCTTGCATCACGTTGCTGCAGCAGCAAAGAAACAGCCTGAGCCCAGAGGCTTTTAACCCAAGCAAATTTCAATATCCATCTGTGGGAAATGGGCTGACTTCAGGAAAACAAAGCAACACAAGAACACGTTGCAGACTATTCTTTAGCCTGGCAAAGGTGCAAAGCCACTTACCGCTGGCAGCTGGACACAGTTGGAACTGACATCGTATTCAATATACGCCACTTCTGTCCCTTCTTCTGACTTGCCGTCTCTCATGTAGCAAACATCCCTAGTCCAGTTGGTCAGGCGATCCACCTCCTCCATTGCATAGACACAGAGCGCAGACTCCTCGCTCAGTTTGCCAGAAGAAGCCTGCCAGGCAGAGAAGGCTGCAAACAGCACTTCTCCCTCGGTGTCCAGCTGCCCCTGGGCCAGGCCTTTTCCCGGCTGGGTGACATAGGCTGCTTGCAGGAGGCTGTATGTATTGGCTTTGCTCTGGCATAGCAGAGGTAACTCCACATACGAGTAATAATGAGAGTCATCCAGGCAGATTCGTGAGATGTAGGTCTTGTACTCACGTGACTGAGACTTGAGGTCCCGACGGTAGAATAGGAAATAGACGCTCGAGCGATAAGTGAAGGATTTAATGAAATGGTGGTTGTACTCAGAGAGCCGGCCCACAGCCAGTTTTGCTGTTTCTTCATAGGAGAAAATGGAGTGAGAGTCTGTTGCTTGAACATCCCCTCCGTGGGCCCTGAGATTTCGGGTAGTGATGGGAGGAATCCCTCCTCCAACTCCTCGGCTAGTGTACCCTCGTCCCACAAACAGCAAGGGGACCTCATCCTCTGAGTAGGCTATGAGTCCCACAGTGGTGATATTGGGATCGTTGGCAGCAACGTA
Source organism: Gymnogyps californianus (assembly GCF_018139145.2). Classification (NCBI taxonomy): domain Eukaryota; kingdom Metazoa; phylum Chordata; class Aves; order Accipitriformes; family Cathartidae; genus Gymnogyps; species Gymnogyps californianus. Next base: position 11,274,086 of record NC_059483.1, read on the forward strand.
CTGAGTGTCACCAGGGCTCTCTGGTCGGAAGAGGACGTGGTCGATGGACGTGAGGCTCCTCTTCTCACAGATTCCCTGGTGCACACTGCCACACACAATGAGCTCCTTCTGCACGGCGTTCACTAGCAGCAGCTTGTTGTGATTGTCAGTGTGGTGGGCCTGAGGGCACTCCAGCTTTGAGACCGGGGGGAGGCAATCTTTACTGTCCAGAACCGGTCCAGTCTGAACCACGTTCTTCATCAGCAGGTCAGATGTCAGCTGAAAGAGAAAGTTGGTGGCCCCCAAGTAAATGGTCCCAGATTCCAAGTCCATAGACAGGTGGAGGAATTTCGTAGCGTTGCGCGAGAATGTGACATACTGCAGTCCCCGTGGAATCGCTGCTCCCAAGAAACAGAGAACAGGAAGGAAGAACGTTCCCAGAGGCATGGTAAACACTCTGCAAGAGAGGAAAAGCTGTTATAACTCCTCATAAACCAGGAGGGAAGATTAGCACTCATCAAAATCCTTCAACAGCACTCTTATTATGAGAGGTAGGCAAAGAGGACATGGATAACCAGAGAAAGCAGAGAGCTAGACACAAAGAGCCAACACAGGACACTTGCAGAAACACCAACAGAAAGAGGCCTGCAGGAGTATCAGAGACTTCACTCAATCACCTCTACATCAAGATGACAGGCATAGCATATTCAGGAGAAGCTGGAATACGGCAAGTAATGTTCTTGGGGGCTTTCCCAGAGACTGCTGGGTGGTACTGGGGAAAGCTTCTCTTCACAAGCCCAGAACTTGTACTAAACTTGTGAATAAACAGTCCAAAGTACAGATTCATCAATCCAGGGACATAACCTAAGGAGAAAGGTCCTATCTATGCTGTGACAGAAGGTATTTCAAGCATTGAAGTTGATCACTATTCTTGTAACATCAGAAAAAGCCATGTTTAACCAGACTCCTGCACAACTCTTTCCTATGATGCTATATTGGAAGTTCTCCAGGACAGGACCACATTCCTACAGCAGCCAGCACATCGCATACATTGTTAACGAGCAACACCACAGTAAAACAAACCACTGTCCGAGACAAACACAACCTGCAGGATCATTGTTTAAATAAACTGTAGCTGGGATCCAATTCAAAGCAAACTAGTAACCCCTTTGCTCTGTATTTGATCTAGATATCGTAACTAATCCTTCTCTCTCTCATCACTTATGCCTATCAACAGCCTCTTTTGGGTCCAAGACTCTTCCACTACTGCTTCAGAAGAAACCTTCCCATGCCATCTCTGCCACTGAGCATCACCCACCCAAGCAGGACCTGGGTGCCAGTATGAGGCCTCCAGAGGGTCAGTCACAGCAGCTCCCAGCCGCTCCCAGCCACTCCCCTGGGGCCGCCAGTCTGCCCCCCAGCCCTGCCAAGCCAGCCCTGGTGGGCCCCCATCTCCTTGGGCAGATGCAGCATGTCCAGGCAAGGGGGAGACCACCTTATCCTGCTCACTTGTTACTGCACTCTCTGGGGGCAAAGTCTCTTGCTGGCACTCATCTCTCCACAGCAACTCCACCAGTACTGTAAAAGGCGATTTAAACATGCCTGCTCTGTGGACAATGCTCCATTCCTTCCCTGTCCCATGCCTCAAAGCGTAGGCAAGGCCAGATGGGGTGGGTGTTAGACAGATCCAGGGAACCACCAGACCTGTTCTGCTCCTCTCCAGAGGATCTTTCGATCAACCCCTCTTGAAATCCACTGTGACCCACCCAAGCCATGCCACAGATGGGAACAACTGTCCTGAACAGCATGGGGAATCCCACAGCATGGTGGAAATGTGGTAACATTTAGATTAATGCTTTCCCCACAGAGAAAGGGCAGCAGCTGCAAGTACTCATAAGTTACTATGAGTACCACCTTATTTGAATTGAAAAGTAGGTGGCAATGCAGCTGTGAATCTACTCCCTTCCCTCCCTCCCTCCTACAGACAAGGTATCCAAGCTACATACAGCTACACAGATGCCAAGCCGGGCCAGGGGCCCAACAGAGCTGATGGGTACAGTATCTGCTCCAGAACTGATCTGTAATCTGCTGTGCTCATTTTGGCAACTCAGCTCCTCAGGGGTGATGTTTATTTTGTAGTTAAAGCTAAGAAAATTATCATCACTTCCCTCCTACAGCATCATCCCTCTTGGATTTTTTCTTGATAAGCTCAAAGTGCTATTAGCCCACAAGTGCTTAGAGCAGAGGTGGAAAAAAGGTCTGCAGCATTTCAAGAGAAGACTACTCCAGCATTTACTGCAGGACTTACCCAGTTTAGGTCACAAACTTCTCACCACACAAACTGTGTCTTCCACTCGTTCTGTGCAGCACCCAGCACACAGTGTGCAGAAAACACAGTAGCAATGGTGAGAACAATGACTCTAAGACTCTAGAGCCGTCCTTTATTTCACTGCTATTGCAAAAAAAAAAAAAAAAAACCCAACCAAACACCAAACCCCAAAACAAAACAACCACAAAAACCTGCTTTCCAGCTCCTTTGTCAGTAAAACAGGCATCTTTGCTCTACCAAAAGACCAGTTGAGAGGATTAGTCTACTTGTGAAATCCAGCGGATGGAAGGTATTATAAATACAACACATTATTAAATATAGGCTTTGTGAAGCTCTGGAAAAGCTCCACTTCCCATGGTTATTGTAGGTAAGTAGGTAGTACTGTCAGGATATACCCAGACACAGGAATGCTGGCTCTAGGCTGGCAGCTTTCCCCCAGAGCACACAGCTGCCAATTCACACCGTACCAGCACTGTGTTTAGGTTACGTGCACACTAGGGCTTTTGTTTGCCCCGATAATGGACACTTAGTGTTTTCTGCTCTCAGTGCAACGAACACACTCTGCTTCACCCAGATTCGCAAACAGTGCTGAACTAGCCTTGGAGTCTCTTTCCAGGGTGGTGAGAGAGCGCGTTGTAGCACTTGACAGAAGTCCTCATCATGTGAGAGATGTTATCTGTGAAGCGTGATGAGGGATATTTATACAGCCAGCAAGTAGATACGTGTAGATTGAAGGATGGAGCTCTAACTTAACTATATCACCTTCGGTTTATATCAGTAGAGGATATCTTGCCCCAACTCCAAAATGTGAGTTATTTTTTTATGCATTCTCACCATTTTTATTGGAGAAAACTTTATTCAAGGAACTCCTTAATCACACAACTGCCTTGGTACGTCTGCACAGCCATCATGCAGATGTCATGATGGCTTGTTGTGCAACTCTGTCTGGAGTCTCCTCAAAGCTTAAAATGCCTGCAAACAAAACAACAGGCTGATGACCATCCAACAGCGGGAGCTTGACTACGTTGTGACAGAGCCACACTGACATGGAGAAGAGAGTCTTTGATCTCAGAGCAGCTGAGGATCACAAGACATCATTACACTACACCAGTTACAGGAATCTCTAATCTTCTTTCTAGCTAATACAACCTTCCTATGCCAGCACTCACACAGTAAAATCGGCATGTGTCTTTGGAATTTATGAATTCTGAAATACTCATTTTCTGGCTAGACGTCATGCCTACAAGCTGCAAGACCCTGCTCTGTCCACTACATACCATCACTGACAACTGCTGGGGCAGAACTAATGCTCATACATATCACCAGTGGTTGAACTCAAACCCCAGTGTATGACACCATTCTAGCAATACAAATCTTTTTACAAGCTCTCTGATCTGTAGTTGAATCTATCCCTAATGTTTCACTGAAAGCATTTTACCTATTGGAGCACCTGTACTGGAAAAGAGATGGAAAAGCAACTAGCCTTTCATTCCAGCAGACCACAATCAAAAACAGATGCTGCTATGGTCAAAGCTCTGACCTGAAGTTATTCTTCTTTCACTCACCAATATGCCCCTAGAGATCGCTTTGTTAAGAGCTAGTCCTCAAAGGTGTTCCAGGTTAGAAGCTACTATCTAGTCCTCATGACTCTGGGAGAACAGAGGGCAGCTGAGAAGACAGGGGAAGGAAAAAAAAAAAAAAAAAAAAAAGGAAAAAAGGTAGTACAGCATGTTCTGCAAGCTAGTTCTAATCGCTCTGAGCGACAGGTAAACATTGAATATAGTGCTCTTTGTTGCTCTTTGCTGAAGAGCCATTAGCAAATGAACTTGTATTTATTGCTAGGTGAGCAAACACATCAGAAATGAGCACAAGTCTGTGTGGCTATCAGTAGCTAGAAGCATTCCCATTCTACGTGAAAATTGAGATAAAAAGCCAGCAGTGTCTTTTGATTAATTTTTCCAAGTCTTTTCCCAAGCATGGGCATCGCTGCCTTTTTTATTCTTGCTCTTCACAACAGTTAAGCCCATCACAACCTCTCTGGGAGGACAGGAAGGAGGAGGATAACCTACATTTAAATCTGATGGTTTCATGACAGGCTACACTACTGAGCTCTTTATGGATTTACTGAACCGTTCTGCTTCCTGTGCTCACTGCTAGTGTATAACACAGCTGTTACAGACAGATTGCACTAAAAGTGTGTAGCCTTTAATTAATTCTGAAGGCAATTGCCAAGGCTTAAAGATTCTTTTCAAATATTCCATTTTTTTTATGAATTCCCATTAAATAGGAAAATGCTCCAGACAATACTCTGAACATTGCCTCTAACACACTGTGAAATATTAATATCCAAATGATACTTCTGAGTTTCATTTATTTAATCTGGATCACAACAGAAGGGCTAGAGGATTAGTCAGTTCTGCCACAGAATATTTATATCACATCCACAAAACAACAACCAACAACGTGGAAGCAATGGCACTATTTTGTTACGTGGAATTTGAAATAAGACCGTGTTTTCTGTAGCACTATTTTTACCTCTCTGACCTCACGTATCCCTCTCAGAGACTTTACTCATTTATTAAAGAAACAAACCCAGAACTCATTTGGACACATTTTAACAGCGTATCAACACGTAAAGATTATTTCAGTCCTCACATATTATTTCCCTAATACCACATCCTATCCCCCAAACATGGAGAGGTCAGATAATGTTCCAACTTCTAGGCTAGATTTCATACTCAACACCAATCCCAGCAGAATTATCCTTGGAAAAAAGTACATCCCTGAAATTTGCACCTGCAATTTCCACTGTATCATTTGCAGAGCCAAACCACAGCGAGAGCACTAAAAGATTTAAAAATTAAAAGCATAATTCTTCCAGCTGTATGACGACCCTTGTGCTCCAGCTCATTCAAACCACCCAGCAGTAGGAAGCCGACCACTGCTGTGTTTTCTGCACAAAAGCTCTGAATTACAGCCCCCCTTCTAAGTTTCATATGCTCAACAGAGACTTGCTGTTTTCTGCTGTGAAAGATGACATTCCCATTAAATAAATAAATCTTTTTTTGAGTCTTATTTACTACTACCAGGCCAGTCCCCTGCTCTGCTGTTTAAGAACACTTGCAGCAAGCAGCTCCGGCAGAGATGAACACAAACCTCTGTTTTCCAAATAAAATTGACCCCAAGGAGAATCCCAAATCCAAGCCATCCTGTTGGAGCAGGACTGGCAGAGACAAGGGAGCTCTGTTATACCAGATGTGAGTAACACCAAAGTTGAGGTCAAAATAACTTTTAAAAAACCCTCTAAAGACAAAATATCAAATCTGAAACAGTGAGGGAAGGTGGCACAAAACCTGTACTTTCAGGCTACAGAATTAACAGCATTCTTAGGGAAACGCTTGGGAAAATTATGTTTTCTAAACCCTTGATAGTTACTGCTGACCATTACAACGTACTTTTCTGGATGGAGGTTGAAGAAGTTATACTAAAACAATGTTGCACAAAGTATTTTGTCAACTTTGTGATACTATTGCCATTTTAATGATGCTTGTGCATTGTTCGGGTTCTTTGGAAAAACTGTAGAAAGGGCTTCTACCCCTGTGCCTACCTAAATATTAAATTTAGCCATACTAGAATTAATTGATGGTAGTGGACAGGTATTTCCCCTAAACAGGTCTAGCACAACCGATCTTTTCTCTTACACACATGAAAATATGTAATAAACACTAGTTTAAGCTTCCAGTACAAATGGTTAATGAAGAGTTAATGATTAATACAATGTTAAATAGTGAACTTTATAAATCAAGACAAGCTACACAAACATTTACAAGGAATATAAAGCAACCACAAGCTGCTTGCTGTTAAAAGAAGCTTTCTTCATAGACATTGTCATCGTAAATTGAGGGTTGACTTTTCACTTTACCATCCTCTCAAACACTAACAAAATGTGAACTCAAGTACCATGTTGTATATACACTTTTAAAAGGGGAAAATCAAGTCAGCTGTTGGTTTCTCAGTATCTTAACATAATCAAAGGATAACTTTCTGTCGGTGTTATGAATCTGAAGATTGAGTCCTTTAGGATCTACCCAAACTTTCTGCGTAATCAAACCACAGACCACCACTAAGCAATCTCTTCCTCTAGCCCATGAGCTCCTGACTAAAGTCTCCCAGTGAAAGCAGAATTTTTTTCTTAGGGCTCCTAAAATACAGAAACCACCACCTTAACCCAGCAAGCTGATCCCTGAGGGTTATTTACCCCAGGTAAAATGCCTTGTCATTTTGTCTAACTTTGCTTGTCACAGGATCTCCCAAGTCAAAGAGCTTTCTAGTTGCTTTTTGCATGAACAGTTTAAAAACTAATCCTTCTTCTTAATCCTCCTTGGGCAAGAAGATAACGACAGCTATTCTAACTCAGACAGAGGTCCACCTACACAGAAACCCTGGCTCCAGCAACAGACAATAATAGATGCCTAAGAAGTAGTATAAAGGCAGACAAGCATAAGGCAATCCTTCCCCTATACATCCTGCCAGCTTTGGGCCTTCCTGAATCACAGATTGGAGACACATGTAATCCTTCGGATGGATACATTAGGTGGTCTGAGCTTCTTTAGTCAGAAAGAATTCATTTTTCTTGTAGCTCTCTGAGCCCTTTCCAGTTTGTCAGCATACTTTTTTTTAAGGCACCTGACCTGAATGAGCATCCCCTTTTCACAGCACCTGACCCAGACAGGCTATCCCTTTGGGTTTCTAATGCTGCGCACAGAGCAAACACTACTTTCTCCAGTTCGACCCACCAGCCCGCCATTTACCTGCCCAAGAACCTCTTGTTCTTCTAGCTGCCCCATCACATGTCAAGTTTGTATCCAGTCGAATACCATCAGTGACAAATATTTTCCAGGCAACTAGTTAGAAAAAAAAATATCCCGTTCTCTAGCCTTTAGTGTGTAGAGTACATCCAGAGAGCCTAGATAGATTTAATCCAGCTGTAATAGAACCCTGCTGGGAAAGCAGAGCTCACTAAAGTTAACATCCAATTCACCCTGCTGAGCAAATCCACTGTTTCTACACAAACCTACACAAATCTTAGCCCATCACCCCCCGTAGAAACAAATTTGCTTGCAGAAGTTCAAGAACCCAATTGTTGATCAAAATGCAGACTAATATTAGAGCAGAGAGAAATCCCTGCAGTACCCAGGAAATTCCAAAAGCAGATTTCCCATTTCCAGCTAACTGAGATCCAAGAGCCAGTTTTTAATCTGTTTAATATGAACTAAACTGATTTTAAAAGAACTGTCAGCTAAGGCTCTTGGAAAAAAAGGTTAAGCTACTGGGCAATTAAAGTTACAGTCCTTATCGTGATTTAATAAGTAGTTAAAATACAGGAAACCAAGAGTTTCCCCGTCAGAGGAAGTTTATCAGTGATATCTGCCAAGAATTTGTTCTGCAACCTGCACTGTTGAATATGTTCACATAAGATCTACGAAGAGGAATATGTCTAGAAGTGGCAAATTTTATTACTAAAAAAATTATGCATCACAATCAAATTCAGGAAAGACTGCAAAAAGTAACAGAACTCATGTGCTCCTAAGGAACTACACAATATCTTAGATGTCAGTAAGTACCAAAACCAACACAAAATATTCTAATTACATAAACACAACAGGATCCAAATTAGCTGTTACCACTCAGGAAAACTTTGGAAACTTGGTAGGTCAGTTCAGTATTTAGTATCAAGCAAAAAGGCAAATACAACCTTTGGAGTGATTAGGAAAGCAAACATGCATCACCATTATGTTGTTGAATGCTGCAGGCAGTTCTGCTTCCTACATCTGAAAAAGGAGACAGAATGACAAAAAGGACAACAAAGATGATCAAAAGCATGGAGCAGCTTCCTTGTAAGAAGAGACTGAGCAGAGTAGGACTTCGGATGGACAAAGAAACAATCAGGGGGAAAATATGGAAAATTTAAGAGATCTGAAACATGACATAGTGTCAAGATGAAAAACATGGAATAATCGACTACCATGTCTTACAATGCAGAAACAAGACTGCACCCACCAAAGTTACAGACAACTTTTCTACGCTAGTTCAAGGATATTGTCACTGGATATAGAATATTTTAAATAACGTTTAAAATGCATAATTAAATTGTAGAGCTCACTGATGGAGGATGTCATGGAGACTAGAAACATAAACAAGTTAGAAGAGGGATTATATAAATTAATGGAGACTAGATATAGTTGAGATCAGATGATCAGATACAACTCCTGGCCAAGGAAGGTCCTAAACTGATGATGGTCATAAGCTGGGAGTCAGGGGGGCGGAGAAAAACCAAAACAAACCCACCACATTATACATGCCCTGTTTCTTACAGCCCTCATTAAGTGTCTGCTTCTGGATTTTGTCAAAGACAGGATACTGAGCTACACAGAGCTTTGCAATTTGCCCCAGGATGACACTTCTATTTAGACTTCTTATTTTATGGTACATTTATAGATTTTATTTATTTTTAAGTATTAAGAATGTAACTTTAGCCCTGCCTAATCGCATATTTAGGAAGCCGGAAAACTAACCTCATTGACTATTTCTAAAGGCATTATCTATCATATTAACATTTAGATACCATCTAACTGAATCCTGACAGCGCAGCACAAAAGTTAATGCACAATACAGCAGCGAAGCAAGCAAGCGTCACCCTCAGCAGACTGGGAAACCAAAGCAAAGGCCAGAGCCACGGTGCACCGAAGTGGCAGAATCAAGCTTAAAGCACCAACAGTCCCTCTTCCAAGAACAGCTCTTCCCTGGCTGCTAAATGTTTGATGGAAACATCTCTCTCAGACACCGACTGAACAAAACAGATAACATGTGTTTGCCGTACATACAGCTAAGCACTGGGTAGCGTTCAACAGAACTGCTATTGCTAAAAGTAGGTCAGGACTGTCCGTTCTAACCAGGGAGAAAGGAAAGCTAAAGCATACCAGACTATTTGGCCAGGTATTACAGAAAACCGTCATCTGGAATTTCATCACTACTTCAAACAGACGTGATTCATATTTTACCGGCCTCCACCTCAAACAAGGCACGCCTTCCCAACCACACTGCCCTCCCTATCATTAGGGGCACCTCTCCCCAGCCTCAGCCAGGATCCTCCTGTTCTCAGCTTTGGCTCCACAGGCTACAAAAGCCAAAGTCCTGCTCTGCACTAGCTGCCTTAGCTATTCTTGCGTTGATTTCTATAAAGCAGAAACGCCCGTCCGTTTTGTCCAGAAACAGCCAGGACAGCACACGATCTTCTCAGTGTAATCGCTTCTGCCTTAGAGTCTATTTTCCTTGGCAGAGTGCCCTCCAGAAGGGAGGGAGGAGACCTCCTGCAACCAGCACATGCTTCCCAGAGGACAGCACTGTGACCCCTAACCAAGCTCTCATGTCCCAGAGGCAAAGGCCACACTCCCAGAGAATTTCTTTTGCATCTAGCCTGGCCTTGGAGTAATCTAGCAAGAGAGGAAAGGAGCTTGAAACATCCTGTGAAAGGAAGCCAGTCCTACACTTGCACCCCAAGAGGAAACCATGGTCTCCATGCCAGCATCATCAGAGAGACCTACCACAAAAGGAGTTCATGCTAGCAGTGTTACAGACCACAAGCAGACACACAAGGACCACATCCCGAGCTCCACCATCCAGTTGTCAAGATGCAAATCAGAACCATTAAACACTGGAGGGGCCTGCCTTGAATAAATCCTTTCGATCTGCAGACACTGAGCAGTGCAGGGTGCTCTGGCCTGTTAAAGAACAGCATTTCCTCAACACCGCAGAAGTCTTCAATTTTTGTACCACAACAGCTCTATAAAGAATTAATACGCCCTGGGTGGACAGGCAGGAATTCTTCTCCTTGGAGTTTTCCTTCATTTCAAACAAAATTTGCTTTTTTGCCCTCCCCAGTAATCTTCTGGAGAACCATACAGCCTGACAGCAGTTTGACAGTCTTCCCCTATCACTCCAACAGTGTCAGCAGTTCTGGCTACAGCCATGAATACAGGCAGTAACACGCAAATAAATTTAATGCAATGCAACCACATGAGTAGCATCTATCCCCTCCCACCCAGAAAAGACAGCAAAATCAACAGAATTCCACATCACTACCACAATCTGCTTGCGGTTTGCCTTCAAACTAAGTTGGGGTATATTCTATCTTGTATTACTCAACTCATTTTAAAGCATTATCAGAAATGCAGCTTTGATCAATTAATCTTCCATAAATTAGTGCCTAAGCCTGGAAGGCTATTAGTAGTCAGCTACAAACTATTAGGCTCAATATTCTGGTAATTAGGTTACACAGGTCTGCTAGATAATGATCCAAGTTGAGGTGGCCAGGCATTTTCTTCCACCTCTGCAAGCCAATACTAAGGCTTTCATAAGGCCAAGAACAGATAGCAACACACCATGTTGTTCAAAAAGCCTGGGGACCTTCCCTGGTTGCTCATAACACGTATAAAACACAATAGCTCCCACTGCACTGCTATAGAAGACTGAACAGGCTGGGTGCAGACTTGAGAGCCAGAATCAACTTCGCACCAGTCTCAACAGCCCCGAGCAATGACCCTCCCACACAGGCTGGGATCTTTGACATCCAGTGCTTGCAAACATAGCCCAACATAGAATGGTGGCACAGGAACCATCCATGAAGGGCTCTCAATGTGCATGTGGTCGAGGAGCCACGGGCTGGCAGCAGCGACGCAGCATACTCTTCCACCCTACAATCACAGCCCTCCATCCCAGACATTGTCCACACTTGGAAGTTCTTGTTTCAAGGATAAAATTCAGAGCACCAGACTGCATACGGATAGGCGTGGGAGAACTACTACTGTGCATGGGTCATCAGGCAATGCTCTTCATTCATACCACTGCAGGTCCACAATCTGGAGGAGTGAAAATGAGCAACATGAAAATTAAGCGGCAAAGAAAGCTGAAGCTAGGACACCACAAGATTTGGTACTTGGAGAAATAAACCATCTGGAGCAAGAGTTCCCCAGTCACTTTGTTAACAGGCAAACATCTAGTCACATTTTATCCAGAACAAGGAATTTTATTACAAGACAAAATTCACGATAAGAAATTTTAACACCATCAAGTAGCTTTGCAACATGAGCTTCTGTTCTTATCTGTACACTCAGATTGAGGAGATCCTAACTTTTTCTGGCAAAATATTTGAGCTCCTGGTCCTGTCCAGGGCTGAGAAAGCTTCTTTGGTGCTGTCCTAAAGGCACCAAGGTTCAGAACTGGCTACCTGTTCATGGCAGCCATGAATTTTAAAGGCTTTTCGGTTGAGACTGTTCTCCATCTGGTTTGCTACCGTCCCACCTTCACAGTCTGACAACCACTGGCTGGGCAGGACTGACTGGCTCTTCCCTTTGCCTTTCAGGGAAGCCCAGACCTTCACCCTAGGGCCAAAGAGATGCACTAACAGGTCTGCTGCATAAAGTGCAGTGCTAGTCTGAAATGCAAACTGCTATGAGCAGGAATTTCAGCCAGTATAACCGGCTGACTGTCGGCATTTCAAGAGAATGCTACCTTGCCAGGGTCACCCCTGGGCAAAAGTGCCCAGGAGACAGGAAAACCAGATTTACAGTAGCTTGTTAGGAATAGCACTGAGAGTTTTACATCTGAGTGGCTGCTCTTCTGCTGGAAGGAACAGCTAGACAGAGCAGAGAGGCTGGTAAGGGGAACAAGGAAAAAGTATGCACATCTGTGCTGAAAGGATAAAACATAGCCTGCGGTCAGCACGGTTCTGTTTGCAGGCTGTCCCAGTTCCAGGCACCCTTCCTCTGTCATTTTAAGCTATATACCCCACACAGCAGGGACTGTGCCTTCCTCTGGGAAAGGAAACTGTTCAACTCTGCCACAACATAGGAACTAATCAAAACCCCACAAAAATGTGGCTCAGACAGCACTCTTCAGACATATGTGTGGACCAAACTGAACAATCGGCCACCTAACATCAACTCAGTGGGCCACAGTGGGGCTGACACAAGTTTAGCATCATAAAAATCTTTTAAATTAAACCTTCTCAGGGCTTAGTGGGAAATACACTAGTTGAAATCACGGACCAGCTAGGAATAGAAAAGATCATACAGGCTAAAGACGAGTTCAAACTAAATCTAACCTGGACAGACTATCTGGAGAATGGCAGACAGGTCCAGCACTCACAGGAACAGGCTGAGAGAGAATCATTGCTGGAACAAAACTACTGGTGAAAACAATAATCGAGAAATTATTGAGTGAATAAGTAAGAGTGAAACAAGAAGGATGCTCTCTAAATGGTATAACAACTGAGCCCATTGCTACTCTGCAATGATCAGGCTTCTGGTTTGGGATAGAGACTTCTTCCTGGATCAAACAGCTGACTAAATGGTGCAACACATCAAGACAATAGGGGAACAATCAACAGGAAGGGAACTTAAGCCCACTCCACCTAGTCCCAGTCTTCCCCAACATGACCCTTGTCCTAATCCTGTATGTACTCCACCTGGCTTCTTGTCTCAGCCCCAGGCCTGTCTGTACTCCTCATAGCTGTAATCTGAGCACACGACTTCTCAGCCAGTCCATGGAGTGACTTTCACTATAGAATATGAGATGCAGACAAGTCAGTTTCCGTATCCTTGCAAAGGGGCTATAGTTTCCCAAAATACATCAACTCAGTTGTGTTCAGTCATATGAGCATGCCTCCAAGAATACACATCATCTTAGTTCTGCTACCGGTCAGCTTTCCATTTCCCAAGGACCACAGCAGCAAAGTTAGTCAACAAAAAGAAAAAAAAAAAAAAAAAAAAAAAGGACACTACCTAACAGCAGAGACCACATCCCTAGGGACAAAAAGAAAAAGAAATAGCCCGACATTGTTCTCTTCCTTCTGAAAGGAAAAGTTCAAAGGAATGACGAGGGCTGTTCTGCAGATTTGGGTAAGCATCTAAAACCAAATGCAAGACCAGACCTTCAAGGGTGAAGTATCTAGAAGTGAGCCCTATTTTTAAGTTATTTTTAAATGTTTAGACAGGACCTAAAATAAGACCAGTGTTTTGAGTACGTCTGAAGAGTATGAACCTCACGTAGGCCATGACATTTTTAGTTTGAAAATGCTTTGGAACAGGGATAGTACTGTTTATACATTTGCTTATCACCCATTTTAGCTCAAATTAAGTTACAGTCCATTACCAGGCAAAAAATACTCTTTTAAAGGGGGGAAATTCACACAAACAAGATTTAAGCTATCAGCAGCAAGACAGTCTCTGTAACTCAATAAAACACGTACCTTCTCAGAGCAGCAGGAACAGTATATGCCTCAGAGAAAGGGAGAAAGTCAGCTTCTCTGCTTAGAATATTTGTCTTCACACCACCTTTCCTACCTGCATAGTTTCCAGAAATATACTCTCCACCTTTCTTCAAACTCAAGTCAACAGTCTGCAGACTCCAACAGCCCACAGGCAATGCCTTTAGCAAGTAAGAGGTGCATGCAGTACATCACAAGCAGCACAGAACCAACCTAGAACACAAGCTGTGCCAGTCCCTGTTTTTACAAGCTTTATTTGTATCCCCCCTCCCGCTCCACGCTGACAAACCAGGTTGCAGTTGTCTGGCTCTGGCCTGAAACATAAGTACGAAGTGAGCACATAGTAGCACTTTACCTCCCTGAACACTCTCCCAGGCTTCAACAATGTGCAGGAATTTCTTGGGGTAGAGGTGGTTTCTATGCATTTAGTAATCTTCAATAGCTCCCTTCTTCTATGGAGCTGCCCTATGTCCTCAAATACACACAGATGTTTGGCATTCACAACATCCTGTGGCAAGAAGCTTCCCAGGTTAACTGCACACATCAAGGACTAAGTCATTATTTGTTTTTAAGCTTACTACATCCTGGCTCCATTCAATACCTATTCATACTTGTAATGGAAGAGGCAAAAAAAAAGGTTGCTCCCCCTCTAACTTTTCCATGGCATTCAGGATTTGAAGATAACTATCACTCATCACTTTTCAGGTGGAAGAGCCCCAGTTTATTCAGTTGCTCTCTGTATGGAAGGTAATCCTCGCCTCTGGTCACTGTTGCTGCTGTTCCATTCCTAATAACTGAAGATACCTTTGAGATGCAATCGTCTTCCTCAAGCTGCAAAAAACTCAACTTCCATATGAGCTGGAGAAACTAGTGTGATGATTTCAAATACAGCAGGGATTCCCAACTGCTATAGTGAATTGCTAGTCGGGTAGTTCTCTTAAAATATGCAGCCTAACTTCTTAAACTGAGTTTGCTCAAAAGCAAGTTTACTTTCAAGCCACAGCATGCAGCTACACCTTCTTCCTCCAGAACAGGGTGTATTTTTCAAAAACTTTCTCTTCCCATTAGTGCTTTGAAAATACAAATAACATCCTTATATTTGATTTAGCCTGCTCTGATGAAGGATATATCCCTTTTGACAAAGGTTGCGTGCCAGAGCTTTATTCTGTCACATGTTCTTTATAAACATTTCAATCCATCAATTTTTTCCTTAAGCATGGGCACAATATTCAGTGATTTCCTGATGCTACATAAAACAACAATATCCTTAACAGACCTTGTTCTTCTACAGAATCACATAAGAATACTTGGGTTTAGACACTGTTTTTTTCATGACTCCCTCAAAATCCTGAGTGATTTCTTCCACAAGTGCAGTGATCCTAATTGCTTCCTGCTTTCTTGATTATCAGATATAGGACTTCGCTACTTATACATGCTTAGCTCAGTAAGCAACCTAAACTTTCCTGTCAGGCTGAAATATCTGGCTTTTCTCTGTCCTTTGCCAGTTTCACTATTAGAAGTTAAACAAGCATTTTTAAGATGCAGAGATGTAGAAGTATAACTGGAATTAAAAAAGCAGTGAGGCCATTAAAACCCAACAGAATTCAAGAGAGGGCAGTTACATTACCTAGAGTTACAATACTCAGTGCTAACAGCATTTTTAAAAATATAAACCTACCCCAATTTAGGGCTTTGAACCATTCGTTAAGGGTTAGAAGGAACACCTCACCCCAAACAGCCCATAACTGGTCCTGATCAAAGGGGAGAACCCTCCTCTCAAGGTGGTGGATATCAAACAGCACACAGGACTCAGAAGTTCATCTCATCGAGCCTCTAAGTTGAGCCCAGCTATTCCCATCTCTTCCACTAGATCCGATGGGCAAAGCACTTAGCTGTTCCTGGAAGCTGAGCTTCTCGAATGCAATGCAGGAGAGCTGACCACATCTTCGGTGACATCAAACTATCTCAACCCTGAGAGTTACATAAAACCTGCACCTGGAACATGACACAAGGGCTTATTTTCACATAAGGCATTCACCTGGCTCCAGGTATTGCACCTGCAGTGCTTTTAGAGGCAAAATGTAGAAACAGATTTGGAATTTTATTCTTTACCCCACTGTGATATGCATAGGTCTGCATTATTTTTCCACTGAAAGAAGCTCAGATGCTACCAAAACAAGAATCTAGTTGTTATAAGGTTAAATACTTAAACAAATGGAGCATACATATCTAGTGAAGAAGAGCTCAGCATGCAGTGGGAGACATCTTGGAAACAGAATTGCAAGACAAGATGCAAGACCAGAGAGCAATTTGGACTAGTCTTTTATTGAACTACCACATTTGGAACTGGAGCTTGACATAGCTATGCAGAGGCTTTGCATCACATATGAAGGAAGTATGTGGCCCCAGGTCTAGAAAAATCCAACGCCCCCCGCTATTCTGACCACTTTGCAGAGAGCACACTACACAGAACTGCTTGCCAGGCATAGGAAGCAATGAGAAAGAAACATCTACAGCCAAAACACATCATCACACTTTGGAAAAATGTGCCCTGCACCCCCCAAAGCTGAGGGTTTCTCCTGAAGAATTCTTGCCTTGCACACAGCACAGCAGCTGTATGTTTATCTTTACTCTAAAAAAGAAAAAGCAGTGGTC
Organism: Gymnogyps californianus; assembly: GCF_018139145.2. Classification (NCBI taxonomy): domain Eukaryota; kingdom Metazoa; phylum Chordata; class Aves; order Accipitriformes; family Cathartidae; genus Gymnogyps; species Gymnogyps californianus. Next base: position 11,290,375 of record NC_059483.1, read on the forward strand.
CACAAAAGATAGGGCAGAAAATCGGCCCCTACACTGTTTAAAAAGGAAGGGAGAGAAGAGGAGGGAACATGTAACACTCTCCTAGGTAACATCGAATTGCTACTTCGGCTGCACAAGAATGAAGTAGAGCGCGACTCGGATAATAACCGTAACTCACATTTCAGAAGTTAGTTTGTTCAGCCAGGATCTTTCGCACTTAAAGGTACTAAAAAGCATGTCCTCTAGTGCACTTCTGCTGGAGCATTTTTCCAATAGGATCTGGACAGAATTCATTTGATATCTCAAAGGATACAACATATAGACCTCTGTCCTCCCTATGGTCTTTTATTTTTTTATGCACTCTGAAAGCATGGATCCAGAAGAGACTGGCCTGAATTCAAGTCATCTTAAGTACTTACTCATTCCCTATTTCAAACAGCTTTGATTTAGTGGTTTTACTTGAACCACCCAGAGCAATGCAAAGCTGAGGAAACCAGACTCGCCAATCTTTGTACATGTGTTATATATACTCAGGATTTATTCTTGGAGCCTCCACATTGAAACAGGTTTTCTGAAAACTTGCTCTTTACCATCCAAGAGTTCAGTCCAGGTCTACTACCAAACTGAAACCACACAGGCTGCACACAGAGAATTCTGGGCTTGCTGTCTGGCTTTGTTCATTGTTTTTATTTCTGCTGAGCCCTCCTGCTGCTATAGCTGCAAGTCCAACAAGCAGACATCCTTCTGATGAAGGGCTCCTGTACTCACAGTGCTCTAACGCAATACTCATCTCTCCAGTGCAAGAGTCGGTGACTCATCTAAATCGGTACCTGGTATCCAGGTGCCAGGGTTTCACTCCCCAACCAGAAGTTCATGCAGATCTGCAGATCTCCAGCAGCTCATTCAGTCTGGGATCTCTGCTGTACCACCCTATATTTGATATTCAAATTTCCATATTCAAATTCCACACATTCAGAGTGCTTTGCCAGGCAAACTGAAATAGGAGTTGTAACTATCCTGTTTAACAGGAAGCAGCCTGAAAGGAAAAGTCAGTTTCATGGAGATGTTTCTTCAAGGGTCTACAGCTGTCAAACACCACAGAGCTCAGCCAGCACAAAGCCATCACACCGCATGGTGATTGACAGCCAGATATAAACATCACCCCTGCTCCAGGAGTCTGTCTTTGGATTTGACAACACTCACTGGCCCATCTCTGGCCATAGATCACCATCAGAAAGTAGCTTTTTTGTTTTGTTTGTTTCCATCTGTAGGTTAAGCTCATTCCTCGTACAGAAAATGTAAAGTTTAAAATTTATTTTTTACATTGCAACAGAGATGGAAGTGCAGCACCAGAGGTGCCAAGAAGATTCTTGCAAAAGGTGTACAGTGGCCTGACTTAGGTGCCACTGCAACCCACAGATCCCAATCAGTCCCTCAAGAAAGTGGGGTGCAGCTGGGGAGAAGACAAAGACAAAAATGACAAGCAAATAGACAGGCAGCCTTTGGAGTAAATACATCTGCTTACAGCAGAACTCTACAGATCAAAGCTGCTGTTGAAGAGATACCCTCCGTCCTTCACAGGATTTCCCTACATAAAGGGAATGTTCCCTTTACAAAGGGAACAAGTGCATATTCTCACATATAGCCACTCACTCTTTCCAGTAGACCACGTGCCTGGTGAACCCACTCGACCAGCTAATCACAGGTGGTACAGTTCATCAGGTGGGTTCGTTGTGCAGCAGCATCAAGAGGCTGCCCAGCATTACACTGGCCACGCAAACCGAGATGATCAGGAACACGGAGTAGCCCAGCGGGCTGCAGCAGTCCATGGGCGTCCCAGTGCTGACTCCCGGCGCATTTTGCTTACCATCTGGACTCTTGGGAACGTTGAGACACCTTCATTTCTCTTATTGAAGAGTGTGCCTCAAGCTGGAAAAAACAACATAACATGAAATGCAAAGACTATTTTTCCAATAAATTAAATCTCTGTTGCACTTGACTTCCGCTGTGGTTCCCTTCCCCCTGAGAAGGCAAGGTCTGGCCAGCTGCACAAAGTCCAGGCAGCCCTGGGAAAACAATGGGATCTTTTTCTTGCCAGAACGAGCCTTCCCTTTCACCCTTCTAACCATGGCATGGAGGACACCCCCAGTGCGTCTGCAGGGGAGAGGAGTCTGTTGGCATAGCAACAGTACACCCTAACTCTCTGCTAATGAACAGGGATAAAATGTTTTGTTCTCATTAGGAAAAATACAGACACATTCCTGATTGGTGAGTAATGTCTCTGCCTCTGGGAGATTAGCTCAGAGCTGTGCAGCCTGAAACAGCCTCAATTCAGCCCACTGCAGTGCTTCCCTTGAACAGCCACTCTCCAAGGACCGCACGTCTCTCAAGGGCAAGCCTACAGAGCCTTCTGTAGCACTTTGCCTTCGGGCCTGAGACAGCTCAAGGCAAAAATAATGAGAAGAGGCTTGACAGGAGCAAACCAGAACAGGCACAATGGGAACACACGCCCTGGCCCTGCAGGAGCACAGCAGAAAAGCCAGCTCTTGCTGGTGCATTTGCTGCACCTGGGTCCCAAGCTACCGCCACAGCAGGCAGGAGTTTCTCTTTGTGCATCCACCACAGGTCTGCCTCGCACAGGGCTCAGATCAGCCTGTGACTCCAGCTCCCACTCCAGCCACTATTTCCCATTGCTGGGTGAGTAAAGGGACAGAGCAAAGAGCTGCAGTATACTCGAAAGCAGAGCTCAGCGACCATTAAGTGCCTGGGTGCAGAAAACTGAACAAGGGCTGCTGCCTACTGGTCTTTATTAGGATTTTGGCATCTAACATCAGCAAGATCCACCAGGAGGAATCACTTCGGCATTTGCAGAATATTTGCACAGATGCTGTTGTTTTCATCACTCATGTCTGTGTCTGGGTGCTGACCCAGGCTACTCTCTTGGCCTTGCAAGAAATAAAGCCTCCGCCCCACACAGGCAATACTGCTTCCCAAACCCTCTCCCCTCCAGATCCTGCTGCCACAGGGGCCAGCACAGCAAGTGGGAGAATCACAGTACTTCACCCTTTGCAAAGAGAATCTGGGGCAGAAGCAAGGCCAGATACCCCCTGCACAAACAAAAATCCAGTCTCTAATCACACATTTGCCATGCTTTTTGGCATAACCTGGTCTGCACAGCGCAAACACAGCCCAGCAGAATTAAACCGTGGAATTGCACTCCAAGCCCATGGTTCGTGGGTTCCTTGAACCATGAGTACACATGAACATCGTGAACAATGCTACCCTGAGTAGCATTCTCCTTTATGCTACTACTGGGTCCCATCCACTCACATCAGTTCACCTTGCCTTGAATTCAGAAGCTGTTGAGAATAGGGACTGCACACCTTAGTCCTCAAAGAGGACTTCAGAGAGTATTTCTAGGGGCTGAATAGGTACTCTAACTCCCTTCTCCCTCTGCTGGGAAACTGGTACTGGCCAGGATTAGTACCCCATGTAGAGATACACTCAGCTCCAAAGCAAGCTGGGATGTGGTAGAGTCCTCTTGCTCTCCCAGCCCCCTGCACTGCTGATGGAGAAATGGTGGGATTTGGGCTGTTAAGGCAGCCGCAGGCTGTGCTCCAAGCACCCGCTAACTCCCTTCCTTGGCCCCTCAGACTTTCACCTGCTCTTCCTCCCCTTCCCACTCCCTCAGGGCTTCAAACAGCTCAACTCAGCAGCTCAAAATGGTGCAGGAGTCAGCATCAGGAAAGAAGGGCCCTGATACCTCACGCCTTTGAGAAACTTGCACGTCCTGTAGGGAACGACGCTCCTTCAAACACTGCTGCTCTCGCTCAGCCACAAAACCCGTATGTTAACCTGTGCTGTGATCTGCTCATGGAACTGCTGGGACTTGATTTCTACTTTACATCCTTCCAGCTGAGAAATAATTTATTTCAGTCCCCTAGGCAGGAACTCAATTGCCTGCAAAGCCATCTTGGTCTGCTTAAAGGAGGGAAATAAACCAATGATCTTACCCAGCGGCCAGCCGAGCGGCGACAGACCCCGGCCTTGGCCAGCAGCCCCTGTCCAGCCTGCGGTGAAGCTCAAATCCCTCCCAGCCCACCGCAAGGCCGGAGGGGCCCGGGTGCTGTTTTCCAGCCTCCGGGCATTTTACTTGTTCCAGGCGAGATCCCTCCCCCAGCCCTGGTCAGAAAGGAAAAGCCGTGGGAATGGAGCTCAACACCCCGAGGTAGGCTCACCCCCAGCCGCCGAGGAGCGCTTAACTCCCTCCGTGCCGGCGGGCAGCCCTCCGCAGAGCCTGCCGCCGCAGGGATGCCTTGCTGGCGGGCCCTCCAGCAAAGGGTTACAGCTCCAGGACTGGCCCCATCCTGCTCCCCAGGCCGCACTGAGAGGCACTGCACAGGGGTCGGCTGGCCTGCAGCGGAGCCCTCAGCGCTGTGCCACAAGCGGGAGGACAGCCGAGGGCAGACCTGCCACTCACCCGCCACAGTCCCTCACGCTTTCCCAGGACGCCCATCGCTCCTGCTGCCCTACCTTTCAGTGCTTCCATCCTCCACCAGTACACAGGCAGCAAGCCACGAGAGGAGAGCACTCTTTCCATCTTTCCACGCTCCCAGCAAGTCCCAGAGGCTGCCCACTTAACAGAAAGATATCTTCATCACTGCATCGAAGCACGCTTTCTTCCTTTTGCTCCGCATGCTGCAGTACAAAGCAACCCTCGCTCCGCGCAGAGCGTGCGGTCAGCAATCAGCCGGCATGTCAGGAGTTAAGTTAGCATTTCCATTCTCCTGACCTGCACCAACACTGGCTGAATATCGAGCTATTCTTTGCAGCTTGATAAAGCATGAGAAAGCTGAAGGCCTCACACACTCCTCTTTTCACAGCTTGGCCCCCTGCCCACAAGCTGTCACTCCCTGGCACCCAGGGCAAAGAGAGAGAAGGAGGCCAAACTGCAGCCAGCTGCAATGAATCACTCGCTCCCCCCAGTTCCCTCCTCCCCAGGGAGCCTGGATCCCTCCTTCCGGCAAGGGGATAATGTCTGCCTGGCTACGCTGGCTTCTTTCACAGAAAGCGCCATCCTTTTCGGGGGCAGGGGGGCTCCTATTGCAAAAGCTGCTGCCGCAGAAAAGCGCAAAGCAGCTCCCAGCAAGGCCAAAGTACGAGGACTTCTGCTTAGCAGCTGGATGGGAATGCACTCCTGCAAGTGTTCAGCACAAACACCATTTAAAAATCTGATGTTGGCCATTTGTCTAAACTGCAGAAAATTCTGGAGGAAGGCTCAGGCACAGAATCTGATTTGAAGGAGACCACTTATCCCTTCATGCCCCGCTCATGCAATATTTATTTCAGGGACTGATTCCCATTGCAGTCCCTTCGTAGCTCCCCTTCTCCTCCTCACTACAACATCCAGCCCAATCACCATGTCTCATCCAACCACCACCACCATCCCCTCATATTTATTTTGAGAGGTTCCATCATACAAACTGCTTCCCTGCGTTAGAGTTCATTCTTCATTTTTAACATGAAGCAGCAGATGGAAATGCATCCAAATCTCAGGGTCAGCGGAGTCCAAGACAAAAAAGCAGCTGAGAAGGCACAGGAACACCAAGGTCACCACGTGCCTTCCTTGCGCTACAGGCTTGAGTTTGGAGAGCAAAGCCTTTGCAAGGTAAAGATGTCAGCTGTTTGCTTTCTGAGGAAGGGGATATTCATCAACAACACACACACAGACTCGGTCCCTCACCATCAGCCTAAGCATGAACTAACCAGTGGCACGTGGGATATTTCCATCCACTCATTTCTTTCTCCTGCAGAGAAAGGTGTTCACTGAACGGTAGACTGTCCCTGCCTCAACAGTCGCATCTCTCTCCCACTACAGAAAAAGGAGCTGCAAACTGCGGTTTTACTGGGAGAAGGGTTTAACCCCAAGCCCAGTGAAGGCAAAGTCTCGCTGCCTCCAAGGAGAGATGAGAGGTTGCTTTCCCAACAGCACAGGCTGCCACCTCCAGCACTCTTCTCCCACTAGCAAATCTGTAACCTTCCCTATCCCAGTGCCTCATATCCCTAACAGCCATACAATAGCGTCTACGCCCCTTTCCTCCATAAGGCACCCATTTAGGCTCCAAGTTCAGCCTACCTGTCTGCTAGTAGTGTGCTTCAAATTCAGTCAGTGCCAGGGCAGGATTACACACATTTCTCTTATCTCTTCCTTCACTTGTGGGGTGATGAAGGAAGAGTTGCACAATTCCCACCTGGCAGCCAGTACGTATTCAGACACTGACAAACTCATCAACTTTGTTTGGTCACCCAAGCGATCTACAAAGGATTTCTTTTATTATTGTTGTTATTTGGGTTTTCAGGGCGTTTGTTTTTACAAAATCTGGAACAGCACAAACCAAAATGTAAATAATGAAAAGAAACTTTTTTTTTTTTTAAAACAGAAGTGGGAAGGACCTTCACTATTCCTAAAGTTACTTTCATCACAAACTGAACTGAGTCTTAAAAATGCTCTTTCAGGGACACAGGCTGTCAAGAATCACAAGTAACCACATTCAATGCCATTTTATCACATACTCTGTCAAATGACACACTACATATGGATTTATCCCTTATGATACATTTATATACTTTATATATAGTATATAAACTTTGTAAGGTTTCTCTTGCACTCCTATACATCTACATCAATAAGTGCCTCCTCCACAACACCTGCAGCTACAAAACTAGTATATTGAAAAGATTATTACACTGAGCATCCATAAGTTAGCAAGCTCTGGAACTTGGGTTACCCCTTGTGCCAATCAAATACAAAACACTCCCTAACTGTACAGACACACACAGTTTTGCTGTGGGAATGCTAGCTCATTCAGCATCACCCTCCTCTGCCAGAAGGATCTCTAAATGCAAAGCTTAATAGAAACAGTTAATATCCCGAGTGTGGCTCTGAGCCATCTGAGCTCTATATGTAATATAAACGGGTTCATAATGCTCAGAATAGCACTCTGGAGTCCTAGTACAGACTAAGACCTCACTGTATTAAGTGTTGCGTAGATAGTTGTAGTGGTGCCGTTTTCTCTTCTGTAAAATTACTGAGCACCATATACAGGCACCAACTGTAACCCATATTTTACAGAAGTTAGGACACAGGAGAGCAATGTATACTTTTCAAATGTCTTTTTTTGGCAGCTAAATCAAGTTAGTATTTTCACAGACACACTGGGGGGAGGGAGGGAAGGGAACACTGAGGTTACTCTCTCGCTGGAGCAGACAGGCAAAAGCCCAGTTCAGCCAAAGCTCACTGAGGCTCTTTATGTTCCCGTTCAGTGACAGAGGTCACTTGTCGAAGACTGAACCAGATCTGGTACTGGGCTGCCTGCTAAGCGCGCTGGCAAAAGGATCTGAGCTATACCCTTCTCTGCAGTTGTTTGCGTTTCTTCAGGAACACCAAAGGCCTGGAGTCTGCTCCAATGCTGCTTGCACCGCCTTTGCTAAAAACATGCCTTTTAGCTCCAAAGTAAAATGTGCCTTAAATTCCTCATGCTCTGAAGAAAGGAAGCCCATACACAGGATCTATGAAGGTAATCGCTTGTGTTTGCCAAAACACTTCATTTAAGCAAATTCTAATTATTTTGGCACAGATTTCAGGATATTTTCCTACCATAAATACAGGTTAGATCCATGTTTGAGCAGATCATCCTGTGATCCTCTTCAGGTTCACACTGCACGGCGGGTGCTGCAGCCTCCTCATACTTCCCAAGCATCCAGAAGTCACAGCTCTTCAATTCATTGATTTTTAAGAGGCACCAGGTCACACTTTCTGGCCTTCAGCTGACCACAGTTCATGAGCTTTCTGCACATTTCTGGCTTAGGAACTGTATGTGTTTGAAGTGAATAGAGACTAGATGCCTTTTGGCAAGATGCCTGAGGCAAAGGCCTCAGGAGAGAAATCCACCATTTCCCAGGCTGATACAAATGGACAGGCATCCCCTTACTTCAACTTTTATTCCCTATTTGTGAAAAAGCTGAGGGAGCTGGCTGGGAAAGGAAGAGCTGTAGGGTCCAACACAGTAGCAAGTAGTGTACTCGAAGAAATATCTTACAAGAGAAAACAGAAGTAGACAGCCGAGTGCTTAAAGAGGGGAGCCCTCTGCAGAAACAAGGCAAATACCACTGCAGAATAATCTCTTAATATAGGTTGCTCCTTCAGATCTGCACTAGCCTGAATGCCCTGATGCAGTGAGAGAAAACACTATATGATGGGGAGCAGGAAGGGGCTATGTATGGGCATGAGCAGGAGGAGGCTATGTATGAAGAAGGACATTCTCCTCTCAGCTAAAAAAAGCTCTGGTTTTCAGCACTGTTTTGCCTTTCCTCTGCTGTGTTGTTTCCCAGCTGAGAGGAATCCCCTCAGACCATTGCACAGTGTCTGATCAGAGCCTGTCCTGCCTGCTGCCCCAGCACAGGGCTCCCCAGGCACTGCTCGAAGGGTAAGAGACAGAAGTAAAAGGGAGCACTAAAAATGTGCCTGCCAAGGGTTGGGTGCCAGCACACTCTCCTGAGCTAAACAGAACAAGTGGAAGGCAGGAAGAGAAACTTTCACAAAGCTGTTTCTTAAACCAGATTTACAGGGATACAGTGAAACAGAGTAGGGTCATGGGTGAGGGGAGATTGAACAAGTTAACAGCTAGCCAGCTAGACTGCCATGAGAGACTGCAACCTACAACAGATTTTCACAGGGAAACACCAAATCCAAAATTGTCACCTGCAGACCAGCTGGGAGCTCCCGCTGCCTCCGCTCTTACTGTACCATTGCAATGCAATCACAACTACAGTACTACCCTTCCTCCCTGAAGTCCCTGTTCCTCTAAGAGGAGGTCATACTCAAAGCTATCCTTTCTCTTTTTTGTGTGCCATGAGGGATGAGGATTTGAAAGTCTGGGTTTTGGCAACTAAAGTAACTGCTGTGAAAATGTTACTGGAGATTTTTTCCAGAACAGGTAAGAAGAGCCTTCCAACTTCTTGAAAAGGTAGTGTGTACAAAGGCAATCTGGTGCAGAGCTGTAGGGACAGTAAAAATGGAAGTCCTGCTGCTGTGGTGGACATTCCCGAGGCTGTCGGTGTGGGAAAGAGGATGAAGCTGGCTGCTGCTTTACCAGTAGTCACTCAGGAGACAAACTGTCGAGACCTACAAAAATTCTGGCGGTCTCAGGAAGAGCAGTTTCTAGGAGGAAGATTTTTCATGAGGATATTCTTGACTGTTGGTTGAATAACTTTTTTGTTCCAGACTACAGCTTAAAAAAAAAAAAGCGCCTTCCTGCTATTGCTTTGCCATTCAAGACATTGTCATTGTCACCTTTCAGATGTGTAAGCATAAGAGACAGCAGCAGCTGAGCTGTGGTAATTAGGAGGGAGAGATGTGCAGGCCTTCTCTCACATCTTTCTGTTAAGATGCAGTTTACACTTTGGCAGGTTTAACAGTCCCCAGTGAAAATAAGCCATCTGCATCTACTCCAGCAGACCATCCTCATTTCTGAATCCTTCAAATAGTTCTAGAAAAATCAGCGTTGCCTCCCTGCTTTTTATCAGGCCCAAATGCAGTCACAAAACCATTAATTCTCTTACAGTAATACATGAACACTGGCTCTAGCCCTGTTCGCAAGACATCTACTTCAAAAAATATTTTCCCATTTTATTCAAGCATCTACTGAGTTCAAGGTTTCAGTGCTCTCTCTACTTGCAGCAGGGAAGCTAAGAAGGACGGGACCAACCTCATTCAATTCTATTCACAAGCACCCTTCCTGAGGAAAGCCAATAACTTTCGGAGAGTCTCTGCAGACTTTACTCCACCGCTTTGCACACTGAAGAATGGCTGGTTGGTAATCCTCTTTTCACTCAGTGAGCACAAACCCAAAGGTTTTCATTCCTGTGAGCTCAGAAATTTCCATTTCCATTTGAGAGAGACATTTTCCTGGCAGTTCTCAAAAGATGCATTTGTAAAATAGGAAACAACCTCAAGGAATGCTAAAGCAAAGGAAGAAAGCTGTACGTGGACAGTCTTTCTACCTCAGCCAGGAAAGGAAATTCCTTCTCAGCACTGATGCCCCATAAACACAACCTACTCTGCAACTACCAAATACTTGATCAACACAAAGTGACCGGCTGTCCACCCTACCTTGTACAAACACACAGCATTTTCCTAGGTGTTGGTTTCAGATCAGCTGGGCAACAGCCACCAAAATCTCAAAAGAAAGAAAAAGTCCAGAAACACTTATTTCTGTGTGCATGCCAGACAAGAAAGGAAAATAAGGGGCGCGTGTCGGATGGCTGGGACAAATTACAGAGAGGTGAAGGTATTCTAGTGAACTCACTACAGGGAAGACACACTCATGTCAGTGATTTTTAAACTTGTAGTCCATAGTCTTTTATTGTCTGCAGAAGTAATTAAAAAATCAAATCCATTGCCATATCTCTATTGGAAAATGTTTAGAAGTCTGCAAACCCAAGAGGTTGAAACTTGCTTCTTTCAAGTGCAAAACATTTAGATGGCCCAAAGCCAAGTCGCAGAAAAAAGCCCTAGTCAGTAGCTCAGGAATGCCAGCTCTTAACACAAACCAAAAGCATACAAACCCTCTGGTCAGGCAATTCACAGTATCATCTCCTACCAAAAACTCACTTAAAATTGCACTCTTAAAATTGCAGCTATCGTCCACCTCCTTGATTCTATGCCAGGGAAACCTAACTGAAGTCTCACTTTGACACTCTCCAGAGCAGTCAGCTGAGCGAGCTATTTTTCTTACCTTGCTTTGGGGAATTCCTGCTTAGCATCTCTGTAAAGAGAAACAAGGTGGCTTCATGCCGCATCAGGCAGGATCCCTTCCATCACTCCCAGCTCCTTAGCAAAGGCATTCCTGAGGCGCACTGTGCCCTAATAAATCAACACAAGCGCTCCAGGTTTCCCCGGCAGCTGGAAGCTGGAATTCTGCAGTGAAGGCAAACACCTCCCCAGCTAAAGCAAACACAGAGGGAGCCCCTGCTGAGTGCCCACAGCTACTGTCAAAAGAGGGACGAGAGAGAAGGTGGGGATCATAAGGCAGCTGGCCGACAAAAGGCAATCCAACTTAAAGACAGAAGATGGCCATGAGTCCGGCCCTGACCTAGGCATTCCTCTGTGCAGGCATGTGCTTGCCAAAACTTTTTATCAGAGCAAAACCACAGAACATTTTTAGAGCAATGACCATCTTGCCCCTGACATGGATGGTAGTTTTGCCTTTAAGAGCATTTATTTTAGCATTTAGAAGACTCGTGCAAAAGATCCTGCAAAAATACAGAACAAAAATAGCCCAGTCTTAAACAGCTTGTAGTTTGACTCTAAAATAAACGAAGACAAAGGAAATAGTACTGATCAGTATGAGCAGCAGTCAGCTCAGCAGAACAAGAGGACTGCTGTTTCCAGGGGTAAAGGGAGGTGTTCGGGGTTTTTTTCCTTTTTAAACTATACAACAGAAAAGACCTGATGAAAGATTTTAGAAAAGAATTATTAGGTGGGTTGGCATACATTTACGGGCCAACCACCTCTCACACAGAAACCAAACCAGTATTTTTCAAAAGCAGCACAAGGAAACAACAGAGGCTAATGTTACCAGACAAACAGCAGCAAGAGTCCAATTTCCAGCACTAACATTTGCTAGATTGCGTACAAAAAACTAGATGGGCTGCTTCAATACTTCATTTTCAATTGCACTTGGTGAGTATGGGAAAGGAGTAGCCAAGGCAGGGCTGAAACAGTGACAGTAAAAGAAAAGCAAAAGAGTTGACTGCCTCAGATGCTCTTACAACAGGCACAAACCCATCAATACCTTAGAAATAAATCTCATTTACTAAAACAAAGGTGTCTTCCTCAGATGCACCCTGAGAGCTGGAGTAAATACCCAGATTTCAACATCTCCCACTCCCAATGGTTATGCTCTCCCACAGGGAGTTACCAGGGAGAGCCTTCAGTGCACAGATGGGAGGTAGCGCAGGATAAGCATGAATAAATTCCACTTATGTCAAACCTGATCTGTACTGCAAACCCAAGTCTTCAGCTTCCACGGCATCATTTGGAGCCCTCACTTTGAGACCACTGTAAGGCATATTTTCCTTCCCACTCCCTTGAAGAACCACCAGATCCCAGTCTATAAGCAAATACTGCCTTTAAGGGAAATCCTGGTCTACCTACACATGGTTAATCGAGACACACACGCCAGGCAGTTAACAGTGCACAGCAATGGTGGAAAGCCAGCAGATCCATCAGTAGGCGAGTGCCAGGAGGTCTCCCACCACAGATCATCCCCCCAGCCCCCAAAAAACAAACTCACAGATTGCTGCATGAGATTCAGCCTGCAGAGCTGCGTGCTGTTTGGGAAGACCCTGAGTGGCAGCAGGGCACTTAGAAGCCCTGGGTCTCAAGAAAGGAATCACAGATGAATGTGTTGGGTGAAGGACTCCTACATATGCATATGTGGAGAGAGACAGACACAAAGGGGGGCGGGGGTGGGGGGGTGGAGAGAGAGACAGTGAGACTTGTCTCCAGGCCTTGTGCTTATTTTGACCTTTCAGTTAAAGATTCTCCGAAAAGGCACTGTTCAGCCCCAAGCCTGATGAGACGTCTTGGGAAAAACAGAGCACAAAGCATCACACATGAATAAGCACAGCACCATAATACGATCTTGATATTCCCACCCATCCATATGGCCAAAAAAAGCAAAGTCCTTCAGTTCAAACATTGGCAGCAGCAATATGAAACTAATGTGTTAATTAGCAGACTTCACAATCCAGTACAGGACAGAGATTGCTGATGTTGGCTATTATATAGTCAATCAGAAACCAAATAGAACAAGTATCACGTTAGTTAACCCATTCAGAACAAAGTTAATAATTTGCTAATTGCAGGTTTCTGGAGTGAGCAGACCAAAGTCTGTTCTCCAAACCTCCTTTCTCAGGGATATCTTAAAATGTATTTGGTATGGCAAGCTCTCCATCATTCACAACTCTTCTCTCCATTAACATTCAGTCTCAACTTAGATGTTTAGCTTAAATTCAGGAAAGCCCACTGCCTTGCTTTACACAACATCAGACTAAATGAGCTCAATGATTTGTCTGGCCTTATGAAACTAAGTTAGTTTTCAGCCTGTAAACAATCACAAGTTATTCTGAAACAATCATAGGCTAAACTACAACATTCATCAGATTTACTTCTTGTATAGGATTTTCACATTGAATGCAAGAGAAGATTAATGAAAGTAACTGAAATTACTTAAATGCAGTTGGAATTTAACACTGTTCCTCAGTGTACATGGGTTTACACACCTACTACTTAATAAAACTACTTTCCTAGAAAGTTTAATCAGTGCAATAAGTACCACAAGACAGGTCAGATAGAAAGATCAGCATAATGGTGAAATAAATACTGTGAGAAATATAAAGAAGATTTCATTCTCAGGAGACATCTGAAGTACAAACCTCAAGTTAACACTCCTGTCATGAACAAGATTCTTTATATCCAGGATGTACCACTTGCATAAAAAATTTAGACCTAAACAAAGTTTGGGAGAAAAAAAACAGGGATGAGGAACACAATTGCATTAGTCTTGGGGTTATTTCTAAAGCACAGAAAAACAGAAATCAATTGCAGCAGGACTAGTCAGAGTCACATAATTTAAGGTAAGACCACTCTAACTTCCTGCCTAACACACAGGCACCGTTCCATTTTACCCACTCACACCTCCACAAAACCCATTAAGTGGTTCTGTGAAATGTAGTGGTTTATGGCATCTAGACTAGAGGCCTTTGGAGGTCAAAACATAAGTTCACTACTCTCCTAGTAGTTTGCTCCAATGGCTCCATCATTCTTTCTGGCAGCAAGGCCAGTCTAATTTCTTATTTGTTTGCCTTCTGCCTTGAGCCATTAATTCTTTCTCTGTTGGATTAAAGAGTAGCTCCTCAGAGTCAGTTATGCACGTGCTTTAACCAAGTCACCTCTCAACAGCTTTTTTGGCAATCAACAGATCAGTCCTGTCAGTCTCTCATTACAAGACACCTTCTTGAGTGCTTGAACAACTTTTTTTTTTTTTTAAATAGCAATTTGATTGTCATCCCCCTCACCTCCTTCCCTTCTTCAGGGTCACTGCTTTGGTGAAGCACACCATCGGTGAACGATCAGCATCTCTGGCACACAGAAGTCTATACTTGCCTGTGTCAGATGCTATTTTACTAGATCCGTTTTACAGCATAACGGAGGAGCTACAGAAATCATAGACTGCAAAGATTGTATCAGTTAGCCAACAGTCAATTATCTGACTCTGCTGAGTGTAAGGAGCTCATATCTTTCTTAGTCACCATTTAATCATTTCTCCAAAAGCTCTAAGGAAAACTTCACTACCTGATCCCCATTCTGCGAAAGATTTGTGTACTATTCAGGATCTTCAAGCAAGAAAATCCCAACAGACCTGTCATTTCCAGCCATGGTTTTGACTTTGCCCTCAGCATTGCCTGCTTCTCTGCTGAATCAACATTAGCAGTGGCTTTAGATTTATTTCCAGAATACTGATGAACTACTGAACAGCACAGAGTATGGTACTGATGCTTGCTGAACACACCTACTAGGAATACCACTTTCTGAGATGTCCCCGGTAACCCATGATTTCAGATGCGTCAGCCTTTATTTTTTTAATTAAATAATTATGAGGTATGCTGTTGATGTTGGCATAGATCAATTATTCATACCATTGTACGGCTCCAACTCAAACATCCTAAGAAACACATTACATGAACACAGTCACCTGCTGCCGTGTACTCACGTGTTTCTTTCCAGCTGCTCTTACTATTAACACAACCAAACCCTTCAGGGGTATACATCTTCTGAAGTATACATCAAAACCAGTAACTACCCATCTCAAATCTCCCCAAAGACCCGAGTTATTCAAGATCACTGCACGAAAAGCACTAATCCCTTGTAGATGTTAACCAGGCACTCCATATCACGAGGACTAGTACCTCCTACTACTTCTGTTCGAGCAGGAGGCCCATTGAACTTCCACCTCCAACCAGCATTTCCATTTAGTGACAGTTCTCATTTTGTGTTATGTGTCGAATGCACATCTAAGTTCACAAAGAGCACAAGGCAGAGAGCTTATGCTCTGTGTGCAGGCAGGAGCACAGGCCAAGGTTTGGGTGCAGGTCAGTGTGACAGCAGGAAGGGCTCTGCCCATTATACCACTCAGAAGGAAAAAATTCCAAGGCGATAACGTAGAATGAGACATGCGGCTTTTATCAATCCTTACCTTGGCATTTTCAAAGCAAGAAATTTACTTGCCATTGTGAACCCCCCAGCTCAGCTACCCGGGAACACTAATACCTGGCTGTTTATCAGGGACACTATCCTCTTGGATGAGATCCTCAAC
Source organism: Gymnogyps californianus (assembly GCF_018139145.2). NCBI lineage: Eukaryota > Metazoa > Chordata > Aves > Accipitriformes > Cathartidae > Gymnogyps > Gymnogyps californianus. Next base: position 11,305,794 of record NC_059483.1, read on the forward strand.
ATAGCTCCAAGTAGCAGGAACATGCAGCCTGTGAAAAACTGGTGGCAGGGAAGGCTACCTGTCGGTTTTCACAGCAGAAAGTCTGCTCATATTTATGCATCACCGCTCAAGTGAACTGCCTGACTGCTTTTGTTGATCTGCTCTCAGCAACCTGTTCTTTCAGTAGGAACACCAGGAAGAAGCTACGCTGGGACTGGGCAAGGGAAAAAAACACCCTGTGGACATAGTGAATGGAAATTCCCCTACAAATTAGAATCATAGAATGGTTTGGGTTGGAAGGGACCTCAAAGATCATCTAGTTCCAACTCCCCCGCCACAGGCAGGGACACCTTCCACTAGACCAGGTTGCTCAAAGCCCCATCCAGCCTGGCCTAGAACACTTCCAGGGATGGGGCATCCACAAATTCTCTGGGCAACCTGTTCCAGTGCCTCACCACCCTCACAGTAACCAACTTCTTCCTTACAGCTAATCTAAATCTACCCTCTTTCAGTTTAAAGCCATTACCCTTTGTCCTATCATGACATGCCCTTATAAAAAGTCCCTCTCTGGCTTTCCTGTAGGCCCCTTTAGGTACTGGAAGGCTGCTATAAGGTCTCCCTGGAGCCTTCTCTTCTCCAGGCTGAACAACCCCAACTCTCTCAGCCTGTCTTCATAGGAGAGGTGCTCCAGCCCTCTGATCATCTTTGTGGCCCTTCTCTGGACTCGCTCCAACAAGTCTGTGTCCTTCTTATGTTGGGGCCCCAGAGCTGAAGGCAGTACTCCAGGTGGGGTCTCACAAGAGTGGAGCAGAGGGGGAGAATCACCTCCCTTGACCTGCTGGTCACACTTCTTTTGATGGAGCCCAGGATACGGTTGGCCTTCTGGGCTGCAAATGCACATTGCCAGGTCATGTTAAGCTTCTCATCAACCAACACCCCCAAGTCCTTCTCCACAGGGCTGCTCTCAATCCACTCATCGCCCAGCCTGTATTTGTGCTTGGGACTGCCCCGACCCATGTGCAGGACCTTGCACTTGGCCTTGTTGAACTTCATGAGGTTTGCACAGGCCCACCTCTCAAGCCTGTCAAGGTCCCTCTGGATGGCATCCCTTCCCTCCAGCGTGTCGACCGCACCGCACAGCTTGGTGTCGTCGACGAACTTGCTGAGGGTGCACTCAATCCCACTGTCCATGTCACCAACAAAGACGTCAAACAGCGCCAGTCCCAATACAAACCCCTGAGGAATGCCACTCATCACTGCTCTCCACTTGGACATCGAGCCATTGACCACAACTCTGAGTGTGACCATCTAGCCAATTCTGTAAGTTTATTTGCAGTGATGCTCTGCATTGACTTTTCTAGCAGCTTTTTGGGACACCTTCACACATCAAAGCCCAAGCCACACCACAGTAGTCATTTTGACTAAATCTACTTTAGAAATTGATTAGACCATTGATTTTTTCATAGCTTAGAGACAAAGTGACCTTTCCATCCCACAAAAAACAAAGGGAATTAACACATGTAAACAGAGTCTTCATTTTAAAGGAAGTGTTTTGCTCCCTTAGAAAGGAAGTCCTGTAATACTTTTTTTTTCTTGAAGCTCTCAAAAGATCAATTCTCCTTCCTCCACTTGAGCTTTTCACCTTTCTGTCTAAAACAGGCCAAAGGGACAAGACTTCTCAGAGCATATACAGAAGAGCAGCCTGAAGACAAACACAAGACACAGATCTTCCTATAGGTCACTGAGTGGTAAAGAAATCAGTACCAATTTGTAGACTAACAAATTCTATTTCAGTCAAGTGAAGCAGCATCACAGAGAACAGTTCCCAGTAGACGTAACAGTTTCATAAGCACAAAAAGTTTAAGGCTTTCTCTATGCAGAAAAGAGTTTTTCTTCATTAGTATTCATTTTTCTTCAGATGTATTCTTCATTACAGAGTGGAACAACAAGGATGCTCCATGTGTTTATACTGGTTGAAACCATTTCCCTCGTGAATCAGTGCATGCATATGATTTCTATCTGCTTAAAATAAACACATTGCATTTTGGGCAAAGTTCCATCATTAGGACCTTCTGCCTTCTGGTACTTCCTACATGGTGCACTTGGGGATGCAGATTGCAATCCTAGAGCTGAACAGCCAGGTGTCATTTGTTTTTCGATGATCCAACAGGCTCTGGCAGCCTGCAGAGAACACGGAGCCTGTAATTGTCACTGCAGCACCCATTAGGATTACACTGTGCTGGCAGCACTGGGAGGAAGGTAAACAGATGCATAGCCCAATGGCTTTCAAACATTCAGGAGGCAATACAGGAAAAGGATGAAACCTCAGAACTGCAAGTGCAGGTCATTCTCCTCTAACAGCTTTGCTCAGCGCAGCAGCAGCAGCATCCTGGGACTTGCATGCTGCTGCTAACCACTTGCCCCAGACACAGACACAAACCTTCGATCAGCAACAGAACATCAAACTGCAAAACTACTTAACCAGAAATGTTCAAGTTTCTTGGGGCTGTGCAAGCAGAACGCCGGCATGCAAGTTCCTCCCAGCAGTACGCCCATCACTGTCATCACCTGGAAGGTAAACACTATTCAGATGTTATTTGGCTGTAGCTAATAGTTTGGCATGCATAGATCCACTGCAAGAGCTGTTGCTATAGCAGGTCTGTGGTGGTGCGATGCTGCAGATGTATTTGAATCGTTGGCTCCAAAATAGCATGAGTCTGCAATATGGCCATCAGCTTGCCTACTCTTTCTACTCTTTACAACCTTTATTCACAGTTTTCAACAGAGACAGCTCTCCACAGTGTTGTGAAGCCTAGTTACGCATTATGGAACAGTGGCCAGTATCAATATGGGTCGTTAAGGAAAGCTTCATGATGCCACCACCCTGTATGTACAGGCCTCGGTACCGCAATGAAATAGAACAATTATTTGCAAGACCGTTGATGGCAAGCAGGTCTTCTGTGTTTTATGGACAGAAAATGCATTTACAAGGTTCAAGTATCCAGAACACAGTACTGTTACTACAACACACAGGAATGGTTTTAAAATACAATACGCAAGAAAGCCTGATTTTCAGAACTACCCCAGAAGCCTTTAGGTTTGTGGCACTCTGCTGAGCTTGTTACTGAGCCTACGGACCCAGGCTTTCACTTCCCCTGCAAATCAGTTCAGTGTTGAGAAGGAAGGGGGCATGGTGACTTGGACACCATGAGGACAGAGACTTGACTGTCCCAAGCCCAGAAAAAGCAAAACAGGCTAAATGGCTCTTTCATCTGTTCCTGTGCAGCTGCTCATATGGCCACACTGCCAGCACACACAGCCCCTACTCCCCATCTCTGCTGCTGTGGCGAGTAACCTTGCAGGTAGCTGCCCTCTCGGTAGCACAGAGCACAAGAACAACATTTGTAGGGCAGCTGCTCTACCTCGCTGCTCCTTTTTCTTTAGCTCTACATCAACCCAGCAGTGCTGGGCACAGAGTACAACCAGACGCTCCAGCACTGGGACTCCAATTGCCTGTTACTGTGGCCAAGGAGCTCAGTATACTGAGTCCCTCGGGGATGGCAGTGCCGCAGGGACTGCTCTGCCTTCTTGCCAATTCACATTTTGCCTATGCTGCCAAGACAACAAGCTGGTAGCAGGCACCCAGGGCCATTTTGTAATTGCACATGCACCTCTGTAGGCTGCCACACATCTGGAGAACATTTTCTGGTTACAAATCCCCAAAAGACAGGGAAAATCTAGAACAAGGAAACAAAGAAACAGTAAGAGTCAGTGCTACCCGTTACAGTGATAGCAGTCCCCTAGAAGGCATAGTCATGCAAGGGAACCACACCTCTTCATTGTAGCCATGAGAAAGCTGCACTGACATGCAGCAAAAAGCCCTTAAAATCTTTGCCTTAAATCTCTCTCAATGGTTGCAGGTTGACCTGAAATGCAATCCAAAATATGTTTCAGCTAAGCTAAGGATCAGAATATAAATTCACAAATGCCTTAGTCTCCCTAAGTCCTTCAACATTTCTGCAGTCTCATTTCAGCAATTTCTCTCAAAATGCTGAACTAGCTAAAAAGAGTTGGCAAATAAACAGAGCCCCCGGTTACTACTTCTGTTTTCCACAGCAGCACACATAGCTCCCATGCAATTAATTCAGCTGCACACTTGTTTTACCATTCTCTTGGGCAGAATCATTCAGTAATGGACTGCAATCTGTATGCAATAAGTCGAGCAGTATGCAAATAGAGATCAAAACATGGATGACAGTGGGATTCAGAAGTCCAGGAACTGCTTTTGCACTACAGCTCTCCAGCACATACATTTTTTGGCTAGACTAAAGGTAGGAGACAGCGCAGGACAGGTGAGAAGAGCTCATGACTCTAGTGTATGGAAGACAGCAGACAGATGATCCCAGAAGAGTTACCAAAATGCTCTCACATATGATAATTTACTATTAGGTAATTCACTAACAGAATTGCTCTCTCCAGCATTTTAAGGTTAGTCTGATGCAAAAAAAGATCAAAGCTGAAAGTACTAAACAGAAAGTTGCTGTAGGACCATTAAATCCAAGCTGTCCAAAACCCTACACCAACTTCAGTGATAACATCATTTCTGACAAAGTCTGGCCTGGCAGGAGCATCTCTGAAGCCCTGATTCCTGTGCTTTAAATTCTTGTTGTCTGAAGGACTTCCAGCTGAGCACAGAGCACTTACAGGGCACTGTCAGGAGCATGTTCTCAAGCGTTTGCTTGGCCAGCTGTTCACGGAGGTTGGCAGTTCTTTATGGAGATTGCAGAGCCCAGAAACTCCTCGCTGTATCACACAGGAGGATGGGGCATGGCCACTTGTAAGAAACAGAGGGATTTCAAGAGCGCACATTCTCCAGGAGTCAGGACCAGAGAGGGGAAACAGGCTGCGTTCCAGTTGATAGGGTAACTCCACACGAAGAATAGGGAGGTCACCTAACCAAAATGTGAAATGGTGCGGTATAGGAGAGCTAAAGGAACGGAGATTGAAACAAAAATAATTTTGAAATAGGCACACATGGGCAGAAACCCTAAGCTGAAAACACTACTTCTATGTAGTAATTTTCAGAATTGTTATAATAGGGTAAGATGTCAAATATATCCATTCTATTTATAGAATGACATGCAATTTAGTCAGAAAACTAGTTTCATCAGCATAGACAAATGCTTGAATACAATCAACTTCCCTCACCTGCACAGTCCCAGGCACAACTACTCTCCTGCCACAGCAGAGCTGCAGAGAAGGGAAGGACACAAGAAAGACCACATTCTCCTCGTGATAACTTCAGCAGCAGTACGAATCCCATCATTGCAACTCAGCTGACAGGCAATACTACATTATGCTGAGATAAGCTGACACACATGTTTTTTCACTGAAACCCAGAAGCTCCAAAGGCAGCACTGCCTTTAAATTCAGAATTAAGGAAAAGTACAAAAGAGAATGAGAATGGTGATGACTTGAAATTCTGTGCACCTGCAGATACAAAGCTTGTCAGCAACAGCAATCCATGTAGTTAATACCTTACAGCTGTGTATCCCAATGGCTCACCACAGATTCTAGGTGGGTATTTGGAGCAAGCAGTCACACAATTCCTAAACTCCAGCCATCAATACAGAACCAGCCTAGCTAAACCACCACCAGGAACAAAGATCAATCCACCTACAGCCCCTGTGACTTGGGGACAAAAGACTTTCCACATGAGATAGAATGGGAACAGATACAAGTAGCAAGATAAAATTACAACGTTCAGATACTTCAAGAAGGGAAACCAACTATCATTTCCTAAAAGGGAGTAGCTATGAAGTTGCAGGAATTTTGAGAGCAGCAGCACTGGTGCAGAGCAGAGGCTGAGGAAACTCAACCCACCAGTTCCATGCTGTTCTGTAGTTAAACTTCAAAGCCAAAAGCAATGTGAAATCTCACATGTTTGCCAGGCACAGGAGAAGTGTTCTAACAGTACTTGCAGTGTTTATACTGCAAGCAAATAACTGAAGTTCACATGCAATTAAAGTCTGGCATCTGGGAATTTCCTTAGGATCTATATCATTTGAAGATTCACCTCACATTTTGATCAACATCTAAAATATTCCTATCCCATCATGCTAACACAAAGTTATTTTCTACTTCATTTCTCCCCCCTTTTCTTTCTTGGGGGTGGCAGGCAGGATTTGAAAGTGAAATTCTAACATTAAATTCAGGATATTAGAAATAATTTAAAAATTGATTCAATCAAAAAAACCAAATCCACCTAAACTGACACCATTTGTTTCTTCTTTTTTTCCCCACAAGCATCAGGAGGCAGTACTTAATTCTAGTTAACGAAAAGGAGACCTAAATTGCTTCCTGCAACCTCAAAATAGCTCAGATATCTTAGTTACTACTTGGCTAAAAAAAAGTTATTAGCAGTGAAAACAAGTCCTCTGCATTTATTACTTAAGCAGTTGGGGAGAAAAAGCAGAGCCTTAAAGAGATCACACCAAAGCACTGTGGTTCTTCCATTAGTCAAGGCTGCATGTCGGTACAGGCTGAAACATCCTGCTTCATGTTTTCGCACCTTAGCAAGTCTGAGCTCCGGCAACTACAACCCAGGCCAGTTTATTAAGCAGAGGCGCATCTCAGTTATCACTATAGCAAAGCATAGCATGAAGGCTGATCCTATAGGTTCTAGAGAGCTACACAGTTAGCAAAAATCCCTCCAAGTGGTTTTTAGAGGGTCCCTAGACTCAGCGTGCCAAGGGGGAAGGTCTTTTGGCTCTCACCACTGTGCTGGAGTGGAGACTGTGCAACACATGAGATTACTGTTTCCCAATTGAATTAAGCATCTACTCTGCCTCTTGGAACAATGGTATCATGTCACAAGACCGTGCACATGCTCCTAATGTCTCAAATGCTTGTCCCTGAAAAACACATGCAAGAATTTTCTAAGAACTGTCTTCCGGCACTGAGACCAAACCAGACAATGCTCAAATAACGATCAATATGAATCTTCTCTAAAGACATCATCACAACCATCAGGTCATCAAAGACGCCTCCAATAATAGGACAAGGAAAATGATACCAGCACAATGAAAGACCAGCTGGCACATTCCCATAAAGGCAAAAGCAGCCCTCCTGTGGTTTTGATGAACAGCAGAAGATGAATCCTTTCAGATACAGTAATCCTGCAATCAGATACTCACAAGAACCGCAAATAAATGCGAATGAAATCCAGGGCTTTAACAGATTATGGGGAATGCAAAGGAGAGTCAGTAGAAGGCACCAGCTTTCCAGCACACGGAGCACAAAGACATTTCACTGAAGATCCAGGTGAGCGAAAAGGGCACCCGTCCAACCCCTGCTTCCTGAAACTAGCTCATATCTAGAGGGCTAATTCTTACAAGAAAGCAGGCAGGCTCATGCCTCCTCTGACTGCTACCACCCTGCAAGCTGGGATGAATCAAGTCCTATCATCTTCCTCCAGGATGCCCTTATGCAAGATTGGGAGGGTTCAGCTCAGAACTGGGCTACAACAGCCAATTTGAAGTTTCAGGGGAAAAAGCCCAACAGCTACAAACAAACAAAAAAAGAACAGATGGAGAGGCTGCCAGAGAGGAGGAGAAACTGAAGTCCTTGTGAGTTTGCTCTGAGGCACAGCAGGAAGGACTGACACAGAGAGGAAGATGACAGAATAGAAATAACATGAGTCTGACCAATTCAGAGGTAGAGCTTTTACCACAAAAAATACCAAGCATTTGTGGGAAGCGGCTGCTTCACCTTCTTCCAAACTTCCCCTCATCTGTTGTTCTCCCTCCCCAGGTGCCACTAAAGCATAAAGCATTTCTTCTACTGTAAAAGATACCACGCCTCCCTGTACCCAACACTGCTGGCTAAATGAACCACTCCAGAAAGCAAATAACAATAGTGGAAGACAGCAAGTGCAATTACTTTTGTTTTCCTGTTGGACAGTACTGGATAGCACACACCCCACACACAGACAGCCTGAGTGGGTGCTTTTTCCTTCAGAGCACGCCTGACATACAACTGGCATCGCTTATTTGGCACGCAGTCTCTCACCAGGCACATGGGGCCACCTTCAGCAGCAACAGATACTTTCCAGACTCGTTCAGCCCTTGCAGTCTCTGCTGACGCTGCCAGGAAAGCCCAAGTGTGCCAGCAGCAGCAACACTCGCAGAAACAACCCTGCTTTACACAAAGACTGGCACTGAAGCAAAGGGAATGGCTCTGTGCGCTCCTTGCAACCCTCTGTCAGCTATTCCCTCTGCCCTTATATGGGAACATCCCGTGGCCCCGCTGGGAATATGATGCTGTTGGTGGACATGAAAGGTAAGGCAATACCTGAGCTGTCAGCACGTGAGGACGGAATTTTTCTTTTCTGAAAAGCAAGCAGAGTCTAGGAGCCCAAACTCTACAGCACTTACGTGGGAGAAAGCAGAGATTATAGTGTCAACTGCTGATAGTCTGCACCCACCTTTCTCAAGAGAGTTATGCTGGTAATTTTAATCTTATTAAATATTGTTAATCGTATTACTAACCTAACTCTTTTCACATGTTGGAAGAAATTTAAAGAGAAAATTCCATATATGACCACACTATGTTAAATGTTTTCTGGCCAAATCTCAATTCAGGGCAAGTCCCTCGCTTGCAGATTCCAGTTCTGCTACACACAGGTGTGGATGAGCATGGAAATAGTCTGCTCAGCACCAGATTACCAACGAGTCACCTTCCCTGCCAGATTCTTCTCTGTCCATAAATTGCTGGCTTTCTTCTCCTGAGATTCTGCTACACATTCCTGGTCTCTCAAAGTGACCCTATTAAAACCTATGCAATTCCATGCCTGGCTTGTAACACAAGGAGAAACACCAATTTCCCCATTAGAATGCAAAACCACGTAGCACAACAGCTCAGTGCATCAGCTTCCTCCTGAATCAGAGCGAATGCCTCCACCACTGGCTTAGCTCCCAACGTCACACAGACACATCATTAATGTAATGCTCATTGATTTCTGCATTTTATGCGCAAGGCATAACAGAGGACTCCTGCGACCTCTGTTCAAAAAGTGAGACCAGAAACGAGCAGACCACGTTCAGCACTCCACCTTACATAGAATAAGGCACTTGTTTAGTAAAATACTGACCCGCTGTTTTACAACACTCAGAATTGTAGCCCCTTTCTTTGTAACTACCGCAGCAGTCCAGATATTCTCTCAGGACTACTCCTGTTCCAGACTGCTACCCTGAGATAAAGCAGCAGTCATAGAAAGTTTAGATTTGAGAAAAGGAAGATCTCAAATTGCACTGATGTAACAGAAAACACACCTGCTCAGGGGGCCCAAACACTTGCTGCAAACTGTTCAAAAGGAATGCGTTCAAGGTGGAAAATGAGATCTCCAGAACAAGAGGACTTAACCACTGAGTTTCAGTACAGACAGTAAAATCAACGCTGAGGGGAAAAAGGTGAACACATGGCCTTCCAGAAATTAAAGCTATTGTATTTAGCAGAAAGCCACCTTCTAACATTTTTTTACTGTTGCTGGAAAAAGTGAACAGATTGAAGAAGGCAGACAAGTTAGCCTCCCCTAAGTTAATAATTTAAATGTATTTGTAAGTTAGCAAAACAGATTTAATTATTAAGCAACCTTGCTTTCTGTAGAAGGCAGTTATTGCTGTCTCTGAGGTTGAAGTTTCAGGAATATGATGATACTGACTTATAATGCTATTTCTTTTAAACACTGCCTGGCTTCAGCCATTATTTACTGCCGTAAATTCATTCACTACCAGCCCTCTAAGCCCTGGTAGAGGGCTACTCTCTGAAGACACTCATGTCACTTTTTAATCAATGAAAGGATTGACAAGTTACCTTGAGCTCCTCAAATAACACAGCCCCTGAGTAACTTCTGGCTCTTCCCTGCGTTAGAAAGTTCTCTGCATCCTTTGAAAACAGCATCCACATCAAACCTGAACACCATACCCCAGCACTGGCCCCGCAACCACACGACACAGGAGAAAACTCTTTCACAATCCGCCGTTGGAGCATCACTGAAAACTCATGTGTAATTTTTTTCCCACCTTTCGCACTAGCTGTTTATCCCAACGTGCCTGCTCGCTACGACTTCCAAAAGCTTTCCCAGCGCTGCTCTTTTCCAGAACACGATTCCCTCGTTATTGCCTTTTCCCGGAGGCACAGCTACACCACCGCACTCCTAAGCGCGGGGCGAGGGTCGGGCAGCCCTTCCAGCACGGCCTACGGCCGTGCTGGAAGGGCTGCCCGACCCTCGCCCCGCCACCAGCCCGGTGCACCTCCCGCCGCTCCGCTCCAAGCACTGCCAAGGTCGCGATGGACGCACCCGGTCCCACTAACCCCTTCTTCCCTACCAAGCCGCAACCCGGCTTTCACCGCCGCTTGACCCTCGCTGCCGAGCCGGTGGTGCCGCCGGCCTGCCCGGCGGCGGGGGGGGGCTCACCAGCCCCGCCGCCCGCTCCTCCTCCTCCCGGGCGCGGAGCCGCGGCGACCGCTGTCCCTCCCCCCGCAACGCCCGGCCGCCCCAGAGGGGGCTGCTCGGAGTGTGTGTGTGGGGGGGGGTTACCCTACCCACCGGAGCCCCACCGGCTCGCCCCACCTCGCCCCACCCGGGCGGCCCCGCCGGGCCGCAGCCCGGTCCCACCGCTCCTGAGGGGCCGCGCCCATCCCCCCCACGCGGAGACAAAGCGCGGCCCCCGGGCGGCACCTGCCGCCGGCCGCTGACCCCCGGCAAACGCGCCGCCAGCGCCCCCCCGGGCCGGGCGAGGCGGCGGCAGCCCATGCACCCCTCGCCGCCGCCGCGGCCCACCGTCCCTGCCGCCCCTCACCTGCCGCCGCGGCGGCCGCCCCGCTCCGCTCCCCGCCGCGCTGCCGCCGAGGAGCGCTGCCCGCACCGAGCCGCGGAGCGACGGCCCCGCCCCCGCCGCGCGCCTCCTTCGCCCCGCGGGGGCACGCGCCCCTCACCGCCACGCCCCCCCAGCCCCGCTCCTCCAATAGCAGCCGGCCGCCCCTCAGAGGCCACGCCTTCGCGGCCGCCCCGTTCCGCCCCAGCCCCGCGGGGTCCTAGCGGAGGCCTGCTACCCACCCCACCCCACCCCCCCGCTCGCGGCCAGCGGCGAGATCCCATTGGCTGCCGCCGGCGGGGCGTGGCCCGCGGCCCCCTCAGTGCCGCGGCCGCCTCCCCTCCGCAGCGCCCCGACACCGCGCTCGGGCCGGCCGCCGCCGCGGCGGGACCCGGTGCCGGGCCCTGCCTTTGCTCTCCCAGCTCAAAGGGGCGTCAGATCGAGGGCCTGACGGACGAGGGGCTTCTGTCGCCTCGAGACAACGAGCTTCTGCGTTTAACGAGTCACCCCGAAGTCGTTGCCGTGCAAGGCCTGGTGAAGGACCTGGCTGTGGCAGATATTCGGGATACTACCGCCAAAACAAGTTGTGGTTGCCAGCCGGCCCGCAGGGCAAACTGCTCTTCCAGAGGTGTTCGCAGCCCCTATGTTGAGAGCTGGACTTAAAACTACGTATTCTGGGAGAAATCACAGCGTTTCTCTTTTCTCCGTATTTTGTAGCAACGTAACTTTGGCATTTGGTTCGACAAGCCTTTGTGCTTGGCTGTCTTCAGCCAAGAGGTGTGAGTGAGTGGGAACCTACAGCGATGCAGCATGCACAGCGCACAGGGAGCAAAATCTGATAGCAAAACCAGTTTCTACTTACTTAGGAATCATCCTGTACAAACACAGCGTTGGGTGGCTAAGATACAGCACAGTTCCCATTTGCAGAGTATGTGGGAATCAGGACATTAGCAAGATTCAAGAATGTAACAAAAGCATAGTTATCTCTAGTTACAAAACAGTGAGGAACATACCATTCCGGCTGAAAGTCGGCGGAGACAAAAGCATCATAAAGCAGAAGCGCCTGAAGTGATATGTGTAATATAAACTGACTGCTGGTTTTGTGATTTTTATTCCTGTGAAGCTGGAAGCTCCAGTCATGAGAAGAGCAGAGGCTGGTGCTCTGTATAAGAGACAGAGGCATTTCTTGCCCCCGAGAACTGACTGCATAAAATCCTCTCTCTGAATTAGGGGTAAGTTCTGTCAGTAACAGCTCTACAGAGGGACAGAATTAATGCTCCCATTTTTCTCGCTCACACTGTAACTTCTGTGTTCCCCAGATGTGCTGGACTCTGTCGTGTCGTTGGTCAGCAAATGTACAGTTAGTCTAACAACTGACTTGCTCTACATGCAGTGACAGACTATATGTACTGAATACAATTACACAGCCCAATGGCCATTTGCCTGCTGCGCTGACTGCCAGATGTTTGGAAATCCCAGACAAAAGATGAAGTTATGCCTTTACCACCCAGCCACAAATTCTGTGTGGAAAAAGAGGACGTATCTGAGGACATGCAGAAGTGATACAGTAGCTGTAGGTTAAAGCAAACTCTGAGGAAGAAGAAACGGGCACTGGCCTGGGTTCTGCAAAGTATGGAATTCGCTGTACGCCAGGGTGCCCATCACTTTTCCTTTTTGGCTAGATGAAGCTACAGATCTCCGCTCGAGACACAAAGCTGCTCTGAAAGCCTGAATCAGGCTTCCCTCCCACGTGCATTTCTGACATTCAGAGGAACATAGTTGGTACAAGTCCCATGTCCAGAAGTGTCATTAAACATCTACTCTCTTTGTTACAATCCATCAGCCTCTCACACTCCCACCCCCAGCCCAAAAAGTGACTATTTTATGAAGGAAAAAATACGTCTTAGAGATGCCGAACAGTCCCCAGGACCTGGCAGCACGATCACAGTCCCCCAAAGGAAGGATTATTTTGGAGGCAGCTGCCGGTTGCCTCTCTGGACCTTTGCTCCTTGGCACTTCGTTACGCTGAGGAGTCCTTGGGGCCCACTGTACGCAGAGCCCATGAGGACTCTCATGAGGAGATGATCCCTTACTTGCTCCTCTTCCCACACAGACAAAGCCATCCTGTTACCACACCCTACCCACTGAATCGCTCTTCAGGTTAGAGCTCACTGAACAGAATATTATCATCTCACTAATCAGAGACATTTTAACTGCACTCAAATTGCTTCCACCAAAATCCAGTTTTGGTGACTAAGAGCGTTAAAAAAACCCCAATTTTTCTTTGCTCCAACCCATTCCTGACTCAAAACACTAATCCCCTTTGTGCCTTTCCTCCAGAGCCAGTCCCAACCTGCAGCCCCTTCCGTCTGGTAAAAAACATCTGCAAGCTTTACTTAAAAAGCAGCAAAAAGCCCCATGAGAGCACATTGGAAAAGAGCAGCTTTTCCTTCCGTCCCATGGCAGGGCTGGCGCAGGGAGCTGGCTGCAGGGTCTGCCTTGGGAGCAGGGTGGGAAGAGCTTCTGTGCATTTGAAGGATGTTATAGTGCCCCCCTCCTACCCCTCTTACTGTACTTACAGCCCTCTGGAGTGACAAGGATATTGTAAAACCACCATGGGATTACATATTCCCTCTTCAGGGAGGAGTTTTGATCAGTCTGCACAAAAATCTTTTGCAGTTCTTAAAAATAAACTAGAGAAAAAGCTAGTTCTCAAACATTACACAGCTGAAAAGTGTCACACAAAGAACAAACATATTGAGGAACAAATTTAAACAGTTCTTGATTTCCATTTGTTTAGAAGCTTTTTTTAAAATATATGTAAATCCATAAAGGATCCTCCTCTATAAAAGCCCTTGTTCGTGTCTGGTTCTAAGCAGGTTAGCTAAGTTTCTTACGTAACTATTATGATAATCACAAGGCTAGCAGCTGCTTATGCTCCTTTTGATTTTCTTCTTACTCTTCCTCCCCTCCAAGGAGAGGATGAGATGGGTTAAGAAAGTCACGAGGGATATCTGAATACTGTCTACAGCTTCTGGGAATAAACTGCATTTAGAGCAGTAATTCAGGGACCAACAGAAGGTTGACTACATCTACCCTACTTTAAATCTGACTCTGTTCCTTTCAAGTTTTCAGTTTGTCAGAACATTTAGAAACAGCATTAAGGTCTTCATTACCCTCATTTGGGCACCTACAGTTTTGCTAGCAGCAGTCTGTTGATGTTTCAGGATCTGCTTTTGAACATGCCTCACAGACCGTGCAGCCTGAACAGTGCCCAGCATCCCAGAACCTGCAGGAGACTCTCTTAGCACGCACCTATTGGCACAGGTTCACTTTTCTCTCTGCAGAACACAGCAAAACAAGCTTGGGACAATCCCTTTATCTTTGAGCTCTGTGGCCTAAGCATTTACGCATGGCATGTCCAATGTCACCATGAACAAGTTTTCCAACGTCACAGGTGAGGGCTCCAGCCACACAGATTGTCACAATCACCTCCATGAAGAGCAAGAATTAGATGTATTTGATGAAGCAGATTACATGCACCAAACTAATACAGAGGGTTGGGTGATCAGCTCACTGAATCAACACAGATGTGTTGGTTTTTTTTAAAAACAAGTCTTGAAGCACAGGGAAGTTCCTGAGAGCATATTATATGCCTGTATTTAAATAGAATAATCTTTAATGGGCCAGCTTGCTTCATGCAAACTCACAGAGGCCAGTGTAGGCTGCAGCCATTTAAAGGCTTACAACAGAGGTGTGTAAAGTTCTATTAAAAACAGCCTTTAAAAAAACCTCCTTGCATAGTATTTCAAAATTGATCGAGAAGTCACCTTACAAATTTGATTCTGAAAAATAATTACTAAGGCGATACTTTTAGGGTCATACTTTACTGCAGCTGTGCATACATGCACTCTCCTTCTCTCCCGGTGCCTAACACCACGCAGCCTATAGTAAAATGAGCTATTATTTTCTCAGCACAACTCTTCCCATTCTGCCATAACTTGCACTATAGGATAACCTGCACTAGGATGACTAGGACATCAAATTGTCCATAGACTCTCCCACTTTATTAAAAAAAAAAAATTTTTAAAAAAGAGTGGTTCTTAGAACAGAAAAGTTTGAAAACTCTTGACTGAATCCATTCTGTCCCAGGACAGGATCTGTTTATATCTGTATCAAACCTAGTGATATTTATCTAAACTGTTCTTAGAAACTACCCATGATGGAAACTCCAAAACCTTGCCACAACCATAATTACCCAAAGGCTTAATTCTCCTTAAAAATAAAAATTGTGGCCCAGCTGTTTTTTGCTGTATTTAAACACACACCTTTTTAGATTATCCAGCAATTGCCAAACACCAGAAATCACACTTCTCTTTGTTTTATGAGGAAGGTCAGAAATATAACTTGCTAGCAAAAATCTGGCAATAAAATACAGTTCTAAATATACTGTGGACAAACCCAGCAGCGTCTCCCTTTTCCTAGTTCACGAACCTCACTCCTACTGCAAATCTCAATCCTGTTTCTGAAGTAAACAGGACACCTCTACCACTCCTAAGCCTCATAAAGAGAGAAGTATTTGGTTTTAGAAGGTATTCTGTGAAAGAAACTGTCTTTTCCAAACAGATAATTACAATGGAATCAACAGGAGCACCTGCAACTTCTGACGAGGATCTTAGAATGTTGGAACATTCAAAACTCAAGCGTTAATAAATAAATATATATATCCTGATTGTGACACTACAGATAACTGCTTTTGTCCTGTATTCATAAGCAACATTTGCTATTCCTTTCATGAGTGGAGGGAATAGCAACTTTTCTCTTCAGAATGCACCTACTGTTAGAAGTCTGCAGTGACCTCATTAAAAGTTCTTTCCATAGCCACTAGGCTGTTTGCTTTTGAGTTACTAGTGGTTTCTCATGGAGCAGTAAGAACTCAAAATAGCTTAGCATGGGCCAAGCTCCGGCCACTGCCACCCATTTTTCTATAGCTAATGTCTACCAAAAGGCTTCCTGTTGCTCTTACGAGGTTCCCTCTTTAACTCATCTTCTATGTCTTGATTGACAGTGGAATTAACTTGAATCAGCACTGGCTTTCTCTGACATATACACAATGCATAGGTCAGTCCTGGCCTCACCAGACCTGTACAAACTATTGCAACCACCATCCCTCCTGGCTGATGAGCGTTTGGAACACAGGGCTGGATGAGCCATCCTGCCCAGAGAGGACTTTACTCACAGAAAGAGCAAGAATTTAAGTCTCAAAAGGCCTCAGCAAGCAGAACTGTCTTGTTGAGGAAAGCTTCAGCTGAGAGACCTCATTCCAAAAGTGAAACTCAACTATCTATTATAAACTTTGTTAATAATCCATAGGTATGCAACAGAACACTTTTTTTTTTTTTAAACTAAAATAACCCAGAAGAGCACAGGCAACGAACTATTCATTTAGCCATGGCTGAATCATCAGGAAATATGCACTGAGATGTCACTGTGCGTTGTGTAAATCACTGTTGGTACTGCAAATGTACCTGAACTAACGTGAGTGCTCAGATAAACACCTCTGTACAGCTGTGCTGATTTTGTTCAAACTTGTGTATTTGCTGCCTGCGTTACCATGACAAAGATTTAGCACAAAGTACTGAACAGATTTATGCTTATTGTCTATGTTATAGCGTCTTCCTGGATATTGCCTTCAGCTAGCTCAGGTACAGCTGTTACTGTTGCAGCCACACCTTCTGGCTTTGGGGTACACATACGGCGCAGCACAAAACTACACGTTTAGATCACTGCCACAATGGAGTGATGATTAATCCAGGATTGAGGGAATATACAAATCTGCCCTCCTAATTATTATATAGACACAGTTAATTATAAGGTTTTTTCCCTAACTGAAATTATTCTGCTGTCACTTCACATACGAGGATTTACCTAGGAAGAGCAGAAATAAGAGAAGCACAGTAATCACTTGTGAGTACTGCCAGCTGTACAACGCTGCACACAGAATCTGTTCCTGAATCTTCCAAACTCCCTACAAAGGATGAGATCCAGGTATTTTCATCTTGATACGTATCACACCTTCCAGCTCTTCTCAAATTTCTGGCTGCATATTTCAAACTCTCATTTATCACAGATGTATTTGCTACTGTTCTCATTGACTGACTTTTTCTTCCTGTAACTCTAAGTAAAGTTAAAGCTACCTACTATCATACCTTCTTTAAATGGGTAGAAAGCAGATCTCTTTAGAACAATAAACAACTCTTGTTTTTGTATTCTCTTATTTATTGTATACAAGTTTAGCCTTGGACCTCTACTCATTTTTGATGTCACCAAATACAATTCAGTGAGTGTTACCTCGACTTTCAAGTTTAGCTGCCCACAACATGCAGCATTTTTAAACCATGCTCATGTATATATAAACCACGCTTTTCAGTGATGCTGAGCATCTAAAATTCAGCCACTTGCATAAGAAGGAGGCCTAACTTTATGTAGTTAAACTGAAGGAAAAAAAAACCCCAAAACAAAACCAGAACAAAATTCTCAGTGACTAGTGCCGGCAAATTACAAATAGAACCATTGTACTACTCCTTCCCCTTTAATCACACACTTGTCTCTGATTTTCATCAAGCTCCTGCAAGAAGTATAACCTGTAAAAATATCTGTGAAATAAGAAAATGAAATATTACAGATTTGAAAAATTGTATTGATCTGTATGTATACTTCTTGATACAGGTAAGTGTATGGGAATTTTTATCCCAGTTCTCAAGCCATCAGATCAGCTTCCCTGACAAATGCTTGTTATTCACTTTACGCTCCAAACAATCAATATATAAATCAGCAGTGGTCCTTCCCAAAACCACCCTTTGCATACTTCATCTCCCTTACAAGTAGCGAGTCATCACAGATCTTTCCTAATATTGTCTGTTTATTCGGTCATGTTACAATAGCACCTAATGATACCAAATGAAGTTGGTGCTTCATAGAGCAAGTGTCCCTGTCCCAAAGATCTTAGTCTTAGGAGCTTATAATCAAAACCTCAAACTCTTTTAATGTGGTTACTAGGCCGAAGAAACTAGAAAGAGCTGATAGCAAAAAAAAATCCATAGCAGACTGTATACTAAACACAACTTAGTCATTCTGAAATGCTTACACAAAGGCATTACACCATGAAGTGAGCTTGTCGCTCCTTTGTCTGCAAAGGTTCTACAGAAGTGCTCATAGAGCAGGGGTTCCACATCTGCTTTGCTTATCTGCTGCCATCACAGGGAGAAAACTATTTCTTATCACAGCGATACCAACAACTTTGTGTTAGGCCACACACACATACTGATGTTTAGCGGTTTAGACAAGCATTTTTCCTCAATCAGCCATTCTTCATCCTTCCAGGAAAAACAGGCAGCTGGACCTTTCACTTTTTTCCAAGTATTATTTTGGAGTAGTTTGCATAACACCATTACCATTAGCGTACCAGCTTAAAAGCACCTGCTGTAGAGTAGCATTTCAATTTCCAGAGATGACAAAATTGAAAAAGGAATAAAAAACGGAGAAAGTTCCAATGAGATACTAGCAAGGATAAGAAAGCGATTGCTCCATAGATGATCCCTAAAACCACAAAATACCTAGGGAATGATGAGTTAAGGAGTCGGTAGAGAAAGGATAATTGGCTTGCATCTGCAGAATAAACATCATCATACTTAATATATCTCTGTATCTGAACCCTTTTTCCCTGCCTGTAAGCCTTTAAGGACCTGGAGCTATCAGTAACAAAGAGCTAAAGCTCCAGAAATGCTTTTGGATACTTCATGATAAACCGTCCTAGGAAAAAGTTGCCACATGTATCTTACATGTATTTTAAAAGCATCATCTGGCTCTACAGCCACATTGTATCATGGTAACTTCAATCCTCCTTATTTATATGGCCCCTGCTGTTTGTCACATTGCAAGTCACTGCATCTAGAATTAAAAAAAAAAAAAAAAAAAAAAAAAAGAAACAAAACAAAATAAAAACTCCAGGGCAAACATTTCTATCTGTTTGGTAAAATAACTCCTAATGTTTTGTGTATGGACAAATTGCAAAACTATGAAGAAATCAGGAGAAAAATTATAAAGGATTACACATGAAGCACTTAGATCAATGATAGATTAAAAGAATCATTTGAACAGAAAATCACAAATACAGCTCCAGAGTGAAAATCACTGACTGGCATGATACACAAGACTAGACAGTAAAAGAGTGAAGCAGTGAATGAAATCAACAGACAAAACTGTGGAATTTCCTTTGCTTGAGGAGTTAAAAACCACAATGCATGACAAGATGGTTAACACGGAGCCTGCAGAAGCAGATGGACTAAGTCTTTACAAGTTTTCCAAATATACAGGAGAAACCATAACGAGAAATGCTAACACAAATTTATTTGGACTTGTACTCTAAGTACTTGGAGTGCAAGTTTACTTTTATTAATCCACTAAATTGTGGCAATTAATTAGAGATCAGGTCCCTTTAAGTATAATATAGAGTACTGGCAGAGTAACAGCAAACATAGCGCATGTCACCGCAGTGCTGTAAATAGAATTTCTCTTGATTTGTGTTTCCAGTCTCCGCTCAGTATCACACAATTCTAAAATCACATCTCTCACGGCAGATGCCTGGCCCTTACCCTCCACTGAAGACCTTGGCATCGCTCTTTCTGTAGCTCTAGAATGAACCGCAAGTTTAACACTCCGCACCTCAGAAATCATTTGTGCTATACTTTCCTGCAAACTGTTAAACTGCTGCTGTAAACTCCCTAGACATGAACTGACTTGTTTAGTGTAGTTTAGCTGTTCGTTTAAAGGAATTAAAAGAGAATCTATTTTTATGGAGTCATTCCCGTCTTCTCTAGTTAACAAAACGCCTTCTTTTATTTCCTGTGATGTCCTTGTTTGCAGCACATTCTTCAGGTCTGCTATGACGTCACTGAGGTTCTTCTGCTGTAAGTAATGACTGGAGGCCTGTTCTTTGATGGCTTCTTGCAGATTGATTGGGCCCTTCTGTGCTTCAAGCACCAAGACTTTTAATTCTTGCAGCCTTACTCGATTAACATAGGTGGAACCAAGAACACCTATAATGGCTCCCAGTACAGAACCAATAATAGACCAGTTCTTTGTTTTTTCAGCTCTTGTTCGCTCTTTCTCATGGCTTTCCCTTACAGCTGCAGAGAAGAGAGAGAATTTTTCTCTCTCAGATTCTTCTGCATTTAAATACGCAGCTCGGTACCTCTTCTCTTCCTGCAAGAAACACAGTGATTTGAAGGAGAAGGTATAATATGAAGCTGTAAAGTCTATAAAAAAAAAAACTACCCCAAACCCCCCAAAACCCCAGTGCAGATGAAGGAATGGAAATGAAGAACATCCATTAGTTCTGTTTCAGAAATCTTCCTTTTAATGTGGGATTTTCTTTATTAATCCTTCTTAAGTCAATGAGACATCATTTTAAGTCAAAAACTGAGAAATGGAAAGGTCATCAAGAATTACAGCTGAAGAGCCTCTACACAAGAATCTGTCACATGCTGATGACAGAAAAGGGGTATGAGTGGGGAAAGTCTTTCTCGCCTCATAATGTTCACTTTTTCGGCTCTGCTTACTTCTCCAAACACTACCTTTACCATGCTTCTTCCTTTCAGTTCTAAACCCCTTAAATGGGAACTGAAAATAGGACTGGAGACGATGTCTCGGATATGTTCATGAGATGAACCTACACACTTCTTATTCCTCTGCCTTCTCTTTCTTACCCTGCTCACAGACAAACATCTTCCCTTTCTCCCTTCTCACTGGCTTTAGCATGGCAGTTCCTTTTGTAAGCCATTTTATCTCAGCAAAATAGTGGAAGGTTTTCTGGTTGTCTTCCTGCAGTAAAATTCCACTGTTTTAGCAAAGGAATCGCTGCTTTTGGTAGTGGTGAGCCTGTCTGTCAGCTAACTGCATCTCCCAGAATTATTCTCATTCTTCTGAGCATGTATTTCTTTTGTAAGATGGCACCACCACCTTACGGACAGTGGTGACTTGAGTTCTTTATAGTCTTTGTAGTCCTTTCTTCACAGTTGCGCAGAGCTCTACTCTTCTTTAAGTCTCATCCACACAGACATGATCCCTTATTTAGACAACTACAGCTCTCTAGGTCTTTCCTGATGTTCTACCCACTGATCCAGGAGCTCAGTTTAAGCTCAGGTATGGGTACCCTCTCCTTGCCTGAGCGTTGCCATAGGTGTACCTGTTCCGGGCCTGTTCCATGCTCTTCCTGCAGTTTCATCTGGATTTCCTGGATTGACTTTGGCTGCTACCTTGTCTTTATCTCTGATTGATGGACTGTTAATAAACATGTTCCTGTCACCAGCCCTGCTTGGCTCATCCAGCTGAGGTGCTGTACGACTGCGTCCTGTTGGTGAGGATACTGCCCCAGTCTGCACCGCGGTCAGCCTCATCTTCTTGCTTGCTCTCCCTGCTCTCTGACAAAAGCTTTACTGAACTGCCTGGGTGTCGCAGCCACATAGAAGGCAGCTGAGAGAGTTTTCATGGATTAACAACCAGAAAGGAGCTTCTCTCATCACATGGAAGGTTAATTCATTGAATCCCAGCTTTTTGTTGACTACTCATGTACAGGTCACCACTACAACAATTAGTTTTCTAGGCTCATTATCTTCAGCTTTCTTCTCCAAATTTACTACCCTATTTTAGCATTAACATACACGATTTGAATAGCAGATCAAACCATCGATAATAATTAACTAAAACAAGTATCATAAGACATTAACTCAGATCACTGTACTTCAGAACTGAACTGCATCTACAAGAACAGTCACTAGTGATGGAAGCAAAGCACACAAATTTTCATCGTATTTCCCAGTGCTCAAGTACCAACAAATTACCTGCAGCAACCTGTGTTCCAGAGTAGCCAGTTCTAAATACTGGGTGTCATCCCGAGAGACCCTGTCTAAGCGGTCCCGAATCTCCTTCAGTTTAATCTGTTGGGCTTCTACATTTTCACGAGCCTCTCGTACTATCCCTCGAGCTATCATAAAGACATTTTCAGCCTGAGAAGAAAGAGAATTTATTTTAGAGACTTATGACCAGACAGATCTAAATCACTAATTATATGGATTTTGGTGGGGGTGGGGGTGGGTGGGGAACAACAAAACAAACGACACTCCATTTCAATCTAAGGGACAAGCTATATTTACTAACATGCAGAGACTAGAACACATTCATAGTATCTGTACAGTCAAAGCAGAAAAAAATACATGATTCTCTTTGGAGGATCTTTTTTGCCCCACAGCCAGTGTTTATACTTCATATAACTTAAGTCATAACTTTTAAATTTCCGCATATTCTCCATATTTACCTCTGTCACTTTTCCCTGAGCCTCTCGAACTTCATTAATTCCAACAAACTCTTCATATCTGTCCCACCAACTCTTGCATGTTGCAGACATTTTTTGAAGGGAGTTTTTTCCCATAACGGTCCCAGCTTCTGTCAGCCGATTAAGAAGACCCATGGCCATTTCTATTGCAGACTTGGCTTCAGGCCTCTTAGGTGCTGATGAGCAGTAAGTCCGCACTATGTGTAAATTCATTTTTGGACTCCACTTTACCAACAAATGGTGATATTGTAGACCACAGGACACCGAGGACACACTTGACTTATATTTCATTGGCCCCATATCTTGAATTTAATCACTGAATAAAAGTGCTACAAGGATGAAGAAGAAAAAGAAAAGTTATTGAAGTATGGCTGATTAATACGTCTTAAAATTACACGTGTACCAAAACCAATAAAATTCAAGAATGGCTAAACCATCACTAGTTTTACACCATTACTTACCTAGAGAACTTTCCACAATTTTCAACAAAGGGCAGTTCTGCCACAGATTCCTGCTTTTCTGCTGTTGGTAAGTACTCTCACCATGCTTCTCGATTACTAATTCACTCACTGTGTGAACAGTGATCATGTGCAGATCCAGTACCAGCAGGAGTAGCTTCAGAGTAATTTAATGCTTCAGCACAGAAGTGATTGCCATATGAAATTTTGCCTTGTGCTTTCACACTTGAGTTTGGTGCACCACGTCACAGGTACTAACAATTCTGCAAAAGAACAGAAAAGGAAAAAAGACAGAGAGGGGAAAAAATCTTGATAAGAAAAGAAGTGGGGCTTGATCATTCCCTTTATCCTACACTCCACAGATACATGAAGTGTTGAAGAATGCAAAGACAAAAACATAAAGGACAGAGAAAAAACACAGAAGTGCTGAACTGAACACAACAAGTATGCTCATGAGACTGTCTACAAAAGTAAAACAGAAGGAAGAGCCACAAGATCAGAAACATATCAGGTAGTGAACACACAGCTAGGGCTGCATTTTAAAATGAGCTTAAAACTCTTGCTTACACTGCAAAAGCAGACTGCTAGTTACGGTTTATTGCCTACTGATTTGTAAATAAGATCTAAATTTTCTACTGAGTGCATTCCTCTAAAAACTGTGAACAGGAAAACTTTCAAACAAGGTTTTATATGAAGTTTGACTATGACTATATTAGCTTTTGAATAACATAATATAAAAATATAAAAACATGGATTACTGAGAAAGCTTGATAGCTGCTGCATAGTTTTTAAAAATTATTTTAAAACAGTTTTCCATGTTAATTTTAGGTGGCTAATGACGTCATATATGTGCAAATACGGGCATCTCCACAGGAAAGGATTCTTCCTACTGGAAGACATTTTTGATCAGCTTTTAGCTGGCTACCGATTCTGAACGCCACAGGTTCATTCCCTGTTACGTATTTCTAACAAACAGTAATAACACCAAGCAGCATTGTGAAAATCTTACCAGTTGGTTCATATGCATAATAATATGGTAGATCAAAACCACAAGAACATGGAAATGAAGTAAGTCCTCTCTCCTTCCAGCATCACTCATACATCTTACCGTTACAACACCTACTCTACATTGCAGGCCATGTACTAAAACCTCAGCTCAACTTTGTCCATTCTAGACTGCAAGATTTCCCTCTTTTAATTGCACTACTACATGAAGAGTTTTACCAAATATTCAGGCTATTGAGACAGTATAGCAAAAAGAGACAGAAAGCTGAGATTTTTACAAGAATTTCTATGTAGACAGTTGCAAACAGACTGCAAAGAAAGTAATCTCAGCCTGAGCTAATAGGACCTAAGAAAGTTATGAAAGCTTCATCTGAGATAACATGCCTTGTCCCTCTCTTGCTTCTAAGAAAATGAGTTTCCTCTGCCTGCAGTCATTGACATAAATATCCTTTCAAAAGGTTTACACCCCAGTTGCTACATACACTGGACACTGGTGGCGAGTAAGACTAGCTTTTATGGGTGCTACCTGATTTTGCAGCAGTCTGTTTTTCGTCACTGCCAAAATGTAAAAACAGAATTTCCGACACGCCACCGCACATTCACAGCTCTACTTCTCATGCCTGAGAGGGGGAATAAGTCTGTTTTTTCCACATGACCGACCCCTTCCCTGCCGGAGAGGGCCCTTTCACCGCACGCAGAGCTACGAGACTACGCTCCCGGCACCCTACAGACCAGCACGGCGAGACCGATACCGCCTCTAGTAGCCACGCACAGGCCCGGGCAGCAGCACCGGTCTCACCTCAGCTACAGAAGCCGACCCGCGGGAGGTAGCGGCCCGCCGCGGGGGGCTCCCACCGCCAGCCCTCGCCTAGGCCGCGCCCGCCGTCGCCAGCGCCAGGGGCGGCCCGCAGCTCCGCGCGCGGCGGAGGCTGGGCCGAGCCGAGCCCCCCCTTCCCCACCGGGCAGCCCTCCCCGAGGAGCCCGCCGGGGCTGCCAGGCCCCGCCGCACCGCTCAGCCCCCGCAGCACTTCCTACCTGCCCGGGGACCGGCCCGGCGCCTGAGGCGGAAGGGGCGGTGGAAGCGCTACGGTGGCCGCGCGGGGCCGGACGGAAGCGGCCGCCCGGCGGCGCGAGCCCGCGTGCGTGCGCGCTCGGGCGAGGGGCGGCGCGGCGGAGCGGAGCGGGCATCATGTCGGGCCGAGAGGGTAAGGCCGGGCCCGGGGCCCCCGGCGCCGCCCTCCCCTCCCTCCCCGGGCCTCACTGTCTCCTCTGTCTTTGCAGGCGGCAAGAAGAAGCCGCTGAAGCAGCCGAAGAAGCAGTCGAAGGACCTGGACGAGGTAGGGCGGCGGGCGAGCCCCGGGGGCGGCGGCGGGGGGCCTGCGGCACCGGGCCTGCCCCGCTCGGCTCTGGCGTGGGCTACGGCCGCTGCTTGTGGCGGGGCTGCTTTCCGCGTTCAAACTACCCCTCAGCTCAGCCTTCCATAGCAATACACATTTTATGAAACGTCACGTTTTACGAAGCGTCATTCTGACGGTAAAACTCACGGCCGTAAGGGACCAAGAGGTGATGTGCTGCCTTCCGCGGCCCCGGTTTTCCGGTATTTTTCTGCTGACATCCCGCCTGTGTTCATGGCAAATGCAGCGGGGCTGGCTAACGGAGGGGTCCGGTGCCACGGAGAAGGCTGGAATGTCCTCGCCAAAGCAGCAGGCTGTGATGGGAAGCCTAACGAATTAACGCGGTCAGAAGAGCCTTGGATGGGATACAAAAAATAGGGATTATCAAGTAATTTAAATAAATGAAGTACTAGTGAATCTCATGTTAGAGATATTTAAATGTAAGGGCTCAGAGTATGGGTGTCAGCTGTTATTTCTGAGGATCGTGGAGGATGGAGGAGGCACCAGTGACTGGAAAAAGACAAATTCTTTGAAAAAGGGAAAAAAACCCTATAGCTTTCTAAATAAGCTTTATTGTTAGAGAAATGGTAGACCAATTAAGTGCTTACGAGGATCCAAGTTATAATAATGTAAAAATTAATAGCCAGTATGGATTCTAGTAAAACGGTGGCAAACAAAGGAAATTCTGTTCTGTAGCAGGGCAGTGCTCTGCACATGAGGAGAAAACCAGTAGATCTGAGGTTCTTGATGCTAGCTCGTGTCACGTTCTCAAATGCCAGGCAGGAACGGGACCTCAAAAGGTGATGGAAGGTGAACGTGCAGCTTGCTGGAATGCCACACTCAAAGCAGTTACTAACAATTCAATGTCTGACTGCAAGGACATATTGAGTGGGGTTTTGCAAAATTTTGTATTCAATCGGAGTTTAAGTAATATTTTGATTAGTGCCTTGGTTGGCTGCTTGACTGACTGAGAATATGCCTTATTCTCTTGGTTGAAAACAGAAAATTTGGAGGGGCCACAGACTGTCAGAGGACAAGACTAGTGGTCAAAGTAATCTTAACAACTTGGAGAAAGTTTGAAAAAATGGATTAATTTAATCAAGCATGTGTGCTAAGTCCCTTTCTTTGGTAAGACTAAAAATACAAGGAGAATGACTGGCTAAACTCCACGTCCACCTGAAAGGATTTGAGACTCAGATCATACACTGAACCTGAACCTGCAGAATCAGGTGTTGCAAAAGAAGAAAATCATACAAGATGTATAAACAAAATCTTGTGTGTCAAACATGATGTAATAATATTTCTTTTCCTCTGAGCACTGCAATACTGCAAGCACTTGGGGGCAACACATTGCAAGAAAAAAACCCACAGAGTGGATAAATGGGAGAGATTGATTTACTAGGAAAGACACATTAGTCTACAGGAAAAAAAACAAGTGGAAAACCTGGAGAGAGAAACAGAATATTCTGTTCTGTGTGGGGTAGGGAGGGGAAGTAATAGGCTTACATTGCAGCAAGGGAAGCTTTTAACTTAAAGAAGAGGAAAACTTTCCAGTTATAAAGGTAGTTGAGCCATGGACTGGATTGGTGAAGAATCTGTAGAATCTCAGTTGTCAAGGTCCTCAGTGTAGTTACCCCAAAATCCTGAGTGCCAAGGAAAAAGACTGCGGTCCCTTTCAGCCTTGCTGTCTATGACGAATATGTATCTAAGGGACAGAGTATGTCTGAGCGCTCTTGAATTCTGGAGGCTGTTCTAGCAGAGATGCTCAACAGCTGGCTTGCCTGTACAATTTGCCAGCGGTCTCATTAGATTTCTTGGAACTAATACAAATGTATTAAACCCGGCAAAAATAGCGACATATGCGTGGAAGGATTTTTTTAGGTAAAAGCAACCTTTTTTCCTTAGATCCTATATAATTCAAGTTTTATTGTTAGACAGCGCTTGTGCACTAGGCTCCCAGTATCACTGGTGACATATTAATGAATGGTTTTAGTGCAAACATCTATCATTCAGAGGGCAGAATGAGATTATGCCATAGGAAACAGTATTTGTTTCATTTCAGAAAGATCAAACATAAAAAGTTAAAAGTTTAGTCATTGCGTTCTGGTACAGCAAAAAAACTTTGTCATAGTTCTGCAAGGTTTTGCATATTTAGTAGTATTCAGCCCTCTTGCATCAGTTCAGTCAGGTTTTTATTGCTGTTAGAACATTACATTTGTTTCTCATTGCTTTTCAGTTGTTTTTGAATTTTTTGGGGGAGGAGATGTTAACAAACGCTTGTTCTTTTCTTTAGACAGACCTGGCCTTTAAACAAAAGCAGAAGGAGGAGCAAAAGAAACTTGAGGAGATGAAAGCAAAGGCTGCTGGAAAAGGGCCCCTCAGTAAGTGAGGTGCCATACTGATAGGAAGAATGGAGGGCTTGCTGGCTTCAAAAATTTAATGTTTTTGCTTGACAAACATAAAAAGGCATGTACCTCTAGGTTATTTAATGTACACCAGTAAGTCGATGGCAAGTGCAGATGATAAGTAACAAATAGAGGCTAATTTATTTATTTTTTTTTCTTTCACTATGCAATTTCATCCCCAAATTACCGATGCAGGTTCAGGTTTAGCAGGTATAAGAGTATGTCTGGCATGCTAACCTATTCCGGTAGGATGGTGCAGAGACATTTCTACTCTTATTTTCGCATACCGTCCTTTTCTTTCCAGATATATTACATGTAGGCTTTGCCAACAGTCCTGAAAGTTTAACAAATCCAGTACTTGTTCTCCTAGAGGATGAATTTCTTCAAGAGCAGTAGATTCCTGGCAGAAAAAAAAACCCATGACTGGAAATTAGTCTGGCTTCAACCCTTTTGCCTAAGTGACTGTAAAGTACTCTGTGTCACAGAAGAAAGTATGCAGGGTGCATCTTGATGGTGCATTAAGCCTAGTCTTTGTCTCAGATAGGGACAGTAGGAGATAGTGTTAATGTGGGTCTGTGCACTCGCCTTGTACTCCTCCAGCATTTGCAATGATCAGATTAGAGATGTTAAAGGGTGCACTCTGCCTATTCCCTCTAGGTGTTTTTGACCTGTGGTCCATTAGTGTGACTAATCACTTTTCCATTCTGTGAAGACTGTTAAACTTTACACTTTGCTTCCTATTCTTTAGGAAGCTTTCAGTCTTGAAAGGTCCCAGAAAGACCTTTCCAGCAATCCCATAGCAACTTAGCTTCACTAACAACCTTTGCTATGGAATCTTGTCAGATGTTGTTTGAAAAGATGAAGTCCCCTGGATTCACTTTATCTGCACACTTACCGATAACCTCAGAGTTCCAGCAGGTCAGTGAGGAAGGATTTACCATTTACAGGAGTCCTGTTAACTTTCACAAGACTGTGTTTATCCATTTTCTTTATTACAGACTCTGTTATCTTCTCAGAGATCAAGGTCAGACTTGCTGGTCTATAGTTCCCTGGTTCTTTACAGAACCCTTTCGGTATCTGGGAGCTGTGCTGGCAGTCTATGAGTCCTCTGACATAGTGGCTGTAATGATAAGTTTCAAATCTTAGCCAGCAGTTCTGCATTTTCACATTAGAGCTTGTCAGTGCTCTTGGAGGGAGTGCCATCCAGTCCCGCTGACTTGGGATATTTCTTGTTTATTTATCTCAAATTGATCTAGCTCCTCTGATTTATCGGTGTACAAAAAATCTGCCGGGTGTGGGACTCGGAATGTCTTTGGTATTACAGACTGATGCAAAACAATGCACTGAGCCTCTCTTCTGTGTCCTTACGATCCTAAACTTGTTCTGCGTAGGGCACTTCAGCTTACAGATTTCGTCATAGTTCTTACCTGCCGTTATTACTCTGCGTTTTTCTAGACTGAATTTCAGTCGTCTGGTCCTTGTCCAATGCTTGCCAAAGCAGATAGTGATTATTATGTTGTTATGGGAGGGCCAGACTATTCCCAAGAGCCTCAGCAAGGCAACGCTGTTAGAATCGCATTGCATTGCAAAGTCTGTTGTTGACCATCAGCCCTTGCAGCCTATCTTGCTGTAGCCTTGCTGTTCTTTTTTCCTTTCCACTGGTCATACATGACACATGCTGTAAAAAACAGCATTTACAAAACATGCTGCACTTGTTGCTGTGTTAATATGTTGTGTTCTTTCACCCTGCTTTAGCCTCTTCAATAATGGGGACTGCAGAGAACAGATAATTCCAGAAAACTGGAATCCTCATAATTCCAGTACCTGCTTCAGTAGAGCTTTGATCCCAACTGGGGGCTGTGGTTGCTGTAGGGATGCCGATGCTTTTATTCCATTAGCCTTGAATTTGACTTGACCAGACTATACTCCTGCTGTATAAGAAATAAACAATGGAGGGTGTCCATGGAGCAACAAAGGAATTGTTGAAATATTTAGTTCTGTTGTAGATTTATGGGGCATATTTGGTTCCAGGAGGAACTTGTTTTCTAATGTTAAATAAGTTATTCATTGGGAGCAAATTATGTGAGATCACAAACACAGAAGAGTAACACATGCAAAAACAATTCACCAGTGGGGATCTGAGTTGTACAGGCAGTCTAGTGGGGATTTGATTTTATGAGGAACTAAATTTGTAGCTAAGCTCTGTAACAGTTGTCTAACCAGTTGTGTTGTTTCTTTTGGCAGCCAGTGGTGGAATAAAGAAGTCTGGCAAAAAGTAGTTTGATCAAACTGCAGGGTAAGAAGTGAACGAGTTACTCAATGGATCTGCAGACTTCAGAGAGTCACGAAAACTCACTATCATTTAGGAAACATTGTACATTTTGTTTAGTCAGAATAAATCTTTTTTGTTAAGATGTGATATTTTCTCTTTACCTGTAGGTTTTCTTTTAAAAATGGCATTACTGTTTCATACTGGAAATGAAACTTTTACTGAAGACCACTTGTGACCTTATTCAGCCTGAGTGCATCTGCCAGTTTGGTAGTCATTTGTGAGAACAAATTTCAACTTCTGCTCTCTTTTGACAATGGGAGTCAGGGCCTGAGTGTTAAAATCTGCAGAGTTTTAATTTGGAGGCTTAGGTTTAGCTGCAGTTGTCCAAGATGTGGCTATATTGGCGCGTGCTCTCGTAAGAGCTGGAAGTTTTCTCTAAACAAAAGGTTGGGTTATACTTCCGTCGCCAGCAAAGTGGTTACCTTAGGGTCAACCACTATCCAAAACAATACTCCTTTTCATATTATTACTTAAGTACACTGTGGCGCTATACCCTATAGTCCCAGTGGCTGCTGAACATACACTTGCCTTTGTCCTCCAAGTAGTCACCTACACCTTGTTTTCCTTGGACTTCTGTGTACTGACATCGTCCCAGCTCCTTTACACTCACAGCAATGCCTTTGGGGGGGGGAGAGGGGAGGAGAACAGTGCTTATGGGACTGTAACCTCATTTTTGAAAGGAATAGCAGTGACAGTACACTGGGTGTGGAAACTTCAAGGAAGGAATATGATGCTCCCAAGGTAGGAGTTAAGGGGGAAAGAATTAATGTAGAGCACTTCTTACCTGAGTGAATGGTAATGGTGGGATACAAACTGCTCCCTCCGTCAGGAAAGGCAGCTGTTCGCTGCAAGCGGGGGATCGCTTCTGTGAACAACGAGGCACTTTGCGTCTGTGGGGAGTAACATGGTAAATCTGAAGATGCATTCTGGGCTCGTAAGCAAGAGACTGCAGATGTTGGTTGTCAGCGCACAAGGTGCTACTAAGAGGGTTTCCCTTGTTAAAAAGGTATTTCTAGAGGGCTGGGGGCGTTACCTTCAGCGGGTGATTATTATTCAGGAGACACACCATTCTTCTTCCTCTTGAAACACGAGGCCCGGTTTCAGCAGGGCAGGAATGGCGGGTGCCCTCGACGCCTGGAAGAGGACGGGGCAGGCCTTCCCCTGCCATCAGGCCTTTCACCCCTCAGCGACCGCGGCGGGCGGCTGCTCGGGGCCGAGCTGCCGGAGGGCTGGCAGCGGCACCCGCGGGCGGGAGCGGGCCGGGCCGCGCCCGGGGATGCCGCAGCTGCGCCCAGGCTCTGCCGCCCCCCCGCGGTCAGGCCGCGGCGCTGCAGGCGGCCGCTGGGCGCATGCGCACTGCAGCCGCGGGAATCCCCCGCACGCCCCGCTCGCCAATACTGCGGGCGGCAGACGCGCGCGTGCGCCCCCCTTGCTCACACTCGGGGGCTGTCGAGAACGGCGCTGACGCATGCGCACTGGCGGCTGCCGCGCACACGGCGGCCCGCGCTCGCTCACTTCCTTTCATTGCAGGCGTGCGGCTTGCGCATGCGCGCTGCTTCCCGCCGGCCGTCCCCCGCGTCGGGAACGGGTCGCCTCTCCGGAGCAACCAGAGCGGCAGTGCAGCCGGTCTTTGCTGCCTGCTGCTCGGCAGTACCACCGCAGTACGACTCCGCGAGCTCCCACACGGCTACGGCCGCCGGTGCCTCCGGGCTGTGCCGGTAAAGCCGCCGGCACCGCGGTTGCCTGAGCGCGTGGGCGACTGCACTGCGCATGCGCTCGGCTCCTGTGGCAGCCGTGCAGCGTGCGCATGCGCCGTGTGACGAGTGGCTCCCGCCTCACGGTGTGGTGCGAGGGCGGGCGGTCAGCCGTCGGACCCTGGCCGCGGGGCACCGGTCACCCCTCAGACCCGCGACTGGGAGCCCGCTCCCCAACAGCCGGAACACCTGTAGCGTAGTAAGCGAGATGCTCTTCTGCAGGGCCTCAGCTTGTAATCCTGGGCTGCCTGTCCTTAACATCGAGGAGCCAGGCCTCCCCAAAGAGAAAAACTTCCCAGACCTTTCTCTCCTGCGGGCTGCGTTCGCTCCTGGCACTATGCGTGAGAGGGGCGTTCAGCGTCTGCGGACGAGCTCTTGGAGATTAGTACTAGAGCAGAAGTTAGACACATTTTGTCATGGAATTCTATAAGGACCACAGTCCTCTATTTTTGTGGCACAGCATCCCACCAGCTCTAACAGCGCAAGGGCTTCTGTTGATGTTTTTCTGAATGCCCTTTGTGCAGAAGTTAGGCATCCATTTTTGGGGGAGCTGGATCTAGAAGACAGCACAGCGTGATGGCCCCTTTTTGGTCTAAAACCACACCTATATGTTCTTTAAAGCTTTAGAATCAGCTTTGGTGTTGATTTGGTGGTTTTGGGGAGATACTATAAGGGAGAGGATCTCTGGTGTTCCTGTATGCTACAGTCTTAGGGGTGCAGCTAAGGGAAAGTAAGGGAAAAACGTCCTTGTAAACATCAAGGGAGGTCTGAGGGCAAATGGAATGAGGGAGAGCTTGTTAGGACAAAAGATGAAACTGTTTAGTCGTTACACACCTATGGTAGAGTGGCTCCTTGGTGTCTCTGATGAAGCTACTCTGGATTGCTTACCTAAGCACTAAGATATTTCACAACTTGTATGAATAAATTTAGGTGATTTACGCTGGTCCAAGTGAAAAGAGCACCTAGAGCAATACAGGGTAAGCACTGAATGGCGTTAGCACCTCTGGATAACGGCTAGAAGCCTCTCTGTGATACAAGCAGAAGGATCATTCTCTGAATTCTGGTCACAGCTGCAATCTGAGCTGGAAGGCTGGGTAACTGCAGCAGTTACAGTCATACAACACTTCTGTCAGCAAAAGCCCATGCTACCATAAATATATATAAGGTTTCAGTCACTTTGCACTTAAAGGTCAAAGCACGTTAATAATTGAGTGTGGTGGTGGCTGAACATGATCAGGCACCTCTATGTCTCAACTTAAATCATGACATGAGTTAGTGGCTGGGCTGGCAGCATAACACCAGAGCAACATCTTGCATTGCCTCTGGATCCCTCTCTTTAAATGAGGCTAAACTAATTTTAAACTTTCCAGAAGATGTATAGGGGTTATTTTTCTTCCTTAGATGCTTCCTAAGGATAGTATTTACTTCTCTGACCGTGAAAATGGAATTTGGTTTAATTAGAGAAAGCAAGCAAAGCACTTTCTTAATTACAAAATAAACTTCCAGCTAGAACTGTTAAATTTCAATTAAATTTTTATGAAAGTTCAAGTTTCTATGGCCTACTTGAGGCCCTGTCTTTGACAGAGGGGTAAATTAATCCAATCATTTGTATGCTAACCAACTCCTGGTACATTTTTACATTTGTTCTTGCCTCTGTTTAACCTCTTTAACAACTTTAAGATGCAAAGTCAGTACCTTGGGTATTATGGGTCCCAAGGTTGGACATAAATTTTGGACAAAATTTCAACAGACCAAAAAAAGGGAGAGGAGGGAAGATCTTGGTCCAAGTTTACTACAAGATGGGAGACATTAGGTTCTAGCAGGACTAGATTTTAACAACTCTAGAGCTACTGATAGAACTGGTATCAGGACCAGGCCTCCTGGACACCGAAGGACTTGGAGAGCCATTTGTATTAAAAACAGTTAATGAGGACAATGTCATTGATACAGTATCTGCCTCTAAATTACAGAATTGCAGCCAGATACTTTTTACCCCTTCTAGCAGCCTTAGCTGCCATGCTAATAGTTTACAGTCAGATCCAGATCCCTGCTGCCCTCCAAGGAAGTGAAAATCAGCCTTTGGTGACACCGAGAAAATTGTCTTCTCTAAAGGTACTTCTCTGGAGATCAGACTGAGTCATGGCAGCCAGATACAGCAGGTGAAGATTGAAATTCAAGCATGCTTGAACGCTTTTTGCATTTTGGACAAAGATAACTTGTGTATCAGAAAACTGTTCACACAAAGATGTAGGACAAAGCTGCCTTAGATATGTTGCCCGAGGGCCAAGGACTGCCCCTGGCTGTGCAGAACACTGAAGGCAACACGAGCCACCACTGGTACCTTTTAGCAAAGAGCTCAGTTCTAACACATGAAATGCAACCACAGATACAGTGTGCCCGCAATTTTGCATGCTCAGAGAAGAGTGAAAACACAAGCTTGCTTTACTTTACTTACACCAGTCATATACTGATGGTGGCAGATCCTTACCAGTGTAGCCCAAGTGCACACCCACTTTCCGCTGGTGTCAAAGTAGGTAACTTGGGGGTGGTGGTTTAAAATGAGGAGGAAGAAGGAATGGGAGACAACATCCTCTAGATCTGGCCAGAATATGAGAGAAATATAAGCTTGGCAGTGTATCAATAAGCAACTGTTTGCCCTAGGAATTACTAAATGAAATGAATGAGGTTGCCAATCACAGCGAAGCTAACTTGAGGTGGTCTGAGTGAAGTAAGAGTGAAGTAGATTGAATAGAAATGTGTGCTCCACAGCATGAGAATATGCAAAAGCATTTCAGCCAAAAATCAAGACAAGAGGGAAAGAGACCAAATGGCAAAGTGACAGATTGCTGCTGTGGGAGAGCTGTTCTCAATAGGCTTCAGTTTAATGTAGACATTGAACAGCCTTCCTGGCCAAGAATCCTTCTGTGTTTAGTATTAGGCTATGGAAATGAAGCTGAACAAAGGAACGCTTTGATCATATCTTTTTACATAATGCTATGTAATAAATGGCATTTCATTCATTAGTGCAGCTCCACCTCAGTGTTAAACTAATGCAAAGACAATATAGCTCCTAAATCACATCTATACATAAAATTACCCACAGTCTGAAGGGCACAGAGAAAACAAAGCCCAGAAGGCAGTAGGAAATGAATGTCAATGATTAAAATAGTAGCAGAATAGATGCAAATATTGTTTATAGGGAAATCCATTGAAGGATATGATTGCCATAATGAATTCATGTCGAGCTCTAATGTTTTAAAGGACTTTGCCCTCTCTTTAGAGTTAGTTCAGCTCCAAGGAAATCATACCCTACTCTGAGTGACTTCCACATACTGATTCATGTGAGGTCTTAAATATGAAACTTCTCTAGCATAAGTCAGCCAGCCTGGAGAACTGGGTTTGAACTTCTGCTCTGCCACGGACTTGCTTTGTGACCTTGCATAAGACATTTTGCATTTCAGTTTTCTTCTTTCCGCAAAGTGGGGATAGTGGTATTATCTTCAGAATAATATTCTGAGGCTTAATTAATAAATAATTGTAATATACTGTGGCTAAGAAAGCATGAAGTACACAACCCAAAACATCCTAAAATGCTTCACTACACCGCCCAGCGGGCTTCAAAACACTCTGGGGAGTTTCTCATGCTTTTATGTTCCAGTTGATCTTTCTTCCCACAGCTGCCTTAAGCAAACAAAAAATTAGGAAGAGGGACACAATATAACACAGAGATACAATGGCAGTTCGAGCACAGACCTCCTGGGTCTAATTCGGCATGGGCTAGTGATTCCTTTGGTGGAGCTGCTAAAGGCCGCAATCTCCATCTTCCATTTCCTTTTTCTCCAAACTGTAATGGTACCATTTGGACCCCCATCTTCCAAGGGCATTACAGTGGTTTCTAAGTTAAGACCTTTCAAAGATATAAAATACATGTCAGTTTTTAAAATGTTTTTTTTCAATGTCTTTCAAACAGCAGAATCGCTCATTCAGTCTCATCTTATTTGTAGGAACCAAGAAACTATAGTACTAAATTCTTTCTTGCTATGAAATTTAAATATGGATTAGTTAAAGCATCTCTGGTCAAAAGGGATTGTTTTTCCAATAGATTTCATAAAATACTTCTAAATGCATTACCTGCTTTAAAAAAGCAGTGTTTCTAAGCTGGAAACCAATTCTACCCTGCCTCACACAATGAAATTGCCAGTTACAAGTGGAATAAACACTGGAATAAACATATAAGATTTCAACATATAGCTAAGCTGTTTTGAGTCCAAACTTACCATTCACTCATGTACACAAAAGTTACATCATTTGAACAAAGTTTTCCCAGACTGGCGGTAGGAATCTGAATGAGGTCCTTTATTTCCTGTGCTAGTGCTGTAACAACCAGGCTGCCCTAATTAGTTAGTTTAAACATGACAGTCAGTATTAAGTCACTTCTGTCAACATGATATTAGACATGTTCCCGTACCACTTAAGCATGAGGACAAAGGTGGTGATCCCCCTGGTGAGGCACAGTAGTGAAATCTGGTAGTGGATACCTAGGAAATTTACTCAATTAAATAGTAGTAGTCTGGTACCCTTAAGAAGTAGTAGGGTCTTTGCAGGTAACTCTAGCTTAACAATTAGCTTTTGCCTTGCTTACTCTGTGGGCAACCAAACACTTCTTTACGAAACATTACAACATTTAACATCAGTTTCTATGTACAAGTTCAACAACTGGTGGCACTGCAAGAAGACTGTTTTCCTAACTAGTCAAATTTGAAATTTGTGACCACTTCTTATTTTTGTGGAAGAAAGCTGCTAAAACACAACACAACTGTTTTAAACTCAAAATTAAATGTGTGGTGACACAGCATTTGAAAAAATTCTACTCAGATCAGGGTCAGAGACTACTTCAATGTTACTATGAAATAAATAGCAGAAAATAGGTATATACTGGCAGAATTTCTTATAGAAAATCAGTAAGACTAGACTGCCATCTCATGGATATTGACTAACCTGAGATTGTACCAAATTTATGAGGAAAAAAACCTGTGTTGATACTGTCACATTTTGTAAAACCAGATGGGTTGGTAACATCTTCCCCTTCCTTTTAGTCATTAGTATATGATCATTATTTATTTTCAGGTTCTTTATTCATACTGAAGAGATTCACGGAAAGGAAGAAATATACGCTGTAACGCCACATGCAACAGCTGAGTTCAGGTCAGTGTCAGCTGCAGCAAAAACAATGAGCTGCTGCTAAGCTTTCTGTGCATTTCAGGTGGATAATAGTGCCATACTATCCTCAAGTTCTAGGTCTGTTCAGAGAAACAGAAAGCCAAAGTTATCATAAAGCTCCAGTCTCTTAACCGTTTGGTAAGGATAAAAGACTGGGGTATTTTGTGCCTTTAAAATGGTACCACTGGTGCTCTTGTGAGGTGTTGTTCCTGCTCTGCAAATTCCTGTGCAAAAGCCAGCGATATAGGAAAGAGGAGAGACGGAAGTGTGTTTACTAGCTGAGGTTAAAACAGAGTTTGGGGACAGTGAATGTGTTCTGTATGCCACACAGTTTGCCCAGTCACCTTGAACACATTGCTGTTCATCAGGCTTTGCAAAGCAGCCTGAGAGCAGACTGAAGCACACAAGAGTAGCACATTATCTCTGTCTCTCTGGCTAGTTCACTGTTTTGTTCATATGTTCACTATTTTGACAGTATCATTGTCATTTAACTTCAGACAACATATGACATTGCCCATTCTAACCTGCTTTTCTAGGTCTTATCCTTGTATGAGCTTTTAAAATACAAAGGGGGGGTATCTAAATTACCTTCAGAAATAAAAGTGTTCTACATGGTAAATACGTATTATTCTTGTTTACTAAGATTCTGAAACAAAAGCTTGTTTGGTAGAGGTTGGTCTGCTTTTATATATAATGACTGCTATATCACAGTTTTTGGAAAAAAGTTTTAAATAAAATAAAGCCATAAATATAACAGATGATGCAAGAAAAACGCACTTGGAGAATTATGAGCATTTTCTGAACCAGTAAGACAGTAATTTCAGGTGTCAAGACTTCTACTTTAGTGAAGTGTTTATTCTTAGTCTAACCATCATTATTTATTGATTTCTGCAATGCCTCTCTCGACTCTAATTTGCTTCACAGAATTATGAGTTATGTACAGACCTCAGGAACACAGAAGCCATTACAACCATGTGAACTACTCTCCACCACTGTTCACTAGATAATATTCTGCACTTCCCAAAGGCAGATCAAGTAGGTAACAAATTTCCTAAAACCATTCTCTATTTAGCAGCAGAGGGCCTGCCATTTCAATACTGTTTCTACAGATATCACTGAACTTGTAGTACCTCCAAACCAGAAGCTAGCTGGGGAGCGACAGAGTAAAGGAAGAGTTCATCTTTTGAAAGAAAGCCATTAATATACCCCAAAGTTCAGGTGTAAGTGGCAAAGAGTTAAAAGGAAATACATACTAAACTAAATAAGTACTGCCAAAAAAAAAAAAAAAAAAAAAAATCACATAATTTTAATAAAGGGGGCGGGGGGGAAACCCCAACAGGGCAAAAGTGCAGCTGTGATGTAAAATAGCTTGGGTCTCCAGAAGATTTATTTTGATCTACTTACAGAAACTTATTTTTCCCAGATGTGGGAAAATGATATTCTTGCCGAGAAGATAATTCTATTTCAGTTTTTTACATCACGATTCTTCCTTATCTTTTTGCTCAGTTCAAGTCACTTGTCTGTAATAAGACAGCATATCATCTAAACTTTGGTAAAGTGGTGTCTGATTTTGAGTGTCACTGCTGTCAGTCTGCGCTGAAGGCGCCACATCTTGAGCGCTGCAGCCACAGGCCTGCACTGATGGCGGCACACCTTGGGTGCTGCAGCCACAGGCCTGCATTGCTGGCGGCACTTCTTGGTGCTGCAGCCACAGGCCTGCATTGCTGGCGGCACTTCTTGGGCGCTGCAGCCACAGGCCTGCATTGCTGGCGGCACTTCTTGGGCGCCGTAGCCATAAGCGTGCATTGAAAATGGCATATCATGAGTGCTGTAGCCATAAGCGTGCATTGGTGGCAGCACACCTTGAGCGCCGTAGCCATAAGCCTGCATTGGAAATGGCATATCATGAGTGCTATAGCCGTAAGCCTGCATTGATGACAGCACATCTTGAGTGCCATAGCCGTAAGCCTGCATCGACGGCGGCACACCTCGAGCACCATAGCCGTAAGCCTGTGCTGATGGCAGCATATCCTCATCATCGCTGCTGTCATCCTCCGCTGATGATGACACATCTTGAGCATCAACACAGGCCTCTGTTGATGCTGACTCATCTTGAACAGTGTTGTTGTAAGCCTGCACTGATGGTGGCATATCTTCAGTGCTGCTGCCGTTGGCCGGCACTGATGGCATCTGTTGGTTTTGTGCTGTCTCTGTTTCCAGTTTTTCAGAGGAGGTTTCAGGACTGTTCAAATTCTGACTTCTGTAATTATCGTCTTTCTTTTGTCCCATAAAGTAATCAGAAGGTGGCGCAAATTCTGGATCTCGCTCATCTCTGAGTTCTTCCTGTTTCTTCGACCATTGTCCAAACATCAATTCTGTTAGAAACAGGAAAAATGGTAGATTGAATATAGATTTCAGGGTCTGAAGATCAGTCAGAAAGGAGGGAAAACAAATTAGTAAACAGAGAAGATACAGCTGTGAAAAGCTATCTGAAGTTACTTTTCCATCTAGTACTAGATTGCTGGCTAAGCTGACAGTTCACTTTCTTTATAGAGCAGGAACGAAAGCATTGAGCATTAAAGATAACCACCATCCTCTATATAACTCATCCTAGTCACTTTAAGACCCTTTAACAATGTGGTCACTGGTTATGAAAAATAACTAATTAGAGGTGAATCAAAATACAAACCAATCAAAGCATTAAGAGCTTAGTTACTAGAAGAGGGAGATGATGAGATTATCTCTAGTGGGTACAGGCAAAAACCAGTAACTTCATTATTTCAACAGAAGTGGTAGATATTCTAGTTACTATGACAGCTGCTGATTTCTGATTAAAAATAGTTCTGAAGTACTGCAGTGGAATGACAGCTCAAGATCACCACACTTAAAAAGATATCCCCAAAACCTACCCCAAAGATGTCTCCCAAACCTACTCTCTAAAACCAGTAAAATTCTTTTTAGTATTCATTTCTATCAAGACTTCTGTAAGAAATGAAGTAGAAAATTTTGATACAGAAGGGCTACACATTTGTCTGATGTAGCAAAATAGAGCCCCAATCAGAGCAGGACTTCTTCCTTTGCTTTGGTAAAAATATAAAAAAATACGAAATAGTGAGGAGGAAAGCATCTAAGAGAGTGAGGAGTTTTGTTTATCCCTTCTTGTACTAATTTAGATGCTTGTATTACATTTATGTTCAGTGAACCACAGTTATTTTACTTCACATTTTAGAGTAAGCTGTCCTCTACTTTCTGAGTCTAGTATTTGTTGCGTAGTACAGTGCTGCTTGGGTGTCAGTCAGGTACTAGGATTCCTTAGAGGTAGAAAAAAACCCAGGGTCAGGCAGGATAAAGATTTAACAGATAGGACCTACAAGTTTTGGTTTTTAATGGAACCACAAAGCTTCCCCTCACAACGATGTTCATTAACTGAACACAAAGAGACTGTGAAAAGTAAAAAGAAGCTGGAAATATCAGTATTGCACAGGATAGGAATGCTGCTCTTACAGGAGTACAAAAGAAGGTGGGCATTTATGTGCTTTGCCTATTCATTGTTTGCTTTTACTTAGAAGTCAGGCATCAGACTACAAGAATGTGCATGAGCTTAGATTAATGGTGCAAAATGAGTTAATGGGTTTGGGAAGGATCCAGAAGAGAGTCATCACTTGATGTTGTGACAAGGAAGATGCTTCAAGATGGGACATTGGCACTGAAGTGGTCTCTGCTTGCATCACTTTTTAGTATCGTCCTGTACCTGTTTCAGTGTAATACATCTGCCATCACATAGCACAAACTACAGAAATATATCAAGAAAAGATCACACTGAAAGACAGTAAATCTTATGAACTATAAAATCTGTCATTCTGTCAACCTCTCTGGGTCATCCAAAAATGGAATTACTCATATAGAAGAAAAAATTATGGGGACATTATAGCAACTGGCACTAAGGCATGCCTTGTCAATCACTGCACTGGACACTAGACAGTCATCTATACAAAGGGAGAAAGTATTTCATTGCTTCTCAGTCTTACCATACTTTGTCACAAAATAGAAATGAAAGTAGCAGTGTGCACACTGCTTCCAAACAAAGTTTCTGAATCTGCGTTTCCTTACCTTTGCCTTTATCCCACTCTCGGACATAAGGCACACCAGGCTTTGTATCTCTTCTCTCCTGGATGACAACCTCTACCTTTCTGCTTGCTGCAGTAACTCTCGGAGCTTCCGGTTCATCAGTAACACCTTTCAACTCTATGTTACAGAAAGAGAGAGTAGTTTTTGTTAGTAAAGGGATAAAAATCGATATGAACTTCATAGGAGGAATAGGAAGCAAGAGTTATTTGCATTTATAGAGCTCATACTAGTGATCTAATTTCATTCTAATAATGAAATGCATCTGAATGGGGAGGTGATTTTTTTTTTTTTTTTTAATTACTGCATATTAGTTCAGAAAAGATAATGGGTAAGCCAGATAATCAGGAAGCGTATCTACCAAGAGATACTTCATTAGCTTTCTACTTGTATCAAAAAGACTGCTGAAAATCTATTGCCTAATAACCCAAAAAGGAATGTGCTGAGTGTTATACTGAAGCTAGAAAATTAGGTAAAAATAAGAACATTAGCATGTTATCTCCATTTCATTTACTGGAGAAAACAATTTGCATTCTTATTCTTCTGAACAACAGTAACAGTTAGTAGTGGCACTTTAGTGTTCTTCGTTTCCAGAACACTTCACAGTTAATCACTTGCATAGAATTCTGACACACTGAAATATTAGCTACATTTTACAGTAGGAGACAGACAGTACAAGTGACTAGTAGTGTCATAAGGGAGACAGTGCAGAGATGGGATTAAAACTCAAATTCATCATCCTAAAGTCAGCTGTATGTCCAATTTACAGACTGCACTGAAACTGTAGGAGTGTATATTATATGATATCAAAATTAACTTGTTACTACCTTTTATTTTACTTCATCTTAAAAAAAGAAAAAGCCAGTAAAATTTCAGCAGCTCTAACCTCAACCTGCATAATTAACCCACGTAATTCCTGCTGTCAGGTGTGAATCAAAAAAAGCCTACAATCTACATATCACATTTCTACCTGCATTATTAAGCTATTTCTGGCATGATTTTATATCTACACAGTTATGTGAACTCTCACTATCTTAAGTTATACTAATTGTATATATAGAATACATATTACCAATATATTGAATGTCCAAACTTAAATCAATTAGAGTATGCCCGTCCATCAATCAAGTACAAGATGAAATAGCAAGTATTTAACTTCAAAAGGCAGATCATACCTCCCTTCTCCAATTTTTCTGCCTCTTCCTCCAATCCAGCTTCCCTTAACTTCTTAATCTTCCGTGCTCGAAGTTTAGACAGCCTTGCATCTAGAGCTGCCTTCCTTTTTTCTTTTAACTGCTCACGTTTAGTTCTCTGATCAAGTGTCTTAACAGCAAAGAAAAACATGAATTAATCTTCCTTTGTTATTATAATCAGCTACATAACCTCCTTCACGAAACAATGAAAAGCAATCCTTATCAAGTACCATGTTTCACCAGGGAAAAAGAGGCCCAATTTTTTCTGGAGTCAGCTGCAGGCATCACCTAGTATAAGACTTACACAACAAATCAAAAGACAGTGACCACTGGAACTAGGATGCCCTCACACCCCAATTTGCTCTTTAAACTCATACCTGCTCTCTTAGCATATCCAGTGTTGCCCGTTGTTTATTCCTAAGTTCTTTGTCACGAGAAAAGGCAAAGTAACCAACACCAAGCTGTCTGGCCTCTGAAAAGAAGAAAATCAATACATTTAAGTTATGCTCAGTTTATAATTGACAGTAACTACAAGCACCATGCACCCTGCTTTCAGGCACAGAATTACTCCCAACAACATACACCAGATGAGTTTCAGATGGCTAAAAAGGGCTTGTTTTAGATGATGCATGAACTGAAGCTTCCTGAAGGAGAACACAGGAAGAGGTAATGAAATTTGAAAAATATGTTTCAGAAAAATACAATTTGAGGAAAAATAAATCTAGATTTACGTACTGGTAATTTGAATGGTTATTACACATGTGGCTTAACACATACCTACACTTTGCCACATAAGCACAAGAAGTAACTTTCCCTTGCTTCCTCTAAAACTAATCTCTTTGGTGATATAAAGATAAGTGATATAAAGTATGGAAGTATACCATTTTCTCGAATATCCTCATAATGTATGGGTCCCATGGGTTTTCTGAGGGCTTCTTCTTCTTCTTTTTCCCACTGCTGCCTCTGAAGTTCTCTTCTCATGTCTTCAGATAACAGAGTATTCCCATCAGGACCTTGTCTAATTAAAAAAAAAAAAAGAAAAAAAGTTAGGGATTACACAGCAGAACTTATCAGTTTTACAGTATCAAACCGTGAAAGTATGATTGGGTCTGATCCACTACCGCAGTTTTTACAAAACATAGATCATTGTAGGCACCATTTAGTGATGCAACATTGATTGCTATGGTACACGGTGAAGACAGAAATACTGAAACAAGGTACTAGTAGAACACGTTATTAAAATAAGACAAACAAAATCATATCCTTTCTCAGAAGCTTTATGAAATCACTATCAAATCACAGAATGGGAGATGAAATAATCACTTTTATTGGCATTTGTTGGGATTCTAGCAACCACATATAGAAACATTTCTGATTTAACGTAAGAAAATGAAAGGTATTTGAAAGAACAAAAAGCTAGCGATTAATTTACCCTAGAAGTCCATGTCAAATATTAATACCCAATATGGGAAATATTTTTGTTTTCCCAAGAGAAGCAGCAGGATCTTTTTCTTTTATTGTCTAGCTAAAGCTGTTTTTGCTGACCGACTGTCATCCATATCAATGCAGAGACTGCAGTTTCAAAGCACTCATATTCTCCAGCTTATGTTTAAAATATAGAGAACACACTACTGAGTTGTTAGTGTGAAAGAATTTTCACTTCAGCAACAGTAAGGGCTCAGTTGAGGTGCCTTTATTGAGAATTGAAAACAATTCTCAGTGCTGCCATAATAATTGTACCAGAAGAGCTGTTAAACAGCTGTTTAACAGAAGAGCAAAAACAAACGGAGATCTAACAAATTCACTTTGACTGTCACGATGAATTTGGAATTGCTAAAAGACTATCATCAGTTTCCAGGTTAAAC
This sequence comes from Gymnogyps californianus, assembly GCF_018139145.2. Taxonomy (NCBI): domain Eukaryota; kingdom Metazoa; phylum Chordata; class Aves; order Accipitriformes; family Cathartidae; genus Gymnogyps; species Gymnogyps californianus. The sequence goes on from NC_059483.1 coordinate 11,349,793, forward strand.
AGAACCAGGAATCACTTCTCTGGCATTTTCTGGAAGGTATAATAAAATATAATTTCTATACAAGGACCACAGTTTTAAAAGATGCATCAAATATCTGAGAGATTGCTAAGTCAATTTTTTAGAACTTTTCTCTGCAAACTGTGCTCCATAAGCGACGTTTTAGATTTAGTCAGTGTTTACATCAAAAAGTGTCCCTTAGTAGTTTATTAAAAATTTCATTTGGGCTTTTATTTGATATCCATGGTCTCCATTCTGTTGCAATTTAAAACCAATACACCAGCCATGTATTTCAAATGGTCAGCTGCCAAGGTGAAATAAAATAGAAGCCTTGGAATACTATCTGAATTTAAAATAGAAAGTTTTGATAAAATCACAGTCATGCACAATTGCTCTGTAGCCACTCTGTCTATTTTGTAAGGCACAATGTTGTAACCAGCAGAAGTTTGTCTAAAGTAAATCTACAGAAAGCAGCAGCTTCAACAATTCTGGACTGAGAATGGGGTAAACAAAGCACAGCCTCTCTTCCTTCTCATTAAAAATATATATGTTAAATACTGCAAGGAACATGCACTTCCATTAGAGAAACCACACCTTTTCCCTTGAAGTTCCTGATCCATTTTAAGTAGACTTGGCAAATCCTTCTTCATACAACGTCTAGATCGGCCCAAGAAGTCCACATAATCAACCCTGTAATGAAAGCAAAGGAAATTTGATGCAGAACTTCTATTTGCAGATTTACAGAACTCTTAACCAGAAGATAGAAGCAGTGACACTTTCCAAAGAGTATTCATCACCTCTCAGTCTCTCCGTGTGTGACAGTTTCTTCTACCTTTCAATTAACAGACTCACAGGTTAAGAGGATACATTCTGAACGGGGCATGTGACAGTTTTATCACCGACATTTGCTCAATCTCCCTTTGAGCCGGTTGTTTGCCTTGACAATAAGATGGTGTAAAAAAATGTTCAAAAGTTACATTGTCATGTAGTTTTCACATCAAAATAAAACTGAGCCTAGTACTTGTTTCTCATGGTGAAAATAATGATGTGGCATTGACTTCTTGCAGATATGAAATTGCTACAATATATTTCAATTATCAGTCTAAAGCTCATTTAGAATAGGCTGATAGCATTCATTCAACTGGCATAACAAAGGCTTACTAAAATGCAAGCCAAATGTTCCTTTGAAGCACGTATTGTGCTTCTTATTCAACTCTTTATAGTACTGAACACTTAATTTACAGTTGTCGAAAAAGCTGTTAAGAGCTATATTTATTGTCCTGTAACGCTAGAAAGTTCTTTAGCATCAGGCTGCCTCAATTATCCCATTCTAAAGAACTTTACATCTGAAAAAGTATGACTGGCAATCTAGTTCCCAAAACCCAAACTTTTAAAGATCTGTGCTATTAGTAAGTTAAGTCTTTTACATAATTTCTAAGGATACTACAGTTTAGTACATACTCAGTGCCCTTTGGTTTTTATTATAATGTAACATCAGTAGAAAAAAAAAGTCTGTATTCTCTATAGTAAAGACATAACTATGGCTGCAGAATAATTAGCATTAATTATGCTAGCACCCAAATATCCTCATTAGGATATGGCCTCACTGAGATGACAATATATTAATAATAATATATGTCACTGAAGTGAGATGTAGGCAATGACAGAAAAGCACCATGTGAACGGTAAAATGTATCAGTTTAAATTTCTGATACTTTACGGTGATGAGAGCACAAAGTAGTTTGAGCCCATTGCTGGGTCATTGATCGTTTCATCTTGAATTTCAGTAAGATGCTGGTAATGGGTATATCTGCCTTTCCAACCTAGCAGTCTTCTGGTACGTTGCTGGATTCACTCTCCCAGTTTATTCTGAAACATTACATTGCAAATCTTATCTTGGCCTAATAAACTGGAGAACGGGGGTGCTCTTTTTCTATTGGTTACTGCTGTTTTAAACTGATTACCAGAAGTAAAATCCCTGTTCCACAAGCATTTTAAACAAATGGGCAAGCAAAATGTTTAGTCAGACTGGTTTCATAATTATTCCTAATGTCTTGGATGAAAAACTAGTAGCTACTTGGAATGTCACAGAAAATTGTCACAGACTATTTGCCGTGCTGCAGTTAAACAGTGGAAGAAGTGCTGGAAAATTCTGTTCTTTTTCCAGTCAGAGTTTCTCTCCTTTAAGAGGAGGTCACACAACAAAAAACAACTCCTCATTTTGTAAGCACAGGCAATTAGAGAAGGGAAGGTGGATACAATAAAAACCCCAAGTTTTGCTGAAGTACATTTCAATTCAAAACATCAAAGCATAAAATTGTGTCAATACTGTGATCAGAACTCCCATAAACTATGCAAGAAAATAAGAGAGGATATTACGATGTCTCGCTTATAGTACATTTCCCTGATTGATATTTCTTAAAATCTATTGCAGTGTTACCTACATGGAAAGGAAAGTAATACGAATGACTGTCTTTTAATGAGACACGAAACGAAAGAATGTTACCACCTCTTCTCAATGTGTAGTATTAGGCAAAAAAAAGAAGGTGCCACTCCACATACTCTGGAGAATAAAATTATTTTCTCATGCAATTGTCAAGAAACAGACTAGTCGGGACAGCTTAGCCCAATCAGTACCAACCATTCTTCGTCTGGGTCCTCGGGTGGTGGTATTTCCATTTCAGGTTGAGTTTCCTCATCATCTGTCTCTTTTTCTAAAGTCTTTCTAGCAGCTTCGCTCTGATACAGTTCCTGCACTTCGTGCTGTTTGTCTATGATCTTCTGAGTGAAATCCACTAGGTACAAATCCTCAGTTTCTTCATCTAAGACAGAAAATCGATTCTTAGAGAACAGCCATGAAAAGGACAGAACTGAGCACAAAATCAATACAAAATAGCCACAATCAGCTTTTCAGCTGCCAGCAATGCCCTTGACCACACTATTGGGGAATACTTAAATCTCTTTCAGTGCCAAACAAACTTAGAGCTATAAATTGGCTCTACAGTGATAACCTCTATTTCTGAATAGAGGTTTTAGGGTATTTTAAAGCAATTAATCGTTTGTGTACAATACAGAAAAGGTTGCAGTCTTTGCACTAAAATATTCTCTGCTCATTAACTATTTCAGAACTATAGGGTTTGTTATGTAACAGTTCAAATACTTTTTTGATGCTTAACATTTGGTGTATTGGCAGTAGTTAAGCAGTCACTAGAGTACCTTTTAGAAAAGTAGAGAAAAGTGGTGGGGTCATGCGGACAAAGATGGACACTAGTAAAGAAAACATTAGAGATTAATCCAAGGAGATTTGGATTCTATTTTAATAATTACTTCTTGCAAGGGACTGAATGAGTGAGAGAAGAAGGGACAGCTTAGAACTCTCTAACCCTATTAGCTGCATAACTGGCATTCACATATGGACCAGCCAGACACCCCTCCTGCTCTCTTCTCTTCATAAAGGTCCAAGAATTAGAATGCAGGACAGAACATCAGCAATGCAATCCAAAGACTGCATAATGGAGAATAAATTAATTCTGTTTTTCTAAGATTCTGTATTGAAAAACCAGAATATATTCCACCCACTTAATGAATGAGTGAGTGAAACAAGCCAATAGTGCTTTACTAGGACAGGCTGTCCTTCAAAAAGGAATTTTATTTTCTCTAGTACCTATATTTTTCTCCCTTTCAAAGCAGAATAACCCATGTCAATCACTTTGTATAATAACTCAAAAAAAAATTTCCCATGTAAGAAGACAAGCAGTGAATTCATAGTGTAGCTGCTGTAAATCCCCAGTTAGTCAGAAACACCAACTTTCAGGGTGAACTTTACAAACAAATTAAAAAAAAAAAAAAATAAAAAAAATACTCATTTAGACTGGTTTTGTTCACCTGGAAAGTCGCCTTTTGTCATTTTCTCATACAGCTTTGCTTTCTCTTCTAGTTTCTTCCTGAAAAAAAGAAAATTAATATTGCAATCCCATCAATTCCAAACGCAGTTCAAAATGACCAATGTAGCCTTAGACAAATGGAACAGGAAAGTACCAGGAGTGCTTGAAATGCTTACCAGAAGCTGACTTATGCCTGGTTTTTATTTTGAACCTTAACTGACATTGCTGAAGATACCCAGTTCCAGAGTTTATACTGAAAATAATTTCAGTGACGTTACAGAATTAATCTTAAGCGTAATTCGTCAAGTAGGCAGGAACACAACATAACAAGTATTCCAGCTCTATCTAACTACTACGGTCTGTCAGATAAATACTGGAAGCTAGACCACTATTTGCAGGTATGAGATACTGAAATACTGTCTTACAGAAGAAAAAAATAAAGAGATAACATGGAGTTACACTTAATCTTAGAAACTGAAGATAAAACCTTAGCTAATTTCTGGAATGGTACAAGACAATTTTGAAGAGCAAGGAACTGCTTACAGGAAAAACAGCAAACATTTTCAACATATATCTTATTGTACAACTAACCCATTTAGAAGATGAGGTAAATCTTGCAAAAAAGTGAGCCATTTTCTGTCAAGTCCAAGAAACACTCTGCTATAGAATTCTGATGTATCGCTGCCCTGGCTTTTAATTCTAAAGATGACTTTCAAAAATCAGTAATCTGACCTATTTAGACAGCTATGATAATGTGAGGGCAGGTATCCCTAGAGCATGAGACTGCTGGGACGCAGTTTGTACAGTACTGGTAAAGAGCATGGAATTGATGCTGGTCTTACTGGTTGGTCTAATGAGAACTGCTGGTCCAAAATGTGCATAACTTGCTTTATGTGCTTTCTAAACACTGAAAAACAAGTTCTACGAAGCATTCCTTTCTGACTGAGCTCAAGAGTTACCTTGATTTATCTAATATATCCTCCTCTTCTGTCTTCTGCTCAACATCTTTCTCGGCTCGATTTGCAACTCCTGTGTTTTGTTTGTTCCAGATGCTTGGTTTCTGTGGAGTACAATTTTATAACAACAAATAAAGAAATAAATAAAAATATTGAAATGGTAACGATTAAAAATTTTTTCAACTCCATAATGCAAACTTTGCAAATCAATCATGAAAGACTTTGTAAATAACATCTTAAGCATGTTTGACTTGAGACTATACCTACTGTGCTGTGGGATGCAGCAGGTATGTCCTAAAATTACACAGATTGCAGTATGATATAATAGTTAAGGACAGGCTGAGAAGTGAAAAAAAAAAAAAAGGCACTCAGAAATCAGACAAAGTCTATTCTGGCAAAGACGTTAAGGTTAAAAAAATTAATAACAACAATCTTGCTCATTACTAAAGTAATAACAAAGCCATGAATTGTTTCTTTTACCTTCATTTTGGATATGAAATACAATCAGTTTGCCTGTTGACAGCATAACACTGTAAATGCTGCATGTTCTTCAAATATGGCAGCAATACTATATTCTACTACTAGAAAGCTACAGAATGAATAAAAAACAATGTGCACTAAAGAGTAAAACATGACAGATAATTGTGTATTCATTATTATATACCGCGTTACAGAGGAACAGATAGCAGAGCATTTATCCAGAAGAGTGTCTCATCCTCCATTCTTCAGAGAAGCATACAAAATCTTGGAGAAAAAAAGAAACATCTTTTCCTATAGTTACAAAAGCTGTGGCTCCCTGGGGAACGAAGATTAAGTGGTGATTTAGACGGGCATAAGCATGAGATAAGTTTTCTGCTGTGCACAAGAATCCCACCTGGAAATGAAATTTAAAGAACATCCTCATCATGTAGATTTTATATTTGAATAGTAACGTAGCTCTGAGTATTTATTTATTTAGATTTGAATATGAACTTCCTTACTTTAAGGAGAAAGAATGACAAAAACAACAATGGAAAAATATTTCTACCTTATTAGAAGTTTTGGGCTTTGCAAAGATGCCAGCATCTTTCAATAGCTTTTCTTTCTTGAATTCTTCTTGCTTTCGGAAGAGTTCTGCTTTAAGATCTACCAGCTACAACAGCAGCAAAATAACCAAATAAATGAACAAGACATATCACATGCATATACATCAGTTACTGTAATAAAGTAATAACTGTATTTCTAGTAAAACAACCTGGCATTTACAGTTACATGAGCATTTGATTGCATTTTTACGTGGAACTTTGAAGCACTGATCCAATCACAAAGATCACTCTTAAGTTTACAGCAAACAATATACAAAAACCACAGAATGCAAGTTATGATTAGGGATTTAAGAAAACCCAAAAGATATTCTTGATCCTTTGATACATAATAGGAATAAGAGAGACATAATTCCATACAGATTTTAGCAGCCTCCTGATGGCAAACAAACAGACAAGGACTAATGAAATAACACTACTGTATTTGAAAAGGAAATGTCTAACCATTAAATAATGAATAAAACCCTGTCTCAGAAAAGAATTGGTAAAGGTTGCTTTCATAAAATACATATACTTTTCCACTGTTTTATATACTGTTGATACAGGTTTAGATTTTCTTTCTTCTTGGTTTTTCTTAATAAATATATAAGTAGCATTGCCAGCTATGACCAAAGCCCATCTCATCTTTTATTAGGAAACATCACCAGCACGGGTATTGTCTTGAAATTACATTAAAAAAACCTAGTCTGGAAGAGGATATTGTGCCACTTTCCGTGCAAGTCCTACAAAAGACAAATTGCACGGATGTACCTTAAATCAGGAAAGTGGAAGACTTTGGTATTAATATTTGTCCCAAACACTAAAGCATTTGCTTTTCAGGTCCCTGTAACAATGATGCACAGTGTTGTAAATTAACCCTTTCCCCCCACTGCTTAGAAGTGATCATCCAAAAATTCAATGTGAAATATTTCATATGCAACAACCCACCGTTTACATTAACTGTTTATTTGGAAAAACGAAGTGTTTGGCAGCAGTCTCTTGCTAACAGACTACTGGAGAGCAGGGAGGAACAGCACCTCGCCATCCCTAAGGGACGGAGGTTAATTTGCCGAGACACGGACCTCCTGTCGCTCAGAAAAAAATCAGGAAATAAGCTCACGTTTCCCTCTCATGTCCTAATTTTGTCATTACATCAGGAACGGGGGCAAATTCCGTCCTGACACGCAGATTAAAAGCGCAGTGCGTGCCCTTGGTCAGGAAGGCGAAGGGGCTAAACCCGCCACCCCCCCGAACACCGCACAAAACCGACACGTGACTTCAGACCGCGTGACGCACGGCGTTACAACACGACCCCTTAAATCAGCATTTGCTTTAATGAGCGTGCATTTCAGCGGGTCGAGGTTAAGGCGAGGGGACAGAAAACACACCCCCGCTGTACCGTGTTCCCTGGAAGCGGCTGGCACCACCGCGCCCCCAGGCCCGAGCCGCACGGCCTGCGCCGGCCGGGCCCGCCCGCGGGAGCCCCGCGGCTGCGGGTAACAGGGCACGCCTGGCCGCCCTCACACCCTTATAAGCCGTGCGACAGGCCTTCCTGGGGAGGCGAAGGGGTTTCCTTTAGCTTCTTCCCGGCCGCGGCCAGGCTCGCCCACTCACCGAGGAGGCGGCCACGTCCAGCGGCTTCTTCCTCCGGTCCATGGCGCCCTCCGCTCCTCCGGCAACCGCCTCAGCCGGCCGACCCTACCTTCCCCGCTTTGCGGCCTTACCGTAAAGCGCAGCGAAAGCCGGGCGCTATTGCGACAGCGCTGACAAGGACAGGCGGGCGCTTCCCCGCCGCCATGTTGGGGAGGTCAGGGGGAGGGTGGGCGGATAAGGGCGGGGCGCCGGGCTCCGCAGCGCCGCGCGGGGCCGCTGGGGGGCGCTGTGCGCGCGTGGCTCGGGGCCGCGGTGCGGAGGTGCGCGGCCCCGGCGGTCCCGTCGCCCCCGTTCGTCCCGGGCTCGGTCAGCCTGGAGCGGGCTGCGTGCCGCGATGACAGGCCCTTCCTGCCTCAGAGCCTCTCGCCGTGACCGCAGGGCAGGCTGCGGGCGAGCCTTGCTCAGCCTGGCGTGGCTCGGTGGCGGCTGAAGCGCTCCCAGCCTGTGGCTTCCCTGGCTGCGCCCCAGCTCTGCGTGAAAATGAGGGTTCCGGGCAGGCGGGGGCCAAATTCTGCGGGTCCCCGATTGGAAATGGCCGTGTGTGGCTTGGGGGCTGGGGCTGCTGCCGCCGGTGAGAGCGGTGTGGGGTGCTCTGGGGCTGCTGGGCCACCGTGGCCAGAAATGAAATGGGGCTTGGTAGGAATGGAGGCCAGCCCGGAGCTGGGTTTGGAGCTAAATGAGGAAGTATGTGGTTGAAATTTGGTATCAACAGCAAAAAAAAAAAAATGTGTGTCCTGGCTTTGTTGATACAGGAGTGCTAGGGAGACGAGAGCTGAAATGCTGCCTGGAGCTGGACACAGCCATGCCCTTCAACACCAGGCTGGGTTTAGTCCTGTGACCATCGCCCTCCGGGCTGCCTTGTTTAAGCTGTGTGCTTGGGATGAAGTGCTGTGGCTGTCCTGCTGTCCTTGGCCCTCTGCCTGCAGAGATCTGTGCTGAGGGAGGTGGGAGTTAATGAGCCGCAGCTTTGCAGGACTGGTGAGCATGGTCCATAATACCCAAATACAAACCCACCTATGCGTGCTGGAGCCAGCTCTGTAACCTCAGAGGTGAGCACGGGTGGCTCTTGGGTAGCAAGGTTCAGTGTTTTACTTCTACTGGGTAGCTCATTGCATCCTTTATCATCCCCATGAAGAAAAAGGACTGTCTGATAGGTTGTAATTCAAAGTGATTCTGAAGATCATAATTATCTGGAGTTACACGAGGAAGCTGCCTTTCACTTGTCTTTATTAAAGTGAAAAAATATAAGGTGCTCTGATGTTGTTGCTTGGCAATGTGACAGCTGATAGAAGCGTCAGATACAGTTCTTTTGATTTTTGAAATGTATTGCTTTTGTGTTTGGGAAGCTGGGTCAGGCCCATATTTAAATAGTTTATGGACACAGAATTGCAAAGCTGACAGAGATACTCAGTTGCTAAGTATGCTACACTTGTATTCCAGGGTGTGTGAAGTGTGCAATTCAGAAAGTGCAATTTGTGGCCCTAGTGAGCAGTCTTGCTTTCGGCTTTTTAAAAGGAGAAGGGAAAATGGTGGGAGACAACAGATACAGAAAAGTGCAGGTCGTATTAGAGCCATAAGGTTTACTATTTTAATCTGCAATGGAAGAAGAGAAATGAGCATTACTGAAAAATAGGACAAAGGAATGAAAACATCTGCGCTGTTCTAATTAAATCTCCCTTCAACAAATCATGCGTTGTTGCCTGTTCAAACCTCACCTAGCAACAACACCGAGAAGAAAAACCAGCCCAAACCCGGCCCAGGGTTGGTTCTGACTAATTCCCACCTTTTATTTGGAGGCAGTGTCTGCGTGAGGGCACACTTCCCCCCTGAAGTGCATTAATTCTTCTCCACATTGCTCACATTCTACATTACAGCGATAGGACTCGCTTGCTCAACCATCAGGGTTTCCAGTGCTGTAGGTGTTGAGCACTTTCAGGAGCTCAGGAGTATTTTTATCTTGAGATTCTCATAACATGAAGTGTTCCTGAAGAGCTGATAGTCAGACTTGGTTCTGTATACCTCCTTGTAACTGCAGGTGCAAAAACACGTCAAGAAATCTTGGTCTCTTGAAAACTTGGCCTGTAAAATATAACAGTGTCCTGGTTTCGTCTGGGATAGAGTTAATTCTCTTTTTTTTTGTTATATTCCTTTTCATTACTATTATTATTATATTTTTATTATTATTAGTTAGTATTATATTTTATTTTACTTTAGTTATTAAACTGTTCTTATCTCAACCCATGAGTTTTTCTTTTTTTCCCGATCCTCCTCCCCATCCCGCTGGGAGGGGGAAGGGGTGAGTGGCTGCGCGGTGCTTAGTTGCTGGCTGGGGTTGAACCACAACGAATGGCCACTGCCTGAGCTTAACGTCTGAGGCTCTGGGATAGAAACACTACATGACCAGTTTTAGAAATGTAAAACTAGATAGCTGTATGGGCACTTCAATGCTTCTTTATATTTTCTCACTGAAATGTAAAATGATACAAACGCTGAGTCTATTCAGGCTACTACTTTGGAAGCTGCTTTTTTTACCTGTCAGTCATCTCTCCTCTTCACATGCCTGAAACCAGACCTTTGCTTGCAGGATTCCTTATTCCTTGGCACTGCCTAAGCCCCGTAAGGCTGTCTGTAGCTCCTTACTGCATTCTGTCCTTGCTGCGTTTTTCCCCTATGACCTGCCCATATCTCTTAGCAAACTGCTTGTCACACCATCCTGATTTCAATTCCTAGCAGCACTTTTCTTCTTTACAACTGAACTGACCCTCTCTTGTAACGTTAGAAGCACATTCTTCTTTACCACATCTACAAACCCATTTCTTTGATTTGCTCTCTCCTTCCTGCACTCTCTGGTTTTGTAATTACCTGTCCAAACCATGCTGGAGCCGTGCTCTTTCTGTTTTGGCTGTTGCATAAAATGGCTCGGTATCATCTCAGCAGCCCTCTATGTACCAGATGTTACTTAGATAGTCTTAGGGGATATGTGAAGATAGAAAGAGGCCCTGGAGGTGTCAGCATCTCTCTTAAAATGTTCCTTTCTGGTTGAGGGTGAGATGCATGACCAGGGTTGTAAGGAAAAGCTGTGCTACTGAGTGGTTACATGACAGGATGCGGAAAAAAGAATTAATCTTAGAAATTGCAAGCTAGCTCTTGTTGTTGCTGTGAGCGAGGATCGCAGAGCTGGCACTTCTGTGCTTGCGAGAAACAGTAGATTCTTTTGTGGGTAGCAAATGTCTGGCCAGACATGCCTGAATTGGGAATGAGTCAATCAGTGTCACTGATGCTGTATGTAACTGATGGGCTCGTGCTATGAGGTAACCTTTAGCTTGCATTCTCTCTCAGTTAACATCAGCAGGACCAGCAGGCAGTGATAAAAGCAGACCCGGACAGAGGGGAGCACCACGGTCACCGGAGCCGCGGGGTTGCTCTGCGTGCTGTCGTGCTCCCCTAGGTGTGGGATTCGGCACTCGAGCGTGCATCCAGACAGATGGCTTTCGGAGCACTTTGTAAACGTTGGTTCACTAGTCTTGTATTTACAGTCTAAGAACTGACAAGCTTTCACACTTATGGTTCCCTCAAAAAGGCTCCATGTCGACTTTAACCTGTGGAAGGCTGTTCTGCACAATTTTTTTTTAATCCAGCCCACAGGCATTCATAAAATGCCAGCGAGGGAGGGGGAGCTGGAATAAGAACACTTCCAAGTTGTGAAGCAAAATCAGCTTAACTTAAAGAATGAGGTGAGAAAGGGGAGGAATCTGTCTCTCTGTGTATAGTACAGACTCAGTGTGGCTGTGCTATGCTTATTTCTTATCGGGAATCTGTGAAAGCTGTATAAAGTACCGTGTCTGATCTCAGACTGCTGATAGCCCTGAATTCCTGGGGAATAATTGATTCAGCACTTCTCATTAGTATGCTGTTCATTTTAGCATAAGGCCTAATTGTGTTTACTTCCACAAAGCTGCATCAACACAAAAAGCTTGTTTATTATTTTGAGGAAGATGGAGGATCGCAGTGGATTGTTCTAAGGGGATTTTGTATGAAACGGTGGCGTTTCAGCATCTTGTAAGGTTGGTGAGAGATGCTGCACAAACTTGAAATTAATCAGTTGCAAAGCTTTGGTGTGGACTTCTCCTACACCCCCCTACCAAAACCAGACTTACAGGAGCCCAAAACCAAATTATACTGATGTTTGGGGGATTTGCTGTTCTGAGACTGATTCTTTTATCACAGACACTAAGGTTTCATCCTACCTGAAGGCTTTGATGTTCTATCTTACTTTCTACATCTTGGCTTTAAGATGAAATAAAACTGTGGGCAAATAACAGCTGGACATTTTGTGAGATAAGCCTTAGTGCTAGGGCACTGTGTCCTCACACACTTTCATAGCCACTCGACATAAGACAACTTATCCATGTTTCCCTGAGGGATGGAGAAATTCCTTCTGGTTTTCTTTTTTCTTTTTTCAGGCTCCTAATCTCAGAAGTTATCATATGAAAGAATTTGTGCTATGTCAACAAATATCTTTTTTTAAAACAAAGCAAGAATTTTTTTTGCTTTGCATAGTTTGCATATTCTTGGTTGGCTAGAATATTAGTTTGTTGAATTTGTGTGTCTTAGTGTGTGCGAGGCCACAAACGAGTGTGGCACAATCAAAACTGTTTGCAAACTAATTCTTGTAACATGAGAGATTCAGAAGTGTTTCTTTCCTTTGTAGCAAAGATTACATCTCTTCCCAAGATAAAGTCCCAGCACATCTCTTTTACTTACTTCTCTATATTTTCCTAAAGGCATCTGAAGCATACCCTAGGTTTTTGTATTTTAGCATTGCATTTTCAGAAGCATTGAATTGCTGCAGTGAAACAAAAAACCAAAACCCCTTTGTTAAAAAGTCTAGATGGACACTATGGATAATTTTTTTGCAGGAAGACTAAAAGTTAAAATCATTTGGGTATGTAACTAGCAGGTGTGCAGGTTAGGAGAAAAATTGTAATTCTTTGATAAATGTTTGAGGTTTTTTGTGTGATCCTAGGCAGAAAGTCAAAACCAGAAGTGGTGCATAATAATTGTGTTTAACTTCTTTCTGGCACACATGTGGCGCTCTGGTTTTTTGCCTCTTGGGTCACAAGCTGCAATGCCAGGCTCCTTTTGTGCTAGCTTATTTTTGCCTGCAAACTACGAAACGGGCACAGAAGACAAATCTGATGGTGACTTAATGCTAAATTGAAATGAGATCTAAAGTAGCGTTGTCCTGTTCTATGAGAACCTGTATTTTATGTACAGTTTTATAATGCACTTGAAATTGTGTCTTGTGTCAAGAATATTGTCCTCTCTTCTCTCTTTGTACGTGTTATGAGAGAAGGAGTGCTGTTATGTGCTACTTGTGTAGAAATTGTAATTCCTCTCAAATACAGCTAAAAAGTAGGCATTCCCTGAAAGCATCCAACACCTTAGATCAGAAATAGGCTTAATGCCATCTTACAGCAGAATCTGTAGGAGGGACATAATTATTGCAACTGGAATTAGCTTAGAAAACTGTTATTGATAGCCATGATTTTTTTAGTATGCATTTTAGCAAGCCTTGATGAAAATAGGCATAATGACCCTTCCGCCTTTGGGGAGCAAGTGTGCATGTTCCTAAGTCAGACAAGCTTAAGAAAAAATTGAATACCAGTTCAAAAGATGAATAGGTTTCTCACTAATTTCCTGTACTAAGAGATATAAATACATACACTTTCTAAACTGGAGATGTAAGAAGCAAGCAAGTTCCAAAGAAAACTGGCTTATCAATTACATTGGGAGGGGTGGCTGTGGATATTTTCATCTTCTGAACGGGAACCCTAAGCTATTGGACTACGTTGTGTTGTGAATGTATTGCTGTCTGTGGTTTCTGTGCGGCTGGCATAAAAGACAACCATGCCCTTTAAGGAATTGCTCAGCTCCTTGAGATTTACCCATTCATCTGTCCACCCTTCTCTCACCATCTGTTTCTTTCACTGTGGACACGTGAAGTTGCTCCGTCCCTGCAGCAAAATGCAGCCTGGATGGTTCACCATCAGGCTTTCGCATGAAGCAGAGTTTTCCTGTCTTTGCAAGCACAGATGGACTTGCGTCTCCATCAAGGTGTAGCCCTATAAAGAAGCTGGGTTTTGTATTCCAGCCGCACATCTGCAAGCTCCTTCAAGACACTACAGACTTGTATTTCTTTCTCTCTAGGTCTGGGATGCCGGGCTGGAGGAAGAGCCTTGTTTTTTGTCTGCAGAGAATGCAGGACAGAGGTAAGGCAAGAGGGGAACACGACAGTGAAGGGGTAGACTATAATCTAGGGGAGGCTCATGAGAAGGGGTTGGGTTCAATGCTCCTTTTTCTACTCACTGATATTGCCAAAGCTGCAGGATCTATCCCAAAACTTGTGACTTTTTATTTAAAAAAACAAAACCACAATGTAGCTTTCCCATTAGAAAGCATATTTTTAACTTGAAATCTGTTCCTCTTCCAAAGTACTGGTCCAGATCTCCATGAGGATGTTGTTAGTGAATGCATGCCTGCTTTGCTTACAGCTCTGTCTTTAATCTGAACCTGGCCTAGCAGATACAGCTTTTACTGTGGTAAAGTTGTGTCTGTTAAAAGGCATCTACCAGAGCATAACAGTTGGGAACTTTAAAGCTCACGTACCTAGTTCATGCTCTGTTTTTCTTCTTTTAAAGAAAGCACTGGGCTATTGATTGTGTCAGGTAGACAGACACATGCTCATTGTAGCTGTAACTTTCCAAAGAGGCTACTTTCTACTTTGAGTTTAAACCCTGTTATTTATGTTCATTTAGTGTCAGGGTGATGATGTGAGCTGTATTTATATCACCTTCACTGCTTGTGAAATGCTTCTGTTTATATCCTGCTGTTTGAGCTGAATTATTGTAAACCAGCAGGCTCATGGCAGCAAATCCAGGTTTTCTGTCATGGTGGCAGGAATCTGGGTCCTGTAGCACATTTCTAGACTACTTTGGAAGAGGGCGGATAATTTATATTTACTAGTCCTAGCACGATATTGTTGAATTGCTGTTGGTGCTTTTTAAACATACATTGAATGGTGTCATTAAAGTGTGAACTGAGTGAGATTTCAGTTCAGTACAAAGCAGCGTGTTTTTTTCCTTAGAACCACAGAAAACTAGCCTGAGGTTTCTCATTTGTCTTCTCAGGCTAGAAATGCCAAAGCATGTGTCTGTTTTAAGAATAAGTATATATATAAAAAAGTCTTTGTTCTGTTGGTTATCAATGATCCTTGAATTGCACGTTGAAATGCAGACATGAAGACATCCCTTCTGCACCCTTTCTGTTTACGGAGGGTCTAGTTCTTGACACTAAGCAGAAGATGGGCTGGCATAATTGAGCTAATTATGGCTCCACACGTGATTTCCTGATGCACAGGAATGATTAAATCTGCATACTTGGGCAGGACACATCTCTGGCATATGATCGTTTTTACCTTGATGCACTGGAGAGATTTAAATCAGCATAATTGGGTATGGAGTTTCTCTACCATATGGGCATTGGATACCTAGCAATCATCTACCATATGCCTGAGTAGACAGCTAAGTGGCAGCTATGATTAATTTATTAAGAGAACAAAACTATCTGTATATATATTCCTTCTCTGATATTCTGGTAGTGAAAAAGCTGCTGTTAGGTGTTCTACAAAGTTGGACTCCCTGTCCCCATAGCTCAAAATCTTGATCCATTCTAGTTTGGATTCCTCTTTATTTTCAACAGTTAGATTTACCTGTAATAAAGTGTTCTCTCACTATCCATCATCCCATCAATTGCCCCCAAAACACGGAGGAGGTAAGCTGTCCTTCTGGACAAAGTAGTTGAGCGTTGCGCGTGTTTGAGGAGATGCTTGAAAGGCCGTATAGCAAAATCTTGCCCAGGAAAAGAGACAGCAGCATCTAAGGAAGAAAGGGGTAGCTGTTGATGGCTCACTCCCAGCTTCCCTCTGCAGCAATGTCGCGGAGGTGAGTCACTCGTGCTAGTAACGGGATCTCAACGCGGTAGATGGCAGTACGAGACTGTTATTGCAGCCACGTAGTTCATCTCTCAGCGGTACTGTGAGCACTTAGCAGAGGTTACCTTACATAATGAGTGTCTCCCCCTGCGCTTCCCTGTCATCTCTCCAGCATTTGAGGAGTAAATTGGTTTCTTCTCCCCATTCCTCCAGTTTCGTACATGTAAAGTTAGGTGAGAAGTAAGACAAGTGGAGAACCCAGAACTGCAAGAAGAGCTGACCCTGGTTTCAGGCTGCCAGTTCAAATTCTGCGTGGGTTAGTGGGACTCAAGTTTTGGTTTCTGCTTTGGCCAGCTCTCTGAAATAAAAGTTGGACAAGTGCTTGTATGTTAAGTAGCATGAGCATAGCAGCTGTCACCCTTTCAAACTCACAGCTGACAATGGCTTTCCTAGGAATAAGACTAAAGATGAAATAGGTAAGGAATTCTCCAAAAGGGCTGTTAGCTTTGCAGGGACACCAAAACACACACTCTTAAGGAAATCCACATTTCTTTTGCTTGAGTGATCCCTGTCCTGTTGTTGAACAGGACTCCCGCCCCCAGGACAGGCCTCCTGATACAAAGGTTACTTAAAATAGAAGCCCAGAAGGCACCAAAGTGTTGCTATATGTATCACAAAAGAAGGCTTAGAGTGATTACAGATGTTATTTTAGAAATAATTGAGAAAAGAAATATTGAGTCTGTACATAGAGAGAACTTGGAAGTGTGTGTGGCATTGCTGCCATTAGTCAAATATAGACAAGTGGAATGAGAACTAGAATAATACTTCAAAATGAATAACTACATCAGGCAAAAGTCCAATGATTGCTTTATTAAAGCCTTGATGAGTGCCAAGCAACTCCTCAGCTATACCAAGGAGCCGTACGAAATGTAAATTCCAGTATTTTATGAAACACTGGAGGAGGGAGCCTACACTACATGGAAGTGAAGGGGGCTTTACATTTTTTAACTCTTGCGCACAGTACTTGTTTCCTTGCCAGCTAGTTTGGGAGAGATCAGAACACTGAAATGACAATTATTGTCTTTTTCCATCCCCTTTGAATGCACATGCAAAAATACAGAGCGTTTCCATTAAGACCAACAGTCAATATCAATGATTTGCAACTGTCTTGCCTCCTTCTCTGATCTGAAATAGCCTGTAGTCATTAATGTGTTACTGACAGCTGGAGCTGGGTCACAATGAGAAGGACAAAGAAGCAAGACAGTCATAGTAATGACTTTTAACATATGCTGACAGAGCTGTAGTGTTGCTTTCTGCATCCTGCTCATTTCTTGAACTGCTTCTGTTCACCAACCAGAAAAAAGAAAAACATTGACTTTTATCTAGTGGCAATATTGAAAGTATTCTTCATGAGATGCAAATGCTGATGTTCCTTACTGAGAGACGGATGGGTAGTGTTTCTCTGCTTACTATCAAGTGCAGTAGTTCCAAGTGGTTTTTGGTGGAATAGGAGTGCTTAATGCCAGCTCTGGTTTAAGGGAAGCTCAGGAGGGAGCCTGAGACTGTGGCATGAATGAAGGGTGGGTCCAAGCCTGTCTTCACGTCCTGAGCCATCTGCCACTGATGCATAACTGAAACTCACCTCACAAACTTGTTTAGCAGAGTCAAACCTGCCAGCTGCTGCCTGAGCCTGGCTGTCCTGAGCAGCTGGGATGGTTGGTCTTGTCCTCCCTTCCCTTCCAGTGTAGTTGTAAATGGAGTTCTGGGCATGGCAGATACTGCTGTCATGTTAATAGATGGCACAGAAGTACTTCTGCTACGTATTTCTCCCATGGTTGTTAAAAGACATTAAGCTATTCCTGGGAGAAATGACAAATCCCAGGTGAGCAACTTTTTTTACTTGCACAGCTGGTAAGCAAGAAAGATGCAGTTTGGGAGCGTAGGGACAGCTTAGAGATCCTTCCCCATATAGAGAAGTTTGTCTATCAGGAAATGAAAGCAAAATGTAGAGCACATCCTAATTGGAAACTTTCCCAGGCTGAGATCTGTCTGATACCTGAGGTTCTCGGTGGTGCAGACCCAACTATCCCGTACCTGACAACTCTTTCCCTTAAGTGGTTTGTAAAACTTCCCTAAGGCACCTCTGCAATGAGGAGCAGAGATGAAGCCTTATGTAGCCAGAGGCAAATCTTGCTGCTAAGTGAATGCCTGGAATGAAAACCTTTATATAACAGTGGGATGGTATGGGGATCTTTACTGTGGGTAAATGGTGCTAAGCACTGTTCTTGCTTGAGAGCATTACGTGACTCCATGAAGGTGAACACTTGGACATGGTGCAAAAGGGTGACGTTTTATTAGTGATGCTGTATGTGTGTCTAAGGGGAAAGATGGTGTGTGCAAGGGAGAAATTAACAGAAGCGAAAAAGGGGAGGGAGAACTGAAAGCAGTTTTGAAAGGGAAAGAACATGTTTCCAGCAACAGCATCTTCAATCACAAGTTAGAAAAGTGGCTCTTGCATTGTTGAGACTGAGTAAGTTCAGGCTTGTTTTTAAATTCTCCTGTCTTCCTAAGTAACAGTCCAGACCACACAGCATCTTCACAGTAACCCAGACAAAGCTGTCCGCTGGCCACCCCGAGGAGGCTTTCACACAGGATGGGACCAAATGGCGTTGTCTCTTATGTTGTACAGTTGTAAGCAAATATTAACAGTATTAAGTAACTGTATCAGCTGCTAGCGCTTCAGGCTCTGTGCTGACTGCTTGGATTTGGAAGGTACACAGAACATGTTACACGGTCACCTCGGCATATTGAATTTCTGACACATGCCTCAGTAGTCTGGAAATCAATAGGCAGCAGCTGCAGTGGAGCTCTGGGCACTGCACAGCCCTAAACCTCCCTGTTAGCAGGGGAAGAGGCACAGACCTCTGACTCTTGCTTAAACACTGATGTTTTGGGGCAAGCAGTGAGGAAGACGCAAAGCTTCTCTGGCTTTGTCTTGCTACACTGTGTAGTCCTCCTAGCACCATCTTGCATGTTGCTGGGTCACTGGTAGGTAAATGCGGAGAATCTCTGTGGCGGGGCATTGGCAGTAAGTGACGAGATTATGTTTGTTTGGGAACACAAGGTAGACATCCAGTCTAGTGTTGTTAGCAGAAAAGCTGTTTGGTGTTTACAACTTGCTCTAAACAGCATCTAAAAGTTAAGAACCCTCAAAGGAAGCAAAGCCAAAGCTTTGGCAGTAGCATCAGCCCAGCAGTCAGGTCAGCGAAGACCGACCTTGTGCCCAGGAGAAGAGACCTGATGACATCGGTGTTGCAGGAGGAGAGCCAAGTGGAGATACCTCATACCACTGGGTTTGCTGGCGGGCAGGCAGCCTCACTGCTTCAGCGCTCAGAGCTTGTGGCACGCTTACTTTGCAGGGCTCTTGCAGAACAAAGATGACTTTGGAAGGACTGGTCTGAGCCCCGTTGTGCTCATGCTGTAATTTCCAAGGAAGGAGGTGAGGAACCAGCTTTGGAGCTGACTCCAAGTGTGCCTTTGGGACAGGAACAAGGAGCACTTGAGCTCCCTTCCAGCAGGGACAGAGCACAGTGGTGACCATATCCTCATGGTACCCATAAATGGGGTGTATACTTGTGTCAATGAAATCCAAAGACATTCTCTCTGTCTGTCTAAAAGGTATTCAGCCTTTCAGAGAGATGAGTATCACCCAGAAGAGGCAGAATGACAGATTGCTTCCAGCCTTCAAAACCTAGTTGAACATGAACACTTCTGCAGAAGTTCATAGTATGAATTTATGCCCTGAAGTTCCTAACAAGAAGCAGGCAACAAACCGATTAAACTGCACTGCCTGTGTTTAAGGCAAAACAGAACCAAGTGGGATTAATAGGTAAACTTGCTATTAATCAACCTCCACTGGTGGTAGCAAAATGAAGATAATCCATCTTAAAATTGCCTTTAACCTTCTACCATGACAGGATTATTTTTAGATTCCATTATCTCAATGCTGTTTACTGCTGTCTGTGGGTTATGGGACACTGCTGCATACAGGTGAGAGTGTAGCGGTCATCAGTGAAACAAAACCATCCTGATGCTGTGTTGCAACAGATTTATGCCTTATATCCCCAGTCCCATTCCATGCACCTGGGAGGTGAAAGTAGAGACTGGTTCTTTGTTAAAGCAGCCATGAGCTATTTACATGTCATGGTGGGATGGAAATACGTTGCCCATAGTGCCCTGCCTGCCCCACGTACAGTTGCAAGGATACAGGGTGCACTACTTCAACATTCAGCAAAGTAGCCCAGCCTTGGTAGAGAAAGAAAATTTATCTTTTACTTAATTAGGTCCAGGAGGGGGAGAGACAAAGGAAGAGATTATTCTAGATACCTAAATAAACTTCCTTTGTGCAGGATTACATAGGCCAAAGTAATTTCTAGTTTCATCTTGACTATTGAATGCTGCCAGGCAGTAGCAGTAGGTCAATATGGGAGGGGAAAGCCCACAGTCCTCTGTATTTCCCCAGGGGGTTTCATGATGCCTCCAGATCACTGCTGAAACAGTGTGGCCTTGTGGGGTGCCCCCTGACTAGTGGTACATCTTCACTCAAACTGCTGGGAATGGTGGGAGGACAGAACACCACTCTTAAGGGTCTCCCAAGTGCCAGATCCTCACTGACTCAGAAATGGGGAACTCTTAAATCACTTGGTTTGGGACTGAAAGTGAAGATTGTCTCATTTCACTAACTTTTCTGGTTGCAGGGAGTCAGCTTATTCTCATTGTGGGCTGATGAAGTGAGTGACCTTCAAGGTGAGCGAGCACATGACAGGAGAATTTGCTAGAGATGTCTGGAGGCATACAGATCAAGGACAAAATGGAAGCTAAAGCGTCTGGACATTCTCTCTTAACCCTTGCAGGAAAATGGGATTTGTACTTGGGAGCCTCCTGTCCATACAGTGTGCAGGAGAGCGTGAGATCCATCTGACTTGAAAAGCCTGGTTTGCATGCTTGGTGACAGACCTGAACCTTTGCTCAGTAGCCAGCTCCTGAGATTGGAAAACTTGGTGTTTTCACCTTTTCTTCTTACAGCTATAGTGGTATTTAAAGCACAGTGGACCCAACTCCCTCCTCTCATATGCCAAAGAAAGCTGCTGGGAGGGAGGTGCAGAGCTTGAAGCTACCTAGGGTTACAGAGGCTATGTTCCCTACAAACCTGTTAAGAGCAAACCTGTAAATCAATACCTACCTTCATCCCTCCAGCCCTAGAGAGACAGCCCAAAACACATGCAAGGAAAACTTGCTTTTTATTCTGAGCCGTGCTGCCTGTTTTGGCTGCAGGCACTGCAGGGCAGAGACCTTACCTTTTGCACAACTCACAAGCAGCTGGGACTTCAGTCATGCTGTCCTCGGTGTGTGTTCCTCAGCGGGGCAAGGACCACCAGCTGGTGAAACAGTCAATGCACAGGGTACGGTTAAGTCACCAGTTGATCAAAACAGGTCGCCCTGTCCCAGGGCATGTGGCCAAAGAGGAATCTCTGCCTCACAAATTTGGTTAGACAGCCATTTCTGCAGAATGGCGCAGCTGGGTGGGAGGACAGCAGCACTTTCTGAAGTTGTGGCAGTATCCATGTCACCGTGGTGCCTAAAATCCTACAGCTGGACATTTCAGTCATACGGACAGAGTAGACGTTGCTCAGGGACATGGATATTCACTTCTGAGGTTTCCTATGGAATTTCTGCTGCTTGAAATATTCCTCCATGACTCCCCTCCAAAGATGTACCATAGCATCTGTCTTATATTGGTTCTGCTTATGAATTTACTACCAGTATTTTTAGCTATGTTTTGTTTTCTCTAACACAGTTTCCCATGTGAGTACTGAAGTCAGGCTAACGCGGAGCGCTTGAGAAAATCTCACCACACTAGCTTTCGCTCTTTCTACAATAATGTATGTGTCAAATTCAATTGTTAAAAGCCCTGAGCTACATTTTCAGCTAGTAATGTGCTTACTATTTGCATGTTTGATTATTTCTGTGGCACCAATGTCCTTTAAATGTAGGACTGTTGATGGTCTAAAGAGATTTAAGGGATAGAGTCTTTTATGAGATCAGCCAGTGTAAATGGCAAAAACAGATGAGCTTTTAGGTACAAAAAGTGTTGATTTGACCTTACTTTTAAAAGCCCCTTCCTATGTCATGTTTTCCTCAGACTCTCATTACTTTTCCTGAGAGCAATGTTAGATCAATAATGATCGCTTTTCTGGGAATCCTTTTCTAATACCCAGAACCTGAATATCACCAAGCAATTATAAATTACAGCTGAGGAAAATAAGGCACAGAAAGGGTAGGTGATTTGCCTGTGTGGATGGTTGAGTCAGTCGTACAGTACAACAGCGCTTGTCTCCGTGTGCTGGGCTTTAACTATTGAACAAGCATTGTCTCCTTCCACCACAACGTATGCTGGCTTCAGATTAGTCCTTCTCTAAAAAGCTCCCGAGTTTTGCTGTCAGCTAGAATATTTGGTGCATATCACCAACTTCCTATAAGTTAGTGTGATGTGCCCTGATCAAATCCAGCTATGGAGTTGTGATTTGTTGCCAGTCCCAAAGGTACCAAGTACATTTGCAATGAAATTGTGGAGGGCTGTGTTTTCCCCTGAGGAGCAAGCTGCAGAAATGTGCCATATTTAGCGTAAAGAAAGGAGCTCTTTAAGAAGCTGTAGCTGGGTGGGGAGTCAATCCCTACTTATGTTTCTACTCTGATGGTAAATATGGGCAAAACCATCTTTTTGTTTCTGTGAATTTTTCTGTGCTGCTAGTGGGGGATAGGCAGGGTCTGAGCTATAGCAGTGCTCCTGCTGCTCATAGTCCTCCGGAAATCTCTCTTAGAAGTGATTGCTCCAGCTGGCTGGAATAAGCCTTCAGGTGCCATCACTCCAATCACTGTCCTTTAAACTGATGGGTAACTCCCTGGTTAGAAATATGGAAGGGAGTCAGCCTGTACAGCGTGGTTCTTCTTTGCTGTGATGGGAACCTCTCATGCAGTTCTCAGGCATTGCATGCCACTGTCTGCCCTCTGCAGTGTTGCAAACTCTTATGCTTAAATGAAGAGGGCTGTTCTCATAGGTTTATGATTATCCCAGCTTAACTCACTGGGAAAAGACACTACTGATAGTAACTTCAAAACAGATCCTCTCCAGCCCAGCTCCCACATTGCTCTTCAAGAACCTGTGAGAGGGGAATAAAAAATATTTAGCTAGTTTAACTCAAGTACTTCAGTTAGGATCCTCATCCCTTCAGACTCCCCCAAAGTCGTGGACTTTGGTAGGTCTCTGCTTTCAGCCCCTTTCTGCAGAAACCGGTTTTCTCCCTCGATGTGCACAGAGCTGCAGCAGGTTGTTTCAAGCAGACTCTCTCCCAAGTGCCTTTGGGTTGAGCCACTTCAGTTTTCACCAGGCAATGGTGAGGTTTCCAGATTCCCACTGCCCAGCTTGGCATATGCCATGTCACACTTGGCTGCCCTGTAAACCTGGCTGCCAGCGCCTGAAATGGCAAATGCTTGTCAAACGTGAGCTGTGGGCAGAGCACGGAGGGTGAGGCTGCTGCCCCTTAGCAGGCTGCTCGGCTGTTCTATGACAACTGCTTTTCATTCAGGTAGGGACAGAAAAGCTGGTCTGAACATTAAACTGAAGTCCATATGGATGCATCTAGATGGATGTGTTCCTTTGGTATTGTAGCTGCCCTGTCCAGTCCAGGTGGTGTCAGATGCTAGCCTTCTGAAACTGGAATTAGCTCATGCTATCCCAAGGAGAGCTTGGTCCATAATATTTTAGATTATAGCAGATGTTGCACATAATATTATCACTCTCACAAAGGGAAGCAGAGATGGAGAGTGAGACCTACCAGCCAGCTAATAAAAGGCCTAATGAAGAACAAAAAAAGCTGCTAGTCATTGCAGAGATATGTTGCCCCCAGGAAATTAAAAACACGAATACCCTGGCATACGCAATAAACATCTCCTTTGTGTCCGTGTAAAAGCACCGAAACCTCTGGAATATTAAGAAATGACAAAGATGCTTTTAAGTCCCTCCCTACACTTCAGCTGCTTGCAAGTGGTCACGAACAGGATGAAACAGATCAGCCTGACTGTTGTGCAACTTTATTTACCAGAGAACCCAACTTCAGAATAAAAACAGGCAGGAGGGAGCACACCTGTGTTAGGACTGCCAGCCAGCTGCCGCTCCTTACCGGAAGAGGCGCCGGGTTAAAGCTGTAAAGGGAACGCAGAACACGAACAGCGTGTTTTCCATACCTTCCCCGTGCGTGTATTCGTTCAACATCAGCTAGCGATTTGGGACCCGCAGAAAGGCCGGTATGGGTCAGAGCCCGGTGCTTGACAGCGGGCGGGGCCCATACTGTCTAAGCAGACCCCACCAGGGGAAAATACATAATACATATAGACGTAGTTTTTTTTCTTAAACGCGCCCCCGGCCCCGGTTTTGGCTGACTCCCACCACCCGCGGCTGGCAGGGCGGGGCGGGCGGGGGCCCGGCGCTGCGCCCCGCGGGGCTGTGCGCAGGCGGGGGCGGGCAGCGCCGCTCCCCCCGCCCGGCCCCGCCGCCGCCGCCGCCGCCGCATGCACCGCCCGGCAATAAAGCGCCGGGGAGCCCGGCCGCGCTCGGCAGCGCCGCTCCCGCCGGCCCCCCCGGGCCCCTAGAGCCGTTACCGCCGCCCCGGGGGCGGCAGCGCTGCCCGGCCGCGATGCCGGGCTGGAGGAAGAGCCTCGCCCTGTGCCTGCAGCGGATGCAAGAGGACGGTGAGCGCGGCCGGGGGGAAAGGAGGGCTGGCGATGCTCGGATTTACCCTCCACCTCGTCTTTTCCTTGGTTTTTTTTTTTTTTGGCGGGGGTCTCTCTGGGAGGGGGGCAAGCCTCTGCTGGCATGGAGCTCCGCGAATGAAGGGGCTGGAGAGGGGATGCTCTTCGTGCCGGGAAACTTTGCTGCAGCAAATCTGTCCTTCCATCCCCGGGCTTGCTTGGTCTCTGCTTTTTTTTTTTTTTTATTTTATTTTAGCGGTGGGGGCAAGCCTCAGCGAGAGGTGGCTGCACGGTCCTTTCTGGATATTTAGAAGGGCTTGCAGCATCTGAGCTCTAACTTTCTAAAGCTACTGGTGCTGCTGTTTTCAGCTGGTAATTTTTTCCAGTGCCCAACTCCAACTGGGGATTAAAGGGTTTGCGAATTGCACAGAGGACGTGTCGCGGTAATCTGATTCCTATTGTGCTGCTTACTGTTGCTCACAGTGACTGTGAATTATTTTGTTTACATGCTGAAGAGCGTGGTAAATAAATGCTGGACCTGCAGCTCATAAAAGTCGGGAGGAGACATCCACAAGGTGGCAAAACATAAAGGAGGTTTAAACCTTGCACTCCGGCTCCTGGGTTTATAGATGAACAGGCATGAGAGTGGTGGGGAAAGTTTATGTCTCTGAAATGAAGTGCAGTTCTCGTGTGCTCTCATAAGACTCAGGTGGAGGAGCTGATCTGGGATGGGCAGAAGTAAGCAGGAACGTGTGTCTTATTAACCTCAGCTGCTTTGGTGCAGGCGGTTAACAGCGGGTTTTTCTTTTGCATCCCTTCCCCTGCCTGCCTCTCTAGATTGTGCACTGGTAAGCAGGCTTACCAAATATCTGAAGCGGCACTGTTGCATCATTTGGTGTGGGTAATGGAAAAATCAGGGAATTCTCTGGTCCTGCTGGTTAATAAGCATGGAGAGAAATTGTGCTGTTAGATGCCCTGCAAGGTGTCAGGACAGAGTTGTTAAGCTGCTGAGTCTTTCTGATGCTGCTTCCTTGCTCCCACTGCTTTGGGAGAACACAATCTATTTCTGATGTTGGACCCCTCTGGGACCATGGCTCCCACTCAGAGACTCCAGCTGCCTGAGACAGAGCTATTAAAAACCTTGTTCTGTAGAAGAGTAAATCAATCCCCATCAACACACTGAGACTTGTCGGTGTGAGTTCAGCCCTGTTATGGTGCAGTGCTTTGTAACGCAGCCCTGCTGCAGCTGACAGGGATGCTCTTGCACTGCTGGACCAGGGATGGCTTTAGGGGCCTTATAAACCACTTACAGCAGCAAGCTCTTGATGTACAGCTGTACTGGGTTAGCATGTTTGCCAGGTTACTTTATCTATGACTTCATGTGTATGTACTGGCTCTTGTCTCTGGGATCTATGTAATGCCTTTCCTCCTCATCTTCCCTCCCTCTGACTTCAGTCCCAGCGCTGCAGTGAGTCTGTGACTGGTGTGCATCCCTTCAAGTACGTTGGGCATTTTCCCTAGTGACATTGCATTTATTTCCACGGGTGGTCAAGAGTAGTCGGTCTTCAGAAGTTGCCATTTAGTTAGTCACAGAATGGCTTATCTGGAGGAATAAATCTTGAAGGCTCGAGCTGATGTGCTGTGTAGAGGAGGAGGTATATGCCTGCTAAACAATGTGCTGAGTTTGTAGGGAACTTCCTTCCCCTTTCCCCGATGTGACCAGTTTGATGGTTGTATTACAGCATATAACTCTGCAGGGGTAGCAGAGGAGGTATTTGGTAATGTTTTTGTAGCACTGCAGTGTTAACAGGTATGGTATGGGATTTAACTGGATGCTAGAGAAGGTTTCACATCATGTCATGTATAACGCTGCCAGGAAATCTTTGCAGGGTTCTGTTCAGATTTTGTTTTTGCAAACCAACCTCCAACCAGTCTATGAAGAAATACTGACTCCTGGCTTTCCTTACTCAAAACAAGTTATGCCTGCCTTGTTGGCATCTCCATGGCTATGCAGATGTGGTAGTTTTTGTTTCAGATATCCAAGCTGGGGAGCTTCTCCCCCAGGCACATGTGCTGTGGCCCATCAGCGTGTTAACTTCCTCTGCGGACTGCAGTACTCAAGTTTCCAAAGGAAATGTCCTGGCGTTTAGCAGGAGCACAGTTGTGATTAGAAGAGTGGTATAGTTTGGTTACTGAATATTAATGTGATGAGCATCCCTTGCAATTTGCAGCCATTCAGTGCTGGGTTGGAAGCATCATTAATCACAGTTGGTACTCAAAAGGTCAGCCGTGGTAAGTCACGTAGGGAACTGAAAGATATACATGAACTGTGCTGAAGTATGATTGCCATTTCAAAACACCACACACAGTGAGTTTCCTTATGCATGTTTTGCCTTAAAACTTCTGTCTCTTGGGGGATGGGGGTGACTCCTGACCAGCGTGCAGAAATGCTGTATTCCGTAATGTATTGTTGTTTCCCGCCACAAGAGGGTTGTACATGGGACATGCTACTCCTTATTCTGTTTCATGCAGGAAAAAAAGAATTTAAGTTAATGGCTTGGAAATTCTTGGTGTAAAATGTGTTCCCTCTAGCCTGTACTGATAACAGCCCTGTTACTCCCAAGTTGGGGGCTGATTTGCTTTTCTCTGCGTAACTGTGTGGTCGTCTCGGACCTGGGAGCAGAGGCTAGAGCATACAGCCTGGCAGTTCTGTCCATCGCTGTGCATACATACAGCTCTGTATGGAGTATGCGGCCAGATCTCATGCTGATTTACCTCCCTGATAGCTGGTCATCTCTCGGGGCAGTGGAGAGAACTAGTGGGCTATGCCAGGCCCTTTCCCATCCCGATTTTCCCCCTCGTGCTGCTGTCCTTTATGTGAGGACTGCAGGATTTAGACTGTATCCTTGCTGCTCCCAGGCTTTCAGTAGCAAAAGAAGCAAAGGCTAATTTCTGCTTTGGGAGCATGAATGTATGTGGGCAGGTGGGAAAGTCTCTGGGGATTTTGGCACATCTGAGTGGATGTGGAAACTGGATGCTTAGAAAGGATAAACTGTATCTGCAGACAGAGCAGTGGAGATGCTTTTATCCTAACTGATAAAAATAAGTGTTATCTGGATGTGTATGACTTGTATAACATCGGTCACAGTAGTGGGCAGACTCCCTTTGCTAAACCTGAGACATTTTTCTGCCTCTACTGGGAGGGAATACAGGGTTTGAGTATAAATTTAGGTTGTTGATATAATTCCCCTTCCTCCCCGAGATGGTCTTCCTTCAGTAAGACCAGAAAATTTGACTCTCACCTTAAAACTCCAATATGATGCCTTAGTAAAAAAAAAAAAAAAAAACAACAACAAACCCCAAACCTTAAGAAAGTCTTCTGTAGTGGGATTATAAAATGTGAAGCGAGTTACCCACCCCTTGCATGAATCACGGGGCAGCTGGAAAGGAGGGTGGGGAAAGGGGCAACTCAGACCTGCTCCAAAAAGTGACAATATTGCAGGATGGCGTTGCTGCTGTTTGCTTCCTTCCCTTGTATATGGCTCCATGCTGGTTACCTTGGAAACAGCTGTAGGAGCGTATAGGGGCATTTTGCGGCTGTGCAGCTGTGGGCAGAGGTGTCCTGTGGTGCGTGGGGAAAGGGAAGTCCTTCGTGGTACAGGTTGATTTGCAGGATGAGGGCAACCAAGTAAAAACCCGTTGCAAGATCTGCCTTTCTGGCCTGCCTTATCTTGCTGCAGGTGCAATTTGGCAGGAGTGGGACCCTGGGGAAAATTTAGTGGGGGGTGGTTTTTCATGGTTTTGGCAGAGCTATTTAAATTTTTTATAATGGGAAGGTAAAAATATCACAGCAGTCTGTGTTGAGGGGGTTTATAACAGCTGGGCTATAAACATCAGCTTTTTATTCTGTCCTCAGAACAGTATACTGGGATGTTTTGCTCCATAGCTGTGAAACTATGATTATGACTGGAAATGGGATTCTTCTTTGCTTAATCACACACATCAAGGAGAAACATCCCAATAAGATGGAAATTTGCTGGTTTTGCATGATTAGCAGAAAATTAGAAGATCTTTCACTGAGTTCCATGTTGTTTGTAATATGCACGTGATGTGTAGAATAACTAAAATAGAGTAACTGTTAAAAATAATGCGAATTGTCTTTTGTTCACTTACCCATAAACATTTTGATCTTGCAAACTGTGTGGTGTGCATAACTTGAAATAATTTGAACTATTCTGCTGCTTAAAATTAAGTGTTTGCTCCTCTGCTTGCCACGTCAGAAATAATTCAGTCATTCAGAAAGGAGGGTTTTGTATTTATCAAGTCATCTTAGGACCATCTTTCAGTGCCAGGTTGAGTCTGTTCAGTTTTAATATGTTGCCTTACAGAGTCCTTGTGTCCAAACCTACAATGTCATCATTTATTGTACTGGCACTTAATTTTCAGTAAAGAAATTCAACTGGATAGCTGTCACTTAAATAGTATGCAATTGAATTGCTCTGTGGTTGAAGGGCTGTTATGTCTGTCTGCTGAATGCAGCGTATTAATATATTCCTGCATGTGATACTCTTACTTTACGGTGCATCCAAGCTTTGTCAGAGCTGAGGACTTGCACACGCAGCGCTCAGGAATTTATGGGCTGCTGTTTGTTGGTAATACTCATTATACAGGCCACTGCTTTTAAACAAAATGTAAAAATAGAGGTTCTGACCCTCCAGTGAAGTGTGGTGGGGAATTAGGATTGCTTGAAGGCTATGGTGGTAATGCTTAAGGGATAATGTTCATTCATCAAACTGATGGGACAGCCAGAACAAATCCTGCTAGACTTTGATGGGGTCTTTTTCGTTCATTAGTATGTTGATGTTGATTTGGCACCCATTGAGTGAGGGAGTAATAGCAGCACCCGAGCACTGTGCTTGCCTGCTCCCCTCTTCGCTGGCTGTCACGCTGTCATGCTGCGCTGAGTTTGGGCTGCTGCTTTTGATCCTGTACTTCAGCAATCGTAAAATTTAGCTCTGATTGAGAAGTCCTGAACAACTTGGGGATGAAGCCACAAGGATTTTACAGAATGACTTCAAAGCCTTGTTGGAATTGGATTAAAGACAGAGATTGATCATTGTTTTGCTTTATGAAGTGGTCTGCCAGACTTTACAACCTGAATGCAATCCTATATTCACAGAATTTGGCCGTATGAAACTGTACGGACATCGTGCAGTTCTGTGTGCTCTTGCTTAAGCTGTTGTACTATGTAGGGCATCTTGCAAAGGAGATTTTATTGGCAATATTGAGTGATGACACTAAGTGCTGAGCAAATGCATCAGCTGCAGTGGTTTGGCATGCTCTCCCTTTAGAGGTGCCAAGGTTGGAAAGTGTGGGGGGAACCTTTCAGGAAGCTGAAGACCTTGATGGAAACCATGAATTGTGGTAGCCAGGAAAATTTCAGAGTGAGAACAATTGCCAGATCTGTCTGGATTCATGCCACGCGTGTTGTTCGCCAAACCTGTTGGTGTTGCTATGGGCTGATGCCAAGCGTAGTGGAAAAAACACGTGGGCAGTTCCCAGGAAATGGACGTGATCTTTGAAACTGCTCCAGTCTTGAGCTGTGATTGCAGCTGCTGACCCAGAGGTCTTCTCATGCTCTGGGTTGCACTGAGATGAAGATTGCTCAGGTTAAACTGACATGTGTGGCAAGTCTAAGAGGCAGCTGATTTGCTCTGCCTTTTTTTTTTTTTTGTTTGCTATTTGTCTCTTCTAAGTAGACACAAGTGCAGGGGAACTGCTTAGTTATGCCCACAGCCAGACCCTTGCTGGGTGAATAGCCAAAGGAGGGTCCTCCACCAGGGCGTGTGCTCTATGCCAGATTATATCTTTTTGTGGTTAAAACTGTGTAAGCCTTCCTATGGGTGTCCCATTTTAGAATAAAAATGACTATTTTGTTAATTATTTGACTTCATTATAGTGGAATAAAGTTACTTATTTTGAAACAGAAGTAAATTTACAGAGGTGTAAATATAGTAGAATAATTATCAGGGTATAGCTCTATTGAAATTATCGCTTTGTAGATGAGCACTAAGACAGTGAATTGGGTGTTTTTGGAGCTCTGCATCACTGTCATGGTTTAACCCCAGCTGGCAACTAAGCACCACGCAGCCGCTCGCTCACTCCCCCCCCAGTGGGATGGGGGAGAGAATCAGAACAGTAAAAGTGAGAACTTGTGGGTTGAGATAAAGACAGTTTAATAGGGAAAGCAAAAGCCGCACACGCAAGCAAAGCAAAACAAGGAATTCATTCACCACTTCCCATCGGCAGGCAGGTGTTCAGCCATCTCCAGGAAAGCAGGGCTCCATCACGTGCAACCGTTACCTGGGAAGACAAACGCCATCACTCTGAACATCCTCCCCTTCCTTCTTTCTTCCCCCAGCTTTATGCACTGAGCATGATGTCCTATGGCATGGAATATCCCTTTGGGCAGTTGGGGTCAGCTGTCCCGGCTGTGTCCCCTCCCGCTTCTCGTGCACCCCCAGCCTACTCGCTGGTGGGTGGGTGAGAAGCAGAAACGGCCTTGACTCTGTGTAAGCCCTGCTCAGCAAGCAATGAAAACATCCCTGCATTATCAACACTGTTTCCAGCACAAATCCAAAACGATAGCCCCATACCAGCTACTATGAAGAAAATTAACCCTACCCCAAGCAAACCCAGCACAATCACATAAATGGAGCCACCTCTTTTAAAAGCCAGTCCTAACCCTTGAAGTTCAGAGCAGTGATCTGTGCCTGAAAGGCTTGTGTAATGTCTACAGCAAGTTGAGATCTTGTTGTGTTTTTCCTGCAATGATCTCTTTTTCCCAGAGGAGCCACGCATCTCCTGCTCCAGTGAATGTTGGTGATGACCCCACATGTATGGGAACTGTTCCTGCATGCATGTGTTTGCCCAAATGCAGTTGCACCATGTAAATGTCTGTTTGTGTTCCTGAAACGAGTATAGCTACTGTGGATTGACACTGGTGTAACTGGGATTGGAGCATGGACAGCATTTGATCTGGAAAATAAAGCCCATGCTGATGGCCTCTGTTGGAAATGATAGCTTCTCTTCAGTGCTTGGCCTGGGTGAACCACACACTGGGATAAAACATCCCCTCTTGGAAGGGTCTGCGTTTTGTCCACTTATACTTGATCTTCCCATGGATTCCTTCCATTGAGAGGAAAAGTAATGAAGCTTTCCATTTAAAATTCAAGTAGGATTGGGTTTTTTTAGCCCTTTTGTTTTGTCAAGAGAATGAATTATCTTTTTTATTTTCTCCCATTTCCTCCCCCCTTTGTCTTTGGAAGATGAAGGAATTCAAATAACTAAAACAAATTTTACAATTATGGTGATTTCCCTGTTACTGACTTTCCCCCTCATTAATGTTAGATGAACTTGGCATCTAGCAATTACTGGCTTTTGTTTTTGAGCCAGAACTCTTTTCTGGCTCCCGCAAAATTTGCTGATTCCACTGATAGCATTGGGAGAGCTGCTTTCTACTGGGAAATTAGTTCAATCAAACATGTTTTCCTGTGACAGTTTCAGGTATTTTGCATCAAGACCACTCTGTGTTTAAGGAGAAGGGGGCTACCATGTGCTGTTTGAGATCGACGAAATGCTATGCATTAAGATGTGGTTAGATCCATGTCTTATCTGTGTATTTAAGTAGAGGTGTCAGTGACCCTGCCAGCTAAACTGCTGTGTCTTGATGAGTAGAAACTTCTTGCTGAGGCTGCAAAATAAATTCAATTCTACACTCTTCAAGTTGTCTATGAAGTAACACACTTTTTTGCTTAACAACTTCATTTCCACTGTGAACAAGGCATTACAGAGCTTTCGTTTTAGCAGATATAGTAACCTTGGCTGCTGCTTTGTTGCCGGAGTCAGAGGCTAGTCTGAGTATTTATTTGGATTATAGGTGTTGTCACCTTTTCTTGTACATGTGATGCTGTTAGTCATCTTGGTGACACTTCATTCATCTATGCAGAGAAATAAAGGTCCTGGCTCACATTTGAGTATTGCCTCAAACTGCCCAAGAAGGGAGCTGCTACTAGAGGCAAGGATTATGTTAAGCTTGAGAGATCTCACTTGGGCCCTGTGGGATGGAGCTGAGATTGGCCTCTGGAATTTTTTCTCCTGTCTTATATTTAAAAAAAAATAAATCTTTTTCTCTCTGTTCTCGGGGCAATGTTTAGGTGATCCTACAGTGTCTGGGCACAGAGGGCCCCGTCTTACCTTTGGTCCCAGTTTGACAAGAGCAGTCACCACAGAAGCAGTGCGTAGACTCATGGGGGGTGGGATGGGACAGGACGGGAGGGCTTGTCTTTATTTGCATCCCCTTGCAGCAGAGGCCTTGAAGATTTAGCAACAAATGAGATGCAGAAGAACAAGAAGAAAGATAAGAGAAAAGGCAAACTGTCAGGCAGTGTAACAGTTTTACAGAAATAGCGATCCTAAGCTGCTCTTCTCTTACTTGGTACCAGTGTGCTTTCCTGATGCAGGTTCAGTCTTTTCTGTGTGTGTTCCAAGAAATGATGATGTTTCTAGGAGTGGGAGCTCCCTCATTAAAACCATCTTGCCCAGATCTATTGCTTTTTACTACTGGAAGTCAGGGGAAATTCACTGGGGCTGTCACAGTAGGATGAACTTAGCGAAGAGCTGGGAGGATGAGTTAGTAAATTCTCGTAGCAGCTTGTCTCAGGGCTATGTGTTAATCCTGAACAAAGGGCGCTACTGGGAATGAATATTTTGTTTCTAGATTAAATGCTCTTTTGCTTGCTTTAATCTTGGAATAGGAGGCAGTCAGTCTCCTTATTGTACATGCAGTCATGTCCATAAAAAAACCCTCATGAACCTCCCTTTTGTGATGGGAGGGCAGGTAGATCTGTGCGAGACAGGGAGCAGTGCTGTGCCTCAGTCGTCTTCCCACTTGGGAGCATCATCTCTTCACGGTTGTTCCATCTCTGGTTTTCCCCTTCAAGCTGGGAAGATATGTGGTCTATTTGGCTGGCAGTCTTCAGTGAAAAAAAATCTCTTGTGGCCAGCATGCTGTGAGGTCTTGTTCCTGCAGGATGCACCCCTCCAGGTCCCAGGAGAAGAGCAACTCTGATGTGTGCTTGGTGAAGGACACAGCTGCTCCGAGCTGGTATGTGGCTGACCTGCACACCTTATATGTAGGATTTGGACATAATCAACAGCTCCTTGCCTCTTCTGTACCTTGGTATCCAGAGATGATGTGGTCTTGTGGATACTGTCACTGCAACTGTCGATGCTCTCATTTGCCTCGTTATTCCTGTTAATGGCTGAGGCCCTTTAAGCTGCATGAGTTTGGTTTTTCTTTTTCCCTTAATAAGGAAATCTTTCTAGACCAATAAGAGGGAATGGGGAGTGGAGGAACAAATCTTAAAGCTAATGCTCAGTCCCAGGAAAAGTGAGCGAATGACCAGTGGCAGAGCTGTTAGCAGCACTGGAGGAGATGAAAGACAAGAGTTGCTTTAACTCTGCACTGCAGAAATCAATACAAGTTGCTGGAGAGTGAATGAGGATGAAAGAAATAACTTGATGTTCCTGCCTTTTTTTTTTTTTTTAAATAACATTTGCAAACAGCTTTTGAATAACTGGCTTAAATTGGTCTTTAACACAGAAGCCACAAGTCATGGAGGTTCCTTCTCGGTGGGTTGGAAGGTAGCTGCAGATAACAGGTTTGGGCTCTTTCCCCAGATGGGGCTGGTGCGCTGCCTCTAGGTCACTTCAAACAAAAGCAAAGTTCAGGTATGCCGCAAATCCCATGGTATGAGTTTAGATGAGATATTGGTGCTGTGAGCATGCTCCAATTTACTGGCCATATTTTTCTAGTCCAGCATGTTTAATGGGCTTTGTGTCTGTCTTTACATCTCATCCAAACACCTTGTGCAGTAGCACCTGGTTGCGTTAAATAGCTGCCGTGTTCCCCAACAGATCAGGATGTAGTCCAGGGTTAACTATAGCAATTCCAGTGTGGCTGGCACTTATTAATTAGTTGGTTAGTATTGGGGATTGAGCCACAGGGCTTTTGGTACTGTGCCTAGTTCCTGACTGAGTGTAGGGCTTTAAGCAAAATGAAATTATCATTTAGTTTCTCAGAGTGGTGGGGAACTTTCTCTGCCAGATGAAATTAATGGGACTGAGGAGTTCTGTGCCACTCAGAAAACCAGTCTGCAAACCTCTGCGTGCCCCAGTCTTCACGTCTGCAGAACATGGATAATGACTACACTCTAAAAGGTTTTGATGCTCAGATTGAAACAGATATGAAAGTGCAGTTATTGAGTGTAACTTCATGGCCATCTTTCTCTGCTTAACATCTTCATACTCAGTATTATGCCAACTGTGCCAAATATTTGGAAAAATGACCAAAATGTGGTAGAAAATGTCTTTCTGGCACAGGGTTGCAAATCTATGGCAGCACACAGCTGGGCAGAACAAAAAGTTCTGTTCAAGTGGGTAAAAAATTTCCCTCTACAGTAATGATCTGTGTTGCAAGTTTACCAGCTATCTAATGTAGTTTCCATCCGTTACATCAAGTGATAATCCTCTAGCAAATTAGGTGCTGTTAGCAGCGTTTCTGTCAGCCTGGGTCTGGCTGCACATCTAGGCAACCTGCCTTTGAGGAATTTCAAAAGTCACCCTAGTCAGTCATGCTGCTTCCTCAGCCTCTAGAGACTGCATTTCAAATGTAACGCAAAGCTGAGCTGTCTGTCTTGCTGGTTTAATTGTATTTATTCTGCTTTTCCTCCCCCACCGCCTGCCAAGGGTGTTTGGCTGTGTGTAGGGATGGCTCCTGGGTTGTTTTTTTGGAATAGCCATTGTAATTGGCTTTTTGGCATATCCTGTCCTACTTTATTATAATTCCTTCACTGTCACTATGCTTACACAGGGGCTTGTTAGAAAGTGGGCTGGGGATCAGAAGGCAAAAAATATGCAAACCAGGCTGTGATGCTCGGTTTCTCTAAGGCTTGCTGTAAGGTGAGGCTAGCTGGCCGTAACGTGTCCTCGCCTGGGGATGGGCTGTGCAGCAGCCGTGTGCCTCCAGCTCGCAGAACCAGGCTTGCTCCGTGATGAACCCCATGCTGCTCTGGCAGCCGGCACTACCCCTGGATTTTGGGGCAGCCCCTTGCCAAGGGTCCCGTACTGCCCGGGCGTAATTCAGTGACAGGCAACGATGCAATGAATGCCATCCAGTTTCTGCCTCTGAATAATTAAGAGGGAGTGTGGCTTTTGGGCAGGGAGCGCCATTCTCTGCCACCCATCTGCTTCCCTGACTGTTGCTTGAAGCAGCTGTTCCCCTCTCTGCGGGGCTTCCCGGCAGGGCATGGGGATGCTGATTCCCATTCACCCTTCATTGCCTTGCCACTGACTTATCTAGTGCGCTTAAAGTCCTCAGGGTGCCATTTTTCTGTGCTGCTTTTCTCTCCTGCAAAATCATGCCATGATGTTTAATTGCAAGCTGCAACGTTGGTGCTTGATTTCAGTGCAGTGGTGGAGAGCGTGGAGGTGGGAGCAAGGGATGGGAGCTGGAGGAGTGTGGAGCAAGGGGGCTTGTTTCCCTGTTATCTCCCTCCACAGCTGTGAGTTTCTTACAGAAATCCAGCTCTTAAGCAGCTGGCTATAGGCTGGAGGTGCCGTTCAGCAGTGTGCAGGGAGAGCAGCGTTGAATTACACTGCAGGGAGATCCCTTGTGTTCGGGTCTTGGCATGATGGGCACGCTGTCAAAGCCCCTGTGTAGAAGTGGGAGATCTTTTCAGCAGGGTGTAAAGGAAAACCACTGACAAAGCAGCCCTTGCATTACAGGGGCAGGTGGTGATGGCTGCCTCTGCAGTGTTTCAAAACAGCTGAGGAATTCCCTCTGTACATGAACATGTGCAGGTTTTTATGTGAATCTACCTCGGGTGAATTGGCTCTAGAGGCTTTTCATAGCTCCTGTGTATAATAGTACAATGTAATATCATTATTGGCTGTGCCCCTGTACAGTGGGGTAGTCCAGCATTTGACCTGTTAAACCTCAACACCGAGGAAGTGAAAGCCAGGAAAATACCCTAGAGTTGTGAGAGCCCCCAGCTTTGCAAACTCATCTCTGGACACTGTGCCCCACTGCAAACCCTACTTCTTCCCCATCTGCAGCTTTCCTTGTCCAGAGTGTCCCAGTGGAGCCCAGCAGATTTCCCACGATGAACCACTGCTCTGAGCTGATGTGACAGTTGGTGTGCGAGTCCTGTTTCCCATCTACCTGTCACCTCCTCAGCCTGCTGCTAACCAGCCGGGTTGGTTAGCCACTGGCAAGCTGTTAAACCCTTAAAAAGTTTCGACACAGTGAGTTAGTCAGGCTTGCAAGTAGGAGGTGAAATAGACCCTATCATAAAACACAACTACTTTGATCTGTGCTGTGAGAGGAGAGTGTTGCTGATGGTGTTTTGGGGAATGTTACGTGAGTAAAGGGGCAGGGCTCTTTGAAGAGATTTTTTTTTTTTTGGAGATATTTCCCTCTTTCATGCGTAGGAGCTTGAAGTAGAGTGGAAAAGAACAATTTGGGGATGGGTAGGGGGAGTAGGTAAACTCATTTATGCAGCCAAGTAAGCAAGAGAATGGAGGTGGTTTGGACTGTGCTGTGGCTGGACGGGTTTATTAGGCAGTGCAGCTCTCTTCTAGTGTATGATATTCCCATTTCACTGCAAGAGAAGACAGACACAGATCTGCCCAACATCCACAAAAACTCCTTTGTGGAAAGGCGTCCTCTTCCCAGGAGGTGGTTGCTTCCCACCAAGAGAGTAAGTCCATCTTCCTGGCCAACTGTGGTGACCCAGCATTGAAAGGGACCTCTGGGGTCTACTTTCCCTGTAAGTGAGATGTTAAAACACTGATTATCCAGGATAATACTGTTTCAGGAGCTCATTGATTTTTTTAGCAGAGCGAAGTGAGTTAAAATGATGAGTCACTGACCTATTTGAAAATGAACAACCTTCTCAATGTCATTAGGAGCTGGTAATAGATCATCCTGGACAAGAGCTGGTGAAAGGGGATTAAGGGGTTCCCTTGTGCCTGCCATTGCTCTACATTGTGTGTGACTGCTGTTGCCCTCACAGTTTTTTTTTTTTTTTACGGGTGAGGAAGCAGCACACCTTTATATATAAAAAGACAACAACTTTTTGTGAGTGTAATTGAAATTGTAGGAGTCTAATCCTTACTAGTCCAGCTATAATTGTTACAGAAAAAGGAAGAGTAATAACGCAGTTAAAATTTTTATACATACATGTTACTCATGGGGGGGAATATGATGTTCATATTGATGGTTTCTTCTTCTCCAGTTAGGATCTGCTTGGGGTCATTTTTGCTTGCTAAGACACTGTCACACCTTTGTTCATCAGTCTGCAGCTCTACGTTACGTTACAGTTTATGTATGCTGAATGCTACTTGTTCTCTTCATTATCCCTACAAGCAGTTTAGTCCAGCTCCAGGTGTGCATTTCTTTAACTAATCATGGGTGAGTTGTTCAGAGCTGTGGGATCTCCAGTGTCAAGACTGTCCCCCATAGCTTGCCATCCTGTGCTGGTGTTCCCCTCTGCCACATGCTATATCTCCGCTTCTCAAGTGCACTATTTCTCTGCTCTGTTGTCATTGTGTTGGTCATAAATATCTCTCTCTTCATGGAATAACTGCTTGTTACAAATGCCCATATAAAACTATGGTTGTACCACACAGAGATGTACAACAAAGCCATAGATACCTGGTCAATTAGAGAAATTGCTGCCACAGCTGAATCAAGTAAAACAAAGCTGTGGGCAGGTCAAGAAAAGCTCAGACAGAGCAAGCCTGGTGAGCCTCAGTGCCGAGGCCTTGCAAACTCAATACAGAGCTTATGGCCAGTTACTGGTCGTGGCAATGCTGCATTACAGGGCTGCCTGGTTACACTGCTGTAAGCAGAGAAGATGCACTGAAGAGTCCTTGGCAATAAGGAAAGAGGCTGACACAGTTTTGGGCTGGGAGGCAAAATCAGGGATACGTGCCCTGTGTTTAGGGGTGGCTGTGGTCTCTCTGTTGACCTGCTGGTCTTGGATGTCGTGCCCTTGCTGAGGAGACATAGCAGTGATGGATAGCGGGGCTGGAGCTGGTGTAAAGCACCTCTCCCATTAGAGAGCTCCTTGTGTGGGGATGTCTGAATTATCCTGCAGGCAAATTCTCTGCAGCTTTTCTTCTTGGCAAACTTCTACCTGTCCCCTCTGCTCCTCCCTGCCCGGGCTGAGGAGCTGCTTGCTTGTTCTGGGCTTTAGGTAGCCACAGGAGGTGTGGAGAGGATGTGGAAAAATGAGTGACTGCAAGTCTGGGCTCCTTATTAATTTGCAAAATACTCTGGGATCCTTCTTTGTGAGAGGTGATGAACAAATGTAAAATTTTGATTTTAAACCTGAGTAATACTATAATGAATTTTTTTTTCTTCTTGTAATGTAGATTAACATTGAGCACATGCTTATTTGCTCTCTTGCTATTAAAATTTAGTCCCTGCCTCTTGATCACTTCTTTCCTATCTCTGGTACCTGCACAGGGCTTTGGGATAATAAAGTGAAAGTCTGCTACTGAGGTATCTTTTATAGGTTTTATGCCATGCCATGACTTTGGGAGTTCAGTCAGTGTTGTGTGCAGATATGATCAATAAAGCTCCTAGTTATGTACTTCGCTATTAAGTCTTAGTTCATTGATTTAACGAGTTACCAGGAACTAGGGAAATAACATGGTTAATTAACTTAATTGGATTGTAAGGTCTACAGGGATTGTGCCTTTCTGTGTGCTCTCTGAAGCACCTCAGACACCTCTGATCACTCTAAAATAATGACTTTTTCTTTCCACACATTGGCAGTTTAAACTATTTAGTTGCTTTAAAACTATTTGCATTTCAAGGCAACTAATTTCTACATGAGCCATAGAATTATGGCTTTGTAGCCCTTGGCTTTAGAGGTTCAGGTAGAGATGGAGAAGGGGATTTTTAATAGGGTTCAGCTAAATGATCCCAAGGAATCTGGATCCTTGTATTTGTTTGCCAAGATGTCTTGCTAAGTGGTTACCTGTGCTCTTAGCAAAAAGGCTGTGGGGCAAATTCTAGTGTGTTGGTGTTTTATGTCTTGGCCTTGGAGTTAATTTTAATTGCTGGATGGCAAGAAGAATGTAAAGCATGTGAAGAAATAATATATCAGGCTCTAGATAGATCTGTTCTGTGGCATCCATTTTTCAGGGAAATAAGTAAACAGATCTCCTCCTGTCTAAAATGGAAATTTATTCTGGGTATATAAAGTGAAATCTAGCACAGAAGTATTCTTCTGGAGCTTGTATTTCTTCTAATTTATAGCTCCTCTTCTCTTCCAAGTGAATTGGAGACTTAAACCTCCCGTTACGGGTCTGTAATTTATGTTTTCAAAATTTTACGATTGTTATCTTTCAGTGTTTTTATGAAGCTCTGCTGTGGAGGTGCTCAGATAAGGTTGTATATTAAGTATGGGCCAATTCACTAGGAGCAAAACTGGGATTATAAATTACCAGAAACGTTCTCCCACAGCGTGAGCTTGTTCTCATGTTAATGTCTTTAACCTCTTTTGAAGAATTAGGGAAGATGAGCTCTGGAGGGATGGACTGGATGAAGCTATTATGCAGTGGCTGGAAAACTGTACTTGGGCTTACCTGCGTAGTGATTTGTCACTGTGGACAAACAGATTGAGTGAGATTCCCCTGGTATCTGTTGAGGGTCTCGTAAAAGTCAACCCTTTCTTTAATGACCTTTTGAAGGAAAAGAGAATATGCTCGCTGCATTTTTAAGATGGCACCAAGTTGTAAGCTGCCACAAAAATATTGGTGAGGAAAGCATGGGCTCGGTGATCTCTTGAGACACCTTCAGGAATATTTTTGGATTCCCACGACTTTATAGGAAAAGCAAGGAGTAAATGATATGGAGGATGCATGACGGCTACACTTAGTCCTCTGTGAATTTGGGCTGCTTGTTTTCTCCCTGGTATTCACTTAGCAAAAAGGGGGGTGAAGGGAGAAAGCACTTCTGTGCTGCTCAACAATGCACCAATCAAGTGAAGAAAATTCTTGAAATTGTATTGATCTAGTAATTTATCTTGAAACTGTATTTATCCCTTAAAGTTTTAAATTTAGACCTGAGCTATCTGTGCCTCCTGTGTCACCCTTTCTGGGTATCCTGGGACTCTTTCCCATGTTTCCAGTCCCACAGGAACCAAGGAGTCATCTGAACCTGGAAGTTAAACAGTTTGTTTTTTGTGTTGTGGCCTGTGTGGTGGTGTGTGTGGTGTGTGTGGTGTGTGTGGTGTGTGTGGTGTGTGTGGTGTGTGTGGTGTGTGTGGTGTGTGTGGTGTGTGTGGTGTGTGTGGTGTGTGTGGTGTGTGTGGTGTGTGTGGTGTGTGTGGTGTGTGTGGTGTGTGTGGTGTGTGTGGTGTGTGTGGTGTGTGTGTGGTGTGTGTGGTGTGTGTGGTGTGTGTGGTGTGTGTGTGTGTTTTTGTTTGTTTTTTTATTTTTTTTTAAGCCAAGAGCTCAACAGCTTTTAATTTGGGAACATATCTGCTGCCCCAAATCCAGTTGTGGGAGCAACTTAGCATTTTTCCTCCTGCCTTGGCTGTTGTTTGTTTTACTGCTGTTTTTCAAAGTGAAACAAATTGTCATACAAAATTTTACTATTTCCATAGTGCTATCTGTGGTGGTGTAAATGACCCATTCCCCCTCTTGGCCCCACCAATTTGTCTTGTCAGGAAAACACTTAATCCTAAATCTCGGTAGCCAAACTTGTGTGTACTATTCTGCTGCGTGTTGAAATGAAGTGGTCCTTTTAAAATTAATTTCTATGTGAGGAACTTGGTTTTTAGTATTTTTTTAATTACCAAATAGAAAGCAAAGATTATTTTGTGTGGCTTTTTTTTTTTTTTCTGAGAGAGGAAATATTTCTTTACAAAAATACCTTCCTTGAAAAAAAGCCAACTTGTTTCTTCCTGGGAGGATGCAGTAACTGCTGCACGTAGTTGGTACAAAATCAGAGGTATTGAAGAAATGCCTACCCCAACAGTAACTGAACTCCATGAGGACAGAGTTTCTGAAGCATTTAAGTGTTGCATGGTTGGAAGTAGGAATTGGTGGGGGGTGTGTGTGTGGTTTTTTTTTTTTTTCCTCCTACACGTGGATGTGTGTGTTAATCTTGCCTGCAGACACCTGCATTTGCAGAAGCTGGCTGTCACTTGAATGAAAGACTGTCTCCTTGTCTGCCGTGCCTGATGTATGGGTAATCTTACTGTCATCAGTGGCAAATTTATTGGCTGCACTGTGATTAGATGGAGGGCAATAGAGTTGT
This sequence comes from Gymnogyps californianus, assembly GCF_018139145.2. Classification (NCBI taxonomy): domain Eukaryota; kingdom Metazoa; phylum Chordata; class Aves; order Accipitriformes; family Cathartidae; genus Gymnogyps; species Gymnogyps californianus. The sequence goes on from NC_059483.1 coordinate 11,391,543, forward strand.
GCAAGCAGTGCAGTGTACCTTGTTCTCTGCTGCATTACCATCCATGTGGACAGGAGGAGCAGGAGAGGAGAGGGTGCTGGGGTGGTCTGCCATCAGTTCATCATGGTTTTTAGCAGCGAGCATCTTGCTCTTCCAGTTCCTGCAAAGCTGCTATGAGAGATGCATGACCAGATATACAAGGCTTGCACTCCTCAGTGTTTAAAGCTTCCTAGGTGTTTTCTGCAAATGCCTCTCCAGTTTCTCCCCCATCTCACCCCTAAGTCCCGTTATGCAGGATTATTCCAGCTGCTGCAAGAAGCTCCTCTAACTAGCTAGGAGAGCCTGCTTTATCAGCTCTTTCTAATGTTAGCAAAACTCCTTTTCTCTCTCATTTCCACTGCCTGAATGTTACAGGCTCTCAAATTAGTTTTGAGTGCTTGTGGTTAGGTGTGGAGCTGAAGCAGGGTGGGGGAAGCGACGCTCCTGGGGAGCAGGGTGAGGGCTTGCCCAGGGCTCCTCTGTTTTGCCTCCTCTAGAAACATGTGGACATTATGAGTTTCTACTTCTGTAAACCCAGTGGAATACAAATCTCTATGGTATGGAACAAGGAGCTTTTAGCTTAGTCTTCTGGTGTAAGTATTTTAGATCTAAAGAACTGCATTATTCAGGCTGCAATCTTGCAAATTACATGTAGAGCTGAGCAGGTCTGTCCCTGCTTCCTAGGCTACTGAGTCATCTAGGAGGCTGCTGCATTTCTCTCTCTCAATAACTGATAGTGGATTATAAACTGGTCACGTTAAAGCACTTCTGTGAGCAGCATAGGTGTTCTGCCAGCTTTATTCCAATGGTGCAGTGCTGGTGTGGGCACTGCATTACCTGTGTGGGTAGAGCCAGCTTTCAGATGGCAATTCTGAAATCCTCTTTCTGGCAACAGTGATGGCTGTCATCACAATCTTTATCCCAAGGGACACAGCAAGCATAAACCTATCTCTGTTTTAACCCCCTGTGCACACTGAAATGCCTTTGCTCCTACCTATCTCTCTGCATGCAACCGCCGCCCAAACTGGAGCTACAGCTCGGGCTGTGAGATGTCCTGGATTTCCCCAGCCTGCAGGAGGAGTTGTTGCTGGAAACCTCGCTGTGGGATTCCTGACCGCACAGTGGGATTCCTGTAGGAATGACAGTGCTTGCTTGAATGTTGCAAATGTTTACGTAAGAAGGATAAACACCAGTGCTGGAGAAGGGGAAGAGGCCACAGGAAAGAAGATGAGCAGAAATGCTGGTGCTGATCCTCTTGCCCAGGACTAGAAGCTGCACTAGGCAAAATGCTATTGTCAGCGAGCTATGATGGAAATCCCAAGATGTCTGGAGGAGGAATGCCAAAGTGCTTCTGGAGGAGAAAGATTGCCAGTGAGAATTGAGAGCTCTTGCAAGTGCACTACTCTTGAGCAAAGAGGAACTCAGAAGGTGAAGGGATGCAAGGTCAGGTAGGTGCATTTGTTCTGTGAGCCCCCAACTCCACTTACTTCCATCTGAACACCTACACCAGGGAGCCTTTTGACGTAGTCATTTTACTTTATATGCGTAGGCTGTCTCGGCCAAAACACCAGAAATCCCTCTGAAAAAACAAGAGGAAAGAGAATAGTAAAGCACCTCAAAACTATTCCCAAGTGCTGCCTCTGCAGTGGATACAGCTTCCAGCAGCACAAATCACTGCATTGCAAACAAGCAAAACAGAGGAGCTTGCACCTGAGTACTGAAATAAGCTGCAAAACTCAAAATAAATCCTTGGAAGCAGCTCAGCAACAGCTTGTTTAGTTCTCAGGATTGTTTTGGGGAGGGAGGAATGAAACAAGATTTAAGCACTAAAAAAAACCTTGAAGCAGTCTTTCCCCACTGTGAGAGTTAATTTGCAGTAAACTGCTTATGTCTGGTAGTAAGATTTGGGTGTAGAGAGGGAATAACAGTTTAAGGCTGTTTTGAATTGGCTTGGGAGACTGAGCAGTGCAACGTGTCTCTTTTCACTTGGAGTTTCAAGTAGATCTCAGGACACTTGTTGCTTTTGTGCCCTGGCACCACCTTGGTCTAGCCTTCCAGTGGGTGTTTCAATCCTCAGTGTCCACAGAGTCTCCTTATCTAGCCCATTGCAGTAGCATTTGCCATCTCTGTGGTGAGCACCAGAGATGCCATTGCTGCACAGCAGCCCCCACTGCATGGATCAAGCCTTTGCCTGGCCAGGGCCGCTGTGACTTGAGCAATTTGTCAGCTGGATGGTCTCACTGCTCCGCCTGTGCACTTATGCAAGGTACTTGGCAGTCCAATGGACTTGAAAGCTTACCTGTCTTCTGCTCTCGACACTGGTGATGCTGAAGTGTCTAATGTGACTCACTCCACATTATTCTCAAAGTTGTTATGGACCTCTTCTGGGCAGTTTTCCCGTTTTTATGGCTTCTTGTCTGCTAAGCCCTTATGTCATCTTTATCAGTGTCCCAAACCCCCGACTGACACTGTGACCAGAAAGAGGAGGCCATCTAGCTTTCTCAAGAGCTTCAAGGCTGGGACTTGAAGAAATGAGGCAATAGAAGACACAAAGGCTGGGAGGAATGCAAGAAGGTACACAAGAGTTTAAATACAAGCTGCTGGCTTTATCTCACAATGGGAAGGTGGTGGTGGACCTTTTAGAAGTCTTTGTTACAGCTTGATAAAGTTTAACTTTGTGAAAGTGATGATTTAGTTATTCTGCCCTCTAAAATGGACCACCCTTTTGTGCCTCCTTGCCCAAATAAGAATTGTAAAATTCTTAAGCCAGTGTTGAGAAACACAGTTATAGCTCAGGTCAGAGGCAAGGAGATGGGAATGTGTGAGGATTGCTCACCCCCGCTGCAGTGTGCTACCCAGCTGTGGCATTACTTCACTGCTCAGGACTGCCTTGGCCTTGCTCTCATGTACCCTTGTTGTTGTCCTTGTATCTGACTGAGCATCATCAGACAGCCTGTCTGAGCTTGTCTGCTGGACCCTAATCCTCTGCCAGCCCTCCGATAACACTTTCCATCTTTGGTTTTTTTTGTGCAAGGTTTTGAGGCATTGCACACACGAGCATCCTTTCAGCTCATCAGATGCATGTAGCTACAGCACTGGCAGTTTTCATTCACTGTCAGCAACATTTACTTCTCAGGTTCCTTTTTTATTTTTCCCCAACACTTCATTTTAAGCAGATGGTTGGAGGCTCTCCCTGTTGGCAAGCTCCAAAAGAAGATGCTGTAGGATGGGATTTGTTTGCCCAACTTTGCCTGTCTGCCCCCACTCCTCATTGCAGAAGGGAAATCAGTGGTTTATCTCCTTTTGCCCCAATCCAGGTACCTGGTGTAGTCACGTGAAGCATGTCTGCAGGGGCTGCTTCCCCCTTTGGCTGTAAAGGGGAGCTGGGGTGACTACTTGAGGTGGAGACACCCACCCTGCAGAGGCCAGCTCTCTGGCCAGGCATGGTTGGTAGTAAGTGATGGGTGTAATAAAAGGGCCCAAACCCTCTATTAAGACTAGGAATGTTTTAATGAGGCAGGTGAAGACATCCAGAGAGGGTGGGTGTCCCTGGCCAGGAAGCCCCTTTGCTGACTTCAAGGCAGGAGGGAATGGAACTGGAGATTCAATAAAAGTGAAATTTGAGTTGTTATTCGGTGGAGGCTGTGATTAGTGATACAGACGTGCCAGTCAGTCCATTAAATCCTAACCTCACTTACGAAGTCCTCAGAGACCTCACTTTCAAAGCAGAAGGCCTGTGAAGGTGGCTAAGGGCAGGAAGAAATGAATGAGGGAAGGATTTGGTGTCCCAAGTTGGAGTGGTGTCTTGGCTGACTGGCAGATTGCATCTTTCATCTTTGTTGGCCTACTCAAAAGACCAACTGCTTGGTGTAAATCCCTGCCCTGCTGCTTCCTAAAGATCTTCATTTAAGGTAGTCCCTTCTGCCCATGTTTCCTCCAGCATACTGCAGGCATCAGTTTAATTAGAAATAAAAATTGATTAGTGTGGTCCCTAGTGATCTTTCAAAGGTTTGGCAGCAACTGTAAATAATGTGTGTGCAGCTGTTTACTGGGGGGGGGGGGGGGGGGGAGAGATGGCTGTTATTCCTCTTAAAAATTGATCAGTGCTATTCCTGGGTATTGATCTGAGCATCCTGGATAGAAGATGAGCCAGCCCTGTCCGAGGGCAGGTGGGTGGCAGCTTCTTGAGGAGACTGGGAGAACAGCCCACTATCTGGGAGAAGGAAGTTTACTCTTCTTGGTCCTGTCTTGCATCTTAACCTTTTTTTCCTCTAAGATCTTCCCTTACAGTCATGCTTATAAGGTTTGTGTATGGAAGTCCCCAGTGTTTAGCACTTAGAGGAAGCTGTAAATGGCACTCTGGCTGTACAGATCTAGCACATGTCAATGTTATATATTTGCTTGGGGAAAATATACATTCCATCTCCCAAGCATAATTCACTATAGTGGATGCAAGCAGGATGCCACCGCACCAAGGAGCTTTGCTCTAGCTTGTTCCAGTATTGTATTTAGTTGATTTGTGACAGTAAATAAATTAATCTAAGTCTGTATTGGCACAGTGGGAAAAGCAGTCTGTCTGCTGGTGGCTCCAGTGCTTGTCATCCTTTCCTATTGCTCTTCATTCACAAAAGTCCATGTGCTTTGCTGGGCTCCCCCCCGGAGCTACATGGGTATCTCAGCTCTGCTAAATGAGAAGGGCAGGCAAGGTGTGGTGAGGTGAGGACCTTGCCTGAGGAAGAACCATGCCGACAAACCAGAACTCCCAGAACCTGGGAGTCCCTCTGCACTGCTATAGGGGATTAAACACTGCCGTACAGCTCATCTTGTCAGCAGGAGGTCAGAAGTGACGCCTGGTAAACAACCACCTCTGTGTCATGTATTCCCCTTCCTCGTCACCTCTGTCCCCTTCTGAAAGCTGAGCTTGGCTTTTCCTTTGTAATAAAAGCTGATTAGGGGAACCAGATATCAGGGAGGATTTTCAAGTCCAGATTGCTTGATACCTAGCCAGGTATCCACAGGCTAGTTTTTCCTATATTGTACATCCCCTTTGCTGAGCCTGCTCTGGCTGCAGAGCCTCTTCTCTTTGCTCAGGCAGTGCCAGCTTTGCAGGAGCTGTTAGCTGGATGCTTGTCCCAGGCAGTGCCTGGCTGAGTCAGAGCTGTGCCAGGGCCTGACCCTAAAACACTGCGTGCAGTAATGGCATGATCTCTTTTTATCTTATGTTGGAAATCTGTGTCCAAGCACTGGAAGCTAGCAGGGTGTGGGTTTTTCATATTTTTTTTTTTAAGCTTGTAACCCATAGCTTTAATCCACCTTGAAATGAAGAGTGAATGTGTTTCTGTTGTCTTTATGCCCTGGGGAAGCCTGTGTGTGAAAAGAGAAGGTTAGAGAGTTCAGGAGTTTTGTTGCATGGGATTAGCTGGGAGGCAGATGGGGACCTCTTTTATTCTCTTGGTAGTGTACTGAGTCTCTGTAAGGGTAGTAGATTTGTCCGTGTTAGTATCTTTTCATGGAAATTTATCTGAAAATGGACCCATCCATCAGGAGAAACAAGTGCTGTCATGCACCCAGCCAGTCCTGCGTGGTCAGTAGGAACCAAGCAGGTCAGGCACGTCAGTAGCAGGGGGCCATAATGTTTGCTTCTGCGCTGGCTCTAACAAAGCTCATGGTGTCGCCCCTGTAGAGGGGTGCCACCATCAGAGTCTCAGGGTGCTGCGGTGCTGAATGTGTTGCCTAATTTAGTGCTGCTCCTGAATCCTATAAAGTGGGGTTACAAATGGACTGGGCTATAGTGTTTCTAAGCATGTGGCTCACTGGTGGAGGTGTGCAGCTCGACATGAGTGGTGGGTGATGCTGTAGGGCAGTGACCAGCGCCTGGGTTTCAGCATGCAGAGTGCCAGCACCTGCACCCAGCCCCAGGGCTCGCTTGCCCAGCTCTATGCTTGGTGCAATGTGGTGATGCCTGGCTTTTACTATGTGCTTGTCCTTCAGCACTGTGTTCCTGAAGCTCTCCTGAAGGCATCAATGGACAGTGGGGGGGACAGGGGGAAGGGATGCCTTTGGGCTTGCTGTTGAGATTTACTGTTGCTCTGAGCCAACAGCAAAAACCTCATTGGACTTCGAGGAAGCAGGACTGGAAGAGAATTTGTGGCCCCAGAGCATTCGCTTTACAGCCAAGATTAGCTGCTGAGGAAAGTGCAAGCCAAATGTCCCAGGATAAATTTCCCAGTAACAGAGCCTGCTGAAGAGGCAGCAGCCTTGCAAGGGCAGTCAGTGCTGGTGCCTCCCATCCTCAGCACGGCATGAGAGCAGCGCAGGGAGCAGTTTTCCATTGCTGCTTGGTACCTCCTGCAGGAGACTGCAGCAAACTTTTCCTTGCCTCCCTCTTGTGGGTTTCATGACTGTTAATCACTCATTTCCCTCTTCTCAGGATTTTTGGGTGTATGGTTCTTTTTGTGCAAATCTCAGTCCCTCACCACCTTCGCATCCTGTCTAAGATTATTTAACAACCTACAAATATCTGCGTAGAGTAGGGCTGCTGGCTTTTGGGTGATGACTGTATTAGCTGTGCTGCTTGACAGCTCCTTACATTTTGTGCTAGAGGATCGCTTAAACAATGAAATAAGCCCCTCGGGAAAGAGGTAGGAAGGCCGCTGTTTGATATTTAATGTTTCACTGCACAAGGAGGGCATGGAGAAATCAAGCCCCTTGGGAAGGTGCCAGGCACGAGGCCCACGCAGAAAAGGGTGTTGGAGCTGCCTGGGTCATGGGCTGGCCACCCCCATCGCTCTGTCAGGCAGCTTTGCCGTGACGGTGAGCACGACCCCTGGGCAATGCTGTGGGAGTGAAATTGCTATTAATTGCAGCAGTCTTGTCCTCTGGTTCTGGCTTGCCAGGATCTCCTGAGAGATTTGCTTCACCAGATCAGGCTTCTGGGGTGTGAAGTGCGACATCCCACAGTGGGTGGTATCTGAAATGGCTAATCTTGTTATGTCATTGTGTTACCTGTTGGACATCTTATTTGGACCAGTGGGTGATGGTCCATGCTGGAAAATATATTTCAGAATTAGGCAGTATTCAGAGGATGGAAGAAGAAGAATTAATGACATGGAAAAACTTTCTTGGGAAGAAAGAAAGTAAAGACTGGGAGCATACCCTAGAAAGGAGATGTATAAGAAAGGACATCAGTAAAATATGTACCATAATGGCCAGTCTGGGGAAGGCCAAATGGGAGCATTCAGTCTTTCTGTTTTGGCAATAGAGGAATAACAAAAGGGGTGTAAAATGTTTGAAGCTGGTAAAGGAAAATATGTTATTAGCCACACAGTGGGGCTATGGAGTTTGCAATCATCTGAAATAATATCAAGCGGAAGAATTTTTTTTTTTAAAGCTTCAAGGAGGGGTTGACTGTTGCAGGAGTACTTAGAATTCATTCTAGTTTGTAATGTAATCAGTTTCAGGAAAGGGTAGGGGGAAGGAACCCCAAACAAACCCTCTGCAAGGTGTTAGTATAGAAGATACCTCAGTATAGAAGCATTGAACCATCTCCTAGGGATTAGGACAAGACCTCCTAGAGGGCAGAGTATCTTAAAACAAAGAGTCTTTCCCCTGTGGGCCTCTGAAACCCTAGATCCACCTGGTTTTGTGGTGGTAGTGTGCTAAGGAGACAGTGTCTTCTCTGGTCTTCCCAAGGGATTGTCTCGCATCCTAAAGTGTGAGAAGCGAGAGACGTGCCGTGAATGCCAACTGCAAACATAGGATACTTCCTCAGAGTACCTGAGCTGCACAGAAATGCAGTCCCATGGAGCCAACCAGCATGAATTTCCTAATGGCAGTGGGTGCAACACAAGGATATATATTTCTGAACCATCTGTTGGCATGATTTCTGTTAGTGACTGACCTGGAAGCAGAGCTGATATGCCCTCCTGCAGTTTTGCGGGTTGGCTACCTGGTACCTAAAAACCTGAACGGGTGCTCCTAAGTGCTGTTGTTATCTAGGATGCCTGGTGGCCTCCTCTCCCACTTCTGAAGCTGGGCACTTGGTCCCTTGTTGCAGTTCTTGGTGCACATGAGCTGAGGTGTGACACGACACAGAGCTGCCACCAGCCCCTTTGGTTCCGTGCATCATCCCCCGCTACTTTGGGGGTGGGGCTGTCTGCAGTAACAAGGATGCTAAGAAATGACATTGCTGTATATTGCAACAGAGCACTTCTGTGCACAGTGTCTTGTTTGTTTGTTTTTCTCCTTTTAATGATATCTATAATGAGGAAGGAAGGATAGATCTTTTTCCTCCAAATACAGAAGGCAGCCTGGATGGCTCCCTCCATCAGCAGCATGAAAGACATGAAGGCTTTCATCCTTCAGAGCCTGGTAAATCTTCCATGAAAATCAATGGAATGGATTCAGGTGATGGACATGCAACAGCAGGTCCAACCTGATCTGGCTGAGAGGCTCACAACAGTGTTCAAGCCATTAGCTGATCCATGGCTGGGCCCATGTTTCATAGATCCCTTCTATCACCCACTGGCAGAAAACAACCCCTGTGCTCTTTACTTTCCCTACTTAGCTAGTTCTATTTCAGCATGGTGGTAAATTAATCTCTTTCTAGGAGAGGAAAAGAGCCTAGAGATTGGGATAGTGTGGAGGGTGCTGCAAACCAAGCAATGCTACTGGAACTAACTTCCTAGGGGTGGCCCGTTTGTCATTGCTGAGCATGTGGATTGACAAAGCAGCCAGCTACTGAGCCATGCTGTGTGTGGTTAAAAAGTGCAGCGCTGCTGCTGTCTTTCTGCACACCTGATTTTACCTAGTGTTGGGCAGAGTCAGAAATAACATTTTCATGGTAAACTAATTTCAAAATTTTCAGGTACTTGTTTTACTTTAATTATAAATTTAAAAACTCATAGGAAAGTAAATATGGAAGCATTTGGAAGCATGACTTTTAATGTAAATATGTGCGTGTATATATTAGAATTTAGGCATTCATCATGTTTAAACTGAACTGAATCTAACCAGCATGCTGAGTCTAATTTCTAGCATTGCTTGCTTCCCAGTATTTCTGCTGTGCCCTGTTATCAACAAATTTTACAAAGCAGTGGGATGCATCTCACAGGTAGGATGTGGAGAGCTGGAGAGATTTGCCCAGGTTGCGAAGCATGACAGGACCTGGTTTGTGATGGTTTAGTAGACCACAGAGCCTACCTTGCAGGGATGACAGACACCTCCTTTGCAGCCAGAAGCTGCAAAGCTTCTGGGGTTTTAGTGCAAGGAGGTTTTGCTGCTTTTATGATCTGGGGGCAGATTTTGGCTGGAGCAGTCGGAGGTGGTGTAGAAACTCATTCTTTCCCAGGCTGTGGGTTTTCTCTCCTTTCTTCCCTTCTACAGAGCTTAGACTTGGAAATGGCTCCTCACTGAAATAAAAGGTGTCTTGAAACTTTATGGCAGCCACATCATTGCTTATACTACTATAATGGTCATCGTAGCACTAAGGAAACTGTGGCAGCTTTACCCTTGCTAGTCACTGAATGGTAAACCTAGTTTACAGCAGTATAAAAAGTGGCATTAAACTGGTCGTAGATCACTTGGCTTGCTGGGAAAGCTGTTAGGACCATTCCTGTCCCATGGAAGAGGTGCTTGGTTTGTGAGGGCAAGTTTAAATGCAGCTGTGGGGGGAAAAAAGCCAATTGTGTAGTGTGAGTAAGAGGTTGGTGTTGGCTGGAAGGGGTCAGCACTAGCAAATCTGGAGCTGAAATAAGCAATTTGGTCAAAGTGGATGAGTTTATAAATCCTTACCAGGCTTTGCCATTTCTGAGCCTCTCTGGGTTGGAGGCTGGGATGGCTTCCGCCAGGAGCGATGTAACCCACCCGGTGCTGCCTGTACGGAGCAGAGTGCTCCCATGGCCACTTGATTTTCTACGTACAGAGCTGGAATTATATTTCTACCCTCCTATCGGTCTGCTCTTGGTACAGAACAAGATGTTTCAGGTGCATGCTGGAGACGTGTGCTGAGTTCACTGCCTCTGCTGGAGCCTCTGCTGCATGAAGGAGCAGTGCAGTGTGACTTGCCTACAACAATTGCCTGCAAAAGGCCTGTCTTGTTCTCTGCTGCCTGTGTGTGTCCTCTTTTGTATTGAAAATTTCAGTGCTAAAAGCTTCCAATTAGACTAACCTGTGCATTCAGAGCTGAGAGTTAATTCGAGGTAGATTATTTAATGCTCACAAATCCATGGCCTTTTTTAATCGTCCTGACAACCACCAGTGCTCTCCCCATTCAGGCTGCAGCTGTACAGCGCGTGGCTTGTGACCTCCAGCTTGTGTGCCTGGGCCAGGAAATGGGAATTGCTTGCTGCGTGCTGTTGGGCAAACATTTCTGAAGATTATGAATAAAATAACTTATATGTGGATAAAAATAAAATGCCAACTCTAGGACATGGAGGAAAAAGGAGGGGGCTCTTCTCACAGCTCATGTCTATTAGACAGGGCTGCTGAAATGCTAGACGCTTTGCTTTCATCCCAAAAGTTCATCTTTCTCTGTGCCTGAGTTACCCTGCTTCATTTAAAATGGGTCTTCAAATCAGTTTTGTTAAATTGTTGCGAAGTCCTGTGTGGATGCTCTTCAGTTGATTTAATCTTGGTTTATGTTGATTTAGTTTCTTGCCAACTTTTGCTAAATCCATTTGAGACAGAGTTAAATCAACTTATGAGTGTCCTTGCAATTTAATTAAATCGACTGATGTAGCTAATGTAACTGATTGTAATTAAACGCAAGCAGCTTTCATATAAAGACAAGCCCTGAGGGTGTTCAGGAAATCCCATCTCATGTTCCCATTAGCCCCTAAAAGGAGTTTGCTCACAATTTACCACCTCTGCCTCTAGTCCTTGTCCCAGAGCAGAGCTCTGCTGTGTTGCGCCATGCTTTACATTTATGATAAACCCCATCCCTGGTGGCTCAGCCCTGTGGCTCTGCCCCACCGCCTGCCATCCCTTCTACAACTGTGCTTGTGTGGCCACGTGCCAACAGCCCCGTGGGGAATGGTATTGGGTTACTTGCTGCCCTAGATGAATAATAACCTGCTCAAATGAAAAATAAGCATGCTCACAGAAAAAAAGTTTTTTCTCTTTCCCTCCTCTGTGGCATCCAGAGTCATCCCGTGAAAAGCCTAAGCAGGGATGGGGGGGTGTGTTAGGGGCTGGAACAAGGTACCTTATGAAGGATGCTCATATTCAGCATGAGCTTACACAGGTTCACTGATGGAGGATTTTGTTGTCATATTACTTGTTTCCAGGTGTTTAAAACATCTTGTTTCTTATGAGGTCAGTCATTCTGAATATTGGCTTTTGCTTAGAAGTGCATTGCTTTTTCTTGTTCTCAGCCTCAAACTGGAGGCAGCAGTCTGTAGTGATGTAATCTTTCCTACAACAGCCAGATCCCCCACCCCAAAGTCTGCTTTTTGATCTCCAGCAGGGAGCCTGGCTATTCAAGGGAGCAAAGATCCTGTGTTAACATGCATTTCTGTGGCTCTGAGTGATAGAAGAAGAGAGGATCAGATGGGAGAGCAGCCAGAGCAGGCTGTAGCATCCATCTCTTTCCAGTGTTGCATGTACTCTCTGCAGTGATAGCAGCAAAGGGAAAGCCAAGGAGTATCCCTCTTCTCCCACCCTGTGCTACTAATGTCCCTGAAAGTCTGGGTAGCAGAGGAGGCACCATCCGTGTCCACGCAAGCTTTTAATTTTCTTTATCCTGCTCTGTTTCCAGCTTGGTTCGCACCTTAAGAAAACATTAATAGTCTCTGATGATAGTTTCATGCTCTGTTTGCATCCCTCCTAATGAGACCCACTCACGTCTGTGGGAGCGCTCCCTCCATGAGCGAGGTGCCATGCGTGGACATGCCACTAAGTGACAGCCCTGTGAACAAAGAGAAACCCACAGGGATTTGCTGGGGCTATTCACGCCCTGGTGCTCAAGGCTGCTCCTTCTCAGGGTCTTCAAAGATCAGCGTTGGGCCCTGGGGCTCTGGACTGGGCTCTTGTGCTGCCTCTGCTGCCAGATGTTCAGATGGAGGTTCTCTTCCAGGGACATCAGCCCACCATGGGGTCCACCTTGCCAAGGGCTTCTAGGCTCTCTTTTTCCCTCTCATCCACCTCTTCTTCCAGCCTGGGGTAACCCTGAATTTTTCTTGTGTCCTGTTATCTCTCTTTGCAGTTGTGCCACGCCTGCAAGAGCAGTGGGAGAGTAGTGCTTGGGGCTTAGTGAGCTGAGCAAAGTCATTAGCTCAAGAGAGAGCGCCTATAGAGGAAATGAAAGGGGAAAGTGGCCAAGGAGAAAGCACATGCAGGGCATGCTAAGGTGCATCCGTGGCTAAGGAATATGAGCTCCTCTAATCAGGAGGTGGGAGCCAGCAGATCTTGAAGAGCATCAATGGGAGGGGATTTGTGGACAGAAAGGGAAGTGACTGGCTTTAAAAAACAAACCCCCCCCCCCCCCAAACAAACAAGAACAAAACAAATTGTTTCTTTGCATGATTATTCATAGAGGGGAGTGGAGGACATGCCAGAAACAGCTTTTCTAGGATGGAGTTACTGGTGGAAATTAGGGTCATCTTAGAACAGCTGATTGTGAAATCCAACTGTCTGAAGGCTGGTAAGTCCTAGATCTCAGAGCAGTGTGTCAAAAGAGATAGGGCAGCCTTCGGCAGACATATTTCAAGAAAGCGTTGGAAACGGGCTGGGCTGGATGGCTGAAGTGAAGCTGACATCTTGCAGAATAGCCAAGGAAAGCTGAGCAAGGAAGAGGTGAACTTCTGAACCAGCCGGCATGAGGCTGCTGAAAGCCTGAGGGAGGGAGGAAGGGTGCTCTGGAAGGCACTGAACACAAAAACGAACATGATATAATTTTTCTCAATCTGTGGAAGTTGAGGGGGAAGAAAAACCTTAAAGAAGGGACAGCCCAGATGTTCATCAGGGTGTTAGGTGGAGCAGATCAAACCATTTGCACCTAAAAATAGCATTTGCAAAAAGAAAATCTATCTCAAAGAATGAGTTCAAAACACCGTGTTTTGTTCATTTGTTCAAAATCCTTTTTGGCGTGCTCTGCTCACCCATAAAAATGCATTTAGATTTTTAATGAGTGAAAAAATTTGGAAAGTGATTTTGATTATTTTTGATGTTGTTGAAAGAGAAGTACTTGCAGAGAAGTTAATGAAGGAGAGAAAAAAGGAGGTTTATAACATTTCTCAGCCATCTCTAGTACCAGGGAGTGTGTTTGTACAGCAGGATCGCAACTGTCTTGCTAACCAACATCAAGGCAGAGACAAGCAGCTGTTGGCAGAGGTGCTGTGGAGCAGAGAGGGTGGGGCACAACATGAGCACACACCCCGTGCAGTATGTATTTGTGATGTGTATGTAGCACCTATAGGACAAGTCAAGAATGCAGTTAAATGATGAAAGCAGCATGTAAATGCTGTAAACGTGGAAAAAGCAGTGGGGCTGCTGGTGCAGGGATGTGCCACGAGATATTGTGAGCATTTAGGGCAAAAATGTCTATAGTAGGTTCAGCCTGGAGAAAAACTGGAGGGGGTGGGGGGGGAAGGGATTAAAAACCTCCTGCAGTGAGTGCAGAGTCTGCTGAGTGATAGCATGAAACATTTGGGTGTTATCTTAAGCTCTTTTAATTGAAACTTCTTTTCCCTTGTTTTGAAGATCTTTCTCCCTGAATGTTTTTAATTTTTTTTTGCCAAAAAACCCCTAGAAAACCAATAGCATCAGTTTGCTACAAAAAACCCCAAGTGAGTTTCCTTGGGGTGTTGGGCCAAGATGTTCCAACTGGCAGAGGGAAAGAAATTTGATGCTGAAAACTATAATCTTGCATGAAAACGAGATGGTTTGGGTTTTTTTTTTTTAGTTAAAAAACCCCACAACACCCTCTTGTCACTGCGAGTGTATCTTTAATTGTCTGGGAAACATGGCCCTATCTTGTGGAGGAAAAGATCAGGGAAATCAGTGATTGTGTTTTAAGGAGTGCACTCAATAGGTATTTCCTATTTTAGCTGTGGAGGTGTGGAGCAGGAGGGAGAAAAGGATGGAGAGGAGGGACTATAGAAAAAAAGAATTATTTCCCCTTTATAGGGAAGAATAAGGCATAAAGTAACCACGGCTAGTGTGCCTGTAGATGGTATTTCATTTATTTATTTTTCTTATTCTATTGTATTTCCACGCAGGAGTTCCCTGATTCTAGAATGGCTTTGAGGAGAGGGGTAGGATGTGAGCTCTGGATTTCATAACGAAATGATTGAATGAAAGAAGTGGATAAAATAACTAACATTGACCTGGCTGTGTGTGAACCCCTCATCTGCTCCTGGTAACAAATATTCAGTGCAAACCTGAGGTTATTTGTAAAAATTGTCCCTTGGGATATTTTTTCAGAGGTTCAATACAGTATTTGACAACAGTTTCAGCGGATTGTAGTTGGTGATGCTGGGGGGGTCTCCACTTTTTTTTGGTTGCAAATGAATCAGTTTGGTTTGGGGAGGACAGAGGCACTTGGTAGTCTGGAGATGGAGTCCTGAGAGCAACGAGGCCCATCCTCCCGTTGTCATGTGCGGGTTGCAATGGCAGGAAGGAAGGGGAACACCAAGTGTTAATGAATACCTTATTCAGGGATCTGCAAAACAACATGGAGGAGTCCCAAAAAGGGCAGGAGATAGAACACAAATCATGTACATGCACAAAGCGAGTGTACCCTGTGCAAGAAGGGAGCACGTGGTCATGCAAGAGCAACTGGGTGGGTTTTGACATGTAATTTTATTCCATTAAACTTCAGTGTTTTCCAGGATACCTTCCTCAGCTACGCAGAGCCTGCGTGGCAAGCGTCTTCATGTTTTGCTGCTTGGTAGACTATGAAATGTACTTAGTCACAGTGCTCTGTCCGTGATCACAGAATCACTCTGATCTCCCACTAATAATATCTTTTTTTTTAGCTCGACATCTTCATTCCCTGTGGAACGGGAGCAAATATATATTCCCAGCACAACTCTGACATTCCTTGGCAGTAATTTCTTTCTTCTCTCTATGCTCCCAAGATTTGTAAGTCTGGTTTTAAAACTAAAACAACAGGCAGGGCAGATTTGTGCAGTGTCTTTACAGGGAAGGTCCTGCTCCTGCCTGGAGTGCTGGCTGCAGGATGCTGTTGGATTTGGCGGGCCCTGAGCACTGCAGGAACTGAGGCACAGGCACTGTGTGACTGCTGGTGCGTGGTGGTTTTGTGTGTTCTCCACTGCCAGGGCTGAATTGGTGGGATTTCTTCCCAGAACATGCTTAGAATAAGGCTGTAAGTACAAGAATGTTTGTTATGCTGCCTTTGCCCTGGGTCCTCCTAGAGCTGTGGAAGACCTGTCTGGTCCTGCTCCATGCACAGAGCCTGCTCTTCAGAGCTGTCTTTTTGCCTTCAGGTTAGACCATGGTTTTTATAATATTCAGCTAGTTTTTCTTCTAGATTTCCAAGCAAGGAGACTTTCCCTCACCCAGGGAACCCATATTTCCCTGATGTTACACTAGGGTGTTTTGCAGAGCAGGTCTGATTCATGCAGCCCACTGATACAGCCTTATTAAGGGCAAGGTTTGTTTTATAAAGATGTCTAGAATTCCCCTCCCAGATTGTGCAGTTCGAGAGGGAAGCTGGCTCGATGCAGCCATTGCAGCATGTCTGCAGCATCTCTCTGGAGAGATCTAGTTTTCTTGCAGCAGTACTGCTATAGCAATATGATTTGGTCAAATCCAGAGCCTCATGCATTGTGCTCACCCTGGTACCCAAACCGGCATTGGGGAAATGATGGCATAGCGTGAAGGCCCTACTGGGGAAAAAGGTATTCCCATGGTCTTGCAGTCATTTGATGACATTACATTTGCAAAACCAAGAGGATTGAGAGGTTTGAACGTCTTACAGACTCTGTCGGCACTGGAGCTGGGCTGCAGCCTGGCACTGGGGGTGTGTGTCAGTCATTAGGAGCTGGGGAGGGGTCCCTCAGCAGGGTGCATGGTGCACTTGTCAGGATGCTGTGAGGATCCTGCTACTTGCATTAACCAGGGTGCCCTGCCTCCTTGGCCCCAGGGTGGCAGGTGGGTGGCTGTGGCAGCCTTTCTCACTCCCATGTTGAAACGAGAATCGCCAGCAGCTGCGGCAGCAGCCACTTAACCTTCAGGCCTGAAGCTCAGCCATGAAGGATGGCTTCCCCTGACTGGGGCTGCTGCCAAGGAGGGTTTTTAATTTTGCATCCCGCAGGGGTTGTGGAACTGGTGAGACTGTATCAGTGGGGATGTAATTGCTTTGGGGAGAGGTGACCGGGCAGGAGAGGAGACACAGCAAAGCAGCAGGCAGAGGTGCGGCGTTGGCTTTAAAGCAGAGGTGAGGGCTGCCAGGGTTGTATCCCTCCCCAGTGTATCATTCTGTCTTGGTGACAAGCAGCCTCGTGCAGCCTCATGCCTGGGGACCAGGTAACATGGGGGAGAGGAGTTTATTAGGATCTTCCAGTTGGTAAGTGCTTTATGTTGTCTGGCTTCTTATTTTGCAAAACTAGTAGGTGGTTTCCATGTCAGTCCCCAGCTGCTGGTGTAAAGTAAAAGTGAAGCACCGCATTTTTGTGTTATAGTGTTACCCCTTAGAAAAGAAGGGAAAAAGTGATTCAGTAGCACTGTAGGTTTTAGATTATTATATTTATATCGCCACACATGCTGGTGATGGGAGGGAAGTGAACGCAGGGCACTGCTGTCCCTGAGCCTTTCCCTCTGTGATGGCAGGTGACTGCCCTGCTGACCCATGGAGAAAACAAAACCACCGAGTCACTTCATGAGCAGTTGCATTTGGCCTGTGGTTTGTGGAGTGGTTTTTAGGCACCTGATAATACTTGGTTTTAGTAACTGTTTTAGGAATGTATATCTGTCTTCTACTTCTCCACCCTCTCCAAACACTGCTGTTGCTCAGGATTTTGTATCAATCCACCAAGAGGTTGAAACAAAGTGAAGCTAAGGAGGAGTAAGCATGGGAATTAGCTGTGAGGTAACCTTAGAGCTGTTTGGTAAAACAGGAGCCCACTTGTGCACCAAATTAGAAATGAAATTAATCCAACTTTTCAGGTGTGCTTTCTTCCCACTTTCCTCTGCTCCTCTGGGAGCTGAAATGAGAGGACATGACAAAATATTGAGCTCGAGCCTGCTTTCCTGCTGAGTCTGGCCCTGCTGTAATCCTAACTGCTTGTGACTGAGCAGTGTTTGAAGGATCACAAGCAAGGGGTTTTTGATGTGCTCTCCAAAGAGATTCACGTGTGAATGAAGCCTCCCCGTCTGTGTGACTCTCAGCTGGTCTTTTGTGAAACTCTGATTTGGCTGTGTGGTATCTCTTGCTGCATGAACTGTAGCTCAGCCTGCAGCTTTCAAATATGGATAACTCAATGATGCTGCCCAGATTTTTTACAACCTCTGTGCAAATTTCAACTTGGAGCTGTTGTACACTGGTGTGTTATACACTGCTGTGGCCAAGAATACCTAAGCCTCTAACTAGCACAACTGTGTTTCCCTGTACAGCTGCGTTTGTCCTACTGCCACAAATAAGGAGAAGGGAGCTGAGGTCAGGATGTAACTGAACTAACAGCTAGGGGAGGATCTGAGTAAACCTGTTTGATGTAAGGAGACCTGAGGAATGAGTGATGCAGGAGTTCATAGATGCATGTGCAGGGGTGAATGCTCCCTCCTGCATCTTCACATCCTTAAGGAGCATTGATCTGTTGCCCTGGGCCCGTGCAATTGCTCTGGCTATCTATGCTGCTGATCCTGCTCTCCCCATCTCTTGACACCAGCTGTACAGCAGTGGGTTGTCTGTAGCGGGGCTGTGCAATTGCCTGGCTGTGTGTTAACCCCTGTGCTGCTGAAAGAAAGGGGGGCTGCCAGCGCCGGTAGTACACCTGTAATGCATGGGTGTATAGGATTGCATGGGTGTACGGTAGCCTAAAGCTCTGCAGAGAAATAAGAAGTAGTTGTGAAATCCTCCACAGCTGCAGAGATCTTCCTTGAAACATTCTTAGTCAGCCAGGGAACAGTTCTATGAGCAAGCCAATGACATACTTTTTCCTATGTGGTTTGTCTTAGGAGGTACAGAAGGACCAAACTAAGGGGCTTGTTCATCTCCAGCCTTGCCTGTGCAAAGACACAGGATCTCTTGTCTCTGCTGTTCTGCATCTTGTTGGAGCTGCTCATCTCTCTACTTCTGTCCGGTGTGTCTGGATCTGGCCATGGCTGAGAGGTTATTGAGGGGTACAGGAGGCACTGATACAGATGTACACTCTTCCTTTGCAAAAAGGGAGGCAAGTAGGAGCTAATGGCATTTGGTTCATGGCCATTTCATGTCTGCTAGTGTGTGCACAGACATCTGTGCATTTGATTTAATAGTGGCCACTGAGCCGGACATCCTCTCCTGCCATTTATACTGGAACTGTGTCTGTCTAGCCATGCCCATGCTATAAACCTTTGTTTCCTTAGGAAAACAGGCCAAAAATTGCTTTTTGTTACCTGGTGGCCAGCAGCACCACGAGCCTTGTTTGGAGCAGACCCACAGTACCGTTGCAAACACTGTGCTTTCCTGATTCCTTTCCATCATGCCCATGCAGGATGGATATGCTCTGCAGGGTATGCTCCAGCTGCCTTTTTATAACAAGTTAAAAATATTTCCAACTCCCCATCTCACTGAAAGCATTTGAATGGTATCAGCCAGCAGTCCTGGGAGCCCATCTTTTCTGTGCTGATTCATGAGCCATATCGAGGTTTTTTTTGTCTTTGGGCAGTACCTTTCAATGACTTTTTTGCAGACTCAGAATGTTACTAAAGAGACAAGTATTGAGACCCAAATCATCATCAATTTTTTTCATCATCTCTGAGAACTCATTTTCAGCCAAATGCAGAGTCCCTAACATGCCGTAAAAAGCTCTTAGTACTTTGTCATATGAAGTATTATAGTTTATCAAAGCTGTCTTTGCTTTAGGCACAACATGTGTTTCCTATCTGCTGTGAGGATGACTTGGGTGGTGAGGAGTTTTGTGCCTTCACAAATATTCAGTGCATCTTTTTTCCTTCTAACTCAGGACAATGTTTGTCTTGGGTCTGTACTGCAGGGAGGTTTAAAAGGCAAACAAAAAAACCCGTTAAAAGCGAACCCAAATATTCAGTGAAATAAACTTTGTGAACTTCCCTCATGGATTTTTAGCAGGATTCTCAGATTCCCAGTCCATTCTTGTATCCAAAAATCCTTCCTCGCCCCCCCCCCCCCCCCCCGCCCCGAACTAAGACAGACCTTTTCAGCATGGCTGGGTTTTGCTGTGTGAGCAGTATTTGAAGTCCTTGCCTGCAGAAGATATTTAGCCAGCATGGCTCTGACATGGGCTGGCGTCTTGGTTCTGGGTTGCATGTGGCCAGCAGAGATGGTGACGAACCCTCCAAATACAAAACTTGTCTGCTTATAGTTGGAAGACTTCTTCAAACCACCCTCTTTTTTGAGGCTAATGAGCTTCAGCCCTTGTTGACTAACAAGTTGTTTCCAAGCCCCCTTGGGGATGTCTCATGCAAAGCCTGTCCCTCTTGAGATGTACAGTGAAATGGAGGATGTTCCCAGGGAACACCATCCTCTGGAGAAGGCTCACAAGGGCCAGCCTTGCTAGTTCATTGGACATGGCTCTTCTCCTAAGGTGGGCCTTGCAGCACACTGTCATGCAGGCAGTGTTCTGAATTTAATTTTATTACTATTTTATTGCCTCCAGAGATGAGCAAATGGAACTTCTGCAGGTCATTAGGAAGAGCGGAGGTGGTTTGGCCACAAAAAGTTCTCAATGTGGTGTGGAGAAGTTACTGCACAGAACCACCTGTTTTTAATTAATCTTTTGAACCAATTTGGTTCTAACAAACCAATTCCATTAACAGGCTAAGCAGAATAATGACAGGCACAGCTGCTATAATTCCTTGTTACGCTTCTAGTTAAAACAAAATCCTCTTTGCATCAGGAAACACTAATCTAATGTCATGACTGTGTTCATTATGAAATCTTTGGTAGTTGAGCACATCCAAATGCTTCACATGTGTTTTCATAATTTTTTCCCCTCCCTGCTATATGACCAAAATATGTAAATTATGAGATGACTTCTCCCCAGAGAAACAGAGCTAATTGGTGCATTAATGTTCCTCAGATAAATCAAATTGAAGTCCCCTGCTATGCTTAGCTATAGGGTAGACTTATATACTACCTCTAATGTTCTTTGGGATGATTTAAGTTTGGTTTCAGTCAGTCTTGTAGCTCACTTAGCAGCCAGACATGGGTTCAAATGTTCAGTTGCTGTCTTCGCTTCAGAGAACTGGAGTGTGCTGGGTTAAGCTTGAATTAGCAAATGGTCTCAGATGATACGAAAAAGATACTTGCGAGACTGGCTCAGACCATCCATCCAAGTTATCCCATCCCTGATAATACTAAAGGATGCCCAAAGAAGAGGGACAGGGTCAGTGTGTGCATTGGCGCTCGTTCCCTGCGTGCAGCCTTCCCTCTGCTCCTGCCTCCCAGTCCTGGCTGGGTGTCCTGCTCCTTGAGAACTGGCTCTGAGTTGGGTGATGTCCTTTTGAAACCCACCTCTGCTTTTGGCCTCCCTCCTATCATTCAGCTGTGAGTTTCACAGTGCAGCTGTAAACTGTGCAAGAACAACAGCCCCACTTTATTTGGTTTAAATGATATGTCCTTGTGTGTGCCCTAAATCACCAGGGTACCTGTGTCTCCAGCTAAAATGTCAAACTGCTCAGGGAGGAGGGGAATATTGCAATGCTGGGGCATGAATGATCAAGTTGTGGAGTAGGCGAAATGTGAAACCCAAGGAGGCAAGAGGGGAACATCGGTTCAGATCCGACTCGTGATCCAACACCCAGCTTTTGAATGAATGCTTGCTGCTTGTTATACTTGCCACGTGCCTGTGCATATATGCGATGCGTACTGCTGTCCTTTGGAGATTTACAGCTTACCCTCAAGGTCTGATGTTGCTAATTTCTAAAGTGCTAGTTTTCCAAACTGGATTTATCACTAAGAAACAGCTGAGGTTTCATGGATTAGAGTCAAACCATCCACCCTGAGACTTAGTGCAGAAAGGGGGGTCCTGGCATGGGCTGTGTTTCCTCCCTCCTGGAGCAAGTGTGAAGCAGGAACCAGGAGGGAGCCCAGGTCCTCTCCAGTGCCTGAGGCTGAGCACTGCCTCTTATCCATGCTGCAGTGTTATCGCCCAACTCCTTGCCTGTAAGTGGCCTTCTCCTGGGATGTGGTATCTCGCTGTATCACTGAGGAAGTCGTAAAGCTGTCTGGTCTTAGCAGCTGCCGCATCTTTTGGTGCGCTGACTTCAGGTCTAGCTGGACACTAGCTGTGAGGGTTTGCTGGCTGGAGTCATGCAATGGGAGTTTCATGTTCAAAAGCTGTAACTTAACTTCAGATGGGATGCTCTTTTAAACTGCTCCAGTTCCCCTGTGTATTTTTTTTACAATGCACAGCCCATTAGAGCCCTGATGTGCATTTGGGATCTCTTACCCTACAAACATATAGTAAGAAGGGTATTGTTGAACTCTTTGGAGAGGCACTAGTTTGCCATGCTGGGGCTAGAGCTGCTCGTGTGCCCTTAGGAACATGATACAGCTCTGTACGTGTGGCTCCTCTTCCCTGCTGCATATGTGGGCTAGCTTTTGCAGTCGGTGACCAGGCTGGCATTCACATTAGACTTCCACTGTGCACGAACGGGGAGAAATGGGCTCTTGATTTTTTGTGCAAATGATGTTTTCAATGAAACAGCACAAGGGAAGGGAAGAGGGAAATCTAAGTCACTGAGATAATTTTGAAACTATCTGCCCACTGTGAGATTTTGTTGAGTGATTTGAGAAGTGACGTTCAGCACAGCTTATCAGCTTAGCTTATTTAGGAGGAACAAGAAATTAGAGGAGTGATGGAGGCCAACCTTCAGAGACCAGCTTTGCCAGAGAAGGCAGCTGCCAAGCAGAGCTTTACATGACTTGTGCGCAGTGGAGCAAGACCGTGGAAATCCTTATGGCTCCAACTTTAAGTAGCTTGCTGCAGATAAACAAATACACAACCCTCTGCTGACCACATCTATCCTCTTGCATAGGTGCGTGCATGTGTCTGCGGGCACATTCGCGCACCCTCTCGGTAAGCACATCCATATCTTAGCTTTCCTGCGTGAGGTAGCTCCAAACCTGCTCCAGAAAGATAAACGGGGAGGGTGCATAAACCACTGCTGTGATTGCTCCCCATCTGGGCTTAGTCTCTGCTGTGTTAATTAGGGAGATGCAGGCATCCAAGCCGAAAGCTGCCGGGCATTTGTAATGGCAGTGTCAGGAGGTGAGTGCAAGCAGCTGTAGCACCCCTGCAAAAGGAATATCGTTACCCAGCTTGATCAGTCCTCCAGTTACAGGGCTGCGTCGTTTCCATGGGACGTGCCTGTTGCCCTTTCCCATTGCTCTCGCTCTGTCAGTGCGGCTTGTGAAATATGTGGGTGTTCAGCGGGTATCACAGATGACAATGAATCTGATCTTTTTATGGTTAAAAATCCAGGGCCATTTTCCTCTAGAAAAAATCCAGGGTAGCCAACGGAGTTACGCCAGCAATATGTTTGGCATGGCAGGCTGATTGTAAAATCTGTTTGCTTCTCTGTGAATAAACCCTTGACACTTCATTTCACCAAAACCTCTGGAGGGTGATGTGCAGCTTCTTCTGATAAATGCTAGCTGCTCAACAAGGACGCTAAAAACAGCGAGGCCATCCATTGCTAATTATAAAGCTGTTTCAGTCAGGCCAGTAAAACATGATAGTTTATCCACTGTTTGTTATCAAAACTCACTGTATTTGCGTGATTTGAAAACGGTTTCTATCTTTTAGGCACTTACATTGAATGTGATGGCATTTGAACTACAGCTCCCAGAGTATCCAGCATAAGCATTGCTCCCAAAATTAAAAAAGGAAAAAAGAAAACATCAATTAAAAAAACCTCCCAAACCCCCGCAGTAGTGAAGTAATAATCATTGTTAACATTTCGAGGCTTAATGCTTCTGCCATGGTACTTAATTGATAATTGAAATAGCAAGAGAAGTGTAATGCTTGAAATTCATGCAGTTAACTTTATTGCTAGCACTTGTAATTTGAAAGTAATTCTGAAATCAATATCAATGTGACTTTGCGTGGAACGGGAAAGCCTGGAGTAGGTTCAACCACAAACAGTTCAGTACTTAAGTGGGAGCCACTGTTCCATGAGAGATCAGGATTAATTCTACCCAGTTTTTTTCCCAGCTATAAATCAGATCTTCCCCACACTGTTTGGGTGCATTTAGTGTTTCTAAATTGCATGAGGTTGTGTTTTGCAAAGGCTTCGGATGCTTCTCTCAAATACTCTTTGTGTCCTGCAGGCTTCTCTGAGTGCCAGTGGGGCTGTGGGAGAGGGGAGAGGCCAGGAGAAGGTTACAAAACTTCTCCCTGCCTAAATCCTGCTCTTCCACAGTGAAACATGCTCCTGCACAGCTGTCCAACCTCTAGCTCCCCACTGCTGCAGGCTCCAAAGGAGGCATTAATCGAGGTAGGAGCATGCTGGGGTGACTTGTACCTCTGTCTTCCTGATGAGCTCATTGCAATGGGCTCCTCCTGAGCTTGCTGGGGGCTTGACGGGGGGCTGCAGTGAAGGTGAAGTACAAGGGCTTATGCTGGAAAAGCATTGCGATGCCCTGGCTTTGCCTCAGGTCATTAAAGCTTCTGTAATTACTCTGCACCCTCTGCAGACAAGCAAAGAGGCTGGCTGGGATGGTTGAATCCTTCAGAGATGTCTGTCTGTGCTGCAGGTGTCACTGTGCCCCAGAAAGCTTTGCCTGAATTAACGGCTTGGGCCTCTGGGGTTGGGGAGGCCCTGTGGGCAGGCCTGGTGGGCTTCCCCGAGGAGTTGCAGGCGACCTGGCAAGGCAGCCGAGGGGCAGAGGGTGAAGGGGCTGTTGCATGTGTCTTGCAAATACATACATTCAGTGGGAAGGTGGCCTGACTCTGGCCTTAGAACTTGTCCTTTGGCAGAGTCCAGCCAATGTCATGACATCCCATCCTCTTCCCAAACTGCTGTAGTTTGGGGGGGGGGGGGCGGGGGGGAGCATTGGATCCAAAGATAAGGCTTAGTGTTGCCGCTGTAAATCTTGGTTTCTGTCTTGTTGGCTGGAGGACCCTCATCCCTTCCTGAAGCAGGGTCAGATGTGCTGTGGCTTTTGAGCCAGCTCTCCTTAGATGTCACAGTGTGAGAGTTGGCAGCTTGAATACTCTCCGTGATTTGCCTGTGCTTCTCCTGTTCCAATACAACTGCATTTATGGGCACAGTGATAAATGTCACTTAGTCTGCAGACTATCTTTGTGGTGCAAAAAGTTTTTTGACACAAAAATCTAATGACATGTGCCCTGATCAAGAGCTTGAACCCGACTTGTGCACGTGCACTGTAAGCAGAGCAGCATGGACCCTTTGTGTCTCCCTTGAGCAGGGATCAGGACCAAACGCTGCCATCCAGGCTGTCTAGCTGCTTATTCAAACCGGCATCCTCTTGATCTCTGTGGGAGTGCTGACAAATTTAAGAGCGACAATTTCTCTATATGTAAAACAACCAAGTAGGCTAACTTTAGAAATAACAATGCTCTTGATTGTTTTCCAAAATAGCTTTGGTGTGTAACATCCAATGGCTGACAGAACTTGTAGGGGGGTTATTTAAATAAGAAAATTCTTTTTTACCTTCAGTCTCATCCTTTAATTTATCAAGCTAATTAACTGATCTTACCCAGGGACGCTTTGTTCCTATGCAATGCCCTCCCCCATCCGAGTCAAGAGAAGACATCTGCATGCACAGTGTGTTATTCCCATCCTGTAAATTGTATGCAAGTACGCTGGTGCTTTCTCATTCATTTGGCTTCGTTTTAATCTTCCTCTCTTCACCCCGAGCTCAGCCGAAGTACATCACAGGTTCTGCAGCTAATTAGCACGATTCCAGCTGTCCGCATCAGGTTGGGAGATTGAGTTAGAAGCAGTCAGGATCCCAATGTACTGGAGTCTTATTACGGAGTCTCCAGTGCAGCCACATCTAATGAAATTCAAACAGATCAGGTTAAATTAGATTAGCTAATGGAATTCTCATCATCTCAGTTTAATGTAATTCTGAACAGTGAATCTTTAGTTTACCTAGAAAATAAATGTTTCTTTGAGTTGGACTTGGCCTAACCTTGCAGGCCTTGGACCTCGGAAGTTAATGTCCAGGATCCGAACTCTGCAGGCTCAGCTTGTTGGTAGCTTTTGGAGACCTTGTGCTAGGGGATCTGGGAGTAACTTGGTGCTGGGAGAGAAGAGGAGACTCTGCATTGCTCTTTCTCGGTGGCCATGGGGTGGCCCCGAGAGACTTGCATGGTGGGTCCCTCCTGCCCTAGGAGACTGCTGCTGGGACAGAAGTGCAGAACGACTGCCTCTGCCACAGTTACTGTACTCCAGTGCAGAAGCAGAGTGGCCAGAAGAAATAGCCTCTGTTGCAGCATGCTTTGAAAAGTTTGTCAAGTTGTCCTATTAGCAACTCAGTCCTTTGTCCTGGTACTGCAGAAAGATGAAGGATGGAGCAGGCACCTGACAGGTAACTCCAGCAATTGCCCCACTGGGTTGATGCTCTTGTTCCAAAGTAGACAAATTTCTGGAAATACAGTAGGACCTGTTTCTTTGGCAAGATTGGGGGGAAGAGGATATTGTAAAATATCCCTTTTTTATAAAGGCAGTGTCTTGCACAGTCCCTTAGCGATCCCCAGCACAGGCAGCAAAAATAGCAGTGCCAAAGTGAGTTAGAGCAGCCTTCAAAGCTTGATGGGGAGCTGCAAAGTTGTGCAGGACTCAGCAAAGCTGCTGAAGTGTCTTTTTGCCGTGACCCTTTTTGTAATTGGCAAGGAAACAGGCAAGATGTAATGAAAGGTCCCTCCCTGCCTATCACGGGCTTGGTGACAGCCTGCACTGGTGGAAGATGCAGAGACTTGAGACTCACTGGGGATGGCAGTGTACCGATGCCTGCCAGAGGCTGGCTGTGCTGAGTGAGGGTCCCTGGTGCATGGCTGCTGTTAATCCTGGAGTGACACATGCTGGTGGAGGGTCACTGTATCTTCCTGGTGGAAATGGCAAAAGCTGCCTCTCTGCTTACTTAAAGAGCAAATGGTGTGAGTAGGAAAGGGTTCGTGTCCTGGTACCCTCTTGTCAGCAGAAGGCCAGGGAGGAACACAACTGGCAGGGGGTTGGATGGGGGGGGGGGAAGATATTTGCTGTATTTCTCTGTCCTTAAGCAAGCTGATTCACTTTTTGAACTCTGTCAGTGTGGCACCTTTTGCAAGTACTAAATTAACTTAATTCGCAATGGCATAGTGAGTGTGGTTACTTGGTGTCACTGGCTGACAGCATGAGGGCTTTTGAAAGGCCATTAGGGCTGCGTGCTGCGTTCGACTCCGATCCCCTTCATTTGCCTTCTTGAACACCAGGCACTTTTTCTGACTGCGTGGTGCCTACAGCCAGCACACCATGCGGGCGTCTGTACTGCACCGTCGTGATCAGAGTCCCCCAGGATCAGATGAAGCATTTGATTCTCTTCCCCCATATTCCAGCAAACTGAACAAGTTTTGGTTAGAAGAAAAGTAACTTTAGGACATACAGGGACACTCTAAGGGCTTTGAGCTTCTCCTCTGGGTGGTTTTGTTGTTGCAGAGTTGCTTTTGGTAGCATCTGCTGGTAAAAATGAAGGTCTCAGAGCAAAGGCAGGTGTCCTCGTGCCAATTTTCTTTTGTAAGGCTCTCCTTGCTGTGACATCTATGCTCTGTCCTCTGGGGGTTTGTGGTTTGGCAGAGGTATTGTCCCTGTGTGTGTCCACCTGCCCACCCAGGCTGAAGTGCCATGTTTAAGGTACAAATATATTTTTGCCAGTTATAGGGCGCTGCCAGGACTGGAAGCAATTATTCATAGCGGCACTCCTCACTCTTCCTTAATACACATTTCTTCTCAGCTGCAAATCCCATTGCCAGCACGATAATTGTTTTCATTGCTTCATTGGGAGTAGTGAGGTTAACATCTTAGGCAGCAGCTAAAATAGACAAGAGCAAATAGCACAATAGCTTAATCTCCTGGAAATTACTCTTTTCAGGATGGAGTTATGTTTCCTCTTTATCTCCCCCCCACTTTTCTTTTAAAGGGCAGAATTACATTTTATTTACAGCTGAGCCCAGGACCTGTAGTCTGCCGCTTCTGCGTGCAGAGTCACTGAATAGTCCTCTAGATACCCTTTTCCCGAAGGGAATTTCCTGGCTAGAGGGTTGCGAGACCTCAGCGATGCAGGGAGGAGCGGTTCAACCACATGGTCTCACCTCCCCTGAACGTGGCCCGTTGCAAATGAGGTCCCTCAGTGGAGCAGCAGCTCTCTGGTCCCGCCTGCAGCAGAGCTGGGAGTGAGTTCAAGTTGTCATTGCAGAGATGAGCGGCTTCCAGTGTACGTAAATATCCAACCCTTCTCTGTTGACTCTATCGCTTTCCTTATAAACAGACGCGCAGTCATTTTCCAAGTGAGCCATCTGGGTTTGACAGATGTCTCTGGCTTTTTCTGGGCCCATTGTTAAAGGGGGAAAAAGGGAGGGAATATTCTGAATTGAAGGAAATAGCTTCTGATGGCAGTCTGCAATTTCATGGGCTGGGAGATGAACTGCCCCTCTTTCCCTCAATTGCCATCAGCTTCATTGATTGTAATCTGCACTTGCAGCCCGGGAAGCATCACTTCTTGCGGGAAGTGCTGGAATTGTCACTTTTTGGGGAAGGAAGTTCAGGTGTACTTTTACCCTTGATACAGAGCTAGTGGGCTTTTCATACTGAGGAGAGAGATGTTACATTGGTTTCTGAAGCCATGTGAGTGAGGTCTTTACAGCCCTTATCTGGAACTTAATTACCACACTTTGCATGCCTTTTATCCATTCTGATCCCGAAGCTTTGCAGACACTGGTAGAGGTAAGGTCCCCCCTCCTCTCAGTCTGAGAGAGCCATGTGTATTTGTACACTCTTAAAGTCTCTTTGAATCATGTTATTTACTTCTTCCTAATGTAGAAAGATCCCTGTGTCTGATCGCTGCTGACAAATTGTGAAGTTAGCAAAGTTGACGTTATGGCTAAATACCAATGTCAAATGTCAACATTATGCTATCTATATTTTTTCATTTTTTCCTTTTGGATTTTTTTGTTGTTCTTGATGAAAGCACATGAAATATATCAGCTTCCTGAAAGTGATGCTATTAAAAATAGAAGGGGAGGTGTGTATGAAGTGCTTTCTACGCTAAAGGTCATGCATCAGAAGTGAATTTCAAAGAATATATTCAGATGAGAGGCTGTGATAAGACTCCCTGCTTCTCCTTTCTAATGTGTGTGGGGGTGAAGTCTCAAGCTCTCACTTTGTTGACACACACACACAGGTTTTGCTCTGCTTGAAGCTTTCTGCCATCCTCACGGTGCCGCTGTCGGTGGTTGCGAGGCATCTAGCACAGAAGACTGAACGTTTGGAATTGCAGGGCTGCAGGCGTGCTGTCACGTCCTGAATGTGAACATGCAAATTATCATAATGCTTCAGTGAGAGCAAAGTCCGAAGGGCACATTTAGGACAACTTTGCTAAAAACGCAGATTTTATGTTTGCTTTTAGAGTTTATGCGATTAGCTGAAGAAGGAAGAAGCAGGGGGAGCACTGTAATTATTCAATACTGCATTTGTGGCAGCATACCAAGTAGGAAATTGTCAAAGATAGAAGTTTGGTAAAGTTATCTGTCAATACTGGAAGCCCATTTCCTCCTCTGTGTTATCTTCCCCCAAGGAGGCAATGAAGGGTGATATTGCATAACCCTCGTGTTTATTTGCTGTAACAACTTCCCATAGACCAGTGATTACCAAGTTACGATCGGTGGTCCAGAAGGTCATGGAAAACAATCCATGTGACAATACTGCTGCTGTTACATTTTCTTTTGAGATGGACATTGAGGTGCCTGCTCCTTGAGAAATGTGTGGTTGGACATGAGAAATGAGTTAGCCGTTGTTTGATGGTGCAGAAACTTGAGGCACCCCATTGCCCTGGAGGGGGGATGTCTGCTGAGATCTCCTGTAGCCTTTTGGCAACAGCACAGCCCATGTTTGGAGCCCTCTCTGAAGTTCTTGGTTTTGGGTTGTTCTTTGAGAGCAACAAAAATGACATAGCTCATGGGGTCCAACTGTGTGTACTCTGGATGCTTGGATGCATGTTGGAGGATGTGCTTGATGAGTCTTTGATGTATAGATTTATCTAAGGACTGCTGCCTCATTCTCATATCTAAGCCACCAAACCACACGTTTCTGTTCTGTGTTTATGCTACAGAAGTGTGTTTCCACTTTGTCAGCTTTATATGTATTTTTAACACAAAGGTGCCTGCCCTGTGTTGTAAACATTTCTAAAAAGATTTTGTCCCTACTGTGTATCGCATAGTTCAATGTTTTCTTGCAAATTGTTCTGGAATAGAGCTTAGGTTCATGCTTTTATGTGACTCTAGGGAAAAACGCTAATTTCTACAGAAGGGTCTGACTGTACAATAATTGTAAGGGATACATGGGCAAGAAGGAAAACAAACAGAAACTAAGTGGCCAGCATTTTGTATCAACAGAAGTTTTCTCATGTTAAACTGCTCAAACATCATTTGCATTTAAGTAAGGTGGGATTCAGGGCATGCATAGAGCTTCAAGTGCCTTTCCCCATCCATCTGCCACTTCTGTGGTGTGTGGCACCAGTAGGCCTTTCCGTAGGAGCAGCAGAAATATAAGCTTGCTGTGTGCGGCCACCCTGGTGAGCTACTACAGCTTTGTAAGGCATGGGAAAGCTCTGGCTTTTTTCCCCCTCTCCCTGCTGGACTCTGTCCTGGGGCTGTGCTGTCAGCAATGGGCTCTTCCTAAGGTTTCCTTGCTTCTCTCCTACAGCTCCTTCTCTATCCAGCCCTACTGCTGTGCTCCTTTTCTATAGCTTGCTGTGGTGCATGTTCTCTAATGATTGATGGCATGGGAATAATCCCGAACTCCTTTGTCCTACCAAGTGTTGGAGGAGGCACCTCATCAGCCTGGGACATTTGCAGAACTGGCAGTGCATCTCCAGGAGCTGAGCCTGAAGAGGGTTTCAGGGGCATACTGATCTGCATGTGGTCTTGGATTGAGGTGAAACAGGCAAAACCACTGGGAAATACAGAACGTTGTGGAGTCAAAAGGCACGGGTACTCTTCAGTACCCAAACTGGAAGGCATAGTCTGTAATGCTGAACAGTGTGAGTGGTATCTTCAGCTTGATGCATTTATTTTGCCTGTCAAGATCAGTTTGCTAGTGGTGCCTGAAAGCAGGACCTTCACTGGCCGTGCTGAAGAAGTGAATGTTATTGTGAAGTTTGGGATTTCCAGTGGGCTCCATGGAGATTACATACCTAAATCAGTAGTAAATGGTGGCATTTAGCTCCCTCAGGGTACTTGGAAAACCCTAGCCTGCAAATGCGAATCGATTACAGCTTTGTGAAGAGAAGTGTGATAAAGGGGTTTGAAAAGCTCAGCAAGAGATGGGAGGGTAGCGTGAGGCCTCTGCAGAAAGGGATCTATGTATTTAGGAGCTGAAAGGCTGTCTGAATCAGCAACTGGATGAATTGGATTTGTTTCAGGGGTCAGTGCCCAAATATTTGCAATAAGACATTCACCAGCCTTTATTAAACCTAGACTGAAGCTAGCCTGTACTCTGAGGCTGTGAAGGAAAGAGACATGAGATAAAAGGTTTGCATTAGTATTGGATAGTTAAGTTTGGGCAAGAATTTTTTTTTGTCTTACTTAAAGGGAAGACGGGTCCAGGAGGTGTTTGTGAGATGACAAAAGAGGTACTTTGGGACCTAATTTTTCCTTTGGCATGAGTTTTTAAAACACTTGAAGCTGCAAAAGCTTTGCCCTCAATAGTGTCCCATGAAACTCAGAGTTTGCCTTCAAGTGGAAAGACAGCTGCAAACACACACAGGAAGGCATAAGGCAAAATGCTGCTTTGAAGGAGTTAACAAGTGTGTGGAGCAGAGTGCTCTGTTGATAAAGTCTGCTTGGATTTTTCAAAGACATTTGTCAGGGTTCCTCACAGACAATGTTTAAGGAAATGAAGCGGCTGTGGAAAAAGAGGGGGAGGGTCTTTACTTTAAAAAAATAGTTGGTTAAAAGAAGATGAACAGAGAGTGGAAGTAAATAATGAGTTTTCCTGGTGGAGGGAAGTCACCAGCAGAATAACGCAAGGTCTCATGCTGAGACCTTGGATCCTTCAAATATGCATCAGGGACTTGAAAAAGGAACAAAAATGAAAAGAAATGAGTTTTGGCAGCACAGCAAACTGTTTGGGGTAGTAAAGACAGGCAAAGTGTGAAGACGTGCAGAAGGATGTTCTGAAACAGAGTGACGGGATGCTAAAATGACAGATGAATTTCAGGGTAGGAAAATGTGAAGTGATGCACATAAAAGTAATTCTGCTTGTATACAAGGCGATGAGCTGTGAGATGCCAACAGGCTCTGGGGGCTTGAGGTTCTGGGTTATAACGTAGAGCTCTGTGGTAGTATTGGCTCAGTGCTCAGCAGTGATCAAAACCAAATTGAACATTAGGAGTTATTAGCAAAGGCAGTGGGAAGAAAACATGATGCAGCTGTGTAAGCCTGTGGTTGCACTGCCTGCTGCTCTCTATCTCCTGGCTCTGGAACAAACCAGGAGAACTGGAAAGAGGCTCAGAGCAGGGTTAAAATCAGAGATATGGGGTAGTTTTTGTATCAGGAGTTTTCAGGAAGACCAGGATTCCTTAGACTGAGAAGGAGATGGCTAAGGTGAAGTATTGCAGTGGTCTGTAAAAACAATGGGAGACAGCAAAGGTAAATAGGGAGTGATTTCTGGTGGTCCACCTCCAGCCTGCTACTAAGGGGCATTGGATGAAGGGTGAGACTGCAAGTTTTGCTTCCAAGGGGGAGTGTAGACCAGGATGTGTAGGTGTAGTAATGCATGTGAAATAAAGTGCTAATCATGGGTGCTGTGGCCTTTTTGTAAATGTCTAGGAAGCCTTTAATGAAAGGTTAATTGGGCAGTGGATCGGCAGAGAGGTGTCAAGGGAGAACGGGGTGTTGCTGAGAGAAAAGGGTTGAGTGCATGAGTGGAGACAAATTGATTTTTACTTCTGTATACCACGGTAGGATGGTAATTCATGCTGTTCTCTAGCTGATGTTTACTGAAATTGCAATGCCCCCCTGTTCAGCCCATGGCTGTCCTGCCATCGTGGCATAGGTGCAGACTGGTCCTTTGGCAACAGGTGCCAATCCTTTGGCTTAGTTCGGGGCTGATGGGACTTCAGCCCAATGGAGCACCTAGGTCTTAGGAGGAGCATGCCCTGGGAGACCTGGGTGTCTAACAGACCCACTTTATTGTGGGAGCATGTGTGATGCTGAGCTCTGTCCCCATTAACCTTGTTGAGACCTGTTCAGAGCGGGGCTGGGAAGCAGTGGATTCCACTGGCTTTGCTTCTCATCACCACACACGTCATGGCATGCTGGCACTGAAGAAGCAAAGCTGATGAGATCCTGTTCTTGGAAGTGTATCTGGGTTTTATCTCTGTTAATAAAAAGATAAAGGTTAAAGGAAGCTCTGGAAGGGGGAACAATCTTCAAATTAATTTCATTTTCTAACTGGACAGATATCTTGAAGATCTTAGTGGCTGAATTGAGCTGGGATCTTTCCCCTTGCTCAGGGCAAGTGTTACCTTGTCAGAATGAAATGTTTCTGGGATCTGAGTGCCTGCCAGCAATAGGGCTGCAGACCATGTCAGGCTTCAAAAAAAGCCTCTTATTTCTAATATAACTGGCTGCATTTCATGAATTATCCCTGAGGTTGCTACTGTAGTTTTGTGTTACTAGGCTACACCTCATGCACACTGCTATTTTGTCTGCTGCTCAGTCTCTGACCTCCTGACTCCACATGATTACTATGGAAATCTTCCTTTCACCTGGCTGTGTAATTACTAATGTGACCATATGCTGTCCTGTCTCTTGGAGCCACCTAACATCCGTGTGGGTAGGTTGAGGGCCCTCTTACTAGAGGATCGGCTTTAGCATGAGGGGCACACACTGTGGGGCCACGGCCAACATGATGCTCTTCATTACGTGCCCCAGGAGAAGGTCTGCCTCTACCATGGATTGGGGTCTTGACAGTGAGGATCAAGTAGAGTTGGGTTGTGTCAAAACTGGCCAGGTAGATGCCAGGTCTTATTTAGAAAATCCCACCTGGTGTTTTGTTGGCATTTGGGCATAGTAGAGACATCTTCATTGACTCTTGTATATGCTAAGGACATATGGCTGCCCTGAAAATAAATTAGTATTTCAACGAGCAGAGTCTATTGTCTGCTCACCTAAACATTAGACTGAACGGATGTTCAGTGCATCTGGCTTTGTACAAGGCTGAGACTGCAATCGCTCTCCCATTAGGCTTAAGCTATTTGGGTTTACCCCTTTTCTTATTGCTGTTAACTTTCTTCCCCCCGTAATTACTTCAGTGACGTGGAAGGGGAGGGCAAGAGGACTTGAACAGTGCTTTTGTGACACTTTTTTTTAGAACATCAGCCCTTTGTTTAGATCCTAAATTGCTTTTAAATGCAT
Organism: Gymnogyps californianus; assembly: GCF_018139145.2. Classification (NCBI taxonomy): domain Eukaryota; kingdom Metazoa; phylum Chordata; class Aves; order Accipitriformes; family Cathartidae; genus Gymnogyps; species Gymnogyps californianus. Next base: position 11,425,346 of record NC_059483.1, read on the forward strand.
GACTCTTATTCAGACTTGGATCTGCCACTTGTTTTGTTGATTGTTTGCCTCCATTTTTCTGGCCTTGAAATTTTGGATAATCTTAAATATCAGTGTCCATTAGAAATGCATACATCACTCTCCTTATTCTTTTTTTCTCATTTATTAGCTCCTGTGAGGTTCTGCTGTAAGCTGCAAGCTAAAAATGCACTTTTAGGCTTGGCCAGACAGAAGAGCTTTCCCCAGGAGTAGGTGGGAGCATTGTGGTTGTGATACTCTCAAGGAAAGTTGACTTCTGCTCTCTGAGAGAACCACAATATAAGCTATCAGACCAAATTTGTAAACCAGAAAAACTTTCCTTTTAATTATTCAAAGGCTTGTCTGCTATTGACTTTTTCTGAATTGTTCTAATAAAAAAAATCATCATGGGGAAAAAAAGCTGATATTTACTGGTCAATCAAATTATCTCTAAATCTGAGAATGAATAAATCCAGGATAAAAGTTTAGACACATAAGATTTGCAATATCATATAATAACCCATTGGCCTGGTGATGTGTATGGGATACTGCAGAAGAAGGTATTTAGCAATATCCTCTTGTGTGCTTGATAGGGCATCTGCACAAGCAAAGTCATGTTCTTTATTCTGTGCTGCTTGTGGACCAGCAGTATTTCCTAAATCAAAACCCTACACGCATTAGAAAAGGTCACAAAAACCCTACACACCTTAGAAAAGGTCACAAATGTCCTGGATTTTCTTAGTTCTCTGCTTTGAAGGAAAAGCCCTGGAAAATTGCATGACTTCTGAAATTGTGCCCTTTTTTCAGGATGCTCCACTAATTCCCTGATGAGTAACCAAGCTCAAGTCCCCCTGGTGCAGGCAAGTGGAAGTGAGCGTGATGAACCCTGATGAATGTTAACGAGGATTTTTGAGCCACCTTGTTCCTGCGGAGGTCCCCATGCTCTGTGTCCTCCTGTGGCTCCTGGGTTGCAGACTGGAGGGGCCCCCATGCCTCTCCTGCAGCCCCAAGCGCGCGGGTGGGACTCAGTGCTGTCATACCGGCTGCAGTGGGCCCCTCTGTTTCTAAAAGCATGTTTTTCTTGCTATTGACACCAGCACAGTCTTATGAGCTGGTGCTATTAGCATGTGTGTTTTCCCCTCACACTGTGCAAGAATAATTACCCTCTCTCAGCAGTGTGAGTGTTTCTGTTCCCTCTGATTTATAGAGGCAAAGAACTTGTTTGGGAGGATGAGTCAGAAGTAATTGAGCTCCAGGGGGGCTGTTTTTCATGGCTTTTCCTCTCTTTATTTTCACCCTGTACTGTACCTCATGGTTACCAGTGCTTTGGCCTTCCAGGGAACATGCATTAAAGCTTAGACGTGAGCTTGGGCTGTATACTGTCTTGATTCACATTTAAAAACCAACCTGATTCTGTAACTCAAGAATGTGACACAGATAATCTTTTAAGCTTTGTAATATTATCATAGATATAATATGATTCATTGTCGGCTATTCCCAAACACTTGGCACCCTGTACAAAACGCAGGATGGGTGCGAGAGCTGCTCTGCAGGAGCATTCACATGAAGCTGCTGCTGGAGGGGGGATTTGGCAGCTGTCGAGTAGCAGGGGCAGTGCTGGGTTTAGGTGCAGAGCATGAAATCAAGAGGATTGCTGGGTTTAACTGAAGTTCCCAGAAAGACACAGAGTCATTTGGAGGCCAGGGAAGGCTTTAAGGAAGGGCTGGTCCTCCTGCAGAGAGGAAGCCAAAGGCGTGCCTGTCTGAGGAAAGGGAGATATGCAGCAGTTTGTGCGTGAGTACGATGCTGTTTCATGCTGCTGTTGCTCAAGTGAGTCATGAGGACAGAGACCCCAAGTGAGCGGGGAATCGATGGTGTGGGTTACAGAGCCATCACTTGCTGAACTGACATAAGTGATAAATGGGCGGCGGATACATTTTGCACCTTGCTGGCTAAGGTCTGTGGGGTTGACCTCCCCATGATGTTTTGAGAAGACATTTGAGTCCCACAGTGGCTGAGTGAGCATCAGGGCAACATGAAAGACCTGCGGTGGGGGAAGCTGCTGGCTGACCAGCTGGCACAAAGGAAAGGAGCTTTTATTACCCTCTTGAAAGAATTCCCATCCTGGCGTGGTGGTGAGCCAGGCACTGGTGCTCACAGGGGCCTCAATCTTACAGGCAGGATTTATGCCGAGGAGCTGAATAATTTCCCCATCTTTCTAGAAGGGCATGGTAGAAGGTCAGTGGCAACCAGCTAATCTGGGAGCCTTGGGCAGTGCAATTCAAGTTGGATTGTCTGCCTTTTTGCTGGTTTGGTTTCTCCTTCTTGTGCAAGCATCCCTTGTTTTAGTTCAAAACTTCTCCTGTTGAAGGTCTCTGGTGATAGGAGACAGCGAGACTGCTCATGCGGTGCCCCATTCCCCTGCTATTTTGCACGACTCGTTTGCCGTTAGCTGAAACGGTTGCCTGATTCGGCTGCTGGCTTCTCCCAACTTGGGGCTGACTGATAAACCTCTGTACAAGCCGCAGTGACTGACGACTCTGCTCTTGCATTTCCATTTCTATTTACAGTTATCCCTCTGTCGAGTGCTTCTTGAGAACACTTCAGTGGCTTTTTCCTTCAAGTGTAGCAAAACTAAACAAAAGAGTTTGATGTTTCTTTGCTGGGCTGAATAACTCACTGTTATGATTGATAATGGTGAAACTGGTTTATAATCTGTCTGAACAGTGATGCACATCATTAAAAACCAAGCAGACAAACTCCAAGTCCTCTACAAATCTGATTGCTTTGCACAGCAGATGATCTCTGGGGAACTTGGAGTGGGAGCTCTAGCTCCAAGGGTGCTTTGAAGCAAGAAGCTGAATGCATTGTAAGAAGCAATCGTGAAAACTAAGGTGATGGATCAACAGTTCATTGATTTATATGTGCCTTTGATGGGTAGAATTGTCTGTTGTGAATGGTTTTTGCTAGCTTTTAGCCAGTAATCTATTGGTTGTCCGTGTCCCTGCCCCCGCCTTATTTCTACTAAAGAGACTGCACTGTCTGAGAATTAATCCTATTAGTTAATTACAGTCTTATTTTCTCTGGCTTCTTTAGTCTGCGGATGTGAACTGTGAGTGGTGGCATGGATAGCATAGTATTTATTTTTTTTCTGCGTTGTGTCCAGCTCAGATTTGGGGTGTGAATGCTCATGGGGATTAAACTGAAAACACCAGTGTTGTGGACTCTTAAGCTATATTTTCCTCAGGTGCACCCACTTAGGCTGTTTGTCTGCAAGAAGAGTTTTAGGAAACAAATAAAAACATGATGCAAATCCAGTTAGAGCAAAAACCTAAGAAACATGCAAACCAGTGCTTGTGGGAAGCTTTCTGGTGAAGCTGCCGGCCCTCCTCAGATACATTTTGCAAACTGCATTTTCCTGGAAAGGTACCCAGGCTTTGCTGTGTACACAGGTTTCTGGCTCTGATCCGCCATTCAGGCAATGTAATGCATCCAGGTGCTTGTGGCTTAAGCCATTCTTATGGGTGAAGGTGGTGCCTGGTGCTTTTTCCCCCAGAGCAATCAAATGATCAATCTATCTGTCCGTCTACCTGATGGTCTCCATCACTGTCTGGTCTGACCTTTAAAACCATGCGATGTCCTGCCATGTACAGCTTTCATGGATGGACGGAGTTGTTTTTCTCTTTTGCAGATAAAGGCTGGTGGTGATTTACCTCCAGTCATGTTAAATGTTGGGGAGAGATTTAAACCCAAATTCTCTGACCATTGGGCTATCCTTCATCTCTGAGCTAAATTCCTCCATGGACAGTTTTGTAAATGCATGGGTTGCTCACTCTGAAGCACTACCTCCCGCACAGATGGAAATACATTCCCATTTCTCTCTGTCGCTTTGGAAGCAGCTGGTGTGCTCGAGACACCAGGATCATCCAACAATTACCATGTTAATCAGAGCTTATTTTGTACTTTGCTGCTTTGAACACAAATATCCTAAAATGGCCTGAAGATGCATGGTTGAGTAGCCATGTGAAACAACTCTAGCCTTCCAGCAAATCCAAAATACAGGTGGCTGCTAAAAATGATGTTGCCTGGAAAAGTCTTGAGACCATTTGATTTACCAAGGGCAGTTACTGCTATCGGACATCTCTGTGGCTTATGTCAAGGGGCTTTGAATGTTACTAGTAGATTGCAAGTAAGAGATTAGTTTCTTATTACAGGGCAGTAAAGTTGGTCCCAAGCTACTAGTAAATCATGTTGGATACCAAGAGGAGTAGAGGAGCTGCAGCAGAAGGTTTGGAAGAGGTGTTTGCTGAGTCTTAGCCCGAAAGGCAGTGTTGTAACTCAGATGGCAGAGCGTAAGATACCAGATTGCTTTAAATGTGTTGCAACCCTGTGGTGTGAAGAGTTTGATGCGTCCCCAGGGGCTTAGCGACGAACAGCCCCATCTCCATGCTGGACTCTGGAAACACAAGGCATGCAGAAGCCTCTCCTCTGCAAATCCCCAGAGACAGGCTGGGTCCTTCAAGAAAATGAATTGTTCACGGCTTTCAGGGAAAGCCTTGTGTGGGTTTTGACGGCACTGCTGGATAGAATTGTTCTCACTGCTACTGGCACTGCCTTGTTAATATTGCATTGCTCCCCTGTGACAGGGATTTGAGGATGATTTAAGTGTCTTTATATTGTTTGTTGTTTGGAGGAGGTGTGAGAATGACAGGGGAAGCTGTGTCAGACATACAGGACCGGTGCAGGACAGGGTGGGCACCTGCTGCCCAGGGAAGGCAGGGTGGTATGGTAGGGGGCTAGCAGAGGTGGAGATGGCTAATGAGGACAGGCAGCATGGCCAGGGACAATCAACGGAAAGGGCTGCAGGCAGGACAGGCAGCTTCCTTGCCTCTGAGGTGGGTTGCTGTGGGAGATGCTGCTGGACCATGGAGACACCCCAGTGGAAGACATTAGTTTTTGTTGACACTGAGTGGAATTTGGCTTGTCCAAATTCAGATGTCTGCACTGGGAGCAAAGAGCTGGGGTCCTTCCGCAGTCCCCGGGGGGACAAGCAGCTGTAGAGCTCAGACCTCCTTGTCCCAAGGTAGGGATGAAAGATAAGGCAAAGGGGCCTTCCTCTCACCTGTGGAGGGAAAGTCCATGGAAACACCCCACCTCCTGTCAGTGAGGACCACTGAGCCCTGTTGCTTTCTTAGCAGTTGGAGGTTGTACACTTGTGCTTTCCTAAGAGCTGCTGTTAGTCTGGACCTCCAAAAAATACACTGCAAAAATCCCTTGTGCCGTTGCATCACAGTGGCTGTGAGGAAACTGAAGTTTTGTTAAGGAGGTGTAGGATGAGTTGGAGACGAGCTTGATTCCTCATCCTACTGCCCATCTATTGCGTTATGCCTGTGCCTCTGGCTTTCCTGTAAAATGGGGCTAATGCTGCTTGCTGCTGAAACAGGAGAGGCAGTGAGACGCTGTCAAGGCTTATGCGCTACCAGAGCCTGTCCCTAAGCAAGGCAGGTCCTAAAGAAAACAAACTCTGCTCTTTGCAATCCCATGTGAGAGTCATTTCCTCTCTGGAAAAGCTTCTTCTGAAATGAGAATGGCCCTGTTGCTAATGAGTGCATCAAAGATCATCAGGGGGCATGTGAAACAGCATAGTGTTTCTTTTAATTCCCTGCACTGCTATGGTAGGGCAAGAGGTCTTTTTAATTTGATTTAAGGTCCTTTTGCTGATAAAGATACAGAATATGGATGCAAATACTCTTTCAGCTGATGACATTTGGAGATGAGTGTGTTTATTCTGGATCTTACCCGGAGGGTATGATGTGTGTTTTGATTTGTTACGCTAAGTAATTGCAAAATATCTCCGTGCTGGGCAAAGGTTTGGTGTGGTGCCACCCTATGCATGATTACACTTCTTTCTTCTTCCTTCCCTGCCATCCTACATCTCCCTGTCTCTCTTCTCAGTATGGTCCACACAAAATGAATTTAAACAGGCAAGTGAGCAGCTGCTAAACCCAGGAGGCTCCGAATGCTCTCCTTCCTGGGAAGGACCTGAAAGCAACGGTTGGGGTTTTTTTGTCCCTGAACTTTAGGTGGAAAAACAAGGTTGGAAGATACAGTTGTTATAGCTGTGGCATGAAATTATATATTCTTTGGATTAAGAATTTTCCTCTTTGTGATTTATATCTTTATCCTGATAATTTATATCAGGAATGCTGGAATTATTTCTTTGTTTTTCCCTGTGGCTTGAAAACAGAATTTCCATGGGGGGAAGAGGTTTAGGACTGTTCATTCCAGTGCAAACTGAAATTGGGAGCCTTCACAGCATGTTAGGACTCGAACCGCTAAGACAGGAGACACGCAGTTCCCTCTGGGAAGAGGGCATTCGTGGGGGGCATGGGAGCCAGGTTGGAGTGTTCCTTCTGGTTCTCTCCCACCAGCTCCAGGCCAGGCGCAGGGAGGACCTGACTCTGCTTATGCCCCATCTCCTCCAAACGTCCGACCTGTCGAGTTGTAGAGGCGCTCAATTATTTCAATGAGTGATTGCCTTTTGACCTGGGAAAATGTTCTGCAAACTTATCAAACCCCATCAGCTTGATGTGAATCGGCAGTTCCATTGGAGATTGCTGGGCGGTGTTTTGCAGCTGTGCTTTGCTTTGTGAGGACATTGGCGGTGGTTTTAATGAGTCTAGCCCTGAGTGAAAGGAGCATTTCTTGCAGTTGACAGGGGCCCCCAGGGCTGTCCTCGCTGGCCACCCTGCCCCAAACCCTGGCTCAGCCTGTCTCCCTGCCAGCCTTGGAGTGGCCACATCCCCCTGAGGCTGCTCATGTCCTCCAGGAGCCACTCGCCCATCCTTCCTGCTTGCTTTCCTGCTGACTGTACCTGTTCAGAGTGGCTTGCAGGGCAGCGTCTCTGTCTGTCCCCCGACACCCTGCCTCAAGCAGGATTGCTTTGGGTTTAGTTATTCAGCAGAGCTGGTGTTCCCTGAGAAGGATTACCCATGGCCTGCTTCCAGCCGGTATCTGTGCCCTTTTTATTATTCAAACTGAAATAAATAAATACATGAAAAATGTGTTTCTTTAATTGCTATCAGAATACATTTGCTTTTCCCTTAGGAATAGAAATAAGCAACCAAAATGTCATCTGTATTTTTTTCCATGCTTTTCACTATCTGAGACCTGGAATAGTCCTGCAGACCATCCCTCGTTCAAGCTCAGTCCAGCTTTTTCCAATTGCATCTAATGAGATTCCCCCTTTTTTTTTTTTCTGCCTCCCTCCCTTGAGGACAGTGGCTAACCTTGTTTTTATACTCCAAACCAGCAGCTATTCTGGGGTAGATCATGGGGTAGATATTATAGACCAGCACTGTACGTGGACTATGGAGTGTCGTTTCATAGATACGGTGGTGGGAAACCCGTATTTCCTCTATCCCCTTCACTAATTATTTATCAGCCCTATCACAGCAGTGTCCAGAGGCCTCTGATCAGGTTTCCACTGTGCTGAGCATGGTTCAGAGAATCCTTTGGGATGTTAAATCAGGAGTATGAGGAAGAATAGGGTGGCTGTGGCTCCAGATGAGGATGAAGGGTCAGGCAGATGAAGTGCGTGGTACCAGAGCAAGGAGCTGCTAAACACAGCGTGCTTCTGGTGGCATCAGCTGCTTTTTTGGCATGTTTGTGATAGTGATCCTTTTAGCAAGAGATCTTTAAAGAGAGGGTCCCAGAGTTTAATGTGATGCTGGCATCCTGACTACCTAGGCTTGCACTTGCAGGGCTTTATTTGCAGACTAGCACGTTCATGGTAGTGCGTCCGATCTCCGTGGCTGTGCGGATACCTTATCTCTGCAAACCTGTACTGCAGACTACAGGTGGTGGGTCAGGATGGCTGTCCTGCTGTTATCTACAGGCTTGGAAGGATTGGTGCAGGGGAAGAGGGAAGATGCTTTGCTTGAATTTGTATCTCGATATCTACAGCACTTAATTTTTGCTTAATTTTATTTTTGCATAATTTTATTTTTACTTTGTCAATTAAGTGGTGTTTTGTTGTATTGCTGTAACTCCCTCTGGTGGCTAATTTGACAGTTTAACCATCTGTTTTGATTGATTTTATATCTAGATGCAGCGTAGTTATGTCTTGGAGACTACCTTGGATGGAAAAGGTGAGGAGTTTGTGCCCTGTTGGGGTGATTGTATTTGCTGCCTGTTCTTGCCATGCAGGTTTGCCTTTCTCTGTGGCTGAGTAAACCTGTTCCCCTGATTAATTGTCCTCTGCCTCACAGCTACTGAGTGCATCTGTAGCAATTGAAATCCCCATCAGAAGGGTTTGCTGAGTCTCCACTGCGCTGCCAGGCTGCAGCCGGTAGACCTGCAGCCAGAGATGCCAGCTGAGGCCGTGCCTGGGAGTGAGTTGCTCCCTGCTCCGCAAGTACCACTGCAAAAGGAAATCCCAGGTACGACAGGAGCGCTGTGCTGTGGAGATTTCCAGGAGTTATCTAGTATACCTAGCAGTTATTAATGCCACGCTGAAGCTGAGATGGGCAGCTGTGCTGTGCAGAAATCTCTCTCCCAGCTGGAAAACTCAGAGGTGGCTCAGAGTTTTGGTCTCTGCACCGCTGGGTCGCAGCTGTGCATCCTGCGCCAGGAGCATCACCTGCCTTCGTGGCCATCTCCGCTCCCTGCTCGGATGGACACCTCTGCTTGCTGGCTCCCTGCCCCACTTCCCCATGGGGGAAACAGTTTGTCTCTTCCACAAGCTGCTCGTGTCCCCAGCCACGGGGCATTTCAACACACTGGTCCTTCTGTGCCGCAGATATAAAAATACATACCAGTTGCCTTTGCCTATGCCATATAGAAACCACAGAAGAGTTGTTTAATAAATATCCAAATAAGTACTACATTCTTGCAAAGGCATCAGTTGTTTTTATATTTTTATATATATATGCACACCTTTGCAGGAATTCTGGTGCAAAAATAATAGATAACATATTCCCCTTTCCCCAGCATAACAGAAAGAAAAGACAGAATCTGTCTTTTTGCTCTCTGGGTATTATTCCTTGCTGCTTGGTATTGAGTTTAATTAAATTCTGGACATTTAATCCTTAAACAAAGTTGATGGATTATGTTTAAAACTACATGCTAGCTAGAAGTATTGTGGGGATAGTGCTGAAATGCTCAGGAGCTGTCGGGGCAGAGCAGTCTTCTCCCTCTCTGGCGCCTGTGGGCTCACCTTGGTTTAGTGCAGAAGTGCTAAAGTACTAGGTCCCTAATCTGTGGCTGGGAAGCTGAGACACATGGGTGGTTTGGATCAGATTTAAAGTCTGACCCATATCCTGATGTATTTTGCATGTTTAAAAATAGAATTCGGGGTTTGCTTCTCTTTCTTCTGCTTTTCTTTGTGCTGATGTAACTGCTGAACTTGGCGAACTTGCATGTATGCCAAGCCAATATGAGAAACTGGGGAAAAAAATCAGCCTCTTTGGCACTGGCTGAGTTACCCCGGGTTTGTTTTGGTGTGAGAAGAGGATGGAGTTGGCTGTTTTCTTGTGTAACTGGTAGGTGTACCGGGCTGAACTCTGCATTTCCTTTACGTGTGTTCAACACACCAGTGCAAGAAGTCTAACCTGGGATGTGTCTGTCCTCTGGGCTTGAGGGGCATGTGGGGATCCCCTGCCACCTCCAGACCAGGAAGCAGTGTGGTCATGTCCAGGGATGCTGAGAGCATCCTCTCTGTGGACAGTCTGGACTTGTTGCCTTTTTTCTGTCTAACTTTGGGCTGTTGAGGAGGTCTTTGTAAGGCAGCTTGGGGAGATAGAGATGGTGGCTGGTGCAGGAAGGAGAAGTAGCATGAGAAGGGGAGCCAAGGAGCGGAGATGGGGAGCAAAGTCTGGGCTGGGAAAAGGCAGGCAGTAACTGTCTTGTCTGGTCAGGGCTGAGCTGAAATCCTCCTTGAAAGATCACCTTTCCCTGGTGGGTCACGTAAGGGGTAAGTTACAGGCAAGAGGTTAGGCAATGCAGTTCCCTTTTCATATTTGTAAGGACATTAAATCTGCTGACCAAAGCTGGATCTGTAAAATTACAAGAAACACCTGAATGGATCAGTGTGATCCATTACTACTTGCAGGTCTGAGATGGCATAAGGGTACTGCAGGGGAGAGCAGTGGTGAATCGTGCTGGGAAGGTTAATCCTGCCTGGAGCTGCCACAGGGAGACCCAAGTTGTCAGTTCCCAGAGACCTGGGAAACCGGCACGAAGCTGGGCTGGAGCAGATGAAATGCCACAGTAGCAGCAAAGCTGTGCTGCCTGTCAGCACCCCTCCTCGGGGGGTTACAACCGCAGACACGCTGCATCTAACTTGGGCTCGGGCAGCGGAGCCGAGTGCTGGAGGTGCTGCAGACCCAGCTGGAGTGCCGATGTCCCTTTGTGCTCAAGTGCTTGTCAACGTGGGTGCCAAAAGGAGGAAAATTCGTGACCCGAGTGTGCTTCTGCCAGCAGTAGGAAATCGGTGGGCTCCTCACCTAGCCCTTGCCAGATGTGCATCCCGTGTTCCCAGATGTGCCTGCCTCTTGCCTATGCTCTATCTACCAGGGAGTTTGTGACTCTGGGGAAACTAGTGATGGAGGAGCTGCAGCTTCTTTGGGGAGAGCAGGAGTTTTTTTTGGATAAATGCCCCAGCACAGTGCTTGGAGACTTTCCAAGAGGGTTTTGACACATCTCAAAAGCTGGTGGTTGAGAACTGGACCTGGGGGAGCTGCCTGCATTGCACTTGGTGTGATTTTGTTGTGGCTGGGGGGAAAAAAAAAATAAATTAAACCTGTAGAACTGGGGAATGTATTGCAGTAATTAACTGTGGGGTGAAGACAGTGAGGGACATCCTGGGCACAGAGGAAATTAAATGGAAAGTGGTATTGAGCTTACGTGGGATGGAATTGCAAAGAGCTCTGTTTGCAGGGTGGAAATGAATTATTGGATTTTGTCTAAAGCTCAACTTATGTAAGAGGCATGTCTCAGCCTTCCAAACTTTATCTCAACTCTTTGCTTCTCTGTCCGTTAAAGAGGCATAGGTAATGATCTACCCAGTGACAGCTCAAGCCAATTCAGTGGGGCTGGCTTGCTAAGGCTGCTGATGTTTTAATTCAGGGATGTTTCAGTTTCAGATTAAAATTTTAGTTGATTGAGGGCAAATCAAATCTGTCTGCCTGTCACTCAAAATGCAAGCCCTGCAAGCCCTCCATGTGCCGCTCAGTAGCGTGTTGTCTTGAATAGGGACACAGTACATCCCAGCAGAAGCAGGGTGAGGAGGACATTGAGCTGACTGTGAGATCTCCCAGTTCCTCCAAGAACATGGGGTTGCCTGTGCCCTTCTCTGGCAGCCAAGAAAAGTTGTTGCTTTGGCCAATGCTGCCTACGCTTTGGCTTCTCTGACGCTGCTGACTTGGGCGAGTTCAGGATGGGACATCCTGGTGGCAAGCACAGGGTGTTTGTTGGTAGCAGTTGACTCTTTGCACCAGTGACTGTTCATCTGCGAGAGAGATTCAGAAGTAAAGGATTTGAACTGTTACAGTAGGGATATTATTACTTGCTGTGTATTTTTGTGGGTATCCCACAGGAGCCCAGATCATAGACGAGGACTGGTAGGCACTTGTCAGACACAGAACAGTGTTTAATTCATTGATTGTTCTGCCAGAACCTTGACAGTTGTTGCGCTTTTTTTCCTTTTTCATTTTCCCTCATGCAGAGAGCAGCTCCAATATTTTTCTCTATACGCTGACCTTTGTTTGAAATGAAAGCAAAAGAAAATTGTAGAAAGCCCCAGTGAGAAAGCCAGGAGTCGGTCTCCTTTAATGTACTGCATGGCTTGTATCTCACGGAAAGGCCATTTGTCTGGTTAAAATGTTTTCATCAAAATTATTTTTCTAGGAGAAATGGTTTTTCAAAGGAAGCAAACCATTACTGAGAATTCTTGCTATTTCAGGTTTTCATATTTTACCGAAAGATATATTTGTTGCTCATTCCGTTTTTCAGCAAATCTATGGAAAATGTCAAACATTCAAGACTTTGATTTTGTTGTAGAATATGTCCTTCCTAGTTTTCTAATTTGTTCCTTATCAGTGCACAGAGAAGCTCTCTCAGTATACGACCTAGCAGAAATAATAAAAAAATATGTGTTTTCTTAGGCAATTCTGATGAAAAGCAAAACAAAACAAGAGGAAGAAAGTGATGCTCTGCCTCAGTGCAGTATACAGCAGCACAGGTCCTACCTGTGAGGTTGTTCTATCCTCAGAAGATGGTGATAGGAGAGAAGAAAACTAGAGCTGCCCTGAAGCTCTGCAAGAACGTATTTAAGTGGAAATAATAATGATGCAATTATTTTTTTCCATAAAAATAGCATTTAGTTGAAAATTTAATCCTTCCAAAAAGAAAACAATAATGACTAAAAAAAACCATAAAAAAATCTTTATTACAAAATTACCTTGGGGATAATGCAGTTACTGGTGAGAGATTTGTTTAATGCTGCTGTTCGTATGGAAGCTTATTGTGTTTTATTTTTAATGACAAGAATATTCAAAATATATCAGCAACAAAGACCATATTCCTCTAAAATTGTGTCTTCCCTTGGATGTGCGTAGGTTTGCTGCTGGGGTGGAGGATGGCTGGGGTAGCTGTACAATGCAGTGTGCTGCTGGGTCAGTGATCTCCTTTTACCAGTGTTTTGATTTTTGGTTTTGTGTGGCTATATATTTATGGAAACATATTTTTATATCTATCTATAGTCACAGAGAGCATTGGGATGTCCTGCCAGTGTGTTTCAATATGGGGTTTTGCTGATTTTTTTGTCTCTTTTTTTTCCCTTTTACTGGAGCAACGCTGCTGCAGTCTTCCTTCTCTGTGGCTGGAGGAGTGGAACACGGCTACGTTACACCTGTTACGCTCCGAGTCCCTCAGATTTATTTCCACATATAATTCAATGGGGAGCTGAAACATGACCTGCTGTAACGCACTTGCTCGGTGTCTCTGGCCCCTTGTGTTTGGTTATCCCTGCACAACCTCTCACAGCCTTTTCATGGGGAGAAGTTGAGCAACTGGAATAGGATGTCGGTACCTAGAAAAAGGGTTATCTTCTGTAAGATTCCCAAGTGGTCAGATGATAGAGGCAGGTCACTTATTTAACCTTGCACTGGGTACAGCAAAGATTCAACAGACCTCAGCTGAACTGTTGGAACCAGGGGCCAGATCTTGAAATAAAATCCAGCCCTGTCATTTATGTATAAATGTGCTCTGAATACAGCCTGATTTAAGATGCAGGTGACGGGCATTAAGAGGAGCTCCCATGGAAGTGCAGTCACAGTTTCCAGCTCAGCTTACTGCTTTCTGATCAAAGGGCTCTGTGCTCAGACCACTCGAGTGTAGCGTGTGAGGGAGGCAAAGCCTCGCAAGCATTGCTTCAGGCTCAGCATAATTAATGGTAAAGTATGACCCTCTTTAACATATTTGGAGGGAGTGGAGGAGAGACTTGTGACAGAATTTGACAACACCTTAATGAAACGTGTGACCTTTCTTAATGCACAGCACGTGCTTGCTGAGCCAGTGAGCCCTGCCCTGATCTGCACTGGACCGCTGCTGCCCTGCCATGCCGCAGGGTGAGACCTGCAGAGGTGAGAGATACCCCAGGCAGGCAGCTGGTGTCTGGCATCACCGACGGTGCCGTCCCCAAACCGCCGGGCTTTGGCACTTGGGAGAGAGCTGACAGGACTCCCCTGTGCTGCTTCGTTTCAGACCGTTTTGTTTTGGTCGTTTAAAGTGAACGATGGATGAGCTTCCCATGTGGATTTTGAAGGGTCTGAAAAATGTGACAGGATTGCTTCAATTTCTCACTTTATATTTCTGACATGGGAAGGGAAGATGAAGAACGTGAGGCGCCTTCCTTTAAATTTGCAAGACTTCTGCCTGATGTGGTTAATAATTAGTGTTTCTGATAGAAATGGAATAAAGACCTGGAAGCGTGGACCCGGGGGAGGAGTGCTGGATAGAGCGCATGTGGGAGGGGGATATACAACTGGTACAGTTGTTATCCCACGATGGGAAGGTAGGAATACTTATACGAATGGCAGGGTGGGGTGACCCCTCGGAGCAGATACCCTGGTGCAGCTGAGACAAGTTATGAGCTTCCCTAAAGGCAGAACGTATCTGCAGATGCTCTTCTCTTTTCCCTTTTGTTAAATTAAGAGAGAGACCCACTAATTATTTTAAACCTTTCCTTTCATTTTACTGTGTGTTTTGGTTGACCTGAGAAGTATCAAGTGGCACATCTGACCTTCTTTGACTTTACCTTAGCACTTACTAGCTGTTTCAGTCCAATCTCATGTCACCCCTTGCAACACTTGATTGAAAGCCTGGGAGGATACAGAGTCTTTAAACAATTTTTTTTTTTTATCTGACTCTTGTGCAGTGCCACCAAGATAGAGGCTAACAAAGTAAAGTAAAAAGAGAGAAGAGCAGAAACTCAGTTCTGCTCTCCGCTGTGTAGAAATCCTTTTGTTCTCTCAAACTTCTTTCCACTAGCATATCAGAGACTGCAGTCAGAACATGTGTGTTTTCTGCATCTCTTCTATTAACTGGGATGTATTTCCTTACAGTATGATATCATGAGACTGGCAAGTCCTAACAATTCCCAGTAAATCCGTAGATTTTGAAATGGTGAAGCTTTATACAAGCTGTGACACAAACGTGGCACATGGCCGCACTTCTTAGTTTGCCTGTTGATTATTTGCACTGAATGCTCAAGTCAGTGTCTTTTGTGCATGTAGTTGAATATTTGATTGAAATTTGGGGGGGGAAAGATCAGCAGCAGCTCAAAAAGAGAAAATAAGGTTCAAAGACAGCCTCAGTCTCCTTTTTATTTCTTTCATTGTCTTCTGCAGTCCACGGGGAGTCTTTACTTCAGTTTGCATGAAGCTGCCTTTTCTGTTTGCTGTTTGCATCTGTCTGTTTCTGGGTGTTTTACGTTGGTTATTTTCTGACTGCTGGATTTTTTTTCTACTGTAATGTATGCTTGCACTTGGTATCTTTTATGGCTGCTTTTGTCTGTTAGTGCAGCTCCTGAAATCAAGACAAGAAGACTCAATAATGAACTTCATTAATCACCTTGGCACCGTGTAGGTACCGTACTGTGTGCAGCAGGGGTGCCTGTGCCTCTAGCGAAGGAGGGTACTGCGTGTTTGGAGGGAGGAGTGAGCACTGGCAAACACTGCTAGAAGCACAGGACGGTGAGGCTGGAGATGGCCAGGCACCATGTGGCCATTGATGCAGCAGCAGGAGGGCAAATGTGCCTACATCTTCTGCACTCTGTGGTAGACATGGAGATAAGCTTTACCTGGCCCAAAGTGGAAGAGGGTTCAACTTTATCTGCTTGCATTTACCCTTGGCTATGTCCCTGCGGCTGGTCCAGCTCCTGGCTGTCCCATGTGAGCAACTGCTTCCGCACCCAGGGCGTTTCAAAGCCCACGATTTTGATTTCCTGTCTAATCACGTCAAAAGCTATCACCTGCTTTTTCTAATTCTTTATGCAATTTATCTTATCTCTCTTCAATATCCGTGTCTGAAGTCTGCTGCATTCTGTGTGTGTTAGTGCATGGGGACGGGGTGGGTCCCAATGGCAGCAGAGAGAAGCAAACTGGGAACAAATGTTTTTTTATTAGGGCTGCCGTTTAATGTAATGAAAGTAACAGCCGGGGAGGTGCTGCCACATGGGGACTGGGGACTGCATGAAAGGAAGATGAGACGGGGAGTTGTGATGCCCTGGAAAAGATTTTAAATCCTTGTTTAAACTTTATGGAGTTGATCGAATTAACATCAGTGGCACTTGGATTCTTACCTTCTTTGGTGTGTGTCCCTCAGTGAAAGAAGCAAAGTCTCTAGCATGAGAACATCATTAGCAGAACACCTCCACCCTTTCAGGTATAATTGCATATCAAATTGGACCCTTTCCCAAAGCATTGTGAACACGATCAGACTCCCGGTGGGGATCCTCCTGTGACGTGTGAAAGATGGCTATGGAAGTAATTGCTTTCCTCTTCCCAACCTGCAAAAAGACCAGACTGTTAGATGAATGTGCACCTTGGGTAAATGATTGATACTGTGGAAGAGAGAGTTGCTTTGATTCCATCAGTTATAATGATGACTTTTTTTTTAAGCAATTATATATAATTTTTTTTTAAGATTTCTTACTATTGAGAAGTTTTCACATTTTTTTCATTATATCTGCCTCTCCACACACCCCCTTCTCACCCTCACCAGCCATTTCTTTTTAAATGACAGTAATTTCCTGTTATTGAGCAGCAATGAATAGTGTTCCTGTAGTGGTGGAGAGGTGCTGATGGTGCTGTCAATGGAGACATGTGGCTGGTCATGCTGGAAGGAAGCAGAATTTGGCTCCATTATTAGCGTCTTCATAGGAGAGGGTGATACTATGCGTTATTTAATCTCCTTTGAGATCCCCTTGCGTGTCCCAGACTACCCTAACCCATGGAAGCCCAAATGATGTTTTAGCAAAGGGTTTTACACCTCTGTGCTGTCCTTCCTTCCAATCCTTTACAAGGATCTATGGTCTGTCACCAGTATCATGCTCCAGCCATCACACTTTCATATTTCAGCTGGGTCATGGGGAATGACATGTAGATCCAGAATTTGTCTCTGCTTTCAGCTGCTGATAGAAATTAAGATCTCAATTGCACCTCAAAATTATGGCTAGCCAACTAGTTCTTGGGATAGGGAGAATGCTCCACATAGATGGTGTCCAAAATGCTGTACTGCAATATGTGACAGTTGGAGAGCGAAGTGACCCAAAGTAAGTTGGTGCAAAACTGAGGTTGGGGATGTGTCAAGAGAACAGGAGACTGGAGCTGTTTGGGGTGGGAAGGACATGTGTAGGACGTGGCTGGACTCAAACAGCTTGAACTGCTTCATATGAAATCTCACCCTTCCTCCCAAATTATATCTATACACAGATATATATGTGCAAGTGTATGTATAGCCTGAGGCAACCACCCAACATGAAAAATGTCATCCCAATCCATTCAAATTTGGAGATTTAAGCAACAAAAGACAGTGTCTTATAATGGAAAATAGAGTGCTCCCAGCACAGCTTACAGAGTCCAGTGAATTGAGAAAAATGCCTCTTGAGCCGTATAGAACAGATCGCGTATTGAGCCGTGCCGAACGGATCACGGAGGGCATCATTTCCAGGTGATGAGCATTAACAGTTGGTCCTTTCGGAGAGGCTGAGCAGAGGGATGTGTAATTGTGTGGACAGGTATGTTAGAGCCCGTGGCTGGATTTTACCTGGTGTAAATCAGCTTAGTTCTGGGGGCTTCAGAGTGGCATTGGCGATTACCTTGGCTTAGGCTGAAGCCTGTGCTAATGGAGTTAACGGGGAGCACCAGGCTCCTGCCCTTCTCAGTCTGTCTGTCATCATCCCCTAGGCTGCCAGTTCAAAACTCGTGGCTGGAGCATTAAAAACCTCAAGAGACAGGATTAGAAATGAAGAGATTTAAAGAAAAAAAATGTTTCTCTCTTTATTTGCCAGTGGTTTTGAAACTTTTCTATGCAGTTGGGCCACATCTTCAAGATTTTCTGTCATTTCCATTGCAAAACTAGAGGCTATCTTGTATTTGCACAAATTTAGGACCACAGAGAAAATGTAAACATGGTGAGACTTGGGATAAAATTAGACTGACAACGCTGAGCTGCTAACTCCATACTGGGCTAAGTCATCATTATTTGGATTTACTGGAGTCCAGAAAAGGCTTAGCTCATGTTTTGAGCAAAGCCAGCAGTCACATCCTGCTTTCTTAATTGCTACTTGATATGAACCATGATAATTTCCATTATGAAGCCAGTTTTAATTAAGCAAACAAAACCTCTCTGCTCTTCTTTCTGGCCAGCTTTTGATGGCTTCTGAATTGTGACAGTCAGGTTTCGATGTGCTCTTCAAATGCAGCGAGGTTTAGAAGCTGTAATAAAGCAGAGAACCATGTGCACGGCTTTAAGCCGTAGCTTTGCGTGGTACAGAGGCTGTCAGCACTTGCCACTGGCTACCGAGTAGGATTTTAGCCATCAGTAGTCAGTAAGTGCTGTATTGCTTTGGGGTCTGTAAGGTGGTATGTAGCTGAATGCAATAAGTTAGGGGATCAAGGGGGCTTCAACTAGCAGGGAGATGCTTTGTCCTGGGTGCTGCAGCTTCTGCCCAAGACTGCAACTCCAATTGCATTGGAGGGAGAGCCATAAATCCCCAATTATTGTTATATTGTCTCTGATAGAGGGAGAACTGGTCCTGGCCCTTGTTGCAGAGGAACAGTTATAATACACCAGGCTGCGGCCAGAGTCGAGGCCAGGACTGGCAGATGTCTGAGCCATTTTTTTGCAGGGTGTGTACGTGGGTTTCTATGCTCAGATTAGGACTCCTCGGCCTCTTCCATGGGCTTTGAACAAAAGATGTGGGAGATAAAGCATGGCCTCCGTTGAGGTGTCTGAGTGGGCTCATGGTGCTATTCATGCCAGGTGTGACCTGCACCCCTCTGAGAGCCCGAAAAGATGACTCCAGGAAAAGCAGGAATCCCCATCCAGGTATCGCTCATCAGGGCACATAGGAAGCATGGGCTGAGAAAGTCGCTGGAGGGCTGATGAATTGCAGTAGCGGCATGGGAAAATCACTCGCTGCCAAAGGGCAAGGGGATGGTTTAACACAGGCAGATAGATGTAGACAGCAGGTAATTTATTTCTCCCCATCACTAGTAAATATTCATGGTACATAAATAATATATAACAGATAACCTGATACTTGACTAAATAATGGCCAAGGTAGAGCATGGGCAGGCATGTGACTTGTTTCACGTCTTGCTTCCCTTTGGACTAGCAAGAGAGTTAATGAGACAGTTATTCGGGACTTATGCAGGTCCCTGAGCATGGCCACAGGAGTCTTTAAGATTTAAAGATCTTTTAGGCCTTCAGGTTGTGCCAGTGTTTTGCAGGAGAGTGGAGAGGATGGTTTCATGAGTACAGCCCAGGGAACAAGGCTGGACGGGTACAGGAGGGGGAAGATTGAATCCGCTTATATTCCACCGTATGGTCTCACTGTATCTGTGTGAGGAAGAGGAAGATAAATGGGCATTTGCAAAATGCTATTTCTCCTTGCACTGACAACTAAAGCAATGCTTTATTGTTTGTTCAAGATCATGGGACTTCTTTTTTTTTCCCTGCAGTTCCCTGTGAAAAATTTGAGCTAAAGACAAAATTTTAGAGATAATCCCAATTTAACCAGTTAGGATAATTTACAACTAACTATAATACTCCTCTGCTTGAGTTCTCCTTCATCCTTTGAGTTGTCTGATGATATTTAGCTATGAGTAGTCTCTACCCGAACCACTTTTTACAATTCTTATAGTATTAACTGGGTTCCTCCCCACGCTGGTGGTGCTAACGGCCACTTTAAATATTAATACCCTTTTATTAATAATATTGATAATATAGCTGGGGCTGCTTCGTCGTGATCCAACTGTCCTAGTGGAATGAAATACATTAAGTACCATTCCCCAGTGAGACTGTAATTTATAAAAGCATGGTGGACAGTATGTTGTGCCTGTCTGATGTGTTTTAGAGAACATCTCTGCTGATGACTATACTTCGGGAAATTGGAAGAACATTTCCCTGGGACATATAAAGTGGCTGTCTATTAGGGACATGTAGAGGATGTGTCAGGCTTTTGAGAAATGTACTAGAAAGAGAAATTAGGTTTAAAAAAGCCAATGTGCTGAGGAAGGCAGGCAACATCTTTTTTTTTTTTTTTTTTTTCCCCTGAGGTGGACGAATCTGAGTTCTGTTTAGGCATGCATGCAATTTTAGAGCTGCATGTACTGGCTCAGGAGGGATCAAAATAACATTTTGAAGAGGCTGGCAGAACTTGTCTGAAACAACAGTACCTCATTAGCAGATACTGATCCTATCAGAAAAAAAAGTAAATGGTGTCTTTTGCTTCACTGAAGAAAATGCTGCCTTAAACCCTCTCTCCCCCAGCAGGAAGAGAGGAGTCTCTAGGCAGCAGTGATTGAGGGCTCAAGCAGAGCAATCCTGAGGGAACCAGACAAGCCTGGGAGACACTGCAGAACTGTTAATCCTGTTTGATTTATTAATGGGCCACATTGCAGGAAGGGGATGCGTTTGGAGTCCACGTACCCTCAGCGCTCTGCTTGGGGAGCAAGCTGGAAGACATGTCTGGTACCACATGTGAAGTATTGCTTTTAAATAGTAGTTGGGTGGCTGTGAGGGGGTTCCCATGGAAGAGAGATGGCAGAGTCACTGATGTGGAGGGGGATAGGAGGCACGTTGGATGCAGCATGTAAAATCATGGAGAGGAGCAGCAGGCTGCAGTTTTATACCCTGAATCCTGCAGTGAAGAAACTAATGCTGGGACTGGGAAGTTACTTTGAATTTTAATTTTCCTTTCTGCTGTATGTTTAGTGCAGCTGTTCAGTGCAGTGACAGGGAAAAGGTAGATGGAGAAGGAAAAGGAGGACAATTAAGGTGGAAGTCAGGGTCCTGGAGTTGGTCTTTCATTCCTTAGGTGTATGGATCAGTTCAGGCCCAGGTGATACATGTTGGCCTTGCTAATAATCCTCTAGTTAGTTTTTAAAAAAAAAAAAGAAGCAGTGAATGCATCCTTAGCTGTAAGGGTTGTGGCTCTGATTTGCAATGCTGGAGGCATTTTAGCCAATTTGGCTTTTAGCCAATCTTCCCACCACCAGCAGCCAGCAAGTGGGGAGGGAGGAGTAATGGAAAGAGCCATTATATCTAAGTAGGTTGCATTCATGGTTGCCTGTTGTGTGGTATGTACCTGTGACGGGATTCTGCTTGCATCTTCATTCCCTCTCATCTTAAAGGGTTTTGTTAACATCTAATTGCTGCTTGTTTTCCTCATTCAGAGCATCCAGGTGCTGTACAAGGTTCTTAAATATGAAAAGACCATTTGTCAAGAAAGCTTCTGCTCCTTCAGCAAGGTGCTTCTGAAAACATTTGGCCTTTGTCTGTGGCTATCTAGGGGAAAAATAAGTGGCAGGAGTCTTGAACCTGACTGAGATCTTGGCTTGATCCTACCAACCTTGTCTCTGTGCTCACATGTCACAGTAGCATAGCAATGAAAGCCTCATCTGAAGGAACTGGAACTAATTTAATGGGATGATACCAATGTTGGCCTCTATCAGTGGCTTGCTGAGCTGCTCTTGGGACAAGCAGGTCACTCAAACAGGAAGGTGAGAGAT
Source organism: Gymnogyps californianus (assembly GCF_018139145.2). Classification (NCBI taxonomy): domain Eukaryota; kingdom Metazoa; phylum Chordata; class Aves; order Accipitriformes; family Cathartidae; genus Gymnogyps; species Gymnogyps californianus. The sequence goes on from NC_059483.1 coordinate 11,446,642, forward strand.
GAGCAATGTGAGATGTTGCTAGACGCCTTAAATCCTTTGCACTGTAGGACTGGGAGACTGGCTGGGAAAATGCATAGTTTTGAGCCCAGGTGGGGGGGGCGGCAATGAGAACAGAAGTTTTATGGGTTCCCCTTGGCCTCATGCATCTTTTTTCAGTCAAAAAGGGTAAAGTGTGAGAGATGTTCTTGAACTGGCATAGCAAGGGAATAGCTCTCACTGATGTCAGGTGTCTTAGGTTCAGACCTCCCCTTTACCTTTGCACCCTGTTGGTCCTCTTCAGCAGTACATGAGATGATCGGAGTGATGGACTGTTCTCTCACTGGCAACATGCAAGGCCTGAGGACTCAGGTGTGTTTGCCCACACCATAAGCAGTGACATTAGGGAGCTCGAAGGTTTAGTAAGGTTATGAGAATACCATCCTTTGTGAGAAGGGACATACGTTCTCCCCTGCTTGATTGAAACTGACTGTAGAAAACACTAAGAACATTTTTTTCCTCTCTACCTTACAGAATTAATCCAGTGGAAACAGTCTGGATTTAAGCTAGCATAGCTGGAATCAGAATAAATACCTTATTTTTCTGGGCTATTAGGATATTTGCTAGCTATTGGCCAAAATCTCTGCTGATATGATTTTGCTAAATTCAGTGAAGCTTGGATCAAGGTCTCCATTGGCATATTTTTCATCCAGTTCATTAAGCAGCAAGCAGTTGGATCAGATAGGAAACAGAAAGCACAAAACACTTGCTGAGAATGTAATATCCTTCATTAGTCAACTGGGCTTGCAAAAGAGCAGGGAGAGAGTTGTACCCACATCATCAAAGTCACGTCAGCCCTCAGTGGGTGTCTCGCCATGTATCTCCAGCCCCTGCATGAGAGGTGGTGTGGAAGAGCTGTGCAGATGTAGCTGCATTGATCAGTGGTCTGAGATGGCATGCAGCTTGCTGAACTGAAATGGCGTCGTGAGGGAGAACTTCCATTGGAACAAGCAGCAAGGGACAAAAAAAAGTAAAAAAGATGAGAAAGCATTCATCCCCACAGAAATCCTGTTGATGCAATGTTGCTCCCAGGCGTTGCTCATGGCAAAGGGGAGCAGCTAGGATGGCTTCTGTAGAGCAGCAGCCGCAGCACCCAGCAGTCAATCTGGGACCATAAGGAAATGGTTATGGTGCTTTTTTAAAACTAAGATCTGTCTTTTTTTGATCAAATGCAGTTCACAGGGAGTCTCAGCTTTCTTTGGGAGAGGTTGTCAGTGAATTTAGCATGAACTAAACATATCCATGCGCTTGCAGTGAACTGTAGCAAGTGCGCTGGAAAGGGTACACATCCCACGTGCCCATCTGAGAGTGGTGTGCCAGTCTCTGAGCCCTTCAGCACGAGCATCCATGACTGCGTGTGACTGTGGGAGGAGGGAGAAAGGCAAGAGTGCAGGAGGGAGACTGCAGTTCCTTAGAAATGTGGAGAGGAGGATTACACCCACAGCATTTGAGACGGGAGAGCAAGGATTACTGCCTGTGTGTGACATTGCGTGGGAGAGATTAAAGTCACCCCAGGCAGGCAAGAATTAGGTGTGAAGCAGGAAAAGAAAGAGGGATTAGGCTGGGAGGAGTGTGATACAGGTGGAAGGAGGAGTGTTCCTCTGGGAGAAACACAGATGGTGTAAGATGACAAGACTTGGATGGTGTGGGTAGCAGGTGAGGTGGCAGCAGAGGTACAAGGACTGAAGGATCTGCAGGATGGAGCTGGTGTCACTTCCAGACCCTGAACTCCTCCTGGAGATTCCTGTCCTTCCAGCTCTCTGAAGCAGGTGATATGAGGCTTACCAGAACAAGGCTTTGATGTTCAGCTCTTAAGATTGGGGTGACGCAGGATGCTTCAGAGTTAGGGTGAATTGTAGAACATCAGGGCTCTCTTATTCTCCAGGAACTGGTTGTTGCCCTTAGCTGAGACATTAGAGGCTTTCTGCTTCTGGGGTGGGTTCCTGGGTTCCCCAGCTGTCACTTCTTATCAACTCCACGGAGAGCCTGCTGCCACTGTGAAGGAATCTCTAGCCTATTCTCTTTATAGTTGAGATGCCCAGAAACTTCAAACAAATTAAGTCTCCATTGTGTCAAGTGCTACATTAAAATGTAATAAGGGATAGCTTTTGCCCTGAGGAGACTTTTTCTGCTGCTCCTGGAAAAGAAAAACAAAGTATGGTATAAACCAGCCCCAAAATAGAGGGATTGTTGTGCTTGTCAGTGCATCATCTCATGGATATGAACATCAGCACGTTTGGTACAAGGGAAGACTCTGGAGGTGAGCCTGGTGGGATTTAGACCTGGCTGGAGTGCTTTACAGCAGGTGTTTAAGTGCAAAAGTACAGAGAAGACCATCTGCTGAGCGTCTAAGGCTGATGCTCCAGTTATGTTGCATGTAGGGTGCCCACATTGTTTACTTACGTTTAAAATCCAACCATAAAATTGTACTTGGAGTGGCTGTTACACATTTCCTGCTCCAGGAGCAGACTTTCAAAGCCCACAAGAAATATTCACTTACAATTATGTCTGATTTAAAGGGAAAAGATCTGTAGCTTTGTAGCCTTAATAATTTGCTCAAACAGCTGTAGATTAATGAAAGTGTTGCTCAAGGCATGTTTCCAGAAATAGCATGTAGCTCGGCCCTCTGAAGTCACATTGGGTTAGGAAATGTGTTTGTGTGTTTAATGCTGGGAGTGCACACAGGAGGTGATATACCAGAGTGATGTGGACTCATGGTCTAGCTGGTCAGGTGATGTCTGGAAGAGCTTGAAAACTGCTTATGGAGTTGCAGAGGTCTTAAGAAGCACCTCGTATTTGGTTTTATGTATTGCAGAGGGTATGTCAGCCTCACCCCAGCTAGTGACCAAGTGCTCTGCAGCCAGAGCACTGGGAGCCTGATGTGATTTTTCTGTCTCAGGAGTCAGAAAGCAGATATAAATCTGTTGTTTGAAACGCTGAGATTTTGAAAGAATGTACTAAGCTTTTCACTCTGTAGTGTTGGACACTATTGAGTTCCACAGGTTGAGTCTGTATTGTGTTCACTGGAAAAATGCTCTTTGCTGTGTGGTTTTTTCAGTCCATTGTCTCTTAATTTGATTGAGGACAGAATGACTAGGGACAAGAGGCTATTTGATAAGAAAACCGCAGTCGTCAAGTGGAACCAGTTCTCATTCCCCTCATCATCCCTCTTGCACGCAGAGCCACAGGGACCTCTCTCTATAACGAGCAGTGTGCTTTCCATAGAAAGAGCTGCAGTCTGTTAAGGGTTGCTTTAGCCTGGTATATCCCAGCCTGTGATGGAGTAACTGCAGGGATTGCTCAGGCGTGGCAGTGGCCAATGTACTGCAGTTGTTGCTCATGTCACAGTAGTCCCGGGTGGCCCCTGATGGGTCAGAGTTGTGTTGTAGGTATTGGATCTGCATATTGGGTCCCTGATCAGATGGTCTCGTGGTGTTAGGGAAGTGCTGTGAGACCACACAGCCCTCCTGTGCAACTTGTCTTAGTGTTATCTCTGCTTTACCAAAGGAGAGCTGGAACACAAAAGGAGCATCTCTGGTCCACAGCCTTGAAGGTGGGACTGTTCCTCCCCTGTGAGCCATGGAGATCTCTGGGGCTCTGGCCATACCTGGTTCAGCTGTGGGTATGCTTTAGAGTGGGAAGGTAAACCTGGATTTTGTGTTGCCAGTCTGCATGGGTGCAGGTGGATGATCTTTAGTGCCTTTTGGAGGACTTTTTGTTGGGACTGACCAGCTTCCTCTAGTACGGTCAGGGGTTAGTGTGAAAGCAGTTAGTGTCTTCCAACGATGTGTTGTTTATGGTCATGTAATGCCCTGTTGGCCAGACACCTATACTGGAGATAGCTGAAGTCAAGTACCTGTTTTGGCTGCCACCGTTACCCCTTGGGATTGTTCCTGGCTCTGAAGAGAAGCATACGGTAACTGGTACAAATGCTGGGCTTTGCCAGGAGGGTAGGGACCATGCTGGTCCTTGCTCTGATCATGGGTTATGGACTCTAAGGTGTCCTGTAAGGTACAGGATCGTCCCAAGTGGTATGAGAGCAGGGCTAAATAAGATTTGCTCCCTTGTGAAGATCTGATGACTCGCTGAATTGTGCCGAGCAGTGGGGCTGGCAAACTCTTCCTGCAGTCGTTGCTGCTCATCATTCCCGTGGTGGAGAGCTGAAGATCTCTCCCTCCTGAGGCTAATACGACACCCTGCTGCTCCCACTTCAGTAAAGAAACATCCACTGTTCTGCATAAGAAGCAAGAAACCTGCTAATCTGTTCAAACACTGCTGCCCTGCAATAACACATGCTTTTCTTCTTAGACACTCACTTGATTAGGATTTTTTCCATTGATGTCTGGCCTGATTTATCTGTTTCAAACATGACCGCAAATAAAAGCGGTGCTCATTGAGCTGATCCAATTTGACCTGACAGGGACAAAATGACTAGATAGAGCTAGATGGAAATTCTCTTCCAACAGAAAATGACAGTGGAAGATGGGAGGAGATATGGCTTGGTTGGTATTTTCCACAGAAGTGGTCTGCTTCTTTTTTCATTTCTTTCATGAGCCTGAATACAAATTTGGTATTTTTTTTCTTTCCAATGAAAACAACCTTTTGCTCATGGGTAGATATCTTTGGGGGGGGGGGGGGGGGCAGGAATTGCTTTATTTAGGGAAAAAAAAATTGATGCTGCTGGAAAATTTTTGTCCAGCCTTAAAAAGGCCTAACTTTGTGATATGTGTCTGTGCTGAGTGCATTGGCTCTTGGTCGTGTATGCCTCGGAGCAGCAGGCTTCATTCATCCAATGTGGAGGTTTGAAAATACCAGCTGACTCTGCTGCCATAAACCACTGGACCCAAATGCAAGTGGATCTGCATGGGTGGGGAGCGGTGGAGCTCGTGTGTGTTGCATTATTGTTTCTGTAAAGCAAAGTGAAGGTGGCACTTGACCCCAGAGCTGTTGAGTTGCCTCCAGATGGGATGATGTGAGAAAACCCTAGGTGATGGGGGAAAAGGGGTGGCGGGGTCAGAGAAGCAAAATGCATTCAGATTGCAGGGAGGAATTGGCTCCTGAGAAGTGGGAAGATTGTTTCATTTCTCTGCCTGCCCCTCCATTTCACTGGGATTTATTGCTGTGAAGATTGCCACCGTTCTCATTAACAACCCTCTCTTCTGCGCTGGCGTGGGTCACTATTAACCCCTTTGCTGGTGTGTGCATGGGGAGATGTGGCAGCAGTTCACATTGTCTCAGCTATACTCAGTCTTCAGAAACACCAAAAGGAGAATCTCCCGAACTGCGCTGAATCTATCACATTTCTTGGAAAATGCCCTCGTTCCCAAAGGATGCTGAAGATCGTGGTGTGGGGCTGCTGGTGCCGGAGGGAGTGCATCTGGGCGGTGTGTGGCTGAGCAATGGGAACACAAAAGGCTGACGGCTTTGGGTCTGATTGAAATTGATGTCCTGTACTCTGTGTTGGAGTAATGAAGTGATGAGACTTTTATGGGACTGACCATTGTTCGGGGGGTGGGGGGGAAGCCAATGGACTTAAATTTTTTTTTTTTCTTTTTAAAAAAATTTGAAAAGACCCAACCAAATGCTAGCTTCAGTCTTTCTTTGAGAAATTGTCAACAAAATGAATTCTGGAACTTTTTCAAGAAAAGAGGGTGTTTTCCTTAAAACAAGTAGCTTTTCTGTGCTGCTTTCTGAGAGAAGACTTGTCTCCTGGGGAAGAGGAGAGGTTTCTGCTACCTGTAGTCACTGCTGCCTTTGAGGGCATCGCCTTTTGTGGTGGTTACATTCTGGTGCCAATGCTCGTCTTTCAGGCCTACCTGATCTGTGATCAGGCCTTGGGGTCATCCTTTGCAGAGGTTGTGCTCCATGTGTTTGTCTTTTTTTTTATGTTTTTTTATTTTTTTATTTTTTTAAAAGCTTTTGCAGTTAAGGCATGTTGAGAAGTGAAGTTGTTCCTTTTGGCTGAAGTCCCCTGTGCTCAGTTTCTGAGTCTAAAATGAAGCTGATGGAGATCTGCATCCCAGCAGACTTGGTGCAGTTGGCAGGAACAAACAATGTAAATGAGCAAGTCTTTGGGATTGCATGCGTTGCATGGCAGAATCACACCTAATACAGTAATATAATTTAGGGCCTGATTCTTGGAGGTGTTGAACTACCTCGTGACCTGTGGATGTTCAGGTGCTTGGAGTCTTCTCCAGCAACTTCATGTCAGTGTTGCTGTACTCCAGGCAGCACTGCTATAACCATGGCTCTGAATGACACTGAAAAAGCAGGGAGAGGTTAAGAGCCATTCACAAATCAGATAGCCTCTTCCTTTCAGACAGGTTCATAATTTCTTGCTTGCGTCTGCAGAGACCTCATCAGCTCTAAGGTAGCTTGGCTGGGTTATGCGGCCATTGGGTGCCCTCGCTCCCAAATCCATCACCATCCCACACAGGAGGTCTCTGAGCACCCAGTGTTTCTTCGGTGATCACCAATTGTGGAAACTAACACTCCTCTTGAAGGTGCTCCCATCCCCTCCTTCCCCTGTGCTGGCAGCACATTTTGCAAGCCCTGTCCTGTATGTCTGGCAAGGTGGATGGAGTTGCTTCTGTGATCTCTGAGATGAAACCTCTTTAGTAGGAAGGCATTGAAAGGAGCCTTTGGCGGTGCAGGGCCTTAGCGGCTCTCTTTGAGGTCAGCTGGCATCATGCTTCAGTGGAGCTGCCTGCTCTGGCACTTCTGCTGATTTTGACCCTGGGGGGTCTGATGGCATCATTTGTCTTCTGAGTTTTTCCTGATGTGTTCTCAGGCCAGGTATCCCCCTTCTGGCCAAGGGCCAGAGCTAGGAGATCTCTGGGCTATTGGACCTGCTCCTGGGTCTCACAGATGCTCTCTGGAGCTTGTGAGTTTAAAAAAAAAAAAAAATAAAAAAAATTAAAAAACCCCAAACCAGCTGTGTGATATCCTGAAATGTGCTTCCCTCCATTCCTGGCACCTGCTGACTCCTGATGTTATATTATAACCACTGTATGACCTGGAAAGGTAGGGGGATGATTTTGGGAGTGCTTCTAGGCATATCTGACTATAAAAAATAGGAGAGGACATTGAACTGCACCTTCTTGTACTTAAGGCAGAGGTAATTTACCTGTGTCAGGGACTGGAAATAGTGACACAGAGTTACTGCTAATAAAACATCTCTCAAAGAAGTCCTGTGGAGCAACAAGGCTGGCAGCCGCTAAAGCAGTTGGTGTGAATTTGGAAGCACTGGGGCTTGCTAAGCGAGCACTGGCTGTTGCACCACCAGTGAAGGCAAGCGAGGAGTTGTTACTGTGCTAAGGTGCAGCACCAGACACTGATTTAATGACCTGAGTAATGCCTGTAGGGTAAGCAGGAGTTGGAATGAGGAAAAATTCCCTATTTCTTGCCTTCATTTAGTCTGTTTTGCAAATAATTGAGCTAGGATGCTTGTGGCTGGATGTGGCAGTCTGCCCCTCCACAGAGGGACCGTTCAGAACAACTTAAAGATGTGTGTGGCACTGGTCTTTTCCAAGGGGAGGCCTGCAGGATAGCATCTCTGCTTGTTCCCAGCCTAAGGAAGCCTCTTGGTTTCAAGGGCATTGACAACCTTGGAGATGAGTCTACATTTTCAAGACCAGACAGTACTAAAAGATTAATTTTCTTTGCAGAAGTAATGCCGAAAGGGCTTACTGTCTTTCCCATGCACAGGTCACCAGGGAGAGGAGAGGAGAGGGATGGGGATGGCAAAGAGCTTGCAGAGTTTCCCAGTATTGCACGTTTGGTTTTGCTTAATGAGAGATTTAATTGCAGGCTTCCTGCTTGCCACTAGATGACAGCCTTACTCTGTGCACCAGGGACTTGGTTATCATTATTAGGGGGCAGGGAAATGACACTCCTAAAGGACGTGTCCTACCTGTCTTGGTGCAGGTACACCCACTGAATGGAGAACATGGTACTTGAATTTTGGCCACACTTCAAATGTGGGAAAATCAAAAGGGAAAAGCAAGAAACTGCATTTCTTTCAAGAATGAAAGGATAGATTTGTTTTTCAGAGCAGGGCTATGCTCTTTGGATTGCTTCTGCCAGCCTGACCTGGTGTGGTCTTCAGGCTGGCAAGCTCTGAGCTCTACATCTGGGCTCCAGGCTGGCTCCCATCGATGTTCATGGTGAGCTTCCCTGCACAGGGACCTGGCAGAGCCCCCTCCTTCTACTGAGCAGAGGGAATGAGAAGCGAGGACTCTTCAAGCGTGTCACAAAGGAAAAGCCACATAACCTCCTGTTGCATTCCTTGGTTGTTTCTCTTCTGCACGTTTCCTGTCTCTGGTTTAAGCCATAAAGCTTGCCGACCCCTTTGCTCTTCTCTGTTTTGTACACATGCAGATGCAGGAATCCAGTTGCATGGTGTTATTTTTGAGCAGAGCGTTCCCTCCCCTTCCTTCTGCAGGCTCTTAGGATCTGGATGCTGCACAAGTGCTGGGAAGGGGAAATGCGAATTACCCAGATAACATGACTTTGCCATCCTTTTGTTAGTGTGGCTGTAGTATATAAAGTGATAAAGAGATCAGCAGGGCAGGTTTAATGGCATGAAAGCTTTCACACTGCCACTGTAATAGTATCAAATCTGAATATATGTGTTTCATGTCTGGGCTGGCTTTGAGACTGTGGAGCTGTGTCTGAAAGGAATGCAAAGTGGAGGAGGTAAGTGTGAGAGTAATCAGGGAGATTTTAATGTTGGCGATATGTGACCCATCTCAGCCCTTCTCAAGGGGGTCTTTTGGAGAGAGATCCTCGCAGAGGTTTTGAGTCTTTGGTCAACCATTAAATCATATTCATACCATACCATGCCCTGCCTCAATGCATTTGTTTTCATTGCAGTCCCGAGAGCCTTGAGCCCACCTTGCTTGGTGGCAGGTGGCACTCCCACCTGAACATGGCTTTCTGCCTTTGCAGGACCGAAGACGTCCTGTTGGGCGGCTCCTTCTGGCCCTGCTCAAGTAGAGCAGGATTGTGCTTTGGGCTATATTTTGTCTAATGCCTTGTCTGTCCTAGGGCCCTTGTCTTCAGCCAGGGAAGCTAAAGGGAATGTAGGTACCAGCTGGGAGGGGTGTCTCAGTGACCAGAAGTGTGTTGCCGTCAGGCTGATGTTAAAGAGGCTGAGGTGTGAGATCATTATTGATCAAGATCTTCTGAAAGCTTGAACCATGGAACTTATCTTGTGTTGAATTCTCTTTCTCTTCTTTTGCTTTCATTTACTCTTTCTCCGTTATGCAATTTGAATATGATTTTATTGCTTGTGAAAGGTGCCAGATTATGGGTATTATAATAGCAGCTGTGATTAGAAATTTCCTTCAGGAGTGTACAGTGTGCTTTGATCTCTGGGCAGGTCACAGTGTATGTCTGTACCTGCTGTGTGTATGTGGGAGAGAATTAAATATGTCCAAATTTGAATCCATTCCTTAATAGCTGGAACTTTGCGGTTCATTTTTCATTAGCAGGGTGTGAATATTCATGTATCTCAGTTCTTGTTAAACTACCTTGCAAACACATCAAATACCTCTTCTAATTTTTGTGCCTTATACCAAAGTTTGTGTATTTGCATTTTGCAAATATTCAGCACAACTTTTTGACCTGAGTAGTATGAGATTGGTGGCACCAAAGCCAGGGGATGATCTCCTTCTCTAATGGTAAATGTTTCCACATAGGTTTCATGGTTTGTGCCGTTGGGAAACTGAGGCAGCAAGTGTGCAAGCAGCACGTCTGCAGAGCCAAGAATGGATCCCAGGCCTCTTGCCTTCCCACGCTGGTGGCCATTTCTTGCGTGGATGCAGGATGGTTTTGTGGTTAAGACAGTGAGCTGGACCTCAGGAAGCATGGGATGGTGCTATGCAGAAGTTGTGTTTGCTGCTTCCTTTTGGGTAACATCCTTCCTGATCTCTGGGATCACCTGCCTGTGAGTTGGAGCCGGTGCAGACTGCAGGATTGAATTCCTATCTTTCTCTTAGGTGCTGTCTCCTTTATCCAACAGTGTGCTGGTTGGAAAGTCTCTGTTTCTGCCAGGTGGTCCTGGATGGCTTGTGCCTGGCTGCATCGCTGACACTACTGAATTAATGCCTCCAGGCTGATCCCGAGCACTGGGGCGTGAGCAAGTGCTGATAAGGAGCAGATTTATGGGTGCTCAGTTTTGCTCTTGAAAACCTGGTAACAGCTCGGTACCGTTTTGGCGCGCATTGGCTCAGCCTGGAAGGAGGGCAGGGATGGATGCACCAGAGCACAGGGAGGGACGGTGGGCTGAGCCAGCTCGTTGGGGCAGGAGCCCGGAGGTAAGGCCAACAAGCACCGACTCGCTGCTTTGCCTCACTGCAGACTCGGATGCAGCCTCTTGCCTGCAGCATAGAGCCTGCCCCAGGCAAGACGTGCAAGGAAAAGATGCGGGATAATGTATAGCTCCTTTGTACAGTATGTTATGTGTGCACACAACAGCTGTGATCTTGTGGTTTGTACGGCTGCCGGATAACCCCTCTGCAACAGCCTTTTCCTGGATGTGTGCATTGCTATCATCTCTGTTTTTATTAGGGTGCTAATACATATTTATATTTTACTACTTTCCACCTATCATCTGAAGAAGGGATGTGCTTTACAAGTCCTTAGTTAGCTGTTTTTAATGGGCATAATGTATAAATAATAATAATGAGAGGGGAAGGAGGTAATACGTGGAGTGGAACTCATCAATTACTATTTATTAGTCATTAAGGAGTGAACAAAGTGCTAATTGAAGTGTATGAGCTTGACTAGCCATGAGTGTTTTCATACGGCTGTAAGAAAGTCACTGCTTTTCAAAACACCGTTAGAGCATTTTGAATTCTATTAAATATTTTTTCCATCATTGATCTTTGCTGAAGGTTCTCAAGCGATGATGTTGCAAGAAGATATCTGTTAGTAATTTTCAGCAGAACTTCTAGCCTCTAGAAATTTTTTGGAGACTCATCTTTGTGTTTGAAGTACTGTTTTGTTTTGTATTTTTTTTCATTAGCTAGCACATGCCTGTCTCCACAAAAAAACCCCTTTTTATGTTCAGCTGAGTGTCATGTCCTTTCTGGTCCATATTCTGGTTTTATTCCCACCTTCCTATATTTGCAAGCATACCTTATATTTACTGACAGAGCTGAGGTTGGGTTCTGTCCCCAGGTGTTTGTGTGTGCTGCTGCCTTCACGTGTGTGCACATGCTTGTGTGCAAACATCTGTCTCTTCATTATGAACCGGCATTGTAGATGGCATGTTTTGCTGTTTATTTACAGTTTGTTACCCCTTCTCATTCTGTTTGAGGGAATTGCACAGTAACGCTGATCACTGCTCTGCTTTGTTCTCTGCAGCAGCCTTTTCCTCTTCGGTGTCTTTTTTCTCTTTTTCCTCCTTTCCACTATTTGGATGCTGAATTGGGATTTCTCCTTGCTTGTGAGAGTGACTTTTTGGGCACTAGATGTGTGGCAGTACATCTCGGAGCGTAGCAGACCCGCAGGCTTGCGCTTCCCACACGAAGGGGCACATTGCGAGATGCCCTTGGCCTCGACGCCCTCCTGCTCTGATGCTTCTTGACAGCTGCGATAGCATCCAGGAGGAGCTCTGAGCAGGAATGCATCTCGGCCCTGTGCTCTCGTTTCTGGCTCTGTTGCAGAGAATGAAGCTTTCCAGCACATTAAATACCCTTTTGGGAAACACAAACAGAAAGCGCTATCTCCCAGCTGCGTGTTCGGTTGCGGCGGCCAAGCCTAGGGTGAGCCTTTGCCTTACGTCGAGGGCTGCTGTGGGACAGGCACTTGTGGGTGCTGTGGGAAATGGTTAGCAGTGGCTTTTCAGCTCTCTGTGCTGGTGATGCAGCGTTGCCACAGGCTGTCTCCCTGTTCCCATTGAGCCAAAGGACAGTGGCAACTTGTCCTGGTTTTGGACAGTGGTCCTGGCTTTTAAAGACCTGGTCTTGTAGCTGGGTGTGGAGACACCCAGAGCTGTCACTGGGGAACCCAAAGGTGACGCTGGCTGCAGAGCAAGAGAGATGGACACTGGGGACTTGCTTTCATTTTCCCAATGGAGAAATAAGGAATTGGATGAAAAACCCTGAGTGTACCAAAAGAGAAAGCCCCAAATCTATGAGCTCTTCTCTTCCCCATCCTGCTTTGATCCCTTGCAGACACTTTGACAGACAGGCTCATCCTCCTCCCCTGTGAAGGGCAGGGGTGCTGTATAGACTGTAACTTGGACAGTGACTGGACTGTCTTTTTTAGTCCATTTTGGATCATTTGTAGCATGCATGATCCTGTCTAGCACTAGGACCCCTAGACACTATCAAAGTTTATGTGGTTGCGTTGCATGTATGTTCCTCCCCTTTAGCAGAGAAGCAGGAGAATGCAGGCAGCACGGGTGGTCCAGGTTTCAGCATGTCCAGCGATGCTCCAAGCCCAGCTGGTTGCAGGCAATGAGCACATCATTCCTGCACTGCACCCATGGTGTTGATATGGCAGCTCCTGTCTTTCCTTCCAGATGAGCAGTATCGTCAGGATTTCTGAGCATGGACAGACCATCTTGGAGGAACATCTCCATCTGTATTGAAGTTTGCAGCTGGACTTTGGTTGTTCCTTTTTGTTTGTTTGTTTTAATATTAGCTTGTTAATTATCCTAAAAAAGAAATCTGTGTTTGTTCTTCCAAAAATAACAAATCCTTAAATGCTTTTGTGCCTGAATAATCTCAGTTTGGCGACCCGCAAACCATAGGCAGAAGCATAAAAGAAATCATTTTCTTTTTCTCTTAGGAACCAGATGGCTCAGTTCAATCTCTGTGACATTCTCCAAATGAAATTGTGTTGTAGGCATTCAATGAGAAACTAATTTCAGGAGTTTGGGAGAACTCTGGAAGGGTGAAGGGACCAAAACCACAAATTATGTATCTCAACAGGGGACAAGAGAGAAGATGTGGGAGGGAGAAAGGAGAAAATAATTATAACACAGAATTTATTCTAAGCTTTTCCTTCCTTTTTTCTCTGCAAAGAAATTGCAAAATTCGCATATTTATTCAGCGCTCACATTTAATAGCAAACTTTTGCCAGTCTGTAGTTCTTGGCCTGCAGTTATTAATTGAACAACTTCTTAAAGTTGTTTGCAGTTCATGTTGTGGCAACTCACTACGTACATTAGCTGGCGATGCTGCACTTTCCCCATATGTGACCACAGCAGCGTGAACTTGGAACAGCGTATTTGAACGTAATGTTTGCACATGGATAGCTGTACGGCTGGAAATTTGTAGCCTGCAAATATTTAAGTGGCTGAGCATAAAATTTGCTTTTGCCTGAGTGTTCATACCTGTAAAGCTCAAGCATTAGAGCTGGTACTGTGAGAAAGACTTAAGTTTGAAGAAAGGACAGGGAGGAGGAAGAGGATGGTTCAGTTCAGTCGTTGGGAACATCCTGTGCCGAGAGCATCGCTGTACTTGGAGGCAAGAGGGGAAGAGTGAGGATTTTGTAGAGGAAATGAGGGTGTGTAGGAAGAGGAGAATGCACTTTAGCTTGATCAGCAGTCACTGAGGGCTGATCTAGCAGAAGGAAATGGCTGAGCCCGCGAGGTAGGTGAAGGATCTGGATGTGATGGAGAGGCGTGGGGTTCCTGCAGCCCTCTGGCTGGCTGGGTGATCGCTCACTGCCCACGCCAGCAGGTGGTTTTACTCCTGTCTGTGGTGGGTGAGAAAGGTGCATGAGATCAGCAGAACCATGGGAAATTGTGGCAACTCTAAACTGTGGTGACTCTATTGCTTTTAGTCATGTGCATCATATTTTAGCAGAGAACAAAATTGCTGTCTAGAGTAGATGAGTGCCGTGGGAACAGCTTGGTTTTAGCCGCTCCAGTAGTGCAGGGCTGGAAAGCAGAAGATGGAAGTAAAAGGCTGGAAAGGCCTCAAGGACTGATACATTTTAAAATGTACAAAGCCACCAAGTTGGATCTCTGGCACTTATATCCACTCATCGGTGATGATTTCCATCATATTTGTACGGACGCTTTCAAACTAACTGGGATGTTTGTGCTACTGTGTGGTGTAAACAGGGGCTGCCTCTGGTCTCTTGAGCATCCTTGGACAGGTCTGTTAGCTATCCCATGCCTCAGTTTCCCCATGATGGATATAAATTTTGATTCTCCTTTTAGGATGTGTTTTGGCGTAATCTACCATAATACTACAAGGCACTTGTGAAGATAATAAATATTGCCCTGCTGCTATGGGGTCTCTGGAGGGAAGAGGGTATATGGCATAGGAGATGTCAATGCAGGAGCATGTTTGGTCAGAGAATAAAACACAAGCAGTAGAACAGAAAGATGGGGGGTAAAAGAGGGAAATGAAAGTGTATTCTTGTTTATTCTCTAAACAAATGTGTTTGTTTTTTTTCTCCTCCCTGGGGCAAAATAAGATACAAGTAATATAACAAACTCTGACACATTAACAGAGAGGTGCAGAGGTTTGTGAAGGTGTGGAAGTAATTGCTTTGACTCTTGTACTGGAGCTTTAAGATAGCTGAAGAGATGGATGATATTTTTTCTGCCTCTGTCATTGTCTCCTTGTTCCTGTGCATCACCCAATGCAAAACATGATCCCTGCAGGCTTTGGAAACTGTGGCAAATTGTCATCTCGCCATTACTGACTTTTCCTTTAACAGCCAGTTTGTATTTCCATAGCCTGCAGCTGCCATCACAGACTTCCCAAAGAAAGGAAGGAGTGTTTTGTTGCTTTGCTCCTCAATTTCTAGATTGTTTTATACCCTTTTCTTTGGGGGGGGGGGGGGGGGGAGCTGCATTTGCTTCCATGCCAGGAGAAAGAGCTTGCTAAGAGCTTTGTCACTGTCATTACTTTGCTGCAGGCTGCAGTCGGTGTTGTGCTTTATGAATTTCCCCCTTTCCCTCCTCCACTAAGGGCTGTCCTTCTGGCCCACTTGGTTGGGCAGCCTCTGGAGTAGCCCCCCCAGTCCTTGGCAGCACAGAGTTGAACTCCTCTGGTCTGTCTTCCCAAGTCCATATTCCTAAAAGTAGCAAAAGCAAAATATTATCCCCTTTTTTGCAGGTGTCCTGGTTTCAGCTGGGACAGAGTTAATTCTCTTCTTAGTAGCTGGTACAGTGCTGTGTTTTGGATTTAGTGTGAGAATAATGTTGATAACACTCTGATGTTTTAGTTGTTACTATGTAGCGCTTATCCTAAGTTAAGGCTTTTCAGTTTCCCATGCTCTGCCAGCAAGCAGGTGTGCAAGGAGCTGGGAGGGAGCACGGCCAGGACAGCTGACCCGAACTAGCTAAAGGGATATTCCATACCACGGAACGTCATGCTCGGTATAGAAACGGGGGGGAGTTGGCCGGGAGGGGTGGATCACTGCTCAGGCATCGGTCAGGGGATGGTGAGCATTGTGCATCACTTGTCTTTTCTTGGGGTTTATTTTTCTCTTTTTTGTTATATTCCTTTTCATTATTATTATTATATTTTTATTATTAGTTAGTATTATATTTTATTTTACTTTAGTTATTAAACTGCTCTTATCTCAATCCATGAGTTTTACTTTTTTTTCCCGATCCTCCTCCCTGGCCCACTGGGAGGGGGGAGCGGCTGCGTGGTGCTTAGTTGCTGGCTGGGGTTAAACCACGACAGCAGGGGAGGGTGTTGAAGCAAGGAGGGGTTCAGTGGCATAGTGGAAGTTGAGGCAAAGAATGTATTTCAGGCTAAGGAAGGAAAATTCTGATACTGGCTGTCCTTTGTCATCTGGCCTTTTTTCCCTTCTGTAATGAAAGATCATAAAATTTGACCTTTTTCAATTAAAGCTTACTATCTTGTGAATTTTGGGATGGTAAAACAATCACAGTCCTGGAATCCCTGTGCTCTCAGCTGGTAAAAAGGCACTGATGAAGGTGGTCTATGATTAGGTGTGAAAATGTAGCTCTATGGTTAGGCCTGTTAAGTCTCAGCTGAAATGTGCCGAAGAGCTCAGCTGAGGTTATAGTATTCAAACTTGGGTAGCTTTGTTAGGTGTTGTGATCAGTGACACCAAAATATTACACATTCCTTTTGCAAGCTCTCTGCCCAAAGCAGGAGTTTCCTAAGTTTAGCTGTTCCTGTGCAACATCCAGCACACTGAGTTGAGAAGCTGTGCTGGTTTTGGCTGGGCTAGGGTTAGTTTTCTTCATAGTAGCTGGTATGGGGCTATGTTTTGGATTTGTGCTGGAAACAGGGTTGATAATTCAGGGATGTTTTAGTTATTGCTGAGCAGTGCTTACACAGAGTCAAGGCCTTTTCTGCTCCTCACCCCACCCCACCAGCGAGTAGGCTGGGGGTGCACAAGAAGCGGGGAGGGGACACAGCCGGGACAGCTGACCCCAACTGCCCAAAGGGATATTCCATACCATAGGACATCATGCTCAGCGTATAAAGCTGGGGGAAGAAAGAAGGAAGGGGAGAGGATGTTCGGAGTGATGGCGTTTGTCTTCCCAGGTAACGGTTGCACGTGATGGAGCCCTGCTTTCCTGGAGATGGCTGAACACCTGCCTGCTGATGGGAAGTGGTGAATGAATTCCTTGTTTTGCTTTGCTTGCGTGTGCGGCTTTTGCTTTACCTATTAAACTGTCTTTATCTTGACCCACGAGTTTTACTACTTTGTTTCGATTCTCTCCCCCATCCCACTGGGAGGGAGGAGGAGTGAGTGAGCGGCTGTGTGCTGCTTAGTTGCTGGCTGGGGTTAAACTGCAACAGAAGCCCTATGAGATGAATCTTAACCTCAAGGGAAAGGTCTCTTTGGATGGTAAATAAAGCTTGAAACCAGCGTGCTAGAGCTGACCTGGAGGTTTAAATCAGCCCTCATCCCTTGAGTCTTGAAGTAGTTCAGATCCAAAGTTATTTTTTATTTTGTGTGGCTACTAGAGTCATATGTGCAAGCAGCTTCCATAAGAGATGTGCCCTCTTGAGAAACAGAGATAGTGTCCTGTGGGCCCATGACGTGCTGTATCATAACCTGCAATGACTTACGAAGTCATTGCTGTTTGCTCCTAGATAGTGTTGGATTTAACAGTGGAGTAATGTGCTCTAGAGGTGAGGGACCTTGCATCTCCTTGTCCCTTCTCTGAGTGTCCCATCCTCTTCAGAGAGGAGCAAAAGATGGCTTTGCTCTAATAGCCACTGTGTTCTTTGAAGATGGGTGAAGTATGTGAGCTCTGATCTGTTGTTATTTTTAGCTCTGCCAGGAGGATTTGGTCACTTCAGTTCAATATTACTGATTTTTTTTTTTGTGTGTGTGTGACATTCAACCTAAAGCCAAGGAACATCTCTCGTTGCTGACCTCTCCGAACAGCCCTGCAGTGCCATGTGGTGGGAGCTGTCTTTGTATGAATGATTGGTTTTGAGTCTTGGCGGCCAGGGAGGAAAAGTGGAATGGAAAACTGATCCTGATGAGCAGTGAAGGATTAGCTAGGGAGATTGTACGCTGTAAATCTGCATTTCCTTTCCTAGCTAGTCCCAGGAAATGCAGAGAAAGAGGAAGCACAAACATCAACAAGAAAACCAATAGTCTTAAGCTAGTTTTGAACTTCAAAGAAACATCCAGCTAATGTTTAAGGCAAAATTACAGGCCTTGTTATCCAAGCTCATCAGTGCCATGGTGCTGGTGTCTTGGAGCTGTGGAAGAGTAGGTTGGCGCTTTTTGCTGTATATATCATTAATGCCAAAACCAGTGCGGTTCTGATATTTTTATACATGTTTGGCAATGATGCATGAAGCAGAAAGGAAGTTGTTTGATTTTTTTTTTTTTTTTTTTTTCCCCTTCCCCCCCTCCGCCCTGATAACCAGCCTTAGCTTTTTTGCATGCTGTCAGCTCAGGAAAAATCATGTTGAGACTTTAAACGGAACAAATAGGATGAGAGACTCATTAGGAGGGAAAGAAATAAGGAATGCTAAAGCTGTTTGAGTTTTTTAGAGTTGTACAGTGGTGATGTCTTATCAGATGTGGTCAGTACTGGATGGGAGACACAGTAGGAACTGAAGGTGGCAACTGTAGTGATGCTGGTGTGGGCACCAGTCTCTTCAAGATAGGACTGAACTGTTGGCTGCAGGAGCAAGGAGGTTTTTCTCCTTGGCCTGAAAATCTGAGGGAGCCAACTGCAGGCTAAAGACCACTTGCTGGCACTGTTCTGTCTCCCAGTCCCTTCTGAACTGGTTAAGGGGCAGTCAGATCTCAAACCAGTCTTGAGAGCTCCATTATTATCCAAGAGAAAAGTAGCCCCTGAGTAGCAAGGACCTAAGCTCTTAAGTGTTTGAGGCTCAAACCCACAGCCTCTGACTGGGCAAACAGCTGGCAAAGCTCACACAGAACTGAAGCCTTTAGAAACAGGGGGCCTGGAAGAAGTCCTGGGGGATCAGTTAAATGCTTGACCTAAGAGACACCATGGCTAGCAATGTTTTGCAGTCTTCCACATAGCCTTCATCCTGCTCTGAGCAGGAGTACACAAAACCAGCTGGTCCTCAACCAAACTGATGGCGCTCTCAGGAGCAGTGTGGTTGGCAGTATGCGAGAAGACACCGTAAGTCAAATTTTTGTCTGTTATTAGGTCATCAGACACTGACATGAATGTGGCTTCTGTCCCAGCCCCACTTTACACTATGTGGCCATTAAAAACTTGTAAGAGGTGTTCAGAGTTTCTTTTCTTAGTTTTTCATGGAGGTCATACCTGTAGCTGAACTGAACGGTCATCATTTGGTGCTCCATTGAAAGCGCACAGAAATCAGTGGAGAAACTCCCACTGACTTTGAGTTGTGGTTCATGTTCCAGTCTGTTGTCTGTTGTTTATGTTGTTTCAGAGAGATTATGAATTTTGAGTTTGGTCAATTTTCTGACTTGGGAGACTGGTTGTTTTTTTTTTTTTAAATTCAAAAGGATGTAGGCAGCAGAGATATCAGTTCATTCTACCAGTTCATTAACTTGGTTTAATTCACTATCGCTTTACTTGGCAGAGCACATTTTGGCAGCTGAGAGGCCTAACCTATTGGAACAGCGCTTCCTACTCCTCACCTGCATCGATTGCCCTTTCAACATTGTCACTGGGAATGGGGAATAGGGTGGTAATGCCGTGTGAAATGTCAAGCACGCAAATGCTCTATTAGTTTGTACAAGCAAAGGGCAGATTGCACAGAGCGCCTTTGCTTAAAGGCTACACTGAAAGCAAAATCCACAAGGAAATAACGGCGAGGCTGTGGCATAAACCTACACTGGGCAAGAAGTTGAAACCTGCTGCTGCAGCATGTATCTCCTTTGCAGAGCAGGTTTCTTTCAGTGGCTGGATATTCAGCCTCTTGTGATAACACCTTTACCTCCTCCTGGGCATCTGACCCATCCTGTGATGTGCAGGAGAGGAGACATGGAGACACAGGCTGCCAACACAGCATGGTCCATTGGGAAAATGATCCTATTTCCCTAGGGGCCTTTGGGGAGGATGGCAGCTAGTAATGCACCATGTTTTAGTGGGAATGGAAACCATTATCCTCTTGTTTTGTAGAGATGCCTGACCCAAGGAGAGCCCTGCATTTAAAGTCAGTGATGGTCACTCTCTTGAGCTTTTGGAAGCTCTTTTGAGCTTTCATGTTTAACCCTATTTTTACTTGTGTAACAGTAGTCTGGTTTTGTGTTTAACCAAATCTGGTCACCACAAAGGGAAGGCACAAAACTTGGTAAACTTTAAAGTGTGCTTAATAACGATTTAAAATAAACTGAAAAGGCTCATTATTTTATTGAGGAGCAGTAGGCCTTGTTAACTGAAGGCACTAGTAATGAGATACAGAGTCTTTCCTTTATGGGTTGCCAGGCTGAATTTACTCAGACTGTATGAAAACACGTCCCAAGTAACTGTTCATCTTCTCTCATTCCCACCTGAAGCCACAATAAATCCTCTGTTGACAGCCCAGTTGTTCTGACAATAATCAGGATGCTACTGACAGCCAGGGAGGCTATCAAGAAGAATAAGCAGTAGGGGAAGAGCCTGTGACTGCTGCTGCAATGGTGACTGTATTTACGTAGGAACCCTTAAGGAGTAATTGATAGGTGAAGCACTTGAGCTGATGGTGCAATGCACCAGGGGAACGGGCATAGCAATGTGTAGGGACCCTCGGTGACCTTTGGAGTTCAAAAGAGTGGTGGGGGAATATGGTTTCTCTGCCTGCAGACTCCTCTGGAAGTGATAGATGAACACCTGTGTGTAGGTTTAGATCCACATTTCCTAGACCACGCTTAGGATTGATGCATTTATTCATGGTGGTGGAACCCTGGAGGAGCTTATGCATTTAACATTAGCTAGAATCTAATCTCCACAGACTCTACCAAAGGTCTGACCCATTTTTAACATCAGTCAGACGGTGTTGACACCTTCCATAAAGGTTCGTACAATTTTGCTTGAAACTAGCAATAGTTCAGGAAAAAGTCACTGTAAGATGAACTCTCATTTAATTTCTTCCCCGTTTTAACATTCCAGCTATTTGGGGCTTGAGTGTGAGGACTGAGCAATTCTAAGTGTTAGGACTGTGTTCTTGTGGTTTCTGAACTGGCTGTTTCCTTGGGCATGAATGTGAAAAGAGACTTCTTAAGGAGGGTGCACTCCCTTTGCATTGGATAAAGACACTGCAGGAAAATTGTTTCTGCTGGAATATTCTGGCATCTGTACCTCAATTTCTGAAGTGAAACACTTAGGGGGGAGAAAAGCAAAACCGAAAAATGAATAACCATATCTGAACCTTTTGGATGGATGTGCTGTTTTCAGCCTGAAAGTGGGCAAATGTCTTATTCTCCAGCATAGATTGGAGGGCACTGGTTGAAGTTACTACATTTGCTGCAGTGAAGATGTAACAAAGTTCTTGGTTAGTTGGCTTTTTATTTTAGCTTTTTAATTTGTGAAATAAACCCCTCGCCACTTTGCCCTTTCAATAACTGGACACTCTAGTCACTTTGTAGCTCATTCTTACAGCACAGGTGAGATTCCATCTTCTCCAGAAAAACAAGCATGTGTTGTTTGAGCTAAATAGCCAGAGAGGGTATATGACAAAAAAGAGCAATCCTGAATCGCTCCACTGGAGGGAAGTGTTTTGACACACAGTGTCAAAAGTATCAGTGTAATTTTTTTCCTTAAATCTAGTTTAATTTTTTTCCTTCAAGTGTATATGATGGGAAACTGCAGCAAAAAGCAAGCAATACCCTTGTCTGCAGGCTATTTCAGCAAATCCTGTGCCCCTGCTTTCAGCTCAAAATAGATGCTGTAGTCTTCCAAGACCACCTCTGTTTGAGATGCTTAAACTTCTGGGGGAGGAGGAAAAAGTCAAAATAACAGGTTTTGGGGATCTGTTGCTTTTCAGAGCAGATTGAATTACTGTCATTATCTCTTTTGACTTAGACCTTTGACATTTGACTGAGTCTATTATATTTTCTTTCAAGAGATGGTGAAAACATTGGTTATGTCTTCCTAATGACAGACTAATCACTTTTAGAGACTGAAGGGACAGGTTTCAGCTCTTACTTGTAATTGTTCTTTGCCTACCAATGCAGTCCTGTTCCCAAATGTTTTCTCAAACTGTGTTATCTGGTACTAACATTTCTATTATTAAAAAGCTTAAATTAGGAGGAAAATAAAGAAAGAGCAAAGTAGCCCTGGAAAGTGTGCATGTGCTGGGTGACAAATGGCAGAGTGTGGCTCAGTGGTCATGATGCTGCTGACTGATTTCAGCTGTACCCTCTCAGGAATGAAATCTGTGATTTGCTGATTCAACACAGGTTTTCTCAGGTAAGTGGGGCTTGAGGTGCTCTGCTCCACATCTCCTTTGCAGGCAGGACTGAGCCCTGAGCAAAATTAACATCACCTGAGACTATAAAAATGTTTCCAGGAGTTTCCAGTCCCAGCACAGCTGTGTGCAGTGTGAAACACAATGTTTTCCACTAGAAGGTGTTTGATTTCTGAGTGGTAATGGAGGATCAAGCTGGGTCCAGGCTCTGTTAGTGCATCCTGTGCTGTCAGGAGACATGAGTACACTAGTGGTTACTGTTACATTAAAGAAGCACCAGCTGTATGAGATATAATAATAATAAGATGGGTCTATTAGAGAGGTTGCTTGGTTGGTATTTGAGAGATACTGGTTTAATTCTCTCCTTTTTCACAAGTTCCCTCTGACCTTGGATAAATCACCAAGGGAATCCTCAGCCCCATCTGAGATTCTGCACCCAGAGGCGGTTCTTGGCTGCGACTACATCTTTGGGGACATACAGCCCACAGGAAAGCAAGATGTGGGAACTTGTAGGGCTGAATCCAGGTCTTAGCATCTGTGTTTCAATTACCTGTTTGCAACATAAGGATGGCAGCTAATGGCACTCCCTTGGGAATGCTGTGAGGATAAATTAATTTAAGATGGTGAGTGGAGAGAAGTGATGCTGCAGAGAATAGAGAGTTAATGGGGGTGAGCTAGAGGAATGCCAGAAAACCAGTTTTAGAATTAAGACACAGGTTAAAAATCTGGTACACATATTAATGCAGACACTTGCTTATAGATTATCTCTTCTCTCCTCTGTGAGCAGACAGACCAGCTCCCTCTTGCTCATAACTGCAGAATTATCTCCTCCAGTCACTGCACATGGAGTGACTCAGTGGTAATGCCTGATTCTGAGGCAGTAAAGTGACTGTAGGAAAGTGCTGGAGATACTTTTAGCACTGGATGAGCAATCGGCACCGTGCAGGCTGGTGTGGCATGCAGGGCTGGGAGTGCTGGCTGCAGAAATGCTGATCTGAGCATCTCATCTCTTGTGTTCAAGCTCCAGCAACCTTTTCTCCCTCATGCCCTCCCTTTTTTCTTTTTAAAATCCTAATCAAGAGCACGAAGGACATAAATGCAGCCAATCTGTTTGAATAGCCCTCCCTTTCTACCTAGGCCACATTCAGATGCTTTACTTTGGTGGGTGTGCTTTGCATGACTTTGTAGCGTGCTTTAAAATCACACAATTAGAGGGCACTGTGATGGATCATGATAGTTTTCTGCTCTCAGCAGTGTCTGCTAAAGGACTGCCAGTCTCTTCTGTGCTGTGGCATGAATTTATGCCTTAGTCTCCTGTCTAAAATGAGACTGACATTGCTTCTGCTTCTCTTTGGTGGGTGGCTGGTGGTTTAAGTAATTAAGGTACCATAAAGTTCTTTCCCATTGTGAAAAGTACTGGGTCTGGGCAAATTCTATTGTAATCCTTACAATGCCTAAGTGCTCTTTTGCTTTGTTTCGTCTTCTTTAAGAAAAAGCAATAGTTCAGATAAATCTGGACTCTTTGTAGAGGGCAAACAGTTAAAAAGTCTAGCTGAGATTGTGCTTGTCAGGGTAGGAGGCTTTTCCTGCAAGCAGTCTGTGGCTGCAATGTGCTGTGCTCCCCTGGGCATCGGTGAGCTTTTTAAGGTGGTGGAAGAAGAGGTTGCAGCTTGAGATGACTTTTTCTGGCCATTGTGGCTGTGCACCACATAGGGTAGAGAGTCCAGAGATTGTTCCATGCATTTAATGTGCGGTGGTTGCCCATGCATGTGCCTGGCTATTGGTGCTGGTATTGCTTGGTGTAGGTTATTCTGAGGTTTGGCTTTTGGTAAGTGGGGAGCTCTGAGTAGCGAAAAGCCCTGGGAAAGCTTCTCTAAGGGAAACCCGATTGCCTTTGTGTTGGCTACCACAGAGTATTACCATGTAGGAAACATGCTTGTTCAGCCAGTGGGCAAGAGGCAATGTGTCCTTTCTTCTCAGAACTGTAAAGTTTTCAAGGTAGGGCTGATCCAGAAAAACTCAGGAGAAAATCTTGCTTTGGTTTTCACTGTCCAGGTGCAGCAAATAAAATTCTGCTCTATGCTGAGCTCTGCAAGCCCGAGTGAACCTCCCATGTGACTTTAACACCCTGATGGTCCCAGTTCTTCGGGATGCTGGGAGTAGCCTCAGGAATGATGCAAGTGTGCCTGAGCAGCCCTTCAGCTCCCAGCAGGTTCACAGATGTTGCCTGTGCCCTGGAACCAGCAGAGACATTTTGTGTGCTCTGCTCTTCACGAGGGGATGATTTTTCTCATTTTTGTCTCACGAAGTGGGAAGGCTTCATCTTTCCATCAGTGACTCAAAGCTTGAGTCACTGGGAGAGAAGTCTTTACCATCTGATAGCTTCTCTGTAATCTGGGAAGAATAATTTGGTGAGTGTTGGTTTAGTCCCTACTGGGACAGATGTCTGCATCACAAAAAAATCGATTTGCCGTTTGAATAGAGAGGTTAAATGGACTGTGAAGACTGCTCTCTTGTCAGCTCTAGAGGCAATGATGTCTTGTGATTTCAGGATATCAAATGTAAGGCACCTTGATAGGACAGAGAGGGAAAAGATTGCATTGCCAGAGCAGTCTGCAGCTACTTCGTGGCCAACACGCTCTTTTCTCAGCTTAGAATAACCAGAATATGCCAAGAATACATGGATACATTTGTGTAAATGTGTGCTTGGCCACATGTACCCATGCATATACGCATGAAATTGTGCATAGTGCATATGAGAAGAAGAGAAAGAAGAGTGAGTCAGATCCAAATGTCAACAGATGACAAGAAAATTCCAATTTAGTTGAAACATCTGAGGAACCTCCAGGAAACCGACAGCTTGACTCTCAGCCTTGAAATGTTCATTGGTGACCTGAATAATATTATAATGCAGACCTATCTCCCTCTTTATTCCCCTTTTTTACAGGCTTTTATTTGCCTGCCTCATTTTCATGCCCACATCACAGTTCAAATCATTTTAGCAAGACGGCCGTGCTTAATCTGACTCCCTGTGCCATGTGTATCTTGTTGATTACAGACCCTCTTAAGATGCCATTATGAGTGACTCTTTGCATGCCCTCCTGTCAGCAGCTTTTTCCCTTCCTTAAGCCTCTTGAACGTCTTTGCTCACGGGATTATAAGCCTTTCAATAAATAGTGTGATTACTGAATTAGTGTAAACTTTGCTCTGGGATTGCAGTCACTTAGTATTTGGAAAGCAACAGCAATCAAAGGCACCTGTAGATGGTCTGTGCCAATGTCTGATGGAGGCCAGAAAAGTAGTGCAAAGATGTCTCTATTTCCATGCAAATCATATTAGGAATTGGTGTTTGGTCTTGGTTGATGTCCGCTTTCACGCTCCAGGTAGTTTGGGAATAGGTGGAGCAACACATCCCCTCTGGGTGCACAGAGCTCTTTCCTGCTCTCTGGTGCAAGCTGGGCTGGGGTGTGATGGGAAGGGGAGAGCGGGCTGGTGGACAAGAGAGGCAAATAATTCTTTAAGGTCTGCTTGTTTTGGCATCTCTTGTCAAGAGCTCAAATCTTGCAAAGCACTGTGCCTGCAGCACCAGCATGTATCAGGATATGCAGAGAGGTACATAGTTTTTTTTAAAAAAAAAAAAAAAAAAAAAAAAAAGCTGGTGGGGAAAAAAAAAAACCCTTTGAACATACTGAGGTAAGTGGTGGGACTCTGCTGTCTTTCAGCAGCAACCACAGAAAAGTAGATGAGATGCATCTGAGTGGGCATTTATCCTATTCATTTTAGACCATGCTGAACAAATCTCTAATTTCTCTCTGCCTCAGTTTCTTGGTTTTGGTACAGTGACGCGAGGACGTATTCCAAAGAGTTCCCTGCCTGACTTGCGCTCTAAGATGACAGGGTTGCTTTGAAAGACTGTACCCACATTTTAAGATAAATCCTATGCTGGGGTGCTTGAGCAGCTTGGGGAAGTGCTGTGTTTTTTAACTCCAAAGCCCAATCTTTGTCTATGTCTCACTTTATTGTGCAGGCTATTATTAGAAGACATCACATTAATTGCTTGTTCAGGTCTAATATGTTACATGTTTTGGATGACACTTTAAAAATACTGAAGCTGGTTAAGCAACAGGGCCCACTGATTCTTTGTGCACCCTGTATTCCTTGAGTAGTTGGCTGCTTTTGAGAAATCTCCTGGGAGCGTTAGGAGAAAAAGCAGAAGCAAGCAGGAAATTGCAAAGCAAGCACCCAGTGTATCCGAATGAGTAGCTGCGCTCAGTCTGCGTTTGGCAGAGTACCCACAGGTAACAGCTAATGGCACGGGAGGCATGGGCTGGGGAACGTGCTTTTCTCCCTGCTGGAAATCAAAAGCTGATTGCTTCCCTCTGCCACAAACTGTCTTGAAAATGAGTTTGATTTGATTCGAGTCAACCTTTGAAAACCAATCTTGGTTTCAGGTTGCGGAGGGGAGATGTTTGTGGATGCGGACTAGCTCTGTGCACCCAGAAAATGGTTGTCAAGGGTCAGGCTGTGACAAGTGTCACTCAGCTTGACTCTGGGTGTTTGTGTGCATGGACTCAGGGTTGTCTGTGTGCTACAGGAGCGTGTCCTGGAGGGTTGTTAGGGGGCCCCAAATACTCGTCATCTCTGCAGGCCCAAATTCCAGTGGTGCCTCGAAGGACTCATGTTTGCATCTGTTCTGGTCCAAGCATTTTTTTGTATGTGGCAGGCTGCAGCAGATCGGGTTAAACCCTAGAGGAGAGGCCAAAGATGAAGAATCCAGGAACAGCGAGGATGCAAATGAACTTGCGTATAGCTATTGGAGACACTGAAACTACAGATGGAAATATTGGTGTGTGCTTTCCCTTTCATGTCAGTGATCCTGGTATGGACAAGTCTTCAGGCGTGTTGACTTTTTGACTATTACCGTGAAGTTAGTAGTATTCTGCTTGGAGCCTATGTGCAGAGAAATGTTTGCTTGGGGATGACAGTTATTTTTATGCCTCAGGCACTGATTTGATAAAAGCAACTAGTGCAACAAGAAGTGCACTGTTCTGATAGATATTTTTTGGGGGAAAGATAATATCAGGATTTTTTAGGGTTGGGAATCCTTAGTTTTTAGGAGGTCATTCTGTTTAAAATGTTTTTTGAAAATTAGAATGGAAATTAAGTGTTTCAAAGAAATATTTTCCCCCCATTAACTTGGCAGAAAATTGTGAGACTTTTGGAGCTTATTACTGTTTTCATTCCACGACAAAGCAACCACAAACTCCTGAAGCTTTCATTGTAAGCAGGCAATAAGGAAAAGTGGGCATGGGTGAAGTTATCTCTGAGTGCTCCCACTGTGAGCAAATTTCTTACTGCTCCTTAGCCGAGTGTTGGCATTGTGCCATTCCACTCTGGTAGCTTTTCGTGGTGTTAAATCACATGTCTCCACTAATTATGAAGTGGGCTTAACCTTTTTTTCCCCTCTATTCCTTTGCTGGCTGGCTTTTGGGATAATCATGGGAGGTCAGGCCAGGCAGTAGGAGAGCTGAGTGGGTGGAGGGTGTCAGGGTGGTGTTCCCTGCAGTGAGGACAAGTGAGGTCTTCCAGATCCCACGGGAGACACTAGCTTGTTTTTGGAAATGGCAATTATCAGGCATTTGACTATGTCTGATTAAATCCTTCAGCTGTGTTATATGTGCCTGTGTAAGTGTAATGCGAGTGCAGTTGTTCAGGCATGCTCTCTGAGTATTGTAATGATTTTGTTAAAGTAGCAAATACTTTCTATTATTTAATACTTTTAAGTGGTGTTTTTTGCTTCCTGTTTTATATCTTACGGCATTTCGCTGCTCTGTTAAATTGCCTGTGTACCTCTCCCAGTGCATGTTAATGGCAGATGAATGGGTCTGACAAATGGGTTTCCAAAACTGCAGAGAGCAACTGAGATGAGCAGAACCCCACTTGCCTGCACGATGCCTGCACATCTGCAGTGGCTGCAGCCGGGTGCCTATCGTGTACACATACAAGTGTACTCTTGTTTTTACATCGAGATACAGGGGAGGTAAAAAAATCCAACCTTATGCAGACTGATTTAGTGCAATGTGTCCCTTGAAGTCCCTGCCTGCTGTAGAAATGAGAGGGGTTGAATATCCCACGTGGTGTCGCAGGAGGTGGCTGGTGCTTCTCTCTGCAGAGTCCCTCAGAGGGATTTTTCCCTGGTGCCGCAGGTTGGGTCCTGTATCTACAGGAAGCTGGTTCGGGGTCAAACGCTAGCAATCAAGTCTGTTCTTGGTTGTTTCATCCTCTCCTTCAAGGCAGAGGAGACTCTTTACAAGCTATATATAACCTGCCTGGTCCCTCCTTCCTGCGTCTCCCCCAGCTCCTTTGCTCTTGGTGTTCTTGGAACATCTTAAGGCTTCCACCAAGCCTGGGCTAACTCTGTTGATTGATGTGCCTTCTGTAGTTGGAGTGGAACAGCAGCATGCCTTTGCAGAGCAAAAAGCAACCCTGCTGTGGCAGTAAGAGAGGAGGCTTGAGAAACTCCTCTTGCTAGTTCTTTTTCAAGATCGTCTAATGAAACAGTGCAGTTCAAGTATTCACATGAAGCAGAGCTTAGTGGTATCCAGCTTGGTCTGAGCACGGAGCAGGAATGAGTCTGAATGCACGGCTGAGCCATAGTGATTTATTTTTTCAATTATTGTTTAAGGTCAATATTGCAACAAAATAAGCTGCAGCATAGCTAAGCTAGATGTGGAAGAACCTGGGAGGTAGAATTTATGGTCTGCACTCGTACACTTTGAGCAGACTTTAATGGGAACTGTGTGTGCTTAGCACCTGGGAAAAAATCGAAAGCCATCTGCTAAGTGTTTGTGGGAGCAGATTTTTCCTTCTGTCCAGGCAACTCAGAGTTGGACTGGGAGCCTAGAAAATGGACCCTTTTCAGAAGCTAACCACAAATCAACTCAAGGACAGCTCTGTTTCACTAACACACGGTTTTGTTTGGTGGTGTGGTTGGTGTGTTTTTGTTTTGTTTTTTTTTTTTGTTGTCTTTGATTAAAAGAGCCCCGGTCACTAGCTGGGTTTGGAGAGCTGATCGGGCACCTGGCTCTGCATTTTCATTGTGTCATTTGTTTGCTAGTTCAGTGGTAAGAGAAATAAGTTGAAAGATCTGGGCTCTGTGCTCCCTGCTTGGCCCTTGAGTTTCTAAAAGCTTCGATTCAACTAATGGGCTGATGTTTTGGTAATTGTTGCTTGCGGGGTATGAGGCAGAAATTGTAGAACATGGACTGGGAGAATTGCAAATAATACATTTCAGTGTGGAAGGGAATAGGACAACATTGATTTTTGTTTTCTTATTGCCAACAAACCGATTACAGCACTCTTGCTTTTATCCTTCCATGGCATCTGTCTCTTGGGTGTAAGAGGGACACCACTTACTATCTGTGGGTATTTTACATGGCACTTGGCGAGGGAAAAGCAACTCCTGCCTTGCAAATTACAGAGGCGCAGCCCAGCACTGGGAAGCTCAAGGGGCATCGTGTGGTTTTAAATTATGGGCTGCGGCATCCTGGCGTAACAGACCTGTTTGTTCACATGCTCCTAAGTTGTTCCTTGAATTCTTTGCCTACCTGTTAGTTTTCAGTGTAATTTATTCCAAAGTGTTCCCATTTCAGCGTGTGGTTTGCAAAGTCAGCGCACAGTTAACGTGTTTCAATCTTCATGGGGAATTAAAGAGGTGAAAGTAGGCTGAGTTCAGGGAAGGACATGAGTAGCAGCAGACTGCCTGACTTGAAAGGCTGCTTATTTTCTTGGTGCTGCTGATGTCTGGATAATGACGGATGCTTTCTACTTTAAGGTGAGAAGGAACAGGAGAAAAGAGATTATTAGCTGTGTGGGGGGCCAGTGTGCTTCTGCAAGGAGTCTGAGGCCCAAGTATTCAGGTTCAGCTGTCTGAAAAGAAAGATCTGGAATAGAAAGAAGAAAATCCAAGCCAAAACCAGCACCACAATTTACGCAGAGCCTAGTAAGTGCTTTTGCAGTGTGGTAGTTTGAATTCTTTCTCTTTTCTTTAAAACTTGAAGGTAATTGCTTTCCCAATTCTTTGTGCTGTCCAACAAGCTGAAATGCTTTAAAAGATAGCGTTGAAGAAACACTAAGTGTCACCAGCCAGAAACTGGGAGAGATTTAAGAGGAAACAGTATATGAAGCTCAGCAGAGTAATGAGCAGCTAAGGCTGTCTCTTCTTCAGGGCTGCTGGACCTCTGCTGCCTGCTTGGGAGACGTCTTTGGGAATGAAGGATCAGAGTACTACAAAACCCAGATTTTACATCTATAATAAATAAGGATTAAATGAAAGGCTCCTAATGTTTTATTCTGTCCTGTGTTGATGAGCAAGATCTTATCTATAAAGGTGCAGTTTTATCAATGTTCCCCTGGTGATGTTTTGTGTTTGCTGGCGTGGTCATGGCAGATGCTCTCTCTGGCTGGGAAAGAGTGCTCATTACAGTTTGAAGGGAGCAGATAGATTATGTTTGCTTTTCTCCATGTGCTTTTTGATATTTTTACTTAGTAATGGATAAGATGTCTGTATTCACTGGATGATGACGTCTGCCTTTGTATGCATTTTTAGAGTGGAACAGTGCTGTTATAAGCACATACAAAATGAAATTTTCCAGTTAAATTTTGAAGTTGCCTCCAGTTTGTGACTGCATAATCTTTCAGTCAGGTCTGGTTTGCAGGTGGCAAATGAGAGGCTCTGGGCATCCCTCATGTCCATAGTGAATAGGTCAAGAAGGAACAGGCTTAAAATAGCAGATGGGGAGGGGAAGGTTAGGAGGGAGCTTTAGGGTTAGGAAAAAAGCCAAAACTTTATCAATAGAGGTAGCTGGTTTTCTTTACCCCTCTGGCAGCCAGGGCAGGTTCACAAATGGCTGGGCATCCAACCTGCAGCAAGACAGGCAAAGGACAGATCCTTATTTCTGGTGTTCCTGATTAAGGTGGTGTCCCCACATCCCCAGGAGACTCGCTCCTAAAAGTGCCCCACGTGGCCAGAGGTTAGAGAGGGAGGAGAATAAGCACGTGCCAGTTTCTAACATCAATTATTTCAGGATTCAGCCTGCACAGAGCCAAGCAACTGTCCCTGCCAACTTCTGAGAGGTCCCTTTTCACCTAGAGACAGCTAAGGGCTAATTAAAATTGTGCCCTCCAAGACTTGGATTTAATGAACTGTTTAGTGACAGGGAGGAATAAATAAATTTAAAAAAAAAAGTTTCCAATGGTTTTAAGATCCATGCAAGTAAAAGTAGCAACAGTTAGGATCCCATCCTTCTGGGCTTGGGTGTGGAGGTGTCTCTGAGGATTTCCCCCAGCCGTTCCCTCCCTGGATGGAGGAATAGAGTGCTGTGATGAGGATGGGCTTTCCCCTGGTGTTATACCCTCTGTGACAGCAGTTCTAGTAAAGATGCATTCAGAATGCTGGCAGCAGCAGCACTGGGACTCCAAGTGCTCTCATTTCCATCCCCTGTTTTCACAGTTACCTGTGCACAGATTTAGATGGTTCAACCCCAGGTCTGTGGGTCTGGTTTACTGTGGCTTTGCTTTGCCTTCCCTGGGTTTCAGCAGTGAGAACAGGAGCAAATACTGCATGTAGCCCAAAAGCACCTGTATTCTGCACATGTTCCCCTTAATGTCAAAAATGAAGGTGTCCTCAGACTTTTCTAAGGTCAGAAGGAAGTAGAATGGCACTTCTGGGGATTGTTGGTTTTGATTGAGATGCCCAAACTTTACCTTGGCAGGCAAAGCTCCCTGTGACTGCTCTCCTTTCCATGCCCTTATGTCCTTTCCTGTGCAATAACTAAAAACACGCAGGTGTGAATTTCCCTTCTGCCTCCATCCTCTGACATGTTAATGTCCTGCTGGGGCAAACTTGCATTACGTCTGGTTTTATATATAAAGTAGAGCAGTTTGAGGGATACATTTTGCTGCCGATCAAGTGAGCAACGCAGTGTATCAGTGTTGCAGTTTTGTCTGGGTCCCCCTTTGCTCCTCACACCCTGACTGCAGCAAGGCATCCTGCTTTTATCAGTAAAGACTTTATTCTGTGAAGTGTGGAGGGCCATCTACTCAGCCAATATAAAATGACCAAAGGCAAGGTCAAAACAGTGTTTTATGGGAGAGGAGGCTCTGGCCTCTCAGCTTCTGGAAAGAGGGAGGTGTGGAGCAGCACTGCGTGTACAGGAGAGCTGCATGGCAACTGCTGGCATGGTCCCACCCGCTTTGGACTAAGTCCAGGCTATTTTCCACCAGAGAACTTCCTTTGCACTGTATGTTACATTATGTTTATATGTTATGATTGCTTGGAAGGATGCGAGTTAAACCTTAATGAGTTTCTGTCCAAGAGGCATTGTGAAAATAAATGCAATTCCGCTTCCTTGCTCTCCTCCCCACCCCACGGCTCCCCCCACCCGCCTTGTGTCAGAGCAATCACATAATCATATGTTGCTGAATAAACAAAATGGCCTAATGTTCTGAATGTGGTGTAAACAGAGCAGTAATGGCAAATGACACAGATTTTAATTTCTGTGATAAACAGATGTGTTCAGGGAGTTGGTTTTGTTCACCAAAGGAACACAGTGGCATTCTTGTCCCTGTTCTGTGCTGGTCACGGTGTGGATGCTGAAGAACCAAAGCAGCGAGATCGGAGGGGCTCAGCCGGCTGCACAGCTCTTATGCCAGCCAGGTTTTTGTATTAGCATTGCTGTCCGGTTTCCTTGGGATTTGGTTTGCCATGGGCTCCTTCCCAGCTGTGCAAAGTCTGTCTCAGCTGCCTTTAATTTCCAGGATGCTTCTTTAATATTTGTTGCCAGAAGGATGAAGACGAGCCTGGAAAGCAGCAGCTGTCATGAGAGCTGTGGTAGATCAGATAGAAGGGTATTTATTTCATCATTCTCTGCAATTTTTTCACAATTTCATGGTCCTGGATAGGGCAGCAGGAAAGCTGAAGTGTACCTGTCAGTCACAGCGTTTGCTGAAGGGCAGTCGGGAGTGACAGAGAAAGTGGAAAAAGAAGATAAAGCAACATAATCATCTAGGTTTCAGCGGGATTTTTCATGCCTCCCATGCTCCCTTGTCTTGTTCCTGCCATTATTCCAGCCAGCATGTTCAATGGCTGGCCAAGGACCATGTGAGGCTTGACCAAATTCCCACCCAGGGGCAGCCCATCTCTCTGGGCAAGTTTTTGCAGCTCACAAGATGGTGGCTGTGCTCCCAACCACTGCTCTTACCCTGTTGCAGAGAACCTTTTACTAATTTATTAGCCTTTATTTACTTTACTCTTGGCAACCAACTCTGTAATATTCAGATTGGCGACTACTGTTCCAAACACCTGCCTGGAAAAGCTGACCCTGGAAGTTACGGAAACTCTTGGTATTTTGGGTCCTAGGGAAACTGAAGTGCACTTTGATCGTGTTGTAGATGTTCATGTTACCACCTCTGGCTCCCTGTAAGCTCATGGCGTGAAATGGGGGCTTACAGGTAGAAACGTGCTAATTTATTATAGCTGGATCAAGTGTGGAGGGCCTCAGATATGAATGAGACTCGATACCTTAATTTTGCCCTTAACTTCTCACCTTGAAAAGTAACTAATGAAGCAGCTTTCCTTCTACTGCTCTGTTTGCTTGTGTGCATTTCAAATTCTTCAGGGGCGAAAGGAGCCCAAGAGGCTAAACCTCTCTCTCTTTTTTTTTTTTTTTTTTTTTTTTTTTGTGCCAAGCAAGTAGGCCTGGGTAATGGCTAAATGTTTGTGTGTTGAATGAACAATAAAGAAATAGAGAACTTGCTTAACTACATAAAGATATAAACCCCTTAGCACCCCACTGTAAAATGGCTATGAATTGCATGGGTGCCTCCATGCATTGCATAGCTGTGGGGAACCCATATATTATACTGTCAGGATGAGTGATACTCTGTTTTGGTAGGAACAACAGGAGTCATTCATTACTTCGAGAGCTCTTTTCAAGCTGATAAGGTGGCAGCCTGCGCTTGCAATAGCATCTTTTAAAGCTGAAAATACCCTCCTTGTGCTATTAGGAGAGGCTGGACGCCTCAAGAGCTGCTTCCTGCTGATTTGGCATTGGCACTGTCCGTGGGGCAAGTGCCTTGCTGGCTCTCCTGCAACTCACTGCAGGAGGTGGAGAAGCAATGGATGGTTTTAAGGGTTATTGCTGTGATTTGCAACCTCACCACAAATCCTGATTTAAAGGTAATATTTGCAGAAGTGACTTATGAACTTAGGTGGCATGGAGTGGCAAAGGGCTGCAGGCACCAAAGTTATTTTAGAGTTTTTGACATGTTTTATCTGCTGGCTATAAGTGAAAATATACTTAAGGATCTCAGCTGGGACACCATGACCAATAATTACAGAAGGGATAAGGACTTTTGAATGTTTAGCTTGGCGATGCTTTTTAAAAAGTGCTGCATTGCAGGAATCTGGTCTTTGGCCTGTTGAACTGGGGATCCAGAAAATAGCAATGTCCAAAGTCAGTGGTGGTCCTTGAAGGCTCTCCTGCGCTCCAGACCTGCAAGCAGGATGGAGCTGT
The DNA here is from genome assembly GCF_018139145.2 of Gymnogyps californianus. Lineage (NCBI taxonomy): Eukaryota > Metazoa > Chordata > Aves > Accipitriformes > Cathartidae > Gymnogyps > Gymnogyps californianus. The sequence continues at coordinate 11,481,071 of NC_059483.1, forward strand.
CTGTGCAAGAAGGGGGTGGCATGCAACAGCAATGCCAACCAAGAAGTGGAACAGCGGAGCTGTTTAAGAGGCACTGATTGAAGCTGTGTGCTCAAAAGTGAGAAAGCACCTCATCTTCAGTCAGTGCTAATTAGTCCCTTGCTTGCAAGAATACCAAAGTAATAAATAATGAATTAGTTCCTATCAATATTCCGGACGTGTAGTTGCTGAAACCCCCAAGTAGCTTTTTATGGCTCTGGTAGCTCTAGTGTCGATGCACAAACACTTTACAAACATCTTTGCATGTTCACCTTTGCATGGAACAGCAATCCTTATGGGTTGCGGAGCCCTGAACTAGAGTAAGAGGCACGTGGTGTGTCTCGACATCTCCCCTCTGCCCTCACTGATGTTCTGTGCTGCCTCGTGTCTCTCTAATATTTTCCTATGTTTATTATTACCTTTAGAGCTGGGGAAATACTTTAAATTATGGTTTTTGAGGCTGTTCACTCACACGCAAAATTGAGTTGTCTTTGACCCTTCTTCCACCTTTCATTTTCTAGTACTGAAATATTCTCTTGAATTAATTCTCTTCAGCCAGATTTGCTGTCCCTAACACCTCAAAATGTGAGTTTAGATGTTAAATTATTATTTTTCTTTATAAATAATACATTTGGAGTCCTTGATGTGAATTATGATTCCTTAGGCTTTAAGCCACAGTCGGTTTATGTTTTCAGAGCTTTTTCGTTGGTAATTGTGAAGTTTAAAAGCGTGGCTTTTTCAAAAATGAAAACTGAGATTCTCTCATAATTACTTGCCTTCAGGAATTGCAGATTTAAAAGAAACACCAAATGTTGCGAGACTCCCAGTAAAATCATAAGGCTTGGCCACTCTGGGAATACCCTCAGATTTTTAATTTGACAGGTTAAGCACTGACAGTCTTCTGAGTGGTGTGTTTCATCCAACAGGAATGAATTTTAAGAGGCTTGTAAGGAATTTTTTCCAAAAGTGAGTGCTGAGGCTTGCAAATATAAACTCTCACATGGGAAAAGCATGTCCAGTCAGCAACAGAGAGAGAAACAAAGTCAAGCTGGGAAGCAACCTGTGAATTCACTCAGAGCTGGCCTGCACCGTCTGAATATTGATAAGTTCCTTGCAACAATTTTTACTTCTGGGGGCAACCGTTGTTCCATCTTAGTCAATGTCAGAATCCCTTCGTGCATCACTGGAGCACAGATGTCAGCCTTGTCTGCCGCCTCTGCGTTTCTTATGTAAGAGTGTTCAAGGTCTGCAGTCAGGGACTGTTTTCCTTGGCATTGAACAAAAATAAAATACAAAAAATCCTTCTCAGTGGCTTTGTAAAATTAGGGTTTTTTTCCTAGATAACTAGATTCGATCACAAGGTTTCAGTAGGGAGGACCTAAAAACAGAGGCTGTGTTGATAGTTTCCCCTCTGCGTGTTTATTTTCAGTTGCCTGATATTAGGTCACTTGTCAGCTGCCTTCATCGCATGTGGCATCACGTTTCTGATACTGTCATGTACTATCAGAGGTGGCAATGGCTGTGCTAAGAGCAGACCAGCAGCCTTGGTGTCTTTGAACTGAACATTTAGCGTGTGACCAAACTGCTGTGGTTTAAGTTGGGATATCTTCGACACCTCTGGGAGATCTGTGTGCTTTGGGGTTTGTCCAGGACTTCTGTTCCATCCACAAAATGACCTTTGTGCTGCAGAGCATGGCCCATGGTGGCATGGATTTCATGTCTGGGCCTTTGGACCTCCATAACGGGAGCTTCATTTTGTATGAGCCATACATTCATTATTCTAGGCTTAAGCTTTTATGAAACTCCTATTCTTAATCCTTAAAGCAATCCTTTCTCTTTTATGAAAGACAGTATATAGAAAATAAATCTCATTGTGTTATGTTCCTGATCGTTAACTCTACTGCCCGAAGTGTTGAACCATGCTGTGCACCAGCCCATTGGGTCATTTCTAAAGACATAGGAGCATAAAACTTCCCCTGAGGTTTTTTTTTTCTTTTTCCTCATTTCTATGAGAAATCTCTTTGCAGGTGTGCAGAGCTGGAGGTCTTTTCTAGATTTTGGATGCAGTGAAAGAAAAGCTCATTTACTGCAAAGAAACACCTAGGAAGAGTTAGTTGACATGATAACGAACATACAAACAATGTGCCACTGTGGACTGTGCTACAAATATTATACTATATATATCTATATACACACACACACACACACACGTGTGTATATGTATCTGCACTGTGGAGGTCAGAGCTATTGCTCTTGAACTTTTTGTGAACTTAGGCCAACCTTCAATGGAAATAATAATTATTGTATCACTTTAATCCTGTTGAAATCTGAAGTGACCAGGAACGTAAACTATATGATAGAGTTTGGATCTGGAAATTTGTACGTGAAATCTCCCTGATGCTCCAAAGAAACTCTGAACCATATGACCAGTTTTATCCCATCGCTGGTATCTACAAGAGAGAAAAAGCGTCAGTGTTAATTATTTCTTTTTAGCATCAGAGTAGGAAGCAGATTGCATAGGAGTAGAAAAATAGCTGATAGCTCATGGACGGTAGAATGAAATTGCCATAACAATTGCCATAAGTTGGGGTAGGATTTTGGTTTTTTTTTTTTCCTGTGTCAGCTTCATGTTGTAACTGAAATTGAGCTGAATTGAAGGGGAAATACTGAAGAGCTAGAGGAAGAAATAAGAAAATTGGTATTGAAATGTGAAGATGAGGACACAAAGAAAATTACTCTTAGACATAGTATCCAGCATGTGTGCTACAACTAATGTTTCTCGCATGTGCAGTCTTAACAAGAGAGAGGGCTGGATTTGGGCTGAAGCTGACAGAAGATGCATGCAAACCTGAGAAACCTGTGCAGGCCAACCCATGTTAGAGCTGCATACCTGGCCGGGCTTGAGTATCAGCAGAAGTGCCCAGAATAACTACAGAGGGAAAAAATGATCTGTAGTAAGCAATTTTTTCTCTTTCTAATGGGGCACGTGTAACACTTATAGCAAGTTATTACAATCAGAATCAGGTTGCATTATCATCTACTACTACAAATTGCATCCAGATCTCCTCAAAGCCTACTGCTTCCCAGTTAGATGGAAAGAGTTCTTCCCTCTGCCCCCCCCTCCCTAATTTTGCTAAATCTGCTGCCCCAGTGTCTCACTCCATGACATTTAACATCTTTGCCAAATTAAATTTGTGCAAAATCAGCCACTTAGCAGGACTGCACTCAGCACAAGTGATTTTAAGCAGCATGTGGACACCATGGTGATTGACACTGTAAGCGGCAACCCTGGGGCTCCCAGGAGGGACTTGCCGATCCCACATTGCTCTCTGCTGTGCTGGGCTTATGGAGCAGACCTTGCTGTGTTGCCAGAAATGTTAAATTCTCAGTTGGCGGATAAGTGTAACTGGTCAACTGAGGAGGCTGCAGTTATTTTTCTATCGTCTGGCAGGCTATAGGGTTTTGGTAGGTATAGGTGGGAAGGATGTGTGACTTATATTTTGGCTGGGTGTAATTGTTTTTGTCATATTTGCTGGTGTTGAAGAGTGCAAGTAGCAAAGAGCAGATGTGAGTTGGAGAGGGTGGAACCTATGATTGGCCTGAAGTTTCATACTCAGTTTGCAATACCGACTCTTCTGTGGATGATGCAAAGTCATCTACTCACCCAAACTGACCTAAAAGCTGGCAGTCGAAATGCTCACTGGTCCATTGTCCTCTACCAGCCACGCTTAACCTTCATGCATGGCAGGGACACATTGTCACCTCCTTTCCCAAATGGGATGTGGAGGTGGGTACCAACTGCTTTGTGCTCTTTGTCTGTGCACCTCACCATCAGCCCGTCTGTAGAGAGGAAAGAGCTTCTGATGCTGTAGATCCATTGTGCTCTTAGCCCTTGCCGCTTAGCTGGCCGAAAGCGGGTAACACATGGCTGTTCCTCATGGTTGGATAAATCGGGGCGTGGAGACTCTGTAAGGAGAGGACAGACCTGAAGTGAAACTCGCTTCCAGATCTTCATATTTGCATCTGTATGTGTGCTGTTAGCTCAGATTGCTCAGAAGGCAATCAGCTGGAGGAGCTTTCACTGCGAACCTGGCTCATAGCTGAACCTGAGATGCAGGGGTGGGCTACTGAGGTACACAGATTTCGGCTGTACCTGTTAGGAAAATGTATTCTATCTTCTAATTACCATTGTTACTATTTACTCTGATTCCCCCAAATAGTTGTTCTATAACTGCATTTTTTTCCTGAATAAACTTAGAAAATGGTAGAAGTTAGTTTTTTATCTTTTGGTACTTAAGCATGTCCTTGCAGTATCATCTGAAGTAATCTAGAGGTTTGGACAACAACTTTTTTAATAATTAAAGATATATAAGATTTTTTTTTAAATATCTGGTGCTGCAAACACAGAAACACATGAAAAATATTACAGATGCATAAAATGTTGTACTCATTTACAGATGTTTTGGGAATCAGGGCTTAATCTTTGAAGTATGGCTTGAAGCCAAGCATATAAACTAGGCAAGAAACCTGTAGCACATATTTTACAAAGGCCATTGAACAATTTTCAGCTGTGAAAAGCCCATTGACACATTCTATGCATCAAAGATCAGACTAGCATTTAATACCGAAGTTCTGCTCAGTCCCTGTATTCATTATGCCTCAAATATACAGTGAATATTTTCTGTCCTGAAGGTTATGGGTCTAGTGATTCATCAAATTGTCTAAGTGATTGCCCCTGTGAGTTGTGTTGCCTTGTAAGGACAGAGACCTGGGAGAACAGAGACTGGAGAACAGTGTCTCTCGATTGCTGTTGTAGCTTTTAGGCATAAGGTTGTTTTCTTAAAAAAAAATGCATATTTTTTTCCACAATGAAGTCTTTGATTTTTATAAGAGATACAGAGAGACTGATCCTACTGCTTACCTAAGCATCACAAGATCTATAGGCATAAAAAGCATTTATCTGATTTGTAAGATGGATGTGATCTAACACATTCGGGCAACATTCAGTTTGCATCTAAGGGTATTAGTCTAATGGGTCTTCTTGATGGGACAGGAGAATGTCATGTATGCCTCTGAAAGAAGAGAAGGTCACTTTGTATGAAGGATTCAGGACTATCTAACTTACTTTGTATAGAGATAAATCTCTTATCTGGCCATTTGTCATGAACATGTAAGAGAGAGGGAGAGATTTAGAGATTTTCTGATTTAGATTTTAGATGGGTTATATTAGCCAGTAGCTTAGCCTGCAGCAGATGTACAAGAAAAGTCCTTTTTTATTTTTATTTTTTTTTTTCCCCCTAGTGATGGCTGAGCTTCAAACTTTGTTTTACCAAAGGCAGAAAAGCATCTAGATGCTTGGGTACACCTTCAAGTATTTATCTGAGTCCTTTTGGTTTGCTTATCAAAATGATTTTGCAGTGTCTTAGTTACAGGATATAAATAAGTACTCCTACTATGGGAAAATACTGGATATTAAAAAGCTCTTGAATCTAGCAGAGAAATGCGTAACAGGAACTAATGGCTGAAAGATGGAGCCAGATCAATCTACAGCAGAAGGGCGATGAATGTTTTAAAGAGTAATTTTAAATAACCATTGAGACTAAGGAGGTAAAGAATAGAGTGGAGTTACCATCTCTCGATACCTTCAGATCATGATTGAACACCTTTCTGAAAGATATTTTTCAGGAAATTATGCGCTGCTGAGCTCAGTATAAAGATAACTGGCCAAAAAGTAATGGTCTGTGTTAGAAGAAAGTTGTCACCAGTTATCGAATGGTGCCTCCTGGCCTTAGCTGTTATGAATTGAAGCAGTTGAGGACTTGGTACATGGTGGTGTGAAAGGCATTTTCTTGTAATGTTTCCAGGACTCCTGTATGGGCTGAAAGTACGGGTATAAGTTAGCTCTGAAGAGGAGGTAACTTTTTCACATTAAAAAAAAAGAAGAAGAAAAAAAAAAAGGGTTGGATGGAATTTCCATTCAGCTTTTTCTTTTTAGCTCTAATTCCTTCGTCAAATTTTGGGGGTACAGTGTGACAGGTGAAGAGGAATACTTCAGCTGTTCCTTAAGAGTTAGACGTATCTTTTCTGCCAATAACACAATAAAACCCCCATGTTTAGTGCTTAAAATTAAATGCTGGAGCTAATCTGAGTTGTGAATTAAACCTGATGAGCCTGGACTAATCACTTATGCTGATGTCTCACTTCAAATATGAAGTATATCATAATTTGTGACTACTTTGTAATTTCATGACATTTTCTTGAGATCCTCTATTTTATAAATATTTCATTTTACAATTCTATTTAATATTATAAAGGTTTGTTGCTTGCTTTGAGATCCTCTAATAGAAAATCTCATATAGGCAGAAGGTGTCACAAAGGGGAAATCCTGCATGGTAAAAAAATCTTGTCTGCCACAGCACGTAGTACCTGTCCCTGGGGATGTTTCAATGGAAAGATGCAGTGAAACAAGGAGAAAAGGAGTATTAGATGTTTGACTAGTACCTGAATTTTACACGCGCACATAGCTGATGGTTTGTTTTTTTTTTTTCCCTCCCATCACTATTTGAAGAAGGACTCTTATTTCACCCTTGCGTGGGAAAGTTGCAGGTACTCCTCCCTGGTGCTAAATACCCCACTGGTAGCATCACCAGGGTGGAGGTGAACCCTTTTGTAGGCTGATAGAGGGTCTCTTGCCACTTCTGCTCCAAGGGTGCCACCTCCAAACTGTTTCACGTGTAATTTTTAAGCGGAACATTGAAGTCTCTCTCTCTCCTGAGAGCCATCATGTTGAACTCCTGTATTTTTTTTCACTGATGCTCCCTTGAGGAGCTTCCCTGTCAAACAATCAAATCTCTACAGAGATACTGGCTTTGCTTGCTATAGTAATCCCTTCTGCCAATTCTTGGGACACGTGGATCTGAACATTGTCAGAAAGGACAATGATATGTATTAGTGGAAAATGCTTCTGACAGAGCAGCAGGTGTTGCTCAATATAATCTTCCCCATGGAAGTCAAGAAGAGCTTGGTGCCTGCAGAAAATGATGAGATAGCAGTTGCTGGTGGAGTCCAGCACTGTCCTCCTATCCCAGACATCTATGCAAGTACAGCTCCCTCTTACAGCCTTGCAGAGCAGATGTTAATTGAGGTGGATATATGAATATATGCTGGGGAGGAGTGACTGGGAGTGAAGGCAGAGATGGAGAGGACTAGTTTCCATATAGGTTTGTCCAGTTTTCATCTTTTTTCTAATGCAATGATGTGTGGCTGCTATATAAGAAGGGATGATGAGCTATGTCGACCTTTGATCTGATCTGCTGTGTATTAACCTGCTACATCAACATAATTTCTGTTGATGAATTGTTAGCACAGTAGCAGTGAAACTCCTCATCCTTCAGGAACAAATAATCGGTTTTCTGTTCCCCGTGGGTGGTGTTGGCTGGCTGTCACACCATATCTCGTTGCTCCTAGTTAGGCCTGTGTTTTAGTGGATTTTGTCTTATGAGGCTTGGCATTGAGATATTGTGGTGAGGGAAATAGTACAAGTCCTTTAGGCAGGTACAGCAGTTCACCTGGAAAATTACGATACTGAAACGAAGTGAGAAACCTTGTGTCTGGAAAATGAAATTTTGAGAAGCTTGGAACTCTAAAGCCAACGCATCTTTTGTGGAGGTGCATGCACAGGGTCCAGTTTTCTGCTGTCTCTGCACTGCACATGACTGCTGTAGGAGTTGTGCGATGGAGAGCCACCTTCCCGCCGATTATTTATACACACAGCAATGTAACTCAGCCTCTGAGTGAGGTATTTATACCAGTGGGATCCTAGTGCTGTATAAATAATTGCAGCGTTGCAAGCGTTGCCTGCTGACTGTATGGCCTAACCACACTATTTATATGAATCTGACAATATAACTATAGCCGTGGAAGACGATTTAAATACAGCTGGCGAAGTAAGTATACCCTTAGGAAGGTATAACTAACTACACAGATAATAGTATCAGGTAACTATACCCACAGGAGAGCATAAACATACAAATAATAGCCACAATGTAAGTATAATATAGAAGTCAGAGGGTCTCAATATTGATATAATAGCAGTAGGGTAACTTTACTCAGAGGAGAGGAATATAACTGTCTGAATAACAGCTGCAGCCTAACTGCAGCGATGGGAGAGGCTAGCTCAGAGAGTTATAGCTGTGATATATAACTCTCCCACTAGCAGGAGGTCATCTGCCTGTGGCCACAGCAGCGTTTGAATTTGAAACTTGAAGGAACTGGGACTTGAAGGATGGGCAATTAACTGCAGAGGGGGTCTGTTCCCAGGAAGCAGAGCGCTGGGGAGGGGGGAGTTGTGTCTTAGCACGGGAGGAGGATGGATGGAGGAGTGCAGTGGATTGGGCATGCAAGTTGCTGCTCTCCTGGTCACTTCCCCAGGAATTCAATTGGAGAACGTAGTTTTAAGGTGAAATGCAGAAATCCTCAAAGAGAAAATGTTTCCCAACAAGTGAAATGGTGACGGGCCCATCTGGCCGCAGAGCAGCAGCATCGTGCTGTGTGTGCTGAGTACAGGGTTAGTAACTTCTGCCAGAAAAGAGGGGATGGGAGAGCAGAGAGACTCGAAAGCAGCACTTGGTGCAGTGACAAACAGCAAACATAATGGGAAACTGTCAAAAATAACGTCTCAATTTGATCTTTTTTATTTATTTTTTTTCCAAGTTCATCTAATTGATCCTCTAAATATAGATGGCTTTATTTTTTTATTCCTCTGCCTTGTAAAACTAAAAAGAGAAATAAAAATCATTGCCAATTACCCTTTATTTGTATACAGCTCTACAGCAACAAACCCATCTGAAGAGACAGCAGAAGCAATCTTCTTTCCCACTGCCTGCCATGTTAGATTGAGACTGGTGCTATGTTCTCTAAGCTGTGTTCAGATAGAAATTGGATTGAGTAAAATAATATGACTGCTGTCTTCTCTAGATCTTCACATGGGCTTTATATCTTTCATAAGATGTGCATTTGACAGTGGAAGGGGCATGATTTAGTTTTAAAATAGAATCAGTTTAAAGCTTCCACGCATTGCTGGTCAGTGTATTGTTTAAGACAAGAAACTGGGTTTTGTAGTGTGGGTTGTTTTGTTTTTTGTTTTGGGTTTTTTTTTTTCATTAATTGTTTGGAAGATGCTGATTATCAAAACCCAGAATTGAATACCTGAGAAGCTGTGTTGAGGATGAGCACTGAAACACCACCCAGTCCAGGGCACGGTGTTTCTGAGGTTGGCAAATCACCCAGCTTATTTCTGAGAAGTTGCTCTGATCAGTTCTGATTTTTTAGAAACAGGGAGCAAAATAAACTCCTTGATATCTCTTTGGAAATGTAGTATAACTACGCAATGATTAGATTGCACCAAGGACAAAGGAAAACCAATGACAGCTGTCTGAATGCTAAGACAGCTCCATGGGAATTGCTGCCTGGAACAGACTGGTGGTCATCCAAGGAAGAGTTGTACCTTATGAATGGCTCATTGGAAATCTAAGAATAATCTCCATTATAGAGGTGAGCTGAAGTGTCTGGCCACTTTACCTTAATGTGCCAAGAATATCTTTTACTCTGCAAGTGAGATGATTACGAAGCCCTTGAGGCTCAGTATTAAATTCCCACAGGGTGCAGGGATACAGGCACAAAGTGCAAAGATCAAGTGAGGTAAGAGGTAGATTTTCTGCTTGAAGCTTCCCACTTATGGGAGGAAGGACATGCACTATTCCCTGAAGAAAGCTTCTTTGGGAGGGTGTCTCATTAGCAGTGCATATTCCCCTTCTTAAAGTTCAACCTGGGAGCCTTTCCTGATTCAAAGTGACTGGAAAGCGATGGGGCAGCATGCTGGTGGGTTGGGCATGGGTAGCAAGAAGCCCTACAGGTAGAAGGAAAGGCCACCAAGAAGGGGAGGGAAGTGATGCTGAGCACTGAGAGATGTCAGCTACATTATTCACCAATTTCCTTCAGGCCAGCTGCAAGACTCACGTTCTGCTCTGCTGCATTCAAAAAATCACCATGGTGAGTGCTCTGTGCAATCTCCCAGCTGATTTTAACAAAACCAATGGATGGATCTACCAGATGGTATCAGACATGAGTAGCAATGTCTGACAGGCCCCCATAATCACAGTTTATATTGGTTGAAACCAAGGTTTCTGGAATGACACAAAGTGCTTATATATTGGTTGCATGATTTGGTTGCGTGTAGTCCTAATCAGAGTCCTAAACAGGTCAGTAGCTGCAGAAATGAGGCAGACTTGAGGACACATCTGTTGCAAGAGCTAACAGAGAACTTTTAGGGGTCCTGTTCATCAATCAGTGATGCAGGCATCTTAATCTCATTCTCAGTTTTGGCCCTTCCTCCAGAAAGCACCTGTCTAGCTCTTGCATTGTTAAAAAGAATAATTATTGATGATGGACGAAGACTTTTTGAGAAAAGACTAATTGTTCCAAATCTCTGTGAGAATAGCAGACAAACCAAAACAAAACCAAACTACTCCTGATAAATAGAGCCATAATTGCTCACCTGTTGGAGGGTCTCCCAGTGTAGGCAGTGTTTACCCAGTTTCTGTTGTTCATTTAAGCAACTTGAGTGCCTTGTCCCTCTGGAACGCTCTCAGGTTAATGGAAGGGAGTATGGTCCTTTGGAGAGTGATTTAAGGCATGTCAGCAAATGCCCAATTATGGTGTTTTGAACCCTCTGTCACTTCTTCTATTGCTTCTCCCTTGGTGATTGGTGAAAGCATGGGAGGATTGGCCCATAATGAACACAGAAGAACTGAAGCTGAAGAAAGTGTGAACACAGAAGGGGAACAAGTGGTGGACAGATGCTTCTTTTAGCAAGTTAGCTTACATAATTAAACCTTGGTAGGCCCAGGAACTTCTTCTTTGTTACAGACCAAACGCATCCTATTTGCCAATGAACCCCGTAGTGTCACTGGGTCACTGATGATGCATGACTGATGGCATGGGCAAGGCTATTCATCATGGCTTGTGCAGGGATGAGTGTCTTCACCTGTAGCTCACAGGTTCCTGTCAAATGGTGGTGTCTTGGCAGCTTATCTGACAATGTCAACTCAGTTACAAGTAGACTGAGACAGTCACTAGTGCTATTATCGACAGTCCTGGCAGGCTGAGCATGAGGGGCTCTATATGGAGTGTAAACTCCCTTCTTGCACCTAGGTAAGGCTCTTCCGGGGCAGGTGGAGGTACAAAGGCACGCTGGTGCCATACTGCTGGGGAAATTATGCTGGCACTGCTGTGATCAGTAGATGGACTTGTCAGCTTTTCCTTGAACACAGGTAGAAAATTAATAAAACGGTTGCTTGTCTTTCACAGGTTCTGGCACTAATGAGGTGAGTGCTCCTCTGTGTTTTTTGCAGTGTGAAAATAGTGAAGTGCATTGATGCACTCTGGTGGTACTTACCATCTGGAGAGGTTGATGTGCCCAAATGCCCAGCAGTCTGCTGCTGCTAAAGACATCCATTAACCTCATTCACTGTGGTGGGACTGTGCATGTGCTTCATATTCCTTTTCAGTGGCTGATACAGTCCTGAAAAAGGGAGGGAACAACATAATTTCTTTTTACTGATTTGAAAAGTTACTGTTCTGAGAAACTGAGATTTTTGGGGGTGTTTCAGCCTTGGCCACACAGCATTGAAGTGCTTTACTCTTGCCGCGATCCTGCTAAGTTCTATTTTCCCTTTGAATCCCAAAATAACACAGGGAAAGTTAAAACTTGGCTTGAACGTTCACTGGCACAGTGTACCAAGAAGTTCTAGGTACCTGTGAACAGGAGTAAGCAGAGTGTGGTTGCTTTATCTGGAGTACTTGGTAGCAAATATGTGGTAAGATTAGGGTAGAGATGATGTAAGGAAGTTCTGAGAATGCGCTTTTTTTTTTAATAGTTAATTTGTATGCCTATTCAAGTGAGTGGAAGTTCTTAGCGTGACCTGTGGCTCCAAGCCTTTTGCCATTCTAATATTACTTGTTTAGCTCCCCATAGCAGCTGCCGCTGCAGACTTACTGGGTTTGGTTTATTGTATTTTGTTTGGATTCAACTGACAAGATCTGTTGCAATTTGTTGTCTTTATTGTACTTAGTCTTAGTGATTAAGGAGTTCAATATGCTTCCATTTAGCTAATGACCAGAAATTGTGCATTATAAGGTTTCAGTCCCAAAATTCCATCATACGATACTTTTTTCCGCACCAGTCAGCTGCTTTGTGTCAGTCTAACTTTCAAAGAAATATAATAACAATTTAATGGTAATGGTAAAACAGTTGTACTTCATTAAATGCACTCATCTTTTCCTTTAGAAATTCAGCATTGCAAATTTTACTTGACTGACTACTGTTTCATAACCACTTTTGCTTAAGGCCATTTCAGAATATCCCACCTCAACCCATACATGCTTTATGATGGTAATGGCCAGATGCTACAAACAAAAAGAGGTGGGATGTTGTAAATGCAGGAGGTTTGTATAGACCTCCACAGACCTCCGCTCCATACACGTAGGAGAAGTGCCTGGTAGAGAGATGTGCTGGTCAAGATCAGGTTCAGAAGAACCCAGACAAGAAGATATTTGAAGCCTGGGAGACTGCTTGGGGTGTCATATATGCCTGCCCTGTTCTTGGTCTTCACTGGATGTCCTCTTGTGCCCACTGCTGAACACAGCATGTCAAGCTAGAAGGAGCTTTAGTCTGGGTCAGTGTGGCTGATGCTACATCACCTTTGTTGGCTACTGTGAAGCGTGAGGTGGGTTTTTTTTTTAATTAGTGACTGAGTTTAGGACTTCTTGAATTATTATTATTATTATTTTAAATAATTTTTTACTTTTGCCACTGAACAGGAATGACCTTTTCCACCTCAGCTAACCTCCTGGCAGTGGTCACAGCCACACTTCCCTCTCGCTGGTGGTGAGAGGCAATGGTGAAGTTCAGTTAATCTCAAAGTATTGGAGATTCACTGAATTTACTCAGTAGAGGATTAAGGTTAGTGTAAAGCCATTGTTTGGATGTCAAGTCCTTCTTAGTTGGTGGCTGTTCTTAGGAGGAACTGGGAAAAAAGGGAAAACTTGTGTCAGTCAATAGCAGTTTTCATTAGCACCTTAGAGAGAAAAACCTACGCTAAGCCTGTCTGGAAAAAAGCAGATGTATTTTTCCCCATATGAATTTTGTTCATCCAGTATTGTCTTTCCTTTCTGTTATGAAGTCTTCTTTCTGTTATGTTTTCTAGCTCCAAGTACAGCACTGCTTAGCATAGCAGCCTCTTTTTAACTGAGGTCTTTCTAGCATTAACACCCCTCTATTCTTTTCATTGGAAATGCTGCTGTTGCTATACAAAATTGCTTTAAGAATTATCCTGTGACCCAGAGGTCGTCCTTTGTGAAGGCAAACTGAAATGCTGAGGATATATTTACACAAGGATGAGAAATCTGCATCATAAATTGGCAATGTTCTAACACATGAATATAATTGAATACCATAATCACTGTTTCAAGGGATTTGTTGCTGAATTGATGCCTTTTCAGTCTAGTCAGCTTATTTGCAGGAAAAGGTCCTTGCCATAACATGGCTTTTGGGTGGTTTGTGTGAAATGACGTGGTGGACTCCATTTGTTCCCTTATGGACAAATCCATATGTGATAACTGGACATCCTGATAGGAGAGGCAAAGGACTGAGTGAGAGCAGGATTTTGGTGCTGGAGACCAGCGTTGGCTGTGGCAGGTGAGGCACCAAGGGTTTGTCTTGCTGCTGCCTCCGCCACACGTGCCGTAGGGTAAAGTTTATCTCTCCACGTTGCCAGCCCAGTAGAGTTCTTGCATGCTGAAGTTTAGTTTGGTGTTAAAAGGAAGGAAAAAGAGCAATAAAGGGAGGGCAGTTCTTGTGTAACTTAGCATGCATGAAGGGAAAATACCACCCTCTGCACTTTGGCTTTGAGAAGAGCAGGGGGAGCTTAGCACATCGTAGGAAGAGCAAGACAGAGTGAAGGAAAGAGGTGGGATTTAACTCACTGGTTGGTCTCCTTTTTCAGTATTTCTGTAGCCTTTCAAATCCTTTGTCTTGAAGCTCTCTGCCAGGCGAGAGCCAGAAAGTTATCTTGAAAGCCAGGAGAGGTGTCTTGTGTGGGACTCTCTGGAGAAGGAGCTCACTAGTAATGAAGATGGCCGTTACCACTTCTCATCTCAGTGGACCTCCATGAAGTCAGGCCTTGTCCTTCCCTCACTGGTGCTCAGTGATTTGTGTGCTGAGCTGTGTCCCTGTCTGAAGCCAAGGTGGGTTTTGCTGCATGCAATTTATATAGTATTTCTGAGCTGCTGGGAGACAGTTCTCCAACCTAGTTTTCCTTCTAGTGTTCATTTCTGCCTGAAGATAAAAAGTGTTTTCGAGGATTCCCTTGAGGACCAATTTAGAGTTCAGTTTTAATTGAATTAGTTGGATGTATGTAAATAGAATCACGCATTTAACAGAAACCTAGATGAAAGACACTTTCAGGAGGGCTTGGGGCAGGCATCGCCAGTTAGCCTGCAGCAAGCACCTCAGAGCAAATCCTGCACTTCTTCCTTTTATCATAGTTTATTCCTTTCTCCTTCTCATCTCAGTCACTGGTGAATACTGTTGTTGTGAGATGCATCTTTGTTTTGGGCGCTTGTGCCTTAGATCTACCTTGGGTCTGTGGCTGGCCCCTTTTATGTAGTCGTGGGCCACAGAAAAAATGCTTTTGTGCCATTCCCAAAGCCCTGGCGTTTGTGAAAAACTGGAGTCATAAATATGGATGGCACAATTTGTTGGCATGAGCAGGGAGGGAGGGAAGATTAAGGAAAACTGCTTTAATTAGTTGTCTGTGTTGGGGGACGTGCACCCCACGTGTCGGCAGCCCAGAAAGGGGGAGGTGGGATGCCTTGCTACCTCCCTGCTGAGAGCATGTGGCTGATGAGGAGCAGCCAGCGGCCCAGGCAGGGCACAGATGCAGTGAATGGAGCAGGGGCCGCGAGTACGGCTGAGGCTGTAAAGGGCTGCATGGTCCTGTATCTCCATTGCACGAATCAGGAGCACAGGGACTGGCAGCCAGTTTACACCTCGGCTCAGTAAGCCTGGAGCACCAGGCTCCTCTCCGGACACGTGTCCTATGAATTACTGAGGAAGGTGACTTCCAAGGGCTTACCTCTATTCCTCGTGCCAAGAGCCTTAATTGCAATCTTCTTGACTGGTAGTTATTCTTTATCTGGGTACCTCATGAGGTCATAACATGACTGTATTACTGCTTTTGCACCCAAAACCACCCATTCATCTTCCTGTGGGAAGCCATGACCTCTGCAAGAAGTACCTACTGGGCTGTAGCAGGGAGAAGTTTGGGACCACTCCAGCAAGCAGGCAGTGCTTGCCGCTGATGCGGCAGGGTCAGGTCCACCTGCTGAACTGAGAACATAAGGAAGGCCCTGAGTTACAGGGGAGACAACACTTGTGCTTTCGTAGGTGACTTGGAAGTGACCAGCTTGCTTCCTTTCCACCACAGGTCTGGAAGGGTCCTTATTTTGTGTTTCCTTGCGTCTGGAAAGCTCAGTGCTAGAAGCTGGAAAAGGTTGGGCTTTCCATGGCAAAGATGACTGTGCACTTAAATATAGATGTATATAATCAACTGTGGGACCAATTCTTTCATCTCAACCATCTCATAGAAGCAGAAATATCCCCAGTAACAGTAAGGCTTTTTGAGCCTTGTATGCAGAATAATTTCGTCAGTGCTGCACTCACTTGTAGCCATGCTATTTAGCCAGGGCCTAATCCAGTTCAGATGCGGCTATACTGCTTCTCTCATGTGTCTGTATGGTATATGGTGCTATGCAACCAGATACCCTGCATCACTTTTAAAAGCAAAGTAAATAAGATGCTGTCTATCTCCTCCCTCCCACCCCTAAAGCTGCCTGCCTGCCTCCCGAATTTGGGCTCTTGTGAGTTATTTAGCTAAAGGCTAAATCACATTATGTCATACGTATTAGCTGGAAACAAAGCAAGTCTCAGCAGACACCTGAGCAGATGCCAAATGTCAAGTTTGATGGAAAATGCTTAATTACTTCTCCTAAACCTATCCCCCCTGCCGTGTTTTTTTGAAAACTCCTCTCTTGCAGTGTGAAGTGTCCTCTCTGTTTCAACTCTCAGTTCAGCTCTCCAGGCTAGGGCTTCTTGTTCCCTGTGAGAAGCTGGAAAACTCAGATGAGGGAGCTTGGAAGAATGGGATCATTTCAACACAGTCTTTGCAGCTTATTTTTATTCTCAGTTTCATGGTCAGCTTTCTTCTATAGCATCATTTGGGGGTTTTGAGGTTTTCTTCCTGCTTTCTGTCCCTCAGCTCTTCTTTTCAGTGGATTTTTGCACCATATCTCTTTGGCTGTGTGGAATACTTGCTGTATTCCATGAGAGTGAATTGCGGAATGCATGGTGGTGATGTGATAAAACCTGGGAGCAGAGCTGCTTGGGAGTGTGTCTCTGATCCTAGGTGAAATTACTGGTCAAAGTGAGATGGTGGGAGTCTGAAATGCTCAAAAACTTGTCATAGGAACTGTGTATCGTGTGTGTGAAATCCAGGTTCAATTCACTGTACTAAAGCTGGTCAGGGAACAGGCTTAAAACATGATTTCCACAGCTAAGCTGAGTGCACTGTCCACAAGGCTATTCTGGGAGGACCTCTCTTCTCCCTGCTATTTTTTGCTGTTGGTCTAATGATGAATTCAGATGGGTTTTGTCCCTGGACAAATGTATGTTTATGAAATCACGGTTACTCTTGCAGGACAGAAAATCCTGCCCTACAAAGGCACAGCAGTTGGGTGTATAACCATTCAGAAGGACAGCAGTGAGGACTTGAATACACAGCCTTGATTTGAATACACGGTCTTAGGCTGGTGCTGTTTCCAGGAGCTGTATTTTAGCTATTGGAGAGCTTTATGTGCAAAGAGGTTGAGTGCTGCATCATCAGCAGAAGCTTTGCATAACCCAAATGGTGGAAAGCAGGGCAAGGAGAGCTACAGACACCAAGAGGGCTTTTGGGAACACAAACAGTCCTGGGGATGCTGAAAATAGCCCATGCAGTCCTGTTCCCTGCGAGCGGGGCAACTGCTGTGCCTGCAACGCAGGTTCAATGCTGTGCAACCACAGCTTTGGGCTTGCACCAGTGGTAGCAGAGACCTTCCTGCAACACAGGCAACGTGGCTGTGGTTTCTACCTCATGCAGACAAGAAAGAAAAGATGAGTTCAGGGGTCTCCTGGAGGAAATAGGGTTTTCTCTCTTTCTGGAAACAGGGCAGCTGCTTAGGTCTTTTTCACCCTTTCCTGTTTTTGTCCCATTCGAGCACTGAGCTGTGCAGTTGCTGCAGAGCACAGACAAGGATGTATAGTGTGTACAAAGACCCTGTTGATGGTACAGAAGTGAGATGAATGAGTTGCATTTTTTTCATATTTGAAATCCTTTCTGTGATAAATGAGTTTCCTGTGCTTGGATTTCACTGCTTTCCAGATCTGCCTGTGTGTCTTCCCCTAATATTTTCATTTGTTGAGTCTCCCCTCTCCCACTGGGCTGGGCCAGCCCAGCAGCAGTAGAGCTTTTCCTCACACAGGATCTCCCAGCATACAGGGAGCCATGATTTGGGAGGAAGGGAAAGGATACTGGTGTGTGTACTTACTGTTGTAGTGTTTTCACTGAAGTGGGAAACTAGACAGCATGGTGGACATCTACAGCACCTGAGAGATACTCTTTTGCTGTACGGCAGGGCACAAGCAGCCTGTAGCATGACATTATCATAAAAAAGTGAACCATAAAAAGAGAATGAAATGGACTTGCATTTTCTCTCTTTTTAAAGGGTAGTTCCCTTAATGTCCCCCCTGCTCAGGATCCCCAAGGTGCTCACTGACACCTGAGCAGCCTTTGCCATCTTCAAGCAGTCCTTGCCCACATGGGTGTTCGGACTCGCACCGGGCCTCAGATGTCCTCTCCCACTGGGCTCTGGTGTTTGGAGCATCTTCAGTCCCATCCAGAAACAAACCCAGAGCAATTAACTTTGATGTGTAAAGTCTGAATTAATGAAACGACTGAATTAATGTTTTGTGCCTCTTAGGGAAGAAAGCAAGGGGAACGTGTTGGCCTATATTTCATCAGAGGAAAAAACTTGTTTAGTTGCACGTGTAGAGACAATATTTCTTAGACTGTATAGTCTCTGTGTTGCTTAAGCACAGGATCTCCAAACCTGCTCCACTCCCCATGCAGTAGCTTTTTGCTAACTTGTAAGCTTCTGGCCAGAACAAGGGCAAAGCTAAACTTTCTTTTATTTCTTTCCTTGAATGTCGAATGGGATTTTGAAAAAGAAGCATCTCCTCTGGCCATTTGTGGCTGTGTGCAGCAGGACCCTGTTGGAGAGCAGAAACCCCTTCCTCATTTCTGAGGAGCATCGTGATGTTCAATGTCTTAATAGTTGCGAAGCACTTGGATGCTGCAGTGATTAATGCTATAGAGAAGGCATGGCCATGGGGGACACAGGACCCTGGATTTAGAGCAGGCTTTGATTGGGGTGAGGTGAGTTGGGTGCTGAGAGGCCCCTGGCTCTGTGGTTTCATCAGCGTGTGGAAGGGCTGCCTGTTCGGTTATCACCATTAAACCACTGAAGAGAAAGAAAAAGAGACCCTCAGTTAAAAATAGTACATATCCTATAATTGAAAACATGCACCTTCACATTTATGCACTCAGAGGCTGAATTAAGGTAATAAAAATGTGCACATCATAAGGCTTTCATCATGCAGTTTATAGTTTAGTATTCTTGCACTCGGTTCTGTTTTTCTATGTGGTTTTTATGTGCAGTCTGTCTGGAGTGGTCAGGGATGGGGTACAGTATTCGCACATGGTTTTTTGAGCACAGAGAAGCGGTAGCTGGCAGCCCCAGAGCTGCTTGGGGCCAGCCTGTCTGCCAGCAGATCAGGTTCCCTGTGTCCTGGCATGGTGGTGCCTTCCTAAATTATGATCTGAGCCTGCTCCACGCAAGGCGTGTTTTTCCACCAAGTTGAGCACATCAGTTGTTCAGCTGAATCTCAGCTGGACTTTCTTCACTTCATTGGAGAGGGCAGAGCACTTTACTGTCCTAATTAATCATTAATTAGGGGTGCAAGGTCTTAATGTGCAGTGCTCGGTGTGTTGCAGGAGCTGCTCAGCGTCTTGCAGGATTAGCCCCCAACTTGTTTGCTCAACTCTAGCACCGAGCGAACTGCAAATGGGGGGGGAATAGGGAGGTTTTACTTTTTTTGAGAAACCAGGTCATCTTATGTCTTCCACATACAAAATAGCTTTGAGAGAGAACATTTTTCTGCAATAGCATTGATTACTTTTCTGTGGTGCTTTCTCACAGAAAAAATGTGTTGCTGCGGGTCCTGCTCATTGTTTTGGCAGGGTATTTTTTTAATTATTCTTGTCTGCGCAAGATGCTCTTGAGAATTGATCTTGAATCAAAGGTAAAGGAACAGGACAGAACTCAGAGGGACAAAGCAGTAAGTTGTTTTGTCCATCTGCAAAATTTCCTGGATTCCGCCTGGTCCCTTGTATTAGCTTTATTTATTTGGGTAGAAACCCATTGAGATTACAATCTCGTGTTCCAGGATGACTTGTCCCAGTCTCTTGGTTTTGAAAAACAATACTGTGGTCTCCAAACTATCTCAGGGGTGACACTCCGGCTGTTCTCTTTTGCTACTTGCAATCTATTATGCTGCTATAGGAAGCTGTAAATGGTTTGTTTGTTTGCTTTTTTCTACATAGCTCCCGTAAATCTTTCCTCCCCTGCTCAGGGTGTGACTTATGACTCGTCAGAGGGTTGGTGAAAATCACCCTGAAAGGGATGGGAAGTACCAATTTGCTGGTCAAACAGCCAGTAAGTCATTTATTTATAAGGGCAGGGAGAAACACTCCTGGAAATCACAGCTCTGTTCCTCTTAACAGTCATCCCCACTGCTCGTGGCATAGCTATGGTGTTGATTATTGCTCTCCTCTGGTGTGGGACGGCTGATTGTGTGCCTGCAAAGACCTGGGCTAGCAAAAGGAGGAGCGAAGAGTACGTTGCCACCCTGTGTGCAGACCCTTTCCCTCTAGATCACCATGAAAACAGGCTTGGCAAAGCTTTGACATCAGTACTGGCATTGGTGCTTTCCCCTTGCATAAAAATAAGCTTCCCCCATGGCTCAGCTTGGTGGCAGTCCTAAAAAGTGAAATTTTCCAGTAGTCCACAGCACTGGCAAACCTGTGCGTGGGCGATGTCTTCTGATGTTTTCCCACATGCAGCCCTGGTCAGGCCTTGGGCCTGCAAGGTAGGACTTTGCCACACCAGGAGTTTCAAGGGAGGTGTTTGCCCTAGCAACAAATTTTATTTGGGTTTTGCAGTGAGAAAGCCTTTAAAAGAGCAGGAGGCTGGGTCTAACTGTGCTGCTGTCAGTCTGGATTTAGCTGCGTTGAAGGGAATGAGGTTAGTCTAGATTGACACCAGCATAAAAGGAGGGCAGATTTAGGCTTACAGTATCTAAATAATGTCTTAGGTCCTGATTCATCAAAGTACTTAAGTGTGGCTGAATTCTTCCTAAAGCCCAGATGTTAGCATTTTGCTGACAGGGGACATTTATTCAGAAATATCAGAAAGGACTAAAAGGAGCACTTTTGAAATGGCTTCCTTCTGACTAGAAGTATAATTGGCTCTAAATTTGGGGGCAAACACGAGAAAACATGTTTTAGGCTGAGAATTTCTTGTGTGTTAAACAGTGTATTTAACTGCAGAAAGCAGCTTCTAATGAAAATATTGTCAGTTGTGATGACAATATTGCCAGTACAGTGGTGTAATTATCATTTTTGATAATGAAAGAACATACTATTATTTTGAGCCAAGAAAGCTATGGAGTGGTCATCATGTAGGGATTTTTTTTTACTGGCAATAACCTCTGTCTCTATGATGTTATAATCATGACATAATCGCAATCTTGAGATAATACAAGCACTTGTCTACCCTTTGTGCATCAAAATACCCCAGAGGTGTAATTATCTCATGGCTACTACATTTTCTGACAAGTCTTATTGCTTAAATATTGCAAGCCCTGAACACTGATATGTACAGAAAACATTAAATATTCATTTGCTGATACACGTATTTATAAAAATCCTATTTCTCTATTGAGTGAGAGGTGGTTTTCAGGTCACCCAATTCAATAGCTGTGAAGATATTTGAGGACTCAGGGATTTGTGCTCATTTGAAGTTCTGTAGTTTTCTTTTTCTTGCGCAAAATAAATACAGTAACTACTTTGCTAGGAAACAGGAATACGTTTCTTGCATGGTTTGTTCTGCTAATAGTCCCTGTGCACTGCACGTGCAACTGCCCTGGCCTAATTCATATACATCCATATAAATATATAGCCCTCTGTGCAAAGCTGCAGCTGCTCCCGTCTTTTGCAAGGCACAGATTGACCTTCCACCCTCCTCGTGCCTCAGTTCATAGTGGGAAGACAAACAGTCTTGGTTGGGCTGCAGGAGAGGAGTGAGGTTTCCATTTCATCTCTTTGGTCTCCCTGAGCTTGGTGAACAAAACTTCTTTTTTTTTTTTTTTTTTTTTTTTTTTTTTTTTTGGAATCGTTACAAAGTGCTTGTCTTTTCTGCAGGATGAACAAATCCACCACTCCCCCCACTAAAAGTGTCCTTTATTTGTGTTGAAGCAGTGTGTACCTCCCTCGTCATTTTTGGCCAAAGCAACCCCTTGCGTTGAACCTCATTTTGGCCAGCTGGTGTCTGGCTGGCCTCAGATTCAGAAAGAAAAATGACCAATGCTAGTAGCAAATGTTAGAAGATGCTTCGGCTTTAAAAAAGCAAACCAGTTTGTTCCTAGTTTGTATCGGCACAGAATAGTTCGATTCGTGTTTCAGAGAGTGGATATTAATTATGGCTATGTATAAACCCTGTTTGTGTGAACTTGTGGTGTCCATATTGTATACATATGAATGTTGTGCATGCGCTGGGGTCTCTTCAGAGCCTGTATCTCTATTGCTCTGGCTGCTGGAAGTGCCAGGTTTGCTCCTTTCAAGCTGCTCAGGATGAGGAAGGAGCCGGGGATCTCTCCGATGAGTTTTGCTCTCAGGCTTCACCAGCAAGAGCAGTGCATTAGTGTCACCTCCGATATCAGTGAATGACCTAGGAAAATTAGACTGAAAGAGCCAGGAGCTCTCACCAGTGATTACACAGCAGCACAGAAATGGGCAACGAAGCTGCAAGAGGTATGTGTGGCCCCAGGTGCTCCTCTGCTGGTGTGCCCCACTGAAGTGATAGATAAACCCAGGGGCTGCATGTTCTTCAATGACAAATTAAATCTTCCCCTAGTAATTGCCTGAAACGTAACTTCTGGTGTTTTGGACAAACTGAGCAGTTGCGCTGCTGCTTGTGCTTCTCCAAATGGCGCAGGCAGTGAGGGGTGCTTCGCTTGAGTGTACCAAATACTAGTAAGGCAAAGGAGCTAGATCCAATGTGCTTTTTTAAAAACAAACAAACAACAAAACAAAAACACCAGAGAGAGAGAGAGAGAACAAGTACAATGAATCCCAGATGGTCAGCCCAACTAGCTTGATGCCTTACCTCTTGCACTGACTAATAATCCATGCTTTGCAGGAAAAATAGATTGCCTGCTGATGTACTGACTCATAGGGGTGTTACGTGAGGGGGAGAGGTTCTCTGTATCCACGTAGCCAAACTGATTCTAGCCTGGAGCTTTGTCTCCAGTACAGGTGCAGGAGGAACCTTTGAACTGAGGAGAGCCTCCTGCACTATCCTTACTGGGGAAAAAAAAAAAGTAAAGCCCTGCATTTCCAGATGTGCTGTGGCTTCAGGTTGGGGTAGTCCCACTGCGGTGATTAAGAACTGTGTGGGTTTGCAGTACCAGTCCGCGGTGATGCTTTTGGAATTTGTTGTTTTATTTCAATCCTTCTGCAAAGCCTAGCTGTCATCCTGCTCTTCTGTTACTTTAAAAAAAAAAAAAAAAAAAAAGTGTTCAAAATGCCTTTTGTTGTGTGGTGGGTTTTTTTTGTCTGTTCAGCCCTGAGGAAACTTTTCTGTTATTACCCTCCCTCAGGTACATAGCTATTTACCTGTTGTTTGAAGGACAATATCACTTTTATGCTTCACGTACTTGAAAGAAAGTTAAATAACTCCTTTACTCCTTTTAGTTTGTCTTGGACTCTCTACTCCTAAGAAAATGTGAAGTCAAGTGGAATTGGGGAAGGGCTATATAGCAAGCAGTTTGTCCATGAAATGCATTTGTTTTTAATTGCCTCATTAAGTCAGGTTATGATGGATTATATGACCTTACTCAATGCAATCTGACATAATGGGATGCTGTCAGAAGTTCTGGAATAATGGATTGATATTCACTTGACTGGGGTTTTCTTGCTTGTGTTTATAGTTGTGTCGATCACTTGCAGTGGTTATATGCATTAAGAACGCCTTGGCATGAGAAAAGGCAAGGTCATTAATGCTTTTTGTCATGATTACTTGATGGGCTTGTTGTTTCACCAGGAATTAATGCCTTGCTGGTATCATAAGAAGGAGGCGTTGGGCTGTGGTGCAATGGGCTGGGTGTCAGGCTCACAGATTTCTGATGGTGCTTCCAGGGCTCTGTCCATCAGCTGTTATCAGGGATCACAGCCGGTAACAGCACAGCCATTCCCTGCAACCCCCAGATTAATTTTCAGCTGAGGATAACTGAGATATTAAATTTTTTGACTGGTGTTTAATAAACATGGCTTGAATAGGCCCCACCACACCGCACAACTGTTTCAGAGGGGGGTATAGCAAATGGAGGTGTCGTGTCCAAGGCAAAGCAAGCTTGCTTGGCAGCTGGGGCTGTCTTTGCTACTCCAGCCATGAGGGAACAGGAGCCCTCTTATTTCCTGGCTTGTGTTGGTGTCTTGTGTAATGGAGAGATACGAGAATATCCTCCTCTTTCTGCGATAGATGGGTTTTGTAGGTCTCAAACTGTTTAAATAAGACTTTTGGCCACCTAGGAGCTCAAAATATCTCCTCCAAAAAAGAAGGAGAAAAAAAACCATCCTCAGGTAAATCATTATGCTGCATTTGTTTTCCAAACCCTGTAAAAAAGAAAATAGCAATTTTGAATACAATTCCTTTTGCCTTTTCCATTTCTCCCTTAGAATCTCCCAGTTGTTAAATTAATTTTTGGATTCAACCCAAACTTATGAATATTTCTTTGTCCCTCTTCACTTATCCCTCTCTCCTCCCCATGCTTTTCCAGAATAATTTCCAGTGGATGAAGTTTTTGGAAACAGTATTTCCAAGTATAGGTCTGACTCACCCAGCACATCTTTCCTTAAATAAAATGATACTGGTGTTTTTTACATCGTGGATGGTTCTATTTAATTACCAAGAGCTGGACCGTTGACTTGGATGAAGCCCCACTATGTGTAAATGCTCTTACAAGCCTTGATTAGGATGGCAGGTTTTGACAGCTGAGTCAGCCAGAAACCTTGAAATACGCCATTTGGGGCTGTTTGTTGGTGATAATGAGTCTCAACTGCCACAGGCTTTATTCTTTTTTTTCAAAAGTTTAGAGCATTCTCCTTCATCAGGACAAGGGCATTCTTCAGATTCTCTTGAAATGGATGCGGCACTGTCTGTTCTCCTGCAGTGATCAGTGCTGCGGATATTTGTGAAGGAAAAAAGTGAGATTTAGGAAGTGTTTGGAGATAAGGTTATTTGCATTAAAGCTCACTGAGAAGTTGATTTCCATAATAATTTTTGAGGTTTGTGGGACAAAAATGAATTCTGAATCAGAACATATCTGAACTTAAAACTTTTCCCAAGAAAGTGAAATTTCACAGTATTCCTCATGAAAACACTGAAATGTGTTTCCAGGAGAGTAGATTGCTGTCTGGCATTTCCGTGGGACTTTGGCTGAACTTGGTGTTGTTCTTGTCAGCTTCGTTTGAGCTCCTCGGTGGGAGGCGGTAGGAAACAGAAAATTCATGTCAAGTCCAATTTGCAGTTGTTGGGGCTTGCAGCCTCTGCGGCTCTGTGGATCCTTGTGCTTCCAGGCCAGGAAGGAACTTGCAAGTGTCAGACAGGGCTGAGCAGGCTGTTTAGCCCCACAATTAGTTCGGCCACCGTGGCATGTGCTTGTAGCTTATGAAGTGAAAACACAACCGCACGCCCTTCTTGTTCAGCCTCCAGCATCCATCTGATCCAGACTCCCTGCACAGCCTGATCCATGAGACAGCTGACTCCATACCTCCTCTTCTCTCTCTTCCCTGTTGAGATTGCCCTGACAGACCCTCAAACCAGTCTGTTTCTGAGCAATGTCTATGTTGTGGCTACAGTGGACTTGGAAACCTTGGAGAAATGCAGCAGAGCCAGGCAGTGGCAAGGCTCCCATGGATGCCTGTGAAAATGAAGCTGCTTCTATCAAAAGTTTTCTTAGAGCCTTCCAGTCCTTTGGAAAAGGCATATATTTCATCAGAAACCTCCTTTATTTCTGTTTCTACTCTCTCTACTCATCCATCTCCTAATCCCCACTCTTCTCTTTGCTTCTTCCTTTACTTCCATCCTGAAGTTCTGGTACCAAGTGCTGGGCTGCCAGCCCCTCGCAAGCAGCCAGAGTTGGCATGTTTTGGGAAAATGCAAGCCCATGAAACAGCATGGAAATGTGAATGCTTCTCTAGGGGCACAGAGGAAGCCACAGAGCTAAAACCTAGACCTGATAAAATCCAGGGAGCTTTTACTGTAATGAAGTTCTTTAGCAAGAACTGTTGTTTGTTTGGAGTTGCTGTGCGGTGATTATTTTTTCAGTAAGAGCTTCAGCTTCACCTGGGTTTATCTGTAGTGATTACAGGACTGAACCTAAATGTCTGGGGAGAATATGCTAAACTTCACTGTCGTTGGTGACAGGCTTCAGTAATACCTACCTCTGCAAGCCTAGGGGTTTAGACATATGCTTTATTTGGGCTTCCTGCAAATTACACCCCCAAGGAGCTTAAGGGAGTGAAATAATCTGTACTGACAGTGCATGGTGTGGAAATGTCCTTCCTTAATCATCCTGCTGATGCATGACTTCAATGTGGAAGCAAAGGCAGATTGATGGCAGAGAGCAAGTGCAAATCACACTGAGGTTTGGGTTTGACCTAGAGTAGACACTGGAGAAAGTAGTAAATGGAAGAGGGAAATTTGATCTAGAAATGTCATTCCCTCTGTTTCTTAACTGTCAGAGATGCTGGTGAGGTAACTCAGCTTCTTGTACCAGAAGCACTGCTGTGTATTGCTTTGCTTTGCAGTGCCATCTTTTCAGAGTATTTTGTTTCAATTCCCTTAGTACCTGACCAGGAGAGCTGTGCCTCTGAACAGCTGTAAGAAGCCCATGACTTCATTTCCAAATGGTGTCTCCTGAGAATATTAAGAAAGGTGAGGGGGTTTAGGAGCAGTGAGGTAGCCGCTTCTTACTGGGGATGGCAGCTTCAGGGGTCAGGAGGCACTGTAATAGGGAGTGGTGAGCCAGCTGGGAAGCTCTGGCATGAAAGCTGAGATCCCGGGTGGAAGCTGAGGGAAGAGGGGGAAGGCAGTGAGAAACTTGGGAACAGCTTTCCTCTTGTAGCCATCATCAGAGCTGAGCCACAGGAATCCTTACTCCTTAATTTGAAGGAGCGAATGAAATTGTTTTTCCTTTTAAATAAGCTTAGATCCCTGTACTGCAGCCCTGATCACTGTGCTGTCTGAGCGCTTTGAGGTCTTGAATGTGTTTGCATTCTCAGGAGCATCTTGATGGTGGAATGTGCTCTTATCCCTGTTATTAGCTGGGTGGTTGAGGCAGAAGTCCTACTGATTGCAAGGGGTTGGCTTGGCACCATGTGGCATGGCCCATCACCTCGCACAGGTCCAGAAGTGATGCCATTCACCTCTCCTATTGGTAAGCCATGGACTTCCCTGCCAAGGAAAGGAAGGGTGTTTTGGGGCCAGTTGGCAGCTCTGAGGTCTCTCCATGATCTGGCCAGAGGTCCTTACAGCCTGAGCCATCTGCTGCTTGCAGGAGTCTGCCTCTGGCCTCTGTTTCTTGCTTACAGCAAGGCAGCGAGAGCTATTTCAACTTGAAATGCTTGGGAGTAAGCTTTGAGAGGCTGATTATTCACAGTCATGCCTGACACTACTGGAGAATAGGGTAGGGTTTGTTCCTTTTCAGCTTTCTGATCTGCAAAATAATAACCACATTTGTCGGTGTGAATCCCCTGCGAGGCAGTGAGCTCGGAGCCTGCGTGTGAGGTGCGGTGGTAGTCAGTTTGCCTGCAGAACAGATACAGTTTGGGAGGTGGGAGAGCAAACTGCCCACCTCATCCCACTGAAACACGCCAGTTTGTCAGTATGTCTTTGGTCTGCTGCAGAGTAAATCTCTTCCTAGTTCTTATGAGCTGCTGAATCCCTCACCTCCATCTGAACTCCCCACCGAAACACACACCGTTTGTGAGAAGGGCTATATTTCACCAGGGTTCGGACTGAGTCCCACATCTCATAATCAAACTCCCCGGCAGTTAATGCCTCTTCTGCATGGCACCTTCAGGCTGAATTCAGACTGGCAGGGAAGCTTCCAGTTTCATTCCACTGATGGTTCTCCAGCCATCCTGTCTTAAAAGATGTGTGTGTAACTTGACTCTGTTTGCTGTTTCTTACGGAGTGATCTCTCTCAGTACTGTTTCTTCTTTCTACTCCTTCACTTACGAGCCTCAGGGATTCAAGTGAAAGCAGAATTTTGGACCCATGTGTTTGTATACCTTTTGCCTCTGTGAAGGGGTAGAGATCATCCTCCACTAAGAAACCATCGTTACAGGATCAGTCCTTTTAGACTTGGATACGACTGTGCCACTTGTGATACTTTATACTACTGAAAAACTCCATATTTCTCTGGACTTGCTTCCTTCTGCAGCTGTCTGCCAGCCTGCATTTGGCACAGGATCAGAGTCGTCACCTTTCCAGATTTTTTTATCAAACCAGAACAAAATTTCAGAGGCTATAGCATTGGGAGTGCTGATAAGCATGAAAGCATCAAGTTGTGGCATTGTGGACCTGAAATTAAACAAGTAGTATCTTGACATGCAATGTTCAGACTTTCACAAAACAAGACCGAGAGTTTTGCTTTAACAATTTTATGTTGGTCTCTCCATTTCCCTTTCCGGTAGAAAACTGTCTACCTACATGTTCCTGGGCTTGGCTGCAGCATACATGTGGGTCTCTGCTAGTCCCAGGGACACCTAGGAGATGTGTCAGTCATCAAATGTCATTTTACCCCACTTTTTCAGGGCTGCGGCTCTCACCCTACCTCGTGAGGCTTGACAAAGGCTATTTAATGGTGCTGTTACGATTGCACAGCAACTTTCAGAGGCCAGAAGGGCACTGCAGGTGCTGGAAGATCTTGTGAACTACTATCAAATAAGTGAAAGAAATTTAGGTAATTGCAGGAAAGGAGCTGGGAAAGAAAATGTGCAAGTTAGATAAGTTCATATTTTACCCAGGCATGTTTAATCATTTCCCTTGATAAATGGCCGCCGTCTATTCCCCGGTCTCAGCATTGTTATTGTTACAGTGAAAATACCGTGGCCACTGTCAGGCACTGAAATTTATGTGGCTGGTATGGTTTTTGTTGTCTCTACAGCAATTACAGCCCTTTATTCATCCACAGATATTTTTGAACAGATATGTGTTTTCCTGCCCCAGAAAAATAAACAAACAAAAAGCCAAATCTGCACCTGATGCTTTTAAATTGGGAAGCTTTTTAAAGCTATCTGAGTTTTTTTTTGAGGGGGGGCAATTTTAATTCTGAGAGCACATTCCCTTGAAATAAGCATGAGCTTAGCGTGAGTGATTGGAAGTAGCTGCGTGAATCCTTAATTGCTCTGCCAGGCCTGTGCTCTTCCATTGCTTGAAGATTTTGAAATCCCCAATGTTCATTTCTGTAGCTGCAGTCAAGCCGGTAAGATGCTGCGCACAGGTGGCAAACCTCCAACATTATCCTTTTTCTCATTGCCTTGATTTATTGTCATGTTTATTATTTTGTAGTAAAGCCAAAAGCCCAAACTAATTTGCTTGAAATGCAGCAGTTGCAAGACACCAAGCGGTTGTCTTCTCAAAAGCTTCTCATGATCTTTGAAACAGCTGGAAAATACCTAAGGGAAGGGAGTTAAGTGGCAGGGCATCAGCAGAAACTTGCAGGAGGGGATCAGTGCCACAGATTGGTGTTAAAACTGTTGAAGACTTCATGATATGAAGCCTAACAGCAGTGCTGCATGGTGTGATTAATAAATGCAGCAAGGGAGATGGTGTTTTGTGCTGTCTTTAGCCTCACTAACCCTAGCAGAAACTCAGACTTATGCAACAAGCAAAATATATTGTGGTAGAGAAGGATCAGGCAAGGGCTTACCGGTGAAATAGTGCTTGGAGTAGGATGCATCCCCTTGTTTTGGAGGCATTTGCTCAGTGTTGAACAAGGACATGGTGTCTCTATGGTGTCTCTCTCTGCTGCAGCAGACCCACGTGTTGCATGTGATTACTGAGAACCATGCTGCAGCGGTTGGTGATGTGTGGGTTGACCTGTTGGCTTTGGGAACTTACTTCCAAGCACTCCCTCTGGAGAATGTTGCCTTCAGTTTTGCCTGAGGGCTGCCTGCCAAAAAACCAGGCCAGAGGTCTGGGTTTGCTTAAATCTGTCAGCTGTGACTTGAGCGGCCCGGCATAGGCAAATAGGTCTGTATTTCTGCATCCCTTACTCCTTAGGGTCTTCCTGCTGAAAACCTACCTCCCTTTTGTGTTTGTGGCAGATGCGCCACACCTACGTTTTATAAAAATTAAGGGCAATAGCATTGACTGCTTTCCTGTTTGAAATCACCTGGGATGCTCCAATGCTGTGAAATACCTAATAATACTGCTGGTTAGGGAGCAGCCTCTTCCATGGGGCGTAGGATGGCTCTGCTGTCAGGGGTAGGATTAAACAGGAGCATGAAGGAGAGGAGGCTTGTCCAGGCTGAAGTAGAGCAGGAGGCTGTTCTCAGTCTTGTTGGGCAAGAGGCAGCCGCCGCGTGCTGCTGACTCACGTAATGACCCTTGTGCTAATGCTGTTCCCTATCATTTAACACAAAAATAAAACTGCTAAATTGAGACCAATTGGAAACATGCGTGGCTTGCTTTGGAAAACACTTAATAGCTGCTATACTTTAACTCTAGGACTGTGATTGGAAAAGGAGGGAGAAGTAAATAGTTTGGATTAGCTTAGCAATATTAAACTGTTATTATTGAACTTTCCTAAATTCTACCCAAATCTTGGCTCAAATCAAACAGCTTCAGATAATTTGTGAGAAGCAGAAGGTGAAGCTAAGTGGGAATAGGACATGAAAAGAGTGTGTGATTACCTGAATGGAAACCAAAGTGTTTCCAGTACTCATAGTAGTTAGTGAGTTGCTTTTGAAGGATTTTTCGCCCCTTAAATCCTTAGTGCTTTGAAGCAGCGATTTTGGCCTTCAAATGATTAGAGAGCAACTTGCTGCCCTGACTGCAGAATAAATTTTGAAAGCAGTGTGAGTGCCACTTACAGGATTAACAGCTAGGCTGGCCATAAAGCAGAAATCTTTCCAAAACAGGTTATTAAGAGATCTTATGATTACTTAATCATGAAAAAGTAGCCTACAAGGCCTGGGTGGTTCATGGTGGCTTGTCGCCTTTTATAGTGCCTAGCCAGACCCTGTTTTAAGAATGTGGACACCAACCTCTCTGCTGCAGACAGCAGCAGCTCTACAGGTGTTTGCATGCTAAAGCAGACAGTGACATTGCATCAAAGACTATTTTTCCTTATCCATGTGTATGATGGGCCATGTGATGCTGTGGCAGGTGGGAAAATGCAGAATGGGCTGAGCACAAGTAGCATCTGCAGTCACGGGGGACATGCAACTTGTATCTTTGGTCCCCGAGAGCTCATCTTGGCAAAATGCTTTACGTTGCACCATGCTGCCTTGCTTTCCTGCTGCTCACTGTATTGCTGCAGCTCTCTAAAATATTAATTAGATGAGAAGGGGATCGCCCTCAGATGACCCTCTATAGCATTGCTTGCTGGATTGAGAGTCTGGGCTGCAGTACAGCCCCAAATCTGTGGGGTTTTTTATAGGAGAAGTGGTAATGGTGGCTCAATATGGACGACAACTTGAATTGGTTATGTCAGCTCTAACTAATGACATTGAAGACCAATAAAGCGACTCTTAGAGTGGTTTGGTATTATTATTCTCATTATTAATTATGTAGACATGACAGCAGCATTAGTGCTAGTATTAACCATCAAAATAAAATGGAATTGTACTCATAAATCTCACTGATGAGGAATATGTGAAGGATTACAGCCATTCTCCAAAGGAAAGGAGAGGAAATGGAGTGAGTCTGGGGTAGGAGTGAGATGGAGGCGGGGGAAAGTTTGGGGAAGGATGCCAGTATACTGAAGGCTGTGCAAAGAAGGAGCCTGAGCCAAAGGGGAGCAGGACCAGGGGTAAAGTCTGCCTCTGCCCTGGGTGGATAAGGTTGGGTTCTCCTGCACATTAGCAGGAATTATGGACCCCACCACCCTTGAGCCTTGCTGCCTGCATAGTGCTTCCCCCTTCCCTTTGGGACTCTGCTGCTGGCTTGATACCTAATCTAGGAACTACTGCAAAGGGTTTATCTGTTGTGCGAGGCTGGGACAAGCACCCTGCGCATCTCCCAGGGTGCTTGTGAAAGCCTTAACACCTGTGAAGAGCACGAGGATTGCAAATGGCAGAGACCAATGCAAACTGGGACGAGCACTTGCCAGGAGCAGGCTCTGATTTGGGTGCTGCCCATGGACAGGAGGAAAGGGAAGCAAGCACATCCGTCCTGCCCTGGAGGGGAGGCAGGGAGATCCTTGCTCAGCAGAAGAGCTGCCTTTGCTCCTGGGTAGCTGAGCCAGCTCTGACCATGGTAAACTGCTGAGATGAGGCAGTGCAAATTACCTCCTGCCTGGGGGAAAGGTGGAAGAAGAATTATTACGCCTCAGAGGGATGCGTGGGAACAGCACAGTTTCCTGGGGTGGTGCAATTTGCACAGTGCTGCTTGTCTGGGGCTATGTCTCATTAAAATCTGGGCCTTAATGAGCTGAGAAGATGGCATCCGCTAAAGCTTGCCGTTGGGGTCTGCTCTGCGGCAGTGCTGATGTGGCCGCTTCTGGGTGCGAGAGTTCAGGCCTGAAAGGGTTAATCGAGGCTGGTGGTGGCTGTTGCTGGTGGGCTATGCTCTGCCCTGTGCTGGCCTTCACATGGGGGTGGTGGGCGTGGGTTGCATCTTGCTCAGCTGGGAGAGTAATGGCTCTATTTATAATGCCTTAAATGATGTGCATGATAATTTAATTTGTATGTCCATTAATACTATCTACTACAGGGTTTGTTCTTAATTATATTGCTCTAAATGGAGTTTTAGGGGTATTAATGGGCTCTTGGTCCTGCTGCTAGGCACAGTTGTGTCCATCCCACACATGGTTGCTTGGAGAAGGACCTTTCCGTTCCACTAACCCCACTGCCCTGGTTGGAGAGGGCTCCTCCTAAGCTGACAGTCATTGCCCCAAAATCACCTTTCCTCCCTGAAATGGCCAGGAGACAATCATGATGGAGACCTCCTTGGCATCAGTGTGGGAGATCAGACAGTATTGACTCTCTCTGCAGGGCCTGAAGGCAAAGGGGTCCTGTGGGACCTGTAGCCCCAGGGCCAGGAGCTACCTCAGCTCCCAAAGTTTTCCAAGGGAAGCTCATCCTGCAAATAGGAACTGGGCACCGAAATACCTTTGTAGGTTGGCCCAGGGTTGACCTGACTATTAGTGAATTGATAATCTCTCTCTGTCATTGGTTCCCATGGGTATGAGTGGGTTAATAAGCAGCTATCTTAAGTCATGTCTCATGGTCTGGTTTACAGCTGAGAAGCCAGCAGTAAAGCATCTGCCTGACTCCCAGGCAGCCTTTCCCAAGCACACAGGGTTATTTTCTGCTTAGCCTCCTGACTCTGAAAACTGTCATTTACCAAACAAAATGATTGTTTCAAGGAGAGCGCTCTTCTTACCCCTACCCGTGCTTCGGTTTGCAATGCCAGGATGGCAGTAGTGGAAGGGACTCTGAGCTCTCCATCTTTGGAGATTGCCATGGATGGGAGATCGTGTCAAAGCTTCTCACACGGGGTTCTTGCATCCTTCTGAGTGGTTTGGCTGGTGCCTGAGAGCAGCTGTGGCCGTGGGTGGACACTGCAGGCTGTGCGTTGTTGTCCATTAAAGTCTGTTTAAAAATATCAGAGGGTCCTTTAAAAACATTTAGAGGCTCTAAATTATTTGAAAAGTTTAGAGAGCCTAAGCTTTTGAAATAGGGAGAGAAGCTATTTGCAGGGATGTGTTCAGTGGTTGTGCTAAAAATGTCTTGACTAGCCACTTCACCTCGCAGTGCCTCAGTGTCTTCAGGAAACTGGGGAGATTACTTGCCTCTTTCCAAAGATGTCAGTGAGAAAGTGATTGCTGAAAGGTGCTGGATAAATGTGAATCATTATGCAAGTCCAGGAAAGTCAATGTTCTTTCCTATAGACCGCATAGTTATTTAGCGTTTCTCATAGATGCAGATATTATTTGCTGTCTGCATTAGCTATTTCTAATCTTTGAAATGAAGCCAGAATTCTTTAAGAGTCACTGCTTTTTCTGAGCCGATGCTGGCTCTTTTGCCTGAGGAGCATTTGAAATCTGCCAGAATGCATGTATTGTTGAAAACAGAAATTGAAAACCCTGTACAGGATCTGCTGCCCCTGTGAGTTATGAGCTTTCCCAAGTCATCAGGGAGAAGAAATGCCTGCTCTGGTTGTCTGCAAGAGCTGTGGATGGACAGAGGCAAGAGAAATCCTTCCCTCTCCTTTCCCCCTCCTGCCACCACCCAAAACTCTCTCTTTGGGTGGAAAGAAGCTTTTGACAGACACGCATGCATACACACTCGAGCGCTTTCGTGCCTCCCAGTGACCTGCCTGCTTCTAGCTGTCCCTCCTTCCTGGGGAGCTGGAGCTGCTGAGACACAGGAGTCGGGGAGATCCCGTCCTCTCTCTGCAGCTGGGAGACCAAATGAATAAAGTCAACAAGGTTTTGAAGATCCTTAAGAAGTCATCAAGGAGGAGGAAGAGATGGAGAGAGGAGCTGAGGGTGGAGGAGGAAGGGGAGAGCCGGGAACTCTGTGACCCCGGTGGTTTGTGCCGCCTGCACTTCCTTACTGGTGGTAAGGAAACAGAAATGCTCCTGCTTGCCCGGAGATAACGTGCCTGTTTGATATCCATTGCTTACATGACAGGAGAGCTTCCTACAGCCAGCCACTGCTGTCGTGCTTTTCAAGGGCTGAAAAATATTGGTGGGAGAAGCGGTAAGGGCAGGGAACTGGGACTCCTGGGTCTCCTTTATAAACCTTCCCTTGCTTGCGAGGGCGGCATTTTGCACATCTGTGGAGTGGGGACAGCAAGGAGTCTTCTTTCTGGTGGGATGGTGTTCCTAAAAGTGCAGGGAGAACATGTAGCTTGTGTGCCTTTTGAGATATTTAAGCCTGGATGTTTATTATGTATATTTGTGCAACAGAAAAGTAATGGGAAATGAACAAATTTAGGTTGCTGTTTTTCAGAGGGATGTTTTTGTCTGCAAAAGTGTGTTACGGCCAAAGCTGATCTGGACCCAGGTCCGTTATATCCATCCTTATCTTCCAAACAAACTATGCTGTGGCTGTAATATCATTGAAAATGATTCTGGTTTTCGTCTATCTATAAAAAAGCCAAATGAGAGAAGCCCGGAACGTGAAAAAGGGACACTTACAGCATTCACTGACATGTCCCCAGCATGCCTGAACTCTCTGCTGGTGGCTGTGACCCAGCAGAGGAAAATGTGAAGGGCTGTGCACTTGGCCATCAGGCTCGGCTTCCCTCATTCTGCCTTGCCAGTGTCCAAGGGATATGAAGCGCTTATGAAAACTACACTTAAGATGAAACTATGCTCATGTCTAACGTAGGTCACTGTTCTTTTCACTGTCATGTTTGGTAGTTTGTTTGCAATAGTATTGTTGCAGTTTTTGAACATTTTACAGGCTCGCTCTTTTTGTTTCTCACCCACCTCATTCTGTTGAGCTGCTTTTCTGACCGTGTCCTGGAGCGTCTAATGGCCCCATTCTTATAGGACCCCGGGCAGCTGGATGGCTTCATTTACAGCTGGAGACCTGGGGCACAGAGATGTTATTGGGCTTGCCCAGGGTTACAGAGATTGGGGCAGGGCTGGACGTTGACCTCTCAGCTTGAGGCCTGAGCCAGTGCTGTGATAAGCAACACTAGGGACTATCCTGCTCTCAGCTTCCGCTTCTACATGAAAAATGCTTTATGCTAAAAATCTGCATTGCAAAGGTGGTTCAGATCAAATGGGTGAGTGGTAGAAAGCCAGCAAATACTGAGGTGAAGGTGACACGCACAGCTCAGACTGTCCCTTTGTGCTTTTGTGTGTAATGCCTTCTTTAATTACACGATAGCAATCAGGAGATCATACCCTAGCGTGTCTTGCCATCTTTCTCTTTGACCTGGATCAGGCCTAAAGCCAGCCAGCCTGGAGGGCGTTTAACTGGGTTGCCCATAACCCCAGTGGGATTGAGCCACCGGAGGATTCTTTAGCAACCTCTTTCTTGGGTCCCTCTGAGGTCTCCCTGCTTCCTTCAGTCAAGCTATGGTGGGAACAGGATATCCTTCCTAACTGGGTCGTCTTTGCTTGTAGGATTTGATTTAATTTACTCATCTATTCTGCTTCTTCATTTCATTTACTCATCATTCTGCTTCCAGTTGCCCAGACTTTCTCCTGTCTTACCTCCTCAGGTAGTTCAAGAGTCTGAGATGTGCTTTTGCCACCATTTTTCCAGTGAAATATACTCAAATATTTTTGCTTAAACTTTTAATTATATTTCTTACATCATCTTTAGTTAGAAATTGATCAACAGATAAGAAAGGAAATTAGAAACTTAAAATGTTTAGGTATCAGAAAACAAGGAGGCAGTGGAAAATGTTAGCTAGCCCTAAATTGACAGTTATTACTATTGTTAACCCTGTGTGTATTTTACTTTACCTTTTTAATAGGCAGTTGTCAGCTGGGAAAGTTCACACCCAGCCCTGAGCTTTCCTGCTGCCTGGGAACGTGGTCCCATCAGGGTTGAGTTTTACATTCAGTCCACATCCTTATAACCATCTGGTAAGCTTTTGGGTGCTGACCTGACAGATTGAGTGCTTTGGTTATTTTTTATTTATTTGGTTATTCTTTCTATCAAAAGAATGACACAGATCTCTTGAACCTGTAGTTAATGTCAGCCCGTATGGGCAATACTAGTGAGATGGTCTGGGTCCACCTCAGCTGGACATATGGAGTGGACCTCTCCCTCTGCGCTATGTGTCCAGGCTGCTTAGCAGGGAAAGGAGAGGAATTGGTGCTTCTCAACCCAAAATAGACACGTCAGACCTGTGGGATGAATTCTCCGGAGAGAGCCTGTTCCTTTCCGTTGAGTGTAAGGGAAGTATAAGTGACTGGCTAAGATGATGATGATGTCTCTCATGAGCTGACTTCTATGTGGCTTGTAGGGTTTTTGGGGCACGAATGTGTGACTATCTAGGACAGTTTTGGCCTTACTGCCTGGATATGCTTTAGGTGAAGAGCCCCTCTTTCACCGTCTGTGCTACTCTATAACAGTTTGTTAGCATGAGGCTTTGTAAAAAGCTGAACCAATGGCTTTTTTTCCTAAATCCAAGATAGGTAGTGGGTTAATGCCCCTTCTGCCATCTAGACAACAGTGATAGAGATGGATTGCCAGAAAAAAAAGCATCTGTTAAGGCAAATGGGGAGAAAAATAGTGCATTCCTGCAGTTGGGTTCTCTGCCGGCAGTTATTCCAGCAAGTTATATCTCCACAATAAAATGTAAATGAATGCAATCATTTATTTTGCAGCCTGGAGGCCTAGTGGTATGAAAAGATAAGAGAGCATTTTCCATTGTTTATATGGTGGAGGTGGCTCTTCTGTGTCTCCTACTGTCTCTCTGATACCTTGGCAGCATCTAAATGTTGCCTTTATTATTAAAAACACATATATGGGAGTCTAATATCTTAAACAGATTAGCATGGTGTTTACAGAAGCGTCAGCCAGCCCCGACTCCCCGCAGGCTCTTGGCATTCATGTGCCTTCTTCAGGAGCAGTGCACAGAAAGCAGAAATGCCATCAGCCAGCCCAGGACTGGTAAAAAAGCAGTTTGTGCAAAGACAAAAGGCAGGGAGCGATGGGCCTGTAACGTGTGTGGTTGTCGCTGGTCGGAGGGATGAGCAAGAGGGATTGGGGGATGCCGGCAAGCTGCTCCTCCGGAGGCTCCAGAGGGGGAACAAAGGGAGGGTGGAGAACAATAGGACGTGGCAGTGGCATTGAGATAATCTGTGGTCGTATTTAGGCATGTTTAATTGGCCTGTCAGTTTTTCACATCTCATGCATTTTCATAATGATTCCTCTTTGCCTCTCTTTTTATCTTCTTGTAGCTCCTTGGATTTCCCTGCGGACGGTCTCTCTGGATTTCTTTGTTTTGTCCCCCCCTCCCCCATTTCAAAGCAGCGCTGAGTTGCCTGGCTTTGTGATGTCTAAGCAGAAAGGCAGATTCAGCAAAGGGGCTGTTTAGGAAAATCTCATGTTATCCTCAACAGGGAGAAATTTGTTATGGGAGGGGGGATTGTCAGTGACCTAGAGGCATGTGCCGTCTATCATAGCTCTCTTTGCACTGGACTAGGGCTCTGAATATAAACCCACATCCCAATCGTGTGTAATGCTACGGGGAATTAAAATTTATACTGGAAACTTTTAATTTTTTTTTTCTCTAGTCCCTCTGAAAGCTAAGATATATTAATTCTTCTGATTTTCCACCCAGTATTGGCTACCTTAGAAATACAGAGCTACTCAACTTCTAGGTTAAATAAATACATTCAAAGGGATATTGCTCAGCCTTTCAGATCATCTGTGTTAAACTCCTACCCTTCCATTGCTAAGTGATGCCAGACCTAGTTGCTTCATCCTCCCACAAGAAATCCCCCAGGCACATAATTAAAACCAAGCCATCCTTGTAAAGCCACTGGCTGAGCTTACCAGAATTGTTCCTGCATTTCTTGTGGCTTTGAAGCTCATGAGTGCTGGGGCTTGGAGGGACGTGAGGACCCACAGAGATGCAGCCCTGGCAGGCAGAGGAGATCAGGAGCTGCAGTGATTGCTGACAGCCTTCTCTCAGAGCCGGTCTTGTCCCACCTGATCCCTGGGGTGAAGACAAACATCTTCAGATAGGTGCTGGGCCCAGAGTGGGACCACACCAACAAAAGAGTCCAAAACTACATGGCTAGGCTGTTGAAAGGGTTTGGATACTTTAGGTGCCTTTGGGCCTGATGAAACTTGATAGCCTTTCAGAAGTCTTATCATCAGGATTTGTGGGCTGGTGCTCTGGACATCATGGGGCAAAGCTCATGAGAAGCCAGTAGGGTGTCCTAGACCATGGGCAGGGAAGGAGATGGGAAGAGCTGCAGGTGGTGGAGGCCAGGGATGGGCATCTCCCCCTTACTTGCTTTGGAAGATGCACCTGTACCTCATGCCAGCAGAAGAGCAGCTGCTGTAAGGCCCTCTGTGTCCCATCAGTGGGGTTGTTTTCATGTGGCTTTTATGCGCTTTGTGATGACAGTTTATTTTGTGGCAATTTATTGTCCTGCAGGGTTGTCGCCTCTGTTTATATCCCATGGGTCTCGTACAGCAGTAAATCATTGCAAAGCTGATAGTTTAGTTTCCAGCCATAAATTCAGATGCTGAAAAAAGAGATTTGTGTATTCCTATGCCTCTCTTCTTCGAATGTGGCTGTTCATAGAGGTTCGTGTACCCCCAGGTGCGAAGATGTTGTTTGGTAAAAGTGGTGATAACTAAAATAGTGTCTTGAGGAACCTCTAAATAAATGCTTGCTTTTTTGTATGGGAATGCAGAAGGTGAAGTGATTTGGACAAGGCTGTACATCAGGGAAGGGGGAGAGACAGGAAGGGAAAAAGTTCCCTTTGGCAGAGCATTGGCACCAGGCTGGGTGTACGAGTGCTGCACTAGCTGGTCCTGGTTGTGGTCTGGGGACGGTGCTGGAGTACTGCAAGCAGCAGTCAAGCAGCTTGAGGTTTAACCTGCTACAGGTCCTGGGACAACTCTGAGACCTGGCATCCAGTGTTCTGCTAGTGGGAGCAGTATTGTTGCTGGTGGAAAGGGGAAAACCTAAGAGCAGGAATTAATGTGTGGCTCTGAAGAAGTCGGGGTTAATAGCATTGAGGCAGGGATATTTGTAGATAAAGGCAAAGGATACTGAGAAAGGCAACAGGCTGGAGACCCTAATAATCCTCTCTCTGCCTGTGCCCTACACTAGTGAGCGTACTGTAAATGAAGCAGTTATTAGCAGTTATGCTCGTATTGCAAGATATAAACTGGTCTATTGAGCTAGAAAGAGTTGCCCTTTTTCAACCTTTCGAAGTGATTTCCTTTGTGGTGACTAGCAGAAGGAGAAAGCTGTATTTCCTAAGTAGAGCCTGGTGCCCTTTCAAGGCCCCAGCATCTCTGATCTCCCTCTTTGCTGGTGGGGTTGTGGAGCTGCATTATTTATAGCTCCTCCTGGGCACCCCACTTGCATCTCCTGCAGTGGCTGCGGAAAGGGGATCGCTGGCGTACACTGGAGATTCAAAGGTGACTAAAAGCTCACAAATGGTTATGGGATTTCTAACTTCCATCAAAGACAGTTGTACAGAGAAAGCTTTTGATCAAACAGAATCAATCCATTGTAACCAAACATAAATTTTGCTGTGAAAATATTCTGTTTCAACGTTTTCCGCAATTAAACCCTTCTTCATCCGGACTGTTTGGTGCTAGAAATTAATTATCTGATAATATTGTCTTTAGAATAAAGACAAATGTTTTTGTGTCTTTGCTGAAGGCTAATATTTGCAAAAAGAAAAAGAAAGGTAGATTAATTCCTTAAATCTCTGTAATCTTGCCCCGATAACTATATTCTGTTACTGTTAAGCTTTCCATTAATTTCTGCATGCCTCTTTCTCACCTTTCATATAATGCTAAGCACTAGAGAGGGGCTAAATCAAAGTTGGAGGTTTCAGCTTTCAGAGGACTGATCAGATTCAAGCCAGTCCTTCCATCTTGGGGTAACCTGTAATAAACACCAAGGAAATGGGTAAGAGTGAAAATGTGTAATGGGACAGATGGTCTTTTTCTTCAAGAGCAAGTACGTGAATGCTTATACAGTTAGAGATGGCATCCACACCTCGCTTATCAAGTAGTGGCAGAAGCTAGGTATTTTAGTCCTTTTTGCAGCTGGATCTTGAATTAGCCTGTGGATGAGACAAGCACAGGTAAGCCTGGAGGCCAACTGCTTGATTTCCTAGGGAAGCAGAGACATGTGCTGCATTAACGTCTCGAAATACTCTGCAGCACTTGCTTTGGCAGCTTTTTTGCAGTTGAATAATAAAAATAAGTAAGCAAAGCCAGGCAACAGAGGAGTTTTAGAAAACTCCAGGCACCATCTTTCCTCTGATCAATCTGAAGCCCCACCTGTAGGGTGCATCAACACTGACTTTGGAGCAAAGTGTGTTCCTGCTCGTTCACCTTATGACAGGACTAATCTATTAATAAGGAAATGCAAATAGAGAGTGAGAGTTTCAGGCTCCCTCACTATAAAATGCACCTTTGATATTGTTTTTAGACATCAACATAAATATAAGGTATAGACTGAATTGTAGCCTTTGTGAAGGGCTGAGTTTGGCATTGCTAATTAGAAAAATGAACGTGGCAATTCCTGGATGAGGGAAATGTAGAGTATTGAGGTAGGAAAGTACTTCAGAAATAGGGATAATAAATGAAGTCTGAAGAGAGTAGACATGGGAGCTGCAGTTCTCAAAGTCTCCCTTGGCCGGCAAAAGTAAGTATCTCCCTTAGCGGGAAGTATGAAATTGATGGTAAGTGCTTTTCAAAATACCCCCTATCAGTGAGATTTCATCCATTTTTAATTATGCCGTCATGATGATAATTGCCATGGTTTAAGTATTTCCCAAACAAGTCTCTAGTTAATTATGGGTGCAGTCAATTCTTGGAAGAGTGAGCACTGGGCCGCCTCTGCGATGGTGGAGCTCTGGGCCTGATAAACATAGGGGCTGACAAATCTGCACCTACTGTCAAACGGAGTAAGAAAATCAAGCCTTGTGTGAGTGGAAAAATGCTTAAAGTAGGAAAAATTAATGATGAGTTTTCAGATGGATGTGTGCATTTAATTAGGACTGGGCTCAGTTCCCTACTCTGCTGTTGGCTCCCAGTCCAATACTGGGCAAGCCACTGATGGGCAAGTTTTCTGCCAGAGTAAACTGGTGTGGCTGTTTTGCAGACAAGAAAGCAATGCCAGTTATATGCAGCACTGAATGTGGTCATTAGATTTGATGGTGGACAAGGATAATTTAGCTTGATGTCCTGTAAAAACACAGGCCAAAACCTTCATCCATGTATCGCTAGTAACTTGGACAAGACCAAGGCAAACCTTCTGGTTGGTTTTCTGGAAGGTAGACATCTGGTTTTGATTTAAGGAGACCAGAATACACATAATGTGCTCTTTCCCTAAGTAATTTGTTCTTGTGAGTGAAACACCTTTACTGCTATTACGTTGGAAAAGGGATATGTCTATAACAGTTTAAAATAGAGATAATTGTACTTCTCTTGGCCCATTCTTTCTCTGTCTCCTCTACTCAAACCACACTCAGTATGATATGGGAACATTTGTGTAATGCGGGCAAAATGAGCCCCCAGATGATGTCTATATAAGCAACCATAATATTGGTGCAGTGTGTTTAATGATAATAATAAAATTCAGTTTCATGGGTCCTTAAGATCTCTTGAACACTCTGCTATTGATTAATAATCGTGTAACTTGGAACTTTTAATCTTTTGCTTAGAAAACAAAGTATTTTTTTACTGGGTGCTAAACATCAGTAACAGCAAGTCTACCAGCACAAACATGCTACTTAAAAAGGTACCTGTATTTCCTAGCAGCAACAGTACTGATTCTGCATGATTATTTCAAATTTCCCAATATAACATGTCTAAAGTGAGGCTGTTTAATTTCAAAGTTAAGCTGCATGTTGCAGTGACCGCAGCTTTCCTATCATCCTTTTGGGGGCTGGGAAGACCGATGGTGCTCTGTAAGTAACAGTTAGATTTGTGTGTTATCTTTTAAGTGTGCTCACAGTAAAAGACTGCAGCTGGCACTTAAACTGGGTAAGGAGAACCTGCTTAAAAGGGAAATGACTTTTGGCCTTTGGCATACTAACTCGTCTGGGGCTGTTACTAGCTAATTGCTTCATTAGCACAACAACAATGTAAAATACAGTGAGAAGACTGTTGGGAGTACATACATGAAGGCGTAGTGTGACCCCTGTCGAGGCTAGCGTCTGCAGGCAGCACTTGCAAGAAGCTCTCGTTCTTCTAATTGGCAGTCAGAGCGAGTGGCAACACAGCACATGGAGATAAGACTATTTTAATTTCTTGCTTCAGGAGACTCAGCTGTCTCCTTGGAAAGACTGATGCCTTGTCCATGGATTCGCAGATTGAACAAACATACAGTACCATTTAATTATTGAAGAACAGCTTCAGC
Organism: Gymnogyps californianus; assembly: GCF_018139145.2. Taxonomy (NCBI): domain Eukaryota; kingdom Metazoa; phylum Chordata; class Aves; order Accipitriformes; family Cathartidae; genus Gymnogyps; species Gymnogyps californianus. The sequence goes on from NC_059483.1 coordinate 11,523,920, forward strand.
ATTTCCTGGCAAAATAAACTCTGGTCTTAGGCTGAATCCCGGCAACAGTGTTCCACTTGCAAAATCATGCTTCTTACCATGGACAATAGGCAGTACCACTTTGGTCACCACTCTTTGGGACAATACAGCTGTCATAACCCCATTTCCAAATGTATACAATATTTTTCTTGCAGTTAAATAGCTGCTGTTATTTACTACTATTGCAGCAGCATTTCCAAGTAGGGACCTGGCTTCTCTTAGGCTCTGTGTTGTGTAGAAGCAGGAAAAAAAGATGGGCTGAGCGTCAAGCACCTGAGCTTTTGGTTTGCTGTGGATGCTGATAAGACTGCAGCATCACCACTGAAATACTACCAGGGAAGAATATAAGAATACTTTTACACATGAATTGTTGAGATGTTTGTGTCGGCTGATAAAATAATTATAGTAGGAGGAGATGTCTAAGTAATACTGATAGGGCTCAAGTTGGAAGCTCAAAGAAGGAACATCGATGTGAGTGTTTACATTAGCTGCCTTCTTGGCTTTGGGACATAATCCAAATGCCATTCACCCGCTTGAATTGTAGAAAAGTGCCCATAAAATCCTACACATTCAGCCTTCCTGCCAATCTGGAGTGTGAATTATGGAGAGGACAACTAGGAAGACATCATCAGCACATAGCTTTCACCCCTAGCCTTCACTTGTCTTTAAATCAGCTTCCTTGAATTCTAGTCTCAGTCTAATCTAGATACAAACCATTAGCATCTCAGTGGTTTGGGTTGGAGGTGCAGTCCCTGTGAGTGTTACTTTTGAAACTATGGGGTTGTGGTGCTTACACATGGCTGCATGCACAGTCTCAGCAAATGCGATGGTGAGAACTGGGCATTTCTCCAAAGAGCCTCTTGCTGGTTTCTTGCAGCTGATGCTACAGAGGGTCAAGGGTCTGGAGAAGTTCTAATTCAGGGAAATAATTGCACATAGCTTAAAATTCAACATGGCATTTCTCATGACATGGCCTCCTGTGAAGCTGGTGAGTTTGTAAAAAGTTGCACAGGATGTTCAGAGCATGTGTCAGAGAAGTCATCTGTGCATGCAGAAAATAAGAAGGGCTTTCAAAATACCGAGGGTGAAGGTTAATGACTGAAGCCTGTTTGTCTACTTAGCTGAACACAGTTTCATGACAGACTGTCACCTTCATAAGTTATCGTCAGGGTAATTAAACCTAATAGTGCCACATCAAACTTCCCCCCCGATGTTACTCCCTTGGAGGCCGTGGCATTACACGGGGAAAGCTGTAGCCATGCTAATTAGGACCAGGCAAGGTACCTGTAAAGCATAATTTAGACCATTTCCTTTTGGGAATTGTCTACTAATTGAGCATGGTTTCAATGAAACCGTTCATCATTCACGCTGTCACTGGGATCATTTATTAAGGGTAATCAGTTAAAGCAGTACAGGTGTTAGTGTGGGCAGAGCATCCTCTCCCAAACCTCTGTTATTGACAGTGTCAACACACGAAGAGAAACAAGTTCAGCTTGGCTTTGGCAAGCTGTCAGTTTGACCCCCCGGCCTGAACTAACAGCATTTTTTAGCAGCATTTTTGATGTAACGGGCACTGAGAGGCAATAAACTTGGAGCCTGGGGTCTGTTCAGTCACTCTGGGGAGGGGGTGAGCACCTTCTGGCTGCTGGCTACTCTGGTGCTGCTCTGCTTTACACGGAGGATACGGGTATTTCTGTGGGAATTCACACGTCAGGAAGGAGAGCTTCATTGCTAACACACAGCAGCATCCCATGAGTCTACGGGATATCTGATTTTTATAGATCAGCTCATCCTGAGTTTGGTTCAAGGCAGTGCTGTATTGGATCTGTTGTTTCAGCATTGATCTGACTTGCTTATCGAAGGCAGACTTTTTGTCTCCAAATGCTTTAATGCCTCATTTGGCAGATGTTATTTGTTTCTGTGGCTCTCAAAATGCTCCCAAACTCTTAGGGGGAGATCTGTTGTCTGCTAATTGCAATGGCTTATCTTAACGTGCACTATGGTATGAATATTTTTGAGCGATACCTTCAGTCTGTCATTGGCCAGTCTGTTTGGTATATTTTTACTGGACAGAGTTATCCAACAAAATCTGTTTACCAAGGGCAAAATATTAACAAAGTGCTGTAGTAAGAAGGCAGGTTGTTTCACACCTTTTGTTACTGATACCTGAAATTATTCCAATGAGAAGTTACTCATATGCTATTTATAGAGCAAAACCATCTGTAGTGAACTTTGTTTATTTTGCTTTCTTTTTAAATGGAAGACATATACTGCTTAGCCAGTTTAATGTAGTCTGATCTATAGTGATGATAAAAAGCCTGTTAGCCCAGTATCTGGTAATATCTGTTTTTACTTTTTGCAGACAATGTGTAAATACAAAATGAAAAGAAAAAAACCTGCAGTTTTCTCCCCAGAACCCATTTTATGGGTCTGCCCACTGACTGTACCTATAGTCATACAGAATTGAAGCAGATGTAAAGTAAGGTTGAAACATCCTTTGAACTGGTGAAGAGAAGCTGAAAATAATCTGAACAAATTCACAAAGGCAGTATTTTCAGTATTTGTAACATGAATGCATTCAACCATAACTGTACCTGTTAGTAAGGAAATACTGCCTTTTAAAATACATTTTAGTACAGTGTCTAGTTTTCAGGATATGTATTAGACACCTGGGATTTTGCATTATTATTCCTGAGGAAGGAAACAAACTGTATGGCAACTTCAGGGAAAAAACAAACTAATTTAATGTGAGCTCTACTTTGAATAGTTTCTGCTCTTTTAAGTTTGTTCTGATACATATTTTTAAATATTTACATGAATAGAAGACTCTTCTTCCTTACCATTTCTCCATAGTTTGCTGTTATAGAAAAAGTGTAATTATTGCCAGACAGATAAACGTAGCAGTACATACATATATTCTGAATACTGTGTATTCATTAATCACATGGTGTCTTGCTTTATTTTTCTGAAACTTGGTGTATATCTGTTTTCATTATCCTCTTGCATGGTTTGCAATGGATTCTATGGCTTGGCAGAGCCACTTCAAATACCAGACATGATAAATGGTAATAGATTTCCCATTATATAAATGCTTTTTTATCCTCTTAGTTTAATTGCTGCATTTCTCACTCCTCCTATTGTGCACTCTTGATGACCAGTGTCCCCACAGTCATTTCCTTTGCTGAAAATGAGGATTAGATTTATATGCGGGAGAGCTGAAAACACACTTGTTTCAGTATCAAAGAGAAACAGCTGCGTTTTGTTTGTGACTGGAATTTCCTCTGAGGGTAAAACCAATTGTCTTGGGACATCCAGGCAATTCCCCTGGCTAAAGAAGTTCTCTGAGCCTCTCAGAGGAGAGTAAACTGGATCTTAATATTCACATTTATGTCTGAATATGCTTAAATCCCAGTGATGAATCTAGAGAGAGGACAAAATGGCATGGTTCCTCTAGTCTTATTTGTAGACTGGTACTTCAGCATCATGAAAGCAGGCAAAATCTGGTGCAAAATGATATCTTGATTGGGAAAACTGTGTGAGTTCCTCTGCCACAGCTCCAGTGAAATTAATTGGAGATGCATGTGCTCCGTAGAGGTAAGAAGAAAAAGCAACCTGGACAGAGCAAGCAACTGCGCATGGGGAGCTGGGGATCAGCCCTCAGACGGTCTCAGAACTTGAACATTTGGGGCTCTGTGTGATCTGATCAGCCCACTTGGGCTCTTGCAGCTGTGGCAGAAGCAGGAGGAGAAGCTCTGTTGTCTGGCCCCATCCCTCAACCCATCGTCAGCCCCATGTGCATGATTCTCACGTGATGCAAACACGCTCAGGCTTTTTGTCTTCTGTACGAGGCTTTAAATACATACATCTAAATTTATCTATACTTAATATACACGTACACACCTGTCAGTGCTTTCAACTCTATATTTTAAAGAAAACAAGACGGAGTCAAGAAGAAAATCTCTCATGCTGTTACGTAAAGATTGATCTCTAAAGCACTGAGGGTTTATTGAGTTTCGAGGGTCTGTAATTGGAATTCTTGAATTTGAAATTTAGTGTTAGCTCCTCTGGGATTGCCGTTTGTGCTGTGCTGCTAATGGTGCCATGCATTCAAAGCAGCTCTCTTTTAGCTCTTTCCTTGCTGGAAAGCTTTGTGGGTCAGTCTGTGTTATGTTTTCCTTTGGTTCCAAACTTACACCTTTGAGTTTGAATTTACCAAACTGTGCGTGTGTCCTTCCAGCCTAAAAAGTGGGAGGGTGACCCTGGGAATTATGTGCAAAGACTCAGTGGCAGAGCACTGCTGAGATCAGGCATCGGAGGTGAATTATTCTGTGTCACGTCTCTAAGGGGCCTCCTGAAAAGATGCACTGTGTTGCTGCCTGCAACAGCTGGTCTGTGGAAACAATTTGCGACCTCCTAAGTCATCTCTGGGATCAGCAGAAATGTTGGCTAGAGAAGGTGCTCAGAGATTTTGTGTTGGTAAACTCCCAAATGTCCATCTATTGAGAGCAGCCTTTAGCCCTCAGGTATTGACTTAGTAATGGGGCTTTCTTCTATAAATCCGGAGTTTCCCAATGGGTTCCTGGAAGGCACTGTTGAGCTCCCCATGGTAAGAAGCAGTTGAGAACCACTTCTGCCATTGTCTGAATTCCAATATTGACAGTGAAGAATACTTTGCTTCAGCTGCTAAAAAGCACTGGGAGAGGCTCAGCTCAGTAGAAAAGGCCAACCAAAGTGCTACTCCTGGTATGATTTGGGTCTAAAAGTCAGATGAAAGGGAGTAGTAACATATTGGTCAGGCAGAGTCCTCAGCAAGTGTCCTCCCAGAAGGATGTGGGGATGAGCAGGGCTGGGCAAGGAAGGCAGTGAGGCCTGATGTGCCATCACCAACCCTTTCCAAGGTCCTTCCACCCAAAGAGAGTGGGAAGAGTCCACGTTTCTCTGTGTGATCCTCCCTGACTTGGGAAGTGTGCTGTGAGGAGATGGAGAAGAGCAAGAGGGGTATTGGGGGCAGAGTGTACGGGTGTATGATCACTAACACGTGTGGCTCAGACCTAAAAAGTGCTGCCATGGAGGGGCAAAGTACATTCCGTTACCACTGATGCCGCTCTGGCCCAGGGATGCGAGTGGGGGACTGTGTGGTCAGAGGATGGTTTGTGGAACCAGGGGCACGCAAACCACAGTCCTAATTTTTGTTGAACAGAGAAGATTGTACCGATGGAAGCTCTGCAGATTACTGTTTTGAGGCAGTATAGGGCTATGCAAATCCACTTTTACCCTGGTTTGAAAAGACAAATGAATATGACTAAGCTTTGTAAAGACTTAGTGGTAAACCTCTGCTGTTGTTCTCTCCCAGGCATTTGAAAGTCCAGAAAATTATTCCTTTGGAAATCTGATTTTCAGTGACAGCATGTGAGAAAAGTGAGATTGATATCAGAATAGTAAGCTGAATAAAAGAACAGGTAGCGCTGTATCTTCTCAACTAGTATGTCAAATGGCTATTCCTTAAGTAGATTTATTACACTGTCTCCAATATATTGTATATGTATTTCACCCCACTGTGCTGCCCGTATTTGACAGGGGGTAGCTTGGGGACTATGAACTGTGTCTTGTCGCTGTGTGACCCACAGGCTTTTGGTTTTTCATGTCTGCTTAGTCAGCAGACCTGGCTGGACGAAGGGACCTCTTTCCTTTTAGGTGCACCAAATCATCTTGTCATGCTGGCTTTGAGTCCTTGTACAGGTCCCTCAGACTCCTTTTTATCCCAAGAAGTAGGCCCTCTTGAACATTGCTGATCCCTCCAGGTGGGTGTGTTGGGTCTCACCAACAGTCCAACCCACACAGACCCTCTGGTGGTACCACTGGGAAGAAACCTTCGCTGCCTCCTGCAGCACGAGCTCCTGTTGAGGGTTTTTATGGGCTGACTTCTTGTGGGGACCCAGAGTGGTCCTGCCAAGAGTGAGGCATCCATTTTGCCTTCCCCTAAATTCCCTGGTAATTCTGCCTAAAATAAGCCTGGTGTTTTCTGTTACTCAATAACCCCTGCCAAGAACCAGCTATATCCTGGTATGCTGCCTGGGGCTGCCCGCTGTCCCCTGCTGTATGCAACAGCTTATAAAAACAAAAGCTCTCCAGCAGATTTGAAGGTGCAGCCCTGAACTGCAACAAGACTGCTCCATCCCCAGCAAAAATCTCCAGGATGATTCACCATCCCACTTCTGCAAGTAGGAGGTGGGACTCGGGATAATCAGGCGTGTTGTTTGGGGAGCTCATGTTCAACACGTGGCTTGTGTGTCCCTGGGATGGTGGCTTTGCTCTCAGGTCTGTGGGACATTGTCAATGGTTTCTGCAGACACAAAAAGTTCTTTTGCAGAAAAGTTTCTTTAGCAGGACTTGCGTTGCCAGGGCCATGACCAGCACATAGCCCCATGACACGTGTGCCGGTGCTGGGTTTCTGGTGAACTGGTTCTATAAAATCGAGGGCTTTTATCTCCTTTGCTCTGGTAAACTCCGGGTTAGCTTTCTGGTGAAGTGCAAACATGCATCCATATGTGCTAAGGAATAATGTTACTTTGCAAATGAATATGTTAATGTAGTACCAGATTCCCAGCCCTTAAGAGCAGGAGACTGGCGACAGGTTTATAAACATCAATGAGTGATTTTATTCATCTGGACAAGATAACAAGACAAAACAGCCCTGCGCTGAAAGTATTGGAAAGGGTCTGTGCCCCCTCTAGCTCTGTCTTTGCCCTCCTCCCCACAAAAACCCTTCCCTCTCACTCCCTCTGCCACTACATAAAGCACGACTCCATTTCACAGTAATCATAAATTAATTTTGAGCCAGCAGCCCCTTGCAGAGCCAGGCAGAGGTGCGGAGGGAGAAGCAGCACAGAGCTATGTGAGTGGAGTGCTGGAGGCTGTGGTCGGGGAGGATGTTTGCTGTTTCGCTCAAGTGCCGGCTCGGGGTGGTGAGACGGAGGAATAAAGGTACGGTGAGAGCGGAGCAGCTCACTCCTGCCTGCGAGAGGGACTTGGAGGGGACTTACTTGAACGTTTAGTTTTCCTTAGCTGGGCAGGAGGAAAAAAGCTACATGGTCTGTGATTGATTTTCACCCTTGATGCGCGGGGGGGAGTAGGATTATTTTACTTTCTTGCATGTTGTATATTTTTCAGAGGTTGGATTTTTTTTTTTTCCCCCATGGTCTCTCTGGTTTTTTTATTCTATCCATCTGCCACAGTTGTTATTGCAGTAAAGTAGATTTAGGTGTGCCTTGAGTCTCACAAGGTTTTCCTCCTCCCATGCAGGAGCTGTTACTTTGCAGGGAGAGGCACTTGGGTGTTTGCCGGACTCCACCAGACTGTTTGGGAGTCCTGATGTCTGTCCCTCCCCGCACCCCCTTCCAGGAGGGGAGTGGGGTTGAGAGGATGAGAAACCTGGGAGGATAACAGGGAGAAAATCAACTTCGAGAACATTTGAGGAGCAGTAATATTTTAAGTATATCTCAGAGTAAGTTATTCTGAGACAGGACAGAGTTTCTGTTCTCACAATCCTGCAGTATTGCATGTGATGAGAAATAAAGTTTTTTGTGCCGGACTGTGATCCTGGGGTCCCTTGCCCCTGGTTTAGTTGGGTGAGTGTTAGATGGTGTCTGAAATTCTGTGGCAGAGGTTGCTGTGGCTGCAGAGCTCCTGGCTCACAGGGCACTCTGCAGCCTGTGCTCAGTCCCATCACCGTTGCCTTTCATTTTTGAAAGGTTTGCATTTTAATGGGGCCTGGAGCCATTGCTAACCGCTGGGAGCTCTGCTCTTGTGTGCAAGCCCTTACTGCCAGCGGCACTCCTGCAGCACATCAAAGTCCTTTGGCGTTGTCCTGGTGTTTTTTTTTTTCCTTCCCCCTGCCCCTTTTTTTGGTTATGTTCCAAAGAAATAAAACTCAAGGGAAAAAAAAAAAAACCAAAACAAAACAACCAAAGTGATGCACAATGCAATTGCTCACCACCTGCTGACCGATGCCTGAGCAGCGATCCGCCCCTCCTGGCCAACTCCCCCCAGTTTCTATACTGGGCATGATGTTCCATGGTATGGAATAGCCCTTTGGCTAGTTTGGGTCAGCTGTCCTGGCCGTGCTCCCTCCCAGCTTCTTGCACACCTGCTTGCTGGCAGAGCATGGGAGACTGAAAAGTCCTTAACTTAGGATAAGTGCTTCTTAACACGCTGATGTTTTAGTTGTTGCTGTCAACATTATTCTCACACTAAGTCCAAAACCCAGCACTGTACCAGCTACTAAGAAGAAAATTAACTCTGTCCCAGCCGAAACCAGGACAGGCGTAACGGAAGACGACCTGCATCTTTATAGGGACCTCTAAAGAACAACAGCTTTTAGGGGCTCGGTGTAACCTGGATATTATTGATTTCAGGCTTCACTGGATGCATAAACTCAGCTGTTAGCCTCACTTAAGGGGAGAGATACTTACTTGCCGGTGCAGGGATCTGTGCATTGACGCATGGGAACTCTGTCAGGATACTGGCAGGAATGCAACTTTGGTAGCAAAGGGAAGGGCCTGAATGCAATGCATGTGTTTCTGAGGTGGGATAGACCTTAAGTCTGGGGTGCAATTCTTGTGCGTGACTTGCCTAGTAAGTAAAAAAAGTATTTGCTCAGATCAAGATTGCAATTCTATGGGACAGAGCTGAGTATAGAGCAGGAGCCTGAGGACTGCTACACTTGACATCGGTTATTGGGGTGCTAAGTGAGCAAGGGAGCACATGGGCTACGATTGCCTTGCTGTGCTGCTTCCTCTGGTGGGCGCGCAGGCAGTGCCAGGCACGCAGAGGCATCAGCAAGACGGTCTCTGTGCTCTTTGCTGCACACAAGGGCATGTTCACCCTGGGGTTACCATCCTGCTGTGGCAGCCTCGGAGCTGAGCTTATTTCAGATGTATGAATTTGTATGTGGCATCATTTGCCTTTGACAGTTTATGCTGACGCTTCTTTGTTTCTTCTCCTCCCTGGTTTGGAGGCTGCATGGGCTTCTCTCTGCACTGGAAGGAGTTTCATGTTCTCAATCAAACAGGGTGGCACAGGCAGGATTTCCACCTTCTAGAGTGATGCCTGGAAGTGCTTGGATAAAACACAGCCCTGGGGTCCTTTTTAGTGGGGAGATGCCAGGAGAAGATTTGGTGCCCTGTTAGTTTTTCCAGTTCTTTTTCCCTGGCATGCTTTTTTGCTCAAGCATCCTAAAGGAATTGGCAATAGTGTTGTAACATGAGGGTGTTTTTCTTATGCAGTTTTCCAGGGAAGTTAGGAAAGACTGTTCTGACACAGGGAGAGTAAGTGTATTTGTGCATGCGAAACACTGTGAAAATGCAGCCTGAGATTTTAATGAAGGTTAAAAAAATGTTATCCCTGTACTACCTGATAAAGTTTCAGAGGCTTTGGTTGAAATATTTAGAATTGACTTAAATCACCTGCATTTCTTAGTGACAGATTTAAATGAGAGAATCACTAATCCAATGCTAAATGGTACTGCTTTGATCAAGGATTAAACTGAGCTGGAATTGGCTTTTGGGACTAGAGCTTTGAAATGAACAGCCAGAGAGATGTTGTTACTGGTCTTCTATATTTTGGGACAGCTGATGTTTAAAGTACATCCCCAAAAGATCGAGCAAAAATAAATGATGTCTAAGCACTGTTGCTAACAGAATGAGCCCATCATGACTGGGCAGCAATCAAGGATGGAAGCTGGTATGAGTTATGCTAGCGAGTAATAAACTTTGCTGCATTTCCAAACTGTAAATGCTCAAAAACTATCTGTTGCATCCTAGGAGATGGTCAGGCCTGGTAAAAACATTTGTTATTTGGCACTAAAAATCCTCACCACCTTTGTTTCAAAGAGAGAAAGGAAGACATAGCAAGGGGTCTGCAGAGGGATGTGTGAAAGAGAGCGGCAGATACCCCAGCCCAGGTATCTGTGTGTCCTCTGGTCCAGGTGTTTGTGTGACCCTGTGTCCCAAAAACATGTGCTCTGCCTGGCTCTGCAGCTGGATGCCTGCTAGGGGAGATACCTTACAATTAAATTACAATCAGCTTTGAGCAGAAGAGGTAATGTGTTCAAATCTCAGCTATGGTGGCTGCTGGTAGTTTTATGTAGTTTTAAGTTTAAACATCCTCACGGAAATGAGGCTTGATCTCCCTGTATTAATTGCTACTCTGCTTCGTAACAGACCCCTTCCCAAAGGCTGGCACTTCTTAGGCAAGCTTTCCCCCAACTCTCTGCTTTCTGCTGTATTTTCTTTTCCTTCTTTCAAACTCCAGCTGCTCCTCCCCAGCTAATCCCCTCACTTCAGAGAGAAATTCTTGCTGTCGGTCCTCTTGGATTCTTGCTTTCCTTCTCTCGCTGAGCCCTTGAGCTTTTGCTGGCATGGGGAACATTCACAGTTAATCCGGCAGGCACTCGTTGGGCTGGCCGGGGGCAGGCAGCGCTTCCCTGCTGGCAGCTCAGCAGCCACCTTTGGCCAACATCAGCTCATACAGCTGTAGGGCTCCTCGCTCCTCTTCAAGGTCCCTTGGTCCTCCGCAGAACGTGCTATTGAAAACCCCAAGGAACAGTCACTTGTCCAATACAGTAATTAAACTTTCCTTAGTATTAGTGGGTTTATTAGTTTAGCTTTTCCATTGGAAAAGCTAAACGACATTAGCAAATGCTGTGGATGTCACATAACAAATGTCCGTTTGAAGGGTTGTTGCCCCCCACGCCTCTGTTACTGCCATGCATCCCGCTGCTGCAATTTCGATACGGCCGTGCCTGACGTTCAGGTGAGCTCAGACTGGACTATTTGGAGAGTGGTGGTTGGTGGTTGGCTTCCCTGCTAGCCCCCAATTACTGCAGCAAATCAACTGTATTTTATAAATAAGTAAACAGAAGTGGTGGAGATCCTAAATCATTAACCAGATACATGTGTCGGCCTGAAAAGTAGCAAATGAGGCAATTTAAAGGTGCCCTCACTCTTTCTTCTGCTTTCCAAAGCCTGCAGCCCAAGGGAGGAGATGCTCTGCAAGAGCTGGTAAGACCAGGAGCTGCCTGAGCCACCAGCAGCACACACCGAGGGGCCTGGACCCCACTGCTGTGGCAGAAGAAAAAATTTGGTTACTTGGTTTGAGATGCTCAAGCTTAAATCATGTTTATTTTTGTCCATTCTAATTCCTCCTAGTGTGTGGTGTGAATGATGTTAGAGTAATAAAAGTCATTTTGCTGTTCCTTTGTCAAAAGCTGTCATTTGGAACATGCAGGGCATCAACATTTGTAAAAGAAAATATATATTTTCTGCTTTCCTTTTACTTACCTCTGTGTTTTTCAGCCTTTTAAGCTTCACTGAGTCATGTTTACTACCTTTTTTTTTTTTTTTTGGACTACATGCTTCCTTTTACTTTTTGTTCTTCCTCTCTTGTGTTTGAATGGGAACTGAGAAAATAAGTAAGCAAAGACAAACCACCCTGAAAACCCCAGGAACAAACTAGAAGAATGTGCTCAGAAAAACTGTCAAATAGCGTGAGACTCGCAATAAAATTATCAGTTTTAGCACAGCAGCTTTTATACTGAAATCCAGATTTTCAAAGATACCACATTTGTGCGTGTAAGCATCCTGACTTATCCTTTAGACAGAAGTCACTGCGTCCTGTTTGGTGTAGAAAGATGTTCGGGTTTATTTCCATGTTTTTGTTGTGAACAGTGTCATGGAAATCAATCCCAGGAATCGGGAACAGGCTCTTGTGCCATGTTGCCTTCTCTGCTGTACAGCAATATTGCGCCGTAAAGTATCCTGGCTGTGTTTCATAGCAGGAAGCGTTTCTGCGACTGGGTTTCTGTCACCAAAAGACGTGCTTGCTGCAGAAAAACAAGAAATGTTTTGGATCTCTTGTTGACAAGGGCGGGGGGGGGGGGAAGTGGGTAAGCAGGTAAACTGTTTCCATCCTGTGGTGTGGTGCCAAGTCCAGGGCACCACACAGCAAAGTTAGAGTGAAAAGTCCTATGGAACATCTATTCCTGGAGGAGGCAGCAGTGGTTGTGACTGCGTTTATCCTCCAGGCTCAGAGCAGCTGGTAAAACAAAGCAGTTTTTATTTAGCGGATGAGCAACCAGCGCGCAGAGAAGCCAGACTTCTCCCCAAAATGCAGCCGTGGCGCAGAGGTTGAGCCCATGGTCTCAGAAACCTAAGGCTGAGCACAATGCTATAGCCCTCGCTTGGCCACCTTTTCTTTAGGATGATCGTTGCCTCCTAGGATTTATCCTCACCTGCATGTTTTATAGCAGAAGACGTCTCGGAGGCTGCTGTGGTGAATATTTATGGGGTAGTTCCTTCTGCAGCAATGAAAGCCGGGCAGTGGTGAACACAGGAAAGCTCCCTAAGCCCACACCACTGAGCTGACAGTGGCTGTGATTCCTCTTCTGTCAGCGTGGCTACGCTTCAGCCCTTTCCATATCTTATTAATAACTCATGATTGCGCATGTTTTATTTATGTCTGCTAATGAAGCCCATTTTTCAGCCTGATGCCGTAGCATCCCAGGTGACTGTCACCTGCTCTGAGTGCTGCGCGGTTCCTTCGGCCCCAGCTCATCCCTCATCTTCCTCCGGCTCTAGCGGCACAGAGGATCTTGGTCTCTTCGGGGGGGTAATTGAATGAAAAAGGGCTCTTGCAGCCCAGAGGCAGGTGATAAATTTTGCAGGGAAGCTGGTGTGCAAGGTAGTGTATCCAAGCTGGCATTAACCCTTCCTGCTGGAAAGGTACAGCATGTGCCGGTATCCCGAGGGCAAATCCTGCCCAGACCCCACATGTGTGCTTTGGTTGCAACAGGAATGAAAGCCCACCCTGCCTGGCTGTGAATACATTAAATGAGTGCAGTCGCGCTGGCCCATGCGACAGGCGCGCCATCCCTTTGCTGCGATGTGCAGTGAGTCCTGGGCTGTTTCTGGTTTGGAAAATGTGGGCTTTGTTGTCCCTAGCTATAAACTACTGCAAAAAAGGGGTGAATTCCTTGTGCTTCTTGTGCATTCCCCTGCATCCTTTCTGTTTTGCATATAAAACTGCATGGGTTGGGTTTTTTGTGTTATTAAAGCTAGAAATAGGGGTTGGGGACTCTTCTTCCAATACCTTCCATTTATGTTATTGCGATTAACAATTTGTGTGTGCTGGGGGTTTTAATGGGCATTTATTTTCTCTGTAACAATTACCCCAGCTGTCCCATTTGAGACTCGGGAAAAACCCGGGATGGTGAGAGCAGGCACTGGGGCATGTCAGGGCTAATGCACGCTGGCAGCACTCCAGAGAGCCCTGGGACGGGAACAGTGAGGGGACACTGCGGGTCAGCGTCGGAGTGGTGCTGGCAGAGCCATAGCAAACTGAAAAATTAGCTTTTTAGACTGACCCGATTCCTCTTTGCATGGTGGGGATAGGGTTTTCCCAAGAGGTAGCTGGTATTTAGGTGGCTAAAGGTGTAGGTAGGTGCTTATTGGAAAAAAGTAAAGAAAAAAAATACCCAAGCTCCCTAAATATTTTCATTGCCTGATCCCTTTTGATTTCACAGCCTCTTGGCAAGACAAATGGACTTGCAGCCCGAAGAGGCAGGAGGTGGTGTTTCCAGCAAGGCTGTGTGAAGCTGGCGGAGGGGTTTCTGTGCCTCGGACAAGGACATTTCTCACCATGTCCTGATGACCAGCAGTTTCAAGAATTGGGAGGGACATTCCTAAAGGTAGCTAGGAATTAACACCTCCTTAATTCCAGTAGAAGCTAGGAGCCTAGATAGACTTGGAATGCTCAAAACACTTAACATCCCACCTACATATCCCTCTTTCTTTAAACATCTCACTAAATGGGAAAATCCAATTCTTTAGCTTTTTTCCCCCCTCTATCCCAACCAAGAACTTTTTGGTTGAACTGCTTGTCTCAAAACCTCCCCCCCCCTTTTTTTTTTTTCAGTCAAGATGAGTATTTTCACCAAAACTGGCTTTCAAAATCAGAAGAAAGGCAGTTTCTGCTTTCCCCAGGGAATACATAGATAACGAATTTTTTTTTTTTTTTTAAATAAAACTAGTTGTTGGGCTTTTGACACTCTCTCTAGTGCTTGTGAGTTGGGGGAGTGATCTGCACATGCTCTTGCTGTGGTGAGTAAATGGCACGGGACTGCAGCTCTTGTTGGCAAGGGGTGACCTACAGTTCCCAAATGATGTGGAGAACCCCTTGCAAAGATAACCTGGCCCTTTGCTGCTGAGGAGACTACCAGACCTGTTACCTGGCTGTAATTAGGAAGCAGAGAGCCTGCTTGGGAGTTGAGAGAAACACATTAATGAGGATGGGGTAAATGAAGAGCAATGAGCTAATGGCAGAGTGGAGTGGTAAGAAGTGCTGGTTGAAGGAGGATTGCTGCTATGGGTGATGCACCATCTCATGGGGTGGCACTGGGAGGACAGAGGTACCTCCCAATTCCCACTCCATCACCAGCTTTTGCTATTTAATTAGGAGCCCCGTGATGTTCTTGGGGTTTTATCCATTGGGGTCGTTGGGTGAGGGGAAACAATGTTTCCATCTCGTGTGGTAGCAAGGAGGAAATTTGAAAACGTGTTTTTACAGCCCCAAAAGATAAACAATTGCCTGTCTTATGCAGGCAGACTGTGATTTGATGCTAAGCTAAAGATGGGAGAGAGAGCAGGAAGACCTGGCTCCTTCTGGGCACTGATATTGACTTTATACTTGTCTTCATCTCAGAGACCTGAAGGGTGGACGGGGCTCATAACTCACCTCCAGGCACATCCTCCCTCTGTCCTTAGGCAGTGGGTTTTTTACTGATCCTAGATTGTGCACAGTTGGCAGCCTTGCAAATTAAAGGCAGAACTTGGCAGGAGGACAAGGAGGGCATAGAGGCCCTGCTGATGCTGTTGGGACCATTTGCTGTAGCTCCAGTCGATGGGCTCCCTGCGAAGGGATGCGATGCTGCAGCAGTGGGCAACCTAGGTGATGGAATCAAGACCTTCAAAAGCAGTCTTGAGGAGTAATTTTGATAGTACTGACTGTAGCCTCATAAATTTGTTCTTATGCTTCTCTTTTGCTGACATAGAAATATGAATGGGGCATGGCGTGCGGGAAGTCATTTGCAGCTGTATTGCTGGGAGGTCTTGGAAGGTGTAGATCCTGTTATTGATCAAGGCTTAAGTGGAAGGGTTTGCGCATTGGATGCAGGGCCTTGAACATCGCCCTTTGCCCCATGTGTCCCCTGGCACAAGGGCATGTCACACTGATGCAGGGGCAGCCCCTGAGACTGAGAAGTGCTGCTGATTTGCATCTCTGGCTTGCAGGCTTAGCCAGGCGTTTTTGGAGAATGAAGAAAAATTTCCTTGACTCAGATGACGTTTAATCTCCTCTATCATATAGAGAAAAATCAGACCTTGAATTTGGAAAGCTGTAGAAGATCCACGAGGTCACCACTGACCAATGTGCAGAGGGTGTGAGAGAAAGAAATGCAAATTCAGATGATAGTGTAGTTTGATAATTACCATTTAACTATTTTTTAAATAAAACCTAGTTCGCCAAAGTTTGTAAGATGCAGTGAGCTCAGGCTCAATGTAAACAATATTTTTTGGATATTATTTCAGAATTAGCATCTTTCTGCTTATAAGGTGTGTCTGAAGCTTCTCTGTTTCCATTGTATACATGTCACCAGAGAGGGTTTGGATGTTAAAACTGTGGATCTACAGAAAGTTGTTTTCCCTGTTTAGTAATTGAGATACTTTCCTCCTGGCTCCATCCCTTACGTAGAGCTATGTGAGACTTTTGCCTACTTCTTCTAAGTCAGTGAATAACACAAAGTAGTCTGGAAGCCAGCATTTGAAACAGACGAGGAAATACCTTGATCTCCTATTCCCCTGCGGCTGTAGAGCTTTTTATCTGTAGCATCTCCTCCGTTGTGTACAGGCATCTGACTTTGATTTGGCACATTCCTGTGAGTATGCACACTTCTTCATTTATTTTGGAACTGACAGGGGATCTGCAGTAGGTTTGTCTGGAGGCCAGTCTGCTCCTGTGCCCCAGGCCCATGTCAAGGGAATTGGTGGGGTTTTTAACTTTGGCTCTGGTGGAGACCTGAGATAACAAGGCTACATATTAGCAAGGTATAAAGGTCTGTATTTTAATTTATATTTTTGTAATCTGGCCAAAAAAAGATGTTTTTATGAGTTACAGATACAAACAGAAAGCCAGACAACATTGGCTCTTGCTGTAGGCTGAAATTAGGGTCATTTTTCAATTAGTTCCAACAAATCTGGTGGTCACCAGCTGCTCTCCTAATGCAACAGTTAGCTAATAACAAGAAGTGCTTCTCTAGCTTTCCACTCCCTCCCTGATACATTATGCTGGCTCATTTAGCTTGGGTAAAAGGAGCAATCTGTCTCCTTGCAGGGTATGTTGGGATGGGATTTGGACAGGATCCCTCTGTTCACTTTGGTCTCTGTTGTATCAGCTAGTTGCATCCCACCATACTCAGGGGAAGGAAAATAGCACCATGTGCCTCATCCTCGGGTCTCAGTCCTGAAAAAAAGAAACCCCCTATTTCCATTGTTTTCTTTTAATAAGGCTTTATAAAAACTCTTCTCTAAACCAGCTGTGAGGCTGAGCGGGTCCAACACACTGGAGTCGGGGTTGTGTCCTTGCCCAGGCTGGCAGCCTAGTGCTGAACTTTTCTCCTCTACTTGGTTTCACTTGGATCCTGAGGGTTACTATAACCTAGTTTTTTGTGAGCTATTTCCTTTTCTCTCTCCCCCTCTTGCTCTCTTTGCTTTACAGAGTATAGCCAGATTAATCGCACAAAGCTGTGGAAATCAACGGCAGTGTGTAGTTCAGGGCTTGATAACTGATAGTGGGAGGGTGCAGGGGAAGAGTTGTGCCTCTTACAAAATTGCCACATGATTTGTCAATCCCCAAGACATCTGTCTGCATTTCCTTTTTTACAATCTATTTCAGGAAGCACAAAACCAAAAGGAAACTAACTGCCTGTTCAAATAAATGGTCTATCTTCACAACCAATACGCCCCTTCTCATCTGAGTGCATTGGACTGTAGAGGAACAGTCATGAGATAATATTTTCTCCTCATACACACTCTTTTTTCTACTGAGAAAACATGCCTGAGCAGAAAATGCGTGCTTTGGACATTTGTCCAGAATCTTGCAGTGGTTTGCTTCGTGCTATTGCTGTGACTGTGCTGCCTCGGATAGATCAGCATCCATTGCACTGGGGCCAAACACCAAATAAAAGTCATTAAAAACCAACACTTGCTGAGATATCTGTGTGTGAGCATACATTTTACCAAGGTACCTCAGCCTAAACATGAAGTTACCAAAGACTCAGCTTTTTCTATGAAAAGATGTAGCCTTTTCTCTGCTGCCCGGCATGTAACCAAGAGGAAATACCCTTTTTCAGTCAAAGGCTTTGCACGTAACTCTTGGCTTATTTTCCCCTCTCTGCTTGCTTATATCTTGTTTTGCTTAAAATATGTTTGCATATCTTTAAAAGTTAGTGGAAATTAGGAATGTAACTGGTATGTCTGGCAGTGAGGATGGCAGAGTCTCCCCATCTAATTTCTTCCCAGGTCTATTGCAACCCATGTGAAAGGTTCAAGAAATGGAGGTAGTTGGGGGTTTTTTAGTTAAAAGGGAGAGTCAGAATCCAGAGATCCACAGCATCTGTAGAGTTTTGATGTACCTGCCATTAGAAACTCCTTCCTGAGTTGAGGATGAGCTTTCTAACCACAGTCAGTCTAAAGACAAAGAGACATTTCCTTGAGAAATAGGCAATGACTGGGCGGTCAGGACATTCACATGAGCAGAGACATCCCAGCTCAGATCCCTGATGTGCCTGATTTAGATCTGGAGCTGGAATTGGCATCTCAGGTTATTTTAGGTTATCAGCTATGATATGTACAGCCTCTGTATCATCACAGGGGAAAAAAAAGTTCAGTTTTTGCAAGACAAAAATATACTTCCCCACTTAGATCTGCTGCCAGTGCAACAAGAAATGCACATAGAGATATGGATCAAATGACACAGGTTTCTCTTCCTGAAGTAATTCTTCCTCTGCCTGTAAGTGAGGGCTCCAAGGCTGAGCATTGGTTTATCCAATGTGTGTTCAGTGATCCTAGCTGGAAAATAAAATAGCAGCCAGTTAGTTTACTTACCAGCCACCATCCCCATATATTAGCAACACCTATGGTCTTATATCCCAGAGATACTGGCAAGGTCTTTTCTTTGACAAAATCATCCCAGATTGGTAAAGCAGGAAGAAATAACTTCTTTTTGTTTCTATGATACATAGCTGAACATTCATAAAAATGAGACTTTTTCGGAAAGCAAGGAATTTAAATAGTAATACACTGTCTGTGTTCCTCCCGTAAAGCGAGCATTGCTTCCCTGAGCAGTTCATTTCTCATGCATTTTGTTTCTTTGAATCTATTCTCATGTTTTCTGATGAACTCCCTTCCTGCCCTGGAAAGAGCTGTTGCTTACAGTTTTGTCTTCAAGCAATGATCATAATAATAGATATTAAAATGACTCAAGAAATTCAGGTACTAGAGCACCCGCATTTATACGTTCCTTTCTTGGAAGAAAACCCAAAGAAATGTAGAGAGGGGATAAAACAGACTGATTTGGACAACAAAAAGCAATTCTAACATCCCTCACAGGGTAAATTTAAATGATTGTAGTGTTTCTGATATATTTTTCTTGGAAAACAGTCAAGAGCTGAACTTCTGTTGAGTAAGTTCAGAGTTCGTCTGTGTGTCTGTGTAGCTAAGGTGGTATCATTTGGCGCAGCGGAGTAGGCTGGTTTCAGGTTGCAAGCAGCACAGGAGATGTGCTGATGGTTAAAGCCTCAGTGGCCAGGTCCACCCTGATTTTGGGAACCTCAGGGGATGAAGTAAACCCCACAGAGCCCCTGACCCTGCAGCATATCCATATTACTGCTGGTAAATGTAGATGGATTAGCTGCAGTCTTGGGCTTGTGTTCCCTGTAGTGCATAGGGACGTACTCAATGAGAGAACAAGAGCTTCATCCCTTTCCCACTTCTAGGCATCAGATGAAGTTCAACCCAAGGACTGAATATCACCAGCCTTTAAAAGCTGTTGGGGGTACACATGAAGAGACCCGGAGATGTTACTGGTAGAAGACAAAGCCCATTGCCATGTTTGTTTTGCTGTCGTGTCACGCAGTGCTGCTTCATGCAGGGTGGGTGTGTTGAGGAGCTGCTTTTTGGGCAGAGTGTGCCTGGCTCATCTGTCTGTCTTTGGAGGCAGGAGCCAGGCCCCAGGTGCCCTGGGGTGGAGCACTTGGATCCAAGAAGACTGAGATGAACAAAACCCGGGAGGTGGATGGGGACACAAAGTCATCAGGTGGCTGGTGTGAACTTGTGTCATGGTACTGAATTCAAGGACACTGTGACTGCGTTGGCCTGGGATTTGCTCCAAGACCTGTTTTGTTTAGGGGCTTCTTTGCAAACCCTGTATTAGACACCCATAATTTGGGCCTTTTGAAAGTCTTAAAGTAGCGAGCTGGGTCTAAGTAAGGTTGTCCATTGAATGCTACCTTTTCCCTAAAGGGAGCTGTGAAATCCTGTCAAAGCTGAAGGTCTCCAGAGGCGGCCTTGGGTCGTGGGAGGAGGTTTGTTCATGGATGTCCCACTCATGTATGGGTTGGAGCCTGGATCCTCTGTGGTCACTCCTTGGGAGCCCACTTCAGGTCTATGCTGAGTGTCTCCCCACCACTGCTGCAAGGAATGTGACTTAGAGCCGTGGTGCCTGGAGGGAGCCCAACATGACCAGTCTGACCAGTGGATTGGCATGATGGGACCAGTGGGACAACCTCCATCGCTGGCTTTAGCCATGTTCTTGGGAGATGTTGGAGTTACCAGTGCTGGGTTGCCAGAACCCTGCTGCACCCAGAGTATTTGCCAAAAAACCCCTTTATCTGCCACTTCTACTGTAGCTTGGGGTAACATGATATTTTCATTTTCCAACAGTTGCACTGCTTTTTTTCCCCTGCACATAAGCATCAAATGCTGTTTGCTGAATATTTCACTTGTTCTGATTTGGACTGAAGGTTTCTGTTACCACTGGCCCTTAGGGGACCAATTTAGCTGCGCTGAACCAGTTTTGGTGTTCAATCCCTTCTTTTCAAAGAGCTTCATTTCCACGTCAGTTGAACCCTTTGTATGCTGGCATCTTCCACACTTCCAGCTCAATGAATGTTTAAAAAAAGATATTTCTCCTGTGATGTATAGAAGAAGAGAGAGATATCTCTTCTATCCTCACACATACATATGCCTCTGCTGTCTAAATGGTGGGGGGACATGAAAGTCATGCTGAGAAGCGGGGGAGATTTTAATGTAAATGATGTACCGCAAGGGACACAACCTCATTCCGGCTGAGTGAGGTTTTACGCACAGAAACGCAAAATATTCAGCCCATGTATCATTGAAGTGTTGCAGCAAAGCCTCTCCTAGCCAGCAAGTGCCTGAGTAAATTCTGAATTGCTGACCGTGTCTCAGCTCTCTGCCCCAACCTGTGCTATGATATCGTCTTTCACAATTGCAAACACATCCTGCAGCATCCCGTTGTTTGCAGGGTTCTTGTCCTGAGTAAATCTTCACCCTATCAGTGTCTTGTGGCTTTCATACCTTGATGGGGAAGCCTGCAAAATTCACTTTGTTCTCTTCCAGTCTTAGTAAGAGATACAGGCAGAGGAGGTAATTTCATAGTCTGTTGTGTTTTTCTGATAAAGTACACAGGATTAAAGATAACATGGGTGTTTTGGTGCCTGTAGTATTATGAAATAATGCTTGGAGATTGGAAATGCGATGTGTGAGTATTGTTTTAGGTTCTTTCCTTAATTTAACCAAAGTTTGTGATGTTGATGTCATGGTGGAGGAGAGAGGTCTTTGTGTTTTATTACAGGGAGTTTTCAGAAGCATCATTCTGACTTCAGCACATGGGTCTTTTCATGAGGCTGGTGCTCTGCAATCACACAGATGCTTTAGAAAAGCCCATCTCACTGTCTTATTTGAATCATCTTCCCACATGCAGCTGCATAGGAATCAGCCTATTCAGATTTTACAGGATAAAGATACTAGAGCCAAAACAAACTCCTGGAGAGGATCCCTGAAGGTGGTGTGTGCATGTATCCTGCACTGAGCGTGCAAATACCCCTAAATCCTATACATTCCTTTTGGGCCATTAAGTAGGATCCTTATTTCACTTCAGATTGTAGCATCTGAGTGATGGACTGCAGAACTCTGCCTATTGCCTGCCTATCAGTTTAACTTCTCAGAGCCCTTTTGGAAGCCATGGTGCTGTATAGGCAGAAGATATAGTTATTTAGAGGTTTTTTTTCCTGTAGCTATTGGCACAATGGAGTCCAAATAGTCTTTTTCACCCTAGTTAGCACAACCCTTTCTCACTGTAGGATGGAAAAAGCCTGATGAAAATAGGTCAAGGGACTGTGATGTAAATGTTAGTACTTAAGATCTCCATCACAAGCTGGTGTAACACAGCATCTGTGCTGGGTTGGCTGCGTCTGGTGTGTGGTGTGCTGGGGAGGTATGTGTTTTAATGCTGGTACTGTGTAAACGGTATTATACTAGTTGTGTGTTAGTATTAGTAGTATATTATAGCCCTGTAGCCTGTGCAGGGATATACCATGTGCAGGGTAATACAAAATTTGAATGATTGAAATTTCTGTCCTCAGCATGGCTGACACAATAGAGCATCCAGGAGAGGCATTAGGCATGTTCATGTATTTCCCTTCCCATCTCACGCACAGGCTGTTATCCCCGCCGGCTCCTGTTTACTGGATGCTGCTGCTCAATTCTGCATAGTCAGACTCTGCTATTTAGGGATGGCACCGAAGCAGCATTATTTGTTTGCTTTTTCCATTCCATATGCATGTCCCCCCTTTCCTTAAAGCCATGAGGAGAGTGAGGCGACACATGCAGAAGACGCCTGCCTGCGCGCTTGGGCTTGCAATGACCACCCAAAGCCCAGGACACTTTGCTCTCCCAGTTCTCCCCGGTGCAAAACACGGCTCTGAACGGGTTCCATGCTTGGTGGCAAAGGAGATGTCAAGCTGATCCCCAGCACAAGCCCAAGTCATTGAGGGCTGGGATCCATTTATTTATTTGTGGTGTATCCTCTCGGCTCTGGTAGTTGAGTTATTAAAATGAGGTTTGTCAGCACACCGAAGAGGGTTGGGGGGTGGCTTTGCATCTTTCATGCGGTTTGATCCTGCTCAGCTTGTTAACACTCAGTTGCTTTTGTGATTAATTATTTAGTCTTCTCCCTCAGTACTGGGTATAATAGTGCAACCCTCATTTCTGCTGATATTCACAGTTCTTTGCTTTTCCCTGCAAGCCCTTCGCACCACCTCGAAGCGCAGAGCAAGGAGATCTGGCCTGCGGTGCTTCAAGAGCCCGTCAGCCTCCTGAGCTGCTGCTTGCCCTCTGGCACCGCTGCGGCAGCCAGGCAAGGACCGGGGCTCTGCCCACGGGCGGCCGTCAGTCTCAGCTAGTGCATGTAGTAAAGTCAGTGGGGAGCAGTGGGGAGAGCTGTCCCTGAGTGCCCTGTCCCTCCAAACACGGCCTCTCGCTCCAATGGGTACTTACTTGATGGGGTGATGTCAGATGGAGCTGGCGTTGACTCCAGGTGCACTCAGACACAAGAATTGCAAATCGGAGGTGAACTTGTCAGTAGAGAGACTTTATTTGGGGAATCAGGCTTGGCAGGCCTCTTCCCTTTCTCTTTCGGATGCCTTTTGAACAGCTTTCAGTTCAAGTTTTTGTAATCACTCAGGCATAGCTTCTTCAGCTGTTTGGTTTTGGAGTGTTGCTTGTTGTCTTGATTTGCTCTCTAAGGCCACATGTGCAAAGAAGTTTGCTAGTTCTCTGCACCCAGTGCTCAGGCACCCGCTTGCACATAGCAGGGGGCTTGTGCCTGTGGTGGGGCAGGTGTGGGGTGCCCCCCCAAGGGTGCTGCTGTGTGTTCACACACTGCATGTGTGTGGACGGGTGTAGGGTGAATTTGTGCCCAGTGGGTGCTGTGGTTGTTGTTACTGGGGTTGTGTTTTGAAATTGGTGATCTGAGGGCTTGCGACATCCGAACCGTCGCCTGTCCTCTGGGGCTGCAGGGCCCAATGGATCATGTGCAACCAGTGGCCCAGGGAGGGCTGGCAGGTCCCCCCGGCTCTGGAAGGCACCTTCCTCCCTCCCTGAGCATCCTCGGCTATGCTTCCTGCTTGAAGCCCCAACTGCTGGGTGAGGCGAGGCCTGAGGTCTGAATAATTAGCAAGGAATTAGCTATGTTTTCTTTATGACACAGTCTCCCCGGTTCCTCTGATGTTTGCATCCTTCTCCTTTCATCTTGTGCCTCTGTGGCAGGCACCCTGCACAGCCGTGGGATGAGTGGGAGGCTCTGCTGAGGGGTGGGCAGGCGCATCCCAGTGCAGCAGGGTCGGGAGCCGGTGCTTGTGCCCCAACCCTGCAGATGTGACTCAGAGGGCATGAGTCTGTCCTTTGCCCTGCTGCAAACTCCCTGTCTGCTGCTGGATGAGCCACCCTTCCTTCAGGTCCATAAAATAGTAAAGTGCCAACTCCCCGCCTCCCCAAAGGCGTTGGAAAAGCTGATTACTTTATGCTTAGGAAGCTGATGAAGCATTAGCCTGTGTTTCTTTGTGTTTTATTGGGGTCCATAAATTAAATGGAAACTCACAATGATGAGGAAAGGAGCTAGGGAGAGCAATTATTTGTCAGGAAGACATCATGACTAATGGTTTTGCTACATGTTAATTGAAAGCGTTGGAAGTTTTAGCAAAGTAACACTGGAAGGCAGCTGGTACTGAGTGTACAGAGCAGACTACAACAGGCTGTATCACTCACTCGCTGTTTAGGAAGCTCAGTAGTAACCAAAAGGTGTTAATCAAATAGCATCTTTAAGACTTTGAGCCAGATGACAGAGCCACAAAGCCCCAATCCTCTCAACATCCCCATGTCTCTGTTTTTAAAGCTCAGGCCCCTGCCTGCAGACCAATTTACTGTCTCCAAATGTTGTCTGTGCTGCAGTTTCCCCATAGGTTGTAATTTTTGAATGGCTCATCCCTGCCAGATCCATTGGGGATGTTTTGCTTGACCTCCCAGGGCTGTACTTTGGTGTAAATCCGTGCAAAATCTTCTTTGGGGCTCCCTATGCAGATGTGGAGGGCAGAGGCATGTGTGCTTGTGGCCTCTGCCCACATGCCTTCACCATAAAACTTTCAGCATGCAGATCCAAGACCTCAGACGCTTCCCAGGTGGGCGGCAGTGGGTCCCTGTGAGCCCTGGCTGCCCACCACAGCGTGATGGGGACTGTCACCATCATGGTGCGGAGTGCCACTGAGGCCCTCCCCATCCCTGGGGCCAGATCCAGCTTGCGGGAATGACGTCTGGTTTCCTATCGGAGAATCATAGTGTGGGCCTCCACCTCCAGTGTCCATTAATAGCGCATAAATAACCCGCTTGGGTCAGAGATGCTGAGGGTAAATAAGTAAGCTGGAAAGAATTCAGAGCCGAGGCTGGACTCTCTGCCCTGGCAATTAGATCATAGTACGAATAAAATTCAAGCCCCAAATGCCCTTTTCTTTTTCAAACTCAACCAACTCTTGAAATTACATTGGGCCACACCATAAGTGTAGGTACCCCAGGTGTAGTTTTTGCACAACAAAACAGCATTTTAAGACCCCAATATCATAACCATTGAGCCATATCGGTCCTATTACTTATTAATAGTTACCATTTCAAGGGCTGGGTCTTGATATATAAGCTTCACTTTATACTGTTGCTTAGTCTGCTTAACACTCGTGGAACTATTCATGTTACAGGGAAACTAACATACATAATAACTTGTGGGATTCAGACTGTCTATAAGAATATATTTACCTTCTCATTTTTCAAGAAATTAGCAAAAAAAGATAGTTCTGTAATAAAAGAGTGTATGAAGTAAGGAAGTTTAAAATACACATTATATACAACATCTTGGTGAAGTCCCACTTACAAAATCATTAAATCTCTCAAATTATTATCTAAATAAATATTTTATTGTATTTTAATGTGCTTTATTATATTCTGTAGTGCCCTGAGCACCTTGACTTCATAAATAAAAGAATTATTATGTAGAGTCTTCGCAATATGAAAATTAATGCTTAAATGTTTGGAGACTTATAAAAATTTCAGCAGGTTTTCCTCGGCTAGTGAGAAGGGTTCATAAACACGCTAATCTTTCCACTCTTAAACATTTCAGGTCAATGGAGTACAAGAGGAGATGTTAACAAAACCTGTGCTCTTTTAATAAGAGACTGGAGTGTTTGGAGGGCAGCGTACCCAACTGTTATACTGCAGCACTCTCTAACAACATCTCCAGACACTGCAATAGCAATAAAGCATGACAAGATTGTATAACTACTCTATTAATCACTTTTTCTGGTAACATGAAGAGAGCATGTTATAGCAACCATCTAACCCCTGCCCGCTTTCAGTGCCTCGGGAAATTTGGGGCAATTATTGCAGAGGACCACCATCCGTTGTTTTAGTTTCTGAACTCACTTTAACTCCTTTTTGGGATGGTCCATGTAGAGTGTTTTGCTTCTTGGAAGGAACTGGGAGCAGGGCATGCACGTGCGTCTGTCCCACCTGCCTGCCAGGAGAGGCTTTGGGAAGGGAACAAAGCCAGTTTAATGCAAAGGCACATTAAACGTGCTCACCCCAGCTTCCCTCCTGATCTGATCTCGAGTCCTCACTTGCATTATTTATGTGTTTTTCCCCTGGCTTTGCGACCTGGGGGATGGGGCAGGAAGAAAGCTCCGGGGTGGGAGTGCCTTTGCGCTTGGTTTATGGTAGGAGCCTGTTGCAGGGTGGGCATCGGTGCCCTCTCCAGCCTGGGGTCAGATCTCCTGAGCCCTGGGCAGGGTTGGTGGTAGCAACCCTCCTGCCGGTGTAGCTCTGCATTGCGCAAAGGATGTTCCCTGGCAGGGGAACGGCTCCAAAGTCCTCAGTGGCCAAAGATTCATCATGGGATAACGCTGCAGGTGGTCTCTGGATGGACGGCCCATTGCCAATTAAGCACACAATGGGGAAACTGTGGGTTCTTTTCCCCCTTGTGTAAGTTTGCACATCTAATGACCGCTTGGGTACCAGACACATAAAATCGGGTTGGATGGAGAGGTTTCCAAAAGGGTGCTACTTGACCTCTGCCACCCACTCTTTCTAAAGCTTCTCAGTAGCCAGGAGGTGTCCCAGAAGAAGATAATTAGGCTTGTGCTATTTCAACCTCCTCTGATCCCGAAGAAAGAGTTAATTACAGTCTTTTCCCTCTTGCTCAAAGGTGGCTGGGTATTATTATCAGAGCTGTAATTATTCATGCTAATTGCTTATTTGGAGAGGGAGAGAGAATGAGAGCGAGAGAAGCCCCAGACTCCACATCAGTGATTAGCAGAGCAGACCAGGTGCACTTTGTTAAGGCTGGGCTGAGGTAGTGCTAGGGGGTGGAAGGAGGTTGGGGATGCCGGAGTGTTTGTGAACGAGTGGTGGAGCAGACCTGGTCCTGCTAATGCTGCCACCTCCTCCGGGACTGAGAAAAAAGAGCATGCACTTCTTGCAGACCTTCCTCCGGTGGAGGGCACTCCGAGGTAATTATACTGCTGATTGGAGTCTTCATTTGTTTTGTGGCTTAATTAACCTTTCATCATTTTTTTTTGTTTTGTTTTAAATCTCCCTACAAGGGAGCAGGGTGGGTTGTGAGATGCGTGTCTGAGGTTTGTGTTTAAGCTCCTCTGCAGATCTTGCAGCTGATATTTCATTAACTGAACAAAAACTTCTATGATCCCCTGACTGCCTCGGCGTTGGTGTTTTTGAGTTGGGAAGGGGAAAAGGAGGTGGTGTGTCTGTCCTCTAGTTACTGGCTTTTAATAATAAGGCTGATTTCCTTTGGAGGCTTATTCCTGTAACCAGATCTGGGGCTTGCCTGTTAAAAGCAATGGATTTAATCTTTATTTGTTGGTGGCTAAGGGTATCTGAAGGGTGATGGTCCTGATTAGATGCTTTGAAGGCAGCAGCATTGTAAAATTTAGCATGCTGCAGAAGCTGGGACTTGGTGGGAAAACGCTGTGGGAAGCTGCCTCCTTGGGCATACCTGGAGCGGTTTGGGGATGGTGGTGTGCCGTGAGCGTGATGGCACACGCTGGCTTCTTCTGAAGTGACGAAATTGTTGGTGAGGTGGGAGCTTGTTGTGCGGACTTGAGTCATCCCTAAGAAGTAATTATTTTATTTTACTTTATTTTTTCCTGGAACAGCAGTACTATGTGTCCTGCTTGACTAGGGTTGCAAACTGCTCCTGGTACCTAATCTTTGCGTGAGTCAGTGCAGCAGTGAGCAGTTCACTGTGGCGTGGGTTGTTTTCTGTTGATCTTTCTGTTTTCTCTTAAGCCTTTGATTCCTGCTGTTCTTAAGGCTGAGAAAAACAACCTTAAGAATCACACTTATAGGTGACATAAACTATGCAGGTTTTAACAAAATAACTGGAAGGAGCTGCTCCCAGCCAAATACCTTTGAATGTTCCTCAATCCTTTTTATAAAGGTCTCTCTGCTGTCATCTTTATGGACAGCAGCCACGGGCTGTGCTGAAAGCCAAACTGGACTGCTCTCTCTTCTGGAGATCTAAAATTATTATCCTTGTGCTTTAACTTCCTAACTGGCCATAATTATGTTTTAATGTACTGAATAATCTTTTCATCTGGATGTTTTACTACTTACTTAAATTATACAGGCTTTCCATGTTCATATCCTCTTCCTGACAGAGGAATTAGCTCAAGTACAGCGAGGTGGGGACAGAGGACTGCTGCTGCAGGGACTGCAGTTGTCCCCATCCTCTGGGGTGGGAGGCAGGGACAGGGATGGGGAGATGTTTCCTTGTGAGTATCGGGGAAGTTTGGATTTACAAAGAGGTCAGAGGCTTGGGTCACTATTCTAACAGGTATTGTGTTGCTGAACTTGAGCTGAAGGTTTATTTGTAGTTTTCTAAGCCTTTTGCATGCTGATTATTTGGAACGCTAGACAATTCCAAAAAGGCGAGGAATCCAAATTTATAGCGGTGGTACAATAGAAATAGCCTTTAGTAAACCCAGTCCATCTAAATCTGGATCCCCTACAGATAGTAAATTTTTTAATTCTCTTGAAATCTGTAGGAATTAAGAGCCTTTTAACTTCCTAAGGTATCTGACCAAAGTGCAGTGATTTTTTTCTTTTTCTTTTTTTTTCTTCTTTCTCCCCATATTTTCTGACAATTACCACTTCATCCTTTGTTGTTCTGTTCCCAAGCTATGTGTAAGTACACGTTATCCAGCTAATTACTACTTATTGCTTTCCTATGGACCTTAGATCTCCCAAACACCTCCTAAATAATGCTACTGTAGAACACTAATATACCTTTGCGTGCTCCTGTAGCAGGCTTCCTGTGCGCTGCCAGCAGCGCTTGCTTCCTCTCTGCCTGCAGTTTATTCTTCATGGTGGGGTTGCAGGATTATAAATTAGTGTTGATCTTCTTGCACGTGTGTCACTCCAATAGTTCAACTCCATGGGCAAATTGCCTGAGGAGGTCAGAAATCTTTGGGCTGTAGACCTGGTTTTTGCTTTACAGGAGTTAAAATATGGTGTGCGGCTACCATCAAGGAGAGCAATGTCCCAGAGGAATGTACTCTGGAGGCTACCAAAGCCCATGAGAGACTGTGATCTCTCTAATGAGGGAAACACATCCCTCTGTGGAGGAACTACATACGGCACACAGTGCATGGCTCACATTGAGATCCCCTGATTGTGGGGCTCTGCAGAGGCAGAATTTGCTTTGAAAATCTCTACAGTTTGTGTCCTTTTCAAGTCATAAAGGAATTCCTTGATGGATTTTTGTGTACCCTATTTCTACTTGGATATCAGAGTTAGAGTATGTAGGTAGGGGAGAACTCTTAACTATTATTGGATTTTTCCATTAAGCTGTTGCTGGTAGGGAAACAATTAAAAAGACTATCAGATGCTGTGCTCAGAATGTCTGTGTTGGCATGGGTTAATGCTGGCTCCGGACAGACTGGAGCTAAGCTATCACACTGCCATGGTGTTCATTCCTGTCCCCCAGGAAGGGAAGTGACAAGGCTGCCAAGAGCAACTTGTCCACTCAGTGCTTGGTGTTGGGAGCTGATGCTGTTGTGTGTGTTCAGTGACTGGAGGGTGACCAACGTGCATCCTAGGGATGTTAACCACTGTTTTAGTAACAGTAATAATAAAATAAATAAATAAATATAGTCTCTTTAAGTGACCTGGAGTGCCTCGTGCAACTAGCTGACCTTGTGCGCCATAGGAAAAAGGATGTAGGATGTCTAACATGGGCGGGAGTCCCAACCAGAGATGGCACCATTGCCCTTGACCTGTTGACATCCAAATTTTTGGGATGTGAGTAAAGAGGCTTGGAGCAAGGCAGCTGCAAGTACCGAACTGGGTAAGAAGCTGGGCAGTGAAGACTCGTAGCAGTTTGGTGTGTTTCCTAAATGCCTGCCTTTCATCTGCTGTTGACCTGCGTTGGACTCAGAGCTAATCGGGAGATAGAGAGACAAGCTTTTCAGAGAGCAGGCATGTCTAAGCATACTTGGTGTGCTTTGATCTGAAAGGCTCTCCTGTAAGCGTCAGCCAGCCTTTCAATTGATTGCTGTGGGAGAGAGGTTTTGATGGA
This sequence comes from Gymnogyps californianus, assembly GCF_018139145.2. Classification (NCBI taxonomy): domain Eukaryota; kingdom Metazoa; phylum Chordata; class Aves; order Accipitriformes; family Cathartidae; genus Gymnogyps; species Gymnogyps californianus. The sequence continues at coordinate 11,553,761 of NC_059483.1, forward strand.
GTGAGATGGCACAGTTGAGTTTACTGGATTTTTTTAACTCCAGTAGTTGAAATCAGAAAATGTAGAGGAAAGGCATTGTAAGAGGCTGGCTTTGGGAGTAGGGGGACTGGGGAAACTGACTCTCCAGTCTACATCAACTATTGCAGTAGTTTGGGCAGTGTTATAATTTTCCTTTTTTTTCCTGACAAAATCCATTAATTAAAAGGCTACATCAATCAGCACTCACTGAGTTTGACAGATCTGAGATTCAATGCTAATTCATGGAGCTGCTCTGCGTGGTGTGTGTGTGTGAGTGTCTTTAGGGGCTGGCTAGGGCAGCCAGCCAAGTAATCATCTGTCAGTCTGAGTTCTTGCTCCATCTCCCTCCAGTATAGCTGGGTGGGGGGAAATGGGGGAGGGAGACTTTACAAAACTCAGCAAGATTAGTGAATATCCCAGAGAAAAAACCCAAACCATCTATGCATTAGCTATCAGAACAGTAGAGCTGAGAAAAGGTGTTTGGCCAATGACCAAATTGCACTTCCCAGAGAGTACCCTTCTCCATGGCAGGCCCTGGCAGGACTCTGGGCCAGGCCCGAACAGCGTGGGACTGTGCAGCCGTTAGAGCAGTTTTCCTACAAATTAGCCCCGGGAAATATCCCAGCTAGAAATCATTGTCTGCCCTAAAGTGTAACCCCTGCAGCACGTGAAGACCCTTGGGGTTGGGTTTTTCAGACAGTTCCTGTAGCCACATTGTGAGGGCCAAGTGCTGATTTTTTTTTTTTCCCCCCTTGAGATATTGCTATTTCCTTGCTTTGCCCTCACAACATTGATGAGGGCATCTCCCATTATCCTCATCCCTGACAGAACTTTTAAACCCTTGCGCAAATCTTTCTTCATCATTTTGTCTGAACAGTGACATGCAGTGGTGACATAATGTGATGAAGATGTATGTAACAAGCTTCTGTGGAGAGACATATGTAGGTATATATGTATGTATATGTATTTTACTAGCACTTAAATGTATTACCAGTTTCTCCCACATTCCTTTGCTGGTGCAGCAACCTATGGTGGGGATTTTGTGGGCTATGGCCACGCTCACAGGCAGGCACGTTGCAGCTTTCTTCTATACTCCCCTTTCCATGGTCAGCCAGAGTTACAAAGTCCTTTACAAGGTAGTGGTCATTTTTCATTTTCCAACATATACCAGCTAAATATTCTTGATGGTATTATCTTGACAACAAATAACCTGTGCTGCTCTTGCTTTGCGCTGTGTTACTCTCTTACCCCCCGTTGCACTATGCACGTGCACGCATCCATGCGCCCAAGCCCACTACGATGTTTTCTGCTGAGGTCCTCACCAGCTGTAAAGCTTTGCTGCTGCCACTGCATGAGGGCCTTTTGTATGTTCATCATCAGAAAACCTATGGGCAGTGATCTAGTAGGGATTTGGTTGAGCAGTCCTGGGTGTGAGGCTCAGCTGGAAGTAATACTGTGTAATCTTATTCCTAACATAATCAGTACCATGGCGCAGGAAGCTCTTGTGTGAACTGTCTTGACCCCCTCCCCATCTCCTTCTAGTTGGCTGCTCTGTGCCTTCAAAAAGGCCTGACTTCAGGGCCTGATGTATATTAATTTTTTTCTTTCTTTACTCTTTGTGAGACTTAATTCAAGTTAGCACATGAATTTTGTGGCTTGCTGAGTTTACACGAGGGGAGCAGCAAAGGCAAATGTCAAAACAGGTTCTCAGTTCTTGTCAAAAGGCTGGGAAAGAAGAAGATAAGGGGTATCCAGTGCTTGTATTGGACTCATTTGGAATATCAACAAATTATTACGATGGCCAAGTCAGGCCCTCCTGGCTTCAGTACCTGACTTGTGACTCCTGAAGAGCCTGGTGCAACTGGGTTGAAATTGGCTCTGAAGCCTGATTCTCCCTGACACCTGAGTTTCTTGGGGTTTTTGTTTGGTTTTGGGGTGGTGTGTGTGTGTTTGTTTGGTTTTTATTTTTTTTAAACCATCCAGCAGTTATTTGCTCTGGTAGATCCGCTTATATGGACACCAAAGCAAGAAATAATCAACTGTGCATTGCAGCAGCACCTTCTTCCTTGCAGGGTGATGTTGTGACCCTGTATATGTGCGTGTGAGAATAAAAATATTAAACTGCATCCCTTTCTGTCCCTGTTCTCCTCCCGCAGCTCTGCGTTAGCCATTTTAAAAGGAGTTGTGGAGTCCGACACTCTCAATTGAAAGTACATGCTGCTCCCTCGTGGAGCACCATGCATTGCAGGCGAGGCCAGGAGTACAGCGCTGCTTTGCCTTGCAGCCTTAGGCAGATTGCTGTGCATAAAGGACCTGGTCTAGCAGCCTCTGAAACAAGTGATGCTCCCTTTAGGAAGGGAAAATGGGATTTTGCAGGTGATGAAATGAGGGTTTTTCCTGTCTTTATTTTCCAACCAGCCCCTGCCTTGGGACGGAACATGTGGGAGTAGCTTGTGGAGCCAGCTTGGCTTTGAAGAGTGGATGAGTAAGGAAGGATGAGGACGTGGTGGTGGGGAGAGGTTTCTCCAGCCTTTTTTAGAGATGAGTTGACCTGAAGAGCCTGAATGCCTAGGATATTAGAGGCTTGCTTGCATGTCCAGCGTGCTCCCTGCAGGCAGCCCTGTGTCTGCAGTGCCGCAGCCTAAGGCAAAGTGCTGGGCACTGCCAAACACAAGGCTAAATCTCTCTCGCAAGAGATGGAGCAAACCTGAGGTCTGGGCTGTTCCCAGAGAGGAGCAGGAGTTGCCCTGAGAGCCTCCTGCTCTGCTAAGGAATCTGCTAAATCCTACTGTCATCTAGAAGCTTCTGACTATTAAAGAGCTCAATAAATAAATGGCCCTTATCATGTCTGCTGGAAGTAGGTACCTTTTTGGAGAAAAGCCCTCTTCCCTTCTGATGCACAGGGAGTGGGGAGATGTTTGAAGCCTGGCTGTAATCGCAAGAGGGCAGAGTTGGCTCATGGCTCCTGAGCTCCTCCGGCTCATGGACCCACCAAGGGGCAGCGGGATCTGGCCTTGCCCTTGGCTCTGGTGGCAGCCGGAGCTGTGGCAGTTGCTGGGCTGTTGGCACAAATGTGACTCCATCCCTCTGACTGTGCCGTTCAGCACCAATGTTACCTGGGGGGAATATATAAATAAGACAAGAATATCTTTTGTGACCCTTCTCTAGTTGCTTTGAAAGATTGGCTGTATGCATGCTATGCTTGTGGGCATCTCGCTATGGCATTAATAAAAGCTTCATATTAATATTGATGTTACAATTGAAAACATAAATTGATTGTTAATTAGCAGCTGAACAGTGGCTCAAGCAATGCTGGTAGTGATGCATGGGGGTCGGCTTCCCAAGCAGTGTCTGCTCTCAACTATGCAAACAGCATAAATGCAGATCAGGGGTTCTGTTTGCATTTAAAATAGCAGAGGTGTCATTGATAATGAACACATCTTCCTAGCAGATACTCTGCAGGCTACTAGTACTGGCACATTTTGAGAGTATCTTTTGTGACATTGCCTGGAAGGAGCTGGAATGATCGCAGTGGGAGACTGCCTCCTGGTCACCTCTTGGTGGTTGCTCTTGGCACTTTCAGGTAATGCAGAAATGTGGAATTTGAGGCTTTTAAACAAATTTTGGATTTAGAATGATGTGAGGAGACAGTCTTTCATCGCCTCTTTCAATTCCAGGGGAAAACAAGTACCTGGATTAGTTCAGCCACTGCCTCTGGGAACCTGCCTGGACACTGAAGTGTAATGCAGTGCAGGTACTTTTTGGAAGTTGTCCTTGCTGAGAAATGAGCTTCTTGTCTCCCTCTGAGGTGCTCTGGCTCCCTGCAGAGTATCCTGGGATGGGGGAGACTTGTGCTCTAACTTCAGCAGATCAAGAGCAGATCTGCTAATGCACGTGAGTGCCCACACATGAGACATTGAGGTCCCTGAGTTGTGGCCGCTTGGATCCTAGACTGGAGACAAAGCTGGTGCTGGGTATCTGGGCCACAAACACAGCCTAGATGCTGAAGCCAGTTCTTCAGAGAGATGAAATAAATTGAAATTGAAAATTTGAAATAGCCCAAGGCTGTGTCACGTCTCCGAGCATGGACAGTGCTGTCTGGCTGAAGAAAACCCACAGGTCTCTCCCCGCCTGCGCTGCTGGCTCTCTCAGCCCGTGCATACAGACATCTGTCCCGTGGAGCCGCGTCCCAGGCTGCCGGCCTCCTGAGTGCTTCTCAGGAGGGATCTGTGAAGGTAAGAGATACTGTACAAGCTGTCTGCTGGTATCACCCTCAAGATGAGGGAATCTGTAGACTGTCCTGAGGACAAATGAAACAATGCTGCTCACTTCTACTGGTTTTCACTTTGCTCATGGAAACCTGTGATAGGGAAAGGTACGGCTGGCCAGTGGTCCCGGGGCTGTGCAGCGTTGTGGTGGAAGATTGTCCCTGTTTCCCACACTGCGAGTCCAATTAGATCAAAGTTTTAAAAGACGACTGATGCACAGCAGAAACATCTTGTCCCTGGGAGCTTAGTGACTGAGTCACACTGCCTGTGCGCCTCTCTAGCTTGGGAGCTTCTCTTCCTCAAGGGCTTTTTCTTTTTTTCTTTAAACTTGGAGGATTTTTGCAGCTACATGGCAGAGAAACAACTGGCAGGGCTGGATTGCTGTACTTCAGCTCTCCTCCCAGCTGCAAGTTACAATCCAAAGATCATTTCCTTGTTGTCAACAGCTTTTCCTCTTGGCTGTTTCAGTCTCTCTTCCAAGGAAACACAGGTTTCTCAGTCACAGATTTAGGAAGTGGACTAGCTTACTGGGAAACAACCAGTGACAACTTGTCAGGCTTATTGGGAGCTGGAGGTTTTCTTTCACTTTTTTTTCCCCTTCTTTTTTTCTTCCTAACTGAAGAATCTTTGAACATAGTGAACTGTCTGGAAGTATTATTATCTTTCTGAAATGTAACTGAACTGTAGTGCACTCACCAAAGAGGTGCTTGCTAGGTTGGGGAAGGGTGTTTGCTTTATGTTGTGCTTGATGTTCTGGATAAGGAGTTATCAGGAGGAAATCTTTACTGTGTGTTGTTGAGGCTGGTTTGCGTCAAAATAGAAATCCATTGCACAACTCTACTGAACAGTCTGAAATGTGGAAATCAATGCAAGTGTGACCTGTGTGATTTTTAGGTAAGACCATGTGTAATCTTCACTAGAGCTTTCTGGGTCTCATTGATGCCATCAAGTCCAGTGGTAAAGTTATCTTGAATGAACAACTCTACATTCTGTGGGATTTCTCCTGGGGTGGGGGACTAGGGTGGCATTTTTGGTCCCCTCCTCCAATTAAATTTCCTGGAAAGAAAAATTGGAGTTGTAAAACTGAAGACAGAGCCATGCCACCATCCAAGGCGTGCTGGCATCTCCCATGGCCCTCCCTCTGCTGTGAATGGCACTGAAGAGTAGCTCTCCTATGCAGCTTCATTAGGGCTCGTAGTTAGCTCTGCCATTTGTCAATCTATTGAGCATCTCTAGTGTGAGTCTGCACTAATCAGGTGCAATACTGGTGTCTGTATTACGGATCCTCCTCTAATGAGGTGGTAGTAGGTGACGCATACCATTAACCTTCAGGCTGCTCTAATTACTTTCTGATCAGACACAGCTTGTATTAGTATGTGATGGCTAAACGCAGTAGAGTGTTGTCGGAGCATCATAGGCTCCGCTCTCCAGCAGACTCCTCGCTTCACTTCCCTTGTTCCCCTGCTCCACGCATGAGGAAAGTAAGACTGAAAAACAGTCTTGGCAAAGGGACTGGGGGAGGGAATCTGGGCCAAAACCAACCAATAAAACAAAAGCAAACTGCAAGAACCTCCCAGGTTTTGTGTGTGTTTGCACTCAGTCTTCATACTTTTCCCCTAATTTTTACCTTGTCAGTCTTGGGAGTTGCTTTGAAATGGGACTTCCCGAATTTACACCCCCACCCCTCACTTATTCAAACACTGCTTTAATCCTCTTCTGGACTGTCCTGGTTTCGGCTGGGATAGAGTTAATTTTCTTCCTAGTAGCTGGTATAGTGTTGTGTTTTGGACTTAACATGAGAATAATGTTGACAATACACTAATGTTTTTAGCTTTTGCTAAGTAGTGCTTATACGAAGTCAAGGACTTTTCAGCTTCTCATGCCCAGCCAGCAAGAAGGCTGGAGGGGCACAAGAACTTGGGAGGAGACACAGCCAGGACAGCTGACCCAAACTGGCCAAAGGAATATTCCATACCATATGATGTCATGCCCAGTGTATAAACTGGGGGGAAGGCTGGCCGGGAGCCATTGCTCAGGGACTGACTGGGCATCGGTTGGCAAGTGGTGAGCAATTGCATTGTGCATCACTTGTTTTGTATATTCTAATTCCTTTACCATTATTATTGTCATTTTATTATTATTATTATTTTCTTCCTTTTCTGTCCTATTAAACTGTCTTTATCTCAACCCACAAGTTTTACTTTTTTTTTTTTTTTGGTTCTCTCTCTCCCATCCCACTGGGTGGGAGAGTGAGCGAGTGGCTGCGTGGTGCTTAGTTGCTGGCTGAGGTTAAACCATGACGTGGACCTACATGGACCACGAGCCCAGCTTTTTCAGAGGAAAAAAAGCTTATTTCACTGGTTAGTTGTGTTTGCTCTCCAGTTTGCTGACTGGGTGACTAACTCCTTGGTTTTGTAATCCATAAAGAGGTGGTGTCTGGTCGCACACAAAAGCAGTGCTGAGGGTAGGCTGTGCTAGCGCAGGCACGCAAACGTGTCTCAATAACTCCTGGAGCAGAGCCAGCTCCCAGCAGTACCAGCCGGGGCCAAGGGTGATGGGGTGTGCTTGTCTAAACAAGCAAACGATCTCCTCCAGAACTGATGGGTGCTTATGGCAATGTAGGAGGGACCAGTGGTGGGGCTGCCAGCCATGGACTTCAAGCTGGAGCAGCACGAGAGGGATCCCAGACCCTGGGCACTGGGGTAGCTCTTCAGGACACTGTGCAGGAGCAAGCAGTGGTGCTAACTTCTCCCATTGATCCAACTTCTGTTGTAAAGCCTGAAAAAAGATTTCCCAAGGTACCACAGAGGAGGTGACAGGAAGACACAGAAGGAAAAGGACTTCCCAAAGTGAAGTAGGCACAGAGGGAGGTATTCAATTAGCAAGGGAGCTGGTGGTAAACATTGCCCCCTCATCTTGGTGGGAACGTATAGGGAGCATATGTGTTGGCAGACTTGGCTTGGCTTAACATGACGGAAGAGCCTCGTCTAAGATGTAGAGTGATGCATCTGAAGTTGCTTAGATCTGAACTTGTCCCTAGGCAACGACATTTGCCTCAGTGAAGACTCATCTTGTACTGTATGTTCATTATAGCTGAATTCTCTTTAAGGATGCTCATGGTAGAGCATCCCATAAAATAAAATCAATTATGCTTCAGCCATCTTATCTCTACTAAGTGTAAAATGGGGATTGATTGTGCCTCTGAGAAGAAAATGCCATGTAACACTTCTCATCTATGTCTAAATGTGTTCCTGGTAGACCAAAACCACTTAGAAATAGCTGTAGCAAGAGTAAGATGCTGGGGCTGGATGGGAGCCGGCGCTGTCTTGTCCTATCCTCAAAGATGATATAGGAAGAGCCCTATATTGCCTTAATACAGCATCCTTTTTGCAAATGCACTTGAACAACAGTCTTGGGAACAGGCCCAAACGTAATACCTGATCAAATCGTGCTCTTGGTGTGTCAGATTAGCTGCAGATGCAATGCTAAAGCAGTCTTGTTTAATAGCTTTTTATCTTCTGTACCAGTGGATTCAAAGGGATGAAAAAGATCCAGAGTGCTGGGCCACAGTGTGTGGGAGGAAAGCAGCCTCTGAGTCACTGGTGGTTATTAAATGACAGCAGAATTGAAATGCCTCGAAAGCCCCAACTGTGCGCTCATGTAGGCTGCTAATTGTTGATGATCTGCAAAGGCAAAGCCTTGACCGAACTCCAAGAGCACCCTGTTTCCCTAAAGAAAGAGAGGAATAAAATGGCCTTTTCGCTGGCCTCTCAGCTGAGATACGAGAGCACGTATGACGCAGAAGGCACGGCCTCCCCTTGGGCTGCTGGCTGAGATGGGATGGCATTGCTGCCCTGGGCGCCCAAAAAGCATTTCCCCCCACCTCTCCTGCGGCACTGGCGTGCGGCCGCCTGGGTGGTCTGTGGCTCTCGCAGCGCCTCGGTGGTGATTCATGGTGCCTCTGTAGATGCAAGAACTAGGGTGCAAAGGATAGCTGTCCCCCTTTTATTGTGGGGGGAAATGAGTCCCAGGGAGTGATGCTGGAGGGGCAAAGGACTGCTGGATGCAGAACTGCTCCTGCTAGTGCTGAGAGCCCCTTTTCTTTCCTGAAAGGGTGAGGGTACTCTTCTAGGATATAAAGCTCCAGGCTCAATTGCCTGATTGAGAGCAGTCTTCTCCATCCTGTGGTTCCCTTATTCACCATGTCTCTTGCTTGCACCTGGGTTGGTTTTAATTCCCCCCCGGCTGTGCCAGAAAGCTTTCCGGTCAAGGGCGAGGAACATCAGGTTTAACTGGAATGAGGTATTTCCACCAGATAACAGTGCGCTCTGGACGATTTTGTTGGAAAAATTTCTCAACCTGTTCAATTCTCCTACAGCCATGGTGCCATGAGTCTAGGAGGACCCAAGCACTTGCAGCTCTGTGAATCGCTGCTGGGCTGGCACTGGTGGCCTCAGGGACCCGATGGAAAGGAGCTGAGTCGTGGAGGTGGCATGCAGGGCACTCCTTCACTGCAGCGTGCTGTCACCAGGCTCCCCCAACAAAAATAGCTGTGCATGCCTCAGGTTGAGGTTGCAAGCTTTGTGTGATGAGAACATATGAAGTAGGAGCTTACAGCTCATGTTAAAGTCAGTAGAGGGAGAACCAACTTGATCCTTCCTGCTGACAGCCCTGAGAGATCATGACTCTCGTATCTGTGGTGTAACATGACTTTTTGCCCTGAAAACTGGTGCTGGCTAACTCTGCAAAAAGACACATCGGAGCTATAGCTCGGCGCCTTGGGAAATGTTGGAGGTATTAGTAGGTCACTGGTTAAAGCTATGTAAAACTTGCCAGGGCTTAGTTTGAGGTCAGAGCCTTGTCCCCAGATATAAGACCCGCTCGCTGTGTGGGGAGGCTCAGACACAAATATGTACCTGCCCCCCGGCTCCTTTGGGCTCGCAGTAATGTTGGCTCCTTCCTTGCTGTCCTCATCAACTTGTTCATCTGCAAGAAAACACAAAGCTTTCCTAAATTTAGCTGCCTAAGTACTGTGGGCGTTGTCTCTTCTCCCCCCTTCCCCAGTTTCGAAAGCCATCTTAAAAACTGCACAGCGATTTAAATGGCAGCTTGATGGGAATCCATAGCAAATGACTCTGCAATTAGTAAATCTCTCCTATTGTGACAGCTCTATTATTAAACTGCCATAAATGCCAGGCTATTAATCTGCTGTCTCCTCAATCCCCATGCTTCCCCTTACTTGCCTGTACTTTTCACCATTTGATTTTATTTTTTTTTTTAAAGTTTCAACTGCCTTCCAGCGTTTCTGGGGAGGGGGTGCGAGGTGGTGCTTGCAGGGGGAGGAAGGCTTTGTGGCACTGTCCCTTAGGAGCTTTTCATCTGTAAGGCAGGTGAGAGAGAGCCCAAAACGGTCGCCTCTCACTTACTTTGAAACTTTTGCTACTTCAAAACTGAAGAATGTGAAACTCCTAATTTGCAAAAATTAAAGTTTAGCCCTTAAGGAAGCCCCTTTTTGCAGGAAGGCAAAGGGATAGGGAGGGAAGCTGTGACAGCAGATGGGCAGCAATATTGTCTTAGGAAAAGTCATAGCTGACCCGACGGCAGGGTGAATATTGCAGCTGCCGTTTCCTCCATCCCGTGATATAGGTGTGCATCTCATTTCTTAGCCCATAAATCTGCTCTGTCACCCCAGGGCTCAGGGATGGGTGGTGCTGTAGGCAATGTGGTGGGGCGGGAGCACGCAGGGCTGCAAACAGCAATGAAAGCAGAGCCTCAAATTTTACCCCAGACGGTGCCTCCGTAGTGCGGGTGTGTTGTGTGTTGGCAGCGCACACTTGCACACACTCATCCCTCCTGCAAAAGCAGAGGCTGCCTAGCTGGGGGTAGAGGGAGCGATAGCGTGCAGAGGAGCGGCTGCTGTAGCATAGGACTGGGGTGACAGGAAGGTTTCGCCTTTAATCTGAGCATTGAGATTGGCCTGTTGAAGAGGCAGTGCTGGCACCTCTGTCCTGGGGTTTCCGCTGGGGAAGGAAATTGTGTCCTCCTTGCAGTGGTGCGAGGATGAGCTTATCACAGGGAGGTGTCTGCTGGCTGGCAAGAAAACACTCAGGAAGGTCCCCACCGGCCTTAAATCTGTGACCTGTTGGCTTACAGCCACTGCTTGGGATGGTGCTGGTCTCAGTGGAGAGGTCTGCCACCCGTGCAGCTCCCCTGGCACCACGGTGCCCTGTGGAGGAAGAGCTGATGATGGTGTTGCCTGCTGCTGCGTGGCAGCCTTGCAGAAAATTTGGATGTATGTTTAGAAAATGTGCATGTATAGCTGTCCTGTTCTTCTCTACTTCAATAAGAAGCGATACTGCCCTGTAACCGCTATACTTTCACCTGCTGCTTGGAGAAGAGTGTATCTTGCAGTACTGTCTGGACTAGGTCTTTCTGGAAGCTTGGAAATTTGGGATTGTATGGACTTTTAACAGCTGGAGTATAAAGAAAGCATCCACCCCCCTCCTTCACAGAGATAACAGGAAAGTGACCTATCAATGCAAAATCTGAGACTTAAAAACTGTCATGGGGATGAAGTGAAGAGCAGCAAAACTCCTCCGATAGGGAATTGCACCTATTGCTATAGAAACTTCCCCGAAGCCTGGGTACCTGCACAGCTGCTTTGCTGCTCTGGGAACATCAGATGCCTCTGAGCAGGGGCATCTGGTCGAGGAGATCTGCTGTGGACTTGGCCCATTCTGGGAAGGACTTTTGTCTGCTGCTGCTTTTGGGCTGCTGAGGTATTAAAGAAAATGAAGATCTGCATCCACTTAGTTGCCAGCTTTAGTCCCTTGTGACGAGAGATGGGCTTCCGCCGAGCACGCTGTCCTCTGTTAACTATGGGTATTTAGGGGGCTCTTAAATACAGTATTATACTCCTAATTATGCAGAAATCCTTCAATCTGGCCTGTTTTATCTGGAATTATGCTCAACCGTCAAATCCTGCCAAATAGCTGCTGCTTAGAGCGAGGGAGGCTGGTGCACTTGGATTGCCCTCTGCAGAGAGGTGAATCCCGGCCAGGAGGCCAAGCCGTCTGGCCCCGGGCGGGATGAGCAGATGCGGGCGCTGCTGGTGTGGATGTGCCCACCTCCCTTCTCACAGCGGGGAGCAGGTGCGGCCATGGGCACCCACCTTCCCAGCCCTTCACCCCGTGTGGTCCCAGTAAACGCTTATGTTCTCGGATGCCTCCCAAGGAAAGAGAGTATTTTTGTGTCTTGTCCATGGGGTTCCTTCATGGCAGCGCTTCCAGAGGAGGCTGGATGGAGGCTTTCAGCAGGGAAAATGGGAGAGGAGAGAGTGGCTTTGGGAGAGGACTTATGTGGCAGCTACAGGAATGACTTGTGAAAAGCATTTGCACCCTCCGTCTCCAGCACTCTTCTCCTCTAGCTAAATCACTTTACGCCAGGAATGAGTCATTCTGGGGATAACTAAGGCTACATGATGCTTTGTATATTTAATAGCGTATTTAGTGTGGCTGCAATTCAGATCACAAACGTCCTTTGCAATGGTGCAACTACTGCCTAAAAAAACACCCGACAGGCTTGAGGCAAATGCTATTTCTAAAGGAATCCAGTGACTTAAGTACCTTTGTAAATCACAGAAAATGTAGGTAATTGTTAGTTATGCCTGGGCCACCATCTGCCTAGCATGTGATGCTCTCCAGGAGTGTGCGGTTACTGCAGGGGTGCGCCTGAAATCTTGCAAGGAAGCTTTAATGCCCCCTTTGAGATCTGTCCCTCAGGTGTTGCTTGTCAGTTCAGAACACCTGTAAGCTGCATTGCTCTGTCTGATCATTTTTGATCAAGACCTATTTTCTTGTTGTCTCCCTGCTCCCCAACATACATGCATCAATTCTCAGCTATATAGAGAGCAACCACATAATTTTCGCTCAAATCCCCACGTCCTATTAAGCCTTGCGCTGCTTCTTAGCAACGAATTAATAGTTGAGTGAAAGGGTTTTATAGTACAATATATTTTAGAGAATAAATATTCTTAAATTGCTATTCTGTAAGTAATTGGAGAGAATATTTCTGTTATGAAAAACTTTTTCTAGGGAGCTCTTTTAAACCTGTAATGCTAGATCCTGTTCTGCAGTTGGTCTGGTTATTACTGTGTGTCAGGGATGTCAGCTAATATGAAGGTGGGAGATAGCAAAACTAGGTTTTCATAGCTCTTCTTTTGGCTTTCAGAAAATAATTTTCTCTCTGTGCTTTTTCTTTTTTCTTTGAAAAGAAGGGAGCAGTCAAAGCATCTTCTTGTCAAGTGTACAGCTTCAAAACTTGGTTTTCTTGGCAATAATTCATCCAGTGTTGATTCAGGCCTGGATTCTGTGTGTTCGTCTTCGTGGAGTAATAAGGTTTGCAGCCGTGAGCCTTTCAGTATTGTTCCCAGTGGCCCTTGCACAGAAATACACTCTTGGAGTAGGAGGTGCAGCCCTGGAGAGTGAACTTCTGCAGCAGTTCCTGTGCCTTTGAGTAGCAGACACAACGTCCAGGAGAGCACAGGGAAATAAGATATTGAGGGAACAGCTCTGCTCTAAATATTGCTCTAAACTTTATGGCAAAAATGAATAAATCTCTAACTTTATTGCCTTATTGCACATGTAACTACTGTGTTTCAGCATGCAAATGGCTGCTGAGGTAGCAGAGAATGTGCACTTGCTGCCTCTTCTCATGTGTAATCAAAAGGTACAAATGAGAAAGGTGTCTTTCTCATAAACTGGGTCACTGCGTTAATAGAGTTTTGAAAATATCCCCTCCTAACCTGTGCCGGTAATATCTCAGTATCCATCTAGATTTTAATACTGTCATATGCCTGTGATATTCGTGTCTGTCATCTGCTTGCTCTGAAGGTTTTCTCCCTTAATCGAGGATATACTCTACATGATAAAGATCACTGCTGAATGCAATATGATGCTTTGACTGGCAACAATTTGTCTTCATTTGAACACTAAATATTCCATTTCTCTAGCTAGTGAAAGGCTTGATTTAGGATAGTGGCTTAGTGACTATTCCAGGCAAGGGTTTGAAAAGGCAATATTCAGCTGAACTTTATGCAAATTCAGTCTTTAAAAACTAGTTGAGCTTTTGATGTTTCTGTGTCTGGCACCCATTTCCTGGACTTTTGTGTCTGCTGCTGCCATGGGTTTGACTGAGACATTCTTGTATGGGTGGTGTTTGCACCGCTTTCTTGCTGGGTTTTAGTGTGTTCCCTTTGATAGTGATTCAGCAGGAGATTCTAGGTTTTAGGGGGAGGAGGAACAGGGGAAGCAGTTAATGAGCTGTATTTGCTGTTCTGTCAAAAGAGATGAATCTTCTCTCTAGTTTACAGATTGCTAAAGTTAGGAACTTAATCCAAGGGACTTGAGATGAACTGTTCTCTAGGAAAAGATGTCTTTCTCCTTGGCCATCCTAGAGGAAGCCCAGGTGATGCTCTCCTGTTAGACAGTTCACATAGGTGGGGATGGATCCCTTCCCTAGCGCCTTCCTGAAAGGTGCTGCTCTTGTTCTGAACAGCAATGCTGAGACTTCATGACATAAAACATTAGCTTTACTTTCCTATTGATTCAAACGCTAAATGCTTCATCCTTCTCCCCATACCTTTTGGGCCCAGGTGCTCTGTTGCTTTTCTGAGCTACAGCCTGGGTAGGGTGCGTTGGCGCACTGTTACTCCTAATGGTGTGGCCTTCCCCAATCTGATAATGGGAATATGAAAAAATGCTTTGCTAACGGGTACATTACCACTTTTGGTCTGGTAGTCAGGATCTTGCAAGGAGGCATCAGATGCCTGGTTTTCTGAGCAGCGGGGGTGCAGGTTTCATGTGTGTCCTGGTTTTGGCTGGGATAGAGTTAATTTTCTTCTTAGTAGCTGGTACAGTGCTGGGTTTTGGATTTAGTGTGAGAATAATGTTGGTAACATGCTGATGTTTTAGTTGTTGCTAAGTAGCGCTTATCTTAAGCCAAGGACTTTTCAGTTTCCCATGCTCTGCCAGCAAGCAGGTGTGCAAGGAGCTGGGAGGGAGCACGGCCAGGACAGCTGACCCGAAGTAGCCAAAAGGATATTCCATACCATAGGATGTCATGCTCAGTATAGAAACTGGGGGCAGTTGGCCAGGAGGAGTGAATCGCTGGTCAGGCATCGGTCAGGGGATGGTGAGCAACTGCATTGTGCATCACTTGCCTTTTCTTGGCTGTTATTTCTTTTTTTTTTTGTTATAATCCTTTTCATTACAATTATTATTATTCTTAGTTAGTAGTGTATTTTATTTTACTTTAGTTATTAAACTGTTCTTATCTCAACCCATGAGTTTTACTTTTTTCCCCCGATCCTCCTCCCCATCCCACTGGGAGCGGGAGGGGGAAGCAGCTGTGTGGTGCTGAGTTGCTGGCTGGGGTTAAACCACGACAATGTGAAGGACTCAATCCTCCTTGCCCTGTAGCAGCAAGAGCTGAATGGCCACAACCTGATTTTGTTCATTTTCCAGACGTCTTTGAATGTGCTTTTTCTCCCCCTCCCCTCTTTCTGAGAATTAGGGGTCACTCTGCCTTTGCTATTAGGGATTGTCCTCTCCCTCCTTAAGTGCATCTCTCCCAGAGAGATCACACGATCAAGCCAACCCCTTTTTCTCATGTAATGCACATCCTATCTACTCCAGGTAGTCAAGATTACCAACTAACTTTACTTGCAACCTGTGAGAGCATAGGTTGTAGTTGCCATTGTGGTTAGCAAAATGAAAGCAATTTCTCTCCGCTTAAATGGAAGGCAGTTGTTCTCCCCACCAGCTCCTTTAAATCTTCTCCCAGCCTAGAGCTTAGCAGCCAGATCCTGGCCACCCTGAAGTTTGTAGGATCACGCTCTGACTTCTGCAGGATAATGACTTTTCTGCCCACATCCAAATGACACCGGCTACCAGTTACGAAAGGAGAATGGTAAATTCATCTGTTAGCTGCTCTCTCTCCTGCAAGATTTACTTCCATGAGGGATTTTTCCAGGCCAATGCTGTGTCTTTCGTGATGGGGATGTGTGGTGGAGGAAATTTATTGTTTCCTTCTTAATAGATAGCTGTATTTCATTTCGGAACAACCACTTCATGTGCGAGAAAGCAATTCCATTATGCCACCGCACAGCGCTGGGAGCATCTGTGGCAGTGGGGGCATTTGGATTAAAGAGAGTAAAGGCTGCACATCTGCTGCCCTCCACCTCTATTCACAGAACACAGTGTTAATCCTAAAGAAAAGAGAGCAATTAGCTTGTAAACCCTTCCTGAACCCACTGGAAGATTAGCCATTTTCAATTAAAGCTTTTCAGCTGGAAAGATAATGGGCTAAAATTTCCAGCTTTTAAAAAATACTATTATTGACCATGTGGTTTTATTTCTGTCAATTTACATCCTTTATAATTAGCTACCCTGGGATAATTAGGACTGCCTTGCGCCATACCCTGTTCCCCACTCTTTCCCCTTATAATGCAAACGGCAAACTGACTGTGGTCCGTCTTCTGGCCTGTTGCAACTAGCATGAATCCACTGTTGTTGTTTGGACCCACACTGGGGATGAGCCATAAGCAGTACTTTTATAGGTTACTGTAACTCACAAGTAAAAGGATAAACCTTTACATACCACTGAGCATGCTGTAACTGTTCCGGGGAGCCTGGATGGGAGGAGGGAGGCTGATCCCATCTTGCAAGCCTGCAATAACAAGCAATTTGCAGTCCCTTGGGGAGCTCCACATGCTCTAAAGCCAAAATACTTCTTTATATATCACTGGTCCCAGCACTTGGGGGTTACCTGGAGCTGTGTGTGGCTCCACTTTGTCCCATCTTGGGAGGTAAAACTTCACAAGCCGGAGCTGGAGCCAAACCAGCAGATGGAAACGCCTCGCCCCAGAACGCGTGGCTGATCGACTCCATCCGAAGGCATCTGCGTGTTCGAGCACTTCTGAAAGCCGTATTGCTCCTTGGGGCGCCTGCGTAGAGCTGGGAGCCTTCCTGCGGCAGCGAGGGAGTCTGACCTGGTTTCACCCCGTGTTGGAAAGCTGTACGTCGACCGCTGTGGCGTTGCAGTGCCTTTTGGGTCATCTCTGCTTACTGTGATCTGCTCCCCCCGTGATTCCTGCAGCTACTGCACGAGTGCAGCGCTGGTGTCGCTCAGCATGGTCTGTGCGGCAGACCCAGCGTGGGTGAGAGGCTCGGGCTGGAGCCGACAGCCAGCTCGTGGCCTCATCCAGCGCTGACCACTGCGGTGTCCTCCCTCAGCCAGTTATCCCTGTCTGCACCGCACGTGCAGCCTTGCATCCCATACTACTGCAAGTTCATGTGATCAGCTGTGTTTCAGGGGACTTGTGGCTTTGGTCACTACACGTGACTGAAACACAGCCGTGCCTGTGCTGCTGTTAGTGGCTGTGCTACATCTAAGCAAAAAAAGAGAAGAAAGGCTGACCTTTCAGGGAACTGCTTGGCTATGTAGGCTGAGGTACCTGACATGGAAATTAGCCCTCTGGCCGCGGCCAAGGACTTCTGAATGAAGTAAGCTCAATGAGTTATCTGAATGCAAAACCACCTGGAGCTCTGACTCCTGGGTGCAACGTGGGCTGTGCTTTTTCTGAATCACCAAAATTATTGGTATGGCTCCTAGTTCTTGGCTGTCTCCCATGCAGACCTTCGCCAGGTCCCACCTAGCTTTGCCTTGTCTTTTCTAGAAGAGTTGCACAGATACTGTGTGGTAGTGTGTAAGAGCAGATATAAAAGCCATTAAAGCTTTTTTTGTTTAAGGAATATGGCTTGGTGCTCTTGGGATCTTGCTGGCCTTATCATGCTACTGATAGTAACATCGTCTTTTTGCAGTCAGCGCTTTTCCTGCTATTTCTTTGTTGAAATGCATATGAAAATATGCCTTGGAAAATTTTACATCTGAACTAGTTAATACAGCACCTTGGAGAAAAGGTGTCTGATGCAACAGAGTACAAATGAAGCCTCATTAAGCAGGAATTCAGTGATTCTCTGAATGCCCCAGCAATTAAATTTCATTTCGATTCATATGCAGGTCAGGAGACTTTGGAAGGAGAATAGAGGAAGCAAAGCACTGTGGCTCAGTACTATGCAAATTAGTGTTAACATGGCATTTCATTTATTGTTAATGCATTGTTACACTGCTACTCATTGAAAAGAAACTGTGTGACAACTGCTAAGACTGATGACCCACTTGCTTATTTTTCCATCTGTGTTGGCAGCATTGCCTCTGAAAAGACCAGTGCCAAGATAAATCTTTTAAGGGAAAGATGCAGAGGTTTTTCTTCCCAGAGAGAGGAGTGGAGTCGGATGCTGACTAAATGTTAAGACTTGTCCTTCAGGCTGCAGTAAGCTGTAGCGTTGCCTCTCTCTCTCTTTTGGGGTGAGATGTGGCATGGCGCACATCCCTGCTACTGGAAGGATCCTTTGTTTGGGCTCAAGCACCGGGTCCTTTTGGAGCAAGAGGAACAAGTCTTCAGACCCTACTATTGCAAAGACCTGAGCTCTTGTGGCATGTAACGTAGCAAGGAGTTCAGGGATGCTGACGTGCTTTGCAGCCCCTTCAATGCGTTCACACTTCTGCTTCCACAGGGCAGCTCCCTGCTGTCGCTTGGGCTGATTGAGCTGTGGGGCTGCTGTCCTGTTTTTGGAGGGCTGAAGTGCCAGTTCCCCATTTTCTCTCTCTATCTAAAGATCCACAGCAGCCTATGTTTCCTCTCTTCTGTTTTTGATTAATGTGGTCTACGTGATGGAGTGTTTTTCATCTAAACTGCCTACCCATAGTGGCGAAGGAAGGTGGATACTGGCTGGCTGCTAATACGGACCCATCACTATTTTCATTCTTGGCGATATTAATAAAATATAAAGAAGAAACAGCATTTCTACTGAAGAGGAGAGATCACAAACAGGCCCTGCCAGGGCAGCACTGGTGCTGATATTGAGGTGCCAAGTGCAGCTGCCACATACTCGCTGTAAATTGGAGTGGTTTAATGACCTTAAAACTGGGAACCAGTCCCGTCACTGAAGAACTTGCACACTTATTTTCCCTCTAGTTTTTTAGCTGCAAACAACTTGCTATCATTCTGGCGCATTGATCACTAAAAGCTGAGAAGGTGGGAGCTATTAGGCATTTTGGTTTCCCCTAGTTGCATGGTGCTGCTCCTGGTCTCCATTTCTGCATGGTTCCTCCATTCACACGTAGTTCTTTGCTGAGCTGGTTCAGTGCATGCTGAAGAGGATTTTACTTGTGTCCCAAGGCTGTTTGATATCTGCTAGCTATGTTGCTATGAAAGATTTGGGGGGGGCGGAAAAAAAGTAAAGCCAATTAGGAGCATCCCCAAATGGGGGTGTGTGTTTTGCCCAGAAAAAGTGCTTGTTCTGTACAATACAGCCACAGTGGTAGAGGTAAATGGGAGAAATATGCTCTGTCTAGCTGTAAGTGATGGACCCGCTTTCAGATGCTGTGCATGCAGCTTCCAGACCTCTGCTCCTTTTGGACCAGGTCATAAACTCCCGCCTTGCCCTGGCATGGCTGGTGATTGCTGGTGGATCATTAACCTCCTGCTGCATTGCTTATTGCTGTGTCTTGTCAAGTTCATCTCCATTTGGCTTAAAAAAACATCGGAAAGCTGAGATGCGCTTTTGTTGGGATGACCTCTGCTAACAAGGTCCCTGAACGAGCTCTTTTGTAGCATTAGAGCTGGCCGGGGAATAAAGGATCTTGTACTTTGCTGCAGCCTATTTGTCTTCTGCTGTTTCTCTTAACAGCACTGGAGTCCCCAACCCTGTAGTGTCCTACTCTGATTACCTAGATCCAGAAATCCAGAGCTTGGGGTAAATTGTGGGATTTCTCCTGATGTTCAGTGACTAAGAAAAAAATGGCATAGCATATATACAGTATTAAGGGAGAAAAACGTGCTCCATGCTGCCCTGAGGACCAACTCTTTATGGCCTCAACTAGGGCAATGGGGCTAGGGCTGCTCTTTGCATAACCTGAAGTACAACTGAAGGATCCATAAATGCAATTGCTCCCCGGAGTTCAGAGCACTTTCTTCCTCCCACGCAGACTGAGCATTACAAGTCCTTTTACCAGGGTTTTGGACCCATTTTCACAACTTCACCGATTGAGGTATTAGCTAAAAGGGTGCAGTAAGGAGGAGCTGCCTGGAGGAGGCAGGTTAACCATTGAGGTTAAACCCAGAAATGCTGGAAAATGCTTTGAAGGGGTGTGAGACTGTGCCTTGGTGGGGGCATGGCTTTCGGGCATGATTCTGGTGATGGTGCCTGTTATTTATGGCTCTTGACTCCTGTTTGAAATGCCTGTTTTACCCAGCAGTATGATGTCCTTTGGCAGATGGTTGCAGAAAGCACAGACCTGACCCTACGGTTCACTCTGAAAAGCCCCAGTAGCAAGGCAGACCATGGGGGAAGGGAGGCCAGGAGAAGGATGAGGGGTGTGCATGAAGTCACCATCAGGACCATGGTGATGAATGTTTTTGTGGATCTGAAAGGAAGTTGTACCTAAAATTGGTAAAAGACACCCCTGTGACTACTGAAAATGGCAGCATGCTCTTCTCATTTGGGTTTCGGCTAGAATTTTTTAATTCCCAAATCTGTGCAGCTATTTCTCTTCTGTGACAGTCCCTCTCATGTAATCCAGTCCCTTAAATTTGCTGTTGTTAGTAATGATGCTGGTACATCCCATCCATTTGTTAGCCCAGTGACTTGACCCTTGAGTTTTACTCATGGGCATGTTCTCATGCATTTGTCCTCTTGTTCCACAAAAGAGTTTTTGCCAGGAAACACACAGAGAAACCCAATGAAAAGCATCAGTGAGCATGTATTTGCAAGGTGAACATACAGACCCTTAAAGTTCAGAGGACCGCTGTGCTCTGTCATCTGGCTGAGACCAGCCAGTGAATTTTTTCAAGGGAGTTAAATGTAGTTCATTGTTCATTTTGGTGGAGTATGGTGACCTGTTTCCATATGAAGTTGAGACAAGATGTTTTCTCTCCTCCATTTAGCTAAAAATCTTCTAGGTAACTCATTTGCTTTTAGTCACTTGCAAAAGGAAAGGGCTGAGCCATCGCAGGTTATAATTTCTTGCCAGGGGTCTGACTGAGAAGACTAGACTGATTTGGAGAGAAAGGACCGTGCTGTCCGAGACACAGAGTCACTGACTTGTTTGTAAATTTAGCAAGTGAAAATTCAAGTGCCTGGTCTTGTATCTACATGGAATAGGGAAGGAAATGTCCCCTGCTCTTAGGAGGGAGGGAGATCTGCTGAGGTTGGCTGGGGGATGTTGGTCATTGGGAACAGGCCAAAAGTTTCAGTTTTTAAAAACTGGAACTTCCAGTTACTACAGTTTTGAGCTTTGTTTCTTTCCTGAACTGAAAGTCTGTTACTTTGGTGTGCATTTCAGCCCAGTTAGGGATGCTGGAGTACAGGCAAGATGTGTAATCAGGGAACGCCGAAGCGTCGGTGTCACGTGGAGAAGGGGTCACTGCAGCACTTCCTTCTTCCCATTAATCACAGCTCTGGGAGGCATCCTGCATTCCCCACCGGTGTCTTCCCCCACCACTCCCCCGCAGTGCTGTCAGGTGATGACAGATGTGGATGTCTCTTTCTGAAATGGTTAAGCAGAAAAACGTACAGCAACCGTTTTATTGTGCTCTGGTGGTGGAGGGAATGGATGGAAGTCTTGGAAGTACCTCTAGCAGCGCTCTCCATCTCGGTGCTCTTGAGTGTGTGCATGCAGCAAGGGCTCTAATTGCCTACTGGATGGGTCAATTTATCTTTCAGTGTTCATTACCTGTAATAAGTTAATGTTTAGAACTGGCTGGTGGAATTTTCACTTAAAGGAAAGAATAATCAAGGACTTCTTCCTCTAGCTCCATTATTAAACTGTTTAAATACCCTTTTCTTTAAAGATTTTTTTTTTAAAGTCCATTATCCCTTTCCCATAAAAATATATCAATAAAATAGCGTGTTGTACTTTGGGTCTGTGTGTGAAAAACAGGGTATCTGCTTAGACCAAAAATGAGCGCTGCTGCAGGCCTCGGGCTGGCATGCAATTGTCTGGGGTTTCTAAATAAGCACAACTACGTAAAATTGGAGCAGATGAAATGGAGTAAATGTACAGCCAGTGGATAGCTGGGTAATCAGCTGTGAAGTCTCTTCCACCAAGAGAGTGATGGGTTCCTCTTGTCACTCCTCCTCATCCCTGTCCGCTGCAACCAAAAATCTATCAAGGAGGGGTGTAGGCTCTCCAAACCTCTTGATTTTATGCAGAGATGGGTTGGAGTTCCCAGTAAAAACTGGCTTTCTCAGTAAGACATCTGGAAGCACTGGGTCTCCTGTGCCAGAAACAAGCCTTGACAGGGTGGATGAGCAGGAAGAAGGGTCCCCAGCCCCAGGCAGACCCCTGATGTTGCAGGCGTGTGTTTTTAAATGGAAGAAATAGGATGGGGAGAAGGAGATGGCAACGTAAAATCTTAATTTAAGATCTGAATTTAAAAGAAATAGAAAGCATCTGCGTCAGTCTCTTCTGAACCTTCCCTAACCCAAAGCAATTTCTGTTGCTATTAATATGATTTTTATATGCAGTTAGAACTTCGGTGTTTCTCTGTGCACTATAAGTGCATGTGGTTGGTGTGGTTGGGTGTTTTTCCTCATCGTTTTCCTGTGGCTGACTGTTCATTACGTTCATTCAGCTGTCTTCAGAGAGTCTCCTGAGAATTCCTAATGCGGAGTGGTGTAAGATCCTCTCCATGTTCTCCCAGGCTCAGAGCATGTTCAATGCTAAATGGTCCATTTCAGGATCTTGCTGGAGTGTTCCGCAGTCCTGTGACTTCTGACAAGGATGCTTTTGGATGTGGTTAAATAAGTAACGGTTTAAATCGCAGGAACAAATACCTGTCAAGCAGTGGACTAAATCATTGATATTCTGAATAGCCTGTGATCTTCCCTCTGCTGTCCTCCCTGTCTTGTTTGCTTTAAAGTGTATTCTGTAAATGTCATCCCAACCAATTTAGGCCATGTAAGGTTTGCAGCTTCACTCCCACCGAGGTTCTGGGAGGATTTGTAAGTTAGCTCTGGGGAAAGATACATTAAGTTCAAGAGCAGGACGGTATGTGTGGGGTACAAGAAATGATAAACCAAGTGCCTAGTACATGTGTGTGCATGTAAGGGTAGCTACTCCTCACAACAAATGAATTTTGCTCAAAGGTCAGCCTGTTCCTGAGAAGAGTAAATACCCTCTTCTCTAGACTGGTGGCCTGTTGACTGGTATCACCTCTGTAGTTGTGTGGATGAGAGCCAAGAGCCTGTGCGGATGGATGTTTCCAGTAGGGACCACCCAGAAGCTGTTGTAGCCATGTCCTCAGCCTGTGCTGTCTTTCGGCTCAGCATTTTATACTGAAGGGGGGCCCAAGAAAGCGTTCCCTACATCCTCTTTACTCCTAGGATGGTACTTGAAGATCAGTATATGCCAAGAAAGCAGAACTGAGATTTTTTTTTTTCTTTTTTTTCCTGTGGAAAGACTCTTTTAACATCCTCTCCGCCCCCGCCCAAATTAACTTCTTTTTCCAGTGGGCACAGTGTGTGGGTAAAAACGAGCATTCTTAGGTGAGACTTGTATGTAGTTGATATTGCCAGAGCATTTTTGGATAGCTGCTAATTCTAAGCACACAAGCATAAAGTTAATGTCAAGAGGTACAGGAGGATGTACAGACTGTTCATGAAAAATCAAAGCTCTACATACCATTCCTCGAGTTTGTCAAGCCATAGTTTAGGTTGATGCCTCACGCTTTTTTATGACGCGTATATATATTTTGATGTCATAACATGTCTTTTTGGACTGCCTAATTTTGTTGGTGTGTGCGGTGTACCCTTTTCCTTCCCCATTAGAAACTCAAGCTTGTGCACTTCAGCTGGTTTTAATATAGTGCCACCTGAAACATGAAAAAAGTGTTGTGTTTATGGGTTTTGGCCAGAAACCACAGAGTAAACATCTTTATCCTCTCCAGGTTCCTGGTCCGCTGGTCTCTTGCCAGTCAGCTCAACGAATGCCACAAGCAATTCTGGGTTTGAAATGCTAAAATACCTCTTTTTTCCCCACCGGCAGCAGAGGAATGGGGCAGCTCCATCCAGTTCTCACCCACAAAAACAAGCAGCTTCTGTAGTAGACCTGCCCTCCTGTACCCTTTCTTAATGCAGCAGATATTCTGGGAAGAATTTTATGGTGGTATAAACGTAAACAATTGGTTTCAGCTTTTCTTTAAAACACCCTATTGGAGATGTCCATTTCATGGCTTCCAAAGCAATGGGCTATTCTCAAATTAGCAGCTTCTTGTTGTATTTGTAGTGCAACTGGAGATGTTTTTTTCCTTTAAGATGAGATTTCTCTGCAGCAAAAGCATTAATAGCTGTGTGAAAAGATTTCTAATTATAAATTTTGGCTCAATTACTGATTAAGTCTATTGTCAGACTGAACAACTTCTTAAAAACAAATTATGGACCAAAATATCTCTTTTGTAAGTAGGTTTTTCTTACTTAGTAATTTTATTGCTTTTGTATAAGTTGTCTGCGCATGAAACAGCTGAGTTTGAACCAAAATAGAGATGTTGCTGCATTTCAATCCAAGCAAGAACTCTGGCGTTAGGCTGAAACCCAGTTCTCCTCCTCCATATGGCCCACACAGAGTTAGGGTCCCGAGGTCTGCAAAATTTCCTGCTGGCACATCCAGATGTGATCAGGCCCTTTTGATTTATCCTGATTTGTTTCCTAAGGAAACGAGACTTAGCCTTGCTGCCTCTCCATGAGCTTCCTTCTAAATTTGTAACCTCTTGACCACTTTCAGACAAATCTCGTAGGAGTCTCAAACGTGACTGGACCCTTATACAACAATGTAGTAGATGGCTTTTGTGCCTTGGACCATGCTTGTCTTGCTCTCTCTTCATTGTTGGTGGGTATAATCTTGCTGTTATAGATGATACCAGTTCCCAAGGGAATAGGGCGACTATGGCAAAAACTGCCTTTTGGATGTAAGCCATGGGCTGGTTGGTACAAACAGAGTTTGTGTCTCAGAGCTTGACTGAAATGGGGACCTGGATGGTGCTGCAGGCAGGACGTGAGCCCTGTGCACACCCTTGCTGCCTCCCCTGCCGTGTACCCCACGGCCGGGACAGTAGCATCACCTGTATGCTCTGTATCTCCAGCACAAGTCAGCCTACTTTGTTTTTCATTTTAATAGCAAAGGAAGCAGACACTGGTTTATTACAACAATTTCTTTCCAGTCCAGTACCCTATCTCCTCCCACGGTGCAGGACCAGCTGTTTCAGGGGAAGCTATGAAGCGTCCTGTCCCGGAGGGCAGGACGCCCCGTGACCCAGCTGGTGACCAGCATTGCCCCCAAAGCCTCCCCTCGCTGCAGTCCATTGCTCGCCCAAATCCTAGCACAGAACTTGCGTGCATTTTGCCAGTGCTGGTTGCTCTGCTGTTCCTAACAAAGGGTTAAACCGAGTTTTCAGAAAACGCTGTAGGCAGGACACAAGACTGCAGCTTCATACTCCCTTACGAGCAGTGTGTGTGTGTGTGTTTGGGAGGCAGTGTAATGCTTTGACAGCAGCTTGACATTGCCTTGAAAGGTGCTGGAGGCTCTGCAAGCACTTGCCAAGAGGGGGTGGGGGAGAGGAAAGTGTGTCAGGCAATACTGCAGCCGCAACCTCGTCTTGCGCTCAGCCCCGCTGCTGCTGCAACTTGGAGGTTTGTGCGAGGCTCCGCTGCCGGCCAACTTCTGCAGCTGGCTCTGAGCACGGCGCAGAAGGCAGTGGTACCTCTGCTGCAGCACCAGCTGCCCGCGTTTCCTTTTATTTATTCCTTATTTTTTTTCCCTCCCTGCCTGAAATCCCCATGAAAGCCACAGAAGGGTTCAGGCAGACAAGGGCCAGCACATCTCCATGGGATGATGTCTGCTCTCGACCGGCGGGGCGTGAGGTGGAATACTGCTGGGAATGAAGTGCACGCTCGACATTTGCTGCATCTGCTGGAGAGTCAGGGTTCAGTGGCTGCCTCCCCTTCAACCAGCTGTTCTGTTTAATCACTGCGCTTCTAACTTTTGCTTTGCAATGCCTGATGGCCAGTCGAGCCGAGAGAACTAGCACGGGATTTTTAGGACCAACTAAAAAAAACTATACCCTTCATTTTCCTATTTCTGTACAGGACTGGCGAGTCACACGTTAAACAGCCATGTAAAGACGTTGCTTTCTAAAGGATTGCCACATTTTTGAGTCCTCGCAAACTGGAGTGCCCAGGACGATTTCTTTTTTTTTTTTCCTGCCGTGAAGTGAGGAGCAGCGTGTGCGTTGCAGCCCTGCTCGGCTGTAGGAGGCAGCCTGAAAGTGAACCTAAGCTGGCTGGAAAAGTGATTCCAGTGCAGGCAGGGAGAGAGAAAGGAGCGGCTGTTGCAATTAGTTGAATGATTTGATAGATAACAGCAGACATGCTTTGTGGACTGAAAAAGGATTTGCAGTCAGACTTTGGTGAGTGAGCCTGTCTGTATTCCTCCCCCCCACCCAGTAGTTTACTTTTGTTTACTCTGATTTTCTTTAACCACCTTAAATATCATTAACAATTTTATGTGCTACTTTGAAGGGGGTTTTACAAATCCAAACCGTTGCATACAAACTGTGACTTAATTGCTTTGATTTGCAAAATGTATCTCTGCTTCTCTGGAAAGAATTTCTCCTTGTGACCACTGGAGAGTACCCTTCAGGCTGCCTCCCTCCTTCCCTTCTCCAGCTAGAAGATTGGCAGACACAGGGGCTGTTCTTAAGGCACCCCAGATATTGCGGAGCCTTTACAGCTGTTTTGGTTTTTTTAAAAAAACAAAATCTAAATGTAGCTCTTCTATTTTTCAAGATCAGCGTGTGAATGGGCTGGGCATTCAGCAGTGGCGAATAGATAGAGGGCTGGGGGGAAGACGGGGGGTAAGGGACTCTGCTGAACATGGTGGGATCGCTGCCATCACCCCCACCTCCAGTGTAATCTACTACTACCTTGTCTAATAGATATTTCAGCTCCCGCTAGAAATCTGCGATTTCAATGAGCTGCTAACCCTGTTTTAGAAACCTGGGGTAAGCAATTCACTATTACCGTAGACTATAAAAAAATCTATTTCATTTCTGCAAAAGAGTGGGTAGATGAGTTAGAAGGGCACCTTTACAGAGGGCACAGTCACCAAATCCTGACCCCAGTCTTTCCAGGATGGACAGGCTCTGATATTTCTAACTAGGTGCATTATTCAGGTACTTTGTTGCATGCTGTAGCTCTGCTTGTTGCAGCTAAATATACTGCATGAAGCTCGCTCTTCTGCTCTGATGCAAGCGTTTCCCTTCTGAAAGCAAAGACATTGGAGTTAGAAGTACAGAGGTAATTTATGGTTTCTGAATCATTTTACATTGCCTGAAGTGATGTAGTGGGACTGACTTTGTCCTCTCCTTGGCCTCAAGATGCCCTAAAGCATGAACCTAACTTTAGAAAATTGTTTTCCCTCCCTAAATCTGAGGGGTAAAATAAACCAGGTGTAAAGCAGCTTAGCCTGGCTGTGTTGCCTAATCCCGTGGACGGTGACTAGATGCAATGTCCACTTACTGTAGCAGCACAGCAAGGAGCAGTTTGGAGGCTGGGGCTTATTTTGAAGCTGCCTGAGACACGGCGATGAGTCCTGGTAGGCAGAGGGAGTCTGGGCGCGTGATTTAACAGAGCAGGAATGCAGCTGTTCCATGAAGAGATCAAAAGACAACTTGGCAGGAGCTCCCATCGCTCTTGGGGCTGAGCCATAAGCTGGGCCCCTAGCTCAGAGGTGGCTGGCACCAACTGTGCTGGAGGAGTCTCCTGGATGCCACCAGCCACAGCGGGGATCATTCATCCAGTTCCTCCAACACGTCACCAGAGGCATCTGGTGCTTCATACATGCAAGTCTCGATGATCGCTGTGTTGCTGCAAATGGCAATGTTGTCTGGGTGTTGGGTGATCAAATGAGAAATATTCCTGATCTCAGCCCCAAACCTTTCTTGGAGAACCTTGGGTCAATATTGTGCATAGCTCTGTCATGTACAAGGGAATGGTGCAGTCACTGAGCTGGTAAGGAAGCCTTTTTCACCCTGGTCTCAGACCCTTACAGCTTGTGCTGGTGGTGCTCCTGAAGACCAAGCCCATGCTTTCATCACCCAGTAGGTACTGTTTCCCTCAGCATCCCACAGATAAGGCTACCCTTTGCAGCAGCCACAGAGCAAAGACAGAGAGGAGTGGGCAACCATCTTGTTTCATGTCTGCCATCCCTTTTCTTCTTAGTTATTTTAGTGCACAGAGAAAAGCTTTGAGGGGGATTGATTACAATGCATTGCGTTTGGCTTTGCTGACACGCAAGGGAGCTCTCTTTTGGCCACTCAGCTGGATTCTTAATGTGTTTTTTCTCCTGATAACCTGGCTTTTTCATGAGACTCATCTCCTCATCTGGAAATCATCTGAGGTGGAAGCAATAAAGTGAATTGCTATCATATCACTCATTTTAGCATTTTAAGTGTGATAAGCAAAAACAGAAACCAGATGGATTGTTTCAAAGAGGCATCCAAATGTTTCAGAAGTGCTTCCTGGGCCTACCACCATTAGGGTCTTGGTGATTTCTTTCCTCTCCTCCAACCACTCTCGAAAGTTTTCTGATGGGACATTTTAATAATACAGAGCTTTTGTCTGTCCTTCAGAATGGAAGGGTCAGAAAATGCAAACTAGCGGTGATGTTTTATGGAAGGTGAGGAAAGCATTTATCTTCTGGTTAGAGTAAGCTTGTGTGTGGCTCTGCTGATACCAGTGTGATAGTGTGTTTCTACAAGAGATCTTGCAATTGGAGGACTTCCCTGAAATGCTTTATGGTCTTTCTGAAGTCCAGGAAGACCCTACATGTTTTTCTCTAGCAAACTTCATGTTCAGTTAGTCCTTACTGCAGGATCACTGCAGGAGTGGGCAGAATGACAGAGCTCATTGAATCTCCTTCGTGCTGTTCCAAGTGACCAGCTGAGGATCCCATCGCAAATCAGCCCAAGTTAAATGGTTAATTGACTACCGCACAGGCAACTTCAGAAGACCCTTTGTATTTCAGATGTATGCATTTGAGTGACTTCATGATTTTTTTATTTTTTAAAATATGGTTTGTGTAGGAGGCAAAGGAAAAATAAAGAGAGTAGATGAGGATGTTCAGTGCTTTTTTGTTCGGGTTTGTTGTTTGGTTTTAGGGGGTTTTTTTTTTGTTGCCATTAGAAGCCATGCTTTTAGCATGAGATGGACTCTCTGCAGACCAAGGAGAGCAGTGCGAATTTCCTGTGCCTTCTTCCTGACCAGCAAGCTGCACCCTTTATTTGCAGGATGGGAATGGCCAGGAAAAGAGACGTGTTAATAGATCTCTGCCCCTTCCTGCTTGTTGGTTTTCAGGGGATCAGCTCCCCTGTTCTGTGCTGTTCTCTCTCTGCAATAGCCCCAAATCTTCCCCACTTGCCAAATAGGCAGGGGGAGAAACAGAGAAAAAAAAGTCTGAAAGGGATAGAAAACTAATGTGAGGACCTAGAATAAGACAGGAAGAAATCTTCATAGATAAATCTCCTAGGAAGAAAGATTTTATCTTTCTTATTGAAGAATTTATCACAATAGTGCTATTTAATATAACTCCTGCTCATCAAGCTGCTTACGTCACTTGTCAGCTTTGCCTCAGTTGCAGCAAAATGAAAGATTAAGAGGAAAAGAAACTGGGGTGTGCGTACCAAGACAAACATCCCTGGGTCTGGAGCTGAATCACAGTGATCTTAATTTCCTTGAGCCAAAAGTGGGCAGAGAGAGTTTGTCTGGGCCATTCCTCTGCCCTGAGCTAGTATCGGCCATACCTATGTTATCATCTGTCCACCTTGCATTGAATACATCCATGCTGGAAATACCACATCAGCTCAAATTCATTGACTAGACTTAAATACTAAGGAAAAGCTTTCTGCATCTGCAATTTTGGTGCCATTGCTTCCTGTCCTAACACAGATGACAGATTACTCCTTCCCTCTGTGCATCACTCTTCCGGATGTCTGAAGACAGCAATGAAGCTTTCTCTCTCCTCCCTTTCTTCTCTTTAGCATAGACAACTCATTCCTCCCCCGTCTCAGAAGTTGTGGCCTTCTAGCTGTCTGACCAGACTGCACTGATTCAATCTGAATGACCTCCAGCTGGACCACATCTTTCTTGAACTGTGGTACCCAAACCTGGGCACTGTATTCAAGCTGAGGCTTTTGTCAGTGCTGAGTAAAATGAAAGGAGGATTTCTCAGATCTTGCAGACTATACCTGCCTTTGTATGTACCAGGGTGTTAGCTTTTCTTGCATATGACATGGTACTGTGGAATTACATTTGGTTTGCAGTCCACAGTATCTGAAAAGTCCTTCCTCAACTGTCACTTAGATAGTTTTTCCCCATCCTTTATTCATTTGATTATTCCTGCAGAGGTCTGGTAGCTTGCGTGCATCTCTACTGAATTGTATATTTGTTTTTTCAAACACGTATGAATCATTCTGGATTCAAAATTTACTTCCCAGCCTGCTTCCAGTCCCTCATAGCTGGTGGCTGTCAGTAAACTTAGTAAGAGCGATCTCTCTGCAATCATCCAGGTCATTTAATGAAAACCTGGAGCCTCACCGGGCTGGGGATGGGCCCCCACAGAACTTCGTTTAATACATCCGTCCCTTCTGATTATGAGCAACTGATGAATTTTCTCAGTGTGTGGTTTTCCAATCAGTTTTGCATACACTTCATGATCATCTGTATCCTGCTTCCCAAACATACTTATAAAAATAGCATGTGAAACAGTGTCAGAAGCATTTCTAAAATTGAGATATAACAACTTGCATTTTCTGTATATCCAGAAATGTTGCTCTGTCATAGAAAGAAATCGAGTGGGCATGACTTATTTGTGGTAGATCCAGGTTTGCAGCTAGTCCTCCTCATCTTCTTTTAGCAGATCACACACACAGATGGTCAGTTCCAGCAACTGAAAGAAGATGATGGATTTGTCACTCTTGCCCCCACTCCGATATTACTTCTACTTGTTTTGGTTTGGTTTTTTCAAGTTGAACATTGCATTTTGCTCTTCTGCAGTCTTGTGATGTCTTACCCATCCTCCATAAGGTCTTAAGGATACCTGCTGATGGCTTTAGGACTTCGGTGGCCAGGTCTCTAAAGTTTTTTTGACTATGTTAAGTATTAATGAGCTGATCTACGCAGTGGAAATGAGTTCTTGCTCTTTTCTAGAGATGACCCATTCCACCAAAATTGCTTTTTATAGAAGAAAAAAGACTAAAGTAATTTCCTACAACTTTTCATGGTCTATAGAAATGAATTATCTTTTTATTCAGTTTTTCCCCTCCTGTATGGAGGTTACAGAGGTTTTCCTCTTATAAGGTTGTGCTCATGCACGTCTCATTAGTACACATTTGTTAGCAGAAGGATGTTTTTTAATGCAAAGGCCAGGCAGATTTAATAAAAATGTCGGTCCATAGTGTCAGTTGGACAACTGCTATTGAGGTTTGCTCGCCAGCACTAACGGTTGGAGTCCAGTTTCCAGCCCAGACATGTACCTCCCTGCCAACCTGCTTAAGAAAATCTCATTACTGCTGGAAGAGGTGCATTCTGGCTTTGAGTGACCCATAGTAGGGGACTGAATTTCATGTGGTGTGTTACGTCTTGCTTTTGGCTTTATGTCCAGGTTCATTATTCTTTATAATGTTTGTTCTGTTTTGTTAATGCATATAAGCCAAGGATAACTGCACTGCCAAAGTGATTGCATATCTTAGGGCATGTAGGATTTGATTTATTTTGAAAATGGACTGTTAAAATTGATACTTGTGTGTGGATGCCAATGTTTATTGCTTGTGATATTATGTACTTAACTCAAGGATGGAAATCATATGCAATTTTACCCAGAAGGTCAGAAAAAGGTGTTGGGCAACTTGGAGGGAAGGGTGCCTATGCTTTTGTGTTTAGGCATGTGTAGGTGTTGCAAACAAAAGAAACAATTAAAGCTAACAAGTAATAATAATCAGAAGGAGGTGTTGGTGCAGAACTGGAGGAGAGAAAGTAGAGCAAAAATAAATATTTAGCAACGTTCATCAATTGACAACTGAATGCTACCAGGCATAAGAACATTTAAGGCTCTTTTCAGCTGTCAGTTCAGCTACTGCATAGTTTTTAGCATGTGAGTAATCCCATCAGGGTATGCATGGTCTTAAGCCTTGATAGGATAGGACCCCCAGGTCATTGTACGCCTGTCTATTCAAGGTGGCAGAATACTGTTTCAAGACAAGCGTGCTTAAGTGGGAGTTAGGAAATTCTGGTTCTGTGACAGTCTGACTGCCAGTCTGCTTCTGATTTTTTGTTTTAAATATTATTAATATTCCATTCATAACAAAAAAAATTACTAAGTAAGCTTGATGTTCTCAGCTGCCAAATTTTATTAATCTGTGGATTTACAAACCAGTCTGGTAACTTAAGAGATGTGCAAAATCACACAGGATGAAGAATTTCTCTCCTTCCATTCCCAACAATTGCCATCCCCAATTTTTTTTTATTTCAATGAAAGTTTTTTTTTTTTTTTTTTTTTCCTTTGTGTGTTTTTGTTCAAGGATCTGATAATTACATGCTTGGAGATGATGGCTTTTCAAAAGCATCTTTCCCAGCAATTTTCAACTGGAGATGTGGATAAAAATATCTCCCCAGTTTTTTATCAGAAATGTTTTCAGTAATGTGCAATTATGAGCTCTGCCTTCATTCAATTCATCCTGGAAGAATTTGCTTCACAGGGAAATTCGTTTCCTAGCTGCTGTAGATGCCAGCATAGTTGGCAGCTGCAGGTTTTTGTGGGGAGGAGGGAAAAAAAAGGCCCAGAAATCAAAATTGCTGTGAAGTAAATTGGTCCCAACACCTGGAAACCATGAAAGGGTGGAATATCATACTTTTTTGTTAAATCATTGTTAAACTGCTTTGCACGTCAGCCCCAAAATGGCCTTGTAAATTATTTAGTATAGCTGAGAGATAAAGAGATGATCCCACTGCATCGTGCCTCACAACTGATCTGTTTCTTATTGTGCAGGTTCATGAAATCATGTTAGAAAGGTGGAAGGGTTGTGGTTTTCTTCCCAGCAGTACTCTAGCTTCCAGTCTCAATGTATATCCTAATGAAGTTGTAAGTTAGGAGCTGGCTCAGGTTTGGGGAGAACAACATTGGTGTTAAGGCGAGAAGGGCTGTGGAGCAGTTACAAAGAGAATAAATATGCTTTTGTCCTGGGAGGCAGGAACTTGTGCTGGTAAGAGTAAGATCTGACACCCTGCTGCCCTGGTGTATGGATGAAAATGGGACTTGCTGCATCCTTCTGCTTCATTGCATCCTCCTCTTTCCCAAAGAAGGGAGGTAGGTCCCTGATTTGGTGTCTCCTGCTGTTTTGGAGGTCGGATGCCATGTTGTTTGCAACTATTGAGCAAACTGATTTGCTCGATATCCCAAATAACTCTTCCCTCCCAGCTTCTGCTCCCTCCTCCAAGCCCTCTCGGTGCCCAGGGAGCCCACAGGTCCAGCACACCCATCTCCTGCTCTGCGGGAGCTCTCACTGTAGCGAGCATGGGATGGCATAGCTCCAGTCAGCTGCTTTTCCCAGCCAAATAGCTGAGCTAAGTCATGGATCTGCTCCTCTGTCTTTGAGCAACCATGTGCATGACCGTACAAATGATGGTCTGAGTCAAACCTCTAACAGGTCCCCACTGTTGTGCTGCCAGCCTCAGTGGAGTTGTCCCAGCAATAAATCTGCTTCTCCACGAGGTCTCAGTGGAGATCCCCTCCTTTCCTGCTGTCAGCACGATGGCTGATCCATGCAGGGTCATTCCTGCAGGGTATGGTTCAGCCTGAAATGTGAGGGACGTGGCCTCCTCCTGCTCCAGTAATTTATAGAGGGTAATTTCTTTGTGGAATGCAGTGCCGTTCGGGCAGGATTAAACTCTTGGCATAAGATGAATGTATGTGTTTTGCTAAAGGTTTTTTTTTTTTTTCAATAATGTAATGCATTTCCCATATAACCTACTGTGTAAATAGATCGTGTTCCTTCCTGCCATGAAACACTGCGTGCTGTTGGTCATGCTGCGAGAGTGCCACAAACCTGCAGCCCAGCAGCCCCTGGGTGCGGGGGGGCATCTCTGGGCAGATTCTCTGCAGGTTCATCCTCAGCTGACTGCTCTGCAGCATGCAATGAAACCATGTGTGGGGATCGTGTGTGTGTGTGTGTGTGTGTGTGTGAGAGGGAGGGAGGGAGGAATAGACTAGACAGGGTCCTGGGATAGAGCCACAGAGATATGCCTGAAATCCAGGGAAATCAGTGGGAAGATGCTCAGGTACTCACAGATCTGGATCAAACAGTCCAGGTGACTTGTAAACCTTGCACCTGTGGAGTTAAAATCAGGCTGAAGTTAGAAGAGCTCTGAGATAGAGGGCACATCACTCATTGCTTCTTATTTTGCTCCAAAACCAGGTTTCACCCTGCGGTCCATGGCTCCCTCGCTTGCCCTTGCTGTGCAGCACGTGGCTCTTTTTCCTGCCGTTCCCCCCTTGCTGCTGTAGCTGGGCTGTGCGAGGTGACTGCTGCCATCAGGGTGGTGGGGAATGTCACCCAGCTCCAGGCTGGCTGCAGGGACAATCCAGATAGCTGCTGTGATTTGTAAGGCTGGGCAAGAGGCATGAGAAAACAAAGAGAAGTTGGTTATTAATAATAATAACAACTTAAAGAATCAAAGCAACTCCCCTTCCCCCTTGTGTTTCAATTTACCCCCTGCCTTCCCACTCAAGCAAGCT
Source organism: Gymnogyps californianus (assembly GCF_018139145.2). Classification (NCBI taxonomy): domain Eukaryota; kingdom Metazoa; phylum Chordata; class Aves; order Accipitriformes; family Cathartidae; genus Gymnogyps; species Gymnogyps californianus. The sequence continues at coordinate 11,588,014 of NC_059483.1, forward strand.
TGGCAGAGGGACCCCGTTGCTTAGAGAGGAGATAAGCGTTCACCTTGCAGGAACTGGAAGACAAAATGTTTTGGAAGCTGTGGCAGAGGTGAGAGAGCGAAGCTCCGCTGGCTCTCTCTCCTTTCTAAAAGTCCCTTTATCATTCAGCAGCCGACTCAAGCAGTACCATGAGCTATAATAGGCAATTAGCTCCTAGCAGATTTATGTGACACTACGTTTTATAAGCAAACAGTCATGTGTGTTTAATCATTAAATGGATCTGCTGTATCTAACGTTCACAGAGCCGATCTCTTCTCTCTCGTCTCCCTGTGCACACACTCAGCTCTCTTGCACCAGTATAGAGCTGTAGACATTTGTACTTGTGCAAAACTCACGGAAATGTATTACTTGGCAGCTGCCTTTGGTTCTGGCAGGCAGTGGCAAGAGGTAAGTGCTTGGCAATATCTGCTCTTGGAGACATCCAGACTCCATCTAGAGGTTAGCACGGTGGAACAGGAGATGCCTGGTGCAGGGATGTTTCCCCCGCCCCAACCCCGAGGACCCTCGGTGTGGTGAGGTGCTGGGCAGGCACCTGCACAGCACCCTGCTGAGTGCGTACATCCAGTGATTGCAGTGTTCCCCAGACTTCTTGAGGTTTGGAAAGTAGTCAGTTTTAGTATTCGTAGCTAATTTTAGATATACCTGCACATGCTGCTCTTCCACACATCTATTACACACTCGGCAGAACCTGCTGGTTTTAATTTTTATTAGCACAAGTGCCTTGTTGAATCAAAATTAAGTGGGTATTTGGGAAGCATAATGTGAAGCATTACACTTAATGGTCTGTGTTCCTGAGTGGAGACAGGCTATCACATGAGTCTCCTCTCTTCCCAAGACTCTGCGGTCTTTAGCTATACCTGCATTTTCCCTGAGTTCATTGCTACTTCCTATCCTCCATAAGCTGTAAAACTCCCAGCTGCATTTTTTTCAGGTGCGTGTTGCATCTTTTCAGATATATGCCCTTATTCAGATATAAACGTGCTGGGCCTCGGGTTGCAGTGCGTGGGGAGAAGGCAGGTCTGCGGGGTGCAGGTGGGGCTGTGCTGCTGAGGGCTGCTCAGCTCAGCCCCGGGAGGGCCTCCTGCGCCTCAGCCCTGTCTCATCCACGTTCAGCTCGAGCCCCTCCTTTCTTCAAAGGAGGAGCAAGTATCTGCCTAGGGCAATGCAAAAATTACTTTTTCCCAGTCCTGGGTATGAGTCTGCTATGAGCCAGTCCCTCTGGCTTTTCGTGATGCTCAGGAGGGCTCGGGCTCTCACCAAATTGTGAGTGCTGTTTTAACCAGTGTCCCTGTTCCCCAGCCTGTGGCTCCTGTGGCTGGCACCCCGCTCCTGGCTAATCCTTTGGCTGGGATGATTTTGGATTTTAAACATATGAAAAAACCCAAAGGGAAAATTAACCCACAGAACTGTGGGGCTTGAATTCTGCACAGAGCAGGATTTCCACGTGAAAATCCCAAGTCTGTCCCTATTTGCTCACAGGTACTCACAAGAGTGAGCATCTTCTGTGAGCCTTTCAGAGGGTGGCAGAGCCCAGCTTGCAGCCATTTGTTCTGATTTTCACCAGGAGTTTCCATGCCTTTTGGGAATTCTTGTGCTGGCTGTAGGTAAGACTGGGTTCTCCACCTGCTTTGCATCACCCATGCAATGTGAAGCAACTGGAAACCAGTACAATGGTTTGCATGAAGGCAGCTACATAAAACAGCTGGAGTGCATTAATAACTCTGCTGGAGCGGGGTCTTATCCATCTTTCATACTAAACAGATGTTTGCTTTCATCGCAGTGGTGCTGTGCTGATCTTTGGACACCAGCATGTTTGGAGGATGGGATGTCAGCAGAGCCTGCAGCCAAGGCAAGGCTTGATGGGAAGCAAGAAGCGGGGCAAAAACAGGAGCAGGGCTTGTTGGAAGCAACATATAATGGGCAATTCAAGCAAATTTTTAACAGCTGGTTTGATGGGGTCAGACCACACCAGTTCCAACATCAAATAACTTCGAGCTTTGAAACTTTCTTATTTCATCTTGTTGTCCGGCTACATCTGATGTTCCCTGGCTCTTTGATTTCTCTCCTTCTTCCTCCCTCCTTTCATTTTAAGCAAGGCTCTTGCTTAAACTTTCTTTAGTCTTTTAATTATAAGCTTATTCCATCTCTCACACAGCTCCTATGAATCCTCCTGACACAGTCGAGGGTAAAAGCAGCCCAGCCGCGTACATGGGCCATTGCATAATAGATGGTGTGTGTGTCAGAGTCTAAGATCTACATATGTTTAGATCAGTCATGAAGTGGGAACATCTGTATATATTCATATATAATGGCTTTTACCACATGAATGAATAATCCAACTCCCACGATTTGGTATTTACTTTTTTTGAAACATTGCTACTTAGCTAAACACTGAGGGGAGAATCACATTTATGGGAATTAAGTCTTAGTAAGGTTTAGTGGAGCTTCGTGAATAAGCTGGAAACAAGTCTAAATGGGGTGCCAGAAACCTTTCTTTTAAAATAGTTAATGCTGTCTGGAACTTCTTCCTTATTTCTTAACTCCCACTGGTTTTTAAGCACTTTGCATGAGAATGCAGTGCAAATCCAGGATAAAGCACCTGATTTGCAACCTACTGCGTTGAATGTCTTCTCATATGATGCCATCTTCCAGCAGTACTAGCTGTCTTTGCAGTCCTCCTAAAAGGGGTTCCCAAACCTTGGGGGCTGCATTGCGAGTTGGGGGCTCTAGCTGGGGGATTGCCCCATTGCAGTGTCGCTGGCAAACCTGGCGGTGAGATACCTTGGTGCACTGGCCCATGGGATGATGAAAAAAGCTGGTGAAGAAATAGCCCCCCCCTGCTTAAAAGAAGGCTGGGGACTTGCTACATCTGCTCTCTACTGGGTCAGGCTGGTTTATTCTGTCCCCTCAGTCAGCAAAGCCCCTGAGCCTTGTGCCAGCCCTGCCCTCGCCGCGGCTAGGGCTGAGCACGCACCCGGCTGTAGGCTACGGTTAGCCAGGGTTGTCCTGTTTCACCAGACTGCTCTGATTTTTCATAGCTCCTTTTGAAGCTGTAGCCTAGTTGAGATGATAAGATCAGCGCAGTAGCAAACGAGGTCATGGACAGCTTTGATATCTCCATCTCATAGTTTATTTGACTTTTTTGTGCTGATGGCATCCTTTAGGTTTTATATAAATCTGTTTTCTTGCTTCACCCCTTGATACCTGGCTCATGCTTTTATTAAATGTTACTGCCTTGAAGTGCATCTCTTCTGTTGCCTGATTTGCCTGGGGTTTTTTTTGTTTTGTTGGTTTTGTTTTCTTGTGGTTTGCATGGATTTTCTTATTGCTGTTGGCACTGAGATTGATTCACACCATGCATGGACCTGTACCAATCTCAGCCACCTCTTGAACTGGCAGAGCAAATCTCCCAGATTTGATTCCTCATTTCATTTTCTGTGCCTTTTCCCTGAGCAAGAGTAGGCTTGTAATTGGGACAGAGAGAGGCTGCTAACCTGGACAAGTGGCGGGGTGACCTTCCTTGCAGCAGCCCTGCTGGGCTCCCCTTGCCCACGCCTTGTTAAATCTTGTTGGTGCAGGGGTTGCCCATGTCAAACTGATGTAGCTCCTGGAGATCAGCAGGGAAGCAGGATGTGATTCCCTGTAAGAAGGGGTTTTCCCCAACTCCTCGTCTAAGGAGTTATATTTTCTAGCAGATTTCATTAAGATTGGTTTATTACTCTTAGTTGCTCTCCCCATTGCATGCTGTAAGTTTAGCACAGGTGCTAAAATTTTATGTATGCTCTTGGGAGCACATAACTTACTTGTGTCACATGGGCTCTCTTGGAAGTGCTATAGGAGTAAAACAAAAAAAAAAAAGGTATTACAACTGTAGTAAGTCCCTCTTCAGAAAGGATTACCAGGCTGAACGTTGGCACGGCATCTTGCTGCCATCTCGTCTTCCCTCTCTGCTGAATCCAATGGGTTTTGCTCTGCCCTATCTACTGCCTGCTGCAAGAGATTTGCTCTTGGCTGTTTCCCTGCTGAACTGGGAGAAGTTATCTGGCTGTAGCAAAGCCCAGAAGAAAAAACTGTTGTCTCAGCCCACTAATTTACAAACTCAAGGATACCCAATGATAGTTTTTGTTACCCCCACTTTTATTTCAAACTCATGCTCTATCTCTTTACTTTCCATCTGTGCATATGTTGGGGAGTGGGTATTCCAGTTTTCCTCTGAAGTTTAGCATCTTTCAGCAGAAAAAGGTAGCTCAGAGAACCTGGGCACTCATTGCTTTTTGGCTCTGCTGCAGAAATCCTGATGTATCCTTCTGCTTCATTTGAGGTGGGATCTCAAGCTTTGAGCTGGCCAGAATTGCAGAAGAGATTTATTATAGATAAAAATTACCTTTTTGCTGAACTGTGATTTTTCTTTTCAGCCAGCTTCAGCCCAAATGGCACCTTCACTTTTTTTTTTTTAAGACTGGGTTGTTTTCAGCCCGAATGAGCCATTCAAAATCCAGTCTCATCTCCTGCATAATACAAGTTAAAGAGCTTAGCCCAGTTACTGTGTACCATGCTCTGAATCTCCTATGGGGTGCCGAGTGATTTTTAGAAAGATGCCCATCCATCATGACAAGGCATCCTGTTGTAACACAATGTCCAGGAGGTTAATTCTTCTCATTTGGCGGAAAGAGAGGACACGCACATGTTCCAACATCTAGGGTGAATCTCTACAGCTTTCCTTCTCAAATTCTGGCTTTCTGCCTCTCCACTGAAGAGTTATGTGCTCTCCTGCTATGCTCATGCACCAGATCAGATTGCCTTCTCCCCTTCTCTTCAGTATAGCACTACCTTGTGCTTCTTAAACTCCTTCCCTCCCTGGGAAGTTAACAACCTCTTGATTTGATAGTTCTTTTATAAGATCTTGGAGGATGGAAGACAATAGATACCATTTTTAAAGCAAAGATCATAGGGACCAAAAGGGAGTTTGTAAAAAGCAAAATAGGTCAAAGAATTTACTATCACTGCAGCAAATTGATCTCCATTTCAAAAGGTGGAAGTCCTGACTTCTGCCTGTTCTGTCGTCCCCAAGCTGTTGATTTGTGCTGCATGTTCACAGCCAGGCTGTGCACGACGGTACTCAGTTCTTGGCACTGCCAATGGCTCCTGAGTCCTGTCTCCCCATCTCCTCCCTGGACCTCTGTGAGTCCAAGCCCAGCGTTAGGTAAGACAGAAAAAAACCCCCGAGACAAAATATTTTGTAATATGGACATTGATAAATTTTTTTGACTTTAACTATTGATATGTCAAAAATAAAAGCTTTTGCTTGCTTGGGTGTACCTTTTGACAAACCTTCCCAGTTGGGAGGCAGCTTCGTGCCTAACCCTGTGCAGTGAAAGCAATCATGATGGTTTTTGTTAAAACAAAGCTTGTTTTTGCTTTTTGACTAACTCCAGGGTTTTTAAACAAGCAGGTAATAGTGGCCTCTAGGTTTAGGTGGTACCAGTGATTTGAGTGCTAAAGTCTAATGAACTGACAGTATTTAATTTCATTTGATTGAAAAGCCACAATAGAGCTGTCTTGTTTTTTTTATTTGATTTCACTCCACAGTCACTTAGCATGGCATTTGGTGCTTGAAAGAAGGAAAGTCCCTAGGGTTCAGCAGGCTGCGTTTCTTATCCATCTCCATATTCAAGAAAAAGTTTGGAAGCTTACGTGGAGTTAATAGGGGGAATTTTATTCCCTTGCCAGCTAGGATTTACTGCTGCCTGCTGCGTAGATTAATAAACCCAGTTGTATCTAGAGAGGTATTCTTCCCTGGGAACAGTGTTAGACTTTATCGGTCATTTCTCACTGTATTACAATTGCTCACTTGGATAACTTTCATGAAAGATCAGTCTGAAAATGTATCTTATTCCTCTTTAATTTTTAGTCTTGAAAGGTAGTTTCTTCAGATAACACAATCAGTATATCGGCAATATTTCATCTTCCTAGCTTATTGTTGGACTCTCCCCAGTACAGTCTACACTGCTTAATAAGAGAAATTGCCAGATTGACTGGAAAATGTAACTTTTAATAACATCATTTCAGGCACTAGAACCATTGAGAAATAATAATCTCATTGAGTTCGTTTCTGCACTATTCTTGTCCCTCATGCACAAAATTACCGCATATAATGTGTGTGTGTGTCTGTGCGTGCAAATGTGACCTGCAAGGGGGGTGAGAAACTGCATAGTTTCCCCTGCCACCGGGTCGTTCATAAATATAAACTGATGAAGCTGTCTGAAAATGCCTGGGAGGGTGAGAGGGATTGCAGGAAGGGAAGTCTCTCTTCCTTTCTCTCTTTATTTTTATTCTTTAACACTAGAAATTCAAATCTTGCTGGGGAGTGCTTAAGAAAAGCGAACTGGAGAGGGCTCACTGAGTGAAAAGGGACCTTTTGGGTATGGACTTTTTTAGAGGATGCTTTGGAAGAGGTGGATAAAAGTGAAGATGTTTGGGAAAAGCTATTTGTGCTGAAGACCCAGCCTATGCTATCCTTCAAGAAGCTCTTAATAAGCCTAACTTAATGCACAAAAGCATATCCTCACCAGAATGGGGCAAGAGTTGTCCCTGATATTTTTAAATTAAAGAAAGAAAAGAAATCACAGGCTACTTCAGAAGAACAACGTAAGCTCCTTTGTGAGCAGAAGAGCAAAAGAACGCTTATTTTCAAGTTTTGCATCCAGTATCCCTTGTTCTCCTCCCTGCCATGCAGAGGAAAATGAGTGGTGAAGCTGGTCTGGAGCTGGTTTGCACAGCAGCTCTTTGCTTTGCTGAAAGCAATAATTTGGGTCTTTTCTACTCAAAACACAATTTTAATGAATGTTACAGGACTGTAATCCTCTTTTAGGCTGCTCTCTCTCCCCTCCAGGTTGATGGATATTGGCCATTGGGTTCCAGAGGTGCAAAAGGACAGTAGATGGATGGATGTACAGACAATATGTGAAGTTAATTTTTGCAGAAAACCAAGCAAAAAAAAATGGAGCTGTGTTTAATAAAAAATTCTAGGCACTTTTTCAAGTATTTTTTTCTTCCATCTCTCAGTACAGCTTGAGTGGAAATTAAGAACTGCTTCCAGGTCCTCTATCGCACACTCCCTCAGATGCGCTGATTAGATAAAGTTACTCTGCACTGGCTTCCAAAGCAATAATGGGTGACAGACAATGCATTGTAGCAATGTCTCTGGTATATAGAAGACATGACTGTAATGGCAGGTTGACTGCAGACTCTTAAATCGTGTCTTTTTCATTTCTTCCCCTTTTATGCTTTTTTTTATGGAACGCCATGTATTTAAAGAAAGCATGAGGAGTACCAGATTTGGCATTGCAAGCCGGGTCCAGCATTCATTCTTATCAGATGGGACTTGGATCAGTCCTTGGGAGGTGTTTAATATCCTGTGAAAGTTGATGTGAGTTAAATCTTTCCAAAGCCTGGCTTCTCTGCAGAGCTAACTTAAATGGGCTTTGTGCACACACACACACACACACAAAAGTAGATCATCTACTTGTTTATTAAATGCTGAAACTCTTCTCACTTCTCCATGGGAAGCAGGAGTCTTCTTCCATCAGTGTTATGTATCTGCTGAGGGCTTGCAGGGGAGAAGAAACATGCTCTGGTATCTATTGGAAGCTGACCTACTTGATAACAGAGGCATGTTCTGGCTCATATCTTGGTCTCATAAAGGCTACTGCTATGCAAATAACTACATCATTTTGGTTGAAAATGGTTGCTTGAAACAAATTGTTCCTTTAAAAGTAATTTTGGTTTCTTATTAAAAAGAAAAAAATAGAAGAACAAAGCACGGAGTTTTTTGTTGAACAATAGGCTATTGTATCTTTTATAGATCTGTTTCCTGTGAATAAAGCAGCAGGTGGTTATGAAATTTTACATGCCTTAGAAGGGTTGGTAGATAAATGAATACAGGCTTTAGAAGAAAAGAAGGGAGATGTTGGAGGGTGTGGGGAGATGGATTTCATGCTGTGTGTATCGGGGAGAGGAAATTAAGAAGTACAACTTCCTCTTGGAATAACCTCAAAGTTTGGACAAGTCCTCCCTGGCTCAGATGCCAGGAGCAATGACTGCACAAATGGATGGAGGAGATGCCACAAAAACCTCTGATGCCACAAGAAGCTGCAGTTGGTGGAGCACGTTCCCAGCCCGGGGAAGGGAGTGTAGCATCGTTGCAGTGGGGCCAGCACAGGTACTGGCAGCAGGTTGATAATGCTCTTGGGATGTTTTTTTTTTTTTCCACCAGAAGTAGCTGGGAAAATGGGAGAAAGTTCAGTCGTCGTCTCTGGGGCAAGGACTTTGTTCCAGCAAGTGCGGTTATTGTACGGCATGGCTGTCCTCTCTGGCTGTGCTTTCAGAAAATTTGTGATAAGAGAAGTTGAAGAGAGAACATTTCCCTAAGCCTTCATTTGTCTTCTGTGTAACTCATGAATATGTGCTGTGAGGGGATTTGTTGCCAGTGAAGGGAAAAATATGAGGCTCTTCTTTGCAACAGGCAGCCTCTGCTATTTGTACCACAAATTTGTTGGTACGTGTATTTATGAAACTAGGGAGGGGCTGTTCCCAAAATAATTTGGTCCGTTCCAGTCTGACCTTGCTGGTTAAGGGGAAAATGTTTTTAAAATCTTCTTGGTGCAAAGGAAGGGAGAAGCATTTCAAAGCCCTGCTTGGGTCTGAGTGGCTGCCGTGGGAGAGTTGCATTGAGAGTGCCCTGTGCTAATGGATGTGAAGAACTGTGATGGGCACTGGGTTTTTCACTGGCATACTTCCAAATGCCCCAGCCCACCTCCTGGAGAATAAAAAGCCAGGAAACACTGGGCCTTTTAAAGGTTGGGGGCATTATTTTGGATGCAGCAAGCAAACCAGTCAGTGTCATGACAATGAAATTGTGCTGCAGAATCCTAAAGCAAAAGTGACTTTTTTTTTTTCTTGTTTTTAAGCACTTCACAGAAGCATGGGCTGTCTTGCCTAAGGATTTAGTGTATTTGTTGCTGCATGCTTGGGCCAGTTTTATGTAGGGCAGGATTATGAACTCTAGCTCAACTTTTGCAGTATTCTAGGAAAAGCAGTCTGGAGATCACTGGCAGATGTTTTTCATCTGTTTGTTTGGGGTCTATTTATTTATTTATTTTCTTTTAACTTTTTTGATACAGAGATGGAGCAATGCATTTCTGGAGATGGGAAAAGAACCGAACAACTGTATTGGGCTTAATGAACTCGTACAAATTTTCCAAGGGCCTAAGGAGCTTTGGATTTAGTTGAGCAGAAGAAAATTCAAGCCACCTGCTGAGGAAGGCTTGAGGAAGGTGGGATCCTTCATGGAAATTGAGTCTCTTGCCTGAAGCAGAGACATGGGAGAAGCTCTTTGGCCATGGCGGACTCTGTAATTCAGTAGTTTCAGGAAATCATGCAATCTGTTTGTAACAGTATTCAAAACGGGCTTTTTGTTCTCCTGTCCTAGTCTCTCTAGATCTGTTTGTCTCTCATGTTAAAGGCTAAGTGCTTTGAAGATGGGAGGCCACCGCTGTGCTGCTCTCGTGCAGAGCTGACACAGCCGTCTCTGACCTGCTGCGGCAGTGCTAAAATAACCCAAACTGCCCTTAGGGGGATGTGCTGGAGGTTCGGTTGTGTACAGCCTTGCAGTCAAACCCAAACATGTTACTGGTGCATAAAATGCCACCGGGTGCGATGCCACATGGAGTGCCAGCCTGGGGAGAGGTGGGAAGGATTACGTTACTGTCCTCTTCTAGTGATGGTACAGCCGCTGGCCAGGCTGTAGTGGAGGCTGTGTTATTTGGGAGCTAAATACCAATTTGAGATTCAGAATGGGTGTGCATGAATATATCTTTTTCCCTCCCTTCTTTCTAGTAATATGACAACTTTTTAAAGGTGATTAGATGCCTAAAGATACAGATAGATGATTATCGTCTGTTTTTGAAGTACATGTCTGCATCTTCAGGCACTCAGATATCTTTAAAATCCTGGGCCTTGGAGACTGGCTCCCAGGCAGCTGCAGTTTGAATCATCGCTAGCTGCCTGACCCACTCTCACGTACCCCTGACTGCTCTTTACCTGACTACAAATAAATGCCTCCCTTGACTTACAGAAATAACTCTCCTCAAAATGGATCAAATCGCACTTAGTTTTAGTCGTTTGGGTTCCTGTTTCCAACCTCGTGCTTTTATTCTAGCAAAAAATACCGGCTTGCATTAGTGTGAACAGCTTTTTATTCTTAACGGTGTTTTAGTACTCATTTCTCTAAACAAGGAGTGCAATTACCCTATGGCAAAATAACTGTCTCCAACTGTCTTTTTTCCATTAAACAAATGGGAGGTTTTACCTCTTGGTCTTCCCATAAGATTAATGCACTTTCTCTGCAGGAACTGTCTTAAAGCAATCCAGGAATCTGAACAACTTGCAGACAGCAAGCCTAATTGTCACAGAATCTTATTTAGCCAATGCCGATTTTCATTAAGAGGTGATCTCTGTTAATAACATAGACTAATAACTCTTCTGAATGAAAAAACCTTCCTTTTTCCCCCTACAGGCTGGGATAATGAACTCCTAAATCAGTGCTCTTTCTGAGGAAGCTCCCCCCCCGCCATTTTAACAGAGGTTGGCTTGAGACCTAACTGATGTCAGGAGATCCTGGTGCCTGTGCTCACATCCCATTGGGAGTTTAACTAAGAAAAGTCGTGGTGTTACTGAGATTGGTTTTGCTGCTGGTTGCTACAGAGAGAGAATTTGGCCTAGGATGTCTCCACTGGCTCTATGAAAGCCAGGGGCTGATGGGGTGTCTCAGAAAGGCAGCAAGTCAACCGTGGTGAGGGTTCAACAAATGGGTCAAACTGTTCAGGAAGCCCAGGGATCACTAGTTTAGGGAAGTTGTGGATTTCCTAGGAGTTGAGATTGCTTTAAGTGTATGCAGCTGACCCCTGCAAATCAGCCAGCTGGCTGCTAGATGATTAATGGGCAAACAGGCATCTTGGTTAGAGGAGAGACTCCTCTTTGTGCCCTCAGTGAGAAGGCAAGGGTGGGGGAGGTAAATTCAACCTTACTATTAGACCTAAGAGAATCCACATCAGAGAGCGCCATGAGAAATCAGGAAACCAAGTTCTGCTGCTTGTGGAGCAACTTGTCTTTTCTATCAATGCCCCAGTTCTTAATCTTAAACCAAAAAAACCAACAAAACCCAACCCAAAGACACAGATTGGGTCGGCTGCTATCAGGACGGACCGTGGGGCCTGGCAGACAGGGAGGGCATTGCACAGATCCACTTCTCCCCATGCCCCTGGTTAACTGAGTTAATTCCCTTCCTTTTTGGATTGCAATTATTGACAACTGTTATTCCCCTTCCTTTCTTGTCTTCTCCCCTAAAGTAGCAGGTAGAAGTAGATAATCCCCAAAACATGAAGTGGTAAAAAAGCAGGAAGAAATGATGGTGCTGGCGGCAGAGCAGGTGACAGGACATTTTTATGGCCCTGTGGCCATCACTGGAGCTGAGGTGCCGAATGGCATGTATGAAGCAAGTAGCAGAGCTCTGGCTATACGACCCCATGCCGATTAATCGCTGAGACACTAATCTCTGGGCAGCCCTTGCTCTCCCTGCTGCTGCCAGTGCCCCTTTGGTACCTCACAGTATGATCTGGGGAGGGAGGGGAGGATGGCTGCACCTCGCAGCTGGGGAGCCTGCTCTCCCAGGCAATATGTTCAGTGGTGAGATGCTAAGCCAGGGAATGGGAAAAAAACCCCAACCTGAGTAAAGCAAGAGCAGACAATGAAACAGTTCAAATGCCCCCTCACCTTTTTTTTTTTTTTTTTTTTTTTTTTTTACTCCCTTGACTCCCTGCTTTGTCTTGTGCACAACAGGGCTCTTATGGAAACAGACGGTTTCCTAGCAAGGCTGAGCTGCCTGCTCCGCTCAGGAGGCAGACTTGGTCCAATCTGGGCCACCTCTTTTGCAGTTGCGGTGTTCCCGTGCCAGGCTCTTGCTGCACGGCTGAGCGGTTTTGCAGGGCAGTAGCTGCTCCTTGCTGCGCTGCCCCAAATCCTGGCTGGGGTTTCCCCTGTGGGGGAGGCAGAGGAAGACTGAATCTGCCAATTTTATTTTATTTGTGTGAAAGTTACTGGAAAATACCCGTTTTTTGCTGACCTCTCCCCCCACCTCATCCTCCCTGGGAAAACCTGTGCCACTTTCTGTGCTGCCTGTCAAGGGGAGAGTGCCTCCAATGGCGGTCTTTAGCTCCTGTGTTGTCTTGCCTGGAAACCTGGATGCTACTGGCACAATCTCAATTAAACAGGGTCAGCATAAAATATTACTGTGCCCTGTCTGGAGGTAACACATTGCACTAGAGCCGCTGAAGTGCCGTTGACTACGGGCCCTGCTGAGAGCTGCCATTAACTGTCTGGCAGCAGGGTGGGATATTGGAGTTTGCCCTGACCTTGCCTTCTTCCTGCCCCTGGTACTTCAGCTAAAGTAAGGAGATGTTTTTCCTACTCTTTCAAGTTTGTTTTTGAGGGAATGAGATGGGATTCTCTCTTTTTTGTCACTGTATGAGATGTATACTACTGTAAAACACTGTTGCTGCAGGGGAGGAGACCTCAGTGCCACGTGTGTAGGGGTAGGGACTCAGGAGCTCTTCTCTCCCTGGTGTTAGTAAGACATTGAAATGGCAAAAACTATTGTCAAAGAACTTACAGGAACTCTTCTATATTGTCACAGATGCCCATGGGATCAATATATGGGAAGTATTGCACGCTCGGTTTTATCGAGGGTCTTGTGTACTTGGTGAGCTTTTCTGAAAGATCTAGAGCCAGCATTAACACTGCTACTTGAAAATCACCAATTACACAATTTTTTTCTTTGGAAAATTTTTGGCCCACTTGGTGCGAGAGAAAAAGCTTGAAAAATACACCTTAATGGCTGCAGCACTGATTGCTTGCAAAAAGAACCTGCGCAGACTTAAAAAAAAAAAAAAAAAAGTTATTTTCTTAGTTTTAGGGAGTAGAGAGATTCATGAATTTTCAGTGCTTGGGTTGGTGCTGTGATTTGGGCTGACTGGGCAATCAGGCTAGTTACCAGCCTCGACTCTGAATCGATGCTGTGCTAGGCAGGAGAAATGACTAAGAGCACAAAGAGAAGGAATGTCTTTTTTTTTTTAAAAATAAAGTACCACCCCACCACCCCCCACCCCTCTAGCCCCCTCCCTCCCCCCCAAAAAAAACAAAGCTCAGAAAAAAGTGATTCCATTAATATCAGCTTGAGTGGCAGAGCAGGAAATCGGCTGAAAATGAACAAAGAGCCACGCGGCAGGGATGCTAATGCAAGCAAATGCCAATTCACACTTCGGCAGGCGGCGTGTGGCAGCTTCCTTTCCTGTTCAAATATTTTAGCCAGATAATGAGCAAAAAAGCCAAACATTTTTCGCATAATCAACTGAGTTTGAAAGGGAGAAGCAATAGAGGAAGGGGAGCCGTGGTGCTAATTATCAGCCGGCTGATATGGCTGTCAACGAAGCGGCGCGGGACTGTGCGGGGGGTGCGTTGCTAATTGCCGGCAGTGGCTGTAGCTCGGGTCGCTGCTCTTGGCCACTTGGCTGGTGGTGGAAGCTGTTGTTAATGCATGAACAACCTGGTTGCTTGCTGAAATGGAAGCCAAGGCACGTTTGCCAACAGCTATTGGGGTAGGGAGGGTAACGGTTAGCAAACTGGGGTTTCGTATCAATATTGATTGGGGTTGCGATGGGGAAATGAAGCGCAGAAGGGCACTGGTGGCTGTCTGGTACAGGGCGGTGTGTTTATGTGAAGCAGATGGTTGACTGCTTTACTTTGCCAGCAGATTATGGAGTTGGCTTCCAACCATCTTGCGTGGTTTCCCAGGAATGCAGGGATCCCATCCGCAGCAGAACGTTCCTGCCTCGAGCACATTACCTGGGGTCAGAGCTGGCAGCAATGCTCTCATGTGGAAGGTGGCTGCATGCTGGGGTGGTCCTCACAATCCGCAGTGTCCTGTGTGACCAAAGGCACACTGATGCTCCAGTGGCATTGAGAGGCTCCAGGGCTGGATGTCCCAGGGTATTTTGCAGGTGCCTTTTGTAGACTTACCTGCAGTGCTGAAAAAGCAACCTTATGCTGGATATCCTGAGCTGCTCTTTTGGGGTTTCTCTTCCAACGTGCTGCTGCATTTGGGAAAGAAATAAAGGGAAGTAGTAGCTGCTGGGCTGAGTGGTGTAGGAAGGGAGTAGTTGGATCAGCATTGTCCTGCTGCTCCCCTGGGAAATGCCACCTTGCTTTATGCTCCCAAACTAACCCTGTTTTCTGACTCTGCAGTTCTCCAAGGCATGGGGTGACAGAGAGATGGTAAGGCAGGATATTAGGAAAAACCTTCCAGAGAGAGACATTAAGGCCAACAGTGGCAGAGATTGAAGGCTCTGAATCTTTAGCACTATCAAACAACTACTGAAGAAGAGATGGCACGGGGCTTTGCTTTTTTTTTTTTTTTAAAATTGGATGCAGGAGCTAAACTGTCCCCAGTAAATTAAACTTCCTTCCAGAGTCATTAAGCCCAGATTAACCTTGACCCTGGCCTCCCCATCACCCAAAAAACCATTGCTATTAAAAAGGCAAATTTCATTTTCAAGCCTTCTGCTCTTAGAGTTGATGCCAGGCTGTACCAGCACCTATCGGAAATCAATGGCTCACCTTGGTGCTTGCTGTAATCCTCTAGCGAAGTGCTACCGCTTTCACTGTCAACACTGAGTAACGCTGCAAGATCTCCATGGTTAGGACAGTGCTGGTTTATCCTATCTGTTCTTCCTCTTATTTTTTGAAAGGCAGAGCTTCGTTGCCCTGTTTCACAGAGGTCCTGGATGCTTGGGTATCAAGGTTCAATGTGTTTTGGCAGCAATGGCTTAGCATAGCTTGGTGATGGTCTAGTGCCAAGTGCTAGTTCTTGCTTCATTAGAAATCTTTAGTTTAGTGGTGATGGAAAAGCATTCGAAGTGATGCAGGAGAAGAGTCCAGGGTCTGGATATCTACATTGTCCCTCTATGGGCTGCAAAATTTGAGCTGAAAAACTAAATGGTGTTTATTTTTCAGCTGAAAGTTTTTATGCTTGAAAGTGCAGATTTGAGTCAGCCAAAACTTTTCACTGAGTTTTCTCAGCTTGTGAGGTTACTTCAGCTGGGGCAACAAGAATTAAAACTAGATAATTTTTTTTTTTTTTTTGCTTTTTTGGAAATTACTTTAGGTGGAACCTTATTTCATTTTACTTTTAAAAATGTTCAAGCCCTTGAGCAAAATTCCCCTCCTAGTGGTTAAGTGTAACCGACGTGATTCAATTTACACCATTGTTTTTCTGTTTGTGAGGAAAGCGGGCTGCCAGCAAACTGAACATTGGTTTTGATTTCTCTGCGTACTGACCACTGTCTGGAACGGGGCTGAACAAAAGTTGCGCCCTTTGTACACAGCGAGACAAAAACTTCTCTGTAACTTATATATAAGTTACTTAAGGGCTGCGGACAGGGATAAATGGATAAGGTTTTCAGTAATCTATATTTATACTATCATGTACAACTTCTACACCTTCACAGCTATTGAAAAATTGGGAAGGGCAATCCAGGAATACGGTCACCGAGAATTGGAGTTATTTGATACTACATGGTTACTGGAAATTATTGATTGAAAAAGTGCCAACTTTTTAGGAAACGCCATAAAAATAGACATATTAGATTGATGGCCATGAAATCTGTAGAAGCATGCTCCCTTCTCTGCAAATCACCTCTGTGCCATATGGGAGTCTTCCAATAGGAGAATACAAAGATATTTAAATACTTCAAATTTCAACTTATGCTGGACAGTGCGTTTACAGTGCATAATACTATTTTCTCTTTCCTCTGACTTTTTTTTTAAATCACTTAAGAGAAGGTACTCTCTATGTTGTACAGAGGCTGGAACAGCAGCAGGAAAATGTGACTTTGAAATAATGGGATCTATAAGAATAGGCAATTTCGTTCAAGTATAGTGATTTAGTGCCCTGTTAGTGTCCTGATGTATAACTCCATTTCCAAAGACTGTAAGTTTCTTCACAAGCATAATGACAGGCTTAAAACTTGTGAGACTAATGCCATAGCTTTCTCTGTCCTCAGCTGTTCCACATAATTATAGAAGTAAGGGAATTTTGTTCTCTCCTAATGGATTAGCTCCAAGAGGAATAAATCAGATAATGTTATTGCCTTCTTGTTTCTTTCCCTCCCTCTCTAAAAAGCAAGATAGCCTACATGGCGCAGTGCAAAGCCAGGGCTGGTAATGTTTTTTCCTGCCTACAGTCTGTGATACAGATGTGATCCCGATGCCGGTGTCACCAGGACAAACATTTTAAAGTGCTCTGGTTCTGTGGTTTGTTGGTTTTGGTACTAATTTCAGCTTCTGTGTTTGCTCTGCTCACAGACGATGGCCCTTACTCGAAGGGGAGCAAGGACTCTGGTGGGATGGACGCAGCCCTGGTCTCCAGGAGGCAAAGCATCCCAGGTAAAGGAGGGGATCAGCTCCTGCTCCAAAACATCGGGGCATCCATTACACTTTTCCTGGCTACCCCTAAAATGGGTAAAACCCCCCAGAACACCCATTTTGGTGCATCTGTCAGCAAGGCTTTTGCTGGAGAGCAGAAATGGATGGTAGTAACTGGTCTCAGTGAGTGGAATGTTACTGGTGCAATCACAGTCTGGCGTGGAGCTGTTGATGGTGGTTACAGGGAGCCGGGAAAGGACTGGTTCCTGCGCTGGGCTGATACCCACAAAGAGGAAGACAGCAGCAAAGGAGAGAGGGAAGAAGCGCTGCCACATCTGAGCTCGCTGGGCGGGGAGGGAGACTGGCAGTGTCTGGCAAGCTTCATATTTCCCACACGTGACTAAGTTTGTTGTGATATTTAGTCAGTCACAACAGAGTTTTGTGTGAGATAAACCTTCCCGTGCAGAAACACCCCTGGGCGCTGAAGAGGGAGTGGAGAAATGGTAGTATGTTAGCCTACGTTGGTGCTGGGCTTTGTCTGCCAGCAGGTTTGGGTGGGCTGCTCTGGACAACTCATCTCCTTCCTAATAAAGCCCAGGGCTTGATTTTGACTTCTGACCATTAGTCACCCAGTCACAGGTTTGGTTTAGTGTGTTGTAGGGGATGGGGAGGAAACGAGGCCCTTTTCCTACTGCTTCATCGTTCGGCAATTTTTCTAGGGGATATTCTGCATCCTCAGGGGCTTCTGCAACCCGTTGCCACTGTACTGCAGCCCTGATGGAGAGAGGCTGACTCCTGGCTCACAAGAGCCAGTATGTCCAATAACCCCAGCTCAAGACATCTCAATGGGGAGGGCAAAATTCAGGTGTGCTCTTCCTGCCCTGGGATGCTTTGAGCAGCAAAATCCAAGCATATATGTCAATAGAAGAAATCCAAGACTACTTTCATATGGCACTTAAAGACTATGTCTTGAAGAACCAGATCCTGCTTAACCAGCTCACTTTTACATCTGTGTGTCCGTGACAGTGGCAGTAGATTTATAGAGGCATTGGTCAAAATCCCTTATTGCTTATCTTGATAGATTGATCTCAGGGACTTGCCTTTTTTCGGAGCAGTGATTTCTTCTTGAACCCATAACAATGGGTAATTGCACTCTGGGAGTTCTCATTTTAAACACTTATCAAGGATCAAAATTAAACCCTATTGAAGAGCTAATAATCTCCCCTTGCGGCACCATCTGTGTTGATCAGTCATGTCTGTAGTTGAGAGGAAATTTGCAGGATAGTGCCGGATGGTGCTCCTTCCAGCACGGCGGGGAGCCCCCACAAAGTTTCTGGCAGCCCCTGGGATCCCGGGTTGATGAATTGAAAACTAAGTTACTGTAGTTGGCAAGGGATCAAAACTGAGTTGAAAGAGTAGAAGCATTATGGGCCTGATGTTTTACAACGAGCTGCCAGTGCCATGTTAAATGGGTGCCCAGCAGTGCCTAAACGCCTTCCAGACTGGCGCTAGATTGCAAAGAGGTTCCCCACTCACATTAATCAAGTGCACAGATTATTCTTGGAAGTGCTTTATAAAACAGGTAGTGCATGCAGGACTTGGAAGCGAGGTGCAATTTCTGGTGTCATGGTGGCATCACACGAGGAGCAAAGTGATAGTGAGGAGGCACCACAGCGCCAAATGATACCGTGTTTTCTCCCAGTGAAAGAGGATGGAGGGGTGAAGCCCTGCACCAGCATGGATCTTCTGTGTCAATATGTTATTTAAGAGACCCTGCCTTGCTCTGGAAATCATGGTGTGCAAGAGGTTTCAAATGTCCCTTCTCTAAATAGAGCATCTCACTTAAGCCTGGTGGGGTCTGCTGTGCAAACAAACTCCTGGGCCATTTGCAGTGTGGGTTTTAGTACGCAGCTGTGGGACCACTGTTTGCTGTGTGCTGCCAGTGCCCATCACCACCTTCTCCTGCGTGGCCTTGGAGAAAGGCGCCCTGTGTGAGGGAGACTGTTTTCCTCCTGTAAAATTGTGGGAGATTTCAGTACACCAGAGATAGCAGAGGTGGATGGATCATGTTGCAGACAAATTCTGCAAAAGCTTCTTAGAGGAGACTCTGGCAAGGCATGAAAGTCATCCGATTTGCCCCAGGGCTAGCCCTCCTTTGAGCAAAGAGTGTGAGTGCCGTCATGTGGATTAATGCAGAGCTGCCTTTTGCCAAGTCCACAGAGCCCTTGGTCTTTCCTTGGGCTGGTGCTGGCTCTCCTGCTAACTTACTCCCCTCCTCCATGTCAAATCCAGAAGCTGGAATAGCTTAGGGACCCTGTTTTTGTAAAACCCAGACATGAGCTGTAATGGGATCAAAACTGGCATCAGGTCGGGCTTATATATAGGTGCTGGACAAACAAGAGTGTCATCTTGGACTAAAGGAAGGTAAAATGTACGCTGCCTGCAGCAAACAGAGAAGTGGTACTGGTGCAGTAGGCGTGGGCTGTGCATCCCCTAAACCTGACCCTGCCATATGTATTATGGCTGGCAGTGCATGTGGAACCAGTTATGTCGTAAAAGTGACTTGTGTCTTCAATTCCAGCTGTAGATGAGCTGGGTAATACGGAGGAGGTTTGACTTAGACCAGGTGCAGATGGGTGGGGAAACTGCTGTGAATGAATGAAGGCCATGCCACCTCCTCCTTCCCCTGCTGATGGCAGGATCCCACCCCTCTCCACATCATGTTCTTTATCTCCCAACTGTATTGATGTCTCATGATATTTTTTTAATCACAATATTTTAAGATCCACCCTGTTCTATCCATCCAGGCAGCTACTGCAGGTCCACAGCATCCTCCTACCTGGTAACTGTGACTGCCTGACATGTAGCCCTCCTAAGACCTTCCCCACTCTGTATCAAGCATAGTTCCTGAGGTTGTCTCCCTGGACCATTGCTGAGATCCCATCAGCCTGGTTTTGAGTCCTTCCACTGCCACCAGCACCTTGAAACACAAGGTTTTTATTCTCTCACAAGCCCTCACTCCTCTGCCTTGTCCTGCTTGGTCCTGCCTGCCAGACCTGCATGCAAATGCATTCCCTCCACTGCTGTGGGTCCACCAGGACACACTACTGTTTCACAACTTAATTTTAAATAGACTGAAGATTTCTCTTCATGCGAGTTGTACAAATCATCCCAGGTCTGCTTTCCCACCACCTGTAGGAAAAGAGCGTCCTTGGGATTGGGAGGAATATGACTTCCACTGAGATGTTTGTCTTTATTCCTGATCTTTCAGAGGAGTTCAGAGGGGTCACCATCGTGGAGCTGATTAAGAAGGAAGGAAGCACCCTTGGGTTAACCATTTCAGGTGGCACAGACAAAGATGGAAAGCCAAGAGTCTCCAATTTGAGGCCAGGAGGACTGGCTGCAAGGTGAGAAATGGAAATGGGGTGCAGAGAGCATGTAAAACTGGAGAGGAATCGTTGCATGTTGTAGCTACTGAATGAATATAGTTATAATTAAAATAATTGGCACCCGACTCCCTGTTTTCAAGTGCCCCAGAATGCAAAGTTGTTGCTTCAGTAAGTAGAACGTCTTCTATTTTGAGTTATTTCACAAGCTCTGTGCAATTATGCTCTGAAACTTTGTGTAGAGATATTTGGGATTCTGTGAAATCAGGCAGCCTTGTCAGGAGAGCTGCATGGTACAATACATCTTGATCAAGCTAAGTGGTTTAATATTGTATCTGTTCTGAATACTGAGTGTGTAAGTAACTTTACTGGCTCAGAAAAGGAATGGGAGAAGAAAGGCTCCAAGAAGCAGAGAAAGGGAAGGAGTAATTGAACAATTTTGCAGAAAACAGGCAAAAGGAAAAATGTTTTCTTTTTCCCTGCTGGATTTTTTTTTCAGACAGCTCTTGGTGTGCTTCTCTTTGACTGATTGCTCTACATGAATGGGAACTGAGCAACAAAAAGAGAGGTTGTGAACACGTAAGACTGTGATTGTTGCTATATGTACAGATCTGAGCACTTGCCACCAGGAAAGATAGATGGCTTCGATTTTAGCACTTCCCTCTGATAGCAGGCACATGCAATCAGACAGCTAAGATCAGCCCAACGTTGGTGGCTTGTTCAGAAAGTCCTCCAGTTACCAAAGGTTCGCCAGGCACGTCCAGGCTTAGTGTAACAGAGACTTTGTGCTACCACTGCTTTTTTTTTTCTTTTTTTTTTTTCCTTTATTTGCAGAAGTGACCAGCTGAATGTTGGGGATTACATCAAGTCAGTGAACGGCATTAACCTGACCAAGCTGCGGCACGATGAGATCATAAGCCTGCTGAAAAACGTGGGCGAAAGGGTAGTGCTGGAAGTAGAGTACGAGCTTCCGCCAGCCGGTGGGTGCCTCTCTGATAATGCTACTCTCTTTTCTTGGCTGCTTTTTGTCCTGGGGTGCAGATGGGCTTGCTTGTGCATTAGTCGTCATGGCCAAGGCAGTATCCAGGGGCATTTTGACGTTCTGCCTTCATCTGCTCACAGTGCCGTGGTGGATGCTGCAGAGCTGCGTGCAGTCGGAGCAGAGCGCTTTTTCCAGCACAGTGGGTGCCTGTTCATGCACACCGGCGGGAGATGGCTGATTAGGTCTGTCTTGCCTCGGAGTGACTCAGTAGCACAGGCCAATCTGCCTCCTGATGCTGCTTCAGCTTGTTTTTCTTTTTCCCTTTTGGAGCATGGCTACGGGAGGTTTTATTCAGTCTTAAGCATGTATTGCTAGATCCTCTTTTCTGAACTATGGCAAGTGCTGTTATTCCTCAAGATGCTTTGAAATGTTATGTGTTTTCCGAAGGGACGCTGAAGCAATCTGCTTTCCAGCTAAGGGGCCCCGGCAGAAGCTGGCAAGCCCAACTCACATTAACAGAGCTTGTGTCCTGACGTGGGAGACTATGTGCTCTTGCCCTCCTTTGTTTGCTCTGATTAAAACAAATCCCTCCATACAGTTTCTCATCACAGTCTTTCCATTGTGAAAATGATCTCCTCGGTTATTACTCATTCAGTTACCCAGATCAATCAGAGGATGATTGGGCAGAAGAAATAGAACAACTGAAAATAAGACGACAGGAAAAACAAAACTAATGAAATCTAAACATTTTGCCCCAGATAGGAAGCTATCTTACACTTCATAGCTCTGCTATAGCTGCTGCCTTTACATGAAAAGTATTGAATATATAAATGATGATATAAAGCCCTAAGAAGAAAAAATATATAATCTGAATTAGCTGAATCTCTATCCATCATCCCCCTCTGTTCTGCTGTAAGCGTTAGTTAGCTTTTGCATACAACCCTGGTAAAACAAACCGTGGCTCAAGTTTTCCATGTTCTCATGCTCACTAGAGATGACAACTCTTAACCTTTCTACTTAGCCGTGAGCCTGGCTATCAGGAATCTGATAAGCTGGATTTATCAGCTAAGGAGCAGTGCCAATACTGCATGGCTCAGTCAATAGCAGCGATGCGAAATGTCCCCACCTCTGAATGAGCAGGAAGAGCGCACTGAAATAATGACTTCTCTCCGATGAGATTATTGATGCCGTTTATGACTAATCCAAACAAAGAGGCACTGCAAAATACAGGGAATTGTCAATTATTGCCTTGCTCCAGTTCATTGTGGGCTTTTATCTGCGGTGAGGGTTTGTTGTTGCTGTGTGCACCCACCTCTCTTTCTTTTTCTCTTTCTCTCTCTTTCCCTGGGCAAAGAGCAGAAATATAGTGCAATTCAACAGCTTGTGCTTGTGGGTTTGAATATTTCTCTCTGCTTTGTAATTTCCGGCTTTGGAAGAGACCTTGCAAGCCCAAGTCTACTTTTCAGGCCACTGTGTCATATCATCTCTTTCATAAATAAACCAAGCCCTGTGTTAACACTAGCTTAGGTTTCCCCGCTCCCCACTGATCTTACAAAAGGCTGTTGCAGAACTTCATGCTTGAATGCTGTGGTGGGTTGACCCTGGCTGGATGCCAGGTGCCCACCAAAGCCGCTCTATCACTCCCCTCCTCAGCTGGACAGGGGAGAGAAAATATAACAAAAGGCTCGTGGGTCGAGATAAGGCAGGGAGAGCACTCAGCAATTACTGTCACGGGCAAAACAGACTCGACTTGGGGGAAAAAAATTGATTGAATTTATTACCAGTCAAATCAGAGTAGGATAATGAGAAACAAAACCTAATCTGAAAAACACCTTCCCCCCACCCCTCCCTTCTTCCCGATTAACTTTACTCCCAATTTTCTCTACCCCCCTCCCCCTGAGCAGAGCAGGGGGATGGAGAATGGGGGTTGCGGTCAGTTCATCACACATTATTTCTGCTGCTCCTTCCTCCTCAGGGGGAGGACTCCTCACACTCTTCCCCTGCTCCAGCGTGGGGTCCCTCCCACAGGAGACTCCTCCATGAATTTCTCCAACGTGAGTCCTTCCCACAGGCTGCAGTTCTTCACGAACTGCTCCAGCGTGGGTCCCTTCCACGGGGTCACAAGTCCTGCCAGCAAACCTGCTCCAGCGTGGGCTCCTCTCTCCATGGGTCCGCAGGTCTGCCAGGAGCCTGCTCCAGCGCGGGCTTCCCACGGGGTGACAGCCTCCTTTGGGCATCCCCTGCTCCGGCGTGGGGTCCTCCACGGGCTGCAGGTGGATATCTGCTCCACCGTGGACCTCCATGGGCTGCAGGGGGACAGCCTGCCTCACCATGGTCTTCACCATGGGCTGCAGGGGAATCCCTGCTCCGGCGCCTGGAGCACCTCCTCCCCCTCCTTCTTCACTGACATTGGTGTCTGCAGAGTTGTTTCTCTCACATATTCTCACTCCTCTCTCTGGCTGCAGTTGCTGGGTTTTTTCCCCCCCCTTCTTAAATATGTTATCCGAGAGGCACTACCACCATCGCTGATGGGCTCGGCCTTGGCCAGCGGCAGGTCCGTCTTGGAGCTGGCTGGTATTTGCTCTGTCGGACATAGGGGAAGCTTCTAGCAGCTTCTCGCAGAAGCCACCCCTGTAGCCCCCCCTGCTACCAAAACCTTGCCACGCAAAACCAATACAGATGCTTAGGACAGAAATTGGATGGTTTCCGAACTCATTTGTCGATGCTTTATACCCTTTTCTTGGTATGTGAGTATCACCCCTTAGCTGGGAGCCTTCCTGTGCCCTGAGCTTTTCCCTTTTGGAGCATTTCCAGGCTGTGTCCCTGTTAGCAGTCTGTGCACAGCAGCAGGAACAAAGCAGCTACGTGGGGGACAGTGTTTTGGGGGTTTATTTGGCCTCGCTGTAGCCTGGTCCACAGGGCTGCCTGCCTGCAAGGTGGTACCATGCCTCCACTGTGCATCTTTTGGGTTAGTTTAATCCTAATTTGCAGGTTGCAAGCCCTCAGGGTGCTTGGCAGTGAGGAGCAATGTGGTCAGTGAGGACAGTGGAGAGATTCGCTTCAAAAACCCCCTCCTGAGCCAAGGGGAAACGCTAGCGCGGACGTGCCTAGGGGAGCCTCCAGCTCCGATTTGCCAGGTTGAAGTCAAACTCTTAGTCTTTTTTCTGATTATCCTTGTGGCCATTCATTGCACTTGGTTTGAAGATTAGGAATTGATCTTTTCGGAGTGGACCAGGCTGAAATGCCATGTGCAGTTCTGGATGGAGAAGACTGGGAAATTGTCCCATGTTCACTGCGGTAGTTCAATAAATCATTAAATAGCAGGGGATGGCAAGGGATGGAAACAGTTTCTTTCTTTTTCTCTTTACTTTTGTACCTTAAATAGTACTGTGTATTTAACATAAAATTACTGAATTGCCCCTAGGATCAGTTTAAAGGATTCACTTAATCTTTTTTTAAAGTCAAAATATGAGAGGTAAGGGAAAAAAAACCCAACCTTTTGCACTGAGGATTTGGGATTTTCATTTTCTTTAAGGTCAGCCGGTGACTTGATTCCTTATGCTGCTGCTGTTTTTTTTTTTTAATAAGTTTCCATCTGCGGCAGAAACTTCTGGCTTTTGAGTAATGATGAATGCGTTAAAGCCAGTTGATAAACGAGAGCGTTTTACTTGAATGTCAGAGTATTAACCAAGACAAATTTGAAGGGAGATGCACAACACTAAGCTGGTGAAATCATCCTAAAACATGATGGTTGGGTCTGATGAAGGTTCACGCATCCAGGTTGGGCTCTTTTTGCTCCAAACAGGGAAGCTGCAATATGGGTATTGGGCTGGACTTTCATTTCACTGCTGTTTGTATGAGTTTTGGTATTATTTTGCAGGGTGGCGTGGAAAAGGTTTGTCTGGGAGTAACTGGGTGTTCCTCTCTTCCTTTAGTGCCAGAGAGCAGTGCTGGCATTATTCCCAAGACCATCGAGGTGTCCCTCTACAAGGAAGGCAACAGCTTTGGCTTTGTGCTGAGAGGTTAGTAGCTTCTCCAGTGAAAAACCAAGTGGGGACAAGCACTGGCAGAGGTGATTTGGGAAGTGGGAAGAGAAAAGAAAGAAGGTGAATGTCATAAACCTCAGCTGAGAAGCAAAAGCGTGTCCTGGAGAGCATCCTGTGCAGCCTTCAAGGACTGCCAGCTGCCTAATCCAGGGCAGTCTTTTTGCTTTCAGGCTGTGTCAGCTGTTGTAATAAATGTCTCTCCTTTCTCAGCACTCTCATTCAGACTTTCAAACCTCCAGTGACTTACGGCTTTCCCGGTTTGATTACAGGGGGAGCCCATGAAGACTGGCACAAGTCCAGACCGCTTGTGCTCACCTATGTGAGGCCGGGTGGCCCAGCAGACAGGTAATGCTCATGTTGCACCCCCAACATTTGCTTTCACAAGACAGACCAGCAGCTCTCACCATGCTTTTGGACGTGTGTCCTTCTTGTCCTCCTTGCTGGTGCCTCCCCAAGGCTTCTCATGCTCATGGTGTGGAACAACACAGGTGGTGTGGGACCTGTGGTGTGCGGGGAGGATGGGTCTGGTGCTCATAAGCTGACCCATGTGTAGATGTTATAGTTATAAGCAGAAACTCCTCTTCCAGAGGAAGCCACTTAATTAACCCTGTGCAGATGAATAGCTGATGCTGTTTTAGAAAGCAGGAGGCAGTCTATCTATTCTCATGTCGCTAATTTAATATGATGGGCCTGGTACTATAAATAACCCAAACTATTGTCCCAAGGAGTGTTCAATTCCTACAGGATCAAAGTAATTGACTTTTTTTATATATATATGCATACACGCACACACATATATATGTATACACACACAAAATATATAAGTATATTAAATATATATACAAAATACAGATAGATATATAAATATATGTAGAAAATATATCTAAATATAAATAAATACATATACACAAAAAACCCTTTTGCCTGTGGCTTCCTACAGGGAGGGGTCCTTGAAAATTGGGGACAGGCTGCTGAGCGTTGATGGGATCCCTCTGCACAGCATGACCCACGCTGATGCCCTCAACATCCTGCGGCAGTGCAGCCAGGAGGCACTCTTCCAGATCGAGTATGATGTGACTATCATGGGTAAGGCCAAGATGGTTGTGGTGGCATTTTCTCTGACTGCCTGGAAAGTGTATGAGACTAGACACAGTAACTGGGATACTCGGTTTCAGTGGAAAAATTGCTGAGCAATGTGCTGCCAGCATGGGTGTCGGGGGTAGAGTTCAAAGCCAGCTTAGTTGAATGCATTTGAAATGCCCTTATCCAATGATGTGTCTCGATGGGAATGATGACTGGTTTTAGAGAAGGGGGAAAAAGGAGATTTTCTAATGTAGGCAAAGAGGGCATAGGAGAAGTTGGAGTTAAAGGGGGCTGGAGTGCTCTGCCAGCACCGCAAATACCGCTATTAAATGTGTACAGGGGAGTGAGCTGCGAGCAGGCAGAGACTTGATGTGGCTGTGGCTTCGGTTCTGAATTTTGACCCTGCTTAATTCTGGAGCTATTCCCTTTCTTAGAAATGTTAGTTCAGATCTGCTTCTGAAATAAATGAGAGGCGATCAACTGATTGACCCCAAATAAGACAGAATTTACTGGAGGGCAGATGGGTATTTCTAAAAAGTGTTCTACAAAGTGGATATTAAGTTTGAGGGTTTGGAGGGTTGGTGGGGGTTTTTTCATTTGATTTTCAGTTTCAAGCCCTGGGAAAGGGTTTATTATTAGCTACTGTAAAGTCATTTTGAGCTGGTTTTGTGACAGCTGTTACTGCAGGGAGCGTCATTAATGAGTTTAAGGTTACCACAGAGTCCGAAGCTGTGTTGGTTCTGGAAGCTCGTTGAGCTGTGCATTAGATTTTGATGTTGCATATACGTCTCCAGAGGGATTTCTGCCTCCACTGGATCCACAAGCTGGACTAGGTTGGAGTCTTTTCCGCAAATCTCGCAAACCAGTCCAGCACGTCTGAGCCTAGGATCCAGTGAGGAATAGGAGTCCATGATATCAGGTTGTTTTCTGATTTGTTAGTGAGGAGGGAAATAAAAAGGATCTGCAGCTGAGAGAGTTTAATGCCATGCCACCCCCAAGGAAAGAGAGCTGAGAACGCCAGAACTCGCTCCATGCAATGTGCAAGAGGGTTGCACCAGGATAAGGGAGCTCCTCATGGCAGCCCTGAGGGCCTTCTGCTTCCCTTTGAGTCTCCTTCCCCCAAGCTTTCCCCTTCCTTTCAGCAGAAACTTCACAAGCATGGACATACTGGGTCTCCCCTGGGGGAGGAGGCTGCCAGGACCTGGGCAGCCATGTGCCACGCAGATACGTACTCTGCTGGGAGAGCTAGAAGGAAAACCTGATGCCTCAGCAGTTGCCTGCACGCTGCCTGGCTTCTGCCATGCTACAGGAGCAGCTTGTCTTTAGAATTTGGCTGGTATTCATGAAAAAGAGGAAACGCTTAAATGACAGAAAACAGAAACTACCCTGACCCTATTTTCTACCTTTCTATATGATTGTGATTGTGGTAACGCTGCAGTGGTCAGTAAGGGATGTCCGTTCCTCTCCTCGCAGGCTGGCTGGGCTGGCAGCCCTGCCCGGGGAGGGGGCAGGCAGAGTTAAGGAGGGATTTTGCACAGAGCTGTCAAGTCTGAACAGTAGCAAATAATTAATGGTGCATGGGAAATGGACTTTTTTTGGGTTTTGTTGTTTGTATGGTCCCCTGGTGCCTATGTTGCAGAAAGTTGGTTGTTTTAAAACCTGACTTGGAGCAAAAATAGCCATGAAGGTGTCTTGGTATTTCTTCTTGAGTAACTCGCCCACCTAAAACTGTTAGGGTTGAGTGAACACAGAGTGATGGCAGGGTTTTATGCAGTGATTCTCCATTTTGTGTTGCTATACAGTGGACCACAACCAGATACTTCCCAAGATGTAAAAACAGCCCCTTTCTTAGATAATTGCTGCATAGAGAGTGCTTCTCCCCAACCCAGTGAAGGGATATACTTGCCCTGCTTTCTTTTAAGGCAAGATGATGCAGAACGTGTAGCTTAAAACAATCTCTGCAGGTATTTTGCCAGGCAACAGCTAATAACTGCAATGGGAGATGAATGCATCATCCCCAAATCACAACTATTACAGGCATTCTCTTTACTAGCCGCAGGAAGATGATGAGGGAAGGGAAGAGCAGGTGCTGGAAGTAGTGTGGGGACGTTATTAGCCTGAAGGGAGCACTCTTAATTCCCATTTTGAAAACTTGGTGAAGGGGCTGGGGGGACACGTGGCCACACAGTTCACTTGATTCATTATAAGAGCTGGGGACACCACCATGAAGTGGTGCTTGGCCCGTTCATCCCCAGGGAAAATAGAGGTTTTTACATCGCGCTCACTCTCTGCTGCAGCTGTACACGCTGGGGTGGTGTGGGCTGACCCTCGAGGAGGGAAAGTCGTTTTTCCGCATCTGTCCTTGGTGAGAGACCAAGGCTGCTGCGGGGGAGTGTTGAATCACGGCGTTCCCCAGCTGGCTGTGTGGTTTCCCAGCCAAAATTGTGTGCTGAGGATGAGCTGCATGGGGCCAGCCCTGCTCTCGGTGCGAGGGACGCAGCAGCTGCTTGTCATCGCCACCAAGCATCCCCCGGCTGTCAGGCTTTCACCGGGGAGGCCAGCGTAGGATGGGACCGTGGCAGGCTTTTAATCAAATGGGCAGAGATTTCTCAAGGCCACTGAAGGAATTAAATTAATCTGCCATTTCTATTTAAAAGGAGTGTGAACTGGGCATGGGCCTCCCTTGAGCATCGGGAAAACCTCTGCCCTTTGCTGATGCCAGATAAACGTTGCAATGAACAGATGCTTTCCTGTGGCAACACTCTATCTTATGGGCCTTTTAAAAAAGGGGGGGGGAGGAAAAAAAAAAAACGACAAATAAACTGATCAGCCAGGAACCGGTGGCATTTGAATAGTTACTCTGTAAATAAGCTGTGTGTGCCATGACATGAGGCACTGGGCTGCAAGCCTTTAGGGTTGGCTCGTGGAGGGGGGAAGCTCTCTGCCAGAGATGATGAATGAGCAAAGCAATTTACTGTCCTTCTCCTCCTTTCCCTTCCCCGGCTGCCCCTCCGCCCATTCATTTTTAGGCTGAAGATTTTTAGGCCTGCAGGGCTCTCCTGCTGATGGAGTGGAGGGCTGGTAGTGTCCCACAAATGGATCACCACTTGGCATCTGCCGAGTGGTGGCAGGGGGTACAGCCTGAAGAGGGGCCCATGAAGTCAAATGCCCCCATGTGCCCGTGAAGCCAGAGGGATCACGAGCCACTCGGCTGTGTCAGGAAGGGGGCAGCTCCCTGGTTTGGTTCTTCTAGGAGGTTGTGGTTTATTTTGTTTGCATTTGCAAGGGGGGGTCCCTTTTCCCTTTTTTTCCCGCCTCTCCCCCAAAGTGCATTACAGCAGGGAAAAAAATCATCCCTACTGGCACACCTCACTTATTCCCCGGGCAAGTGCTCATAACAATTTCCAGCCTGGTTACAAGAGCCATCCCTCCCTAGGGAGGTGAGCAAAGCTAGGTGAGGCTCAAGGAAACCTAGTGCAAGAAGGAAAAAAACCCACAGTATTTCCTCCAAAATAAGCTGCTGAGAGAAAGATCTTTCAGAAAACACCTGCCAACCCTCAGCTTTGAGTGGTGGGGTAACCAGCTCTCCTGTACCTTTGCCACTGGGATGTCTGACTACCTGGAGCAGATTCTGTTTCCCTTGTATCCGTCACAATATTGATGAGTATACCTCAAGCGTATGGGTGTGAGCAGGTTTTGCACAGCCCTTTGTGTCCTCCTGGGGTCAGTCAGGTT
Organism: Gymnogyps californianus; assembly: GCF_018139145.2. Taxonomy (NCBI): domain Eukaryota; kingdom Metazoa; phylum Chordata; class Aves; order Accipitriformes; family Cathartidae; genus Gymnogyps; species Gymnogyps californianus. The sequence continues at coordinate 11,617,821 of NC_059483.1, forward strand.
TTGGTGGAGAAGGTTAGAGGGTTGACTCTGACACTGTAGTGAGTCACCTGGTGGCTGCTGAATTTCCACCTGAACATTTTGAAATGGCTGGAATTTGTGTTCATAAGGAAAAATGCAGGCAGGATTTGGGGGCAAATGTTAATTGATTCAGGCCAGAGCTGCTGATACTGAATTTTAACAGGGTCCTGTACAATTCATTTATCCTATTCATTTAGTCAATGCCACCTAAAAAGAGCAGATGTCTTCAAAAAGGTGGAGGGCTTAAGAGTTTATTTGTTTACTAAAACTATGGTTTCTGAAGATGGATGAAGACAGCATGGGTGCTTTCCCCCAGCAATGTCAGGAGATGTAACATTATTCATCCAGCTAAAGGGGAATGGGTCTTCTGGACCCTGTCTGACTATCCACTAAACAAGCATGTGTTTTTGGACAAGTTGTGTGACAGCTGTGCCTCAGTTTCCCAATCTGTAAAATGGTACCATCCTCCTCTGGGAAGCACAATTCATTGCTTGCAAAATACTTTCAAACCCTTACATGAAAATCTGCACAGCCATGCAAGGCAGCATACGCATACGTGGTTTTTCTGTTCCTTGGTAACAAAGCCCTAGAGAAATGATGCAAGCTGCTGTATCCATATTAAACTCGGTGTCACTGGCCTCAGTGATGCTTGTTCTGCAACGGTGTGATTTTTGGCCCTCACTACATGCTGAGCAGCATTTCAGTTGAATATCTCATGAATGCTGAGCGTCCAGAACAACTGCTTAGACTCTTGCAAGAAAGGATCTTGCTTTAAGCAAGGTGAGATTTGCTGTGAAAACGCAGGAGAACTGCGGATGTCTTTTCCACAGATGCTGGGTGAGGTTGCAGCCGTGCGTGATGATGCAGAAACACCTCGTGGTGCCAAAGCAGCAATGCCAATTGACTCCCTACAGTAAGGTTGTTGCACGGCCTGCCCTGGCCTCTCCGTGTTTCTTTTTAAATTAGCTTGGGTGTAATAGCCCCATGTTAATCATGCCTCACAAATATTGCTAAATTGCAGGCTCCTGACCTTTGATTTGAGCCAAATCTTTCCCTAGAATAATTAATAGAGGCTTGTGGTACTTCCTCAACAAATGCCTCTATAAAATGGATTTGGAGCAATTCTCATCTATGGCACCGGAGATGAGAATTAAAAGGGACAGCGGGGTGACCTGTGCTGTGTGCGGTGGGAGGAAGGACCATGGGCTGGAGGCTGGACTGTGATTTCCTACAGTCTTGTTGATAAACTAGGTCCTGGCGTGGGAGTAGGTACCCAAAGCTCGCTCTTCTCACTATTGTGCCGAGACCTCCCTGGGAAACACTTGGCAAAGCCAAGTGAGAAGCTTGGGCGCTGGGTCAAACCAAGAGGAGTAAGTATTTTCCTTGCAAAGAAAGGTCTACCACTCCAGCAAGCTTTTTTCATGATTTTTTTTTTTTCCTATCTCCTTCCCTTCAGCTGGAGAAATATAAGTCTGTGTCCCTCTTCAGAATGTATGTGCTGGACACACATGGGCTGCAAAACCAACATATAGCTGGTGTTTGCTGTTGGAAGAGATCCTCAGTCTCTTGGTGCTTCCTTTGCTAACGAAGGCTTAAGTGCACCTTCCGCAGGCTTTAGCTGAGTGCTTTGTGCACCTTTTGATTGAACTGGGACTGTGCTTTTTGCCAGGGCCTGCAGATCTCCCCAGTCCTTTTCAACAGAGAATAAACAGTGTTTTATTTGAAGCCTGCATAACCTTTAACATGGCTCATTCCTCCTCCTTCCTCCACTGGGAAAAAGGGCACTGTGAGTAGACCAGAGCCTGAACATCCCCTGGCTTATCCCCAGGGGAAATTTCCAAGGGAAATTTCTGTCTCCAGAGACTCAGCATCTTCAACAAATCTCAGGAAAGACCTCACTGCGACTTAGCTTCTGAGATCTGCATCGATGCTCCTGTTTATCAGAGAGCAAGAATGAGCCATGCATCAGGTTTTGGAGCCAAGTAGCATCAGCATTTTTAGTGGAGCATAGCTTTGGAAGAGAAAAGCCTTACTATGAATAATTAAGGGCTGAGGAGGCATCAAACTCTGAGGGCTCTGCTGGCCTTTCCTTTGAAGTGGGTGGCTGGGTTTCCATGAAGTGCTTTTGTGGGGGGGTCAAACTACACATGGGGTGCTGGTTGTGGGATGTTTGGTGGTGATAACGTGTTCATGAATCCAGCCTATTTATGATGGCTTTGGGTAATCTGGAAGCAAATGTGTGTAACAGAGGTGGAGGGAATTTCTGTCTAATCAGCCAGAGACACAGGCTTTCTTTTTCCTCCCTCTTCCTCAGAAGAGATGAATAGGTATGGTGCAGGCTTATGCTAACAGGTGCAATTTCGTAGGAGTTTCATAGTCTCACTTACAGCATCTATTAAGCTTATTGCAGAAATGCATCTTTTAAACATGAGTTACCCCTGTATTGTCTGATGGGAGAGAGGAGGCTTTTGTAAGCATGTGGGTAGGTAGCGCTGTGTCTCTGCTCACACTGTGGCCCTGGCGGAGCTGAAACAAGCAGTTGAGGCGATATTTCGAAGCTGGTGCTGAAGCACACAGGAGTTGACTGACTTGTGTGCTGGTCATCAGCACACAAGACTTCTGAGTCCTTCAGAAAGTGGGATCCTGTTTCTGCGTGCCTTTTCTTTTTTGTTTGTTTGGGAAGAGGCCTGTAACAGTGATGTCCTTCTGATCTTCCTTTTTTGTGCTTTTAATACTGTTGATGTGACTGCTGCATGGCCTTTGAGCAATCTCTTCCTCGATCTTGCTATTTAACCCCAAGAAAAGAGGCAGGGGGGTTGTTTCCATGAGTGAATTGTTGTAATATCTCTTCACTTCATTATCATATATATTTTGTGCAGAAGCAATTTTGCTTCTTGAGTTTACTTCTTTGTTAAATTATCACGTGATACAGACTGTAGGATGTCCAAACTTACAGGTTTGCTGATACACATGGCAAGTCAGCACTATTGACCATCCCCCTGCATTTAGAAATGGAAAAGGCTGTATGAGAAGTGTCTTCAGATGCTCCCTTGTTTTGCAGATACTGTAGCAAATGCTTCAGGTCCTTTACTAGTTGAAATAGCAAAGACTCCGGGGTCTACGCTAGGAATCACACTGACGACAACCATGCACCGGAACAAGCAGGTCATTGTTATTGACAAGATCAAGCCGGCCAGCGTGGTGGACAGGTACAGATCTGAACAGGCTGCTCCTAGCTCTGCTTTTCCTTTCTCCACTGCTTTTTTGTCCCCTTGTTAGTTATATACCATTCTACCCTGCCTAACCTTGAAATGGCCGTGTCCACATGTTCTTAGCACTAAGCGTGCTAAAAATATCTGACCCAACACCACAGTGGACACTCCTCACCGGGAATGAATGTAACTCAGTGCATGTGAAAGCTGAGCTGTTTTAAAAACCTCAGATCTGACTGCCCTGGAGCTGTGGAACGGCAAAAACCTATTCTGGAAACTTCTGGCAAGAGCCTTTTCCTGATGGGCAAGTCAGCTAGTCACCCTTTATGTGGGGATGCAGAAAGACAGACTGTTGTGCAGCCCTTGCTGTGGTTAGTCGTGTTGCAGAGCTGAACTGCTGGCTCGTAGGACTTAACTACACTGCTGGGTGAGCCCTCAGCCATCCAGGCTAGCTATGAGTGGGCACTATTAAAAACTTAAAAGATCTTTCCCAAGCCACCAGCAGCACTGACTCAAGCATGAGCCATCTTAGTTGGTGTTTTGGGCAACGCTTGAACCTAAGGTTCAAATTGGAAGTAAAAAAATGAGATATGAAAAAAAATTCACATGAATTCCAACAATAATTCACAGTTGGATTTTGTATGTGTCTGCTCCCAACTGTAAGGACATGGATCTTGGCCATGTGTATAATTACCTCTCTTGCTGTTTCCTTTGCAGATGTGGCGCGTTGCATGTTGGTGACCATATTCTCTCCATTGATGGCACGAGCACAGAGCACTGCTCCTTATTAGAGGCAACTCAGCTTTTAGCTGCCACTTCGGAAAATGTCAAGCTAGAGATATTACCTGTTCACCAAAGCAGGCTGCCTTTGAAGCCTCCAGAAACAGGTGTGTCCTCTGTGCAAACACTGTTGGTCACCCTCAAAACTCACCTGAGATCCTTACTGGGGTTCTCGCTGCTTTTGAATGCTGGCAACTGACTCCAAAGAGAGGCATCTGTGGAGGAAAAAAAAAAAAAGATTTGATGAAATGCATGTGATTAGATGACGTTCTTCAAGGATGTGAATGGGAAAAAAAGGTAACATCTGTGCTTGAATAGGGAAATTGGAGTTGGGAATCCCAGGGGTTTGCAGTGCTGAGTGCTGTGCAAGCCGCTTCCTTAGTACCTCAGATAAGAGACTTTAATGGAGAGGGAGGAAAACAACCTTGGTGCTAGCAAATGTATTTCCAAGCTCAGTTTTCATTTGCTGATGCCTGGTAAGGCTTTGTAAAGGACACGTCAGTAGCTAGGCAGGGTCCTGCTGGACTTCCTTAGGAAACAAAGCTGTAACATAAGTGTTCATCTTCCAGACCAGCCTGTTTGAATGGCAGCTGTGTCTTAGCAGCCAGGGATAGAGTGAATGCATCTGTAGCTGCTGCTTTCCACCACCCCCACCAAAGAAATACTGGGGAAAAAAATTCTGGCTCCAGTGAAATCAAGTCCAAAATGCCTGTAAAGGTCATTAGGAATTCACCTTGGTGAGCATCCTTGTTGCCCACCTTCAGTTTCTCCTTCCACGTGAGAGGCTGACTCAGGCTCTCATATAAACTTCATCGTGAATATAGCCTCAGTGCTAGCAGATTTGTTGTAACTCTTGCCTGCAGTTTTGTTACAGTCCGTACTGGTGGTCTTGTAATTCAGGTGTTTCAGGCGTGACTGTTCAGTACCAGCCCCTTTTGCAACCATTTTCAATCACTTGTCTCTCAGGGACATGCATTTTAATAATATTGGTGCACGGTAGCCCTGGGCACAGCTCTTCTTTCTATTCTCTTCTAGGGTGGTTTGGGGAAAGAAAGAAAATATCTGTGTTGTCTTCTTTAACATGATGCAGTGAAACATAAAATCTAATAACATCTCCATGTCTAGAAATAAATCTCTTACATGTCCAGTCCAATTTGTGCAGAATTAAAGCAGTTTAACAAAGGGGATGGATGACTTGACCTTTGTGCCCAAGAAAAAATGGAAAGCTATAATCCTTTTTCAATGGCTGTTAAAATGAACTATTCTCCTCCTTCCATTAGTGCCCTGGTCCTAATGTTCTTTCAGAATATATGTATTCAGCAGCAGCTCAGGAGAAGGAGGATCTGTGGAAGGACAGCTTGGTGTGTTCAGAGCCTTTTTACCCAAACCTCCATACATCAGATCAGTTTGCTGTGGCAGAAATACAGAGCACAAATTTGGGAGAATAATTGCAACACATGAATATGAAAAATAAGGGATATGGCAATTGTTCCAATTTTTGATTAAACTCTTTTAACACGTGAGGGATCATAGGGAAGGATGCTGTTCATCCACATGGCTGTTAGGAGGCAGAGGTGTGTGGTTGGGGACCAGTGCTTGGGCTTGAACCTTCAGCAGTGCTGATGGGGGTGGTGGGGACAGGAAGAAGAGGACTTTGGGCAAGAGGAGCAGCTCACAAAGCAGTGCTCCTCAGTGGTGTAACCAGCCACGGCACCGAGCAGCCGAGGAACCGCACCAAAGTTGACAAACTGCGTTTGGACCTGGGACAGACGCTGCCTTCTGCTCCAGACACCAAGTGCCAACCCCACAGGCTGCTTTTTCTGAGTTTAGGGAAACAAACAGGGGCAGTAAGGAAAAATGGGCCATGCAAAAGCAAACTGTTGTGGTTGGCAAGAGAGTGAAGCCTGGGGAAAGCAGCTGAGGAGAGGAGACCATGCAGACACATCCCTGTTCGGTACTTGCCTTACTGAGTCCTTCCAGTGTGTGCCTGCATGGGGCTTGTCATTATATTTTTTACAAGTGGCTTCTCGTGCAATCAAAATCCAGTTATTGAGGAGGTGGAGAGGGATCTGAAGCTGCAGCAGCCATGCAAAAATATGGTCTAATGCTGAAGCATGGGATTTGTCAAACTGAGTTTGCTTTCTCTGTAGCTCTGGGGGCATTTGGAGAGTTTGTGGGAGGATTATGCCCTGCTCACAAGATCAACGGGAGCGAATGGTGCACAGGAGCGGTGCTGGGATGGATGGGTTTCCTCAGGCAGGGATGATGTGCAAAAGCTTGGGGAAGGCTGTTGTAGGTTTTTATCATGGAATTGTCCAAAATCTCTTCTCTTCCCCAATGCACTGACAGCTGAGTTTTAAAGGCACTTTTTTCTGTTGTCAGATATGAGCTAAGAATTTATAGAAAAATAGGAGAGTTTTAAGTACTATAAATGGATTAAATTATTTTGTATATATGCCCATAAGCTCTGTCCCTCATGTTCAAAGTGTTTAATTTTATTAAGAACTTTCCTTTTTGTCTAGATATAGCTACATTTATTAATTTGATTTTTGTTTTTAAAAGCTGCCTGACTCTGAATTTACTTTTGAATCCACAAAATAGAAACCACAGAGCTGGAAGTGTATTTTTTAAGAGCTTGATAGACTAAGTGCTAAACTCACTAAATGTTTAGCAAAGACTAAATATAATCACTATATTGGCTGGAAAACCTGACCTAAATGATTTGATGCCTGGGATGCACGCACACAAAAGGGATTGCCACTGTTAGAGGCACTGACAGATGTCCTTTAGATGAGATCTCTGGGTGGACTCACTAAATAAACTGAATCCCTGTCCCAGGTTTGCACCCTCAGAAAGCTCTGGTAGTACCGCACTGGCAGCGTTTCTGCCTACTTGGAGGACGCAGAGCCTGGAGGAGATCTCATCCTGGGAAGGCAGTTGCCAGTCAGTGCAAGTAGCTGCGAGGTTAAGAGCTCTGGGATAACTCGTGGCTGCAGTGATGCTCCACTGTGGGATGCCGTTCAGGTTCAGCTGAATAAAACGGATGCTTGCAATCTTGCTTGTTAGCCAGCAATTCCTCTTGGAAGAAAATCGATCCAGACAGCATGGTGCAGAGATTTGGGAGAGAAAACCCAGTGCTGTTGGGCAAGGAAAACCAAACTGACCCTGTGCTGCCCAGGGGAAAAAAGGAGTGTCAGTGAGAACAGACAAGGGACCTGTGCCTGCGGGGGTGTTTGAGGCACTTCAGAGGAGACTTGTGGCATCGTGACTTGATGTTGCAAAGCCACACAGTTCCTGGGACAAGGGATTTCCAGATGATGAATGTCATGCTGCAACAGATTTTTGCCAACATGTGCTGGGCCGGGGTTAGGGTTGAAGCTAAAGCAGTTGTGTGCCCTTGAACAGAGTCTGCCATGTTGGTGGCATGTTTTAATTTACTGTTCGCCACAGTGTTGGCATCTTTTCCTGTGTTGGTGGCCGTCTGTAATTGCCTTTAAACAGCGGTGTATAAAATCCCTTTTGTTCTGGTGAGCTGCAGGCGGCCGTCCGCTACTCCTCTCTTTCATCCATATGTGCATTCCCGGCCAAGAGCAGCCGCTAAACAACCAAACGCTGAAGCCAAGCAAAGTGCTCAAAGCAGTCCTTGGCATGTGCGGAAGGCATTGAGCCTTTTCCTCAGGAGGGCAGCTCCAGCAGCAAGGTGGGAAAACAGCACAAGGAGGTTTCCCTGGTGCTGTCAGATAATGCTGATGGCCTCTGTGGGAAACTTGTGGCTGGAGGGAAGTTCTGCACGTCACGCAACAGACTGCAAATGGTAATGACATCTGTGTGCTGCCAGCATGGCTTAGTCAGGCTGTTGGCTCAGGATGTGGAGTTTTTTATGGGGAAGGGGTGGATTTCTGCCACTTTGCATCAAGTGTCATGAGGTTACGTGGGATGCATTTTCGCTGCTGGTGCTTGACACACTGTGGTTGGGTCCTGACTTGTTCAGAGCCAGTATGAGGCTCTTTTCTACAATCTCCTGGCTTATGCTTCTCACCTTTTCTTTCTCTTGCTTCTCCTTCCTGCCCGTGGTGATTTCTGCTTCCCTGGGTGCCATCAGTCAAGGTGCAGAAGAGTGACCACCACCACTGCTGGGACCCCTGTGTCAACTACTGTCACACCCACCATCCCGGGCACTGCAAGACACCCACTTGGAACCAGACGTCTGGACAGGATTACTGCAAATGTAACCTCAGCGCACGGCATTGCCCCCATCCCTGCGCGTGTTCATTCATGCTGCGCCCCTCCATTTCCTTAATACCCAACTCTGTAGCCTGGCTTGTCACTCCTTTCCTCCTTGGTCACCTGGGTCTATTTCCACAGGTCCAGTGCTGAGGTACAAAATCAGTATCTGCAGCCCAGCACACACAGATCTGGTAACTGCAACAAGAGCAGCGTGCTGGGCAGACCCATGCCCCCATCCTCTAACCCCACACCCCAGTGCTTGGTTTCATATGGCAAAAAGGAATTGCTGTGGGACAAGGAGGGCATCTCTGGTGACGTGTAGGAATGTGATACGACAATGCATCCAGCTCAGCCCTGGTGCCACACAGCATGTTAGCAGCAGGATTATGGTTCCATGGAATATGGAATATTACAGATTCAAAATCTGTAAACCCACCTCTTGCAGGAAGCAGACTCTGTGCAGCCCCAGGTTTCTTGTCTTATGGCAGTAAGATAGGGAGGAGGAAATGTTGCACTGTGTCCGAACTGTGGGAAGCAAACAGGGCAGCCCAGTTGCCCAGCAGCTCAAGTTCAAGCTGCGGTTTCTCTTTGTATGTGTTTAAGGTTCATTAGTGCCATTGTGGGCTGCCCTGCATCCATGATGCATTTCTCACCTGGTGGCCTGGATACTGCAGTGACAGGCAGCCCTGTCACTGAAGTCACTGCACACCAGAGAGCAATGTCCATCTGGAGTCCAAGCCCACTCTCACAGCTCTGGTGGAGCTGCAAGCCCAGGACAAAGTTCTCACCTTGTCTTGAGCACTGGAGCTGGGAAGAAGGAGCTAGTCCGAACCCTTTGGGTGTTTGATGAACACCTGTTAGGTGAACCCGCTGCTGCACTTCTCTGTGCACGTCCTTAACACACTCTGTATTTCCCCAGCTCTGGTGGCTGCCAACTTCTCGTCTCCCACCATGAATGCGCAGGGCTTCCCCTGCCAGAACTCGAACACGCTACCTCGCAGCTCCCACCCCATGAGCCCCCGCACCACCATGCTGAGGAGGAGGCAGAAGAAGAAGGAGCACAAGAGCTCACGTAAGAGTGGCGGTGGGCTGGGGCTGGGTTGGATGGGGCGTGCATGCTTGCCTTGCTGTCCTTATTGTCGACTGTTAGCGGAGTAGGACCACTCATCTCAGCACTGTCAGTGCCTCCCTCGTCCTCGGTCACTGTTCCCACCACTGCTAGACCAAGGTCTGTGACCAGATCTGCTATGTTTACTGTGGCTGCCCTGACCTTCTGCCTCTCTCCTCCTCTCAGTGTCGCTGGCCTCCAGCACGGTGGGTCCTGGCGGGCAGATAGTCCACACGGAGACGACAGAGGTGGTGCTCAGGGGAGACCCTTTGAATGGCTTCGGACTTCAGCTCCAGGGAGGCATCTTTGCTACTGAAACCCTGTCTTCCCCACCTCTCGTCCGTTTTATTGAGCCCGACAGCCCGGCAGAGAGGTTAGAGACCTTGCCCTTGGATGCTGATGGTGCTGCTGCTGAACATTTCATGGTTTGGTTTGTTTTCTCTCCTCAGAGGCTCATTTAGATATTTACTATCATCCTTGTAATATCTCCCATTCTTCACTGGGCATGGTTTACTGTCACTGCCATTTCTGCACTCGTCGGCTGACTGCGGCCTCCCTCGCATCCCAGGTGAACGTCTTGGCATCAGGCTGCGGCTGTTCTAGGAGGAGGAGGAAGGGAGCATGTGTCTGTGTGAGAGCGCCATTCCCATTCCTTTTTTTTTTTTTTCTCCTTTCCCTTTGAAAGATAAAGCTTTTGTCTGGGTGCAGAAAGGGGAAAGATCTAAGCAAGTGGGCCCAGTGAAGTGTTTTCTGCCTGGTTTCATTGTAGCAGAGCCCAGCTATATAAACTGGCCTTAAAGCCAAGGTTTTGAACTGCAGAGGAGGGCTCTGGTTGAGGAGCAGGTAGGCGCTGCATTTAAGCGCTCTCGCTTTTGGCTCTATAATGCTGGGAAAAAAGCAGAACAGAGGAGCGGCATTAACTGCTGCATGTCACCCCCTGGAGATACTGGGAGCAATGGCTCCTCCAGCGGCTGAGCCTCAGCTCAGGAGCTCTGGCTGCTCAGGCTAAACTTTTCCCAATACCCTTGCTGGCTGGATTTAAAGTCTGCTCGAGTGCTTGTGCACTACAATGTAGGTGCCCTCTAGCAAGGCTTTTCTTACTAAACAGACCAGGTCCCAGCATGGCTTGAGCTCTTGTGGGGTGGAAAGGAGAGCTGGTTTTGTTAGGCAGATGAAATAGTGAGGGGTGAGCGAGCTGGCACTTATGCCCCTGTGCTGGTTTCTCTTCCTGCCTGTGATTTCCACTGGTGGTCCGTCCTGCCTGGGGTGCCGGAGGTGCAACGACGTGGCAGTGCTCAGTGCCTCCTGCAGACCCTTCTTTGGGAGGCGAAGTCTCCAAGGGCCTCATCAGCATGTGCTGATGGTTTGGTGTCCCCACGCCAGCCCAGGAAAACAGCACACGGGGGAATCATATGGCAGGGAAAGTGTCTGCAAAAGGAAATGCAAGTCCTTGCTGTGCAGCCCAGTCTCTGTGTGGTAGCTTCTCCAGGTGGCTGATGCAGAGGCAAGGTGGAGCATGAGTGCCTGGTGCTTGTGTCTGTGGGAGGACAGGGACAAGGGGCTGGCACAGGAAAAAGAGTTGTCCTGAGTGATGCAGGTTAAGAGAGATTTCAAAAGCCTTTTATGCCTTTTTTTGTTTGTTTATTTCCAAACAGGGTTTAAAAATTAAGATGATGATGTTTTGGTTTTTTTATCCTCTATTACCAGAGTGAACTTGGCTCATATTGCAAAGCACCAAACTCCTTTTATAAATCAGGCAGCAACAAAGCTTGCTGTCCCAGGGGATGAGGGAGATGTGCTGAAATCCGCCTGGCTTTGCTTTATCCTCTTGCCAAGCCTGGAGCGAAAGCAAAGACTCGCGGTGCAGTCTTGCTTGGCTCTAATGTCACACATGCTGCTCTGCCTCTCAGCTGCCCACCCAGCAGGATTCGCGCTCTCCTGGCTGCTGCTTTCTGGCGACAGGGAGAAATCCTCTCTGCATTTGCAGCCTGGATTTGATTTGGGGATTAAATCTCAGAGGTGTATTTCTTCCTTTCCTAGACTGTGCTGCTGTTCGTAGCTGTCAGGAAAACACTGTCTTTCCTCCCCATCATGAAGTGATAAGTGCACTGGGTTTGCAGCAAGGTGAAAAAGGCAGTTTTATGTTTTCATTTCACTTTTTGTTTCTTGCTATCCTACAGAGCTTGTTTGCCCCATCCTTCCTAGATACTTTATTCCCTGCCCTTGAGAGGTTCTGCTGTAACTGCAGCCCAAGACGAGAGCCATTTTTCTCCCTGCTGAGGCTGGGCTATGCTCTTTCTTGTGCTGCAGTTGTTGCTTTTTGCAAAAGAGAGTGAGTGGTGGGGATACAGGGATCAGGCTTAGCAGCCTGCGTCTGTCCTGTATGTTCACACACTGCTGTGCAAGACCTGTGAATCGGAATGTGCTGTTGTACAAGCGCATGATCCATGATCGCTTTGTCCATCTGGCTTGCCGTGGAGGAGCTGCCTCTCGGGTGTCTAGCAAGTTTGAGTACTACCAGGGAGGACAGCATCCCCCTCTTTTCAGGGAGGTTGGACTGCCTCACATTTATTATCTGCTTCGTGCTAGCTTGTGGCAGGCGGTTTGAAGCAAAAGCTCTCACCTGCCTGACTTGTGATTTGTTTTACAGGCAATAGCCTCTAATAGACCTCCCTCCCTACCTGTTGTTTTGTTTCCTGGGTGCAAGATGAAGCCTTTGGGCTCCAAATGAGACAGTGATTCAGCCCCTGTTATCAGCAGGGAGGGTGGAATAGGCAGATGCCTGTCGTCCCCTCTTGGCTGCCTTGAAACACGCAGCTTTTGTGTCCTTCCTCCCCCAGCTGTCGTTGACAGCAGTGAGAGAGTATCTGGCTTCTCTATCCTGGTATCCAAAATCAATGCTTCCTGCTGAGTTACATGTTTTCTAGCTCTGCTCAGACACAGTTGTTTGATCATTGTGTTTCTGGCTTTTGAGTATGAATAGTTTGCAAAACGGAAGTTTAGCAGCTGGGTGAAGCTGTCAGCAAAGCTTTGATCTTTTGGGGGCTGGGACTCACCCACCGATGTGCACACCCAGATGTACATACACACAGAGATGTGCACATCTGACCTGTGCAAGCCAACTCAGGGGCATGTAAGGGCACGACGGATCAGTTTCTGCAGCCAGCGATGTGGCCATGGTCACAGCTGCTGCCGCTTACCCCACAGCTGGAGTGGCCACGCGGATGCTGATGATGCTGAGTGAGATCTTCAGTGCATTTCCTGCCCAGGGCTTGAATACGCACTGCTCTGTGTCTAGCAAGACACGTCCGCTGCTCTGTTGCTGTCTTTGAGCCCAAGGAATGCATCATGACAAAATGCAAATCTCTGCAACCCCAGGGAGACATTGTCATCATGGACTCCAACACATCCATAGGGCTGTCTTTCACTCCAGGAGATGCCTGTACCCTTGTTCTTTCTGATTTTAAAGCACTTCTCCTCCTAGCGCTTTGTGAACTCTGATGTTAAACTGCGCATCTTTGAGACAAATGCCCTCTCTTTGGGAAAGCTGTCCAAAAGGTTCGCGTAGGATCCCACAGCAGAGCAAGGAGAGGTCTGCAGGAGCCTTGGCTCCCTGGGCCCTGCTCCCAGTGCAAGGGCCCATGACAGCTGGAAACGAACGTCTCTGGAATTATTCTGAAGGGTTAACAAGGCACGTTGATTCTCCTTGCACTCGTGGAGGGAGCCAGAATGTTGCGGCTTCACTCCACAAACTTTTATAAACCTGCAAGACCAGGGCTTAAACAACCATGATTGACTGAGGCTAATAGTAAAAGAAATAAAATACTTCTGACCTAACAGAGCTATTGGCTGTAAAACACCCAGGCAAATCTACCTTGAGTGAGATATACAAGAAATGGTTGTTTTGTGAGAAAGCAGCTCTGGTGGGAAAGGTGGCAAATGTTTGCTTTGATGCTGTGTAAAAGTATCCTGCGATGTCCCAGCCCTTGCAGCTGAAACAGTGGTGCCAAAATGGATTGTGTCCTTGTGTGACCTTGAAATGACAGCAATGTCTGTGTGATGCAGATGTTGATCCCTCCTTTCCAAAAGGTGCGTTGTGGCCATAGCAAGAGAGCTCTCGGTGCTGGAGGAGGCATTTCTGTCGTACTCCTTGCCATCTTCATATTTATAAGCTGATATTTCCAAGCGCATCTGTGTGGCTGCATAGCTACAAGTCCAGTAAAGGACTGTAATTAAACTTGATGTAATTTATTCACAGGCGTGGATTCGTTTATACACCATGGAGTTGTCTGTCCTAATCCAAGTCTCCTTGAACAAACAATTCTGAATTTACATCTCATAAAATAGCCAGTGTTTTTCCATGGATGGCATGAACTCAGGCAGCAGCGTAAATATACTGCAAGTTTAATACCTTCCTACCAGTAAAATAACCTCCCTAGGCTCTCTCCAAACTTGCTCATATCTCAGCTTTTGACGGGCCACCAGCAAAAACCGTTGTGCTTGTGCATTTTTCTTGAATTTGGATGTGGGTATTTTTTCTTGATAACCTGGCCTTTCATATACGTCCTTGTTGTGGTTTAACCCCAGCCAGCAACTAAGCACCACACAGCCACTCACCCCTCCCCCCTCCCAGTGGGGTGGGGAGGAGGATCGGGGAAAAAAAAAGTAAAACTCGTGGGTTGAGATAAGAGCAGTTTAATAACTAAAGTAAAATAAAATATACTACTACTACTAACAACAATATAATAGTAATAATAAATGTAATGAAAAGGAATATAATGAAAAAAAAGAAAGAAATAAACCCCAAGAAAAGACAAGCAATGCACAATGCAATTGCTCACCATCCCCTGACCGATGCCCGAGCCGCGATCCACGCCTCCCGGCCAACTCCCCCCAGTTTATATACTGGGCATGACGTTCTATGGTATGGAATATCCCTTTGGCTAGTTCGGGTCAGCTGTCCTGGCCGCGCTCCCTCCCAGCTCCTTGCACACCTGCTTGCTGGCAGAGCATGGGAAACTGAAAAGTCCTTAACTTAGGATAAGCGCTACTTAGCAACAACTAAAACATCAGTGTGTTATCAACATTATTCTCACACTAAATCCAAAACACAGCACTGTACCAGCTACTAAGAGAGAGTTAACTCTGTCCCAGCCGAAACCAGGACACCTTGCATCATTGTTTTTCTTCCAAAGTAAAAAACCTGCTGATCTCTGTTCTTGGAGAAAGTGGGTCTAAACCAAAAACCCCAAAGGGCCAGTTGTGGTTATATTGGCGGGCTATCAGATCAGAATAATATTAGCCTTTCAAGGCAGTTAAACAGTATCAATGTACATTTGGCTTCCAGAAATGCAGTTACAAGGGATAAATGATTATCCAATTTGCTGCGACGTTTCAGTGAGTTCATTGGATTGTAGCTTCGGTATTAGCCATGTATTAAGCAGAGAAATCTGTGCAATCTTCAGTGCCGTTAGTTTGGGTTTCAGAGGGTGCAGGCACATGGAAAGAGCTGTATGCCATTAGATGGGGTAGGAGGGCACCTGCCCTTGCATTTATCACTCCCATCTCCTGGCCATGGTGTTGACTTTTAGGAAGGTGAGGGTTACTTTTTTTTCCCTGGAATTTGCAGGAAATTTGACCAAAAATGGTTATTTAGGAGCAAAGTATGTCTGAACTTAAGCAAACCATAAGTGTTTGCTGCCTTGTGACCTTCCAGGGGCTCTTGGCACCGGGACAGCTATTGCAGAATGAGTTATCTTCTCTTTGGGGCCACTTCTGCAGGATTTGTCACTACTCTGTGTGTCTTGTAACAGATTTGCCTAGCAAAAGTAACTCATGACTGGTTGTGGGGTTGTTTTTTTCTCCTTTCCTCTTTTTCCCTGCCTCCTTGTTCCCTTTCCCTCTTTTCCCAATGTGGACTGTAGGTGTGGGCTGCTACAAGTAGGAGACAGAGTCCTTTCTATCAACGGCATTGCGACTGAGGACGGAACTATGGAGGAAGCTAATCAGCTTTTGCGTGATGCCGCGCTCACGAACAAAGTGGTGCTCGAGATTGAATTTGATGTCGCAGGTACGTTGCCAAAGGAATTGCTGCTCCTCACTACCAGCGGGACTCTGCCAGTGCCTTTGCTAACCCGCAGGAGGGAGTGTATTCACAGAAATACATGAGGTTTTTGCTAGAGCTCAGAGGGAAGAGCGAGAAGACCCTGTGAAGACCTCTTCCATTTCTCGTTGTTCTTTAATGTGCACTGAGATGGAGGGTCCTTCTTCTGATCCTTTCATAAATGCCTTGTGCTCACCACTTGGCTGAGATAAGCCTAAGGAGTAGATGAAGGGGCCACCTGCACTTTAAATATTTGCCCATTAATATGAATAATATTTATATTAATTTATGGCCTTGAAGCAAGGAGGGAGCCAAAGCTATTGGCTGGACCTAAAGTGCAGCTTTGTATTAAAAAAAAAAAAAAAAAAAAAAAAAAAAAAAAGGAAAAGTTTTTTTCCTTTTTACATTGACAGAGCTGCCTCAATCTTGAAATACAGCGTGATGTGAGCACTTCACTTGATGTTCAGAGCATGTATTTTTAATGAGAATACAAATTTTAACCTAAAGTCCGCAGGGCCTCAGATAACAACCTTCTTTGAACCCATACAGCTGAGTTTTATGGGCTTGTTTTTCTTGGTTCCAAAGAAACCATCCATGCAACTGAAAACTCTCTTTTTTTTCTCCTATTTTCTTTTTTGTCTGTTTTTGGTTTTATAGAGTCTGTCATACCCAGCAGTGGTACTTTCCACGTTAAATTGCCCAAGAAAAGAGGTGTAGAGCTTGGAATTACAATCAGCTGTAAGTATTGCTTAGACTTGCGCTAACAGTTGCAAGAGCTGCTGCTTCCACCCTGCACATCAGAGGGGCCCAACAGAGAGAGAGAAGATTATGTGGGGTTTCCTGGTAGCGCTCGCAGTGCTTGTGGTTTATCCCAAACTGAATTAGATGTGTGGTTCCTCCCTCCGCGAGCTGGCGGCCGCAGAGAAAAGCAGCTGCGTGAAGGGTTGGAGCAAAGGATGTGTCTCAACTGATCAGTTGGTCTGTGTTGCAGACTAATACTATATTATTAGTAATATTATTTTTATTTCCTTGCTCACAGTTGTATTATGTTCCTTTTAAAAAAGAATTGCCTGGGTCTGATGGGACCCTTGCAGGGAGAGGTGGAGGGAGGAGAGCAAGTGTGAGGTGAATCCACAGCTTGAAGGGTAGAGAGGGGAAACTGCCAAGAGGAGGATGAAGAGGGTGGTGTGCCTTAGAGGTGTGGGGAAGGCACTTTAGGGACAGGATGGCGCTGGGCAGGGTTTGCCGGGAGTCGTCGCACAGACTGACCCCAGCCATGGAGGAGGACATCCATGTGCCAGGACTTGGTGGGCACTGAGAGAACGAGACATAACCCTTTTTCTTTCTTTTCTCTCTTCTCTGCTCAGTCTTGATTAATTATCTTTGTTTCTCTTCTGAAGCATATTTTTCATTTAAAGACCTTTTGGCCTCTTTGGAGAGGATGCTGTAAGGTGGTGATACTGGCAGATCCATCCCAAATTTCTGGCTAACTTGGGGTCTCGTCATGCCTTGCATCAGTGAATTTTTCCTTTATGGCAAATGTGAGCAGGTCTCATGTCACTCATCCCTCTTTCACTGCTGGGTAAACTGAGTTGAATCATCTCAGATTTGCCATGCCCAGAGGCTGCCACCACCTCTCAGCTGAAACAAAGCAGCTTGTGAGACTGCAGTAATGGGATCTTGTGTCTAAGCCCTCAGGAGCGTGGACCCAGCTGTGTCTGGGGAATGGAGTCGCTAGGGACACTTTAAAACTAGGTTTCATTAAAATAGATAAGCTATTTGCAATTACCTCTTGGCATTTACAGCATTAGTTAGTGAGTTAATTGGACGTGTTCTGGTCTAAGTGGGGTGATTCTCAGGACTGACTTGAACATCGACAGGATGATGGCTTTGCACCCTGTGTTATTTCTTCTCCCTCTTCCCAGCTTCCCCTATTTGTGCCACAAGGATAATCCTGAGAAATAACAGCACAGTATTTAACATTTGGCTTGGTAGCAATTACTGTCTGAAGACATCAAAGTGCTTTCTGAAAGCAGCGGGGTACCTGTAACGACATTTCACTGGCGGGGGAGCAGGGCCCGGTGCAGCAGCCCAGCCTGCACTGGGTTCCCAGCCTGCTGCCCTGCCCACTGTGTTGGCATTGCAATCTCAGGTAGCAACCTAGGACGATGGATCTGATAGCAAAAAACTTCTGACTTGACCATGGCCAGGGTTTCAGCCCATTTAAGCTTCAAGCTTAGTTTGTATCTGGGGCTGGAGAGCAAAACGAACCTGGGAGTTGTGGGCAAGAATATTAGTTTTTTATTTGTGGAGTCTCACTTACATGGGACTGCTTCAGATGTGCATTTACACTTCAAACATATTTTTGTGTTGAAAATGTTTTCATGTGAAATTTGTTTGAAAAATTGATTTCACACACTTTTTTGAAATCACTGCTAAATAAAAAGAAACTGACCCCTGGCTTTTAAATAGTTAGATACCCATTATCCAACTACAAAGCAGTTTTTTAACGATATAATAGATTTGATCTTTTTGATTGTTGAACATGTTTGCAGGACATTAAGTAATGCATATGCATAAACTTAAGTTATATTTCAGTTCTTTGCTGAGTCAAAGCCAAAATTATATTTACAAATGGAGCAAAAGACAGCCATCCAGAAAATGTAGCGGCAAGGATGAAATGCTAGTTGAATCCTAATTCTGTTTTCATATATTAGTCTGTATAAGCCTATGTCCACATGACGCTTAGCAAATTAGATCATCATTTTGTCACTCTGCCTCTGACCGGGCAGATAAATATACCAGTTTCAAACATTAAAACCAAAGCAAGCAGCCTTATGGTAAGTACCTCCTGCAGAGACATGATGTGCATGCAGGAGTGTGATGCAAGCAGCAAGAGGAAAGAGGTAAAAATAACCCTTCCCTCTTTTGCTCAGTTCCTTTCAGTTCTGCTGATTTGAATGCTTGTATAGATCTAGAAACAGCTTTTACAGCTTTCCTTCCGACAAGGAAAAGCATATAACTACTGTTTTAAAATAGGGGACTTGGTTTACTGGCCTCCCACATTGGATTCCTGTTCCCTACTCTGTAAAACTGGGACAGGTTAAATAGATGACTAGCTGGAGGGGTCAGTAGAAGACCCCTTGCACTGTTGTGCCCACAGATTTGGGTTTGTTCATAAATTTGTGGTCCAGCTACACTGTAGAAGGAAGATGAGTTGCTTTCGTTGAGTTTTACTTCTTGGCTTCAGCAGACTCATCTGTAGTTAATTCCTCTGTCTAGGAAGGTTTGCCGCTGCCTTCTTACACAGGCAGAAAGTGTTACGACCTCATCAGAGGAGCACTATAGAAATAAAAGCGATCAAGTTCTTGCTGTGCTGTGTCTCTCGGAGCTAATTGGGAGATGGGCTAAGTAAGTGGGGGGAGAGCAGAGTTCTTGATGGATGTGTTGGAAGAATTCATGTAATGGAGCTGGCTGCAGGAGGAACCATAAATCTGCTGGAAAGCCTCATAAAAGGGCTGAAAACCCAGGAGGTTTTTGTATGAGGAGGGCAGGCGCTGCTGGTTCTGGGATGAACGTACAGAGAGGGTCTGTGCTTGCTCCTGGTGAGGGGCAGATGTTTGCTGAGGGCTTTTCATCTTCTCCAAGGTCTCAGGGTTTTCCAGAAAGAGCAGGCTTGGGCTGGGTGAGCCCCGGGTCGTGGCCTGCGCGCAGATGGGTTTCTTCCCCCTGCTCAAACACAACGTGGCAAAGGGATGCAGCAAATCAAGACACATGATGCAAATAGATGCATATAGCATCATTTCCCCTTCCGTTCCCCAAAGGATGAATAGGAAATCCAAGGGGTGAGTCTCCCACTGACTGTGCTTTGTATTTCTGTGGCACTTCGGTGCCCTCAAGCCTCATTTCAGTCTCCTACGTTTGCTAAATGAAAATTAGCAAAGCAAAACACTGCAGCTGCCTCGTGTGCGCTGCTTCCATGCACTTCGTCCAGGGGTAAGGGACAAGAAGCCAGCAAAATCTCTCTTGTTTTCTCCATGCTCCAGTGCCTTGGTTTCTGTCCCAGGGAGAAGGCTGCATTTGTTTGTAAAACAGCTGCTCTGGCTGAAGAGCAAAGTGTGCACTCCTTTGCGCTCTGCGGGGTTCAAAGAGCTGTGTGGGCTGTGAGGCTCCCTTGTTTGCAGGGACCTCTGAGGTGCTCTGAATGGTGGGGATGCAGATATGTGCAAACTGAGATTTTTGACACAGGGATGTGAAGATTTGGCTCTTGTTAGCCTGAACTACTCATCTCCATTAGCAGAACACATGCCTTAAGTGCTCTGATCTTGCTGGCTGCACTCAGTTCTAACGATACAGTTATGCTTTTGTAGGTTTTCTGTAAATCTCTTACAAATTAAAATCTCCAACAGCGAGAAGCTAATAGTCATGTATTTTTGTAAGTTCAATATCTGACCTCTTAAATAAGATATGGATTTGTTATTAGCCTCTGGAAAATGATAGTTGATTACACAAAAGATTGCTTTTTGTGGTTTGTTTTTTTTCTCTGTCTCAAATATCCTCTCCAAGGGCTAGTTGTGAAATTCGCTGCAGGGTACAGGTGTGTTGTTGTTGCTGTTTAAACAGATATTGAAATTGCCATTCATTTTAGATAGGCATTAATGCTTCATATAGCATGTTTATCAAATTACCTTTATATATCTTAACAAATCAATTCCTGTGCCCTTGGCGTGAAGTACTGCAGATAAGAAGTAGGTAGTATATCTGCTTGCAGGCGATAAAACCAGAATTTGGGTAGATAGATAACTTCGATTAAGTCGCTTAAGCAGTGTAATCACTGTCCTAGCAAGAAGATTGATCTGTGAGCTGAGCAAATCTAGCTTTGCTGGCACTGGATTAACCTGGGACTTGCTACCAGCCCGGCAGAGTGTGTCTGCAAGTGGCAGTGTGCCTGGCAGGCTCCTGTCCTACCCCCTCGCTAGCATTGCAGCTTCAACTGAGATTTGCAGCTGATTCACTCTGGTGCTTTTACCGAAGTGGGATATTCTGTCCTGGTTTTGCTACCTGGAGATTTTGAAAGGAAATAGATCTGCGGTGGGGCAACTATCCTGCTGGAGGCACTGATAATTTATGCACCTGCTGCTAACACTAATGAATGAGAGAGGAAAAAGTTGGGTACTGGGGATTTGATTTTCACTGCTGCTTTTTGTAATTGATTCTGATTTGCTTTTATTCCTCTTCTCATTCCTTAGCTATCCTGAGATTATTGGGTTTCTGATTTTGTTTGTTTTTTTCCCCCGTTTATAAATGCTTGCTTTCTTAAATGTATTCTTATGGCATTATTACAATTTCTTTAATTACACGTTGGCAGAGAGCTGCTTTGGCTTGGTCAATAATGAAGGGCATTTATAATGGGTTGATGCGTGTGAGATATGTGCTCATGCTCCTTGGAGGGGAATAATTTACCGATACGAGTCGTTATGCATTCTATTAAAAACACAAACTGGACATGTGTTTCTGGCCTCGTCATCCATCACAGAGTAAACACCGAGTGAGACAGAATCCCAGCAGAGGTGGCAAGAGACTGAAAGCAATTTATAAAAAGTAAATAACAGTATTGATCAATTCACCTTTTTATCACTGCCCTGTCACCACTGCCAAGCAGTGTTTTCATTTTGAGTTTCTCCCCCACCCCACGCTTCTGCCTTCACCAGCTGTTGATTTATGGAGCTTTCTCTGGGCCACTGGAGCAGATTTAAACGATCTTTTGTACTGGTAAACCCGCCAAAAATACAAATGTATCTGAAAAAGAGCCTACTTCCACCTGAAGTGGTTTGCCCTAGCAGATGGAGGCCACAACTAGAGCACCTGCCAAGAGAGAGCATGGGTTTCTGCACACCAGCTTCTGCCTCTGTGCCTTGATCCATCTCTTTCCTTCACTCCCTTTGCTGCCATCTCCGTTTTACAGATGGGAAAGCAAGACCCGGAGGCAAGGCTGGGTGTCCAAACCGTGTCTTCCTGCAGCAAACAGAATTGTTTCGAGGCAATTGTCCTTTGAAGAGAAATAACTACATCGACAACAGAAACGAATGGATGAAGAGGCTTTACTCATCTGTGCAAGTGTCTTAACTCCAAAGACCACAGCCCTAATAAAATAATAATGTAGTTTAAGTTTTTTCTTTTTTAATTGCAGGCAAATTGGAAATGGTTTATCTAATATCTCACCAGGGATCTACATATCTAATGCCTCTGACCTAGACTGAGCCACCACTTCAGTGAAGTTGCAGCTCTCTTGCCTGTAGACAGGCAGCCGTTACACAGAGGCACATTGTCACCCTGCATGAACAGCCCAGGACTGTTAAAAACATGGGTCCCAGGGTGGCGGGGGCACCCTGGTCCCAGCTGACGGGTGGAAAGCCCGGCTGGGTGCTCTGCTGGGGCGGCGGGAAGGGCTTTGGGATGCCAAAGGTGAATTAATGGAGTTAGCAACTACTGGTTTTTAAAACGAACAGCAAGTGACTGTTCTGTGCTTTGAGATTTCATTATCTTAACTTTGTATCTTATGCCTCTTGAGAGAGAATGATTATTCATTAAGTCTCTCTAACTTACCCTTCAGATTTGTAGATTCTGTCTAATAATGATGGTTTTATAAAGCCTTTCCATTTTATACTAAGTGATTATTTAAAACAGAGGGCTGCCATTTATTAAAATTTGGGTACTCTGATGGTAGGGACAGTTGTATGCAGTTGTACGTGGCTCTTCCATTTAACTGAAGTCTTAAGAAAATCTGTTTGGAAAGCACAACTTCCAAAAAAACTGCAAAAACCCAGAATGATTTTTCCTTAAAACTTGCTTTGTTTTCTAATGGACAAAGCACTTGGTTTGCCACCCTTGCTTCTGATACGGGAAGCTTGTGCTGCCTTCAGTGCTGACACCAATTGCGGAGCTGCAGAAGGACGAGGTCTCACTCTCTCCTCAGAGACTGACTGTGGGCAGGATCGCCCCACGAGTCGCAGGGCTTGTAAGGCAGACACTGAGATAAACACCAGTTCTGCAGAGCTTGGGGCATGTTGTTGTCTATACTTGCCTTTTTTTTTTTTTCTCCCCCCCCCCCTTCTTTGCTCTTTCGAGTGTTCATGGTCTCCAGACACGTTGTTCCAGCTGTGGCTGGGTCAGGTTTAGAGACAGCCATCCCCAACCCACCACCAGGACTGTGGAGATCCTCCCTAACCCCTTTCTGTCACGCTGCCTCTGCTTTGAAACTAGTAAACAAACCTCGCAGTGAAAAGTATTTTTGCTAACCTGGATCGTTTTGACAGAACCAGGCTAGGGAGTGATTAAACATGCAGCGATGCCAGCCCGACCCAGGGCTCAGGGTGTGCTAACAGGGTCTCCCATCACCACTGCTTGGACCACCCCATTGTGCACCTCTCTCAGCAGCAAATACATCTCCTATATTGAAAAAGAGAACAGCAATAATAATAACAGGGTGATACATCTCTGTCCCCTGTGCTGTTAGTCCATGGCGTGTACCCTTCTCGATCAGAGGGGGTATTTCTGCGTTGATTTTAGCTGCTGCACCCCATCCTTCCCTCCCACCGCTCAGCTCTGCCTGGTGTAAGTCTGTCTATCTGCTGGCTGGTCTGTGCCGTGGACAGGTTGAATATAGGCACGAGCCCTCGGTGAATCTCCACAACCCATCCGCTTCTCTTCAACCCGCGGCCGTAAGCTGAACATGAGTGTCCAGACAAAAATTGCCTGGCACTACACTCCAGTAAGACACGGGGGAAAATAATTCTTCCAGGCTCTGTATCATTCAGCAGTCACATTTGCTGTCACTATTATAAAATCAGTCAGGGTCTGCTCTTTGCTGTCTGACCTAACTTTTCTACTCAGCCCTGCTATGACTGAGATTGGCTTTGCTCTGTTCAGTACAGAAGGTTTAGTTATATCTGGGAGAGGATATCCTTAAATGTGCCGGGTTAGCACATATGTTTTTAAATCTCATAAATGAATGTAAACAACAGAAAAATCTAGAGCAGAGAGGTTGGTAAGAGGAAGCACTTACTGCTTTATGTCTGACTTTCTGGGGCGCTCTCTAACTGCTGTTCAGGCAGGTGGATCTCTGTGTGGTTGATGCCACGTGCCTCACAGATATTTTAATCTCTGACCTGCACCTGATATGTTCGGATGCTGCGAGTTTCTTCCTTCCCACGCAGTTTTTGCTGAGAAGCTCTGTCAGCTTTAAATGAAACAATGCAATTCCCATCGCAAGGCAGGAGGGAGTGACGCGGGGTGAAAAGGATGCTCTTGGCATATGTTTGGTGTGTAGATGGCAGAGAGGTCAGGAGGGGTTCGAGTCATAAATCTCTCTTGGATTTCTCAAGAGAGCAGCAGGTCCTGCAGGCAAATCTGAAAATGTAAATGGTCCCAGAGATATGTACTCACATCTCTCGTGGGCTGAAAAAGTTACCAGGGTCGGGCAGGAGAGAAGTTGGAAACCACCCCTTCCAGCTCCAGCACTGAGACCAGCCCTGATTTATCTGGTTGTATGATGAAGTGGCCTGGGGAGCTGAACCAGCTGGAAAACAGTGTTTTATCTGATTTTTGCTGGGTTATCTTCCACCTGGAAAATTTCCCAGCCCACTTTACTTCAAGAACACAGAAATGCTTATATTAACCACAGCGCTGAGCTAGGTACTCCCTAGGCAGCATTGCTAATGTTTGACTACTGCCACAGCCGTTGACTCACTTGCTGTCTTGTGTCGGAGATGTGGGTGAGAGGGTGTTTAACAGCGCTGCGATCAGGCAGTCCTGCCTCTTGCTGCTGGACACCACATGTCCTCCCCTTCAGGAGGAATCCGAAGGAAGCAGCTAGCTAACTTGGGCAAAGGGCATCCAACAAACTTTTGCAGGGATTTACTTCTTTTTTTTCCTGGTGTGGCTTCCAGAGTTCAAGTGTGAAGCATCATTTTGTCGAAGGAATATAAATTCCCTTTCCTTACGACTCCTTCTCCCCATTCACCATCTCCGTCCTAGATAGCAGACTCAATACCAAGCTTTGTACCCATGTGTCTTTTTTGCAGCTGCAAGCAGAAAGCCTGGGGAGCCTTTGATCATCTCCGACATCAAGAAGGGGAGCGTAGCGCACAGGTGAGTGTGGAATTTCCCATCTGCCAAACCCATTGCAAAATGTCCGACCCAGTAATGAGAGGCAGAATGAAGCCTAAGCAGTAGCACTTGGGTCTGGATTTTGCGAGCATCCAAGCAGATCTCAACCCTAGAGGTTTGTCTTAGACCACAGTAGGGTTTGCAATAAAAACTGTCTGGATTGAAGCAAGTAGAGTTGAGCTAATGGACAAGGTGGCCAGGGCACTGATTCAGATGTCTGCTGACCCTATAAGAGATGGATGTTTAGCATTTAAGTGCATGTGGTAAAGGGCTTCATATATCCCGTAAGGTGCTATGGCTCATCAGGTAGTTTGCCATGTCTCAGCTGCTGCTCAGGTGAACAGAGTGAGTGAATTGTGGGCACTGGTGGAGAACTGTGCAAATAACTCAGCATTTATTGACTTCACCTCTGATCCCAACATCTCATAGCAAGGCTTTCAGAGGAATTTAGTGCTGCTGGAGGGCTCGTTGCTAAGAGTGCTCATACAGGAGTTTCCATAAAAGGTAGAATATCTGTCAGTTAAACATCAGGCATTTTGCAGTGCTGTAGGTTACCCAGGCTGTATATCTAATCTTCCTGCCTTGTTCTGTGTTGATGCATGCTCTACACAAACTTCCTCTCTTTAAGTTACAGTTGTCCCAGACTCTGTTCATGGTTGTTTCCCAGAAAAGATCGAGGACAGCAAAAAGTTAATATTGTCATTGCTACTGCAGGACTGAACGCGTCGAGGGATCTGAAAGGCAAATATAAATGTACTTTTAGTTTTCTTTTCCTTTCCACGTAGAACTGGCACCTTGGAGCCGGGAGACAAGCTGTTAGCCATTGATAACATCCGACTCGACAATTGCTCAATGGAGGATGCTGTGCAGATTTTAAGGCAGTGTGAAGACCTGGTCAAATTGAAGATTAGGAAGGACGAAGATAACTCTGGTACAGAAATCCTGATGCAAACTGCTGCCTGTCCACTGTAATGACATTTCCCAATAGGTAGTGCAAACTAACAAAGATAAGGGCTGCTGCCTGTCCGGTCACCACTTTCCAATTGATTATAGTCTATTTTTGTTATTCTGCCCTTAAATGGAATCTGGAAGGTTAAAATCCTATTTGGTATGAGCATGGCTGAAGACCTCAGGCTTTTGCTTCTAAATGCTGCAAGTCTTTCCTATGACCTGTTTCATATGGCTAATTAAAAAATTCAGCAGTCCTGTTTTCTCTTTCAGATGAGCAGGAGACAACCGGTGCTATTATCTACACAGTGGAACTGAAGCGATACGGCGGCCCCTTGGGAATAACCATCTCTGGGACGGAGGAACCTTTCGATCCCATCGTCATTTCAGGCTTGACTAAACGAGGGCTGGCAGAAAGGTGAGGTTTGGGGGCAGAGGGGTTGAATTGATGTGGGAAGGGATCTTGAACTTTGCCAAGTTTCCTCTGCTGTCATAAACTCTTCTTAGTCTGCTAAAAAGTGAAAGGTGCTATGAAGGTACCAAGCGCTATGAAGCAGGGTGGTTGGGACTGTGCTGTTAGGGCAATGAGAGCGGCTCAAAGCAGGGCACTTCTGGAAAAGTCAGATCCAGCGAGCCAGCTGAATGCAGCAGCCAGGAACATGTGTTCACCTGCACCTCTTCCACAGAGGTGCTTCCTGGTCTCTGATTTCCCATGCACATCTTGCGTGGGGAGAGTGCCCAGCCTGCCCCCACGAAACCACCGTAGACTCCTGTCCAGGACTCACCTATTGCTAAACTACGGCTTACAGCCATGACAGTGGTGTGTCCTGCAGAAACCACAGATCTTGGCGGGTCTTCTGACCCATCCTTGCTGGTTGCTTAGTCTGTTACATGTGGAGGTATCTCAGTGCAGGGCTGGTGTGCCTCAAGCAGCAGACATTTATACTGCATAAATGTAGGTGCAGATTTACCTTTGGCAACCAGGGAGGTTGACTGTGTGTGTGCCTGTGTCTCAATATATGTACATGCGTGGGATTTAAAGGATCAGGACATTGCTGAGAATATAAGGTGGAACTGAGCCATACACTGTATCTTAATCTGTCTATACGGTAGCTGTGACTTGTAAATAGATCATTTCAGCAGCCCTGACTCACGCTTCTCCTAGGGTTGCTTTACCCTGTGCTGCCTGACAGACAGAACAGCAGCAAAAACCCCCTGAACAAATAACTGTAAAGTGCTAGACCTTGGGGAGGTTTGACTGCAGATCTGGTCTTTTGGTTCTTTCTGTTTCAAGGCCCCATTCCCTCTTAGCTGGACTGTAAAACAGCTCAGTGCCTCTTTCTGCATTGGGTTCCTCAAGCTCTCAGCACGCATACTGCTGCACATTTCCATTGCTTCCCTTTGGTACAGAAATCAGAACATCAGTGGCTCCCAGGAAGTAAGGAAGAGGGATGGACTTAGTCTTTAGCGGTTCTTCTCTTTGGGGATTTTATATCACTGCCTGCCTCTGTAGGATTCAGTCTTTTTCCCTAGAAAATAATAGCCACAGAGTATCCGAGGCTTTTCTGCATAGCAGTTCTGCACTGTACCTGCAGCCCAGCATGAGAGAGGTTAAGGACAGAGAGCCCAAACGCTGTCAGGTGTCACAAGACAGTTTCGTAACCTTGTTGCTCTCAGTTCCCTTTGCAATGCTGTCCGTTCCTCCTTCGAACTCGGATACACATCAGTGACTGCTCCACAGAGAACTGTAGTGCAGGCAAGTGCTGCGGTACTATTGAATTTTGATCAGGAGCTGGCAGGCAGTAAGGAATGAAAAGCCTTTTGAGAAGAGCGATGGAGCCGTTCAGCACGTTCACTGTAGCTGACTAACAAATAACGGTGCCTGTGCAGAAGAGCGGCATGGGGATGGAGCAGTGCGGGGATTTCTCTGGGTAACCTTGGCTCCCTGCGAGGAGGGCAAGGAGCGCTGGGATGAAGGCTGCCTGCAGGAAAGGTGCATTTTTTCTCCTGGGAGTAACAGAAGGGAGCGGCTCGACCTTATCAAGGGAAGAGGGGTGGTCCTAGTGTTATCCTAAATTGTCCCTTTCCTGCCATCACTACTCTTCCCTGTGCCACAGGCACCCTTAGCCAGGCTCTGAAGGGTGGGACAGGTTTCTGAAGGACAGAGATTTAAACCCAAATCTGTGCCTGACTTTTGCTGGAGCACAGGACGTGTTTCAGCAGCGCTGGCATGGGGTAGACCAGATCCCGGTGTCTGATAACGGGAACGTGCCAGCCGCTCTGGTAGAAGCACAAGTGAAGGTCTGCGCTGCAGCTCGGGCTGCTCGCTTGGTGATGGGGAAGACAGGGTGTCCTCTAGGATCTGTCATGTGTCTGTCACAGCGGGTGACAGGCTGTCTAAGCTGAAAAGGCTCCAGATTCAGACGACTTGGGTTTTATCTTGACCTTGAACATTTTTCTCGTTGTACGTGTCTGATCTTATAGAAACCTACAGAGGCAGCTCAGGCTGTTGGGTTGGTGTCGAGCAGTGGCTCTCTCCCATGTTAGTCTCTGTTTCCGCTCCTTCAGTGCCTGCAGGTGGCTTTAGGCTGGGCCATGGGACTTGTTTTCCTCCTTCTTGGGGAAGGTAGCGTGCCTCAACAATACTGTTCAATTCTGGTCGAGGTGTAATAGGTCTCCAAGAGCAATTTTGGGCTATCGCTGGCATTTTAAAGTGCCTGACCAGCCTCCTCTAGTGCCGCCTGGTCAAGTAGATGGGGGTTGCTGCAGGAGGGTTTTGTCCAGGAGTGCTCAGCACCAACCCATGTTGGCAGAGGGGAGAAGGGATGGTGGCTCTGCCCATGTTCTAAGTAAATCCCTACCACGTACATGCAGCCACCTCTTCTCTAGTGCTTGCTGGAAGGTGCCTGCAGCCCCTTTTATACCTTGCAACTTACCTGTTGCCTGATTCTGCTCTTGCGTGTGTCCTATAAGCAAGAAGGGACACGGAGCACGCAGCTCCTTGGGCTGGTTTTGTGTTTGAGGTGAATTAAGGACTGTCGGTGATGATGGAGATGCACAAGGGTCATTAGCTAGAAACAGCTCGCTCTCTCGCTCCTGCTTGGCTTCTGTCTGCTTGTCCTCACAGGGGAGCCTGGAGATGGACAGATGAGAGGACTGGACTTTGATTTACTTTTCCCCCGTTGAAGAAAAACACCTGGCTGAACATGACCTTTTTCTTTAATTGTTTCTGTATTTTTCCCTGCTGAGGGACTTTCACAGTTTCTGCAGAGCAGTCATGTTGTTCAGAGGTGGGCAGCTGGGCTGGTGTCTTGGACAGGAGATGCATCCCCATGCTGGGTTCAGGGCTACAGCAGGAGGCCCTCAAATGCTGAAACCGCTGCAGCGAGCGAAGGATTGCCTTTAAACTGCCAGCAGTTAAGCTTGATTTTTTTCGACTACATAGATGAAACTTTTAAGACAAATACTCCAGTTCCAGTTTGATCTGTAATTTACTTGAATGCACAGGTTTTCCCTGAGGGCTTTTTCAGACTGATTTGGATGGGACAAGACGGACATCTAGTGGCTGGCTGGGACTGCCATGGCACTGTCCAAGTATCTCAGCAGCAGCAGAAGCAGCAGACCAAACAGTCCTGCCTGCTGTTTGGCTACATTTCCAAGTTTGATATACTTATAGTAGATGTTTCACAGCAGCGTGTCTACAAAAGTTTCATATTTTGGGGAAAGGCAAGTAGCTGTTTTGCCTGCGACAGTATATCAAATCCCAATTCTGCAGGAGCAGCAGTCCAATTTGGAGATGTAACCTGAGAGAGGCATGTTGCCACGGACAAAAAGATATTGCAGTCCAGATTTGCATCTCCTCCTGGCTCAATCACACGGGTTCCTGATAGCTAAACCTCACAGCACTGCTGGAGGAGGAGAGGATTGCTGCTCTCGCTTGCTGGCGTTAGGGAGCTGGACTGTGAGTGTGGTGAGCTCGGTCCAGCCAGCGGCAAGCGCGAGCTCTTGCCTTGGTAGCCAGCTCTGGCGATGGACACATCCTGTGCTGCCTGCTCTTCCCGGAGCTGCAGCAAACACCAAGAGAGGTAAAGTGAGCCCCTGTCTGTGGGCAGACACAGAGGGGAAGGATGGAGGAGAAGGGGGAGAATTGCCGTGAGTTGTTAGTTTGTTCCTGGCTGTTGCTGAAGCCTGAGGATTTATTTAGCTGAGAGCAGAAGCCAGTGCTGGAACGTGGCTGTGCAATAAAACACAGTAACCTCTCTGGAGCGCTGGTCCTGATGGAGAAAGTCACAGTGGTGTAGCTTTGTAGGGGTGAGCTTTAAACATATTGTGAACTGATCTACAACTGGTTCAGCTCATGCTTGCACACACAATCTGTGTGTGTTGGGCCATTTTGGTTTTGTTTTTTTCCAATGGGTTTCTAGGTTTGCCGCCTCATTTCTTTCCGTCAGCGTGAACATGCCCTTCAGTTCCATGTGTGACAACTGGCGGACATCACACAGTGGAAATGCTTGTGCTTTTAACATGTAGACCCCCTTGCTTTGGAGAGTTTTGACAGTAAGCTGGTCTGCAGTCCCGATTCCCGAGGGGCCTGGGATCTGAGGAGTGCATATGTTCCTGTGCTTATTTGTATGTATATGCACAGGTGGAAGATGGGGGGGACCCAGATTCCTGGTAGTGGTGATGAAGAGAAAATCATGGGTATACAGCGTACCAAGGGAAGACCAAGACATATTTGAAAGTGCTGAGAGTTAATATGCTATTGCTTCGAGCAACAACTTAATGGCCTGTCTCGCAGAGGCGAATTGCTTCTCTGAAGTTTCTAACAGCACTTTTTCTCTCCAGAACTGGGGCCATCCACATCGGTGACCGGATATTAGCGATTAATAATGTGAGCCTCAAGGGCAAACCGCTGAGCGAAGCCATTCACCTGCTGCAGATGGCGGGAGAGACGGTCACTCTCAAGATCAAGAAGCAGACGGAGAGTGAGTTGGGGAGCCTGGCTTGGGGTGGGAGGGCGAAGGCGCACCCCAGCAGGGACCCAGGGCGATGGAGTAGGTAGCGCTGTGGGTTTTCCTTCATGTGTTGTAGGTGAGACAAGGCAGCGTGGTCAGGGGCGTGGCTGGGGACAGAGGGAAAAGGTGGGTGTTTTTTGAACTTCTGACTCACAGATGGAAAAAAAAAAAAAGACAACCCAGGGGCTCTCTGTGGTACTGGGAAGAGATTAGACAGCAAGTTTATTGGCAATAGTAGGTTTTTTTCAGATTGACACCTTGTGCCATTGATGCCATTCCCTGTCTGTGTGGGTGTTTCACACAGAAGTGAAGCAGAAGTTGCTTTTAAAAGTAGAAGAGTGCAGGGTTGTTTTGTTTTTTTTTAAATATAACCCCCCAAAATGAGCAAGGGGACTCTGAGCTGGTAGAATCCATGAAAAAAACCCCCACCTTTAATTCAACTTTTTGAAAGTGATTGGCAATAAACCTTTTATGCCCCTTTTCCTGGCTTGGAGTTCTAAGATCATCTTTCAAAGCATCTACCTTCACTCTAGAAATCCCCTTCTCATTTCCCTGCCAAGCTCTCTGTGGCTTTGAAGCTGTTCTTCTTGACACAGTATCAAAGAGCAGGAGCATACTTAGTACAGGCAGGCCGCTTTTTCGGGGGACAGAGGGGGGATTGGCAAAACCAGGGAACATGCAAACTTTTCTCCCCGACTGCATAATCACAGCCAGAGGCTTTTTCATCAAGTTCAGAAAGTAGCGGGTGCGTTCTGGCGGCATTACTGTCTCTCCCCACACCCAGTATTTTCTATCTTTTTTTGTGCCATGCTTCTGCAGTCTCTCGATTTAGCTGGACCTACCCAGCCAGTGGCCCACGGTGCTGTGGGAATCAGAAGGAATCAAGTGATAAAGCTCTTCCAAGACAGCGTGGCCCATGGGATGTCTGTCCTGCATCTGAAAAAGTAGCATCGCTCTTAAACATAGCACTTCTGTAGACCTCAAAGCAGTTTGCAAGTGTGTGGCAATGCACATATTTTACAAATGGAGGAAGCCCAGGCAGGGAGTGGGGACTTAGCAAATAGAGGTGGAACTGGGGAATTGATTCTTCTTCAAGAGGACCCCAGTCTCCTTCCCTGCAGCCAAGTGTCTTGATGCTTCGTCTGAAATACTCTTTTTTCCCCCTGCTGACGCTTAGCATTGTCACAGCCACTCACTGAAATAATTGACATGCAAGTGCCAGTTGGAGACTTGTTAATCATTCTGAGAATGGAGCAGGTGTAATTGAAATTGCAAGGTAATCTTGAGTTAATCATGGTGAGCAATCTTCTGAATGCTTGGAAAATAGGGACTTTCAGGACACTGGGCTTTGTTTGGTAAAATAATCTGTCCTCATTGACAAATGCAGTCTTTCAGAGGGCTTTTTATCCCAGCCTCTGCGAGTTGGAGATCCAGGGTGTGGATGGCTAACAGGATATCTAATCAACGAGGACTTTAAAATATTCAGTACAAAGAAATACTTGTGCTGAGAAACCATTCCTTGCATAGCTTTTGCCTGAAAGGGTATTTGATATAATGATAATAAGGGCCTATTACTAAAATAATGAAAGGGAAGGTCTGAGCTTCATCATCCACATTCAGCTTTCCATTTTCCAATCACTAATCAGGGGAAATTCAACCTCAAAATACCAGGCCCAGGAATTCCACCGTTGTCATGAGACTGCATGGGAGACTCTGGAGAGGTGGTGATTAGCCTTGAGTTGATAACGAGGTTGTACAATCTTGGAAGGGGGCTACAACTTCAGCTGCAGTAGTTTCGGACCAGGTTGCATTGTCATTGGAATCTCATTAAAACATCTGCTTGTAACAGAAAGTTTGGAGCCAGCACCCTGACTAGGTGCTGCTCTGAGTAAAAAGGAGGCCCTCTGAGACCAGAGAAGCTAGGGGCTATTGCTTGCAGAGGCCAACACTTTTCTGGGCAGTGCTGTTTGGAGGAAGCTTCCAAAGGCACAAGAAGATGTGCTTCTGAATTGAGATTAGGTCCCAACTCTCTCATATTGGGGAATCCTCAAATCCCCATGGTTGCTCCTTATATTCCATGTGCTAAAAACTCAGAAAGGCATTTCTTCTTGATTCAACTTGAGATAGGAGTACTGCATTAAATCCTTTCAACTGCATTGCACAGGCCTTTCTCAGCTACTTTGAAGAGCTAGAGGTACTTCAAGAGACTTACAGTACCTGGGCTTGCTCCCATGTCAGCATAAGCCTTTCCCTGAGGCTTGCTCTTCGTGCCTGCTAAAGCAGCATGTTCTGGTTTCAGAATCCTATCCCAAGAAGTCGGGGAGTATAAACGAAGTGAGTGACCCAGAAGATGAACTGACGGACTCCCAGAAAACTAGCAAGCTGTCTGAGATATACTCCACCACAATTCCTAGCGTGGACAGTGCTATGGAGTCCTGGGATGGCTCTGGCATTGATGCTGGGTATGGAAGCCAAGGTAAGCCAAGGTTGTCTTTTTCTTAGGGGTCTCTGGGCCAAGGTGAAGATAGACAGAGCCTCCAAACCTGTCTGGAGACTGAACATGAGCCGAAGCCTGTGGTCTGACCACATTTGCATGGCTTCTCGCTTCCAGCAAGGAAGAAAATGTATTTTAAAATGCACTCGTGTGGTGCTCTGAGTTGATGTATCTGTTTTAGGTTTTTATTGGCACATTTCTTTTGGCTTATATGGCATCATACTGTTCACAGCATTTTCAAAACCATTACAGCACTTTATAATTCACATAATCAGAGGAAGTATTCACTGGCCATATGTCTTACAGATTATTTGGTCCATAGCTCACTTTTAATTCTCCAGAGAGGCCATGTAGGACATATTAATCCTCTTCAGGATGTTTTAAAATCCACAAGAATGTCTTGTGACTAGAAGCACTTGCTTAACAAAATAATTAAGGTAATACTACAAGAAAGTATCTCTGACTCTCTAGTGAGTGATCAGATGAACACATGTCTTTGAGGCCAGGTTTATTCAGCTGTGGCTTCTGGCAGACATATGGAATTGGAATGGAGGATGCTCTAGTCATGGGAATAGATTTTTACTTGGAGAAAAGCACTGGAAAATAGTTATTCCAGTTCAGATTTAGTGACGTAAGCTAGTATTAGCCTGTGTTGAAACAAAATAAAACCCTGAATCATCTCCGCAAAAGGAAATTGGTGAAAAGACTGCTGTCTGGAACAGAATGTCAAAACAGGGAGGGATGCTGCAGGAGCGCTGTTGCAAAGCACCTTCAACGTGCTGAGCAAGGTGCGTGCCTGTGCTCTCTGCGCTCTCACTTAGAAAAGTTCAAAGGATGGCACCGCGTGGGTGTCTCTTCCACTATGCCTGCGTCTTCCTTCAGCCTCCGTTGGTCTGAAGTCTTAATTTGGGAGTGCAGTTGGGACTGGAGGCTTCATTAAGGAGGAATCCCCTGGCCTTCATAATGCTGCAGTCCTTCTCCATCTAACTGAATGTTAACACAAGTTGGACACTGGATTTAGGAAAGCGATTGCTTTTACTGGTAAATGGAGAACGAGTAATTGAGCACAGAGCCCCGGGGAGCGAGGCTGATGCCAAGTTGACCAACATCCACAGACTGCAGCTTTGCTTCAGGGGCTCTCTCGTCTTCCCTGGTAATTGCATTTGGCTGCATGGTGGTATGCTGGTGCTGGCTGGGAAGAGGGATGCTAGAGAGTAGGGAGAAAGACGTGCAGGTTTGCCCATGGGATGGGCAGGGAAGGCAGGATGCAGGGAGACCTGGGATGCACAGAGCCTGGAGATTGGGGTTTACACCCCAAATGGAGAACTATAGATCGGACTCTGCAGCCTTGTAGGTTTTAGATTCATCCACAGCTTTAGGAAACTGCTCAAGGAAGGGTTTAGGCGAGGGAGCTGTGCTGGGCCTGGTGGGAACATGCCACCAGGTGGCTCTGAATCCCAGGGATCCAGCCCATCTCCCTGGAAGAAGGAGGTGAAACCGGTGGCACCCAAGTGACAGCTCTGCACACATACCCCTGTGGTCCCTGGCCCCCTGCGCCCAGCCCAAACCTGCTGCCCACCCGCTGCAGGGACTTGCATCCAGGGACCTTGTTCTGCTCTGGCAGGCAGCGAATGCTCCTGACTGCTGTAAGATGTTGGCAAGCGCTTTTCTGAGGCTCTCTCCAGAGCAGTCTAACCTTTAAAAACACACAGAGGAAACGCTCAGCTAAGTGAAATAACAGGCTTTGGCATTTTCAAAGAAAGTGCTGGCATTGTCTTTGGGTATTTCCAGTGCTCTTAGCTGTTTGGGAGGTCAAATCTCCCTTAATTATGTGTTTCTCCGTTACCTCTTCCTGTTCGCTTGACACAGCGTGTGATGGAGGCGTACAATGTTTCTTGGAAAGGCTGTGAGGATTTCTCTGAAACATTGAATGGGCAGCAGGAGGTGGGCAGGGGACTCGAGAGGTTTATTTCCACTGCAGATGGCACTGACACTGCTGAGGAATGCTCTGTTTTGGAAGGTTTCTGTCCAGGCAGCTCCTTGTGAGACCTGGGGATCTTGTGACTTGGTAGCGATGGATTTGCATCTCTGGAGTAAGACATCGCAGTATGGAAAAGTCCATGGGGGCAGACGTAGCAAAACTTGTCTGATTTCATCCTAACAGTCTGTATTGATCTCCTATAAAGTGTGATACAGATGAGCCTCCCCTTCTCTCAAGCCAGCAGAGTTTTCCCTCCTGTTCCTTGCCTTTCACACACATGTCCCTGAAGCAGTTTTCTGTACCTGCACCAGCTCATCCCGAAGGCATGGGAGGGCTCTGCTGGCTGCGGGAACTGGCTGGCAGCTCTCAGGCTCAGGGCTGGCTCTTCCTCATTTACCACTGCTGAGCACACTGGAGCTGGTGACCACCACCAGCTACCCTCAGCACCATTACACTTGTTGAAGGGAGGCTGTTGCTTCTGGCTGCTCTGGATGCAATTTCTTTGCTGCTGTCCTTCTATATCGTATTACTTTTTTCGTGCTGTCCATTAAGTCCCAAAGACAGTTGAGAATCTAAATGAAGATTTTTTTTTTCCTAATAGAAATCAGGCCTCCAAATCCTTCAAAATGAATGGGGTTGGGCACACTGAGGGAAGCTTGGCAGCATCTTCTCTTTACCCTTTGAAGGACTCTGCTGTATTTAAAGGTTGCTGCTTCAACAGCACAATTTCTGTTGGATTCAGTGTGGAAACAGGAGCTATTAACCAAGGTTGGAGCTGGCTGGGAGTAGGATCTGCGTCTGTGGGTATATGTAGTCCCAGGTCTGCGATCCCAGACCCACACCACAAAACTACTCAGAAGTAGGGGAGCAAAGGAGAAATGGGGCACCTTATGACAAGATCCTGAGAAGCTGCTTTGGTTAAAGCAAGAAGAGATGGGAAGAACAACCCCTTTTGGATGACTGAGATGGAAGCAGCATGCAATTCATATGGCCTCAGGTCTGGGACTTGGGGAAGGAGGCTCTCCTGGCTCAGTGTGACTTACTCCATTTGGGTTTTCTGACCAGGTATTACCCTCTCTCTCTCCACTCCCTCTTGCCTTCCCTAGGTACGTACATACCTCAGGCTGTGGGCATAGCCCTCCATCCACACGAATGGAGACACAGTAGGCAAAAGAGCAGCACCCCTCCGGGGGACCCCAGGAAAAACTACCCCTACATGGATGGAAGCTTCAGTGAAGATGACTGGGACAAGCCCAGCAGGTACAGAGGGGTGGGAGGAGGCAGGGACGCGTGACTGCAAATATGGGGGTCACTGTATAGGGGACAAGGGGGCATCGGAACGTGATGGAGCGGCCAGCGATGTCCCCATCTCGGCATCGGGCAGCCATGGGGAGGGGTGCTGGGGTGGCGACCTGCTCTGTCGAACCACCTCCACATTGCAGGATACCCTGGG
The DNA here is from genome assembly GCF_018139145.2 of Gymnogyps californianus. Classification (NCBI taxonomy): domain Eukaryota; kingdom Metazoa; phylum Chordata; class Aves; order Accipitriformes; family Cathartidae; genus Gymnogyps; species Gymnogyps californianus. Next base: position 11,654,328 of record NC_059483.1, read on the forward strand.
TGTAGCTCTGTGGCACCTCTCCCATGGCCAGGTGACATTTGTGTCTGGAGTTAGGGCGGTCTCAGCTGCATGGACCACAGGTTGTTACCACGTCTCATACTCCTGCCATGTAAAGGCTGCAGTATTTGCATAGTTTAGGTGTGATGAATAGGTATGGTCAAGGCTGTCCCCACATGTGTTGGCCAGACTTTTTCAGGTGAGGATGCAGCTTCACAACAGCTCAATGCCACGAAGCAAAAAAGGCCAACCAGAGCTCTTGGATGATCAGTATGAGGTTGTATGTCCAAGTTAAAGTCTCCCAAAGCTGTGGCTGGATGTCTCTCTCCATGACACTTTGGCCCTTCCAACATAACAAACAAAGCTACACTGAGCGAACATGGTCGAGTTAATCCCCTGGCTCAGCCAGCGTGGCAGAAATCCTGCAACACCTCCTGAGCCCATGGAGGAGGCTGCAGCTGCCCCTCGCTTTGGGTGAAAATCCTGCTGGATCTGCCCTGGCCAGAGGCTGCTGAGCCACACGTGGTGGAAAAGCCTCGTTGCTTCGTAACTAACCCTCCCCTCGACATTCTCCAGAGTCCCCATAGTTGTGTGTGTCGTGTTGTTACTGTCGATTCTTTTTTTTTTTTTTTCTTATTTTTTTCCTTAACTTTTGTTTGTCCAGACAAAACCCTTAGAACATCTCATGGCCATTTGCACCCATTTAAAGATGATCAAACTGGCAGGAAGGCTGGCAGCGGCGGAGACTTTGTTCTTGTTTTGCCTCTCAGCAAGAGCCAGCTCACAGAGGTCGTTGATCCCTCGTGGCCCTCCCAGCGAGGCCGCCGATAGCTGAAGTTAGCAAATCTGAGCGCTCGAAGCCCTGTGTGTCCCTAATGAGGGCTCCGAGCCCTGATGTCAAAGTGCAAGTGAAACGGTTCATGCTGCTGAGCCCTTTTTATTAGGGAGAAAAACAAAATGTCTCTAACCCTGGCTGCCTTTAGCCTGGAAAAATCTGCTGACCCAGTGGTGTGAGAGCCCATACTGATTCATCCGTGTCCTGGATGTGTGTGTTATATTGCTGATCTGAGAGGCAAGAACTGGTAACTGGAAGGGACGTTTGCCTCTTTGGGAACCTGGGAGCAGAGGAAGGAAATGAGTAAGGGGAAAGAATCAAAAATTCCTTTCGGGTGGAAATTTTGGTTTGTTTTTATAAAGTCTTGCTGGGTGTTTTTTTGACCTTTCTGCCTGATGTAAAGGGTACTGTCCTTTAAAAGCTGATGAAAGGTAGGGGGTGAATTTAAAATACAATAAGCCATGTCAGATACTCCTCTCTCCAGGCGGGCCATGATCTCACAAGGAGCAAAAGTGTGTGTGTGTGAGTTTATGCCTGCTACAGACTCCCATTTAAACCAGTGGATGAAAAGCAAAGCATGTGCTAAAGGCTTTGCAGTTAGTAGAGATCTGGAAAAAGCTCTATTAATAGCCCAAGGGGTCATTATGTATTTAATGGAGGCCAACCTCTCTTTGACTTGTACTCAAGGAAAATGTTTTGACTTTGCTAAGTGGCTCTGGAGGATGAGCGTCCCTTCCCGTCTGCGGCGCTGATGACCATTAAGCCATGCGAGATGCTGCCAGATGTTGCAGAGGTGGAGCCTCGTCCATGCAGCTCCTAATAAGATGCACAGAAGATGCATTAGGGCTGCTCCAATGTCACTGTCCCCTTGGGGTCTCTCCCCATGACACATCAGTGGGTTTGTCGTGACCTTGACTTAACACTGCAGAGAGTCTCCTTCAAGAGGCTCCTGTTAAACTGAGCACTGACGGTCTGAGTTTTGCAGTCTGGTGTTCAGTAAGCAGTGTCCAGTGTTACCTACTTCTCTGGCTTGTTCAGAGGACTTCAGCATGTTTAATTGCTATTTGCTTTAAAAGTTTGAGAATTGACCCTGGCTTGTGGTCAGAGATAAGAGATGCTGAAACTGCCAGGGTGGGAAATTGCAGAACCCCCAGCGAGATGCACACGGTGTTCGTGTTAACCTGTGTTTGTACCAGCTTGAGAGAGGTTCTCTCTATGCTTACTCTCTGTTGTAGACAGAACTGGTGGCAATCTTTACACGGCTGTAAGTGCCATGCGTGTTATATAGCAAAAAAAAAAAAAAAAGAGATCTCCTGAAAGTAACAGCTCAGTTCCCTGGCCATCCCAAAGCAAATGAAACTCGGTTTGTATGGGTTGTACATGACACTGTTGATATTGCTGGCTGCAGTGTGCATTTGCTTGTCCAACCCAGGGCAATCATTTTTATATACATCTTTGCATTATTTACTCTCATAGAGACCTAATGTATTTATCATTTTCTCACCATGTCTGTTACCCTCTGTGTTTTTCTCTCTCTTCTCAGGTGTTCTGTGTCTCAGATCTGAGCTCTATCCCATCAGCCTTTGTACTAACAGTCTCTGAGGCTCCTGGTTTACCCATAACGCATCCTTTTTTCTTTCACTTCTCTATTTCACCAAAACGTCTTCCTAAACCTACAATCTTCCTACAGGCACTTTTTAATTTACCCTTTGAACTTTGACATTACTACACCAACTTAATTCTTCCTTTGAAGGACACTTGCCCCGTTAGTAAATGCATGGAGGTCTCGTATTCGGACTCTTGTCTGAAAAGTTCATATTGTTTGCTTTTGTATATGAAGACTCTTCAAGTCTCTGCTTTTACTGGTGAGACACTTGCTGTAGCCTTGTGGCTTTCATCCCGCTGCAGAAGAGTGCTGACAATGTTTGGTTCCTACGTTACAACAGATACCCCAACCGCCAAAATGGCCTTGAGACCACTCACGAGGATAGTTTTTGGCGTGTTTTTGGAGAAGCTTTGGAGGATTTGGAAACATGCGGCCAGTCTGAACTTTTGAGGGAGATTGAGGTAAATCACTTTCTCAATTTGCTGCTGATCTGACTGTTTTGCTCTTGCCGTAAATGTTAGACTGTTTCCCCAGATCTGTTAATTGCCCATAGCATCCCTGTGCTGCCAGCAGTGTGAAGAAGGGTTCAAGTTTAATCCGTGTCAGTGTTTGTGCTAATGGATGACTGTGTCTCATTAGACAGTTGATTGCGTGCACTTTTTCCCTGAGCCGATGACTTACCCACCAGGAGCTCCACACTGTTTTTGCACTGTTGCTGGCCAACAATCTTCACATGACTGTTGGCAAACCTTCCCTATCAAACGGTAAGCCCTCTGCTTGGAAAGATGTTGTCTGTCCAAAGCACTTAAAAGCCAAGCAAAAGGAGCCTCCAAAAACCCCATTGAGACTGAAGCCTTGGCTTACTTCAAATATAGACCGGCCCAAGATATATCTCGCATTCAGCTGTCACTCTGCCGGAAACTGTTTCAGTGAAATAGGTAATTGGAAGCTTTTCAGCCAGCCTTCCCCATGGAAAAATCTGAGAAAGTAATTGCTTCCTGCAGAAATAAAGGTGTTTCCTCTCTTCACAAACCACTTTCTCTTTTCTTTATCCAAAATGCTTTGGAGGTCATGTTATTGTGTCCGGTTATAGGATGAGGAGCCTGGATTTCTAAGCCATGGGATGCAAATAAAGGCCTCCCTCGAGACTTCTGAGCAGTGGGAAGCAAATCTGCCCGGCAGGATGGAACCTGTGCTGCTCCCCTCCCCGATTCAGCTCCCACAGCCCAAAAGAAGGAGCGGGACCCCACGAGCTCATCTCTCCCCCTGCCTTCCAGGTGCAAAGGACTGGGGAGAGCTCGCTGGGTCATGCCCTCCATCACGCCCAGTGGGACTGTTTTTATGCACAATTGCATATCGCTTAGGCTTCAGAGAAAAGAGGCAATTTCTGAATAATTGGAGGTGGAAGAGGAAAGTTCTGTTTTGGTCTATATGGTGACAAGGAACTTACTAATTGTTCTTTCCTCCTTGATCCTTAGCAACTGTAAGTGGAGGAGGAAATCTCAATTAAATTTATTGTGGTGAAGCATGAAATAGTGTATTTATTATCTTAACTGCTTAAGAAAATGCTGACTTAAACCCAACACACACAACCCCAAATCCCCAGCCCCTACAAACTATAACGTCTTCCCTTGATCACTTATTTCCTGGACCTGGATGTATTTAGAAATGAGTTTAGGCAGCCACTATCAACCTTTCTGAATTGTTGTTGACTGCTTAAGAAGTAGTACCCCTCTGAAATGATGCATAGAAGTTTCTCTTCTGCATAGTGGTTGGCATCTAAATGTAAAAGAAGGGATTTGTTGGACTACTGTGAAATGCCAGGATAGAAAAAATATCTTTCTGCCCAATCCTTTTCCTTTTCCAGGGTTCCATGGTGCAGAGACGCGTGGGCTTTTGATTCATGCTGTTTTAAGGCTTTGGAGCTTTGAGAGTTATAGCAATGCTTTTAAAAATGTAAAGAAATTTTACAAAAAGCTGAGCACCTCTAGGGTTTTGGTGTATCTAGCCACCATTTCTAGAATATTTTGGAAAGTTCTAGGGACAAAAGGAAAGTGCTGTGTTTTTAGCAGAAGCCTGATGGGTTTCAACTCCCCTTCTATCGAATCCAAAGTACCACTGATCTGTTCCTCCCTCTCCGTGTGCCCATCCTTCCTGAGGCGTGGTGTGGGATGTGCAATGCTCATTGGGACTTCTGCTGTATTGCAGGTTTCTAAGCCCCAGCTCCTGGCCTCCTGTGATTTTATGACAGTCACAGATTTTTTTTATTTTTATTTTTTTTTAAATTTGACCCTTCATGCTCCGCATTTGAAAAAGAATAAGAGTCATGCAAGATGACCCCAGATAGCTTGAAAACAGGTTCACACACAGTAGCAATCCACTCCCAGACTATGGGGTATGGGTAGAAAAAGGCTTTTTCCCAGTATGTCCGGTGGAGCGTGTGTTGCCGCTTTGCTTTGAGGGCAGCCAAGACATGGGGAAAAATAATGGGGGGCAGCCGCAGGCTGGAGAAGTCTGGAATTGCCCTTTCTGCTGCTTGCACTTAAGCCGAAGCACCTAGCAAATTGCTTATGATGCTGCAAGGAGTATTTAAATACCTTGCAGATAGGAAGGAGTTGAATTCTATTGGGTACTGGCCAGTTACAGTATTTGAAGTGCATGAGGGAGGACAGTAGCACAGCGTGCACAGACCTTTCTGTTCTCCTCACTGGCTCTGCAATGCTGGTGTTGGTATGGCATGGCACGGCGTCCTGGGGGGTGTTGAGGCTGCCTGAGGTCAGTGAACAAACGTACCCTGGTTGGCTGTACCTCTGTTTGTTAATCTGCGTTTCAAGTATGTGGTAAGTCAATGTCCTTCCAGCATGTAACAGGTATTTGAGTTTTGTCCAAACTCGAGCTGATTTTTGTGTGAAGATCTGAAAAGTGCAAAGCTAAAAGATTTTTGTATTTTATCCATTCCTGTTTGGGATAACGTGGGTAGTGCTGGCATTTTCATACTGCCACCAGAATTCGCTTTATTTACCTTTGTTCCAGCTTGGAGCAAAGACCTGGAGGGCCTTGATTAGAGATTTAGTCAGATGATATTTCCCCTGTGCACAGGAGCAATTGCTCTTTGCCTTGCCATGTTTAGTATTGCAGAATTTTGCTATCTGCTCCCTACCTTTCCTTTTCTTTCTTCTACCTTTTGACATTTAATGGGACTGTAGACCCTTGGAGCCTGAACTTTGAAATGACAGTTTTCATTATGCCGTTTAAATGGACTCTGTGACCTGGAGCCAGTTGAGGTTCCACAGACTGGATTCTTGACTCCTTTGTTAGCTTTGATCAATGTAATCTCATTAGTGAAAAGCATTGCCAAATAGAATAGAATCTACTTAGGGCAACCTTTTAATGGACGCTAGCAAGGATGACCAGGCTTAAATACTACTTAATTTCATATTTTTAACTCAGTTTTGCTCAGTGACAGCTCCCATTTATTGACAGATAAAATCCTAATTTCTCTGCTGAATTGGCCTCAGTGGAGTCCAAGATATTGACTTCCCTGGGCCATTGCCAGCACTGTGCAATGCTGATGGTGAGCTGCAGCCTGCAGGGGTAGGCTGGAGAGCCAGGCAGACACTGGTTCCTCTGGGAGCCCCCTGAGATCGGGATGTTCATCCTTCTCGACTACCAAGAAGGTTCCTGCACAAGATGAGGCGTGCCTGCCTGTTTGTGTAGAAGGGGTCCTGAAAAAATAAGATGCTGCTTCACAAATGCTTCCTTCTGAGATAAAGCTCCATGTTGGGGTGGGGGTGGAAAGCACACAGCAGGTCAGTGATAGACCTGGCAGCAGGCTCCTGAGGTCTGGAAATGGCTTTTATAGCTAACTGGGAAGAGCTTCTTAGTACTTATTTTCTGATTAATGAGAACAATGGTGCCTCCCTGTTGTTGTCTGTGCCAGTTTTGTTGCCGTGTGGTCCATCTCTTCCTGCTGCTGGCTCCGCAGAGTGACTTTGTGCCCTCACCCTACAGGCATCCATCATGACAGGGAGTGTGCACAACCTGGGCCTGGAGGGCAGCAAGCTGCTCCTGGACTCTGTCAACCCATCGGGACTGAGCCCATTGAGGAAAACAAACTCCAGCGGTGATGACGGACAGACTGAGGGCAGCAGCTCCCCTGCCAAGAAGAACGAGAGGAACCTGGACATGAAGAAGATCGAAAAGGAGATGCAGGAAATCATGGCCCCTACCCCCCTTGAGTTTCACAAGGTCTGTGTTGCCAAGGATTGGTCTGGCTGTGGCGCTGCGGTACCTTGATGGTTAACGCTGTAGAAGCTTTGCAACCTTGTAGAAAATCTCCTTTGTTCAGAGGGATCCTCAGAAAATGTTCCTTGTTAAAGCTGGCCCCCACCAAGGTCTGCAGCAAAGGTTTCCAGAGGGTCAGATTAAGATGAAGGGGCCTCTTCAGAAGACTAACGGGATTTAGTTGCCATGCTTCAGTGGGGTTCAAACCTGTGCTTTGCTGTTTGCCTTTATGATATGAGATTTCCAGGTCCTTGTGTTCTGGAGTTCATTAATTGGTGCTACAGATACAAGTGGGAGAACTCAAAGTATGGCCCTGTGGAGACCCATCAACCCTTTTCCAGTGGCACACTCCATCCAGTAGGCCACTTTTTGTATAAAAAATAACTTACAATAACTGAAAAATAACTTATTTTCCCTCCCCTTCCACTCCACCCTCAGCCTTTCCTGAAGGAGTGCGAATGTAGCAATGGGATACTTGTTTGAATACGGTACCCAACTGAACGTAGCCAGTTTAAGCATGGTGCAAGGCAACAGTAATTAGAAAAAGTAATTAACTGTAGAAGCTGCTGATGCAGAATGCAAGCAAGGAAGGGAGCTGGAGAGGTTTCAAAAAATTTAATTGCCTTTTTCTTTCCTAGTGTGACTTTAGAACGAAACCTGCAGTTATGGTAGCTGGAAAAAATAACTTTTTCATGTTTGATCTGCTCTTGTCCTTCAGGGCATGGCAAATGTGTCTTTAAATAAAACTCCTTCGTACCTGAAGGAGGAGAGCTGTGTAATTAGGCATGTTATACAGTGACTCTTCATTCCACTGGAGCATCTGGTGTTGACTGTGGAGATGAGGTTGAGGCCAGGTGGGCTGCTCCTGTGTGTCATCCTGGGCACTGTCCTCCCCAGGGACCGCACATCCATGAGGCTTACCCAGCCAAGAGTACAGTGATGGAGTTGGAGCCTCATGGTAGAGATGCACTCCCAGTTCATGGGAGGCAAAGCGAGATTTTGGTGGTGTTGGGGAATCAGTTGTCCCTGGCTCCCACTATTACCCCATGGCAAGATACGCTTCCAGCAGTGCACTCCTCCTTTAGACAAGGCCAAAGCATGATGTGCTCAAGGGAAGGGTGATGAGGTTACCCATTTCTTGTCCTCAGTACATCAGCACTTACTAATACGAATTTTCTGAAAAGAACTCTTGAATAATATGGAGAAATTTAGATGTTCCTGCTGAGGGAAGTATTAAAAATGAGCTGTCTTCACATTTGACACACTACATTGAAAATTCCCTGTGAACGCGTTGATTTTTCATGTGCTGGTCTCGCATACACGGAGGATGCCCAGCATAACCTGGGCCAGGGAAGGCGATGCTCCGTTAATAACACTTGCTTTGTTGCTCTTTGGGTGAAATACAGCAGCTGTCTGTATTACACTGCTTGCATTTCCTTCCACATCGAAGGGAGAGGGACTGGTTGGTAATATGCCAGTCACCAAAGCAGTTCTCCATGCAATCTACCTAAGATGATGGTGTCTGGTAAATAAGGCTCAATCTGTATTAGCTGCCCAGGCTAAGAAAAATCTGCTCAGGAGACCCAGAGCAGAATTGCTATAGGTCCGCACACATTACCTATCTTATTCCTATCCTGCCAACCCTGTACATCTCCTCCTTCCTCTGCTGCATTAAAACATGTGTTTTCTGTTTCTGCCCCTCCAGATGACACTCCACAAAGACCCGGAGAGCGAAGACTTTGGATTCAGTGTGTCGGATGGCCTGTTAGAAAAAGGTGTCTATGTAAATATGGTCCGTCCGGATGGGCCAGCAGATCAGTGTGGCCTCAAGCCATATGACAGAGTGCTTCAGGTAATAAATGCAAAATGCAGTTCTGGAGGCTGGGACGGAGTGAATGAGTGGCTGAGAGGAAGAGAGAAGTGAGACCCATCCATGGCAGCACTAACTTTAATGAAAGGTAATAGTTAGCCAACTAGGTGAGCTCTTAGCCACCGAGCACTCAATGAGACCTGTGTTTTATAGTGAGAAATCACTAGGTAGTACCCCCAGGTGGTACCCCTAGGTTACACACATTCCAGGACACAGCCTGTCCCAGCACTGGCCTTTTTGAGCTTGGGCAGCTCAAAACAACCAAAAATCTGTGTTGCTTCCTCTCCTCACCCTCAGCCCTTTTCCTGTCATGTAAGAGGGTGATTTTTGGATGAACTAGACTGTGTTGACCAATATGTGTTCCTGCGAAGCCCCATGTGGAGTTAAGTGGTGTTCATGAAGTTCTGTGTATGCCTTTGACAACTAAAAGAGTTTTCTAGGAAACACATCCTTCAAGCAAAGTGTTTTTCCTGGATATTTTTCTTTGAAAGATACTTGATCTGAAATAGCTGATGCAGAAACAGAATAAAAACTCTGGTCAAAAGCACAGTCTGTAATAAATGCGACCTGGGCATATGGGACTACCAGAGGGACATAAGAGCATGGTGAGTTTTGGAGATTGGAACTTTATATGGATGAAACCCAACTATTTTAGCTTTGGGGCAACTCAAATAGCAATTGTGAGAAAGTGCAACCCCAATGGAAAAATTGCCACCGTTTGGAAATGCAGATATTGTGACCATATTTGGAAACACTCAGATGTTTAGTTTTACTAATTTCTAGGCGGGGGTTGTTAGCAGTAGGATTAGAGCCAATATATTATGTACATCAGGTAACTGGAGAACTGGCAGCGCTGTGGGGAACCTTGTTTAAGCTTGTTATGGTCTCTAGCCAGTTGGCTGCTATACAATTATTCCTTCTCGGCTTCAAATAAAAGATGGTGCAAGAATGAACAAGAAGCTAATTAGGCTCTGGGCTGCCTTTCTGTTGAACGTTGGATATGTTGCTTTTTGCAAGTGCCAAGTGCTCTGGGAGGTGTGCCCAAAATCCTAAACAGAGTGCCGTGGAGACTTTCGACACCCCCCTTCCACATGCTGCGCTGCACGGCTTACACCTACAAGAAGACGAGGCGATTGCCATCGTGTTGACATGTGGAGTTGTGAATGAGGGATTGCAGACCTGGTACAGGCAACTCCTGTCAAGAAGTACAGAGATGCGTTGCTGAGGATGCTTCACAGTGCTGCTGATTATGGGCATGATGATGTGCCTGAAGGCCAGCGAAACACCTCGTCCCTGCTGTAACAGACCCGCTGCCTCTCGGCTGGATGGATTAGCCGGAGCACGGCATTGCACTAATGGCACTTCTGCACTGGAACTGCCTGGCTGGCATAGAGCAAAGGCTGCTCTCTCCTTGTCCACGTGCAGTCTAGAAATTGTCCTTAGTTACTATGCTGTAAGGAGCAGTATTGGGGTCAACTGTGTGGACACCAGCTAGGGCAGGGGGACACTGCTACTGTCACAGAGCCCAGCTCCGTGGGCATGCATTAATGCTGTGAAAGTGTTTTGGATGGAAGGATTGCATGGACTCATCCAGCCCTTACCCAGAGAAGGAAGCAACGCCTGGCCCCAGGGGTTATGTTTGCTCCAAAGGTGTGTGGAAAACTGCTTCCTCTCCCCATGCCGTTTGCCGGCCCCCTCCATCCTGGAGCTGCCATGGCACCAAGCCCAGGTGCTCTGATAGCTGTAGATGAGAGAGCTGGGGTGGTTCTTGCAGGTGACCCAGCCTAGAAATGTACTTGAAGGTCTGCAAGAGACAGCAGTAAAAGTGCTTTCACTGCTGAATCCTGCAGAGAGAATTTGCAGCCGCCTTCTGAGCCGACGTGAAATGCGTCCAGACTCCTCTGAAATGAAGGATGTAAATGGGGAGAGGAGAAGCAGAAACTATTCAGTATAGTCTCAATTTACTGCTGGCTGATCTGGAAAACGGTTGGCAGAAGCAGAAGCCTCAGGGTCTGAGCTGTATTTGTTTTCTAGGCGCTGAATACCCCACATCACAAATTTAAGGCCAGTAAAAGCCATGATGGCAAAAAAATCATGGAAAATGGCAACCTTTCTCCTACAGGCTTGAACTGGAGAAGTGGTTTTGAGCCCTGCGGTGTTTAATACTTGTAATACTGCCCCAGACACCGGGGGTCAGGGTTTATGCCTGACCCAGACTTTTTTTTCCCCTTCCTCTACCAGTTATTGCATCGTTTCTCAGCTAAGCAAGGTTGTGCTCAGCCTGAAGGGGTGCCCCCACTCTGCTCTGCTGTGACCTGGAATCAGGGACCCCCAAGAGTTGTGTGTTTTCACAGGTGTGGGTTTAGCACCAACCTTGCATTTTATGACTAACAAACATGGTCTTTCTGTTATTCCTCCCCATGGCACATCTTAAATCCATCCTGGCAGGTAAACCGCATCCGAACGAGAGACTTTGACTGCTGTCTGGCTGTTCCCCTGATTTCGGAGGCTGGAGATAAGCTGGACCTGGTGATTAGCCGAAACCCCTTGGCACTGGCTGCCAACGCTCCCCCGGAGGGGAACAGAGAGCTGCCAGCGCAGGTGGCCCGCGGCGCCGAGGTCAAGGCGAGCATCCAGACGCTCTGAGCAGCGGGAGCAAAGCAGACGGTGCCTGGGGCCTCTGCTGAGCTGTTGTGGTATTTGGGGTGTTTTTCCTGTTTTTTGCACTGGTATTTGTAAACGCTGTGTATACCATAACCTGCAAGTGGGGAGGTGGGTCTTCAGTGAGCCTGTAGACCACCAAATATTGCTGGGAAGGTCGGACCTGGATGCGCATCTCAGGCCGTGGGCAGTGCCGGTGATGGAGTGAGCTGCCAATGGGAGGAAGAAGCATCCACAGCCATCCCCCGTGGCAGGGCATTCCCCCTGCGCCCCGGCCGTCGGGGTGCGTGGGGTCCTGCCTCCGACATCCCCCTCAGCCTGAAGGCCTTGGCCATCCTATAAACATACATGGTGCTATTATGTTTCTTGTTTGCTCCGTTAATTGCATACAGCAAGACTGACACGCCTTTCCTTTTCTGTTGTGCCCAGCTCTATCCTTTAAACAGTCCTGATAAATCGATTTCTGCAGCCCCTTGCACTCCCGGTGCAGGGCTGTGGAGAGACCTGTTTAAAAGACATTTCAAAATGTGCTTGAGAGTGGCTAGATGCAATCCTTGTACAAAAATTGGTATTTGCAGCTGCCTCCTGCCAGCCCCGTCCACACTCCCCGCCAGGGCTGGCTCGCCCTGCGATGGGATAAGGCACCTCGTCTTGCCATCGATTCCTGTGAGCAATGTGGTTACCTGTGCTGGAGTAGTTATTACAGAGCAGAAGGCCATACCCAAGGCTAAAGGCCTTGAATACCTGCCCAAATCCCCAGCCACCTTGTTTGTCTGGGCTTTATGGAGATCTCTTGCTTGCAAACCTGGCTTGTGCCCGCAAGTAAATAGCAGAATAGCTAGCTTGCCAGGGCTATCCCTGATGTTTTGAATTAATAAAACCTTGTTGTCTCCCGTCAGGCAGTGGCATGAGAAGCCCTTTGTTAGATGGAGGTTATGTCCCCCATGTCCCGCCTGGGCTGGGCGGTGTGTGTGCCCACGTGGGTTCAGCTGCTCGCCCCCGGTCTGCCTGCCTTCGCCTGTTGCTGGCCTCTCCGTGGCTTTGCAAGCATGATGCCCCACGGTCGCTCCCCTCCCTCCAAGAGCCTCCAGCCCTGTGGGGAAGAGGGGCTGTGATGTTTGCATCTGTTTCCTCATCTGCCTGCCATGTTTCACGTATTAGCACTTTATGATGATGTTCATGTCCCAGTGGTGGCGTGAGCCTGGCATCGCGTTCCCTGGGAAGGCTCGGGCATGGCAGAGACGAGGAGCTCGCTCGGTCGGACACTGCAACCCCAGCACCCACCGCCCCCATTCCCCGCTCACCCTTTCGGTTCCTCCATCACCACCTGTGTGCCGGTGGTGCGTGTAGGGTGTCAGATGGGTGTACAGCATACGTTGCTTTGCTGAGCCAGGACTCATCCCCCCCACCGTCTGTCCCCGAGCCACTTTGTGACACTGTCCCTCCGTGATAGCGCAACGTATCAGGGTGTTTCTTCCAGACACGTGCCCGGCCCCATCCAGCTATTTGTCGTTGTAGCCATTTTCTCTTCGAGTATGCAATATCCCATACCATTGCTGCCACAACTAGATAATGTGCCATAATTGATACTGTGGAGCATTGACAGTGCAGCCGAAAGTGTTTTTATATGCAATATTCTGAGCAGTGGAAGCTCACTGGGGCTTCTCATAGGTTTTTAATGAAGACTTTTATTAAAGGCTTTAAAAAAAAAGGAAGAAAAACTTGGTCCTTGTATCCCTTCCTATGCATTTTGAATGATATGAAGATGAAATGCATTACTTAAATGTGTATTTTTATCCATATATTAGAGTGTATTCCTTGTAAAGTATTTTTATATGCTAATTTTCTTATGTATCTATGAAAGCACAATATTTAAAAGTACAGCATTTCAAAGAATATTTTAGTCCTGTTTTGGACCTATTTGTAAATCTCTGTATTTAAATGGGATTGCAATGACACTGACTTTTTTTTTTTAATTAAATAAAAGCAAATGAAATGCGCTTGTTTTGGTTCGTGTCTCTTTCTGCTGGAGGACGATAGTGAGGCAACATTCTGCTTCCAGCCCAATTTTAACTTGCCCGAGGACCCCCAGTTAGGAGACACCTTGAAGGACAAGGGGGAGGGCACGCAGGGGGTTTTGCTGGAGGGCCACTGCTTGTAGGGCTACCAGTGGCAGGGCTGGGGTTGTCCCTTGCCACCGTCCAGCAGCAGGATTTGGGTCGCTTCCCTCCGTGTGGACATGGAGGCAATTTTGCTGTGGCTCTTAGCGATAAGAGCTGGAGATGCCTGTGCACATGGTTACAGCATCACTTGCAGCTTCACTTGGCCACACTGGAAATCTTGTTGGGTTAAGCCTGGGCTACTTCATGACAAAACACTGATGCAGCAAAGCATGTGGCAGCCGTGAAGTGGCCATGGCAGCATTTGCAAAGCTATGGTTAATCCCTGGGGATGGGTTAGGAAACTGCTGGAGGACGATGTGCCAGCAGGAGGTGTCCTGTCTGGTGCTCGGTACCCTGCAGCTCTAGTAGGGTGCCTTAGGGAGCCACACTATGGTAGCCAAATTATCCCTCCTCTGACACCAGACATCCAAAGAGACAACTGCTGCAAACCCAGAACATGGTTCCTTGTGTCCCTACATTGAAGACTTCTTCCCTTTGCTCTTACAAAGGGGTTTGGGGCACCACTATGCTCCTAGCATGGGCAGCGCGGGCTGGGATGCTCCCAAGATAAGGCCATAGGGAGTCTCTGCTCACTGGCGAGGAAAGGGTGAGCTGGGTTTTGCAACCCTTTGTGGCAAAGTAGGTAATGCAGGAATTCTTGGAGGCTGAGCATGGTATGGAAAGGCTCCTGGTTAGACCTGGGGAATCATTGCTACGTAAACAAGCCTTATCTGCTATCTCTGGCCGCCCTCCTGGGGCGCAGACTTCACAACAAGGCCCTTCACACATTTGGCACTGGGGACTTGCCAAAGCTGCGCAGAGCCAACCAAGGTGCTGCGGCGATGGCAGGTTTAATGAGCACCCGTGCAACGTGACCGATGGGGTTTTGGTGTGTACACCAGGTAAAAGGTTAGCACGGTGCTGCTCCCCCGGTATGTGCTGCCAGTCGCCTCGGTGGGCAGCATATCGTCCCGCTAATGTCACCTTGCATCCCATGGACCTCGGCTGAGGGAGCCGGCTGCAGCCATGGGCAGGTGACAGCTGCCCATGGCAGGGAGATGAAACCCTTTGGCAGCAGCTCGTGGCACTTAGTGGCTTTTTAAATTATTTGTTTATTTATTTTATTTTAGCCTGAGACACGTTGCAGTTGCTGTCTGTGCCGATATCAGGCTGCTCAGCCCAAGCATTGCAGGCTTTGCCGATGGGAGGAGAAATCCCTGGCAAAGTCCTCAAATTGCATCCAGCAAAATAACTAACCAAGCCAAAAAAACCCAAATAAAGACAGCTGCGGGGCTAATCCTGGGCATGGGGTGCTGTATCCTCAGCAGTGATCAGGGCCTGATTCATGAATGCTTTACTTTTCACAAATAGTAGCCACCTACATGTTGTTTTTTTCTTTCTTTTTTAAATTATTAAACTATCTGTATCCTAACCCACGAATTTTTGTGCTTCTACCCTTCCGATTCTCTTCCCATCCCAGTGGGTGAGAGGGTGAGCGAGCGGCTGTGTGGGGCTGAGCTGCTGACCAGGGTGAAACCATGACAGACATGAGGTCAGATAGTGAGCTGGGCCAAGCAGTCTGGTGAACTGGGCTTATATATATATATATATATATATATATATATATATATATATATATATAATGGAATATTTTATAAGGACAAAAAAACCCCAAACCAACAACCCCACAATATATAATAGATTTAAAGGAAGAATTGAACTACTCAAAGACCAAAAAAAGCATCCAAGAGCATAGCTGATTTATAAAGGAAAGTTTTATTTTCAGTTATAAGGTGATTACAAACTCATCTAAAAAAGCAAAGATGACTTAAAAATATCCATATACATTTTATTTATCTAAAAAGCAAAACAGAAACTGCAAAATACAAACATTTACCATGTACACAAAGGCTAGGGTTTTTAGGATTAAATTACACTCCAGGATTTTTTTCAAATACAAATATTCCGTTTTGGAACACACAAAAAATGTTTTAAAATGTTTTAAAAATATTTTAAAGTTTTTTTTTAAAAAAAGTTCAGATGACATTTTTAAGGAGGCCATCGTCACTGTTGCCTCCTCGCTGTATGTGCTACTCATCACATTACTGTAGTCACAGTTGCTAGGAATTTAAATAATAAAAAAACCACCACCGGTTTTTAGCCAAATACATCAAACAAGATGGACCACCTCTTATAACGTGAAGTCCCTGGCAACGTTATCAGGTAACAATCACAACATTACACTGGAGAAAAACAACATTCTATTGAACAACGAGCACTTCAGAACAGTACTGGGATGCTGCAATGCTGAGAGACCGTCGCTGGCTTCCAGGACAGGAGCAGATGACAAACTCAACTTGCCCCCTCAGGATTTTTTTTTTCAGCCTCTCAACATGATTTTGCCACTGTTCTCATTTTTTTTCTTTATATATTGGAAAAAAAAAATCAAATCTTTTTAACATCTCAACTGCAGAAGCAGATAGATTTAGAAACAATATGTATCATGCTAACATGTACTATGCTACAGGACCGAAGCCTTCCCCCGCATATGCACGCACACAAAAGCACACATGCACAGATCCTTAGCATAATCAAGTTTCACTTTTTTTTTTTAAATTGTATTTTTCCCCATTATTTCTTCTGATTTCTCAAGTTGGGCCATGTTTTCCCTGTGCTGCAAATGGGAAAGTGAGCAGCACTGTCCCGCTGTGCACCGCAGAGCCAAACCATGGGGAGGAAGCCTCCAAAAACTTGCCCCTTTTTAATTTGTCTTTAATTTACTTTACTCCTAAAGCCCAGGGCTGTGTAAAGCTTGTGGCGATTAAATTCTGACACTTTTACTGATTATTTCAAATTAGGGCACAGCAGCAATACAAAAAGGCCATGTTTGCTCTGCCATTCAATAGCCCAGCAACACCAGCAGGGTCAGGCTCTTTTCCAGTTGCAAACCCCGTCACTGAAGTTTTCCACCTTTGATGGGGATGAGGGAGTGATTGTCTCTTTTTTTTATTGGTCAAATGGTGTCTGAAGCTTTTTCTGCTCTTGTTTTAGGACATGGGTAAATTGAAATCACCAATTCACACTGACAACTGGAAAAAAACACACAAAAAATTTTCTGTTTATTTTTTAATAGAAACAAAAAAATTCAGGTTTTTGTTTTTTTTTTTAAAGCAGAGAAGCATTGTCCGTGTACAGGTTTATTTTGGGCTGGCAGAAAAGAGCTGTGATCCGGTGGAGGGTACAGGGCTGGAACGGGCAGTTTTCCAGCTGGGGCTGGTTATGCTCAAGTCTTTATTGAGCAAGCTTTCTGATAAACTCAATGTGACCACTGATACCAACAAAAAATTTTTGTGACCGAAGGATGGAGCTCAGCCCTTTTGCACTAGTTCATGGGCTTCTTAGGTGTCAAGTGTCACCAAATCAACTGAATACTTTCTTTCTTAAGCTTATCTTTGATTACAAGAAATAAAACAAGCTACTAGGGTCTGACAGTTCCTGACCTTTGCTCATGCAAATATACAAATACACAACTACACGTCAATCCTAACCACAAGGCTTTGGATGCTGATTTTGGAGAAATCAAGTCCAAGGCAGCTGCCTGAACCCACACGACACCCAACCTCCCATACCGGGAGCCATGTGGCGCTTACAAGGAGCCAGGAGAGTTTTCAAGTCCACCCTTAAGGCTTCCTTGGAGGGGCCACAGTCCAGGATTTTGTCATTACTTTCCCTCTACCATCACCTCCAATTTAGGAAAGGCCGTTTGAACACCGTGGCAGGCTGGCTCTTTGCAGGCAAGCGGTGCCTAAACCTTCTCAATCCTCATCCTAAACAGCTCTGCAAGACTTACACACATGATTTGCAGCCTAGGAATAGAAGCAATGTCCCCACTTGTGTGCATGCATATGAGGGTGGAAGATTTCATCTACTAGTCTACTTAAACACAGATTTATTTTTTTTTACTGAAAGTGAGCAACTTCCATTGAATCTCCTGGAAATGATGTCAAGGTCATCTTTCTTCCAAGTGTACTTGAGCTGCTTAACTAACTTGTCCACTCCATTCAATACACAGCTTATTTAACATTTTATATACATTATGCCTCCGTGAGTGATCCTGCAGTGACCACAAGACATGGAAGCTAATAATCAGTTACTCAAAAACATTCAAATCCTTCTCCCACGGATGGAGTTTTGCCATTGATGCAACAAGTGGGAGCTTTGAACCCAAGTGTGACAAGCATGACCTTACCGAAACTGTAAAGTCTCCTTAGCAAATAAAAACAGACTAGGAGGAGACTTGTAAAAGGCCTATCGAATGGAAATGTCCATGTGTCTTCAGATCTACTTGACCTGTCTAATGCTGAGACAGAGAAGAGGAACGAGGAGTATCTGCAGTTGAGAAAGGAGGATGCACACAGGACTGAAAACAGCTGCAGAAGATGCTATCCTGACAGTGACATTAAAGGCTCTGCTGATGGTTGTTGGGTTTTTTTTGTGTTACAGCAACTGTAAGGCTGCACCTTATTTTTTTTTATTTCTTCTTTTCCTCCTCTCCCCAAGAACAGCAGCGAAAATCAGTTTTGCTGAGCTGTTTCAGCAGACCATTCCTAACTCCCCTCCACCCCAGGAGCTGCGCTGCTGCTGCTGCGGGGTGACCACCAGCGTTGTTCTAGATGGCAAATTCAGCTGTTGTTAGACTTTTGTATTTTCATTTACAACACAAGAACAAATCCATTGTGGACCTACTATCTCACACTTCAAAGAGGACTTTTCTAAGTGTGTGGATCTGTTTGGACCAGATGAAAAGGAAAGCTACAGATGAGAAGGAAAATGAGAACAATAACACCAATAAAAACCAGTTCTATTTATGAAATCATACTGTTTAAATACCGAAATACAGACTACTGGTAAAGTCCCTTACAATAGATGCTCATTCAGTGAGATCATAACTAGTGACAGGTGAACTGAAAAAGTTTGGAAAATTGAGAAAAATAAGAAACAGGTTGGAGAATCTTGTGGGGTAAATATTCCCCTTTATATTTCTACTATCTCTTGATTTCAGTTCAGCTGGAAATAAATACTGCTGAAACTCTGCCGTTTCCAAGCCCAGAAGAACCCATGAATACAAAGGTACATGAAATATGAAAAGGTGTGGGTTTTTGTCTTGTTTTATTCTGGTTTTAAACTCAGGGATCTGGTTCTAAAGATCTCATGCCAAAACTACTAACTTTTCCCTGGATCCAAACCAGTTCATCTATGACTAGTCATGATATCTTAATATAAAGTTCCTCATTTACATAAAACAGGTAAAATAGGTCACAAGTGTTTAAACAAGTAAATTAGGAAAAAAATCAGTTGTATTTGCAGTCAGAAATAGGTAGAAAACACAGACTTTTTTAAAAATTATTTTTTAATAAATTTGGCAGAGGATCATGTTGAAATGCAAATTTACCACCAAGAAAAGTTCAGAAATCTGATAAAAGTGTTAGGAAAAACCCCCAAACTGTAAAAATGTGAGTGAGCTCATTGGAACTCAAACCCCAGATAAAACAAGAAGAATTAATTATATTTTTTTTGGAGAGGAGGGAAGAGGGGAGAGGGGAACTGTTTTCCAGAAACAATAATTTCTTAGCTCTTCATGAGTCCCAGCCCTCTCTTGCAGTCATGCTAAAGAGCACAGCAGGGCCAGAGAAGCTGACATAGAGAACGCTTCAATGAGGTTGTTGCATATGTGCGAGACATTTTCACGTGGTACATGGAAGCGACTGATTTGAATGGCACAGTTTACATCGAAATGGGGCTGGGTTCTAGTTCTCTAGTAGTTGTACTTTGAAAGGTGTAGTATTAGCCCTCTGGTTCTTCATGCAAAGACACTCTCCACAATGCGGGAGATGGCTAAATACCCAGCTGACTTGCTGGAGACATCTTTGATGTAGTCAAACTAGTTTTTTCCCTAACTAAAGCTTGTCTCAGCTCTATAGCACGAAAGTGCTGTGCAAACTATATCTCAAACACAGTTGTATGACAATGTATATATATATATATATAAAAAAAATAAATCAAGCATCAGTGTTTCATCTGCACTCACAGAAACCATTAATTTAGACCTCCTAACCTGCTACTCCCTCTTCACCCAGGCAAGCGTGCCTGTTTACGGCAGGCACTAATTGTAACTCAAAAATGAGGGTCCAAGCTGAAGCCCACTAAGATAGTTATCTTTGATTACATTTCCTTGCCTTTGATGGTTAAAGGCTATTTAAAAAAAAAAAAAAAAAATTGTATGCCTGTTTCTTTATTTTGGGCACGTTTGATGACACCCACTGGCTCACAGAATCCCTCCAGTGACCTTCGGATGCCTATTGCCACTGGCCCAGCAGGTGTCATTAGATGTTTGCCATCTCCAGCTGTGGAAAAGTTTCATTTATAACTCTCATAATACAGCAGCCAGAAAAAGAAAACAAAAGCAATTCTGCCGTGGCTGGTTTTGTTGCTGCAACTCAGCTATCTGATGTAAAAATGTGTACAAATTCAAACTAGAAAGATTCTGGAAGTTATAGATGCAGTCACTTTTTCCTTTTTTTTTAAAAATTATTTTGGTCCATCTCTTAGTTTTAAATCACCCCTTTTCTGTTACAGGAAAACCAACAAGCTAATCAACAAGTGTTTGTGCTGCTGTGGCCAGTTAGCCCATGGGACAAGAAAAAATAAAATAAAACTACTGTGTAGGAATGTTAAGAACTGGATATATTCCTGTTTAAATGACAAACTCCGCCCTGACAGACTAAGCTGACAGCAGAATAAGCAGATACAAACATCAAGCATTTCTTCTAAATACCTTTGGATAGCCTAACTGTGGTATCATAAGAAGAAAAACACCTCTCCCTCTAATACAATGCCCACAAGAAAAGGCTGAGTTTCGCCAGAGAACCTGTTCCCAGCACAACCTGCTCAAGTTTAAAAACAAAAAAAAAAAAAAAAAAAAGGCTTTTGCCCATGTTTTGGACAGTCTTCAGGGAGCAATTCCCCATGGAAACATCCACCTGGCCCACACGAACCCCCATTCCTACACTCCTTGTAGTGGTTTGTCTTCACTCCTCAGTCTAACCTGGAACGGTACGCAATTCCTTCTGACCAAACACAAAATATTTCAGTGTTATGTGTTCCCTTTGCTTTAACTTAAAATCCTGAAAGGCCTGTTTCTTCAGCAGATGAGATCCATAAGCCTCATAAATATGTCTGCCACCCTCCACCCCCCCTAAAAAAACCCCAACAGTTTAACCCAGTGATGGGCAAGGAGACTGGGGGCCCTAGGTCCACTGCTGCTATTTAGTAACATGGGACAAGGGACCTAGTCCTTTTGTCTGTTCCAACAGTAATGACACCCCCCCCAAATAAATAAATAAAGCAAAACCTGGTTACTGAACTTGGCAAAGCATTTTTGAGATACATGAATGAAAAGCACCTGTTTACTGAGTGATATTATTATCTTCATTACTATTATTATTAACAATGTGTCTGTTATAAATACTGGTTACACCAGGTGTAGGTGAGCAGTTTTGTTCCTCCTGTCGCGGATGACCTGGTTTGTGTTCACCTTTGGACGGTCAGAGTCTAGAAAGGATTCTTTTATTTTTCTGCCCAAAACCGAAGTCCAATAATTAACACGCAAACAAATGAGCAAGTGAACATCTGAAGCACCCAGAGGGCAGGTGCTGCTTTCCCCCTCTCAGCTCCTCAGCACTTGCCCCTGCTCCCCGGGGACCGGCTGCCCCTCCCAGTTTGCAGAATTCAAGTTTACACCAGTGCCACCACACTAAAATATGCTTTGCTGGAAAACTCAGGAGCAGGTACTCAACCTCCCCGCTCATGCACAAACAGCAGGCATTTCACTTAAGTTAAAAACCCCCCAAAACCTAAAAAAAAAAAAAAAAAAAGAGAAAAAGAAAAAAAAAAGAGTGAACCATGCCAAATCCTGCAAATGCCTTCCTAAAGTCCTCCTCTCGTCTGTGTGACAGGGTCCCAACGCTGTGCTTGGGAGCGACGGCCGCAAGGCTTTTCACACCCAACTTCTCTGCCTCCCTTGCAAACTCTCTGCTCCAGCTGCCCGGCTATATCTTTATTCAGGGACTGTGCTAAACATAACTGTACCCTTTCCCTAATGTGACCCTGAAGCCTGTCGTTTACCACAATTGAACCAGAGGGTGGAAATACTACACCTTTGAAAATTCTCTTGAAACAGCATCTTTTTTTTAATCATATCTCTCAACAGAGCTCCTTTTGTGTGTTCTGTAGGTTACCCTGCTCCCAACCATACCAGCACCTAAAATTGCTTTCTGAGACTTGAATGTATTGCTGGCAAGACAATCAATTCAAGTGGTAAGGTGTATAATATTTAGAGATAAAGATATATATATTTAAAAAAACCCAATAATAGTAAATTCCTGTAATATGTCTAGTCTGATATGAAAGCTCTCCCTCTACAGAGAGACATCTGCTGTGATTACCTTACAAAATATTAAAAAAAAAACACACACAAAAAATAACTTTCTCTGTGAGAAATAAAAATAAATCCTAGTGCAAATATAAAGCTCTGTAAACCTGGTCCTATGAGAATCTATGGTTAGTAAACGGCAGTTAAAGCAGGTTTATCCTCTCACAGAGAGAGCTCACATCATGGTTTCCACAATGATATGAGTTGGCTTGATCAATCCGCCATTTGAAGTTCCATTGGGGCAGAAGGGAGTGCCACTCTCTGTTTCTTTGGACCACCGGTTAACTTCCTTGGGGGCAGCCACCGCTTTTATCCTCTGAAAGAAAGAAGAAAAGCAAAGGTT
Organism: Gymnogyps californianus; assembly: GCF_018139145.2. Classification (NCBI taxonomy): domain Eukaryota; kingdom Metazoa; phylum Chordata; class Aves; order Accipitriformes; family Cathartidae; genus Gymnogyps; species Gymnogyps californianus. Next base: position 11,676,577 of record NC_059483.1, read on the forward strand.
AGAAGACCTAGCGGCCCCCGTGTCTCCCTGTGCAGGATGGAGGACGTGGCAAGCCAAAGATGGGCTTGGTGGCCATCAGGGACGTGCGTATGTCACGTGGCTCTGCAAGGACGTGGGGACCCAGGCTGTGGAGTACCGCATTCAACGTTTGCTCAGCTGCAGAGCCTGACTTGATGCAGGCAAGTCAGACACGAGAGGGCATTCACAGCGTTATCCAGCATCCTGCACGCTGGGCTTTCAGTGCTGCAGCTGCTGCTCAAATTATGTGCATTCTCCTTCCTCATTTAGAAACAACTCTGCCTTTTAGCCCAGCCGTTCATTGCCAAGTGGCAACTTCTCTCCTACATCTCAGTACACAAAGGAAGGACTAAATGGCATCTGACCAGTGTTTACTCTCTTTCCTTTCCTAACATGGTCTTTGTGGAGTGTTTTGGCTACTTTTAGACTTGTCTCTCAATAGATGGTGACAATGTAGGCAGGAAAATAAACACTCATGAAAATGCTCTGGCCACAGCTGAAAAAGACCATTAACACTTGGAGGAAAACAAATGCAAGCGTTTGTTCTCTGGGAAATGTTGGGGTTTTTTTCTATTCTCTCTTTCTTCCTAACCCGAAGTGTCCCACTTTCTCCTCCAAGAATACCCTGGGCTGCATTTAAGACCGTCTCATTAGGCAAAAACAAAACTAATCTGAAACCTTAGGAAGAGAATTGCTAAGTTTCATGCTTGCACAGTCTCTAAAAACTTTCCACTGGAAGAAAAACAGTCCAGGGCAACCTGCACTGAACTGCAAAGGGCAAGAGACTGCCTGCAAATCCAAACCCAAGAGAATCTGCACTGTCAAGTCTGAATCCGACCCAAAGTTTTCCAAAGATCAGGGCAATCTGGATCCAGTGTTTCAATTTGATTCATTAGGGTAAAAAAAATTCTAAAAAAGCTAAAAAGTGACGCCCACTGGCAAGAGGGTTTGACTTTTATTCAGTCCCCCAGAGCGAAGGCCATGCCTGAGAGCCACACAATCCACAGGTGGATCTGAATTTCCCTGAAATTAGCTCTTAGACAGCCGGGTTTGACCCAGGTCTCTCTCTCTCTCTCTCTCTCTCTCTCTCTCATTTTCTCAGTGATTTGTAGGATGGTGCTTCCTTGTCCCCATGGGCTGGAGGAGAGAGATCTGGCACTTGGAAGCACCCCAGTCCTTGGGTGCTTGTCTGCACATGGAGGCAACAATTTGCCAAGCTGGAAACTGCAGAAGTGGGACACAAGTAAAATCACCTGGTGTTTGTCTGAGGACAGAAGGCTTTGTGTTTGTTCTATTTCTACTGTTTGCCCAAAGGACAGGTGATCTTTAACGGTCTTATTTGCATTCACTGCAGGAAAGGCACCCAGCTTTGCCCTACTTGGAGAAGGCAGCAGTTTTCCAAGCATTGTGCTTATTTTGTATAAAACTCAGCAAGTTAAAGCTCCCTTTCTCCTCTAGACAGACAACCAGTTGCTCTTACCTCAATAAGCGACCCATCTGACTGTATGATGCGGATGACCATCACCATAGGGATGCAGATCATGGAGGAAAGGGCAAGAACCCAGCCCAGGCCAATTGCCCAGTCTGGGTATGTGTAGACCTTGTTGTAGGTCAGTGGTTTGTACTTGGCCAAAGAAAAGATAAAGCACCCCTGTGGATGAGAAAGGAAAACAAAGTGAGGCTCAAAAAATGCTGAAAGCAGTAGGGTTCTGGTGCTACCGCTGGCCCTAAGGAAGGAAGACAGGCAGTGAAAGGCAGAGCTGATGGATACCATATGTATTTCAAACCAATGGGGGAATTATTCTTCCATTTAAATTATTGAAAAAGCATCTGCATCTGCTTATAGGTAAACTGTTGCTTGACGATAGGGTGTTAAGCAATGGTGCTGAACAGCTGCAGTACACTGCCTGTTCTTTTTCAGCGCTCAAATATTTGCTGTACATTGCAAGAAGCTTACTGGGATGTTCTTTGCAGCAAATGAAATACTTCAAGCTGAGTGCCTGCCTCAGACTGCTCACGTCTTTTTGTTAAAATGGCCTAGTAGGCCATTAGTAGTCACTTAAAGTAGGAACTGCTCTTTGGAGAGTGAGCTTTCTGTGTCACGAATGTAATATTTTGCCAATCCTAAGAAAAATCCACTCAAATGTAGCCAACTGCGATTTGCGCAGGCACAGCAGAGAGCTGTCACGTTAACAGCTAACATCTGAGAAGATGATGTCTTTGAGGGGTGTGTTCAAACCTCCAGCAGCTTTTTGCAAATTGGTCTCTGAATGCAACAGCCTTTACTTGAAGAGAAGCAGTAAGAGGCAGCTCAGAGCTGCCATGTGGAAGACTTGAAACAGCACGGGTCAGTACTCACCACGCAAAGAACTGGTGTGATCACAATCCAGCTCCATTTCATCCAGGGACCAGGTCTGTATCCAATCATATCCTCAATGGCATCATAAATATTATCAGCGCCTGTAACGGATAGTGAGCGCTTTCCTCAGAATCGAGCATATAAAAGCCGTGTAAGGACTGTAGGATTACAGCTGCTTTCCTAGCCCTCCCAACGGGTATTTAAAGGGAAGATGAGGGTGTCAGATGTGTTGTTCAATGCTTCCCATGGCTGTGAAGTTCAAGATTATTTTCTCCTTGAGAAGCTCAAAGGTTGGGGGACTCCCTCATCCTACACACCCTTCATTACTCGGATGCAGGAGTGCAATGCTAATCCCTCCTGCCCCCGTCACACACCTACTCCTCTCCCCAGACTCTCACTGAACTTGCCAGGGGGATCACCATGGGAAAGACATGACAGCAAATGGTACACGCTGCTTCTGCAGAAATCTGACTGATGCAAAATGAAGGTTTTGTTTGTTTTGCTTTCCTAAGGAGATGGAGTGCATGAAGAATCAGGGAAGTGACCAGTCCTAAGCAGCAAACATCTTCTGATCATTCCTCAGCTACCGTCTCAGGCAGCTACAGAGGCTACTGTCGGACCTTGGTTCTCAGCATCACCTAAAAATAACGGGACAGAATACACTTCTCTGTCAGCTTTCTTTTTGTATTTTCTATTTGGTTGGCTTGCCCTTGCAGACATTGCAGCTCTGAAAGGAAATTCTCTGAGAGACAAACAGAAATTTTCACGTCTGGCCAAACTTTCAACTCTCATCTCTAAACTTAACACACGTAAATGCTTAATTGTGCCTTTATTAATTAGCAATGGAAAAATACTCATTTTTGTGTGGAAAAACACTGGAGGCTGGCTTCATCCCAGATGCAAATTTGTCTCCAAGAGGTCAGTGCAAATTTAGATTAATGGCATGTGTCTGTTGCTGGGAAGAAGATTCAGGGGTGGCTGATGATTAAATGTTTGGCTAGCAAAATTGTCACTGACTCATCAAAAGGTATCAGATGAAAGGATTCTCACTTACCATAAACCCAGGCTACAGCAATACATTCAAAGAATGCAACCCACAAAAGGCATACACCACTAGCTGCATAGTAGTCAAAGAGTTGAAAAACATACATGCCACCCTGTAAAAGAGAGACACAATAGATGAGGATCCACCAGGAAAAAAACCCTGAATATTTCAGGCCCAGCTCCCAGTAGCACGTATCAACATATCTTAACGATTGCCGTCTAACAAGAAGAAATATCAAGCAAGTAGGTAAGGTAAATATTTGGCATTACCTTCCCCAGGGAATATGCATGTTTACTACAGGAAGCATTCCAAACAAGACGACGATTAAACAAAATTAAGCCACTTAGTATAATCTACTGAGACACTTCAATCTTTCCTTCTTAAAAGTATTTTAGGATGGGCATTTATAGAAACAAATGATGTAAAGAAATAATTGGTTGCCTCCTAACATTAACCTCCCCAAAATACTAAAAATGGAAGTCAGTTCATCAGGAGGGTCTTCATTTATGAATTGAGTGGAAGGACTTTTTTCATGAGAGTAGTTCATTTTTTTCTTTCCAACTCTATTTATACTGTGCTTTTAGACTCTTTGCTCTCACTGCACTGAACTGTATATACCTGCACTTTTACTTGAAAAACTGTGTTCGTTAGGCACCTCTGTTACAGGTGCTATTTTAATTCCCACAATCGTGCTCTTCCAGTTGTTTTTAAAATCTGGCTTGGATTTTATTTTGGAGATAAATATCACAACAGAGCAGCCACTGGAACGTATTCCTGTCTTCTTTATACTAGAATAAATCCACTGGTATTTAATTGATTCAAATTTGTGTAACTAAGATAAAAATCTCTTTCCCTGCATGCACTGGATGGATTCTTAATCTGCTCTGCTGAAGGTTCTCAATGTGTTTCATCATTTAGAGCCAGATGTTAATATTCATACTGATGTTGATTAGTACCTGAGATCTGATTGAATTTAATGAGATTTCATTTCTCTGTTCCTCTGACTGAAAAGGGGGGAATATATAGCTCCCTTTCAAAATGCTTTCAGATCTACAGATGAAAGATGCTGTGTAGATCTAAAGAGCACCGCTCCTCTGAGTGGCTAATTCCATGCAGTCTCATTCATAGCCAAAATTGGTCTAAAAACTGGCTAAAAAAGAAGGTAATTTCCAGCATCGGTGCTACTTACCTCAGTCACCATAGTTAGTCCCAGAAGATAGCTAAGGAAACATACTATAGCGATGAAGATTTCCCGTCGGTAACCCTTCCTTAGGAAGGATGGGTGCAGATCAACTAATGACGTGATCTGTCCTTCAACTTCAACAAACTAAAGGGGAAAAACAACAACAAAGAAACATGACTTGAAAATTACCCGCCATGCACTTTATCCGTTCATGCTTGAACAAAGGCTCCACAGCAACACCCTAACTGTACTCTGTGGCAAAATGCTGCTCTGAATAAATAAATCAGAAGCCATTCCTTTGTAACCCAGAGGTTGAAGCGTGGGGGTAGTTTTCAGGTTGGAACAAGCTTTCAGAATTGCTGTTCATTTCCTAGCAGCCTTACGAACTACCAAAGGGGCTCTGTAAATGCAAGCCGCAAGGAAAAAGGAAGTTAATTTGATGACAGGAAGGCACTTCTGTGGCTTTTATGTTGTAGCTGTTCCAGATGAATACAAGATGTATGCTAGAAAAGAGGCAGAGAGAAAACACTCAAAAAAGCCTACGCCAGGAGAGTACCTCCCAGCCTTTTTTTGGTGTGCCAGAAAACCTCACAGGTACTAGTTAGGTTAATTCCACAATTGTATATAATTCTATGCTTGAGTTCGCTAGTGAAAATCCAGCCAAGGGAAAGCAGACTTTGATGTGAAATAGCAGTGCTTCTTGACTGAACTTGTCTTTCCTGAACCTGTGAGCAGAGTGCCTCTGACTGAGGCTCTGGGGTACTTCTGCAGCAATAATGGAGCTGTTGATACAGTCCCCATACAAAGATTTGGTAAACTATTTGCACGTGTAAACCAAAAATGAAGCTCTGAATAGATGAGCTAAAAATCTTACTTTATCTAGCCTACAAATGATAACTGTATTTGTACTTACTTGCCGTTGGAAAACTACATGTAAGATGTGTAACCTGAGTTAACCAAGTAACCCAAACTGGATTTGAATAAAAGTTTAAAGTTAATCGAAAACCAGATGCATTTCACCCATGAGAAAAGTGACTACTGAACTCCCCCCAGACAAATCCGAAGAAGGGATCATTCAGCTGATCTGTACTTTCAGCCTGGCAAGGTACAAAAGCACCAAGTTCACTGAAGACATGAGGATACCATGGAGAACCAAGGCTGCCTCTGTAGAAATGATCTTCACTTTAAGCGGATACATGATCTTATAACTCATGAGTTATCACAGGGAGTCTATGAACTAGCATTATTTCAAGAAAAGCTACCTTTTCCTACCCAGTATCTATATGGCTCTTACAGTGCCCAGAAGTGCCCTGTAACAACTCTACCCTCTTTGACCACGAGCTGAAGCTCCGTTTTGGAAATACAGACGGTCCTGCAAGCACTCCACCAGATTTTGTTACCTCCTTTCTTGTTACTTTGACTTCTGTAAAACTGGTTTTCTTTTTAAATGCAGCCCTTTCCTTTGGGCTGATTTGATCTTAAACTGCTCCAGCATTCCAGAAACCTGCTTGACTGCACTCCAAAAAACCAGAGGGGTGGAGGAGAGAAATTAAGCGCTCCAATTAGTTTTAATCATTCTATGCAGTGAGGAGCTTTTTAAAATTACTAGACAGCTTCCAATTTGCATAAGCACAGGGTTGTTGAACCACGACATTGGGCACTTTTACATTTACTTTGGAACGATTGAAAGTTGCTCACTAGAGTTCAAAGATTAAGCCGCAAAGAGCAATTTAGGGCAAACGGAACATCAAAAATGTAAGAGATTAAGTACACAACAACTGGGTAAAAATCCATTTACAGATCTCTCCTCATACGAGAGAGCATTTAGGCTAAATTAACATTTCATCCTTACCAATTGGTTTTTTGTAATCATAGAATCATAAAATGGCAGAAAGCTGCCTGTTGCCCTGAAAACTTTGGCAATTTTGAATGTGTAGTTACTGCATAATCCCTGGTCACCCATGTTTCCTTGTAAGTGGACTATCTAGAAATGATTTACAGGCTCTTTGGCAGTATTTAGTCCAACATTCCTATAAGCAACCACTGGTAAAAATAACCTAACTTCTTGGACTGAACTTTTTGATTTTTTCATGCTTCTAATTAATAGCAACGTGTGCTATATAATTAGCACAGCTGGAACCTGAGACGCTTTCTGGCCTGTTTGGAGGTACTGAATACATCCTAGTGACGTGAAAGTCAGGAGGATCCCACATTGCTTGGCACCTCTGAGCCCAAGGCCACCAAAAAAGGCTGCCGCTTTGTCCTCTCACTGTTCCTGAAGCCACCCTGGATATACTGTACAAAACATTTTGTGCTTTTTGTGCCTCACGATGGCTTCACTTTTCTTTTCTGGCACTTGGCAACTATCAAAGCCTGTATTCCTAGCAGTTATTAATTCTTATAAAGTGTTTTAATGATGGTGTATACACACTGCAGGTGATCACGATGGCACAAAGTACTCTGTGGAACAGACTGCTGTAGTCTTTTATGTTTTAAAATTATTAAGCTCTCTCCAAAGCAGGAAAATACTGCACCACGACCAAAATGGTGGTATTTTGCTGCCAGACTGGGACCGGTATTTAGGTTAGGGAGTACTGCCCTAGTCTTGTGGACGCCCTTAACTCCTGATGACAAAGACTTATTGAGCAACATCATACTATGAATCGACAGTCACAGATTCATCACATGCAGCCCCTGCACTAAAAAGCAACCCAGATGAATTCCTCTTTAGCAGCATTAGAGGTATTCTCTTCTTAACTCACGCCTGTAAAACCAGCTTTTCTCAGTCAGCAGTGCTGATACAACAAGCCACATATCTCTTACCCATCGTACTAACCTGGCTATCCAGTCCAAGCAACAGAAGCATAATAAAAAAAAGGATTGCCCAAAAGGTGGGCAGCGGCATCATGGACACAGCTTTTGGGTAGGCAATGAAGGCCAGGCCTGGACCTAGAGAAAGAGAAAATAGGAAAGGGGGAAGGGAAGGGAAGAGAAATAGTAAGTACCAGCTCTTTGGTAAAGGTAGCCACACTCAAATGCAGGAATGCCTGGTTCCGTTCAGATAAATCCAAACGCGGCTGGAAATACCAGAAGTGAAACAGTTTGGCTCTTTTATCTGAAATCGAAGCACGCATGACTACAGCAGAAACCACAGGCAAACCCCCGAGGCCATTGCTAACAGATCACCAGTTTTAACATCTGTCTCAAACATGCCAATAATGGAAGTGGTCCTACACCTGCCCCGCTCGGACACAGGACAGTATTGGGGCCGGGGGGAGAAGGGGTGACCCAGGAGAATGGCAGAATCCCACTGCTAGCCCACATGGTCACGATGAAGATGATGATGATGAAACTCTTTTGCATGCAGGGAAGGGACTCTGCTCTAAACACTCCCCAGGATCTTTGCTAATGCAACCACTGCCTCCCTCCATATGCAACCTCCAAACCCAGCATGGCTTTTCTAGAGCGGGGTTTGCACCCTCGGAGTCTGCTCCTTCACTTCTGCAAACCGTCACTGCTGCACTGAAGTGATCAGGCTACTCCTAGTTATATCAGCTGTGGTCCCTGAAAAAAATGCCTCCTGCTGTTAGGAATTGCTGGCATGTAAAATCACTCTGTGTAAAATCGCTTCCCCGTGCTGTCACATCATCTGCCCCTATTTGGCCAGCTTAGGCAGACCTGCCATGGTGATGCTAGTATGACCAACATCAGCCCCAACTGCAGGATGGATTGCAACAGTCTGGGAGCACCAGCGGGGCTGGGACTAAGTGCCCGGCTACTCTGCTCTGGAAACCAAAGCCTTGTGTGCGAGTGCTCATCGCTAGACTGGGTCTTGTCTGCGCCGTGGACCAGACGGCATCTCACTCATACCCACACACCGAGCATACGCGCAGTGCTCTCGCATGCTGATCTCCAAAGGCGCTCTCACCTGAAGCCAGGCGCTATCAGCTATCGCTTATGAGAGCTTTTGTCGAGAGAGAAAGAGCCCTCTCCAAGTGGGAGACAGGAACACTGGGAAGCCGGCATTTACGGCAGCCTCTCAGTGGCCGTAGAAATTTGGTGAAGCTGACAAAAAATTCTGAGGGCAGATTTAAATTCAGGTTAAAACCAGGAATGCCTGGCTCATCTGCTTGTTTGCTTTAATGAGCCTTGAAAACCGGCATTTTCCAGGATTTTGAAGTGGATTCAAGTAATTTTCAATGGGAAAAGGAATTTTTTAAAACTGCTGCAGTGCGGGGACAGAAATCTTATCTCTGATCTGTACAGAAAAATCTCTAACGCTGCTCTTCCTACCTCCCACTTTTCCTTTCCAACAAGAAAGATGGAAAAAGAAGCAAGAGAAAGAGGTAAAAAAAAGATTACTTTTTTTCAAACTAAAGAAAACTTTAAGTCACTGAAAATATCTGAACAGAAATAAATACAAATTAGCCAACAATCGAGCAACTAATTTTATTTAAAATGAAACACAACTAAGATTTTATACGACAGAAGATACCAAAAAATTGGTGAATGTCTCAAATTTTGGGGAGCTTTGCTTTTTTTCCCCCTAATTCAGCGGATACAGTAGATCCTCCCTGAGGGAGAACTGCTACCAGATGGCACTTGCAGCTGATCTGTGCAATTGGTGAGACAGATGTAAAACTGCTCTCCTCAAAACTTGCTGCAATTCTGTATGCTTTGGCCAGTGGAACTGTCCTTGCACTGTGATACTGTCTAATACCAAGTGCTCTAAGCCCTGTGCTAGCTTTGATTCTCCTTTGAAACTAAGTGTTGAAATATAAAGAGAAAAGTCCATGTGAAAGAAAATGTTCCTGGCATCCCCTCAACTGAACATAAATAATCAAAAAATCATATTTAATTTGAAACTCTGTTGCTCTGAAGGGTGTTTTGCAAAAGTGAAGCACTTGCGGCTGCTATTAAGAGCTAATTAGGATTGCCACAATCCCAGCCCACTCGCTGGCCGTTTGCCGGCGAAGTGCTGTGGCATGGCTGGAGAGCACTGCGGAGGCAGAGACTGGGCAGGTATTAGGGAGACTAAGGCACTATAGTCAGGCCTGCTTAATCTGAATTTGTTTGCAAATGGGATTTAAAAAAAAAGGCAAATCTTGTGCTGTTTTAACACTGCTACAAATTGCACATGCAGTAAAGTATTTCTTCCAGCCAAACAGAGACACAGCACAGATTAGACAGGACTCGCTATGGCTTTGTTGAGCCTCCACTGCTTTCCTCTCTCCCTTTAAGAGTATTTCTGAAAAAAATCAAGCACTAATTATTAAAAAATTGCTTTCACTGGGAAGTCAGAGGGGTCTAATTTAACTGTTGTGTAAACCTATTAAAGCCAGCGAAGGCCAGCAGCAGCAACCAGTGCTTTAAGCGGGAGCCACCCCTTGCTGACAAGTGTGTCCTGGGCACGTTGCACCATGGCTGAATTTGGCACAGGTAAAAAATGTGGCCATGAGATTCTGCTGCCAGCAAATTTGTTGATGTTCCCCTGGCTTGCAGGAGGGCAAACAAGGAAACAAATGGTGTCACACTTAGGGCAGGAGGGATTTAACTTGCTGGGCAGAGACAGGGGGAGCAGGAGGTCTTGGCCCCGCGGACAATGTCCTCTCCCCAGTGCTACGGCCAAGTGGCAGCACCTCTGCTCACCTTTTTCCTGACGCAGGGGAGCGGTTCTGACCTTGCGTCATAAGAAACCAAAAAAGACAAGGCCAAAAAAAGAGGCTCAAGTGCCTGCCGGAACGCCTCTGTGCTGAGAAGTCAGCAGCGGGGCAGCAGCGGCAGCAAGAGTTTCCTCCACCGCCCTGTGCAGGTCCTGAGATGCTCATCCCAGGGGGACCGAGCGGTCCCCAGTGGCTCTGCGCTTGATCTCTGCTGAGAAAGGCAGCGAGGAAACCCATGGGAAGTGGTTTGGATAATTTTGGTAATGTTTACTGTCATGTAAATATGTCCCTCAGGATTTAGACAAAGACCAGCCAGTGATGATGGGCAACCCACTGAACCCAGTGAGATGGTTGCAATCTCTGGCCATTAGCAACTAGGGCTGAATTTAAATAAAGTAGAAAACCTGAAGGAATTGACAACAAAATATGCAAGAAACCAAAAGCCAAGTTCGGAAGCTAATCAGTGCCCTCGTTGTTCCTATAATAAGCTATAAAATCCCTCCTTTAAAAAAATGCTTTTTGAGCTGTTGATGAAAAAATGCTATGTAAACACTGTCTGTTAGTTAATTTGTATTTAAACATTACTTAACAACCCAGTGTTTCTATAAAATTGTTTAATTATAAAAATGTCAAGCAACAGGAATATAACTGCCTGTTTATCAGAGATTTAATAATAAAAATAAGAATAAATATTGACCAGATAAAAACCTAATGTGGAAATACTTAAAAATGCTACTTTTGGAATTGATCCACCTACTTATTAATAAAAAATGGGGCTATTTATGATTTATTCAATTGGATTATTCCCTTGCTTCCTGTTTTCAAACAAAGCAATCAACCTCCGATCAAAATAAGCATTATGGCCAAGACTGTTAACTAACTGCACTTGCGAGAGGTATGCCAATTGCAGCCACCCAAGAATCCAGTGGTGTCACCAATGTCATTAGTTTTTCATTAGCCCTTGTGAAGTGAGATATTTTTCTTAAAGACTTAACTCCCAGCGCCATGTGATTAGAAGAATATTGACTTTTTCTTTTTAATAGCAAGTTTGCAGAGGAAAGCTTTCAAATACTATGCAGGTGAATTAAAATTGCTCAAAAAAATCAGAAAGAAATGCCAAAAGTGCACTCTGGTGACACTGTTATTACTTGAATCTGATTAGCTTTAAGCCTCATGGCTGTCAAAGCCTGGCTCATTATTTTTGAATGGCAATTCCTATCTAATCTGTCTGTTCTACGTGAAAACACATGGTTACACCTGCCCTCATGGACAAGACATGCACAGAGGAAAAAATGTCATCTGTTTTGCATGAGATAGATACATTCACATGCTATGAGGATTTAGCCTTCTTCAGCTGCAAGTGCGTAGCTGAACGGTAATGGCAAGAACACTTCTAAAATAAGGGAGGAACCTAAGTGTACCTCCAGTTTCAAAATGGACTTCTCACAGTTCTGTCAACCTCACCCTGAAGCTGCAGAGGACAAATGCAGGATTGCAACAACTAGAGTTCCTGTGGATGAAATGGTGCACAGAACCCAGGAGATGGAGTGCTCCAACTTCTCTTGCCTTTCAGTGAGACTTGGGAATATATGTGTGTATGTCCCTTCAGAAGGTCAAGTTTTGCTTTGCTGTGAGCAAGCAAACTAAGCTATGAAAAATACATAAACACTGGCTATTTGCATTTGAATGAAAATAAAGGTAGTCTGAAAAGAAGGATGGAATAAATTTTTGAGTCAATGACATTCTGGACCCTAGATAATGGTGTGGTTATCTTAACTCTAATCTCAACTCAAATGGATTAGCACACTCTAGGAAATGCGTTCGCTGCCCTGTTAATCAAGACAGAGTAAACAATACAACCCCGGCTAACCCTCACTGCTCTAGATGAAAGCCCAAATCAACCATGTGCTCATTTTTCTGGAGATTACGGGAAATCTTGTTCTGTTTTTATTGCTTAGATGTTAGCTGATCGAGTCTGCAGAACTTTGCTCACACGCTAGGCGGCAGTGCCCACCACCACTGCCACCAATACCATCGTACCTGACTCTGCCACATCAGCAATGTTCACCCCTTGCTCTTGTGCCATGAAGCCCAGGACGGAAAAAATTGCGAAGCCAGACACAAAACTGGTACCACTGTTCAGGCATCCCAGCAGCAAACAGTCCCTAAGTCACACATATGTCATGGAGCAAGTTAATTAAAAAAAAATTAACCCATTGTCCCTACTTTATTTATATCATTTAGCTAAAACACTAAACCCCCTTGGATGGAAACTTGCCTATAGCAGTTGTATTTGTACTTGTTGTAGCTCCCCAGGGAAGTCATTGCTCCTAAGCAGATTGCATACGAGAAGAAGATTTGTGTCCCTGCATCTATCCAGACCTAAAGGGAAAGACGAAAAGACTGTTATGACTGGCATCGTTGCATTGCAACACTCAACTCAAACACACAGTTCAAACTATGCAAAATCAACAAAATAATTGCTTCCATTGAGGGTGATAGCTAAAGGATCAGGGAGAGAGGGAAAGAGAACATCACATTTGCAAGTTTGGCTTTTATAGGGAAAGAAAATTGTTAGCATCAGAGCCCACAAGAACATCATCTCTACAACAGTTCCTGTATCCCCTCCCCAGAGATGCTCAGTATTTCTAGTTTCTTCGTCATTCAGCTGATCTTTCCTGTTGGAACAACAATAAATGTGTTTCAGCGCAATAGGAAATGCAGAAGTATTTATAACATTGCTCATTCTGTTGTAACTCATTTCAGTTAGAATCAGCCGACAGAGTCACTAAACTGAGGATGTGAAAAGCTTGAGAAACAGGTTTGTGTATTTGGTTTGTTTATTTTTCTAGCTTTCTGGTTGTTTTTGTATCAAATGGTTGTTTTGTTCAAATGCAAGATAAAAAGCCATAGGGGTGGGGGGAAAACAAGCAAAATACAATGCACTTTATCAGATATGTATCTGATCTTGGTCTCATGATTCTTTCTCCTGATAACATTAAAAAAACATATACAGAGTGAAATAACAGTACACTATCAAATTCTCAGTTAGTAAATACGTAGCAAGCTATCAAAATGCATCCACTGAATCCCATCTGTTAACTTCTTTCTGCTAACGCAAGTCTGCTAACGCCAGCAGAACCCACCAAGGAGTCTAAGTGAGAATTAAGACTGTAGACCATTACCTCCTCCCTCCCACCATCGTTTTACAGCACCTTGCTGACTGGTGTCTCTTTGGAGATGATGCCTTTGCTAGACCATGGGTGGGGGCCTGCCAGCTCGCATGAATCTCTTCTACATTATTGGCTGATGCTCAGGGCTTAGGGCTAAGCATAGGTCATAAAAATGATAGAGTCCCATAAAAGAAGATTCATTCATAAAATATAATGTCTCCTGTGAAGAGGGTGTCTTGTATAAAGAGGGTAAGACTAGAGAATGAACCAAATTTCCACAATGTTTCTTTCAATTACACTTTTCCTACTTCCGTTATTTAGCTATCATTGGAGTTTTATTTTAACCAAATACTCATTAGAAAGGAAGAGCAAAAAGACAGACATTATTCCCTCTCACTGTGACCAACATTTTGTTATTTTCAAAGATCCCTTGTTTTCTTTTTTTTGGGGAGGTATTGCATTTTTTTTTGCATTTCTCACGTGATCACTGTTGGCTGAAACAATGCTGGTCTGCTCAAGTGTCACATATTTGCACTCTGTGAGCACAGACAGGAATCTTTAATCTAATCACAGCCTATACAGAAAGAGTAAGTCTAGCTCCACTAGCCAGGGCTAAGCGAACGGTAGTTCCTGTGCCTCAGAAAGCATTTTTCTCGACCTTTGCATAGGTTTTTATTCTTCTATTATTTCATTCACTTCTTTCCCAAACTCCTCCTATTGAGCAGTGGGAGTTAAGTGACACGGGTACTCACAGTTGTCGCTTGTTGTTCCATCTGTGAAGCTCACATGTCTCTCCTTTGAAACTAAAGACTATCCTCATTAAAAAAATGCATCTCCCTTACCTTACCAACAAGAAAGCTGAGATTGTATAACGGGACAGAGTCTACAGCCTCAGAGTCCTTTGACACAAAAAAAATACACACGCATACACACACTTACATACACATGGAAAGATTCATTAACACATATAACAGTGACCTTCTCAAGCAGATCTCTGGAAAATATAACCCAGCATTAATGTTCATGCTATATTTGGACCTCTAAAGACCGTGGAAAAAAAATCTATTACCATTACATCACCACCATCACCCTCCAGCATCCCCCTTTGCGTAGGAAATCGTCCCACTCCCCACTCCTGGTTCTGTACCTGTGGGTCAGCTAACCGTGAGATATCAGGATAAAGATAAAACTTGATGCCTTCTGCAGCTCCAGGCAGGGTCACACCACGGATGAGCAGAACAAGGAGCATGATGAATGGGAACGTGGCAGTGATGTACACTACCTGGCAATAAAAAAAAAAAAGGTATGTTTAGTCTGCGGCAGTCAACGCTACACCTCCAGAATCAAGAGAGATCTAACGACGGGAATTCAAAGCCCCCTCATACCTAAAAAGGACCCAACCTGAGTTTCTGTGTCTACTTTTAGTTTAATGGTCTTTAGCACCTTATTGCTTTAGGCCTGGAGGTAATGCAGGTTCATTAATCCCTCCAGAGCCCCCCAGACAGTGGTCATGTCACTCAGGCAGAGAACACGTAGGATTTTATACAACTCATGACTTTTGTTAGAAATTCTGCCTTTGCCCCGCTTGTCCTCCTCACATGACAAGCGCACCTCTGCCACGGAAGCTGAAGAGATTTCCTCATTGAGTGTGCCTGAAGCATTACCTCATTCTTTATCTGAACTTAAAAACTGCAAACTGTTTTGCAAGCTCTGCTGCTACCTCTGACCTTGCTGTGCAGCCTCACTACTGCTCCGACAGGCAATTTCACCAGGCACTTCTTTCAGAGATGAAGATAATTTGGTCTGTGCTCCTGTGTCTCCCTTCCCATCACCTTGAACGCAGGAAGCCCTTCAGGTTGGCATCAGCCTCAACAGTGGTAATTTCCAGTCCCATAACTTCATTCTTGCCCTTGCTGCCTATTCAGCAACATCATTATTGGAAACTAAGGCTCTATTCATCCAGTTTGAGAATATGTCTTCATTATCTTTAACCTCTATTCCCACTCTCTTTGAATAACAGCCTACTTCTTCTCTTCTTGTTATCTTCTCATTCATTTGATGAAAGAGCCCTTTGCTTTAATTTCCAGCACGAGGGTTAATTGAGCTTGTATTTGGACAGTTCTATCTTTAGACCCACACCTTTTGACCTCTAGCATTTTGTTTTCTTTGCTCATCAGTGCTTTCTCTCATTTTTTATATAACCGCTGTGTTACAGTCAAGAATCACTACTGTCCAAGAAAGGGCATTTTTCATGGAGTCAGATGATTCCCCCAGGTAGTAACAGTTTGCTGCCATGAGTTAAAATGTATTTTTGTTTTCCAGAATTTGTTTAACTACAGCAAAGCTCCCGGGATGCACCATTTTTCTTCTTAAGTGTGTCCTCTGAGAATAGCAAGGAGAACTCAAAGCCTGCATTGCCATAATAACTCACAGAGCTGAACTGATTTCATAAAATGAAAGGAAATCTTTTCATACATGTCCTTTTTAATTCTCTCCTTGAATTTTCTGTATATTTTCCACTGAAAAATAATATATATTACACATTCTAATTTTTTTAAATATAAGCCAGGCCTATGAAAAATCAAAGTTTTCTTACAAAAACATACATGCCTTGACATATTTGCAGGAACTGAGTAAACGACACTCAGAAAGCGGCCTTTGCGCTGCAGGTAAAGATTCTCTCGTAACACTGGAGGAATTTTTAAGATCAAGCACATTATCCAAAGCATAAGCACAACTATTATTTTTCCTCATGATTTCATGTTTATTTGTCCAATACGCTACTATGAAATTTAAAAACTATGTCTTTTTTTTTTTTTTCCCCTGCTCTCCAAAGAGCCATTAACACGCTGGAAAGCAGGGAAGTGCTATAAACAACCATCTACTAAAGTAAACTAGACTTCTCAAATAATTCAAGTCCTCCATTAGAGTTTCCAGTTTACTTTCGTTTGACCCCAGAGTTAATGGAGTCAACCGGAGACTTTCCAGTGGTTTTGTTGGGCTTTGGCTCCACACCCCCATGAGCTCAGACGCTGCGGAGAGGAGGCAGCGAATTCCTACCAACCGCCTTGTCTTAGGAATGAGACCATTTAGCTGGATTTCCAGAAAACACAAATATTTAGATAACTGGTTTTAACAGACCTGTTTTCAACCTGTTACCTTCACAGGGGCTTGAAATAGTGTACCATAGGGAGCTTGGAAAAATCTCTCAGCGCTACCGTAACCTTTACTGAGCAGATACCAGGCTCGCCAAAGGTACTGCAGAAATGTGCACTCGGCTACTGCGGGAGATTTATTGTGTTCACCTTTACTATAAAACTTACACAATCACCTCATCGGGTCATAACAATCAGAGGCAACAGAGAAGCAAACATTTTTGTCAACGTATGCTTTAGAGGTGTAGAAGCTGTTCTTTGGGGCAAAGCTGGCGGGAATCCAGGGTAAGGCACCAGCATGATTTTAATGAGGCTTCATGACAAAAATCACAGAAAGCAAGACAAAAACGACAGTAAAGCAAGTAGTTTGGTCAACAGTGGAACTAATGAGGTCTGGTTTCCTACGGAGTTTTGTCTCCTCGTTGATTCTGCAGTGTGTAACAAGGTAAAACTGCTAAATGATGCTTTTTCTGCAGTTGAGGCGTTTGGAATTGCTCACTCCTCCTGACTTCTCTGGGGGCTGATAAAAGATGGGTTCATGCTGTGGCCTTTTTCTCAGGTGGGACACTAACGGGGTGGCTCCCTTCCACCTAGCTGACCAGAAACGTGTAGGAATCTAGTATCTTGAGACCTCTCTACCTCTGTTAGATTTATCTGAAACGCTGCCTCAACCAACAGGTTTGAAAGCTAAAAGAGCCACATATATGCAATGGCTTCAGAAGCCTTTTCTCATGAAAATAGGTTTAAAAACAGTACTGTATGCAAGGAGCAATAATATCATGCTTCATGTTGTTTAGTAATTGGCCAAGATTTGCTGTAATTTGCTTCTTGCACTGGAGTAGGATGAGGTTCAGGAATGATTTAACTGTTATCCTTTAGAGAAAAACATGATTCTGAAGAGCACACGATGAGACTAAAACCACAAACTATTCAGAATCTCTGTTAAGGAGAGTGCTTCTGAACGAGTACCTAAGTTTAGTCTTCTGTCTCTACACAGAGCTCTTCTGTAAGTGAGTGGCATTTCAAAAATGCTATGCATCCACCAGTTTCCACTGACTTAAAACATCCCTACCACAGCTATGTTAACATCCACCCCACTGCACTGAGAATGAACTTGGCTGGTGTGAGAGCACAGACAGGGAGCACAGAGCACCACACATCACAACCCTAAGACCTTCCACGCTCATAACGTGCATCAGTCGGACGCTCATCCTCAGAGAGGCAAAGTGGTACTCTAACCGTGCTTGTATCTGCTTCTTGATGCCATTCCAGTAATGGCTACTTGACTCACAGGCATTTTGGGTACTGGCAATGACTTTCGAAAGTCAGTTGAATCTGAATCCCTCTTTTATTCAATGCAAAAATACATATTTTTTTCCAGGAAATGGTGAATATCTTTAAGAACAGCATTACTTAGTATTCCTAACATCTGATTATAAAAAGGGTAAAAGAGCACTTACTTTCCCAGTGGATTTGACTCCTTTCCAAATGCAGAAGAAACATATTACCCAGACGAGAAGAAGACACAGTGCTAGATCCCACTTGATAATACCAATATCTTCAATTCCTGAGGACAAGCTCAGTACATTGCGCCTGAATATTTGAAAGGAAACAAGAGAGAGATGCAGGAGCTCAGTTGATGCAGAATCTGGTTGTGATGGCTGAGAGTACACGATGGTGTGTAGGGCAGCAGATGCATGGGCAGCTCCCTGCCCTTTGAATGCTGCTTGCTAAGTCAGCATGGCTTATGTGAGCAAAGCTGACCTTTGCAGTCCTACATCTTCCCTAGGTCTGTGGTACTCTTTTGTTCAATATATTGCACAGCATTTCATTCTCAGCTCTTTTTAGCAGCCCATGACCACCTCAATATGAGATATGAAAGTATGCTCAAAGCACTGCGGCTTTCACATTTGCTCCCTTGCAGATGCAAGACCGACTTGCCCTGGCGTCGCCACAAACCCTGGCTCTGAAGCTGCGCGGCAGCATTGCAAATGATGTCTCCATCATGGACACTTGCAACTGGCCTGCATCCGTGTGTTTCTCCTCCTTTTCAGTTCATTAGCAAGACTGCCGCACGGAGGAAAGGGAAAAAGCAATGCAGGGAACCGTCACGCCGCACAGCTTTGCAGGGCGAAGGCTGGAGCCATTATCAGTTATTCCCCTGTGGCCTCCCACATACAAACACTGCCCGGGCGCGCCGCTGTCTGCCCTCAGCACCGTCCCCACCAGGGTATTGTTTAGCGAACTCCAGATATTTGGTAAACTTTATTCTGTCACTTAGGTTAATAAATAAAAAGAAATTCCTAAGCTGGGTCTTAAGGGAGCAACATCTGACCATCAAAATACTCTGTTCCTGAGGGAAAAAATTCATTAAGGCTTCTCTATATTTCGTAATTGCCATGGCTCATTGTTAAATACTGATTTAAAACCATTTTTTTAATTTCATGTAACATACACTGTCCTCACACACTGGACAGACCTTGTCATACCTGATACTTCATTTGTCAAATATGTATGAAAGAACAATTCTGACTAAAGAAATGAACTTGCTACCTAACAAATTGTTAATTAAATTTTATTTTCAGACAGCTATAAAAATCAGCCACTTCCCTTCACCTAAGTTGTGGAGAGCAGAGACCACAGCAGTCTGGGGTGCCGTACCAGGGTCAGGCCCACAAGTGCGGCATGCACAGCTTTGCGTGTGGATCCAGTACAAGACAAACCACTGTGGTTTGCTTTTCCCTCTGAATTAATTAAACTTTTTTTTTTTTCCTATTACCATGGAAATAATAGCGAATGAACTCACCAATGGAAAATTTGCAATTAGTTTTTGGAAAAAAAACCTGGAACGACCGTTTAATAGGACTCAAACCCTCACTCATCTGTTTTTGCGTCTCGTTTGCCAAATTCACTTGGATTACCTGTGTGAATGTGTTCTCACACCAAATGCTTTATTCTCTCTGAACGTGTGTGTATTTTGTTATGGAAAAGGACTAATGGCACCAGACAGGTTAAGTCTGCCCTAATCAGCACAGCTATTCAACAGTGACGAGAAATCCCTCGGTAATGAATATTTGGCATAAAGTTGCAGTCCTGGTTCACCTGAGCCTAAAGAAACCAGGGAAAACCCGCTGTGCATATACAAAAGAAGAAAATACATTTATAGGATGACAAAGTTCAGCTGCAACCTTCTGTGGCTTTTTTAAAAACAAATGGCAATTTTCCAATCTAAGGGGCAGTTCATATTAAAAAAACGCAACCTATAGAGCTAGCTCTCAGGAAGCCATGAAAAATTAAGTGCAAATGCATTTTGGAATAGGGTGCTCTATTAATGCATTCAGCTAAGACTTCTTTGCTTTTTATTAGGGAACTAAAAGCAAGTGGTCATCTCACCTAGAATTTGCCCCAGCAATCCTTTCAAGCTTTTTTGGAGGGCACCCCAGTGGGTTACTGAGAGCCAGATATGTTAGTTTTCTATGGTGAGGCAGCAAGTGCACTAAGTGATGTGCTGGCTTTCTCTGTCCCGGGCTATCTCGTCTCACAAAGACTACCTCCCTCAAGGAATCTGCTCAGAATTACCAGGGGAGCCTCAGTGTTAAAATTGTTTAATGAAATGTAACCCAACATATTTTTGCAGCAGAAGCACTCAACCTGGATTTGCGATACCCTGAAAATTCAAGTTCAGGAAGGAGCACAAGCCAGGCTATGCTGATAACTCTTCAATTTTGTTACACAATCCACTGCTGCTTAGATTGAGCCAAGCCCACTCAACTAACTTCACGCCATTTATGCATGAAGTTGTTACTTATTCTGATTTATAGTCTTGATGCTGTTATTAACTGTCACTCATATATAATCAATGGGACAACAGGCTGGGGCCGAGTTTGTTGTAAACATGAGTTCTTGAACCTTGTTCGTACACTAATATGTTCTAGTGCTGTGCAATATGGGAATGTAACAGGAGCCGTAACTGGCTCTAGAACATAAACAAAAATAAAATGAGAGTTATGCAATCCTTGAAGGATATTCCAGCTCATTAATCAAGTGAATGCAGTCAGGACCTTTCGTACCAGGAAAGGAGAAGCACCCTTTTGTATTGGATGGACAAGAATAACTAACATTGAAGCAGTTGTACCAGAAGACTATTAGAAGGAGAATATGAAACAATTTTTAAAACACTCAAGTTTGCCCCCAAAGGCAGAGACAGCTGCCTTAGATTTTGTTTAGTTTTTGTGTTGCACCCTTTGGGATTACATGCCATTAGCATGTGATGGTCTTTCTTGGGATTTGGATGAATAAAGTCTGCTGATTACCAAATATTTATAAACACTTGGCCAGCATCAGACAATCAGAGGTTTTGTTCAACCATAATTACCCTGTAACACTTATTCCTTATGTATTAATACGTGTGTAAGCCTTGAAGGTTTTGGACTTTAAAATAAAATCTTCAGAAATAAGACCTGAAGCATGTGATACCAAGAGGTAAGTCTCCTGATACAAAGCCAGATTTGCTTAACCCCCTTTTATTGCTGCTCAAGCAAGCATGTGATTTGCACAGAACATTAATTCAAATGAACTGAAATGTCAGGCTGTACTATACGTCCAGCCAGGCTGAGAAGGACATGTGTTATTCAAAGCAAAGAGGTTAATGCACCAATGTGGTCAATTATATCTGGGCAGCATTAGTTTTACAAAGCAATACTGATGAGGACACTACATAAATATCCCACAATAAAAATGGCATTGGGTTTCAGAAACCAAATACTCACAAACCCCTGAATTAAATCAGAATTAATTGTGCCACAAAGCAGATGGATATCTTCAGTTAAAGACTATTTATTGACCTGTCCTTTCGATGTGGGTAGCTGGCTGGCTGGCAACTGGCATTGTCTATGATGGCAAAGTACTTGAAAGTTCTTAAAATTATTTTTAATTTCAGAACTATAAAGAATATAGCATGGCTGGGGAAAAACTGGGGATACTAAATGCTTGCACCATGTAAAAGTTATGCTACTTCAATTACAACAGTGCTGTGTGATCTCTGTCCTTACTTGAAGACACCAATAGTTGTTTATGCAGAGAGAACAGCTATTTTTAATACTTCTGTAAGTGCCATGAGTCCTGAAGGCAGCTTGCTCTGTTAAGGGCAGTTTCGCTCATGATGAAACAGTGAGCTATGGACAGTATGTCTGTATTAGTAGGATTACGCAGCCAAACTCCTCCCTAGCATGGCTCCAGGGAAGAGTTCAGTTCACGATGTTTAAAACTGTTATTTGAGGACAAAAGTTAAAGTGGCTGCAAAGTGCAAGGAGAGCCGCCTCCACGAGCACTAATCACTGAGCAACCTTTGCTCTGGCTGTACTACAGAAACAGTGAGGGCAAGATGGAGGGAAGGGGAAAGCGCTGTGAGGATCAAGGATTTCTCCTCCAGCCTTGGGCACCTCCAGCCTGGCTACATCTGTTAGGCTGTGTCTACAGGAGGATTTGGTTCAGCTTGCAGGGGAGTTTTGAGGACAGAAACTCGGTTTCTTTTAGAGGAAACTTAAAAGCTCCACCCCTAACGTGCTCCCATGGGGACATCATTCCCCCAACCCATGGACAGGCTGCCCTGCCATAAGGCCCTTCATCGCGTACCTGCAGTGTCGTTACCCATGGAAAGTTCTGGTGTCCTCTGAGGTCCTGGAGCCCCCACTCCTTCTTTTACAGCCCAGCCCTATTTCCTTCTGCTATGGCATCTTCAGTCTCCTTAAGTGGACACGCCACCTGGGGCCCCAGGGAGACAACCTGGCCCATAACTCTTTGCATTAGAGGAGCAGAAGCTTCTGGAGCAGCAGGACAACCCCATGGCCACATCAGGAGGCTGCTAAGCTCATGGCTACCCCAGGTACAAGAGGACCTGTGAGCAAAATTACTGCACAAAATTGAAGATTTACACAGTGCTTTCGAAGTCCTGGGAGAGTAACTCTATTTCAGGGGCAGCACTGTGGAGCCGTGCTTCTTTGGGAGGCCTTGAGGAGACCTTTGAACATCCTACCAAGCCAGCTACTCATTTGGATTCAAGGCCCTCAGTCCCAAAGTCATTGTGGGAGAGTCCAAAGGAGTGAGAGTTGCTTCCTCTTCTACTACAACTTGCCTCTAAGTTCCCCCAAAATACCCAAAGGTACCATTTAACAAACCTTTTCCAACTCCCTCCATATTTACAAGGGAGGAAGTCACCTGGGAAAGTATCTGTCACTCAACATGGAAACGCAGTGCTCATGGCACGGTGAAAACGACTGCCCTTACAGCCTGCACCCGTCTCTCACACCAGTCACCAGTGCCTCTTGACAAACTGCTCATCCAAGATCTAATCTGCCCTTTGTATTTTGGCTCTTGTGTTACAAATTTTAGCACAGTTCATAAGAGTATTTTTTTCTAAACCTAATGCATGCCAAATATCTTCGGCATGAACATCATTCCTGCTGGGGCTATTTGCTGACGCTTCTTTTTAAAAATAGAGAAGTAGGTACAAGTTGATCAGGGACCAAACTGGACTTTAAACATGCTGAAAAAGCCAAGCTGGGTTAGAAACTAATTCTACTCTTAATTGACCATCTGAGCAAGCCAAGAAAAAAAAATTTCTTCCTAAGCTATTTGTAGATCCTTTGGATTTAAGTTTCCCTACAGGTGTCTTCCTCTGCTGCTATGTTTTGATGCCTGCATAAACACACAGAGGTTTGAGGTCATGCCCGTTCAGAAATCAGGTTATGCAATATAATTTAAAACTTGAAAAATAAGAGAGAAATGGGAATAAGAAGCTTAGGCCTGATGAAATCCAGGCATCTGGCAAAACAGAGTCTCCTCAGAGACTGCAGAGAAAAATGATGTAACAAAGATGACCTGAGAAACCTACAGTACAGGACAATGTTCACGACCTCTGTCAGTTTTATTGCTGAGGTCATTGCCTTGCTTCGTTGTCAGGCTGATAAGTGATGTGTTACAGCTTCACAAAGTGTACTGCAAATGCTAACAGCTGAGGAAGAGGGAAAGGCAACCACAACGGGGGTGATTTGTCACTGTTTCCATTGTAAATCCCTGCTACCAGAGCATCTAAAGTGACTTGTTTCTGTTCTCATGCTGCATTTAGAGAATCCCAACTAAGAAGGAAACAAGTTTTCTTCCAAACCAGAAATTCACTGGGTTTTTAGGGCTCCCTGTACGCTCTAGGATGAACGCAGTTAAACATCGAATGCCTTCCTCCACTGCTCCCAGCCTGACCAGTTTGTCTCAGGATGGGCGAGAACTGGTAGCAACCACCAGTCAAACAACTGACATCCAGAGCAATTTTCTTTTCCTATCTAACACTCCCCATGGGGCTTCCATAAAATCTCAGGCCAGACCTCTGGCATGCCACCGAAGCGCCCCAAAGGCACCACAAAGAGGGGGTACTTACTCCCAAAACTCCGTGACAGGAGAGGTGAAGTTAGTGGCATTCAGTGATATCCAGAGCGTTTTGTTCTTCCTGAGAGTGTCTTCCACGCAGGTCGGCGTGTTCCACTTCTGGTGGCAGTGCGCCCATGGCAGGACGCTCTGGAACGACTGGAACAGGTAGTAGAGTCCCCAGGCCAGGATCACGATGTAGTACACGTTCAGAAGGGACACAATCACTATGGAAGCATAACCAATTCCTGGCGAGAGGGGGAGAGAAAAGAAATACGCGCAGACGTGACAGCCACTTCTTGCTAGGGCGCCTTGTGATCTCATGGAGCTGGTGCTGTTCCCGCTGTATTGCGGACTTGTATCCTGCTCTACCACACCGCTGTTCGAAGCTCAACTCAACTGGATCACACATAAGCACAGACCTGCCACCATCTCTGACTAGCACAGGCACTCAGGGTTGAGTTTCTGGCTGTGGTTTGCTGACATCAGAGGGGAGGTCTGCAGGATGTCTACCCAATTTAACACTAACCTGGCTATTTCAAGTTTTATTAAAAGGAAATCAAGGCATCACGCTTTGCTTATTTGGGAGCTACTCCATCTCACATCTTAGGTGCCTACTTGGGCAACATCTTTCTCACCACACTGTCCCCCAAGCCAGCTTCCTTGGAGGCAGCTTGGCTGGGCAGTGCCTGCACCACTCATACTTATCAACTGGCTTGTCTCAGCCTATGTGCAAAAAAAAAAAGACAGTTCTTGAATGAGTTAAAAAGGAAAATTCCAAAGCTCTCAATGTGAAAGCTGCTGTTTCTGCCCCAGTTTCACTTGTGCAAAGGAAGCATGATATTTGTAGCTGTTATGGTTAATTAGATCAATGTTTAACTCTGCTATCAATATTTGACGATAAAAAAAGTTCCTTGTTTGTGTTTTAAAAGCAGGGTCATGGGCAGATAAGGGCGAGTCCTACACAACTTCGGGAGGTGGCAGAATGCTGTTCCGATGAAGGCTTTAATTAAATACCGCAACTGTTCTCCTGAGTCTGGTATCTCTCTCCTAGCTTGGCAGTTTAGCTCCACTGGCAGATTCATACTACGTCTTAATCAGAAGCAGTCACTATTTTTTTAAATACAAAATGAAAGGACTCTGAAAAGTCCCCTTTACTGAAAATCTTTTAGCTCCAAAAAGTTTACAAAGTTTGCCGTTTAGGAATAACAGGAAAAAAAAGAGATTTCCTTTAAAAACTTAGAGCAGTCTCTTACAAGAGGACGAAAAGCCTATGAGGTTCCCTTTAACATCACTCTGACAGCTATCCCAGCACCTGGGATACCTGCCTCATATTTTACAGTTTCAAACCTTATTGCAGGAGGAGTCTTTATCACCAGAGATTATTTTTATGCCAGGTGAAAACAAGCAGAGCAAGTGCTATTTATTCTGTGCAGCTGCATTTCATTCAGGATATACAGCTAGTCACATTATTAGAGCTACAATTTCTCTTTATGGATGCCTGGGAGATTGCTATTTAAACAAGGAACATTCCTTCCTCCTCCTTCTCAAAAAAAAAAAGGCTTCATAAAAGTGGGAGGAGGAGGAAGAAAATGGAGCTAAAGCAGCATGATTACCTCAACTTCAGCAGAGTTCTAAGTATTAGGTGGGAGGGTGAGCCACGGAGAAAGCCCTCACTTCTGCTTGGGGTGACATAAGGGGAGAGAGATGCCTGGAACAGCAACGGTGGCAGAGCTAGAGACACGTCAGCGTGAAGTGCCCACTCTTTCCAAATGAGATTTGAAGAGTGATGCTCTGTTTAGTGTAATTATTTCAAATGATTCTGCCTGTGCTGTCGAGCTGTAAAGGGTAATCTATACACAAGATAGGCAACCTCAGTAGTTTTTCTAACCTGTCTTTCATTTTTCATTCTAGTTAACTTCCAGAGCAGCATTTCTATAATTCCTGTAAGCAGTGAGAGATTCTTCATTCGCTGGCAAAGGCCCTTCAATAACATCAGATCAACATGCCTGTTTGCCAGGACCTGCTCAGTTATGATGAAAGTCCCGTTCCTGAATCCTACCAAAAAATGCTGTCCAGGTTTTGGCTCTATCAGTAACAGGGATGATGCCAATGATAAGCTTTCACATGGCAGACCAGATTATTTGATTTCCAGACCAGAATAATATTTTGAAGATGCTTTCACTAAGGTCATCTAGCCTTCCAAGACAACACTTTCTCCGATACCTGTGAACAAAATGTGCAATTGTCTTTTTAAGGCATAATATGCAATTTCTTTCTTGCTTATCGGCAGTTCTGCCAGTTAACAAGATGATAGCATCAAAATCAATACCTTTATTTGTCCTTCAGACTCTCTGACTTCTACCTTTCCAGGAACCAATATCATACCCTCAATTACTACAGCAAATAGCTGAATTAATGGACATGAGGGGAATAGTGTTGCTGCATATGGTTTACAGAGGTGTCTTTAAGCAGTAAAGCACAACAAGATGTACTAACCAGTGAAAATAGGGCAGATCTTTTCCCAGCATGTAATTCCACCTTCAGAGGTATACTGTCCTAGCACCACCTCCAGGAAAAACACGGGAAGACCTCCCCCAAACAGGAAAATGAAATAAGGTATAAGAAATGCACCTGTTGAGAAAATACAATAGTACAAAATTGAGATGAAGTGAAACTTAAACAAGATCGTCTAAAAAGTGGTAACAGGCATATATAAACAAAGCAGCATATTTGATACTTTAATATCAGTATACAATAATCTTATTCTGGGGTATTTTTGCTCATATTCTCTGCAAGGGGAATGGGTATACACAGCTGGAAAGGGCATTTTCTTACCTTTTTAAAGTGAAAATCTGCAATAACGATGGGGTTAGGCACACAACAGTTTCACGTGGCTCAAAATGCCCTTATTCTGAAATCCACTGGTCTGAAATCCTACTGGTCTATATTAATAGCATATCTTTTGGTTAAAACTCAGACTCAATTGTAGCAGAAGTAAAAGAGCAGAAAAGGTTCAGTAGTATAAAATTTTAAATTGCTGTTGTTTTTCCCTAATTAAGTTTTAACAAGAACTATTAAGTAATAAAACAATCTCTCCTGAAGACTGGTGAAGAAGGCAGAAAACAGATGTGTGAATATTCTTTTTAAAAATTGGATGAAGGCACTGAAAAATAGTAAGCATAAGGCAGACAGATTGATTCATGAGAATGAAATAAAGAAATACTCACCTCCGCCATTTTTGTAGCAGAGATACGGAAACCGCCAGACATTGCCTAAACCAATAAATCCACCAGCCACGGACAGCAGAAAGTCAATCTTGCTCGCCCACTTCTCCCGCTGGGGTGGCTTTCCTTCTGCCTCATCCTCAGGCCGTGTCCCCGGGCTCTTGCCGGGGGAAGGTTTGAGGATGTCCTTGTGGAAATCTTTCAAGCACTGAAGCTTTTCCTTTGTTGCCATATTTCTGCTTTCTACATAAAAAAAAAAACAACATACCCTGGGTTTATTAAACAGTCTTTACTGGTAGAGCTCTCTAACACTGCAAGAACTGTTTAACCAAACTCATTCCATAAAAAACAGTGCTGTTTATCAAGCTGAGATATGAAAATACATCTGCTGCCTTCACTGACCGGGAGAGACAAACCACCCCTGGACTCTGTGGTCACCTCTTTGCGGCCAGTGCAATGTAGGGGATAGCAAAGGTTTGACACCTCTGCCTACCTGCTGGCTGCAGACAAAAGGCGTATAAAGACTGCACACTGCATCGGCATCAGCAAATGGTGTTACTGAGCAAGTGTCATGCCCATAATGAGGTACAAATCACTGCATCTGATTTCTTCTCAAACATTTAAGTGAAATACAGCAGAATAGTAAATCTCACCTTTCCAGATAAAACCCATTCCTCTATTTCCCAATAACCTGAACCATCCTGTATCATTTATTGCCTGCAATTTCCTCTCCCTGAAGTATTATAAAGCTTTCACAAAACTGTACATTCATAAAAACTGGAATGGAAAGTCATTTCTTCTAATCAGCCTGCAGGAACTGAAGGAATCTTTTCAGTTTACTCCATTTTCATAACTGCACTGTTTTCCCTTGACATCAATAAAGGGACAAAAATAAACCTTTGTATTCAATTATTGTCTTATACGCACCTATGCAATTGAACAGTTTGCCAAGAATGACGGCTCCTTAGTTAATTAAAAAGTCAGTGGCATGAGTCACCTGATACAAAACCCAGAGCATACTAAATCATAGCTGGTTTTATAATTTTTATATATAATTTATGATGTTCAAAAATCATAGATTGTGTAAAAATAATAACAGAAAGAATTACTCTAACAAGTGCCTTTTTATCCAGGATTTCCTAATGAAAACAATTTAGGAATAACTTGTAGCTTTTATGTTAACTCAGATCTCAGGCATATGAGGCCAATTCATTCCCCACATAACTCAAGTTGACTTTAGCTGGACCTGACCAGTTATTTTTGCATAGTGTTTTGATACTGAAAAGCACGCGAAATTTTCACCAGAACCAGGCAAACCAGCAAGTTTATTCCAGACCACAACCATTCCCTGCTTGTACATGTCATTATAGGTGCACAGTCATAAAAAAATCATGCTACAGATTATCCCATTTGATAGCTGCAAGCCTCTCTCGTACCTGCTTGCTGGTTTTGATCTCTAACCTGATTTAGCTTGTGGCAGTGACCTGAAACCTGAGTTGACATTAGCTCTGCAGGAAGTTTTGAATCCGAACATGATTTTGAGATAGATATGCATCACTGTACCCGTAAATCTTTCCATCCATCACGGAAAGTTTCAGAAGGCTAACATTTTCACAGACCACAGCAGCTTGATATTCGCCCCACTGACATATTGGTGGCCTTTGCAAAGCAGGTATTGCAACAGCAGTCGCCTATCAGGCCATGATCTAAAAAGGGACTTTAATCTTCACAATGCTAATCATTATGACTTTCTACTGTTTTTTAAAAAAGGCCACTGCTGACTGCACAGAGGTGATATGAGCAACTGCAATACCTCCTGGTCAACAGCAGAGAGAGCTCACAAAAGGAGAAAGTTAATCACAGGGCGCTGGATCATCACCACCCACTGTAGGGATATGAGGGCAGGACATATGTTCCTCTAAAATATCTCCTATTGGTTGCTGTTAGAGACACGGTATGAGACAAAGTAGTGTAGTAACTGAATAAAAATGGTAGGGCCAGCTCTGTAACAGCCTTTAGGCACCTAGTTGCTTTGGGGGATTAATTCACAATAGCTAACTTGTTTTCCTAGTATCGTGCATGGAGATTAATGGAGGTGCCTCCAAGAGGGATTCACAGTAGCCTTAACCTCCCTGGGACATCTGCATCTCACTCCAAGCCCCAAACAGGTACCACCCTGCATCATCCCCTGGAGTCTTCTCTTGAGGGAGAAAAAAAAGTAAGTAGGTACAACCGCTTTTCTTCAAAGAGGTACCTACAAGGTGGCTGATGTCTTGCTCTCACTGCAACAGCAACCAGGCATGGAGAAAGCCCAATTTCACTTTCTTTTGCTATTTGTGCTGCTTGAATACCTATCTTTCATCTTGCAGGAGAATATCATAACCATCAGGCAACAGGCTATTCTGGGTTGAGGAATGGGGGGCATTCGGACCATCTCTCATGGAAGCTGTTCTTCACAGGGGGTATTGAAACACTCATCAACAGAGGAAGAAAGTATGCAAAAGAGAGAGTAACTCACACCTAGTGTTTAGGGTACGCTCCTGTTTTTCAGACAATTTTTTTGTGAACTGCTGGGACAGCCATAAACCTGCTTAACAGGGCAGAGAGATATAGAGATTTATAGATCCCTGCAGGATTAAGGTTTGAAACAGGAGCTAACTGCTTAACTGGGGACTGATACTGGAAATGCTCCGAAACAGAACACCGGGCACATGGGCTACCTTTATGTCAAAAAACCGAGGGGACCTACAGACATTAGCCACCTCCGAGATTAAAAACTCTTCCAGGATTGCAATTTTTTGCAATCTACTTTTATTTTCTGACACAGAGTTCTTAATTTTTCTGCCAGCTCTAATCTTCTTGCCTGCGGATTTACTTTGACCGAGGTCTCACTCAGTTCTACCCAGAGTTTGCAAGCCTGACCAATTGATTGCATTCTGTAAACCCTAACTCTCCCTGGGACAAGGTGATCACCCTGTGGTTTATCCTAGTTACCCGCATACAAAGTGTGAAACGGTGCCTTTTCAGACTCCTACTTCGTAACTGCGTGGGACTGCATTTTAAAAAGGGATTTCTAATTTGTCTTAAGACACCCCAAATTAATGGCCATGCATGAAAACCTAATTACTGAGTATAAATTTTGTTTCAGCCTTAGCTGGAGTGTTTAGATGGATTGTGATCTTTCCCTTAGCCCACAAATGACAAATCCTCAAGGTCACGCTTGCTTTTGGGGTGGGCGTTTCACTGTATGGGTGCCAGGAGATGGACCACCACAACTTTGTTGCAAGTCACCAGCTCTCGCTAGTGGGGCACAGTACAGCACCTATCCAATGCCTGCACAAAATTAGTAACAGCCCAGTTTTACTGTGTATCTCTTATCTAGTCTTGCTAAAATCCCAATTGTGTTTCGAGGGCCGGCAGCTGTGGCTGGCAGGCACGTACCGTCGACCAGTACCATAGGAATTGACGCTAAGCGGCCACCTGGGACTGCGATCCCAGCCCATGTCACGTTCAAGGGATGTCGGATTTATCCCCCTTTGCTGCCAACCATTGGTGTCCACCCAGCCATTCCCAATTACAGGAACTGTCTACAAAGGCTGCAAGGGTGGGGGGTACGGGCGATTCTCCTTGGCGAAGAAAAGCCAAGAAAATCAAGTTTGTTTAGTGAAAGGCATTGTCTTTTTCCTTAATGGGGTTGGAGTTTCATTTCCTTTAGTTATGTCCCACTGGGTGAGGTTAAAATGGCTCTTAGGGGAAATAGTCTGACAGAGATGCTGAAACAATATGTTGTCACCGCCCAGGTCAGAACCAGAGAATAATAGGTTATTTTTACTGTATCACTTAGTGGGGATGGTATCCGAGATCTAAGTCCATCTGATCCCCCCAAGGAAATATATTGTAAGAAAATGCTCTTACAACCACATAGTCCAAAAGGAGCGATCCAAGTCTGAGGCATATGTCTGCCTCCCGGAGACACATGTCTGCCTTCCAGGAGCCACATCTGCCTGTGAGAGTACCCCGTCCAGGAAGCTTCGGATGGCCCCAGGAAGCTCTGGCTTCATCTGATGAACTTAATACAGATAAATAAAAAGCAGCAAAGCCTGCCGTTCACAGTGTGCTACTAGGTTGAGTCCAGCCAAATAGCTAGAGCCTGATCTGAAAGCAAGGGGAGAAAGGATCCAGACTGGGCCAGGCCCAGGATCTGCTCTCATGTACACTGGTACAAACCCTAATTAACTCAGGATGAAGTTATCGATTGTCAAATTGATGCTGGTAAAACGTGGAAAAATAGAACAAGGGAGCAAGCACGGGCACTTTGAGCTTCTCAAGCATCTGCTCCCTGGTGCAGCCAGGAGCACCTCAAGGGCTCCTCTCCTTCTGCAGGAGAACCGCACATCTGTCGCTTGCGCCTGGTGCACAAATTTCCTCATGTGAAATACCCCTGCAATAACCCAGGCTCTCTTGCTGCCCCCTGTGACTGATTAGTCTTTGGTGCACAGCTGAAAATACCAAAAGATTAGCCATAAGCAGAGCGCTTTCGCAGCCAACCCCGCTTGGGCCATCTACTGTGCTACAGCTATCGTATCTTTGCACGTACAGCCTGCACCTCAGATAACCCATGCCCTTTAAAAAATACTGGCATTGAAATGTAATCCTTCATAACACGCAAAAAATGAGGGGTAGGGGACGGGGGATCAGACAATGAGAGATGCAGATGGGGGAAGGCCACCAGCGTGGACAGGACCTGCTGGCTGTCAGAACAGACAACTCACACAACTGCTGAACCACTGACTTCTTTTGACAGACAACC
The DNA here is from genome assembly GCF_018139145.2 of Gymnogyps californianus. Lineage (NCBI taxonomy): Eukaryota > Metazoa > Chordata > Aves > Accipitriformes > Cathartidae > Gymnogyps > Gymnogyps californianus. The sequence continues at coordinate 11,708,629 of NC_059483.1, forward strand.
CATGGATTACACATCTGAAAATACACTGTTCAATTTCTGCTTTGGGATTACAGTAATGATCCGCTCCAAGCTTCTTATAGCCAGAGACAGGCGACCAATGCCGGGTAACACCTTCCAGGAGGAGCCCTGAGGACAGATTCATCATGGATGCTACCTCACTTAATAATCTTTAAAAATCAAGTCTTCAAAACAACGGTTTTCCAAATACTGATGGAAACACGAAAATCAAAGTCTGCCTGTACACACAGATATGTATTTGTAAATATTTACGCATGCTAAAATGCATGCCCTGCCTTGCGTCTGAAGATCAGAAACCACAGCAGAAGAGCTACTTCTTTTTTGGTCAACGCATATAAACTTTGAATAGGGATCTGACATACTGAATTGGCGACTAGAATCGTAACTGAACATTTGTTTCCTAGCTCCTTCTTCCGTTAGAAAACTAAAAGCAAAGTATGTACTCAGAGTGTCTCTGACCTTGATGGCAATGCTGCCTGAGGAATGACTGTTCAGCTGTACTGCTGATTTTCTGGACTATTTTTGCAGCGTGATGTGTACCACCACTACTTTTGCTTTCAAGGACCCTTTTCTACTAAGTTCAGCCTGTGCAGACTGTATGTCTTGAGCTTCTTAGTGCTCTCCCTTCCTCTTCTGTCTCAATTGCTTTTGAAAGACATCTGTTTATCACATTATAATTAATTTTTCTAAGCCTACTTAAACTTACTGCCTCTTTAGACATTACCATCTCTCTTATTTTTCTGCCATTTTTTTCTTTTGTATCTTGGAAATCGAAGTCAACCTCCCTTAAAAAATTGAGCATTCCTAGGTCTGCCAACCTGTTTGTGGGTTGCTTCTTTTTTTAATTATTATTATTTTATATTCATATTCATGAATATTTCAGAATTAGCTGCCCTGATTGCTGGATCAGAGCTGCTCTTCAAATAAGCAGCTTCCACTCTCATTGAGAGCAATGGAAAAGCTGCTATTGATTTCAACAGTAGTAGGATCAGGTCCCAAATAAAACTGCATTTATTATGTTTGGCTCATTTCCTAGGATTACTTGGAACCTTGAAAGCTGTAATTCTTGATGTTGACAGCTTTCCCTCCCTCCCGGAGCAGTGTGGTTAAGCCAATCAATACATGATTAAAATAAACAGCCCCTTGATCAAACTTACGGCTTTAGTGCAAGTCTTTCTGATCTGCAGAAGAGAAAGCCTTTATGTTTGGCAGCCCTTGAGGCCACCACACCAGTATCCCAAGAGCACCTGACTCCATTTATTGTCCTTAACTCATATCCAAGTTCTTTCTGCTTCATTGAACAAGATACCTAGATTTCTGAAAAATAATACCGCTCCCTTTATTGCACACACTGCCTCTCTTAAAAACGCCTCTGAAAAATTCCCTGAACTACATCTCACTGTTCTCTTTGTCTTTAATGGACTCCTCTTTTTCTTATTACTTTTCCCTGGATATGGGTAGTTACTGAAACATCTGTCCATTTGTCCTTTCTTCTTTCTCAGTTTTCCCTCCAACTTTCACCATCTCCCTTCTCACTTCTTCATCGTTTCCTTTTCTTTCACTATGACACTTTTTTTTAGTCTTCTAAGATTGACTGCTTCTGAAAATTTTCTAGGAGCAAAATGCACTCCTTTACAAAGCTGAAGTCTATTCTGAAAGGAAAGCCCAGGGCTTAATGTAATTTCTTTTTCATCAGTTGTGGTCTGGACAAAAGGTATCTTTTTTCCCCCACATGCTTTTTTCTCGCTGGTGTTTCCATTCATGCTCTTCAAATGCTTCAAATAGGTACCGTGTGACAGCACAGAGCTGTTACAAAATCCTGCATCTTTGCTCAGATTTCAGCAGCAGAAAATCTGCAGTCATGTAATACTCTAGATGCTCATTTTGTTCTACTTATTTATGTGAAAGAACAAAGCAGTTACAACTAAACGCAGAACAGGAGGAAATTAGAAACTCCTTTCCTGTTGTGTGAGGTGGAAAGGAGAACGAATATCCACAAACTCCAATGGGTTTCAGAGGGAACATGACCCTGACCCTAAACACAGGGGCTGAAGTGAAGATTATGCTTCCCAGCCTCAGAGGGATGGAGCCTGATTCCCCGGGGAGATGGCCCAGAGCAGCCCTGGCCACCGCAGCGGTCAGCGAGGAAGACCATGGGATGCAGCTAAGCAGAGGACTGGCACACTGCGTCACACTGGTTACGATTCCATCCTACTGAAATCCTCTGTGGGCACAGTGTCTCCCGTATCTCAGTGAGAAACCAAGCGTCCTGCACCGTAGAGCCGTGGTCCTCCTGCTCTGTCCCCTCCTCGAAGAAGAAAGCCCAAGAGCAACTCTTGCAAAGAGGACCACAGGGAAGGAGAGTGTGAAAGCAAGGGTTGGCAGAGGCAGGGAGAATGAAGGGAAACTGCTCATCCCTTGTACACCTTACTGGTAATTATGCGTGGGAGAACATTCAGTTAACATTTGATTTTGTTCACGTGAAGCCAACTGCTGACCTAATTTAATGCCTCCGGGTGTGCCAGCTAACAGCCTCCTGACCGTCAATAGGCTGGAAAGAAGCACAAGCTCCCCGCTGCCTTCCCTGCACACTCCTTCTGCTGTACCAGCTCTCCCACTGTGAAAGTGAAAAAATATTAATTCACTGGGTGACACCACCTCTCACGGCCGTCTTTAAGAGAGGGCCCTTAACAAAATGCAGGAGTATATCCAAGTGGTGTGGCAAGGTGATGGCTTTCCAAGCGAGATGGGCATTGTCGAAGAAGATTCAACGAGCTGTGCACATCCTCGACTCTTCAGCCACCTTATATCCTGCAGTTATACAACTTTTGACCAAAGGAACAAGCATTTTCATATTTTGTTTTCAATTCTGAAGGTCTGCTGTTGAGTAGATTGCAATTCTTTAGTAAGTCTTGGTGTCAGTTAAACTAGTTCTACTGCCACAAATAAACCACATCAAAATCTACAAGGGATGTCCCTCATCCTGCTATAAAGAAGGCAAAAACCTTAGAGCCCACAAAGCTTATGAACTTGAATAGTCAGTGGTGTGTACTGTGCCTATTGAATTTTTTGCATGTGATTAATAACGTATCGATTCTATGGGACACATCTGCAAGGCACTTACAATGCATGTTAATGTCAGACAGCAATCTCCGTGCTACGATAACCGAGCAGTGCCCCAGTGCAGGGAAGAGAAACAATGAAGTAGCCATTTAGAGAAGCAAACGTGCAATAAAATATACAAATGCATTATTTCAAAGTAATTTTTTCTTGGGGATAAATCATTCAACCCTCACCTGTTTTTTTCAACTAATTCTAAATTTAGCCTTAAATTTACTGAGTTTACCAATGGTCGTGCTCAGGGCTTTCTCGTAATTGAAGATTACTGTACTTTTTCAGTATGTTTTCCAACTAAGTAAAAACCAGATATATGTATAAGATTACATGTTTTTGGAAAAACAAGCGGCGTTTTCCATACCCACTAATGGTTTTGATCAGCTTTGTAACCAGGCTGTTGCCATACCTGCCTAGGCCACCTCCACACAAAGATGGAGTTGTGTTTTTATTGCCTCTATCCATTCATCTTAACTTAAACAACAACTGAGGACAGATTTCTATCCCACCTGTGGCAGCTGTTTAAACATGTCATACAGTACCTTATTGCCACAAATCTAGATCCCAACACCATCGGTGGAGGAGAACAATCCTTTCTTCTTTGCTCCCGTGCCCCATCTGCATAACACCTGATGTTTTTTCTAGAATACATTAATGGCGGAAGAGTTGTGCAACACGGCACCGTGGGTGGAAAACAGCCAGCCAATTTGTACCAGGAAAACAGCTATTACACGCACGCAATCAGCAGTGTTAGCCCCATTACAGGGCTATAAAGTCTGAGAAGGTTACAAAGCCCTGAGGACAGAGCCATGAGCTCTAAAACTTAATGATAAGAGTGAGCTACTTTTGATTTCAGTCTTGACTTCTCCTCCATGCTGGCAGTAATTATCAGCAAAAATATGATTCAGTGACAGAAATGAGCTGTAGACTTTTAAGATGTGGAGCTAAGGTGGAGCAACGACCCTTGCCGCCGAACCGCTGTACTCGGGTGACTACAGTGCTCGGCCAGGGCACCACTGCTCACAGGCCTTCAGCCATCACAGATTTCCTAAGCACCCTGAGGTTTAATTTACTGTTGTTGTTTTCTTTCCTTCACGGAAAAAAATGGAACAGAAATTTTAAGCATATGAAGTTTCACACAGGAAATGAAATTGAAACTACTGATACTGCAGAGCAAAACAGAGCGCGGGGGGGTTGTGCAGAGGATATGCTAAAAGAAGAAGTGGCAAAGTTGATGAACAAGCTCACAGAGAGCGCAACTTTACAAAACAGGTTGGTGAACTGTAGACTTTCACGCACACACACACAAAAGCGAAGCTGTGTAGACACTATGGTATTTATTTGCTTTCACACAGCTGGTGCCAGGTGCTGGCTTGCACGGCTGGACACTGGCATGTTTTGTTTAATCCCAGAAGAGCCTTGGCTCACTCTCCAGCTGCAGCTCCGTCCTCTGAGCCTCCACAGCCAGCCAGAGCCACTCACCGTGCTCCTGAAGGGCATTTCAGAAGGAATACCGCTATGTCCTACAGGCCTACCAGGGGGCATTGTTTGATCAAAAATCACAAATTTTTGATCACTACCCATCTGTTTTGAAGGTCTGAGTTGGAAGTAAAACCTTTGGTATTGACCACTAAACCAATATGCTTTTAAATAACACATGATTCAGGCCAATTCCCAATCAGAGGTGTATTTTCAGTTCACTTTTGCCACAGACCTCTGACATCAGCTCTCATATACGGAGAGCTGCGCTCTTTTTTATGTCAAGAGATATGAAAACCAAACAGCGCCAGAACAAATACTTCACTTCTCCAAGGAAACTAACATATAAACCACTTCTGCATACCACGGTCTGCAAAGTGCAGAGCACACACCAAGCACAAACAAAACCCTGATCCCACACGCTTCTTGGACAAAAGCCCCACTGAATTCACCCTGGAATTGCTGCCTCCAAAGGGAATTTCATAAGAGCAAGGCTGACTCCACTACAAGAAACAAGTATCTGCAGTCCCACCTTTATACCAGTGTCAATCCCACAGGCTGCAGGTACTTGCTTTTCTGTTGGCTTTTGCAGGTAAGCATCCCCAAATATAGCATGACAATATATGAACGGCATGAGTATTTTTCTCCATCTCTTATCTTTTCAAACAAACCCCAGCTGATGGGTTTCATTGTAGGTTGCTTTTATAGTCCTAGCTTGACTACTGTAAACTTAACCTACTCCTGTTGACCAGTTCAGAGACGCAGTTCATATAGCTGAACAGTTGAGAATCTTTCTTAGTGCAATTTCATCTTAGCGAACATGCTTACACTAGATACCAATGTGGCACATTAACCTTTAATATCCAAAGCTGTTTTCATCATGACTACAATTGTTTTTCATATTTTTTTTTCGTGTGAAAAAGCTAATTACAGGCAGGTGGGAAACTGTTTGAAGTTCCACCATAAATGATGGGTACGTGACAAACAGCTGAGAAGATAGATAGACAGCCAGCCATAAAAACACCCCATATGTAAACTAATGGCAGAAAGCGAAAGAACTTCCTTTGGTTTACTTTTCTGGATTTTTGTAAGGAAGTGACATATGTACAAGAGCTACATGAACTTCTGATAGTTTTGCAGAAGGAGAGACCTAGGTGATTCAAAGTCAGATGTATTGCTTTAAATGCCTCATGTGAATATTATCTATTAAATTTGACTTGTAATCTACAGCTTGTGTACTGCAGGAAGAGTGGAGGAGAAGGGACCTTCAACCCTACTAAGCAACAGTACCTTCTGCTACTATATTCCCCCTACATGGCACAACACCTTTTTCACATTTGAAAGAGCAACGCTCTACATCATTTAAGGAGGATCTGTAGGAGGAGAATTGGTGTGGTTACAGAAGAGGGTGGGCAGCAATCACTAGAAAATGTACAGGAAAGCAAGTCCGTCCTGTTAAATCTTGATTTTAGAATCTTGCCTTGCATAACAAGGGACAAAAAAGGCTTTTGGTTGCTCATATTTAGTCTTTCCTCAATCCACTACAGTACCCCATTTGTAAACTTCACTTTTGACAGAGCCTGATGGGAAATAAGGTGTTTGCATAAGCAATATACTTCTTACTGATAAAGGAGAGATATGGAGAAAAATCACCTTATCTTGGCAGACTTGAAAGAGCAATCCTATAAAACTATTCCCATATTTCTTTTTCCTAGCAATTGGGAGTTTCTTACTTTTTTTTTATAATAGCTAAATCATCGTTGAAAATTCCCTAGACTGACATGGTGAATCTCAGCGTGGTTTTGCTTTCTTTCAGCAGAATTAAAATAACATTATTCTGACAAAGGCCGTTTTTGGCTAGCATATGGGCCAACCCATGAAAATTTGCTACCCTATAGAGCTCGCAGACGCCCCTCTGCACGTTTGAAGCTCTTTGGCAGACAGCTGCAGGGCTGGGAAGGCGTTTAGCTGAGGAGCAGATGCTCTGTGCAGCATTAACTCCCTCACGTGGTTACAGCCGCATGAGGAAACCAGCGTGTAACGGCAGAGTGAGGGCAGTTGGTGACTCGCTAAATCCTAAATACCCCACAGCTCTCTTCAAGGCTGCTAGAGAATGGGATTTGTAACTGAAAGGGAAAAAAGGTGATCTTTACTTTTTAAATACTTATCGTCCTGATGTAATTATGCATCAAACTCTTCAGCTGATAACTTCAATTGACACTTAATGAAGATTTGAAGAGATCTCAAGTGAAATCCTGGTAAAAATTCCAACTAATTTCCAAGGTACCCAAATTTCCCCTACTAATCTCATCTGAGGTTACCATTTACATCTTGATTTCGATCCCATGTGAATAAAACCACTGTAACTTCATTGACCTTCCGGAGGTCGTGCCTGTTCTATGCTGGTATGAGAGTGACTCCAACGGGGAGCAAGGAGTTAGTGACGCACACAGCACCACGGCTGAATCAGAACGGGAACTGGGTATTAAACAGAACCCTAAAATAATTTAGGTTAGAAGGGACTTCTGGAGGTCACATAGCCCAGCTTCTTGCTCAAAGAAGGGCCAACATCAAAATCAGACTGGGTTGGTGATGGCCTTATCTGGTCAATGTCTGAAAACCTCCAAGAGTGGAGACTACAATCTCTGTGCAACCCGTCCCACTGCTTCGCTCCTCTCAGGGTGAATATTTTTTCCTTATAACCAATCTGAATTTCCCTATTGGACAAAGAAAGAAGATGAGCAGGAAAAGGGAGAGGAAGATTAACACAAAATGACAAGACAATGCCGAATGGAAGGCTCAATCTTCATATTCTGATACTGCACGCATACAATACAAGCAGTTGGAAAGAAAAAAATACAGAGGGTGTGTGCGGTGAGTGACAAATGGGTAAGCTCCAGGTTAAGTACAAAATAAGCAACAGTCCCTGGTGGCAGCATATCAGACGATACTCATTTTATTGTCAGAGTAAAAACATATTCCCTTAAGAAAACCAAACAAAAAACCCTACTGAATGTTACAATGCATGCCAAGCAATTATTGCTTTCCACAATGTGTCCTGTGACTCACTGTGCCACAATAAATTGGCATATGGTGCTCATTCAGGGTATATAACTCACACATTTGCAATAGCTCTAAAGAGCTAATAGTTACTTGGACTGTAGTTAATTTGGGGGGGGTTTAATTTCCCCATGGCAATGCAATAAATGTCATGCTTATTATTGTATTATTATTATTATTATTATTATTAAAAAAATGTTTTTAGTGGCAGGCAAGTGTCATTAACGCCTGAAATCTCTTGTATGCTAGGGAAATCAATTCAGACAACCTCTGGCATGCGAAAGCGCATAAATAATTGGTAAATACTACCTGTGGTCTTCTGGGTCCAGATTTGCCTGATGCCAAGAGCAATCAACTCCTTTTTGGCTGCAAAGGATAGGAGGGCACTCAATACGTTGCAGAAGGCACTCAGTACCTGGCAAAAAGCAAGCTTTCTGTGTGCCAGCACCCCATGAAAGCACATATGACAGAAATGGTTCTCTTCTCTTATGAGGGAAGGTAATCTCCCAGAGAAACACAGAGCCAGCTCTCTGTAAGGTGTCGAATACTCTCCCTGCCTGGGCAGGGTGCACCTCCTATGCTTACCCCGCTTAAAAAACAGCTCTAACTCTCTTTATCAAAGGAGAAAAAAAAAAAAAGAAAACATTTGTCTTTCAGTGAGTCTGCCCAAGAGCAGGAGTAGACTGGAAATCCAGTTTTTATCATTAATAAGACATCAGAGATGCTTAAAAGCAGGGATCGAGCAGCGGCAGAAGAAACTGTGTACGATTACAAGAAAATTCTTCTCCCGTAATCAAGATTATGCAAATGAGCCCGGGCTACACCATGACTTGTGAGTACCACCAAGAGACTATGGCTTCAGAGTGCTAATGGAGCTTCCCGTCATACCGAGATGATTTAATGGGGGGAAAATCCTATACAGACAAGTTCTATGTAACACTTGTATACATTTGAAATAAGTCCACTGAAGCCAGTGCTATTCATCAGCAAAAGCGGATCAGTAAGACAGAAGTGGACCACTGGGATTTTGCCCTCGTAAGGACTCAGAGCTACAGCAGAAGTGCCACTGGTTTGACCCCAAGGGGGTCTGACTTTGATCCTGTTTATATAATGATAAAGCAATAGCAATGCTACTGGAATCAACAAAGCTATGCCGGAGTAAATCAGTTGAGAATTAGATCCTGAATTTGTATGTCTTTGCAGCTAATTTCACAGGTATTAAAAAACACTAATGTCTCAAAATGTGACTTGGAAAAACATAAATAAACATCTCAACCTACAGCTCTATTGCTCCCTGATCCCCGAGGAGGCAATTATTCCCTCAGTGATGTTCTGCATAGGCCAAATACAATGATTGCCAATACAAATATTTTGCTCCTGGGTTTTTGCTTTATAAAATGTAAATTTGGACTGCGTGGCCTCAGGTGTTTTCTTCAGTGCTTAACACAACAGGTTCCAAATGGTGACCGGGGAATACAGCCATGACCTTAGCATGAACAGCAATGCTGAATAACGACCTGCTCTGCCTATTTCCTCACCTAGAATCTCCTGAACTATTTAATTGTGTGGAAGACAGTTGAAATTGTGCCCGAATTAAGACTGCCAGGGTCTGACCTGCGCTCTTTTACTGTTATTCTCTAGAGTCTTTACTACTGCTCACAAAATATTCTTCTTCTCCTCAGAAATATCTCTGATTTATTAACATCTTCGTTGCATCTTGCTTACCTACCTTCCTCGAGGAATGTACTTGAGAAAGTGCAAAAGTACATAAAAATTAAGTATAGCTCAGACCTTTTTCCAATCAAAAGTGGTATTCATCTATGCAGAAATGTCAAAGTCTTCATTTCACCCAAGGAGATAAAACCAGCATTTAGGTAATAACCACCTTCTCCTCAATGCAAAGACCCTCCCTCCAGAGAAGGAAATGCTGCCTTTGTCCAGATCCCATACGCTTGTTCTCTTGTTGGTTAATTCATGACAGTGTTAGCTAGATTTTCATTATAGGGTATTATTTGTAGCTGCTGTTTTCATGAAGCAGCCATAATAAACAAGTGAGATTTATGTTCCTTTTTAAATTTCTTGAAATAATTAGGGTTGTTAAATTTAGACTCTGAAAGAACCTACCGATTTCTCTATTTTTCTTAGTAAATATGGAAGCTACAAAGTGATCTGCCACCACCACTCAGGCTTGGGCCAGAACAGTATGCACTCCATATACTATCCAAAATGTGTTTTGAATGAGGAAATCATCTAAGTAAGTTTTCCGAACAATCTTTTAAAAGTAAACGACGGTTGTGCTGAATTGTTTTAAACAACTGCACCGTGTGTTATTCTTCTCCAGCCTAAACTCAGAAAGGACTTCTTTTTATTCCTGTTCTGGTCTATACAGGTGCAAATGGGCACCCTGGATCTGGATCACGCTGGTAAGCTCAGTGGAAAGTAGGACCAAAACTGAGAGTCAGACCCAGATCAGATTTTTGCAGCTTACTTCCTAGCTCGACAATTAATACTGCATCCAACTATTATAAAAGCCCTGACCCATGTCAGGCATTGAAATATCAAACTCAGAGCTTGTGGTTTACTCCCATCTCTGTATCATTTACTTCTTCCACTCATTCCCCCTCAACCACAGCTTGCTGTATTGACGATCCAGATGATACTCATTTAGAATAAGTAAACACGATGCCCTCCCCAACCCAATTTAGCCATTTCACAGCTACTGCTGCATTTCAGAGCCTGATCCAACAAACCTGCTTCACAACAGCACCGAACAAACATCCTCTAAAAAGCTTTTCACTCATAGGTGGGGTTTTTTTGTTTGTTTGGTCAGTCTTGTGATTCATCACCCTTACAATATTTTTCTCGGTGAGGGTACCACCATCCCAGCAGGCCAGGTTTCCTCAGCGCCATGGGAAAGACAAGATGAAATACCAGAGGCCATGACAGAACTAAGCCTTAATGATTCTACAAGAGGGGACTGATGTTGAGCAGATGTTCAGCTGACAACCCCAGAAGAGGTGAGGAAAAGATGATCTGCTGTGGGAAAGACCACATTGTGCCATGCATAGAAGGGATACAGCAACAATATACTAACTGTATAATGAGAAAAGGTACAAAATGAAAACAAGGAGAAGGCTAAGCCTATCAGCTTTTACATTATGAACTTTTATAACTAGAGGAAGGAAAAGTTAGGGAAGGTATGCAAACAAGTATGGTGGAGCTGGGAAAGGAGTCTGGAGTAATGTGCAGAAGACAGTTGCAATAGGTATAAAAATACAAAATTGTAAGTACTTCTTTGCTCTATATATGATAAAACAGTAACAACTTCTACGTAAATGATAAAATCCCAGGGCATTAAAATAAATACATAGGCATACTGTCTTAAATCATTCCTGGGTAAAATAAGTAAGTGGCATGCAATGGGATGGGGATTTAGTGTAGGAAGTATAAAGCCCTACATCTCAGGAGAGCAGTGACATTGCCTGAGGAGCAGCTAGCTGCAAAGCCGTGAACCCAAGAAAGACCTAAAGGTGACTGCAGGTAAGATTAGCCAAGTAACACAGTTTCTCTGTGTGACGCTACTGCATGATGCAGGAGAAGGGTCAAAAGCTAAGCTATTTCTGGATGTGTACATATGAAGGGATGATATGGAAATCTAAAGCATAACGCTATGTCAAAACAACCACAATGGATATAGTATGAGCTGTTCAAGTCTCCACAGATTAGAAAGGAGATAGAAATATTAAAGGAAGTACAAATAAGGACAATAAAAATGATCTAAGGACAGAAAAAGAGAGCTAAATTAATATGGTCTATAAGTGAGAAGACTCCTGGGCTGAGATTCAGCTATAAATACCTTCAAGGTACTGTGTGCAGAGGAAGGTAATTAATCTAGCTCAAAAGATAGTAGGACAAGAAACAATTGCTTGAATTTAGGAATGGAAAAATTCAGGATGTAGAATAAGAAAAAGTTATTTGAGGAGACACATCTGCTCAACAGGGCAGACTCCCAAGGTGGTAGCCAAGGCACACTTACTGTATGCAACTGAGAATAGGCTGAATTAAGGAGCTCTGGGAAATGCTGCAGTCACAGCTTTCCACAGTCCAAAGAGATCACCACAGACCAACTTACTGATCTTTTAGTCTCTTTCTTTATGGGTTATGTGAAAGACTGCTCTTTTTTTGGGTGGGTTTAAAAAAAACCCAATACATCCACACCAGAACTCAGAAATGGGGGTGTGCAGCACTCCAATGTGCAACGCAGGTAATGGCAAACCTCTCTAACTCTCTTCTGACTATTCAGTGGTGTGTGCAACGTGAGTCTGCTGAGTACCAGGCAGGACAGTATCAGCAGGACAAAAACTGCTGACCCAGCTGGCAGAGTATCTCAACACCGAGGTCAAAGGCTGAAGTGGGAACTACCTCTTCTGATACTCATGGTCTTCCCCAGCCTTGTGTTAAGAGATCCTGCACGGAAGTTTTCAATGTCACTGCATAAATTATATACTTTGATTTATGATTAGCTGAAAACCAACACTAGCAGTATTTAATGATCCTCAGGAGCTCTAAAATACACTTGCATTAAGAAAATAAAATAAAAAACCCAAAACATTTGCAACAGGCCTTACAATTTTCAATGACAAATGGGTATATACAAATGTGAGGAATATAAAACCCAAGTACCGTTATACCCCCCCTTAAACATATCCCATCCCAACTGCACTCACCAATCGGGACTTCTGTCCCCTCCTCAATGTAGATGGGCAGTGGTGATTCCTCCATAGGATGAGGCACTGATGGAAAGTAATGAATTGTAGTAGTATTTGTCGCAAAGTGACTACAATAAGACGGTCCCTTTCTTATCATTACAACTACATGTGGCTGGTTACTGTCACAAATGGTCACCTCCTGTCACGGTGACCGGTCCAAGTCACAGTCCTGAGGGGTTAATCCCCACCGAGCATTGACCGCCACAGGAGTGAACCCCCTCTGAACAGGGCCTGGGACAGGTCCCTGTCCTGGATGCTTCACGATCCTGCCATTTCGCTATAGCCTCGCTATTCCTATCCCTGGAGTTTAACTCTCTTTTGGAAACTCACACAGTTGAAGAAGCCAAGGGGAGCCAATGCACAGACAGGCACAAATAGAGTTATCGAGTTAAAGTCATAATATTTCATGCACAGAACCAGAAGAGAGAGGCTCTGATGCTCAAAGCTTGCCGTTAGCTGTTGAAAAGCCACAGCAGGTGATGGAAGGCTGCACCGCAAATGGCCTCTGAACCACAAACTTTTCATTGCTCATTCATTTTGGAGTATATGTATTGGACTTAGGAAGCTCCCGATTACCTGTTTGTGATACTGAAATCTCCAGACAAAACTCTTCAGATCTGCGCTGCACGCTTATTCTGCAGTTTCCAGACACCATACAGTCACTGCTGTAGGGTTCGTCTGTTTGGGTTCTTCTCTGTTTGGGAGCTTCTTCCCTTAAAGGTGGTTTTGTTGCACTAGTTCCCATTTAAAATCTCTGGGAAGCATGTGCTTCACAGGCTTTTCAAGAGGTTTGAATTTCCTACACTAGAATGAAATAATAATAAGCTACAAATGTCATAATCAAAAGCCTTCTGGAATTTTTCCTTCTCTGTTACCTTTTAAAATTGATGATGTACCTTCTCAAAGATACAAACTCTTAAGCTAGTCTCCGCTAGGATTCCAGCTGCAGGGAAGGGCGATTCTTTAATCCTTTGTGGGGTATCCTTCACTTACTACTGGCTTTTTTTTTTTTTTTTTGGAAAGATTGTCTTAAGATATCCATAAAACCAGCCAAAGAACACTTGTGGTTTAGAGCTATTAAATAAAGCGTCTTACAACTTTTCTGCTAGAAACACAACCGGCATAAAGAGTGTTTTCAACAGATGCTTGACTAGCAACGGGCTTAATATAAATCCCACACTGGCGCTTTGCGGGATGCAAAGGGCTGCCAGTTCCCTGCCTTTACCTAAGCCCATCCCTCGCTCACGTGGAAGATGAAGGGAAGCACAGGGGAGAGGAAGAGCAGAACATGGTTGCCTACAGAACTACCGTACAAGCCACGGAAATCATGGTCTACCAGGGCGCCTTGCGCAAGCCACTTTTATCTAGAAGCTGAACTAACATTCCAGCTCAACAATAGCAAAAAAACATTTGTTACCACACGGCGTTTTGCTACATATTAACCAGCGTTGCTACGCAAGCATAATGGAGTGCTGCAATTCCAAGATATATGTTATTTTTTCAAAAAAAAAAAGTTGACTTATGGGAAATCAGCCTGAGGTGAGCGCTCGTGGGCTTGCCGTGCCACTGGACGCAGTACATGCTTGGAAGTTACGCAAAGCGGGCCCTGCATTGGGAACAATGCAGTTGTTTTCCTTGCTAAGCTAATTTTGCATTAAGGCAATGACAGTCTTCATCTATGCAGCCCCTTAAAACATTTAATCAGATTTATTTACTTGGAAGAAATACCAGAGCAGAGCTTCCTGTAGTACTCAAGAGTTTTCAAATCTGAGATCTGCAAGCAAACCAGGTCACTAGATGGTGTGGAAAAAAACCTGTTGTATTTTTATGACATGCAGCTTCCTTGGTCCCATGAAGAATACTGTATCGGGCTCACCCAGACTGAGCAGTCGGTCTGGAGCCAAATGCTTTCACAAAACATTTGCAACAGTATTCACCAATGGCTGGTGGCATCTACTCTCATTTTAATGGGTATCACCATAGATTGTAGAAAAGGCCTGAAATACTTATGGGCTATTTGAGGCCAAATACGCGTATACACACTCTCCCTTACCCACACGTATACATGCACACACTAGTACACATGCACGCAAACACATGGCTCTATAGGCAGGACTTGGATTTTGTAGGATCCAAGGCAGAGAAGCTGACTCTTGTCACAGGGTTTGGGAATCAAGGACTCTGGGGTGCTAAAACGAGCTCTCACTTACGCGTCTCCTCTGCTTTGGGCAAACCACTTTAACATTATCCCTCCAGGATTTACACACCAACTTTATGGGCATGCTGCTTAAATGTCTGCAAAGTGCTTTGCAATGGTTTCTAAATTCTGCAGTGATATGCACAGAAGAACTGCACAGATAGATTTAAGATAACAGTTACTGAGCATTATTACTGTATAACTACAGCCTATTTTTACATGCTCTATACTTGGTTTCTATAAACAGATGGTAAATGTTCAGTATTTAAATGTTTTGAGCTTTATAACCCTTTTGTAATTTCATAAACAAGCATAAATAACACTTACATGAAGAAGAGTCTCTCTTGAATGGATTTTCTTTTCCTGTTTGGAAAAAAAAAGAGAAAAAGAAAAGGCAAAAAAAATATTTTAAAGGAAAAAAATGGGTCTAGTAAGGTAAGTCAGACATGTTTCAATGTTATCATGCATAGTGTTTTCTGAATTTCATCAGTATGAACTTGTATTTGAAGAACATCAAGACACTGAATGTAGTACCAATGCCAAAACAGGAGATTATTTCTCACTTGTTTCATCCTATATAAAACATCACAGAAAATTTGACTATATCCATCTCAAGAGCAAGGAAATTACACTGCAGCAGTGAAATAAAATGCAAATGCCATGTGATCTGAAGCAAAAAAGGAAGAACTTTTAACTACATTCCAGCTCACTGATAACCCCACGGCTCAACGTATGGGTTGCTCTCCTGCCTACGGGCAGCCTACCTACACCAACACCCTAAAGCAGGGCACTCCTGCTGCGTTTTGGCACAGCGTGATCATTTTTCCACGCCAGCGCTCAAGCACCAACTGCATTCAAACCCAGGCCGGGCAGCCACAGCAGCGAAGGTGTTCTTCAAGGCTGTGACCATTCTGGGTGACAGAGAACCACAACAGGAAACTCAGTAACTGCTAAAATGCACGAGCCTCCCCAACAGCCCATGGGTCTTAACAGCCACCCTCCTGCGGCCGCGTGCCGCCCGCCCTGCTGCCTCCCACCTAAAGCTCGCTGGCAGGACATGGGTTTGATTCATGCTCCCCTTCCACCGACCTAGCTGGTGGGTTTGGTGGATGCTCTTGGAGCAGGGTTTAGGGTCGGCACCGAGCGGCTCTTTGCTGGTGTAAATCTAGACACGTTGGAAAAAAAGAAAGAGACTGATATAAATACAGAAGATGCTGTAGGACACCAGCCACAGTTTCAGAGTCACAGACTGGCAGCACGGTAGCCCTTCCAGTGGCAGTTTTGGGGGGAAAAAAAGGACAATGAAGAGTGGCAGTTTCACTTAATTTCTGCCACATTATCTTACATCAATATTAGCTACCCTGTAAGCAATTTAAAGAGTATCGCCTAGATTTACATGCCTTGGGATGATACTCAGCTAGCACAAATCAATTAAATCCATGGCACTACAACAGCTGAGGATTCAAGTAAATACACATGCATGGAAGAAATTCAACAAATACTAAATCACTGCATTTTCATCCTCACACTTTTCTTCCAAATGCCAAGGACCCAATCCTGCAAGCAGCCCCCCCAGAGTGGCATTAGAATAAACTTGAGTTCTGTGTATGGAGCACTTAGAGGACTGGACTCAGAATTACTTTAAAAAACATAACCCTGATCCATTCTGGTCACATAAATTGAGTTAGTGATGAGAAGAAGTCAAAGGCACTAATCCTACTGGGTAATCTGTTCAAAGCTGCACTTCTTAAATGATCTACAATATATTAGTATGACCAATCAAACAATCATTACTTGCAAAAGGCTTTAACTACCATGGGTTTCCCATCCATTTTTATGTGTTGTAATACAGTTAAATTTAAAAGAAACAAATCAGCATAATCTTTTCAGAGTCATTTGCCAGCATGATTAAAAGTCTGGGTAAGGCACCACTGCAGAGACTCCCCTTACTGGTGGAACTGGCAACATTGCCATTGGGGCATTGGGGCAACATTGCCCCGTTGCCCATTGGGGCAAAACTATGGGGCATTCAGAAATCTAGATGGGGCAAAATTAAAATAATTGGGATTTGCTGCAGAGTCTTGAGGTGTATTGATGAAAATCCTGGGAGCATCACTGCCCGGGAAACATGGCAGCCTGCTGAAAGGCTTGTGCCTGAGAGCCTCTTTGGAAACACCCAGCCCACAGGACTTGGCTAGAAGCCACTAAGAGGTAGCTCAGTCTTGGTGAGGCAGAGTATCGATTTAAGGAAAGCTCGTTGAAATATTTGCAACAATTAGCTGTAAGACAAGATCCTCCCCGAGGCTTTACAAACAGAACTGTGCTCAGGCACGGGAGCTTTCCCAAGCACCGTGCAGCAAGAGTAAGCCAATCTACAGTGTCTTCCTGTTCTTCCAGGGCAATGTTGCACCTCTTTTCATACAGCATTTCACACAGACTGAAGCCACAGCCCCAACATTTCACCTCTGACATTTAAGAAACCTCCAGGCAACCCACCCAAAAGCTACAAATTAGCAACTACCAACAAACGTGTGGTATTTTGATGTAGCACCCCCAAGCGTGCAACCACCTTCTCAGTACCTCCAAATATCACAGTGCCATCCGCAATCTCCTGCTTTTTGCAAAGTATGACAGAAAATAACCCTAACACCGCACGGTAAAAGAAGCAGGTTAATAAATGACAGCAAGAAGCGGCCTTTCCTCTCTCGGCCCGCCCGCAGGCTGGGGGTCCGGGTCCCGCCCCACCCGCGGGGCACCACTGGGACCCCACGGGGAGGGAAGGGTGTCTGTCGCCCTCCAGTGGGTGCAGCCTCCAAGTAGCCCAAAGCGTGAGAGAGGTGGGAAGGGGAAGGAACAGAGAAGGTGAGACGCGGGCAAATTAAGAGAAGAGGGGAAAAAAAAAAAATATGCAAAGCAGAGAAGAGACAGTTGAAGAGGAAACACGAAGATGCTATCTCTGAAAGTGCCAAAAATAAAGTTTCCAGTGTCAGTTTAACCAGGGCAACAAAGACATCCTCCTGCCACACTCGTGCTTCAGCCGGGCGAAGGACACCGTCACGCTGCTGGCTGCCTCAACTGCTCACACATTTTGCTTTAAAAAAAAGCCAACAACCTTCAGGGAAATCTTTCCGTAATACTCGTGCAAAGGTAGGCAATGCCAAAAAACAGTCAGCTCGCCTAAATGCAGACCCAGAGGTAAACACCCGGCTGTCAAAAACCATCAGGGTTTTCACCAAAGCCTCTCGCCTCCAAATTCCACAGCAGCAGGTTTTAACGGGCTGATCTACCCTCAAACCTAGAGCCATAAAACCTAAACCGGTAGCAACCGTCATCCGAGCCCCGAATTACACAGCCGATGACATGTCCCTGAATCAGGGCTGCCTCACTTTTTTGGTAGTCCAAAACTCGAAACATTGTGACATGCAAGCAATAAAAAAAAAAAAAAAAAATTGCAGTTACCAAAATAGCACTATCAACATAACCAGCTCCTCTCGGCACATTTTCTTAATGCCTTTCCCAATACGGTTAAAAAAATGGGAACTAACCAAAAAACTCCATCTTTACACCTTGGCACAAACTGTGCTGGAATACGTGTGGGGCTGTATTTCTCCGTGTTTATCTGGATTCTCTCCCACTACTTTTTTCCATCGGTGCTTTCCTTTAAATGTAGCTCTTATTAAACAGCAGAAATCAGCTTTTACAATTTCTAAATACAAAGTTTTGCCGCTCTCAGAGCTGCCTAAGGAAAACACAGCTTGCCTCCCGTTTCATAAATAACACATACTCTGCACATTTCTTCGCCTGTGTGAAATAAATTCTCCCATGTTCTTATATGGAAACCTTGCAAGTCCTCCCACATGCCGCCTGTTACAATATCAGGCAGAGATGGGCATTCATTATCTTAAAGCCAGCGGGTGAATTTTGGATCCAAGTTACCCTGAGACGAACCCAGAATTATCACCCCTTCGCACCAAGCTGAGGTCGGTAACCTGCCCTGTGCAGTCCCTGCGTTTTTCTTTCAAGCCCCAATCACAACTTTGATTTTAGCATGCCAAAGATCAACAAAATAAAAGGAAAACGAGGGGGGGAAAAGGAAGAAGCAGCAGCGGTATTACCCACCAGGTAGGCCCATCAGCATCAGATGTAGCATTGCCTGTACCAGCCTCTTCACTTGAGGTTAGCGCACGGCAGCCAGAAAAAATACAGCGGGGAGGGGTGGGAAGGCGAGAGAAAAAGGGCAAAAACAGCCGGGGAGAGAAGCATGCTTCGTAGATGTGCTGGAGGGCCGCCAGCAAGTGGGTAATTGCTGCAAACTGTTATCGCGAAAAAAAGTTAACGCAAGGTGGGGGGGGGGGGGAGGGAGGATGAAAATAACCGCTGGGGGAGAAAAAAACCCGCAGGGGTAATGAGGTAGCTGGGGAGGAGGGGGGACTGAAAGAAGAAGAAAGCACAAATAAATAAATGGAGGTGGTGAAGGGTAAGCGCGCCCGGGGGCACCCCGAGGCGGCGCGGACAAAGGGAGGACGACGCCGCCGCCCCCGGCTGGGTTCGGCTCCGCTGGGCGCGGAGCAGCGCGGAGCAGCGCGGAGCGGCCGCTCTTTGTTCGCCGCGGCAGCGGGGGCGATCCGCGCCAGCCCCGCCGCCGCCGCCCGCCCGCCCGCCCGGGAGGTGCCGGTACCTGCGTCCGCTGCCCGCGGTGCCTGCGCGCCGCTGCGCCCCTGCGGCGGTGCGGCGCGTCCGGCGGAGCGGTGCGGCGCGACTAGCAGCGCCGAGCGGGAGGAAACGGTAATTTATAAGCGCTTTCTTCCTGACCTCTCGTGTCTGTTGTCTAATGAGGGAGCTTTGAGCATCACCCATCCTGCTGAGTGGAAAAACACCGGCACGGCCTCTTCTTTGCTGGGGAGGGGGGAGCCTAAAGGAAGGGGTGTGGGGGAGGAGGGGCCATGCCGCAGACACGGCGGCGGAGCCCGGGCTGGCAGGCGGCCGCGGGGCGGCGGGGAGGGGCGGGCGGGTGCGGGGCAGCGGCCGCCACCGCCGGGGGGGCCGCCCCGGGCCGCCCGCCTTCCCCCGCGGCGCCCCGCGGGGAGCGGGGCCGCCCCCGAGCCGGCCCGGCGGGAGCCGGCCCTCGTCCCGCGGCTGCCGGGGCGGGGAGGGGAGCGGAGGTCTGCCTGCTGCGTCTCTCCGCTCGTTTTTTGTTTTGTTTTTTTTTTATTTTTGTACATTTTTTAAAAAAATATTATCTTTTCTCTTTACACAAAGAGCGCCCTTCTCGCAGACAAAGCATCCCACGGCGGTGTCACCGGCGCTGCCCGTCCCTGCGCCCGGGCCCTGGCTTTGCTCCTCCGCGGCCACTTTTCCCCCCGGGAAGGTGGCGGGGGCTCGGACTCTGGACCCGGTGTCGCTCGGCCAGGCTTTTGGGGCATCTGGTCTCGGCAGCCGTCTCCTGCTGCAGGAGGAAACACAAGGGAGCGTGGCCTGGCAGGTGCCTGGGAGACCGGGATCTCTCAGCTCTCCTGTGTCTCCTCCCAAAAGAGCAGTCCCTGGCACCGGCCAGCCCCGCTCACAGCTGGAGAGCAAAGTACGGCCGGGGCGATCGGCAGGAGAAAGGAGCAGGGCAACGTTTTGTCCTGCATTGGGTTTCATTGCACTGAAAGCCGGAGCTTTTCTCCCGCAGGCAAACGAGTATGTGACTCAAATATGTCTTTGCTCTCCTACCCACATCTCCTCTAGTTCTGTTAATGAAAGGATACAGCATCATACAGGCTCGCTAGGCATTTTCATATAACCCCTGCTGGAGACTTGGTAAGATCCTCTGTACTGCAAAATACCACTTGCATTGTGAGGGCAGAGTAGCGGGGAAAAGGAGATTTTGGGCCATCTGTGTTTCGCCGAAGTCCCGCAGTGCTAACCTTGCACTGGGAACAGCGGAGATGGACCAAAGAAGAGCGAACAGTCCCCACAGCTCTGCTCTCCCAGGCTTTCCCAGACACAAGACCCTACCTTCCTACACCACAAACTAGGACGGCAGTCACTGGGCAACACACCTTTGGAGCCCATCACCTATGGATAGGCTGCCAGGGGATCAAATTCCATCACAGCAGCCTCCAGGGAGGTATCTAGAAATGGCTGATTTCCTTGGCTGGTTCATGCAAAAGCACAGAGCTGCACCCCTTCTGCACACTCCTTGCTGGCAGTACAGTATGCCAAATACAGTGTGCCACAGTCACGCAAGCAAATTTCCCCTGACTCCAGTGCACTTTGTGATTTTCCAGTATCTGAGCTGATTTGCAAAGTAAGTCTCTTAACTGAAAAATAGATACAAGTATAGGATATATGCAGCTAATTGATGACATATCTCCACTAAACAGCCTGGTTTAAACTAATAACACGATGTAGCGCATGCTGCCACCTACGTCTTCTGATTCAGGTTTCTTGTGTACTGCAGCTTCGGATTCGTAGGCATCCTTCGCTGAAGGCAGCTAGCATTTTGTGAGACTCCACGAGGGACCACAAACACAGGTGGCTCTGGCCACATTAGGGAACGAAGCAAAACATTTCTCACCGGTGCAGCCATTTGTTCAGTTGCAGTGAGGATGCCTCGATGCAGATTAGGAACCAGCAGTCACATCGGTGAAATGTAAGTAGCGGCTGGAGCCTCATCTGTGCTAAGGATCCTGCCAGCACAGCTGTACCACTGACAGCAGTGGAATATTTTGCTCAAGTTCTCTAGAGGAATCAAAGCTTGTATTTTCTGTCTCTGGCTCTCCCTTGTTCTGTTGCTCCTCACTCACTAAAAGAAAAGTCAGCCACACAAAGCACATGGTTGCTCTCTGTGGTTAAAAAAAAAAAAAAGTTTGGGGTAAAAAACCAACAGCCAAAGCTGTTTTGAAGTCAGAGGCGTGTAAACAGTACCTGGAACTAAGTGGAATAATAATAATAATAATTAGTCCTTTTGTGTCATAAATATGTGCATCGTTGTGTGCTGTTTCATTATGAGACAGCACAACTTCTGAGAATGTGCCTGATGAATATTTGGGGGAACTCTGCCTTCAGCTGCAGCAGCGTATGGCAGCACTCATGCCTCTGGCTCCTCCAGCTCTCTTACGTAACTGAAATCACAAGTTAGAGCCCTAATTACAAAGCATAAGCATGTGTATAATATTAAGCATATAAATGGTGCCTGAAATTACTGTCCTTTTCCTGTAGGTCTGGCTTTAATCTACTAGTATTTTTACTTCTGCAGTTCTATTGATTTCAATGTGCACTGGTGCCATTTGTAGCGTAATCAAGCCTAAGCCCTTAAAAACCCCACCATGAAGGCATTAACCCAAACTTAACTAAGACAGGCCAAAATCACTGCAGTTACAGGTAGGGGTAGTTCAAAAGACTTGTATACCAGATCTCGAGTGTACCCAGCATTACGATGCTATAGAAAGCAGAATATCATATCCCTGTGGCCGCTTTGCAGACCAGGCAGAGCAGCAGGTTTTTGCACCCCAGCCCAAGGCACGGGTTAGCAGTCACCTTCCTTTGCGTTTTCCCTCTTTCTTAGAGACTATTTTTGCCGTTAACACGCTGAGCTGCTTTCTGGAGTTTTAAGGTGTTGGGTGCTGATACAGTGAGCGCCTCTTGTATCTGTTTAATCCAATAACACAACTCTTTTTTAATCTCCACGTCTGGGTCACAGGGTTTAAAAAAGACACTGGGCCAAATCCCCAGCTTGGCTACAACGTGTGGAAATCTACCGAGACGGCACGAAAGTCAGAAGAGATTCGCTGTATTTGCACCTTGTCAAAGAGGTCTCGAGGGGCAGGGATGCGAGTGCCTAATTTCGCAGATGGATGCATATTAACACAAGGGTATGGCAGAGTTAGACCAGATTTCTATCAGGTGAGGTGGATGGAGGGAGGGATATCACATCAGGGTCTAAAATACGCTCATCAGCAAATTTGCATTCATTTTAAAATCAAAATGGATTTAATATTTCTTCCTTTTTCAGGAGAAAAACTTGTTTCTTTTCAATGTGTGGCTGCTAAAGGGAACATGCTGTTTCATGGACGCAGGACTAAGGCAGGGCAAGAACAAGGAGGAGGTTTTGCAGGGATCGGGAAGATTTTACATGTAAACATGAAAATAAAAAAGGCAAAATTTATCCAGGCACAAAGTCCAGCAGAAATCTAGGGGACAAGTGGACACCACTGTCTGTAAAGAAGGGTATAATCAAGAATGGCAAAAAGACGGTCTGAATAAGTCCATCGCATTAACGATTCTCCAAACACGAATTTCCTATACAAAGCTATATGGAGGCAACCTTTGGGGTTCCCCTGTGTAGCAAAGGATCCTGAGCTTGAAAAAGGGAGGCAGATTTTGTAAGGGATTTGCACATCATGCAGTGACTCTGGATTGCAGATTTTAAGCATTACTAAATCGGGGAATAAAATTGTTGCTACTGCTATTACATACCAGGATATCTCACTAATCCACGCAATCCGCTAAGTTGCTGTAGTTTTAGTCTGTGTTTATTTTAGGTGAAATTATGGCCTGGACAGTTAATTTTTCTTAGTTTATCCATTTAAATCATATACAAATAAGGTATCAAACAGAAATCAAAACATGACCTGTGTTTTTGGTACACTCCCCATCATGTGAACCTGCTGGTGATGGAGCCCTGCACCCAGTTTACAAGTCAAACACAAAGGCAATTAAAAACTACAGGTCTTCTTGAAAAGTAGCCCCATTGGCATTAAATTCTCTGATTTTAATGCTACGGGTGGCCTATTTTGCTTATATTTGAGACTGCCTAGCCATTACGGGATTGCCTCCACTGGTCCTTTCCTTACATCAAGCTAATTACATATTAACTTGAGGCACTTAGCAAGTCTGAAAGGCCGGAGCGGGTCCTTTCCGAACACCAGTCGAGTTTAGAAATGCCTGTTCCTTTACAGGGGCTGATTCCTAAAGTGAAGGGCAAACCCAGAGGAACCAAACAGCCTGGAACCAAAGTGGTCACGCTGGCTTTTGGAAAAAGTGAAGTGTCTCAGGTTAATTGACAGTCAGCTACCTGGAAGTAAAAAACTCTCATATATCCAAAGGTTTTCACTGGGATTTCAAGAGCTCTTGAGCAATTCAGAATCCTTGAAAGGAATGCACTATAGAATGAAAAATATAGGTATTATTAAAGAATGCCTCCAAACTGAAAGCCAGCCAGTTTCATAAAAATGGGCTAAAAACCAGTAACAGGTACTCTGTCTCCTGCTGGATGCTGTATGAACCGTATTTTTTGCATTTTTGAAGTCACTTCTAAAACAATGTTTTTTTCTTCACTGTTGCTATTGGGAAGAACAGTAAAAGAACTATGCATAAATGAGGTTAAAGTAATCTAATTAAAAAAATAAACAATGTGCTTTCATCGTCAGTTCATATCCAGTCATTTGGGATTGAACTTTAAAAAAAATGGATAAAAATTCAGAAAGAATTTTGAAGGACGACTGTTTGCCTTTAAGATTAATGATAAACATACTTGTGTGTTCAAGGGAGAATAGATCCAGTGTTATGTAACAGGATAAAGAAACAAAATCCTTTTTCCTTAAATTAAAATAACCAGTATGTGTGTGGATTTTAGTCAATCACCGAAAATTCAGGAAAATTCTTTCACAATTGCATTCCACATGCTAAAATTGACGTCTTGTAACTTTTAAACAGAATCACAACAATTAAAGACAAAAAAGATTTGTTTGTTCTGTTTGAGCACACTTTGCCAATAGAGGATTGTTCCCCCAGGAAAATTCTGCAGCACTTGCCCTGAGCAAAAATCTGAACTTGTGCTCATCTTTTTGTTTTATGTGGCATTAGTAAATCCAGTTATTGCACCTCCCAGTTTTTTTCTTTTTAATCCGCTTACCTCGTACTAGATGTATGGTAACTTCTCTCTTTTAATCATTTTTTGCCTGAACTAACTATTACATAAGAGTTCTTATCAAATCTTGCAATGCCTGTCTAAATTTGCCAAAAATGGGACAAGATCAACAGGTAATGGATTTTTTTAGTGTTGGCATTGTTCTTTGCTGACTCAATCAGATAGAATTTGCAGAAAAACACAAAAGAAAATAATTTTCTACCATATAACCTGCATTTTCCACTTCCGTATTTTACAAAAGCACTCATACCAGAACTTCTGCATCAGAATTTGATAAAGTTCCTCTTTATCACATGAATTAAATTTTCCAAAAGAAGGCAAACGATACTATTAATAACCAAGACACAAGCCCTGAAAAGGCTAAGTCTCTGAATGTACTTGCTGCAAAAAAAAAGTCATCTTGTTGGATCTAATCCTGGAGTCATTATTTGACACAATGCAGAACAGTTTGAGATTTGCACAGAAAGGCACTACTGAGTTAAGGTGATATTCACTCTTGTATGAAAGAAGCATGTATGTGCTTTGCTGAGCTACTCACAGCTTTGTCTGCAGACCAAAGTAAATCCTGCTTATGTTGGCATGTCCTTGCACACATCCACACTTAATGTTTTCAGTCCTGGAAGTAAAGCTTCAAGTCTGGGCAGTTTAAGTGACATTTCCCCAGTGGAGCAAGTCCTTTGTTAGCGCTACTCAGTAGCACAAGGCGTGCTTGGAGACGATGCACATTTTGAACATGCTTCTTTCCCTGCTAATAACATACCCATTACGCTGCAGCTAAATATTCTGCTGCTGTGTGGCCTGCACAGAGATTTCCTTGGCCTCATGAGCAGAACAGCTTCTGCAGAACCGAGATGGTTACACAGGTGCTGCAAAGGTGATACGAAAGGTGGGAAGCCATAGGTGCACGTAGGCTAGGAGATGGGGAAGAAGTTGTGGCAGACCCACTGAAAGCAATAAAAGGTCAGCGGGGTCTGAGGCTGCCGTGCAGAACCACTTCCATTTCCATTTGGAGCTGGTCACCGAGCTGGGCAGGCTTGGCCTGACCACATCCCAGGTGACAGCAGGCATCGCAGTGGAAAACAGTCCAGAAATTTATGGTGGTGAGCTCACTGATGCAGTTGAGTCGTCTCGACTTACGTGACTGATCCAGACAAGTCGGTGGATTAAACTCACCGAAGAGGAAGAAGAGTGATCGCTCGAGTGAATTCATACATGCTCATATTTCTTTTTATTTGCTTTTGGGTCCCTCTGCTCCCTTCCCTCTCAAAGTGATGGTGAAACACTTATGAAGAGTGTATAAAAAATTATTTTAAAGTACCTAGTTTATTCTGACAAATTACATTGGCAGATGTAGGTAACCACTAAGAGAAAATACTGTAAGAAACAAAACCATTCCTAAATGCATGCTTTTACTGGTTCAGACAGATAGAATTTCTAGCTAGGTGAATTAATGCACTGCAAGCAGAGAGAGAAAGGGCATCAAATGCTTGAGTGTCCAAAAAAAATAGAAAATTTCAAATAAACCCTGCAAGCTATCCAGTAACTGCTCATCCAGTTACATGATTTTAATTAACAAAACTGGAAAGCAAACATGTAATATAAACTTAAAAACACAGCGCTTTGGTTTTCCGGACTACCAGTCCAAATGCAAAACAAATTGCTTGCGTCTGGTGGCAGGGGAGGCAGAGCCGGCTTTGGGAGCTTCGCTTTTAACTGGCAGAGCGACGTAGCAGCACCCACTGTACTACCCACTTCGGGTGATTCAAACAGCTCCTGGCATGTCCATGCCCACTGTCCTTTGGCACAACCTGGGCACAAACACTTGAAGCATTGCCCGCATGCTCTGAGGAGGATGCCTCGGCTTTCACCTCCGCGGCAGCACGTCACTCCGTAGGGCAGCAATGTCACTGCGGAGAGGCCAGCGGCTTGCAGGCTTGGGTGACCTTGAGCCTCCCTAAGCAGTTACCTTTTCTGGGCCTTTGGCATGCTCTCAAGTGATCTTTCAGCCAGAATCTCCGCTGCCTAAAATAAATTCAGCAATATTCACTGCGGCATCCCTGCACTTCTCTTTCGGGATACCTGACTCTTATCTCCCAACCTGGGCAGATACAGGTTTTGGAAAGTTTACCCGGGTGCTTCCTAGGCAGCGAGCTCCTGACCTGGCTGAGGCCAGCTTGACTCACTTGGTGTTGTTACGAGGAAAGGCAGAATTTCAGGGAGTTTTCTTGCCTGTCCCTATATGCTAATGGTGTGCGTATCTGCCGCGTTGTTTAGAGGCAGCCTTGACAATGGTGTTTTTACAAGGCATTTCCTCCCCACCTCCTGAAAGACTGACCCATTTAGGAAGAAGAGAAGCTGGAGCAAGCGATATTTCTTCTCTGATCTTTTTCAAGCCTTCGGCGTGGGGCCTGTGGCAGAAGGGGCTGGCGGTGAGTGACAGAGCTGCGAGGCAGCACACCCCCAGGAGCCACGGCTCCAGAGCAAGCAAACACAAATGCTAAGGAGACAAAAATGCCCCAAACCCCATGCACTGGCAGCCTCACCCTGCCTGGCCAATGCACACATGTACACGTTGCATTCCCAGCCTTCATCTTGAAGGCCCAACATATCTTCATCGAGTCTCTCCTCTGTGTAAGCCCAGCCAGAAATAAGGAGAGTTGACAGGACTGATGGACACAACCCAGGATTCAGGAGCAGCCACCACTTTGTGTTTGGCTCCTTACTGGTTTTAGAAGTACCTTGCTTTCTGGAAGTTGTGGGTTATTTACTGTTCCTTAAAAAAAGATGTCTGATCTTCTCTTCACATGCAATTAATAAAATTTGCTAACAGTTTATTTAAAATGCCAATCTAAGCAAAGTAGCATGTAATCACAAAGCTGCATTAATGTAAAGCGATACACAACATGAGCTTGTAAGGTTCCCCTCAAGCTACCCAGGACTCTCTCAGTTACCTTGGGCTCAGGTTTGTGGGGTGCACAGGAGCCCCTTTGCCCCACTTGGCCCTGCAGCCAGTCAATTATGTCAAACACAACACAAACTGGTAATGATGGGGGTGTTTGCCTCACTGAGATCCACCAACACAGGAGATCACACTGGGATCCTTCCAGTCTGGCAACTACGCATTCAGCTAGGACTGCCCCCGTAACGGGCATGTTTTCCCTGCCAGGTACCCACTACTGGTCCCGTGAATCAAGAAAGTGAAGCACCGGCTGGGTCCAGCGTATGGCCAGGTGGCCTTACGCTGCCTAGCAGGCAATACCAACTTGGTGTTGCACCCTTGCAGAGAGTGGCTGCTACCTGTCTTTCCCAGCCAGAGCAATCCCGCTTTGTTGTCTCTACATGGCAGGACGTGGAGAAGGGGCAGGGTGGAATAGGCTCAGCGCGAAGCACAAGAAATCCAGATTTGTGCCTCTAAATCTGTTTGGCCAATGCTAGTCAGCTCTGATTTGTATCAAAGCCCAATCTTATCACTTGCTGATTGTTAAATGGGCCACAAACAGTTAAAATTTTGTGCACGGTTGGTCACAGGCTGCCTGTAGCACTGAGCAATTTTCTCTTACTGTCTGTGTCAGCCAAAGACCTGAAGTTTTCTTATTTTCACTCCTGCGTGCTTGCCTGTTGGGCTCGTTAAAATCATGGAGAGAAGCGTGAAAACTTGCCCCCAGGCTCCCACATTTCCTTGGGAAGCACATCCCAATGACCCATGGAGCAGCTGAAGTGGATTTGGGATGCCTTCAGCGCTCACAAAGACACCCTTGGTCCATGTTGCCCCATAGTGAGTGCCGGCAGGGGGGACATCGGCGGCGCGGCTAGGGGAGCTGGCAGAGGAGCTGCGTGGCCAGGCTGGGTTGTAGCAGCGACCGGGCATCATCCGGAGCAGCGAGGCCCTGGGATTGCCTGATGACAGAGCTGAATAAATCACTGAGCAGAGGCACACAGTGGAGGGTGTGGTGGACCCCTGGGAGCTTTTCCATCCAATTCCCCCGGAGGTCCTGTGAAGCCATGTGGAGGCGGGTACGGAGTTTATGGAGGCACATCCCCTGGCCTGCTGGAGCTCAGGGCACAGACATCATCTCCAGCCGGAGCAGCAGACACTGCCACACGCCCACTCTACCTGGCTTAAGCTCGGGTATCCCCTCAAGCTGAATTCATGCCACCCTGGAGCTCTTAGCAGCTTTGAAATGTTGCTGCTTGAATTTCACATCCCTACTGGGAGACTAAGCTCCCATTCTCCCAGTAAGATACAGGTTTGAATCCAGGTCACATTTCTGCTGTTCCCACCAGCATCACAGCTGTTTGTTCCAAACATGAAGATATTTTTGTAAGAGCAAAAGCATGAATTATTTCAAACTTGCCTCAGGATGAATTTTCAAGGGTACTGCGGAGACTGTTTCCACAACAAAACGGGAGCTCTTCTCCTGCTGAATTGTTCATGCTACTTGCATGAATGCTAGAAAAGAGGCTGGCTTTTTAAAAATGTCAGCAGATACCTGGAATGGGAATTTGTTTCCATAAATCCTTTGGAAGCTATTGTTCTTGCTGATGTTGTCTAATCTGACAGAAAGTTCAATTTGGCAATTTTTATTAGACCTTGCTTTTAGATACAGGCAATTAGCTTAACAACATATCAGAAAGGATCTCTGCTGTGTTTGCAATGCCTGTTGCTCCGATTCTTACCTGGTGGGAAATGGCTTTGGAGGAGCACAGCCACGTCTTTGTAGTTGTTTACATCACATTTCTGACAGAGCTCCACCCTGCTTTCCCCATTTGTACTTTGTTTTTCATGAATAAAGGTCATGGCATTGGCATCACAAAAAATATTGTTGATGTAGAAGGAATTCAGCTGTCCCCTCTGGGTTATAAAACAAATCACGTGACAGGACAGTAATGCACTCAAATGTTGGCAGGACAGAAATCAGAGATGGAAGAGAAGCCTAAGACCCATGGAGATCTCTGTAGACCTCCAGCATCCCACAAGTCAGCTGTCTCTCTGCCTGTGCTGGGCCGCTGTATACTGCATAGTCTCTAATATTTTGCACAACCTAGTTTTAAATGTACCCCAGCTGTTAGCAGTGGCTCTGTTGTGGGTACCTGCCTCCCAGCCTAACGGGTCACACTGCTGGAATTTGTTTTCTAATAGTCAAAGGGCATTTTCTTTGCATCGGTGTCATACCATTAGTCCAACACCTTCCTGCAACTGTTGTTGGGCCCGGGGACGTGGTTACAAGACACGTGGGCCCCCTTTGGTATGCTGTGCAAGGAAGTGCTGTGGCGAGGGCACCTTGGTGCCAGCAACTAGTTTAAGTCCCTGGCTTGTGTGGGACTCTGACCTGCTTGTATCCCAGCTACACAATACATCTCTGGCCATCTTGTATCTGGATCAGGGGATAAATGTATAGTAGCTACGTCCCTTGACTCAGCTATAAAGTAAATGAGATCTTTCCCATGTTTCTGTATAAACAACCACACTGACCTTCGTGTTTGTACTCATGTCAAAATCACCACTTGTCTTTTGGTTCAAAAGCCATTCTTCTGATCTTTCGTTATAGGTGAGTCTCTCAAGCTCTCTGATGTTTTCTCTTCCTTTCAGTCTGCTGATACTTTCTAGCAAGGTGATATTTTAACTAGTTGCAATATTCCAGGAGTAATTTCATCCACCAGTGCTTGCAGAAACACAGCCCCAAACTTATGGTCCATGTTTTTATGATTCTCTTGGCATATACCAAAATCTGAATTGTTCTGAGAATATGAGGGGAAACCAGCAGAAGCTGCTGTATTATTGTTACAGCCAAGGACATGCGACAGCCAACAAGCAAAAGCTCAACATCAGAAGCACTGGGAACACTTTTAGCAGGCACACTACTCAAGCAATCCCCAAATCAGAGAATTCAGTAGGAAGTGTATAGGAAAAGAAACTCCAGGTTAAGCAGACCTTGAACTTTCCTTCCCAGAATCACACCAATACAATTGAGTAGTAAATCAAATTCTACAGAAATAATTGGGGATTTTATTAGTAAACAGCCTAGATGTGAATTCCTTGTTTTTTCGCAGCCAAAGTCTCATGGAAGATATGTCTGAAACTGATAATTGTCTAAATAATAATGAATACTAGTTTTTACACAGTATTTTAGCATAATCCCAGAAATTATAATTTAAGGAGTGCAGATCTTCCTTGTTGCAAAGCTCTCAGGATTCATGTGGCAATAGCCAGTAATCAGATAAAATAGAAGCAATTAATAAAC
The DNA here is from genome assembly GCF_018139145.2 of Gymnogyps californianus. Lineage (NCBI taxonomy): Eukaryota > Metazoa > Chordata > Aves > Accipitriformes > Cathartidae > Gymnogyps > Gymnogyps californianus. The sequence continues at coordinate 11,739,424 of NC_059483.1, forward strand.
TATTTCATCATTAGAAAAACTTCCAACACCGGAAGATTTTGCAAATCACCCAGCAGGTTTTGCACATCCTCTGGCATTTGAGATTTTGTCAGTAATGAAAGCTAAAAGAATGGTGAATACAAGTGTAAGGCTTAAAAAAATGTCACATAGGCTCAGTGTGCACAGAAATAGTATTTTAAGGGAGTTGTTCAAATTTAAACAAAATTGTTTCTTTTCTTTGTAAAGCAGTCTCCTCTCGATTATTAACAGAATAAAAGTTGCCTCAAAAATAAAGAGGTTTTTAAATATAAGACCATCACACTCCTATTTTCCCTTAGCATTGACTAAGAAGTGGTTGAAGTTACATCCGCATTTAAGGTTTCCACACCTCTTAGTACTTTGCATTGTATTTCCTCCATGAAGTTTCATAACTTCTGCTAACTATGTAGGCCTGGGAGGCCTGCAGAGCACATCTACGCTCTATAGGAAGTGGTTTTGGTGTTGCTCTGGCAACCTTAAATCAGTACTGAGTAAGCAGAGGTGCTGCTCAGCAGAGAAATAACAACAAACTCTTGTCTGTACGTCCTCATAATTATTAAGAATGGAGGCAGCAGTTACGATGATCAAGCCTAATATCTTTCAAGGAAATTGCAATTCTGTCTCTTTTATTCCTCCCCTACATTTTAATTTGATGAAATTTCTAGTCCTGGTGCTGCTTGTTGCAGTGCACTCTCGATGACTGGGGAACCGTTCTTCCCTTTGCTCACAGTGTCCCCAGATATGAACTAAGAGTGGATAACAAATCCTTTGTGACTCTGTGGCAATGTAAAGGGAGAAGGATCTCACCCACTGGAGAATCCAGGTCCTCTTTTACTTTACTCCAGAGCTGACTGCATTTTGGGAGAAAGAAATTAATCCTCCTTTTTTTTTTTTTAGGTTTTTAATGTGAAGCTCCTTTAATTCACCCTTGTAAAGCATTTGGGGATCATCTGATGAAAAGTCCTGAAGAAACACAAAGTATCCCTGCTGCTTGGGTTGCAAAGCTAAGGCTCAAGCTCCAAAAAGAGAAGTGTGCTCAGAACAAAGAGGTTTTGAACACAAAAACAAATCATGGCAATGCATGCTGACAAACACTTCATCTGCCTGCTGCCATTTACATTTTTCAAATACACATGGAGTATTGTCGAGGACCTTGGCTACCTTTGTCTGTCACCGATCCAAGTCTATTTAAGCTTTCTTCAAGACTAGTCCCTGCTGCCACTCAGGGATTTTTTGCTGTTGCTTTTGTTTGCCATTCATCTTTGAATTGTTTCCAGTCTGCACGTATCTTTCTGGTATCAGAACGGAACAGAATATTTCAGGCAGTCTTCTAAGGGCATTGAAAGAAAGTCTAAAACTCCCTCCTCCATGACTCTTACATAGTCAGCCCATATCCTTTTGATTTCAGACCTTGTTTTAGGTCTACACAAGAAAGACTTTGCCATCTTTGATCGGGTTTGGTTTCTTTTTTTCCCTTTGGCTTTGATTTTTTCCAGTTTTCTGGATAGATTTCACACAGCTTGCCACCACAGCTCTAGTGGACAATAAAAAAATGTATGGGAACTCCTCCAAAGTACGTGTTTGCAAGGAGTGCTATGCCAGGAACATCATTACCGGAGTCCCAGTAACTAATCCAGAACTGATGCCGTAACTTTTATGTGTACCAAGGGCACTGAAACCCCATGCTGAAATACTTGGCAAGTCTGCCCTTAAATTAGGATATATTCTATTGATATTGGCTATGATTGACCACAACATTCTTTGGTTTTGAGGTAGTATTTCTGAAGGGGGAGGGTTTGCAATGCCAGTTCTTGTCATATGTTTTCCTGTCTCACCCTATCTCCAAGCCCAGTTAATCTGATGATATCCAACTGTCCTAATGAGCTGCATCTACTTCTAGACTGAAGCGTTGACAGCTGCCTGTCCTATTGCCAACAAAAACTTCTGAGACAACTGTATCTCATTCCTGCAAGTACGCAAATTGCTTAGTTTCCAGCCCAAATATGAGACATAATGATACTTCTTTTCATTGATCCAGGTCTAAAAAAAGGTGTGTCAAGAATGCACTCAGTCATTTCCTCACGTGCAGTTTAATCCCTCAGCTGGAAATCAGGTTTCTGTCTACTGGTTACAGAGGAGAAATCAAGGGCTCATGTCCCTTACAGCAGAGGTACAGTCACACGGGCTAAGGTCAGTGAGAAGGACATGTTCCTCCAATTAATGTTGGCATGTGTTTACTTATATTTTTATGCATTCGTAGTTCTTCCATTTGCTGCTCCTGGATTCAGAGCACATGGCAAGAGCTTCAGCTTGTTCTTATCCAGGTAGGATTTAACGCCCTTAAATCTTCACCAAGACCTAGCCCATCTCATACACACGGGATTCACTTTCTTCCCCACAGATAGGCCCAAAGCTGATGGACCCGAAGGCTCATCAGCCTTTCCTTCCCCTGGACTGCAGGTCCAGAGCACCGAAACTGGGTAATAGGTGAGCAGATAAGACCGGGCTCCCAACAAGCCGTGAAAAACGAGTCACAGCCTTCTAGAGAGAAAGCTATCTAAAACAGAGACTGAATTTGCAGGACAAATTTTGTCTTGGGTGACTTCAGTGTCCACAGGAACAGTATACAACAATCCCCAGACAAAGACGGAGAAGATAGAAATGCTGATCTTGATCCAAACGTGGTCAGAATAAATAGAAGCATCACCTCCACTGACAGCCGATCAGGGCAACTCATCTCCAGGCAGAAATAATAGTTTTCCTTGTCAAAAGAAAAACCCACGTTTACCCTCTGCCCCTCATAACCTTTACAACTTGCCAGATTCCAGGAATCATGGAAAACACTACCGAGGCAGGGGCCAAGGAGCAGAAAAACTAGGGGAAGCACATCTAGTCCTGGCAGACTCATGTAGCAGCCCAGGTCACTGTTGGGGCCTCTCCCATGCCAGCCTTTCACACTCTTTTCACAGCTGAAGGTAGGACCCATTTCTTCAATTCAGCTTTTCCTCAGTAAGTTCCTGACACACACACAAGCACAAAAACTCAAGACTCTTATTAAGATCAGGCTGGGAAGGAAGAAAGAGAGAGTTTGTTATTGTTCTAGGGTTTTTCTTTCTTTTTTTTTTTAATTCTTGGGATGTGCTCAAACATTACGACGGTGGAGACCATATAAGTAGCTAGATTAGAGCAACAGACATAACAGTGGTATTGGATACAGAAATAGCAGCCATTGCCAGTTCCATGGAAAGAGAGGACAAATGAATAAACATCGATCACAACATCTGAAACCACCAGGCTTGGAAAAGCCTCTTTATTTTAGGAATAATCCACTGAAAGATGCCAGGGCTAGATCTGACCAGCTCTGGCTTTTTCTCAGGAGTATAATTGCCATTGACGAAGAAAAGGATGTTTGAGGATGGATAAATCCAGGAACCTTCTATGCCATCATCTTTTAGTCACTAAGCTCTAGGGACAAATATAAGGGTTTGTTTGTTTGGTAGGGCTTATTTTTGTTTTTATTTTAAATCTGTAGTTTTTCCTAAGCTTTTTTTCCAGATGTTTTTCATGCTGAAAAATTGCATGCAGTACCAGGATGATGTACAAATTGAATGCAAAGGCAAGCAAAAAATCCAAATAGGTCTATTTCTCAATATCTCTAGAGTACAAAACAGTCTCACCTCTATAGGACTGTCTCCCCGGTTAGCAGATCTAACACACCATCAAGAATAAGGCAAGGAAGAATCCAGAAGGAAATGGTAAGCATGTTGACTGAATGTCAGTGCAACTATACTATAAGTCTATCCCAGCCTATTTTCAGTGTCTGGTGTTGTTTAGGAAGATGTTTCTGAAGGAACACAGGCTGTGCCATTCCGGGGAGGGAGGAACTGGCTTCCTTAGGATTACTGAAAACTTACTAAAGAAGAAGCTTTCTGTATTTCCTCACAGCTGGAGACCAATCAGTGCAACACAATTAGAAAAGCTGGAGGCTGAAAGAAGAGAAATTCTCTGATTTGACCTGAGTTCCTCACATTATAGCTGGTGTGTGCAAAATGCGTCTGGGTTCTGTGAAGTGCAAGATACTGAATATCTCTGCCTCAGCAATATTTTGAGCTTTACATTGAGCTGAGTGCTCAAATCCTGGAAGGTGGCATTGGGAGGCCAATCCTTTGGGACATCCTTGGTGTCAAATTCTTTGAGGATACTTGAGTAGACTATGCAAAGGGATCGCTTAATGTGTCACAGGGAGGTGACATTTACCTTCTATAGGGCACCAAGAAGACCATACATTATAAAACTGTGCCCAATTTTGGCTTTCTCAGCAAAAGACAAGTACTTAAAAATCCAAGCGTAACCGCAATGCAGTTTTAAAAGGCTTGAGATACTGATTCAAGATGGGGATGCCTAAAGTACTCATTGAGGGTGAAATGCCAGCACCATGAAAATCAGCAAGAAAATCTCCTAGTGACTGGGTTGGGACTGTATCCATACAGTTTATCCAGACAAAGACAGTATAAACACCAGAGGCTCAATTGTCCCTGAGCTAACAGTGCTCAGTTGTTTAAGCGCAGGAAACGGCCCACCCTTTTCCCACCTTTGTACACCCAGGCAGGGGTCAGACACAGTGTAGCTGCCATAAGGGCAAGGCTGATCCAAGTTAATGTCTGGCATAGGGTGAAGGAGGCAGGGAGATGGCAGAGTCGCTGCCCTGGAGCTCTGCGAATGATTGCAGAGGCGGCCACAAATGGGGCAAACGTATGGTCAATCTGTGAAAATGCCCTGTGGCCAAGCAGGTACGCTCCACCAGTTGTCTTGGAGAAACTGGCTTAAATCACTGCTCAAGACACAGTTTTCTTTCTTAGAGTATAAAGTCAATACTCAGGTGAAAGAAAGGTTTCAACAGTTGCCCTTGTAAGGGGAAGAAGTCCAAGGAAGCAAAAGTACGACTGCCATCGACACAACACATCCCACCTCCTTCCAGTATCTTTTGCCACCATAACAGGATCCTGAAGTAGTTGTTTTTAATTCAGGATTGAGGTGATTTCATCCTTCGCGTTCATTATCTGAGTAAGCAAGTACATACTTCTCTCATTCTTCATATTTGTCTTGATTATTCACCTTTGGTAATGGAACATATAATAGGAGAGGGAAGGTGTGAGTTCACTGCCTGGGAGTGCCTCTGCAGGCAAAATGAAATGCAGGTACAAAAATCAAAAACCCTGATGGAAGAGAAAACCATTTTTTCATTTTTTCTTAACTTAAAAACTCAACGCAAAATAGTTGCCCAGCCCTCTACAGGAGCTCTCCACAGATTAAGCGTTGTGAAGCCCTCATGTTGGGAGTAGCGGGAAGAGGCATTGAGAGCTGAATTTCCGTGCTACATAGACATGCACACATTTAATCTGGTTGTGGTTTTCTTAATATGCAAAGATCCTAAAGTCAGCTCTGATTCGACTCATCAGTTCCAGCTCATTTTCAAGCTAAGGGCTCTAATAAGCAGATTCAAGAGCATCTGGGCAAATTTAGCTCCAACCAATTTGCCTCTAGAACATCCTTTGAATACATTTGCATAGTCTGTGTTCACAAAGCTCATAAAACATGCCTTGCCAGCTGCTGGCGGGGCCTCTCTGCCTGGCATGCTGCTGTCGCTGCTGAATATCCACTAAAGCCTTGACAAAGTGCTTGCAATCATTCACCTTTCCTTTAGTTGCTATTAAGTGTACCCCTGTATAATGGTGTGCAACAAATGTCTGGAATAACAATGATTTAACCACTGGACAGGCAGCGTGCAGGCAGGGGGCTCATTGCCCCATGTCACTGTGCCACAACCTTGACCTAATGATAGGATATCAGAGAGTAAGAATGTAGAGCAATCGCTACCACCCGGACTTGGCTTTCCCACTGCAGCACAGTGCCAAATTTGATAGTCTCTTTGGTGATCCAGGCACATCATGCCCATTAAGACAAGTTTATTTTAAAGAGGTCAGGTAGCAGCTGATGGGTGGTGGGAATCTTTTAGCGTTCCCAAAACAGGCAGCGTTTGAATGAACAATCTACAGATGCAAACGTCAGCAGATGTATTGGCAATACCCTGTGCTAGAGTCTTAGTGAACTTTGAGTACTTGCTGTTTGGTGCCTAATTATAGTCCCTACAGCAGTTCATTACTTACAGCACGTTGGGATCTAGGGATCCTGGTCAGATTCAGAGTTACGTTGTGCCAGGTGCTGCACAAACACAAATGCCAGTTCTGGTAGATCCTACGAGCTAAGGCCCTGCAAACTCTTACCCGCCTGCTGAACTTTCTGTACAGCTGTAACTTCACTTGGTTCGGTCTGATCTGTGCAGATATGCAGTTCTATTGTGTTCTAGTTCATTATCTATTTAACACCTATTGAACTCTCTGCAACTGCTTAAAAGCATAAAGTAAATCATGCGCATAAATGTTTGTAGAATGTGGGGCTTAATAAAGACCAGCAGCAATATAGGCAGAGGAAAGCCTGAGAGAGAGGGAAGATAAAAGTAACCATAAAGGGAACTTGTGATTACATAGACTAGCTACATACATAATTTGTGGGCTTTGCGGTTTGGGAATTCTGTTTGTTTGCTTAATGTAAATGAGCAAGAGAATTTAAAGAATCTCTGCCACCTACTGAAGCCGAGAACTGAAATGTTGTAGGCCTCACCCAGTGCATTTATAAGTCCTTCCTTGTTCAGCAAAACACTTGGCCACGTTTTGCACTCTAAGAGGAGAATACCAAATAGCGTGTTTTCTGCAAGAACTGAGGGCTGCTTGCCCGCAAAGTGCAAACCCAAATAAACATGCTGTCCCCCAAATACTCCTGCACAATGAACATAAGGAGGACTCCTGTGAGGTTTGGGGGTATTTTTTCTTTCAATATTTGTGAACTCTTTTCTGCGTTACTTGACTAGCTCTAACCAAAAGCCACCTTTGGGAATGTTCTGTATTCAGAGTCTAATTTAGATGTACCCAATTTAGATGCAAGTTCTCACCATGCATCACTTTCAGAACAAGTTTCTTTGTAAGTTGTTGACAGAAAATGTTTATAGTCCTATTATACTAGAGTAAAAAATGCGAACTGAGTAATGGATGTAATATCTTTTCCTTCAGTTTACTGGAGTTTATTTCCCTGTTGTGCAAAGTTGTGTGCAGATTTTTAAAACAAATTCACTTTGTCTTGACTCATGCTTTTTATTCTCCATGAACAGTTTAACAAGTTGAAGTTTGGAGAGTTTGCAGAGTGCGTCTGTTTTAGAGTGACAATATTTCCAGGGAACGAGGATTCCTAAAACCAATTATGTTAATCATAAATGTGTTGGAACTCCTCTGCTTTGGGAACACTGAGATAACAGGTCACCTTTAACTTACTGACACACTTTGAATTTTGACTACTGAATACTTGCAACAATCTACACATAGAGTTTCAGCTATTTGTAGCACTCGGCAAACAGAATAAAAAAGGTGAAACTCTGAATGATTTTTTATCAGCTCTCTGCAGGTCTAAAAGTCTTATTTAACAAAGAGTTTCTATACTTGCTGAAGTTAAGCATACACTGAAGATAAGCATAAGCCTGAAAGCTTTGCTGAATTCATACTCGGTTAGGTACGTTTTTACAGTTTTTGCTTAATCTGGGCCACAGCTAACAGCTGAGTAGTGATACTGAGTGTAACAATCGGGACTCCAGGGAGGGTGTGGATGCTGGTTTTGACCCACTTAAATTGATTGCTATTCAAGTTTTGTGTCAGTTACAACATGTTACAGAGACTCTACAAACAGGCCCAAGTTATCTTCTTGGTTTATTGACACCTTACTTATTTTCTTATAGGTCTCCAGAGGCCTTTAGCTTTTTACCTTGCCTGGTGGCTTTCATTTCACCCCAGCATGCCAAGTCAGCTGATCTCATTGAATATTGATATGTGAAAGGAACACGCCTTCCCTTTATTTAACATGGGTCTTGTTTGCTCTTCCTGGCATTGGATCATTATTACGTCTGCAGGGAGGGTTAGCTTTTAATCTGCGTGTTATTGTAACGTGTCTCCATCAAGATACAGGCATGCCCCAGCAGGACAAGGTGCTGTGAAAGTTCAGGTTGTTGCTGTTAGCTTCCAGCAAAGGAAATTATTTTTCAGCCACCCATGTTGAATTGCCAGTGGCCAACATGGAAACCTTTTGTGGAACAAAAGCTACCGGACCACTGATTTTTACGACGCCTAAGATGCAGCCCAGGCAGACCAGGAAATCAAAGGCCAAATCTTGAATTTCCTACTGAAGGTTTGATCTTGTTAAGCTTGACTTGCCTAGAATCTTCCTTCGTGTTATTAATCCTATTGATTTGAACACAAACCCAATCCTTTGCCTACTGAAATTCCCCCCGAATAGAGTGAGTAGAAGCCAAAACTTGTGGATTACAGCGGTGAAAGAATATGCTATGAGTGGGCATTACGGGCTTTGGGAGGAACAGAACAGAACAGAGTACGTGATTATAAATCACAGGATCATGCTCTTAAACCAAATACAAGGTCCTTACAAGCTTTCCTCTGAAATGAGTGGGAGGGAGGCTGTCAAGGTTCAGTCAATGCTGTACTGCAACACACCTTTGCCATAACTTTGGTTGTTGGTTCTCCCAGCGTACCTGTCTGTGGACAAACCACACTTTCCAAAGGCTTTTACGACCTTCACATACAGACCTTGCTCTTTCCAACAAAAGCAAATGAAGCTCCCAGATCACGAGGAAAGACAATTAGATTATGACAACCTGCTGACACACATGATAAAAGTGGTTTTTTCAACTCAAAATAGCCAGAATACCCCTATGAAATATTCTTTCTCACACAACATGCTGTTTTCTCATTATGTGTGTTGACATTTTTCAGACTGACCTCAGCTAGATATTTTGTTCCGGAGTCCCCATTTAGTGGAACATTTAAACAATAACACTTTGAAGCATGCTCAGTCTCTCTTTTGAAGTCCATTCAGGCTCTGCCCTAGGGTCAGCAGGCGCATTCCAGCAATGATGCACGGACCATCTGCTGTACAAGTTTAAATCCCACTGGTCCTATACCTAGAGGTACTAACATGTTGCATAACTCGCACTGAAAAACAGCCTGTCAGTTCAGACGGGGTTTGGATTTATTCCTATAGTTCTCTTATCCTCCCGCTGGAGGGCCTGTGCACAGTAACCTTTGAGTGTGGTTTCGGGGAATACAAATTAATGAGATGAATAATAAGAAATGACATTAAGTTCTTGCATTCAAAACCTTTATTTTCCTTTGCCCACCTACACCCTGGCTCTGTGATTCCCAGAGCTCACTGTCTGGTGTCTCATTTAGGGGCCTTCCTCTTCCAGACTTTTCACTTAGGTGGGCTCTGGCTAAGTTTCCCTAAATAGTGGTCCATGGCTTAGCGTCAATTGCTGAACAAGGGAAAACCAGGATGGTGCAATATAAAGGGTGAGTTTTCCAAGACAGTGTCAATGATTCAGATGACCAGTGACTATTTCCTTGGGTAGGAATCTGGCATCAAAAACATGACAAAAATCTCTGCCAAAATATGTCTTTGTCTATATATTTTATCCATTGTACTTTAATGTTAACTACTCATTATTAAACTTAACAATGCATTGGCTAAGGTTAATGTATTTCAGACCCAAGCACTGTTGGTCTTATTGATGCTATGTAAACATAGAGGAAGGAGTGGTCCCTGCCCTTGGGAGTTTAAAATCTAAACTTGGACAATACACTTCAAACATATGGTATATCCTGCAGGCTGAATTACCAAACTTCAATCAGCATTAGCCTTAACAATTAATTTATGTTGCACATATGTTCTGCATTTGGGGGCATTAGCCCTGATGGGCCCCTTGAAGGAAATGTGAGTGTATGTACATGCTGACCTTTTAATGATGGCAGAAGGACGAGGCAACAAGCAGGAGGAGGCCAGTTGAGACCTGTGGGATGGAGCATGGCACGAGGGTAAGCATGGCAGAGGGACATAAATAGGGTACAAAAGAGGGAGATTTGGAAGTCTTGTAGCGTAAGCAAAGGGGAACAGCCATAGCAGAGCAAGTTTTTCAAAGCAGCTCTAGCACTAGTTGAGCACCAAAATAAGTGGGCACATTTCCACTTTTGAGTATCTGTCACTTATTTAGATGCCTCCTTGGAAACTGAGCTCTCCGGAAAATCTGTCCTCAATGGTGGGTGCTGAGCACTAGACAATCTGGCCTGTTCGTTTTCTCAGTATGCGGTTCATCTGTTCTAAGGAACAAGTCCTTCTGGAAACGTAAAAAAAAAAAGGCAGAAAGAAGTGTTGGATACAGAAAAGCACACAAGCTGCCTCGTGGGCTAATGATCAAGAAAGGCAGAACAAGCAAAATTTCATAAATCAGATGAAGTCAAATGTCTAGCCACCAGGACCCCTTACAAACATTGCAGTAGTCCAGGAAAGATGGTCGACATGGGTTAAAGCACTGAGTAGGAGTCAGAAGATATGAAGTGCTGATTTCCTTCATCTGCCTGCTCAAAATGTTCTTATCTGTCCAAAAAAAGAAGTGGAACAGGAATATCTGCCCCACTACCCTACAGGAGAAAACTGTAAACATTAGTTAGGATCAAAATATGGCCTCAGACGGAAGAAGCAGCCCATGGGGTTGAAGGGAGATCCTCTGAGGCTTTCTGCCTCCACAAAACAGAGTTGAAAACAGCATAACGGAGCATGAAGAGACACAAAGCTGAAGAGCATAATGTGGGACATGCTCCCATGTACACAGAAATCCAGCCCCCAGCTGTGGAGGGACATAAATCCCCCATTTGTTAGCCATGCCTCATGATGGAGTGTGACGTAGCACTAGTGGTGGCTAGTCAACCTTCAGTTAGACTTCCTCAGACCTTGCTGTCACCTCTGATCCCTGTGAACCAAAGTAGTTGCCTTTTGCATAACACACCTCTCTCTTTGCGTCACCTCTGAACTTGTCCTTACGTCTCCCTGGTGGGATCCTGTAAGAGGATTGGGTGGGCCAGGAGGGAGCAACTCCATTGTTTGAGCACAAAAAGCCACGTTCATTAGTAGGCAGGCATCTTAGAACCAGTCATGGAAAAAAAAGAGTGGATTTGCCATTAAATCGGATATTCTTGGAGGTTTTCCTCAGCGTAACTCCCTCTTTTAAGCTAACAGAAGCAATTGAGAGACCTGCCCAGTAATTCCTGAGTTCTAGTCCCAGCTCTGACATTAACTCTGAAGCCAATATAATCTTCTTGTTCCCTACAATAAGGCCTCAATCCTCCACTGCCATAAATCAGCCTAACTCCTTTCACGTTAGTTAGTGTTACCCCATTTGAAGATTTGGTTCAGAAATTAGGGCACCATGGGGCAGGGTCCTGCAGAAATACCCAAGAAAATCTGGTCCCCAGAGAAGTTTACACTCCAAAACAGCAAGATGTGTACTTGTGAGCTGTTCTCATGACATTTTAGGCCCACAGAGCAGTTACCTCCTGACAGGACATGTTCCTCTGAGATCCAGGCTTACGAGTGATGGATATCTCTCAGGATAATTAACCCTCTTCAGTTGCTGCTGCCAGAGAAGGGAGGAAGCTTTGCAGTGCCCACTGCACAGCCATAGATTAACTCTATGGAGGAGCTGCCAGAGACTTGCTTGGTTCTTGATCCAGTTCAAAGGGGCCAGGTCAGGAGCTGGTAATTACCCAAAATTTAAACAAGATTCCTAGTTCACATCCATCGCCATTTTCTAGTTACATTTGCCCTCCTCTTGGTAAACAGCAAACATTTTCTTGGAAACAGTCTCATTTCTTATGCCAGTGGCAAAATAAACCCCAGCTCATCATGGATGTGTCCTTTCCAAAGAATTACCACAAAAATGTCTGAAACCCTATAAAGGCTGTTAATGACTCTAAATCTCCATAGGGCTTTTTTCCCCCTTCCTCTTCCCTCTTTTCTCCTTGCTCTGACAAGCTGGTGAGTTGGGAAAGGTTTAAAATACCACAATAGTCATGGCAGAACATCAAGAAAGAAAAAGGCACAGGGTTTTGAAATACTTTGTGTAAAGCTCCAAGCACTTGAGCTGGTGCTTAACTGACTGGACTTTACCACACAGCAGTCAGATGATCTCTGCAGCTTTGGGAAATAGGAGAAACTCTGGAGAAGGGTGGGGGGGAAACGGTCTCTGCCACATTAGTCTTTATTGTCTTATGGATTTTATCACAGTATTGTTCTTTATTTCCTGCTATTTATAGGCTCTCATGTTTTGTGCTGCTTTCATGTTTGTGTTATCTGCCTTCCCACGACATGTTTCACCCCAGCCCTTGCCTACAGCTGGATCCATAAAGGCCAGACCAATGGTTTTGAATGGCACATCAGGGCTCATCTTCTTTCTCTGGGCAATGCGTGCAAACCGCCCTTTTCTGAAGCACTAAGCAACCCAATACGGGTGATTTAAGCGACGGTGGTCGCTCTACACACTCTTGTATAAAGGAGTGGAGGTTTGCCGCTGAGCTTTTGGGTATCAAGCAATGACATTCTTTAAGAGCCCCAGCCAATGATGCTGGGGCTGTTTCCTCTGAAGTCCATGCTTTACAACGGATTTAAACCATCAACCCATCAGTGCATGACTTGATGACAACCACTCTGGAAACTTCACCTGAATTATTTTATAACTCTTGTCTTTGTGCAGGGTACTGCAGAGAGAAAGTGCTACAGGGGCTATTCTCATCCTAATTCCCCATAATTTAGGGATGTAACGCCACTGACCTGAACTAGCAAAAGTGAAGTTAGTTCTGGTTTGAAACAAATGATGAAGTTTGTAAAAGTCAAGTCCCTGCCCTAGAAAACTTATGGCCTGAAAGGTGGCTCCAATAGGCCATGGGGCTAGAAATAAAAATTGGAGAGGTGCAAAATAATGCTAAAATTACTGAAATCAGTGATTTAATCCTATCAGCGCCCTTGTACGTCACACCACACCGGTTTCTAGGCAGTCAAAACAGCAACTCCAGGCACAAAGCAGAAACCAGGCTGGTGGTTAGGTGGGCTGGAACCGAGGGATTTACCCCCAACAACGGTCCCTTTCCTGCACTTAGCGAGTGACAGCAAGCCTCTTGCATTGATCCACAGCTTGCATCACTTCTTCTTGTGTACGGAGCAGCCTGCCTTGGAAGCAACCACACAGCTCAATGCCAGTAACAACAGGGAAAAACCCTTCACCTAAACAGAGAGGAGCAGGAAGCCCTGCTTTGGGACCCTTTCACAATACGTATCCAGCAGCAGCGCCTGCTATGGGCTGCTGGAGAATTATGAAGAATATGAAACACTTGCTTAGAGATGGAGCCAGGCTTGGCCAGCTTTTGCTTATGGGATTTTTGGGCAAGTTACTCCCACTGGTTTACCTGTGAGTGCATGCAGAACGGTCACAGAACATCGTTCTTCAGTGCTGCAGAGCAGCATAAAGGCACCTATTTGTCAACGAGAGTCATTCTGTTTTGCCTCAAATTGTGCCTATTCTGGGAACATCCCTTGAAAAAAGCAGCAGAATTTTTCTGTAAGCAGCATGAAGTGCAGGTTTCTTATTCAGATAGTTTGACACAGGTTTCTTTAGTTATCCTTCACTCCCTATAGCAGCCAGACTGAAAGAGGAGACATGGTGGAAATAGAAAGCATCTATGATGCACCAGACTAAGCAAAGATAAAGTGCGGTGGCAAAGCGCATGCTCATGTTGCTGAGACCCAGGATTCTTTCTAAGGTGATGCTAAGAAGTAAATTTATGTCAAGCCATGAGCATTGTTAAAGCAAATGCCTTGTCTCCCAGGCACCAGTGAGTCCCGAAAGCTGCCATTTAAAATTTTTAGTGGCCATTACAATGAAAGCATCCATTTCGCCACATGCAAACAATGTGGGGAAAGCTATGTGGCAATCCTTTTTCAGGGTGGGAGAAAAAAATTCGCCACTAGGAACTCCACAACACTGGAAATCAAAGACCGGACCAACTCTCATCCTGTCTGAGAAACAATTAAAAGTGTGAAACAAAAGGTTTCCAGCAGAGACTGCTGCAGAGGCTTAAAAGATAGTGGCTCTGGAGCAACTGCTGTAAAAACATAGCCCCAGCCCTCCCAAAAAGTGCCGAGTGCCTTAGTGTCCATGGGGATCAGCGTGGATGGGGGGCTGTCACCTCTCCCAAGCCCAGCAGTTACATTCTCCTTCTGCCCTTTGTTTCGGTTGATGAAAATCCGACTGTTTTCAGCTCGGTGTCTGGTACGAGCCAACTCCTGTTTATCTCCCGAGACATGCTTTTCAGTGTGTCATCAGAAGCCCTCTCGGCCACCATCTAAGGCGCATTGACAGGTTGCGGTAGTTTTCCAGTCAGACTCTGAAATGGTTATTCACACTTTTATCGTGGCAAGATTAGATTATTGTAATTCTTTATTGGCCGGCTTCCCAAAGCGGGCTCTGCACAAACTCCAGATGGTGTGAAATGCGGCCGGCAGGATTTGAGTTAAGAAGGGACAGTATCATCCATTCTGTTAAAACCTCTACCTTGGCAACTGGTTAGACAGCAAATTGATTTCAAAACTGTCCTTTTTCCCTCTGTGCACAGCTGAGGTCAGGTCTCTGTCAGCAATCTTATGATTCGTTATGGTCCAGAGTACGTTACCCAGGCTCACACTACCTGGTAAATAATTCTCTGAGGAGTGATTTCAAGGAGGTGAGGGTAGTTTAAACCTGATTTCCATCTGCTTGGTCTCCTCTAAAGCCTGTGCAAAAGCTGGGTGGGATACTGCAATTACACCCTTTGCAAACATTAGAAGAGGGTGTCAGGGAGCAATGAGCTCTCCTGCTCTTATTGCGCCAAAACTGCAGCCTGCAGACCCTCCTCTCCATGACCAACTGCCTCCAGGGGTAAGGCAGCAAACCACAGTCCTCCTCTGGGCATGGCTGGGGAGAAATGGCAATGCCAGCCTGATCCCACAGAGGCAGCCATCTCAATGCAGCACATCCCTAAAGCTCTTCTAAATTGCAGGTAGCTAATCTTGTCCCTTCTAACCCCAGCGTGAGCTGCCAAGGGGACACCCGGACAGCGGCCAGGCTCGCCGCTCCTGCTCTTAGCAGTGCGGGGCCTCATCAGAAAACACGGACTGCTGGTACGTGTTCTTATGTGCCATCTTTCACTTCTGTAAACAGTGGCTACACAAACAATTGATAGGATAATAACTGGCATCATACAGACCAGTACAAATAAAACCTTCCGGTGTTTTGGGCTTTTGTCTTCTTAGAACTTTCTTTTCCTGGAAGAGCACGATACGAAAGGTGTATTCCTTTGTATTTGATTTGTTTTTATATTCAGCCTAAGAGTTAAAACCTTCCCTGATTTAGTTCACAGTGGCTAAATTCCTACAGGCCTTTCATGCAAGGGAAAAGTCTTGGGTGGGCTGTAATAAGAGTCTAGTAAAGAACAGATCATTTGGCTTCTTTTTATTAACTGCTATTTACAAAGCAGTATGTGATTTGCTGCATAAGAGGGAGAAAGGCTGGGACAGCTTTTGCTGTGCAGTGGAATGGCATGGCAAACACGGCGTGCTCTGAGCTGTTTACCTTCCCCGTCACTTCTGCAGGGAACCTGTGACCTGCCACTCATGGACATGGATATAAAAGCTCATGCTGTTTTGGTTGGGTTTTTTTTTTTTTTTTTTATTAGTGCAAGACAGCTGACACAGACTGTTTGCTTTGGGAAAACAACCAAACCCTTTTGTTTTGCATGAAGGGGGTGAAAAAAAACTGTATATAAAGAATTGCACTGACTCTGCAAACAGCTACTGCATAAAGAAGAGAGAGTGGCAGCGAGCTCTGGGGTCACGCTGACTGTCATTTTAAACCTACAGTGCCACCGTCATTTTAGAAATTCAGAAGCCTGGGGAAGCAGTTGAAGACACAAAATATTTCCCCATATGGATAAAAATACATTATTAAGAAAAAACAGCAGTGTGAGAGAACAGGCAAAGTCGGGATGGTTTACCTGAAATCATGAGAATTTGGAGTTCAGATAAAATGAGATACAGGTTGGTCTCTGATCCTTGAGCTTAGCTGATCCGCACTTGCCATGGGTCCAGGAAGTATACAGGGACCTTTTGTATCACTTTTATACACCTGCCATGTCATGCTAGACCAGATGTCTGGCCATCTTAACACAAGAGAGCTAGTGGGAATGGCTTCAGGATTACTGCAGCTTGTACCACCCTGAGAACAGCTTCCAGGGCAGGAGTTACCACAATCTAAAACCAGAATTTTAATACAGACCTGCTTCAGTGCTGCCTCGAGCACAATGCCGCCTATGAGAGGTGCGACACACAACCATCGGTTGCAGGTATCCATTCATCCCAGTCCCAGGTTTCCCCAAACCAGGAGACCACTCAGCTGCTGAGTGAAGGTGCCAGCCCATCTCCCAGTGGTGCTGAGGGTGCAGCCTTAGCTTTAATCTGGAATGAAAATGCTACTAATTTTACAAAGCAGCTTTTGATTTCCCTACATCTCATTTTAAAGACAAATTTTATCAGTATTTGTTCAGCCGAATCACTTCACCAGTGGGTGGGCTTGAGGTGTCTGAATATAGGCATCTAGAGCTATTTTAAAAGCTTGTGATCACCTAAGGCACCTGCATGGGACTGGCAGGTAAAATGCAGGACCTACAGGAGACCCACATCCTCTTTTAGGGACAGACGGAGCTCATGTGGGACACATGGAGGCTCTGTAGTATATCACAGTATCTTATATAGTGCCAGACGCATATGGGTAGGCAACTCGACTGCCTCCTATGTGAATCAACCAGATGTTTGCAGAGAATCTGCTCCCAGCTTCTTTTGCTGCTGAGAACTGAGCCACGAATGCATTTTGTGCATTTCAGAAAACTGCCCAACAGGAGTGCTGGGAAAGGTACTGCCTGCTTATTTTACGTAGACAATCACAGACAGCCTACTTGTATCTCTGCACGTGGGCCTTATTCTAGTGGGAGGTCACTAGAAAGGTCTCCATGACTCCAGTATGACCATGGCCTTGAGCAGCTGAGCAACCTGAGCCATGATCTGCTCAAGTCTCCATGCACGCAAACATCAATCCATTCAGCACCTGCATATGACAGTGATAAGCATCTGATGGGCCACATGATAGACTAGAGAATCAGACAGCAAACCTCACCCCACTGTGTGTCACATAGCCCACCAGCCCAAACACGTGCCATTTCAAGCCAAGTTCTTTACCAGATCAAAGGAAGGCTCTCTTGATCAGATAAACAGCATAGTAAGTGCTGTGGCCCTCAGCTGTGAACATGAATGCTCAATGTGCCAGGTGACTTAAGCTGCAAGCATGTAATCTCCTGTTGCTGTGTAGCTTTCAGGCATCCTTCCATGCCCTTAATTCTCCTGATAAATTTGGAGAGATTTGGTTCCAAAGAACACATTTTCCAGCAATTCATAACATAAAACATCACACATTACGAACTCTATCTACCCGACTACAGCCAAGAGTGAAAGAGCTCAGATACCCCTATAGAGCCACTTTTGAATAGCTGGGGAAAAGCACACTGAGAAGTTGCATGCTATATTCTCTATGTACCACCACTGTGACTGTAAGTGTAAATGACTACTCGAACCTCAGGTTATTTGCAAACCTAGCTGAAGAGCGAGTAGGAAAATAAATAGATCATGAGCATTCATACAGAGCCTTTAATGAGAGAGAAGAACATGGCTCTCTGCGTAGGAAGGCCATATCTTCACATGGTGCAAATCAACGCAGCTCCATTATGGAATTACATCAGTTTGTACCAATGAGGATTCGGTCCAGGTATGCATACAAGGATGTCTACCTTTACCATGGAAACACAACACCTAAGCGAGGGACCGCAGGAGCAGCTTAACAGCAACTGTATTAACACTTGACAGGGCAGGAAAGAAAAATGAAAACAATTGCTCTAATTGAAACTACAGGGGGGGTGTAAGTAGGGCAGAATGCACAGTAATTACCTGATTTGGAGTTGAGCCAGAACACCAACACTCCTGCTCTATGGCACTGCGAAGGAGCCTCAGTAAACAGGGTTTTGGTTTTCCATCTTTGGCTAAAATGGTTGTTTACACAGAAACAGAGAACTGTGTAAAAAGACATGGTGCACGCTCAAGTCTGAGAAATGAACTGGGGCTGCAAGCTGAGGAGCTGAATTTCCACCCATGCTTGCACCAAATGGCAAAGAGATGTGGTGCTCCCTGGGAGAAACGCTTCCTGCCTGGACAGTGGATCTGTGAGTGGGCAGAGCTTTGTCTGGCTACGGAAAGGAAACGCCAGGTTACTGCAAATGAAATCGAGGCTCTCTTTACATGAGTGTTAACATGAACCTTCTGGATATCCTCAGGCTGGAGATGCTACCAGCTCCCAGCTCCCTCTCCCACAGCTCTGCAGCAACCACCTCCGCCTCGCTCACCTCCCTGCAGTCCACTTGCCATGTGCCCAGCCCTATACCTTCCTCACAGCCATCACCAGCAGCCCCCAGGCCCTGGTCCTCACTCCCACTGCATCCTCTCCACATCACCTGCAAAGAGAGGCAAACCTGCACGGAAAGCTGTCCAGAGATCTGTTCCTAGAACGGTCACTTCCCACACTGCGGTGGATTCCCAGGCATGGGGCGCATGAGAAGCACAAAGACAATGGTTAGTAGCAAAATGAGGCTCCACTGACAGCACAGGTGGGGGATAACCTGGCCTGGTGTGACCTAGGAGTCAGCTTGAAGTATCAGTTGAGAAGCATAGTGTCTACGGAAAAGACTAGATGAAGTCCTGGAGGAACAAAGCTCCTTTTCCGAGGAAAAACCGATGGGCAATGGCTTACCCAGCAATCTCCATTCATGGTCCAACAAACATGTCTTAGTCATACAAGAGAGGAACAACTTCAAGCATCTGCCCCATCATCAGTCATTGCTTCTTGACTGTGCCAGCTCTGCCAGCAAGTAGCAACTGCAGCCAGCTGCCAAGCTGGCATCACAGAGCTACACGTCCTGCATGCTACCAACACACACATCTGAACCCGTGACCCATAGGTTCTGCAGACCATCACAAATCCCCTGAGACATACAGTTCCCCACAGTCTTGCGGGTTGTTTTTAGTTAGACAAATTCAAATGGCTGCCACAAAAGCTTAATCTCATTCCAGCCACACTCACGCTGCGTGTCAATAGGAAAAAGTCCCATGAATACGCTTGATAATTACAGAGCTGTGGCTGTAGCAAAGAACAAAGTATAATGCAGGCTTGAATACTCAGGAAATTGACTGCTGATATGTTTCCATTCATTGTTTTGTTCTCTGTTCTCAGTGTTATATTAAAATCTCCTACTAAGAATGAGCTTTCTTGTTTAATGGAACTTGTCAGTTAGAGGAAATCTGCTTGAGCTGTTTGATCTATTCTTTAAAATAATATTAATTGCAAATTTAGCACACGTCCCTATCTTAGGTAGCAAATCATTTGAAAACTAAAGCTGATATTTTTCAAACTTTATTTGTTACCCAGAAAAAATCATGGCCCATCACTTTCTAACTCTAAGGCATTCACCATCCCTTTGCTCCAACTATTCAGTCCTGGCTATTCATTAGATATGTTGATTGATCGTACCAGTCACCTGACATTGTTTTCCTGACTCTATTAGTGAAAAGTGATAGTAGTGAATAGCAAATAGTAAACACAGTGTGAATCTCTGGTCATGAGAAAATTCATGAAACTTTGCAGCTTGTGAGCATTTTCAGAAAATCCTGACAACCATATCAACTTATTCAAGTGTGACCTCACATCTATAGGAAATCATGCTCAGTGCTTCTGTCTGCCTCTCCATTAATGGAACTAGCTGTCTATTTTGACTCCATGTGACTCATAATTAAATACTGAACTTGCATGTTTGCTATTCATCCTGATTCCCAGCATGTGCACTCACTATAACAAACCTTAACTTCAGGCTCTGAAGCTGATGTACAGCTGAATCTGGATTTCCAAAGTCCTACAGTTCAATGATATTTAAATCTGGAGGTTTCATTTGGTTCCTTGCAGACATAAAAGAACCATTTAGAAAAATCAGATGCAGTGGCCAGTTTAGACTCTATGTAAGTCTGTAGAATTATTTCAATTTCCTGGTTCTGAATGTTCAGCGAAAATCTGCAAAAATGGGTTGCATTGGGTGGCTCACAGAAACAATATTTCTTTTGTGAATATCTTCCTGCTTCCAATTATATCAGAATGACGGAAGAAAGGGGAAATAGCCAATTCCAGGGTTCATATAATTAGATATAATACACTCTGTCATCATCAGTAGTCGATGCTTTTCTTTAGGCAATCTCAAAGACATTCGGAAATGTTCAGAAACCACTGTTCATGTCAGCATGATCACAAGTGCCGTCACTTTTAGGAATTTGACTTCACAGACAGAGAAGCGGTGGCGTGAGCCCCCTCCCCAAGAGGCAGCAGCGTCAGCTCTGCACGCAGACCCCGAACATCCTCCTTTCCCCCCCATCTTAACAACTCTGGCAGGCACCGGGCGATGCCTCCCTTCTCTGGTACAGCAGGTTTGATCATACTTGTGCTCATTCGTGTAATTTGCTTCACCTTGGCCTTGCTAAAAACATTGCCCTGGTGCTGCGCACCTCCGTCAGTCCTGCAACATTGTTTGCTGACACCGAACAGCCGACTGCGGGTTAGGGGCAGCGAGACACCCCTACAAAGGTACCTTAATGACAGGACGTGCCTCAGCCACGATTGTTCATGCTGTCAGGGGAGCCTGAGCTCCCTGCTTACGGATCGTTTCTGGACATGTACCGTCCTCCTCTGCTCCATCTCCCCTGCTCCTGACTAATTCAGGCAGCTCAAGTTGCAGGGAATTCCTCTAAAATAAAACCATTCTCTCCTGCCCTGATCCTTTCTTCAAACAAGGGCAGAATTGTTCAAAACAACCGAAGGGAAGAAATCCAAATAGGAGGTGACCTCCTTCCAACCCTTGGTGCTGGGGGCCGAGGTGTGGCCGCCCCCCAAGCTCCCAGGGTCATGCCAGCACCTTTGTCTCATTCCCTCCTGGAGCGACGCCCTCCTGCGCCGCCTCCCACGCAGCTCGTGTTTTCCTGCGGCCCATGAAGAGCTCTCTGTTTCCCCGCATGAGTCATGCCCGCAGGCTGTGGGCCGGTGACATCAGCCCCTCCGCAGCCCTCGGTGGGGCCGGGCACGCCGGCTGCCCCTCGGCGTTTGTTTGGAGCTTTGTGCCGAATATAACGGCCGGGACTGTTCGTCGGGGAAGGCGAGGAGCTGAGAGCACGGCTCGGCACAGGCCGACAGCTACAGAAAGCGATCTGTTGTGGAGGATGCCATTCGGCGAGCCGGAGGAGGAGCAGCCGCAGCAGCCCTGTTTTTCACGCCTGCGAGCAGGCAAACCCTCTCCTGGCATCCCCAGAGTGGTGCTGCACGCTAAAGCCTTGCCGGCTGTCGCTACCTGTGCCAGCTACCCTGGGACACAGGCACATGCTGCAAACACCTCTTTATTTGATGGTGTTGGCACTTCATCTGAGACCGGGACAGAGAGGGTGCAGCTGGTTTTCATGACTGCTTTAAGACTACAGTAAGAGCTCTTTATGGGCATAAAATTACCACTCTGCAATACTGGCAAACCATTCCCTTTTCCAGGAAAGCTGCTTTGTAGTACCACAGGAAAGTTATCCCTCCGGTGTCGCAAGCTACACCAGCAGCAGTGCAGTCCTGTAGCTCTGACCAGAGGCTACTACAGGTATTTCGGTCAAGGGATTGAATGACTTTATGACCTTGATGGATGCAGAGTCAGCTCAAGAGCGCTCAGCTGTGCAAACAGAATGTTGCCACCTTAGTGATAAGAGGGGAGGGTGCCCATGCCAGGGCAGAGGAGGGGAGACGGAAGGATGCAGCAGATAATGATGACTTGGGGAGACCGCTCCACCTCTGGGCTTGCCGTTTTGAGGAGATAGGCACCCCATGTGCTTCAAGCCAGTCCCCTTCCCTCCGTGGCAGGAGCAGCCAGCCTGGTTTTCCAGGGCTTTGCTATAAGCAAAATGTGTAATGAAGCATTTTTCTACCCGTTTGCTTCTGCTAGCGTTGCTGGAGATGAGAGCCGTCCCAGCTCACCTATGGACTTGGTTTAAGCTACACGAGCAAAGCCCTCTCCATGTCTAGTGGGGAAGAGTGCTGGGTGAGCTCCCCCAGTCTAACATTGTTTTAAAATGTCAATAAGGCAATTACACATAAAGAAGCACAAACCAAACTTCTCCATTCCAGTGCGAGGAGAGTTCTGCTTTTGCTCTGAATCATTGATCTGAGCTCACTATTTTGGTCCTGTTTGAGGGTTAGACTAAAACTCTGACCTGCAGTTCTGCTTTATATTTGACTGAACCTCCATGAAAAGGTCAACTACATTTATGAGATTCCAGCACAAGAGATGGGGAACACCTGATGGCTGCTATTGCTTTCTGAGGTCTTTTTTGTCCATGAGACTTCAGTACCCTGAACCCAAATCCTTCCCCCCGTTTGTCCTCCAACCCTGGCTACATGCTCTGTAGCCAAGTAACATCCCCCTTTTTTTTTTTTCCTTCTGGAGGCACAGCAGCTGTTCTGTTTTGCTGCTGAATGAAGCAATGTTTTACTGGCTACGGTTTACTGATTTGCAGATTTTGGTGGCAACGCTGTCACAGAGTTCCCACCATCAGCCCCTGCCAGCGTTTCCCCCCAGCCACACAACACTCAGGCCTTTCAGCTGGGCCAGTGCAGTTGTTCCCAGGGGCCACGCTGATTGGGGAACTGATCTAGTTGAAATAAATTGCAAAAACAAAAACAAAAACAACAACAAAAAAGGAAGAAAACAAAATCCTTCCTATTTTACAAGGCATTTTGTTCACGGTTCTTAACCCACATCAGTTCCTAAAGCGGCTCGCTGCAGAGTCACATGAAGAGTTATTTGGGCACAACTGCGAGAGGGCTGAGCTGGAGCAAAATGGTGGGAAAAAAAGTCTGGGATGGGAACACCTCAAGGTAGTATTACTACTAAAGCTTCCTTGTCCTCAAACCATGGCCAGGGTTTCTTATCTCGGACTGACATTATCCACGAGATCACCATAACTTTCCGGTAAACAGCCAACTCGTTTCACAATTTATACATCGTTACACATCCCCCACATACCAGAGAATGAGCTCTACAGACTACTTGAGGGCCTTGAAAGGATCCTTAGGCTTCAGTTTTCATTTTTAAATGAATACAAGCATTCAACTGAGCTGTAAACTATTAAAGTGAGACGCCACTTCAGTGATAAACAAAATATTTTCCTAATAATTCACTTAATTGTCCCATTCATGGACTTATGCCTTTGGAATGGGACATGCTTTGGGATTCCAAATAACACAAATAATAACAACAATAACAACAGCACATTCCATTTTACTGAATGAAACAGTGATATACCAAAAGGCTCGTGATACATTATCACCGGCTGTGCAGGAGTGTGGGTGGGAAGCAGGAGGCTGCAAGAAGAGACAGATAGAACGGCTCCTACATGCAACTTTTCCCTCTGTGCTGCTATTTGCCTTTTGCCTAAGAAGTGCAGCAAATACATTAACACCCGCATGAAAAATGAGCTGAGGTAATTCCATCTATGAGCATGTGATCAGTCCCACTGCCACAAATGTTTTCCCTCTAGGTCCGTATCTGAATCTCACATAGACTGACTCACACTGCAGCCGCATACGTCACTACTACCCGGCAGCGTCAGACTGTCATTTGTTTCCTTTTGGAACGGGACGTTCTATAATAGCTCCAACTCCCACTCGACGGTTTATGAAATTGCAGTTCTTTCACATACCTCCTTTGTTCCTGAGCAGCAAGGAGCTTTCGATTTGTTTCTAAGGTGCTAAAACAGGAGCAAAGAGTGGCCTGAGCTCAGGGATGCCTCACTCCAACTCTAGCAGGATGTGTCTTTTAATAGGATGAAGGTGCGACGGTTCTCGGTGCGCTGTAGAGTTCGTTCTTCGGGGAGACGAATGAGGCACAGCGCAGAACTGTTGCTTCTAGGGCTGCTGCTTGAAGTACAGCCCCGTGTCTCATTCACAAGGCTCCTTCTCCTGCAGCCAGGGAGAGACTGTCACATAAATGGAAGCTGAAGCTCTGGACGTGCTGATGGAGCCATCAAAGCAGAACCAGCTCTGCTTCAAAGTGCCTCGCTATGATGCTCAAATATGCAACACTCGCTTTTCAGCACTGGGTAGTTTGATCCTCTGCTCCTAAAATGCTAATCTACATCTGTGTCTTAGTTTGGATCAAGTGTGTGCTTCAGAAGTGAATCCCTGACCTACTGTGCTTCGGTTCATGCTGTAGGACAGTTTCAGAGCTCAGCCTACAGGACTAAGCTAGTGCTAGTCTCAGGTTAAAACCCCCAAGTGTAAATAGTATAGACATGGAGTCCTCAGCACCAGCTGGTTTGTTCTGCTGGTTTGGTGCTCCTGTTACACCAAACTACCTGCTACTACTGCTTGCTACTTGCCTTTTAGAGCCAAAAGTCCTGGAGTTGTGGGATTCTAGCACACAATTGCAAAAGGATGAATGTGATATGGTTCAAGGGGTGCAGCAGAAGAGAGGAGGATACAGTTCCCCAGGGATCCCTGCCCATGTAAAGACCAAGTTCATCAGGATACACCCGTAATGCTGCCAAGTTTCCTGCTGGGAATATCCTGACAGGCAGCTGGTAAAAAAGGACAGAACCAAGGGAGCGGAGAACCAAAGAATGAAAGGATGCAAAAGATAATGGCGTTTCTTCTGCTTACTTCTGGGATGCTGCTATGATTCAAGGCAGGCTAAAATGGATTTGTCTTTACACTGGGTGCACAGTAAAATAGATGCATCGCTATGCAGAATTCAGTGTCCTCTGCTTCAAGTGCTGCTCCCCTATTTATCAAAGAGCTTTAACCAAATGGAGATCTTAGATTACTTCCTAAGGGCGCAGCCATTCCTAACGAGGACATCAATGCCAAGTTCCAGTGTGGTAAAAAGAGTATTCCTAGCATTCTTCGGAAAAATTATCACTTATTACCTGCCACTGGGAATACAATGGGAAGCTTAAAGACGATCTGGAGAGAATTTGGAAAAGTGAACCTTATATTCGCAAACTGTGCATAGCCTTTCTTTGAGAAACAGAAAAGATCCTGAGGCTAGTGCCTGCAAGAGGATGCCCTAAGAGCCTCTGAAGATGTTTATTTTGACTTCCTGGACCTTTGTCCAACGTACATTCATTGGGGTTAAATAAATAAGCATTAACAAACCCAAAGCTCCAGACCTTCCACTATCCTGCAGAGTGCCGAGACCTTAAGTAAAGAGGCTTACGTCACATTTATATTTCCTTTGACCTAAAGACCGAGTACAGCTCAGTCCATCCCAATTATTGAGTGAAAAGACCTTTATGGCTGCACTACCTTGCGTTCAGCTGCCCGAGAACTCTTTAGAAACCACTGTAAAGGCAGATCATCACAGCCTGGCATTCCCTGCTCACTGCAGGCACCTTCACAAGCAGCACAGGCTGGGGAGAGCAGTCAGCGCCCCAGCCCCGACTTACTTTCACGACAGCCCTCAGGAATCCTCCTGGACTGGCCAGCTTTAGGTACCGCTGCACTGCAGGAATAATATTGCTCAGGCTCTCAGTGCCAGCCCTCAAGCTTTGGCAGCCGTCGGGACAAAAGACAATCTGTAAATGCAAATCATTATAATCTTACAGACATCACCTATAACTTTACCTGGACTTACCTGGGTTGATGTGGAGGGCAGTGTTTCTCTTGACATTCAAAACGAACGCGTGCACTAAAGAAGACGAGGCTTCTTGTACACAGGGTATTGTTCTGGATTTCGTATTTCTTTGGGGTTGTCTTGGCAACGAAGAGGGTTTGCCGCTAGAGGTGTGTGAAACACTGGGCAACAAAAAGCAAAACGACTCCTGCTTGTTTCATTCCATCACCCAGTTAAACCAGACTCTTTTTTCAACCTGCTGGGATGTTATCAGTGTGCTGTGTGTCGGGAGGGGCAGCACTAATCAGCATGGACTCCTCTGCCCCCCCCAACGTTGTGATTTTGAAAATAGCAAAAAATGACATTTTTCATTGGGAAATGATGTCTATCCAGACATCCTTACAAGCTCTGTTCCCTTTTTCCCTTCAGCTACCTCCTTCAGGAGTAGTTCCCTGAAAGGCAATGGAACTGATTATGGAAGGTTTTAAGCAAAATTAGTTTTGGGGTTTTTTTTTGGTTTCAGTTATGGAAATTTTAAGTGACTTCAGTGAAGTCAATGGGGTTACTGTGGACCGATTCCAATATAACTGAGTTTGCCAATTTGCCCTGATCTAAATGAGTCTTTCCTTTGTGAAGAGAAGAGATGCTGGACAGCTAATGCTACACCTGGTCAGCAAATAAATGGAAATGCCCCACTTGCCCTTCTGGCTCAGCTCCTTCCACGGACAACAGACCTTTATTCGTTGTGGATGAGGTCCAGGAATTATTCTGGAAAGTTTTTAAAGCATCTTTGGAGGCAGTTTCACATCACTTATTCATGTCATTTGCCTTTGTTTTTACTTACTGAAGGCATTAAAAAAATTAACCCAAACAGCTGTTCAGATTCCTCTATTTTTTTACGTAGCAAAGGGAAAAAAAAGTCTGAACAGCTGTGTCAGTAAAACACAAGCCAGGTGGCTTCCCTAAGGCAAAGTTTGTATGAAATCTATAAGATAATGTTTTTATTATCGGAGTTATTGTATTTCTTTTTTATTATTTTGCTCTTGTGGATTCTTAAAGAGGTATTGGCCACTTATTTATCTTCATCCTCTTCGCTCAGTGTTTGAGCTGTACAGTACTTCAACACAGATGCTACGGTGATTCAGCCATCAAGGGTGAAAATTGCCCTTTGAGCACAATCCTCCTGAATCTATTTTGAGGACTTGAATGGGATTTAAGTCTAGGTAAGGAGCAGTTTTAGAGATCTGGCCTTTCTATGGGGAGAAACTCAGGCTGTGGCACCAAACATCTCCCTAGGGATGTGCAAGGGACTGCCCACAAAATGCTGGCAGAGGGAATTTGTTTTCCATGTTGTATAACTAAGTCACCTGAGACACATAGTTTTGTTCCAGTTCCTTGACAAGGTAGCTGGATTGTCCTCAAGCAGAGGCTAATGACTCACGATTACACAATAGTCTGAAAGAACAGTTGTTTTGTACTCCAATGTGTGAAACATTGGGGATTTGTAAGCTGCTAGCCAAATTCTCAGCCGGGTGGTGCTGAAATGTATATAGCCAGGCGGATTCACACCACAGTTGCCCCACTGCTGTCATCTCAGAGCATATCCCTGCTGACAAAGGCCCATGAAGAACTTCCCCTGCTGAGGTTTTGAACTCCTCAACCAGCCTTCCATTCTGCATGGAGCAGATTTTAGCCTTCAAAGCTCTGCTGCTCCTTCCATGCACTCGCTATCACGGTCTCGCCATGAGAGGCCTCCAGCTGCCTGCTCCGAGCCCCGTGTTTCATGGCACCACACTCCATCTGTGCTCCAGGCCATCACATGGTCCAAACCCTAAGCTGTTGTCCAGCCACCCAGGGCTCATCTGCTAAGTCCCTTCTATATGAACCCTCCTAAGAGTGTGCTTCTATTGCTATAAGGGAGCTTGCTGATTTATGGATATGTTTTGATAAATTGCTTATTGATATTTTCTTCCCTGACTTCTGTCCTTGGATTATGAACTCTGTAGAACAAAATGAAAGCACTGAAGTGTCTGAAAATCGCCAGCCACATCGCAGGTGTTACAGCAAATGATATTCATAACAAGAACAGCAATGATAATAGTAGTAATAATTAAATCATTTGTTGCTGTTATTATTCTTTCTCTTATTCCTACAATATTTGACAAATATGGGCTCCAAACAGTTCCTGAGCCTGAAGAAACATTTTCAGGTGACACAGAGTGCAAAGAAAAGAGAAAACCATTTTATATTATTACAAACACATATATAGTTACTATTGTTACATGTTATTATATAGCGATTTTATATTATTTTGCTGAACTTTCTAATTTTTAAAGTTGCTTTTCAGCTCATAGAATAATGATAGTATATAGCTAAATACCTGAAATTTGTTTTTATACCAGTAGGATTTTTTTCTTTTTTTTTTTTGGCTCGAAAAAGAAGATATGTAAAAATGTCTGTACATGAGAAGGACCATCTTCCAGGGGAAAACACAGCAGAATTATCACTGAGTCTAAGGGAGAATTTCATTCTCCTCTAAATCATTCCCTTTTGGTACATTTTCTTCATATTTAGCAGCTGGATGCAATTCCCTCTATATGTACTAAGCCTGTGTTATTACAATTCCAGCATGATATATGTTTATTTGGAGTCTAACAAGATCATGAATCAGGAAATAGCATTGCACTTTATATTATGTATTTATTTATTGTGCTAGGATGAAATTTACCTGGGTCCAGAGAACAAAATTAGGCTGTTACAGCCCTTGGTTTCATATAAGTTATTTTCTCTCAATGCCTATGCCCTGTGGACAGAAATTTATTTCACCATACTGAATGAGAATTCTCCCATTCTCTCACTGCCTGCAGGTATGATTTCTATACCTTTCCTCCTGCTTCCAATTTTGTATCCATTACTCGAATGCTTGAAAACATGAAATATAATACCAACAATCACAGAGCGAGAAAGTCTGCAGTGTGTAGGGAATATTTTTTGTTCCTATTCAATCCTTTTGTAATTAAAGAAATCCTACTCAGTACTTTGATGTCTTCAGTGACACTATCATACTTCTGATCTTAACCATTCAGCTGAATTTTAGGGGCTAGTTGGCCATTAGAAAGAAGGACTATTTTGCAGACAGTTTATGGGTTGCAGATTTGGAAGATCTCAGTTCTTCTCTGAAGTATGTCACACACAAAGATGACTTTAAATGGAATGTGTACTAATAAATGTAAATATGAAAGTGGAAAGTTACATCACAGAATATGAGAGCTCAATGTATTTAATAATACAACAGTAATTATCTTTAATAATACTAAAAATATCAGTGCAAAACATTACGAGAACTTTGTTAAGTGTCCAAACATGTTCTGATTGCTGTATTTGATAACTTTGCAAGAACTTAAGTCTCAAAGAATTGGAGTCTCCATGAGATTAGGTAGTATTCGTAGACAAAATGCAGGAGAGAAGTTAAATGAACAAATGGCAAGTTTATCTCACATAGAAGAGTTATAAAATCATTAAGCAAGTAGAAGTTTATTCAGTTAATTGGCCAAGGCCCAGCAAGGATTTCACAACACTATCAGCAGGGTGTTGAAATATTAAAAAAACCAAACAACCCAGCAACCAAATGCTCAGTTTCAGAGAAGCACTCTCATTTAAGAAACACTCTCTTAAGTATTTCTTAGATAAGGAGCTGTTTATCAGCATGTGTGTATGTTCTTCCTGGAATCAAGGTCCATGCAACTTTTTTCACATCCATTCACAAACACTCCCTTCCTTGGTGTTTTGTGATTTCTGCTTGCTCAAGCACCAGGAACACAGGAAAAGTGGAAGTAACAAGCATATACAGTTACAAAGAGGCATGACATAAATATTATTTATATTTACTTAGCGATTTGAGCTAAGATAGAGAGCATCAGAGAGTAATGAGTTAACCAACAGTAACTTCTGTCACTTTTTCTTGCGCACAGAGAAAAAAATCTCTTAAGAACATGGATGGATAGGAATATGTCAAAGCAGGAGTACAAGGAAAGGTAGCTCATGCAGCTACTGATACAATAGAAAATTGGAAAGCTCTGAAAAAAAACATAAACAAAATTGAGGTGTAACCTATGTAAAGACAATGAAAGATATGTTCTGGACATCCAGTAAAACCCTGGTGTAATTGTATGGATCATGTAGCATCCTTTGAAACAGTGTTTCTGAATTTCTGTTCCGTGATGTATCTTTTCTTAGGAACAGTCTGGCCACCTAGGAAATATTTCACCCTACCTTCCAGCACACGCAGAAGTTTAAAAAAAATGTAAATGTAAATACTTGCTGATGCCAAACACTTCATTTGCCAAGAAGAAATGATGCACTTTGTATCAGGATTACATTATAACCAAGATTAATTTTTGTATTGTCTCTGGCAATTCTTTAACAAAAACACTTCCTGATGAAACACAACGTGCAACTCGCAGGTTTTGTGTGTTCAGGGAAACTTCTCTCAACAGCTGGCTTACAAATGTTCATACAAAACAAGCTGTACTGTAACCTGCTTTTAATCTAACTGCCAGATACTACAGAGGTAATGTCTTAGGAGATGGCACCAGGTTTTTGAAGAAGGAGCTACCCAGTGATAAAGATCTTATGGAAAACCAGAACTATTTAACAAAACCAATCAATGAATATACCCCAAATTCTCTTAGGAGAAGGGAAACATACCATCGTAATGTAAGGCAACCATCATCCAGTAGGAACTCAGGCCACCCCTCAAGCGGTGCATCACAGCATGAATTATATTATAAGGTCACTTGGTGCAACTGCACAGATTGACTGACCACAAACAAGCCCGTAACTTCTGTATCCAGGTCTGCTCTCTTGCTTAGTAAAAGAAATCAACCTCCATAAAAAAGCAACCACTTTATATTATATACCTACATTTGTATGTGTAGATTCATCAATATTCAAAACCATCTACTATAAATTCAAAGATTAGTTCTGGGAACAAAACAGACATCATCAAAACACAAACCTAAAAAGAAATAAAAGGGAATAGAAGAAGGGACAGCTGACAAGTGGTAAAGAAATAGCGAGAAAATATTTATGAATATGTTGGATCATTATCAATTGATCTTCCCTTGCATCCAATGTTAGTTACTTTTGAGAATAGCCATGTAACTAAAATTTTGCTCATGGCTGTCATTCTCAAGACATGCTATGTCCAAGATTCAGCCCTGGAAAGCAAATGAGCAGGAGTATCATGCACCGCTTGAGTCTTGTTGACTACTACCATGGCAAAACTTTTTGATTAGAAGTAAATTTCACTGACTTTGAGTAATGTGGCAGACTCTCCTTCCAACAACCAATTGATACTTTTCTGAGTCAAATGTAGTTTATAAGGCTTATCATTAAGCATGACTGAGCTGACCAATCATGCCATGCGAACACAGACTCATCACAACTAAGTGATGTCAAAAAACCGCCCACATCAAGAAAACCAAAAGCTTAAAATTTGGAACAGCACAGAGACTGAAAAACGTCGATTTCTACACAAGCAATTTGTCAAAAGAAAAAACACTAAACTTGACAAGGAAATTCTTTTGCCGAAAATTACATGCTCAGTTATACGATTACATTGCTGGTGTTCCCCTGCTCCTCTTCTTCCTCCTGGGTTTCTGTCTAGGAAACATTTCCAGAACTTGCTGGTTCAATTACCTCTTTCGGAGTCTTGGCATTCAGAGGTTCCAGCAACAAAGCCTTATTATTATAAATACTTCAGCTACAACATTTATAAGGAAATTAGACTGAGTATCATAATCTCCTGCTGACTCTCACCTAGCAATTTTAAATCCTCTAGTGTGGGAGAAGACTCTGAGATCAAAACACTAATTTTGTTATTTCATTAAAAGCAAAAGAGGAAAATTAGGATAAAAATTCCAAAGCCTGGGAAGTCAGGAAACAGCAAGATGAGAGGATGAAAACCAGCACTACATCGATGACTCTGGAAAATCCCAAGTTAAAGTACATCACAAATTTTGTTTTGGTACAACAAGATGATAAACAGTACACTTGGATTGCACAGACTTTTTTTTAAAGTTTTTTTAACCTTTCTCATTCATCCTTGTACTTGAATAACAACCCATTCTTGAGCCTACAGTCATGCAAATTCTCCTCACTCACACGTAAAGTTACATTGGCTTCTAGAAGATTACTTGTTTGAGTACAGACATCACCCCTGAACATTACCTTCTGGCCTTCAAACTTGTCACGTAATATCTAGTATTTAGATATTAGCGACTATCTAGAAATGAGCAGTTTTGACATGACCAAGGTATTTCATCACCTTGCAGAAGTACATGCAATCAATCAGCGGTTGCACGAGAGATGCTCTGTCACTCTCTCTTGCACTCAGCGTTGCTTTACAGAATGACATAGTATCAAAGAAAATATCCAGCCTCTGGAACAAGCAAATCACAGACAAACTAATACAGAACATTAAAGCCAAAAGTAATTTTCCCTGCCCCCCTAGAGAACTGTAACCAACACTATAGAAAAGGCTGAATGAAATCTTGCTGAGTCCTGTGTGGAGCCCAGTTGCAAGCCCAGAGTGACGTACGATTTGCCTGGAGTTTGAACTGAGCCCTTTGCGTTGTTCTGAGAGCTCACCATTAAAAGAAGAATAAAAGTTAGCAATAAAACATCCAAGAGAATGAACAGCTGAGAGCCCAGTCTAAAGATCTGCAAGAGCTCTCATAAATATATAGTAAACATCCTCACTGATGGATTCCCCAGAGGAGAAAAATTCTACGTTACCCACAAAGCACATTTTTTACAAACTGTTTCTTTCTGTCTGGATACAAAGAAGTGAAGCAGAGCATTTAACATATAACTTGTAAAATTCAAAGTTTAAAGCCAAGGAAAACAACCAAGATTAGAGCTGCTCAACAAAATCATACCTCCCTTCACATAGTTTCTTTTTATTCCTATAATTTGTTGATGAATCAGCAAATGAGACTTTTAACTGTCAGTACTGTTAGATATCATGGCTTTGGGTGCACAAAGATAAATTAAACAGCATGGGCTTGAATCACGTCAACACTACAGGCAACTGCTGTGGGTTTTGCCACCTAATGTGTTGGTAAGGGATTAGGGTGTTTGCTGTTGATTTGTACTCTGGTACCCTAAGCTTTGAAGAATGCAGTAGGTCCTGGCAATTTTTGTTGTCTCGGGTCCCTCATACATGGGCTGTGTGTGACCAAGAGTAGCTTTTCATGAAGAACACAGCAGAAACTCAAGTGCGCTCTGCCAAAAGCCCCTGGGAAGCAGGGTTTGTTAGCACATCCCTACCTTCAAGCAAGCAGCCAGCGGGGGTGCATCTTAGAGTTATTCAGCTCCACACAAAAATGGCCTAAGTCTCTTCTAAGGCAGACTGTGAAAGCAACATTACAGAGGATATGACTGGTAAGTACAAAAGGGGAAGGCAGGAGAAACACATACCAAAGAATATGCACAGACAGAATGGGAATATTGCTCTGTTATCAACAGCATTTACACATATAGGATACACCCATATAGGATTCTGTTTCTCCTCCTGGCATTCAGCCCTGGGTCGTGAAGCAGCTGATGCTCTAGGGTACAGTGGTCCATCCTTTTTCCAGCTGGTCGGATGCCAGCTGAGGGACCCCCATAAGCACCACATAGCTCTGGCAACACGGACTTGCAAGTCGAGTTTATGCCTGCACAGAGGTGCTCAAGGTGGCCTTTAGCTGCTGAAATTCCTACTGCCCTCACATCTACTCCTTGTCGTCTCCTAGGTCACAGCAGAAAAGGACATGGGTGAAACACAGCTGGCCTGGTCATGGACTACCTCTTGGGGTCCATCATGTTAAGACGCTATATTCTGGAGCTGAAGTGAGATAGTATTTGAGAAAAGGAAAAGAAAACACGCATCTAAGAGAAAAAATCTGGCATAAACCGCATAGAACAGCTAAAGAAAAAGAAGTGACAACAAACAAGCTCTGCAGTCAAGGAAAGGGTGAAATCTTGGCCCCACTGAAGTCAGTAGGATGTTTGCCAGAAAACTGTAGACAGCTTGTTTTATTCAGGATTTCTAATTAGTGATTAAATGATTCAATGGCAAGTTAGCTGTTTTAAGAAGGAAAAAATCATAGCATAGCTCCAGCATGCCTCTCCCTGCCCCACCTACCCCTTGGGAGGTACAGATCATACACAACTTTTTTATGGGAGACTTGACAGGTATTTCATTGAACCTCAGTTGAAATCTGTAGTTTCCCAGGCCCTGCCTCCTTCCCCAGTTTGGGGATGAAGATAGGAAACACCTGCTAATGACACCAGAGACATAGCAAACAGCAAAAGTCATGTGTCAGCAGAGAGCACACTGGAAGCCCGGCTGCTCCAGTACAGACACAGTCTATCTGATAGTGGATAGTGTATATGAAGAAATAGGATGCTGCGTTCATTTAATTGACATACATTTGAATGGATTTGAATTATTCTAGAATGACATACCCACAAATAAATAAGGCATCTTGCCGCCTTAAGGCGTAAGTCACTTTGTTAAAAGCCCCACGACCCAAACGATCTATTCACACTGCACACTTCTCTTATTCTGCTTGATTTTTCTGCTTTTCTCAGTCTCCTTCTGCTTTTCCCTCTCCAAAGTACATTGGTTTCTATGGAAACAAAACACGTCATTGGAATGGACAGAACTTGGTGACATCTCCAAGTGCAGACAGAAAAAGCAATTTAAAAAAGCATTTTGCAATTTCTAATATGAGCTGAGGAAGGCAACGGGCGATTATCCTGCGCACGTGTGTGTACATGTGTTTGCGTGGGCGGCCGCCCGTGCACGCATGCACTCTCTCTTGCCACACGATTTGCACACATGCAATGCCACCGGCTTCCCGGGACAGCACGCAGCAGAAGGCTCAGCAGAATCCATCTCATCCTATTCTGTTTTAATATAGCTGAAAATTGCTTTGACAGCTGAATAGCTTCTTTGTTTATAACTCGTTCTTAGCTGACTCTGCTGCATTATGTAGCTTTGTAAAGAGATTACTTTGTCAAGAACTGAACATATATGGTCTGAGCATGAACAATTCAGCACGATGAACTGCATTCATTTTATATGAGGTACGGGGCTGTAATCCTGCTGCCTTTAATGTGTCTGCTTTCCTCTGCAGGTTTCGTTTTCTGATCTTAAGTGTTTTTTAAATTTTCTTGGGGTCTTTGGGATTATCGTCTTTCCCTTTCCTGGACAGATGCAGAGAATTTTCAATATGTCAAATCTCAATATGTTGTATCTTGCCCTAAATGTTGTACCGAACCAAGTTTTTGGCTGCGTATAACAGGAGATCATCATTATCCAGTTAGCTAATTATCCACCTGCAAATATCCTATTCCTGCCCTAAATTGCTACAGTTTTGTTAGAATTTGAATTAGTATTTCAACGCAGTGGTGCCCCAGCAAAGGCTCAGAAAATGGACCCCACTGTAGGGAACACCATATGGAACATACACAGCTTCTTACCTTGTCCCTTCATCCCCAGCCCTAAAAGCAATACTAAGTAGGCAGATCTCCATCTACATGACTTCAGTACAGCTGCACATGAGCCAGTCTCTTGTCTTTACAAAGCCTTATCAAAAATATTAAAGCAAAACCAGCCTGCACAGCACTACTGGCACTATCAGGGCCTTCCACTGTGCACTGAACGAGCTGCGCAGGCTCTGCTGGCCATTGCCTTTAATGGCGCTTGAGTTGACTGCACTGGTGGTCTCTTATCACCAATGCAGTTTCTACTTCTAGCTATGGCTTGCTTCGAAATTACATTATTTCAGATTCACTTTGTGCCCTGCCTGGAGGCGCAACACAGACTTGGGGCATTTTTCTCTGGTTTCTTCTGGCTTTTTCCTCTCTCCCTCCCTCAATTTTTAAAATAAACACTGCTAATTCTGATGGGTAGGTGATATGGTCCAGTATAAAGATGATTAAGAACATCAGTTGTCCTAACAGCAAAATTCCTATCGACCTTGTAGTAGGTATTACATTGATCTTTTGTGGGCTGGAGACTGAGAGCTTTACTTAGAAACATCACTGGAGGCTTTTCTTGTGCAGGACACAGAGCTGGGCCTTGAAGCATTTTGCATTTCAACAGTCTTTGCTCAGCCCATGAACTGGCAGAACTCCAATTTCACTACGCCCCGCATTTTGCACTCAGTGGTATTTTACCACTTCTGAAAATACCAACCTTCTCTAAAAACAGAGGGGAAGTTTGTCAGACAGACAAATCCCTCCTTATCTCTTAGTCATAACCGTGATCCACTTCAGATGATTTAAAGAGCTTCGTACATATTAACCTTTAATAAGAAAAGAGACAAGAAAGACTTCTTTGCAAATCACTGTTTGAAAACAGAAGGCGCAGAAAGATTCCTCACAACCTTATTTGCTCCCACTCATAGTCCTAACGTGCACATATTTCACAAGAGTTAGCACGCTATGTGCTAATTTGTGGAATATATATATATTTTAAATTCACCATCTGTATGGAAGTTCTTTGTACTAGAAACTAGTGTCTTGACTAATGAATTCCTTATCTTCCACCCCTTCAGCAAATGATGGACTACCGTCTATCACTGACAAAAAAATACCACTGACCATGCAATATTCAGGTGAATGATGAAAGGCCACACAGGCAGTTTAGAAACAATTATTCTTGTTGTACTGGGAATTTTCAGATTTAGCAAGAAGTCATGAGATCTTCAGAGAGTCAGTAAATTTCCACAGACAGTTTCTGTTCTTCACCCCCTCTTGTGGCAAACCTGGCTGAACCACCAAACATGTCTCAATCGGTCTGCAACCTGCTCTGCCGCAGGAGCCCTTGGAAAATCCCAGGCCAGCAGACACCAGCTGTATCAGGTTATGGTTGGTGCCAATAAAAGCAGCAGTGATTTGCACCGTCACTGATTGCGTGCGTCGGTGGGAGAGGGTTGAAATCAACTGGATGAAATACACCAAAAGCATTGTGCAAAAAAGAGCACAAGAGAGAGAAAAGGATAGTCGTGGTTTGCAGAGATGTAAATAATTTTCGAGATTGGAGGGCCTTGATACAGAGAGAAAATGAGAAGTAGAGAAGGGAAGGAAGGTGTGTCATCAACTCGCAGCATGATCTTTCTGGAGTAAATAATACAACTTTCCATATACTAAGTGTGCCCTGCACTTTCCTTCAAGGAAAGCTCCATATTGTTAATATCCTAGATGGTGCATTTCCGTGTTCATATATCTTCTTATTTCAGTGCTGCTGGTGCCTAGAAATCTGAATTTAAGTCTCCAAAAACATCTAAAATCCCTCCCTCTGACTCTAGTCTTAGTTGTTCCCTGCCAGTGTATGAGCATGACTATCCTTCTATAAGGTAATAGTTAATAACAAGCTAAATATGTCCCACCTAGAGGAGCATCCATGGATCATTGAGTGTCAGTCTACAATCATATAAGAAAACATGAGAGCTTACTAAAGGCCACTTTTCCAAAAAGCACCTTAAATTTTAGGGCCCTGACAATGGGTCAGTGAATAATTCCTTCTTGACTAAAGGCATGTAACTCCGATTAGATGCCTCAATTTGGAGAAACGTGAATGTTTTGAGCACAATATCAGTCAAGAAATGACGAATAAAATTCAGAGGAACGTTCTGCAATTTAAGGAGGCAAGTAACAGTGCAGCAGAATCAGGCAAATCCAACCATCAGTGAAACGATGAATTTACTCCATTTGGTGTATGGCCTTTTTGTGTTTTCTCTCCGGGACTGTGCCAGGGAATATGTTAGACAGTGGACTCCAGGCTTGTGCCAATTCTGACTCCCCACTGGCTCACCAAGGCTCAGATGGTTGACTTGCATCAAGCTCCTCATGGACATGAGAATACATTTACCCAGAAAGGAGATCTTGTACATTCTGGTTTCCAGAAAGATGACTAAAAAGGCAAGGGCTGATGCTATTAGCAGATGGATACTTTCCTCATTCAGCATGCTTTCAGCCTTTCATACTTCTTGGAAAAGTGGGCATGGTGGGACCAGAACCACCAGCCCAGCTCTCAGTGCCTGTGTACTGATAGAGGTAGAGGTGCTGTGCATGAGCATATAATTAGGATTAGCAGGTCGGACCACTATGGATCAAAGCATTTAAGACTGCATCTGCAGAGCTGAATAACTCAAGGAGGTCCAAGGCTATTGCAAATGGATCTTTACTGTCAGTGACAAATTTTTCATAAGGATTGGCAAGCTTTCTGTGGATCTTAGCCAAATAGTTTCTAAAAGAAACTTTGGAAATCCTAAAACAGAAAGAATCACCCCAAAGAAGCTCCAATGCGGTTTTCTTTGATGAGAATGGTAGGTGCAAGAATTTCCTCATTCTCTTGTCTCGGAGACAGGCAGTGTGATTTTACACGACCACAACAGTCTGGCTCAGCCATCCACAGAGTGTTTCAAGTTCTCCCTCAGCAGGGCAAAAGTCCACCTGAAGAAGCAGCGATGGGGAAGGAATCCCCGACAGCCGCTGCCCTAGCCTGAATGCTACAAGGCTCTTCCAGTCCTGCTCTGTAAACAGGAATTGCCTTTGGACCCTTAAAAAAACACGCACTATATCATTCTGGAATGGCGTTAATCTCTCTGTCATGGAGGTCAAAGCAAGCTTTCTATTATAAGCTCTGTGAAACACACCTCCTTCCCAGCCACTCACTTGCAGGGAACAAAATCCAGTCAGCCAAAATGGTCTGTGTGTAACAGGACGCCAGAGCAGGCACTTGAGGCAACGTGTGTGAAGCATTTTGGAGCTGTGGGACCAAGCTGGAGGCCAAGCCCTTGGTGAGGCAATACTGGCTCAGTGCCACAGTCAAGGAAGCAGAAGAGACAGTTTTCTCTTTGCTTCCTTGCAAAGGACAATGGTCTATTCATGGACAGTACCAGCTGGAGAGGTCACTGCCTCATCTCCCACCCAAGGTCCAGCAGGGCCCTGCCACGGTGCTCCCCAGCAGCCACTGTGCTCCTTGCCTGCCCCTGCCATGCTTTCATCTTCCCTAGCACCTTTGCAACAGTCCTTTTTCATCCATCTCGATAGCACTTACGACAGCTAGAGCCCGGGTAAGATTGGGCCTTGTGGTTACAAATGACAACATCCCAACCTTGGAGTCACGTTGGCTGGAGCAATGATTGACATGTCCCAAAGCACGAACACTGATACCCAGGGCGTGGTAAGCTGGGGGTTAGCTGAGGACCCTCAACTTCTCTTTCTTTTACACATTTTCTGTGTATTTTCCTAGGGGTCCAGAGTGCACGTTGGCTTTGCTGATAAACTTATCAGTAGCAGAGTGAAACATCCGTTTCGTTTGTACTGTTTACACAGAGACTGTTTCTCCAGTTGGTAAGTTGGGATTGAGTGAAGAGGGTGACCCTATGTTTTCTTCCGTCCCCCATGAACGTTGCTCCTAGCAGTGTGTGCTATGTGTCAGAAGATGGGGGAGAGATGCATCAGGGGCCAGCCCTCCCCTACCCCTATATCCTGGAGGTCTTCTACCCCTATACATCATTCCCAGCCCCAACCCAACCCCTAGAGATGAGGAAAGGCTGTGGCACAGTATGTGGATGCCGATTACATCTCCAAACAGGAGGAACACACAATCGGTGGGATCCGCCTGCTTTCTAGCCCCTTTGTGCTCAGGGGCAGAAATACAAATAAGCGGCAACGTCTTTTTCCTGCTTATATGAACTGAGATCCGTTTTTCAATAGCAGGCCCTGGCAGATAAGTATTCCCTTTTCTCGGTATTTATTTTTTGGGAGGGAAAGCCTTTCACTGGCTCCCGTGACGCTCGCCTCCAGCATT
The DNA here is from genome assembly GCF_018139145.2 of Gymnogyps californianus. Taxonomy (NCBI): domain Eukaryota; kingdom Metazoa; phylum Chordata; class Aves; order Accipitriformes; family Cathartidae; genus Gymnogyps; species Gymnogyps californianus. Next base: position 11,779,132 of record NC_059483.1, read on the forward strand.
CGGGAGGTGCAATGGGGCAGCAGGTAGAGCTGTGATTCAGGGATGCTCCTACACCCGCTGGAAGCTGGTGTTGCCATGCCAACCCCGCGTAGCCTGTGCACAGGCAGCCCAGGGCACAGCAGGCTGCTACGGGGTCTGTGCTTTTGCAGATAGATTAGTCCCGGGACCCTCCAGAGGAGGGTTTGGTTGAAGCTTCATGCCATGACTGTAGGACAGGTGATGGTGTCCCTGTGCATTCTCAGCTCAGCTGCTCATCTCCCCCCATCCAGCCCATTTGCTTGGGTTCCCTCAGAGAGAATAGGACCATAAACTTTATGAGTGAGTTTTCCTCCTAAATGAATTACATCACACAACCATTGCTAATAGGTCGTGTTGTTTCAGAAGGACCACAGAGGCAGAAGCAGGTAGGAATGGCAACAATCCTCCCAACAAGCCCAGGCACCCCCTGGCAACAGCCGCACCTACCCTTCAGCCGCTCAGCATGTAACGTCATGTGCCGCCTGAGACAGCGACCCAGAGCCCATCTAAAGCAAAACACATGGGACACGAACAATTACCTTTCCTCTGCTTAGACTTACCAAAAGGGATATTTTAAAACCTGTTCTTTCCGAAAAGCACAAAGTGACAAATCCAGCTCTGTGCAAAGCCAACAGAGGTGGAGGGCCCTGCAGACAGCTCATAGGATAAAGATTCAGGTTTGAACTTTATTGTCTTATTGCACTTGGAGAATTCCCTGGGTAATTTCTTAGGTATTTTCTAGGTTACTTCCTTATTGGTCTCTAGGTAAACTAGGTCAAAACGCTTGCCTTGTCTAAACCTTGGTTTGTCAATATATAAAATGAAGGCGATGGGACAAGTTGTCCCCTGTTTTTTCTGTATGGAGTTCAGCCTTATGGAAAGGTCACACTATGCCCCTCTCCTTCATTAGAGCCAGGACCTTTGAAATCCCCAAATTCACAACAGCTGAGAAGTGCTGCATGTTGCTATAGGCAGCTCAAGAGGAGCATGTGTGAAATGTGGACAACAACTAGACTGATTAAAAAAGATGTGATCGGGTTTAGGTAGCTTTTTGTCCCCAAGAGCAAAAAAAAAAGGTGCCTCATCTATAATTGTTTTAGCTAGCAGGCTGGTCAAGAAAAAATAGGAATACCTTTACAGATCACAATATCTGAAATCTCAAGAAGCACTATAGGAACAAAGAGATTCTACCACCCACTGTGCTGCATCCCAGATCCGGCTGTTCCCTCCTGAGATATTGCAGTACATCCCAGCCTTGTTGGCTGCCACTCTACACACACTGTTCATTCACCTGTGCCAACCTTCTCAACCAAAAGCTGAGCATTTAAAACCACTGTAACGTTTGGGCGTCCTGCAGCATGTATAATGGGATCTGATAAAGGGAAAGCTACTGTGAACAGACAATGCAGACAGACATAGAGGTTGTCAAGTGTCTTTGAGCCTGAATTGATACACATGGCTATCGGGTTTTCCTTAGCAAAAAGGGGTAGTCTACAGCACCATAAATAGGAAATATGAAGTTTTTTTGGAAGAAGGTAGGCATTTTTTTGAATAAGATGTCTGCCAGCAACGTTTTACTGCATTGTTAACATGCAGGATAAAATATACCAACTAACAGTACCCAAGACATGAGGCTGTTCTTCAGCGAGCCTCTGTATTTCAGCATCTGCATTAAATATGGCAATAAACCTGGACCAATTTCAGTGCATGTTACACTGCATCAGCACTCATACTACCTATAGCTTCCCATCCTTTCTCATATAATAAGATCCAGCAATCTGGATAGATTTTTTACTTGAGTGACTCCTTACTCCTTTAGTGTTTCAGAATTTGGGGGTAATTTTGTCATCAGGTCTTTAAAAATGCATCCACAGTCTTTTCAGGGGCAGAGATAACCAAATTAAGAATTGTAACTTAGCAAGACCACTGCAGGAGACAGAGGAGGGAAGCTGTTGTCACAGCAGTATTGCCATGACTGTTGTTTCCTATAGCATCCTTTGGCTGCCTTCCATTCTCTAAGTGCCCCTTGCCTGGCTCCTCCTTCTCAGTTGTCCCACCTATGAGCTATATATTTTCTGTTTCATGGCCCTGCACAGGCTATCTCCATTTTATGGTATCTTCACAAGTCATTAATATGACTTACGTAGCCAGGCTTGGTACACAGGTTCAATAGCGCAAGTCCTTTGAACTGCATTCCTCAAGTCCACTTTTCATCCCATTATCAGATTGGTACTGAATAAAGGCCAAGTGGAAAATCCCAGTATAAAATGCCCTCCTGCGGCTGACGTTCACATGATGGCTATGTTCAGAAAAGGTTTGGTAAGAGACCTCACCATACACTGGACTATGTGAATTGTTTGTATTTAGTCTAGTTTGAACAATTTCTGGTATCCTACAGCCAAAGTCTCACTTTTTCTAGGTAAACATTTTAGAGGACTCATATATTAATGACATATCACTAGCCAGAATCAGAACCAGTTCTGCTTAGGCAGTTACCTTGGACAGAAAAATGTTCAACCAGTGACTCTGAGACATGAACTGGCTCCAGGCCTTAAAATGAGGACCATTTGCTACACTGCCTAACTATAGCAATTATACAGCTGATGCTGGGGATTCAAGACAACAAAGTTACTTGAAGACATTAGGAAGGTCCCTCACTGTCTGTTGAGGAAAAAAAAAAACAAAAAAAACAGCTAATTTTTGACAGTTTTAAAGCTTCTTTGCTTGCTACAGTAGAATAAAATAGTGTCATAGTGATGGCTGTAGTCATCTGATGATAAAGACCTTCGGCCACACCAGGTCCTTTAATGCACGTGTGTCTTGTGCTGCACTGAACAGAGCCTATAGATACATGCATCCTGGAGCACCTCTGCACGTATAGTCCCCAGAGGGGTTTTGCAAACTGTTCATATGAACTGTTACATTAAATCACATTTAGCTTGAGCGATCAGTAGCTCATCAGTTGACCTCTAGCTCTGATTCCTAATAATGAGAAGCATCTGACATAAAGAAAGCCCTTAGAGAAGGCACAGGGAAAGAAATAACTGCGCTAATTAAGCTATGCAAAGTGCCTTGGAGAAGAGTGCTCCACTTCAAGGATACCTTGACATTTCTGACCCACTACAAGCAGCAGCAGAAAAATTTCAGGAATTTAATGTGGAGTGTTTAATTGAGACACAGAGGAAAAGAAATCAGTAGAATTTAAAATTGATTTCTTCCTTACAGCTAAACCATATCAGCTTGGAAGACTTAGTAAATATTCTTAGCCACTAATGTGTCTTTATTTTGATTGTACAGGAGGTAAATAATCCTCATAAACATGATAGAAAACCACATTGGCCTGGCACATTTATGATGAATTCTTTGCTCACAGTGCAAATGTAAATGCAATAGTCCTATTGCCATATCATGCTTAGCACTTAAATACCATTTTTCTAATTTATTTCCATCATTTGAACCTAAGGACACAGAGGAATGTTTTGAATTTTACATACGATAAATATTTCTGAGAGTGAACCTGTAAAAATGCAGCCCATTTAATAATACACTAAGCATCTTTCACATCTGAAAAACCTAACTTCTACAGTATCCTCATAGGAAATATATATTGGTTTATCCATTTTAAAAACATGATTAAAGTGAGGCTTGAAAAAAAGAAAGTGACTTACCAAGGTCAAAATGCACGTTAGGTACAGAGCTGGGGAGAGGAATCCTGATTCAGATTCCTAGTTGTCTGCTCTACCGGTTTGACGGTACTCCTTTCCTTGCCTACATTTAGGAACAGATTATCTGGATGTCCATTCAAATAAAAGGTGTTGAATGGGAGAGAACTCTTCTTCCTAGGATGGTTTGGAGCCCCCCTGAAGAATTTCTAGTTGTTCTTCAAATGAAAATGTGTGAGTTATTACCTAATTTGGGTAATAATTTCACTAGTAGACAAAATCGAAGCCTCAGGCATTGTAAAATAGCTTCTCCTTTTTAATTTACCCTATAATCTGCTACCTGGCATCTGTGTCTTCATCCAGATTCACCATGTCACTGAAAAGTGTCAGAGTACCCCTTTTTATGGCTATAAAGATGAGCTCAGAGAACAGCCCAGGCTCTGAATATTTGGGAATTCGGAGTTTAGTTCATACTCACCACAGGTGTCAAACTGGGATAGCCTTTCTGTACTTCTGTATGTTGCTGAAGATTAAATGAATTGGTTGTGATTAATACAGGAGGATCACAACTAATAAATGTCCTTTCCATCCAGGTGTTTTTATTCAGTGTCTGGAAGAAGACACGAATACTTGGATTGAGTCTCTCTAGACACATTTGTCAGTTTTTCCTGTTAGTGGGAACACAGAAGACTGGATATGCAATCTCCTAACACTCCAGTTTGTGCCTCCAACTATATTTAATCCATATACCAGGGCAACAGCTTGCTGCTACTACTACTAGCTGAAAGAATTACAGTGGAAGTGACTGATGAACCTGAGAAGAATCGGAATAAAGACAGCCTGCAGTTACCGCATTTTCTCCCTCTGACCTCCTAACCAGAGCAGTATCCTGCAGAGAGAGAAATCTAGATCCCATTGAACGGGAGAAAGTTGACCGGGAAAGGCAGCAGCATCCCTTTGATGGCAGAGCCAAGGAAGAAAACTATCTAACTCTTTCATTGCAAAGTTTCCACTGGACCAAAACCAAAACAAGCATTCAGTTCAGTTATGCTTGAGACTGGCTTTTTAAAATACTTATCTGAGCCTCCTATTCTTTCTCCAGTTCTGGACGCTGCATGCTGCGCCCTCGTGCCTTCGCTCCTCTCCTGCGGCTATGCAGCCTGACTTGGGGAAATCTCTGTGCTCTGACTTGTGCTGCTCTGCATTTCTTAATGGTCTCATGTGCTACTTTAAGCTGCCTTATAGGGTAATAAGCTATTTGCAGGTTTAATACGATAAGGAACAAGAAAGAATATATTTCTGTTGTTTTATTTACATAAAGAGCAGTATAACTGGCTCTCCCTGTCTCAGTCTTGTGCTATTAATAAAGTCCATGTGAGGAATATACAAATTTACACCACGTGTGGAACCTGTCAACGTAACTAGTCTCTAGCTAGAATACTTTCCATGCCATGTATCTCCATATAGCCCATCTTTCTGGGACATGTGACCCAGAAATGTGTCATCGGGACACATGTAGTCACTGGACTGATGAAAGGAATTCAATGGAAACAGAAGCAACAATGCTGCTTCTTCCAACCTCCGCTCAGCTTGTTGCTACTGCTCTCTGAAAGTTAGCAAGACATGAAAAAGATGTTGTCCCAGCTTGGCCCTTGTTTTACCTTTCATACAGCAGGCTTTTATGTAAGGCCATATTTTTCCAGAGATTATTAAGAAAAAGGAACTAAAAATCCACAGCTGTCAGTTTTTAAAAGCAAATAATCACCCCCACGCAATGGATGAAAGGCCAACTTGTACCTAAAGACTTGCAACTGGCATCACTGACTTTTCATTGTCGAACCAAAATGTTAAAAATAAAAATAAACAGAGCCCACAAAGAGAAAAATACACTGGATTTTAACATTCTTTCACAATTCATAACGAAAGCTGCGGTCAGCAACATGGAGCGAGAAAGACGTTTGGTTATAAGTCATGACTTTAATCAGACAGTCTCACTGGCAACTCATGGAAACCTTCCAAATTAAATGGATGTCCAAATTAGAGACATTCAGACTAAAGATGAAACATCACAAATAAGCTCTTTTGTCTAGAATAAATAGAACCAAAACAGTCAAATGCTCAGGAAGATAACTGATACAACATTGTTCCCTTGGGCATCTTTGTTAGTGATTAACCCAGTGTGTTTTAAATGCCTAAAACAATGAAACTAGTGGACAAGCTATTCTAGTCCTCTGGGCATGAACTGTCCTCCTAATCTCTGCTCACCAGGTCTCCCCACAGCCACATCCTTCTAACGCCCTGCTTCTTCCTTCCAGCCTCCAGCTGGTGACTCACTTTATTTAATCAGCGCAGCCATCAGGATATTCACCTACCAAATCAGAGCAACCCTTGATCTCGCTGCCGTGACCTCTGCCATGCCTATTCCCAACTTTTGTGTATTACTTTCACTCATTGCGCCAAATCTAAACTTAGACTGTCAGCACTTCGGGTCAAAGCTCCCATCATGCGTGGCACAAAGCGCTCCCGTCGCACAGTCTCTGCACACCTTATGTAAGCATAAGCATCTTAACTGCCCAAAGGGATGAAGAAAAGAAGGGACCACAGTCCTCAGGCCTGACGAGGTTTGAAATCAAGGGTAAAACTTCCACTGGCATCAACAGTGCTGGATCAGGCAGGAAGGGACTGATCCTGAAGGTACTGCTAAGTGCCTCTTGAAGGGTCTGCTTCTTCTCTGTGGTGAGGGATTTCATCTTGCAGATTAAAGTCCTAAAGCCAACAAACCATTTCCACAAGAACTGTGAAACTCCTCCAGCAACACTTGTTAGAAAGTTACCTGTCATGAAAAACACACAGCATTAAGGACTCTTGAGATGTTGGGGTCACCAGAGGGTATTTTATCCTTCTCTCTGTATTTTCTCCAGAAAGAATAAAGGAGATGGAAGACAAAAAGTGAGGTTATGTCACAGCAGAGGCATGTCTCTACTTACAGGAAGATAAGCCTTTTCCACTGAAGTCAAGTAATCTTCAAAAGATGACTATGAGCTGCATTGCCACGCACTCTACAGTTTTGTATAGTGTCTCCGCTTCTTTGTCAATATTACCCTTGTATTTTATGTACATTACATATTACATTATATAGCTCAGCTGATCTTAAGATCCCCTCCAAGTCCAGTTACTAATTAGAACAAGGAAGAACATCAGCGTAAGTGGCAGGACTTCTGATTATGTCAGACTGACAACGGATACTTTAACAAAGAAAACAGTCAAATCACATCTTGGACATAGTGTTCAATGATTTATGGATGGATTATTTGGGCCATGGATTGACCCACTCTGTCTTCCCCCTACAGCTTTGGCTGTGTCACAGCCAGGACACAGACTCACACCTGCTGACAGTTTCCTGGTGCCTAAGGTTATCCCTGTGCTCTAAGGAGATGCACTTAGCGCATTTTAAGATGAACACACTGAATAGTCACTGTCTCACTGGCATATGTTTTGTATTATCTGTGGGTAATCTCCCCCCTCCCTCTCTCTGCCCTTCTTCATTATCTGGATAACTGGCTGCAGACCTTCTCTGAAGGAGTAGTTTTGGTAGTCATCACAGGGGTGTATTATGAAAGAAGGAGCTCAATTGTACTAATATCTTAATTATAAGAACAGAAAGGCTGCACAACACAGTTTCTACCTTCCAGACCCCTGTATTTCAGATCTCGTTCTGCATCCAGCAATCAACACTGACACTTCTACACAGGCCAGGCTCCCTCCTCCAGAGTCCATCAGCCCAGGGTTTGTCTGGAGGAAATCTGCACTTCAAACATGGATTTTGGTGACGTTTGATGACACAGAAATGTATCAAAGGAGCAGCCTGCAGAAAACCCGGGTATGGGCAGCAGTGACCTCTGGTTCTCTTTGCAAACATCCTGTTGCAAAGGTACTCTATTTGTATTTATGCTGATAAGCGACAGAGGGGCTCCAGGGTGCTAAGGCACTTTTTGGGCTCTATAGCAGCAGGAACTCCTTGCTTAGTGGGGTGGAGCTGGGAGCCTCAGGCTAAAAAACTCGCTGATCACGATCCAGACCACAAGGATTTCAAAACATATGGTACCCATGGGCTGGATCTACCCACTTGCAACACATTGCTTTCTCCCTGTGCCATCTAGTCCCTTCCAAAAATCCCACAATTGCTTTTATTGCAACTTAGCTCAGCTCCCTTCTCTGAAGAGAAAACACACGGCACTTTTGGACCATATCTGATAAAATGATTCTCTTCTTCCCCTTTAACCAGAGCCCAGGGAGTCAGCAAAGACATAAATCACACTGAGCTGCACAAACACCTTCTCCACACTGCATTCATAGGTATCCAGAGAGAAAGAGAGCACACACACCTCAGGACACAGGATCTGACTCAGAGATACCTAGGAAGAGTCAGATGAGGCACCAGGAACATCTCAGACCTGAGGAATTAACCTGTTTCATTGGAGCTGAACAAGGACCTCAGCGCATGCAGGCAAGATTAACAACAACAAAAGCATATATTTGCATTATTTATCCAACAACATAAACATGTATCACATTATTTCAGGGTATCTCTTCTTAGCTATACTATCCTCTATGGGAGATGGAAGAAGCAAGGCTTGTAGTCATTTGGGAATAACAGGAGACGAAGAGTTGGTAGAAAATGCACATCTAAGAGTTATTAGCTAACAGTAGACCCTTCCTTTCCTAGATTCTACTTGTTTGATTCTGATAAAGTTGTTCCTTCTGTTACACTGTTATTTACCTGAGATTTGCTTATTTACTTAGCTATTAACAGTCAGGTACACAAGGGGTTGTAGTTTTCTTTCTACGGGATACGGTCGCTGTGGGCTTCCAAAGAAAAGTCCCCCCCTGTATCAGCTACCACACATTCAGTTTGGGACTGTGACTTCTCCGAAATATCTGGCGATATAAATTCTTGGAACAAAGGGGGAAGGAGCCTTATGCTGTACATATGGGAGCATGGCTACACAGAGATAATACATGTCAGCTTCAAGAGACTTGCAACAGCAAGTTTTTTTCATTGCTTTAATCATCTAAATGTCTATATATGGGGTGTTACTGGAAATCATGTGACTTCCTGAAGTTCAGCTTCCCCTGCTTGTAAACATGAGTAAGAATTTCACTTTCTGATTGCTGGAAACTAAAAGTGAGGAACTTCTCAGTAAACTTTTGCTCTACAAAAAATTTATGTTCATGAAAATAATTTTTCTAACTTATGCTAATCTTCTAAAACTGCAATATTCAGCCATAACCTTACTTTACAAAGCTTGGATGCGCTGGCACAAAGGTATGAAATTTCATTATTTATGATGACATTGTCATCAACAACAAAAAATACCTAAATGAATTGATAATAATTAAGGGCACTCAGCTGCATTTTCTCTGAGAATTTCCACATGCTCCAAATGTGGGAGAACTGACTCATTCTTTATGAGGAGAAAGCAATAAAAATCCTGCTAATTATTTGTGCTGAGAGTGGTATCTACAATTCATTTATTATATGAGAGTTACAGGGCTCTGGTACTTTTTCAGTAAAGTGCCATTAATATTGCAGTTGGCTACGCTACAGACACTCTGCAAGATCTTGAGAAATCATGTTTCAGATTGGGTGGGAATACTTTAAATATATTTTTGTTCAACATATTTTAGTATTTCTTCTTTGAACGTGCTCCCCTGTCAAATAAAACAATCTCAGTAACTCCAGCAGGACAAAAAAGAAAGCCTCAGCTGCAGCTGGAATTCAGAAATAGATATTATGCAGCACCAACAAATATTGTGCCTTGTTAAAGGATTCTTTGAAGGAGTGCGGGACTGGAAGTGACTCCCCTGCCATTTATTAATCCCCTATTATTAAAGGCCACATTCCAGGATAACTCTCAGAACTAGCTAACAGGTTGTTAATTAGTAGTCACTACTATATAAAATTAGAAACAAGGGAATAACAATGCAACAGAAACCATGACACATGTTAGACCCCACCCAAACCATTTCACAAATGGTCTCTGTGTTGAGAATACTGCCCATGCCTGGATCTGCCATGAGTCTGCCAACTTCCACCACTGGACCAGCCGCAGCAGAAAAATCTGTATGTAGCAGTGTATGTTCGTATAAACTAAGAAAAGATGGCAATATACAGGGAAAAGGAAAGGAGAAGGGAGATGAGGAAAGCAACAAATGAGATGATGCAAATTACATCAAGCTTGAAGGAACTTGTCAAGGCCTTATCCTGCTATAGATCAGTTGCTGTAGTTAGCTGAGCTGCTCCACCTTTCCGATAAACTAAAATGAATCCCGCTTAATTTCAGTGCCATTTGTATCCAGACTTATGTGCGTGTCTGGCTGTCTTTAGGATATACATTAGGAAACTAATGGAAAGCACCCGATAGCATCAGTCAGATAAGATGGCTGATGTTCCCTCTACAGCCCAAAATGTTGTAAAAATACAAAATAATATTTTGGGCTGAGATGACTCAGAAATCAGCATCAGCTTGCCAACTTGGAAGGCCCTAGAATGTTTGCTTCAAATAGTATCTTGGTAACAAATTCGTACGTCACATTCACATACACAAATCCATACATAAAGATATTAAAGGTCACAGCTCCTTAGGAGAAGCCCTGTTAATACTGACATACAAAAAACGTCTGCTGTCTACAAACAGAAAACTTATAATCCAAAGGCACTTCATTAAGTGAATTGATCCATTTCTACAGCTCTGCTCCGTAATAGCCTGTAGCAAGAAGAGCCCCTTATTTTTTTTCATGTTTTTTATCTGGCATTTTTATCATGCCTGGCTTTCAACTGGGAGCATTAAATTTTGGGTAAAGGACTTATTCTGAAGATTTACAGATTTTTGATAGGCTGAAAACTTTTTTTTTTTTTCTGTCCAGGAAAAGTTCCCTTTGGTATCCAGGAGCTCCATTAGGAGGACAGGAATGAGCCCTTACATTATGTATCGACAACTGACATGTGAACCTGATAACAGTTTATTTTAAGGGTGCCATCACAGAGATGAGCTCTATAATCAGCAGTAACAGGAAGAATTAAGAGTGGGAATAATTAGACTGCATGTGAGATTCAAAAATTCCTGCCAGTCCTCTAGAAAAATTTCCCTGCAAAGAGAATGCCATATACCTTGAGATGTTTACAGATAGTATCAAGGAAAAAAACAAACAAATCTACTAACAGAAGTACATTGGAGATTAAGTGTACCTAAAGAGATAGACTGGGTCAGCTATAGGGCTAGATTATTACTGTACTAAAGCCACCAATCACTTGAGTCATGACACAAGCTGGCCATGAATATCCCATAATATGCCCCTAGACCCTTTCTTTACCTTGCATGGTCACTAGTCGCATGTGAAAACTATGACAATTTCAAGCATCCTGATGAGATCTGTAGTTTTTTCCCATGGGTTATTTTGCAGACTGGAAAAAGGTATTCGGGGAAATGTTTGGGAAACTAAAGTCACGTGCTTTGATGTGAAAAACCAGCCTGCCTGAAATTATATATTCTGAGCTCAGCATTAAACAAGTTATCAGTTTCTTAAAAGAAAACACAGTATGCTTTGGAAGTTAAAACAAACTTCCACATGATTGGAGCAGAAACCTCATACCTGATTTCTGTGCATTTCACATGAAATACAGAAACCCCTGATTTAGAGTTCAGCATGTTTCAATGGATTCCAAATAGCCTTAAGGGCAGCTCCAAAACTAAAGGTAATTATGAAAATAAAACCTCGAATTTCTCAAACAAACCAAAGGCTTGGTTTAAACCCTGAAAAGAAACTTGTGGAGACTGGTCCACGCTGGATCACCAGAACTGGAGATACAGGCTGGTTCTGCACCAATCTGGTCACGTCTGAAGCATGTCTGTGAACAATCTATGGCTTGTACTTAAGAGATATGCACATAAAAGCCTTAACTGAGTCTTACCTACAAATTCAGTCTGGACCATCCTGCAAAATTAGGTGCCTTCAAGAGCAAAGCTCCCAGGGCCCTTGACACAGAGGCCTGAAGATTAGGCATCACTTGCTTGACCAATTAGCTGCTATTTGAAGCTGTACAGGCTTGGCATAAATTCATTTATTCATAAAAAGGTTCACAAAGTCTTTATCTTGCTAGAAATAAGCAGCAGCAGAGAGTTTCCTTGCTCAGAAGTCCCTAGGTCTGCCCCACCAGTGGGTTTAAGGCTCAGGAAACCCTGCCTCTCCTTGCTCTCAGGGTCTCGCTCTCAACACCGTCTCCTGGCTTCCTCTCTCTCTCCAGCATCTGTGGCTCTGGGTCAATATTTTAGTCCCTGTAACAGTAATTAGGGCAAACAGGCAACTTGGTTCTGCCTTGCCCTGTGGCCAGCACTGGCTTACAGCACCTTGGCTCAGCACTGGAGCATGACGAGTCCCTCCATCTTTGAGCCTGAAAGACAGCACCCAGGAAACCCCACTGGCTGCAAAAACCTCCCTGTCTGTGAATGCCTCTCAACATAACACTATAAAATAAATACCACATAATGGTATTGACTTTACCTCTGCATTGTACCTAGCACGTAGCCACAGCTAGGTATTGCACCACACGGACCTAATGTTTGCTTTTCAGCAATGGTCTGTGTTGGCTTATCTACCTCCCAGGCCCATTTCCCACTTCTGACTTGAACCTGTGCTATTGCTATACTCCCTCCTAATTGCCCCAAATCTATTGCTTGTCTCCTCCATGCCCTGGGATTGTTCAAGATATCCATTTCATGGTACTGACGCTAGTTTGGTATTATAAAAGCCTACCTGACTTACCAGCAGTCTGTTTATTTTCTGTGATTTCCAGAGGAGAGTTCAGCAGGTTTCCACAAACCTCAGAGGCTGGGCTGCAAGGAAACTTGTACTGCAGAGACCCTGACACGGGAGGTGACAGCAATCCGATGCTCACAAGGTGGTTCTGCAGAGCTTTCCGAGAAATAGGGCTCCCATCAGCAACTGAGGCACTGCGAGTCCCTGGTCTGGGCTGAACATTTATACCGCTAACAACTGCTTATTACTGCTGACATGAAAAATCTCCAATATTCAACATTTAGAGACCTTTACCAAACATTCCTAAAACTTAAAGTATTTTTCTAATAATGACAAGATACAAAATTACTAGCATAAGCTACACTGATTTTCTGGTCTGCTTGTATTTTCCACTTTTCTTCATAGTATGAGTATTATAAAGTAAACCACCAAAGTTCCAAATAACAGTGGTTTGCTCTTAACACATGTAAATTCAGGGCCTAGCTTTGGTAGCTTTTGAAACACAAGGACAGTAAAGGAGGCCATTTGGAGACTCACTCAAAGACAACTACCTTATTTCTGTGTATACATTAGCTGTACAGACCTTACTCTGGCCACACATTAATTCCACCAAAACCTAGGTTAGCTTCCACACCAAGGTATCAAGCGCAGCAGCAGGGGCTTCTCACAGAGAAGGAGCACAAGCATGTGCCTCAAACCTCTTGGGAGAGGAATTCGACCTTCCAAGTTAGACTCTAAAATTTCACTACAACCTTAAAAAGCCTCCATCTCTTCCCGTCGACACTGTTGAATGTCATTTTTGCTTGGCAGATCCTGTTTCCCACAGACCTGCCTCTCCTCCCCTTCTCCTTGTCCCACATCCTTCCCTCCAGAGCTTTCCTTGCTCCCACCTCCCTAATCATCCTGGGCTCATTTCCAGAGATCTACTTTTAAAAATACAGCAGCATGCCATAAACAGGCTAGTCTTGTCAGCTTTAAAACTCGCTCGAGTTACTGTTTCCAAGGCAGGAGAGAAGAAAAAGGGTATTCCAAGGGGACGCCGTTGACGTGACCATTCATCTGTCTACATCAGCAGTTCCCAAGCTTGTCGGCTCGCAACCTCATTTCCAGGCTCATGACCTCTCTTCCATCAGCGTTCCTTGGGGTCATGACCCTAACTTTGGAAACTTCTCGTCTGGATCAGTCAAAAGTGACACCTCAAGAATAATTTTCCAGTCGGTGCCATGTTTGTTTATGTGCCTGAGTGGCATGATTACCCCGAAGTTCAGGTTCAAACTCGTCTCTTTGCTTGCTTGTAAGTCTGGAAAGAATTTCTGGGTGTCACTCAGCCAGCAGATAGTGAACCCTGTAACTTTTGACTGTTCTGGTTAGAGACTATTATATCCCAACTGACCTGGTATGGCATTAAGCGCTTGGCTGCAAAGCGTTCAGCTTTGCGCCTGGATGAAGCAGGGATTTTGCTTCTCTGCAGAGTCTGGAAACATCATTGTTTTCTCTACTTCCATGTCACGATCATTCAGATATAACAGTTACTATACCTGAATCACTCCTTATACAGTAACATGGTTCAATCTACCACACTGTGCATCCTCACTGCCTCACACATGCATGCAATTGGATGAACTCTCATAGCTGCTTTTCTGCACATCAGTTTGTCTTTCTCTTTACAGTCATTGAGAATGTGTGGTTAGTGAAAATTTTAATATTCAGATTTCTAACTGTGCTTTGTCATCTTTGCTCACTGGTAAAAGGGTGGCGGGGGAAAACAACAGCAAAGTGGTTTGAACAGATCTTGAAAACACTACTAAAAATGCTAAACTTCCAGAACATTTGTAGTTTGGATGTGCTACAGCTAGTCCTCCTTCGGAATTTCCCTGGAATTAAAATAATTGGCAATTTTTCAACTTTTTCTCCTATTTTCTCATCATACCCCTACTCAGCCTACATGTCTCTCTAGAGCTGGTTCCGCTCCTGCATTAAAGACCAGTTCCTTTAACTTTGCTGCCCACAGAATCTCTCTCACCTGGTACTCTCTTACTCTAAGCCTAAAGCAGTTGTTTGACTTTCTATTTGACCTCAGTGTATTTCAATGTTATTGTTTTTCAATTTAAACAGCCAGGAGATATCTGCCTAGACACACTAGGCTGGAATTTGGGGAATGTAAAGTGGAAGCTTAGCAGTAGTGGCAGCACCTGGGAGCAGCCAGCCTTCATACCTGCCTTGGGAAAACACAGAATATAAATCTCGAGTCCAGGGGGAACCAGGTAATACAAGTGTATGAAAGGACCCACCGCCATCCGTGCAGTTGAGGGGGATCAAGTTACTGAAGACCAGTGGAGGAGACAGAGAGGAGAAAGACATTTGGGGTCTGTGGCTTTGCACCACTCGGGCACGCGTGAGTACACGAGGCAGTCGGGTACAACCTCATTTTGCAATTATTCAGTCTCCATATGAGGTTTAAGCATCTGACTTTGGTTGCTGCCAATAAAAGAGATTAGGCTGAAAATGTTTCAGCATGAAAGGCGACCACTGAAGCCAACATCAGGTCTTCTCTTTCCCTCAAATATGAGGGCAAAGCCCCATGGCCTGGCAGCGCAGGCCAGCAAACAAGGAAAACAAAGTCGTGCTTCGTTAGAATGAAACTTGGTGAGCGCCAGAGCACATCATCAGCAAGAAGTTCCTGTTTGAGCCTGTAATGATTTGCATGGGACCATCACTTGTTTGCTACTGTACAGCACTTTCAGAAGGGTTGCTGATCCCTACTGAATTGCAAATGGTTTTCTCTTTCTTCCTGTCTTTCGTTGACACACTGTGCTTATAAGAGTGCACCAAGGTCACGTTTGCCTTCCGCATTCTCTTGTGCCATTATGAAATGGAAAACTGGTGGAGATGTCAAAGTGATCAGGCTTGAGAAGCTGGTGTGGTTATTGCTACAGAGCTGAGCATGCTGTGAAAAATCTCTGCCTGAGACTTCTCCAATTTCAGCCAGGGGGGTTCAGATGGACAGGAGATTTCAGGTTTGTGGGGAGTTGTCTGGTTGTGGTTGGATTTTGCCTTTTTTTTTTTTTTTTTTTTAATATATATATATTTGGATTTGCTTCAACTAGGACGGAATTAAAAATTTTGGCCAAGAGGATGGAGCATTGGACAGATCTCAAATCTGCAGATACTAATCCAAACTCATGGTTAGAAAACATGTGTCTTCATGAATAATGTTCTACATGAAGGAAAAAACTGTACTGTTAAATGGAAAAGAGATACCAAAATGAAAATAATCTTACTCATCCTGGTAATGCACATTAAAGAAGGATTGGTAGTCCCCAACTCTGCATAGACTAGATGGAATTTAGTAAAAAAAAAAGCAGGTGGATAACTGAAAAGATTTTGACCAGTATAAGAGATAAACCCTCCTTTTGAAGAAAAGGTCCACTATCAAAGGTTCATGGCTGCAAAACTAATTGCATCACAGCCGTTGTAGCTACGTGGCATCTGTATAATCAGGTTAGACTCCCATTTGATTTATCAAACGCACAGGCTTTTGTTTCAGTGGTGTATGGAAGCATACTTTGAAGTGCGTATTTCATATCTGGATGCAGTTCTCGTGTACAGGTGCAACATTCGTAGAACATCCAAGAAAATACAAAGGGGCCTTTTAAGAAGGACACTCCCCTAGCTTGGAACAGAGGTTCTTCTCTTGAAGATTACAAGACCATTCAGCTAATGTTTGGGCTCTTCCTGCTGATCCAAAGAAACCAAACAGCATGCGGAAGTGTTGGAAAGTGGTAGATTCAATCTCGTCAAAGATACATTCAGGATTTTTTTTTATGGTAGCAAGGTCATATGCTTTATTGATCCACTAGAATATGACACTGGCGAATATTTTTTAGAAAAGGTGGATATCAAAGGATAAGGGAGTGGAGTTCAGCTAGATCTCCATCATAGCTTTCAAAGACACATACCATCATAGTGGTTCATGTCATTAAGTGTCCACAGGTCTCTCCTACCACTGCCAGCACAGACAAGACTCCAGCAGATATCTTCAATGCATGTATTTTAGACTTCAGGGTACCAGAAGGCCTACCCTAAACAAGAATAATTTGGGGAAGGGGGGAGGGGGGAGGATGAGAAGGTATGTAAAAGATGAAAGTGCTTTTGAAAAAAGACAAATTTTGCATGCAATCACATAGCAGCCACAAAGCAAGGGATGAAGAGAAAGTCTAAAGTGAACTCTGCTGGCCACTCTGACAGCACTCCCAGAGGAATGAGAGTTGAGCTGGCACGTCTTGGTAAGGCTCCCACTGCTAAGGACTGTACACAAAATGATGCTAAGAAGGGACTCATTCTGCTCAATTTATTCCAGGAAAGATAATCATGTTTGCTCATTTTACTCATATATCAGTTCTGAATCTGTGCCCATTAACTGTATAAACTATATAGAGGGGAAAAAACAGCTAGTGAAAGAATCTCGCAAAGTGGCAAGGGAATTCACTAAAAACCTGTAATTCTGAGTAAGAAGGACTGTCAGAAAGTTCATGGGGCCTCCCATGTGATCCTGTACCTGTCAAAGGGAAAGGATCTAGACAAAATAAAATCTTATTTGTGAAACTGAAAAATCCACATTGTCCTTGAAAGGAAGAGATGAACTCTTTGAAATAACAAGAATGCAAAAGGAATAATTCACCAGTTTGTTACGTCTTGCCCTTCATTAGCATATTATTCCCTAAACCAGCCCAGCAGAAAAGAGAGACGTGGAAAATGAGTGCAACTAGGCATCAACATGAGAGCAGCGAGTCTTACTCCACCATTTCTCAAAGTAAGAAGCTTAACTATATTATATGATGATAACAGATCGTATGTGAGACACCAAATCTTCAATCCCAAAGACAGAAACATTTTATCTACATCTGGGAAATGACAATGATCCTACAAACTTGGAGGCTGATGAAATTAAGACAACTTTCTTTGAAGGTGCTGAAAGGCACGAATGCCAAAACAAGACCAGGGAATCTGAAACTAGTAGTGCACAAGACTATATGAATCATCAAAACAGTCCAGTGATGCTGGAGTCAAGCAACCGGAGGGGGCGGGGGGGGAAGAGACCACAGGCCATGGGTATTTGAACCTGTATCTGAACATGTTCACATTCAGAGTAGCATTATCCATGTGTCACGCACAAAAGCGGAACCTATTTCTGTGCGCTACCCTTGAGGAACGCTGCAATATTGCCTTATGACATGATACTTACTCACAAGATGAGCACTTCTCTAAATTAAGTGCTTTCTAACACCGGATAGTCTTTCAGACTTGCTTTTTTAGTGGATGCTTTTTTAAATAGCTCACTGTCCAGTGACTTGGAGTCACATGCTTGTGCCATTGATCATTCAGAGAGTATTTCACAAATTCTTTGGGAAAATACTCAGACTTGCCTAGATAAATAACAGCGCTATGCCTGTCACAAACTCCCTTCTCTGCCTTGAACAAACTGAAGACAGGGGGAGATGTTTCCACAGCCAGCACCAGAGCTAAGACTACGGACTGAAAGGTGCTCACCTGTAAGTTTGAACTCCAGGGCTATTGCTAACAAGCAGAACCACCAGAGTAAACGGTCAGTGGATTGACACAAGTAAAGACATTTACCACATGGGGGTGCAAAATTGGAAAGGAAGGCTGGGATTGTATCTGGCCGGCTCCTGTTATTTCAAGAAATGCATCTTTGCAGAAGAAGCAGAGACTGGTCAGGGGATGCAGACTGACCATGCAGACAGGGACAGGCACAGCCAGAGCTAAACCCAAGAGGGTGGCAGAGACTGCTGGGCGGGCTCCGTCACCTTTCAGGAAGAGCAGCAGGGACTCCCCTTGCCCCTGGCTAATGCCTGGCTGTGCCCCGTGGGTGTGAAAGGAGCTCACAGCAATGGGATTTGAGTGAGCTGCACTGGTGTGCTTTTACATCTTGTGCTTTATTAATTTCCAGATTTGTGTGTCACTAGTCTGGGAGCATCAGTGTATCTGTGGAAAGGCAGTTCCCTGTTCCCAGCTATCCTAGCTGCATATGCATAGCAAGGACAGAAAGGGGGGCACAGCAGTTTTAGAGGGACAAAGTGATTTTCGGATCCTTGCAGGTCCCTTCCTTTTCTCTGGCATAAAGGTGCTCTCTAGAGCACCTTGAAGACAGCTCTAAGATGTGCTCTGTTTCCCAGTGTCCACAATGGGCCCCAGACTGCAGTGCATTTCTGTATGGCCCATTTGCAGTGTCCCCATGCAGTGTTTCATGAGCTGGAGGGAGTATACAAAATGGGTTGTTCTTGCCTCTCCTGCCCCCTTTCTATAGCCTCTGTGAGCTGTCAGGACAGCATATGAGAGACTAAGTGCAAGCGGGAGTCAAGTCCTGCCCCAAGAGTGACTAAGAAGTTTGTTAAATAAACTGGCTGGTAAAGGTGACTGGAAAGTCTGATGCATTTAAGTGTAAATCTTACAGGATGGATCATCCTCGGAAGGAAACTACACGCCTTCAGTTATGTCCGAGATCACCACAGACCTCAAGCACATACTCCAAAAGGCACCAGGAATTCACTAGCATGAATGAAAGCTGCTCTGCTGAATCCACTGCACAGCAAGTTGCCACAGAACTAAACCCCAAAATGCTTCGGCAGGGCTGACCACATGGCCGTCTGCCGCATACCACCGAGGCCCAGCAGCCTTCATCTCCTCTGCCTCAGGCATCACTGCATAGGTGGCCTGACTCATTCTCTTAGGTGTACCTGATGGACTTAAAAGAGGATTTAGGCACCCAGAACTAGGCCCCAAAACTGCACTGAAGTTAAAGGGCACAAGCAAGTGGTGCAAACAGCCCTTCTCCTTGCTGTCCAAATGTGAGAGAGGATGCAATGGAGGGCAGTAAGTTCTAACGCATGACCAGAAGCTGCTGTAAAATTCCTTGCGGAAACAAGAGATCTATTATATTTATCACAAATTTGCTAAGTAAGGTTAATACCCTGGCATTGACCCTGCCTCGTATGCCCTTAATAATACTACCATGCTTTGTCTCGTTAAGATTTTACAGCAGAAGAGATAACACACAGTCGATAACCCATTATAAACAGGTACTTTTCTTCTTCTCCCCCTCCCCATGCCCCCACCCCATTGTAGCAGGGAAGATAACATTTCAGCCAGAGAACTTATTTCCAATGTCAGCCTGTAACCAGCTTATGCCTGAAGAAAAGGGACTGATCAGCCATTGTGGTCTTTATCCTGGCAGTTGAATAGCCTGCATGAATATCAACATTATCATAAATCATTCAATTGCTGAAAGTCATCTTACCGTCAGAAGGAGCTGAATAGCAACCATTTCTAAATCCTTATGTACATCCATTTACAGCAGCTGAGCTGTGGGAGTATATAGACCTATTTTTCAGCTAGCATGATAATCAAGCCATTCCTCATTTAAGAGTGAATTCATTTGCCTTGGTATTAGTCCCAAATAACAGTTCCAGAAATTGATATGTAATCTCCAACTAAAACTAAGATTAAGCTGAGGCTGCCAAACTCCTTTATTCCTCAAAACACATTTAAAGTCCCCAGCCAGATTCTGATCTTGGTGTGAATCTGAACATACTGAATTAAATTTAAAAGCCACCACTTTAGACTGGTGTTTCTCAGTAGCCCCAGTATGGCCATAAAGATCAGAATCTGTCCTTAATATCTCTGCACACTGGTACTGTGCAGAACTAGCTCCAGACTATTTATAGCTCACACTATATATACACACTGCAGCTTCCAAAAGCATATTTTATCTTTTGGGAGGACAATGCTTTCAGAAATGTAATAAAAGGCAAAGTTTTGTTAAAAAAAAATCTGCTCAAATCCTTAACCTGGAAGAGTGGCCCCACGCTGCCAATCAGATAATAAGCTTAATTCTTACATCACACTTTATTTGTAGCTCACTGTGTAGTTAATGGTTGCAGCTTATCTAACAGGAGAAATGTGAAACCAGAGTTTTAGAACAATAGAAACAAGGCTGTCACCAGCAGGCTGCCAATGAATCATGTCCCTGCAGTCAAGTTCTCCCAGAAGGTCATTTGTAACAGAAATACCTCTCTGCCTGGAGCTGGCAAAATGCTGAAAAGTGTTTCTCAGTTTTACCCTAATAAAACATCAAGCAGATCAATTACCAGAAGAACTTCACCTGGTAGTATTTTTAAGTTCTGTTGATTACAAGACTTAATAGTAAGGGTTACCAAGTGAGCAGACCTGCTTGCTTCTGTCTGGGATTCTAGAGGTGGTTTTACCTTCAACCTAAATTCAAGGTATCTGAAAAACAACCTTTTACAAACCTTAAGACAAAAGTGAAAATGTAAAAGGGAACAGTAAATCAAAAAAAGAAAAAATTATTTTTAAACATTAAGTAACTTTCTTCCATACCATTCAGAACTGAAACCCTGAAACCACTGAAAGACTGTGAGCTCTGTAAAAAGGATTTGCCAAGAAACAGAAAGCAGCACTGCCACTTTCTCTTTCGTGTCCAGAGTTATGCAGAAAAAGGACAAAGAAGTACAAAAAAAATCAGGTACTACCTGTGTCATAAATACGGAAGCTGGTTTTGCTCATACATAATTATTTTAAAGTAACTGCTCTGTCTGCAGCTTAAAGAGAAAAAAAATCTCTTCTGCTGCACTTGCAAAAGAGCTCCAGATTTTCTGCAAGAGGGAAAAGAACAGATGATGGGGGGAGCTATTCTTTTAAGAAGAATGTCATTGGCACAAACAGCTGGCAGTTGGTGGCGTATTATTTATATGTGCAGTTGCTCGTGTTTTTTAACAGATAAGAAAGCAATATCTCATTTGCAATTCAGGTGAGGAACATGAGTGGCTCCACAGCACCAGTGGCCCTTGGGCCATGTTTCTTATCATATCAGAAACATCTGTCACGGTGCAAATGAATTCATTATAAAAGCACATCAAATATGCAGTTTCAGGATGAGACAGCAGTCTGCAAAGAAACCAGAAAACCAGCCTCCCCCTATAAAAGCTGGGATGGTCTGTCCCATATTCACCAGTTGGAATGAGGGGAAGGAGGAAAAAAAAAAAAAAAAAAAAAAAAAAAAAAAAAAAGAGAAACCTTGGAAATATCTTGATTATAAATTATCCCTTCTCTAGGAGCCAACTGTGTCTGAGAATGGGCTTGCTCACAAGGGTCTGGCGATTCACACGCAGAGCGTGCAGACACGCTGCAAAATGATTATCACATCGCTCCACACCAAGTCCTCCACTCCTCCAGGCTGCAAACAGACCTGACTGTAATCCTGGTCTTTGTGGTCCAGAGGACTTTACCTGAGAAAATACCAATGGGCTGGGGTAGAAAGGATGCATGGAGAAGTGGCCAGCGTGGGGGTTGCCATCAGAAGTGCATTTGTGGCGGCTCCACTCACAGAGATGGAAATAAATCCATTTTAAGGGCAGCTGACGATGAGATGATAGGAGCTTTCACTTCCAGGGAAGGCAAGGTGCATCTTTAGTCCATGCTGAGGAGAAAAACAGGACAGGTTGAAAACCGCTCACGCATCCATGTTCATTCCTGCTGTAATGCTGCACCTGGCACAAATTTAGAACGCAACAATTTGTAATATGGGCCATGTTTGTCTCTGGTGTTTTTCTCCAGGGCTGGATTTAATACCCCTGTGAGTACAAGGACATTTTTGTGCTCCTCTTTAGCAGGGACAAAGACAACTCAAGGTAACTTCAAAATCCCTCATGCCTAGAAGAGGCCTAGAAATGCCTCTGTAGCTCTGGAAGCAGGCAGCTGGATTGAGATCCCCATCTGTGTCACATTGAGTGACTGCTTCCTGCTGTGCCTTTGGGCTCTTACTTAAAAAAAGAGAAAAATGACTGTGTCTGATGCCCTTGCTGAGAAACCCCTCTGAACTTCAGCCGACGCACAGGAGAAAACTACGGACAGGCCCTGGACTGGGCTGTTACTTCTTCAGCCCACGCACAGCCGCCAGGCACACACTGCCTTTTCTGTCCCACCAAAGACCGCTTTGGTGAGCCTATATGGCTGCTGCTGCAATTGTGGATGAAATGTGAAATGTGAAACATCCTCATTTCCCCCCCAAGGAGTACTAAAACCAGGCTTGCAGCTTAAGAAAAATAGAGGAAAATACCTATTTTAACTTTGCTTCTAATCACAAAACATATATTCTTAAATATGCATACATCAGCAGAAACAGCGGGTAAGGGCTCCCATTCTAAAACAAACAGAAACATGCACTTTGAGCCCTCATATGAAATGGCAGTAAAAGCCCAACCCAATAATTATTTTCCTTGATTTTCAGCCAGACGAGGCACAAGACAAATAAGTCATCAAGGACAAATAAAAGAAGGTTCATTCATCGCATTCAGGGCTGGAATCTTTAATGGTCACCAAATGAACTAAGATAACTAAGTAACCATTGTAAATATTAATCTTTAAAGGAAAACAATACTCCCAACAACAGGAAGCCTGATAAGACATTGGATGTTGCCATCAGTGTTATGGAGTCTCTCTAATTTCCTTAGTTTTTTCTTATGCCTGTAGAGGGATCAGGAAGGGGAACATATGGTATCTCTCAAAGGAAGTAAATTAACATTATTAATAGCTAATGTGGGAGAGGTGAAACAGTGATTGTTCGTGGTGGTTGTTATTGTGCTTTTTGTTGAGGGGGAAGCCTGCCTGCTAGGGAGTTTAAGCACTCAAGCCAAATTCAAAATCTTATATTTATAAACAGAGATCTGATAACAGTTGCCTAAGCATCCATGATGCTTTGCCAGCACACGCACGTCAAGCTGATCTGAAGGGACTGTGTCTTGGGGTTTGTCCCAGGAGTTAGCTAATGCAGATGAGAACTTATGGTGTGGTCTCTGTTCCTGAGTAACTCCTCAGGTGGACCCTCACATTCTTCTTTGCATTAGTTTAGTTCAAAGCAGAAGGAACAAGGATGGGTAAACCTGCACTTCTGAGGAACAAAAGCTGTCCTCTGGCATCCACTGAGGCAGCTGATCAAGGGGCCATTGAGGACGTGGGTTCTCACAGGCAGCGGTCACTGATGTGGGACATCTACTTTCAAGCGCACAGTGATTGCGCCAGCGGGATTCTGAGGGCTGCGCAGCAGTGTGGTATGTAAATGGCAGAATTATTTTGTGGGAAGCGATGATAACAAAGTGCTGTATTAGGATGGATTGAATTGGTGACCTGGAAGGGTATCTCAGAGTCCTGGGATCCCTTGCAATTTCCCTGCACTAAGACAAGAATTTACCTTTCTTAGGCCTCTGCTTTCATCTCTCTCCCAAATACTTACAAGATGGTATTTATTTACTCTAAATAACATTGACACTTATAGAACATAAGTTATAAGCTGTGGCTACTTGAAAGGGTGGGACCCTGATCCCATCCTTGGCTCTGTTTGTCCCAGAGCACCTGAAAGCATAAAATGCATTCCTCATTTCTTTAAGAGATCCTATACTTCCTACTTTCTTCCCAATCATGAAAGCCTGAGGCAATTCCTAGCTGGCTCGGCAGAGGTGGGCTTCATGACACCTTTCACGCTCAGACAATCTGCAAAATAAATTTGGCAGATCTTAGTAAAAACGAGAGGACCTGATTAAAATTACCCAGTGAGCTTGGTAGATACAAGAAAGTTTTGGGGAAATTGTTCAACAAACTCTTTAGAATGAAAACAGTGGATTTTGGTATAATTAACTCACTGGATCTTAAAAAAAAATTGAGTAGCCTAGTAAGAAAACCTCATGCTTCAGGGCACATGGTGATTGCTTTATAGAGACAAAGGAATTCCCTCTGCCCTTGAAAGCTTATACTTCAACTGCAAGTTGACAGCTGGATTTTGGTTTCTAGGCCTGAAGAGGGCAACTTGAATATCTTAAGACAGTACAGACTTTAGTTAAACTTAGACAGGTTCAACTGCTCTGTAAGGAAACAGTTTCCCTACCATACAACTCTAGTTGAAGAGATAACTCAGTAAACTCTGCTTAAGTTTGTGTCTTAAAGCTGGTCTAAAGTACCTCTTCCTGGGTGATGATGGGATATTTTATTTCTTAAGAAACTCATCACGTTGACCAAAAAGTTCATGAAAGGCTGACAGAGCTGTGCATTGTTTGCTGGCGCTGTGGAGTTATGTGACAAGGATAAATTGTTCTCTGTGCTGAAGCCTGGGTGGTTTATAACGTTGTGAAGTTTTCCACACTGCCAATTTTAGGGCCCTTTAGTATTTCAAGTTATGTAAACTTATAATAAAACTGTTCCTCCTTGGCTCTGAAGAATGGGACTTTCGGCTTAATCAGGACAGGGCTGAATTCCAGACACGAAAGGGAGGATGCTTTCATGATGGCTTAGGAGAGGACGTTTCCAAAACATCTATAGCAGTATGAGAAGACAGATGTTTAGCCAGGACAGTTCTACAATCAGGTGAGACACTACCTCAAAGAAATTAAATGTGTCAAACCAGACTCTTCAGTGACTGAAATACCTTCTGAGAAAGGTAACAAATCTGCATATCTTCATAATCTTAACTACCAATACAATAACATCGCCCTGATGATTACAACTCATTACACTGTGGTCACACATTCACTTCTTGTTGCCTGTCCCCCCCTTCCATCCATGTCAGGCACCAAGTGTGGTTGGTTGGTGGTGGCAGATGAAAACAAGTCTACTCTAAAACCACCACAACCTCAAAAAGAAAAGCAAGTTACAGTGCGCTTCCAGGGAATTACCACCAAGTCCAAAAGTTTAGAGATCTCAAAAGATAGGTAAGGCCTTGTCTTACCCTGATATCAGTGGGGTCTTGGAGGGTGTGAGTCTGTGGCATCTGGAGAGCATGAGCAGCACTGGGCCATGCAAAGGACACACACACATGGTTAACCCCTGCACAAAGCTATTGCTTACTTCTGACCCATTTTCTATGCTTATCATGTAATTAATCACACTTTGTGAGAGCTTCGTGGAAGGAGTGAGTTGTCTCGGGGTGGCTGTGATTACGCAGTTGTAACTTGGCCTCTCCACCCAGGCAGAGGAGTATGGGGAAATACAGCACTCCCTCCCTCCCCACTCACCCCCCTTGGACCTTGAGCCAGGGTGCAGAAGCCGTCCCTCTTCCCCCGTGGCATACGAGAGTGAAGGGCAGACTTGGCTTCTGCCCTGCTCTTGACCAGAGCAGCAGCACCTGGAGCAAGACATCAGGTGATGGTAACAGGTTATTTGTGGTAAAGATCAGCAACTTGATTACTAATCTCTGGAAATGAGGGGGAAGCCGAGGAAGGATTTTGACCCCACGGTGCACGTCAGCTGGCGTGAGCACACACTGCCTCCCAGGGCCACCCCAGGGAAGTGGGCCTCCAGTGCACTCCTCCCCGCACCCCAAGCCAGGGCATGCCTGTAACTGCCACAGGACAATTTATAGGACAAATATTGCGGATAATTAAGGATAATCTCTGCTTTAGGTGTCTTACAAAGAAGGTCAGGTACTCTCTTTCCTTGTCAGATGTGATGAAGTTAGGCAGCTCCCATTAATAACAGGTACTTGTTTCTCAGAACAAATAATAATAAAAACCCTTATCTAGATCCTAAAGGTTTCCTAGATTTAATCTTCTCAAAACTTAGACAAGATCCTTACAGTGAATTCGGCCTCTAAAGAGCTGTAACAGTGAATTGCATTACCAGCACCAATCTCCTGCTGGTATACGTTTTCCTTACTGTACCCACACTAGCAAATACAGAGAGGTGCTATAATATTTATGTCCTGAGCTCAGACAATAGCATCCTTTCAAATAACTTGGCAGGTCAGGGTAGATTAGATAGTCACATGAAAGCAAAGGAGGAATCTGCCCCAGCAACTTCTGCTATTTTTTTGTGGTCTGCTGATTTCATAATATTTGGTCATAAGATGTTGTTTTCGATATTCACTTATTATCATGACTGGCTTCTTCCTAAATAGCCTTTGGGTAACAGACATTTGCATTGCTGGCAAAGTGGAGAAGCTGGGACTAACCAATTCCTGCTCTTGAAAGATCCCACTACTCCCCACCCAAGGGGAATTGAGAGGGCATGTGTTGCGTGATCTCTTCTGCCTATGGATGTGACAGCTGACACAGCAGGAGGTCTGGTAAAACAGCACTTTCCAGCCTGTTTCACAGTCCTTGTGCACCTAAAAGCCCCATTTCCAAGAAATCAGAACAGCAGTTCCCATCCCTGTGAAGAAGCGATATTCCTTGGAAACATCTGTCCTGTGCCATCAGAGGCAGGATGCTGAAGGTGAAGGACCACCAGCCAGAGGAGGCCAGCTGCCCTGTGGTCAAGCCACGACTGCTCAGGCAAGAGGCAAGTTCAGTGATTTCTATGGAAAGGTTGATTCGAAACATAGGAAAAACATGTGGCAACGCAGACACTGAGAGATCACTGTTACAGTCAAGCCATTTGTAGCACTCCTGGCCTAGCAATCCCCTTTATCGTGCCTTCTATGTCTGTCTCTCCTTTTACATCTAGGCATGTTGCTGCAGTACTTGAGCAGCTTCAGCAACATTTTTAACATATCAGCCTAACTATATTTTAATTAAGCTTATGGGATTGAGAGCAGCATTTGACCCTCAAGGCTGCATAGAGCAATTGAGCTTTTACAAATAACCATGCCCACATAATTGTGAAAATAGGAACTGAAAGAGGCCTTTCCACGCAGTCCAGGTAACTGCAGTTCTACATACTCCATAACGTTAAACAAATGCATGTTATTTTATCTCTGTACTTCTCTGTGTTTTCATGATCCTTTGAAAGCTCAAAGGTAAACAAGAGTCCCCTGAAATGACCTGTCTACACTAGATCGAAGAATAGGCAAGGGAAAAACCCTTGCAGTGTTAGGCCAGTCAAACTCTCCATGGCTGCAAGAAACTTCTTCCTAAAGCAGGTTCGCCCCCACTTATCCTCTTCATGCGACACTTCAGCTCAGGCAGACTAGGCCTAGTTCCCTTATTGTGTGTTTTCATTAAGCCCCAGACAGCTTTATAAATGAATGTACCAATACAAGGACCAAGGTCTGGCCACTGTCAGGTTAACAGATTAAATGGGCTATTAATCCAGCCTGGCACCTGCCACCTTCCCCAATGACCTTACAGTCTGGTACAGACAGAACTGATCAGAAAGGCATCCAGCTCCAAAGTCCTCTTCACCTGGGGGAAGGGAGGAAGGAAGGAGCCTGGATCTCTGGTTTAGTCCTCTCTAGTGAAGCCAGGCTTAGCGATGCCTGGGGCCTAGAGCATGCATAGGCAAAGCAAACCAAGAAGCTAAGGGGTAAGCTCAACATTGCACTAGATACAACAGCGAGGCCATCTCATACAAAGCAGAGAACAGTGTCACCGTCACTATTTGTGATAACACAAACTGTCTCTGCTTTGTGATTCCTTCTTTTTTTTTTTTTTTTTTTTTTTTTTTTTTTTTTAATACAAGCCAGGCAGCATTCCTCAGCTCTAGCTCAGCTGATCTTGTCACCCATGACCAAGTTCTCCGGAAAGGCAAGTGGTGAGTTCACAGGGATGCTCCTAGCAATGAATAGCATCTCACAAGCAAAGCCCAAGGAGCAAGGCTGACTTGCTGCATGCTAGTCTCCAGGTTTGTGGTCTTTGTTTTGGTGGATGATGAGGCTCCCTGGAACTGGAGATATCCATTACATAATGCTAGCCAAGAGCTGCAATCAAAGCCTCACCAGCATCACATTAAAAGCCTCTACAACTTGTCTTGTATTTTGCTGGCTCCCAACAGACTGCAAGGACAGGGCAGGGGGCTGGCACTATTTTTAAACTCTAAGATGCTGATCTGAAGCTTGCCAGATTTACACTCCAGCTTTTTAATTCAACCTGATGAGCACTGAGTCTTCACGCCAACTGTGCCTCATGGAATAGATGCTTGTGTTCAACAGGCTGCTGTGCCAG
Source organism: Gymnogyps californianus (assembly GCF_018139145.2). Classification (NCBI taxonomy): domain Eukaryota; kingdom Metazoa; phylum Chordata; class Aves; order Accipitriformes; family Cathartidae; genus Gymnogyps; species Gymnogyps californianus. Next base: position 11,807,594 of record NC_059483.1, read on the forward strand.
ACTCACCTCCATTCTGTATCTTCCATGTACCAACTACATGACCACAACTTAAACCTGCAAGCAAAAAGGCAGAGAAAGACAAACTCTGACACCTGTCCCCCTCTCAGCAGCCCAATTTAGCTCTGTTTACAATGAATTCTGTATTCAGGCAATAAAAGGCACTTGAGCTAGACAGCAAAAGAGTAGGGCTAATTTACTTCTAAACAACAGTACCACTCAACGGCTTCTGACTTGCAGTTAGCCCTATTGTTTGGTCAGTAATAGTTATAAATCCCCCCAGTACATATGCAGACCTTTCAACTCCTAGACCTTAAAAGAACTACTTATAAAAATATAGATACCATCATATTACTTTACAGATTGGAAAACACAGGCTTGAGAAAAGTATCAGATACCTTGTCCAGCATACCACGATAGTAGAGTCCAGAATCACACCTACAGCTCTCCGTTCTCTAATGCCCAACTGTCTACATAATTTTCAGTCTGGCTCTGCTGAAATCTTTTGGTGTGACAAGAATCTCAACGCTTTATATCACTTTTGACTTATAAACTATGAGATCACATTAGTAAGATGTAAAACTATAAGCAATGCATCCAAATTTAAAGTTTTCTCAAAGCAGAATGGAAATGTTTTAGTCTGAAACTGTAAAGATGGGATGGGTTTACACTATCAGAAAGAAAAAAAGCACTTTGTATTCAACATAAGGATACATTCAGCTTAACAATGGATCTGTCAAGTCTGACTTTTGCTCCTCGCCCCGTATCCATGATGAACTAGATTAAGTACTTTGTGTTGCACCTCTTCCTTACAGGGCACTAGAGATAGCTAATAACCGAATGCCAGTGACAAAGTATGCTCGTATAAATAAGACAAGTGGCTAAGCCTGCAAAAACCATGTGCAACTGCTTGGAAGCACTGCTGGAAAATTTGGCTTCTACCATGTTTCATGGCTGTGATTTTTAAAAAGGGGCTAAGAGCTGAACACCCAGTGAACATCAGTGCACAATGACTGCTGACTGCATTTTCTGAAGTCCTTAGAAAATACCAGCCTACAATTAATTTAAAATACCAGCCAAGAAGAATAGTTCAGTCTGTAATACAATCATGTAGTTATATTAATTAATAACTTCATACCATTAATCCCAGACTGACAGGGACAGTGCAGTATATACAGTAGCCTAGAAATGCATCAGGTGCAATACGGCCATACAGCAGAAGTGCGTTCTTACCATAGGTGCCTTATGCACAAAGCTGCATCAGGCTTGGTGCTCTTTGAATACTCTCTCAGCACCATCGCATTTGAAATTTTGGGTTGGAGCCCTGCTTATTCATCCATAATGAGAAAGTCAGACTGATCTCTGTTATTCTATCCTGAGCCCAGCTTAACTTCATTAACTATCAGAACAAGGTCATGCTCTGTTAAGTTTGCACTTTCACATCCTTTAGTAACTTCGAATCATCCTAGCTGTCAATGCATTGACATTTATGGTCTTCTACTATCACTCCTTTATGTTCAAAGTTCGTTCATTGCCTTCTTCCATTAGGGCTCTGTAACACATTCTCTGCCCTAGTACCTCCTGCTACCTTCTTCTTACTCGAACCATCAAAAGTTTCTATCTGTCACTGAAGAAGAGGTAGTTGCCATGGAAACTGAAGAACAGGCTAAGTTAACAAGGCATAAAATGAAGACAGTGTCCTCAAGCTCACCCATTTTGAAAATCTAGGTCAGCAATGTTTACTTAAAACATTCCACTCTTCTAAAACCATGTTCACTTGACTGTTAAGGATGTAATAAAGAGAGAGGCTCTAGCACACCCCAAACTTAGCATGTTTAATATAATACCATATATCCATGTGAATAAACCATTCTTACAAGTTCTCCCAGCCTGTTTTCTCTGTTCAGTTTCCTTGGATAACCAATGGGCATTTAGTTTTATCATCCAGTTACTTACCTTCACCCGACATTTACTCTGACCATCATAATCCAACTTTCAGGTAGTGCTCGAGTAACCTGCTATGATCTCACTGAGGGCAGAAGGTATTAGCTATGTCATCCATTATAATCTCATTTAGAGGATCTACAGGAACGAAAGGACTGTGCACATGAAAGTCAAATTCAATCTCAACTTGAACAACACACAGGCAGAAGCCAAGGAATGAAACCAACGCTGAAATTCTGAAATTGAGTTTGCTTACAGTTGATGCTGACTGATCTCAGCCACCAACTACAAGTAGCAAACGCTGATCTGTTGAAGTGTAATGGACCATGCTACAGTAAATGAATTAATTGCATTCAGTGGGTTTCCTTAGCGAGAATCACAGTTCCTCTCAGGAGAAGAAACAGCCTTACCAAGTGTTAGTGCTAAAATATGCTGTCAAGTACGTAAGGTTATGGAAGGCTGCCTCAAAAAAACTGCTGTGGAGGGAAATAACACTGATGATTTGCTAGTTATTTCCTCTGCTAATTGAAAGCAGATGTAATCAGTTGCAGTCAAATACCTTTTGAGGTGCAACTATTTCACCACCAAAGATACCCAAGTTTTCAGGCATGTCTCAATCTGATCTCCACTATTTATCTCTATAATTTGTGCTGACTGAGGGCCTTCAGTGCTTTGGATAGCTGATTGATGACCTGTTCCCGTTAAAAGGTAATGTCCCATATAACGGGGAGCTTTGCTTTTTCTGTCCACAGTTGATGGTGATGGGATTTCAGCTGTTGATGACAAGAAACAAAGGTTAAGAAAATACCTATAAACTTGTGACTTCCTGAGAAAGCAAGGTGCACACGATGACAGCTTACAAAAAACAATCTGCTGTCCTAGCAAAAGCCTATTGCAATCCATACTATGTTCCTTGTGTTATTAAATATCAAATCTGAAGTAAATCAAGCATTTTTCTGGCCAATGCCCTTTTTCCTGCCTAAACCCCTACGTAATGTGTTGGTTTAGGAGTGAGAAAGTTTGAACAACTTATCTGAAGCAGAACAGCAGTCCCCAAAAACACTTTGGCATAATCCAATTACACTAATTAAAATAATTATTTCCACTTAGCTTGTTACTGAACTGCTTGCTTGGCACATCTAGAGTCAGTGCATACAAAGGTCAGGTGCAGCCTCTCCAAAATCTAGGGAGGACAAAAAAAAAAAAGAGTATTACAGGATACAAGTCTCTAGATGTTGTTGGTGGTTTGGTTTTGCTCAGGTATGTAAGTTAACAACAGGCAGGTGGAAAGCCTCCGACTTGTTTCATCTTGTCTACACACATCATGCTTTCCCCCTCAGCTCTTACTCCACTCCTCAGCTGTGCTGCAAACTGAATTCCCAGCCTGGGAAGTTTTCTCCAATGGTAAGTTAGGAAAAAAAGATGTGCTGAAACCTTACAATTTCTCTGCAAATGGGTACTTTGTCGTGCTGATTCTAGAATAAGAATCATAAGGCAGACAGCTTGCCCTCTAAATTTGCAATTGAAGCATCTGCTACTCATGCCTACATCTTTTGCAGAATCTCTGGAGGAAAAAGCGATCCACTTTAGAGAAGAAACAAAGAGAGACATAACTGTCAAACTTGTTTTCTATTTTTTCAGTGAGCCTAAAGGAAAGTTTCCTTCAACTCACTCCATGTTGCCAGTATAGCTTTGTCTCCATCACTTTACAATTTTCTAGCATGCCTGTCTGCTGCCAAATCCTTCCCTTGACACAACCACAGAATAAGAAATTCTTTGCTTCCCTCGCTTGAACCTCCAACAAGCCACAGTGGCTTTCTTAACTACAGCCTTCTATGAAGCAGCACAGAAAGCAGTCCTCAGTCATTCCCACTGGACAACCATACAAACCAGCCTGATTTATTTTTTTTCCCCTTGTATCAGCACTGTAGACCTCTGATATTACCTTGAATAACGCCTCTAACTGGCTATCTCAGCAAGCCCCTAGGTCTTTTAAAGGGCCACCATTCCTCTTCCCCACACAAGACAGCAAGCCATTTTTCCCCTTTGCTAACCCAGGACCATGGGATTGCCGCCTCACCATCTGCATTTGGCCAAAGCAGGTGTAAACAAAACTGGAGTTCTGGAGTTCCCAAAACAACAGTGACTTCAGTATAGCAGATGCTGCTGTAAAGGAACCTGGTGGCTACAAAAACTGGGGCATTAGGGTTTTTCTCACATGACCTCATGTTCTCACTCACTACTCTCATCTATATCAAAAGGACAAGGCCACAGTGCGCATACTATCAATATTTTCCTGTGCCTTGGATTTTTATATTCTACTGACATCTGAGTCTTTATGCTGCACTTGTGAGATAACCTCATGTGCCTCCCGATGACTACAGTAAGTGTTATTTGTCAGAGTATGTGTCTTCCTTCACAAAATATATGCCCAAAGTTCCAGATGAAGAACAGATGAGCTTGAATTAGCTACTGTTTTAACTCTTGGGTGAAGTTAAAGAAGTTAAAAGCATAACACAGCAGAACAAAGTAATACAGTCATCAGTCAGCTCTCTGATTATGATGATGACAGGGAGAAAAAAATTAGCCTGTTCAGTAGATCAATAGATCTATTGATCTATCTGGGGAGAACATAAATAATGGGACATATGCCAAGCACACATGGATAGAAGGCATAGAGTAATCCATCTCCAAATGGCACCTGCTGATTTGCTGAACATATAAAATATGCCCTCGCAATCTATTGATTGTCATGGAATTCGATCAAAACACTGATCTCTTAGCACTGGCAGTAGTCTGGCCAGGGCCCAAAAAAACCCAAAATATACTACAAATCCCAGCTAAGAATCTTTTAGGCTCCATCTCTTCTGTCATTCTCATTCAGAGGGTTTTTGGTGCATTCATTTATGTTGCTCCAGAACCTCTGGGTTATCTTTAATTGAGGCTTATGCTTTGATGACAAACTGCATTCCGTCATTCAGATGTCCTACTTCTATCCCAGGAATGCAGCTAGATTAGAGTTTGCATTATCCCAGGGAGATTGTGACATGCTAATTCATTCTTGTGTTATATCTTGGCTGGGCTCCTCACACTCTGCTGACAGCTTTAACAGGCAGAGCCATGAATTTATTGCCGCTTAATCCAAATTTATCTGCAAAAGATGCCACCTGAGACTAAACATTCATGTATCATTTCGCCTGGCTTTAGATCCCATCAACACTCTCCCCAGGAAAGGAGTGTATTGATATTAACAATTTCTCTGTTAATGCTTATTGCCGTTCATTTGTCTGATCCTCTGCATAGGCATACATTGCTTCAGGCTCATCCTTTCACTTTACTCCTGGTGGACCAATTTAATGATCTGAATGAGAGTAGAGAGCATACTAATTAAATTCAGATATTGAATCTAAATCAGGAGGTGCTGCAAACACCAGGGAAGGCAGGGAAAACACAATTCAAAAGGAGTTCATAAACCTAGGGACTTAATGGAAAAACGTGTGAGATCTGTGAGAATGCAAACAGAAATGTTTGGGAAAAGGGAAATAACATGAAAGATACTTTCATAGCAGAATCACTGCAAAATGGTAATGTTAAATGGACCGTAGAAAGTAAATCAGATCAAAGCTTGGAGTAAAATATGGCATTAATGAAAACAACACATGGCTAAAGAAACTGGAAGTTTCCTTGATCAGAGGCAGGACACATCTCTATATTCAATTTACTCCCAGGATGCTATGGGCCAGAAATACAGCCAAAAAAGCCAAAGGGCGAGAGGAAAACCAAAAGTGATTTATAAGGATAGATATAAAGGACTAAATGCGAGTGGCACAGCCAGATGGATGGGGGAGGAGTAGAAAGGCTGGCAAGAGCTTGCTAAGAAAACTACCATGGAAAAGAGGAATTTGCAAAAGCTCAGGGGGCTCAGCTGGGGGAAAAAAAAAAAAAAATTTGGAGTCAAACTTTGAAAAAAAGGAGGGTCCAGGGTTACTGTCCAGAAAATGGTGAAGTCTAGAAATCTGTTGGCCTGAAATACATTCCCCAGGGAAGTAAAACTGATGGCTAGTATAAGTCAGGAATGGGCTAAAGGGCAATAAAAAGAAAAAAATACTGTATTTTTTGTGCATAAAATTGCTAACTTTTTAAGCACCAAGGGGCAAATCCTCAGCTGAACTAGACCACTGCAGCTTCACCAAAGCCTGTGCCAGGTTCCACCAGCCAAGGTCTGGCATACCTATCATAACTCATATGCTGAGTTACAAACTGTAATTTACACTGTCTCCACCCAGCAGAGTTCCCTTGCCCTTTATATTTCTTACTCAATACATGTTTTAGGACTACAGGGCTGGAAGGACCTTCTGGATTGTCCGATCCTGTCTTTTGCTGTCACAGTGAGCAATACCCACTCCAGCTGACAAACTGTAAAATGACCGTGGTTGCTTGCTCCCACTGCTCTTTGTAAAAAAGGCCCCTCTATACCTCATATCAGAGGGTTAGAAAACCTAACTTTATGCCTAAAATGACTAAATCCAGTTTATAAGCTCCCTCTTTCCCTTGCTAACAAGGTTCTCCTCTTATCCTGGCATTTACCTCTTCACAGTGGAAGAGGGATGAATGCCTCCTCTAATTACAGCTGATAAATTGGAGGGGAGGTGAATTTTGCTAGAGAACTAAAGATTTTACTATATGGCTTCTTCATGATCGTTTCCATAGGTGATGCTTTGAACTAGACAATACTCATATGGCCCCAGAATGGCCATGATTGCCAGGACCAGTCATGACATTTTCTTGACTTTTTTCAGTAAGTCCACAGTATTGAGTGGCTGGAGATACCAGACTGAAACTCTGATCCAGATGAAGTCAGCATCAGTTCTGCCACTGGCAATGATTTTGCTGCATCTGCATGCCTCATATGCTTGCACTGTCTGCCTCTTGCACTGCTCCTCTGCACCAAAAATCCCTCCCTGATCTGAGGTTCACACCAGCAAAGAGATGTTGTCTCTCCCCATTCCAGCCTTCCCACATAATTTCTGAAGGCAAAAATGAACAACCTTTCACTAGGCCAGAATACCATCCTCCACATTCAGCGGTGCCTAACTTGCCCTGGGTCATCGCCAATAGGTTTTTCACAGGGTTAATGATTTTGGGAAGCTCTGAAAAGCATTAGCACAGAGAGAGCAATGCAGAACTAACTAAGTTCATGCCAGTGGGAGTCAGAAGCCTCATGAGACTGGCCTGACCACAGCTGTCCCAGGAAAAAGGGCATTCACCCCACCCCAGAGAAGGAAAAGAAAAAAATCAGACCCTGGCTTAGGAAAGGTAACAGAAATTTAATTAGAAGAAACATTTTACTGTATATGCAAAGAACTGCATGGACCAGTAAAAATCTTTATGTGGCAGGGCAGAAGCTGACTGCGGTTAAAACTGGGGAGCAAATTCAGCCTTTGACACCACATCCTACAATGTATGAAGGAATAAAAAGGCCTATTTAAAACCATTTTCCCTGCCAGGTATCTTCAATGACCCAGTTTCAATGAGATTATCAAAAGAGGTATTTCACAAGATACTAGAAATCCAACAGATTTATGGGAAATTATAATAACAGATCAATTGATGTATCTGGAAAAGCAAACAAGCTTTCAAATGAGCCCTTCAACTCTGAAGCAGAAGCCACTAACTTAACACTAAGCAGAGGCTAGGGAAGCTGCTCTGAGCTTACATTTATGCTCAGAAATCCATCTTTTTGAAAGGCCTGTATTCATTTTCTTTTGTAGGGCAACTTTCTGCTCGTTTCAAGGCCTAAGCAGCATCACACACTTTCTTCTGCACAGGCTTCCCCTTCCCCCCCTCTTCTAAAAGGGCAAATCATTGTGAAGAATAAAATTCAGACTTTGCTGTTCCTGTCCAACAGCTGAAGATAGGAGAAGCAAACAGGAGAAGGTTTCTGTGTTATGAGATGTAGATTAGAGAGGAAAACCAGCATCTTTTATCAGGTCATGCAAGTTAAATAGGAAGGAACTGGCTCATGATACTTAATATGCTGCAGTCCATGAATGCCTTGCAAATATTAACTAATCCTCACAAAACCCTTGTGAGATAGGTCAATATAAACCATTTATACATATGCAAGCAAACAGTGAGTGTCCAGAGTCTGCCTGTGTGTTTTGTTAGTGATTCAGGAACTCAAGCAGTTCAGTCAAATACATCTTCTAACGCTCTCCAGTCCATCTGGCTTCAGTGTCAGCAGAAAACATGACCAATATCATGTTGAAGGTTCAAGCATGGCCCAACCCTGTCAGACAAGCTGGGACCTAGAATTTCATGGAAATCTGTGCTGGGATTACAGGAGGAGTGCAGTTTTAAAGGATGGGATGAAAAGCTAAGAAAAAGGCTGGCCATTTCAGCTCAGCTTTGGAAATTTTGGGGTCAGTCCAGGTGTGAGTAAAATTCGGGTGCGTGGCATTCAAATTCACGCAGACACCAAAGAAGTTCTCCATTTAGAGAATTCTCACCATCAAGACTGACAGGCTAAAAGCCATTTTTTCCCATGAAAGGCATGTTCTCCTTGTGTGTCTAATCCAGGAATTTAATACAGCACTTCAATAACTAAATTTACACCCTTATGTTCTGTCTCCTCAGCTTTATTTAATTTCCCTGATTACAAAGGAATGAATTCCACTCCTTATGTAAGCTGGTGAGCACAGAGAAATGGCTTTTTTCTTCCTTTTTGATAGAGAAGGCTTTCATTGGCAACAAGAACCTGGCCAGATTTATCCTATTTTCCTGCCTGAACTATGAGACTGAGGGAAAGTGGCAAGAGGAGAAGTTTAGCCTCCCACCCTACAAAATCCAGTCTCTTGTGGCTAGGAGTGAAGTGAGGCAGCTGTGACAGTAGGGACGGTCCAGTGCAGCAGAACTAAGGGAGTCCTCAGCCAGCTGAGATAAAACCAAAACATTAAATTGTCAGCTAAAATTCAAGTATAGATCAAATACTTTAAAAAAAGTTACCTTAGCAAGGGAAACGATTGCTCAAAGCAAGGGAGGCACAACTAGCAATTTGATATGGGGATGGGATCCAGGATTCCCAGGGTCTGTTCCCAGCCTTGCCACTGGCCTCCTGCATAACTGCAGGCTAGCAATCATTCAACATCTTTTCCCTCGGTTTATTCTTCATTATAGGGTGTTTAGTACTTAAATGCAGGACTTCACAGAGGATGTGTTCCTACAATTCATTATGTGGGGTGCAACAAACCAGCTTGCTGCTTTGACATCATAGGCTGAATAGTGACTGAATTGCTCCATGCCTTGGTTTTCCACTGACATAAAGAGAATATTCACGTGCTTTGAGATCTTGGATGGAAAAAGAGATGCAAACACAAAAGTGCTACTCTTCTATTGAGAGGAAGAGACAGGTTAAATTCTACCCTTTGGTTCCCCACTCCATTGGGATTGGCATGAAAACATAAAAATGACAGGCTGGGCCCCTTTCTATTAAGATTTAAATTTAGCAAGGAACTGGAAAATTACTGGGAGCCTTATGTCTAACCTCTGCCTCAGTTAGAAGCAAATATGCATAATTCTTGTCCCATAGCTAAATTTGAGTGAATTATCAAATGCCAGGCCAATAAAAGAACTGCCCAATGCAAACCTTATCTGCCCTAGATGCATGTATCTGCTTACAATATGCTTTGTTAGTTAAACAAAACAGAATCATTGTTGCTAAGAAGTTAATATTGTTTAAGATTCACTGGCTAACACAGAGAACGCTTTCCTGAGTTCTCCCGAACACATTCCTTTTCTATTCTCTTCGTTTCTTCCTGCTTTTTTCCTTTCCTTCTGACTTGGCTAAGGCTGAAGTTTTCTTTAGGTGAACTTGCTTGCAAGGTGATACGAACTTTGAGGCAGGCAAACATTTCAGTTGATACAGTGAAAGGTAAATAGCTGTTCAGATCAGAGCAAACAATTAATTTGGAGAGCAGAATATAACTAAAGTAATTCCCCAAGCATTAAACAGAAGCCTATTTGCTCTATCTCCTACCAGCTTACCTTTTTCTTATTTCCCTAACCTGCTTGTAGCCTTTTAAACCTGTGTTGCCAGTGCCCAAAATTCCTTCGTCCAAACAGTGAGTTACTGTGGAATAAAACCAACCATAGCGTTCCAATGTCGCTATGAATAAACACCTTGCAATGCTTTCTGTGATGTATTTTTGAATTTGATCATCTTTTCTAGTGCTGGGACAGTACATGACACAAATGTCCACACAGAAATGAAAATAAAAAGAAACACTTAATTACCAGAGCAATATCAGTCAAGATGCCAGATGTAAAACATGTCCCTGGCAGAAGGATATCGCTACGCTGCAGGAGCAGAGCACTGCTAATGTCCATCTGGTGATATCAAAGCTGCACTTCATATTGATCCGCTAAAACCATCCCATCCTCTCCCTACTTTTCCATGTCCTGCAGCATTATAAGGCCTACCATTAAAAATACACCTTTGTCAGGATAATTTCACCTGCCCTGTAGGCGTCTGCCAATAGAACTCTGCCCACCCGAGACGTTACCACTTCACGTCTCTGACTGATGTAGCATATACCAGCAGAAATCCAGAGAGTCAACTGGTTTGTAAGCTGTGATAGCCATCCAGGATCCTTGGCTGCAGCTATCTTGCAGAAAGCTATGCAGGGTAAACGATGCCACGGCGAACTCCATGCCGCTGTAACTAGACATCCTGAGCATCTCTACATGAGGCTGCAGCCTGCAGAGCAGGCAGGCACAGATATGCTGAAGGTATGTAGGCGAGACATACTTACAAAACCCAAGAACATCTTTCTGCTTTCACAAAGACAGCATTGATAAGAGTCACTTTTTACAGCGTGTGCTTCCCTATCAGAGGTAAACATCTCAAATATTTGGCTGTCACTGACTACCAATTTTTCTAGCCTAAGGATTGATGAAAAACATTTTTGACAGTCTGAAAAAATGAAGTCTTTCATTTTACACACAAAACAGGCAGAGAATTGGAGGCAGCAGTGGAGGCTGCATGATCTAGGGATCAGTCTGAGAGTCCATGAAAGACCTTTAAAGGGTTTAATTCTAACAGGCTGGCAGTGAAAAACCCCTTAAGCCATGAGCAGTCCTTGTAACCATACAAACAGCAAACTCCTCTTCAGCAAGTGCAAGGGGACCAAAATCCAACCAAAACTTGTGGGCCATGCACAAATTCACTCTGAATTTCTGCTAGCATCAAGTAGGCCTCATTATGAGGCTAATGTTCAGACCTAAACATATAACACAGCCAAGCCGTGACAGGTAAAGTGGGCTGACTCTCTGCACTGAATGCATTTGACACCATTTGCTAACTCTTCAAGGCAGAAAGGTATGAGATATGCCCCAGCATAGTAGAAATGACTGTCAACATTAAAATATGATCATCAAATGTGTTGACTGAGTTTGTCTTGCAAAGGAACTTTAAAGTCTGGGTGTCTGGGGCCTCCTGAAATAGCATTTCCCAGAGATTCACAAAAAATTGCAATAAAGTAGTGAGTGAAGATGCATCGTTGCCCCATACTGGGCAAAATTAGAATCTTTCACTGCATGTCATCAACCACTACGGGGAAAAAAGCTCATGGTGACTCATCCTGGCTAAGGTGGTAGGGGTCTGCACCTTCAGAGCATGAGGAATTCATCTGCTGCCCAGTTCTGTCCACTGTGAAATCACACATGGCTGTGATATACAGCGCAGACCAATTGTGATGCTCCCACATGACCCTGATTTTTTTTAAGTGTATGAACACTGAGAAGGTCTCAATTCAAGTGTGAATTTAAGAGCTAGATGGAAGAACACGTTCCTTTTCAGACCAAGGAAGATCAGTCAACCAAATCAGATTAAATGAAACATTAAGCGGACCAGTTCCAAATCCAAGAAAAGCGATGCCAAGATCAAAAAGAGTATCTCATCTCAGAAATACCTCCCTACCCCTCCACAGTTAGATACAATCACAGAGCAGAACTAACTACAAAGATTCAAAGCATCCATCAAAAAAGAGAACAGCGCCCTAGATCTAAATTGCAGAAGGACTGTTACCTCCTGCCTTCAAAACATTTCATAACCTGCATTTCTGATCGATTGGGATATCCTTTCTCAAAGCTGCAGAGCACACACACACACTCTGGAACCAGAAACCAAGATAAACCTCCCAGGAACTAAGGACTGTCACAAACCTCCCACTTGCTAATCCAAAATATAACTCTTCCAGCAGCTTTCACAGCCATAAGCACAGAGGATTATAGAAATACACATCACATGCACACATCTAAAAGCTTACAATGACAGGACACTTCATGGCACAGACAACCCACCCCTGCAAGGAGCACAAAGGGAGAGCAGGTGACACACAACAGACATTACTCGTGTCACATCACCGCAAGGCACAGTGCTACGTTGGTGCTTGGGGCAGAGGGAATGGCCAAGCAGGATCAGATAGGAGGTTTCCAACTCCCAGTCCAGGGTGGTATGTACTTCTACGAACCCATTACAAACCCAGACTGGGAGTCTTCCTTTACAAATCCCTTCCTGCCTTACTTCATCTGATGCTGCACTCATCCACCTCTCCTCTGCATGCAGGTTCATCTGTCATGGACCCTTCCATGCACATCTAGTCTACCTCTACAATAGTCCTATAAGTCTCCGCCTTCCTCCACCTCAGCTTATATAAGCTACTACCTACTTACTATTTGAGATTATACATAGCAACATGATCGGGAACACAGAAACGATGAGTTTGGGGATGATTTCCTTCCCTCCCCTCTTTGTTTGGTTTTCTGGAACTACTTCATCCCAAACATTTGTAAATAGTGCCTGGAGTTACATTCCAAGTTCCAGCAGTAAACATGAAACTAGCTAATAGATGTAGAAGGATCCCTGTTCTTCCAGTGTATCCAGGCAACCTTGCAATACAAAGTTAAAGCACAGCTATTTGTTCAAAAAGTGTTTTCACAGCTATTTCCTCTTCCCGCCCCGCCCCCCCCTTGACTTTTTCCACTAGGCCCTATTTGTATTTATCATCTGGAGATTCTGTTCCCTTTTTCCTTTTTAAAACCTTTATAACAGCTCATTTTAAGAGCAGCAAAGCACAGACATTTAGCTTATAATAAAGTTTGATTTAGTTTATGAAGAATGAAAGAAAAAGAGCAAAAGTTTCACAAGAGCACCTGAATATAACTCCGTTGTAACATGCTGTGGTAACTCTGGAAACAAGATCATTTCCAAATGCTAAGGAAACCAGAATGCTGTAGGAAGATAAAAACATTTACACAAACGCTAAAGCAAGCTGAAAAGGTGCTGTACTATATCCTACCTAATACTAGTTGAAGTTTTCAGAATAAAACAAGTTCCCTCAGAGAACATAGGTCAGGCTGAACTAAAATTTTTCCAAAGGAAAATATAAATTTTTATTAAGTTTTCCAATTGGGAGTGCTTTGGAGTAAAGCCAATATCTCAATAAGAAGTGTTTTTAATTTCAAAATGTCAATTCAAAATGAAAACTGTTGCTTTGACATATTGGGCACCTTTATTTTGCTAGACATTTTATGTTTTCTTATTTGAAAACCTCTTCAGAATATTTTTCTACTATATGGCTCAAAATTTCAACTTTTTGCTTCCTATCCTGATTAGAAACCATTTTCCTACTGTTAAAGCTTTCTGCTGGGCTAAAGAAGTCTCTTTGCTGAACATTCCCTGCTCTCAGTGCCATTCTTTTCTCATGAAGTGCTCTACAGTACATAGTTGAAATTTTTTTATCTGAATAATAGTCAATTAAATACTGCTCATTTTAAAAAAATATGGAAACATTTATTGTTTTCAGCCTTTGGGGTGAGGGTAGAGGGAGAAATAAGGAAAAACCTCTGAAGATGCAACGACAGATATTGGCAATAGCATTCTCGTGCTATTTTTTGCAAAGCAGCCTTAGTGTTTTCCAGCTATCTTTGTATGTCCACCAAGCTAAACAGCGGGTGACACCAAAGTTATGAAATCAACTCTTACTTCCTCTACAGAAGCAAAACCCACTTCCTAAATGACAGTTTTTGCCTTTACAGAATCTGCAGATCTGGGGTCATGTAGATGAACTAGGAAAACCAGCCTGACATGAGGAAGAGCTGGAAATTAATTTGCCACATTTATTAAGTACAGAGTAGTTTACACATCTCAAGTGTCCACAATGAACTCCCGTTGCCTTTTCCAGGCAACTCAGCTTCCAGCAAAGTGTCTTTTTCCAAGTGCTTTGTTCCTCAATTTACTAAAAAGGAAGCAATGGGTGCAAGGGCAGATGCTGATTTAGTAAACGCACAGACTCCTATTGGGCAAGTTGCTTTTCCTGAAGTTGTTTATGTTGAAAGCTGCCTTTGAGAAGCTGAGGTCAGCAAGGGAATATAGTTTATGGTTTGGCCTCAGAGTTGCTGTGTAATTTGTCTTCCAAGTCCTGGTGTTTAGAGGAAACTATCTTCACAGTCACAGCGTTTTTCCTCACCTCAGTACTAAATCTTGGCTTGTTCTTGAACAGGTGAAGAACTTAGATGATTACTTACTGCTTGAGCCCACAGGGTGATATCTAAGAACAAAGGCAGCAGGTAAGGCCCACTACAAATTTCTTCTCATTTTGAAGAATTCCTTAATTGTAGCAGCTTCACTAAAGAATATGGTGGATTCCACTAAGATTGATGGGACTGGTGAAACAAAACTGTTAATCTTGTCAGTGATACCTCAAAATCTAACCCCTAGGTCTTTGATGCTACATTATAACTATCTAGTTCTAATGGTAACACAAGGAGAACATCACTAATTTCTTAAGTTCAGTTGTGAAGTACCAGGCAAATAAAACAGTGGTACAGCTAATAACGATACAAGAAAGACGCTGTTACAACACATCGATTTTCAGGGCCCCGATTACAAGCAACGATAAAATGCTAAAAAAGCAATAAGAACAACCATAATCATGTGTAGTTCCCATTTTCCCATTATTTCCCAATTAAAAAAAAAAAGAGAATATAAACCAACTAAAGCAAAACATTTCTAACAAATAAGTTTCCAAAAGTCTCTGAAAGATGTCAATGGCTGTTCAGCCACTGCAACATATTTTCTATTTCATTGCTCCCATACATCAAGGGAAACAGTGGTTAAAAGGAACAATGCTCCCATGGTTATAAAACACAGGACTGAGCCAGAAAGTCAACAGCCCTGTTCATGCTTCCGGTGCAACTTCTACATAGTACCTTCTCTTTGTTTTGATTTCTCTTTTTTTCTTTTAAACAAAAATAGTCATACTGAACAAACTTGCCAGAATGGAAGGGAAACAGTTCAAAAGGTGTTTTTAAATCACTTTTCCATCTCAGCTGGACAGCATGACAGAAATTAGTATTACTTGCAGCAACAAGGCTGGGTGAGTACAAACTGCCTTGTGTGCTCCCAGGCACATCAGGATGGCAAGGAATATTGCTGGTGATGAGCTTTTGTCTCAATAGGATCAGGGCTGAAACGTTTGCCACCTTCCTTCTAATGTAAAGTAGTTGCTCAAGCTTTGGGCACACACAAACATCACCTCCCTTAAGCTTTGTGTAAACAAATGTCTTGGCAGGAGCTCACATTTCTGGATTACCTCTGCACATAATTATGACTTCATTTCTTTAAAAGCAAAAAGCAGCTAGATGGGGGTTGGAGCTTGTTTGGTGATTAACTCTGCCTTTTCCCCCTCTCATGCCCAAAAAGTTGAATATAAACAGAAAAATAATTCAGACACACAGCCAAAATAATAGCTTGAAGGGGCAAACTTTTCCAAAAGAAAATGGAGATTCATCACCAAAGAAAGGTGTGGGACAGGGCAGTGTGTCACAATGCTCTTCCAGTTATCTGAACTCAGCAAATATTACTGTCCTATGCCCCAGGAGTTACACTGCATCACCCAGATGGGCAAGGGAGGGCAGACCCACCCTATAAGGCTATGGGTATCATTCCTCCTTTCCCCACAGGCAGGTGCTTGAGTACCCAAAAGCCTTTCCTGGCAGTGGTGCCAGGTACTACTCTGGAGCCAAGTGTCTCCCCATTCTCCAACACCCCTACCCACAGACAGCCTGGCCTGGTCCCTGAAAATAGGATCTGGTCCTCAAGCCAGAGCTTTTTCCAAAGCCCTGTGACATAATGGATTATCTTCAATTATTTTGGGCCATACCCACTACAAAAGGCCAACTAGAAATGAAATCCTGAAGACGTAGAAAAGCCCTGCATCTAGCAAGAGTGAAAGGGTAAGAAAGGTGATCTAGAGTTTTTGGCAGAGGGACTGACTCCTTCCTTACTCTGATTTTTACAGCTGTTGCTGTTGGATGCTCCTAGGAGGGTGTCAACTTGGTAGGTTCACAGAGCAACAACAAGTTTTCCCAGTCATGGAAAAACAACTGCTGCTATTGTAGGATGATGATGAAATCAAAGCCCTCCAACTCCTGAAAGTCAAGAGTAAAATCCACAGACCACTTATAAATCAAGGAGACAAACCCAAGGGGCAACCACTTAAAACAGATGGACCAGATCCGCAGTGTGACTTGGATACTACCATGTCAATTTATACCATGTGAGGGATCCATCCTGCATATTTTAAAGCAGCAAACTTTGACTAGATTAGCCTGGCTTTAATCATGAAAACGTTCTCTTTAGGGAATGCCTGTCACTCAGAAGAGAATTAACAGAGCACAGCCATCATTAGCAGGAGAATGGAGGCCAAATGCTTTTCCAGCCAGCCCCTGTGGAAGGTTGTGAGGTCACAAGTGAGAAAGAATTCTCCTTGGTAGTTCTACCGGCACTCCGGCAGGACTCCAACAGGTTGCAGAGCTACTTTTCCTCTGGACAGGACTGCATATGCTCCTTCAAAAGACATACTTGGCAGACAGAAGAAAACTTGGAGAGAAAGCAAGAGAGATTCAGAATTGAAACTCAGACTAGGGACTGTCTTTGCACACTCAGCCAGCAATCTGGAACTAACTTATCTGCTAGGAAAATGTAACTGCTGTCATCAGCAATCCTTTTTATACACTTCAACTGCCCCAAACTACCACATAATTGCATATTCCTTCCTTCCACGTACCAAGTAGCTAGCAGGTATGCACCCACCCAGCTTTCCCCATGTGAAATAACAGCATGATTCCCCCAACAGCAATCACTCCCTTTCCACCAAATCTTGTCTCCAGGATTCTCAGGTGCACATAATATACACCCTCAATGCTGACATAAGCCTTTTCCACCCTCCTCCATCAAAAACCATGTAGGATCCATCAATGTGGTTTGAGAGAGACAAGGCAAACGTGCAAGACAAATAGAGACATCTTGCCAACTGCAGAGCAGTCAGGATCAAGACATGAGATTCATCCAAGGCACAACTTCATTGCCTTCATTTGGATTATGCAAAGAATAGATTTGGCCTGGAGACCAAATTGATCCATCTGGATATAAGCTGATAGCAGTAATTACAGCTGGTATGAACTACTGCAACTGCTGGCATCTCTCTCTCCTTGGTTCTTTGCTGCCCAGCAGTCTAGTTCAATTCATCACTGTATTAAATAATGAAGCTTCAATTCTTAGCAATAGTTTATCCTGCCCAAAATATCACATTCCAACCCTGTGGCAAACCTGGAAAGAGTCTAGAAATAGGCAATGAAAATGTGAGACAGATTCCTACACGCAAAGGCACAAAAGAAAGGCCTACACAGTTCAAGGTGAAGACAAATCACAGGGGACATGACAGAACTATACAGACTAGACAATAGCATAGGGAAAGCTGGCAATGTCATGCACCCGTGGGGGAAGCAAGAGCAATCAAAGTCTTTACTTATACCACAAGCATTTAGCTGCAGTCAAAAATAAAATTATCTTCCTCTTCTCCAAAACCGTGAGTTAGACACACGGATAATAATTCAGAAAAAAGCAGAAGATGTTGGAAAAAGTTAGAAAGGGTCATAAGTTTGGGTACCTTAGACCCTATGAATAAGAACTTGATTTAGAAAGAAAATTCCACCTTTAGCCTGGTTGTTCTATTATCATCTACAGGATTTCTTGGGTCTGTCTCAAAAAATTTGTGCTTTGGAGAAGGGATGCTGATCTTCTGGTCACTAGCCTGTCTTGTTTAGGACTTCCTGTGCTACACCCCCATGCTTCACTGGTTGGACGTAGAGGGAAGGTGGGTCCAGAAGTTCAGTAAAATGAAAACTGCAGTTAGAGCATCTGAAAATTCAGGCACATTCTGACCTGGGGACCGACTGAAGCACACTTTAACCCAAATCCTCAGTGAAGCAAAAATGCCTACTGACTTTTATGGGATTTGAATCAAGCCCTTTATGCAACTGTCTCAACTAAATTTCCCTCTCATTCAACAGTACTCTACTCTCCACTGCATTGCGTAGTTACATTTCAGCTTTGAGAACTGTTATTTATCACACTCCTTAAGCAGCTTTCAAAATGTTCCAGATTTCAGCAATTAGAGGTCCTTCCTGTGATGAGGCCTGGAATTTATTCTGCTCCTTCTTGTGAAAACCGTAAACCAGTTCTTCTGGTATCTTAAAAGATGGAAGACCTCCTTGCTTCTTCTCATCAGATGCATGGGGTTATTTCAGCCACAAAAGGAGAAAATTCAAGAAAATTGCTTCAAGAACTACAGTACCTATAAAAAATGCTGCTTATTAACTTAGAACTTTAGTCTTCATTCTAGTTTTAGGTGAAACTGAATCTGCCTCTTGCAAGCGCTGGCCTGCCTGAAAAGCAGATCTAGTTCAAGGATCCTCAAACCGTACCATTTCCAGGAGGAGGGAAAAAAAAAAACCCAAACAACACTGGGAGAATTTTAAAACATGAACATTTGTAAAAGAAAGAGGGAAAGGGTGAGGCAAACCTACTGACTGGAAGATAAAAAAAACAGGTCATGCATTGGGCTTGGTTGTCCCATTTGATATGCACTGTAACACAAGGGGAATGGTTAAATTCAAGTTGGAACAAGTCTCCTCTGGAACGCCTCCCTTCAGGAGGGGGATGAGCTGCCACTTGCTCAGCCCCCGCAACGATGCTGCCTCTCAGAGAGCAGTTGGCATGCTGAGGCCTGGCACGCTCCTCACACACATGGAGGTAGTAGCGCACATCAGAAGTGAAGTGCTGAGTATACTCTTGCCAGCAGCAGCCTACTGAGAAAGGACATCCAGGAAGACCTCACCACGAGGCCCTTGGTGCTTTTGCCTTCCTCAGCCCACAGAGCCAGCAGTCACTGGCGGACCAAGGGTATGCTCCAGATGCTTCCAGGTGGAGACCATCCACTGCAGGTAGGCCAAGCCAGAGCCCCAGGGCCTTTGGTTTGTGTAAGTCCTCCAGCAATTCCCAGGAGCTATGTAAGGATTGGCCTGGCCATGCATTTGTGGTCTCCTGATGGGTTCAGCTGGGTAGGTAGCACCTCTGACCACAAGCACTTCTAAGGAAAGGCTCCAAGTTATCAACTGGTTCAAATTGTGTTTACTGAGGAACAGGGTCCTTTGCCCTCTCCTCATTGTCATTTTTCAGGCAGGCTTCATGTCTGCCTGAAGCCTCCTTAGTCCTTGGAGAATTGCTCATTTGGGTCAGTCAACTTAGTAGTTTGTATCAACAGTCTGGGACGTTGGCATCAAGCTGTCCATTAGCATTATGTCCACAGGATATTTGGATAGCACTGACATGAAGTGACTTATGGCAGGTTTCAGATGAAGAGGATGTTTCTGAACACTTCAACTTCTGTTTCCAAAACATTTTTGGCTCAAGTGGTAAAACTCTCCAGAAAATACTGTTTACGCTGGCGTTGTACAAATACATCACAATGCTACTCTCTAGCACAAGCAGAGGCCAAAGATCCTACTATCATTAGGAAGGTTCACCTACTCTGTTTTATTAATATTGATCAAGGACATATCAAGGTCTTCAAAACATCTTCAGTAATTTAGGACCAGAGTTCATGAGGAACCCATCAGCTGCTTATGACTAAGTAAGGAAGGTACTTTGAAGAGATACTTAGAAGAGTTCCATTTCTAGCAGGACTCAACAGTTCTGTGCTCATCACCCTGGGATCCCTTTCTCTGCTTAACATAAACAAGAGCCTGCGGAGGACAACTGTCCAACTCACGTTGCGCACACACTGCAGGAGTAAAACATAGGTGTTTGAAAAGCTTAGCTTCTACTCTAGTAGAGCCATATCACCTGATATGGTTAATTGGGTTTGCAATTTCTTTTTGGGGGAGTGGCAAGAGGTCCCAAGGCCTTATACTTTATCAGTACTGTACCTGCTAACAGCTGAAATTCAGCTTGCCTGGCACCTTTCGATACATGTAAGCCACCAAACCCTTCTTTTTTTCCACTTCCTGCTGACCACTGTAGAGCCTGGAAGGCCATGCATGGGTCTCTGCATACATGGGCATGTGTGTGAGTGTACATGTGAGTGTGTGTGCACACACCTGTGTGACCAATGCCCTCTAGAAGCCAAGGGTGCCAGAACTGGGTACTGCTGACCATAGTTGCTGAGACTACTCTCATCACTGATGTTCTCAGCTAAAAGCCTACTGAGAAAGTTATTCCATGAAAAAAAATGTTAAAAGTGGGTTGGGGTTTAAAAAAAAAAAAAAAATCTAGGAAGTGCCATTCTCTGGCAATTACTAAGGGCCCCCTTGGAGGATATTTGACAGAGCTGACCGCATGGTGTACGAGTTTCCTCCCCAAACACTATGCTGAATACTGGGGCCGGGGAGGCAGAAAAGTTGAATCAGAAGCTAATCCTCACTTGATGAGGCCTTTGCAACAAAGGGCTGGTTTAAGAGCACCAACTGCCTTTAAGGTTCTTTCCTACCAGCAGAGCATCTTTAAAGAAGCTGGTCCACCACTCAGGATGTGTCTGCATTTGGGGGAACATGTATCAGCTGGCCAGAGAGATGAGGAAACACTGAGTGAAACTTAAGTGAACTCATTTCCTCTACCAAGGGACCCTTTCAGCCAGGTCACAGCAGGCACACTTGTAGAAAAGAGATAAATGCTTTTGCTATTGCTATCCTCCTCTGCCAATCCAATGCATGCATGCAACATACCTCTCTCCAGGTATTTCTGAACACTAGTCAAAGAGAGGGAGCCTTTGTCTGATTTGGCCTTTCTGAAAGTGTCCACATAGGTAACTTTCTCTCCAAATGCAACCTTGGTCTAACCTTTCTATATATGACTTTGATCTATAGACCCTGACACGAACACAGCTTTCATCAGGGAGCTGTCATTTTGGAGAAAGGACCCAATGGAATGAGTATATTTATATCTCAAACACTTTGTAAAGCTGTTACATACAGTACAGTCTATTCTCTTCCATTGCATATGTATAAATAGTCTCCTCCTCATCTAGGGGTCAGTCGAGCTTGTATCTCAGTGCCTGCTCCAAACTCAGAAGCTCACTCAGTGTGTCTGCTTGTGCCTATCAACTGCTCTAGGTACACGAGTTTCTGCTGTCACACATGCTTTAAATCCTGACACCACAGATCCACCAAGGAGCCTCCAAGACTCCTTTAAAACCTAAAAAGCAGGTGCTTGCCTGAAAATCCCACCTGTAAAACCTCATATGCCAGATACTGTGAAAACATCCTGAGTTGGGCCTGCCGCAAAAACCCCAGCTAGAGGGACAACAGTCAGGACACTGACTGGCTTCTGTTCCTATTTCAGCCAGTAATTTTGTGGCCAACAGCATATTACAGGATGTGGGAAAGCAGAATTCATCCCTGGGCTTCCCAGTTTAGGGCCAGGGCTTGATTCCAGCTTTCCAGTGTCTGTGTGTATACTTGGCATATTACAGCCTAGGTCCTGCTGCAAACCCAGCCCTTCTGGTACCAACCAACAGAAAACACTGAAGTATCTTCCTTGACTTTCTAGCCTATTCTATTTATGGCTGCCAACACAGGATCCTTTTTATTTAGCGCACACTTTACTAGCTCCTAAAGACCAGTATCCCTGTTGAGATAGAATCTATAGTCCTGCAAGCTGAGGGACTCAAGAGTCTAATGCACTCAAAAGACCTTTATTTTATCAGGTAAGACAAAAGGCCTCCTGGCTGGTGAACATCCCACTCATCCCAGCCTTTTGCTGACATTGAGAAAAGCTGTACCAAGGAGTTGGTCCAAGAGTGATGCTAGCTTAGAAATGGAGGAACCTCTATTGGCTCCTGCAGTGTTTATCCTCCCTCTAAACTCTGTGCAGTATTTATCTGCTCTCCAATGCTTTGTGCAGTCTGGCTTTAAATGCCTCGAGCATTGAAGCTCCTTCAGTTTAGACAGACCAACAAGCCAGCAATTAGGAAACACTTTGCCAAAAGCCAGCTTACATATTGCTTTTGCCTCATTTTTATCATCTTGCTGCTCTTGTTCAAATTGTTTATCCCTCGAGGACTTTTTTTTTAATGCTTTCTTTTTTCTCCTCAGAGTGGGACTTGGTTTCCCAATGACTACTGGACCTTAGCTTAGCATTTGGGAAACTTAACAGAAAAATCACCCAATAATGTTTTACAGTTATCAGTAAAACTTTTAATGCTTAATTTTAGTCATTCTTCAAAAAAAGTGCAAGAAATGATCTTTCCAAACCTCTGGCCAAGTCTGCTGGCCAGATTTATTTATACATGATCCCAAAAATCCTGAAATCATAATAGTT
The DNA here is from genome assembly GCF_018139145.2 of Gymnogyps californianus. NCBI lineage: Eukaryota > Metazoa > Chordata > Aves > Accipitriformes > Cathartidae > Gymnogyps > Gymnogyps californianus. The sequence goes on from NC_059483.1 coordinate 11,830,254, forward strand.
CCAGGAAAAGAGGAAAAAATGAAAAGAAATGCACTTTATGGAATCTTTGGTTGGTTAAGTCCACATCTATTTCTGCTCCATATCCAAAGCCAATTTGAGCTCCCTGACCACCATCATTCTCCATTTATTAGACTTGTTTATGTAGTTTCTAAAAATAGAGAGGAACTATATTTTTGTTACATTAGAACATGAGTTTTTCTTAAAGACTGGGATGTTAAGGAAAGAAGCCACTAGGGGAAAAGGCAGGAAAAAGTTAAGAACATTTCCTTCAGCCAGCTTCTAAAACACACTCTGCATTTCCTCTCCGCATGAGTTGGAGAACAGTTTTGGAAAACTGTTGTTTCTCACACGCTTTCATCTCGTGGCTGGTTTCAGAGACAAGTATTCACAGCTGCATGAAACAACTGAGAATCTGCTATTTGCAATTATTATTCTTTTCTTGATCTATAAGAATCTGGAGTGCTTACATATGGCTCCTTTTGTCCTTTCAGTCCCATTCCTGTCACCAGCTTGCTGGCTTTGTGCGGGGCTGCCCACATCTCACCCATAGGACTTCTCCCCCAGATACGAAGCTGGCAGGCAACCACGTCCCTACCATTCACTCTTGCAGAGGGGTCCTGAAGAGTTTGTAGTTATAGCCAAGTCATCCTGCTCTCTTCAGCTATCTCAGTCAGCTACATGAACACTATTAGCAGCTCAGAGTCTGCAGCACTAAGATCCATTGGTACCAAAATTGCTTCCCTTTTGCATTCCTCTATTTGCTGGACACAACAGACTACCTGTAATTATGTTTGCTTTAAATCTAAGCAGAACCAAACATTTCACACATGCTCTCCTACCAAGGTACTCTGTACTTAGGAATGTACATGGCAGTTTCCCTCCTGAGGTTTTTTAAGAGCTTTGAAAACATAATTACTCTTCATCATTCCTGAAGGCGGTAAATGTTAGAACATCTTTTTTGAAGATGTGCAAGCTGAGGTTCATCAACTAGTTCAAGATTATACATTTCCATGGCACAGGTGAGAAAACCCCCAAAATCGAGTGTAGAGCCTCATTTCTGCTGCCTGTGAGCCATCAGGCACTTATGAACAGCCCTACTTTTCTCCCTGCCTCTCTCCCAGCAGGGCTCAGTGAAAAATATCTTATCTTTCCTAGCCTTGTCTCTCTCGCATCTCTAGACACCACAAATTATACCTATCAACCTTTGGAAATACAAGTTAATCCTATTTCAGAAACATGCTCTTTTCCTGATAACTGTTCACTTGGGGCTGTCACTGATGTCCCTTGCTGTGTATTATGTGCCGGTGGGAGGTTTGGCCATGCCAGACACCAGCTGCCACATCCTGACCCCTTGCTCATGCAGAACAGGCCCTTGCCATTGCACCAAGAGAAGGCAAGGCACTAAACAGTGTTCACAAGAGTATCCGAATTTGGCCCTGAATGAGTGCCAAACACCCAAGACCTGAATATGAATGGACAAACTCAAGGAAAACTGATGTGTTTAACTCAGCTATGCTTCCCATAATAAACATGAACTCACAGGTCCGCCAGCAGGTCAGATCATGTATCCCCATAATGGCAACAGGTGGCACTGAGATGAATTACCTTGCTTCTTAAACACACATCTCCAAGTAAGAAACTACGCCACCTTACGCAACACTAGGAACAGAATTAACATCCCAGCAGTGTGTTCTGAATGTGGTACTTACAGACAGGAGGGGTAAAAATCCACCACTAACACTAGACAAAATTCCCATGCCTCGTTTGCCTCACAGATCACTTGTCTGTATAACACCAGCCTTCATGCTCTTCATACTATTCCCACCCACCCAGGAGTCCTGAAGGCTGTGTGATGGGAGCACAGAACTGGACTGGGTAAAACAGCCTGACTGTTTTACCAGCATACAATAGCTTCTTCTCATCTGGATAATTTATCCTATCTTCCACCTAAAGCACCTCCAGGACCCTACAAGCGCACACGTGCAAGAGAATAAAGGTATCTGTCATGAAATCTGCAGGCACAGCATTTACCAGGTGGGACGTGAACAATCGCCAGACAACACTAGAGACCTTTATTTGTCTTCTGGAGAAGTACCTTCCAAGTGCCAGTAGAAGGGCACGTAGTTGATCTAAGTTTGCCAGGTCAGTTTTTAGCACAAGCTGCTCCCATTTGCCTCCTTCTCCCCTGTTCAGCGCATCTTCCCTTCCTGGCACGTAGCAGCCTTGAGAGGAAAGTTACTGTGCCCAGGAAGTGCTTGGCACTGCACTAATGTACATTGACAGAGTGTTTTCTTCCCTGGCGCCCAGCCATGCACAAATCCCCTTTCTGAGTCACTCCCAGTGAGAAAACCAACACCGGCATTCTGCTTTGTTGAAATGGTAAGGCTGAGAGAGCAAACATAAAAGGAGCTGCCTATCAGAAGGGGCTGGGGATGAGCCGATGTCTGGAAGCATTGGAGGCAAGGGGAGGGAATTCCTATAAACGCAGATGTAACACTGATAAAGGGGAAGAAAAAAAAAGTAGTAAAGGATGCTGGAAAAATACCACTTGGCAGAGCAGATGATACACACTTCTATCAGCGACCTATAGCGAAAGTCAAGCCTCACAGGCCAGATTCTCACTTTCTACTTTCCCTCTTATTATTTTTATTGCCATAACATTTCTCGCAGACATTGGGGCCAGTTTTGCCCTGCTCTGTACAAACGTGGCAGATGCCATCTTGGCAAGTACCAGGGTTGAAACAGGGACCAGCAGAGCAATAAAAGCAGGATTCTCTGCAGCTTGAGGTGGAAAGCCAGGCCAGCCAGCTGGGAGCTATAACAGACCAATATCCTCTGCAGATTGGGCACAGATGTGAACATGTAACCACAGGCCAGTGTGTTACACAAACACATCATGTGGACAAACCGTGCCTCGAATGCTTACAGCCTCAGCAGGCAACAGAGGCAGAGAAAGAAGGGGACGAGCAAAAGATTGCTAGCTAAGGTGAGAAACAAGTCTCTAGTTTTCTCGAGAGCAAGATCAGAGCATGGAAGTTAATCTAGATCTCTCAATTACTAGAGAAGAGTCATTCACAAAACCACACTTCTAACAGAGTCTTTGCGTTTGTATATGCAGGATCCAGAAACGGAGAGGAACCTGAGGTGACGTTTTCTCAGTAACCTAGTTCCCCTTGGGCTGCTTGGCCAGAGTTATTGAAGTTATTAGTTACTTTCTGCTGAAATGAAACAGGTGGAGGGGAATAAGTCAGAGGCTTGCTTGGCTAAAGCTAACCTGTCTTCTGCCTTGGAAAAAAAGCAGAACAAACGTCAGCAGGGCTCCATTCAAGCACTCCAATGACTAAGTCCTCTCAGAAAGGACACAGCCTCTCATACACGTCTCTGAAGGCAGTAACATGGCAGCACATATAAGTCATAGGTCACTGTGCGGAGCCACCTCACTTCAAGCCAGATACTAACAACAGGAGCATCTCAGGCATGTTTGGGACCATTTACAGAATCACCAGCTGGCAATTCCTTCCCAACCTTTCTTCACAGCAAAGGCATAAAAAGCAAACATATAACCATGTAACTGATTACACTTACTGCATACTTGAGAGCAATCCTATGCTCCAGGCTGCTAAAAGCTAGGTTGAAGAACAGATTTCTGTTTTCAAAGCCCTCTCTGACCAGGTAGTAATTAGATGCTACAAACAGAGGGTCCTTGGCTATGTCTGTAAGCCATTTCTCTCAGCCCCTCCTCCAAATCCTATAGCCCCCAAAGTTGCTTCTAGCAGCCCCAGTTGCTCTTCTTTCTCTAGAGGTGCCTTGTGTCCTGGTTTCGGCTGCGACAGAGTTAACTCTCTTCTTAGTAGCGGGTACAGTGCTGTGTTTTGGATTTAGCGTGAGAATGATGTTGATAACACTCTGATGTTTTAGTTGTTGCTAAGTAGCACTTATCCTAAGTCAAGGATTTTTCAGTTTCCCATGCTCTGCCAGCAAGCAGGTGTGCAAGAAGCTGGGAGGGAGCACGGCCAGGACAGCTGACCCGAAGTAGCCAAAGGGATATTCCATACCATGGAACGTCATGCCCAGTACATAAACTGGGGTGGGGGTGGTGAGCAGTTGGCCGGGAGGGGTGGATCGCTGCTCGGGCATCGTTCAGTGGGTGGTGAGCAATTGCACTGGGCATCACTTTTTTTTTTTTTCCTTTTTTTCCCCTCTTCTTTTTTTTGTTATATTCCTTTTCATTACTATTATTATATTTCATTATTATTATTGTTAGTATTATATTTTACTTTAGTTATTAAACCGTTCTTATCTCAACCCACGAGTTTTATCTTCTTTCCAATTCTCCTCCCCATCCCACTAGGAGCTGGGGTGGAGTGAGGGAGTTGCTGCATAGTGCTTAGCTGCTGGCTGTGGTTAAGCCACGACACCTTGTTTCCCCCTCATCCTACTCCAACAATTCCTGAGCCTCCTCTTCTCCATATCACCAATATTTGACCAGTGTTGTATGTGTCAGCATTAGCACACTAACATTCTTCTAAGAGGATGGACAGAGGCATTGATACTATAGAAGCATCAAGACATGCTATAGCAGGAAGCAGGAGGAACGGCTGCCTGAGGAATCATCACAACCTCCTACAGCACCTGTACCATCAAGTAGTTGCTTGATAAACAGGTAGTCATTGAGGTGCTTGAAACCGTGACTGTACTAAAACATGACAGAGTCTGGATGCATTCCTCTTTCTTCCCTTTCAAATACTCTAAATCAAGAAGTGCCTTACTATTAAAATACACTCTGCAACTTTGGACTTGAACAGATATAGCCATCCAAAGTTATTGCATTAGAGATGGAGGAAAAACTGCTAGCATATTACAGCCTTGCAAGGAGAAAAGGCAGATGAACTAAACTATTTCCATAATTGCACAGTGTTGTGTGCTATACACCAAACAATATACAATCCATACATCAAGCTATATACGATCTCATACACCATAGACCAGGATGCCCACAGGATTAAGTATAACCTGGTGGTTTTAGGCAGATACTCCAGTCCACACAATTCTGAGAAGCAGTAATCAGTGGGATAAGTAAAAATATGAGCGGACATTGAATGACTTCAAACATCCAGGAACAGCACAGGAGACTAAACCTTTATCATGTGGCATCCACCACGGAATGGGATGTATAGATAAAACTGAGTAAACATGGAGCTTGCACACAAGGCATAAACTCAATAGAGCTCAGCACCTCCCAAGATCAGGTCTTATATTGGGCATTGGTGGTATTACCACAGTATCACCAGCAGCTGCCCCCAAAGCAGTCAGCCTCATCCTCTCTCCTGACACTGTTTCATGACAAGAGCATCTCCCCTCATACACATTCATGCTCATGTTTAAATGCATCTGTACAGCACCAGTGTGCAGCACCAGCTCACACAGGCCCCCACAACCAGTTCGTTAACAGTTGCACCCACAGAATTTCTTTTGGAAGGAGAATGAAGCAGAAAGGGTCAGCGCTCACCAAATCAGGATTAACCAAAACTACTCAGTCTATATAAAAAGTGCGAGAGGAAAGCATACTTCTGATGCATAGTATGAGGCTTCACAGCACTTCAAATTATAGTAAGAGCCTTCTATACCCAAGATACATAAAGGAGTCATCAGTTGCTCCTAGAAGCAGAGTTGAGGTGCAGAAAGATGAAGTTGGAGTTATCGCCAAATCTTATGGCTGAGGACCCTCACTTTAGCTCTGCACTGTGTGGATATTTTCTTGGCTTCCTCTCCTTCCCCCCGTGTACAAAGACCAGCTTAGACTACCCTGTATGATTGCTCTGGGACAAAGCCTTTGGTTTTTCCAAAACATGGCTTCAGACTTGACATGTATATATGCACACGTGTATATCTGTACATAAATGTCAATATGTGCGTGCACACATACACAGACACAATGCTCAGGACCGGTCCTGTTGAGTCGATGCAGAAACACCACTAGAGTCAGGTCAGTGCTTCTGCCATGGACTGGGGCACATGTGTAGCTGAGATGAACCAGCACAGATATGATTTTTTCACCACCTGAGGATCTAACACTAAGTGCCTCCTTGTGCTCATTTAAAAAAAAAAAAATTGAAAAGACAAGTTACAGCTCCCAGGAAAAAAGCACATGCTTGTTTAAAGACAAAGCAATCGCCTCCTCATGTTAACAGCGGTACCAGGTGCTGGAGTGGTATTGCTACCCTTGAACTTATCCTTGCATGAGTCATCTCTGAGACTGTTGAAGCTGACAGGTTGTTTAAAATCACTGCCCATGGATTACATTCAAAGGGCGCTTTAAAATATTTTCTAATCATTTTTGCTTCCACTCCACCGAACATTGCTAATCAAGAGCTATTTCCAAAACACACTATATTGTTGCAGCGCTATACTCCACAGGAGATGCACCAATTGGGTTGGACACCTTCCAGCTCAAACTGTCAGATGACCAAGCTGTTCCCATTCTTAGAATAAGGTACTCTTTATGGGCAGGGAATTTATATTTTTTCTTTATTTAAGCAAAAGCCAAAGGGGAATAAATGGCCGTGGGGAAACCAAGCTGCCTAGCTTGATTTTGCATTTTGATGTCCATTCACTACCAGTGATACAGGTAAGACTTTTCTTCATTTATTCCTTGTTTCATTTCCCAGGATGTTATTTCTTCATGCTGCGCATAAAGACCTGGCCTATACTCTGCCCATGTGGGCATGATGACATGCAACACTCAGCCCCTTCCTGTGAGTGCAGTCGGAGCAAATTGGAAGCAATTTTGCAGCTCCAAAGTCCTGGGATCCAGCTCCAAGTCTTGCATTGATCGTTGGGCTTGGCTAGCACTGTGTGATATATGGCATTTTCTGTTTACAGAGATTTCACACTTCTCCTGGCTTTCCTCTACTTTGCATTCCTAATTTTTTTACACCCAAAGCTCAGTATGGGGGAAAACATGAATACAACACAAAACAAACCTCAGTGCTTCAAACACAGAGTTACCTGAAAGTATCTCAGCAAGTGCAAAAATCAGAATAGGTTCTAAAGAAAAAAAAAAAAACAATTTCAAATTTGTCTAAAAAGTGACCCTTTTCTCTTTGGAAGGTTTCTGAGCTTCAGAATCCTTCTCATGACCTCCCTAATTTAGAATTGGTAAAACACATGAAGTTATCCATGTTTCATTGTTTTGAAATTTCATCCTAAAAAAATGTTGGGAGATTTTTTGAAAAAAGCTTCACCATACATTGCTAGTTTACATTAGATTTGTTATCAATGTGTAGAGACTGTATATAAATAGATCAAATGTACTCATTAAAATAATTTCAGTAAAAATAGCACAAGATTAATTTACTCCAAGATGTTCTGAAAATCAGTTTTAAAATAGTTTATTTTCTAAGCCTCCAAACTGCTTTTACTAAAATAAAATCTTTAAAATTAATCTTTCCTCAGAAGCTTTGAAAATTTATATTAAGAATTTCAAAAGCCCTAAGTTTCCTTTTTAAAAACAAAAGTAGTAATACTTCTGTTAGTTAACTAACCCATCAAGCAGCAGCTCTGAATCTGATAGAAACAGGTCCAAGACACTAAGTGTATTCTTAGATCTGGATTCTTCCAGAGTTCAGTTTTCCCTCCACAGCCACGTGTATTTTCCTGATCACCAAAGTAGGTACAGAGATCTGCAGTTCACGAAAAAAATTCACATCTTTATCCTGAAGATCATGAACTGTTCCAATGGGGAGTGTTTGTTCAGTTTTACAACTATTTTTATTGATTTAAAGAGTGTTTTCACACTGCCTCTCCTCCCAGGCATGTTTAAACAAGCAACAGTGTGCAGTGCCAGAACTCAACAGAAACATGTTCTATAGACAAGTAAACAAAATACCCAATGGCTTTAGCTACCCACACCACGAAGGGATTTTGAGCAAGTCACTTCAAATTATGTTTCAGTCTTTGGACACAAAGCAGAGTTGGTTTAGAGTTCTTCGGCTGTGTTTTGGGTTGTGTTTTTTTTATTGTTTTGTTTTTTAAGCCATTGGCTGGCCCACACTCCCCAAAGATGTGGTCTATTCATTCTATTCCAGCTTACAGACTCAAACTGGACTTGATTTCAGTAAGAACTGCGTGGTATGTAATGTGGTTATAATTTAGCCTGAAAACACAGGGAGTCATCTCTACCATGCATGGCTTGTGTGCCCTGTGACTGCAGGCTAGACCAGTCAGCCATCTGAACAACCAGTCTATTTAGACTGGTTTTGATAGGCCTTAATTAACCACACCACTGGTCAGAGCGCTGTGTCGCAGCAGAGGAAGTGGGAATTGCAGCCTTAGGGATGGCGATCGGTCCAGTCACACTGTAGTCAGGTTAAAAAAGAAAAACAGCAGCTTCCCCCGAGAGCCAAGGTTAGTCTTCGCCATAAATCTGTTGGCAGTGGCACAGAGTGACATACCACCTCCTCCCATGTGGAGCCGGGGCCAGCCCGCAGGAAGCGGCCGCCTCCGCAGCAGGACCGGGCAGCTGGCTCCCGCTGCCATGTTTATCCATCCCTGGGACACTCCAGCAGTAAATTTCCTGTTGTGTGACAGTGCAGACAGGAGGGAGGAGAGTGATCCACACGTGGCTCTAGCAGAGATCACAGCTTTGTCAGCAAGAGCTGAAAATACCAGCTAGCTGGCACTGCTTCGGAGATACAGCCTCCCCGCTTCGCCCTTTCCTCCCCAAGCACCTTTCCTGAGTCACTTATTAGCACAAGAGGCTCCACCGTATCCATCTATAAGCTCTTCCTGGAAGACTAGCACATCTTGACCTGGGATCAGCTATTTGCCCCAGCACTGGCATTTCTCCTTGCTTTTCGTTGACATTAGAATGATCCTTTCAAAATTTCCTTTCTTAAAAAGGGATTCTGAGTCTTGAAATGACTCTGTCAGGGTCCACTGTCTTCTGCATCACCAGCATCCCAGAGAACACAAAGTACACGCAGGCCATAGTGCGTTACCTCCTAGGAACATGACTGTAGCTTTCTCAGTAATGGCCTGCAAGCTTCCTCTCACAGTTCGGTTCTAATAACCCAGTGCAAGAGCTGACAGGAGACTTCATTTCAGTACCCGCCAGCCCAGCTGATGAACTAGCTCTACCCTATCCCAACCGTGATTCTGGGCTCCCCAAGGCTGAAGGTCTCAGCTGCTGCTGAATCCACTCTAGAACAGTGATTGCAATCTCAGCTCCACAGTGGAACATGCTGACAAGGAAGGAGGTGAAACTATGACAACCTGTATCTAGTGCTCCAGCACAACTACTGGCAACACCTTGACAGGCTGCTGTGGACACCTCCCTACTGCTTCTGTCAAAATCTTTGCTAGCAGGCACTGCCTGTATTTCATGTTTAAGAAAACAAGCTTGCTCCAAGCCTGGAGAACCTTTGCCCCCTACCCCTTTCATTCTTTTCTCTGTGCTCACATCTCCCTCCTGCAGGAATATTTACTGTTTTGACATCAACTTGCATCAAGAGCCAGGAGGCATCTGACAGCATTTCGTCAGTGACAGACAGCACATCCTTCTCATCTGGTCCCTGTTTTGTGAAACACAACTCTACTTGAAGCAGACAACCACAAGTTCAGCATTTAGAGCCTAAGCACCACATTAGATGGTAACATTAGGATCTTCTGCTGCGTAAGATTCTGGCATCTCCTCACTTTTATGGTTAAGAACTGTTGACATCATAAAATAAAACCTAGAGCTGAGGTTCAAGATGTTTATTATGCTGAGGAAAAGAATTGCGTGCTGTGGGAAGTTTCCAATACAAATAATTATGACCATCATTTTGAGTCATGGCCACACTGTGTTCCATATTTGCAGTTTGGGCTTGGGTAGATTTTGTTACATGACAGCATGTCCATCAAAACCCACTGCACTGTGCGCAGCAGTGATACTGAGAGGACTCACATTAAGTGTACTGAATTCAGAGTCCTGCGGCAAGCTCATGAGTGTCACTGGAGCTAACATGATAGAGGAAAAGGTGAAACAGCACCATGACATAGCATTTGAGGAGCTGGGCAATCATTAAAGGAGGACAGAGATGACTGGAAAATAAAAAGGCAATGAAGGACAGCATTTCAGTGGGCTTTCCCTGCACCCCCTCAAGCTTTTTTTGGCATTTTTCGAGCAGCACCAAAACATATTAAAATTACTTTAAAAGGTATTACTACTTCTAATAGTTTCTTTATGGCCAAAACCAACAACATATTTGCCTCCTTCCTAAGGTGTTTGCACTTCATCACTGCACTGACACTTTTTAGATGAACTGGCTTTTTATTGTGGAGCTATTCTAGGGCACACAGTATTTTGTTGACTAACAGCTGCTGCACATAGAGGTTTACTGTAGGGTTGCTCATAAGTGCCTGGTTTTAAAAAAAGCAGGTGGGTTATATTTTTGAAGGCGGGTAAAAATAGTATTAGAGCTTGGATATTCAAAATAAGCCACATTAAGAGTGGCACCAGGTATTTACTTTTAGGGCCCACAATTATTTCAGTATGACACTTATTTCAGCCAACAGATAGGAAAACAAGGTATTTGGAGCCTAACTAACCCTCTACATGTCTCTAAATGTAAGCAATACATTGAGACGAAATGCCAAATTTGAGGTCTTTTGTAAGTAGTCCCATTTAAGCCCCCCTCCCTAGTCTACAAACTCTTGCCCCCATCTGCCTAAAAGTACAAAACTTACTCAGGTTTAATGGTGCCACTCATAGTAGTAGAGTTTCATGGTGTTCAAGTTTCAAATCTTGCAAAGACTTTTACTGATGTGTTTCACTTCCACCTGAAAATGACCACAGCTGGGCAAATCGTCAAGTTTTCAGTCCAGTGCAAAACTGAAAAATCCAGGAAATGCAGTTTGCATTGACTCAAAAGATTTTGTTTTTTTATAAAAATGGAAATTGTTTAACAACTTTTTACAGCCAGAAATATCTCTGACTCCTCCAAAAGTTGTCTCTTCAGGTTATTTAAGCATATTGAAAGCGTATTGGATTTTTTTGGGGGGGTAGGGGGGAGATACACAGCAGGAAGGAAGGGCTGTTTGTTTTTTTTTTTTATTCCTAAATTTAGACCAACTTATCACTGAATTTCAAAAATGTCAGTATGTTTCGGCATTTCTGTAATATTTTGTTCTGAAAACACTGAGGCAGAACATTTAGACTTTTTAAAGTAATGGCTTTTTTCAGCAGAAACAGTTTGTAAACAACCATCTGAAAATTTCACACACAGAGAATGGAAGAGTTGAACAGACATTCCTATTCCCTGGAAGACTGCTCCCCCCCCACACACTCCCCCCAAAAAAACCCAAAACCCCAAAAGCTCAGCATTTAAGCATATGAATATGCATATGTTACACCTTTACAAATTCGAAGCCTAAGGACTTGTAGAATCAAGCTATATATGAATCCAATCTGTAGATAAATTATTATTATTGACATCCAAGCATCTCACAGTACAGGCATTCCCAGATAATTATTGCATCCATGGTGTCATTTGAGATGTCTGTGGAAAAAATAAATCCCATCCTGATGAAAGACAAAGCAGTATGGCTTCTCCTTGTGAGTTTCATGCAAATAAAAGCAGAAAAATGTTTTTCACACGCCAACCATTTGAAAGCATCTATTCACACTGTGAAAATGGTGCCATTCTGTAGGCAACAAATGCCCCCAGGTTTTTGCCATCCATCATCTTTTCTCTTGTAATATTGCAGTTAATGACCAAATCAGCAGCTTTCTAACCTCATAGCTCTGCAGTTCTCTATAGTAGAAACCCCTGGATCAAAGGTCTAAACAGACCATACGCACCATCTGCTACATCCAGTTAACAGAACATTTTTAATTTAATTAGCGGTGCATACTGCATTATCCCACTTGCTCACAAGTCCTGGTAACTCCATGTGCAAATTAAGCATGTAACTGCACTAAACCTGCATTGCACTGCTCTCTGCAGAGAAAGGAGTGTTTCACAAAGCTAAGGACATGGTAGAAATGGGTGAGTTGGGGAGCCTACTGGGAGTCCTTCTCCCACCTTTACCACCATCCATCTCTAACAAACTGACCTGAGCATACCTCTGTTTTACATCTATAACCAAAGCTCACCACTCCTCTGCTCCCCAAAATAAGAGAAAGTGACCCCACCTGTGTCTGGGGACTTAAGCATTACACTTATTTTGCTCCAGGTATTTTACTGATTTCACCCCCCAGGAAGCAGATATAGAAGACACCAACCAAGCCACCTGCCTACATCTCATAGTCCAGCAAACAAGACACTCCCCAGAAGCACAAGAGCAACAACACAGGAGCCTGACCACTTCTTTCTACAGAAATAACTACAGCAAAGGAAGCGACTCTAACCTTCTGCCACACCATCCTGCCAGCACACCTGAACTTTAGCCTTCAAGGTTTCCCTCATCCCTGGCCATTCTGCTGAGGGTGCCAATAAGGGTGACAATTAGTGTCAGTTATGATGGGAGGATCTGTGGTGCTGACATATGACCCCACAGAAACTGGACTGTGCCCAACATTTCTATTTCCACAGGCCGTTAAACAGCTGTTAAAGAGTGTTGACCTATAATTCCTCCTATCCCATTCCATGCAAATTCAGAGTTGCTGACAAAACGTGAAAGGCTCTAGGTACCCGCAGTCACCCAGGCGTCTAGAACGAAGAAACGTCTAATCCACAGTGCCGCCTGTTCAATGGCCAAAAGGATTTTACAGCCAAAGATAAACACACCTCTCCAATTTCCAGCCAGCTACAGCCTCAAGGGCAGGCAGTCTTCTCTCCTTTATACTATGAGGAAGGAACTGGTTGTTCTTCAGGAAAGATGTCAGAGATCCAGCTGCCACCACCTACCGAAACAGATCATTCACCTTCGATTCTGGCAAAAATCTCCCCTATCGACAGCGTGTTTAAATGGCTTTCCATCCCTTGAATATCAGCCTGCCCTGGCAAATTCTTTCAGGCTGGGTGGTACTGTCATTTTAATGCTGATATTTATAAATGAAAAGAAAAAAATTCTGCAGTCATTTGGCAGTGATAAAATGCCTTTTAGTTCACCGGTTTTGGCAGCAATTTTTTCCCCAGCAAAATTCAAGTAGACACTGTAGGATTGAAGGTACAGCATCTTAAGCAACAAGCTCTCTTCATCTCCCACAGATTTTTTCCTTTTTTTTTTTTTTTTTTTTTTTTTTTTTACACCCAGCCCTCTTTCCTCTTCCCATTTCCACATCTATTCTTCCTCCCCCTCCTTCCATTCCCACCCTTTACTATACATACCTATGATATGTATGTATTAAGGAGGATCATGCTATCATCCAACACGCAGATAAAGTAAGACCTGCTCTCAGAGCACATATTAAGACTGAAATTTGCACAAAAACTTCAACTCATTACCTCTCCCTTTAAACCACTACTAGTTCTGCCCTATTCTCTTTACTTCTCATCTCCCCACCTCTGCTACACGTAATAGTGTTCCCCTATGTGGGTGGATACAGCAGCGGCTGGGACAGAGCTCCTCACTGAGCTTGGAGATGAAAGCCTGTTATGCATTTTTTAATTTATTTCCTGTAAAATGCAACGTGCAGAGCTGCATATGAGAGACCTTGTAAACAAGGTGAGGGCCATTTGCTTTATACAGCATAGAAAGTTTCTGTTTCTTGGAACAGACAGGTCAGCTTGGAAGGAAGTCAGCCCTCAAGGTCTTTCTCCCTCTTTGGGGCTCATCTGAGAGACCACAAACCCAGCTAACCCAGAGAGCGCTGCCCAGGAGTTAGGAAAGCCAAACAAACAAACAGATCAGTGTATGGCACAGCCTCAGCTGCGGTGATGTTTCCATTTCTTGACTGGCCAGGCACTCAGAGATGGGGTCACGTTGTCAGACCACTAGTATTTCCTCAACTGAGAGGGTCAGCAGTCTGGAGATTTCTGCTAATGAGATGCACAGCTGGGACTGGCAAGCAGCAGTTGTCCCAGGGTTAATATATGCCTGTGTGCCTTTCCTGACAGACTTGGGAAACCAAGGAGAGAAAACTCAAGAAGTGTTCCAGAAGTAGATCAGATGGCCCCAAGCCAGCTTCCCAGCACTGGGTGCCCAGAGGGCAGGCTCAGATGCAAGTTTCACACTGATGGGCAGGTCTAGCACCAGTGAGGGTGAAGAGGAAAGTTCATTTGCACCTCTGCTCCCCTTTCCAGCTTGCCTCTTGCTCCAGCTGAGCCTACTCTTTCTGCTTTGTTTCCCCTCCTACACCCACTAGTGCTCTGACTTTCCTCCCCCCCAGCTCCCCATACCTAGTTCAGCTCCAAGCTGTCACTCAGAGGGATGACACTTCTGAAAAATATCCAGATGCTTCAGCTATTTCTATTCTGCCTGGCATAAGATGAATATCTGAGTCAGCTGGCTGTGCTCTGTCAGGTCTTCTACAGCCAGCATCCTGCCCCTCAAAAACACCCACCTAATTTTGGAAACACCAGTCCTAACTTCGGTGCTCCTGATGAGAAGCAGAAAGGCACACTCAGCTTAATCCCAGCTGCAGAAAAGGATCCAGAGAAAGGAAGATGCCTGAATAGGAAAAAAATACTAGCTCCTGCTCACTTACAAACATTTTATGTAGTTGTTATGGGAGGAAGACAGAAGCCTCTTGCCAAGCACATTGTCTTGGCATAATTATTCCTCTCTTCTCCTCCTCCCGCCAAGCTAACCTCCCTCTGAATCAGGCCATAAGGAAGGAATGGAGCCAGAAAGGACTTCTACACATCTTGGCTCAAGATACTGCAAGTGTAAGCTGTCAGGCAGTACTGTAGCAGCAGAAACGTGTTACTGAATAGTATGGGAATATTAATAAGCAAGAGATGAACACTAACATCTGTCACAAAGAATCCTTCAGAACCACAAAAAGACTAAGAAAGGAAGAAGAGAAGAAAACAAACTAATCTGCCTTTCAGGGCAGTACTTCCTTGTTCCAGAGGGAACAAAGTTACCCCAGGCCAAAAGCTTCAGCATCACAGTGGTCATTTGAAGTCACTAGTAAGGCTGAGACTTGCAAAATTGGTTTAACTCTGCTCTCACTGACATCAAGAGTGAGATATAGATAGATTTCAGTGGAAATGGATATAAATCAACAAGAAGCACTTTTTAAAAGCTCACTTTTATACTCCAAGTCCAAAAGCAATAAAAAAAAAAAACCAACCCAACCCCAAAACCCAGTTAATCTCATTTCCATGCCACAGGATTAGCTCTACTTTTGTCATGCCTTATCAGCACTTCTCCAATTGCTCTTAGAGCTTTGCAATACTGGAGGCTCTGCACACTCCCAAGCTGTCTGTCCCAGGACTTCACTGCCTTGAAATCCCATCAAAACCTCTCCTCCAGCAACATAAACCTATTCCTTCTTGTCCAGTTTGCCAAAAAGACCACAAACAGTTTGTTCCCTCTCTTTTTGAAGGGATTTCAGTAGGAAGGTATTTTTCGTATCTGAAGGCTGCAAAGGCTATGATCAGTTATCACTAAAACGATTATGTGCAGCAATACTATGGTCTCACATTAATATCCCCTAGAAAGCAACAAAATACAAACAGCAATGAATTCAGACCTGAACGTCAGACCACAACACCTTTGATGCTCACGGATAAGAAAGCTGCTGTGGGGTGCAATAGTAAGAAACAGCTTTTAGAGGCCTCACCATGACCATCAACAACACCCCAGTTTCTAGGCAATTAGTCTCTTTTACTTACTAGTGACATGTAGTCAGCTACCAGGCCCTGCTCAGACTCTGAGACATCTTTCCCTTATAAGACATAGCTTGTAGTTTCCTCTTTTCCAATAAAAAATAATAACGATAAAAAAACCCCCATAGCAAATTCTCAATATCACTCACCCTTCACAACACAGCTACCTCTCATTGTTTAGTGGTGCATCTGCCTTCAAGCCAAGTCTACAAATGAAAAATTCACAGCCTCGATAGGAGAAACAGAAGTTTCCCTGGACAGGGCCTTTTAGAGCTGCACCTCATCAGGTTAACGAGACTGCCAAGGTGCCTGTCTCCTGGGCTGATTAGGTGTGCTCTGGCCTTTCCCCAGAAGTACCGTGTGGACTGCAGAGGTAGATTTCAGTATACCTCTTCATCCCCCACTAACTATTCTATGGGGCTTTGTGGTTTACAATTACAGTTGAAACCAGAAGGAGCCTGTATGCTATTTCCAGTTTGGTTGTGGATCTTCTGGTGGAAAAGCGCTGTGTATTTCTAATCTTTGAAATGCTGGCTTTAACTCTGAATCAGCTGTGAACCCTAATTGGGATCCGAATTGTGGTTCTTTGTCTTTTTCTAACTAGTATTATCACCTGTCTGTTATTGACATATCAAACAGATGTCGTCTGCCATTAAAAGTGGCTCCTGCTTTGTAGTTTCATCAAAGTAGTCAGGAAAGCCTGCCCTGTATTAGCTAGGGAAACATCAGGAAGAAACTCAGACCTTATGGTCTAAGCACAGCACTGGGGATGAAGTACCGCCATGCTCTTCATCGTCTTCTGTTAAGGTATCATTTTGGTGTCACTGAGAAAATCAGTTAATGTCTTCTTAAAAACCTTCTCCTCTTGAAGATCATCTTCTCCATATTGAAAATAAAGCTATTGCCTTCAGTTATCAATCCCTGCAGGGGGTGGAGAAGGAACCATGTTTGCACAGTGCTTTGTAAACCTATGTTTTTGAGCATTATCTGCTGGCACCAAAGTCAGAAGCCGTAAGTCATTCAACACCCTCCAACTAGGAAATTAGATTCTACTGACATCCCTGGGAATGTTCTCTCTGGCTTGAAGCTGTTCTTATTTAGGTATCATCGTAAGTGTGTCTTCTGGCCAGTATTGTTTTGTGGTCAATACTATTGCTATAGCTCTATAAATCTGCAGACAGTCTGCAGTAGGAGTGTAGTGCCAAAAAAATGCAGAGTTCTCTGCTCTGTTTCTAGTTTGGGAACACACGCTGGAGCAATCCAGCTAGACAGATGTGGCATACTGAACACCTGATAAAGCCACTCAGTAACTGGAGAGGGACTTCTGCATGTCTCTCATGATTTTTCCTGCTCAAATGTTACAGCAAATGAGTGAAAAATAAACAGGAGACATTGCATATTAGTATTCCTAGGACTCATACCCAGAAGAGGTACAGCCGGCAGTCACTGGGAGTGTCTGTCTGTTCTGAGTCTTTCTTTCCTCCCCTGTCAAAACCAGCTACCAGATTCACTTTCCTTTGTAGTATGCAGAGGGTAGCAGCATGCTGGAAGACTGCTTATTGCAGGAAAAGCAGCCCCTTTACAAAGAAGAACGAGAGAACAAGGAACATCAATCCAAGCTGATGGGGCCAAAGGGGACTTCGCAGTGCTGCAAGAGCCACCTTCCCATCTGTGCAACAACTGCAGCAGAGGGCTGGGAACCCCGGGGATGCTCTTTCTTGGCACTCTCCCAGGTTCTCAGCTGGCTGCTCTCCTCTCGCTTGGTGTGAATGAGAGAAACTCTGGCTTCAGATGCTATCCTGCCTCTTTCCAAAACCCCGCAGTCTGGCAGGAAGGGAGGTGCTTTAGCAAGGGGAACTCAAATTTATTCAGTGCAATTCAGCCTGCTGAGGAGGACAGCTCTTGTAGAGCAGGTGGCAGCATTACAGTGACAGGAATACCTATAATAGCTCTGCAGCAATTAGTATTATGCCAAAAACCGTAACGTGGCACCTCCCAGGCCCGTCTGCTCCACTAACCAGCGCTGCCACCCACAGCAGCCACTGCACCCATTCTACCACCCGCTGTGGTCCAGCTCCACTATCGCTACCAGGTGAGCAAGTTTGCACCTGTCATAACCTGCGACCATCCTGTCTTCTCCAGCACACCATCTGCCAGGCAGGACAGTGTTCCTCCCCCAGGTCAAGCATTAACTGTCCACTGGATAGCGGCAGTCCTGTCCTTAGAGCCGCTACCTGCTTGAGAAGATGGAAAGGGAAGAGGATGGAGAGTTGCCAGAGCTGTACTGACACCAACTCTCTGTGTCATGTGCTGTAGCCATGGGATTTTGCCCTTCGGCTGGCTCTTAAATGACTGCTCAGCTGGAGTGGGCTACTGTCTGGCCTTGCAGCTCACAGCGCAAGAGGGAATCTGAAGAAAGCGGCTGTTCACTGCTGAGATGGGGACAGTGGGTTGTTATTATTTATATTGTGGTACTGCCTAATATGTTCTGGGTGGTTTCCAAAGCCAGAGGGAAATGTGGGCCCTGCCCTGGAGAGCCGTATATAATTGAAAGAGCAGTCAGTGCATTATCCAAGCTGTGGGCTCTACGAACAAGCCATCCCTCCCATTCAGAGAATTGTTTGAGGCTGAAGGGAGTGCCGGGGATCATGCAGACCACCCCAACTACTGCCACGGACTGGGATTTATTTAATCTTCCCAGAGCGACGGCTGGAAGCTTAGAAAAGATTCCACAGCGTCCCCTGATAGTTTGTTCCAATTGCTGTAACTCTTCTTGGAATTACGAATTTTTTTCCTAATATTTATACTAAATGTTCCCTGCTGCAGCCTCAAGCCATAACAGCATTTTCTGTCATTTTACTAATGAGAGTATTTGATGTGTGCTCTCCCTCAGAACATCCCTTAATGTATCTGAGCACAGCCAGCCTGTCTCCTCCGTGGTACGAACCAGCCCAGGGCTCCCAGCATTTTCTCACAGGCCACAGCACTTTCGTGGGTCAGTGCACAGCTCCAGTCAGCTTGCCTGTCTTCATCTCAGCTTGTACAAATGAACATTAAACACAGGAATCTCTTTCTCTGCCTTTCTTAATACGTACCACATGGCCAATGCTCTCAACGCCTCCAGCATTCAGGCCCTCTGAGCTCTTTGCAAACCATCATTTAGGAGGCTTCACAACCGTTGACACAATGTAGGACTCTTTAGATGTAATTGAACTCTTTTGTTACAGAAGCAGAGAGATTAAGTGGGGTTTCATAAGGTGTTTCAGCAAAACAGTGACGGAACTAAGACTGCGATCCAGAAGTGCTGTGCGTGGACCTTCAGGCAACACTCCCTCCATTCTGTTGCACACATTTCTATACATACAGCTGAAGAAACATACTGATGTGACATCCTGCTCACATAGTCCTGGCAAATCAAACTCTTAGACAAAGCCAGATAATCTCTGAAGCAGATTCACGTGGTTATTCATGAACTGGGGAAAGATATTTTCTTTCAATTTCTCCTTTTCTCTTGTAGATAACTGGTAAAAGCACATATCTTTTGGTCTCAGCTGTGAAAAGCAGATTAATTATTTATTGCAAGTCCTCCTGGGCAAAGTCTCTCAGAACCATTTTCTAATCTCTGGTGCTCCAGCTGAAGCCCCTGGCAAAGGAACCCAATTTCTGGGAGCATTGTGTAGCTATGCAAGGCCTTTTATTGGTGTCTAGGCACCCAGAATCCTAATCCCCTCTGAAAATGTTTGTCATCATTAGCAAACGACTGGTTAAAGTGTGCAGCAGTGGCCTGAGTCCTCTGTTCTGGATACAGCTACATAACAGTGATTTTACCAGGAGGAGTCATGAACAGCAAAGACTAGATGGATGAAACCAAGACTGCGCTTGCTGGTGATTTATCTTGATAGACATAAATCTATGAGGAAAGAAAAAAAGAAAGGATCAAAAAAAAAAAAAGAGAATCTAGGACGCAAGATCTATAAAGAAGGATGTTTTGCAGAGTTTGCTATGAAGTTTTGGGTGGCCTTCTTTAATCCTGCCTCAGAGAATGCATGAATATTCCTGGCTTTAGGAGGACAGAATTATGTTGCACAATGTTATTCTCTCTGAAATGCATGCATGGGCTTCATTGATGTTCTACCCTTGCTACAGTGTTTAGTACTCATACAAAAAAGTATTTGCTTTTGTCAGTTTTGCCTGTCTTCTCTTGGGGTCTTGAATCACATCAAGCTTATAGGCACTCAAGCAGGAATAATCAGTGACTTTACATGGCCATTAGGCTTAAGTATTTAGGAAGAGCAGTCAATTAATAATCAAGATCTAGAGGATATTCCCTCAATTTATTTCCAGGGCCCGCCTTGAAATTCCCCATGCATTTAGGGCTTGCAGAGTAGCCTAATGATTAGAGAAGCATAATTGGTATCATAAAGCCTGATATTTCTTCTCAGCTTAGTACCAACGTGTCCATGTAAACATTTTATATTGCACTTGGCTGAGCACCCGAGATGAATCCCATTCTAGCCTTACTGTTCTCCAGCTACAGAAGCAGGTTAACATATCACAGGGCTGCTGGGAGCCATTGCCAGCCACTGTGCACATCACCATTTGCAAATCTAAGTGTTTACACTGTGCAATGTTTCATAAAGAAAACTAGACCTCAGCACATAATCCCAAATAACTGGGTTGACCTGAAAGAGAGTGGAAGCCTATAAAGGGGAGCAGCAAGCTACTTTGTGACCAGCCACAATGATAACCATGACCATCAGGATGACACTGATCAAAGGACAAATGAAGAGGCAGCTATGGGCACTCACTGAATATCCACCCTGAGGATGGGGAGATAAGGAACTGCACTGCCCATGGAGCCTTGCAGGGACCATACGTGCTGCAACATCGCAGGATTCTCAAAGTGCCAAGGCAAATCAGACAGGTTGTGCAGTCAGCGTGACCAGTGGAGCCGCTGCAAGCCTTCCACTTTGGAAGGGGAAAGGATGCTGGGGTTTGGGTAGCCCCAGGACCAAGAGGTTGCAGCTGCCTCACTGTCATTTGCTCTGGGTAAAAGCTGACAGCTGCAAAAACATTCCACGAACTTGCTGTTCTTTGCGGGGTTTGTCACTCAAAGCCAGTGTTTGGCTGGACTCGGAGGAAATCACAGACTCTCTGTTTCCAGCATGGGGAGCAAAATGAAAAGCCACAGCTAGAACAGCTGCTTCCTTCAGCCTCCCTGACCCCTCGGGTGGAGACCAAAACAAGTTGTTTCCCCTGTTATACTCACTGGCTCGGAGGGCAGCCCTCACACATGCTATTAATTCTTAGTAGGGAGGAGGATCTCCTGGGGGACCTCAGGTAAACTTGGTGGAAATCCAAAAAATCAAAAAAGTGAGGTTTCAGCAACTGTTTTTGTTCTGCACAAGAATGAAATGAGACATGTAAATCTTCCCTGGAAAATGAGTTTATCCTTTGCTGAGAAAAGACCCTATCCCAGGTGAGTGCCTTCAAGGCTGGGCAGAGACCCAAGATGCTGGAGCTTTTCCAAATCAGGCTGTAGCATTATTCTTTCAGTTTCTCGCGAGGAAGATGTCCACCCCACCGTGTGTCCAATGCTGGGGGCTTTTCTCTTCTCTCCTCCCCTCCAGCTTGCAAATGAGAAACTTTCCGAACAGCATGTTAGCTGAAACTCCCCTGGGAGAGCTGGTGGAAGAACGTTGACAAATACTTAATGTGTGACTGGGAAATGAGCACCGAGGTGTTCTGATGGGAGCATATTTAGAAAGAGCATTGGGTATCTCGGGTACTTTCAGATCAAATGAGAAAGCAAGGTTTAACTGCTTCCTGATGTTATGTGACCACTCACTGAGGGCAGCGGTCTCAGAAGTGAGCCTTCAGTTCACTAAAATTCTTGTTCAGCTGTTTAGATCCTTAGTGGGTTATCTGAGAGCATGCAAACAAGTTGGAATAGGATGGGAATGAAACCCAGATTCTCTATGTCCCAGGGCTCTATTTACCAGATTGTCATTCCTCGCAGACACATTGCATGTGACTCATATCTACAATGTCAGAAGTGAACCAACACACCCCAGTAAATGGAGGAATGTTTCCAGACCCGCTGTGACCTAAAGTTCCTCAGAATTTCAGTCTCCCTAGGAGGGGAGGCAAGGACAGACAATATAGACAACTGGACAGGAACAGTCCTCATGCATCAGAGAAAATCCTTTCATAAAATGATCAAATGTCGTCTCAGAAATAGATGATTTACTCCTACTGAATAGTTACTCCAGAACTGCACTCTTCTGAAAGCTTGAAAACTTCTCTAATTCCCAAGCTAAACATATATTTTCAGTAGAATATAACAATATTCTTGGCCAGTTCATGCCTTTCTATTTCTGTGCCGAAGTTGATCTTCAACTTCAATAGGTTTTAACACCCTGGTTCTGTGTGCCAGAGCAACTGTATCCCCTCTTGGCCTCATCTTCTTAGGCATAATAAGAAAAGGTTATTTTAAAATTTTAAATGATAGCTTCTCTACAAGGACCAACCTAATAGACCACTTCATGCCCATTTGATTTCCTGTTTCTCCTCTGCATTGACAATTTTTCCCAGCTTTGTGTTATCACTAGATTTCACTGGGATACTTTTAAACATGTTATTCATGAAGCTATTAAGATAGGCATCAAGCTTTTCTTTGAAGAATTGTACTGGTAACTTCCCTCTGTTCTTTTTTAACATTACCCTCTGTCACCTCCCCTCTAGCCTGCTCCTTTTCCATTTTTTCACTCTTGTGGTAATCCCCAACTTCTCTAGCTCCGCTAAAAATTCCCCATCATGACCTTATACCTTTATTGTTTCACTGAAGTCTAGACAGATGTGATCTATCACATCTCCTTTGCCTAGATCAGTTATCAAAGAAAATCAGGAGGTTAGTCAGACGTGATTTATCCTTAGTAAACACTTGTATTTTATCCCATTTTTCCATTACTTCCTTGTCTTTAATTATTGTTTCCTTCAAAAATTGTTCTGATAGCCCTATACGCTATTGTGGTCTGGCTTCCTCCCTCCATGTTAAGTATCGGTACTACATTTTCTATTCTCTAATCACATAGTACTGCCTTTAACTTGATGGATTAATTAAAATATTTTCTAACAAACTTGCAATTTCATGTACCAGCTCTCTTAAAATTTGAGAGTGAAGATTATTTGGTTCCCCAGCATGTCAGTTACGCACCCTGTGTTTTCCTTCCCATTGGCTACGCTGCCTTTTTTCCACATTCAATATCTTTAAAAGGTACCTATTACAAGTTTGGGTCATCCCTGGACTCTAAGTTCTAGTGATCTCATCACACCTCATACACACGTAGATTGTGTCAGGCATCCACTTAAAAAAAAAAAAAGGTGGAGTACACCCACAATTTTCTGCATCAAATCGTTGTTACTGTGTCTGCAAATCTTTGACTCGCCTCCCCTCCTCCGATGCCACCCTTGTATTTTCCTCCTCCTCTCTGCCTTTAAAATAAGAAGAGAGAAAAAACTCCTTATGTCTCCAGAAACCTTCCTTTGCTGTCTGTTGGCTCATATGTGCTTAGCTCACCCGAAACAGCTTATATCAAGAGAGAATAGAATAACTCCTAGAGCAAGCAGGAGAAACTGATTCTGATTATCCACTCTGAAAGGAAAGAAATATTCTGGCTGCTGGCAATGCCTTCCCAGAACGCTTCTGAACTGTCTATAGGCAGTTCATTTTTAGCTCTATAAGTTGAAACCAGCGTTATATTAGATGACTATTTGATTTCAGCTATATGTGTAGTAACGTCCAGAAAGGGTGAGACGTGCAAATCATACAGATAAGCTCAATCTCCCTGTTTTAATTCCAGCTACAGGATCTTTGAGAACACCCTGTCCCTTTCCCTACTTAGAAACCTTATTAGCAAGTGGCCTCTGCTCAGTTCAGATGGGTTTGTTGCCAGATGTCTCTACGGGCAAGATTGCTTGTTAACATCATTCTAATAATAAATATGAACACTGCTTTCACAATACCTATCAGCAAGGGAGTTCAAAGTGTTTTAAATATGTTGAGCATTTTAACAGCAATGAAGAACAAAATTTGTAAATTTTGTTTTAACCTTGTAACAGCAGATGAAAATTGACACTGGGAAGAGTATAAATATAATGCGATAGCTTTGCCTTTCCAATGGAAGACAACTTACATAAGATCTTAGGACAAACCTCATCTTTAATAGCCTTTTTCAAGCTCGTGGTGATGCTACTGAGATCCCCTTCAGCCAACAAAGATGGCTCCCAGAGAGCAGTTTGTATAAATGTGCTCTATGCAACCACTGACTAGCATGTCTCCACCAAAACAAGGGAAAACGTCCCCTTGGACTCTTATCATAGTAGTTTCATTGCTTTCCTGCTAGGTTTTACTTAACGTACAGTGAATCCATCAAATCAGTGTTTACTCCTCCGGTATGTCCAAGAGCTTCAGGGAAGATCAAGAATAGGAGGTCATCCTGCATAACAGTCTTCTTGCTCACTGCCAGGCTTTTCTCCAGGTAACCATCCTATCAGCAGTGCTGCCCTGCTCCTGTAGTGATCTGGCTCTGAGTTCAGCTGCCCTCAACATCCGCAAGTAGTGAAGGCTTGGCTTCTTCACATTTTCCTTATCCTAAAGAAAATGTGATGGGAGTGCCTCGGGACCCTCATGGTCCTCCTAAGAACTTGTGCTGCCTGTGATGATAGGTTATCTAGGTGCTGCCAATAGCAGTACTACTTCTTCTCCAAAGGAGATGTTCTGCATCTGGAGCTCAGCCATCCATGGGATTAAGTCCATCTTTGCAAAGTGCCTGTGCCTAGTACATCCTGCTGAAGGAAACACTTTTTTCCCAGCAAGGCGTGATGGTTCAAATCAACCAGACAACTTCTCTCTGCTGGAGGACAATGTGTGAACTAGGAGCAATCCAACACCCATGATACCAGAAGCTTTTCACCCTGATCCAACACTTTGGAAACACCACAAGTAATTTTTTGGGCACCACAGCATTGGTATCAGTGAACTGCCTTTCCTGCAGAAGGGAAGGAGGTTGGAGCCCTAACCCATGCTGCGAGCTGCAGGACTCCCAACCTGGACGTGCAGCTGGGAGCGTGCAAGCTCTGGGAGCCCCAGTTCAGCATGGCAGAGCTACTTGGGAGCTGCAGACCCTCAGTGCCTGCTCGGCTTTCTGCCAGTCATACTAGCAACCAGGCACAGATCCAGGGGAATTTAGTCTGTATTTCAGTGGGAATTTATTCATTTAGATGAAACAGAGGTTGTTTGTTTTAAGCTAATCATTGCTTTCCGATGAAGAAAACATTTTGTCAGAGAATTCCCAGCAAACTCTACCCATTATTCTAGATTTCAGCAGTGAAACTCAAAATCAGCTCCGATGCCCTCTCCCACCTCTGCACACAAAGCTCTTTAATAGCCTTTGCCTCTGTGAAGGCCCCCCCAGGGCACACCGACCTTGCTGCAGTTCAGTGGCACTGGAGAACACAGCATCCATGGAGAGGGGGCATGCTTTGAAATTTGGTGGTGGTTTAGCTTTTCTAGCTTATTCCTTCACTTTTTCTTCTTCAGCATTTATTACAAAGCCTCAAAACATCATTTTCTCTTCTGTCTCCCTCCAGAAGAACACTGGCATGGCTGGTCTACTCTTTTCTGAGATAGCAAATTGGTTGGAGACCTCAAAAGTCAAAAAGTGTTGGCAACCGCAACCATTTTGTCATAAGATTCTAAAATCTACTGGTTTTCATACAGCTCCAGCAACCAGACCGATGTGATAAATACAAATTTTCACTTTCTTTTACTTTTGTTCCTGCATGGTGGTAGAAAAAAGATGCAATGATTGAATGGCAGAAATGAGAGAAAAGAAAAAAGAAAGAACTTCCAGGTCCTGAGCCTGCTAGTCTAAAGAAGTATGGCTTGCAAAGGTTTCAAAGACAGGAACTTCTTACACAGTTTGTGCAAATAAGCAGATAGTGAGGGACAGAGACACTGTTACTTCTCTCTGAGGGGAAGCTGTGGCAGGATTCAAACCATATTAGACATGAGAGAATCCACACTGACACTCAGCCACAGGTGCAAACCCACCAGGCTCCCTTAGTTCTTGTGCTTATGGAAACACTTGTTTTCCATTTCATTATTTTGAACTCAGTCTTCCCATGTTAAGGAAGGCAGATTCTCAATGTTTTAAACAGTCAGCAGCAGAGATGGTGAGAGCTCACTTTCTTTTTACCATGGCAGATTGCTGAATTCTTTAATAAGCAAAGATTTCTGTTCAGCTGTTTATAAGATGCTTAACAAAGGGACATGTTAATACAAATAGAAAATATAAACTGAACATAACTCAGTTCCTCTCTTGGGGCTTGTGGTTTTCTCTACCTACAGGTTCTCTAGCTGTTCTCAGTCTTTCATGAAATATAAGGTAGGCAGGGCATGAGCTGCTAGTATATACTTAAAAAAACTTAAACCCCCAAAAACCCACTCTGGCTTCTTTTCACTCCATAAAGAAGGAAAGGAAAAAGAGTTTGGAGCCTGTTTTTTTCTTTAACACCATCCTATGGAAATACACACTAGCCCTGTGGCACTTGTCAATGCAGACCCCTTGCTTTACACTAGGCAAAGATGTGGTGCTGTGTGTTTTGCCCTTGGAGTGTGGGAAAACACCATGGGGGAAAAAAAGTGCTGGTGCTTTCCATTTCTTGCATTGATCCTCTCAGCCTGCAGAGTTATCATTATCATTCAAATAAAATGATAACAAACCCAGCCATCTGCTTAAAAAGCCCAGGCTGGTCATAAATCCACCGGGTCCCTTAGATTTAAAAGGGGGGAAAACGCTTCGAAGCAAAGAGGCTCTTATGCAATGACAACCCCATCCCTGGGAGTGCTGAAACCTTTAATCACCTAAGGAGGGGGAAACGCACCAAGGCCGGGGAGCCCCCTCCCCATGTCAATATTATTCCTCTTCCATAACATCTTGATTTATTTGCCGATTGAATGGGCTTTTTTTTTTTAACTGAACTTGTCCCTCGGATGCCAAAAGAGCTTAGTGGTAAATTGCAATCCTCCCCAGAAGAAAAGCAAACCTCACCCACAAGCAAAAACAAAACACCATCACAGATTGAGATTTGCTTTCCAAAAATAAACAATCATTAACAACTATTATTCCAGCGAAGAAGGTACAGCAAGCAATGGGCACCTTGCTGACATAGAAAATTAGAACTAGCCTGGCAGGACAGAAAGACAGAGCTCCTCCTCTCTCCCACAAACCTGATTCACCCACTACATATTTTCTTTACCCTCCTGCAGGGAAAATGTTTTATTGATAAGGCCTCTCCTAGGGTTGTGATTACCCCCTCAGGGCTGAGTGAGATTTGAAGCTGGTCAGCTTGACATCATGTCTAGACAGTCTCTTTCATTGGCAAGCACTCAGCGCACCTGAGAACAGACCAGTGAGTCCAAAAATGTGCAAAACGGGGCAGGAGGAACATTTAGGAGCATGTTGGACACAATGAGGAGACTGCACAGAGATGCTCACATACGTGTGTACCACAAGAAGTCCTCTTACATGGGTGCATGCACAGCTCTGCCCACTCCTGTCCAGGTACCCAGCTTTGCACAGTCTGACATAATTAAAGCACTATCCATGTTTCCTGCAAGCAGACACGCCAGCACAGCCACGCACGCAGCAACAAAGCCACCCTTGATACATATACACACCTGTAGTGCCAGCGGGGCAGCTACCCCCCACATCTCCCTGTACCCCCATGGTGGTGACTTGGCATGGGTGACTTACACCGTGCTGTGTACACTTAGTGCGTGCTGTGTGGTGACACCACACGGCACCTCCAGCTCTCTGCCCTGTGCCTGTTGCCTCGGTAGCTGAACTACTAGGGAAATCCTTCTGCAGTTTACAACCTGATGCTTTAAGGGAAACAAACTCAGAACCAGTTTTCCTTAAAACACAGCAGCTTTGGACTAGCTTCCCAAAGCTGGAAGGGGAAGGCACCATATCTGCCTTCCAGTGAAGACTAGAGTCCCTTTTATAGCAGATCTCTGGGATTTGTGATCCACATGTGTAGGTGCCCTCTCACTGTACACACTTGCATGCAAATAACCACATATTTGCACATGAAAACAGACCTACATCTCTTGCCCTGTCCTCTTCCAGGGCTTGGTCCATCAGCCCAGCACACAGGTCTCTCTTCAATCTCTGTTCACTGGCATTCATGTGCAAAAGAAAAGGGTGGAGATCTTAAGATTCCCCCAGGACAGCCAGGCACTACGATTGCCCTTGTCATCTTTTAGGCTCACATGATAAAGCTGCTGTCTGCAGACCAAGCCCATGCCAACTGAATTGTTGTCTAGGCCAACCAACACCCACAGGGCCCAATCCCTTTTGTGCTCTCCCTCTTTGAACTGGGTAGAAATCATCTCAGTGAAAATCTCTGGTATTTTTA
Organism: Gymnogyps californianus; assembly: GCF_018139145.2. NCBI lineage: Eukaryota > Metazoa > Chordata > Aves > Accipitriformes > Cathartidae > Gymnogyps > Gymnogyps californianus. The sequence goes on from NC_059483.1 coordinate 11,858,498, forward strand.
GGTCAGAGCAGAGCTGCCTGAATGGCTCATGGCTGGTTCCCTGCTTGCCCCTTGGGAACGGAGCATGCAGAAGGCAGGGAGGAAAAGGCACGGTCACATCACGCTGTTTTGCAGCCGTCCTCAGCCGCCTGGGTACCACAGAGAGCCTGCGGGCAGTTTATTCCAGAAATAACATAGGCCTGAAGAAACTCTACATATAAGAGGAGTTCAGAGGTTGCTCAGAGCCACCTTTGCTAAGAAGTGGGACCGAAGACCTGAGAACATCTTCCCTCTGGTCCTGGTCAGCAGCTGGCTGACTCAGCTGAACATCCATCACGCAGCGAAACGCGATAATTGTCTTGATCTGTGCTCCCCAAACCTGCCAACTGCGGCTGATGCCCACTGTTAGCAAATCCGACCCTCATTATCTGCTCTCCACCCTCGTCTTTCCAAGGCGCCGAGCGCTCTAGTGTGCAATTAAGCACCCGCCATCAAGTTGCTTCTAGGCTGATTTGTCATCGCCAGCATTTGTTTGGGAATGTTTGTTGGGAAGCACATGGTGGCAGGGTCAGTGGATGTTGTTGAGGTTTTTCCTCTTGTGCCTGGGGGCCAAAGAGCTTTGTGCATTTCTCAGTATGTTAAACTCAATTAAAAAAAAATAAAAAAAACAACATCAGGATAACTTAAAGCAGATGTGAACACAACAAGCCTGAGACCCTTCTGAGCACAAACACGGCCATTTCATTGCAATTCCAAAAGGCTTTTCTGGCAAGCCTCCCCTCCATGTCCTACATTCTTTCATTCCAAGGAAGACAAACAATTCAGACTGGAGCAGCAAGGCACGTTTTTCAAATAAGCAGGTTCCCTCAAACAATTTTTGCCTTTGTGTCACCCCAATACATGCATTCCTTTCTTAAAGGATCTTCTGGGATGATCTAAATGACAATTTGTGTCACCCCTTTCATTTAAGGAGTTCAAAGCACCGCACTCAGCCTGTGTGAGCCTCTCACATGGAAGTGTTTTCACCTCCATGTCCCAACACAGTATCTTCATGACCTGAAGTTACAGAGAGAATCATCTGTGGCATTGGTGGATGCTAAAACCAGAAATCCTGTGGAGCCTTTCACTGTTGGAAGAGGAACATGGATGGAATGTGAAGGGGACTACTTGCTGGTGACTGGGGACCTATCCTCTGAAAAGCAGGTTGCTTGGTCGTTTCTGCTTATCACCACCAGGTCTGCGGTTTTTAAGAACAGATAAACCCTATTTTACCTTGCAGGTCTTTCAATGGCTCAAACAACGGGGACATTTTTGGACAGAAGTACAGTCTGTAATGCATTACCTGATTCACTTGTCACCTTAATTTCTTCTCTGTCATTTCTCCCCATGTCCCTCAGCCCAGCAGCTGCCTTGACCAAAGTCACTCATTCCTTCCTTCTAGCTTCTAAGTTTCATGCTTACTTTGCCAGCTACTTTTGACTCTGGCTTTGACTTCTCTGACTAATTCCTGGACTCTGCTGCGGCCCTGCTCATGAGCTCTCTATAGCTCCACATTGCTCCACCTGTCTCTTGATGGGAAAAACCAATGCCAAGTCTGGGAGGATTTTATTATTTCACGATATGTTTTCCATATTATCCTCCGTGAGAAAGAACAGAGCTTGTCTCTGGAGAACATCAGGAGATGGGTGGAGACAATTCCAAAATCTACACCTGGGATTTAAGACTGTTTCTCCTGGACCTTCCACATACGAGGAAACAAGACCGAGGCAGACTCAGCTTACAGCTCTAGCCTTCTACCTAGGGAAAGCAGACGGTCAGTACTAGCAACTTCCATTTCAAATCAAGATTGCTTAGAGATATACTGAGATGCCCTGTGTGGGCAAGTTGAAAGATTTCTTACGCCTTCCAGTTGAATGGCATTTAGATTAATAAAATAGATTGTAAATAATAAATAGTAGATGTACTGAATATAATAGGAGATAGTAAATAATAAATAGTAGATGATAAAATGGATTGCTTCACACAAAATGAATAAAGAGGGATTAAAACAAAGAAGGAATGCCTTCTGCAATGTGGGCACAGAGGAATAGCTTGAGGACAAACAGGAGGTCGGTCTGCAGGTGAACACTTTCAATCCATACCACTTTCTCCCCCGCTACAACAGCTTCATCACAGGATTCAAAGCTGGACTAAGCAAGGTGCTGTCCACTTAGTGGGACACAGGTACAGATGTGATGGTTGATGTAATTGGAACCTAGTGACTCCATGGAAGGGGTGAAGCAAGAGAAATGAGATGGCCTTCACAGCCCACCTCTTACAGGAGGTGGGTTGTTGCATCCTCTAAGAACAGAAATATCTGCTTCACCCTCCTAATAGGATTTTCATATTCCTCATGAGCTTAACATGGGAAAATATGTACAAAAAATAAGTTGATCATTCCAAATCATGATGATGAAAAATCTTTAAATCTCCCAAATCCCTCTAAATCCCTTTACAGGATCCTGTATTTCTCACAGTAAGTTCCTTCGGTTAATTCTGCCACTGACTTAAGGTACCCAGAGGAGAAATAAAAAAGCTGTGCTTGAAAAACATTTTTCTTTGACTGCTGGACTTCACAGGACCTGAAAAACCAAGGGACAAGCACCCCACATCAAGGACAGCTGCATAAACTTCCTGAGCACAAGAAATTAATCATAATAAAAAGCTTTTAAATTTTTTAAAATACAGTTAGGTACCAAAGATAAAACGGTTATTTCCCAGAATTGTTCCTGTTTGGCACGGCTCCTGATTGCTTAGATGAAGAACTTTTATTATTGAGCTTTTCATAACCTCTACCCTCAAAATCTGGGGAATGTCTTACATGGAAAATACAGAACACACTAAAATTGCAAGCAGTCCTGGATTTTGCATTCCCTCACACCAATATTCCTTCCTCCTCTTCAGCAACTCACCCCAGGGCCATGCAGGCAGCAGTGTCTGAAGGCTGCTTCCAAGCTGACTTTTGGCTAGTAGGAACGATTCTGAAAGTCGGATGAGACTGAACCGAGCAAAGTAAATCACTATATAAGCCTACCCATATTTGCCTCTACTTGTATAAGATGGTAAATTGTGTGCTTAAGGGTTTCAGGCTTTTCCCATGTTGATTGATGTTTCAGATATTCCTGCTTACAGGGCTCAAAAGCTGTTTGCTGCCAATATTGGTTATGTGTTGCTCTCTAGATGGTTCTACAACACAAAACCATAGCTCCATTCTGCTGCATGAATGGATAGGAAATGAGAGCTCAGCGCTTATTTTCTGGAGCCAGCTCCACAAAGTGACTTGGGAATGACAGCCTAAATCTGAGCAGACTGGTGTCCACTCACAAACTGGGCTCCAGTTGAAGCTGGTGCACAGGAGGTAGGAGGCAGCAGAGGAGAAATGCCCTCCTGCTGCCTAAATACGGTATGAACACAAACACTGCAGTCACTTTACACCTTTGTTCACCCTGAATCTTCAAGCAATGGGGAAATGAAACTAAACTGAGAATCAGGCAGAAGCGAGTCCTACCCTGCTCAGGCTGGGGCGTGGGGGCAGGGGACGGGCAGCACAGCTGGGACCTCATCGGGTGACATTGGAGTGCACATCACAGCAGCTGGTCCTGAGACAGGAGGGATGGGGGAAGCCGCCTCCATCCCCATCTGCCAGAGCTGTGTCCAGTCCCATGCTGTAATTGCATTAGTATTATTCCATCACGTACAAACACTGATTCTAACTGCTAGCTTGTCCCATAGGCTATATGGGCAGAAAATAAATTTGAGGGACACACTTGATCTGTAACGGCCTTTAACATCAAAAACAAACATAAGGCTATTAAGTGCAAGAGGGGAAACTGATATTTGGGGATGGAGGAAGAATTGCAGCTCATTCTACAGGGCATTCACTCAGAGGAATAGTCCCTTTGAAATTATTATGCAAATCTGGAGGCTTTTCAGCAATTTCAGCTAAATCCTTCAGGCTTGTGCACACAGAGAGGTTAATTTGGTTTCAAGCAGTATGGATTAAAAGCAGAACAGTTATTCCTGATTAATTCCCTCTGTGGTCGCTCCTATTTAGGAACAAAAATGCCTAACTCTGAACCAATGCAACTCATCCCCAACCTGGTTTAAGTTCATTAAGAGTCAGTCTTTTCCAGCTAACAGTGTTCATAGAGACAATTCGTTGGGAATAGTCAGGAATTGCTTCACAGGCAGTCAAACCTTTACTAGGTCAGAGAAAACACCTGAAATGTGGTATATTTACTAGATCAGGCTCAGATATCAATTATATCATTAACAAGTTCAGGATAATTCTGTTTTCTTCCACGAGCCAACTTTTGATCTAAGCCAGTGTAACCACGATAAGAATCTGACCACTGACTTTAAAGGAAGTTTTTCCAAGAACTGGAGGAAAAAAGCATTATCAGACCTTCAGCAATGATTCAAGGGGAGTCATTTGCACAGGAAAGGGTGACAGGACTGACCCTTTATTTCCGTGTAACTAGTTTAATAACTTGTGATTTGGAAAGAAAGTTTCAGAGGAGGGAAAGCATTGAAGGTCTTGAGTTGCTTGTAATTTATGTTTTCAGCTAGAATTTGTGTTTAATCTGTTATAACAAGCAATGAAATGTTTTATGAACTTTTTCTGATGCTGATGTAAACAGTGAGAAATCCAAACACTTCACCAGTCAGGAGACTAAAAGTGCAGAGACACCTTGAACGTTGAAGAGGCAGCTGAAGGGAGCGTTAGAGCATAGACAAGGACAACCAGAGCTGGAGGTAAGATATCAACAAACTATCTGTGAGTTCCGGGGATGCTCTGGGGCCTACATACGGAAATATCTAGAAACTGGCCCCTGGGCTGCAGAGCTCCCAGAGAAAGCATTGCCTTCGCACCTGCCTTCTGCTCAGGAGCAAAGCCTGCATAGGCTTTGTGCAAATCTGTGTTTCTATAAGTCATCAATTTCCCCCTGCAGAATACAGCCACCTCCAAAAGGGAGCATGGCAGCTCTTTGAATGTTTATGGTAACACGCCAGGGCAGGCTAAGACAGAAAGTAAAGGAAAATTATCTAGGATGGACTATCTGGTCTTGTAGCAACTCATTCAGACAAACTCCAGCAAGACATCTCCCTCCTCCTGCCCTGCAGGCAGAACTTTCGCCTACCAAATTCACATCCCCCTCTCACCACAAACTTTTTCCGTCGCCAGGCCAAAACCATGCCTTGCACAACCGAGCTCGGAGAGGCTAATCCTAAAAACTACCTTTATAAATCACTGTGTAGTGGATGTCGAAAGGAGGAATTAATCACCTGACTAAAAAAAGTGAGCAGTAATAAGGGAATCTTAAAAAGCCGAAAGTTTTAGCCCGAAAGACCTTTCAAATTTCTGCTGTCACTCTCAGACTGGCTTGCTGCTGTGTCCTACAAGACTTTGGGATTGTTAATAATATACATCAATTTGCAGATCTCTCAGATCAGGCAGATTAGACTAATAGGTAGATTGAGTAATTTGAAAAATAAAATTAGGATCTTTGGGCGGTAGGCACCATATAAACATCAGTCACATCAGTCACTGTTATTTACTGCTTGCGAAGCACAGCAGGGTACACAGAATAGGGCAAGGGGGGGCCCGTCACCGGGCTGCAAATGGACAGAGATGCCAAGCTATAAATATGCTGATATATTTTTACATTTGTTGTGGCAAAGTCAGGATGGTCGTTGTGATGCTGGGACATTGCTGGGGCTGTTTTCTAATTATAATTAGATTCTGTTACTTTTCCAGTGTCATTATCAGAGACACAGTCATGTGTGCTTGCTTTTAAATGCTACTGGCCCTACTAATTATTCTGGGCACAAGGGAACTCCACAGGCAGAGGGGAAATAATTCCAGTCCCAGGAGCGCCTCCTTCCGCTGTCAGATGGTGGGTACCACTCTCTGTCTGGTATCATCACGGTCCACAGCAGGGACACGCTGGAAGATGCTGTGACTGATTTTCCGATGCCAATCGCAGCGAGCACCCCTCCAGCAGCACACCTCAGGGGGTGCTGGCGGTCCCTCCGCAGGTGCTCTTGCCTTGCCCTTGCTGCTTGCCCTTACATGCTGGTGCCCTCACGTCTGTAGGCTTTTTTGCACCTGTGGATTCAGGGGCAGGATTTGAAAGCAAATGTACTGGAACATTTTCAGAATCCAAAAATAAACAACACCTGTCATTATAAAATGACTTGCTGAAGCAGCCACGCTTGAACGTCCGTGCCTCATCAGAGCGCCTGATGCTGAAAGGGCTTTTTGTTGTTGTTGCTTGCGGTACCCTTGCTCTGCATTCCACAAGTGCCACTACAGAAACCTTCCCAAACAAACTGCAAGGAGCTGTGCCCAGGAAAAACAGGACCCTGGGCTTTGTGGGCGAAGCTGATGAGCAGAAAGATTCCAGCTGAAAGCACTAGAGGACTTACCAGAGCAGTTCCTCACCTACAAATCCACAGGAAAGTGGAATTAAATGATTGGACTTGACAGCTAGGGAGAGCTATGCTGTCTCTGTTTAATCTTCCTTGTAGGATAACACAACCAAGGTAAGGGCAGGAAACAGCCTATCACACTAATGCAACAATTCAGGACTTTTTTTTTTTTTTTGGAATTGTATGCTACCAAGGGCATTTCTGACATCAAGCAAATAGTAGGAAGAAAATGGAGGTGGTTCTGTACAATGTATGAACGCTCCCAGAAGCCTTGGCCATACAGCCTCCACACTGCTCTGCCTGATCAGGTTTGATTGATGCTCAGGTACCTCAGCGTGCACTTCATCTCCTTGATACCAAGCCAGGAGATTCCAGACGCTGTGTCTGAGCCATTCCCAGGATGCCTCCCGTGCTGTGCAATGGCCTCTGCAACTGAAATGTAAAGACTCGTTGTCCATCAGACCCTGCAAACTTCACTGTACTCATAGAGAGGTATCTTTAGGGCTGATGCATTCCTTTATGTTTGTGTCTGAATGCATTGTCAGAGCTTCAGAGGGAAAAAGCCTTCAAGATCATCCATGGTATTGTTTTTATCATCAGCTGCAGGCTCTTCTTTACACGATCTCTCTGTGTGTCAGAGGAAGAACTGACTGCCCTGACTCTTGCATTCAAACTTCCATAATAAGTATTTATGGTTTTCCCTAGTTACACTGGCTTTATGTCCAGAAAACAAGGTATTAGTGCCCAGTGTATGTCTTCCCTTTCTCAGCATCAAGCCCTGAGTTCTGTTTTCCTTTTTATCAATAGCTCTTTCCCTTCCCAATGATGATTCCTTTCAAATATTTGTAGATTGTTTTAAAGTCACCTTTTAATCATCTTGTAGAGATAGGCCACGTATACTTAGCTCCATTACGCTTACTTTATTTAGCTGCTATACTGCAAGGCAAGATGTTCCCATCAAATAATCCTTCACCTTCCCTGCTCTGTCTGAACATCAGTTACCCTCAATCCAAGGGCCCAGTCACCTCTGCAGCCCAGGGTGCTCCGCAGGCGCGTGCGGGCCAGGGTGATGGAGGAGAGCATTTCACCCCACTTTACAGCTTGGAACTATAGGGAGACAATCCAAAAGAATCCTTTTTGCTTTTAAGAACACTATATTCATCCTCTAAAACAGGAAAGCTAATTAGCCTGGCTGCTCTGACAGTATTTTCTCTTGGGAAAAAAAGTTGCACTCCTTCAACATTCAGAACTTTTTAATCCTGGTGCCAAATGCATTTCTCTGAATTAATATTGGTGGAATGAAAAGGCTTTCTTCTCTGCTTCAGCCTTCTCTCCCAGGATAAATCTTTTTGGAATTTGCTTTATATATTGTGCTTTTGAATGTTCTTTTAAATGTTAAAAAATGACTGTGTGAGAATGTCGCCTTTTCATTAGCAAAATTTACTACATATTTTCCTCCATTGTTACCAGTACAGTTCCAGCAGTGTTAACAATAGGAACCCTAGAGCAAATGGTCTGGCACCAGCACTTGTCATCTAACTACGGATGGTCAAAAATGTGTTTGAAAAGTGGTTTTGTGTTTTTTAAATGTGCTTGTTTTGAGTAAGCATCTCCAAATGAATTTTTAAAATTAAAAAATCCAATTTTTAGTTATATTTTAATCAGAAAGATATTGGGGGTTTTGTGCTTTTTTTGGGAAAACCTATGGTGGTGAGTAAAAGAAAGTAGGTACCCCATTACCTGCCTTTCTCTTGACTGGAAGGAGGACGTTAACAAAAAAAGACCAGGAGGGTATGATTTTCTTCATCAGAATTAAATTAAGCAGTTCTTTTTTAATTCAAAATTTCTAACAAAATGGAAAAAAATCATAAACCTTCTGATGTCTTTAAAAAATTTATTCTAGTGTATATCCCTTCTCTTTGTAACACAGACCAGTGTCAGTATAATATAGCCCATCACGACAACAGTGTGCAAGCAAGTTTTCAAGTTTCCATGAAGCTTTCAACACTACAGGTAAAGAGACCTCAGCTAGATTCAGCAATGGTAGGAAATATTTAAATAGTGTTTTGAGCACTGGTGAAAGCTCTGCGGGAAGTCAGCAAAGCTCTCTGGTGAAAGCTCTGCAGGGAGTCAGAACGGTCCCCTCTGATATTAGAACTTAATATCAGAGCAATCTACAAAAGCTGCTTCCTTTCATTGGAAACTACTGCTACTTTTTTCCCTTTTGCAATTACTTAGATTTCCTTTGTTACCACAAATCTTTGCTGTAACTAAAACACAGCACATGCTCTGAAATCCTTTAGCTGTGCCTTCCTATAGCCACGGAAACAGAGTTTTGCATGCCCAGGGCAAGGCAAGGTGGATTTGTTGGGGTTTTTTTCTTGCAATCTGTCACAAAGTCTATTTGCTTCTCACGAATATACAAATCAAGATCCTGGACTGAGGCATTTCTTATTTCAACTCAGACCAAAGGTCATACCTGGGCATGACCTGAACTTGACCAGCTTCCCTCGGTGAACTGGTTTTTATACTGTTCTCATAATGAATTTAAGTCATCAGCTGTTAATACTTCTGCAAACCTACTGCTTCCTTCCTGGTGTTAGACAAGGATTCAGAGGACCCAGTTAATACTCACAGCTCTATCCAATTTAAGAAGAGGATTTGGAGCTCAATTAGGTCGCTTATTGGCTGCTTCTGAACCTGAGCTGGGACTAAACTGTGTTAGAACCTTCCATTGGGTCAGACCAAAATAACCCAAGATACATTGGCACACCTGAACAAAAGCCCTGCTCTGCTTCCCATTTAATGCTCTGCATTCCCGGTGGTCCTATGGAAATGCCTGCATTTGTATAAGAACTTACTCACTGACAATGCAGCCCCTTTTTTTTGATGCTGGCATAAAGTGATATTATTAATAGTTTGTGATCTACTGCGCCTTTCATCTGAGGATCTCTCTCAAAGCATTTTAGGAGGCTGAATCAATTTTCAAAACACTTCTGTGTAATACTATCCCCATTTTACTGGAAGGAAAACTAAGGCAGTGGGAGGTAATTTTCCCAAGGGTTCATTGGTAGAGTCAGAAATAGAGCCCTGGACTCGCGCTCCAAATATAGCCTACATTCTCATCCCATGGTTGAAAACTGAATGCAGGAGTCCCCCTTTCAACGCTAAACGTACCTTCTGCCTGGCGGTTTATCCTTCCGAAACGGCTGCCTGTTGCCATGGGAACTGCAGTTCAGATCGCTGGACCAGATTTTCTTCAGTTACATCAATGCAAATTGTGAGCAAATTCATTGAACTTGACGGAGCTACTCTGGATTTCCAGGAGGAGCGAGGCTACAGAGCAGAATCAGTCCCTCTGGATTTGATATAAGAAGGTGGCGATCTCTTGAGAGTGGGAAAAAAATTCTTTGACCGTTACGGGGGGGAAAGGCTGAAAGAACCTTACAACACAGGTATAGAAAGTAAATCTGAGAACTTGACTTTGCCTAGGGTGAGCTGACATTCTCAGACCTACTTCTGACCATTACCAGTAGAAGGCCTTAGAGTTCCCAAACAAGTGTGCTGCTTCCTCCTTGTACTGAGCAAAGACCAGATTCATGCTTTCACTGCGAGAATAAGGGATGATGAAGAATGGAGTCAAAGAGTCTACAAACTGGAAATGGAAAGGACCAGTTTGTGCTGCTGTTTGCAGGACGGTCTCACAGGGATGAGGGAGTATGCAGCAAGTCCCCAGGTTGCCTCCGTGTGGCCTCTTCCTGGAGTGGAAGGGAATGCCTGATGGAACAGGAACCTGAATAGACGAACGATTTCTTCAGTGTCTGCCACAACACCAGGAGGACCCGGATTGCTGCTGACCAGGGAAATGGAAGAAATGTGGGAGGCAAGACGTGAAACAGAGAGACCTCTTCTAGCAATAGTAACCATCGCCCCATAGCTTCCTCGTTACCTTGCAGCAGCTCAGCTCTCTAGGCCAGAGAGCAAAAATCAGCACAGTGTCCCCTCCCAGTCATACACCGCTTTGTGTGCAGTGAGAGATGGAGGCTGGCACTGGGGGAGGAAGAGTATGGTATACTACAGGGAAGGGGCATCTCAAAGGCTTGGAGGTTGGTCACCCTGCACTTGTGTTAATGCACGAAGTCTAATTTGAGATGAACTTCTCCTGTGATACTGGAAAGCAAACCATCCTGTGTCCAAAGCTGAGTAAGCAGCTACTGTTTCATACAGTTCACAACGATACTAGAAATACCCTCCTATAAGGCTCAGTCTTTCACACTGGCAGGGGATATGCTGTTAATCTTGCTGGACCTCAAACACTTTAATCTACAGTTATTTAACTTCATGAGTTAATATTCAAACTTCCCAAGCTGCCAGCCATGCAGGTTAGATTGTTGCTGACCACCCAAAGGAAACCCTTTGGATCAGGTAGACTCAGTACTCAAAGAAAGTGTTATCACTGTGGCAAAACTGATGCAGATTTTCTGAGTGGAGACTCCTGAACATCCAAGCAAGAGATGGGAAGCCTATGAGCAGCAAGGTTTGGCACCATCTGCTGTTCCTTATGGCAAAAAATCCTGTAGAGCTTTCAGATCTGTTTAGACGTTTACACTGCGAAAGCTGTTGTCCTGATCTGGGGGCAAGGGGCACCTGGCAGTGACACTGGACAGTGGTAGGACTCAGCACCCAATTTGGAGGACCACAGCCACCATTCCAGGGGGACATTGCAAGATCAACCCTTGCATATGTCGAAGATGCAGCAAAGATTGACTTTGAAAAGCAGAGCTGATCAGACTAAACATTGTGGCCTAACAGCATGGTGACCCTGCTAAACGTCCCAAAGCTGGATCTGGGTCATGCACGGTCAGCCAGGCCAAGTTTTGGATACACGTTTCAAAAGCCTCAGTATTTCTTGCAAAACAAACATTATTCTTTTGCCCACCTTGAAATAAGAGGTCAATGCTCTGATTCAGCATCTCATCACATGCTAAAATTTGGATTTGTCCCATCATCTTATCATAAGCCTGACCTGAGGTTCAAGCTTTTAAAGAAATCCCCTCCTACAGGTGAACATGAGGTTCAGGCTGAGGGTCCAAGGTGAGCACTTTCCACATTTGCTGCTGGAACTGCTACCAAGCAAAACATGACTGCAGATAATACAGAAATTAAGTTTCTATGTTGCCAACGTTTCGTTTCTTAGCTCCAGTTCTTGGGAAGATATGAATCCCAATTTTCTTTTTTTTTTTTTAAAGCAATTTTCTAGTTCAAAAGATTGGGAAAAAAGCTTGAAAAAGCAACTTAAAATTGAGCTGTCATAAGACTAATAACAAATTGTGTTCTTAAAAGCAAATCAGTGATTTTTATGTCCACTTCATTACATTTAACATATAAGATTTAAATACTGGACATTAGTAATACTACAGATGCCATTACTATGAGACAGCAATATCTATTCATGTAGGATAAGGGCAACAAGCCAACTTCTCCCCTTAAGTTAGACCACATTAGTCTCCCACACAATCCCCTTGAAGATTTATACTCGGAGAATGGAGAGTCTCCACTGACTCAGGAAATCTCACCACTTTACATGATTACCATAATTTGAAAGGGTAAAATGTTTACAAGGAAAGCCAAAAATTCTCAGGAGTTGAGTTTTCTGCTCTTTGTTAAAAGTTCAGAAATTAGGCAGTCGTATTAATATTGGAATGATACTTTGTAAATAGCTGCTTGAAAGAGGACATTACTCCAGTAAAAATGGGATTATTTCTAGGTCTGATGGAAACATCACAGAATGAGTATTTCCACTTCCAGATGATCCAAATATGCCCATTTTCTCAGAGATCTTGGAAGAGGAATATTTGAGGATGACAGTCACAAAAGTTTCCAGAATGAGCTTCTGCTCCACACACTGTTTTTTACAGACATAACTCTGCGGTACACTATAGGCAGTAGCTCTAGATATTGCAAGTCTTCTGTGTCTAAGAGTGGCAATGAAAATCCTTTGGATCTCTGTTTTATCAATACTTTCTGGAAATAGAAGTATATCATAGCACAAGGCAGAGAGTGAACAGGTAACATCCAAACTACAGTGTTTTCTAATTTTGTCCTCCCAGGCATCTCTGACCATGATACCATGCACCAGAATACCTTACTGGGCATCGTCCTCTATCCCTCATGGCTGCCTGTAGAAGCTGGAAACCAATGCGATCATACCAATTCATTAGACTGAAGTTATAAAAGGAGCTTTGCAAAGTCAGAAAATATCGGAAGACAGAGCTATGATCCCTCCATGAAAAGGCCTTATACCAGTAACTTTACCAATACAGCTGGCTTTTGCTGACTTTGTCCTGGTTTTTTTAAGTTACTGTTCACTGCCATTTTTCAGACTAGGTAACTCTGTTCCCAGGGGTAGAGGTCAGTTACAGTAACACTCTGAGCTCAAAAGGATGGAAGCTGAAAGCTCTATGTCAGCTAAATATAGATACAGTTGGGTTTGCATAAATGAACTTTACCTGTAAAAGTCAAAAGTGCATAGCACATTGTGGTATGTAAGTCCCTGATTACCTCTCCTGAGTAACAAGACAGATCGACAAAGGAAAAACATCCACAGACAAACCAGGTCCTAATTACATGATTGTGCCAAAACCAAAGCGCCATAAAAAGGGAGCAGCAGTAAATTACCTCAGCTGCTGCATGAAAACAGAAAAAAAAGTGTTTGGCTATCGTATTCTCTAGCATGGCTTTCACTTGCTAGAGTTGGTAATTTGCCTGTTTGCATAGCTTTTTGGCTTTGAGAACTCGAAGTTCTTTTTTCCGCACAGTCAAAAACCATCCTGTCCTGTTCCCATGGTCCCAACGTGCAAACTGCACCCACCTGCAGAATGGCCATGCCCTGCCTCTACACCATACAATGGAGAACTGTGCAGAGATCCCTCAGGTAGCTGAGACCTGACAGGCCAAGTCCACACTATGGTTTAGCATGGGTAGAGCTAAGTCAGGTGCTATCCAGGCATGCCATTAGTCTCCTTAGAAGAGAGTCCCTCGTAGTGAAAAATCAGGTTCAGATGAATTAAAGTCAGTCTAACCTGGGTGCTTACAGGGAGGAGGAGGATGCTGTGGAACGCGGATGCTTTGCTGAATTCCACGTGAATTTCCACTGAGGCCAAAGTTTGGACAAACCTGTTAATCTCCACAAACCTCTGTTTTCCCACATAAGAAACCAGGGTATAAATGCTCCCTTTCCTCAGAGAGAGGCCACATGGGTAAACCCTCTTCCACTCCCAATAGAGGCCAATTGCCAAAAGCTGTAAAATCAGTAAGAAATTCACAGTCCCATCCCACAAGCATTTGGTCTTTATACTAAATTACACCTAGGAATAAAACATAGAAATAAATGGTCAAAAAATGGGGAGTTAAAATCTCAGTGACCAAAATGATGTCAAAACATAAACCTACTAAGGAAGGACCAGCGCTGCCCGTCACACAACAGCTACTCCCTGCACTCTTCCTCTGGTGCAGAGCCTGACCTACTTGATACATGTTCCTGCACTAAGGCCCCAGCACTAAGTATCTTAGACCCCTCAAATCGCATTCCAGACTTATAATTGCAAAGCAGCTGTCAGCCTGAGCCCTGCCATCGAACCTCCCCATCTGTTCAGCCCATCTAGCATTACAGCAGAGGACAGCATGAAGGCTGAAACTGTATCATACATGAAGACAGAACCTGCTGCACTGCCCACAGGGCCAGATGAGATCACTTGCACTTTCATGGTCTTGAAATCTTTCAGGCTTCAGAAGAGTAGTGGGCAGAGGCCGATCAGAAGAGGGGAGAAGGGACATAGGCAGAAGGATCAAATTCTGCAACATGACTCTGGCAGCTGAGTCAAAAAGACAGACATCCTTAGCTTCACTGGGGAGGAGATGTTTGACTTCTGGCAGGGCTGAGAATCATTTGAGAGCCCCTTAGAGGAAAACCTGATACTGTGACTTTCCCCAAACCCTCCCCCTCCACATCTCATGCTATTAACTCTTTCTGTAGCAGCTGATTTTACATAGTCTTAAATCATCTGACCTGAAATGTATACCTTGAGCAAAAGCCCTTCCTGAATTTGTGTGCTATTGCTTAGACAGTGCGTTGATGGAGGAGTACCTGTCTCTGAGTCAAACTAAATAGTGGGCCCTGTCCTATAGTCTTTACCAGTAATATCAGCAAAGCTCCAGATGAAAGCTGATCACTTTTCAATCTCAAGAACAACTATGGAAGTGTAGAGGAAGGACTTCAAGATTTGGCTCCAGCTGATTTGCACTAATTCAGTTTTAGGGGAACATACCGTATTTTGTCCAGGAGCTGGAAGTGCTTTGACTTGTTATCTTGCCAACACTTAGACCATGAATAAACAGTGTGTACAATCCACATCTCCTGACTCTCAGGACTTTTAGATCCTCCCTAATCCCAAGCCCTAAGCCACTGTAAGCAGTCAGCAGGTGCTAAGAAGATGGGAGGAACAAAGCATGGTGCCATTGCCCTCCCATTGAAACTAAAGAAACGTGCTGTTGCCTTCCCAGTACCACCTACGCCAAGCAACGGTGCAGGCAGCTCTGTGCTGAGCTCCAGTGCTCCTTGTGCTGACAGATGTTCATGCTCAGGGCTACCAGGTTGACTCCCCCTACCCTGCCTTCCCAGCTGGGCTCTCCTCTTTAACCCTGCTGCTTATGCCTCCAGGTGACCTAAGACCCACGATTGCTCTCAGGGTAAGCAAAATGTTCCCAGCTGATCTTCCTGAGGAGTTTCTGCAGGCTGGGGCCTACCCATGAGAGACCCAAACCCATAACACAAGCAGCATCTCACTGACCAGAGCTCCCCATCCCACGCTCAGCACAGCCAGGATGCTGCATGACCTGTTGTGGCAGCGGTGCCTGGAGCCCCAATCTGCTTGTCTCAGTCCGTGTGAGATCGCATGTTGCCAGAGTAACTGCGCCTCCGAGTACTTCTGTGTGTATGCCTGTTTGTGTGTGCACGTACACGTGCATGTGTGCCGGTGCCTGTGAGCGCCAGGCTCCCACGTGGGAGCAGACTGGAGGCAGAAGCTAGCATCTCACAAATTCATTTTCTGGCAGAGCATGGATGGGGGAAGGGACAAGCGCTCTTTGTCAGCCCACACAGTTACACTGAGTCCCAGCCTGGATAAGCCAAACCTCTTAAAGGCACAAAATGTGTGTGCTGCTGGCAGCAGCTCTGCCTTAACTCCCCTGGACCAGCTGGCACGAGGGCAGCTGTGAGTTCAGCAGCTGGGGCAGCAGGGATGGTGACGCACAGCGCTGTATCTGGAGATCTGCTTTATCGTTTTGTGTTTTAACCTCTGAACCTTTGGGTTCGGAGGGCCAGATCCTCAGCTCTGAGCATGCCCTCCCTGCACAGCCCTGTAGACACTGGTACAGCTACTGGTGGTAGTTCTCAGCAAGAGCAGTCTTGAGACATCGCTGACCAGCAAACAGGGATATGTGTCATCACTGCCACCAATGCAAGCAAACCACATGTTGCCCGAGTGCACTATCCCTCAAAGTCCCCCTTTGGATCCCGAGTCTGGAGCCACGTAGTTGGAGATGTCAGCCAGGACTTTCTGTCTGGGGCAAAGCAAACCCTCTCTGCAATTTACCTGCAGTAGTATGCCAAGGCTGCATTTTGGTATTTTCATCACTCTGGTACATGTTTCCTCCCTACCTACACATTGGCATATTCAGAAGCTTTTGCAACCTATCCAGAAAAAATAACCACCACAATAAGAGGATACTGCCTTCCTGAAACCCCTAAGTTAAGAAGGGCCAACATTTCCCAGGTTACTGGTGGAATCCCACTTCTGACTCAGGAGATCTCTAATCTCAGACTGCTGGAGGGCTGGAGGACATACCGGGCAAAGGATCACTCCGCACCTCTCCTGATCTTCTGTCTCCACCACTGGCTAGGGCTAAAGACAGGATACAGAGCAACAGAGATTTTTAGCCTGGCCCAGAAAGTCTGTTCTTATAACAAATAAAGGGATATATTTTACTGCCTGGACAGCTGTTGGCTCCACACATGCCTCCCTATTTCAAAGTGGCAATTAGGAGCAGAGCTGAAAGGGCAACATGTCCTTTACTCTAGATCTCCAGCCAAGTCCACAGGCACAGGTTCCACTCACAGACAAGCAGGAATGCTCACATGGACACTCAGGATATCAAAGCATTTGGGCACCAACACATGTAGCAACACGTGACAAATCTGCAGCGTAAGATGCAGTTTGTTAGCACGTGTAAACTGACATCTCCAAAACACGCTAGGAAAAACCAAGCACCACCTAGAAAACACTTGCATTGGATCATTCAGACTAATAGTTTTGGGTACAGCTCTTCATGGGGTGCTTGCAGCATGTCTTCAGCACGAAGGCACTTTACTCAACAGGACATCGCTGCCTGTAGCCTGGAAAAGAGGACGACGGAGGAACACCATGACCTGAACTGCCTCAGTTCAGGGTTAGTAGCAGCCCAGTCTCATTCCCATGGTGCAGCACTTGCCCTAGTAACCCCTGTTTCCAGCCCTCAGCTGGTGAGTCCACACACATTGTAGTGATGAGTTGGAGAGCCTGCCAACTCAGGAGTTGTGCCCTGGATGTCTCTGGGTAGGGTGTACAAGCCCGTACAGCCAGCTCCCGGAGAAGGGAGCCAGCATGACCCAAACTAAGAGGCCAAGTGGGAGCAGGAGGACCAAGATCCTGACTGTCTCTCATCTCAGACACACTTATTCTGGAACAAAGAGCAGATCTAGCTCTAAAGGACACACAGCTCAGGTTCCTGAACAAGCAGAATGGTAGCATGGACTGCACTGCTGAAACAGAGCCACAAAGAGCTGCTACAGGCCAGGCTGGACACTGGGAGAGAGCAATGATCTCATGGTGCCAAGCTTAGTTTGAGGACTAGCACCAGACAGCCAACACATGGGTTCTGAAAATATCCCCTGATACCAGGTACTTGAGCAGGAGAGAGGAAAGCACCTTCTGCCATCACAAATCAGGGCACAGGGCTCAACTGGACTGTTGCCCGAAGAAGCATGATGGTTGCATTTGGTGACATTCAGAGGACCACGTCAGTCCACCATAAACACGTTCACTCAGGACCACTTAATCAACTCCTTCCCCAATGATTCCTGAGGGGCCAGCCTTTGTTCTGAACATCTATATTGTATGTCTACAGCAGTCTAACGTAGATACTGGGCGTATTGTCTATTGTGCATTCACTCTCCTCTATAAAGGCATATGTAGTCCTCTCACATGGAAAAATATTACTGAGGAGAAGGCAGTTTGAAATTCTCACCTATCAACAAGTCATGACACAGCCCAGTCTCCAACCACCTGTACTTGGCTTGCTAACACACAAATAGGAAAAATCTTTCTGTCCTCTTCAATAGAATTTTAGCTCATCTTAACCATCTGTTTGGGTTTTTTTTTTCTCGTAATGACAAGTCCTTTTTGGAAAGTTCCAAAGGTATCTATCTAACCAGTCCTTATAAGGCCTTACCACCTTAATATTGGAGATGGCATCTTTCCTAAAGACCAGTAATAGTAGTTTTCGCTGGTATAAAATATACAGTTTTTAACTGCTCACTTTACAGCAAAGCTTAAACTGGCAGTTTTATAATGAACTCTGGAAGCTGAAATTAGATTGCTTGTTCAATAAATATCAAGAGCAACTGACCTATGCCAGAGCAAGATTTCACAATTTTGTATTTTTAATATCAAAAATACATTTTCTTTCCAACTCCCAGAAAAGAAAGGATAGAAAAAGAAGCCTGGAACTGACCTACTTTCATTTCCAAATCAGTCTGTTATTGAGCCAAAAGTATTCTATCAAACTTCTTATTGTTCTTAGCAAAGCAATGCCATTTCTATGAATTCAGAATGATTTGAGAAAAGCAACCTCTCATTTTGTGACCTGCAAATTTCTACACAAGTCTTTCAAACAGTTCCAGAGCAGCCAAACTTAGGAAATTGCCCCTGTGAGACAATTTCTATAATTTCCTTGATCTTTCCCACTTCTTAAAGTGATGGTAGTTACAGCTGCAGAATACAAGCTTGCCAAATGTCAGGCTTTCATCTATGGCCCCCTTAGTATTTGATAGTTTTTCTAATCCCCAGCTTCTAAATTCATGTGATAAACTGAGAATTTCTGCTTTGGTAAAAAAGGAAGAAAATATTTTAGCTCTCTTGATTGCAAAGCGCAGCTTCAAGTTATGAACCCTGGAGGCTAGAACACCAGACAATAAATAAAAATAAGTACAAACTCTTTATTATTTTAAAAATGTAAATGCAAATCTCACGATCTTCTGGAGCCTTATGCATGATGCTGTGAGTGCTGGGAGTTGGGGTCAATGAAATAAGCTCATTCCCAAACAACTTATTGAGAAACAAGTTGGTTTTACCCTTCTCGAATTATCTCATTTCTCAATTCAAGAGTAACTGTTCACAGGCAGGACCTGCTTTTCTGGCGAGACGATGGCATCTGGGGGAGCAGTCTTTGGGCAAAAGTGTCCTTCTTACTGCTGTCTGAGAGTGCACACTCTCCGTAGCTGTGCCAAAAGCCCTCCCTATCATGACTGCAGCTACCCCTTGCCTTTCATATCAAGTTTGATCCTCAGCCTGTGATTATATCTTTCCACCTACTGATGCCAACTGCTAAGTGGGTCACTGGAGGATCTGAATAGCAACCACATGAGTGATCTTCTTGATAGTAAGGAGGGAGAACTCAGGACAGTCCCCTTATAGCTAGGAGAAGGAGGAGGCTACCATCAAAACATCATGACACTCAGATAAAGATGGGGGGAGGGAATGGGATTGGAGGTAGGATCACTAGGGAAGGTATCCATCTCCCTGGAAAAAAGAACCTCAGAAGAACTTGGCCTTGACTCTGATCCCAGAGAGGCACATCCACAACAAGCTGCACTTAGATGTCTCACAAAGATCACCAGCTCTAAAAATTAGTGACATTTTTAAAAAAGCACAGACAATAATTTTTGCAAAACCTTTCCAACGTGACGTGTTTCTTGGCTGTCTTGTATATTACTTATTTTTTTTAGGGGCAAACTTTTCACTCCCCCTTCCCATGTCTAAGAAGTCAGTAAACATCTGACTGTTTCACTGCACAGATTGCTTTTCAGGATCCTGTTCCAGTCTTGATTAACAGATAAATGCTTTGCTGGAACAAAGGATGCTCCTAGCATCCTTAGCCTTTGACTTCAGAAGTTTGTTTTGCATCCAATCTCCTTGCACATATGCACAGATAACAGAGAAAAGCCCTAAATGTAGCTGGATTTTGCTGCAAGAGAAGCAGAGGGGAAGCAGAGGGTTGTCAAATGACATGTACAAAAAATAGGATGCAGCTTCAGGACACTCTTTACAAGAACTAACTTTTTTTCTTTTTTTTCTTTCCTTTTGGCTTTTAAACCAGCCTACACTGAGCACAGCCCCTTCTAAAATCTCAGCAGGAACTTCAAAAAAATTCAAACAGGGCTTGTTGAGACCAGGTCTCAGCTTCACAGACTCCTGAAGTGAAATCGTGCTCTGTGTAGGCTGTCAGATGCAGTACACAGCAAATTCAGATGTTTAGGACTTACCAGGAACATGGGACAAATCAGTAGAAATCAAAACTGTCCCAATTTATTGGGATGCCTGCAAACTCTAACATCACATGTTCAGACCAAGCATGCAGCACAAAATACGTTTCTGATGTCCAGATCTTTTAGCAAGTGGTTTAGCATCAAGAAGAAAACACTCCTGTCCTCTCACAATTTAGTCTACAGACAGAATACAGAAATCTCTCCAGATCTGCTTGGCTAGACAAAAGCAAACTCGCACATCACATCATGGACAACCCAGTGGTCTGGGATCCTGGAGGAACACAGAGCTCCTGGGAGTGCTGTTAAACAGGCTGAAAATACACAGCTAAGACTGAGAGGAATCCTTGTGTAGTTACCCTAGTATTAGTGGGGGCAAATGCTAACACCCTTACTTTTCTCCTGAGACATTTGTGAGTAACTACTGACCCCAACAGAAGCTGCAGCTGTGCACCTGAGGACAAAACTGGACATTTTGTTTCAGCTCAGTATTCCTACTTCTGTGCCAGAGCACTTCCAAAGCACCGTTTTCCATTACATTTTCCCGATTACAGTATTTCCATAAATGAACGCATAGCTCAGAGAAAGCCCCGAGGGATCATAAAAAACATCTTCTATATCCTTTAAGTACCACAAAACTCTTGTTAATGCCAAGGGCCTGCACCATGGACCTGAAGAAAGACAGGCATGTTGATGCTGCACACATCTACACCGAAAGTCACATTTTCAGGCATGTGTGCACGTACGCTCCTTTTGCACTTTCAGGAGTGCCGGATTCCCAAGTCTCCCAGCTCAGTCAGTGCAGCCCTACCACAACTCGGTTACCTGATCCTGCAGTCATTCGCTTTGCCATAGAGCCACTTGTGCGTGAAAACAAGTTACAAGCCCAGGTTCCCACCAGGAACTTGCAGTGGGTGTCTTATGGCAAAGAAAAACGTCCTAGTTCTCCATGCTAATTGCACACTTGTGATCCCCAAAAAGAGCAGCCAGGTGACAGCTCCATCATGCTGACTGCTTTGCACTTCTTTTTTTTCCTCCTCTTTTTCTCCAGACACATAATTTACTCTGCTTGAGGGAGCCTATTGAGTGTGTATTTGTAACAAGCTCCTACTAGGAGCAGCTGGACTGGTAGACGCTGAATGGAAAGGCAGCCCACCTCCTTTCTGAGAAGAGCAGGCAAAGGAAGGGTACTTGCTGGGGACAGGGAGTTCAGCCGGGCTCTGGCGTGCGGTGGTGGCACCCGTCCGTCCCGCCTCCTCCTCCCTGCGCTGCTTGAACGTTCTGTGCTGCTGCTGGCTGCCCAGGATGTCACCATGAATAAGTATAACTGTCAGATTAAATCACTGCCTGGGTGGGATCTACTGAGCCTATGACACACATTCTGGGCACCTAAGTCAGGCCAGGGAATCTGTCCAAGAAAGAAATCTAACTGGAGCTGCTTCACATGGCAAATCAGCTTTGGGGCTATAGGATGAAAGTATGTCCTGCCCTGTGTCAAGAGGCCTAGAGGGGTGGGAGGAGGAGACATATAGACTCCCTTTGCTGTTAATGCATTTGTAGAATAACTGTATTTAAGTCTCCAGAGGCTCGGAGCAAGAGGATGAAGTGACAGCTATTGCTGACAAAGCAGAGCTTTGTGTGGTGGGAGCACAGTGAGTCTGTGGGCTGTAAGCAGTGATGGTCAGAGGGATGGCAAAGGTTTATTGCTGCCACCCAACACCCAGAAAGGGCCAGGCTTTATCTAGAAGCCTGTCCTGGTGACAGTCCCCACTGCAAGTTCTAGCTTCAGGGGAGAAAGGCATGAATTACTTCACCCCACCAAAGTACTCACAGCTGCTGGCACCATGATGGTGCCATCCATGCATTCTCTAACCTAGCCTGGGCTCAGGACATATTCTCCAAAATTGTCCTGTGGATTATGGGCAGGCACACAGCACAGAAAGCGCTCATCGGGCCAATCCTCTCAGCAAAGTAGAGGTATCGATCTGCTTTCCTAACAGCTTCTGAAAGGTTTGGCCCTACTTGTCTGCACAGCTCTGTCTCTACCACGACTCCATTTCACCAATGGTTCACCAGAACTGCACCCCCCATTGCTCTCCCAGACATTTCAGAAGATCTCAGGGGAAAAAAACCACAGAGTGGTAAGCGAACATACTTGTTGAGAAGACAAGGCAAAGGAAATCATGTATGGACACTCTCCCTCTCACTTGCAGATTGCTTTCATGTGAAAACACGAGCAAACTTATTCCGTGCCTGCAGTTTCAGCTACAACTATGTCACCACCAATTCTAAGTGTGCTAATGTCTATAACATTTTCTGTTGATCTCTTTTCCTCCCACTTTAAATATTTTTCATGTCATCAAGGGTTTTTGTAAACCACGCTGTTCTGGAAGCTGGGTTTCTTACATACATTTGCCACCTGCCTGTGAGTGGAATGCTAATTTTTGATAAGTATTTACTGACGTGCCGTACCTTAGCATGGGGAAAGAGGAGCCCTGCTTGCCCTTGCTCTGACCTTTTGACCGTGGCACCAGGCCAGAGATCCATCTCTGAGTAGCTTCATTCATGGCCGACTGTTTAATCAGGCAAAGTGGCACAGTTTAAACAAACTTCCCTTGAATGTGCTCACTGAATGAATAGTAATGACCATAACACTTTATGCTAATATTGTGTCTTTCACCCAATGCCATGACAATGCTTCACAAGGGGGGACAAATTTATTTATCTTTATTTTTATGAAGACAAGTGTGGAAAAAGTGAAGTATGATAAGGTGAAACACTTCTGCAGAAGACATTGGCAGAGACAATGGAGCAGAACCCAACGGGAAACACTGCCAGTCTCTGGCTCTAACCACTACATGTTACTCCCCAAGCTGATGAAAAAATGGATGCTCCCAGACCTAACCTCAAAGCGTGCTGCTCTCTTAGAGAATCTCAACGCTGCCACTGTCCTCCTACTGAAATAAAGAGTACAAACAGTACTGTGGCTGTGTCTGTTAGCCTAATCAAAGACCATGAGGTCCTTAATTAGGACAAGTGAAAGGCTGACTGACCTTTAGTCCTCCCTAGCATCCCACAGGAAAGACCTTCCCACTAAGAAGCTGCTTTGTGCTCCCCAAAAGCCACCTAAGAACCTGCCTGCTCCCAGGACTAAGCTCCTGTTCCATCTGGCAGTCGGTGGCTCAGAGCGGTGAGGAATGACAGGTATCCCTGTGTTTTAGTCACGCTTCTCTGCTTTCTCTGGATTTGGTTCAGCAGCACACGGAGACTTGCCTTTGACACGTTGAGCAGCCACGTCGTGGGTTTCTGTGAGCTGAGCCAAGGCAAGCAGTCTGGTGCTTTTCAGTGAAGGAAGGAATGGGAAGAAGTTGATGAGGAATATGCAGAGAAGAGGGCAAAAACAAAATAAAGAGGGAGTTCTGAACACAGAGGGAAGGTAAAACTGGGATTAAAAGGAAGGAGAACTACAGACACAAAAAGAAACTGAACACAGATGGCCACATCTGCACTAGGCACATCACAGATCTCAGGCTGGGCTTTGCCAAGCCATCAGAATGAAGATGCAATTAAAATGAAAGGCAGAAGACTGCTGCCTTCAGCGGAACACTGCTCCCTCCCTATGAGATCACTCAACACGTGCCTGATGCCGTCACTGACCCTGCATTGTCCCAACAAAGTCATTCTCCATGACACCCTGCAGAGGAACAGTCATTTGTAACAGGCTGGGGGGTGGAAGGAAAATGATGAGGCAGGGGAAATATCGGGCCTCGCAGTGGGCGGCATGAGTAACAACCAGACAACCCAAAGCATCGACCTCAAAGAGCTGTGCACAGGGGACACTGGGCCTGCAATTCTTGCTAGGTTTACGGAAAGGAATGTAAGCTTAATTTGTGGCAGTGGGAAGCCGCTAGGGATTTAGGGAAATTAGTAAAAGGAGGTGTTGCTGCGCTACTTTATAGGAACTTGACATGATGTTCAAATGCTGTCTGTTGGGAGCCTGGATTACTTTATTATTATTTTTAATAACTCCAGAGGGCTTTCTTTTGCAAAGGAACTCAAGCTGAGATGGTGGGTTTGTATGTTCACTATTCATTTGGAGGGAGAATTGTTTGATGGATGCTGAAGTTTATGTTTCTTTTGCAATGAGAATTGCTGGAATGTTTTGTGGCCCAGATCTGTGTTCTCATTTTCACCACGCAGTTATGTAAGACTCTGAAATAATAAAATAATGCTGGCTTTTTAAAGGAAAGAAATGGTTGCATGTGCCCTCAGTGTGATGGCCTGCATGTGGTATTCAGTGAACAGCAGAAGTCTGATCTGTAGGGTCCATTCTGATGGGTCTCTGACATCCATCAAGATTCTTTGTTCTACCACTGGGAAATGAGAAGGAATCTGTGCTTCAGAAGCACAAAGGATTACTGGATTTGTGTGTGTGCTCTAGACTGTATAGATGTGAATTAACATCAAAGTATAGATCTCTCATTGCTCTGATGTGTGTATTTTGGGGGAAGAGAAATGGGACATTTCCAGCACTGAGAGGATCTGGTAATTTCTGCTGTTCACCTGATTTCCCCTGTGTACATTCATTCCCTTTTTTGAATCCAAACGTATTTTATTTTATGGAGGAATGGACATAAGGTCATTTAAGCTGAAATGAAATATTAGTTTGTCATCTAGTCCAAAGCACTTCATCATGCACAGCACAACTGATTTCAATGTCTCCCGATATTCCCTGACATGCAGGTGTCTAGCCAATCTCTGATCTCCTGTTATGCTGATTCCATAACTCCCCTAGGCATCTTGATCCACGGCTAAAGTACTCTACATAAAGGTTTACCTTATGTTTAAATTACCTTGCTACAGCCTAAGCTGATATACTTCTTTGACTAACAAATATAATTGATGCTTCATTTGCTTCTCTCGGTAGTAATAGAAGGTTGCATAAAATGTTTCCCAATATAGTGTTGTAGCATGATGGGCTAACTAGGTATTAAAATGAAGAGCAATAGACAATTTAAGATAAGAGATTAATATAAATGTACTGCAAAGACTGGGAAATCAAGCAACAGAGAATCAGGAATTCTAAAGGAACTAAATTCTGTTTCTGCCCTTCTTTGAATGCAAATTCAGAGTGACTCCATTAATTACAAAGAGATTTGGGATGAAGATGTGCCAGGCTGAGAATCTGAATTAGAGTCCCAACTGTTGTACAAAAATACAGAGATGATTTTGTTTCACGAAGCTTTGTCCCTTCAGCGAGCTTCCACTGACTGTAGTTGGTCTGTTACTCAGTTAAGCTAAATGAGTGTAAGTACATCCATGTAACAGAGACATACCAATCTACAGTAGGGATTGGGGAATTATTTTTGTTAAGTCTGTGTAGTTTCTCTGTGTAGAATGACACTTTGTGTAAATGAGGACCAGTGGCTCAGAGTACATGGGAGGAAGATCTCCCAGGGTTCTCACATGCAGTATCCACCAAATACATTCCCAGGGAAAGCAGATTTGTTGCTGCGTTCCCATACACAAGAAGCAAGAATCAGCTCAAAGCTGATCAAAGCAAGAATAAGCTGCTGCTGCTCCAAGATCTTGGGAGGATACATCTAAAACCAAGGCATCTATAATAATAAGGGGTTCTGCTTTTATGTTGCTTCCAACCATGCTGTGAACATCCCCAACATCCTTTGCCAATGTGGCTGCGATGACATGCAACAGATAAGATTTCCTTTGCCCTTTTAGGAGAAAGTTTGAAAGCCCAGGGAGCTCTGCTGGAAGATAATGAGACACAGGCTGTCCATTTTCTCCAAAGGATCAAGATTAATGATAGGCAGATGATTAATTCAAACAACGATAAAAAATTCCACTGAATTGTTACAAGATTTTATAAATTGGCTTTTCCGCCTTTACAATCTAGAAAATCTGAAAAGATCCATTCTCATGAGCAATTAAGATCACAATCTGGTCCCCATCTTCAGGTTTCATCAGTTCCCATTCCAAATCTATTTGCACACAAATACTAGGAAGCCTGAAAGAGAAGCTGTTACATTGTAAATCAATCAGCTATCCTGTAAGACAGGAACTGAAGCCTCTGCTTTTATTAGTAGAAAGAACTGAGTCATTTGCCATGACTACATGCTTCTTGATATGATTTACTGCTTCTGCAGTTCGTTACAGAAAAAAACACAAACCAGTGCACAGTGCCTTCCTTAAATTTCACATCAACATATATTGAGAACTAGAGATGGACCAAATTGATTTTTGCATCTGAACATCCTTCCAAAGTTAGACCTGCCTTTATACTTTGCAGCACACATCTTCCCAAGCCACAAGAGAAATGTGAGAGACAGGTTGTGACACAGACCCGAAGCAAGGGACAATTTGTCTCAGAGATGTTGATTTCTTCCTTTCAGACAAATAGCTCTTTCTGGACTGTCTGCACAACAACTCTTTATTTTTGCTGTGAACGCTTAGAAGAGGGACATTACATTTGCCCAGAATATGGCTAATTTTATACAGAAATTCATGACAAATTAGAAGTAGTTTAGGTCTCTCTCTGGAATGACAGGGGAAAGAACTCATGAACAAATGGATTGCCATGAAGAAGACTGCTTCAGTCAGAGAGACCAACCATGATTTGGTGAATACAGTGGGACCACACAGAGATGTCATTTCAGAAAAGGTTGTACTTTGACTAGCAAGTAAGTAATGCTTAGATTATTGTCCTATTAGTAGCTGTTGTCTTCATATTAATACAACAAGCACCACTAAATTTTCAGACAGCTTCTTATAATCATATTATGGAAAGTATTGCTTATAAATTATATAAAATGTGGCTTTAAGAGCATATTCTCAAAACACGTAACTGAATCAGTCCACTCATTCACACCTCCTGCTCCCACCTATCTATGGTATTTCTTGGGTGCTGATGACCTTGGCAGTTAAAAGCTATTTTCTATATACGTGAAACATAGGAAATGCATAAGAATGTTCAGGTTGTCTCATCATAACCTTATTTGCTAAAGACGTTACTTAATGCTATCTTCCAAGAATTTGTGCTTACAGGACTCAAGGTGAATCACTTGCCTGGAAATTGTCCTTCTCTTCTTAAAATGGGAATCTTGTTTTGGTGCACTCTTGTGCTGAGATAGTTTGGCTGGAACTGTGCAATTTAGATTTGAATGCAAACTTCAACTACATTATAAGCTGTTGAAATCCCAAGGTTTGTAGACAGCCAGGATGACTTGAGCTCAAATTTCCCTAAACTGATTATGTTTGGACACAGGGAGAGTAACAGACTTGTGTAATACAGCATGAGCTGTTGAAACAAATCTGGATCAAGCATGCCCCACTGGGCCTGCTACAACTGTACCTAGAGGAAGTGAGTAAGAGAAAACAATTTCCCTGACACGATGCTTGTTCCCGTGCCCCCCGTTTGGACTGTTTTTGCTGAGCTTTGCAGAGCAGAACAGATCGGTAGCTGCCTCGGAGCAGTAGGTGTGAATTCTCTGAACTGATTCACGCACTCCCCATCACAGAGGCAGACACTGGGGAGTGGGCAGGCCAGGGGAGGAGAAGGAGAAGGCAATCTCCAGCACTCTACCTGCTCCTCAGCCATCCCAGAGGCCCAGTGAGATCACCAAGTGCTAAAAATCTGCTCCATTCCTTTGGGAGCCCAAGCTGAGCCTCCCCTGCTTAAGGAACAGGAAAGCTTGGGTATCTTTGCTGCCTCAAATGAAAGCTTACTGATGTTGATGATCTGTTCTGTGGCTATTGTTTGAGCCTTCTTTCCATCAAATAATTTTCTCGTCATAATCTAATGACCTTATTCAGCCTAACAGAGTGGTACTGAAATTCATTTCCCATAGAATCTCACACCTAAACAGTATTGTTACAGGTCTCTGTGGACTTCACTGAAATAATTTTTCCATGTAAATTGACATTGTTGCTTCTCCCTGCAGACTTGCATTGAAACCGTTTTCCTGTTATGTCTCACATATTATAGTGCTGTTGGTCTCCACAGACCAACTCTCTTTGGAATAGCTTTCCATGAAATTTCACATTTTAAATGCCATAATCAATAACCTTAGACTAGCACAAAGTTGTTCCCCCCTAAAATTTCACATTCAAACAGCATCACCTCAGTTCCCTCCAGACTTGCATTACAATCCATTTCCCATTCTAATGACATTGTAAAGGAGACATTTTAGTTGTTGGTGTTACATTAATGTTGCAGGCAATTCACACTTCCATGACTAGAAATTGCCATTCAGAAGCTTGTGCCATTTATGAGTGCCAGTCCAAACGGACAAAATACTGACCCTTACAAAACAACATTCATAATGATATGGGACGTAGCTTACACAGTAGAGCTGCAACAACTTCACCAATAGCATAGTAATGTCAGGCTGTTAACTCCAAATGATCTCATTTTTATCATGCTAGAATTTGCCCTCTTTTTTATGTTGTTGTTCTTTCAGCTTACTGAAATCCTTTCCCTCACTATGAAGTCTTTGATCCCTCATTCTCCTCTCTCCTGTGCTGTAGACAACTGGTACTTTCTCCCTTTCTTCCACTACTGTTTTCCATTTCTCTACTGGAATGTAATTTTAAAGACACTTGCTGATGGCCTTCTCATTTGCCTCTTTGGCCTCTTGTCTTTCAAAAGGAAAGCTCAAATTAACAGCCTATGCTACAGTACAATCAGTTCCCACCTGCCAAAACTAATGACATGGGTTAAAAATCAGAAACCCTCAGATTTGCTTGTATGCTTTGTGTTTGTTTCTTCCCCCCCTTGAATCTGCTGTTATCTGAACCATTGAGGAGATTTAATTCCTAGATTTTTCCCTGCAAACTAGGGCCTAGAAACTTCTATTTTTATGCAAGTCATATGGAAGCCAAAAATCACATTACTTGAGGGGCTGCAGCTTTAAGAACAACATTAAATATCTTGAAAAGTGCAGCCTGAGGACACCATGAGAAGTGACTATGCAGGGACCATAACTGGCATGGTTAGAAAGTTTCCACCTGTTTCATACCCAGAGAGCACATGAAGTATTGGGCTGGCTCCAGTATTGCTACCTCTTCTCTACAATTCCATGAAACCCTGGACTTAATCCTGTCCTAGTAAAGAAGCCTCAGATCCTGGAGAGCAGGAAGCAGCAGAATGGGCTTGTTGAAGGCTCGAAATCTGAAATACATGTCAGAGGGGTGACAAGTCTGATCAAACGTAATCTTCTTCCTTAGAATCAACAGATTTCTGTCTAGGTGAACAAGACACCTTGGCTGCATCATCTGACATGTATTTCAGTAAGTTACCATGCCCTTAAGGCTAATGTCCCTTAGAGTACATTCGGACAGAAAAATTTCCTGTTGACACAGCTGTACAGCTACTACTACAGGTTGTCCTGTATCAAGCATACATCTTGTAAGCACTGAAACTGTGCAACTATTTCACACAGGGTTTCAGTCAGCCTGTTATCGCGTAAATTTCTAAGGGTGATTTTTGGGTCCGTACTCAAACTCTTCTGGATTTGAACGAGATGCCATCAAATCTATGGCACTGAAAGTATAGGTGCAAGTCCCTCAACTGATAGCAGGTAGTTGTTTGCTGGCAAGCGATTCCAGAGGGCAATGATACGCTTTGCCAATGTGCTTCATTTTCAGCCAGAGGTCCTGATCAGGGTCAGGGTCTTACTGTACCTGGCACTCTACAAACAGGGAGTAAAGCAAAGCCTTTGCCTCAAAGAGCCTACTCTTCGTAAGAGTTCAAAAACAAGCTGCAAATCCAAGGCTAGGGGGTAAGAGGAGAAGGAAAACACCAATGACTAGAAAGCTCCGCCTGCTCAGTGCTCTGTGTGCTCACAAAGAATGGGGCAAACATAAATTCAAGCCCTTGCTCTGAGTCAGGCCTAGGACTTGATCATCCAAGTTAAATATCTCAACTGTTATTTTTTCCATCAGTTTCTGACCCAGTCTTTCTATTTGGGAATTTCTATTTTGTATAAATAATTCAATACAAATTCGGCCAAAACTAGTGAGAGCATGTGCATACACATGAGACCACTGATTTACAGCCTGGCAGCAAAAAGCCAAGCTGAAGTCCCTCACGCTCATTAGACAGAGTTGGATTTGAATCCTAGCTCAGTCCTGTTGCAGGTTAGTTCTGTAGCACTTTTGCTACCAGCTAAGGGGAGGTAGGGCTGACTTCCACATCTGCTCCAGCTGATTCTGGACAAATCAGCATTTTTGGAAGAAAAGAGTCTCGTCAGGAAGCTCGTGACAAGTTCCTTAATGATAAGCCTGCATAGCTGGACAGGTTAGCTACTGTCCAGCTTAATGGCTCTGAGTAATGTCATCTTATCTTCAAATGCTGCTCAACTTAGCATCATTAGTTGGTTGATTTCTCTCAGGCATCACAGCAAGAGGACAGCTTGGGCTTGGATTTAGACAAATTAAGCCAGGTCTTATTTTTAGAAGCAAGGTAATTAGCATTATACCTCTGGTGGGGGAAACACTGTTGCACTCATTCAAAGACATGAGTCAAAGTTTTCCAAATCCAACAGATGTGCCTTAGGTAACCTTTTGTTTCATCCTGACCTATGCATCGTATGCATCAGTTGGACCCTTTGATTTGCCCTCTCTTCCTTCAGTCATTCAATTTGTCTCTTGGCACAAAATGCACCTTAGGCAGTTCTCAAATATCACAGCGCTCCGGCGGAGCTCTTCAAGATGTACACGTGAATACCTAGTCCCCTTCATTAAGATCACAGTTCAGTTAATGACCTCCCCAAAAACTCATACCGATCACATACTTAATAGGGAGAAAATCTTAAAGATTATATTATGCAGATGAACATACTAGCTAACAGTATCTGAAATTACTCTATGAGAAGCCCTAGGGAGTTTGAATTAACGGGAGAGCAGAGCATGTGAAAAAAACCCTCTCAATGTCACTTTGTGCAGAGCATTCAAAAACCACACACAAACTGCATATAAACTTGGCAAGTGCTTCAAGGGGCACAATCACCATAAATCTGGGATAACACTCTAGTCTATTCAAAATGATTTTTTAAAGTACTGTTCTGTTGATGATGTCTTTGTTTTATTTCATCCGGCTTAGACCATTCTAGACTGGCTATGTTTTTCTTTTGTTTACAGAAAACGTCTCAAAGCCATAAGTCTCTGAAAGTCATCAGGATTGTTATTTCTGTGGAGATGCAGCTCAAATGTGGATAGGCTGAGTATACAAGTGTAACCTGCAAATGATGCACATGTATCCCTTAGTAGCTACAGGATTCAGTTCTCACACTTGCACTCCCTGGAAAACTCTTCATTTTAGACCCTGTTCCTCACTTATTAAAATGGGTTACAGATTGGCCATATTGCTATCTTCCCTTTTCTCCCAAAAAGGTGTGTACTTTTTTTGTTCTTGAAATAAGACAAACAAAACCCCCAAAGCCATCCAGAGCAGATTTAAAAAAAAAAAAAAAAAAAAAAAAAGTCTTAGCTATGGAAGCTAAATACCACACCCAAACCCTTCCCAGCAGCATGTTTGCACGTGACATTACACTGTGGATACAGTTTAGGATAAAAACAGGCATGGACAGAACATGACACAATACTGCACAGCATCAGTGTCCAACTCTGAATTCTGCAGTTGGTGGCTTTGGGAAGATATTAGAAAGCATCAGAGTGACAAGCAATATGTGGGGAATGAATCACTATTTCCAGGTTATTTACGGCCATGTAGAAAATTAAACATTAAAAGTATCACACGGGTTGCACTCAAGAATCAGCTTAGAAGAAGAAAGATGCTGTTTGTCTGTCTTTAAAATAAGAGTATGCACACCTTGCATTGCCCCTAAATGTACTTAACTGTAGCATCTGTTACACCTACCACTCAAGAGCTGAGTCTATCAGCCACAGAGGAAGAACATTAGGTGCTTTCTCTTCTTCCTTATTAAGAGTTTATAAACAACTTTCCAATCTTTAACAACAAGAATATTACCTTTTGGAAAATACAGAAATGAATGAGCAAAGAGACTTATTAATTGCCCAAGTCCTTCCCCTGCTTGTGGATGAATGGTTTAGTTTAGATACTAGCAATTTTTTCTGATATCTAACACATATAAAAATTGGATCGCAAATGGGGTCCTACCCACCAGCAGCTCACTGACAGCTGCAATGTTGTATCTTATGCCAATCAAATGGAGCAATGCAGGAGATGTAATATATATTTAACACTTGGATGCTTCAGAACACAGTCAAGTAAAGAAGATAAAATAAGAGGGCAGAGGTATCTTACAAATAGATGAATATGGCTACAGAATATATCCAGTAAAAGCATATACTATCTCCCCCACCTAAAGAGGAAAAAACATTAGCACAGCTTACACAGTGCTGCAGTAGGATTACAAGTATCTTAAGGGAGCTGGTACTGTCCCTGCAGGAGCCTGTGTACTGAGGCAATAGAAGAAACAGCGTGATGAAAATGAGGGATATATTTGGAGACATCAGAGAGCAATTTGAACAGATACTTGGTGAAGCAAATGATTCCCAGGACTGATTGCCCCTCATTGGGAGTGCTACCATTGTACTCTGTGAGAATAGAATTGGCCCTGAATGCTTTGCACCAATGAAAAGGAGATGTAATCTCCTCTAGCACAAAACGCAGCGTTCGGACTTTTTTATTGACAAACTGTCAGCCAGCACAGTCAAATGGAAAAGGCATTAAACGAAGGGTCAGGAACCTCTCCATCTTACCCACCTTTATGAAGTGGCTGAAGATCAGTGAGTGAAAAGCGGTCATTCCAGGTATGAACTATGTGGGATAAGAGGAATCTTCTTTTGAACAGGAACATGACTACATGTCGGAAGTGCCATGTTTTAAACACTTTTACAGAGGGACATTCTTGGTTCTTATTTAACCTATGAAGTACTGAAAATTACACTGATTTTGTTTTTAACTCATATTTCCCTAGAATTAAATCATTATCATTGTTATCATGTAATGAAAAGAAGCTGCATCCAATGCTTTGAGACAGTATACTTACAATGCAGGAGTCATGGAAAAAATGTCAGGGAAGTACAAGTCAGGGACAAAGATTGTGTTTTAAGTCAATATTTTGTCAAGATCACATGAAATTGGTAGGTAGAGACAACAAAGCCACCATTCCTAGAGTTTAAAGCAGTTTAAAGCAATATTTACATGAAATATTTCTGCCAACTGCTGGCAAACAGTGTTGAAAACAGACAGTAATTTAGGAGAATACTCCACTTGGTGCCTGAAATAATTCTCCTGCCCAAGGCCTCTGTTGTCCACTGCTACTATCTAAAAAAAAAAAAAGGCAAAAAAAAAGAGCAGCTATTCACAGGGTAAACCAGGAGGCATTCTACTCTATTCTTTGGTTAGTCATTGTTATTGAAATCTTACATCAACCATAAATTGAGCTGGAAAGAAGGGTTTTTTCCCCTCTAAAGATTAATCTAAGTCACAAAATTAGTTCCTAGATTCATATCCATACCTAAAATTTCCGCAAATTTTGAGCTGGTCAGATAAAAGTTTGTTTGATTCCAAATATGTGCTGAAGGTAGTCCTAAGTTTCAGATCTGAGTTCGAAAAGGAGTATGAATTTTCCTTAAATCTGAAGAAAAGGTTTACTTGAATCTACAGTTACTTATAACTACCTTGAGGTAAAAACCTACAGTATCTGTTTTCAGAAAAAGAAAAAGAAGTGTCCTGGTAACTTAAACCAAATCAATAGGTAGATTTTTTTAAACTATTGACAGAAGAAAGTATTACATGAAGGCATAAAACTAAGCTGATCACAATCAGCCTTATATAGACTAAAAGTTCCATGCCTACAGGGACTGTCATGGGGTTATGAAATTTTAAGGTGACAGATGAAAATCCACTGAAACAGAGGCATATTTAGGAACCATTAGAAAGTGGTATGGACATTTGTTCAGGCTGTTATTGGTAATTTGTTAGTTCTGTTTTGAGGAGAGTATCTTCTAGGAAAATGCAGCCATCCCTTCATCAGAACTTTAAGCCGTTTTCTTAGGCAAATCCAGATCAAAGAGACAAGGTGTTGAAAACTAGAGTTCCTGGGTACCAACAGAGCTGTTAATGCTGCAAGCCTCATGTGGCCTGCAGAACTGATTCCTGGGCAAATCAGATTGACTGAAGGGGACACCAGTCCATCAAAGTAATAAACCAGGTAGAAAAAACCAGTAGATTTCTAGGTCTTAGATTGTTGCCACCCTTTTTCCTAATTTACCACTTTGTTCTACTGTATTGTGTCTGTTTTGTCTTTCTTTAGCCTCATCAACTGACTTTTCCCACATATTTGCTATATTCAGTGCTGGAAGCTGACGGGATATAAGCACTCTAGCATGTTGCCACAAGATGGAGAAATGAAATTAAGTTAAAGATCTGATGAAGTGCCAAGATACGTGGTCTGCATCACACCTATGAAGGCAGGCAGAGTTTCTCTCCTAAGTTGTTTCTTACCAGTTTTCATTTCTTTTTTTCCTAAAAATAAGATTAAAAATCAAATGCTGGACAAACATCTTTTAATTCACTCTGCAAATTGACTGTGCATCTTTTGGACTCTGACTAGATCCTTTTGCTCTTAGCATCTGCAAAGATTCCGCAGGCCAAACGAGGTTCTCAAAGACAGTCATCCAATTCCAATGCCTTGAAAATAAACCCCATTGATACCTCGGTGGAATCAATCATAACTTAATAAGCAGCATCCTAAAGGAGAAATTCTGTCCAATTCCCTGTATGCTGCTTTGGCTTTTGAAGAAAGAACAAGGCAGAAGGCAGAAAAATGTGTTTGCTTTTACGGAGCCTGTAACTCTGACTGTGCCCAGAAATCAGTCGAGTGCGAAGATCCCATTCTGACATACCCCCTTTACAAGACATAGCTGCATTTTAACTGAATACAGATCCTGACTCTAATTTTGGTTTCCTTGCAGTTGGTCTGTGCATTATATCTGAAAACCAATCTCAGAACTCATCATCGCTTACACATATACACACACACCCTCAAAACTGAGATAGGCTCAGCTTTCAATAACCTTTACCCACAGATACACTGTGTTCATTTTCACTGCTAATATTCTCACCATCAGATTAGTGTTACTTAAGACTGGAGAGTGACATTTTCTGTTTCTCTAGAAAACACTGCACAGGTAACAGCAGTGCCGGTTACCTCATCTTCCTACCATATCTGCTGATTTTGATCTTGATTGGATTGCTCTAATTGACTAATATTCCTATTATCTTAGGAAAACGCTTTAACTGTGGCATCTATTCCATGCATTTTACTACAGTCACTGTTGCCAGCAATACAATACACACAAACAGTGCCTTTACAGGTGCACAAAAAGTTCAGACTAGTCATGAATTACAACTGTGAATGGGAATTAAGTAGAACATTCCTTTCTAAGTACTTAGAGGTTGGCAATCGAGGCTTCATTTAGTAACAAAGGTATTAAGCCTGAAGGATTTGGCACTAAAATGGAACTTCTCTCTGGGGCAGAGATGATTTTACTGAAACATTTGATAATTGTACTTATTATAAGCAAGGGCTGGTAGCATCAATTATTACAAAGGTTGCTTGACACTTCCCATTCATTATAAAATCCTCTTTTCAATTGCTGAAAACTTCGCCAACCTTTAGCTATCCAGTCTGAAATTTTCCATGCTGAGTGTCTCTCTTAGGCTGATTTATTTATTTAAAGGGAAATTTTAGCCAAAACAGCCTGCCTTTTCCAAGAATGAAACTGAAGAAAAATACATCGTTCTGGCCATGTTTAAAAAAAAAAATCTGGAAATCTCTATACTTCAGAAAAGATCCTGAAGGAGGAGAGTTTTTATCATTCAAGTGTCTTGTGCTGTTCCTATAAAATTCAGAAACTGTGCTTCAAAGACTTTAATCAATATTTCTTGAAGGGGAAAATATCTGCAATACTAGATAAAAGTTTGTAAAAAAAAATATATATCCATTTTCACCACAGACCTCCGTTTCCCAGCAGCACCTACATGGGAAAGGTGTGCACGTGTGTGCCTAGCCCACTAATACCTCTAAACTGAGCATGCAGCATTCAGGACCATGTTGTTGGAGCTGTTTTTTTTTTTTTTTCTGCATACTCTCTTTCCCACCTGTTTGAGATACATGCCAGCACAAAAAGGCAGGGGAAGGTCCACAACTCCCATATGCTTTTAATGACCACCTTGCTGCCAAGCCAGTAGCACTGATGGTGAAACTGTCTTGACACAGAAGGTAAAAAATACAAGATTAGTAAGAAGGGAAAGAAACTGGCTGAAACACTTGGTGAGGCAAGGACTAGAGGATGGGCAAAAACTGAGCGCGGGGCTGTTTAGGATGAAAGAACTGGGGGTGGAGGGAGGGGGAAGAAGATGAAACAGCTATTAGGACCGGGAGCCTAGAAATGCACTGAGTGGGGCTTAAAAGCAGCTAGCAGAGATGGAAACATAGGTCATTTACACTGAGTAACTTCAACCTAGTGAGGATGGTGTCCTTCGGGTCCCTCTACGGTCAATGGGGAAAGCAGTTGCCCCACTGGATTGCTGGTAATGGTGACCAAACTAAGCTCCTAATTTGAATTGCCTTCTGGAGAAACCTTTCTCACCAGGGAAATGAGCCTCCAGAGGGTAAAGTTAGACCCTGTGAAAGAGAAGCTGTGACAAAAGCAAAGGCAAGAGATGATTCATTGCCAGGGTTCAGCTGAAGAAAGGGGTTTGGGAATTCATCTGGGAGTAGGGGAACTGAGTCTCATCTCCCTCTGCTTATCAGTCCAGGTCTCTCCTAAAGATGTACGAATGCTGTTCCTGAGAACTAGACTCCACCCCACCCTCCACGACAGTGTTTGTATGTGTTGCTAAGCAAATCAATCCACATTTTTACAGCTTGTCAGTCATCCTCTTAGGCATCCAACAGGAGACCCTAGAGTCTGACCTGCGAAACTGCTGAGCATTCACAGCTAGAACTGAAATTGGTAGGAACTATGCTTTGAATATATAAAATATTCTGCAGTTCCCTGAACTCAGAAAAAAAATAATCAAGTCCCAGACAACCAAAACCTTTGGCAATGTTTTCTCTTCATCTTCATATCTCTGTTTGCCATCTGACCAAGTAGGGGTGCAGTATCCCCTCACTTCATTGAGGCGTTGTGAAAATAGATTATTTCATGTCTTGAAGCACCCAGATACAATAACGATGACTGCTGAAGGAAAGCTCCCAAGGAAATTAATAATTCTGTATTCAGAACAGGCTTTGAATAGTGTGCAGTAAATAAGCCATGGGGTACACACTGAACAATGAAGATAAAAGAAAATATTAAATAGCTGCTCATTAAGTGAGCAATATCCATCCTGAACTTTAAACAGAGCAGAGATTTAATAGCATGTGAGCCTGTGATTAAAGACAATACGATAATGCATATGGCACAAAGGCTATAGTGAATTTGTAGCAACAACTTAAATTCTTGCAATTCCCAAGTTTTGAGTGTTTGGCTTGGCCACTTTGTAAGAATGCCAAATTCTCTTAATTTAGCTCCACACAAAAAGGGACATAGATTAATAAAGATTAGAGAGGGGGATGGGTTCCAGAACTGGCTCAACACAAAGTCCAAGGGTGTCTGGATTCAGTTCATATTAGAGAAGAAAGCTGACCACAGCTTTTTGTCTGGATCCAGATGTCCTCAAATTTCAAGGCTAATCAAGACTTGGTTCTGCTTTGGCACCCTCTCTACTGTGATTTGTTTTCCCTAAGTTGGGAGAATGTTTCTATGGACCTCTTCATTATCTTGACCTTCATAAACATTGCAATACTAATCCTGTCATTAAATTCTACTTATTCTTGGTAAGTATAGAGGGTCTTGTTTAGCAACATCATTAAAAAAGTGTGAGGTATGTATAAGTCTTCCTAAGCAACTTGGGTAATACAGGACAGAACATGTATTTTTCACTGTGAGACTATAGTCAAAGGATAGGACAGAAGAGATACTACATCAGGAGTAGAGGGCATCCTAACAGGGTCAGGATGGAGCAGGAATGGATGCAGCCCTGTTGGAACAGAAAATCTCTGAAGCCTTGCAGGCATTCTCATGTCACACCTCCTAGCGCTTTCCAGCCACACCAAAACAGTGGACAAGAGGAAACCCAACAAAAAGCAATGGGAATGGCCGTGCCACAGAGAAAGGTATAGGAGTATCATAAGAAAAGTGTATTCTGAGCCTTGTCTTGACCAACACATCAAGAAGCTAGGTGGCATAAACTGCCACCCAACTGCCCCCAGGGAATATGGGAAAAGCAGAAACTCAAAGAGGTGGGAAATCGGAGGGTGCAGGTAGAAGGTCCCATTTCCAAGGCAGACAAATCATACAGCTGCACCTGCTATTACAGCCTGCAGCATCACCTTGACATTTGCTTCAGCTGTACCATGTGAAGCCATAGACAATCAAGAGACCATGTGCCATTTCACATAACAAAGCACTTATATTTATGTTGTCCTCCAGGCTGTATGCTTTTAAACTTCCAGGTACACAAACAACAAACATGCATGCAGGTCGCTGTGCCATGGGAGTTATCACAGTAGTAAGAAAGTTCAGACACAGAATCACACCATTCCACACATGTGTCCCTGAAGGACTGCTTTTACAAAGTCTTTACTCTTAAAAATTTAAACAAAATGTAAAGCAACTGTAAAATTTTCTTTTATACAGTAATTTATCCCAAATGTCTTGAAAAGAGTCTGGCAACGAGAAAGATCAACTGCAACATTTTCCACACTGCATAATAAAGAACTTTGTTTTATGATGGCTGAAAGCATTTGCTTTTATCCAGTATGAACTTGTCAACTGTCAGGAAATTATATGGATGTTTGTTCTTATGTCCCGAGATAGAGGTTAGAAGCTCCTGATCCACTTGTCTTGTTTTATTCACTATGACATAAAAACTTCACTATCTGTCTAGAAATGATAGAAACAGCATGTCTGAGGAAAAGAGTATTGACATAACTGGGAAAAAAGCAAAATCAATTCTAATCTATTTTTCTCCCCACTGGATTGGCAGCCAGAAACTTCAATATTCTAATCCTGGCCACTGAATCCTATTTCCCATATGAGAACATGGGCAATACTCCTTTCTAATACCTGGGATGCCATATCTGCTTAAGACCTAATTCCTGCTCCCAGGAGGAAAATTTCTGTGCTTTCAAAACTACAGACAACTCATGCTAGTCTTTGAGCCACCTGTAAGCAATAATTGTGTTATATATGTGCACAGGAATGTAAAGAACTTGGCTGACACAGCCATGCACCCTGAACTGCTACTGTAGGTATCACAGCAAAGTTGAAACTCCATCCTCTTCATATAGACATTTCCATTGACGTGGGAATCCTGAATCCTGTCTGTAATCCCAGATCAACCAGCTGACACATTTGCAGCACTTCTCAGAGTGTCTTTTCATTCTCAGCATCTCCCTATGCAGTTATACAGCAAATCCATCAGCCAAAGCACCTATTTACAGGAGTCCTGCATTTGCTCCCAACGTCACGAGCAAAGCACCCAGGGCTGCAGGGGGATCGGGCACAGGCCTTCTCTAGCTAACTTGGTCCAACACCGTCATCTAGTGGAGGCCAGCCCGGGGAGCAGGGAACCAGCTGTGCTCTTACAATGCCATAGAGCTCCAGTGCCAAGTACCTGGTATGAGGGGTGAAAAGTAGCCACCCACCTCTAACTAAATATCAACTTGCTGCTTCTCACTTATAAACTGTCGAGAATATCAAACAGGAATTCCGTGCTGTTCATTTTTTTTTTAATTCTCATCCTCCCCATAAACACATTTTGAAAAGGGTACTAGAAAAACACTTTTACTTCTGCCTTATCTGGAAGGTTCTTCAGAGCAACTGCTAGAGGTCTGTGATTCAACATGTTTAAGCACAAATACTTTCCAGTGCTGGGATGTTACTACATTATGAATAGGCAGTTACCAAACTTTGCTGGGCAGAAGCGTCCTGTTCAGACAAAATGCTGCAGAAATAAAACTTGATTTTGTATAGAGATGTTCAATGTGAGACCCTTAGAACATGTTGAAAGTCTTAAGTAGGTCTGTCTTCTCCCCAGATGGCAAAGAGGAATATTAGCACCCACTTACAGGTGGTGAAATCATGTTGCTAGGATCCCAGTCCAGGTTCTTTAGAAGATTTGTTGTTTAACAACACATCCAAGTGCGTCTCTTTAGCCTTCTGATTTGAGTAGCCCACTTGAAAAATTTCATAACACACCTTCAGATTGCTCACTTCCCACAAACCAGTTGAACATAATGAAGAAGCTGGTGCTGGCTATGTTTGACAGGTTTGTGTGCAGGTGTTCTGTGGGGGCAAACTGAAATACAGAAGCAACGCACATCAGAGCCTAGCAATGGCTAACCAATTTGCTGAAAAAGTGGTACTATTAGCAGAATGGCTCCAGCTCCTTCCTTCTGTGTAGCTATAGTGAACAGAGCCATATCTAGGTTTGTACTAACCTGCAAACCTCATTATCTACACATCGTGACTACTGGTAAAATTAACCGCCCAGGATTGTCTCAATGAAAGAAAAAACTTCATTATCATACCCTTTATCTGAGTTACAAAGTTACTTTTTCTCTAAATACATCATTTAGTTTTCAAATGCCAGTTTTATTACACTGATTCCTCAAGCCAATTTAAAGCAGAGAATATCTCAGAAGGAACATCACAAAAATACAGCTTGCTCTCAGAATTAAGGTCTCTCCTGTAAGCTTTACATAGCTTGTTTTAACAATGGAAGCTCAAGAGGATTTTATGTTCTTCCCTCCCCTGCTTTTACCCCAGGGAAGGCAGCATTGCTAATAAAACCCACAAAGATCAACCCTAAAAATAAATATCTGCTGTTGGTCTAGACAGCTCTGTCTCTTGAAAGAATTTGATCTGGGTGGTAATTACACTTCACTTTCGATCCATATATGAATTCAGTACTGGCAAGATGTGTCAGACTTTTATCTTTCTATCCTCCCCTGATCCATCCATCAGCATTTACAAAGCATTCATCATAGCAAAAACAGTGCTGGAGATTGAAGTCCTTTGTTTATTCACACAGCAAACAGCACAGATAACACCAGCGGAAACTGCTGCTTTACATTATCGTGCTATCGTTCTTGCACGATGCCCAGAGAGAACAAGTTTAAGGGTGAGAAAGCATCCCTTTTATTCATCAGCTTATGTTATAAATTTGCCTACTAGATTCTTTTAAGGTCTCTCAGGGAAGGCAGAATGTACATACAAATATCTAATAAAAGATATCATCTCTCTCTGAATGCCTAGCTTCCATTCTATCCTTAGACCACCATGACTTCAACACGGCTATTACATTACTAATAAGAAGTAGACTGGGAGGTATCAATTTTACGAGAGAATACTTGTCTGATGATAACACCACCAAAATCCGGTGAACACTGTTTAAACACAAGACACAAAAAGCAAGTCCTTTTACCACTCATCTCCTCTGCTACTCTAGAGACTGTTTATAGATTTACCTCCTGGCCCTGAAGAATCAGCATAGCAGCTTGCTTGGTGAATAGATTTTTGTTCTTTCAACTGATGGCCTTTACAAAGTCCTGTCCTGAAGCTCCTGGTTCCTGGTGCAAAAATAGGCTAACAATGACTATTCCAGCATCAGAGACCAGAGAGATATTTTTATGATGACTGGATTTCCCATTTTGATCACAATGCTGTCCTGTCTAAGTTCGCTTTACTAGCTTCTAATTAGCCAGTTGCCAGAAGATAAGGATTTTTTTGGATACTTAAATCATTCTTGTTCTTTCCTCATTGTTTTTCTAGCTATTTCCACCACTACTATTGTAAAAACAATTGAAAATGGGGTAAACCAATCTAAGTCTAAATCATTCCTTTGCCTCTCCACAAAACTGGATTCTTCTCTTTCATGGTAAAGATTTTCATTAATTTCACTTCAAGGAAAGAATTTCAAGGGAGGAATAGTATTACTCATTTGCCTGCTGTTCTTGGCAGGCAGTGACACGTATGGAACAAAGCCACAGGTCTTGTTATTGCCTTCAAGTTAGAGAAAAAGAGAAAGAGAGAGAGAGAAACAAAGGCATTGCTGTTTCAGAGTTAAAGAGGAATGAGTAATAGATATTTTGTGGGTCACACTAACCTGTATGGACACTTCTGAGTTATTCTTTGAATCCTGAGGTCTTCAGGAGGTCACTTGTTTCTTAAGCATCCATTTACAGTAAACTTAGAAAACATATAGCTTTGAATAAAGTGAATCTCATTTCTCCTTCTACTCACTGTTGAAGGCTGGTTGCAATCATGTCAGGATCACTTGTCTAGTTTCAGGCTCTACTGTGAGGCTTTATACCGACATAAGGCATTACAGATAAAAAAAAAAGTCTAAAGTTGTCTCAAAAAGTGAAGAGAATGTTTTCAGTCTCCAGGAAAGCATATCTTTGGGAAAAAGCTGAACCTGAGAATGTCCACTGTTTTCAGTGGAGCTATGACAATTCATATCAGTAGTCCCTTAACTTGAATTTTCATTTCTATTTCGATGCTCCTTGCTCAACTCAAGACAAACTGAAAATGGAAACGCAATGTGTGTGTTAGCACAGCACCTAACACAATGGAATCCCAATCTCAATTTGGGTTTTCAAGTGGTACCAGAATTTGCACAAGAATAATTAACAAAAATTAGCATGTTTAGGGGCCTTCTGACTAGACCCGAATACCA
Source organism: Gymnogyps californianus (assembly GCF_018139145.2). Taxonomy (NCBI): domain Eukaryota; kingdom Metazoa; phylum Chordata; class Aves; order Accipitriformes; family Cathartidae; genus Gymnogyps; species Gymnogyps californianus. The sequence goes on from NC_059483.1 coordinate 11,901,388, forward strand.
TGGCTGTCTAGATCAGAGAATGTGACAGCCTACAGACTCTACCCAACCTATGGGATGAGTCTGTCCCACTCCCAAATGATTTTGCACCATAAGGTCTCTGGCTTACGATCAGAGGTGGATGTAGCTGTGGGAGCTGAAGCACGTATTGTTCCCATGTGTTTACACCATTTTTATGCCAGAGTTCACTGGTCTCACAACAAGGAGGACTGAATGGTATATGTAGTCCTGTTCAGTTACCATGCAATATAGCTTGTTTTATTCATGTAAACTAAAATTAGCTGCAGTCTTTGCTAATATGTTAGACTGGGAACTGTGATAGCTCAAGAAAAGAAAAGGAAGAAGACAGAGGGGAAGGCAGGGATATGTCTTCTGCTGATGACAGCCAAACCTGCCTGTGACTGTAAAGCTGATCCTTAATGTAATATTACATGGTTTAGAAGCCCTCCTAAAGTGCTATCATATTATTTGGCCAGAAACTTGACATTCTGTGTCTAGATAATCCTAATTCTGGTTCACAATTCCTTCACTTGTATCTTAAGTAAACCGCTTCATAGTCACACTTCAACTTTGCACATCAAAACTGCTTATTGCCAAAGCACTTAGGAGAGAGCTAGAAGGGAGCTGTGAAGGTAAGTTAGTTAGTCAGCATCTGTTTGCTGCTGAATCTGAGCAATCTCCAAGAGATCCATGACTGCAGTGAATCTCCAGTCGCTCTGAAGGTTTGTCATCGATTCAGGGGAGTCAGAATTTTACGTGTAGAATTGGTAGCAACTACAGACCAGCCCTTCTTGAGAATTCAGCCCTAGGCACCTGGGACAGGAGTTAGGGAGTTAAGGAGGAGTTGTGTGGCTGTGAATACAATACAAGGAGGATTAATAATGCTATGAGCCACACTATTACAGTCTGAAATCAGAAGTTTCCAAGAACCTGGAACATGTGAGAATGTAAGAACAATCACGCTGAGGCAGCTGACAGCTCCCTTTAGCCCACTGCATTGTTTTCAACAGTAAGGCAAAGAGTATAAGAAACAAGGTGTGTATATAGAGCAATTCTTCCCCAGGGACATCCTCCTACTGTCCAGCAATCAACAGTTCAGGACTGAGAGATCACACCAGAACTATTGTGTTTAACAGTCACAAATGGACCTACCCTCCATAAATTACCCTAGTTGCATCTTTAACCTACGTAGATGTCTGACCTCCACACCATCTCATGGCAGTAAGTTTTTAAAAGTAATTAGGAGTTGCATGAAAAAGTGCTTCCCTATTATTAGCTGTAAACACAAAATTGGTCAGTGCCATCCAGCTACTGGCCAGAGCAATGCTCATTCCTGCACTAAGTACTAGACTTCATTAACATCCTGGGTAATTATATGACACTTTAGACTGTTTAAATCTTAATGATTAAACACAACCTTGAAAGAAAAAAAACAAGCGTTTTCAAGAGCAGGCAATGTTGGGTATCATCCAAACTGCCTCCTCTAGCAATACTCCCTACCCACTGTCTAGACCAATGATATACAGATAGGAATCTGAATCCTGATCACTACACTGGAATCTTAGGCATGTAGATCATCACACATCGCTAGCCAGAATGACTTTCTCTGTGCTACATGCCACTGCTTTTAGAGCAATGGGACAGCATGCTACAAAAAGCTATATTAAAATCCTGTAACAGATGGAGGAAAAAAGCCTCCTTTGCCTTCTGCGCACATTCGCCTCAATCTCTCCCCACCAGAGCTGTTATGTCTCGAAGACATAAGCCAAAAGATGGCTGCACAAGCTGTGTTCACTTCTGTGGCTGCCTACAGCAACACAGTGGATAAACAACAGCCATTTCAGCTGAAGAATAAGAAAACCATCTAAGTGCATTGCTGATCGGTGGCATTTCCAGGGGAGCGCAAAGTGTCACAGGATGAAACAAAGAAAAGCAGAACCTTCTGCAAATAGAGATTTCAGCATCTGCATAGCTCGCAGGAGTATTTCACATTCAGCGTCTGTCTTTGAAGGTGAAACTTTCTATACTGGTCACTGAGGGAACAATTACATGCAAGTAAATTGGCTCCATTAAATCAACAGGGTCTGAAACATATGGGACAAGCCAGTGGACTTTTTTGTTGCAGAAATAAGCCGCTTCTATCATGGAAATAATCTTAATGTTTGCTGACATTGTAATTAAGAATTAAAGCTGCAGAAAAATGTGAGGTTTGCTAAAACACAATAGATATCTTTTATCCATACAATATATGGCACCAAAATATTCAGTGTTCTGGGGAGGATAATTAATCAGTATTCTCTTGCTGAAGTTCTTTTAATTGTCTATGATGGGCTGTGTTGGGGGGGATTATTGAATTTTAACATGGAACAAGATCAGGCACCATGGGAATATTTACACGAATAAAGATTGCATGATCAAGATCTTTGATCTGGGAATTGCTATTCTGTAATCATCTGTAAAGCACCAGGAGTGCCCCTGGCACTGTATATATAATAATAAACGATTAACAATAAATCATGTAATTAAATCTTCACTTTGAACATTCTTTTCATAATTCTTGCCTCAGATTTAAGTTCCCACATCAGACATATTAGGTCCTCGTAATATTATTAAAGTTCCTACACTTCAGCTTTTAAAATTCCCCTAGGGATCTATTGTTTCTTTGTTTAATGTGTTTATGAGCCAAAGGCCCCATTAAATACAATAGGGAAACTCCCAGACCTTTAAAAACTTTGCCACCAGAGACATTTCTTCGGAAACAAGACCATTTTTGTCATTCCATCATGTAACTACGAAAGTCTATTGATCAGAGAAGTTCCAGGAGAAAAACAGGAAAAATACTACCCCCCACAGATCATCAAGTCATTAAAGCCACAAGGCTAGCCAAGGCAGAACTGCTGCGCACATGGAGTTTTCCTTCCTCCATTGCATCTGGTCATTCACATATTCCCATATTAAGAATATTTTGTATTACAATCGCTCTTTATGCCTCATCACCTTTGTAGATGCTTTCTGTAAGGACAAAGAAAAGACAAAGCCTCCTTGTATTTCCTTGGTCTGGAAGATACGGAGATAGGCAGATGTTTACATTCATCTAAACCCAAGCTGTACATTGTCCCCTACAGATTTGAATGGAACATTACATCTGAGACAGGATACTTTGCCAAAAACAGTAGAAATTGAGTATCAAACACCAACTTTTAAAAATGAATTCCCATCCACCTTCAAAGGGACTTCTTATCAAATATGGCTTAACAAATATGGAGAGAGACTCTTTATAGAGAGCAGGAGAGAAGGATGAAGCCACTGTCAGTATGCTGAAGAAGCTGGAGTCTACCAGAGACAAACTTCATGGTCTGAACCCTTGTTGAAAATTATTTGACATTGCACTCTAATCCAGATAACCAGTGAATTCTGGTTTATTTCAGAGGGGTTATCTTGTCTAGCTGCAAGGCTCTTAACTGCTTGCCTCATTTCTCTAAAAAGTAAAACTCATTCAGAATTTATTTAAGTCTCCTTGGTGAAGCCACAGAGGATAAGCTGGGGTACTGTGGTTTATCAATTCAGCCTCAAGATCCAAAGACAGCACAGAGCTAAGTGGGGAGTTCACACTTGTGTAGAAGTGTACCCAAGGGATATGCAGGGTTACTGTGTAAAAGCCTGAGTCTAAAGTGAGAATGCCTGGCATCAATCTGAGCAACATCATGCCAGTAAAGACAGTTCATCCACAGTTGAGCTGGCGGTTTCTCAATATAGAAGAGCTTAGAATGAGGGTTAGCGTGAGCCATGGGTGAAATGGAAATTCCTTTGGCCTCGACTAACGCATTTTAAGTGACTCCCACTTAGGGTCAGATAATTATAAGTTCTATTTTATTAAACAGTTAAAAAACCAAACACAATCTGTGTTAGGCTGTAAAGTTCCACATTCCAGTGAACATGAGGGATGGTGAACATAGCCTGTGGGCCAAACACAGCCCACGCAGAGCTTCACGCTGTTGAAGCTTTTATCTCCAGCACCCTGAGGTACAGCCCACAGAGACTATAGGATCTCAACATGCAGTGCTCCATCTTGCTCCAACCTAATACATATCACATGCTAGGGCCTGTACCTTCCGTGAGCCATACCGTCACACCACAATCAAGGAGATTCCCAGCTTGCTGTATCTTTAAGTACTCAGGGGGTGGGGGGCTTAGTTTGGATTTCAATAGGATGAGACCTAGGTGCAACTTATGTAACCAGCACGGTTCCCACAGGGCTGCTGCTTCTTCAGAAGTTAGTAATTGACAGTGTACATAGTCACCCATCAGTTTGCCGATTTCTTGATGAACTGCATTCTCATGTAATGTGTGTCCTATGCTAGTATCTACAAGTCACTAAAACATACAGACCAAGTGTGTTTCCCTCCTACCTCACCAAAATCCAATGATGCACAACAAAAATCATATAGAAATTGAGTATATGCTTGGTTGTAAAGATGTCTGAAAAGACAGCAAGGAGTAAGGTCATGCAGAGTTTCACATAAACAAGGGAATTTTCACAGTAGATAATTTATATCATATGACCCAGTGTTAAATAACAAGGAGTGTTAGGAAAATGAAGCTTGAATAAATGCAGTTGCAGCTGTATCTCTGCACCTTTACAGGACTTCACGGTATAATCCTAATGAAGAGACCTGGTAGCATAATCTACCTTCCCAGATTGCCAGTGGAAAGTTATTATTATAATTAATACAGATATGGTATCTTACTATCAAAAAAATGTTACAGAGAAGTTCTCAATACACCTGTGAAATAGCTAAGAACAGACTGAAATACAGAGACAGAGTTTGCATGCCAAGAGTTTCAATCAAGTCAGTTTACTGCCTAGTGTAGATCCAGAGCTACCAGTACAAAAGTCCTTATAGAAGTATCAGTTGTGCTAATGACACCCAAGTTATTTAGCTGTGGCAACAGAAGAAAGGACTAGAATAAATTTGTAATTTCTCATTCCCAAATCCTGGACCACATCTGAGGATCACATCTTCTTTCTTAGCTTAGCATTCTATTCTGTCTTTTCAGTTACCTTTTGTTGACTTGAACTTTACAGCAGTATGATCAACCACTATCAGCTCTCTGTAGAGAAAGAGACTGAGTTATTCAGGATAGATTTTTTTTTTTTTAAGACTCACACTTAAAATATATTTTCATCTTTTTAATATTAAACCCACATAGAAATCTTAAAACTGAAACCTATTTTCTACTAACTTTACTCACTTTTATTTGCATTATGTATTGAAGGAAACTAAATTTTATCCCGTAGGTTCAGTTTAATTCCTCCTCCAATACCTTCAGTATTGGAGGTACCAACTTCCTCCATGTTACCAGTACAATAGTGGAAACAATGATCCATGTACTCATGGTCCAGTCTGCCTTACTGGGCTCTAGGATTTAAAAGACCCTTTACAGAGGACAGCAGTGTACCCTATTTGCAGTTCTGCCACAGTCTCAGTATGCAATCTTGAACAAAATGTTTAATTGCAATATCCTGCTTTCTTTTCTTCAGATGAAAGAAACTAGGTAATAATTTATAGCCTCCTTTGTAAACGTTCTCAGATTTATGAATGAAGAATTCCTCCTTCCCTTGCTACTGCATTCCTGCAATGGCTTTCTGTCTGAAACAAAGGATGTTGGGTTAGAAGGGTAACTAATAAGCAACCTAAAAACAAAAGGAATCTCGCCCGAGGTCAGCACGACCCGCAGTAATTGCTTCTGCTGCTCTTAGACACACACCAAGGATTAGCAGTCACCCTACACAGCTCCCTAGAACAGCAGAACAGTGCGGGGGGGGGGGGAAAGAGATAAGACAAAGCCTCTTGTCCCAAGCTTACTGCTCAAAGGACACAAAATAGTAAGTTCATTCCTAACTTATAAAGAACATTTTTTTGGAGAAAACTCTGGGAAGGAATCCTATGGAAATTAACCCTTGCTTCTCTGGATGCTATTACTACACGCAGAACTTCCAGATTTCTCCAGAAATTCCTAGTCCTTAGAAGTAGAAAATGTTCTGATTAGTTTCTCACGTAACCATCCAGCCCATAAATGCCAGAGCCAGACTGAAGGGAACAGTTATGCAACAGGGCCCTGTGGAAGAGAAAAAACTGCTCAAGGCAAATTGGCTGCTTGCATCATATATTTTCATGCTCTGTTTACAACCTCTCTGCATAGGAATCTCACAATTCTGCTGTATAAGACATAGGTCAATATCTTCTGATGAAGTAAGAAAAAACCAAACAATTTATTGAACATTCATCTCAAATTTCAATTGAACATAATCTTTTAAATGTCACATGTTTAGCTGAGGGGTTTTTTGTCTGTTTGTTTTTTGAAATTTCTTAACCTTTAATAGGCTTAGTATGATGAGTGGGGATACCTTCCATATACCCCCTGGGAATTCTTTTTTGAGACCACAATTCCCACCACATTCAGTTCTTCTGAACTCTCTTGTATATATTCCTGATTCATATCAGTACTAACAAGCTAAAGAGGGGACTCTGAAACCTCCACTCTTCACTAATGGGACTCTGATGTTACTTTAAGCAGTAGCTTAATGAACATTTTTCCTCAACTGCAGTGCTGGCTTAAGCAGCTCCTGTTCCCTGAACTGACCAGAGAATTGATTCAGGTTAAACCTACACATCATCTTCTACCTGTGTCAGTTTCCCAAGCTGCTCAGACACTGCAAACAATTCCTACTTAGGCCCTGTAAGCACTTTTATCAGCAAGCACTGAAAAACTTAAAAATTGCTGGAAATTTGCCCTCATCCATCACACAGACTTGCACCTATCAGCTAGGCATGCGGGAGATGAGAACTCAAGCAATGATGTAACAGCGGGTTTCAGGAGTGGAAACACAAAATCAAATGTCCTCCAAGACTAGAATACCCTTGAGCAGAGCAATGCAGGAAGAAGGGGGTTCATCTCCAGCTAGAAGATAATACTACAAAGACCACATAGATGTTACATCTCTGTACATTGAAAATTTTGGAGCCAGATTCAAAAAGTTTTCAAACATTTTGATGTACTTCTGGCACGCAGAACTCCATGGCTTTAGATATTCAGCCATCATTTAACTCTCATCAGAAATAAAAATCCTAGGGATTAATGACTAACATTAGCACAATGCAACTGCTAATACCACAGGCAAGGCTTACATTAAACAAAAAAACAAGTGGACAATTAGTTCAACGGATGCTCTGCAACTCACAGTCTAACACCTTCCCTTCAGCACAAGGAGAAGACTTCCTAGGGTAGAAACACCTTGAACAGAAAACAAATGCTTCTGAGATGTACCTGCGTGTTTTGAACAGGCCAAAAGTTAAATCCTTCCTTACATGGCTGCACTTTATGAAACAGCTGATGAGAATAGGTGGTTTTGAAAAGGAAGTCATGTACCTGACATTTCTCCTACTAGTATGTTGAGATTATCATCAGCTCAAAAATGCAACTGCAGTTTGTGACTGTAGTTTAAAGAGTTTCAGAGATTTGCTTGATGTGGCAGATGTCCACTAATGCCAACTTTACTGACACGTCTTCTATGAGATCAACACAGTGTCTACAGAAGCTCCACCAACGTGTAGATGTTTAAGTGTTCACTGATGTTTAAGATTGCTTTTTTTCTTTTAAAAAACTAAATACTAGTTAGAGGAGAACAGAAGAGAAATGAAAAAACTATCAGTCTCAATAAAGAACATGCTAGAGTATATTCTTGAAGCTGACAACTTAACTAGCTATAGGCTACAAAGAAGGGAGAGTTGGTCAACTTTTTTGTTTATATCCTTAAAATTTACTTTTTTGTGATCAAATGAGTCACTTCTATTGAATCAGATGTATAGCTTGCATCCTTTTCAAAAAAGAAATCGAGATTATAAGAGACAGAACTGTACTGAAAGAATCCAGACAGTAGAAGAGACACTGGATCAAGAACCAGGAGATCTCTGTTGTGTGATACTACTATTTCTCAGCGTGACTGACTGTCTTCTCTGCGCAGCTATGCCAGTCAAAGAACAGTGCTCACCCTCTTTTCAGAGCTGTGTATCAAGACTGGTACCAGAAAGATAAGAGTAAGATGGAGAAATGCCTGTCCAGGAAGTTTCACCCCAGAGACGTCAGAGCCCTTCACAAGAATGAAACCTTGTAACCTTTCTGTGGGACAACAGTACTAAAAGAAAATCCAGAGGAAAACCGAAGTAATGGAAAATTACACGGTAAACTTCATATTCAACACTTGAATCACCACATATAAAGCATTTCTCCTTAACTCATGAGACTGCACATGAGAGAGGGGAAAAAAAATCATTGTATAGACATCACACTGCCTCAAGAAAGAAAAAATAGCTATGACAGCTGGCTTTAGGATTGAGTACAGCGGACAGAGATCTCTTGGGTTACCCACAGGATGTTGTGAATCTGAAAGCTGCATGCATATAGCATTGCTGGCTTTAGGTTGGTTTTCAGGGAATGAATGCAGGACAAAAGTTCTAAAGGCTTAACATTTAATCACGAGGAAAATCTCCATTAGCTGGTACTGAGATTAGAGCCTGTGCTTTATGGATAGGACCACATTAATACGGAAACAACTCTGAATATTTGAATTACACCAACAGGCAGCAATAATGATCGGAAGGTTTGGTATAAAAAAATAGTTAAGAGTTGTGTTCAATTTAACTATAGTGTATTCTCCTGGCTGGCAGTAGAGCTTTGGATCTCTTGCCTTTTATAAGCAGCACCTCAGTCAACAAGAATTTAGCTTGGAGGAATGCATTACAAATGTAGAACGAATCAAATTAGCTCTCAGATGTTATCTGTTGATATCTCATTTCTTCCTCAGACTTCTGCTAACCACTGGAATGCAACATCTGGGCAGTTGGGGGAGGCAACTGTTTTACTAAAAAGTACTAAATATAGGTGCTACAGAACAAATTACAACACACTGCTTTACCACACCACCTACAGCACAGGATGAACTAGTAACAGTTACCTGCTGCAAAAAAGGTAATTAGATCTACCTAGCCTGTGTCACCTTTACAGCATAAAAAGCCAACTTAATCAGAGCAATTATATGCTAAGGATGAGTAACAAAGTTACAGTCATCTGTTGCAGAGGTTATTTAAAGAAATCAAGATTTGGAGCACCATTTACTTGTTTCAAATTTTTTCCCTGCCACTGAAATTTGAAGGCTCTGGAAGAATTCAGTAATGCGTTCAATTATGACAACCGTAGGCTTTATAATTAATATTCTACACACTTTGACTTAAATTTAGAGCAGCATACTTTCTTCTTTTAAAAAGGAAAACGTTTGCTTTCATGAAAGTTCTTTATGATTTTCATAGAACAGACTGGGGAAGGGATTATGTGACTTCCTTGGTCAAAATTTTACACAGCATTTCACCCTGATTAGCATTAAGTGACAGGCTCCAGTGACATACACATTTGATGCAATGGTTTACATAGAACTAGAGGTTTTACTACCCAACAGTAGTGGATTTGAGAAGAGTAAATGAAAATTTACTGTAGCAGAAGTGCCACAACTGTGAGTTCTATTAGGTAGTGATCAGACTATGAATCATTTAATAAACTGTGCCATTGCTAGCAAAGGTTTTTGCAGCCTCCTTACTAACAAAGGTGATAACCTTTCTGTGCAACAGCTGAGTGCTGTGAGAAAGGAACAGGACTAAGGCGCCTGCAGCACTAAGGTCTCCTTTAGAGGCTAAAATGGATCCACTATCGCAATAGAGTTTATGGAATTGAGGCTTCCACTTGTCAGTTTAAAGACACTGGTGAAAGTTCCTTGCTCAAATTATCCAGAAACAGGCTAGAACACTAGATCATCTACTGCAGAGAGCAACTACGTACTGACATGGGCTTTGGGTGACATGAACCAACAAACTGTGATCAAAGATCATCATGTTTAGCCAGCACAAATGCATAAAGCATAGGTCTTTATCAGACAATTAATAAAAAACTGGTTCTAAAAACCTAGAGCAATTTTCATCATTACAACCAAAGAGAAACCAGAAATGCATCAATCACTGGAGGTATTAAAGATATTTTATGATCTAAATATATAACACAGATTAGGTTTACTGAAATTCCTGGAACTATACCAGTTTTCAAGAACTATTTTATGTTGCCACATGAATACTTTATTATCTTCACAAATGAGAAAATTTATCTTTTCCATTTAAGGTTTATGCTATCCCATACTTTCAGAATACAAAAATGTATAAGACTAAGGAACACCGTACATACCCTGGATCAAATAACATCCTTCTAATTCACAAAACTTGCTTACACTGGAATATTCTGATCTCTTCCAAAGATTTCCATATGCACCTTAAGTAAATCTCCATGTTTACCATGTACCATACAGAGGAAAACATTGCTAAACCCTCCCTTCATGATCAGTCATGAACTCTTCCAAAGGTTTATGCAGTGTTTTCTGCAATAGTTTGTCCACTCACGCAGACAGTCAGCACGCCTAGTCCCTTGCTGTTGCAGGCAGTCACATCATAAACTGATCAAATGCCATTGTAAAACTAAATAGGCTTTTTGGCCTAAGTTTCCAAAATTTGGGAGTGGGCCTCTCCCATTCAAACTAATTTGGGTAACAATGAAAAAATTCACTCATAAACAGGGTTTCTGACTACATCTTTTTCCGTCAGTGGTTCTTGTTTTCCGCTCCAACCCACATCATCTATTCTCTTCCTTCCACCCATTCTTTCACCTCCCAAAAAGGCTGGCTTGGACACTGTGCTTCAATTTTCTGTAGAACTTTTATTTTTCTTTCCCATTCTTTTTGTTTAGTATATGAAAGCAGCTTCCTGTTTAGAAACATGGGAGTCCTACACCCTCAGTAATGATGTATTCAGCCCATCAATGATCTTGGCATGAATGCCCTAAGCCTTAATAAGCCTGATGGGATTTTCTGTACATGTCATCATCAGTCCAAAAAACAATGCACAACATTTGTCATCTTGGACTGAATCAGCTCCCTTCCCAGTGCTACAGTTCCAATAAGAATTCTAAGGGCTTACAAGCTTCCTTCTCTTAATTATTTCAAATCAGAGATTTCCAATGCCTATAGAACAAGAACAGAAGCACCAAGAGACAGTGCTGTTGCAGAACTCCCAACATGATAAATACTGTTCTGCTTTTCCAACCCCGAGTCCCTCCAGCAGTCTGCCATTGCTCACACTGCTCAAGTCTTACTATAACCTATTATCCAAATCCTGGGCTTGTCCTGTGCTGGGGAATAGGAATGAAACACATAATGTAATCTCTGTTCAACTTTCAGAAAACATCCCCCAAACCCTACATGACCTAGAACAAAATTCTATCTTGTTCAAATACGTAGACTGGATCAAAATCTATTTCTGTGGGTTCAAAAAAGGCAGCAGCATTGGTGACTGGAAATAAACTGAAATATTTGTCACTTCGGGAGTTTAATGTACATACATTCTTAAGTGCAGGCTGTTCCCCCTGCTGCATTTTAACTGCAATGAAGTTCTCCAGCGAAGTTATTGGACAGCCATACAACTAGCACTTCAATCAGTGGGTGCAGAAGCAGCCTTGTATACCACACATAACAATGTGCTGTTCTTCTCCAAGCAGTGTTTAGCAGCAAAGTGGTTAACCACAGTTTATTCTATACAGCATAATTCTTCAGCTAATGCTACTAGCAAAGCTGCTAGTCTGGAGTTCACGCATTTTAAAATCTGACAATGCAAGGCACACATACTGTTTTACTTTAACTCTTTTCAGGGCTTGGTCTGTGCCTACATAAACATCAAAACATATTTTGATCTTTACTTATGGGTGAGCAGCAGAGTTAATTTAAAACTGTCAGCAAGTGCCATCCTAATTAAAAACAAATGACTAATTGTACAACTACAGGGCCTGTTGACACAGGCTACATACATCAGTCAGGCAAAGCCAACCAAGCTTGAATTTGAGGAAATGCAGCACCATCTAGTGTCTTACATGAGTTAGAGATTCAAAAACTAATTTTACAATGAGTCCACACAGAAATTCACAGGTAGCTAACACTCTCACAAAAGCAGTAAGACACCAGAGGTCCAACTATACCAGCACTTCTGAAAAAGGGAATTACATAATAAAAATGCTGTTAAAAAAGAGCTGCTGTGAGTCAAATGTTTGCAGACTGAACAGAAATTCTTTAAAGACAATAAATTGAGAAATTGCTCTGCCACCTATCAAAAAGATGCAGTCCAAAGGCTAAAAACTACCAGAAAGCTAGCAGAAAGGCTGCTACTGTCTATAAAAAGCTACTAGAAATAAAAAGGCAAGCTTCAAGAAGCTGAGTAATATTAAAAATTCTGGCAGGCTAAAAACATAAGACAATATGAAAAGGCATTTGAGAAGTCTTGAGAAATTATTTGAGGAAAATTAATGATAAATTCTTTTTCAAACACATCAGGAGCAGGAATCTTGACAAAGGGTTAGTACAGCCAACAGATGATCAAAGAATAGAAAGAACAGTAAGAAAGAGACAAGACTGCAGAAAATCTTTTTAAATGTATTTTTTTTTAATCCACATTCATCACAGAGGAGCTTAGACTGGCTCCCACTCTGGAGAGCTCATTTCAAATTGGAGGGTCAGTAAAAGATGCTACTGGACATTTCAGTGACATAATAGATCTTTATAATCAGACAGTAAATACCCAAGAAATCAATTAGACAATAATTGAGCTAGCAACCACCATGCATAATCTCTCACTTAAAACTTCAAAAGCAGCAGAAGGTGACGAGACAATTTTTAAAAGAGTTCTACAGGGATTCAGGTGAGCTATGTCAGGTGAGCTGACCTCTTTCAACTGTGCTGATGCTCTGTAATATAGAAATACTGGACATATAGATAAATGTGTTACGCCGGCAAATATGGCTCAAGTAAAGGAAATGTAGACCTCACATCTATTATCATTCTCAGAGAACCCAACAAGTGTTATTAACAGATACTCATTCTAAAATTTATCAAGGCAGAAGTTCCTGATGTACCAACGCTTTGTGAATTGTGTCAGTCCTCCAATACAAAAATCATACAGTACAAAAAGGAATGGAGCAGCTTTCATCAAAAATTATTAAATAGAAAATCTCTTTGCAACCTGGAAAAGAGAAAACTGAAGGACAATTAGGAGTAGAAAAGACGAAAGGTAAACATACACTCTGCTATCTCTGAATACCACCAAACCAACATTGTCTGTCACACCCATGATGACAGGCAGCAAGTTCAAAAGCAAGCCCAAACCAGACAAAGCCAAAACCAGAAGTATTTCTTCAGAGGACACATGCTCAGCCTGTAACATACCATAACAATACATAGCAAGGGGCTTACCAGACTCCTGAAAGGATGTAGACTAATCAATGGAAGAGAAATCCCTCAGGTTCTGTGAAACATACTCCCTCCTTTCCCAGATGTGCAGATCCCTGGGAACTGGAGGATTATCATTGTGTTCACCTATTCTTACTCTCTCCCCCTAAACATTTATTTTGGTCTCCTACAGTGGTAGGAGATAAGATAATAGACTAAAAAGGATCTCAGTGCAGTCATCCTTGTACCCCTTCCAGAAGGGGAAGTTGTAGCATCACTAGCTTTCTTCCAACATCAAGGGTTGTGTACGCATGGAACAGGAGTTGATGCTTGCTGAGCTAACTCTTGCAGAGACAGCATGCTAGGAATGGATGAGATACGAATCATGGAAAATTGTTTTCATCCTAGCCCAGACCAACTTCAAGCAAGGATGGTATAGTGAGGGAAGTCTGCTACAAAGCCACTGCATACCTGTTCTTCATTCAAATGATGTTATAGTAGTAAGTTGTACAGATGCTTTCTTCTTTCATTTGCATACTAGGGACCTAGATAGGAAAACAGCATCGTGCACAGGTTTAAGATAACAAGTTCTTGTGTGTGTGTACAAGTGGAGCGATCTGTCCTTTCTAGAATGAAGTGCAAGGAATACATGTCTCCATGTGATTAAATATTTAAGACTATAATTGCTACTAACACACTAATTCTCAGCAATAGCTTCACTATTTCAGCTTCAGCTATCACTCCTATTGTCCTCATGCTAGAGGACACTGCATGGGAACAACAAAGTATAGATGCCACCTAGAAGCCAGAGCAGATTTTGTATCAGTCCCTACTTTCCTTATTTCAAAGAGCATGAAGTACACATTCATCTTCTGAGTGTATATATTTTACTGCCAAAAAAGTTAGTATTCCTTTAAGAAGAATCTGGCTTGGAGCTTACCAAGGCAGACCTTGCATTCCTCACCACTGTCACAAGCTATGGACACAAGTTATGAAGATTTTAACTGTAGGAGAAAGTGCCAGAGCAAGCTGCTTTTGCTAACCCTACAGAGCATGCCTAAGAAGCTACATAAATTAAGTTTAAGTCACAAGTCAAGCTCTGTAGGAAATATCCTAGAGTAGACCTACATCTCTCATATGCCTTTCAAGCATACTTACTAAAACATTTCATAGCATAAGTGCCTTTTTTTTTTTCATACAAGGAGAATAAATTGCAAACAGGGTGGGCCTGAGAAAGTATATATTAAAGAGCTTTGTTCAGGGTTCTAACACACCTTCACTGCAGATAACTAATGAGCATCTTAAGCATTCAGCAGAACTTAATATATTCAAGAACTGAAATAGGCTACAGACAGTGGGAAATGAATGCATGCAGCAGGCAACTCAACAGCATGCGAGGCAACAACCTCAGTTTCTACTTAGGGCCTTGCAAACCATAGCTCTGTTAACAAAGCCACAATAAAAACATCTGAAAACATTGTAAAGCAGCCTACCTTCTTCAGATATCTTAAGTGGAAGATGCATATATATATACACACACTATTTCCCTGGTATGCATCAAGAATTTGAACACAGAAAACCCATAAATTATAGCACCGTAGATTGATGTGGTATTGCCCCCCCTAACATCAATCTGCAAGACTCAGGTATTAGTAAGGACAGAAATTAACACAAGACACACAAAAGTTACTGTTTTCTTAGAAAGTGAGGCTACATACTACAACATAATATAGCACTAGCTGTATAGAAGAACATAAGAATAATGTCTTCAACACAAAAACATGACAAGTCAAATCTGAAAGATAAACCAAATTTATTTAAAACAAAAAATTAAGACAGTGCTGTTGTCACGATTGAAAAAATGAAGGATTCTTCTACTGATGTGACAAGACAGCCAATTTACAAGAGTTACATTAATTCTGAGAAAAATCAGGTTGGGTTTACACTGCTTCAATTGACTACAAGTACTTTCTGCAAGACAAACTGGTTTCCCCTTCCCTCCCCTTCCCAAAATAACAGACAAAAACATCCTATAAAAAACATGTACAGAATTTTGAGACACATGATCGAGACACAAACCATTGTCCAAAAGTCTGAAACTTTCCAACAAGGTTAAATCCTTTGTTGCTTCAACCAACCCTCAGCGGGGGAGCTACAAGCACAACGCCGTCACCTCTGACAAAGAGCATCGGAATATTCCTTTTGGTAGACTATGAAGAAGGAAAGAAAAAGTTTACATTTACAAAAGCATAGTTTACAAAACTATCTGCTAAGCATATGACCAAATTCAGTCATAACAAAACACCAGAAACAACTCCAGCAAATATAAGCTCAAACATACAACATTCTGGCATGCTGAAGAGATCAATACAACTAACACCAAGTCTTTGGATATCCTTTTTACTTTCATAAAAATTTGCCCAAAACTTCTGTCAGATGTTGGTTCAAAAAGTAGTCAGCAATAAACTACTTAACAATATAACAGTTTAGTTTTAAAAAAGTTTTCTGTGGGAATAAATACACTAAGTCCTTACTTTATAAATCTCTTCATAGGTTTCTTCATCAATCTCTATTGTAGTTACAGTTTCTTCCACATCACCCAAAATCATATTTAAGTGCTGATCATATGCCTGTAGGAATGAAGTTCGTTTATTATGTCTTCCAAAATTCAAACATGAGCTTATTAAAATGAGAATTTTAGCAAGACTTTCAGACATAATTAGTTTACCTTGATTTTGACCAAAATACGCCACTATGTCAAAACAAAGTAGTATCAGGTATAGTTATAATTCCAAACAAATGTCAACAAATCTGTACTCTGCAGCATAAAAAAAAAGGAAGACATTTACTGAAATGCTCTTCCCAGAAATAGCTCTGAAGCATTCAGTGAGAACACATAGAAGAACTTGGAGACAGACACACTTAATTAACATTAAACCAGCTACACATTCTGTGCTGCCAGTCCAGCCTCGTGGAATTGATTGCCTGGGGCCAACTTAAAGGATATGAAAGCTGCAATTCATACAATGCTACAAAAATTTAGAATACACCCATGTTCCAAAAACCTTATAAAAGCACATTGCAAACTACATGTGTGCCTCATGGATCTCTCCTCATCTTTGTGTTCCCAAAGGAGCTGAGGCCCAGTTAACACATGGGGCAACTGGTTCTCTTCCCCAACACAGCACAGTACTGAGGAAGGATGACTGACTTAATAGAAAGCCAAAACCTGTCTCATCAAGAGACATCACTCTCAGAAGAAAGCACTTAGACAAATGAGATTTGCAGAGAGTCCAGCTGAGTACATATCCCATCATACCCTCATGGGGTGTGCCTTAAGAGATACTTGTTTGATAATGATAATCTCATTCTTAATTCAGTCTTAAAGAGACCCTCAGGGTACTTCACAAGAGGAGGCCTGCAGCATTATTGCTTATTTCACAGACACAGAAACAGAAGCCAAAAGCAGTGGAATGAATTGCTTGGCATCATTCAGGAGACAAGAAAAACAAAATACATCTCCTGACTCTCTAGAGAAGCAGTTAATAGCAGACAGAGTACTGAACAAATTAGATTTTTCCACCGATCACATTACACTTTTGATAAGAGAAAGAGTTCAGCCCTTGTTACTAAGATGATCTTTAACCTACCTTCTCCAACCACTTCTGCACTTTTAACCATGAGATACAATTACTTGTGTTTTTAACCTAATTTTTTAAACAATCAATGGAATATTACAGGTAAGCTTGTGTAATAGACTGTTGTACATGAAAAAAAGGCTGCACAGTGCTTAGCTGAATAAGCATGGTAGTCTTCTGAAAGTTTTACTTACATGTAGTCTGCCTCTAAGCTCTCTGTCATTCCTCATTTTGACATAGATTCGCTCATCTAGACTGAGTCTGATGAGATCAAGTGGCTCCTCTACAGTATTTGTTGTTTGTTGCTAAAAAAATAAAATTAAAAAGTTATTTGTACAGAAGAAGCCTGTGAACTTCTCCATTCCTCAGTGTTTGCGAGACACAGAAAACAAACAGGTAAGAGCATAAATGAAAATATTCCAAATCATTCCTTCACATCCTGTTGACCCGAGTGCAGCTGATACTGGCACTCTACGGATGTTCACTAGCCCAAGCAAAATGAGTTAAAAGACTTCAGCTTAGTTTGCACAAAATCACACCTCACACATACTGTTGTATAAACTATATTCCTTACCAGCAACCATTGTCCATACTGCAGCAGAAAGCCTACTCTGCATGAACCAGCACCACACCTGTGCCATCACATGGCACAGGCTACAAAAAACAAACACACACTGACATTTTTGCCAGCACATATCAGTTAGCTGGGTAACACACTGCCCCAAACACACACCTCTCCTTGAAGCCTAGCTCAACAACACAGCAGTCATGCCAGGCCTCAAAGCAGGTTAGAAACCTGAACACACTCCAGGCTGAGGTCTCTTTTTTTGTGATAAAGGTGTACTTTCAGAATCACAGCTAAAATGTGTGAACATCTTTGTGCATATCCCGCAGCAGGCTACCTATTTCCTTCTCAGTGAGGCAGAGCCAAGGGTATTTTCCTCAGTAGCTTTCCTCCATTTCCCTCCTCCGGCAGTTCCTGGGGGAAGCGGGCCTGAAGCGAGCCTTGCCCGCGCTCCTGACAACCCCGGCGGCAGCACAAGGGCCGAGGCCATGTAGTAATTTCACTTCACACAGAAAGCGCTCCCCGCGGCGGGCTGCGCCTCAGGAAGGCTGCCCAAGCCGGGGGCTTTGCCGGGAGGGACGCCCAGCCCCAGCTAGGCAGCCGAAAGCCTGCCTCCCTCTTATGCCCCTCCAGCCGCGGAGGTTTCCCCAGGCCCGCGGAGGGAAGGCAGAAGGCGGCGGGAGCGCGGGCCCGGCCGCTGCCTCCCGCCCTGGGGGAAGCAAGGAGCTGCTCACCTGATCCACCTCATCCGCCATCTTTCAAACCGCCTCCCGCGCTCTCCCGCGAGACTTTATGGCCCTTCCCCTTCCCTCCGACGGGGGCGGGCCGGGGGGCGGTCGCGGTGGCACGGCGGGGACGGCCGCGGAGGGCGCAACTTGCCCGGTGCCGGCGGAGCGCCATGGCAAGGAAGCGCAAAGCATCGCCCCGGCCAGCGGCTGCCAGCAAGAGGCACTCCGGGGGGCTGGGGGCGTCGCGGGGCGAGCCGGAGGAGGAGGAGGAGGAGGAGGAGGGTGAGTGTGGGAGGGAGGCCATGGCGGGCCGGGCCGGGCGCTGCGCCATCGCCGGGGCTTGGGGCCGCTCCAGGCCTCTGGTGTTTCGGGGGGGTCGGGGAGCATCGAGTGTCAGCTCGCTCTTAGCGCAGCGCTGGACCGCGGCAGCCGCCGTGAGAGAAAGGGCCGTTACCTCAGGCTGGAGGCGTGGATAACTGTTTTCCACAGGGCCAGAGGGCGGGAGGATTGGCACACAGAAATTGGGGGTTTAAATCCACGTATGAAATGGGCCCCACACGCTGTCTGGAAGCACTGACAAAGGCTGAAAGTCAGGCCCTGAGCGACCCGCTGAGGGTTTGTCTCACCTCAGCCGTGGCGCGGCTGCAGGCAGCCCCCGCGGCGGCAGCGGCCGGGGACGGCCGTGACATGTGGGTCCTTGTCCCAGGAGAGGCCCTGAAAAAAGTTCTCCGGAGATGCTTCACAAAATAATAATTTCTTGTGAGTGGCAAGTACGATGCTTGTTTTTCAACTGACCCCATTGATAGGACTATAGGAATCTATGTACTTCTTATGCATTACATTATTATGAGTATTTTACTTAAACAGGTCTTGTTGTTCAATTCTTACCTGTTTATTCAGAAACAATACATGCTCATCATTGTGAGTGCTCGCTTTCTTCTGTAGCTGGCCTAATGAAGGCTGTGGAGGTATTATTTCTGATTGCCATAGCATCCTTTAACATATCTTCCTTTCTTCTGTCCCATGCAGATGACTTTGAAGAGAAAAAGCCCAGTATAAAGAAGAACAACTCAAAAGCTCCGGCTAGGAAGAAGGAAGAAGATTGTGATACTGGAGTTTCCAACTCGGCAAATAAGCCTTCAAAACAAAAAGGGGCAAAATCACTAATAAAAGAAAACAAAAAAATTATGAGAAATAAAGGGAATCATAACAAAGAGGAAACATGTGGGTAAGTTTACTTATCATTCAAGTCTATAGGAGCGCTCTCTTCATGGTTCCATGTTATTTGTTTAGGGCCTAGTGCTGCCTACGTGCACGTGAGCAGTTTGTTTTAGGCTATCAGTCCAATTTAGTACATTTGTGTCACACAGCTGAACAGAAGTACCATCTTATTCATTGCAGAGTCAGTCCTGAGGAAGGTAGTCTGTATGGGAAGCAAATGTGCGAGCCTTTTCAAATTCAGTAGTTTAAATATAAAATTTTGTTTCATTAGTTATAGTTTTTACATGGGACTAGGGAGGCTTTATGGAATCCAGCATGAATAGAAATGTTGGCCTGAGATTTGGGTTTAAAATGATGAGCAGAAATCTTTAAATATATTATTCTATGGTGTTTTTTGGAATCCAAATATATCAGCACGGTCTGCCCATGGAGATTGCTATAGCAAATGAATTAATAAAAAGAAATTAAACTGATTGGTCTCATTTCTCTGGCCAGCCAGAGCCTTGGGTATTAGCGTAGTGAAACAGAAACAGTTCCAATTTCAGTACACTTTGAAGGTTCAGTAAGAACAAATGATTCAGTGAACCATTTCCCCAAGGACTCATTTGTACAAGCTCTTCTACAGGATGGGGCCTTTTGTAGGTTCAGGCATCTTCCTTCCTAAATATCCTTGCAGAACCAGGACCTAAGTTTGCACTGAAAAAGTGTTGCTCCATTGAGCCCATGGTTATTTATGGCAAAGATGGTTTGCTTTACAGAGGAGCTATCCGTGGTTTAATTGTCAAATACTCAGTCTGTTGTTACTGATGCAGAGGTCATGCTTCATTTATTTCCCTATTTCTAGTGTGTTCTTTCTCTATTTTTCTTAAACAAACAAGCACCTACACTTCCTGATGCCAAAGCCATTTTGATAATTTTAACAGTGACTCGCTGAAGCCCCCTCAGAAGGCAACAAAGTTGAAGAGAGAATCTCCTGTTAAAAAAGAGATGGATGAAGGCAATACTGATGATGATGATGATGATGAAAGTGAAGATGAGTGGGAGGACGTGGAAGGTAACAATTGCATGTTTATTCATTCTAAGGAGTAAATATTCTTACACACAATTTGTTTTTTTGTAATTTGACTTTTGAACCATTTCTCATTTGGATTCAGGTAAGTATATATACTCTGTATACCTAAAATAAGCTCCATGTGCATATCCGTATCTTTAAAAGCTCATATCTCACAATGCTTTTAGAATGGTTCCAAAGTAGGAAAAAAACAGACGACTCCTGACCTGATGGTAGTGCCTTGAATTTGACTATTTGTTGGCTTACGTTAAAATTATGCTACCATGCACAAAGCACTTTCTCAGCTGTTTGTGTTGTCTAACATTGAGCAGCTAAGAATGAGTCAGTTTGAAGATTCAAAACTGCGACTTCCTAGTAAAGGAGAGTGGAGATGAAACCAACTGAGCTGTTCGATTAGGTGGCCATCAATAAACTGTGATAAGAATCATGATGATCATAATCTTCGTATTTTGCTGCTACAGATTTATGCCTTCTAAAGTGAACAGTTGTCAGTTTTTTTTCTTTGCTACTCTACAAGTACCCTTCAAGTCACATCTACTTCATTCACCTTTCTCCTGATTGAGTTTGCCTGTGGCAGTCACGTGCCATTAGACTGCTGAGCTGATTCCTCAACAGCAGGTGCCTGGCATCCCACAGTTACTTGAAATAACTGAGCACACACAGTGTTATGGAAGATCCAGGAGCTGGTGATTACTGGGGATATTCTGTTTCTAGGTTGTTTGAACGCTTGAGAAGGAATAGGTAGGTTCTTATCCCATTGTCAGACCTCCCTGGGGCATCTATTCCATGTTTACTTATCATTTAGTAATATTTTATTTTTCCAGAACTCCAGGAACCTGCCACAGATAAGTTAGAAGAAGCTGCTGTTCTTCCGGCAGCAGTGCTGCCCAGCAATCCTGTCGAGATAGAGATTGAAACCCCAGAGCAGGTGAAGAAAAGAGAGAGGAGGTAAGAACAGGGAAGGCAGTGGAGGGCCGTTAAAGGATGAAGTTAAAAATATGCTAAGTCTTGACTGTCACTGACTTGCTCTGTTCTGGGTGGAAATCTCCACTTTGTGCAGACTGTTGAGTTGGAATGATGTGAGGTCATGGGATGGAGAACAGTTTACGCTCTGACAATTTTAGCAAAAATCTTCAGTGGAAGTTGATGGGAATGGAGGTTTTTCAACTTCCTTGGAAATCAAGTGTGTAACTTCCTTGTGCTTTAATATTTGCATTTCCAAACCAGGGACAGTAGTAGCTCTCTTCAAGGAGAGCTGTGGATGAATGGCATTGTTGTACTGTAAGTATCTTAACAGCTCAGGTGGAAGCCTCTGTGTGCCCATACCTGAGGTGTGAATAGGTGGGTCAAATGAATGCCCTCAGCATCTGGGAGCATTATACCGGAAGGCTTTCTTTGTGTGGCGGCTGGAGGCCTTAAGATATCTCATGCTGTTACAGGGTGGGCACTGTCCCAGGCCAGCCCTTCATAACAAAGCAACCAGAATATCTGTTGCCTCTAAGTTAAAAGACTTCATCAATGAAGAGAAAATAATTTTTCCAGGAATCTGAATGGAATGCTAGCAGTAGTCTAAAAGTCAAACAATTCAGACAGTGAATTGTAAGTTTAGTATGGAGCTGTCCAAAGCTGTCTGGTAGGAAACTGTAGGCACATAAAATTAGGTAGAGTTTAGGCCATCTGAATATACCCAAGCTCTCAGTAGTCAGGTACATGGAGTTTACAGTTTATGAGTCATATGCATCCTGCATGCCTATTCACATAGCCAGTAACTAAACTTTTGTTAAGTGTGCACAGAAGATTCTCTGGGATGGATTCTTTTTGTGAACTGATCCAGTTCAGGAATCTAGAAAGGCAGGTCCATAGAAAACCCACAACATCCATTTCTTTTGTAATCTTATGCAGAGAAAAAAGGAAAGCCGAGTTTGAGATGTATCTTCGGAGAATGGTGAAACGTTTCAGCAAGGAGGTTCGTGAGGACACACATAAGGTATTGGTCACAGAGAAACCTGGCAGAGAAAAAATTGAGCGTAAAGATGTATGAACTGATTCGTAATGAGGAAGAACCTAATTTTGATCAAATAATTTGAGGCCATGGCTAGACATGAAAAAATAAAAAGGCTGTAGCCCTGACAAATGCTCATTAGACTTCTCCTAAACTGTAAGTTAGAAACATCAATGACTGCACTAGTAAAATTCTAAATCAAAACAGATGTGAGTAGGGTGTATATTTCTCCATTGAGTGTGTATCTGCTCATTCTATCGGGGTTAAAGTGTCAGTCATGGAGAGCAGGAGACACTGACAGGGACTTCAAGGCTTTACTGTCTTCTGATGGTGATCTGAAGACAGCCCTGTGTCCAGTCCACCCTGTGTATGCTTGGGAGGCTTCATTGTTGCCTGTCTTTGTTAAAAGGAGCAGTAAAGCCTTCCTCCTCTATACCATGGACAATAGTTCCAGCAAAGAAAATCTCTTGTGAACTCACTATAGAAACTTTTTTCTCTCAGGTTCACCTCTTGTGTTTATTAGCAAATGGTTTCTATAGGAACAGGATCTGCAGCCAGCCAGATCTTCATGCCATTGGTCTATCCATCATCCCCACCCACTTCACAAAAGTGCCTGCAGGCCAAGTGGACCTTCTCTACCTTTCCAACTTGGTGAAATGGTAAAACTCTCTCTCCTAATCATGCTGTCACATAGAATGTAGAGCAAGGGTTCAGGGAGAGGGGTAAATGTAATTACCAATTTTCAGTGATTTTTCTGATTTTAAATACAAGGGTGAGAGTCTGTCCTTTTTACAGAAGGAAAGGATGAACCATGAAGTTTAAGAATACAGTCACAAACACTAGACAATAAGTAGGTGTCTCATATTTCAGGTTTGTTGGAACCTTCACTGTCAATGATGAGCTTTCCACTGAAAACGGAGAGCCCCTTCAGTCGACCTTGGAGAGGCGCTTTGCCATCTATGCTGCACGAGATGATGAAGAGTTGGTTCATGTGAGTGAGTGGGAAGCGCAGGGATGGTTGCTGAGTTTGGATGCTAGATCAGTGCTGTCAGGTCATACACAAAGTGGTGTTTGAGGGATGGATTTGGAGAAAACAAATTGGTGACTTAGGTGATTCCATGGCTTTTTCTTTTTGTTGCATTTTTATCTGGAGTCCTTCTGTGATTAAATTACTCAATTTGAACTGCCTGACTGGAGCCTCTAGCTCTGGTTGGTGTCACTGTGTACTCCGTATTCTGCTGTGGATGGCTTGTGTATAGAGCTACTTGTTCCTAAGTATGCTTTGGCTTCTTTATATTGCTTTGGCTTCTTTATATTGCTTTAGCAGTGTAGATCAAAGAAAACCAGCTTAATAGGTTTCTTCTGAACTACTAATTTGAGTGAGGAAATTCTTGGACTAACTTGCAGCCAGAGAAACCCTTTACCGATCCTTTAGTTGAAGGTTGGTAGTTTGTTACTATGAGTCACCACTGAAGGGCAAAGGAATTGAGCTTTGATTTTGAGCAGCCCGAGGCCAAGGCTTCAAAAGGACTTCAACTCTACAGTCATTTTGTGGTGGAATTGGATTAAGGGAAGAAGTGGAGTCAGTTGCTTCAAGTCACACAGAGATTTTGGTAAAACAACCAAGGGAGGGGGAAACACAGATCAAATTGACAGGGAACATTTGAAAGAGCAGAAACCAGCTGCTGCTTTGCAGGTGCATGGCTTGCAGCTCTGCCCTGTTGCTGATAAAGTAGGATGTTGCAGCTTCTCTGCTGCAAAGCGGGAAGCAGTTGTTGTGGTGGCTTTGCAGCCTTGCTGTGGAAATGCAGGGATGTCACTTCCTGGGACAGGAGGAAAAGACAAAGCAAGCCTTGCTTAGGCAGCTTCAATTGAGTCCCATGCAGAAAGGCAGTTGCCAGGTCACAGCTGTTAGCCGCTCAGTTGTGACTGTAATGACAGTCTCTGAATGGCTCGTGTTTCTGCTGAGTTCAGCTGATGGTATGTGGTTGGCTTTGGCCACCTTTGGGAGGCAGGATTTAGAGTCATCTTACTCAGTTTTCCTCAAGAATGAGAGACTGATAGGGTAGATGGGATTTGGGTAACTTACTGCGTCTGCTCCAGCAGAATGGGTCATTTAGCCTCTTTAGGAATTGGTTCCTCATCTGTGAGTTAACAGCAGTACCCCTGTCACAGTAGGAACACAAATAAGAGCCAGAGAAGACTGTGCGGTGCTTTAAGACTATAGCAACTGGGCTACCGACACATCTGTGTCAGTGTATACAGCAGTGGGTAAAAGGTAGGAATGAAAATGATTTGTGACACAACCCAGATTGTAAAAGAGTTTCAAGAGGTTTTTTTTTATATACCTTGAAAAAAGGTTAAACATGCTTTATTTTTTCTTTTGCAGATATTTTTAATTATTCTGCGAGCATTACAGCTGCTGTGTCGCCTCGTGCTGTCTTTTCAGCCTATTCCTCTCAAGGAGACAAGAGCAAAGGTAGTTTTTGCTGGGTGTGTGGAATATGGAATAGGTTGCTGGTTTATAGAGTAGGATTGAAAAAACTTTCTGGCTGTTGCAGCTTCAAGTGAATCGCTTACTGCATGAACCAGGGTGATGACAATGTTCTGTCTATAGTGCAGAAGATGCAAACCCTTAATTTTTAGGTTTCTCCTTTAAAAAGAACACCCATTTTGTGTGTTTCAGCAAAAAGTTCTTATGCTTCAGTGGTTTTAAATTTCTTTAAAACTTAGACAGCAAACGCTTTCTGCTTGAGTGCACCTTTCTTCAGCCATTTGCCTGAAGTTTTCAAGTCCCTAAGACATGCAGATTGACCATGCCTGCCAACCTTTGGTCTGCATGCACCTCGTGCTCATTTCAGTCTTGTTATTTTTTAACATATTGTTGGCCATGGTGATAAAAGTGACCTAGCCTATTTTTTTGCAGGGAAAAAGTTCAACCAAGAGGCAGTCTCTCAGCAGTACCTCTGAGGGGCAGGAGAGCTCTGCCACAACACCCAAAGCTGTGGCAAAAAAATGCCCCTGCAAAAAAGCCAAGCAGGATGAGAAATCCTCAGAAAGCGAAGAAGACAACAAGAAGCCAAAGAAACCCAAAACTGCTCAGACCAAAAGGATACGCAAGTCAAAGTTGACTACAGGGAGCCAGGAACAGAAGGAATCCAGTAATGAGGAGAGCAGTTTAGCGGAAAAAGATGTGCCAGTCAGGCCCAAGAACAATCGCCGGAGACGAGTGGCCTCCAAAGTGTGTTACAAAGAAGACAGTGGAAGTGACGAGGGCAGTGTTTCGGACTTTGAGGTTTCAGAGGAGGAGAGTGATCTGTCTGATGAGGATTTTGAAACTGTCTCTAAAAGGCGGGGAAGCTCACTGGGCTCCCAGAAGTCAAAGGTAACGGCTATAAAAAGCCCAAAACCTGAGACTTCAGAATCGAGGCTATCCAAAAATTCATGTGGAGCTGAGCCTAGGCCAGCAAAAAGTACAGCTCCAGCCTTGCCTCATACACAGAGAAAGAGAAACAAAATAATTTCTAGTGATGATGATGACGGACAGCAGGAGATAAGGAAAGCAATGGGCACAGACCAGTGGCTGGAGGTTTTCCTTGAACGTCAGGACAAGTGGGTGTGTGTAGACTGTGTTCATGGCAACGTTGGCCAGCCCCAGCTGTGCTTCACATATGCCACAAAGCCACTTTCCTACATTGTGGGATTTGACAATGATGGGAGTGTCAGGGATGTGACACAAAGATATGACCCAGTGTGGATGACCGCAACAAGGAAGAGTCGTGTGGACCCTGAGTGGTGGGAAGACACGCTGCAGCCATATAAAAGTCCCTATGTGGAAAGAGACAAGAAGGAGGAAAATGAGGTAAATGGCAATAGGTTATTCAGGACATTTAGTGCCTGGAGTCCAGTCCTTGTATTCTCATTCAGGCAAAAATCATTAGGAATCTTCCAGGAGGAAGGAAGTTTGTATTTGAGCTTGAAATGTTCAGATTGAGCATGTTTTAAAGGGAATATACAATGATAGATTAAAATAATATCAAATGGAAGCTGTTCAGAGAAATTTGCATAGCAAAAGTACTGGACAGCCCATGCTGGAAGCTTACTAATGTGGTTTCTGTACAGTTTAGCATTACACTTCTTGGAGAGAGTCTTTAAAATACGTAGGTCTGGGTACACATCTAAGTACCTATTTGGAACAAGAATGCTTTGGTCTGTTGGCTCATCTGATCAAGTTTCTGGTGGTTTTTTCCTTTGATCCATACTATAATCATTTTCTTACAAAGGGTAGTGCAAGAGAGTTGTGAAATCACTCTTTGTGTAATTCCTGCAGTTTCAAGTTAAGCTTCAAGATCAACCTCTACCAACAGCAATTGGAGAGTACAAAAACCACCCTCTTTATGCACTGAAGAGGCACCTCTTGAAATACCAGGCGATCTATCCTGAGTCAGCTGCTATCCTAGGGTACTGCAGGGGAGAGGCTGTCTACTCCAGGTGAGTCATGCACATGTTGTCATGTGCAGCTGTGATCTTTGTAGCAAATTTAAGAGCTAATTCCTGTGAAGACCATGATGGTGTCAGCAGTAGTCTCAGGCCCCATGGATAGACAGGGTGAGGCATTTAGCTGCTCAGACAGCATTTGCGTATCACTTAGATACAGCTTTTTTACCATTCCTAACATGAATAACAGCTTGGAAGTCTGTTCTGGAGAGACTTCAAAACTCTTACGGTTGCTTCCTTCTGGCCTTTTTAGAGACTGCGTACACACACTGCACTCCAAGGACACTTGGCTGAAGCAGGCTCGAGTGGTGAGGATTGGAGAAGTGCCTTACAAGGTAAGAGGGTTTTACTTCCTTCTGTGCAACACGTCTGCCCTCTAAAGTTCCAGCTCAATTCTGTTTTGGTTTTTGCCTTCTCTGTCAGCAGATGTAGATTTCTCACTTGCTTGCATGGCTTGTGGTAGCTGCATTGTGAATCTGTCCACCTACTGTGCCTATAGTTCCTATATACTACCCAAAGCCCAGCTATCTCTTCTTCCCACCCCAAGGGTATCTAGCAGAACTGCACCCTTTTTATCTCCTCCAAAGGCATCCTGGCATTTTATATGAACTGCAGGATCTGGCTCCCTGTTGCATACTGGTGCTGTGGGTTATCATTTATAAGCAATGGATACTGAAGCTAGGAAATAGGCATTTCTTCTCTCCCAGAGCCTTCTCCTTTGATGTCCTAGGAAAGTCTGAAATCACTGGCAGCTTGTTGTTGTGGTGTTACAGGTTTGGTTATTGTATTTGCACAGATGGTGAAAGGATTTTCCAACCAGGCGAGGAAGGCACGCCTTGCAGAGCCTGCAAACCGGGACAAAGAGGACCTGGCACTGTTTGGTCGCTGGCAGACAGAGGAGTATCAGCCGCCTATAGCAGTGGATGGAAAGGTAGCTAGGAAGGCAGAGGGATGGTGTTAAAGGAAGTGTTTTGTATGGAGCTGTGGGCTTTATTTTTCTAGAAGTTGTATGTTTCAGAGGTGAGATCAGTCAATAACGTCTGGATTCAGGATTAAGAGTTCAGAGGTAACTGTACCCAGGAGGAAATGGTCAAAACTTCACTGAGGCCTTTCTTTCCTGAGTACAAGTAATGAGTGCTAGCAGTGCAGACTGCTAACTTTATAATTTCGTTGATCTAATTTTCCTAGCCCATGTTTGTTTTGCTAATTCTCTGCATTACAGCCTGAGTAACAAGGCCTGGGCAGAGAACATAGCTAGGAGATAACCATGCAGCTTAAAATCTAGGCTTGTGCCTTGTCATGTGAATATTAATTGAATACTGGAGTGGAATGTAGGAGCTCAGAAGGAAGGGAGAGTCCCTGAGTTGCAGCAGGGATTTTCACCTCTCTCCAGAGAGCAGGAATGTCACCATTTCTCTTTAATTTTGCAATAACAGGTTCCTCGGAATGAATATGGAAACGTCTATCTCTTCCTGTCATCCATGTTACCCATTGGCTGTGTGCAGCTGAGACTCCCAAATCTGAACAGATTGGCGCGCAAGTTGGACATTGACTGTGCTCAAGCCATCACTGGATTTGATTTTCATGGTGGCTACTCGCACCCAGTGTACGTAAAGCTGTTGTAGCTGACAGATTTTGATGTCCTGCAGGAGTTGTATACCCTGTGTTAAGGAGTACATGTGATGAGTTACACACTTAGATCCTATGAGACAGACAGTTCTGTCAATATTCAGTAGCTTTTGGTTGGCTGGGTCAGCAGGCATTTGCTCCCTTTCTTTTTTCTTCTAGTAGCTGACAGGATTGTGTTCTCCTTCCTAGTACCGATGGCTACGTTGTCTGTGAGGAGTATAAAGAGGTCCTCATTGCTGCCTGGGAGAATGAACAAGCAGAAATAGAAAAGAAGGAGAAGGAGGTGAGAATTATTTTTGCAGCTTCCTTATTGTTACATTTATTAAGTAAATTTCATTGAAGGTGCGGACAGTCGAACAAGGGTGGGCTGTGTAAGCAACAGACACAGAGCTCTGTGACCACGAGGGGCTAGTTGCTTCCCCCACATGCCCCGTTTTGGGCTTGCTGCCTGGACTGCAGTGGGATGCAATACAAGTGTGTAGCAATATCTGAAACAGTGCATACTCTGGAACAGTTTTCCATGGCTGCTGGGAAACAAAAATGAGGAATACACATATCAGGTTAAAGTTTTGGAGGTGGTTCTGGTGTAATTTACGTAGTCAGGGTGCATATTAGAAAGTGAGAGTAATTCATGTATTTAGCAGATAATTGGACACCAATACATTTTACTCTTAAGGATCCTACTGGCCTATAATCTTTTAATGTGACACATTTAAGTTGGCATGTTTTTTTTTAATGGCAGTTTAAAATCTTTGAACTTCCATTTTCTGTGGGTGTAAATACATTGAAACTTAGAATAGTATATTTTTCTCTTTTCAATAACAATCCCATACAGAAGCGTGAGAAAAGAGCCCTGGGGAATTGGAAGCTGCTGACAAAAGGACTTCTCATCAGAGAGAGACTGAAGCAACGCTACTCCATCAAGGTACTCTGCATTTCTGCTAGTGATTTCTTTCTCAGGATGATATTTCTCTACCAAGAGATTTTTTTCCAGCCTTTCCAATGTGTTATGTTTCCAGCTGTAGAGTGTAGAACTTCCAGAGTGTAGTTGCTCAAAAATCTTCTTCTTTCCTGTTGTTAGCATGTGACTAGCAACTAGTAAAAAAAACTACACCAGAAATTCGATGTGGTCATGTCCATGAAAGACTCATTATTGTTTAACAAGAGATCAGTGTTTCCTAAAGCATCATTTTTTTGGTATTTTCTGTTTTGACATACCCCCTTCCTAGGGTACAAGCCAAGCATGTAGCTAACAGGATGCAGGTGGGCTGCTTTTTGTTACGAAGTCAGATGTTTTAGTTCTTAATCTTTTCCCCATTGAGAAAGGTGAAAAGCATGATTGTTTTAAAGCAGGTTTATTTTTATTCTTCCATCATCAAAAATATTTTGCTTGTGTTGAAAGAACACTTGACATCCAGGAATACAAACACACTGCTTTGGGTGAGAAGCCCAAACCTGAGCAACCAACTTTTGTAATGTCATGAAGCGTCACTGTGACAGAAGACAAGCCCTTTTAGAAAGGGGTAGTTACGAGTGATTTCTGGAGCAACTTTTCGATTTTCACACCTGTTTTTTCCAGACTGAGCCGTCGGCACCTGAGACAGAGAAAGGAGCGGGATTCTCTTCTGATGAAGAAGGAGGTCCGAGTTCAGAGACGGCAGTAGGGAATGTGGCCATTTCTTGGCCCCAGAATCGCCAGTTAGAGAAAAAAAGAGAAGAGAAGACAACCAGAAAGAGCAAGCGAGAAAAGAAAGGAGAAGCAGCACAGTTGTTCCCTTTTGAGAAACTGTGATCGGAACAAGCTTTTCTTTGCTGTTTCCAGATGCAAGAACAATAGTCACAACAAAAGTATCCTTTGCCAGTTAAAGACTTAGTCTTCCTGTGCACTTGTGTTTCTGAGCTATCAGGGACCAACCTAATTCAGTATCAAGAGTTTCTTTTGCTATCACAGGTAATTAGATTCATCCTTTTATCCCTGGACTTAGGAGAAGCAGGTGTGCAGTTGTACCTCCTGAGAAGATCACTTTGTGCTGTTGGGGTGTTTTGCTCTCTCTTGTATCACTCAGCACTAAGAATTCTGTTTTCTGAGGCATTCCTTCCGTGACCACTGTCTTTTCCCAGTTTTCTCCGTTCCATTTTTTTCTGCTTGCTCAGAACGAAAGCACGCAGCTGCTATTTAAGTCTGTGGTGAGCTGGCCAAAGGACTGCTGATGCCCTCTTTGATTCATACCTTATCCAAATCAGTGGCGAGGTAGAGTTCTGGTCTTATTGTCTCATCATCACAGAAGGGGAAATACTTCCTCTAAGGTGTAAACATGCAATCAAGATTTGGAGGAATCTGAAAATTTACTTTCTAAAGAATACCTGACTTTTGTGAAAACTCAGTTTTGGTTTTTCAGCCTACAATCTTCCTTTACTTTCAGAAATCTTGTGCAGTAGAAGGGAGAAGCCCTGTCCTCATTTCAAACTTAAGGTGAACTATGTCTTCTGAAGTAATTTGAATATATACATATTTGTTTCAGTTTTGTTTTATCAAGACCATGCGGATATGTTCTGGAGCAAAACATGTAAAACTGGCTAGGCATCATTGTCAGAAACGAAATTCACTGAAACCAGAGAACTCTTGTAAATGTTACCCAACACCTAAGCATTTAAAAACTGTTGAGAGAGGAATGTTAAATCTACACAAACTTTTCCTGCAGTTTTGTAATAGAAATGCTGATCTGTCTTTTGCAGTATTTTTATAACTAAATTACGCTGACACTGTCTCTTCAAAAGTAGAGGGGAATACAGTCTAGTCATGGCTGGACATTGTCACAGAGGAAAGATTGAAATGCAAGAAAATGGCTTACATTTAATTATGTTCAGAAAAAATTCTATTTTTGTACTGTATTTGTAGAACAAAATAAAGTATGTGTCGTGCTTTAACCCCAGCCAGCAACTAAGCACCACGCAGCCGCTCCCCCCTTCCAGTGGGATGGGGAGGAGGATCAGGTTAAAAAAGTAAAACTTGTGGGTTGAGATAAGAACAGTTTAATAACTAAAGTAAAATAAAATACACTACTAACTAAGAATAAAAAATTATAAGAATAACAATAATAGTGATGAAAAGGAATATAACAAAAAAAAACCCCAAGAAAAGACAAGCGACGCACAATGCAATTGCTCGCCACCCGCTGACCGATGCCCAAGGAGTGATCTGCCCCTCCCGGCCAACTCCCCCCAGTTTCTATACTGGGCATGACGTTCTATGGTATGGAATATCCCTTTGGCTAGTTCGGGTCAGCTGCCCTGGCCATGCTCCCTCCCAGCTCCTTGCACACCTGCTTGCTGGCAGAGCATGGGAAACTGAAAAGTCCTTAACTTAGGATAAGGGCTACTTAGCAACAACTAAAACATCAGAGTGTTATCAACATCATTCTCACACTAAATCCAAAACACAGCACTGTACCAGCTAGTAAGAAGAAAAATAACTCTGTCCCAGCTGAAACCAGGACAGTATGGGAAGAGAGTAATGTTGTCCATTACACCTCCCCTCCGGCCAGCTCATTCTTCTGTAAGCAGCTCCGTTTCCCTGGAGGGACTCTCACACAAGGATAAAAGCACACCGTAGTATTTCCAGAAGTCACAGATCGGGTCCCAGGATATCCTAGAGCTGGCTGCTTGTGAATTGTTTTAATGTTAAGGGTCTTCATTCTGAGTTTTTAGTTTTTGCTACCAAATTCTATATGAATAAAGACCAACCTAAGTTGGAGGCTTGGGGAGTAGCTATGACCTGTATTTAGGGCCTCAAGAAAAATTCTCAATCTTGCATGAACTGGTAAAACTGCAGAGGGCACAGAGGACATCATAGTTCCTTCTGTGTTAGTCGTTGTGCCGGTACGCAGGGTACACCCCGAGATGAGCACTTTGAATGTGAGGGCCCACGTCCAGCTCCTGCTGGTATCGGTAATTTTTCATCAGCTTCAAGTGGGAGCTGGTACCAGCTGTACCAAAGCGACTCCCTGCTTCCTAACTTGGGACACGCAGCACAGATACACGAAGTTATGAGTCTAGTGAGTATTTATAGTCAGCGGGGAAAGAGACAATAACATCTTCAGAGGGCAGGATCCTACTCCGCAGCTCCGTAGGCAGCCAGCTCTCCTCACCTAAGCATGCAAAAGATGAAAGAGTAAATACGCTTTAAGGGAGACCAAAGCGGAAAGGGAAGATGATTGACAGATCAGGTACATGTTGTGTCAGATTTTGGTAAGGAAGCAAGGGAAATACTGCTTCAGTTGTTTCTATAGAAATGTTGTTTGTGTACGTGCAAGGAATGCGAGCCTTGGCTCCGCCAGCACGCCTGGCCTGCGAAACAAGTTCTTGTCTGCAAAGGGAACCTTACTTTATTTTGCGTCATTCCTGCGCACACACTAGTATGCAAGACAAAAGTATTTTAAGCTGTTGAATGCATAGGTAAACCCCCAGTCTCTGTAAAAATACAAGAGGCTGTATCCAGTCAGGTTGAACCATCATATTTTTCAAATAATCTTATGGAGGCAAGGAAGTTACTGTTACTGAAGTAGTCAGTAATGGGGAGTAAAACCACGGTAGGCTGGGATCAGCCTTTCACCACATAGAAGGACACAGAGCAGACAGCAGCTGTGCTGTTATTAGGAACTTGCTTCCCAAAGTGGGGAAATATTTGCAGGATAAACAAAACCCAACCGTGCATTTATCTCAACCAACAATAGAAAACTAGTTCATGTGGAAGCTACGAGCTAATCCTCCATGTACCTGGATACTATTCCTGGACATGAAACGTGCAATACTTAAATGTAATAAAAAAGAAGCCTACAGACCAACCTTTTGAAAATTGTATTTTATTAAATATACAAAAGCTCAGCACTTCTGTAAAAAATTGTATCATCTTCATCTCTAATAGGGTAATGCTGGTTAGCTTCCTGCATCATTGGTAAAGCAGCAGTGCAGCACCTGCTGTTCTCCCCAGCGGAGCGCAGTTCTTAATCGATGGAGCAGAAGTTGGTGTTAGCGAGCAGCAGGAAGAGTGCGCAGTATCGCTAACGCCTCTCAGCTGCATGCGTGACACCCCTTGCACTTCTATAACCTTTCACTCACTACTGCTGCTTTTACCAGCAGAACCGAGCCATGACACTGAATTGACAGCATTCAAATACCAGAATGAAAAGAATTAAGGCTAATAAAGTAATTACTACTTATCAAAATATTTATGATTTATAACTCAGCTCTCTATTTCAGTACCATTTGTAGCAAACATTTGCTTCTATGTATGTTCAAATTAAGTTCCTTTGGTATGGGGAACACATCTCTCCTGACGGTCATAACTGGATTTCATAAATGAAGACATTCTTTTTGTACTGAATTGTGTATACTTACAGAAAAAAAACCCGCTGTGGTGTAGGAAGGGCACATCTGGAAGCCAGACACTAGCTAGGTGGAGACTTAAGAACAGTACAAGATAGTCTCTAATCTCAAGTACTGGTTACAGCAGAAATACGTAAACATAAGCCATCACAACACTACAAGGCGGCATTCCTCTAACATGATATAAAGCTCCAAATTTAGGCTACTAAAGTCTATGAAATCTAATCAGGCAAAAATATTTTCATTATTTAATTTCATGGAGTATGTTCATTGTCCTTGCTAAGTGAAATTCAAGAAAGAAACAGTATACATAGCAAAAAAACTCCAAATATTTTAAAGAATATACATTCAATTATAAAAGTTAATTTTGTTTCAAGGCAGCAGGTTTTATTTTTAAAGGTTGGTGACCTCTGAGTATCCCCTTAAATAAGTGCAATTCGAAGTTAAATTTTTGAAATAGTTATGCAATGGTATAGTCCACACTACCATTTTGGATGCTTAACCAAGAACAACTTCAGAGACTTTTAAAAAGTTGGGGGAAATCAATGCTTTCTGACAAATCTGCCCTACCTCAGAGCACTGCTAACTTGGCCGCTCGTTATTTCAAGTTACTTTGAAAATCCTCAGTCCAAAAGCATACATTTTATGTAAGTACTGTGTGAAATTCGACTAAGTTGTGGTTTTCCTTTGAACATGTACACTTCCAAATGCATCAGCCACAGAAGTGTACATGACTGTGCACAGAAGAAAAGGCAGGAGAGGGAGGGTTTGTCAGAGACGGGTACACGCACGTATTTCCTAAGGTTATCTGATCACGGTCCATGTGATGAAGCTGGCACTTTCTCCCTAATGCACACGGTGCCCCACCTGTCAGCGAGGACTTGCCAGTTCTCAAATCAGGGGGAATTAGTAAGCGGTACAAATCTGCTTGTTCACTAACTTACAATCAATACAGACACTCCAAAATGCTTTTTTTCCCCAAAGTCGATGTCATTGACTTCCTACAAACAGCATCCTGTAGTCATTTTTTTCATGGATAACGTGTATCAGCCACCACATTCAAGCCCCCTCCCCAATTCTTGGTGCACGTTGCTGAACTGTGATATGCTGTAAGCTTTCTGCAGTAACCGGGACAGAAATGCACTTGAAAAGCTTCTAGCCAGGATACAGCACAAAACCCGACCGCCTCCTTCTCACTGCTGCTTCTTTGGTGGAACACGCGATTTCGCAACCACAATTGGAACTACAGAGAGCAACCCGATCAGAAAAGCCCAGAGAGGGCGGTAGAAGAGCCAGCCGATGGAGATGGTCAGGAGCGACAGCGAACTGGCTAGGCAGAAGGCAAATGCTTTTAATCCGATGTTAACCAGATCTCTCACAACAGGAAACCAGTCCACTGCAGAAAGAATTAAACAAGGGAAAGAGTAGTTGAGAAGATGATAGTTTAAAAGGAAGTCTTATTCATGCCTAGGATTTGCACGCTAATTATTGCAATCAAAAGACAGACTCAAATTACTTATCAAGAGCACTGGATAAGGCATTTCAGCAGAGTATCCTCAAGGCATTTGATAATTAAGCAACAGCTAAACATCTAAGACAATGGTATCCTCAACTCTTCAGACAGGAAGCAATCCAAAATTAAGTCTGAAGTCTTGTCCAAGGCTTGAGAGGCAGAGAAAACTGATAGCCTTGCAGCTATGGAACAAGTCTAGGGCAACTGATACAATATGCTAGCACAAAAATTAATTTCTGGCAACAATAAATCTTGCAGTAGCATGTATATGGATAAATAAATACGAAAAAAAAAGAGTTCACAGCCACAAAGCAAATGATAGCTTTGATGTCTGAAGTTTATATAAGTTTGAGGCACTGTCCTGCTTTTCTCTAAGTTTTTATTCCAACATTTTTCTACGTTAAAAGGATAAATGAAAACTTTCTTTGCTGTCTGTTCACAGTAGTGTAGAATAACCAGACAACAAAGACATGTTACTATACAACTACTAGTAAAGACCTGTTGGGGGGACCACTTGTGTATGGGTGTAGAAAGTAATTGGATTGCAGCACCCTGAGTTAGACTTGAAAGAACCAGCTGGTGTGCTTCAACTTCTGATTTTGGTAAGCACTGGGCTGGGATCTTCTGAGACTGGCAATAGATATTTGCATGGTTTTTTTTAATGCTCACAAAGCAACCATCCAGTTCTGGGATCCTGTTTACCTGCAATTGCCTACAGTGACTTTCAGATCCAATCCAATCTGAGTTCAAACCAGATTCCTCCTGACCTCCAAATTAGTTAATTGCATATGTGAGCAAGAGAGGACTCTCTAGGGATTATGATCCTATTTCTAAATCATTTTACCTTTCTGTAAAAAACTTACCCAAAGTGTAAAAGATTCGGGTCATTAGGCTGATGCCTACAAACATTGCCAGCCAGCCCGCTGCACGGAGGGCCCAGGTCTTCATGGTGTTACTCTCATGCTCTTTCTGAAACACTTCCTGAAAGCAAACACCATTACATGCAGCCTGTTTCTTAATTTCTTTTGAGATCCTCTTGATTCCAGGGTATTATGAGCAAATCAGAGCCAACAGCATTTTAGGAGTACAGATTCTCTCGTAGAAGATCTATTGCAACTCATTCTGCAGGGTCTTTTTGTGCAGTATTGCAGCACACGACGATAGATTTCGAAGTGCAGCACAAGGGAAACCAGCATTTTTCTAAATTAAGACAGCTAAACAAGCACTGTTCAACACTATAACCACAGGCAGAAAGCACACAGTTTTTGCTGCAAATGGATACATTCAACATTACGGTGGAAAATAAGACACTAATAAGTAAATGTGATAAAGGGGGAACAATCTGACTTCAGTATGTTTGGAGGAAGAGAGAAAAGCCAACAATATCCACTGATGGCTGAAGGAAAGGTGTATGAAAGCAAGCAAGCAGTATGCAGGGAAGAAAAGATAAAAGGTATGTGTATATTTCATCATGCAAAGCAAAGCATCTATTTGCAAGAATTTTCAGTAAGATTTTTTCAAAATGGGTTGTGTGCCCCTCTGGCTCTATAAAACGTACACATGAAGATGGCTAAGACATAATAAAGCACTTAATGGGAAAAGACACATATGACTGATTGATTACTTGTACATACAAGTACTCCATGAATTATTCATTTGTAGTGAGTTAATTTCCAATGAACTAAAATTCTATCTAAGGAAGATTCAGAGCTCACAGCAGAGAGCTGATTCTACTGCTACTCTCTTTCAACTCAAAACAAAAGCCTTTTTAACTGCTTTTGGGAGCTCCTGTAAATTCTTGACATCTGGGATTTTTGCAGCAGGGCATGAAATAATCATTAACGGAAACAAACCTACTAAAAGGAGTAAATGAATCACCAAATTGCTGGAGCATGCAGGATTTATTGGAGCATAATGCTCTGCCTGAAGGTTCTTTCTCAGCCAGAACAGCAATAAACATTTCAAACAAGCCTAAACTGCTGTTATTAGAAGCTGAAGAGAGGATAGCTCCTACGGTTTGTTTAATTAAAGCCTGATTTTTACTATTTTTACATACGACCTTTTCAAAAGCATGTGCTTGCATGTGTAAGTGGGAAACTACCAAAGAGCAAATAAAAGCAAAATAAGAAGGCACAGAAACAGCCTTTAAAGCAAAGGATGTTCAGCAGCAACACAAGGGGATCTTAGAAAAATAAATATATAGCTACTTTAGCCACAGTTCCTTTTTAAAATTAAAAAAACCACCAGGAATAACTATAGCCAAATTATGTACTGCTAGTGGGTGAAGCACAGCATTTTGCTGCAGCACAAAGAACATGCAGAAACCTGGAAGGCAAACACAGGCTATAACGCGTTGTCCTAGAAAAAGGAGAGAGAAAAGCCAATGTTTACATTGAGTATCTCCTCCTCTAGAGCAGGTCTGAAGGAGAATGAGAGCTTACTCCCCTGCTGCTTCTGCACTACCATCTCCAATTTTAACCCTTCACTTGTACAGTGTGGTATCTCACCTCCACAGAGAGATCTCCAGGGTACAGAATCTGCAGGACATCTCCAGACTTGGTATGATATGGAACCAGTTGATCGCCTTGCTGGCGAGCAATCACAGTCACCTTGGAAGAAATGGAAAAATATTTACTGGTTACTAAGTTGGGAACAGAGTTTGCAAAATACAGAAAGAGCTGAAGATTCACCTTATCAGCAGAGCCCAAATGGGGGTCATCTCCGCTCAGACCTGCATAGAAGAACGAGACACGAAGGTCTCCTACCTACAAACAAGAGAATATTAGAAGTCAAGAAAGATTTCTTTACAAAGGAGAATCACAGGAAATACAACTCTGCATGGGAACACCCTTTAGGTATCAACACTTTTTCTGAATGTTTATGTCAAGCCAGAGGATACCCAGAATGACTTCCAAGCTGTACTTTTTTCAGGCCTACTTGATAGCCGAAACAGGATAGCTCAAATGCTGTTTTGCAATACCCCCTCTGATTTAGCTGCAGGAGCACATTAACACCAATGAGATTCTATGTTCATCCCTTGTCATTTCATCTTTTGGCAGAGGAGGGCAGGCAGCACAAGCTGACAACAAGCTATTTCACTCTACTCCATTCAGTACAGCAAGGCAGAGGTAGAACCCACCTCCCAGCACCATCCCGTGTCTTTCCATTTAAAAGCATGGCAGACCCAAGAAAACAGAAGACAAAGAAGCAGGATCAGAAGCTTCCTGCAAGAGAAGCACTCATGCTGAAAGACTGTACTAATGGTGTCATCCTATATGATGGTCTGCACTCCAATTTCTACATATTTAAATAGAAATGGGACACGCCCCAACTTTCTTTTTCACATAACAGTAATCACTGCTTTGGTTTATCTTTCTCGTCTTACTTCTGGACGCCTGGGGTTCTCGCTGTGGTAAAAGTAATCTCCTCCTCGGGTAACATCAGCATGTGGATCCTCAAGGTTTGACAAGCTCAACTGCTTGAAGTCATCAATTTTATCCACAAGACCTAAGCAGAATAAAGACGCAAGCTCAGGTCCAGTGTCTAACTTGGAACAGCCAATTTGCTGGCTGGCTTCCTGATTATCACTTGAAATGACCATCATTGTGGAAAGAACAAAAGTCCACTGCTGATGCAACGGCAGACACAAAGCCAGTACAAGCAATCCTTACCCTTGGAAAGAACAAAGCTGCCAACCTGGACGTTAGGAGAAACAGCAGTGAAAGACTCCACAGCCATGGCACTGAGGAACAGAGAGAGTCCCTGATTAGTCCCAGAATTACGATCAAACTCTTGATTTGCAGTATGTAATATACAGCACATAAAAGGTACTATGTCAAACATCAGGAGATGTTCAAAGAGCTAAATGGCTGTCATGATGTGAAAACAAATCCATCAAGAAACTGTGTCCAGACTTCATAGTGTTGGAGCCACTAAAATAAGTTAAGACAAGATACGACTGTCTCATCCCCTGGCCTGACCTTCCATTCACACCATAGGATTTCCCTAGTTTTTTCTGTACTGAACCTGTAATGGGCTGAAATGGAATTCAGCTCCTAGGAAGCTGTTCAGTGGTGATATAGAGGTTTTGAGTGACAATGAATTAATCACGTTCCTAGATGAATTCCTGCAACATTTAACTACACTCATAAATGCACTTTATTTCTACCCTGAATTTTATTTAGCTTCCACTGTCAACTGTTAGATCTTACCTGCTAAATTAAGAAAACTAGATCATAAACCTTCTCCATATAAAGATACTTCTACATCATGGCCAAGTTAATTAAATTGCAAACTCAGGAATCCATTACAGGCTTCACTTCATTCTCGTAAGTAGTACTACTAAAATTTCCTTGGCAGTAAACAACAGATTTTCACAAATGTCTAAATCACATAAAAAGATAAGATGGATGAAT
Organism: Gymnogyps californianus; assembly: GCF_018139145.2. NCBI lineage: Eukaryota > Metazoa > Chordata > Aves > Accipitriformes > Cathartidae > Gymnogyps > Gymnogyps californianus. Next base: position 11,941,416 of record NC_059483.1, read on the forward strand.
TCTAAAGTTCAGCATGTCTGCATGCACCGTGCTGTCTCATGCAAGGATCCACCAGTTATGCTCAGTCTCCTTGGTTTGTACCAATACACTCAGATGAAATGTTCTTAGCTGCAGCACTTTTTAAGTTATGTACTGCAATAGCACCAAATCAAAAATGTTTCTTACTCTCAATTGGAGATCTGCATTTATTGGAGAAGGCTTGGAGAATTTTCATTAACAAAAAAGTGTGCATGGGGAGGAGAGACAAAGCAAGTATGTTATCTGTGCATCCTTTTTTCCATTGTCTCTCGTCTAAACAAGTCTGCTAGTTGGGACCTATAATCAGAAACACATAGATCTTTGCTTTCCTTCCTTAAGTAGTACTTCCAAATAAAGGGCAGTGTATTTGGGTGAGCCCACAGACAAAACAAAGTTCTGGAGATTTTGCAAAGTTCAAACTTTTATTAAAATCCTGGTCCTACTATCTCTCCGGCTGTATTTTTCACTCACACATAATGTTTTTTGCCAGATGCCATCCTGCATCCTAAGGAACCAAGCAGGTGCTGTGAGAATGACAAGCAAGCTAAAACTTAGCATTAAAAATGGCACATTGTAGTGTAACTAAAATGCTGCAGATGAGAGATATATGAAACAAATTATATATGGGCAATTGCCGCAAATAAGCCTGTGAGCTCATGCATGCTAGCTTAGAAAAAGCAGCATGCAAGTGGTGTGACAAGCTCATGGGATGCCTGCTATTCTAACCCTGTACTTGTAATAGGAGAAAGAATTAGTAATAGACTGCACTAACAGACAACAGAAGTCAGAAAGGAACCCATTCAAGTTCTCCTACATGGAGACCACATGGGCCAGAGGTAATATAATAATAGCCTGACATCCAGCCATTAGTAATGGATAGCTTAATTCTGGTTCCACCAGGCAGCTTTGAACTGCTCTCTAATTTCTCTATGCCTTAGTTCTCCCAACTACCAAAAGACCAACAGTTTCCATCTACTTCCCTGTGTCATGAAGATTAGTCATTTAGCTCTCATCTTTGATCAGATACAGTGACAGAATCTAGAGGGACTGTGCCAGGTGGTACATTACCTAGGGTTTTTGTGTCCAATTTCTCGATCAAAGTTTCTGCTGTTCACAACTTCTGATTTCCACTCAGTATCTAAAGAAAATTATATGAAGGTTGAGGCAAAGACAGGAAGAATTGCCACTCGGATCTTAGTTACTGAAGACACCTCTCAATCAATTAATCAGTTCTAAGTTACACTTCTAGTAATACTGTTTACATCCAGGTATGTATGTGATAGTCTGTACTGATACTTAAATCCATCCTCCTAGCATATTAACAAGGAATGGCAGGATTTAGGAAAAAAAGTATTTCAAGTTTTGTATTGTACAAGTATTGTAGCTCAACTTCGCACAGTGGGAGCTTTGCTGTTGGCATCTTCCATGATCAGGCTTTGATTCCTGGCTCCACTCTTGGGGAATAATCTGGTTTTGTGAGGAAAGGCTGTGAGCTCTGCTGGAACTAGCAGATTTCAGTGCAGTCAAGCAACAGAAGAGATGGTACCTGTATGTGCCACTCTCAAAAATGCATAATGCTGCCTTTGCTCGGGCCACAGCAGCCTTCCCACATCCCCAGAACAGTCTCCAGTAGGTTCCTTATAACTCCTACAAAACTAGAGTCCCTTTTTTGAGCAGCTTCCATATTAAATATAGCTTTCTCTACTTCCATGAAGGAGAGGAAGGAAAGGGAGTTTAGTTAAACAGTGGAGTAGGTATCATTGTAAGCGATATTCTGGTGTATTGGGTATGTGGAAAGATTTTGGTAGTGCGGGGGTGCTGCAGGGGTGGTCTCTGTGGGAAGAGGGGTCTCTGCATTGGACACAACTGGCTCCACATCAAACCCACTGCAGGCCACCGCTGAGCCCATCAGTGAAGTCTGGGGCACTTCTGTGAAAACATTTTTAAGAAAGGGCAGAAAACACCAAATGCAGAAGGGAGGGAACAAAAAGGAGTAAGAAAAAACAGAGGGAACACCAAAGTCTGAGGAGGAGGTGCTCCACAGCAGAGCAGATATTCACTGCAGCATGGAGAAAGTCCATGCTGGAGCAGGGGAAAAGTGTGAGAAGGAAAGAGTGTCAGAGAGAAACCACTATGTACTGGCTGTAAACCTACCCCCATCCCCTCCACTGCTCGCTGCCCCACTAAAGGGAGTGAGTGTAACCTGTGGTGATAACAAGGGCGGAGGAGCAAGGGGAGAGGAGTCTGGAGTGAAGTTGAGCCTGGGAAAAGGTAAGAGCAAATGTGTTTTGCCAACACCAATTAGTAATTTGCCAATCAGTAATTAAATATTTATTTTAATTAACAATAAATTAAGTTAATTTTCCCCAAGTCGAGTCTGTTTTGCCCACAATGGTAATTGGTAAGCAGTCTGCCTATCTTTATTTCTACCCACAAGCTCTCTCATTCCTGTTCTTCCCAATCTCTTCCCCAGTCCCGCTGAGGGGGAGAGTAAGCAAGCAGCTGTGTGGGCCCTTGGCTGCCAGCCAAGGCTAACCCACCACATCTAATAATATACAGACTTTTACTGGACAGAATCCATCAATCTTGAGAGGGCAGCTGTTTTTTTAAATGGCATTTCTTTTTGTTCCCTGCCACTGTAAGGCTGTTTTTCACAGCTCACAACCACTAGCTTTGCTCCTTATGTATCTCCATGCTGCGGGGTCCCATGCTGAGCTGGGGTATTTTTATGATCACACCCAGAAACTCCTGCACACCCACGTTACAGGTCCATGTGCTTTAATCAGAGATAAATGAAGCACAGAGACCAATCTCCAGACATACGATGACTCAGAGTATTTTTCTGCCACTGGGTAGATCGGAATAATGCTCTCAGTTCTGCTCCTGCCAAAAAAGCATTTGGCAAAAGCCACAGCGCACATCAGAAGGTGCTGGTGGTTTTCACTAGCTGGTGTCAACACCTAAACAGATCCTCAACAGGCTGTCTTACAGGCTGGAGCTACACTGTTCTTCCCTGTCTATTCTCTTCTGCTCATGCCTGACATATGCCCAATTACTCCACTTTTGAAGAGTAATCTCAGGTGTAGCTTTGAACACACTCCCATCTCTGCCCATCTCCTGTCACTGAGGACCTTATGGGTCCTGTCTCCAGAGCATCCTATCCCTGGATGCTGCTTGAACCTCTAGGAGTTCCAAGACAAGGCTTTCTGTAGTAGTTGCTTGCTAACAGCACACCTCCTTTCACCTCAGTTACCTCAAGAAAGGGAGGTCCTGCCATTTGTTTAGGAAACAGAATTTTTGCTTATTTCTTCACATTCCTTTCCTTTCTTTCCCAACAAGAAAATATAGGGTTTACAACAAAAATCAAAATACACACACATAGAAGTCCAAAGTTACATGCATAAAAGAAAAGGAACTTTCTGTTGCTCAACTTACTGTATGAATACTTTGTCTCTTTCTTAATCTCACCATTCTCTTCATATTCCCTGCAGAGAAAAGGAGTGGGATGAGAACCAAAACAGTGTACACACACCCCTGCTCAGGGCAGAATACACTTTACAAATGAAATGCACAGACAGCTCACTGGCAACACAAACTTATCTTTACGAGTAAACTAACTCTTCTCTGAACTACCTATTCTGAAGACACAGATTCTCTGTACAAGGAGAAAACTACACACAAATGCTAAACAGCCACAACCCTTTTATTCCCATATTGCCAACAGGGAGGTGTTGACTAGATCGATGTGGAACAACCAGTATTAAAGACAGTGAGACAAGCTGCCCTAAATCAACAAGTCTTTTACAGATGCTGCACCATAAGCATGTTAAAACTGAGAAGTTATTTTTCACACCTTCACAACCTCTGATTTTTTTTTTGTATGACACAAAAGACATTTGGAACGTGAGTTCTGTGGAGTCAGACCTGCATAATAACTAATAACTTTTATACTACTGTCAGTGGAATTATTATTAATAACAGAAATATTTTTCCCCTGCTACTTGCAACTATTAGCAGAGTAGCTAACATCTCATTACAGTTTTGTAAATCCCCTTGAAAAGGTACCTAGACTGCAATATTGCCAGTTACAAACTAATCTGAGTGTCTCTCAAGCAACTAAAATCTGCAGTTTACTTTCACAGCTAGAAATTAATGTTGGCTTTTGATTATTAAGGACAAGGGGTAGCAGAGTCTTCTAAAAATCGAAAAATCATGTCTTGGTTTAATTAAGTACTTCAATTTGCACACGTATGAAGTACCAAAGAAATTAAGAGATTTCCCTCATAGTCACGTGCCAAAAAGTCTCAATTGTCCACAAGTCTGAGAAAAGAATCTGACTTCTAGATTCAATTGGATACAATAGGGTTTTTTAATTGCTTTGAAATATTCTAGTGTATGTTAGGCTGTAGGTATCAACCAGGCAGTTTTTGGGTCAATGGGTTTATCAGATTTTATTCTGGAATTCATAACTGAAATTGCTGGGTTTGCTTACTTTTCTAACAGAAGTTAAGACCCCTTTGGGAGATTTAAAAAACAACCACCACAACTGATCAACCAAAAAAACCCAGCAAGTAAATCATTGTCATTGTGGAAGAAAGGAAGATAGCCAAGGGAAAATATGATGAAGCTTCTGGAATCTTTTTGTATTTCCTTTTTGAGGACAGGGAAAAAAATGGGCTTGAGGGTCCATGATCAAGTTTTAGAGAACGGCAGCAGGAAAGGCTTAGCAGATGCAGGGAAAAAGAGGATTATGAAATTTTATTTGAAAAAATTCAGGACCAGGTATTTTGGGATAATGGTTTTGATTCTGCTAATCAACTAGCAGGCAGGGAGTATTATGGGGGTGGAGTTACAGAAATCCTGATGGGCAGAAAGTACATCAATAAATAAAAGAAGCTTTAGGAACATCAGAAAGGATAGAAATCAAGTGAGTCTGTGGGAAAAACATGAGTGTTTTTTTTTTTCTTTTTCATAAATTGGTAAAGATCTTTGAATTCTGTTGACAACACATATGAGAGAAAATAGATCAATGGGCTCTGAGGTGGCTCAGCATCAGACAAGAATAAGGAAAACAAAAAACCACAGCTGCAGCATGGAGGCCAAGAAACCCCATATGAAGTTACACAAAATCAGGAAGTGGAAACATTTGATAAAAGGCCTTGGATGTTACCCAAATTTTATCAGATGCAAATTCTGCAGCATAGACCATCTACAAGACCTGACATCTCCAAGGAAATTAAAGTGACTCTCTAAAAAACCCAGGAGCTCTAGAATTCTCCTACCATAAAGACTTGTTGGGTTTTTTTTTGTTTGGGGATGGGGACAAAAAAAAAAAATGTGATGGGATCCTATTAATACAGCAGCTTTATAAACAACATTTAAAGATTTCTTTCACTTACCTGGACTCTTCATATTCTACCCATTGGTACATTTCCACATTACGCTTAAGTTTGACGGCCTGGATGGAGAGCCCATAGCTAGGGTCAAACAAAGGCTATTTAAAAATTAAAGAAAATATAAGTCAGTATAAATGCTGTACCTCACAAACTCAAACACTGTACTTTTATTATCAAACCCATTTACATACCTTACTGTACATAGTTAGTACTATCTTACACACAGCTGAATATAGAATAAATGTTATGAAGACAAAAAGGAGCATCTCTTTATATCACTGATAAATTTCACCTAAAGAATCATCATCAAAAATTACTGCAATAGTGAAGAATAAAACCAGGAATACTGGCTAATGGTATGCAGGCTTAAGTGTTTAAGCCAGGGAGAGGTTTTATTTTGCTGGAAGCTACCATGCTGTGTTACCTTCTGCAATGTAGGCTGACCACGGAAAATGACATCGCTGCTGGAAAGTGAGAACTTGCAGAGCCTCTGTACTGCAAAAGCCTGAAGACTTTACAATATCATGAATAAACAACAAGTTCCCTATACAAAGGGGAATTGAAATTATCCACCAAAGGCAGTAGGAGGGTAAACACAGCTAGAGGTAGCATGTTGCTTGGGAGTAGGGAGACCAAGGCTGTACAGCATCTCCCTGATTCCGGGCCAAGAACCAAAGCTTGGGTGGTAGCCGGCAATGCTTACAGAGGAGGAGAGAAGCTACATGTCTCCTCCCTGGATATCAAACATAATTTTAATTGGCAAAGACTTTCCTACCCTCCAAGCCTGAAATACACATATCTTCAAGATACTATTTTATTTACCTTAGATGTACTCAGAGCGCCAGCTAAGTGCACCAATCTCCCTTCATTCTGCTGAGACATGCTGTGGATGCTGTCAAGAGGGATCACAAGAGAAAGTCCCTCATCAAGAGATTTGGCTGTCCTTAAAGCTCGTCCCTGCAATCAAGAAAAGCAAAATCAAGTTGTGGGGAATCAACGGTACCGCAGTGTTTTGTGAAAAAGGTTAGCAGACAAGTGACCTGAAGACTGCAAGGAATGCTTGTATATTTAGCCTCACAGAAGTCATATTCTCGAAACACGCTTGTACTTCTACGCTCTCTTTCTCTGTGTGACCGAGTTTGGGGCAGTACTTCTTACCCATGCAGCATGACCATTAACATTGACTAAGCTCCTCAAACATACATAGATTATTCCCACAAGGGTCTAAAATTATTGCTCCTCACCTCTTACCTTGTTCGTTGTTCATGAATAACTGCAAAAATTATGCCAATTATGGTCCTTTTTCCATAGACTCATATAACTACTTGGCAGAAGTTTTCCTTACCTTACCGTCATGTTACAATGTGCTTTTTCCTGCAAAGTCACCAAAATTGGGAGTAGTTCTCTTTCCTCTTGTAGAGGTATAAAAGGAAGTCTTAGGTGAAAATTCACAGAATTCTGCTCCCCCACTCCAAAACTGCCAAAAGCATGTATGTTTGCAACAGTAGGGTGTTAGGATTCCCTGCTTACTTTAATTATTTTTTCAATCTAAACCCAAGACATAAAATAACACTGAGAATAATTAGCACCCTCAATTTTGCAACATGGAGTATGAATTCCTTTAACGCAATTATAACAACAATAGAAATGAGGACCCTATGTTATCCCAAGAAAAGAGAGAAGACTGGAACGTGGCTGGCTCATACAACCCTCTTTCAATAATACTACAGCCTGTTTCTGCGTCAGCTCACAAGTTTTGGATCTTATCTCTCATCACACACTGCCACTGTCTCTACTACACTCAGTTCTACAGAAGTACTATCTGTGGCCCTGTGATTTCTCTCTTCTGTTATATCCCAAGCATAAGCACCAGGCTCTCCAGACATAATGTCCTCTTCTCATGGATGAAGTAATAAAGCTTTAACATGACCATTTTACTACGCCTATAAATGCAAAATTAGTTGAATGTCACCTCAGCTGTGACATTTTAAAGCTGTGTACAAACACTGTCAGTATTTCACTTACTTCATTGGTAAAAAGAAGGTAGAAAGACAGAAGAAATGTCACAAGTCCCATCAACATGCCTCCAGAAGTCTCGCTGAGTCTCTCCAGGAACCCTGGTTTGGACTCACTTGTGATTTTAACATGTTCTTTTCTGCTGCCTGTGTCAGAGAACTGGTGGAGATAAACCAAAAATGCAATATTGGTGTGAAAAGGGAAGGCATTCTGTTTCAAAATAAGTCTTTCAGCTTTGTTAATACTGCTGCTCTACAGAGTAGCACCTCTTGCCTAGGACCAAAATTTTCCCACACTTATTAAATGCCTCATCACACTTGATACCAGAAATACAGTCAATAAAGAAAACTCAAGCCTGATGGAAAAAACAATTTATATGATAGTGGTTCAGCACATTCCTTCAAGCTTTCTTCAGTCTGTCTCTAGGTTCCCTATTTGGTGTCCACATCCCGCATTCGGGCCATGACAAATTGAGTAATACTCCTGAATTCCAGACCAGCTAAAACATGGCTATAAATAACAAGTTACATTTTACCTCACCAGTGGAAAAGTGCCTGCATACTTTATAATAATTCCACCTTGGGCAACAAAAAGAGATAGCTTAAAACAAAATTGCTATTGCTGTCCTAGCCAGGACCACATTAAAGCATGAAAGCCCAGGGGTTTATCTGTACATACACTAGCTGTGGGGAATAACCAAGGAGTAACTTCAGATTAGCACACGTAGCCAAGAGAGGAGGTGAGGCTTCTCTTTTGCTCATCTCGAGATGCCAGGGGGGATGTGACAGCGGCCCCTCCGCTGCACAGGGCCCCTCACCTCAGACAGGCCACCCCGGGGGAGCGGCCGGAGAGTGAACAGGCCGACCCGGGGGACCGTCACACGCAGCGCGGAGCAACGGCAGGACCGGCCCGAGCAGCACTTACATTCCTCGACATCTTGAGCCTCTTGCCCTCGCCGGGTACCACCCCGGACAGACAACAGGAACCGCCGCAAGAACCGCGCACCGACAGTCGCCCGCAGCCGCGCCCTCCTCCTCAGGGCTCACCCTGCCCTCCCGCCTCCGAGCAGCTCCCCGCCCGGGGCGCCGCCGCAATGCATACCGGGACACGTAGTTCCCGCCTGAAAAATGCCCAGGCGCGGGGCAGGCTGGGAGATGTAGTCTAGCGGCGAGGCTGGGCCTGACCGAGCCGGCTGCTCCCTCTCCCGCGCTGGCTCTCGGGCCGCGGTCGGCAGGAGGTGCGTCAGCGGCTGCCGGCGGGCAGGGAAGGTGCTTCCGGAGGCGGGAGGTCATAGTGCGGAGCAGCGTGCCGCTGCCCGTTGCCGTGGCGGTGGTAGAGGAGGAGCGGAGGGGGCGCCGGGGCTCCGGAGGGGCCAGTCTGCGCGCGCGCTGCGGGAGAAAGCACCGGACGGCTCCGCCATGTCCTACTGCAGGCAAGAAGGTGCGCCCGGGTGTCCTCCCAATGTCGCGCCGCCGGGACAGGCCGGGCGAGCTCGCCCTGAGGCGGCCGAGAGGGTGGGGGCGACGCGGAGCAGCTGCCCGCTCACCTCAGCCCGCGAAGGGAAGGTGCAGCCTGAGAGGAGAAGAGGCGCGAAAGTCGCCCGCAGGCTGTGCGTGGCGGCGGGGGGAGGGCTGCCTCGCCTCCTTCCTCCGACCTTTTCCTCACGGAAGGCGGGAAGCCGCGGCAGGGCGCTCGGCCGTGAGGCGGGAGAGGGCGCGGAGGGCCTCCGCCGCCCTACGGGCCGGCCTGCGCTGTGGGGGCCGTGCCCGGCTGCGGGCTGGCGGGTCGCCACACCCGCCTGGCTTGCGGCGGCGCCCCGGGGCGAGGCGGTGTGCGGGACGCGCGTCCCGGCAGCAGGTAGTTGTGGGCGTCGTGAGAAAGTGCCGCCCTGCTGCTGGTTGTTGAAACATCCCCGCGAAATGGCCGGAGCTGAGCGTGGGTGCACCTCGGGGCTCTTGCTTTAGCTCGCCAGCTTTGAGTGGCTGAGGCATGCGGGCATGCTCCCTGTCGCGGCGCAGAATGGAACCCTCCCGTAGGGGTTAAATTTCTACCAGCTTAACTTAAGTGGCTAGAGGTGGGGTTTTTTTTACCGTTTTAAGGAAAACGCGTAGATGGCCAGAGTGGATAGAGTGCGAGCTTTATGTTTCTGCATCTGTACAAGGTATTATGTTGTACAGGTTGTGGTATATGAGGCCTGACCACTTCATATCGTGGGGGATATATTTCTCCCCCCTCCCCCCCCCCCCCCCCTTAAGTAATGTGAAGTGACTAAACGTGAAGTTTCGAAAGCCATTCTGTAGTTCTAAATGCCATTTTGAAGTTATAAACTTTGGCACACTGAATGCTGATTATAAACTGTGGTGAGGTAGTCGTAACCTATGGACCTCTTTGCTTTATGTTTTTAATTTATTTATTTTAACAACATTTTGGATCATTGTAAGATCTGTAAGTTGTGTAATGGCATCCTACAAAATTACAGTGACGGGGTTAGAGTTCATATGTTTCTAGTTCCTTTTATATAAGAAACGACTGGACATTCTACGTTGTCAGGTTTGCTGGAGTACAATACAGAGTTGACAGAAAACTGTTTTCCTTTTAAAAAGGGTTTAGATTTATCTATTTCTCAGACATGTTTAAATGCATGTTGGTTACTGAGCAAAGTAAAGGAAGTTACTGAACATCTGCTGCTTGAGGTCACATTGAGGGGCAAGAAGATACTAATTTCTAATATGTCGAGTCACTGTAGTGGCCTTTATGAATTTGGAGAATGAAAGGAAGTTCTTGGGGAACTTACCATTTTTTTTCCACTCAATGAATACTCAGTTATGCGTTCGGAAGAGTTTCAGCTATCTGTTCTTTTCTGCTTGTGTCTGCCTCAGCGTGTTTTTTTATAGTTTTACAGAGTTGTTAGAAAACTCTGCTCAGGTTTCCAGCCAAGCCTCCCCCCACCCCACTACAGAACTTCTTTGTTAAATCAAGAGTGGCACAAGAGGAGGAAGTACGCTGTGTTGTTTTTCTGCCCTTGGTAATGTTCACAGCACCTTTCAATATAGTTGGTTCTACACTGTTAAGGTGGTCTTCAGTATTTAATTCAGATAATTACTGTAAAATATTACACCTTTCTTTAATGAAGAGTACTGTTATTAATAAGTATCCTATTGAACATGTTACTGTAATTTAGTATAGTTTTTCTTTCACTCTTCCTTTTTTTGTCTAACCCCTTCATCTGGGTTAGTCCTGGTAATGAGTAGTTTGAGCTTGTTTTGAAACAGCTTTTTAACTTCACAATTCAATGAACTGTGCTGTGATCTGCAGCCACTACAGTATGTTGCTGTGAAAATTGAAACTTTAGAAGAATAGAATTTCAGTTGTGTATGTGTTCCTCTGAACCAACAACTGTTCTAATTGAAGGTGATTGATAAGAACAACAGAATCCATTCACTATTAGCATTAATGCATGACGTTGAATATCTCATTACCTTGTGGTGTTCAGCAGCTTTGTAAATGACTCCTTCTGTCTCAGCTTTCTCTGAACTTTTGCTTGTTGTCTCCTATATGGTAGGAAAGGACAGAATTATATTTGCGACCAAGGAGGACCATGAGACACCAAGCACTGCTGAGCTGGTTGCAGATGACCCAGATGACCCTTATGAAGAACAAGGTTAGTAGTAAGCAGAATAATGGAAGTAAGGAGTGATACATCACATATATCATAGTCTAACAATCTTAAAAAACAAGAACAACAGAAAACAAATCTTGTATGAAGTAGGAACAAATTATTCATTCATTTTTAAAGTCTGAGGGCAGCTGGTTATTCAGTAGATAAACACCCAAACTCTTAGCAGTTTTAACTTCCAAATTAGGACATCACAAATTACATGCTTTCCTTACAGTGGGGTGTTTTTCTGCACTTTTAATGATCTTTCAAAATGGCCTGTTCAAATACATCAGTTGATGGCTTATAGTTTTGGTTAGTAGCCAGAGATATTCAGAAAACACTTTTCCTTTCTTTTATTAACAAAGTTAGAGCTTAGCCAGTGAAAACTATGGTGGTTTTTTCACTGTTTTAAATGACAAAGTGCAATTTTTAGAGAAGTTGAAGTGAGTTACATACCACTGTCATTGATGTGAGTTGCTCACCTGCCTGTGTGCAGCTGAAATGGCCTCATTTCGTGATCTCTGAATATCTGATTTAATATAAATTGTGTCTGACTAATCCTGTACTATACTAGTAGCAATATAATCAATAACTAGTAGTAATATCTTTCAATGGCATGTGACAGGTAAGTTCAAATTACTCGGTTTTCAACTGTAACCATCTTGCCTTGAAAAGATGTAAGTTAAAGTTTTCAGTGAAGATTACAGTTCTTATATGAAGTAGATCTAACCTGCAAATGGAGATTTAAGAGAGCAGAATATTTCTGAGATCAAGACTTGTAATATTCTGATTGCACAGAGCATGTTTTAGGTTGCTTCTAATGGGTAAATGAAATAATCTTCCTATAATGACGATTAAATAAATTTTGCCCTAGGTTAATACATTGTCATGAACATCTGTGAATTTGGGTTAAACTTTTTTGTAATTGCCTTTATGCTTACAGGTCTTTTAGCCTCTTCACTTTGTGTGAAGTGATCTCATTGCTTTCAACTCAGCTGAGATGGAAGTAAATGCTTTCCCCTTTTTGAAATTTTGTTAGAAAGTAAAAGTTATGCAAGTGGCTTTGTGACCTTCAGAGGGCACTGTTTAAGCACAGTTTAGCAGCTGGAGCACACAGGGTCGCTTTGTTAGCTGCTATGGTATGTAGTTTAGTTTGAACCCTATCTTCCTATGTCATTAAAATAATTTTTTTCGTACATAGATTTGTGTTGAAATGATTTTGCATTTAGCTGCCTATCTTGGCTTCATTACGACTGTATGTAGTCAGTAGATATATCTAAAAGTTTTGCTCGTCAGCAGTGGTGAGTCCCTTCAGTTTTATAATGACCCAAATGAGAACAATGAGAGAATTTCAGTTTCAGAAAGATATTTAAAAACTGCAGTTTAGTATCTGTCGGGAATTCTTCTACCTCATATTTTCAGGTAGATTGTTTCACTGGCTAAGACCCAATACCCAAACTGCCTATTTGGTGGAAACAATCTATGCTTGCAGATTTATCATCATCTTCACCATGGGAATGGTGCTTCAGCCCCTAAAGATTTCAAATAGAGACCCCTACAGGCAATAAAATCTACATGGCACTTATATTTGTTACTGCCTTGACCAGGATGGAAGATGGAACCTACAAATGATTCACGTAAAGTAGTTCATCCTTAGGTGGAAAACAGTGTCTGAGGAGAGCTCATTTTTAAGAGTATTTGCTCCTGTCAGTATGCTATGTGGAAGTGAAACAAAATCAGAGTTTTTAACTCCTGTCTCAGGCAAATTTAAAATCCATTATTGGTCTGTTAAGTGAAGAGTTAACAGCCTCTGATGATCAGACGGCGGAATTAAGTTCCCTATTCCTTTTCTGTGGCCTGTGGCTTTCTGTTTCCTCTGAAAAACTGGAAACTGTTTGCAAAATAAAGCAAAGAAAGATAGTTTTTCTAGATATCACATCTGGAGAACATAAAAACCCTTAGAGATTATATCATTCACTGAACTGTTAAGTCACCTTGTGTGGTGTACAGCTAAACAAAGTGGCTTGCTGTTTAGCTAAGTAAATTTGTGTATGCAATCTGTATTGATGTTACCTGTGGTTGTTTAAAGTTCACTATCTTCCCCCTTATAATCATTCATGGTCTTTGGTGATAATTAAATATTCTGTTAGTAAAAGGTGTCTATGTAGCAACAACATGTGGATGCATATTGGTCCTATAACTAAGCATGTATTTTTGACACCGGCTTTTAAAAAGAAGGGGAAGGGTGCCTGTCTCAGATCTAGCATAATAGAGAGAGATACTACAAAGGCTTGCAATGTGAACATAGAAAACAATTCTCTTGGTACCTCTAAAGAGGGATTCTCTTCCTTCTGTCTCATGCCCTGCACCTCCGCCCCAAATTATTCTTTTTCTGGTTGTACATATACCACAAGTATATAGTCTTGTGCCATATATTTGGGTAATAAACTAGCCAAAATTAAAAGAGCCACTTCTTCCTTGTGTAAATGCCATATTCATTGATTCCTCTTATGTGTATTTTGCTGGATATGGAAAGGCCATGGTGAGGAGGGGAGGTAGTAGGGTTTTTTCTTAGCAATCCTGTATTTACAGCATGTTAGGTCACTTGCTTCCTGAACTATAGAGCAGGGAAGAAAACAGAGAAAGCCAGAAGCTAGTTATGTCAGGGACACCTTACAGTGAAAATGTGTGTCTGTGTGATTCAAAATGAGAAACTCTGTAAACTCTGTTTAAATACTGTTAATAAGTTTTGGTTGGGGTTTTTTGGTGGTGTTTTTTTGTTTGGGTCCCCCCCCCCTTCTTAGCATGTGGTAAGTTACTGCCATGTTTTAAGGGTTCTCTGAAAACTTCTCACTTGAACAATCTCGGGCTACAGTGCCTCAGACCAAAACAGTGAAACAATTGACATATCACAGAATGTAGCTGCATCTAATGGGAGTGAGATTTGTGGGCAGGAAAGACATATGGGCAAAATGTTTTGGAATATGTTGAAGTGTAGAAGCTCTGTCTCGTGTGGTTTTTATTTAAAAGAAAATTGGAGAGGACTTTGCTGTATATAAAGCAACATGCAGGCTTTTCTAATTTAGCTTCTACTTTGAATAGAAGACTAGGTTTCCAATGTTCAACTTCTGTGGCATAATTAACTGTAATGACTCTTTTCATCTTTTCTGCTGTGCTATACACAGAACAGTCATATCTGGGAAAGAATAGATTTATTATACCATAATCTGCATTGTTTTCTAATACAGCTGAAACTGTTGTTTGAGGTTTTGTTTTTTTGTAGGGGCCTTTTTCATACTTAAGATAAACATGTAGTTTGGTATTTTTGGATAGTTGTTGTGTTGCTTCAGGCATTAACAGATATTAGTCTTTGAGCAGTCTACTTTAGTCAGTAGATCACTCAGGAAAACTTGTGCTCTGTTTCCCTTGGAAGAAAATAAAGTTGTATAGTATTCTTTTTTATTTCTATCAGTTGTGAGATTTATTTATTTATTTTGTTCTATCAGTTATGAGATTTTGATAGGCAAAATGTTAATGCCTCACTTTAAGCCAAAAACATTGAAAGAAATGAAGCCATGTGAAACGGGAAGGCAGACAAACCAGGGTAGGTTCCAAGTTAGCGTTTCATATTGCAGCATATCTCAAAGTTCACTGTAAGTGCATTTTAACAGCTCTGGCTGATGGAAACAAATTAAGAACTCATTTGCAGCAGTTTTGAAATAGTATTCTCACTGTAAAGCTTGTTTCTGGTCTTATGTGTTGCAGATGGAAGAATTTAAATGTGAAAGATCTCTAGTTTTCATCGAGAGCTTTGCTCCCATCAGTTAGAATAATTTCTTATTTTATTAGGCTTATATGAAGAAGGCACTGGTGAGTTTTATGCTTGAAAAGTAATTTTTATTAGCATTACAGCTGTGATAGGAGAGTTGGCTAAAAGTGCTTATGAAATTGCACCTCAAACACAGGTTGTTGCTGTCCTCTCCCTTCTCTGTTTTTCCAGACTTGTTCCTGTCATCTTATTTGAGAGGCAGTTTTGAAATGGTTTCCACAGAGGACTGATGAAGCAAAAACCCTAATTCTTTTAAGAAAGAACTTTATGAATGATCAGATGTACAGGACTGTTTTTATGATGTCCCTTTCAATCCTGCTTCCTATGTGTCTGTCATCTTACATTGTGAATCATTGGCAGATAAACTTGTTATTGGAATGTTTGTCATATAACAGGGAAGAAACTTTTCTCAGAACAGTGGGACTTCATTACAGCAAGTACAAAGACAAGTGTTGACATAAATGCAGATGGGCCTGCCTTCATCCATGATATTAACAGATCCCATGAGCTAAGAGAGATTAGGTTGTGTGACATCAGCAGTTAATTGCTAACGCAAGCCTTGATCTGCTATGATGTAAACAGGGTTGTTTTTTCTGCAAGCGCAGGCTCAAGTAGATTATGACCTACTGGATCAATGAGGTTCAGGCTGCATTTGAAAGAAATCTTAAATCAATTTTAATTAAAAATAGTAATCCCATCTATTGCAGACTTGCAATTCAGGGAGAGTGATGGATGAAATTTGTTTCTGTTTTAATTGTGTTGTAAGCTAGCTGATACACTTACTCATTGAAGTGTGCATTCTTCTGTAATTATCAGTGAAGAAATGCTTGCCTTATTCATCTGTATTTTTGTTTTGTTTTTTTAAAGCATGACTTCTGTGTATATAACATCCGAAACTGATGCTATTTCAGTGATCAAATAAGTGCAAACCAATGCTCATGTAATATATAAGAATGTATTGTTTATGGGATGACTGTTACATTGTTGTTAAAATTTGCATGCTTACAAGGCAGATCTGATTCTAAAAGGAACAATTTATTTTAAGAGAATTATTTTACAAGTAATTTTATTGCTGTGATGTCTTCAGGAACATTTCAAAACTCTTCATGTATTTTTTCTTTTTGAAGTATTAGGAAAAATGACTGTTTAAAATGACAGGTTGGTGTTAGTGAGGAGGAATACAGGACTTCAAAATCTAGTTTACAAAACAAGCTGTGTTTCTTCTACGCTGTATGATCAACATCTTCCGCTTTGTCATCCTTGGCAATAAGGAATCTGGCACCAGCCATCCATTTCCTTGTCTCAGAAGTTCTGCTTTTCTTCCAGGCAGCTAGAGATGCCATGATGCACTGTACTAGGTATATCTTCTCAGTACAGTGATTATTACAGATACTTTACAAAACTATCTTGCCAAATAAAGCATGATCTATGAAAAATGACAGTATTACTGTAGTTGGCTAAATCATGCTAAGGAGGCTGTTACTTTCTGTAATGAAAAGGAGACTGATCAACACAGAGATTGACTGACTCAGTGTAATTTTCTGCTGAACTGCATTGACTGAGTTAGAGCACATAGTTGATGAATTGCAAATCAGAGTAAAATTTTCCTTTCATTCCTTTTGATGTAGCAATAAATATGATTGAGTTGCTTTTACTCTACTGGTACATAAGATTCATCATATTGTGGCCTAGTGTCCAAGGAGTTGCTAGTGGGAGTGAAACTTACGTCTGGGACTTCACAATCCCACAGGACAAAGACAATAAGTAGGCTTATTGAATTCTGTGGGAGTATTTCAGTTACATCAGGCCCGAAATATAATTTCATGTTCGGATCAGAATTAGTGCAACTTTTATTACCTGACAATGGTATTTTCATACCTGCTTCTAAAGGGAAAGTACTTAAACTTCAGGTTTATGCACATGCTGTTAGCTTCTGCAGAAACTCAACCTGGAGATGAAGTTAGGGAAGTTTACTGGAGAGGAGGAGAGCAAACTGTTAAAGTGGAGAAGAAAACCAGCTTGGATCACAGCACAGTATTTCTCGTTCTTCATGGATGAACATATCTACATGTGTGTTCATGCAAAGCAGAGAAAGGGAATGGAGATGTATTGCTTTAGAGCAATATATTAGAGACTCTAGAAGCCCACACAACCAAGTCTGTTATATTACATTTCTATACCTGACAGTTTGAAAGGTTTTCTAAAACTTACAGAGGAAATGAGTTCTCTGGCTTGCTGCTTGAACTTCATTGTGCAAATCATTTGATATCTCAAAGAACATATGCCCATTTAAATCTTCACCTTGCTATTCCATCACTGAAGTATTTCAGTGATGACTTTAACTGTTCTAGAGCAGAAATTTACAGCTGTTCCAGTTTAGAGTCTAAAATGAGACCTAACTCACTTCCAGTTGTGATCTAAAGCGCAATTTGGTTTCTGGGAACCAGACAGGCTGGCATGCTCTCGCTGTTCCTTGTGTTCTGTGGCATGTGACTTAATCTGTGTCTTGCAAATAAACTGATTTTTGTTTTTGTAATTCTGCTTTTCCAGTTGCAATTTTAAGGGGGAAAGTTGTGCGTTAGTATTCCAGAGTTCATTTAAAACAAGAAGAAAAAGGCATCCATCCAACTTGATTTAAAAGAATTTAGTCTTAATACTGGAATTAAATTCTTATGACTTGTGTGACACAATTTTAAGGCTTGCTTGTTCCCCTGACAGTCTGGCAAGTGGATTGACTTGACTTCAATCTGTTTTGCAGTTTCCTTAGAATATTCTCAGTGGTCTGTAGTCCAGGGCAAAGACTTAATTCAGGCATGGATATAGAACTAATTTCACTTCTGCCCAGTAGAGAATCATACAGATCAGAGATAGAAACAGACTGGCCAGGAAGTGAAAGGTGTTTAGCACAGTTGAAGCTACAGAACTAATATGGCATTGTTAGTACTTCAACTTATACCTGCAACCTAGCAGCTTTAACTGAATGAAATCCATTTTTGAAAGGAGCGCTTAACTTTTCTTCTCTCTTGTTTGTTCAGGATTGATATTGCCCAACGGAGATATCAATTGGAATTGCCCATGTCTGGGTGGAATGGCTAGTGGTCCCTGTGGGGAACAGTTCAAGTCAGCCTTTTCTTGTTTCCACTATAGCACAGAAGAAATAAAGGGATCAGACTGTGTGGACCAATTCCGTGCCATGCAGGAATGCATGCAAAAATACCCAGATCTTTACCCTCAAGAGGATGAAAATGAAGAAAAAGAGAAGTCAAGCAAAGATTTGGAAGCTGCTCCTATGGTGGCTTCTGCTGCCAAAGAGGAGAAGGGATCTAGCTAATGAAGATGCAAGGAGGCTCTTGTCTCCATTTCTCATTTTCAGAGACATGGACTTTTACAGTATGTCTGTCTTCTGAGTTGTCAAGAAATGTTTCACCATTGTTCTATACACTGTATCATAGTAAATAATTTATTGCTGAAGGAGAAATCTCAGTGCTACAGGCTTGCAAATAAATACTGCAAAAAGAACAAGTATGTGTATGTACTGTGTAACCTGCTATCAGACACAGTTAATACTTTAACAACTGGTTTTTACCCTCAAGTTCTCCTTGAATTTTGACTTGAATAATGTCTTTAAACATATAGCTTTCAACTAAAATTCCACTACTACACCAGGTCTGTCTTCATTTCAGTATGTTCTGATCAACAGCTGCTCTTTTTTAATGTATTCTGTTCTATTAATAGAAATTGCATTAAATGATTGTTTTTCCTTAAAGATTTTTTTTTTGCCAGAGTGATACAGGACATTGAAAATGGCCTAAATCTAGA
This sequence comes from Gymnogyps californianus, assembly GCF_018139145.2. Lineage (NCBI taxonomy): Eukaryota > Metazoa > Chordata > Aves > Accipitriformes > Cathartidae > Gymnogyps > Gymnogyps californianus. Next base: position 11,960,152 of record NC_059483.1, read on the forward strand.
GTTTGTAAAATAATTTCAAATGATCTTTTTAAATTATGGTTGCATTTTACTACCGGCATCAGGTAAGAACTGCCAGAAAAATGTTGAAATGCATATCTTTGATTTCATTTACTTATTGTGATGGCTTTTGCATATTTAAAAATGGTGTGTTGTGCAACCACTGATAAAGATGAATGGAAAGAATGTTGGTCACTGGCTTTATTTTTGCTCTGAAACCACATTTTTTGGGTTCCTTTAGTTAGTACCTGCTCCTTCAGTGTATAGACAGGCTCTTGTAAAATACTTTGAGAATACAAGGAAAATGTTACCTGGTATAATGATGGCAAAACAGATACTGTGACGTAAGTGCATATTAAAAAGCAAATACTTTTTACCTTCGTTGAAAGCTCCTGTGTCTCTGTGGTATGGTTTTTCGTTAACACTGCTTGAATCTGAGAACTCTTCTGCGTTGTAAGCAGACTTTGAATCAATTTGTTGGTTGTGAAGATCAGTTGCTACAGCTTGTCAGATTTTTATTCTTGTCCCATTCATTCCTCCCCAGCCCAGGCAGGAAGGCATAAAAAATGTAAAGCATTTTCAGTAGCTATAGTAGACTGGATCATGAACCAGCACAACAGAGGACCTGAACACCTATTAAAATATTTGAAAATTACTTTAGAGGTGCAAATAATTTAATAAATTCACTATAGTTTAATACCTGTGGATAAGGGAATGCTACATTGTTTTTTTTCCTAGCAAAATGTAGGCTGTGAGAATTGTATTAGAAAACAAATAGTACCTGTGGCTTTAGTAACTGTTCCTTGCAGGGTTGGTTGTTGGTTTTTGTTTTTCTTTTTTTTTTTTTTTCTCTCCTTATGTGTTGGTTAACTTAACCAAAGCATAAAAAGTTGTAGTGGCAATAATGCAGCCCAGTAAGTCTAGTGATGTTTAAACACTTGCCTGTCTCTGTGGGCAGCAGTCTTGAGCCCTCAGCAACATTGTTTCCATGTAATGTCTTGGTATCTTGTTGTTTGCATAAGTTATTTCAGTGTTAGTGATGATGCTTCTGAATGTTTGAGGGGAATTTCTGTTAAATTTTACAGTGTGTTTGAGCTGTTTATATTTCAGTACAACTGTTGGATCCTCAAAAAAATTGTAGGCAATAAAGTGGCAGACAACTGCTCAGTTCTGAGGGCATGGATAGCAGGTACTCTCAGCATCTCTTTTAAAAGAAGCAAAGTGTGACAGAGCTTCTCAGTGTGACTCTTTCAGGCGTAGGAAGACAAATGCCAAGTTAACTTGAGTAAATGGGCACAAAAGCAGCAGTGATAAACCTTGGCACATAGGCAATTGGACCATGAAAATGAAATCTTAGGCAATCAGATAAACACTGGGCACCAAATAAAAAAAAAAAAAAATCACATGCACCCAAGCTTTTGGTTGTTCAAATGGAAATCCAATGCGTTACTTGTGAAGAAGCAAGAGCTGTTTGTGAAGGGGTGCTCTGTTCTAAGAATGGCTTGCCTCCTATTTTTTCTGCTGTGCTTTTCTTTCCCACGTTGCCTCAATGCTCTACAGGTTTTGGATTTATCCTCTGTAACAGTATTTATAGCATCTGTGCACAAAACAAAATGCAAGAATCCTGGTCTCACAGTAGCTAGGGACCTGAACCTAATACTGACAGAGGGAACTTGCAGCATATAATCTAACATATTTGAAGGCGTGTTTAGGATGGAGTTGCTTCTTTCTGATTCTGCTGTGGCTTGGTAACCTGTTGTACTAGATCCAGTACAAGTATGGAATATGTGTAAGGGCCTTACGTCAGAAACTGTGAAAAATGCTGTGTAATGTGTTTGAGGTGTTTTGAGAAAGGAAGTCATAGCTCTAATCCTAAAGAGGTCTTTGTAGAAATTATCACTTTCTTTTCCTCCTATCCTTGTCAAATTAGAAACTAGCGTAACTGTCATCACTTCACTGCATTTGCATTCTGGATAATCCCTTAAAAGTGGAAGTGATGTAACTTGGGCTAAAAAAAAAAAAAAAGTTGTTCATTCTCCTCACCTCTTTTTTTTTTTTTTCTCTCTCCTCTCCCTGCCCCTTGCTTCTGCTCCTGCTGTGAGTGCCAGCCTGATCTATTTTTGACTTTTTTTTCTTTTTTTTTACCATTAAAAACTTAAAAGAGTAATAAAGTTTTGCTTGACAAGGAATTAGGGCTATATGTTGAGACACAGGGTCCAGACCCTCCTGTTTTCTGATTTAGTTCTTAAGAGTACATTTTCTGCCATGGAATTTGTGTTTTGCTGTGTTAAGAGAAGTAAAATGCAGTCAGACTTCCTTCTGGATTTTAAGTTCGTGACAACCATGTAGTAGTATAGCTTGCACTTCAGTGAAAGATTAGGAATTAGAAGGTAGATCAACAGTAAATACATATTGCCACTTCCTTGGACCCATGAAAGTAAAGAAGGAGGGGCTATTCAGTGTGGACGCTGCAGCTGATTTTGATGATGCAATTTTAGGGTCAAGTTGTCTTTCTTGACCATTATATATCCCTTGAAAGTATTACAGAATTTACATAGAAATTTCTTTTCCAACTCTAGTAGTAGACTTATTTTTAGCTCCAGATGAACGGGGAAAAAATAAATTGTCTGGAATTTCTTTTTTTGCTATGTAAACTAATGCAGTTGTCTGTGTATAGATAATGTAACTCCTTGTTTCTATTATGTTTCCCAGCATTGCTTTGTTTACATTATTTTCTTCTTACAGTTGCATGCTCCCATTTTAAATCTAAAATCAATCAGTACTTATTTTAGTGTGTAATAAAGATGGTAAAATGATCCCTGGTGATATGTGGCAAGCTTGTGAAATAAGCAGATGATAAGAAGTTGCATTTTTATTGTCTGGATACAAAACTTAGAGCTGCTGTCGTGGTTTAACCCAGCCGGCAGCTAAGCACCACGCAGCCGCTTGCTCACTGCCCCCCACCCCTGGATGGGGAGAGAATCAGGAAAAAAACTCGTGAGTTGAGATAAAGACAGCTTAATAGGACAGAAAGGAATGAAAAACAATGATAATGATAATAATAATAATATGACAATAGCAATACTAAAAGAATTAAACTATACAAAGTAAGTGGTGCACAATGCAATTGCTCACCACTCGTTGACCGATGCCCAGTTAGTTCCCGAGCCGCGATCCCCCCTCCCAGTTAACTCCCCCCAGTTTATATACTGGGCATGATGTCATATGGTATGGAATAGCTCTTTGGCCAATTTGGGTCAGCTGTCCTGATGGTGTCCCCTCCCAGCTTCTTGTGCCCTCCAGCCTTCTTGCTGCCTGGGCACGAGAAGCTGAAAAATCCTTGACTTAGTATAAACACTACTTAGCAACAACTAAAAACATCGGTGTGTTATCAACATTCTTTTCCTACTAAATCCAAAACACAGCACTATACCAGCTACTAGGAAAAAAATTAACTCTGTCCTAGCCGAAACCAGGACAGCTGCATATTGCTGTCTTGTTCTAATGTGTTTCTTATTTTCTGCATAAATAATGTCTTGGGTCTCTATCTGCCATCAGTGAGCTACTGATTCTTGGGGGAGGGATTAGTAGTAATGGCTCAAAGCCATTTGAATCTTGCTTGGAGTCATTTTGTAATGATTTTATGCATGGTGTATCTGGTGCTTTTGTATGGCAAGTCAAAAGTAGTCATTGGTGAGGACAAGGAAAGCTTTAATTATGAAATAATTGCTCTTTATTTAATTCTATGCCTTTTAGTTGATCTCTGTCCCATAAAAACTGACGTGCTGAGTGTGATTAAATATTTATTAGAGTTTAGCTAAAAGGAACTGTTAACAAGGCATGAAGCACTTCTACATGTAATAGAATATGTTTTTAATACAAATTACTTAGCCTGAACAGTTACGGGCAGATGTAATACCAGTTGGTTGGTATCCATTTAGTTTTTAGAATAAAAAGTGGTGGTTTTAATTGTATTCGTCCTACAGACTTTTATCATTGCTCCTAAAATACTGCCTTGTACAATATTACTATGTAATACTTCAATTTTCCAGTTTTAATCATTCTTCTTCAGTTGTTGCACACCCTTGTAATCTGGAGTTAATGCAGTGGTGAAACAAGCCATAGTTTTGAAGGCTGGGTAGGACTGTGTCGTGGTTTAGCCCCAGCCAGCAGCTAAGCACCGTGCAGCTGCTCACTCCTCCCCTCTCCCAGTGGGATGGGGAGGAGGATCGGGGAAAAAGGTAAAACTTGTGGGCTGAGATAAGAACAGTTTAATAACTAAAGTAAAATAAAATATAATACTAACTAAGAATAATAATAATAATATAATAATCATTGTAATGAAAAGGAATAACAAAAAAAAAGAAATAAAACCCAAGACAAGACAGGTGATGCACAATGCAATTGCTCACCACCTGCTGACTGATGCCTGAGCAGCGATCCGCCCCTCTGGGCCAACTCCCCCCTGTTTATATACTGGGCATGACGTTCCGTGGTATGGAATATCCCTTTGGCTAGTTCAGGTCAGCTGTCCTGGCTGTGCTCTCTCCCAGGTTCTTGTATACCTGCTTGCTGGCAGAGCATGGGAAACTGAAAAGCCTTAACTTAAGCACTACTTTAGCAACAACTAAAACAGTGTGTTATCAACATTATTCTCACACTAAATCCAAAACACAGCACTGTACCAGCTACTAAGAAGAAAATTAATTCTATCCCAGCCAAAACTAAGACAGACTGTTATCAACTGGCTGGAACCCCTGCATGTTGTAGGCCACAAATTCATGCATAACTTGTGATAATGTGCTTGTTAGGATGGGGTTGTTCCTGCAGTCAACTTAAACTTGAATCAGTAGAGCATGTGTCACATCTCCTGATGCGGCTAAAGATTGCCTATAAAACTTGTCTCTTATAGGTGATTGTTTTAACATAAAACATATTCTAAAATATAGTTAACTACTGAAAAGTGGTTAAGATTAGATAAAATTGCATTTTTAGAATGTGTTTAAAAGTTATTCATTAATTTTTTTCTGCTTTTCTCTGCATTACAGCCTACCTGCATTTCAAAGACCTAACTTTAACTTGTGTTTAGTAACTTTCCTAGAGGTATGACCTTGCTTCAGGTGCGAAAATGACCTTTTTTTTTTCCCTTCTTCCCTGCAACAGGAATGATGTATGCAATGGTGTCTAGAGGGAGATGTTTATCTTGCAGTTTATTCTAAGGATCATTAGATCTGGGGATTTGGCAGGGCTGTGTTGGAAACAAGATCTATATCCTATGCAGTTCTTACTGAGAATGTCCTTGTTAAACCTTACAGCGATGTCTCCTGTTCATCTAAGGCACTTATCTGATCACACGTCAATGAATCTCTTTGAGGAAAGTTGTTACCTAAATAGGTAGAACCTACTTTCTTATTCCTAGAGAAGAAAAAAAAGATATTATATGCTTCTTAGACTCTTGTTTTACTTCTAATGAAAATTCTAGCAGTGTTAGTGTGGGACAGTGTAGAGAAGCTACCAGCAGTTTGTCATTTATTCTTAATCAGCTCTATTCATTGGACATGACTTCATTTTGTTGAACAGCACCAGCCTGTCTGCAGTTGTTTTTCAACTGCTTTTAACCCCTCTGGAGCTGATGTTTTCTTAGTGATACTGACAACTTGAGAGAAGACCCACCCAATAGAGGAAGAGTGGAAAGTGCAGCAATGATTATAACACCAATGTTGTAATTCTTTCCCACTAATGCAAGTTAGTACCTAATATGGTTCATGGATCAGTGTGAAGTTATTTAAAATGTCAAACGAGGTAATTTGGTGGTGAATTCATAGCTAGAGCATGAGGTTCTCAAGGCCTGAAACAGTAAGATGTTAGGCCTTTTTGTTTTAATGTTCTTCACTGTAGGCTAGTTCTGACTGCATAGAGTAAGATGACTAGAATTCTAGTTCAACACTTACAGATCTGTAGCTGAGCATGGAAGCAGCAGCAGCTTATCTCTCTCTCTCAAATATTGATGTATCTTGATACTATGAAGGCCAAGAAATAGGTCAAAGACTGCTAAAATACTGAAATATTAGTAAATGTAATACATAACTCTTTCTACTAAGACATCCTGAGTAGTTCAGACTGCTGCTATTAACATGTTGATAGCATTAGTAAAAGCTTGCAATCGGTTTTGCACCCATCACTGTCAGAAGCACAAGGGTTTATGATTAGAGTACCCTGTGCACTCATCCAGTGGTTCAAGCTGGAACAGCCTTTTCATGCATTTAGATCCACTGAAAGTAGCCCTGTACAACACACTGAAATGCTTGGAATATTGCTTAATTTTCTGCCATTTGCTAATTTAATTGAAGTCACTCCAAATCCTTGGAATGTTCCTTAATTATCTGCCATTTGCAAATTTAATTGAAATTATTAAATATTTTGTCCTGCTTGTGGAGAGTGCAGTGTTTGCTGCTTGATATACTGTCCTGGTTTTGGCCAAAGGAATATTCCATACCATATGATGTCATGTCCAGTATATAAACTGGGGGGAGTTGGCCAGAAGGGGCGGATCACTGTTTGGGGATTGGCTGTTGTTTTTCTGGTTGGGTTTTTTGTTTTGGTTTGGTTTTTTACAAATAGCTTATTACAAATTGGTATTGATATATCTGTGAGCAGACAGCTGATGAAGGCCCTGTTATAGCCAAAACAAAGAGCACAGGAAGATTTGTAGTGATTGCACATTGCAGATTAACCCACATGCCGCAACAATGATGTGAAGGGTAAGTGGACATAGGATTTGTTGTACCGGATCTGATGACAGGTCCAGTTGATTTATTTGTTTCTGAATGTGACAAGTTCCTTATGCCTCCTAAGAAGGTGAAAGCATCCCCTCATAATGCACTCATTCCCTTCATAGGGTGCTGTATGAAAGAGGGGAGTTTGATGTCTACATCTGTGGTTTCTGACCTTTTTCTTACTGTTACGAGAGTGTTGCTGCCTCCACCCTATTCCGTTTGCTTTCTATTTTGTCCCCTTCTTGTATGCCCCCAAATACTAGTATTGCTTCCTTTTCCTCTACAGCCAGTCACATTTCTCCTTACAGGTATTGGCTCTGTTCCCTTACCTGGCCGAAGGGGCCATCTCTTCTTTCTCCTTGCAACATAAAGAACCTAAACTAATGAACTAGGTTGGATCCAGCTGATTTTCTTCCAATCTGGCCCTGCATGGAACGAGCAAAGGTTGGCAGAATTTGATAGTTGGATGCCATGCTTGTTAGCGTTTCCCATGCTGTGTGTGAAGCTGCTAATTTAGAATTAGTCCAGTTGATAACCATTATGTTTTTATATTGAGAGTGTGTACAGATGTTATTAATGGGTGTTACCTGCACAGTTAACGATTGAAATATTCTCAATGCGTGTGATTTTTCTCATGAAGGGCATGTTACAAATGAATCGGAGTTAATATTTTCAGAGCTAGACTCACTATTTTTCAAATGGAGAAGAGCCAAGGGCCTGAGAACTTGTACTGTCCCATTGTCCCATGTTGGCCTGTGTTACTTGTCATGCAAGCACTACACCTGACATAAAGCTACTATCTAGTACCAATATACAAGGACAGTCTCCTGGATCAAAATTCACTTTTGAGACTCAGACCTGTGCATTTGAAAGTGGTACATCATAATGTTTCTCATCACTAAGCTGCAAGACAAAAGAATGATGGCAATCTTTATCGTGTCATTAATGTGTGAAGAATGAAGACTGGGTCTTAGAGGTACAGTTTTCTCAACAGAAATATACAGGTAAGGTAAGAACTTGTACAGGACCCCGAAGAGTAAGTGCAACTATAATGTAGAGTTGCAAGGGTAAGTCTCTGTAATACGCTGGCTTGATTTTAAGTATGGAGACTGACACGAGCAGACTTCTATCTACCTAAGTTCTGAGCACTTATAGGTAGGGCATCTTCTACCTACCTGTCATGCATTCCTATTATCATGCCTTGCATCCCACAAATCAACTCTGTGTAAAGGAGCAGTTTTAGGACCTGTTAAGTATTTTTTTTAGACCGCATTAGATCTCCAACCAGTAAAACTTCATGTGTATATTTTTTATGGGAATTAAGCACCTGCAAGTACCTATATGTAAGATTTTGCAGGATTGGGTTTTGATCAGTTATTGAATTAACATGCCATTTACATAGATTTACTGTACCTGTTTTGTGTTTCTAATCTGTACATGTTCTCATACCAAATGTACTTTTTTTGGAAGTTGCTCAGTCGGAAAATAACAAGTATCTTGGTTGCCTTATTAGCTAAATGCTTTTCTCCATTTGCCTGGCTCTGTGCTAACACTATCGAAGCAAGAACCTGATGTTTGGAATGTTTGTGGTTTATTAACTTAAAAAGAATTAATGTGCATGTGGTTTGAGGATTGCATGGTTTAAAATTTTAAAAATAGATCCCAAACCTCACAGCAATATAAGTGTCTGAGTATTTTTAATTGAAGTTTTAAGTACAAAAAAAAAGGTGCTACAACACATAACAAATAACACACTAACTTTTCCAGGTCTGGAGGACTTGAGGGAGCACATCATGTGAATTATATCAATTCAGAGAAAGCTTACATCAAGCAGCATGGAAAAATTATGAGACATGGTAAATGCTACAGAGAAAACTTATTCTTTATAGCAGTGAGCCACTCTCAGAAGAGCAGTGCACAAAGGTTGTACCTAGGTACATTTTCCTTCTTAGCTGCTTGCCAAGAGCAGAAGCTGGAGAAGCATTAGCAGCAATATGTAGGTACACTGGAGTTAGAGCTCAGCACTCACAATGGCCATTTAATGAACTACTTTGAAGCTTTAAGGGTCCACATTGCCAGAATGATCATATATTCATGGATACACGTGCTGCACAGCTGTTACAGAGAGCTACTGGGACCTCCGGCAATCCTGAGTTTGCTGCGATCTTTGAAAAGTTACATGTGCTTCTGCTTCAAACTATCACCTGCCCTATTATAAATTTTCTACAGCTTTCCAGACTTCTTTTCTTGTGGGTAAATGCTTTTATTTCATCCTTATGCAGGATTTCCAAGAGATACATCATTGCTACTGTTTGGTATGTGGTTGCTACTGCTTGTGAGACACCTTGTCTGTTTGCATTCTGTAGGGTTGTTCATGTGGCCATTTTAAAGACAGGTCCCATTTTAGACGTACTAAAAGAAGCTGTCCAGCCACTTCTGTATTGGGCAAATGCATCCTTTTTCCCATGTTAGTATTCTTTGTATTACTGTGACACCTAAGACACCCAGTCGCAGAGGATCACAAGGTATGTGATACTGTACACAGCCCTACAAAATTCTTTTTTGGTACAGGAATACCATACCTTCTGTGGTAGTTCTTTTAATTTACTGTGTATGACCTTGTTTGCTTATTCTGAGGAGTATGTAACAGCTTCGTCTAGGAAGACAGTTGGCATCTTGCACTGTCTCATGCTCATCTTCATTTCAGGTACCAGTACACAAGAAAATAACTTTTTTTCCTTTCCAAAGTCTCACGGTGATCAATTTAAACTTTCTCATCTCTTCTTTAATCAATAGCTGTTCTAACTTGATCTATGCAGTTCATTTCTGTTTAGATACTTATGTTCAGACAGGCTACCCGGGTTGTAGCACTGCAGAACAAAGAGATTGCATGTGGTAGCTCTATATGAGTTGCAACTTTATTCTTTCATTTTTCTTCTCTGTGAACTCAGATACCTGATAGCAGAAGTAGTGATACCAATAAAAAGTCAACCTGCAGTGTTGACTCACCCTAATGTGCTTTCATTTTTCAGTTTCAAATTAAATTCCATGCTTATGGGATACCTGCTACTCTGTAGAGCAAAACCATTAAACGCAAGCTAGTAGTTGGAACAAATTGTGCAATGTTTCTAACTAATGGAAGGAATGAAGTAGACTTAGCTATACAGGTACCAGCAAGTAAATTAGAGATTCAAAAAGAATGGGAAATTAGAAGGAAGAGAAGAAATTAGCTGAATATTTTTGGGTTCCCCCACTCCACTTGGCTTTACACTTTTCTTTAAAGTGTGTGTGTGTGTATCACCTATTTTTGAGATATTTGAAATGTGTGATATATTGATGACTATCTTGTTTGCATACAACAGTGTTTGCATTTGGTAGTCATTAGTAGACCCCAAGAGAACACACCAGGGTATCAATATTCTTGTTCCAACTAGTATTTCTAATAGCAGTAGCTAGAAATGCTTGTAAATGACCATGTTAAAAAATAACTTTCATCCACAGAAAGGAACTATGCAGATGTTTACCCTCCTCACAAAATCACCAATCTGGCACAAAAAGTGGAATATGGGCATTTGCTTTAATATGGTACTGACTACGAACCAAAATGGAATATGATAATCATTAAATAAGATCCCCTGCAGGTAAAATGGCCTCTGTTGAAAAGCATGTTCCTGAGCTTAGTTCTAAACCTACACTTGATTTTAATTTATTCTGAAAGGCCCTTTGAGAACAGACTGTAAATTCATCTACACATCTTTATTTTTATTGATATTTTGAAGGAGAACTAGTCAATCTTTTTGTTGTGAGGCGATTTCTGGAGACAGTAAAGAAAGTAGTTGCTATGCTCTTAATTTCTGTAAGCTGACATTTCAAATTAAGCCAAATTCCTTGGTTAAAAAGTGTTTTATTGCATTAATTAAATAGCTTGTTGGAGATGCCACATTGTTGGAGACCACTTTAGGTAACAACAAATAAATAATGAAGTGAAAGAGGGAAAGCAGTGGCAATGGAGGAGGGGAGACTTCCTGAAAAGGAGGGAGGAAGAAACACTGTTGGGAAAAAAGTAGGGCTTTTATTTTGTAAATATCTGCCTGTCATCCGTTTCCAAGTGAGCTGAGGATTTTTCTGCTGTTGAACTAATATGAAGTTAAAAGGAAAACAGCAACAAATGGAATGAAAGAAGCTGGTTTTTCAGGTTCCCAGTGATAAAGAGGAGAAACTGATGGCCTCAGTTGTAGAGTGGGACTTCCATCATTCTGCTTTAGTATTAGGTTTTTCTAGATACTCCATGTGCCAGTCAGACAGTGCTAGATGAAGATATCTCCTCTTTCCTGAGAGCATTAAAAAATTATAGACATGGAATAGAAATACACAGAAGTAGCGTGTGTGCATGCTTTTTCTCTGTAACCCCCTGAAAGAATAGACTGACTCCTCATAATTTCTACTTTACTTGAAGATGGAATGTGGTCCAACCAGCTTCATTTGATTGTGAGTCCTTAAACAGGGGATGCAGGTCTTAAACTACAATTTCCTCAAAATACTGTGTTAAGGAATGATTTAAGCATCTACCTTTTCATTACTATAGGGTAGGGTAAAATTGATTTAGAAAGAATGCTTTTGCAGAACAGAACTACTTTTACCTAGAGTGCAGATATTACCACTCCTATACTTCTGTGGAGGGAAAAATAATCCTCAGGCACAATGGGAAGGAAGCCTAGCTTCAGTATCTTAACCTGAAGTGTGACCAAGAGAAATAAAGCAGAATGAAAGCGCTAAGTGCAATCAAATGCCAGTGGTCTTGAGCACAGTTTGAATAGCCAGGCTGCTCTCACAGGAGCTATAGCTACCTCATTTAATACACAGTCCAGCCAATCCGTTTACCTCCTGCTTCTGCCTTGTAGCTTTTGTAGTGTTACAGTCTCAATGTTAGAGCAGCTGCTAGTTCCTCACGTGTTTTGGCTCTTTACTAGCATTAAGGCTTTTTAGTGGTAATCACTGTGAAACCTTTGTGGTGTTACAGACTAAAGTACTACAGCAAAGAGCAAAATGACCTTAGAGAGCAAGGGTTAGATTTGGAATCAAGTTTGAGCCAAGGCGGTTTCTGCAGCAGACCTCAGCGCTAAGCATTGATGATAGCAATGTACATCTACGAAGGAACTTGTCCCAAGATAAGTGACATGTTAGTTTGTTTCTGTTCAGCAATGGGATAATATTGTCTTCTAGAAAGCAACCCATTATATTGGCATAATTGCAGTCTGATGTTAAATCAATCTGAGCTCTTTTAAATAAGTATTATTTGACATGCTTGTTTAGTATTATGCCACTTGTAAAGCTGAAAGAAATTGCTGCCTGTTAGTGGTCACTTATAAAGAAAACTACACCCAAGTAATGAATGCATTATATAAGCAGCTTATACATATTAATATCAGGCTCTGACCTGAAGTATGGAAACACTAATCCATATATTTAGTTTTGCCTTGTAAAATGATTCTCTGGGTGTGTGGAATCAGGCTCAAGTTAAGAACTGACTTGTAACCTATGTATGATGCACTAGTTAATTTTGTATGATAAGGCTGTGCATTTTTTGAAAAAAGCAGTCAGTTTCCTGTCTAAGCACGTGAAAGGAGAAAGGATGGTAAGTCTGCTTTCATCACTTCAGCTAGGAGCATGTTGAATGGAAACGCATGAACTAACTACACCTTTCACTGCAGTGTTACTAAAAGTCAAAGTTCAGCACTGCAACTTCTGAAGCAGAAATTATTTGCACCCAGTTCGAAGAATATCTGATACTTGTTTTCCCAAATATGCTTTCCAGGGTTTCACCAGGCTGTTCATGTTCACAAGGAGTTTGTTGGTCCTAGAGTCCTCCTGGCCTGCTATAAGATAGTCAGTACCTAGTTAAAAAAAAAAAAAAGGGAAAAACTTCAGTCAATAAATAGAAGAAAACAGAACTAAATGCAGAATTTCTCTATTTCATGTGGATCTTAGCATCTTAGCTAGCTTCATCCAGTTTATCCGTGTGCTGTCTTGTGTGTATACATACTTTCACATGCATATTGTCAGTGCTGACTCCTGGGCACACAGGTTCAGTGTTGTCATATGATTATGCTCAGAAATTACAACTACAAATTGATTTAGTTCCAGTGGCCTTACCACTTACAAATTCAACACCTCCATGTGCAGATGACCAGGTTTGAGTCTGATCTGTCTGACTTTTGTTTTAAGCCATTGTAACTCCATGTACTTCAGTAGCATTACTCCTGGCCTGTATAGGTATGATGAGTAGCAGAATTTGATCTGAACAGATGTGGAAGCTGGTATTATATATGAAAATAGTAAGCCAGACTTCCTAGATTATAACATTAAGATGTAGGTAGCAGGGCCTCAAAAAAGAGGTCTGTGAACAAAAAAGTGGGTAACTACACATGGAGACAAGAAACAAGTACTACTAAAAAAATCACGCCATTGCCTTCGTAGATGTATAAGCACTCTTTGTGTTGCATTAACTGTAGGAAGTAAAATTGCCTCATTGATCAGAATTTAGAGAAAGTGAGGCACCCATGGCAAGTTATGTGTGAGGTTCTGCACACAGGTCTGCAGGGATCTGGTGGCTGCTACTTACACCTTTGTCCCCTCCTGCCACTACTGCCCTCATTCTTGAAAGTCGTGTGCTGGGAAGCAACTGCTAATTCTTGGATAGAAAGGAGGGTAAAGGTGGGTGTAAAAGCCCCAAGAAGAGAGAAAAAGTAAAGTTTCTACCATGAGTCAGGGCATACCGTGATCTTGGGGCAGGGGTTCAGTCAAGCAATATGTTGAAATCTGCAGAACTGCAGTCAGTGATTGGGACCTGTCCATAGCTTTAATTTATATCAAGAGGCAATGGCATAACATCTGTATCTCGAGCACCTAAATTTCTGAGTCATATGTCTTCAGCCCTATGTTTCTAAAGAGGTGCAAAGTAGAGCTAGAGAGGTACAAAGGAGAAAAATGTCCTGTGATATTTTCCCTCTTCAAATCTGTGTAGGATCAGATGTACTCTCATCATATTAAGCAATATGTTTTATTCATGTCTGATTCAGGGCTCCCACAGTTTCACAGGGAGCACTGGTAAATACTTAATTATGCACAACTGTGCCACTGGAGTGTAAGTACAGGAAAACACCTTACTTATTTGGACTACATTAAGCCAAAAATTTTAAGTGCGAATTCAAGAACTACCCCCAAAAAGAGAGCTCAGGGTCCGTATTACACTTCAATGCTAATTCAGATGCAGTCTTTCCCTTGATACAGACAATGGAAGACAAAATTTGTTTCTGAGACAGTACAGGTCATTTTGCCATAACAGGAAAAATTCATACCAAGTTTGATTTGACATGGCCTTTCCTAAAACAGCTGTCTCTTGTATGTGGCTAATTTCAGCTGAGAACTTGTCTTAAAGGTTAGATTAAACCTAACATTTTAAGTGAAGCACAAGGAATTCCTTTCACTCCGTGGATATGTCTTTAATCTGTTCAGAGGAAAAAACATGGGGTAATTTTTCTATCAGGTGCTGCTTTTAGAATGATGACAAGTCACCATTTTCTGTGGTGTATGGTTGAATAATGAAACATGATCCCCAGCATACACTACCAGTCACCCTAATGATACCCAAAGTCTTTGTCTTACTGGGATTTGATCCCAGGACATGGTCCCAAAGACTTGGAACTTCCAGTGATGTGAAGAAATCTGTGAGTAATCAAAATCTGCCAGAATTAGGCACCTAGCATCTACTTAGGCACTTAGGGACATGGTTTAGTGGTGGACTTGACAGTGTTACATTTACGGTTGGACTCAGTGATCGTAAAGGTCTTTTCTGACCTAAATGATTCTATGATTCTACTTGAAAAAATAGAGTCCTGGCTCAAATTTGCAGGATTCCAAGATTTACCCAGAGATTTTAGCTGTTGTTCAAGTAAACGTATTTCTCTCTGTGGTCCACTAAGTTGTATTGCAGGAAAGGCAGCAATAGGGAAGGCTGAATTGAGGAATGTATCTGCTCAGCCACTGATAACATTACTCAGCACTAGTATGGAGCTTTGCAGTCTATAGTGTGATGTTTCTGCCTGCAGCAGAGCTGGGGAGAAAGTTACTGCTTTCCACTACCCTACTTCTCCACTCCACTGCTGCAGGGAGATTCCCATAATTAAAAGTGAACAAACATGGATCATTCTAATAGAATATGCTTACAGAGCAAACCTAGAGACCTATCCTAAACTGGTTATAAAAAGAGGGGCTTTATTTAGTTAAAAGATGATTTTTCTAATTATTAAAGATTTTCCTCTGTCTTACTTAGTTTGAAATTAAATTAATTTGGTTTTATGCTCTCCACTCATGATAGGTTTCCAATATGCTGCAGGTTGTCAGCTTTAGGCTTTGATGGAATAAACCATTGAATGCACTATAATTTACAGTAGAAGAAAGAAGGAAGACTTACTTTTCATTATTTGAAACCATTACAAAAGCATAGAAGTTAGATTCCCTCCAGTTTCCAAAATTTTCATAATGATTTCTAGTTTTTCGAAAAAGAAGTAAAGCATGATGTGAGAATAGAGAGTGAGGAAGAAAACTCTTTGGACATAAAAATACAGAGATTTTTTTTTCTCACAAACATTCTTCTTAGTCACAAATATTCTGGAAGATCAAATAAAGTCACTGAAAGTAAAACATTTCCAGGAGGTTTGGGCTCTTTGGTAAAACTTTGTTCTCTGATAAGAAAGTGCTTTTACTGCAGCTGACTATTGACTCCCTCTTTGGTGTGGATGAATCAAAGGACTCTGCCCCGGAAAGACTAATGGGAAGTGTTGAGTAGCCATAGCTAATGTTCATAATGAATTGTCACCACGGTTTACAGGGGAAGGAAAACAGCTGGTAAGCATTTTGTCCTTACCAGGATTGAGAATGGGACATGTACATCCCCTGTTCGTCCAGGATTCTGGGTAAATGCTTCTGTTGCTCCGAGCAATTTTCACTTTGCCTGATTTCAGGACCTTCTTTACTTTCACAACAACTTCTGCATGGGTCCCCTTGTCATGAGCTGATAGGATTCTTGCCTTTATCACTGCCAGAAAACATATCAAGATAGAGACCAACAATGAATTTCTAAATGAATTTTGGTTTATGCTGCTAAAAGGTAGAATTTTAACACCTTGAAAGAAGACATGAAAAAACACTGCAGTTGTACAGAAAGTGTATTCCAATGCTTGTCCACTTCAGTCATGGTTCTTCTAAATAAATTTGGAGAAGAAAAACTAGATTTTTCTATTGAAGTGGTTAACTGATCCTTTCACCATGTTATTTAGCAACTATTTTTTAATGGGCTGATGTCAAATGCTTGGAAATCATAGGAAAGCACTTGTATGTATACATAGGAAGGATGGAAAAAACAGATCAGCAGCTAACAGTCTGATTTTAAGTGCACTGATTCCAGGCTTTATATTTTGCAGTTTGAAAACTTGGTTGAGCTTTAACACTGGCCTCTCAAAAATTTTGTCCTGTGGGAAGGGACTGTCTGCTCTACAGGAAGGAAGTCAGGAAGTTTCCCATCAGACTGCAGGCACGTCACATGGCTAAAATTCCATGACTGCACAACAAACCAGAAAAAGCGTTTTTGTTTTGTGGCCCAACATCTGGTTGCCATGATAAATTTCTGTTCCTTTAATTTAATAGGATCCCATAACTTTTTGGCAGGGTAGTCTCATCTAGATGGGCCCCACAAGCAGGCTTTGTTGTGTCATGACACAAGCACGTGAAACCTTTGGATCCCAGAGCTTTCCTTTCTTGCTTTATGTGATGGCATGAACCAGGTGTTCATAAACAACAGCATTAAATACATTCTTGGTAAACAAGCATGGCCATTTGAACCTGCATAACGAGTGCAAAAACCAATGGTGGTTTAGATGCAAGGTTTTTGTCATTTATTCTTGATGCAGAGGCCAACCATTCCACTGAGTTACAATTCTCACACTCCTTCTGCTGTAAAGAGAGGAGCTAACTGGGTGGAAAGGAGACACGGTGGAGCCTTGCATGAAAAATGCTATTCAGTTCTGATCAGAAGTTGGACATGTCACTAGACAAAAAAGGCAGAAGAAATCCTATCTCTTATTTCATGACTTAGCCAGTCCTGTCATTTTTCATAGCTATCAGCTAATAACATGCATAGAGAGAACACTGTGAAATTATCATACCTTGAGGGCATGTTACCCACTTACCATAAGCATATTTCATTTGACAGAAGTCAGTGACGCTTCCAAGCACCTTTTCTTTGCACACGCACTTTTCTAGCAGGGGAACCGCAGAACACAAAGGGTTGGAGAAGAGCCAGGACATGAGAGAGAAAAGTAAATGATACTTAGTTATAAAGTTATATGTATATAGCTCCCATAATCTGGATAGACCTGAAGAGTAAGTTTGAGAGTGAGCTCAGTTATTTGCAAATCTGTTTCTTGTTAGATGATACAATAATTGTTCTGAAATCTGATCAGTACTGTCAAGTAAAATGCAGCCCTCACAGGGTCTATTGTACAGTTAATAAACTGATACTAATAAAGATATTTGTAAGAATGAGATCCAGGTGTAAATCATGTAAGTAATAATACCCTTGCTCGATCCCATAAGCTAAGAAATGCTGATCCTTGCTGGTATTAAGGTACTATCCCTCTCAGAAAAGTCAAGATATGCAATAGGTGGCACTATTACTTTTGGGTCTTACAAAGCTATTGATGCTGGTAAGTGCTGACTTTATACATGGCAAGCAAAACAGAACTATTTAAGTATTAAAGGTTCCACCTCATTCTATAAACCTGCCTACTTTGTAACTAGCTGGATACAGAGTACTTTCTCTCCTGAGCTGTCGTGCCATGAGGAATATCTCACTCTTAAAATCACTTGCATTCCACCCCAGAGGTGGTGCATTTCAGTGATGGCTGACATGATCTTCAAATAGCATTTGAAGTTCTGAACAGCAACTGAAA
This sequence comes from Gymnogyps californianus, assembly GCF_018139145.2. Lineage (NCBI taxonomy): Eukaryota > Metazoa > Chordata > Aves > Accipitriformes > Cathartidae > Gymnogyps > Gymnogyps californianus. The sequence continues at coordinate 11,977,934 of NC_059483.1, forward strand.
GCTTGAGAAGGAGCTGTGTAAAATCATAAGCATTATGACTATAATTATGACAACAAAAGGAGAGTATTTTTTCCACACAATCTTATTCATGACTTACCAATTTCCAAAACCAAAGTTGAATAGTAGAGTTGGTTTGGAAAATAACAATGTAAGTGTGATGATAACCTATATAGTTCAGATTAGCAGATGTTGCCAGCAGATGGGGGACAGACAAGCTAGAGATGAGTGGGGGAATTTAAGTCAGGGTGGAGAGAAGAAAGAACTGGCACTGAGTGAAGTTACTAAATGTTCCCAGACTCTGGGCTGTACCTGGGTGCCTCAATGCAGAAAATCCCTGCTCATGGTCATTCCATTTCCACTCCTCTTCGCTCTCGTTTGTTGGCGTTTGCACAAGGTCAGGGATTCGTCCCCCAATGGGGATGTCAAAGAATGGCTCATTGTCGTAGCTGGGGGGACACATAAAACAGCAGACTTTGTTAGGACACAAGATGGGTGGGAAGCAGGTGTTTGTAGGATGTGGCCGTATCCAGACAGATGAGCTTGCTTTCTTCAGGTTGGGAGTGCAAATAAGAGCAAGACTTCATGCTATATAGAGAGATCACAAGATCTAGGCTTTTATTTAGGCCTTACCACTGCTGACTTAGCATTTTTTAAAGTAACTATGTACTGGGCCTTTTTTGCTTTTGTTTGTTTTTACTGAATTAAGTAACTCAAAGTTAGTGACCACTTGTTGATGTCACTAGGAACTGAGGACACCTGCAGGACCCATAAAACTGCAGTCACTCAGCAAATCATAGGATTTCTGTACTGATTAATGCATGTTTCGGGTACAGATGCCTGCCCTCTAGAAACAAGAGGGAGACCTTGTAATTCATTTTACCCTGGGCACAGATGAGAGGCAAGCTCTCCAGGCTCTTCCATCTATTTCCAAGGCAAACAGGTGTATTTAAAGATGCTTACATATTTCCATGGGGTTGTGGAGTTGCCTATTATTACTGCAAGAAGTCATCATTTCAAGATTGCCTTGGATAATACAATGGACTTAAAAGTGTGCCAGCCACCAAATGGAATCTCAGAAACCTTTTATGATTTACAGCCACCTTTTCAAATGATCGTGCACCCTCCAGCATCCTCCAATTACTGTCATTGCTGCAGCATTTCAGTTAATCTTTGTTTCATTTCACAGAATCCCATCTCAAAGTAAACCCAAAGGAGGGCTTCTTTACCCATTGAAACAGTTTCCAGTATGCTGGTCGCAGTCTCTGGCACAGTCACAAGGGCGACAGCCATTTTCTCCAAAGCCCCAGTAGCCCATGAGACATCTATCGCAGTTGGGGCCCGCCACACCTGGCTTGCAGTAGCAGAATCCCGTCTTGGGGTGGCATCGCCAGCTTCTGCTGAAAGTTGCGTTGGCTGAACCCATTGGCTGGCAGGCGCAAGCTATGGAGATATGGTAAGAGGTGACTGAGATTATGTGCCCAGGGGTCATCTGGTTAAGTGACATTTTTGCAAGGCTGATAAACTCATGCCCTCTTCCTTACGCTCAGGTCAGAACTGGTAACCATTGCATTGTCAGCCTACATTTGCAATATTATTTTTGTTTCTTTTTAACTCATTAAGCACAGCAAAACAAGTACAACTCGGACCCATTTATGTGTGAAAATCAGTTCTTCCCTTCTACACAAATCTTGACCATACAGGGTTTTGAAGCAGTGGCAGGAAGTCTCCACCGTGTGTTTATTTTTAAAGGGGCTTGCAGGTGATTCACTTTTAAAGTGTTTTGCAAAAAGATTCACTAGCATGGATGAGGTACAAAATGATAGCTATTGCCTACGTTGTCTTTCCTATGAACACAGAGATCACAAAACTACTGTTTCCTCTGGGGCTAGATGCGGCTTATGCAGGTGGTTCAGATGACCTGAAACGTTTTTTCAATTTCTGCCTCCAAAGAGTCCACAGATTTCCTTCAGTGCAAGTTCTAAGGGACACATCTCACCATGCAGTACTGTAAGGAAGCTGATGAAATTTTTTGTACAAATACATGAGCAGATTTGTTATAAGGCAGGCAAACAGAATGAGAGAAGATCTCTAAACTCACTAGACGTTATTTTACATGTAGCTGGAGATGAGCAAATAGGAGGGAAAAAAACCCAGATCTTTCTAATGCTATTGCCAGTTTGACACCGGCCTGGCAACTCAAGGCAACTTGGCAGTAAAAGAGATAGTTACAGCTCCTGTGGGCAACTCTGCCTTCACAGACAATAAATTGTCATAATCCCATGCCACCAGTACATTCCCAATGTGACAGCATCAGGGAGTAAGGTGGAAAGTAATATACAGATAGTGGTGCAAAGCCAACACAGTTGACTCCTCTCTATCAGGGCAGAGGCTAGCTGAGATGGTCAAGCCTTGTGCCAACAACTCTGCAGAGGTAAAATACAAGCAATAAACATACCCACTCATTTCTGATATTCAAACAAGTTTGATTAAAATGAGAACTGAGCTGAACTCCAGGCCTTCATATTTCAGCTCTTTTTTGTATTAACAAAGCAGTGTGCCCTGGCTTTTGCTTGTAGCAGAGACTGAAAAGGAAATGCATCACTACTTCATCCATCTGGAAGAGGGCAGAAATAAAAATCTTGTGGCTAAGACCCACTTTAACAGAGATTTTCAGTTAAATGTTGGACACCCAAGGCGTTTAGATAGCTTGGATCAGAGGCCAACCTTTTGGATGCTTATCTGAACCAAACATGATCTCCAAAGCTTTTGAAGTTTGCCCATCACTGCTTCTAATCAAACTACTTTTCTTCATGAGCTCACAGATAAGAGACCAAATGAACACTCTGGTTCCACACATCATTTTCCAAGGGGAAGGGGAAAGTATATGACTGTGAAGAGTGTTAAATGTAGCAGGAACAGATTCACTGTCATCTGCAATCTCATATTTGATGCTCAAGAAAAGAAAATATCTTTTGGAAATAGTATGAGAAAAAGGGTGAGCAATTTTGTTTAAAGGGCATTTCTCTTATGATCTGCTTACTACATAGTTATTTTTTTCACCATGCCCTGTGTTCTTTATGCCAATATTTTTAATAATATTATTACACTCTGCTGTAGACAGATCTCCATCCGTTTGTTTTCAAGGGACACTAGCACAATAGCCTAAGGACAGAAAATAAGCGTGCTGTCATGGGCAATGTACTCAACACAATGAGCTGGTTGGCGGATGGCAGCAGGCTCGCCTGTTTGCCACAAAGCAGTCTTGACTTTGGGAGCAAACCCAGGGATTTTGCTGTCAGTTCTGGAGAGCAGGTGTAACAATGAAGTGCTCATTAGCACTGACAGTTTCAAAGGCAAGTTCTGATTTGTTGCTCAACTTGAATTATTTTTGCCCAGATTTTTGCAGGGCTGACTACATCACCCTAAAAGAGGAGACACTTAGTTCCGTCCATCACTGAAAAAAATGGATGTCAGATTTGGGGGTAAGGAGAGGAAACACCTTTCCTTTACTGCAGACAGGTCTGAGCCACAAGAAGTAAGAGGCTGACAACATCTGGGTTGGCTTGAATCCAGGTTTCTGATTTCACTGTAGTATCTCTGTATGTAGGATCTACCTGTGGAGTTTTGACCTTAAATTTCTTATATTTCTGCAACTTCTGGGTCCGTCTTTATTCCCATCTTATTTCCAATTTTCAGGTTGCATCACTTAGGGTCACATAACAGATGGACAAATCAGCATTATTAGACTACCTATCACCAACTGAGACTAGATTCCGATTCAAGAAGATGAGACCTTCTCCCATACTGTCCCTAAGGGAAAGTATTACAGGACAGTGACTGACAGCATTGGCAGAAGCTGATGAGGATGTAGGAAAAAAGTGCTTCCCCCCCATTTGGGGGCTACAGTTCAGGAAAACTAATGTTCCCAAATGAACTGTGGGGCATATTCCCCAATTAGAAACTGAGACGGCTTCTGGTGGAACAGAAAGCAAGCTGAATCAATGTACAACACTTTCAGATGAGTTATACAAGTGGCTTGCAAACGCTTTACTCAGTCTGTGTTTATTTAGCGTTTCAGCTTGGGTGTGTACATTGTCTGGCTTCCAGAGTATTACAGCCAAAATCCCCGTTGTGCATCTAAGGTAACTCCCAAAATAAGAGCCCACATGTCACATGCTGAAGGGGCAGCTGTTGATGACTGGGTTTTATCTGTTTAATAGTATGACAGATTTGCAGATAAACCTCACAATTAAAGAAACATAAAAGCAAGTTTCCAAAACCTCACCCTTTTACATTTCCCAATATTTGACAACACAGCATCTCTCCCTGCTGATTTTTGCTTCTTTTCTCTTGGCAAACCCTAGTTTTCTCTCCATCCGCCTCCCTGTCTAACAAAACACCAGCCAACATGACAATGGCCTTGTTTGTCAAAGGCATCATCAATTATGTTAGGGACGGTGTGCAGACAGTTCTGGCTCAGAGATGGCTGGTTTATTTGGGTTCTCCCCTTGCCAGCAGTGTAATGAAAAATTTCATCATTGTGCTTTAGAATTGGCTATCAGTCACAAAGTATCACAAAGCATCCTCTTGCCTTTTAGTCTCACTCCTATACTAAGTTTGTTTTGTCAGAAACTACTGTAAAAAGGAGGAGACAAGGAATAATGAAAAATGAATAATTCATACAGCAGTCTCCACTCAAGTCCTCAATAAATCTGTCTGCCCTCAGCACAGCTGTCTTTCCCATGTAATTAGACACAGATGTAAAATATAATATTGGTTGCAACAATATGGTTCCAAGTTATAGGAAAATAGCAAGTGCTGCAAGTAATTCAGTGGACTTTGAGGTATCTTGCCTTAAACTTCTGTCTAATAATACTGCATAAGATATAGCTATGAGCAGACTCTGGCTATTTGATGAAAAACAGGAAAAATGAAAAATCAAACAAAGCCTTTTGAATCTGAAATATATATGTGTGCATCTTTGGAGCATATGACCAAATCAGAGCAATTTTTAAAGCATGTCAGATGTGAGGATTGACTCAGCCAATGATGTTTCTTAAATGAAGGAAGTAAGATAGACAGCTGTGTGTGTGGTCAGGGCTGATTAAGACAGACTTTGAACCAAGATGTGATCAGGCCTTTGTGACATTACAATTAAAAGTTCACTCCCTCTGCTCAGAAGTAAAAGGATGAGAAGCAGAGCTTTTCAGAGTGTGTCTGTGTGCATGTACATCTGGGCACATTTTAATTTTCAACTCTTGTGCTTAGACTAAAAAAGCTTGTTTTCCTGGAGACCCTTTTTAATGGGTCTACATGCCTGCATTATTTTTTAAGCTAAGCAAAGGGTGACTACAAAAGATGGTGCCATTTCAGAAGGATCCCTTAAGCCTCTAAATAAGCCACAGGAAAGAGCCAAGGATACAGCAGCTTTTCTAACCGTTGGTTAGGAAACGATTAGGCTTCTGAGTCAAAGCTCCCATACAAGTCTATATCCAAACTACTTAATCCTGTGTTGTCACCCCCAATAACAGGCAGGTGTGTGCCTTGCTCTGGGGCTCTTTTCATGCCTTCCTTTTTTAATATAGATCTAAGCACTGTCAAAACAAGGCTCTGCACACAACCTGCTTCTCATTCATCCCCAGCTGCTAGGAACAGGAGAAGCAAAGGGATCAGAGGCAGGCTACCTCAGCAGACAAAAAGGAATAGCACATTCACATTTACATGTTAAATTTCAACAGATTTTTTTTTTTTTTTTCTCCCCAAGGGAATGTCTTTGCAGTCTCACATTGGAGGGTCAGCAAAGGGTGGTTTGGATAGTGCCAGGACATCCAATTGTTATACAACTTTTTTTCCTAGCAGTGATTAAGAGAGAATGCTGTTCATTATTATGACTAATGCTTAAAGACTTTCTGGGCCTGGGCAGTGTCCTGTTAACTTTCTGGGAGCCTGAGGGGGATGTCACAGCTGAACCTAGACTTTGCTCTGGATGGCAGAGCACTCTTCAAGCGTGCTTTCTCAAAGGGATTAGCACAGCATTTCATTCAGCTTTTTCATCAGATTTCCTTTCCCAGCTCAGTATCTACTGTACACAAGGGTCAAGTTTTGATCTCCCATTGAGTTTTTTTTCCCCTCTGAGTTCAAAACGGGAAGCTGAGGACCAGGTTGCTTACACCAAAATCATCCATTCAGTCTGCTGTTTGCAGTTTATTACTGCTTTTCAGCACTTGCCCAGTGGGTGGGTTTTTCATTTAGTGGTGTTAGTCTGGCACTGTTTGCATAGTTTTCTCAAAGTGAGATGATGCCTTGGAATTGGTACATTTAAATCCTCACAACCATGCTAATCCAGAAGTGGCAGCTCTTCAATTTATGATCAGCAGGCTGAGGTATGAAAGAAATGTACCTGGTGGTCTAATTGTCTAATTTCTTACATATTAGCAATGCTCAAAACAGTAACGGTTTTATACTGAGTAACCAGAGGGTTTTTTAGGGTCACACAACCTGAACAATTTACTCAGACAACACCAGATTAAGTTTGATAGCAATGCAAGTTTTACAACCTAAAGGATGGAGAAGAGGGTCTCTATCTTACATCCTGCATGAGGCCTTTCAGTTTAATATCAGCTCTAGGCATAAGGAGCTGATGATAGTCCTAGAGGTGAAACCTTCCCTCTATCAAACTGAGTCTGTTCTAAACAAAACAACTCTGCCTGTCCGCACTGGTGTTTCTGTTTTTGCTGTCACTGATAATAACCAAAGTAGTGAAACGTTCCCTGAAAATTCTCTGCAGAGGTACAGCACAACAGGAAGTGCACAGTTATACACTGCCTTCAAACTACCTGGGGAAGTGTTTGGGGATTGGTTCTTTCATCATACAAAACACTACCTTAATTAAGGTAATTTGTCAAATGCCATTGTGGGAATTCTCCTCCTCACCTTAAATAAAAGAGAAAAGGCACAGACTAACCGCGTCCCTCCCAGGTTTCTCTTAACTCTGTAGTTATATCTGCAGTGTCCTTTATTTCCACACAGGTACAAGGATCATGCACACATCAGTCTGCCGTAAAAGCTGGGGCTCTCTAGAGTAAGCTGCAATACCCTTTGCTTATATCTTGATATGGCAAGCATTCATGCGTGCCTTTACACACCTGTGAAAAGTCCCATTGACTTGAATTGTGCAGATAGGGTCATGCTTACCTATTTGCAATAATGCTGAATCAAACCCGTTAGATTCATCTCAACCAACAAACTCTAGTGCAGGCTAGTGATCCAGAATACCTCAAGTCAAGGAAGAGAAATAGATATCCTCTAGAGAGCAATTCAGCTCATCTATCTCAGGCATCTACATTAGACTGCAGTAAATCATTCCCTAGAGGTCCCACTGTTTCTCCACTGACTGTACAGGGAGCCTAGAAAAGACATACAACTTTCAGGTGGCTAAAGCAGAATGGCAGCTATCTAGGCTTGAGCATGCAAGTCAGAGTGGAAACAATTGCATTTGGGGGCCTTCTGCTGGCAGCAGCATGTTCCCAGGTGAAAAGAACATTATTGTGCTTGACTGGCACGATAGGAATAAAGCTCTTTCAACAAGGTAAATTTCTGAACAGTTTTTCTTTTGCTATACAGAGTATTGGCAGGAGGCAGAGAGGCCTGTAACCAGACCAGACAAAAGAGGCAGAGGTAGAGTCAAGGTCTGATTTCATCCAGGCAGACTGTTCTAGGGTTTCCACACAGATAGGCTGTATTTTCAAACAATGTTTTTTCCTCTTCACTGCTCTCCAGTGCTCCTTGACTTTAGCGGTTATCTAATTTTACACATGACCCTGGTTACTACACCATCACCCTGCTGTTAAATACGAGAGTTCATACACAGATTCTTTCAGGTACTATGAGATTGAAAACTAATCTTCTGGTACAACAATTTTTTCTCATTACAATATTTCCCTGTAGCAAATCTGCTTAGAGTAGAAACAGGACTAGAAAGGGGTCACCATAGAACACTATGGGATACAGGGTTAGTTAGATAAACTCACCCCCAGCCCTGTCTGCTGATCAGCGTTCTGTGATGAACATTGTGAAATCAAAAAGAAGTGGTCGTGTAGAAGCAGTCTGTGCTGGCACTAAGATCCAGTGGAAGGAATACAAAAGAGCAGAAACATAGGATGTGTTGTGCACAGAAAGTTTAAGCAATGTCACAGGCCATACAGTCCTAGGGAGAGGAGTGTTTGTAACCTGAGTGTTTAAGAGGAATCTTGAGGAAGAACATCAAAGGGTCAGGAAAGCTTCAAAAGTACCTGATGCCAGTGGGCATGAGTATAGATGACAGAGGATGAAGTTCTCTGTGCTGGCAACTGATGTCTGAGCTGTGGGGAAGGAAAACTATCCAAAGGGAGAAATGAAATTATGTATATTGTTGGAAATAGCAACTTCCCAAATAGGTGCCAGATGGAATCAGATGTGTGAAGCCTGGCAGGATACTCAGGAGATGTTTAGACTAAGTAAGGGAGATTTGGGCTATGTTCCAGACTGGCTGGGTACAAACTACCTTGATCCAGAGGTTGTACACCCTCTGTGTACAACCATTAGTGCCTCTATGCCCGAGTTACTTCCTAACACATCCTGCTGAAGTGTTAATGAGGCAATTAATTTGGGCAGAGCACCCCATAATACAGCTGTAGAATCCAGAGATAAGTCTGAGTGAGCTCTGATCTGTTTGTTGCCAAGTGGATATGCATGGTCTCATGCTTCCTACACCTCCTGCAGCCATTATTATATATATTTATGTGCACAGATGTTGCACAATCAAATGGAATTTAACAATAGCTTACACATAGGCACACGCAGTCTTGAGATGCAGAAGAAAACAGCTACATAAAATGTGCCTCAAGAAAAAAGGAACTTATTATTTTAAATGCAAGCACAAGAAGAAGGTACCTTTCCCCAGAATGCAATGCATTTGGAGCACTGTGGCAGTTATCACCAAAAAAACCCCATGTGATACCAGGGGGAGACATAGACATAGAAAACCAGAAGATGACCTTTGATCAGAAAACTGTAGTTTGGGAAAAGAATACAAAGAAAGGGTAGTAATACTCATGAGTTGCTTCTATAGGAGTTATTGATTCTATAGGAGTTATTGATTGATTTCTTTTAATCATTCTTTTAATGATTCTTCCACTATTCATTTGTCTTCACCACACATAACAATAGTCACTTACGTTTGCAGACCTCTGTAGAAGACACGGGTTTCCCTCTATCTCGGTAATACCCCAGTTTGCACCTTTGACACCGACGTCCCTCTGTGTTATGCTTGCAGTTGTCGCAGACTCCACCACTTTGCTTTCCTGATGCCAGCCAAACACTCAGATCAAAGTGGCAGCTGTCAGCATGGTTGTGACAGCGACACTCTGATGGGAAACAGGAGAATATATTTCAGGCTTATATAATAGACACAGCAATGCTATTCAAGTGGTATCATTTTCCCACTGTAAATCATGGAGGAAATATCTGAATGTAACACATTTCATCTGCCTGCAATCCTTGATTTTCATAAAAACTAGAAATTGCAACACATAGTGAGAGTCCCAGCAGGGTCTGAGAAACTTGGGTGGTTGTGAGCTGCATGGTATTCTTACAGTAGGACAAACCAATCTGATGGTATGGTAAGCCCTGCACAAAACCCTGGAACGCTAAAACACGTGAGGCGACATAGCTGCATGAAGAACAGATTTCTGCCTTGTAAATTCCACTCCCCAATAGCTGAAATGGGTCAGCTGCAGTAAAACAACACGGATACTAAAGTTTTCCATCAGCAACCAGCAGCTTATCCCCAGTTTCTGTAATGGCAGCATTACTGTAAGTTGACAGAAGTCTTGGTTAGGGAACTTTGCCTGCTGGCATGGTGAGTGCTCATCCTGAAAGCCTGGATCAGTAAACTCGCTCCCACTTACTTCTGCATTCATTTGGCGCCCCTGATTTTCCATCTCCTGGCTTCCAAGGCTGATCATTGTATAGCGGTGCACATTTCTCACAGTGGTCCCCTGCTGTGTTGTGTCTACACACACACTTCCCATGGACCTGTCAGGGGAAAGAGAATACATTCAAACAGGTACAAGCAAGAGCATGGTGGAGTGCCCAACAGCCTCACAAGGAGGTGGGACTTCTCCTGCACAACTCCCACACAGCTGCCTGGCTGTCTTAGGAAACCCACAGAGCCTGGAGCTTAAATGTGTAGCTTTGTCTCTTCACACAGTCACTAATGATGTAGATTTTTCCTCTATCTTCCAGTTTAAATGCATGTGGCAACAATTTCTTTTTAACTCTCCAGTTGGCTATTTTACTACTGCATTGATGAACAGCCTCTAGACTATTTAAATTGGGTAAGCTAACACAGCTTATTTTGATTTACAAGTTCAGAGTAAGAGCATGCAAAGAGCCTGAGCAGGCAGTCACCTCCAGGCAGTGTCAAATACACTCTTGGCTAGCAGAGTTGAGTCACAGGAGAGCACAGTCTAACAGAGGATGCTGGACTCTGTCTTATTTGACATTAACAGTGGTCTGGAAGAGAGACTAAATATAGGACAATGAAATCACCATGAATTACTAAATTATAAATTGTTAGAAGAATGAGCAAGTAATCCTGGACCTCCTAACACAGTTAAAAATGTGGCAAAAATATTAAACCTGGAAAAATACCAACCAGTATACCCATAGAAAAACAATCCAAACCACACATTCTGTGAGAGGAAAGCACTGATGTTTGAAGAGACTTAGGTACAGTAGGCACCAACCTACCAACTTACATATAAATATATATAATAGGTTAGCAGAAAACGCCCAGTGTAACTAAGCACTGTAACTCCAAGTGGATAGGAAATTGTACCTGCAATGCTGTGTTCAGTTTTGAACATCTTATTACCAGATAAATGAGAAATTGGAAGATGTTTAACAAAAATGAGCAAAAGCTGGCATGGCTGAAGAATGGGGCTGATCTACAAGCACTAAGCATATAAACCCACCTAAGCTAAGAAACAACAGTTTACAAAATATTTGGGGGGAAACAAAGACAGACATGCAAAAAGTCTTGACTAAAACTGGCTGAATAGTAGAGTTCTCTTTGTGACTATTTGCTTGAAAAATTACTTGAAAAAAGAACTTGCTTCCTCTGTACTTACCTGCCTTCATTGGAACACAATAATGGTTTTTAATCATGGAAATATTCTAATATATGTCAGTTTTGGAATCAGGTATTCACACCAAAAACCTGACCTGGGAAACTGAGCTAGTCCAGCCTTCAAACAGGGAGTTACTATTGAAACTGGTTCTGTTCTCAAGTCATTTCACACACCAGGAATATTATAGCCAGTTCCACTACAGACTGTGATTTGGTGCACAAGATTTCGTAACATCGAGCCACATCCAAGAAGTGCTTTACAGGAGGGTTGTTATGTTGTGGGTTTTGGGTTGGTTTGGTTTTTTTTTTTTAAATTAAGAAATAAGATTCCAATATCTGTTTGCAATGCCTCAGAGAAAGGATTTCCTGGAGAAATTATTTGAGGAAATATCCAGCATAGGGAGTGGGAGAAAGGGAAAGGTGGTACTATAGGTCATGTTCTACGTTCATCACAAGAGAAGGTGCTAATTAGTGGTATTTCACATGCAAGGAGACACTTGTACTAGAGCAGAAAATGCACAGAAATCAGGGACTAAACCCCTCTCCCTCTGTGTGCTATTGAGAATGCTAAACTCTGTAACCACTGTCACAGCTCTGGCCCACTGCATGTTACACAAAAAGCAGAAGCTGAAATTTCATTTTGACTGGGGTGTGAATTGAATCTAATCCTTTAATCTCACCACTAATGTGAGTTACGTTTCTCCATAGTCTTTCCTGAAAGTCAGACTCTCCCTTTGCAGTCCCCCCTTCCCCCATCTTGCATAGCAGGTAGCTTGGGATCAAGAGAGAAATGTTCAAAAGAGCAGTTGCGTGAATGCGCTCCCCTGCCCCCAAATTCATCTCCCTGCAGCAATTTGCTCTCCGCTCCCCTGGTTTCTAATCCTCCCAGACCAGATATGTCATGTAGCTAGCAAAGAGGATAGGCTGCAGCTGATGCCATCGCCCCTCCATGGCCAGCTGGCAGATTTGCTGCTGCACAGAGCAGTTGGCTGCCTCCTCACGGAAGACTGAGCACAGACTTCAGGGTATGCATTTCTGTCAGACCTCAGCACCAGTAAACCTCAGGAGGATACAGTACGTAGCATATTATGTGATGCCTCTCCAGACCTTTGTACAAGAAAGTCATCCATGTTCACAGCACTAAATAGGATGACAAATTACAGAGAAAAAGACAAAAATACTAATAAGCAACAGTGTTGGGCTTCTCCCTGTTTGGGTTTAGCTCTTCAGGCTTCTAAGTCCCCTACTGTGGACACAGGGACTGCTTTTCAGAAGCCATAGAACAGAGAAAAGGACCAGGAGTGAGACAAGATAAAATGAGCCTGACCCAGACCCATGGATTTTAATGTCCCCAAACTTCAGACTGTATCTGAACTTTACAGCTCATTCCAAAATGGATCAGAACCAAAATCTTGGATCCAGTCGCTTCTTAGGAAAATGCTAGTGTATTTCAATGCAAAATTTGTAAGTTGGCCCATTGGGTTTTTGAGATATATACACAAACTGTGCATTCACTATGTAAAAAAAATTACATTAAAGAAACACTAAGATTGTACAGTTGGGAAATGGTAGAATTAAGCCATGCAATCTTGTTTTAGCCTTGAATGACATGATCAAATATTCATTATTCCACAGGACCCTGTGCTTACAGTGCACAGCACAGATGGTGTGAACACTGATGAACAATTATTCAGAAAGTAAACAGGAAAATTCAGTGAAAAGGGGAAGAGTCTGGTTGTTCTTTGGAGGTAAGTAGATGTGTTAGTTTGCTCATTGCCCACTGGTTTGTTGCAAACTGTAGTTTGTGGAGGCTATCTAGGAATGGCATGTTGTGAGCAGGACAGAGGCATAGAGGAAGCTTCCTGCCTGTGATCCCTGCTATTGAACAGTTTACCAAATATATGTGGAAGGATGACTGGCTTAGACAAAGGAGTTGAAAAGCCAAGCAGCCAGGAGAGCCACTGAACAGGCAGAAGTAAACAGTGGAGCTGGCATGGAACTTTTTTTAGAGTGTAAGGTCTGAGGACTAACCCTTTTTGTATAAGTTTAAGAACAAGGAAAAGAGAATTGATGGGTATTGGGGTAAAGGATAATGGAAGAGAAAACAAGTCTGCCCTGTGTTATCTGTGGATGGGTATCATCTCATGAAAGATTTTTTCCATGAAGAGTAATCTCATAGACTGTATTCATAGGTGAAAATAGCTAAGGAGGAAAGTGCAACATGATGTGACAATGAAGTACAGAAAGGAGTTGGATAGGAGAAGAGAGCAGAGACAAACAGCTCAAGTAGAACACACACAAGAAAGATGATTCATGGATATAAGTGGCCATTGCAGAAAGACTGGTTAATACAGGAGAAACTGAGCTGTGGAAGAGACCCATTACACTTAAGCATGAGGCGAAATAAGGGTAGGTGAGGTGGCTGCAAGTAATGAGACAAACAATTTGTTCTGTTAGAGAAAGAGATAGGAGAGGCAGCCAGAGACCAAAGTTCAGGAAGGAACAAGAATGAAATACAGGATGCTGTCAGATAAAATAGGAAATGAAATATCTGCTTAGGGAAGGGAGAATGTGAGAGTCGCACTCAACACCAACACAAAGAGAGCAGGCATGTCCCTGACTTGTTATTCACTGCTGAATTAAGTCCACATCTCTCTCACAAAAGTGGGTCCAAAAAACTAGAAGACTGTGCTTTCTACCAAATGCAAGACCTCAGGATGCACTGGATCTCACTGGAACACAAAGGTGATCATACCAAGGTAGAGAAAATAGAGAAGTACAGATTCAGGGAAACTACACTGATATTTTTCTATGCCCTAGAAAGCAAGGTCAGAGTTGCAAGGAGATAATGATGATTAAGGAGATGCTTGTCAGGGAGCAGCAAGGACCAGTTGCTCTTTAAGGGTTGAGGAGCTATAAGCTGAGGGTTACTACAGCACAGGCTGTGCCCTTACCGAGGGGGCACCATCCTGAGCACAGTGGGCAGAGCAGGGAGCTGGTACCACAGTCCATTGACAGCCCCAGACACAGCAACAGGATGGGCCAGGAGCAATTCAGGAGCAGCAGGAGACAGGCCCAGAAACAAGCTCACAACATGGGTTCAAAGTCCACCCAGGAGGCAGAATGAGAGACAAGCTACAACACACATGAGGGGGTCCAGCAGGAGGGAAGATACCTACAGCATAGGCCTAAGGTCCATCCAGAAGGCAGGCCTAGAGGTAGAGATGCAGACAGACACATCCATCTTTGAGCATAGCTCAAGCAGGAACTGATAGCCCAGAGCTGAGCTTAAATGGAGCCCCCAGGCCAATGGACAGAGAGCGTGGGTAGGAGTCCCAGGTGGGGCTGGTCAGGGCTCTTAAAGTCCTTTTAGTGCCTTCAGGGCCCTGATAATAGTACTTTGATTGCCACTGGATTAATGTCATTGGAAGCTTTAGGATATCTGACTACTAGGAGGCATCTGAGGAAAAAAATACTTCAGCTTTGTAGATTTGGAGCTGGCAATCCAGGTGGAGGGAGCTTGAAAGCAAGGTGTGAGGAACAGAGGCTTACGTGAGATTCATGCCATCAATTAGGAAACCTCGCCAGTTTTCAGCTAAAGACCGGTTAGTTTATGACACAAATTTATATGAATACATATAAATGTATTGGTACAGCAGGAGAAAGATTGGGATCCAGGAGATTTCTGTCTCACATCTCTCATATTTCACTTTATCCTCAATGTTCAATATGTGACGCTGCATCACTCGACATATACTGATCGTTAGATAGACAGAAAAGTATTTAGGCCTGTATGGGCTTCTCCACAGTGCTCATTGCTGCAATCACTGAGTACTTCAGAAATATTACAGAACTTATTTTTATGACACCTCCCTTCATCTGCTTCTCCTCATTACTGTGATAACTCTAGTTGTCTCCAAGGATCTTTCCCATTCATTGGAGCATCATTGTGTTGAGAGTTCAGTTGCTCTGACAGATTTTTTTGAAACTGGATGGTGCCTTCCAAAGTTATTGTGGGGAATGGATCAGAGAAATAGATGCACTGGCAGGCAGGCAGACTGTGTGATCATATAAACCTCCCCATTTCATAAAACCAGTCTGAAGTACTATGTGCATAACCTGTAATAGTTTGTATTCTTGCAGTCCTGCTTTCCAAGTGCGTTCACTCAGGGTTACTCATGTCACTAATGCATGCTATGAGCTTTGAAAGATGAAAACTGTTGCTTTAAATACTGATATTCTGGCTGCATCAAGCTTCCAGTTTTCTAATCAGCTTTTGCAAAGGGTAGAAGTTTATAGGCTGACATACTTGCAGTTAGAGGATATTATTAGTCCAGGAAAGGAACAAAGATGTTATGCTATACTCTCAATCACCATCATATTGGCTTTAATGGCCCCTTGAAAGCAAGCTCTGCTTTTGTGTTTTGGTATAGCAGCTATGTTCTCAGGCTGTGGTTTCATGATGTAAAGTCTTTGGGGGCAATCTCGATTTGAGACATTTCTGCTTTCCTTACTACTCCTTCCTATGCTATCACCTTCTGCATCATGCCCTGAGTCATGTGTAAATTGGGCTGTGAAACTAAACCATGTTAAAAAAAAAGTTAAACCCACTTCTTTTTCTTTGGCACTAGTATTTTTAATCTGGATTAATTCCCTCCTCTGCCTCACAGTAGAGTCGTGCTATTACAAGTCTGGTATTGCTGCCAAAGGCTTTGATTTGTACATCTACCACCTGAGCAGCTTTGAGTCAGGACATAGAGAAGGTTACAGCTTCATGGATTTTAATGCCAGGATGATCAGTTCCAATCATTTAGCTTGACCTGCTATACTAAGCCATGAATTTCATCCAGTAGTTCTTCCATGGAGCTCAGTAACTTCTGGCTGATTTGTAGCAAATAGTGTAGAACCATATCCTGCTTTCATACAACGGTTCCAAGAAATTACATGATACTTATTCACCTTTGACTACACAAAGTTGCTTCACCTGAATTCCGATCCACAGCTGAGAGAGCGAGTGGAAATTTTCCATCTGTTTATCCCACAATTATTTGATTTTTTAAACTCTGTTCAGCTTTGTATAATACCTGAAGCCTCTTGCTTTCTCTCTGCCCATTTAGTTTCTTTTACCTTACATCCTTTCAATAAATGTTGTGGTTGTTGCTCTTTCTCCTGGGCTAGTCTCAGTCTATTTAGGGGCTTTTTTCCTAATGAATGAAGGTTAAATTTGGAAGCCTTCCAGAACACAGCAACTGTTGCTGATTCGGAGAAAATGTTTGTCTTTGGGCTCTGTATTCACTTTGTAGTGTCGCCAGAGAAATTTTGGATACAGCAGTTTGCAATGACATCAGAGGCTAGTCCCTTACCTGCTTTTAGTAAAATGACTCTTTCTGGGTCATTTTGCGTGGTTAAATACAAAACAGTGTCTGCTATTCTGCTTTGTTTCTCTTATAGTTCAAAGGGGCTCTGTTTTCTCTCCAAATGAAGAGAGGTATCCATGCAGATTTATAATAAATCCTTCAATATCAGGTCCTGAGGAGAGCACATATGACTTTTAAGAGGCCAAATTAAAAATTTCTTTTTGAAAAAAGAAAAAAAGATTTTAAAAAATTAAACTGTTTCAAATTCACAAAGACCTAAAAGAATAGGTGGCTTGGGAGTAAGTCCCAGATTACAGTGCCTGCTATGGGTAGATTGACAGTTCAAATTCCTGCTCTAATCAGGAATGAAAAAAGCCATTATTTTCCTATGTCACTTGCTGGTTTCTGAGAAAAGGTCTAATAAATGTATGTGTCTAAAAACTAGTACACATATGGGTGTTTTCTGAGGGAACTGAATTTCTGGCTCATACTTGGTCACTTTGGTAAATTAAGTCTGAGGGAACTTGGCAGGGATAAGTAGAGCTGGGACACTTGTGGCAAGGCCACCTGAGCCCATACAGGTTTTGGTCTCCACAGCAGTGAGTGAATGAGCTGCCACTCGTTCCAAATTCACTGAATAGGTAATGGTGAAGAAAAATCAGTGACACTGTTTAGTTGAATATTCAAACTGGCATCACTAAGACCTTTTTGAACAGTAACAAAGGAACAGGATAAATATACCAGAAGAGGTACAAAATTCACGCATCATGTGAGGGAATATAACTCAGCCTGTGACAGTTTCAAGACACAACTCCATCCTCTGCCTGAATTTACCTCCATCAGTCTTTACATGCACACCTGGCTGTGCCTTAGCCCACATTTCACTCTGCTTTCTTATTGTTTTCTTTCTGAATGTTAGCTTGATTTTATTCATTTTTGGGCTAAGCTGTCCTCTTATTTTTACCTACAGTGCCAACAACTCCATTATCAATCTGTAACAAACTGCATACAAGTAACAGCTGTCATGCTGAAATGCAGCCCTGAGTTACAGCAGGTCACCAGCTCTTGGTGAGTGTCTTAAGAACGGAGGAAGTGGAAAGGGGGACGAGGCTCAGTAGGTGAATGCCTGAATCACAGCATAACGAGTAAATACCAACGTTCAAATGTCCTGAAAGTGAATGGCACAAGTGAGTTTGGTCTTGTTCAAGGCTTTGTTCCTGATGCCACGGAATAGTCTGGCCTGACTGCCAACCTTTGCTGTAGACAGACCCAGAATTAGTTTTCAGGGGAGGAGGAAATGGGAGAAGCTCTAGATTCTGATATATGGACAAGGATTTGTGGATTTACAGGTCAGGCATAGTGGGTTAGCACACTGTGGACAGTTCAGAGAAGTTTGGACATGATGTGTTCATTCAACAGGCAAAATAATTCTGTCATTTACTTTGTAGTAAGTCTGGCTAACTCCAGCAACTGTCTCGACTTAGCTGGGTTTCTGCTGGTTAATCCACAGTGGCTCTAGGGATGTGTGATTGAAAATCCACTCCCAAAGTGGGCCTATGAGCTCTTCTCTGAATTTTTACCTTTGTATTGAGTGAACTTGGCAGCATACATAGCTCCCATTCAAGTGAAATTATGTTGAGTAATGGAATAGATGAAGCCAAGAGAAAAATAGTTTTCTGCAGCCTCTCTGCAGATGGAGAGTGGGGGAAGGGCAGGGCTGAAAAAGTCACAGGACCAGCCAAATTTATAAGGAATCTGGGGAGAAAAAGGGCAAGAAAGTCCATGATTTAGCAGAAAACTTGTGCACAGCAAGGAAAGGATTCTAAACGCCTAAAGGGTGCAAAGCTAATCCCCAGGACCCTTCCAGCACAGTGAGTGAACCAAGGCAAGGAAATATAGGTAGGATTTTATAACTTTTGCACTGAGTAATATGGAATTTGTTTATAATCCTGTGCAAAATTTCTTTGTATTTTGTGTGCACCTGCTGCCAAAGTGTTAAAATGTAAACTCCGTGCACCCACAAGGTACAACTCCAGAAAGATTTGCTCAAATTACTGGGAGATTTATTGGGGATGAGTGAACTGGCTGAAAGGCCTTGAAAAGCCTTGGTAAAAGACTGAAAACTTTTGTTCTAGTAACATGTAGGTGAGCTGAGGACAGAAACAACTTAGCAGTCTATTCAGTCCCAAGGGAGCTTAAAAACACAGGAACTTAATGTATGAGGCTAAACACAGCAGCTCCTATGATTGTCACATCACAGCAACTTCCTAGTGTTGGTGGCTGTGTCAAATTCAACTTAGAGAGACAGAACAGTTTGTATTGTGTGGAGCTTAAATGAAAGAACCTCAGAAATATGCTGTACTGTGGGACATCAGAGAGGTATTGGTAGCAAGTGGTGGCTGATAGCTGTGAGATAAAGCAATTATTTCTCTCTCAAACACACACACACACACAGACAGCCTTGTAGCTTTAATGTGAAAAGCAATCCTTATAAGAACTATAAGGCATATTTTACCAGCCCTAAAATGTATTTACAAGTGTTTCGAATCAAATGTTTCTACTAGCAGGATTATTATGGTTCTTTCATGGAGATGAAAGTAGCAGAGAACATCACTTAAGTGATTAAAACAACAAAAAACACTATTAATAACAGCAATTAAGCAATAAAATTTAAATACGTTTAAATAGCTCACCCATAGCCATTGCTTTTCAGAAAAGCTGTGTTTGAAGGCTAATGATGTCAGATGATACGAAATTGTTTGCTACCCTATCCCACAAAATAAGAGACCGTTTCCTACCAGTCAGATGAGTGTCTGCATGGGTGTCTCTACACTGAGCCCTGATTCAGGAAAGCATTTAGGCATGTGTTTAAACACCATTCCTGAATACGCATGTTTTTCTGATTTGGACTTCAGTAGTAGTAAAAGACATTTACACAACAATAATAAAATGTAGGAAAAACTTGTTGACTTTATAATTGCAGAATTCCTGCTGACTGAACCACTATATGGATCATACCGTCAAAATTGTGGTTATTCTCTAAACCATAGATACTCAAAACATCATGTTGATGGTATGAATGCCAGATGCTCTGGCTGCAAACCACAGGTTCTCAGCAGAGCTCATGGAGAACCTGCATGGATATCAAGTTAAACACACTGATTAGGGTAGAAGAGGGTAGAAGCACAGCCCACACACCCGATGTGCAACAAGCAAATTAAAGATGCAGTATACCATCGTATATTGTCAGGGCGCACCAAAGTAGCCAAATTAGCCATCTTTCATAAGATGAAATAGCACTCACAGACTAATTTAATTTCAGAGCTCAACAGAAGGCAGGGTATGTTCCCTCTAAAAGGGAGCATGTTGGCCAGTGCAGGTGGATGAGGCTGCACACAAAAATTCTCCTGCTCTTGCCTGCACTTCAGTGGGCAGTGCTAAGTGAAAAGGCACGGAGTGGGCAGAACCTTCTACTAAACCACCTAGGAAAGGTCCCTGGAACCATTTTAAACCTAACATTACCTGAACCTTACCTGAATGTCAATTCAGAACTGGACGAACTACTGCTTACGTGTGTCCCTGCTATTCCAGCTGAAATGGCTGTAATGCAAAGTAGTGCTGAGTCTGTTGGGAGGGGAGGACGATCTTGTTAAAGTTTAAGTCTAGCGTCAAAGAGCCAGCAAAACCAGAAATCTTCACAAAAACTATGGAGAGGAACCCAGATTACAGAGCCTAAATCTGTACTGAACAGGAGTCTGAAACCTTTAAGATCTTTTCATCAGGACTACCACTGCAGGTTTTGTGCAATTCTAGGAGATACCTGATGTAGCATATGAGTTGAAACTGTAAGAAATGTAAACTAGAATGAACACATTGTTTGAAAGGAAACACCCCAGACACCAACCCAGAGGGGTACTTGAATTTGGAGGATGCAATATATCTAAAATAAAGGAGGAATATGTACCATATTTTCGCTTGAATTCAGATTTTTAATAACTCAGAAGGACAAGGGTGTTGATTTTTGTGCTGGCCAAGAACCAACTCCTGGCAGTAATGGAGGCATTACTTTAATGTGCCAGTCTTCCTCACAGTCACTCTGAAACAGCAAGAGAAGCATGGGATGTATAGGAAAGCTCTTTTTTAGATTTATTTAGGTATTCTTCAGTTAAGGTTTCTGGTGACTTTTGTGAGAATGGGATAAAATAGGATCTTCTGGATGTGACCTGCAAGACCAGTCTGAATATCCTTTTCCAACTTTTATCTAAGTTATTGTTTGAGAACTTAACTGTCATTTAGAGTCACAGTTTTGAAGCACATCTTGCGTAGGAAACTAGGAACTTACTAAGACTATCCACTAAAATTAAAGCAAACCTTTCCATGATGCTCTCCTGTCAGCTTCTTTGTCACCTCTGAACACAAATATCTGAAACTTTCTCATCCACCTGCATGTTCCCACAAGGATTCCTGTGAAATGCTTTGGTCCACTGTGGGTAGCAAAGGTGTCAGCAACACCACTTCCTTTCATGTAGTTCATGTAATTCATGACTACTTTTTGCTCCATAATTTATGTAATCTTCTATGTTTTCAGATCATTATGGGCAGAGCTTGAAGTCCATATTCAGTTTTAATTTTTGGAAAAAGATCAGCACAGGGAACTGTTTCTAGAATTTATTCTAACGTGATCTAGGAGCTCTTGTAATCTTTTTTTTTTTTTTTTAACATTCCTGACGCTACTCACATAGTTGATGTACACAGGGTAACTTTTTCTTAAACAAAACCTACTCTTTGAGTTGCCAACTACAACAGAGAGCACCTCCTGCATCTCTGAGTGCTGGACATCATGCAGATTGGCACAGCTTGGATCAGATAATGTGAAAACTTAGTTGGGGATTATCAGTAGAACTGCACAAGATATTTGAAGAGGAGGTAATATTTGCAAGGGA
Organism: Gymnogyps californianus; assembly: GCF_018139145.2. Lineage (NCBI taxonomy): Eukaryota > Metazoa > Chordata > Aves > Accipitriformes > Cathartidae > Gymnogyps > Gymnogyps californianus. The sequence goes on from NC_059483.1 coordinate 11,999,404, forward strand.
TACGACAGCCAAGTCACCTGGAAACCTGCTGTAGAAAAACAAGTTTTACCTTATGTAACCTCCATTATGCCAAACAAAGAATCTTACTTAGGACCAGATCCTGCTCTCTTTGAAGTAAGTGGAAAACTTTCCATTTGCTTCATTGTGGAGGATCAGACCCACAGGGAGTCTAGTTTGTCTCTGTAAACAGGATAAAAGAAACATCCGAGGCAACTTGTAAGAATTTCCTGGCAGTGTAGATACCAATAATTAACAAGTAAAAAAACCCTAATGCTTATACAAAAACATTTTAATCCACATTTGCTTTCCTCTGTCCATACTTACTTCTCATGGACTAGAAAGAGAATTGTGAAATGTTTGGCAAACAGAAAGGACTTTGGTCTAGATTCTGTGTTCTGTCCATGTGCACTTTCTGCTTTGTAAACTTTGTTCTGGAAGCACCCCTGGACTCAGCTAAAATGTGTCATCAAAGCAGATCCTAAACCTAACAGCTCTTACTAACTGTTGGAGCTTGATAAAGAAATAATTTACTGTAGAGCAACACATAACTTTGTACATCCTGCAACAGCAATACCTGGGAGAGGATTACGTTCCATTGCATCCAATGGTAGAAGACGACTAGATGTATTCAGGTGGCCAGGTCCTGGCAGTTGTTTCCCTTATAATGGCATATTAATGCCCTCCATTGAAAAGAAAATGCTCCTCTGTAGTTTCTGCAGCAAAATGCAATCTCAATAATTTCCCTTACTGACAAAGGAGCTACTTGTAAGAGTTTGAATAATACAGGCTGTGAAATTCAGAAAGGAGAATTTTGTCCTTAGCTATCATAAAAAGCTATTTAAGTTGGGTATGACATCTCTGTGTCTCTTTTTTTTGGTCTGAGGAAAGGAAATAGAAAACAAGAAAACATCACTGTCAATAGCAACAAACTCCAAATTCAAGATATGTTTGTCCAGAAGTTTCTTGCCTATTTTTTACAGCTCCCATCTTAATTTCTCAAAGTTTTTCTCCTGTCTGACATGATATTCTAGTTAATAAGGGAAATGTGATCTACATAAATGGTGTTGAGGTGGGTGCATGGCTTGTTCAAAAAAAAAGCCACATTGAAAGAGTAATTATTACTGGTTTGCTGCCAAAATAAGAAGTCAAAGGACATTTTCATTGGATCCTATGGAAGTCTACTTTGAACCTTGCTGTACTCAGTATTTTCACAAATTACTTATGACCAGAGAGAATATTCATGAAGCTATCTAGGATTTCAAGCTATGAGGAAAGATGTACCATTTGGAGGTCAGTTCTATAATTTGCTGTTTTCTTGTATCCATTCATTTCTGTGTCACTGTGGCGTCTGTGACATTACTTCTCATAGAGCTGCATTTCTTATCGGCAGCCTCAATGGAGAAGCCAGAAGCTGAATGATTTGTCATGACTGAACTGACCGATCCACAGATAAATTGATCATTGACAGCTCATCTAGTAGTCATAGATCATCTAGTCCCTCCAAAATGGTGTTGAAAAGTGTTGGTTCAAAAGTGTCAAGAAATTTCCTTTAGTTTTCTCCATTATTTAGCCTCCATATAGTATCGGTCTAGCAGTGTTAGAAGTATTACAAATGGAACAGATTTCTTTCAAGAGTAATAAGAGCAGACTTACAAGTTAGCACAATTATGTCTCTTCCAAGACCTAAGTGCAGAATGATCTCAGTTTTTGGGCCTATCCCATGGCAAACAATTACAGTTGTTTTCTACATGGACTTGCTTTTGTTTTTGTTAACTACAGAAAATAAATACATTGTAGGAGGACTCTGAACTCTTAAGAGACTGAAACTCCTATTACTTAAGCCTTTCTGTGGAGGTCTGTATTTTTCCAGCATTTTATTTAATTACTTGACAGCAGCCCAGGAAACATGAAGCTGCTCTGCCTTCATGCTGTAATATCACCCACACTAGCCACATTAAAAACTGTGTGTCTTGAGACTTGCTCTGCCCATGTGTTCATTAAATATTAGATGCGGCCAGTGGAATGAATCAGATTATTTCTGGACATGCAGTGTTTGTTTCTAATGCCTCTTTTCCCCGTCCTGTTTTAGTCACCATGTGGCTGAAGGTAGAGCACCTTCCATGTTTCTGCCAAGAAACTGCAAGACGACAAAGATTTTTGTTGCAATGTAGTTTGGCTGATATGAAATGTATCATTGGTGTTCACCACTCAACGACAAAGGCCTATTCCTTCCTTCTGCATGTAGGCAAGGAGATTACCATATTGTAAGATGCAAAGTTATACACTTGTATAAACTCCCTCATGCTATGTAAACCAAATCCTGAGATCTGTGCCTATGTGAACTCTCCCTTCACCACTATAATACCATCATTGGTAAGTATTAGATAAAATGTAAAAGGATCCAGGAACCTGGCTTTTCCAGGAGTGGATTTTCATTGCATATTTGAGAAAGAGCTAGGGTGTAATAACTAAAGTACAGAAAAGAGGAGCAAAATAGCATGATCATCTTTACTCCAGACTTGTATGACCTGGGAGTAGAATTTTAAATTTTGACCACCTAAGGTTTCTCACTTCTCTGGTTAGTACAAAAAAACCAAAAACTAAGGAAGGATACAGTAAGAACCTTCCAATCATATCTGCAGAATGAGGATCAACTGCTCTCCATGATCATTGGGGGAGAGGGGACAAGAAAGAATCACCTTAATTTGCAGCAGAGATTATTTAAGCAGGCACTAAAGAAGGCCTTTCAAAATGTCAAAATGGGAACAACTACTGAGGGTTGCTATTGAATCTCCTTCCTCAGAGATTTTCAAAAACTAGTTCAACAAGCATTCACTAGTGAATGGCTTAGGTATGCTTGATCATACCTTTATGCAAGGACTCGGACCAGCTCACTTATGGTCTTTTCCAGCCCTCATCTTGAATTCTAGAGGTAGTTAAAGCTCTGGAAGGCTTTTCTCACTTTTCTCACTGCTGCATTTGAACTCCTGCTTAGGCAAAGACTTGCTAATATCTGTGCCTGTGCGAATGATGTGATGCACCCACCCTCTTGTCTCCTGGGACATGAGTCACTCATGAAGTGCTTTTCATCGAAACTATTTCACCTTCTGCCCCATGAAGTCATTGATGGCACAAAAAGATTCTATTCCTTTGTGACTAGTGGGGAAAAAAAATCCTGTCATAGTTTACAATGGTTATGCCAGTAATCTACACAATATTGTGTTTTCCTTTTCTGATGGGCAGAGTGTTTATTCTTCTACCAGCTGTATTCGTTTAGCATGTTATTCATCTATTTGGTTTCACTATGTGTATATTTAACAGTTTGCAATAGGGAGGATGCACTCTTTAAACAGATTTTCTCCACACAGTTATGTATTAAGAGAGTCTATATTTATAGTTAACTGACTCTGATAACATCACCTAGTGCTAGAATACTGTAGCTGAATCTTAGATTTATACCACAGATGGAACTGATTCAGAAATGATTTTGCAAATATTGTGAAACTCATAGAGTCCTAATTATCTTACAATATCTACCTCTGAACCTAGAAAAGTTGAAAGGAAGACAATGAATACACATTCCAGAAGAAAATAAACCAGAATGTCAAGTGTACCATATATCTAAAGGGACAGAAATTAGCTGAGGATGTATTTCTTGAGTCTATTATGTCAAAGTGCACCAGGGACTAAAGTTCTAAGGGTTATTTTGGTTTTCAAAACCCATTACAGAGACAGACAGCCTTCTGGAGCCAGTGGAGCCATTGACTAGTTTAAAGTGGCCTGAATTCTGTCTGTGATGTATGTGTTTAGATGTATCTGGATATTTGGTTAGCATCATTTCCTTGTGACTGTTATTACAGTTCTTCTATGTAATACTTGCAGCTAAATCAAAAAGGAGACAGCAGTCATTCCCCCTGAATCGCAACTTCTGAGTATGCATACAAACATAACTCACATCTTCTGCACATCAGGTCAATCAATAAAAAAAAAAAAAAAAAAAAAAAAAAAAAAAAAAAACTCACATCTTCTGCACATCCAGGGTCAATCTCAGATAAAAGACTGAACAGGGAGGGGCTAGTCATAGTACTATAGAATAATTTTCCTACAAGGTTTGGCTTTAAAAAAAAAAAAAATTCTAAACAATTAAAAAAAAAAAAAAAATAAAAAATCCTACAAGGTTGGCTTTAAAAAAAAAAAATTCTAACTTATTTTAAGCTGAATAGGTAAAAGAGGGGGGGAGTGGAAATTATTTTCACATCCTGAACACTGCTGTCTATGTAGTGAAAGTAACAAAAACACAGAAGGCTGAAAACCTAAAAGTAAAGACTGAAACCCTAAGTACGACAGAACTGCTCATGTCTCACAAACTCAGAAAATCTGAGATTCGAGATCTGATGCTGGAATTCTGGTCAGGGCAGTCTTTGCATCGAAGAGATTAGTTCAGTTCTGTGTAGGCATATAGGTAGGTGATTTCATTCACTATATTTGCGGTTGGATCTCTGTTCCAATTACAAAGCCCCTTCACAATGTATAGGTATTTTGAGGTCCAGAGTTTTTAGAAGGACCCATCTCTAGCAATACAATTAATACACATGGAACTGCAGCAAGGGTTATAGGAAATCTTCTCCCAGAGCGATTTAGGTTTCACTAATGTGGATTGACAGTGCTGCCCTTTTTTAGATAGGCTTAAGGAGGCTTGGACAGGATCATATACAAAATGTACAGTTAGGCTGAGAGAGCACGGGTAGGTAACAAGTCTAGTAAGTTAGTGAATGTCTAGAACTCACCACGTTCTCCATGACTCCTGTCTTGTTGGCAAGCTCGCATTCCTCTGCATGTCCATTGCAAAAGCAGCTTCCTCGGATGATCAGGTCATAAATAGCATAGTGGGCAAATCTCTGAGGTTTCTCTACCAATCCCGAACCATGGCATGGACATTCCTGTCTTTTTAACAGAAGGAAGCGGAGGTTGGTGAGTTTCAGGAGATCTTGAGCCTCAGGACTATAGGGGTCTTCGATCTTGTTAGCTGGACTTAAGGCACGATAAATCACCTGAAAGACAGAAGATACACATCCAAGAATAGATATAGGGCTCTGCATACACAGCAAACATCCCAAGGCGATGCTCAGGAAAAAGTAACAGTTCCTATTTAGAAGACTCTGCATAAGCAAGCTGTGCCTGATCCCAGAACATCACAGCTGAGTTACCACCAGCTGGCCAAGCCACAGCAAGTGACTGTGTACCTGCTTTCATCCTGTCTTAGATGTGAGATAGGAAATGCCTTAGTTTAAACATCTGTCCCTGGGGTTACTGAGCCCAGTCACTTCTTGCAGTTCAGCCAATATGTGGTAACTTGTCAAGTGCTGGTTACTTCCTTGTGCTTCTGAGCCAAGTGACAACAGTGTCACTCAGAAAAATCCAAGGTTTATTGGCATAAATGCAGTATTAATGCCATCCAAATTTCTCAAAGCATTTTAGGAACATGGCTTTAGCATGAGTTCTAGAGTCCGGTAAACTAAGGCACTAAGGGGATCTGTGAAAGAAGTGGAAACTGTCATCAGACTTTTGGCTTGGTCACTTGAACTATGTGCTAGAAAACACAGCGTGGCTTAGGGTAAGCATTGAGAGAACCCTGTCTTCAAACAAAGCCAACCAGTTTATTCATTAGGAGAAGAGAAGTAGCTACACTGCAGTGAGCTCACAGGACCAAAGGCGCTTTGTGCCTACTGGCTGTCTGCGTGTTGTTACTCTTTTGTCACAGCTTTTATGCTGTTTGATAGTTCTCCAGAGCAGCAACAGTTTGGTTTTGAGTATCACAGTTCTAATTTGATGTTTAACAGTGACTAAAGGGACATGTATTTTAGCTCATGCACCGCTCTACCCTTCTGTATCTCTCAGGGTGTGTTTGTTTCTGTTGCTTTTGGGGAGAGGTTGACAACGGAGGGCTGCACTACAGTCCATGCCAGTGAACTAGAGAGCTGGTTGCAGTTGTTCCCAGGCTTAGATGTCCTCTATGGACATGCTAACTCCAATTTGAGAGCTATTTTATCCTCTGGTTGAGTTTTTCCATCATAGCAGAGGGACTTGCCCTCGGGGTTCTTTGGCCCTGCTTTGTAAGTGGTGACAGTGTCTGTCTGACTAACTCCGTTAGCAGAGTGAAAGCTTTGTTTCCATAGAGATTCCCTCTTTCTCTCTCTCTCTGTGTTTTTCTTTTTCTTTCTTTCTAGTGAACCGACCAATTTAAATACTTGTAGCATGTAAAATACTTTTGCTCCTTTTTGCTTGCAGGAGCCAGAAAAGAGCTTGCGGTACAGGCCTGGAAGATAATTCTGTTGCATGTTGATGCCCCATGGGGAGATAAACCCCCTTAAACTAACAGAATCAGCTGCCAGGCTTTGCACAGAGCTACACCTGGCAGTACTACAGCAAAGGCACTGGTACATTTCCCACCTGTCCACAGCATTTTCTGTTTGCTTAGCTCTGTTCTTGTTTTTTTTTTAATTCCCTTCTCTTATACTGTCAGCTACTTACAAAGCTGCAAACAGCCCTGTTTGGTGAGATCAGAGGTGCCCGTATTTCCTTGTTTGATAGAGCTATGGGCAGATTGCCCAGGCTGTGCAATGCAGGTGCCTACATTCCCCTGATCAATGAAGCCATGACAAAATAGCCCAGACCTTTCCACCCCAGTGTCTACATTCCCCCGGTCAATGGAACCATAAGCAAATGGCCCATTCTGTTTTGTCCAGGTGCCCAGCATTCCTGTTACTGATGGATTCACAGGACAAAGACCAAATCTCCTCTGTCCGGTTCCCTAATCCAGGATAGTCTGATCTTTTTAGTGGAAACCAGTTTTATGAACCCTCTCTCCTTCTTCCCAGTCCCCTGTGGACCACACAGAGGTGGAGTGGTTTCTCAGAGTCCTGGGCATCTGGTCGTGTACAGACACACACATCTTCCTCCCACATGGTCAATTAATCTAAGACCAAGGCAGTGAGCTGGATGGAATTGTTCTGCAGAACCTGCTGAGCTCAGAGATCTCAAAGCAGGGTTAAAAACTAACTACTGGGATATTAATGGTTAAAACTCCTTGTGAAACTGTTTTAAATTGGCGTAAAACAGAGGAACCAAGGGTAAAGCAGTCTGTTCAGTTACTGGTTTTTATAAGCTCTATTCTCACACTTAGCTTTCTTCTCTATGGCTTCTCTAATATATATGCTTAGTAAAAATGGTGTCTCCTTTCAGGATAGCTCTCCAGAGCATACCTAACAGATCACTGGCTGGAGAACATAAATGCTAGAGGTACTTTGCTCCAGCACAAGACATCTGAAAAAAGGTAATCAATATGTCATTAGCTTCTGCAAGATCTGCGCTGGTCCTGCCAGTGACCTCCTTATACAAGGCTGGGCAAGAGGCTTTATGTCTCTGTGCCCCAGAGATCCCAGTTGTGAACAGCTATGGATCTCCTCACAGGAGACAGAGAGGAAGTGTGAATGAGGTGAAGAACAAGAATTTTTACTGGGCCTCTCTGAAAGAAATGACTAGATAATGGCCAAAGTGTTTCTTTTTACTCTATGTCTCTGGCATTATACTTCTGCCTGATGACAATAGTCTTGCATTGTGCTATGTTAACTGTGAAGGAAATCTTGTGTATTGTATTGCACTACTAGAAGCCTATTTTGTATACAGTATGATAAGTTTAAAGAGATGGATTCATGTTTTGGGATCTCCAGTCAATTATCCATCCTCCCCATGTCTTAATTGGCATCCAGATAGCACTCAGTTCTTTAGGCAAAAGAACAGCTGTTGGGTGCTCTTCTCTCAGCATAGGGCCATTTACTTTCACAAAGCTGTATTGGTTTTTGTTTCTTTGCTTGACAGCTTGGAAAAAGGTTGGGTTCCCTGTGGGTTTATTGTTTTGCAAATATTTTCATTTCTGGCCTTGCATCTCTTGAGGAGAGTTGCTTTGGCATTTTCCATATCCCCTTAGAACTCTGAACATTATTTGTGAGTAGAGATGTTAATAGCTTGGATGTCCCACAGGGACTGTGGCATCCTTTTAAGAAAAAACGGTATTCCATTCCAGTTGAGGTACGAGAGTTTGCTTGTATGATTAATTCATGACACATTTCTGTCTGGAATAAGCTCAGTCGTGAGACTGAATTTGTTTGTCCTTATCTCTCCCAAGGCAAGACTTGTTAAGTGTTAAAGATCTGATTTGGGTGACATAGCACTAGTGAAGTCTTTTGGGAGTGGCATTTATATGTTCTTCTTAGATTCAACAACCACGAAGGAATTACCCTTCCTTAACTTTGTAAAAATCAAAGATATTGAGGTCTTACTTACACGAAGACATTTTATATCAGCAGAGTCAAATCAGATATGTTGGGCCAATATAAGTAGGTTTAGGTGAGTTGCATTTTGCATAGAGGTAGCAGAGTTTTATTTCATTTTTAAATCAGTTTAGCACCATTATTTCATATATGCATAAAACTGGAAAATGGAATTTTCCTCTCTCTTCCTTTCTGGAGGACACATTCTCCTTGAAATATTCGTGGTTAAAACCCTTGAGCACAAGGAAGAGTATAATGTAATCACCATCTCTTGGCTCATTTTAATCTTTGATTGGATGTTTCTTCTCACATTAAAGTGCCAGTCATTAGATCTTCCTTAACATATGTGTTGCCCTACTGTCAAGACCAGTATGTTACAATCCCTAAATTATACTTATTAGTCTACTATGTGTATTGATTCAAATAATTGTAGTGCGATTAATTTTTAAAACAGATCTGGTATCTCACCTTACATGCCCTGAATTATTTTTCCATAAATGCATAATTTACCTTAAAAAAAACCCAAACCAAACCACTAAACATTTTTCTGTACTAAAAATACATTATTATATTTTAAATGAATGTATTTGGGTTTATGGTTCCCTAAGGAAAAATGAATCCTAAATTAGGAGACAGATTGGTGGTGGTTGTATATATGGCTTGATAATTTTATGCGGTACAGGGAAGAATTTTATTTTTGTAAAAAAGGAAGAGATGTCACTGTGACCAAAATACAGAGTTGGCAATGCGACTATTTGTTCAAAGCCCTGGTGCAATTGTTCAGTATAACGTTCAGCAAGTAACTTAAGCCTTATGCTGTTCTGGATTGCCAGTGAATTCAGTAGAAGTCTGTTGTATGTCCTGCTTACTTTTTAAAAAAAAATAGGATACAGGTATTCAAGTACTTCCTGGAATGGGAGGAAGATTAATAAATTTATATCTGTAAAATTCTCTAAGAATCCCTAGAGATGGATGTTCAATACATGCAATTTTAATAATAAGTAAAAGATAAGAGTTTGGCTGTCTCAACCATTTCTGCATAAATGTTTTAAAGGTTAGATTAGAAATGGATCTAAATATTAGTGAACTCCTATAGTCCTGAGCTGTGGGAAGGAAGAGACACTCCATCTTTTCACTGTGTTATTTGTTCCTTTTTTTTCAGTTCACAAGGTTTGTGTTTCTGAAGCCTATGAAGCAGATTTCTTCTATACAGGTAGACGTTTGACTTCTGCCTTTTGCAGAAAGGCAGAAATATGATTCATTTTTCATTTCCCAGAGATACCGTGCAAATTTGCAGTTTTCCATTATATTCATGTAAAAGACATGAAGAGAGTGTAATGAAAAAGAAGTGTGTTCTTATAATTAAGATGCAAGCTCTGAAAAGAGCTTCCCATGATGTTCACTGTAAAGCTATTTCTCATCTAATTAAATCTCTATCTGGTATCAAGCTCTGTGGAAGCTCTGTTCTTTTTTTGCTGTAACAGACTGCTCTGAAATCTCCCAGTTGTTTCTCTAAACATCAGTGTGCAGCTTTCATAAAAGTAGCATATGCACAGCTGCAGAAGAAAATCTGATGGTGATTAAGTCTGCTAAGGGACACCCTAGAAATCTTTCTGCTTCCATTGAATTGGGTGGAAGTTGAGGGTATTCAGAACCTCTGTAGTCTCAACTCTTTGTGGAAACACATCCTAGATCCTGAGTTTCCCTTATAATCAGGAGCTGACACTGGAGCTGAATGCTGAGTAGGACATTCATGCTTATCTGCATATCTGCTATCAAGCACATATTTGTCATTCTCATTTTCAAAAGTCAATCAGCTGCGCCTCAAAAAGATCGTCACTACCCTGTCCTCTCCTGTCCTCTCTAAGAGCAAGGAAGTTTGGAGAATGCTCTAAGTGTGCAAAGCTAAAAAAGGTAGCCACTGTTAGAGGACTGGTTTTGCTATACACAAGTTGGCACAGCTTCACAGGGGGTGATGTTTTATCGCCAATCGAGAGATCATCTTCATTCCAGAGACAATGTCTCAGATTTTTGATTTCTTGCCATATGTTTTGCTTCTCCATTCTTGATGCAGATAATTCTGTTTTCTTAACCTGATCTTCCAGCCAGTATTAGTCAGAAAAGATATGGACACAACAAAGGTTCCCCTTGTAAGCTCATAGCCTAAGGTCAAGGAACATGAGTCATAAATGGAGGGCAGTGCCAATGCATGGCCTCCTACAAAAGAAGATCCTTGTGTAGAACAAGAATTTGATATTACAAATCATCCTTAAGCTATGTTGATCATGTTGCACACAATCAGGTTAATGAGATCAGAAATGTCTGTGTGCTTATACTAGGCCCATCAGAAGGAAGCTGCAATAAAAACTCTCATCAGTCCTAAATCCTCTTCATTAAGAGATTTTCATGTGAGTTGATTTTGTTCTTAAAGGAATAGTAAACAATTGTCTCAGAATTTTTCCTACCCAGTGGCAAATATCCTCTGATTTATTTGATGGAGCCCCTTGACTAAAATTAATTCTTCCATCTTGTGGTACCATAGTCTTTACTAAAAAGTAGTCTTTTTCCTGTTTGCAAATACTGTTCGGAGCACAAAGGAAGTCTAGCTATTCTCTTAGCTATTAGAAGGCCCATTCTGATGATTCATGGAATAGTGTTTTTTAGTCAAGATCCACTGCTTTTCTGTCCTTCCGGAGAATAAAACTTAGAAGCCAGTATAGAATATGATAGTTTGTTAAAGAAATAATTGTGCATTTGATTTTTTAAATTTCTCTGATCTGGGTAAACTCATCTCCTACCAAGACAGTGGCATCTTGAATTCATTCTGTGTTTTCCAAAACAGAAAGGGTCAATGTCCCTTCAATTTGCATTTGCTTTGAGGTTATTCCAGTAATCCAGTCAGTGTGGCATTAATATTAATATTTAAGCATTGCTGCCAATATGATGATGGGGAAAGACTGCACAGTCGAAGTCAGAGGCATAAAAATCTGAAGAGCCATGCAGACTTTTTCTCTTCCTCAAACAAAATGTATTCTGTAGGTTCAGGTTATCTGCAGATGTAAATCTCTACATCTGTGTAGAAAGGCAAGGTTTGTAGGGAGAAGCAGTATCTTCTATCAAGCCAGGTAATATAGTTGGAGTACAAAATCTAGACTTTTGGGCACAAAACCCTTCAGCTTGCAGTCTGTATACAGGGAATGGACAAAATTCCTTCCATTCTACATAGCACCACCTTACGTGGGGATGTGAGAACATTTCCATGCTCCCACAAAGTGCAGTGTCCTTTTTCATTATGAGGAATGATACTTGCTCTGAAATGGGAAAGGGTAGCCCAAGGAGTTCTGTGATGCAGACAGCCCAGCTGGGAACTGGATTGAGAATGAGGAGACTCATTTCACTCTATCTGCTGAATTGTCAAGGAAAGGTAAAACAACCCATCACCGTCAGTGTCAACCAATGTCAACCAAGCTGTATTCTCATGGTAGAGCATCCATTTCTTGTAAGTGGAGCCACTTGTATCTCTAGGTCTTGGCTGAAATCTTACACATGAACAGACTTAGCTAAGTGTATAGTCTCACCATGACAGCGATGTGTGGACAACTGTAGAGCAAACAGTTAAGTGTTCTTTTGCCTGGAGTTTGAAAATAACAACAATGAGTGTCTTAAGATTCATAGCATTTTAGACAAGAATTTTTTCACAGTTGAGACTTGAAAAAAAACTCATGGCTGCAACTCCACTAAGGTTTTATAAAACAGGATGAGAAGAAGAATTCATTCGATATCTGTTGTCTTGTATGTTCAGGAAATGCAGAAGCAATGCTCAAAAAAACCCTACTGTGTCTTTCTGGCTGGTTTATAAGGTTCTAATGTCTCTGAAATGGCTCATTACAAACCAGGTCAGAGTAGGACACTTGGTGCCCTCCTAAAGTTCACTTGCCAGGGATGAGAATGCTGGACTGGTCTCGTCAGTTCAAATTCCCTTCAGAGACAAATCCTTGAGCCCCTTAATTCTTTCTCCAGGGAAGCGGGGCCTGGCAGTGCTATCTGCTTGTTTACACTGCTGGTGTTAACTGCTTCCTCTCAACTTGCCTCTGCATTCTATCTCCTTTACAGTTCAAGTTAAACGAAATGCTGAACAGACGGCCCTAGTCATAACATTCAGGCACTTACCTTCACTAGTGACTAATTCCTCCTGGAATCCTTTCCAGCTGGAAGTCGGAATAATCCAAGCATCATGCAACTTTAGAGAGGCCAGTCCTGATGACCATTGGACAATTCACTGCAGTGCAAGACCCTGGCCTTGCATCTTAACTACTATGAATTCAACCTTGTGATGTGCTGAGCATATTTCTTTTCAGTGACCCCACTGCCATATGAGATCAGACCTTTAAGAAGCCACTGAAGCTTCAGTGGTCACCTCTTGAATTATTGATGTTGCCACTTAATGAGGTATGTGTGTGTGTGCAGGGGATCCTCTTTTGTTTATCAAAAGGTTTGGCATGAATACAGTAAAAGAAAAGCCTGAGAAAAGACAGCAAAAAATGTAGGTCCTTGGAACAGGATCACACACATTCCACACAGAGTCCTGTCCCTGGCCTGGTTTGGTGTCTGTGTGCAAGTTGTCCCTCTCTGCCGTAACTGTTGCTCAGGAAGTCCCTGTAGATGGAGAAAGGCAGCAGAGGTCTTCAGTGCCAGTGCAGAGTAAAAGGCCTTCCATAGGGTTGACTGTGGCTTCTGCCTGAACAACCTGGTGGCTTTTGAAGCAGACAGAACCGCATCCCATCACAACATGTCTTGAACTGGCATTCACAGAGTGTGTTCAGAAGAGCGATTAAAAGTCTTTTAGGTACAAAGCGAGTCCACTCATCTTTGACAAAAGGCACTGCTGGAGACTTCTGTCTCTAAAGAGGTCACCACAGGATACAAAAAGGAGAATGAACAGGTCTTCTGCGCAAGGCACACTTAACAAGTTGCCATAGAAACCAGTTACTTAATTCAGGCATACACAATTCTTCCAGCCCCCAGTGAATTCCAGTAATGGGTTTATTATATCACACTTCATTGGTGTCATCTGTCACACAGACACTTGCATAAATGAACCAGCCTTTGATTCAAAACTCCCTTCCACTAGCTAGACCCAAGAGGGGAAGGGTCTCCTTTTGGCTCTGGTCGTTATAAGCAGGTCAGTGTTCTACCCCGCTTTGCATGCTAATGTCTTCCTTTCATGCAAACATCATCTTTGATGGAGGAGAACATTTGTTTTCATTTCATGATATTTCAGTTTATTAAAAACGTGCTCTTAATCTCTCAGATCCTTGAGTGCACGTGCTGTCAGGATGCAGGTTGAAACATTTCGCTCCCTGTTTCCCCCAGATGATGTTTGAACTGTAAGTCACACTAATGTCTGATGCAACGTTGTGGTAATTTCTCCTTTTGTTTGGGCCAGAGTTTTGATTTACATTAGCTGACCTGAAGGCTCATTTTAGGCTCCATGACTATATAGTACAGTGTTTTTAAATTAGAAAAACAGATGGATGGACAAGTAGGTAAAAAAGGTCTCAGTTGATGCATAAGACTCCATGCAAGCATTGCCTGTAGATGCACTTACAGTAGATGAACAGACCTTAAAAAGGTGGGGTTGGTTTTAGTACATGATGTTATGTTGGAGGCTGGCGTACTGAAGCTGATGAGCATAGCAGTAACTATTCTCCCTTAAGAATAAGAATAGTTAAGAATGTTCTCCCTTAAGAATAGGATAAAGATTAAAGCACTTGTTTCCCATGGGTTGGGGCAATCCCAAGCACAAATACAGGCTGGGTGATGAGTGGATTGAGAGCAGCCCTGTGGAGAAGGACTTGGGGGTATTGGTTGATGAGAAGCTCAACATGACCCGGCAATGTGTGCTTGCAGCCCAGAAAGCCAACCGTATCCTGGGCTCCATCAAAAGAAGTGTGACCAGCAGGTCAAGGGAGGTGATTCTCCCCCTCTGCTCCACTCTTGTGAGACCCCGCCTGGAGTACTGCCTTCAGCTCTGGAGCCCCAACATAAGAAGGACATGGACCTGTTGGAGCGAGTCCAGAGGAGGGCCACGAAGATGATCAGAGGGCTGGAGCACCTCTCCTATGAAGACAGGCTGAGAGAGTTGGGGTTGTTCAGCCTGGAGAAGAGAAGGCTCCGGGGACACCTTATAGCAGCCTTCCAGCACCTAAAGGGGCCTACAGGAAAGCCGGAGAGGGACTTTTTATAAGGGCATGTCATGATAGGACAAAGGGTAATGGTTTTAAACTGAAAGAGGGTAGATTTAGATTAGCTGTAAGGAAGAAGTTGTTTACTGTGAGGGTGGTGAGGCACTGGAACAGGTTGCCCAGAGAGGTTGTGGATGCCCCATCCCTGGAAGTGTTCAAGGCCAGGTTGGATGGGGCTTTGAGCAACCTGGTCTAGTGGAAGGTGTCCCTGCCTGTGGCGGGGGAGTTGGAACTAGATGATCTTTGAGGTCCCTTCCAACCGAAACCACTCTATGATTCTATGATTCTATGATTTAATATATAATTTCTTATAGTGATAGAAGTCAACAGCCAAAACATAGGGTACTTAACAGGCCAGTCAGGACTTAAGACATGCTAGAGGAGGATTTTCACTGAGAAGTGTTTATAAGCATAGAAAGTTAGGTGTTGATTTTGTGGTGCTTCATAAGAAGCAAATGATGTGTAGGCAATTGGTAGTGAATAAATTGCTCTGCCTCCTAGACCAGAAATCATCAATAGAGCAAGTTTATTACCAGAAGAATTAAGATGGGGGGACCTAGAATCTCAGATAGATAGATTCTAGCTGCAGAAGTACTCTGGATCTGAACAGGAGTAAGGGATTTAGTAAATGCTGGAGTAAAAGAAAACTGCAAAAGAGACATTAGGAAGTTGTCTCCTTGCATTTCTACAGGACTTGTTCCCCAATGCATGACACCTTCTGTCTCAGCTGTACCTTATCTGAGATGGAATGGAGATGTGTGACCCTGTCAGAGGCGAAAGATAAGGGATAATCTACAAGAGGCAAGGGACACACCTTAATTTAGTGATACCTTATGTTCTGTTGTGACATTGCCACATCACTCACCCAAATGTCTTTTGCCTCCATTATAGTCCCCTAAAAGTTTCTGTTCTGCCAAGTTTCCTGTCATGCTCCCAGGAAAAGCCTCTTTCAGTGGTCTTGGAGGACCACCAGCGTGTGCTGACTCAGGGAGATGCATCTTAGTTTATAGATGCATGGAAGTTACTGCAGCTCTACCACCTTCTCCTTTCACACCTACATTCTCTGTTCTGGAAGCCAGTTGACCTGAAATCTTGTTTCATGATGTGTCCCACATGGGTTTTAAACCTAAGTGTTCTTAGTAAGCCATCTCTTTTTTTGATTCCTTTTGTGCCCTGTTAAAAAGGATTTTGTGTCTCTTCTCCAAGTGAATAGGACAACGTCCAAGAAAAACCTGAGTGTCATGCAGTGGAAATGACTTCAATCCCCTCAGCAGAGAAAACTGGCATTTATCTCAGAGCATTAATTATCATTTAAGTTGGAACGGTTTTGATCATTTCAGAAATGTTGTCAGCTTGTGATGTGAGATCCTCAGCAATCCAAGGCTTAGCCAGAATCAGTAATTGGATAGGTCAGAGTGGAGGTGAAAAAGGAACAGAGAACACTGCAGAAAGTAGTGCTGGGGATTCAGTCAGCTTCCTTCCAAGTTAGTTGTGAGTCAGTGCTTGAGGAGATGTGCTGGCGACATTTGTGACATCTTTAAAATAAGGTGTAAAATAGCAGTTCTGAAATGCGTGGGCAAAGCTCCTGTGAGTAAGAGTAGCAGTGTCTCCTTGTAGTAAGAGAAGCAGTGTCACTCAAGCAAATCTGATCAGGTATCACTTTAAATAACTACACTCTGCCTTCCTTTATTTTCATTCGCAAAAGAATTTGCTGTGTCATATTGCTGACCTGAAAATCCTGATGCTTTTGCATCCTTGCCATAGTGGCATTTCATGGATTGATTAAGAGGTCTCTGTAAAGTCTGTCTAGAATTTCAGAATCCTTTTGGGTTAATGTGCTGTGAAACAGTATTTGTCTTGTTCTCTGTTAAGTTGCCATACAGATTCCTGTGTGCTGCTTTAAAACTTCAACTCTGTGGCCCATGGAGGAACTCTGTATGTATTCAATTCATGTAACAGTTCATGAAGGTATTTGGGATCTGCAAGCATATCTGCAAGGACCTGTAAATATATGACTCTTCTCACTATTACTATTGTTTTCTAACATCTACTACCACAGCGTAAATTGATTAAGTATACACATATTCATTTCAGTGTAGTTGCTGCCCAAGTTGAATCATTTTGACACTTGTAATCTGTCCTGGTTTCAGCTGGGACAGAGTTAATTTTCTTCTTAGTAGCTGTTACAGTGCTGTGTTTTGGATTTAGTGTGAGAATGATGTTGATAACACTCTGATGTTTTAGTTGTTGCTAAGTAGCACTTATCTTCAGCCAAGGACTTTCCAGTTTCCCGTGCTCTGCCAGTAAGCAGGTGTGCAAGAAGCTGGGAGGCAGCAGAGCCGGGGCAGCTGACTTGAACTAGCCAAAGGGGTATTCCATACCATGGAACGTCATGCCCAGTATATAAACAGGGGGGAGTTGGCCGGGCGGCGCGGATCGCGGCTCGGGAACTAACTGGGCATCGGTCAACGAGTGGTGAGCAGTTGCGTTGTGCACCACTTGCTTTGTATGGTTTGGTTCTTTTAGTGTTGCTATTGTCATATTATTATTATTATCATTATCATTGTTTTTCATTCCTTTCTGTCCTATTGAACTGTCTTTGTCTCAACTCACGAGTTTTTTTTCCTGATTCTCTCCCCCATCCCAGGGGTGGGGGGGCAGTGGGCGGGCGGCTGCGTGGTGCTTAGCTGCCGGCTGGGGTTAAACCACGACATAATCACAAAAGCTTGTGTTGGATGAATGTTTTATTATTTGATTTTCTGCCTTCCACTTCTCAGATTTGTTGTAGCAGCAATACATGGTCTTAATGACATTCCCCAAGGTTAAGTAAGCACAAAAGCCAACACGGTGCAGAGCAACAGGGGATACTGTACTAGAGAAGGAAGAGTTGTTTTGCATTTAAGGCCAAGGCATTTGCCTCGGATCCTGTATTCTGTTCCTTACTCAACCAGAATTGTCCTGTTTTACCACAAAACACTTCACCTTTCTGTGCTGCTCTTTTCCCATCTGTGAAACAGCAACAGGACCCTTGTATGTGTGCTGAAGATCATTAAATAGATCTTGCAAAGTACTTCCAGATTTGTGATTGGAAGGCACACAAGAGTGGAAAATTATATTAGTTGCCTAGATTCTGTATTGACGTGGCAAATTGTAATCTCTCTACAGAAGACATTTGGATGTATTTGACTTAAATGTATCATGGTAACTGACCAGCCGAATTACTGCTCCAGGGACAAGACAGTTTAGTAGTCAGATGATCTGCTCCAGATTTCTAATATGCAGAGATGTTTCCCAGCCTGTTGCACAAAGATGAACTCAGTCTCTCTTTACTGCTCTTTCCCTGTCTCAGGTATAGTACACTACTTTCTTCTCAAGTGCATTTTGAAGTGCACTGCTGAAACCACTGTGTTTTTTGAAGCCTATCTGGACCATTCACCTCACACGTGAGCTTAATTTGCAGCAAAGTATTAGTGCCAAACCTGCATGATCACTTCCAGACAGGGAACCAAGAGGATTGTGACTTCTCTAAGGAAGAGAGAAGTGAAAGGACTCCAGCCTCTGTTGTGACTATAGAATGTCTTACAATCTCCCTTTGTGCCTTTATGTCTCCTCTATAAAATGATACCAATGATATTTACCGTCTTTCCCATCTAAACTGTTTCAAGATTGATGAATGAAAAGGGTTATAACTAAACTAAGTATCTGATTACTAAGCAGTCGTTAATGTTCTTGACAGAGGAATTTATCAGAGCATTTGTACATTTATTTTAAAAGAAAGCCTTCTGCATACGTTTAATAGCACATCAGAACATTCATACCAAGGGAGGGCCTTTTCCCACTGTTGAATAGTGAAACCTGGCCGCTCACTTCCACTTCCTGTTTCTAAATGGTTTCAATTCTGGAGCCTATGGCTTGATACAATCAGCGCTGTCACCCCCAGCAAGAAAAGTTACATTAAACTTAGGGGAAGGATGTATTTAAAAGTCATCCAGTCATCTAGGACTTTTTATATGGAGAAGAAAAAGAAAGACCATGCAGTTCATGTCATCCTAAAGTAGGAAAACAGTTTGGATAAATCAGGCTGTACAAATGTGTATTTCCCTACATCAATTTTGTTGGAATTCTAGTTCAGTTATTGGTATCTGCAATGTAAAATTAGGCAATGTTAATCCTATCCTGTGCAACTCTCATAAAAGAAATTTGTTAAAGCATTTCCATTCATTTTCATTGATATATAATTTCTGTTCTTCTTCTCCTTTATTTTCTTAGCACAAAGCCTTTGGGGATGGGCTACCTTTCTTAATTTACATGCACAGTATCTCTTTGAGCACATACTCTCTGATTTTCAGCCAGTCTTCAGCTGTTTGACATTAAACTTAGTCCAAACCCCAGTTATTGCTTACCTCTCCTCTGGTGCAGGGGACTGCATCTGAATACCTGGAAGTGCACATGGAGCCCTCCTCAATGAGATCATCCTGGAGCCCAAAAGTCGCTGTACAGTTGACAGAGAAATACTTGTAGGGCCTCCAAGTCTGCCCGTAGTCCTGGGATCTTTCCAACACCATCGCAGCTGGGCGAGGTGACTTGAACACAGCAATGACATGGGTCAGGTAGAATTCTGTTTCAAAGTCCAGTCTGATTTCTTCCCTGTGTACCCCTTGGGCAGACTGCCACCAGGAGATGGGGTTTGCAAAGAAATCGTCTGTCATGTCAGCAGGGAGATGGGAGTTACCAGGCTGGTTGGCATTGCATTTGGTGCAGCGAGGCTGCCCACAGCCATGGGAGACCTGATGGAGGAGATTCTGGTCTGGGTAGAAGCAGTACAGTTCTGTACTGTTCTGGCCACACGTGGTGAGAGTGACTGGTGTCCTCCCTGTTGCAAGGTTTCCCACTGGAGGGTTGCAAGAACGGCCATTACAGCGGAAGGCTCGTAGCCTCATGGGATCTGAAAGACAGGCAAAAGAAACACAACTAAGTTTCTCACTAAATCTAGTTCTTGGTTTTGGTGCCTAACTCAGAAACTGAGGTCTTTAGAAAACTCATGCTTATGGCACTTTGATTTCTGTTGAAAATGCCGTTGCGTGGGTCTATTGAATTTTATGTTTAACCACAGAAAGCTTGTGTTTTCTTACTGTTACTCTAGTAAAGCTCTGTATCTGAGGACTGAATCTATTCAATGCATTTATTTTCTTTGTTATCAGAAAGCAAAGTCAAACTGTACTGTACACTGTAGATACATTAAGAAAAGAGGTGATTCCTGCCCAACAAATTACAGACACTAATTACACATACAAGCACATAAAGAAAGCATGTATTTCTGTAGTTATGTGTTACTGGCATAATTTTGAGGGGTGTTGAGTTTCTGCTGCTCCTATTGAGATCAGCCGGAGTTGTTAATACTTAGCAGAGCTGAAAATCAAGTCTCCTTTTGTTTAAATAACTTGACATGGAGGTAGGTGACTATATTCTGTTTGCCAAGTTTGCAAATAGTGGCAAATTTTTGGTATCTTCAATGTATATATCTACTTATTTCTAAATTAAGAAAAGGTAGGGATAACTACAAAGTCTTAATATTGTTTGGAAATCAGTAGTGTCTTGTGACACTGGAATTAAAGGTCATTCCAAAACCTTATTACCATACTGGAGAAAACTGCTTTTCTAATGACATACAATGTCCTCTTTGCAACTTAACAGTCTAGGAGTTAAAGACTGACCTTGCAAGGTCATAAATCTAATCCAAGAGGTCACAAGTCAGATGACTGGATGTAAGTCCTACAGGAAATGACCCTTCCAATGAAACATAGGATGACCGTAAACCCTGGGTAATCTAGGAGCAGTTCAAAGGTCAGCTATTAGTTCAACATTCTAGGTCAAATTTTAAAATCCCTACTCAGTTTATATTCAGCCTTTCCTCAGGCAAAATTAGTTTTAAAATCAAGTTAGGTCAAAGAAAAGACTCTCTAATTCGGCCTTATAAAAATATTCAAATCGTAAATGTAGTTGGATGAAACTGATGTCCCTCTTTCCAAAAGGAATGTTTAAGGTGAAAAAATGTGTCCAGCATGCACGGTTTTGCCTCTGAGTTGCTTCTGTCCTTAGCTCCTTAGTGACATTTCTGCACCGGCCAGAAGAGAAAGGTCAGAGATGGACATTGTTTTGGAAAACACCTCATGCATTTTGCTTCCTAGGATTAGGACACAAAACGAAGTTGTTGTATGTCCACTGAATCCCATTGACCAATGATAAGTGCCATTTCAGTTTACATACAGCATAAGGTAGTCTTAAACTTCAGATAGCAAGGAGGCAGATCATCCAAAAATGCTCTTGACTACTCTTAGAAACAGGTGGAAGCCACCTTGAAAGGAACTTGGACTTAATGTGTGTTTGCCTTACAGACATTGTAAGCAGCAGCCTCAAGGAAAGAGGGGGTGTCTGGAGACACAGTAGGTTTCCTCCTGGTGGAGGTTGTCTTCCACCAGTGGCTGGAATGGGCTGGCCAAGATTTTTTTTAGTATCCCAGTGAAGCCCTAGGAGACTGGCAGAGCCTAGAGGGCAGCAGTGCCTGAATTACATGTGCACCTAATAGTCCTTGGATCAAAGGAATGAAAACTGCCGCTCCTCAGTCCCACCCCCACTCCCTGTGCCAGCACAGAGATGAATTTTCATGAAAGAGGAGGAGTTGCAGAAGTCAGCTGGAGAGGAAAGGAAATAAGATGGGGATGTTTGGCTCTATCAGTTCTGTTCTTTGCTCCTCAACTTCAACTGAGCAGGTGATTCCTAGCACTACTGGGGATCCTCCACCAAGTGCTCACACCATCCTGACTGCTTGATGACCATTTCAATGTATTTTCTTTCTGATTATGAACTTCTTATTCCATCTGAGCCTAGTACAGTTACAGGGAAACACCAGGAGCTTCAGAGATTTTATCTGGGAGGTTCCTTGCAATTTCTCTGAGTCTTTTTGTCCTGAGAAAGGACTCAGGTTTCCACAAAAGTTGTTTAGAGCTTCCTCCTTTTTGCAGAGCATCTGAAATTCCAAATTTTTGTCTGCTCTGGAGGGTGAATTTCACTGACTCATGCAGAATTCTTTAAATAAAGATAAATCTATCCTTGCAGGTCAGCAAAAATGTAATGAGCTAGAACTGCATGCCTCAAGAATGTCTTTGCAAGTGGCATTTAGGTTCATGTTGATATCCAAGCTGTTTTGTAAAAATTACTGGAAATAAGGAAAGCACAGCAATTTCTTTGTTTAAAGTAGATTGGATATTAACTGATTTTGCTCAGTGCTGCAGAAAGGTGTCATCTTTGCCTCCAGAGAATTTAAGTGGGACTGGTCTTACAACTGAGCTTTGAACAAGCATTAGCTCTGACTAAGAGTCAGGTTACTTAGTTTTGATTAAGAATGGGTCCATGTAACAAATGCTATTGGATTATGGATAAATATACCATGTAATTAAAAGAAAGCCCATCTCTATTGATGGATCGCGCCACTGAAGCTTTCATAGAGGAAATGGGATGCTGGAGTTCTAAATTTAAGGAGCTATATAGGGGAAGCTTTGCAGACAAGATTGTGAGAAAGTAAAAAAGGAAACATTTTTTAAAGGGAATGGCTGCTTTTTATATTTCCCATAAATGGGCTATTAGTCTTGTATTGAGTTTTTCAGCTGTTTTTATCTGAACCTGGAAAAGGAAGAAAAACATGGTTGTTCTCCTGAACAACAGTCACAAGAAGGTTTATCTGCTCTGCCTGCTAATGCAGCAACATCAATAAACAGTTCCTGTCTGAAATGCTGTGTCATTAGGAAAATGGGAGAAGAACAAAGTGCAAATTAGCAGAAGGGAGTTTGAGAGACGGAGAGAGATTGGAAAACGAAATCTGCAGTCGATTAAAAGCTTTGTGTTTAAAGAAATCAATTGGCAGAACATTGCTTGGCCACAAGGATAGCACAGCCTGTCCATCACTCACTGATTCTGTGGAAACAACATGAAATGCTGAATCTGGACAGCGAGGGGGGACCGCGGCAGAACAGAAACAGCAGCCAGGCGAACAAACAACTTACCCCAACTGCCAGGAGGACTCATTGAATAATTCATAAAGAACTAAACAGTTTGATTGCGCATGGGCACTGCATGTTATTATGAAGTTGATTAGCTTTTACTCCATGGAGGATGGCTTGACTCCATAAATGGTATGATTAATTTATTTTTTTGTTTTCTGGTCCCTCAGAGCTGTGCCACAAAGTGACAAGTCAATGGCACATGCCCGGCCTGTGTTATAACAATGGTGTTATCCGATGATTAGGGAATCATACAGTTCAAGGGAGGTCATACTATTGATATTCCTGGGCCACCATTTCAAACAGAGATCTCTTACTTCAGAGCCTTGTAATGCAACAGAACATTGTAGACATTAACTAAAAACAGGTTCAATTTTTTTTAGTTTTTTTTTTCCACTGTCCGTTGGGTACCCGACAGAAGAAAGGTTGTATGACAACTCAGTCGAAGCCTGCTGATGTGACTGGAAAGATGCCTAATATTTTCTGAGTGATTTGAATTGGAATTTTTATTTCTTTTCCATATGCAAATTTATGATTTTGTGTGTTCAAGTCTCCTACAGTGAGACAGGAGAGCAATTTTCACAGTTCTGAGCAACACGTAAACACTAAAACCTTTGGGCATCTTCTGCTATGTTTTTGGTGGAGCAGTTTCAGCATATATGTCCAACCTGGATTTCACTTGTACTGTATCTGTTTAACTTTTTTCTTAATAACCAAAAACTTTTAAATGTTCTTTTAAAGCTAACCACCCTGGGGACATGAGTTGCTCAAGTTTTTATTAATCAGACCTAGAACTTTACCCCTTACCCCTTAATGCTGGTTACAACAGAAGTGCTATACAACCCTTTGGTTTGTCTAGGGCCAACATGCAATAAGTTCGGCAAGTCTTCATCCATTTCTGAGTAGCCTGATGTATTTCTGCACTAAAATAGCCCTCATAACTGGAGCTAATGAGCCAGCCTTCATAAATACCACAGAGGTGAAGCTCTGAATATGCTGCGAAACCAAGCTGCCTCCATGACCTGAAGCATGGACAGAAGAATAAGATCCCAGGTCTGGGCTCTCTTCCATTGTGGCCAGTTGCAGTCTGCCTGCGCGCATACCTCCTGGAGCAACGGTGCGCTCCAAAACCTACAGGTTCATTTGCAGATGAGGTGAATAACCCCAGACCAGAGGAAACCAAACCCTGCTGATAATCAGGTCCTGCAATTGATTTTAAGCTTGGTGCTAGAAATGGCCATTTTTGACCACATCACGCCCTCTTTTGGAGGGCTGCCATCGGGAGGAGAGCTGGCCCAGGCGCTGCTCCCCGGGGCGCTGCTCGCCTGGGGAGGTCTGGGGCTGGCTGGGTCTGAAGCAAGAGCCCAAGCTGTTGTCAGTCCCATTAACTGTCCCAATATGCAAGAGTTTGCAGACCACTGCAGAGTTTATTTGAGGGGAATAATGCCCTCCACCTGCGTAAGACTAGAGGAAGGATCACCCTAGTGTCACATCTCACAATACAAAACCTAGGTGACTCCTCCAGCGTAACCACTAAGTTTTTTTTTTTTCCCTTGGCATTATATTTAAAGATCTAAGGAGCCAATCTTGACAACCCAGACTGTCTTCTCTGCACAGAGATGGCAGAAGGCAAATGTTGTACTCCCTGCAAATATTGTACTTCATGTACTCCCCACACAACTGCACCATCAATTTGTTTCACTTCTGACCAGGAGGGATCAACTATAGGGCTGAAAAGGGAGCTTACTGTATAGGCTAATAAAGTATGTCAAAAACACACTTCCTTGTACACCGCTCTGCTCAGGAAAAGGCTGAGACTTCCAAATCATTTTACACAGATGGGCTAAGCACTGTCCCAGCTAACCTTAGTCTGAGCAGTACTGACCCTGCCTGTAACAGGACCTGTAAAGATTCAAGGTTAATTCAAGATTTTTATATTGCTTCTTAAAAAAAAAAAAAAAAAAAAA
The DNA here is from genome assembly GCF_018139145.2 of Gymnogyps californianus. Lineage (NCBI taxonomy): Eukaryota > Metazoa > Chordata > Aves > Accipitriformes > Cathartidae > Gymnogyps > Gymnogyps californianus. The sequence continues at coordinate 12,024,003 of NC_059483.1, forward strand.
ATTTAAAATGAACAGGTATCCCTTGTGCTTTCACAGGCTGATGGTTTGTGCAACCTTTTGACCAAGCAGCGTATATTTATTTAAAGTGACATTGAATCCTTAGCGTCATCACCTTCAATATCCAATTATTTTGCTGTTATTCACTGTGTCCTACACCATTATTCTGAGTGTGTTTAGCTCCATACAGAACACACTCCCTCCCCTCAAATCCACTTTCCAAGCAGTCAGCTGTGGGCTGCATTTCCTTGAAGATTCATTTTCATGTTGTGAATTGGATGCAGAGCAAATTTAGGCTAGTTTGTAACAGGCTGCTTTCCGCAACAGTATCAGCAACTTTACAAGACATCTCTGTAACCTTTCTGTGCTGTGTGTCAACATATGTATCCTATAGGGAGAGTCCTAGCCTGGGAAACGAGTGAATGCCCAAGATAAGACACTAAGAGGACTAAGGTACATGTCCTCCCTCCACTCATTCCCTGTCATATTGTGATAGACAGCCTTTTTCCCAAATGAGTCACTGGATAATATGACAGGATTGTAAATTTATGAGCTGTTTTCAGTTTTTAAGAAAATGTCTCTTGCAGTTATGGAAACCTGATGTCTATGTTATCAAAAAGGTTCTGGCTTTAATAATAATATAATAATAATAATAATAATAATAATCTGAGCTGAAGCCACCTGATCTGCTTTTGACTTTACTGGAGCTTGCAGGGTAGCTGAACACTTCAGTCGCTTTCAAATCACTGCATGAAGAGTGTTGTTCCTGTCCTAATACTCTGAGCACACAGGTGAAATTTAAACCACTGATATGCTTTCCTGTACAGAAAGAGAGATCCCAAGCCGGTATCTCAAAGGAAAATTCACCAAGGATGTATTGTTGTTTTATCAATAATTATTTTTATTTTTCTGACCTGATCTTTGTAATTCATCCCTTTTAAACTTAAAGATGTATTAAACCACAGCAGGAAGAAAAAAATCTAATGCTTTGGTTCCTTTCCTTTAAGGAATTTGTCTCCGTCATAATCCAGGTATTTTTAGGACCCTGTGTAAATACCATTACAGCTGTATCATTCCTATATATGCTTATTTGTACACTCACATATACACACACAACTAATCAACTTCTCTTTCTGTCCTAATCCATTTTTTCTCTGATGCTAATTTAATCTTGTCCACTGCATGTTAACTATTAAGTCAGGGAATACACTGAATGAATGGGCTGTCTTGGATAAATAGTAATTCCTAAACAGTGTGTCTGACTTTTAATCATGCAAAATTAAGTTAAGAGAGAATAATTCAGATTCTTACAGTGATGCTGTCTAAGGATGTTGTCATTTCACTCTTGTCCTGCCTAGGAAGGCAGTGTTTCATCCTTAAAACAAATATCCAGCATATCTCGATCCATCTACCTCTTTCTTTCTCTCTTACTTTTTTTTGGTTCACAAAAACAATACACTTTTTTCTTTTAAGGTTATATGAAACTGTCCATCCTATTATAAGTCTTTGGGAGGAGACTGAGCTATAAAGCTGTCTATTGCAGGAAATAAGAAGCATTTGTACATATTGACTAACTCAGATTCCTTGTAAAAATCCAGTCTGAAATAAAGATGTTGACATAAATTTTTTTAACAAACAGATCTGATTTCTGTTCCCTTTCCCCTTGCTAAACTTAGGATAAATTGTTTCAGAATGGCAATATTGATTTATTTTGCTTACCTGCTTCCCCATGGCCAGAAATAAAATATTCCAAGAACACAATCAGCATGATGCCTTTATGCTGCATGGCTGTCAGTAAAATATCTGTCCTTCGTGAAGCAAAAAAGAGCTGCAGTAATCTACAGGTTTGGTTCTTGCATGGCTTTTCTGTATTTTCTTTCTTTCTTTCTGCTCACCTTCCTCTCAGTGTAGAGGTCAAGGCTGCTGTCTCATTCTTCTTGTTCTCGTTTGGGTCCAGAGGTGTTTGGTTTTTTTTTTTTTTCAGGGCTCAGATGCTTTCTGGGTGTCACCCATACATTGCTTCCAATAAATAAATAAATAACAAGGATTTTCTCAGTCTTTACCCCTCTCCATGCAGCGGGCCGGGGATGTTCACATCCCTGATGCAGCCCCTCGAATGCACCATCGAGGGCTGATGCGACGCGGAGAGCTCTGTTCGGTCCGGTCCTTTGCAGCTGTTTGGATGCTATTTCGAAACTTTCATTTCTGCTCCTTGCTTTTGGTGGAGCTTCGTTTTGGCTTTGCCTGGGTTCCCCCTGGCAACCTTCCCTACCCCCCGCACCTCCCGCAGCCTGCTGCTAACCGGGGTAGCGATGGGGTCCGAGCAGCGTGAACCCTGCTTTGTTAGGAGGTCTGCCCCAGTACCTTCTTTCCCTTTGCTCCCTGCAGCAGAGGGTCATAAGAAGACCAGAGTTAGCTTTTCTCCCTGAGAGATGATGAGAAGCAAGTGCTTTCTTGGCTTTTTTTCTCTTTTTATTTTAGTTTGGTTTATTTTCTTATATTTCTCTCCTCCCTCCGCTGTCACGAAAGCCACTTCTCCCCCACCTCCAAGGGATTTGCTTCACACAGCCAGCGCCAGGGGATAAAAGTAAAAAACAAACCCAACGCCAGCTCGCCGGTGCCGGTGCCTGGGAAATCCCTTGCCGTCTCTGCTGCTGGACCGCGGCTTCTGGCCGCGATTTAGGGGCTGCGGTCCGCGGGGAGGGGCAGGAGGGCAGGCTCGGGCGGGGGGTGCTCTCCTGGGGTGGAGGTGCAGTGCCCAGCGCCCAGGCGAGAGGGAGAAAGCGGGGGCGGGGGGGAGCTGGAGGATCCTTCCTCCCTCCTGCTACAGCAAGGCTTAGGGCTGGAGGGTTCCTTCCCTCCCGAGGGCTGGTTAGTTATCTTCAAGTTTTGTCTCTGCCTCCCTTTCAGCCTCTAGCACATCTCTCAGTCCTAACTGGGCAGTTCTCCTCTCTGGTCCTGTCTGGCTGCAAAGGGGATTATTATAACATGTGATCTTCTTCCTGTTCTTTATATGTGTGCTTTTTTTTTTTTTTTTTTTTTTTTTTTTTTTTTTTTGTAGGGTGGAGGAGGAGGAGGATGGGTCGGTTCCGCACCTCCTCGTCGGCTGGGCTGGTCCTTGTTGCGCTCAGATGCAGGTGGTGTTTTCCAGCCGCATCTTCTCCTCCCGGAGCCAGTGCGTGCGTGTGCGTGTGTGTTTGTGTGTGTGTGTGTGTGTGTGTGTGTGTGCGTGTGTGTGTGTGTGTGTGTGTGTGTGTGCGCGGGGGGGGGGGGGGCAGCCTGCGCAGCCCGCCCGGGTGGTGCCTGCTGTCCCTGCAGCACCCTCTGCCAGGCCGCCCGGCACATGACAGCTGCCCTGCAGCGGGGCACTGCCTGGCGCCCCGGGGACACAGCCCCCGCCCAGGCACCCACAAGGCAGCCCCAGGGCCTGGGGAGAGCGGGGTGGCTTTGGCTTTTTTAGGTATGGCTCACACGGTGTACAAACGGGCACATGCATCGGGTTTCTTTCCATAATCACAGACGTGAGCTGGGACAAGCCAGGCAGCGAGGGGACTTGTGACTTCCCGGGGAGGCTGGGGTGTCTGCTCTGGCACCACTGACACACCTGCCTGCCCCAGCCAACACTGGGCATGACCCTGAAGTCGGATTTGCTCAGGTAACTCCAACACAAAGCTCCCAGGGACACAGAGAGGCTCCAGCATGTAGCGATCAGGGGGCGAAAGTGCTCAGCCCTAGAAATAATTCTAATTCAGGGAGTGAGTTCCCCCCAGGTTCATTCTCTCCTTCTTCAGCTTTCACAGCAGTATAACGCCATTAACTTCCGCTTGATGTCACAGAGGGAAGCAGGTCTGATGGGAGTCCAAATGTAGACAAGGTTATTCTTGTGCCCATGTGTGCACAGGATCAGACCTTAGAGGGATTTGGAGAATGTGGGTCGTACAAAGAAGAATAAGGAAAGATTTATTTCCTTTGGGGTATTTATGTAAGGCAGGGTTATTTAGCTAGGTTTTGGGGTAGAATTTTCTGACTTTACCCTTACCTTCCTTTTTTGTATGTTTTAATAAGAAAACCCAATAGAAATTTTTAAAATAGGAAGGAAGGTTTTTCCTCTCCTTTTTGTCTTTGCCTTTTGTTTGAAAACAGCTAAAATACTGTATAATTATAAAACAAAATTCTCCTGCCATAAATGACAGTTAGTATCCTTCAGAGGGTTTGAGTATGCTGTGTGCTCAGCTCCCCTGGGATGTTCTGAGTTCTTTCAACTCAAGCATCTTCAGTGGGAGCTGGGGATGTGCAGTATGTCCTAGAGCTAAAGCCAATGTGACATTAATGAGATGCTGTCATTTAATAATTGTGCTTTGTTGTCATCGCTTGTTGATTGCTGCCTTTGTGGGAAAATGCAGTATTTTTTTATTCCTAGGTTTTAGGCTCATTCCTAACTGAAATTTTCTCCCAGTTAATTTCACTAGGCTTAAACCGTGGCACTTGAGAAAATTCCCTGGCCACAAGTTGTAGTTCCATGGATGTAATAAAGGTCAAGAAGCTCCTGTATAATTTAAACAACAACTCAAAATGGAGACCAAAGTTCATGTTGCGCTGTAAGTAGAAAGTCAAAGTTAAGTATATTCATTTACTTGTGATGTCTGGATGGCAGTACCATAAGACCTTCTAGTTGTTGTTGACTGTAGGGTATAAAAGTGGCTTAGAACTGAAAGCCTTAATTCTTCCTCCCAATTATTGCCTGTCTTGAGAAAACCACTACCAGTGCTAATGAGTACATTTCCAGTTTAATACTACTAAAATCCATTCATGCCTGTGAGCTAAGAGGAGCTGACAACTAAGGGGGATATTTTGCTGTTATCATTGACAACCGCTGTTGTCTAGAAGATGAATTGATGAGATCTGAGGAACAGCCCATACCTAGACGTGTCAAACAGAGAATGCCCATCTTATCTGAACAGTGTGTATGAACAGTGACATGAATAATAATGATTAACTTTAGTCAGCTCCTAAACTGTAGAAATGTAAATGCACAATCCTTGAGGTTTCAGGCAAGGTTCATGCTCCAGACCATGACTCTCACTAGGACATCGGGGGAATCAGATGATTGGGAAAGTGACTGAATTTGCTCTCGTGGCTGAGCACAGCACCAGCTGACAAAGCATCTAGAGAATAAACAGCAAAACTGTGAATCATTCATTTTGGGGGAAGAGGGAAGAGCCAATGGCATGGCCCAGAGCGGGGAGGTGTGTCACCTGTGCCGCCTGCCCGCTGCTTGACAAGCCTGTTTGCAAAAGCCAGAGGACAGGCTGTCCTCTTTGAGATCACCCCGGAGTGGTGGTACATCTGAAGTGCTTAGCATCTTGCTTGCCTGCACCCTTTGTTCCCCGTTCCTCGTACCTCTCCAGTTTGCCTTGCCTTTCCTCCTCTTGTTTCCTCAGCAGCTATGACCAGCCTGAAGGAAATCTGTCGTGGCCTTCCTCTATACCCTTTGCCTGAAAACAGAGGTCGGAGGACAGGAATACCCCATGCACCCGTGAGAACCCCTAATCTCACTGCTCAGGAGAAAAAGGTAACATGGGATTTCACAGGGCCTCACTTCTCTTCCTTTCAGATAAATGCAGCTCGGGGCAGCAGACCTGATCACCTCAAATGCTTTTCTGAGTGCGCACCTAACTTTGTGGCAAATGTATTTCCTTGGTGTTGTAATTTCAGCGGGTAATGGAACAAAGTACTGAAAACTCTTCTGCTTGCTGTCTTTCTTCCTCCCCCAGAGATAAGCAGGTTGATATGAGGGAGATTTGCTGCAAAACAGCTTCCGTGACTTTAAATGGCTAAACAAGAGACATTAGACTTCAATGCTGTCAATCCAGCATTGTTCCTTGGAGATGAAATTATGAATGCTGTTGCAAAAACACTGCATATGTATGGGAGTGAAAGCTAACCCCTCAAATACAATAAACATCAAATGTGATGAATCAGCATCACAGTACAAGCTACACTTCTGTATATTTGCATGAAAGATCCAAAGATAATTTATTTTAACCAGTAGTCTGAGCATCCTGGAATTTAGGCAACTTTGTAGGGAGTTGAGTTAATTATTTGTCTTTAGTTGTGTAATTCTTTTCCTGTCTCTTTTTGTTTGAATAGTCTACGTACACACTAAAGTAATCATTGCATTATTTCATATTAGAGATTTAAAAAAAATCAGCAGCAGAAAATAATGGTCAATGGGTGGAGATCCTTAGGAATTTGTGTGGGAGAAGATAAGGTGGGTTCCTTAGTTTGAAAGTCTGTGCTTCATCACGTGTAACATCACTTACAATGTGACATTCTGGTCAGAACACAGAAGTTCCTTCCCCACTAACAAGTTGCACGCAACTTCCTTGCCTTCGTGGGAGTTCCCCACTGGCATCAGCAGCCAAATTCTTTCAAAGTCCACTTCCACAAGCAGAGGAGCGCCTAGTCAAAGGGTAGAAAGAGGAACAGCTGTGAGATATCCAAAGAGGATTTACTTCAATGTCAGGAGCATTCATGGCTGAGGCATCCTGTCTGTGCCTGGGACAGCTCAGACACATGGAAGTGTGGCTACTAAATGGGCAGAAGAGGGCTGTGGTGATGGCTGTGAAGATAAAGGAGTGGGGAGTGAGCTTCACTGCATGTCAGAACATTGCCAATCATCTCCATTTTATTCCTTGCCTTTGCTAAATCACTTTTCCCCAGGAGAAGTCTGCTATGGCATGAAGGAGTCCATGTTGCAGGAGAGGAGATGGTATCTCTCAAAAGGATGCCAAACCTTAATCTTTACGTGGGGAGAGAAAGGTAATGACAAAGTCCTCACTCCCTATATAGAAACTGGAATAGTTTCCTGCCTCCTTTAAGTGTTGCAGGAAGATGGCAGTAGACTGATTTTCTGGCCCAGTCTACTGTCTGACATCCTACCCTCATCTCTCCTTCTTACCTACCACATGTGGTAAGAGGTCATGCTAGTTCGTTTTTTTATTAGACTGTTAAAGATTTAAAAGCTTCCTTTCTGATTTATTTTACTTTTAATCCTCCACCTTAAACTCTTAACAGAGTTAGAGGCTCAGCTGGTATTTATTTTATATCTGAAAGGTCAAATCTCTTTTTTTTAAGAGGTTCCATGCTTAGAAAAGCATGTAGACAGAAAGGCTGTCTGTCTACAAGTTGGTTTTTAAGTCTCGAGACAGGCTTCCAGATTTTGTTGACAGTGTGTAATGCTTAGCATATTGCGAGGCTTGTCTTTATGTATGACACTGTGTTCATTTTTTAATTGAAGTACTCAGGGGAAGCTTTGACAGAAGTGAGGTTAATAATGCTCTGCTGATTTCCGCAGGATTTGTCCCTCTCTTCATATGCCTTCATTCCAATTTTAGCCCTTTCTACAATAATAAACCTTAGCACTGCCAATGTTCTATTTTCTTGGGCCTCCTTTTGTGGTTATACTAGAAATCCTGTAAGTGAGATTTATAAAGTTCTGTGTGTTTTGGGACTTGCTGAAGAGGTGTATAATTCTTCCTATCATACCAACTTTAATCTTCTTGGATAAATCAAGCCATTTCTCAGAACTGATTCTGTTCATATGTTTCCTGAGTTCTCTTCCTTTGGCATTCTTTGCCTGAGGCCTGAAACAGCCACATCCTCTCTCTTTCCCTCCACAGCTCAGGAAACCCTAGCTTTCTGTTTCTCAGCATCTGTATCTTAATGTAAATATGCTACAAAGAAACTACCCTTAAAATCTTATGTGTGGTGTGCCCTTTGCAGAACAAGGACGTTGCGTGCTCAATACTCATTGACATTCCAGTAAAGCTGGAGCAACTTGGGAAGAATGTGCACTTCTCAGTGTTGCTCAGAATCAGAAAAAAATGGTATGCCTCCATCCGTGCAGCAGTTCCTTTATGTATCTTTGAGCCAAGTCATGTTACAGTCTTCCTGCTACCCCAGCATGATCATCTGTTACCCGATTGCAGTATCACTTGGGTTTCTGTCACAGGGCCCTGAGGTCAGTAATGGGCCTTGATGACCTTGACGAGCCTCACCTGAGATCTCCACCCACCCCCTCTGCCCCTAGGCTTAGGGGCTCTATTTAAGCTCAGGCCTGGGACTTCAATCTCAGTTATGCTGGAGATGTGTCTGTCTTTAGTTCTGTCACAGGGTGTCCCTGTGCCCAGCCATGGACCTCACTGATCTGGTCGCCAACCTGTGGGCTGACTTGCCACTATGAACCTTCCTGGTGATCTCTTGGCCCTGCCTCTCTGTGGTAACCAGCACCAGACCTGATCCTGACTTGTACTCCTAGCTTGGCCCTGGACCTGCACATCACTGTGATCTTGCCTGATGACCTGGACTCCTTGTGGAATGTGGCTGCCATCCCTGGGCTGCCCTACTCACCTCCCTCAGGTACTATGAGGCTGGACCCTGGCTAATGAGGTGCCTGTCCTGCTGGCTGTGTTACTCTGCTTGGCTTTCTATCCCTTAAGGACCAGCTGGGCCTTGCTGCTTCATGACATCCTAGTAGAAAATGCTGAAAACTAGAGCCTGTGAAGTCACATAGCACCTGAAGTTCTTGTGCAACTTTCTGGAGAAGCAGCAGGACATTTGACCTTAACGGTTGCTTTACACATCTAGAAATGAGGCCACTTTTAAAAGTTTATATGTGGATTGGGAAGGCCAACTTGTTGGCTCCTGTTTGGAACATCTGGATAATAAAGAACTTGGTTAAACTTTTCACATCCTGTAGAGCATTTATAGCAATGGCCAGTCAGAAATTGCCATGTTTACTTCCCAGCTGAGCTGATCTAAACTGGGACCTATGAAGAAGAATACATGAAACAACAACCTTGCTTTTACAGTTGCTGTTTAGAGAATAGTGCCACCAAAGATTCTGGGCCTGGATATCATCAGGCAGAAGATGACAGGTGGGAGGCAAGCAACATCTCCACTGGAAAAGGGGCAGAACTAAGAATGAAACTGTTGTAGAGTTAAGCTAGTCACTTCCTCTCGTCATGCTTCCCTTTCCCTCAGTAAACAGGGAGACTGCAAATCTTAGTGTTTGAGTGTCTCAAGATCCTTAAATTGGAAGTTCTGATGACCTTGTTAGAAAATGGAATGAATGATATATTCCTTCCAAAGAGGCACTGGTTCTTCAACAAACACCAATTAACAAAGAGGCTGGTACACTTGATTTCTCAAGAGAATCTCCCAACAAAGATATTTACAGCTGATCAATTGGAGCAGGATTTCATGGGTTCTTTTGACTAATTTCGTTGACATTGAGAGGTTTGAATCTTGATTAAATAGCAGCAGGATCATGTTTTACAGTATAAATGCCAGTGAATACAAAAAAAGACACCCTAATAGTGACTAGAGCTTAAACACAAGAATCAAATGTTAGATCCAGCTGGCAGATCTAAGAGGAAGACTTTGCATCTGATGCTTGCATTGCACTGAGCTGAACTGAATCAGTAACTCAGCAAATTCAGAGCAGGTTTTTTAAAACAACCTATCAGGCTCAGGAGTATAAGTGCAATTGATTTTTATTTTTTTTAAGACACTAATGAACTCTGGACCTGGTTTTTCAGAGGTGCTGAGCTTAAGCTTCTGTCAGTGGAAGTTATGAACAGGAAGAACACCTAAATATCAAATGCATAATATCTAATATTCAGAATGCAATGCGTCATAGGTAAATCAATCCTACTTAAAGGTTAGAATAATGTTTTATATGTTGCTTTAATGAAATGTAAGGAATAATGACCTTGTATTGCCTTTCCACAAAAGGATGATGATCAGCCTGTTTGAATTTGCTCCTTGAGTGCCTTTCTCAGGTTATTCAGTTTATAACTCAATAATGAATATGCAAAATTCTTCCTGATGCACATGGCAATTGCCCTTTCATAAAGCAGCCAGGCTCCATCTAAGCAATTTTAAGTGCCCCAGCTCTCCTATTGAGAGACTGTTTCAGAATCTTTTATAGTTAAATTCTTCTCATTTCAAGACTACATTTTTTATGGCTAGTTCACAGCTATTTATTCCTCTTCCAGCATTTCCCTGAAGTTCCTTCCTGCTTTGACATTTATTCTGCAGTGAGACAGCAATCAAATGTCACCTTTTTCAGTTAAGCTAAACAAGCCACAGTCTAGTCCTCTTTTATAAAATCTCTATTGTCTGTGCAACCAGGCGCCCTTCCCGCCCTTCATGTAACATCCAAGTTCATGTTTCATTAATGTTTGCATCATCAAAATTCAGGCTTCTGCTAATGTGTAACATTAATAGGATAGAGGCTCAGTCTAAGTGGATTTATTTGAAAATCCAAACAGATCTTGCTTGCTTATATTTTTAGGGCAAAGAAAAATATTTGCCCATCAGTTTCATTATAATACAAATAATATATTGATCAAAGACTGGGTGATCCTTGCCAGACTGGAAGCAAAACATTCATCCTGATAGTTCTCTGTAGTTCTCATAGGCAACCAAAATGCCAAATGTGGCAATGTTTTTCTCTTGATTTTGTTGTTGTAAGGGGTGTAGGTGATTTTATTCTTACTTTAGAAATTTCTTAGATCTAGAACACACTGTGATGGCTGCTTGCCTCTGAGATTAACTTTGAAAATCCCCACATATTTTGTCATGGTGTGGATATAGCTGGGATTTTGTGTTTATTAATAACATGCCCTTGAAAAATGACTGCTTATCTAACTGGAGAAGAATAAGGTGGTATTTGGAGATGGAAGTTGCATTTGCTCATCTGGTAAATAGGTTTTCCCCCTTGTCATTCTCTGTGTGGAAGGGCAAATCTAATTTGTAGGGTTTTACTGGTCTGATTCTCAGCTGGTGTAAATCAGTATAGCTTCACTGATCTGAAAGGGTCTGAACCATATGCCTGTTCAGTAGCAAGTATGCCAACAAAAACCTCTCTTAGTATGGGGCATTTTTAGATTTAGAGATACTGTTCTTCCTGTCTGCTCTAAGGTATGTGAGACCAGCATGCTCAAATGAAGGAGTTGGAGAGCTCTAGCCATAAGAGCCAGACCATAGTCAAGTTGAATGAGGAGGTTTATTACTGAGCTAAGGGCTTTATAGGGCTTTTCAGGACTTCTTACCAGGATGGATGGTGATGATACCTAGACTGGATGGTTCTAGGTGCCTTTGTTCTAGAAACCTATTTCCTCTACTAAAGCCTACCCCTTCACTTCCTCCAGAAAATACTTGCTTCCATAACTCTTTGAACTGCCAATGGCAGGTGTCACAAACATGGAGTATCCTTGCTATACTCAGCCCTCTCTGAAACTGGGCTTCTCTGGTTGTTTTGTAGACTGTTACCAGATTTGGAAGCAAACTTGATCCCTTTCTATTCTTTCCACAGCCATTAAAAATCAGCCTAAAGAAGATGTGAAGTTCCATATGATTTGTGAATCTCTCCAACTAAAAGTCATTTGGATAGTGTCGCCATTTGTCAGGGAACTTACAAATCTTTTAGCATCTTTGCATGAAATTGGCTTTTTAAAGATTACAAAGTCTTTATTCTCATTATGGTTCTAATCAAATGGAACATGAAATAGAGACACATGACTTAACAGGCTGTTACTAAAGATAGTGATTTATTTATGGTTTCTTTCATCCAAAAGGACATACCGTACTTTGCAAACCATGGGTAATGTCTTTGAAGGCAATAGGGAGTATAAGCCACGTAGTATCATCTGCAGAATTTAATTCAGTGCCTAGTAATCACTTTAGCTAATTTGGAAGTGATACATGTAGCATCAATAAAATAATGTAAACCACCACCCTCTGCAATACATTATGATGCTAAATGTAGTGAATCTTTAATAAAATTTAGCCCAAGAACATCTTCATCTGGGAGTATGTCACATAACTCAGGGCTAAGATCCCTTTTTTGAACGGAAAGTACAGTAGGGTCTTCAGTGTCTCTAGGAGTTCAGGGTCTCAGTCTAAGGATTTCTGAACAATTTTTCCCTTGGTAGTTCAGTGCCCCATAGCATTGTGAGAGGAATTTGTCCATGTCTGATATTGGTAGGATTGAGCACTACTTAACAAATCTCCAAGGTCTCTCCATGCAGATTTGGGGGGGCGGGGAGGAGAGAGTTACATGTGTACAGCAATTGAATCTATAAGGGAAGATGCAGGTGGAAACACTTCAATAGGAGAGCAGGAATGGAGCTCCCCTGGTGTGAGGCTGGCCTTTTAAATTATATCATCCTTGTGATAGCTTAGGCAGGCTTCCAGCAGAGTCTGATTAAAGTTCAGGGCCACCCATTTACCTCCATTTTTGTCTCTCTTGGGTTTTTTTGGCAGCTGGCTTTGCGCAATGCCTTGCGTTATTTCCCACCTGAAATACAAAAGAAGCTGGTGCTGGAATTTGCTGAAGAACTCAGGCTGTACGGCCATATCTATATGTACAGATTCTTTCCAGATATTGAGATGAGGTAAGGACTGGATGGTTCACATCATTGTATTTGGCTGCCATTTGCTTACCGGCTTTCACCTGTGGAACTGACCTTTAAATAGTAGCATTGCTGTGTCCTAATTTACCTCTTGTAGAAGTGACGTCATAACAAATTAATGAAGTGCATCATCTGAATAAATTGGATGTTCTGTGTATCATTAGATGGCAGTGGTTTCACTTCCAATGAGGGATACCGCATGTTTTGGGATGCTCTTCTGTAAAGCTGCATAACAGTGATCCTTCAGCCTCCAGCTTTCATCCTGTTCTCTGTCCTCATGAGAGTCCCATGGGACTAGTAGGGAGACAGCGTGCACCCTTCTGGATAGGCTGTGGCAGGGCCAGGACAGTCTCACTGCTGGAAAGCTCAGCACCGCTCAACACAGGGAAAGGATTGTGCAAGGTTGTGTGCTTGGTAATGCCAGCTTTACCATACACAGAGATCCCAAATACTCTGCCCCATGGCAAGTCTTAGTTTCTAGAGGCCAGCCATTACTCAGAGACCTCTGATTGCAGCCTGGACAGAAAACTTTCAATAGTCCTGAGCTGCTGCAAGTCAAGTCTCAACTGAACCAAGAGGTAAGATCAGATGACTGGATGGCTTGAGACTTCCTGTGAGTGGCTGGTTGTTTCCAGTCTCACAGAGAAGGCTTTCTGGACTTAAAAGAAAGACAGCACATTTTTCCATCATTGGAACCTGTATCTGACCCTGGTTTGTAATATGCTGTGCCTGTTGATCTTGGAGCATCACTTCATTCTAGGGCTGATGGGGCTAATGTTTGTGAAGCAGAACAGTTTTAGAGAGGGCTGCCAGGGGCTAGCTGCTTTCTTTAGACTGATTGATTCCTTTTTGCATCCAGCAGGGGCCTGGTTAATGTCTGTACAGAAATCTGAATAAAGCAAGCAACTAGAAAGCACTCTGATTTCCACAGACATCCATATTTCTGTGCTGTCCATACTAGTCTGGGGTCAGCTCTTGCAGAATTCAGCTAAGGGGAGGACAACTGGAAGACTATCTGAAAGATATTGCAGAGGTGGACTTCAGAGGACCGTAATCCTGAACTATAGAATGAGGGCACCTTCCAAGTAGGCTTGGATGAGACAGTCCACCAGCTTGTTTCCATCACTGGCATCAGTGACTCTTTGATAGCTCCAAATATTTTTTCTTTCTGACCATTTCACTGATCACTCTTTCTATTAGATTCTTACAGTCTCAGATTAAAAAAATGCCTTTTGTTCTCTGGAGTTTGGTAGTATTTGATTTTTGTTCCGTATGTCCCAGGGAGCACAGTCCAACTTGGTTCTGTTCCATTTAACAGACATGTTCCCATACCAGCACACTCAGCTGATATCTGAACTTTGGGTTTCTTATGTTCTGAGCAATATTACACAGAAATATCTCCTCTTGATGAATTGGTATCATTCCACAGAAATCCTGTTATTTTGTTACATCAAGCTTAGAAAAGCAGAAAACACTAATAAAAAAAGTATTGTGGAAAAACTCAAATGCTTTCCCTCCTGGTTTGGCAATGACTACAAGGCATTTGCTTTAGTATCCTGATCTAAAAAGCTAGGATAAAGTGCATATGATCATGGGAGGAGCCCATTTGCTAAATCTGTAGAATATACATTCCAGATCTTGGCTCATGAGCTGGTCAGCCGATGTCCAATTTGTTTTGTAGTTGGCACTCTTTAGCCTACCTGTTCAGTGTAACTGTCTTCCCTGTACAAAGCACGTGTCCAGCCACTGAAGATCTATGGTCCAATAAAATGAAGATCATTTAGAAACCATGTCAAATGATCCTATCTACCTTTAGGAATTTCCAGCATCTGTAATGGTGTTGTTGCTTACAGAAAGGGGAAAGAGCAAAACTCTTGATCAGTGGTTATACTTCCTTTTGGTATCATACTTCAGAGGCCTCAGCACAATTGTGCTAAGACCTGTGCAAACACAGCAAAGGAACTGTCCCTGCCCTGAAGAGCTACAGTATTAATCTAGGACTAGAAGTTTTAGAGCAATTTGATATGACAAACAGATGGTGGAGGAGAAGATAACAGTGAGATGATCGCAGCAGTTGGCATTGAAGCACGTTAGTGCTAGGAAACCTGACTCAGAATACCTTTGTGAGGGTTTCCCATACCTCACCTCTCAACTTTCTGGATGAAATGTATCTTATTCAGTAAAAAGGCGCATATTTCTCCTAACTAGTTCAGTTTTTGAGAGCTTCTTTGGGACTGAAATTCAAGCTGGGTGTTTTTTCTTAGATAGGATCTTAAATAACAAGGTCTGATGAGCCCGAATTCTGCTGATGCTCTTTTCCTTGGCATTGCAGGAGTTAGCTGCTTGGCCTGGCAACTGTGTTAGAGGCCAGTCCCAGCATCCCAAAATACTCCAGTTAAAAAGCAATGAGAGCTCTTGGCCACCATATTTATAACCAATTCTGATTAACTGATTCAGCAAATGATAAGCTGAATACAATTTTTTTTCTTTGCTTAGTTCTGGTAACAGTTAACCTGATTTGCCTGTTAAGGTACGTATGTCATTTCAGATATGCACTTTCTCCTTTTTTTTTTTTCTTTCTTCCCTCCTGAATAAAAGCCTGCAACTCAAACAAATGTGTTGGCATGCAGGGATATTTCTGTGGAGTATGTTGTTGTGGTTGCCCTTATGAGTTGGAGTCTCTCCCCTAAATTTTTGTGACTACCGTTTCAGAGCGTACCCCATAGGAGAATACCCTTGCAAGACCAAATCAGCTGCTGCCATTATGTTGATGATCATGAATAATCTGGATCCCTCAGTGGCTCAGGTAAGGTCCAGTGACAATAAGGAAGCTGGATTCACAGGGCAGCAGCAAATCTGCAAGTTACTTCCTGTATGTGCTCTCACATAAAAACTGAAGAATTCAGGCATATAGGTGAAATAATCCTTATGCAGATGATCCTCCTTCTACGGATTGAATAGGATTTTAGTTGTTCCTAGGCCTTTTGCTGGTTCTGTGTCCCAAGGTACATGCCAGCCCCTGTACGTGTAGCACTGGCTGCTGTGTGTGTTAGCTAAGCAGGCCAATTTCAGTAGTGCCAAGGCAGCCTCCTTATGGGGTGATGTGCTAGAATGTCCATTTTTGTGAGGCTAAGCCTGCAAGGGACTAAAGGTGATTCTATACTTTTCTTGTGGTTACGTTTTGATTCCTGGGGTTTGGGGTCTTTTGTATCAAGTTCTTTAGTTTCCTGCTGTGTGCAGTTCTTCATTCTGCACAGTGGGTCCTGGTCCTAATGCAGACCTCTGAGGCCTCCTACAACACCAACAAGGCTCACTCCAGCTCCCACTATATACAGGAGCTTGGTCGCTGTCTGTGAGATAGGTAGAGGTCAGTTCTTAGTACCTTGCTTCTACAACTTATGTTGAAAAACTAGTGCTGATGCTTCCTGTATCTTTGAAAGCTTGTCCCTCAAGGACAGATTGAGTAGAGGATTACAGGACCAAAGTCCATCCTTACAAGCACTACCCAGTGTAACGCATCTGTTTGCAAATGGCAGGGAAGAGGCCATGCAACTATGCCCTGCTGTTCATAGACTCTTCCAGCTGTAAATGCCAATGGCAACCAAACGATAAGCTCACTCAGTCCCTATTTTAGGGATTTTACTGGGATGTCTGTCTAATACGGAAACTGCAATCAAGGAATCACTTTGTAGCATTCTGCATCCAAAATACCATTGTAGCAATAACAAACACCTCATTTTGAAAAAGAATTTTTAATTTTTTTTCTTAAATTATCACTTTGATGGTATTTTCTGATTTCAAGAATCTAGAGAGTGTTGATGCAATAAGCTCTAGAAACGATTTATTATTGAGATTAAAAAAATAGCTCGGAGATACAGTGAAGTGTTTCAGAAAAGTGCTTGCCTTATTATTGTTAAATTGCCTTTTTCAGTTTCCCCAGGAGCTTGTCACTTATGGAGGAAATGGGCAGGTCTTCAGCAACTGGGCGCAGGTAGGACATTGCTGCTTTTGCAACTTGTTTCACAAAACCAGTTTCACCCTCCCCCATGCACATTCTGCTTAGGCAGTTTGTGGTAATTCTTGGCAGTCGTTGTCTCAAAATACTCCAAAACATCCTGTCTGGATAGAGGAATGCTCAGTTATGAACTGCATAGATGGGGAGAGCTTTATTTAGTAAAGAGAGCACAGACAGCCCAATAGAAATACTAAACATAATACCATAAACATACCAAGCTGTGTATGATGATGTAAAGACCAGTTCTTTGTCTTTCTCTGATGCATTTGTATGTGCCTGTGTATTTTGCACAGATAATTTTAGAGTCAAAATGAATTCTAGGAAACAAAAAAGTATATCTTTTGCTTGCTTGTTTCTGGTACTTTTGCAACGTTTTCCACAACAAGTAGTGGAATAAAAAAAAAAAGAGGCTTTGATTAAAGAAAGTGCAATCCTGAGTCTTTTTCCAAGCAAATCAGATTAGCTGTAAATATTTACATGCTAGCTGGCCAGATCATACTGCACTTTACTGTCAGGCCTAGCAACATTATCCCTGATCTTCTGAGAATAATGGCAGGTGGGTAAAAGCCTGTCTAAAATTGGAGCTGGGATGTTTAAGGTGTGGTTGTATAATCGCTGTTCTCCTTCTCTATCAAAAAATGGCAATAAATACACTTTAATCCAAGTACTGCAAAATGCATGTGGGAAACATTTTCAGGAGATCTTTGGCATCAGCAACATATTTAGACTTATGTTTTGTATAAGCTCAACTTATTCTCTCAAGAAAAAAAAATGCTCTGGATCTGAATGCTTTACAGGTGTGTGGTGGCAGGAGGAACATTTAATGAACAACCATCCTGTGTGTCTGTGGATAGGCACAAATGCGGTTATTGTGAATGCCAAAACCACGCCATCCCTGCAGCCTCTGGTATGCCCCAAGGCCACAGAGTGGGGACGGGTGGAGATGTGGCATTGAGTTTTGCAGTGTAGAACAAATAAGGCACAGGTAGAAAGCTACATCACCCTGCAGGGCAGCAGCACTCCCGAAGGCTGGGAAGATATTGATTTCTGATTCTGTAGCTTACATAAGCAAAAGCTGACTTAAGCCAACTTCTGTCATAAAGGATCATGTATGCACCTTGTTGTGGCATTACCTGAATCTGGCCTCTTGCTTATTAAAAAATCTAAGCAAAAATAATGTGTAATGAAGTTCCTAGTTAGGGGAGAGGAATGGATTCCTCACGGCAGCATGGAACTGAGAGACCTGTGTTTTCTTCCCAGTTTGACTGTGATTTTTCATTTGTGGCTGAGAGAAAACTCATGCTTCAGTTTCCTAATCTGGTAAATGGGAGTTAAATAGAAGTCTCGGGCAGCTTTTGAGGCAAAACTGTTCTGACTTTAAAAAGAAAGGTACCACGGCAGTGCACACCATTTCTTTATTCTATGTATTAATTAGTAAATGCCAGTTAACTAATGCCTGTTAACTACATGAGTTTTGCAGCATTTTTGATGTGAGCAGTGCCAGCAGTTTACATAGTAGCCTTTATTGGACTGATGTCTCTTAGGCAGATGCTGGGCTGCAAGGTGAAGTAGAAGCACTGCCAAAGTCAGAAATATCCTCTTTTCTCTTGTTCTCATCCAAACCAGAGCTATGACCTGCAGTTGTTTCGCAGCAGAACAAACAAAACCTTTTTGGTTTTGCTTACTTAGAGTAACAATCACATGAATGATTCAGTTATGACAGAACATTTTGTTCTGTTTGTGGCTTGAAAACAACAAGCTTTTTGGAAATCTATCATTGCAAAATTCCTAGTGAAAAGGTTCAGTTTGGTTTATATCATTCATGCAGACCTGTGCTTTCTTCTGAATAATTTTTAAAGAACCAACCATGTCCAGAGCTAACTTTACAAGCCTACAGACAACAGAACTGTTCTTCAAGCTAGGAAAGGCTTTTGCCTCCTCCTTACTAGTTGTGCCTTTCAATGCAAAAAGATCTAACTATCTTACAGCTTCTAGTTTTAATATGATGTTTTTCCCAGCCTGCTAAAGAGTTGAGAGTTCAGCTAGTTACCTGTTCTGTCCTAGGACCAGAATTTGCTTGTTCAACATTTTTCATGAAACAAAAACGAAATGTAAAAAGCAAGACAGTAACTCTAGTAACTCTTTCCTGCTCAACTTAACTTGCAGCTTGGAAATTAGCTGTGTTAGAAGGGACTGGCTTCAAATCTGTACCATTTTTAATTCAGATCAAAGACACAGAGAGGTTAAGTGCCCATGACAACTGATACTGCTGTCTCTTTGCTCAGCAGTTCCATTTTTTCCTCAAAATTTTGTCTCTGCTTACAGAAACTAGTTTCAAGGTATTGTTGAATTCCAACATTGCATGCGAAAGCTCCTCTCAGGCCTAGTTGTCACATACTAAAAGTCCTTTGGAATATAATGGGCTTTGTGATAGACAATGATGGATGTGAGTCAAATCTATAGGCAGCTTAGACGGCCATCGCCTACTTTTTGGCATAGATCAAGAGTAACTATTGAATTATGCAGACAACATTGAGATGCATTTATTTGTATACTTCTGGGTGCCTCAAGGACTTTCTTCACTGTCTACAATGAAAGCTGATTTTTTTCTTTGAGCAGAAAAATTATTTCATTTCTAAGTTTACATTGTAATATTCATTTGTTGAAAAGATGACAAGCACCAGAAGATGCTGAATTATCCATTTCAGGTTAGGATCGACAATATGCATGGGTATTTTAATCACTTTTATAGGGAAAATTTTGCAGTTGGGCTTTGGAAAGATTGCCAGAAAAGTGCCAGATCCAAATGGTTAACCTCAAGATAAAATTAGAACAGCTTTAAAAATGAAGCGTTTCTGGGGTTTGTACTGGAGAAATTATTCTGGAACTTTTTCAGACTTTTGCTAATTGGTGATTTATGTTTCCTGCTGAGTGATGTCTCTTAATGGACTTTATTAAAAGCAAGAATGTGTTGAGAGCTCTGGCTGTTATTCCATATGTGAATACACCTCATTATCTCTACAGCTGCCTTTATATTAAAAGTTTAGCAGCTTCACAAAGAAACATAAATGTAAGATGGAAACAGAATCCCTCACTTGCCTTACTTTTCCTTTCAGTTCTGGTTGGTAATGCACTATTTGTCAGAGATGACTGAAGAGCAAACATTAGTAATGTACAGTGGACATCCTCTGGGACTCTTTCCCAGCCATCAGTATGCTCCTCGATTAATCATTACTAATGGCATGGTAGGTATTAGCATCTTGTTTTGTCTTTTTCTTCCTCTTCTGTTTAGTTTTGAAGTGTTTGCTGAATTAAAATATTATTTATACTACCTGAACTTACAACAGCACACAGGAGAATCTGGGGTCCAAATTCTGCACCATTTATTCCGTACAGTCACTCTCCCCTCAAGTGTGCTGATCTGCAGTGATGGAGGGAACGATCTTCTCATTAGATGACTTCTGTTCTGACTGAGCCTGAGCTGTACATGTTCTTGAACAAAACAGTTCAGCTAGACTCAGTCTGGAAGATTTAAAAGCCCTCAATAGGCAAACAGATGATTATTAATCAGATGCTCAGGTATCTGGATTGCTTTGCTTGGAAGGCAAGCTGGACAAGTGAACATACTGGTTCATTGCCAGTCTTTTGAGCCATTCTATGTCTATTCCCCTGCAGGCTAGTTTTGTGGCTAGAGAACAGCTTTCCTGAAAACTTGCATGACAGTCACACTGCCAGAAAGAACAGACATCTTTTTTTCTAGTACTAGAATGCATGGAATAAAACACCTGATTTACTCCTCCTGGTTTTCACTGTTTTTCTATGTGTGTGACCATAGTTAGAGAAATGTAGGCTGTTAAAAAGATCTGCTTAAATCTCTAATTTGCTTATGTGGGTTTTCTTTTGATTGTTTTCTTAGGTTATTCCCAACTATTCCACCAGAGATGAATATGAGAAGATGTTTGCTTTGGGAGTAACAATGTAAGATGATACCTCACTATTAAAATATATCAAATACTTAACTAAAATGTAATTCAGACATCAAGCAGTGGCTGGTTAAAATTTCTAATGCAGATGGATTTCAACTGTGCTGCATAAAGTCCTGATGCTGCAAAGCATTAATGCACACTTAAGTGGAATTACTTAGGAGTCTGAGTTATGTTCAGCTACATATATAAGGATGTAATTGAGGTCTGCTAGGAATTAGTATTAGGTTTATATGTGGGACTTGGCTGAATTACAGCCTGAAGCCTTAATCATAACCTACTTATAGCACTGGCTTTGCAGCGGTTGTTTTTCAATCTACAGAAAACACAAGTTATGAAACATTCCTTCACACGAAGAGAAAGCTTTGAAGTAGAAAGTTATCTTTTTTTAATGATTATTTACCTACTTTTTTACTGCTGATCTAGTTGATGAGCATAGGATTATTATTCTGTTGTGTACCATGGAGAGAATAAATTAAAACCACTGGAGAGCTGGGTGTGTACAGATAAGGAACCTGGAAGAAATGAAAGGGCATGAATAGACAATATCCATTGCCACTTTCCTGGGAATTTCGTAGGAATGTGGACAACAATTTTGGGCTAACAACTTCAAAAGCGACTATGTGACTTAGAAGCACGAGTGCCACTGAAAACCAATGGCATAAAGATGCCAACAAGGTGAAAAGGAGTCTCCTTGCATGCTAGTCACTATGCTAAATGCCAAGACAAGTTTACACTCAGTTTTTTGATCCGTGCATCTTTGAACTCAATTTAATGAGCTAAATGCTCCTCCAAAAACATGTTGGTGCATTGCTAATGAAGAAACTCAATTGAGTTGTGAATTTGATAATAGCAGATCTTTAACAACAAATCGAAACACAGATATTTTTTTGTTATACTGGAAACATATGTAGACACGTACAGAATTCATTCCAGCCTGAGTAACATGTGGTATCATTGCGTTCATTGCTATTGCTAGGTACGGTCAGATGACTGCAGGGAGCTACTGCTACATTGGGCCTCAGGGAATAGTCCATGGGACTGTGGTAAGAAACTGGGGAAAGGTCTATTTGTCGATACCTTTTGGAGGAGGGTATCTCCCTGCTGTGGAGGATGTTCTGGCTACCAAAGAAATTCTCATTGCCCACTCCTTAAAAAAATTAGTGTCCTTCCACTCAGATAGTCCATGGCATCTTATCCAGAACACAGACCTGAAGGAATCTGCATTCAAGGTCTCAATCTGAGCTCATATCTAGCTACAATAAGTATGAATTGACCAAATGTGTTAGATAAAAACATTTTCTTAGCTTGTTTTCTTAGCTGTTTTCCTTAGCTGTCTTTTGCAACCATCCTGAATAAGTCTCTGTACCCCAAGAGCAGCATGTTGGGAACCACTAATTATTCTATTCTATTTCATGGTGAGAGAAAAACATAATCAGGACAGATGGTTTCATAACATCACTTTAACTTGTTTCCTTCTTAAAAGATTAAAACAGTTTCATGGTCCCAATGACCCCTGAGTTTCAAACTCTGTTTGCAAAAGGGATGGAAGATCTTTAAATTTCAGGGACTCTAAGAAAAATAGCTCCTGATAATTGCTATATTGTGTTGTGTGCAGCTCACAGTGCTCAATGCAGGTCGTCGCTACTTGAAGGCAGAAGACCTGTCCGGAAAGGTGTTTGTTACTTCTGGTCTCGGAGGGATGAGTGGGGCTCAAGCAAAGGCTGCAGTCATTGCTGGGTGTGTGGGGATCATTGCAGAGGTGAGAGCAATGCTTCTTTCATTCTGTCTTCTCTCCTTCATGTGCTGAATCAGAACCCTCATTCTCCTCATCTGACATGTTCCTCAAGTAACCCTGACAAGCCAAACTCAAAAAAAGATACTCTTCTCTAAGATCTGTCTGTCCTTTTCATTGCTGAGCATTTTTCACTGCTATTCCACTCTATTTGTTCACTTTCTGGATCAGACTGTGAGGATATGGACTGTACCTTCTTATGATTGCTTCACAAATAATGCAGAATGATGCTGTCAGATGAGCCATTCTCAGTGCATGAGCTACCCTCATTTCATGTGTGAAAGGGTGTAACTTCCACAGGCAATTCCCATGGGAACTGCACTCTCTTATGCCAAAAAAGTCTATGTTAAAAAGGTGTTAGTTACATTACAATTAATCTTTAATGCCTCTGGCACCCTTATCAGGTGCAATGGAAAGTACCCGTTAAAAATGTTGGTATGATTCACTCATCAAGGTTGGGACTAACGAAGTTGCTTGGTGTTGTGATTCTTTGAAGTCAATGGGATTTTGTAAAACTGGGAATTTTAAAGTTGGCTTCAGTATGGAGATGGTGAGGCTAATTACAAGCACTTACAAGAATTCCAGTTTGTAGACAATGAAGGTAAGTTCTGCTAAGGGAAAATGCTGATGGGGGAGAAGTTCTGTAGTACCATTTTCCCTGTTCCCTGAAGCTCACCCACAGCATATATACTTTGTAGAGAGTCTTTCATCCTGATGTAATGTTTCTCTGTTCCAAATATGTTAAAATAGCCCAGCTATTTCCTCCCATAAACAAAGAGAATCTAATAATGATCTGTGATTCAAAAACTACTAATGTCCAAGCAATCAGAATAGTGTGTGATAGGATCCATTGGATCCACAGAGATCCTTAAGTATCATATATAATGCAAAACACCAACATCATAATTTTGGTAAGCATATATGCCTGTAAGTTTTGAGTGAAATACATTTTCATATTAAAAAGTAACATTAGGTTCTCCTAATACCTGCATTTTTCAGCTATTGTGCTTCTCAGAGGGTTCTGTTGTAACAAATCAGATGGAAGGATGGACTACAGAAACACTGCAACAATTTTTAACAGAAAATGTCGTTCTGCGTTTCTGTGAAAATGGTAGTGAATATCTTTAATGATACTGACTATTGAGAAACAATAAACATTTCCGTGCATTTCTTTCCTCAGGACTACCTTTGAGTTCAATACACTGGGGAAACATTCTTGGTGGAGCAGATATAGGACTGACCAAAATGCATTGAGCTCTTTTGGCTATCTGCAGGTGATGAGCTCTTGTTACTGCTCCAGAGGAGAAGAGATTTTTTAGAACTAAACTCAGTCGGAGCTGACTGAAGTGGGAGTTTAGCCTTCTCAGCCAAAGTCATTTATAGAGAGAATTAGCTGGCAGACCTCTGCTGTGGGCATGTCACTTGCTGCAATGAAAAGCGTAAGAATATTGCAATCTGACCAATGGTAATTACAATTAAACTTCAAAACATAATGGGTCAGACTGCCCACATGGCATGCAGTAAATCTGACCTGCTCTGGCTAGCTCAGGTCTTATTCATGGAAGGTTAGGATTTCATGTTTTACAATGATGGTGCAAAAGTCTTTTTGTTAGCAAATGAGTTTTGCATGTATTTGAGATCTCATCAGGAACTCCCTGCAGATGAAATAAATTTATTCAAGTTATTATTGAATAAATTATTATTGAATAAATTATCTTTATTCAGACTTCTGCTCTGTCATCATGAACTTTCAAATGCTGGAATACAAAGGAAAGATTCCAGTGAATGCTATTCACAGCAGTCCTTTGTCCTTTTCATCTCTACAGCTGCAGATGATTTTGTTCAGGAGACTGAAAATCGCCTGTTTTTTATCTCCTGTGAGATGATCCTTGTCGGAAATGAGTCTCAGGAGCACATGTGGATAGCTATATATATGTACATATTATTTAAGGAACTATTTATGCAAATGACATCGATGAATTGTGCAAGAGATGTCATTTTGTCAGCCAGGGCTTCTGAAGCTCAGACAGAAGGGATTAATGGTGCAAGTCTTTTACCTCTTCTGTTTGACATGAAGCAGATTGTAAATTTATAAAATAATTGTGTGGAGGGCCAGACTATCTCCTCTGAGCTGCACTAAGCTCTCTAGGGTTACACTGGAGGTGACATTAGCTCACGTTTGTGCAATTTTTTAAACTACTGAGATGCTGATCAAAAAATGAGCATATTTTTGAAAGTGTGATTCAAAGGAAGCTAGTTTTCTTGAGTATGCTAGCAAGTCTGTGAAAGACTAAGACTGTCAGAGAGGGCTGAAGTAAAACATGTAGGATGTGGTAACAGATTTAAATAGATCTGATCTGTGTTATGCTGAGCTTTAAATGAGCCCAATTCCTGTAATTCATACAGACCATTTAATATCTTTCCTCCTGTGCTGATTTAAATAACTCCCAAAGAAGCTGTCCCTCACAGCACCTGACTATTGAATAATTCCATTGGCAGTGACACTGATATTATCATAATCTGGGGTTTTGGAAGGATAGTCTTTATTACTGATGTGGGAAATGATGGAAGGTTTCTCATGCTAAGAATAATTAGGAAAGAAAAGGTTTCCTGGTGTCCAAGCAACTCCTGAATACAGAACTTATTTAATTTACATATAAATACTTTGTTAATGAGAAATAATAGAATGAAAATGATGGGGGTGGGTTATAGAGAAGTAAAAATGCTTTAATGAAATACTAAAAGATACTCAGGTTATGTGTTCTTATGCACGCACACCACTGTGGGTGTTTAAATCCGTTGCTACCACAGAAAATTGGCTTGAATTAATTTTGCCACTTGCCTTATGCCACTGATAGCTCATTATAAAAGTATTAATGACATGCAAGTTTGTACATTGAACCATTAATATGGATTCTGTGCCAAAGCCTCCACAGTTTGTCTACCCATTTATATTTTTATCCAGCTGTCTCTTATGCATATACACACTGACACACACAGAAGCTGAGCCCAGAAGAGAGTACAGATTTGGGATTGAGCTTGTTTGGAGCTTCAAAGTTCAAACAAGAGGGAATTAAAGATGTAGTTTTGTTTTGATCCATTCCATTTTTCAGAGGCATTAGCCAGCTGGGACAAGAAAATGCTTTCCTCTCTTCTTTTCCATATTTGGTTGAGATTTTCAACCAGCAGTCGAAGAACAAAAGTGAGGGTCAATTTTATTCAGCAAAGCATTGCTTCATCCTGGGCAGTCTGGCAGAAATGTCTATCTCTGAGCTGATCAAAGAAAATACTTCCTTAATTAAATAGAAATTTTATTTTCACAGAAAATAGCCAGTTTTGAAAAATAAATTGGAAACATTTTGGCTTTCACTTTTTTCAATATAATCATGAAAAGAAACAATAAGAATAATTCAAATTGGCAGAAGAATATTACCTCTTGTACAATTTTAATGATAACTTTTGGTTTGTAAAATATTTTGGGAAGTGGTGTATCAAAAAGTCGTCTTTTTCTTGCTTCAAGCCTGGAGTAAAAGAGAACAAAAAGTGTAAAAAAAAAAAAAAAAAAAAAAAAATCAGAGGTGAAAAAAAAGTATTTGAACAATTACTCCATGTTCTTAAGGCCAAGACAGGGCTATTCCCTTTACCTATTTGCTACTCTTTCTTGGAAGCTAATTGAAAAACTAAAGGTAAAAGTGACTGGATAGGGGAAATAGGATTTTTAAGATCTCTGCTATTTCTCTTAGGTTGATGAAGCAGCACTTTTGAAACGTCACAAGCAGGGATGGCTGATGGAAATCTCTAACAACCTGGACCATTGCATTGCTCGCCTTAGGTATGACTTGTAACATAATTCAGGGAGTTTATCTCTGCTTCCTAATCCTCACTTTACATCTTTCTGTATTGTGCCATTTTAGTGTGCATATGGAAGGGGTTGAGGGACACCTTCTTATTCCAGGTCTGCTTTTGAATGTGAATCCATCCTTCCAAACAGCAGCAGTCATTATTAGTGACTACCAATGCTTACTGCAAGCCACTACCAATGCTTCGTATCTTTCATATATGTTAAACGTGACTTCAGTCAGTTTCATTAATAGGCATAGAGCAATTACAAATAATGTTACACTTGAACCATCACTCAAGCTTTCTGGAATCAGTGATTAACAATTACATAAAGGTTGAAAGATCTGTTGCCTCGATGAGTTTTGGAAACCACATATAGACTTTTTTGCTGGGTTTGACTCTATGTGATTTGTACGTTGCAAGATGGAATTAAATGAGGTGCATTTTCTTCAACCAATCTTTTTAATCTATTTTAGAGATGCAAGAAAGAATAAAATTGCCCTTAGTTTGGGTTACCATGGGAATGTGGTAGATCTATGGTAAGTAGTATATATGGATAATGGATATAGTAATGCTCTTGCTTGTTAGTCAACCTGGAATTAGTTCCCAAACTTGGAAGAGAAGAGACATTAAATCTGGTGAGTTCATTACTCTAGACGCTCATGAAAAACTGTATTGTCAAAAGAGCGGTCTTCATCCTTGTATTCCAGTTCCCAGTTGCTTCCCATGCACCTTCTCCTTTCCTTATGGAACAATTAATTTCTTAGGGAAAGAGATCCCTAAGATTCTTCCTTGGATGAAGAAAAAGTTTATCCCTTCTAACCTTTCACTAATTGGATAGCAAGAAAATGTCTTTGACTTCAGTGAAGAATAGAAGTATTGAGGTATTGATTGAATAAAAATAATAATTCTGGCACTCTTGAGGCTTTATCCAATGGTAAATCTTGCTGTTACACCATATACCAAGGGCTGAGACTGACCAATGAGACTGGTATGTCATACTGGTATCTGACTCATCTATCAGCATTCCTGCACAGGTAAATGTGAAGCATAAAAGTTACACCTAAATCTTTGTCACCATCATTTCCCACCTCCTGACTGCTAAACCAAAGACAGCCTGCCAAGGGCATACCTTTATAAACATCCTCTTGGGATGGCAGAAGTTCACCTGAAGGAGGAGCTAGAATGTGAAATGACAGCTTCTGTTCAACCACTCCATTCATTGTCTTCCCAAGGGAGAGGCTAGTATGTGAGTTGGACACAACAGGAGAGCTGCTAGTTGATCTGGGGTCTGACCAAACTTCGTGTCATAACCCATTCAGTGGGGGATACTATCCGGTACAGCTTGGCTTTGAGGAAGCAAAGCAGCTCCTTTCCACCAATCCGAGGAAGTTCCGGACCCTGGTACAAGAGAGGTAAATGCTTTGGCGATACATGTTTTTAACCTTTAAGTAAGTTTAGTTGCTCTGCAAGTGATCAGATCTTTGTCTTTCTCACAAGAAGTTTCTGTTCTTTGATATTTCAGTAGAAATCTGGGATCGAGCTACAGTACTAATAACTCCCAACTTTGTACTTATACAGCTATCACTCAGAATCTGGCAGACATCACTTACCCGCTATTTTAGGAGTCGTCTAGTGTATAAGATCAGAGGTCTGAACACTAATGATTTATTTCACTTCTATAAATTTCTAAATTGCATTAGCTTTTAAAATCTGGGACAGTAAGTACAATTCCACGTAGTCTACTAGTTGGTTTAGGTTCACTGAATATAGCATAAAACCCCAACAGATAAGCCAGAAAGTCCATCTGGCCTACCATGCTTCCAGCTGTGGCCAGTAATGTTTTTTTAGGGAAGGATATAAGGAGGGCACAATCTCCCCCAATCAATCCTCCCAGCTTGCTGCAACTGTAACTAAGTTCTGTTTAGCATCCTGATTTCAGGGAGCTGCTCCTGATTTACAAGTTTGTAAATGAAATTGGAATTGGACATTATAAAGGGAGCAATTTGGCGTAGTTTATATATCAATAAAGAACTGTGGAACAGAGGCAGCAAGCTGTACTGTTGTCCTCAAATGGTACTTTTTATTGCTCCTACTCTAGTTTTGTTCACCTTGAACATTCCTGCTGGAGACCTTTTTCCAGTAGAAGGTATAATATGGGCATATAATCTACTTGACTTTGGATGAGGGACCTACAAGGACCTTTCCAGTTTCCCAATTCTGTATCATACTACTCTAAGACAAAGGTAACAGAAAGGTAAATTTCTAGGAGGGACTCATTTCTAGCAAGCTAGCTATGACCTAAAAAAATCCAGTTTTCATTTGTTAGGCACTGATTTACCTTTCTAGAATTCCAAGAAGTTACACGTATGCATGTACAACTCCATATGCAACTATGCATTGAGATTAGAACTAGATAATATTAAGTGGAAATGGTATCACAGAGAGCAGTCCTGGAGTGTGGTCCACTATTGGAAACAAAGGGAAAATTGGGCTGTTTTGTCCAAGGGAGAGGCCAGAACAGTGATGTTCAGTCACTTTCAGTTTTTCTGTCTCTGCTCACTTTCTCTGTGAACTTCTTAAACTGTTTTGCAGTTTTCTGTAGGCTGTTTTTTGTTATTACCTTCCATCCTGAGAGCTGGCTGCATTTCTTTGCTGAAAGACATGACCCCTCTCTGCTAATTAATGAAGTGCCCTTGATGACTGTAAATCACTTCAAGATTTGGGGATAACAGGTGCTACAGAGACTGAAAGCATCTCAATTGATATATTATGGGTTTATGTCTGAATTTCTCTGGGGTCTTTCAGTTCCACCTGTCTCCCCCTACTCCCATGCCTTTAGTGAGTTCATGATGATATTCTTTTTGATATTTTATCAGTCTCAAGAATAACTGTTTCCTTCTTTATTTCAGTCTGAAGAGACATGTGGCTGCTATTAACAGACTAGCTGATAAGGGCATGTTTTTTTGGGATTATGGCAATGCTTTTCTCTTGGAAGCTCAAAGGGCTGGTGAGTAGATCCTGGAGTTGTCAGGTGGAAACAAGGACAATCCTGCATGCATCTTCCCAGTTGTGTATTTTGGTAGGATAGGGTTGGCCACTGTGTTATGCTAACTCTTTAGTCTTTCTCTTGTTCTCTGAGACCCCTGACCTTCTCTGTGGCTGAGGTAGAGCCTTCATGGGAACCCAGGTGCAGTCTGGTTTTACATTTTATAGCTTTTCTTCATCAAGTCACTGACTATTGAAATTCTTTTATAGGTGCTGATGTTGAGAAAAGAGGAGCCAATAAAACAGAATTTCGATATCCTTCCTATGTTCAGCACATCATGGGGTATGTTGGGGAGAGTTTGGAATAAAGCACTCAAATGCCTTGTGACTCCCTCTGTTTAGGGGGAGTGTACTACAGAGATTCCACTTAGTGCAAATCTTGCAGTGTACTGTAAATGATGAAAAGGAGTCAAGAGTTAGCAGTAGGAAAATTGGTCTCACAGGTGTTATGCCAGAGTTAGTCTTATTTTTCTCCACTCTGGAGTAATGCCCAGCGTGGTTTAGGAAGATGTCCTGTTGGCTGTAAGCATCATGCTCATGTTTTCTATTGGCTTCCTTAGAGTTACTCCGTGCATTTTCCTGTGTGCAGAGGAAAAGAAGAGACAGACCTGGAGGGACATGTTGTATGTGATTAACATAAGTAAACTCTGACAGCAGAGGTTTTGCTAATATTTTGTCCTGAAAGGCATGACATGTCTTGAAAATTTGATGTAAAGCTTTATCCTTTTTAGAATTAGAAGGTCTTACGAAAGCAGACACCAGATGTGTGAACAGTAAACTAAAACATTGCCAAATCAAAACTCTTCACTCCTTTACATGAATAGCTGCATTTTCTCTTTTGCTGCATCAGTTTTCCTTAAGCAGTTCTACTCAAGAGAATAGCCAAGTCACAGCCTCAAACTGTAACTATATGCAATTTCTCTTCTAGGTGCTAAAAATGAAGAGCTTGTCTCTTCAAAGCAGTAGAGCTCAATTTCAAATCATCAAAGCCTATGTCTACACTGAAGTTAAACGCACTCTTCTGCCCATTTTGCCATGTGTACCTCTTACCCAAGCTGTGCATACTGCTTGTAGAAAAAGCTGAGCTCAGGAGATTTGTTGAGGGACTGGGTTTATAACACCTTTTTACCTCTGACTCATGCTTAACTTGCCTATACCATGTGAATAAGAGCTTGAACATAGAGTAAGGCACCAACCAGATTAGATCTCTTTTTCTGGAACTCAGCTGAAGCGTGTCTTACTATTGTGTGTAAACAATGTGGACAGCAAATGAGTCTGAACTCAGGCACTTGTTCAGAACCTACACTTGTCTGATAGTGTAGGTGCACTCAGAGTTAGCCTGGATTAAGGATGAAAAGACCAGGCAGCAGGGAGAGTATATTTGATGAAACAAAAGAAAAATTGTAATTCATCTGATGATGCACTTGTTTGATTGAACTGCCCAACATTCCTATCAAAATTCTGGCCTGACTGTATTTTTATACACCAGTTGATGGCTGCGTGAAACAGCACTTCTCAAACCAATTTCTCAATTAATGGTCCTTGATGCTTCTGTTTAGATTAGTTCATTGAAAATGTTTCAAATTCTTCCGTCTCCAGCTAATGAAAGAAAAGCACTGCTAGCAGCCAGGATAAATAAGGAAAGAATTTCAACTATCTCTTAATGAAACATGTTCTCTTCCCAGGGACATTTTTTCCCTGGGATTTGGGCCATTCCGCTGGGTTTGTACCTCAGGTGACCCACAGGATCTTGCTACCACTGACTCAATTGCCATGTCTGTGCTAGAAGACTCTATACGTCAGGGAGGTAAGACACCATCCCATGCCCCCATCACTGGGGGTGCTTTTGGGGAGAAAAGGAAACTGAGTTGTGAAATGTGTGTTAGCTTTTGGCTGAAACCATAGAAAGCAGTCTCTTGCCTGTTCTATATGGGCAGGAAATCTTGCTGTTCTCCAAACTCCTGTAAGGAGTTACCTCCTGTAACCAGTAGGTAAAATGTAAAAACACCACGTAGAGAGGTTATTGATCCCAAAGCTATTGTTGCAATTTTGGCTAAGAGCCTTTTTTTCATTTGTTACAGATTTTCCTGCACTTTGTCACCTTGAAACTTTAAGGCAAACCGTATCTTTCATTAACAGGTCTCCAAGAGCTTTTTAAAGCAGTCAAATTGCTTTGCCCTGTCTCACAGGAGAATGAGGCTTGGGAATCTAGGGAGGTTTTTAAGAGGCTAGCAAGCAGATCAGTGGCAGGAAACCCAGGTTTCATGGGTGTGGTGCTCCATCCAGTGTCATTTAATTGTGATTACAATTTTGAGGTCTTTCTTTTTTTGTCATTTTTTAATAAATTGACAGCTGTTTCTACTCACTGGTGGAACCAATCTGGAATATCTGCATGGCTCTTTATGCTACTCGAGTATCTAGGTATTACACTGCCTTTCACTCTTCCATATCCGTGAAAGTGGGCTATTACTGTTACCCCCAGCTTATGAATATGAACTGAGACAAAGCTAATTTTGTGTCAGCAAACATGAATCCTAATCTCCCAGGCTGCAGTGGAAGGCCCTACTCCTTTCCCTTTCTTTGTCTACTTTTACAGTAACTGAACAGCAGACTCGAAGACTTAAGTGTCATTGTCCCCTAGCACTGAAGTCCTCAGCTCTTCCATTTCCACAGAGTGGAGCTTTGTGCTTCTCAGAATCAAGGAAGGGATCAGAAGGAAATGGATCACAAATCCAAAGTATATTTTATGGGGAGGAGAGCATAATATTTTTGTCTGGTAATATTGAAATATTTGTTGCTTCTTTCATGAAAGATGTCATTGAAATATGAATAGAAGTGTGAAAATGTTGAATGCTCTCCTATTTGTTCTGGAACAGTTAGCACTGCAAGGATCTAGGGTGGTATTTCTGAAAAGAATATACCGCATTCAAATGTATCTTATTTGAAACAAAACTACTGTTGTCTTCCTATAATGTAAGGCTGATGTCCAGCCTGCTCTTCTTCCCAAGAGGTGAATTATTGATAGACTGGATCTGACCCTGCAAGGTCCTTAGTTCTGCTGTTCTCCTAAACTTTCCTTAGGAGTCATCTTCAAGAAATAGTACTTGAGCATGAGGTGTTTTTAATGCAATGACCCAGAAGTGCCTACCCTGTTCTACAGATATTGAAACTTCCATGTTTTTAAACCTGGTCCCTCAGCTTAATTGAAGGGAGGGTGAAATCCAATACTGTAGTGCTGGATCTATCTTCAAAAATTTGCAGTAATTTTTCTGCCATGTACTGCAATCTCCAGTAATCTTCTCTCAAGATTGAACTGATGCATGACCTTTGGATGGTTTGCATTGCAAGACTGGGAAATGAATTGGTTATTGTGTGTACAACAGTATGTGGGTGTTCATATAGATGGTAATGTAAAGCTGGGGAGAGAAGACTCTTCCACAGACAAAAAGCATTGAACTCTTGCATGTATATTCTTAATTTAAATGAAAAATTATATTTAAAAAATCCCAACAGGTGAAAACAGGCTTAAGGGTAAGGCTATTATTGGATTTGCTGTTGAATTTGGCAGGACAATGGGAATAGGATTTCAAAGAGAAATGAAAACAGAATTTGGCCAGAAAATAAACAGCCATTCATGGATTCATGTTCTTGAGTATTCCACTTGCTGTCCACTTCCTATGGGACCTGGGCTTGGACCAAATTCCAGGGTCTGGATATCCTTGCACACATATACATCTAAAATCTGAACCTACCTTTGAATTTTATAAAAGAATCTGTTATGAAGGCTAAGTGAAAACTCCGCAGAGCTGAAGTCTGTTGCATTCCAAGTCTAAACTTTTGACCTGGCCTTGAGTCCAATGTTAACCATTCTTCTCCTTTTGTGGAGATGAATTTTTGCGCTTAAACCTCACAAACTGTTGAAAAGTCCTATGTAGTTTTATTATCTGCTTCCAATCCTAAGGCACCCGAGCTTTTAAGTTAGCCTTTGCACGAAAGATGCAGCACTGATGATTGGAGTGTAACTTGGATTTACGATCTTTGTGGTGGTTTGAAGGCTGAGCTGATGCATAACAACAATACAAATCTCTGTGTTGACGAGGACTATTCCTCTGAGTGCACAATGCTTTCTAGTATCTTTTAAATACTAAATAAGTACAAGCGCCTATGAAATACCAGAAGCAACACCGTAGCTTGCCTGACTTCAAAACATACTCCTGTTGGGGTGGGGAGGTGGAGGCAGCAGTTTAGCAAATGAGACACAAGGAGCTACTCTAAAGTTAAGGTCTTTCTAGAAAAAGCTGTAAGATTTTTTCAATTGCAGGAAGTAAGACTAAATAAAAGGGACGATTCTTCACTTCCCCAGGGATAACTGATGAAATCCAGCTTTGGACACATCACAGCTTAGGACAGAAAATATGACTGTTTATTGGAGCTGGCTGGGAGGGACAGATGTGCTGTGTTGAGATATGTCCTTGTAGCCAGTATTCTCATGTGGCTTCTCTTCTGGATATGTTCTGTAGAATTAACAGACAGTAAGATCTTTTCTATAAGTCTGTGCACTGTGAAGTATAAAATATGGTAAGTACTCTCTGAGATAGCTTATAAAAGTGATAGAAAGGAACTCATTCTCTATTTGGTTTTCTAGAGTAACTCCTGTAAACTCTCATTAAATATCTATAATAACCTAAGTCAATACTACCCATTACCTTCTAGAAAATGCTTCCTTAAAGGTCATGAATGGCAGCACAATCCTACTAGGACAGTACTAGCAGATGTTTCATCTTTCACTCCCTGCGAAGCTAGGAGCTGACATGTTAATCCTCATTGCAGAGTTTAGAAGCTATCACTTGAAGCCAACCCCTAAAGCACTGACAGGTCTTTTTAGGATCGTTAAAGCTCTCTGTATGGAAGGCCTGCTTCTGCAGGAATGAGCATATTATACATTTCCCTTTAACAATGTGTTTAACCCAAATTAAATATGCCTATCTTGCCTTTTCCTCTTTCCTTTTTGTAGTTTTACTATGCATATCTGCTGACATATTGCCTAGTGGAAAGACAGTAGTCTAAACACTCTTCTCAGTTACCAGGGACAATTTCAAGTTAGCAGTGTGCAGTTTCTCCAGTTTGACTGACTTTCAAACATAAGTTATATGTACGTTATAATTTGACTTGAAAACGGGTGAGAGCTGGAAAGTGATGGGGAACATGCTATCTTGGCATCTGTAGAAATGATTATAACTTGAAGCTCCAATGCATGAGCAAGTCACTGTGGCTTCGCATGTTGCCACATGCCAGCTGAGCCCCGGTAGCTGACCATGTCTCTCAGGACAAGGTAATGTGAGGTAGCTTAGCCCATAGAGAAAGAGCCTACAGGCAGTAACTTCTTCAGCTACTGTAACCTCATCTGAGCTCACACTCAGCCTGCATGGAAAGGCATAACTGTAAAAGCCCTCAAAATTAAGACAGTAAGACAATGCTTCTGTCCCATTCCATACCCCCTCTCCCTTTTGTTACTCACTTGCTACAGATGGTGCCATGCCTTTGGAGGCAGCTGATTGTGCTGAGGTCACCATGTATCTGACTGATACATGCCATGTTTCACTGTCTTTCACTTCAAATTTATTCTTACTCCTTTTTGGTTTGGCTGATTGAGATGGAATGGCACAATTATAAATGAGAGGAGAAGCTGGAGAATATAAAACCATTATATATAATTCTCTTCTTAGATAACATATATATCTAAACAAGGCGTAGGGTGGATTTACACATAAAGTAGTTACTCCATAACAAGTTTTTCTGTGCAGTTTGTGCTCCATAGTAATGTGGGGCAACATACCTCAGTTTGTAGGATGAGAGACATCCGTTTTATCTTGGGATAAAAACATTCACATGGGCCATTTAGTACAGAGCAACTGCTGTGCTATAAATCTATATCCGAGCATTGGTGTAATTTATCCTCAAGTATGTATTGCCAGCTGCTTCTGAGAATTTCTCTTGGCTGACTCAAAGGAGTTATTTACTACCTGATGCAAGACTGGACTGTAGTACCCAATGTCATGGAGTTTGCTAAAACTACTAAATTAGCAAAGGCTCGGAAAGGGATTGGCATTTAGTAGGCAGCAAGCCAGGTGACCAAAAATGAACAGTACATGTAACCCATATTTCAAGGTTTAATTGAGTTTGCTAAAGATCTGAATGGGAGTTACATTCCAGCTGTATCCTGGGCGACATCTCATACCTTCCTCTAAATATATAGAACCAGTTACTGCATCAGCTGCACAGAGGATTCTATATAGCATTTCCTATATGTGTTCTTGTATCTGAGAGTAGAATTTGACTTCCTAGTGCTGTCAGATGAATTAAA
This sequence comes from Gymnogyps californianus, assembly GCF_018139145.2. NCBI lineage: Eukaryota > Metazoa > Chordata > Aves > Accipitriformes > Cathartidae > Gymnogyps > Gymnogyps californianus. The sequence continues at coordinate 12,059,527 of NC_059483.1, forward strand.
TTAAATTTAGAGCATATTGCATTAATTTTCAAAACCTCTTTTCTTTCTTGCTTTCTCTTGCAAGTGAGCACATCTGTGAAGCAGCAGTACCATGACAACATCCGCTGGATTCGGGAAGCTGGCAGGCACAGCTTGGTAAGTACACAACCTCCTTCAGCACATGTGACCTCTCCTGGTCCGGTCCAGAATGTAGTTTTTGAATGCTGGAGTGAAAAGCAGGAATGGGCATGAATGAAAACACTGGATCTAACTCCCAGGGCTGATAACCCTGCTGTGGAGAGCGCTTTAAGTTTTAGGGTGAGCTGAAGCGGTTCTTTCCCTTCACTTCCTCATCTGGAAATGTTCAAATAATCCAGCAATATCTAGTCTTATATCTGGAGTGAAACACATCAATGATTCACCCTCCACCTCATTTGCAACTACCTTTCTTTCAGAGAGCTATTCAAAATGTCCCGCTTGGCACTGCTTTGGCCCAACCTCTTCACGTCTGCAGTTCCCAGTACCCTTTTCAAAACAGGTGATGAGGCCAAAGAACAGCCATCCTTTTGTATTGTGGGAAGCAGAATGCCAGTGAAGCATCGTTTGTTTTTCTTTTAGGGCAGGCTCTCCCTGTGAAGTTAACCGGTAACACGGTAGGGCTCATATGTGCTCTCCTTATCTGGAAGCCAGATTGCTCTGTGGGGTAAAAGCTGGAGAGGAACATAGCTGTGCAGGACAGATGTTCTTTGCCATTCTTTGTCTCCATATTTCTCTTCCCTTCCAGCCCACCATTGCCAGTTCCAAACCTCTGCTCCTCAGCTGTTGATAAGGGATTTGTTGATAGGGGGATTATAGCCGAGCAATCAGGTTGATTTAAAAAGTGGGATTTATTGGACAGTAGCAGCTGAATACAGAAATACATCTCACTGATTGTGTGAGTGGAGATAAAACTCAGTTCAAACAGGGATTTTAATTTCTTTTTTTCCTGGAAGCTGGATGTTGGCAAAGAAATAATCTGCACTTTCTCCTACAGAAGGGAAGGGGTCACTCCTGTGACTCCATTTATCTGGGGCCTGAAGATAAGCCAGTTGCCCAGAGAACCTTATCACTCTTGCATTTTTGTTTTCCAGGTTGTTGGCTCTCAGGCTAGAATCTTATATTCTGATCAGAGGGGTCGTGTGTCTATAGCCGTGGCTATCAATCGAGCGATTTCCGAAGGAAGGATTAAGGTTTGTCTTTTGTCTTGATATGGTCCGGTAATTGTGTTTAATATCTGAGACTGGGGTGGCAGGTGGGAAAGGAGAAAGCTTCAACCAGTGAGAGCAGAAGTGCCTGCCGTTTACATGGGACCAGTATTCTGTTCAGTCCTCCTCTCTGCCTGTCACCAGTATTGTGCTACGTAATAGAAGAGAGACGGGTTTAGAAACTCTCTGAAATATGCTACCTTTTATTTCATGTTGAGAATCTGCATTATTTTCTGTTTGGGCATCTACAAGCACAACACACAATGCTGTGATTTGCTGAAAGCACAAGGCAGGGACTGTAACTCCTTAGCAGTGCCCCAAACATTAAAAGTAACAAGAGCCTGTGCCACTCCCCAGTGCTTCTTACGCTGGATCCCTCACTTTCAGCCATATTATGGCTACAGCCAGCTCTGCAGTCAATTTTCATTTGCATTGCATATGTTAACGAAGAAAATCATTAGGCTTGATGCTGCCACTCTAGTGAATAATGAGTAATATCTTACTCCTCTGGGTACAATCCCACTGACCATATGTGGTGGATGGTAAAAGTACATACTATGGGCAAGACTGTATAGGGATTTTCTAAGCTCTTCATGAATATTGTAGGTAGATGCACAATGTGACATCCGGGGGGGACCAAAATCTTGAAGGCACCACTCAGTAATTATACCCATTACTTGCTGCGTGTACAGCAGCATCAGACCAAGGCATTGTCACTCATTCATCTCCATCTCTTTTATAGCTGAGTTACAATTACCCTTTTTAAAGGGGCAAACTCAAGTAAAACTTAGAATGGATTGCAGCGAGGAAAGGTCTGTTTTTGTTACTCAGAAAATGTTTGTTAAAATATTTCAAATGCTGTTGACCTTCTCAGGGTTAAAAATGAACGTCACTGCAAGCTAATCTCAAAAAATAAACCTGACCAGACAGAGCACTCCCTTGGAGCTATGACTGACAAGGTCAGACTCCCAGGCCCTTCAGATTTTGTTGCGTCCTTTTTTCGTTTCTGCAAATCTCCATTCCTCCTCTTGCAAGCTGGGTGCTCATGTCTATTTTCAATGATTTTCTAATTCACTGCCAGCATAAAACAGAGCCAGCTAATTCCAGACCACACCATGCCAAGAGTGATTTATTCTTATATAAACCCTGTGCATGGCAAATGATAATGAAGACCTGCAAGCTGATCGACATTCATACTGTCAGTTAAATTCCAGATCAAGAATGGACTTGTTTGAGCTGTTTGAAATCACTGATTTTCATTGCTAACTTTTTTTAGTCTTGAAGTCTTCCAAAAGAATGAAAAAGTGTAAAGCTTCTTACTGTTAGTTTTCATTTTCAACAGCAAACAAGAACTATTTTTGAATGAAGATTTTTGCATACTGAAATGTCTTTCAAATTTCAGCAAAGAAATGCTCAGATGAAATAACCTTACTGCTTCCCCTCTTCTCCCTGCCCTTCTTTGAGGATGCCATTGGCATAAAAACAAGCTCTTGTTCTTAGTTATTGAAAGGATGGTGGCTTTCATGAACAGGATGTGAACAAATGTTTTATAATAAATAATAGCAGGCAGAGAAGGTCTTGCAGGGCGTTTAGGAGAGGGGGCAAAGCTGAGGTCTGAAATGACTTAAGACAGAAGTGAATTCAGCAAATGATGATCCTAGGTAGCATTGACAGTCCATGAAGGATTCCATTTTCTTGTCCTTGGCTTTTTGCAGGCTCCAGTAGTCCTCAGCCGAGATCACCATGATGTGAGTGGGACCGACAGTCCTTACAGAGAAACGTCAAACATTTATGATGGATCAGCCTTTTGCGCAGGTCAGCAGAGCAGCTGAGGCTTGTCTGTCTGGGCAAACAAGGAAATTGCTTTAAAAGAGAAATTGGGGTTTTATGCAACGTTTTTAAAAATGTTTTTGTTTAACCCTTTAATCTCAATTAATCGGATTTCCTGAGAAGCTTTGTGGGATTTAACAGTGATACAGACATGAATGTGGAGCTAGTTAAATAGGAGAGGTCCAGAACAATGCTGAAAATTCAATGAAGATGCACCAGATTTACCTGAACGAAAATGGAGAGCAGTCTATCTCGGAGGACTGTATCTTCTGTTTGACTTTAATTTTGCACCTCTGTTTCAAAGAGGTGATCTGAGCAGAATTACAGCCGTATTTCCTTGAGTTCCACAAGATCAAAATCAGGTCTATAATAGTATTTTGCTTAAAGCAAAAAGATTCACAGCTGCATTCATTTCATTGCCCAAGGACTCAAGAAAACAGACTGGAGTTTCTGAAAGGAACTTTTCTGGTCATAAGGGAACATACTTTGATAGTAAAAGCATAAGAATGGAAGTCAGGCATTCTGGATTAGACTCCAAGCCTTGTTGCTCACTTACAGTGTGACTGTGGGCAAATCATGTAGGTTTGCTGTACAAAAGGAGCCTTTAATTCTGCAAACCTGATCTGAGCTAACCAGACTCTGCTTTTAAGTTTGTTAAATGATGCTTTAGAGAAATAAACCCAAAAACATCAGATTGGAGACCTGAAAAAAATGAGTGAAGCACTAAGCAATTTTTAACCTAAATCTTCCTCAATTTTCCATCCATAAAGTGGAAATTATGATAATAGCTTTAGCCCAGTAGTGTTTCCGCATGTCATGAACTGACAATCACAAAGTGGTGTGAGATTGGAGGATACAAGCTGCTGTAGAAGGAGAAATTATGATAGAGGTAGCTGAGCATATTGAATTACTTCCATTATGGGAATTCATAATAGAACTAAATTATGGCTCAATTTTAAGGAGAAAAGTTCCCTGCTATCTTAACTGGATTTCCTGATGAAATGAGGCTTTTAGCTGTGTCTATCAGTCCCACTTCAACACTTTTTGAGTATGTTGGCTAGTTCTAATAGGCCAGATGGAAAGATGCCTCGAATAATGTTTTGTTCTGACAAGCTGTGAGAAAATGGTGCAGCTGCACAAAGAACAGCCATCCAAAGAAACGTCTCCACCAAAGGGCTTAGCAACATAAGTAAACCTCAGGCAATGCCCTCAGAAGAGGGCAATAGAAACAAGACTTGCTAAACCCCATTGCTCATCATGCTATGTGTTTTTTCTTTGCATTTTGTGATTTACATGAACTATTTGCCTTCTCCAAGGGCTTATCGAAAGCCTATTGACCACTGATTTCACTGGTCTTTGAAACCAGGCATAACTGTTTTACCAGACGACCCTCTGGAGGTAATAAAAGAACATCTTAGGTCTTCCTCTCTCCCTTCTTTCCTATTGTTTTAACACCACATTTGAGCTGGTTCAGGCGAAATTGGCTCCTCTCTAGAACACAGGAATTTTCCAGAGTGTTTGCCTGTCTCATTTGGTTTTACAGTAAGTACCTCAGCCTGATCCTTGGCAAACATGGGTCATTCCTGCTCTGCAAAGTGTATTTCAGCACAGACATTTGCACAGTTAGTGACGTTTATCGAAGCCAAGGAGCAGCACATTATTACATCGTTAGTCCACTTGCCATGCTCCTTGTCCAACCTCCACTCTTATCATGCTAGTGGCTGAGGAAGAAATCTGTATATTTTAGAAACGGGGATTTTGATCTCTCCAATTCCCTCTTGACAGCACTGTAATTATGATAATTGGGTTGTTAAAGTGACATAATGCCAGATAAAAGATGCCATAATGGGGCTTTTGACAGGGTTTAACATAGATTAGTGCTCAAGTAAACTAATTTTTCCATCAGACACGTAACAATTGTGGGTCTGCAAATGTGGCTGGTAGGGATATTGCTGTTTGTCTCTTATTTTTTGCTGTTAAAAGCACAGCAAATGATCTATTAAATCTGTCCTGAATTAAATCTGGACAAATGTTTTCAGTAAACTTTACCCTGTTATCCTCTGTGTGTACCTCTTTCCACCTCTCTGGGTATATGCTTTAGCACAAATTGTAGTGAATATACAAAATTCTAGTGAACATTTCAGTGGAAATCATGCATTTGACATTAGTCAAATTACATTTGTCTGCTAAATTATTTTTCTTCATTTTTTTAAAACAAAAGAAGCCTCCTGTGTGATTTCAGCAGTTTGTGTTCAGGGTGAAATTCCCCCATGTCCAGAGAATTGGGGCTAATATCACTTTCATCCCAACTTTGTTCCCAAAATGTAACTCCTTAGCTTTAGTCTGGCTTTCTGCACAGGGCTGAATTAACTCTGCAGTCTGATCTGAAAATACTTCAGGCTTCTGAGAACTGCAAGGTGTGTAGTTTTCTAGGTGTGCCCCCTATTTTGAAACCCTCCACATGGATGTGTCCAGCCTGTTCTTCCATGACTGAGGCATCCCAAAGGAGAGGGTTGCATTTCTCTCCACCCTGAGGAGGTATCTCCCAGCTGAGGAGTGATACGTTCTTCAGCTGCTTGAATTGGATCACAAATGCAGAAAGCACCGGAGTCCTCACAAACCAGTGTAAAATTGGCATGTGCTTCCTCCAGTGTAGGGGCAAAGAGTGGGAGGAAAATCTCTCTTGTCTGTTCCTCCCAAGAATGAGATGTTCAGTGTATAGCTGTGAGTAAACCCTGCCTCCCACACTGCCTTCATACAGCCATAATCAAGGTGTCAGTGGAAGGAGTGAGCAGCACAACAAAAAAATGAATGCAGCATGTCAGATCCATAACACCTTTCCTCTCCTCCTAGACATGGCGGTACAAAACTTTGTAGGAGATGCGTTCAGAGGAGCGACCTGGGTCGCATTGCATAATGGTGGTGGAGTTGGCTGGTAAGAACTTATTTATGTTTCTAAAGCTGGACTCTGAATCCTGTTACTGCTGCTATGTATGTGTGTGGGGAGGAGAGACAGGAGGGGAATTGCAGAAAAGATGTGTGTATTACTGCAGTAGTACAATGTCGTGATCATGGGAAGGATGGGTTTGGAAACAAGGGCCGAAAGGACGTATTATAAGGTAAAGTGTGGTGTAGTATGAGGCTTTTTTAATTAATGCCCATATGTCTAGAAAAAGTGTTTTGGACATTGGCCACAGCACAGTTTGAAGAACTTAATTTGCCAAACAAAGACAGTCTGCCTTGGTCTTTTTGAACAGATCCTGCTTCCAAAGTTGTCTTCACACATGCCCAGCCAGAGTGTTAGTGGATGGATTATGTTTAGGTTTCCCCTTAAGCTGTATTTAAATCTGTGACCTTAGGACCCCAATATAAATGCTCATGTGCTAAAGTGCAACAAGGGGTTATTGATACAAAACAGCTCAGGTGCCAGCAAACCCCCCAGTCTTTCTCCCCTTGCTTGTACCTGGTAAGATAAAAGACCACAGCCAAGTAAGGACTGGATTAAACACCTCCTTCACATAAGATGCAGAACTAAGAGAAATGCCTAAACTGAGAAGCAGAATGAAAGAAATATTATATATGGAGAGGGAAACTGATCTCCTTCATATGCCACTAAAAGGTTACTCTGGATTGGCAGAGGTGTAGGGAAAAGGAGAGCCTGGCCACACTGCAGAGTCTTTAGTTCTGTTGTGTTCTTTCCAGCATAGTCCAGCAAAGCCTCTCCCACTTACAGTCATGTCATGGTGGTGTTGGCAGTCAAAAGGGGCACAACCCTCTATTAAATACTGTAGTGAACCCTTCCACTTCCCTGTTCCATCCAGCTCTGGAATATGCCAACAACAGCAAGCCAAAGAACTTGTAGCAGAGAACTTATCCTCAGAGACATTTGATGGCACTTAATTGTTACTCATCCAGATGAGATGAATCTCAAAAATATCCCTTCAAGTCAGATAGAGAATTTCCTCTCTTGTACTCTAATTCCTTTGATTTCATTGAAGTAACTACTGAATAGAAGGTACGTGAGAGCAAAATTGAACAATGGGATAAGAAAGCTTTCTGAGGGCTTAGACACATGGAGTGAAAATTTGCCTTTACTGATTTCAGTGATGATAACCACCATGGCCAGGATTTTATTCACAACTTCCATAACTCTGAATGAAAAATACATACCAGAGTATCTTCTTACTCTGCTCATCTCAGTCTCAGACTCCAGAGATAGCAGCAGACTAGTTCTGTCTGAATTGCCTTAGCTGAGTTTAACCTTTTAAAATATCTGCTTCTGAAATACAAGCAAAGAAAATAACTTTCTGCTACATGTTGTGCAAAATAGTTGGAATATTTTTATGATAATTATAATTATTAGAATTGCTAAAATAATTGCTTATGCCACAAATGTTCCGTGCATCGATGATGCTGAATTCAAAGGATACAAATGATCACATTCCCTATCTCTCTGGCCTCTGTAAGGCCAATGCCTTCTGAGCAATTCAAAGAGAGATTGGCTGAATGGTGAGACTGCCCTTACTTCTGGAAAACTGGCACTAACCACACTGCCATTTCAGTTATATTGTTTCAGTTGTTTCTTAAGTGGAGTTACATCATTAGAAAGAACCTCTTCCCCAAGGCAGAGCAGAGGTGCTGTCATTTATGCAATGCATCAGAAAATTAGCGCGTGGCTGTTCACTGAAATCAAAATAGCAATGGAAAAAACAGGGTTTGGTTATCCTTTTTGACATTTCCTATGGCTGCCGAGTGGCTTGTCATTGTGGAACGGTAGCTGCTCACCTTGTTCTTGGGAGCAGTCATAGCCCTCTGTGATTAAATTGCTGTGCTTCAGTGAAGAATGCGGAGCCTGAAAATTAGGCCTGTCTCTGCATGAGCCTTAATAAGCCACCATGCTGAGACTCAGATGTAGTAGCAATGTTGTGTCATTAGGTGCAGTGGTCTGGAGAGCCCCTGAAAGCCACGGCACGACAGGTAGTTCTGCTCGGCTTAACTAATCATGGCACCACCCTGGCTAGTTAAAGCGCCGCACCCCTTTGCCTTCTGAGGAGAAAGAGAGGAACAATTTAAAGGTGGTAAAAGAAGCGAAACAAACCCCTAACCATAACAAATTACTTTCTTTGCCTGGAAGAGAGAGATGCCTTTAAGTTTTAGGACCCTGTTTTTCTTTTTCTCTAGAGAGCTAAAAATTCATTTGACTTTGCCATAAAGAAATCGCCATGTGCCTGATAAAATCTTCTTGTCATCAGCTGATCTGGAAATATGAAAGTGCATGTGGAAGCTTATATATATTTATAAACAAATATGCACATGATTAGGGAGAAATCAATTTGTCATTGGCAAGTTTCTGTTCAGGGAGTTCAGAAATGGCAACTGCACTGTGTTCAGCTATCAGTCCTCGCTGCAGAGGCTGGGCTTGCCTGGAACTGCTGACAGATCTGACCTGTCTTCCCTATGAGACCAGAGAAGTGCCTTTTACCTGCTTTGATTTTTTTTTTTTTTTTTTGTGCTATAGCCTTGTGGGACAAACAGAAAAAGCAGGATTAATATTTATTTAGCTGGAATCTGCATCACATGTGCTGTTTGAGAGACTTAAGATTAACATAGTCTTGACTATAATTACAGCAAATGAATGTTATTCATTTCTTTCTGCCTCTTTATTTGCAGGAGAATGTATATTAGCACAAAGCCTGAGTAACCTGTAGTAACAAAAAGGCAGAAGCAATTTAAGAATCGAACTGCACTGTTGACAGTGTGACATCTTGATTGTGAGAGAGGCCTTATTTTCTTTGATCACCTTAGGAGGAGACATCTGGAAATTATAGGAGGTAGCTTAGGTCAAAATGCCACATGTTTCTTTAATTACCTGAAGATGTGACCCAATGCTAATGAAGGCAGAGAGCTCCCCTTTAAAAGTGAGAGGTTTTGCTAGAAAATCCATCCTAACGAACACTGGCATTTAATTTATGAGTGATTTTTAGACAGTAGGACAGATTCTGATGAGTGATTCTGATTTACACTGCAGTAACTCCATGGAAATCGATGGAGAGGCTCTAAATTTATGGAGTGCAAGTGAGATCAGACGCTCACTATTCATGCCTAAGCTTCAAAGGATGCTCTTTGGGATGCTGGGCACAGAGGGGATCTTTGCCACTGAAAGAACATCATCTTCCCATATGGAATATCTTTATAAAGAACTGGTCCAGACGTCTGATTTTCTTATTGTCTGATATTGCCAATAGGCTGCCTTGAGGTGTGCTAATACTGTGATCCCAATTATATGGCAATGGCATCACTGACGTTCATAAGTGTACTCTAGCTTGGTACTCTGACGGTAAAGAATAGTGCTAATTTGGTCTCTGTACACAGAAGCAGCAGAGTATGGTGAGGTAACTGGCCCTGGTCTTGATATAATTACGTTTGTAATGTTGTCATCCAGTCTGGTCCCCTCTTTTGGAGAAAACAGTAACAACATGAGCTATTCAAAAAGTAGAATTTGCAAGAAATGCAGATGTTTGGATGTTTGTTTTCATCCTAAAATGAGACTAAGAGCAGAACTAATGAAAGATTTCACACAGTAAAAAGATCCTCGGAATTAAATTCCAGGCTGAAAAGTGTTGACAGTGTCAATCAAAAAGAAATATTTTATTTTGAAGAGTCAGAGCTTACAATATTCAAACGTCTCAATTGAAACATGACTTTGTTTTAAATTTTCCTGCTAAAGATAAGAAACATGCATTCACTGACATTCTGCTGTGAGAACTGTCAGTTTCAAGAAAACTGTGCCTTTCAACAGAAACTGTATTTGTAATAATGATATATCTAATAATGGTAAAGTGGAGGGAATTCACAGAATGGTACCATGATGGTGAGATCTGGAGCTCTAAGTTCTTCCCTCAGCTATGGGATAGGGTCCTACTTAGCACACAGGTAGTGTATATAACCAGTGAAAGGGAATTAACATCATGTAAGTAACAACCTTACATTGAAAACGAGAAAATGTGAGTTCTAGTTTCAGGGAGTAGATCTCAGGTCTACAAGGCTCCAATGTAGCCTCATTTCCCCATTTCCTGAGAAACTTAAGTTACTGCTGGAAAATATACAGTAAGAAACGATTCCTTCCTGGACTGGAAGACACCTAACTCCTGCTTGATTCATGGATATGTCTGAAGTTATTATATGTAAATTTTGAGAACTTATTCATTATATTAACTATAAAACACAGAGGACGAAATCCTGCCTCCGGGGTCTCCATTAGTAGTCTCTCATCCCAGGTGTTGATATGCCTCGTCCCTCAGGTATTGCTGATGCTGAGTTATAATGCCAGAACTCTCATAGATTTACAGCAATGGATAATTATTGAACTGCGTTCACCACTATTCACCATATGCAATGAAACAGGAACTTGAGCAGGCCAGACTCTGAAGTCAGACGAGATGGTTTGCTCTGTGTTTTCCCTGTCCTTTTAAAACCAGACTGGTATTTCTCCCAAGTATAATCTGTTAGTTTTAACATATTTCTGTTTTTCTTCTGCCAATAAGTCTGCTTCCTGAAAAGTTGGCACTGATGTCTTTAAACATCTATGTATCTCACACAAAATTAATGACTGTATTTGAAATGATCAAGGCAGATGTGCATGAAGTGGTGGTTAACGCTTTTTTAATAAAATACTTCTGCGCTCTCATTTGTCCCGAGAGAATATAAATAGATCCATCTGTATGCTTCAATAAGTACACAGTCCTCCTCATGATCCTATCTATATAGCAGGCTCTAGTGTAGCAAAGACAAACAGCTTAACCTTTAAAAATACCCACAGATAGGTAACTCTCCAGACCGTCAGAAGTGCTAACCTTTCTTTACTTGTTTCTAGAGTCAGTACAGACTGCAATCTTCAGGAGATGCAGCACAAGCTTAGTTTTTGGCACTCCCGCTTGGAGCAGATACTGATGGCTAGCTGGGCATTACGAGAAAGGTGGAATAGGTTTGCTGCAGGTCAGGAAACTAAGCCTTTGCCCTGCTAAATTCCCCCTTTTTTTTTTTTAATTGTAAGTATAAAGAGATAATGTCTCTTATTCAGCACCATTTCTATGTTCTCATCCTTCTTCCTGCAGTGCAACTGAACAAATTAACTCCTGTGAATTTTGTGGGATTGCTTTGAATTATCTCGATTTAATTCTCTTACATTTATATTTTTAGGGGTGAAGTGATCAATGGGGGATTTGGCCTCGTTTTGGATGGGTCCAAGGAGGCTGAAGAACGGGCTAAGATGATGCTCAGTTGGGATGTTTCCAATGGAGTAAGCAAAACTCATTATATATGTTCACTTTAATGTTTTCCTGCCTCCAGGACTCTGTCTATTTAGGTACTTGGGTTCCAGTGCTCCTATTTTTTTTTTAGCTGCATGGGGAGTATGAGCACTCAGGCAGGAGTTTTTAGGATCTGGCTTTTTGTACCCCAGGAATAGTCCTAATGGATCGAGTGACTCATCCTATTCACTGCTTCTAATATGGGTGGTTATGAGCCTGATTCCACTAGAGTCAATCAGTTGTTTTGTTTGTTTGTTTTCTCCAACCAACTTCAAAGGACTTTAAGTCAATAAAAGAGGCTGAATAATTCTTGGGTAAGGAACTTACTGTAAAGTGTCAGGACCACCCCTTCTGACTTTACAACATATTGGAGCCCAACAATTTCCACGTCTCAGTGTATGTTTTGTTATTTTTTTAAGCAGAAAGGGAAGCATGCTTACTATAATTTCGTTAGACATATTGGCATTGTTATTTGCCTACATAATACAATTGACAACTATATGAACTTTAGTCTTGCTATTCCTAACTTCTAGATCTAGGTATCTTGAAAGGCTTGTCATTTAAGTGCCAGCTCGTCCAGCCCTTGCTACCATTAGAGTTTTTGCATTCTATTAGCATCCAGATAGATCCTGTCTGGGTTTAAGACAAGGATCCCATCTCTGAAACGGCAGAGAGGTTTTGATTCAATACTTGCAGGGAACCAAATCAACAGGACATAGTGATGCACAGTCCAATTAAAGGACAAGACCTGTTGCATTTGTCACGTAACCTCACAAGGACCTGATGTTTTGAGGGAGCTCCTTGCCAATGCTGACATGATCTGTTCTGTTTTACTTCTCAAGAGAAGTGCAGAATTCCTTCTTGCCTTAGACCTAAACAGGTTTTTTTCTCCCCATAAGAGCTGGCATGACTGGGGGTAGGAGAGGAGGAGGAACAATTTGCACATATTCCCTGTCCCAGATCTGAAATAACACAGTAGTAAACTATTAAGGAAGAAGGAGGAGGACAATTATATTAATTTGTAGATTAGAGTAATGAAGACAAACCCTTAGCAAGAAGTGTATATCAGAGACAGCCTATTAAAAACCCAATAAATCTTTCGCTGCTCTGATTTATTGCAAGTAAAAGCCCCACTCCTCCACACACATGTTGAAAAAGGACAATCTGAGAATGCTACCCATTTTATATACAAGACTGGAAAGAAACTGGAGTGTACCCTTGAAAATATACTGCCAGGAATAATCATAGGTGAGTGGCAGGGAAATTGAGTTGTTGACTTGAAAGGTCATTTCTAGCTGTTACTGCTATGATCCTGGGAACTTATTAGCCTTACATTAATCATATGCTTAAATATTTTGCTAAATTGGAACCTAAGTATTTTCTTTCTTGAACACTTTCGAGCCTGGCTATTTCAGACACTGATTTGCAATTCATAATAGAGATTTGTAAGGCATTGAATAGAGGGAAGGACTTACTTCCTTTGTGCCAAATCTTGACTTTTTTCATCTGGGGAATCTTGCTTGTACACAGATCAAAACGCAGAGCGGAAGGGGGGTTTACCAGTTCCCTGGCTGTCCATAGAGTTTCATCCTTTCATGCTGGCAGAGAATTTGGCTCCTTGATTTCATTGTTTCAAAATGCATTGAGTGACATTTTCCTTTTAAAATATTTATCCCACTACAAAAGCAACAATTACTTAAATGATACTGTTATCTAAAGCAAGTGCTAGTTTTCCAGAGCTAGGATGGAGTGCACAATTATTTTGAGTGAGAGAATTTTGTAAAGTTTATAAGATACCTGGCTCTTCCAATGTTAGCTGTCCAATGTTATGTTTCTGCATGAAAATGTACCAAGTCTACCTAAATACTACTCATAAAAATGAAGTAGGTATTACAAAAATTACTTCCAAAATCAGTAAGGAAACTAGAAACTGGCAGAGGTTTGAAAGATTTATTGTCATGAAACTGGGTGCCGGTGTTTGCACAAATATTGTGTAAGAAAGATGGATGTGGCAAGAGAAATGTACAATTTTTACACCCACTGATTTTCTGGTCTGACAGGTTGCCAGGCGCTGCTGGTCGGGTAATGACTACGCTTATGAGACAATCTGCCAAGCAATGAAAGAGAATGCCACATTGAAGGTGACTCTCCCTCACAAGGTGGTGGACGAGAACATCTTGGAGCAAGCCGTGAAACATTAGTGGTATTCCAAGTGCAATGTTGTCCTTGCAGATACATTTGAAGTTGCTTCCTTGATATCCCGTTTTGCTCTCTGGCCAAATGATAAAAGCCTTGCAAATGTCTCTTCCATGTGAGTTCTTTTTTTCCCATTTAACTTGTTAATGGGGCAAACCTGTATCTGTCTGACAGGTCCACTGATGTCAGGAACAGTCTTTTCACTAACATATTTGGAACAATGTTTGCAATAAGAACCTATTCATTGTAAGGAAAGGAACTGTAATTTTGTCCCTGAAAATTAAATGGCAAAAAAAAAAAAAAAAATCCACTTATTCCTCATAAATCGTAAATTAAGGAGACTCTTAGGTCTGGTAGATCAAATGTGGAATGGGAATTGGAACTCTTCATTCTAATTCAGAGTCTGCTGCTATCAGCAAAAAGCCATGAAATCCAGTAGCCAAACATGTGGGTGTGTAAACAAACTTACTCTTCAGCTGGTGGAGGATGTACTGATATCACATGTGCTAGACTCAAGCTTTTCTGTATTGCCATAAAAGTGTTGGGCGATCGCAATAGAGAGCAACAGATAAACTGTAACTGGTTAAGCGCAGCTAGCCTGCATGTGTTTTTCCCTGAAATTTTCACCCAAGATTTTGACCACAAGCAGGAACAGAATGCAGTGCCAGGTAAGTGGGTGGAAAAGCCTGAGGGCAGTAAGTACTAGACCATTTCCAAACAGCTTCCAGCAAGGCCAGGAAAATATGGAACAACTCATTATACATTAGTGTGAGCCAAATTCTGCATCAGTCTGAGATGGTGCCATTCTGCTGAATCTGATGTTGTGTGCACTTTGCTGCCTCGCAGTGATGAGTTTGTTCTTCTGTAGAAGCCCATTGTACTTGAGCAGCTTCTAAATGGATGGAAACCTCCAGAAAATCTAGATCCTTAGTGCTGGCCGCTGCTTTTTAATGAAAAATCATGGGCTGCTCACCCATTTGGATGCGAGTGGTGCAATTAGTAAAGCACTATAACAAAATGATCATGTAGACTTTCCTTCTGAAATAAAACACAACTGATGTAAAACATACTAAAGCACCAAAGACAAGACAGTGTGGGCTTCCTTCTCACAGAAGTTCATTATAAAGTAAAACAGAGATAGGAAGGTCTTTTTGGTCTCCCTTCTTCCCAGGAAGAGTTAGGAAGGTACAGAACCCAGTGTGCCTAGATGCAACTGAAAGAATGCATATTTTGCAACTGAACCTGCTATTGTATTTGTGTTAAAAGTAGCTCACTGAAGTATTTTGTTCTAATCAGTTGTGATGCTGAACCAAAAATTGAGGCTTACTTTGAAGCCCCTATACACATACATATTGATAGATACACACATATATACATTTACAGAAACATATTTTACATGCACATCTCTATATGTGTGTGTGTACAAAAATAATTCTTAGCTTTCATGTCTCATGCTAAGCATGGCCCCTGCATATGGGCCTCATTCAGACATGAACACAGAGCATCAGCAATCCCTGCCCCGGTGCGCACAGGGTACTGGACTTGATCTGGCCTGTCACTCAATCTCCTTGGCACTGTATCCGTTACCCCTTGGAAGGGAAAGGGGTTACACAGGTAAACCTGCCTTGGCTGCTGCAGGTGAGGTGTGATGAGCTGCAGTCCTCAGGACTGCGAGGTCTCAAGAAACTATACAACTGGTAGACCCTGTGGTACTTGCCAGGTGAGCACATTCTGCAACTCTGTATTGCCTCTGGTGCCAAGTAAACGGTTTATTTTGAATCACAAATGAGTTCTTTACTCTGTTCACGTACTGTATGTGTCTCCAGATGAATAGTGAAAGTCTGGCATCTGCTTGTAACTGAACCTTCTGTGAAGTGCAATCTGCAGTTGATCGGAATTGCTTTGTATTATGGAAAAAAACGCCCACATTGCCAAGTTATACGATTGAGATGCGAGTAGTTGTCAGCCAGATTTGACAGCCTTTACTTTGACATATGTTATGCATTACCTATTATTAACAACCACACTGGACTGGGTCCAAAGTTAGTATCTTGGTATTGTACAAAACCACTCTAGTCTTCATAGCCCAAAAGCACTAGGGCTTGACTGTTTTGTCAAAAGGAACAACCAGAAAATACACTGGCTTTTCTGTACTAAGGAATGTAGAGCTGCTCCATAGATTCATCTTAATTCTGAACTGAAAATCCACCAAAGACAAAATGTTGAAGAAATATTTATTATGAATTCTTCACCTTTGTATTGTTTAGTACTGGGGTACCTGCCAGCATGCTCACCTTCACATCCCAGACAAAAAAGGAACCTTATTTTAATCCTTGTAGCTTTATTGACCAGAGGACATAACCTTGCAAGTATACCTGTGTTTAATGCCACTCAAGTCCCTGGGAATTTATAACTCTGGACTACCTGTAGGGAGATGCAGAACCTGAATGTCTGAGCGCTATACAAGAGCTACTAGTTGAAATTCAGATTATAAAGTCTTTATTAACAAAGGTAGCGTGAGTAAGGCAAAATGGGTTACAGAAAGGCAGTGAACTGATGAGCAGTTGGTCATATTTATGACTATTCACTGCTTATTTTAATTATGTGGTAGATATAGTTATGTGTATACATTTAAATCTACTTTGGTCTTTTAACTGCATATCTCAAGCACTTAACAAATGTGAACTGAGGTTTACAATACCTTTGGGAGGGCACAGGGAAACAGTAACCTGTTACTGCCTGGGATGAAACAGCAGGTGGTTTCCAGCATACAGGAACCATAAACAAGCCCAGTGTGAAGATTCCCTTTCTGAGCTCTGCTGAGCCTCGTTTTATCTGTTCTCTACTTGTTTGCAGAGAAGCTGGGACTGTGAATTGGCTATTGTTCTGTGGGGATGCTGAAGTCATTTTTAGGTAGCTGACCTCACTGCTGGACAAACCCAATACAGGGAGAGCAGTCTTCAAGCCATCCATCTGTAAGCATTGCATCAGATCAGATCCAGACAGTAGATGTAGAGGTAGTGAATTTCTGCAGTGAGGTCTCAAGCTTGCCACAGGCTGAAGCATCCTTCCTATGAATCTTAGTACCTTAATGCTTTCCTCAAAACACAGACACTTGTCCCAAAAAGTTTGTGCCGGCTTGCAGGTAGAGGCAAGAGCTTGGTGACGAAGGATAATTCATGCAGGACACTCATATGTCTGTAACTACAGTGTTTTTTAAAGGTATAAAGCTTGTGACATGAGAGAGCTGTTAGCTCTCCTAGTTAGGGTCTTGTTGAATCTCTCTGGGCTGTGGCAAACATAAGGGATTTGTGACTTGAGGGTTTTTTTTTCTTTTTTTTTCTTTTCTCCTTCAGGTTTGACATCCTTCAACCAGGGATGCACCTATGCGTTAAGCAATAGACTCCTGGGCAGACCTTTCTTTTCCTAGGAACATGAAGGAAGGTACTGCAAAGACCTCCATAGGGAGATCAGGATGGCTAGGGGCAGCCAAGAACAGGAATGACCCACACCTGGTGACAGTCAGAGGAGGCTGAGCTCAAGCACCCAGGGACTTCAGACTCTGCACAGATGGCTGTGAAGGTGCACAGTGGAGCTCTGGGTGTACCTACAGCTCTATGGCAAGAAGTACCAGCTTCCCTGGAGCTGAGTGTGCCTGGCCAGCAGTCTCCCATCCTTGCTGTTGGAGATTCGATGCGAAATTGCTCAACGGAAAGCAGAAATAATTTACCCAGTGGAAGGATCACAGCACCATCTGCTGGGACTGCTCGTCGGTCCCACAGCTGGAGGGGGGCTCGTGTCATTTCCACGCCAAATACAGGATAATTTTCCCTTTTCCTTAAGTATTAGAGTGCCAGAAGCCTGGTGAACATTCTCCCAAAGAAAGCTTTGCCCAAGAATGAAAAGAACTGTTTTATGCATTAGCTGAATTTGTAGGGTGTTTTTGCCTGGGTTCAACTGACTTCAGCATCAGCATGTCATTTGAGAGCCTCTTCCCTGCCCTCAATATTTTTGTCAGTGTTTGTCGTTTTTCCCTCCCTCCTTTGCAGTGTGTTCCCTCTGCAGAGCACCGCAGCACTCCTTATCGCCCTCCTTCACTCAGGACCACTTCTGCGAGTCTGACTGGAGGGGCACGGCCATGCTTTGAACAGGAGATCTGCATCACTCGAGGCTGGTCCATAATGCTATTTTCGTATTTCCACTGGAGGTGCACAGGATATTTTGCTAACGTATTTACCTATTGCAACTCTCCAAATGTGGCTGCAAGCTTAGAATTGCTCTGCTCTGGCACAGCTTCTTCCTTGCTATTAACGGGAATAGACAGATACCGGAGTAATCCCCAAATGCTGAAATAATTCCAACTATGCCACTTTGGCTATCGAGTAGCATTAAAGGTACAAGCTGCTGTGCAGCAGCTCGCTAGTGTACGATCGCCACCAGGGCTGCCTTTCCCAAGCAGGGGGACGCCGACAGGGGCGAGCGGCCCCGGGACAGCCCCTCCTTGCCCGCAGGAGCCCCGCCGGCGTCCGGGCCCCGCTCCGCCCCGTCCGTGAATCCGCGCTCCGGGTTTCCCCGGCGCCTCCTGCGCCGCGCCCGCTCCGTATCACCACGCTCCGGGTTTCCCCGCTGGCCCGCGCCGGCCCCGCCCCGCGGCTCCGGTTTCAGCCGCTGCTACAGGGACCCCCAAGATGGAAACGCAGGGGCTGCCCGCCGCGGAGGCGGCCCGGGCCCGGCCCGGCGCCCAACATGGCGGCCCTACCGCGCCGCCCGCCGCCCCGCGCCGCCCGCCGCCGCCGCCCGACTGGGAGCCGGCGGCCGCCGCCGCTTCCTCCTCCTCCGCCGCCAGCACCGCCGCGTCGGGCCTCTACGTGAGCTTCCCGGTGCTGTTGGTGGAGGAGAAGCCGGAGCCCGGCGCCAACCCGGCGCCTAGCTCCTGCGCGCCGCCGGCGGGGCCCGCGCCCGACAACGACGGGCTCCTGCTCGTCTTCAACGTGGTGCGCGGCGCGGCCGAGGCCGGCCCGGGCGGCGGCGAAGCGGGACGCGCCCAGCCCGGCCAGCCGCCCGCCGAGCCGCCGGAGGAGGCCCCCGGCTCGGCGCCGCCGCCGCCGCCTCCTCCCCCGCCGCCGCCGCTGCCCCCCGCCGGCGGCGATGGCGGCGGCGGGGCGGAGGACGGCTCCTTCTCGGGGACCATCACCATCAACAACCAGAGCCTGGTGGTGCGCATCGAGAACGGCGTCCTGACGCTGGGGCCCGGCGCCGAGCAGGCCGCGGGCGCCGCGCCGCCGCCGCCCGCCCCGCCGCCGCCGCCGCCACCACCCGCCGCCAGCCCCGCCGAGCCGCCGGGCGGGCCGCCGCCGCGCTCGCCGCCGGCCTTCCCCTGCCCGGAGCCGCGCTGCGGCGAGGCCTTCCCCCGCAAGCAGCAGCTGCGGCTGCACCGCCTCTCGGCGCACGGCGGCGGCGGGGAGGACGGCCGGGGGCGGCGGCGGCGGCGGCGCGGCCCTTCGGCTGCCCGATGCCGGGCTGCGCCTGGTCCTTCGCCACGGCCTACAAGCTGCGGCGGCACCTGCACTCGCACGACAAGCTGCGGCCCTTCGCCTGCGCGGCGCCGGGCTGCGCCAAGCGCTTCACCACCGTCTACAACCTGCGGGCCCACAGCCGCGCCCACGAGCAGGAGGCGGCGCACAAGTGCGAGGCGTGCGGGCAGCGCTTCCCCAGCGCCGCCCGCCTCGCCGCCCACCGCCGCCGCAGCCACCTGGAGCCCGAGCGGCCCTACCGCTGCGACTTCCCCGGTAAGCCGCCGCCGGGCCTCTGGGGCTTGGTTCCCTTCCCTTCCCCTGCCAAAAAATACCTCGCCCGGGTAAGGATGGGATCCCAGCCCTGAGTCTGTGCAGCGGCGCAGCTCGCTTTTCCGCCCCGCTGCCCCTCCTTCCCCTTCGGGTCGCCCCCCGAGTCTCGAGGAAGGCCCCCGCTCCACGCCACCTCAGTTATCAACGGGGAAAGTTAGGGAGCTGGAGGATGCTGTGCTTTCGCTGGGCAGCTTGCGTGTGGCGTTGTGCAGGTGTGGTGGAGTGCCTTAAGTCACAGCGCAAGTCTTCAGTAGTATGCCTTAAACCAGGCTGTACACGTTTTGATTGCCCACCGTGGCTAAATAATTGTAATCCCTGGAAGTAATGTGGTTTAGGATTGCACTGTTTGGTTTTTCCATGTACCAGGATGTAATATCCTGGAAAAAGGATCACAAAGGTCCCACACTAAAAGTTGGGAGGGAGAAAAGAGTGCAGTTTTCCTGATTCAGTTTTGTATCAAGCTGTTGCGCTGTTTCCCTTCTCTCCCCAGGCTGTGAAAGAACATTTATCACAGTGAGTGCGTTATTCTCCCATAACCGAGCCCACTTCAGAGAGCAGGAGCAGTTCTCCTGTTCATTCCCTGGCTGTAACAAGCAGTATGACAAAGCCTGCCGACTGAAAATCCACATGAGGAGTCACACAGGTATTCATGAGGGTGACTTGTACCTGGGGAAATACACGGACAATAATATGTGGAGAGTGAACTTCAGTTCGCTGGAAAAACTGGCAGTCATGAAGGGAGAAAGGGTGACATGAGTTATTTGGAGTCAGTGAAAACGTTTGATTCTTGGCCTTCTGGGCAGTAGGAGTCTGCTGAATGAACTTGGCAAATGCGACATAGCTATGGACATGCAAAGCTGTGGCTTTTGGCATGTGAACTCTGTTCAAAAAAATTATCCTAGCTCTATTCCCAAGTTTATAGACGTTCAAAACGTTGTGTAAATTCTAATCTTGGTCAAAACAAACGGCTAAAAAACTCTCAGAACATGTGGAATGTATGTACCAAGGTTTGGAACAGCAAGAAGATAAATTTCAACTCAAGCAAGCACTCCTGACTTGCAAGGACCACTGCTAAGCTGAAATCCAGCCTTTTAATGTTTTAAAGACAATTGTGTGTGCTCTCTACCGTCCTCTGTTTTCCTGGTTTCATGGCTTCACAGTGTGGGTTTTGGTTTTGGGGATTTTTTTAGTGTCGCTTGTGTTAAGTGAAAGTTCATAGACGTGATGGAAACCAACTTCACATACTTCACTGTATTGTAATCAACGTGTAGTCACAGGTCATGAAAACAGGAAAAAATATTTCGGTTGTGTTTCTGTTTTGAATAATACTGTTATTGGTTATGGGAGCATGTTCAGGATAGCTCAGATTAACATGAGATGGATTGATAATTATCTGTGCTCCCTGATGCATAAGGAAAGATGCAATGGCCTTGAGTTAAAGAAGGCTCAGATTGTACGAGAGGGAAGGGGCATCACAGTACTCTGCAGTGAATTGCAGGAGGGGATGGTTGAGTCTTCTTGTCTTCAGTTAATTCAATTTAAGCAGCTTTTGAGATTTTCTAGTAGCAGTGTGTATTTCTGTATTAGATCATTAATGTAACCTTTCTTTGCTTAAGGAGAAAGGCCTTTTATCTGCGACTTTGAAGGTTGTGGCTGGTCTTTCACCAGTATGTCCAAGCTGCTGAGACATAAAAGGTAGCTGTTTCTGATTATACTGCCCTAAGTCACTTGCTGTTTGTTTGTTTGCTTTTGTTCCAGTATTTAAGCAGCAGTGGATTTAATCATGCCAATGGCAATTTCCTTCCCTTGTAGGAAACATGAAGATGACAGGAGATTTATGTGCCCAGTAGAAGGCTGTGGGAAGTCCTTCACAAGAGCAGAACACTTGAAAGGCCACAGTATAACTCACCTTGGTACAAAACCATTTGAGTGTCCAGTAGAAGGTATTGTTCCACTCTTGTATGTGTTAACTGGTAATCAGTGTATATATTGCCTAAAGATTGTGTGCGTTTTCCCCAAATGCAAGCTTGTTACAGGACTGGAACAATGTAGAGTGAGTCTTCTAACAGAGTTTGAAGAGGTAAAACTAAACAGAAGACATTGTAACTGAAGGAGTGATCATTCTCAAATTTATGGATTGCAGAGAAAACTCTGCAGTTCATGCTCTAGCTTGATTTTTTTTTTTTTTTTTTTTCTTTATGATGAACAGAACTACTTTATTCTGGAAAATCCTACCTCTGGTGTTCAGTTTCTGTAGCTCAGCTTTTTCACTTAATTCGTCAGAAGTAGTGAAAAGTGGTCCTGTCCAGCACCTTCAAGGCCATGTTTTGCTGTTGTGACATGTCATCTCGAGTGTTCAGTGGTTGCGCTGTGGTAGTCTCTGCTGCTGGGACGGTGGATGGCCATGTGAATGGTATCTGTTGTGGTTGTACGGGAGCCTCGCTGATGCTCCATGGGTTTCTTAGCACTACCTGCATCATTTCAGTAGGACTCCAGGAACAAAGATTTTGGGTCTGATCTGGAATATTCTGCTTCATAAAGTAAAGCAGCTCTGCTTGGTAATTGTTTCTCCTTTTAATGGTTTTGCCAGCAGTCATCATGAAGAGTTTACATTTAGGATGCCATAGCAGGGAAAGGTTATGCATTCCACTGAATGACTGAAGAGTTTCTTGTTGTCAGAAACAGGTTGTTGAACTGTCCTACCTGCTGAGATGTCCTTGATGTGAAATGAGGAAATACGTATTTGGCTTTCTTCTGATTCCTCTGAATGTATGCACAGGCGCTGCAAAATAGCAAATAGAGTACTGCAGAGCTACTCTGATTTGTTTTGTTAAGACACTGAATATGAACATCAAATTGAAATTAGATGAAACTTTAAAGCCTTGTATATCTTCTTGCAGGCTGTTGTGCAAAATTTTCAGCACGAAGTAGTCTGTATATCCACTCCAAAAAACATCTTCAGGATGTGGACTCATTAAAGACTCGTTGCCCTGTATCCAGCTGTAATAAATTGTTCACTTCCAAACACAGTATGAAGACGCACATGGTCAAACAGCATAACTTCAGCCCAGGTAAAGTATTTGTTTCAAACTATAGGACGGTGCAATGGAAAAACTAAATGTTTTATTAAGGAAAATGTGTATTTACTGATGTTGAAATCCGAGCCCCATTGATATGAATGGTAGAATCTTTACTGAGACTGGAGTTGGTTTTCCCCCCCTAAACTTTTCAGTGGGAACTGTAACTGAGTCTCTGAGAGGCTTGAGCTTGACCTGTGTGCAATTGTGAGAAATTGCAGGTTTTTTGAATGAAGTAGAGCTTGTCCTTCTCTATGCCATCTGTAAAATATGAGCAAGGACTAAAAGCACTTCTTTTTGCACTCCTTTTTCCATTCCTCTACAACCTAACTTAGTCTGGACTGCCTTAGTGTTATCTTTTTGCAAGTGCTTTTGTAACTGAAATTTCTCAGTGAAGGAGTGAACTTATTTCAGTAACCTTCTTTTCCTTAAATCTGCTTTCAGTGAAGTTGGGAAGTGTTGTTGTAAACTGAGAATCTAGAGTTTTAAGCTTCCTCCATTGATCATTCAAGTTTTTCCTCCCCATTGTCTGATGAAAGGTCTGTCTTAAAACCAAACACTTCTCTTCCAGATCTCCTAACTCAGCTCGAAGCAACTAGCTCCCTCACACCCAGCAGTGAACTCACTAGTTCGGGACAGAGCGATCTCAGCAACATAGACCTCGTATCCCTGTTCTCCAACGTGTCTAGTAACAATTCTGGAATTGCAACAGACATGGCGCTAGTGAACTCTGGAATTGTCACGATCGATGTTGCTTCGGTGGGCTCAACGCTCGGAGGAAACCTGCCTGTCAGTAACAGTTCTTTAAGCCAGGCAGTCGATCCCTTGATACTGGTGGCTAGCAGCGATATGCCGCAGAGCCTGGACAGTTCTCTACTGCTGGGAACCAGTGCAACAGTTCTACAGCAAAGCACTTTAAATTTGGATGATGTACAGACTGTCAATGCAGAAGCCTTGGGTTCGCTAGCATCTCTGTCGGTGAGGAATTCCAGTCAAGATCTGCATGGTTTGACGTCCAGCAATAATTTAACAATCGACACAGCCACTTTGACTCCTTCTAGTAGCCTCAGCAGTACCAATGTGCCTGAGTTACTAACACCAACTAAAGTTGAACAGAATTTGCTTCCTAGCTCAGACGTTGTTGGTCAACAAGAGGGCAGCAAAGTAGTGACGCAGTTCGTCTTCTCCAACCCTCCAGGGAGCTACAGTGCACAGAAAGAAATGGATCTTGGCACAGTGACTGGCAGCTCATTTTTGGTATGCAGTAACTGTATTCATTTTACCCCTAGATGACCGAGACACTCTGACTTTGAGGATATCCATCGCTACTTGTACCTTATAGGGAGACGTTTCTCTCAGATTTTGCAGATCATGCATTTTGGCTTTTTTTGATGAAGGATGTAGAACGTTTTGTTGAATAGTGTGTTGTCAGAAGTAGATTCAGTGTGGTGATAAGTTCTCTTAAGAAATACTGGAATTCTGGTGGGGACAGTGAAGGGAGAACCTTTCAAAATAAGGGATTAAAAAATAAGCGGCCACCTGTCTGAGGATGGAATGGAATTTACAAGAATACCCAAGAATACGTGGTATGTCTTGTGCATTTCGTTCCAGGGAAAGATTTGGGCTGGGAGAGTAACTGAAACATTTTCATCTCAGCCCTCATTCCCGTTTTAAGTACTCTTCCCTTTCTGCTTTTCTATGTTACTGCAGACTTGACTTTTTATTTACATTACAAAGTAAATGTTTACGCTGTTAAAATCTGAACGCTTATAAATGTGAAGCTAACTTCTTTTTGTGTTGAACTCCAGATATTAAGTACATACAGGGAATTTATTGGAAGTCTAATCAGAAGAGCATCGGAAACTAGAATTCAGTGTTTGCAGAGTAAAAGATAACTGCAATTGAGAACTCATTAGTCTGTGTTCATTGTCTTGGTTTGTTCTTGCATTCAAAAAACTTTGCATCTCTTGGCTTTTTGTTTTTTACTAGGAGAGCAGTGGGTCTGCGAGAACAGACTACAGAGCCATTCAGCTAGCCAAGAAAAGAAAACAAAAAGGGAATGGGAGCAGCACAGGTGAGAAGCCATTAATTTTGTTAAATTTACTAAATACAATTATTTAGAGTTTTTGTCAGTGAAATGGGAGCAGGTAGCTGAGTACATTCTTAAATATCCCATCCGGTTTATTCCTAGTTAAAATAATTATGCGTGTGGTGTACCATCTGTTACTCAGGATAATCACATTCTGTGGAATATCAAATTCACAGTAAGTTTGCAAAGAAATCTGTACCATATGTTTCATGATTGTTAACAAGACACTATCCCTCCATCTCTTCATCTGCTTTTTATTTTCTTATTAAAACAAAAAAAATGTAAGGTCACTTTGCTTTCTGTTGTTTATGCTTTTGGTCTTACCTAGTGGGTTCTCTTTTACTCAGTACAGACAATGAAAACATCAGCTGGATTTATTTTGCTTCTGTGTTTCACTTAGTGACAGTGTGTATGCAGCAATAAGGAATTTATTTCTGAGTTATCCAGAAATACTCAAACCTCTCTCTTAGAGTTTAGCCTTGTAGAGAGTTCTTGTGCAGGGTGAGGTTTAGGTCATGATTTCAGGTGTGTCTTCTAAACTGTAGTTTGACTCAAAGCTGTCTGATGTGAATTATACACCATTACTTTCTCAGATCAAACATGATCCATGACTCATTAGACTTGCATGAGCTCAGGCATTTGACTTGTGTCTACCCTTGGGGCTGGGGTGGAATATCATATATATATATTTTAGTTCTTCCTTGCTGTCTCTTAGACCTTCCACCTCTGAAAATCAAGGTGATAATTTTTAAGGTGAGTTAAGAGACTAGTTCTGAATTGAGCACTGTCATGTTTCTGTATTTGTAAAGGGCATACCTGCATAAATTCTGTCTGATTCAGTGAATCGTCACACGGAAGGATAACTGCTTTAGGAAGCTAGTTCTAAGTGTGCTTGTATCATCAAACATGCGCACGTATCATCAAACATGTCTTTTGGACATTAGTTTAAAAAGATGATTGCACTTAATCTGCATGTCTCCTAAAATGACCTCAGAAAATTCCTATTTCTGTTCCTACTCAAGACTCCCAGTAGTCCGCTTTTCACCAGCTGTTGCCTTAATGCTACTATGCGCTTCTCAAAGTGGTCTAAAGAGTCTTGTATTTCTAATTGGTTTAACTAGGTTGAATGAACGCTGTAGAGGGAAGTTCAGTGTTTAAAAAGAAGTCATCCAAGCCTTTTATTTGCTATAGATTTTAAAAAACAAAACAAAACAATAACATGAAACAGCTGACAGGATTGTATCCTTGCATTTATTTTGATTAGGTTTTTGGTTTTCAGCTTGTGATATAAGCAGCTGGTTCATCTTGCTTTAAACTGAAAAATGCTTAAGGTTGTGATAGTTGTACTTCTGTAGCCCGTTCGACCTAACAGTCCTTGAAATCTTTCTGGAAATAGGTGGGCTTCACTATGCTCTTTTTACAGTTTGGAAAAATGATGTATGTGACTTCTCAGGAAATGAGTTGCAAAATTAAAAATAGAAAATGCAATTCTACTTCCTAATTCCTTTCTATAACTCCACAAATATGCTGCTGTTTCTGTGCTACCACAGGGGTGAGCCCTAAGCTTAGCAGTTTGTGATGTGGTTTTAATGGCATTTGTGTAAAAAGATGCTCAGTCAGCAGTTGGAGTTCATCAGCTGATTGCTGTCTGGCCTTTTTAGCAGTTATCAGATGGTGCTTAATTATATTGCACTGTTCCAGGCATTTGCTGTGTAGTGTAAATAATTGCATAAAATTGGAAAATACTAGCAGGAAACTTTGGCAAATTGCTTCTGACCATCTAAATATTAAAATTGCTCTCTTTTAGGGGCATCTGGCTCTGGTCAGAGGAAAAGCAAGGGTGGTAAAGTAAGCCCTACCAACTTTTCATCATCCACTCCTGGCAGTCGACTGGGTGGCAACATAGTTCTGCCAAATGGAGGGCTGACAATAAGGGACCCTGCCACTGGAGCCCAGTATGTCCAAATTCAGCTTCTTCAGGTAAGAGCTGAGGAGGAAAAACATGCTCATCATCTCTGTTACCCAAACTGGTACATTTTTGGAAGACTCTGACTATCTGTGAACTCAGGTACTACTGCCCCTAGATGGGATCTTGAGATCTGCAGTATGTACCGTGTCCGTTAGGGCATTTGCCTGCAAGAAGCACTTTCCTGGGAAGTTTATATAAAACTGGCTTTAGAGAGATCTAGAAATGTCTGAAAACAGAGCTGGTTCAGTCATACCACTGGCTGGCGGCCCAAACAGATGCATTGTTGGAAATGGGTAAGATGTTTTTATTATGGTTTAGTATTAATATTCAGTCTGGCCTGGAACATATGGGCACTGTAACTGTAGGGAACATCCTGTTCAGCCTCTTAGGCTGGATACTTGATGCAGGAAACACTGTGGTGGAACTAAGAGTTTTAGCAAACTTCCATTTTGCATGTGAGAGTTGTGGTCCTTCAAGGGCTTAGGAATTTCCTAGTTTGGACAGGCAGTTATGAGAACAGCAAAACAGATGCTACATTCGTGTCCCAAAGTATGAGGTAATTTTTCTTGCAAAAGGAAAGGATTACTAGCATGCATTAACTTAGGGGGTGCACGGGAGTATGACTTTTTCCTCCAGTCTTTGTTGACACCCCCTCAAATTCTTACATTAGTCCACCTCTCTCTCATTTACAAGGTAAATGAGACTGACATGAAAAGATTCCTGCAAAATGAAGTTTCAGCCTAAACTGTTATTTCTCTAAACTGTTGAAATAAAGCTTAAGATTTTTTTCTAAAAATACCTAGTAATCGATGTGGGCTGATTAGTGGAGCATGGCGGGTAATACGTTTTAGGCCAGTTGTATATCTGTATAGTATCCAGAGAAAGGGTAAGTTCCTTCCACTTTCTTCTTAACAACATATGGTATGGAGGAAGCTATGGGTAGAGTTGCCCATCTATCTAGTTTTCTGATGTGTGTAAATGTTTGTAACTTTTATGTTAAGTATTGGCTTCACACAACATGATGAAACTTGTTGCATGTTTCTGAGTGTTACGTTTGTTGGAAGATGAACCATTCCTTCCTTTTCAGATCTTGCCAATTTTCCAAGTTGATTATGGTAGGATAATAGGTTGTACACTAAGTTAGGTTCAGATTTAAGTGGTAGTTAGCTTTCCACATATCTTTGTGGATCTAGGCCTTACTAGTACAGTGCAGTAGCTTTATCAGATTTTTTAAGATGTGAGGCTGAGTGAAATTTGCCATACTGTGCTGAGATGCTTGGGGATCTTGTAATTGCATCATGTTTCTGCATTCACAGGATGACTCCCCGGGAGAGGGAGATTTGCCCTTTCAACTGAGCTCTCAGTCTTCCTCGTCACATTCTCAGCTTACAGTGGATTTACCTGTTCACATACTTCAGGTACAGCATGTCAGAGCCGTTGGGTTTTATTGCCTAGCTTGAAAGTGAAGACAGTTTACTGTGAACACTCTGGTATTCTGCCTAATGAAAATACCTTGTTTTCCATTGGGGGTTTAATTTCACTTACAAGAAGTAGTAAGCAGAGAGCTGCACTGCAAGATTTATCTTGTGTATGTTACCAACCTTTGACACATCATAGGTGGTTGTCTTTCTTCCTCTGTTACCGAGTAATGAATAACTAAATGTTACTCATTTATTACTGAAGTGCCCCATCCTTGTTTTCCTGATCCCATCCTGCAGATATTAAGTGGGTTAGGAAAGAGGGTCAGAATTTGTATGTAACAGGCTACAGGAAGGGTGGGAAGTGGGAAATGAAATCTTCAGCCTAGATTTCAGAACAGTGTCTATATGGGACTGGCAGTTAGATTAAAAAGCCTGCTCGCTTCTACAGTCTTTGGTTTCACTACTTGCCCTTGTTAACTACTGAGTGTCAGTGTTGTTTGAATGCAGAAAGCTTCATATAGCTTCTTGCGTAAATGTTTTATTATCTGCTGTTCTGGTAAACTTCATGTTAGTGAGTAGGAGCAGCTGAGAGCTGAGCAGCAATGAATGATTAGCATGTACATACATCACATTTTCTACTTGACCGTGTGGGGCTTCAGTTTTGATGAACTCTGCAATGCAGTTATTCTTACCAAGTGTGCTTTTCCTGGATAGAAAGTAAAGCTTTTGTTTTTGAGAGGAGCACCTTACTGTGATAAACCTAGAAATACAAGAAGAGTACTAGGATCGTTGACCACGGTAGAGAGTTAATAGAGGAAAAGCAAATAGTCAGTGATTTTAAATTTATCTCTGTTAGTAATGCTCATCTGAAGTGTTCCAAAGAAAAACTGTAGCGGCACTGTTTGAGTGGGTCCCCAAAGTAGGAGAACTTTGGGTTTCCTCTAAACCATTAAAAGCATTTCTCTGGTGTTGGATAAATGTCAAGGTAATCTTGCTGATAAGCGTTAAAAGCATCTAGAGGTGAAAGCACTGAACTCTTCATGCTGTCTTTTTGCTTTAACAGGAACCACACAATTCCACCGAAGATGATGCAGGTTCTGATAACTCGCAGTTCACTGGAAGCACAATAAACTTACAGGATCTGGAATGACCATTATTAAGAACAGTTACTTGAAAACAAATTGGGCAATCATGTCTCGACAGAGTGAGATAACTGTGTGGGGCCTTTTTCCAAGGAAAAGATGAAAACTAGGAGTTACTGGATTATGGTTGCACTCTTTGCAATTTGCTAAGGACAGTTGCAGCTGCAAGATTTTCTTAAAAAATGTAAATCCCACTTGATGTGCCTGTGTAAGATACCCTGTCTGCCTGGTGGTTGGAGAGACTGAGGCAGACTGCTGTACAGTGTTGTTTCAGGGAGAAGTACTGTATTAAACTTCAAACTGAGGTAATATTTACTGTTTTCACAGGAAAGCAAGTATTCTACAGCTAACAAGTACAAATTTATAATCCTGCCTATGACAGTTAAAGCTTTCCTTCTGTTGGTCTGCTGGAGCCAGCGGCATCAAGGAATTAAAAGCTAAAATTTGCAAGTGTTTTCCACACACAAAAAAATAATTGTTTCGGCCCCTGTGTTTTGGCAGAAAACTGGAATAAAGTGTCACATGTAACAAAATTAATGTCCTATGCCATGAAAATGAGATGCTCTAAAATCTTTGTTTTAGAAAACTAGATTCTAAATGTTAACTTAGCTGTGAATCAGTTTGTAGCTCATGTTGAGTTTCTCCCTTTCCTTGCTCCTGTGTCCCAAATACTTTGCTGAATTCTTCCAGCAAAACTTGAAAAAGAAAACTGCAATAGAACTGTACTCACTGTAAGTGATTAGCTAAGAGTCCAACAGCGTCTGAGAGAGGTTTGTTTTATCTTTGTGTTCCCTTTTTTGGGAGGAATGTTGACAGTCACGTAAATTTAAGCACCTTGATTTTATCTCATTATAAACTGCTGCCAAGTTACCTGTAAACTGGCCACTACCTTTTTATTTTGGGTTGGGTTTTTTTTTTCAATTGAACACTGTTAACACTTGTTCTTTATTGATATCCCAGAGTGTCACGTGCACGTGGAGCTTCCGGCTGGTTTACAGAATATGCAGTTGTCAGAGTATTTTATGAGGGGAAAAGAATTGTTACTTAGGAAGATTTGCCCCACTGAAAAACTGCAGTTTCTTTTGGGGGCGAGGGGAGAGGTGGTATGTACTGTACTTACCTGGATTGCAGACACCTAAATAAGTATAGGGTTGTATAGGAAAAAAAAAACCACCTTTGGTTACATTTTAAGGTAGTAATTTAAATGTTTCTTATGGTGATGTACTGAATGCCTATAAAATTATGTATAGGAGTTTGATAAAAGGGTGTATGTACTGTTTTTTATTCTCAATGAGGTGTGTGTGTATGCACGTATGTGTATTTTTTTTACAAAGTAAGATATGTCATGCAGGAGAACATTGTGATCTTTCTAATCTTGCACATATTTATTTATTTTACAGTTATACTGATGTTGAATTCACATGAGGTCATTCAGAAATGCTTTTAATTCCTGTGCCTTTTAAACTATGTATGTGTCCAGATAAATGCTTTTTTTGGTTGAAGACTTGGGGAGAAAAAAAGCATACAGGTTACATTCAACTTCAGATCCTGATTTGTAGGCAGTATTATATCCTCTGGTTGAACCAGTTTTATTTTTCTATCTTTAGCTTAACTGAGCATTGAGGTCTCTCTTCCTCTCATCCTGAGTTTACAGCTTATGTCCAGGGAATCTCTTAACCCTCTCAGGTTGGGTTTCCAGACCAAACTAATTGGTAGATGAGATCTTCTACCTGGTGGCTGTGACTGCAGCACGGAGTCCACTCCGGAGAGGTAGAAAGGTTGAGGAGGAATCATGCTGAAGGGACTACTGGGTCTTGCTCTAGTGGTCACCATGCTCTCCCTGGAAGCTGAGACACCTCGAGCTCCCAATGCCTGCATTATTCTGTTCTCAAGGACCATACCAGTTCTTAATCTATTAAAATGGCCAAGGAACACTCCATCTTTTTATGGGACTTGCAACCAAATCTTTCTACTTCTGAAAATGTACCTCACTGAGCTTTGTAAGTGAATGTAAAGTGCTAACCTCTTGGGGCCGAAAATTGGATCACTTGGCTTGAACTCCATTGCTGGCAATGGATACCTGAAGAACTGCTGGTGCAAAAGGGTTAATAAAGCTTTTTTTTATGGTCAGTTTGTCACTGGGTATTGTTCTTTGTATGGATGCATCTCACATAAAGTTAATTGTTAGCAGCTTGATTTCTGCAGAGCTTGTGTTTTTCCTTCGCTTGTGTCTTCTCCACAGTAGTGGGGTGGAGTCTATAATGAAACCCATCCTTTGGATTAAAGCATAGCCTTTGTTTTTTATAGTCCTTCAACAGGTTTGTGATTATCATAAATGTCTGGCAGGTGCCTGGCTTAGTCGTGCCTTAACAAAGATTGTTACCCAGGACTGCGATAGATCTCGGTAGTGAGGTTTGTAGGGATAGTGCTATATGCGTCCAAAACTGAACAAGAAAAACATCGTTGCTAGCAGGAGCCTCAGAAGCAAAGTGAGAGAATTTTAATTTATTTTCTTAGGCAAAAGATCAGTAGAGGGGAAAAAGGGGTTGACTGACACAGCAACTTTCCCTGGGATCTTGGGGTAGGAGAAGATTTTAGGGTAGGAGGAGAAGGGAATTTCATGGGACCATGAAGTTCATCAGTGGAGCAAAGACTAACAATGTAGATCTATGAAAAACGTTTTCTAGAGCAGCATCAGCCCTACATGCTGTGGTGTCAAGTGAAATAATAGAATTGTT
The DNA here is from genome assembly GCF_018139145.2 of Gymnogyps californianus. Lineage (NCBI taxonomy): Eukaryota > Metazoa > Chordata > Aves > Accipitriformes > Cathartidae > Gymnogyps > Gymnogyps californianus. The sequence goes on from NC_059483.1 coordinate 12,091,367, forward strand.
CTTCCTTCTCCTTATCCATTTGTTCTTGGCTGTGCTTTTTCTTCTTCCTGGCAGGTGGGTTGGAACGAAACATCGGCCTCTTGCCGCTCTGCAGAGGAAGAAGCGGCGCGTGCATCAGTGCTGTGTTGGAGTAGCATGTCTGAACCACGCAGCTAAAGCTGCTTCATGCTGCCAGGCTCTCCTGCTGCGAGGCGCCATGGCCCCTTGCTGTCTGTTTTCTAGGCAGGTTTCAGTGTGTCTGTTAAGTGTGTTTTTTCTATTAGAAAATGAGTGTCAAGCACCTGAAGGCCGTGCATGTGCTCGTGCTTCAGCTTCTACAACGTACTGTTGCACGTGCAACTGGTTTCTGACTAAAGCCTTATTTGTGCTATCTCAAGAGGAAGGGAAGTTGCGAGTACAAAGAAATATCTGAGGGAGCCTGCAGAACCCCAATATTTTATCTTGGGTAAAGGGGCAGGGACTCATGGCGCCTGTTCTCAATGGCCGATGCTGTCACCGGCTTGGCGTGTGACTGAGAACTGGGATGTCCTCACTGTCGTGTTGACCTCTGAAACGTGCAGCAGGAGCCATGGCCTGAAGCTCCGCACTGTGCCTCCTGAGGAGCCAAAGCTCAGTTTGGCGTAATGCGGAACATGCCAAAAAAGGTATGGTTTGATGGTATGGCTGGGCTGATCTAGGGCCTTGCTGCCATTGTCAGGAGTGTCTTGCTGCTGCCTGGTTCCTCATTTGCTGATTTTCATGCTTTTTTTAATACTGCCAAGTTAACGAGTTGAAATGAGCTTACTGAGAAAATTGGCAAATAATGGAGGGGGCCATGTGGTCAAGACAGAAGGACAGGAGAAGGATGATGGAAGGACACTGAGCTAGAATAACTCGCAGTATAACTGACTTCCCAGCAGTCGCTTAAGTTACATCAGTCCTTTAAATTGGGCTACACCTGAGTATGGCTGCCATCCCCACCCAGCTACAGAGGCCCCTAGTAACACTCTTCCCTTAAACGCTTGATGTTCAAATACCCCCAGCTTCTCTGAAGTGGGCTATTGAGGCGAGGTGTTCCTATGGATTACTGCACTTACCTTTTTTTTTATAGTTGCCTGTGATCTTTCCAGGGCCTTTGCAATCTTTCCTCCTGCTGCTGCTTCTGTTGTCTCAGCTTTTCCTCTCTGAGCCTTTCAAAGGGAGCAGATAAAGGATGGGTTAAATGTGGTGTGCAGCTACACCGAATATGCTTTTGACACACAGCATCAACATCTAACATTACATCTTACGTCTAACAGTGTAAGACCACTGGAGCCCAGGGGTTTGGGTATAGCCGATGCTGGAGTTTGTTGCTGTGAAGGCGGTAAGAGGGAAACGCTGCAGTTGATCCTACTCTTTCTGGAGTGAGGGGTGGAAAAAGCATGTCAAGCTTTGCAAATGGAGACGTCAGACAGTTGTTCTCTGTTACAGACATGCTCTGTACCACCTTCAGCAGGTGACATGCTCTACAGTTGGTCGGGATGCTCACCAGCTTTGTGGGTGAACGATGCTTATTGTGTCTTAAGTTCCCACCAGTGCAACCAAGTATGGAGCGTACAGATTTGAGTAGGAGAGTTTTACATCCATGGAGCTACGCTTTGCCTAAATGGGCACAGTGGAGGCCAACACTGTTAACTGGCTCCAATTCCCTGTGGAAATGAAGTGCTGGAAGAGAAATGGGCTCAAGCTATGGAACACTGCGGTGGAGAGGAAATGAATTCTTAACCTTGTGATCTTCAGGAAAATTGTAAGTGCTCTTTGAAGGTTTTGTTTGTTTGTTTGTTTTTTGTTTGGTTGGTTTTGCTTTTTATTGGGGTGTGTGGGTGTGTGTGTGTCAGATTCCTTCCTGAATTCTCCTCCATCCCCAGAGTAAAATAAATGTGTGTCTTATTTCTTTTGTAAGTTAAGAGTGCAAAACTGTTCACAGAACATCAGGAAGAAGCATCACACCCTTTCTACTATAAAGGTGAAGAAAGATGCAGAGAAAGAGAGGAAGTAGGGGGGAAATGTCACTGTTCTGGCTTTAAATCCTCACGCTACTTTTTTTTTCTTTTCTCTGCTGGGTCTGATTCACCTGAGGATGGCCAGATACAATCAGCTGTCCAGTTGCATCTTTGCTATTTGTGAGAGGAAATTTGATGTGTGTAACTGAGCCAAAAGGAATGTGTCTCATCTCAGAACCTAAATCTATTGTGTTAATTGGCCACTATTTAATAATACAAGTTAAACTTAAGAATTTTGTAGAAGAAACATTTGAAAGCTGGCATTGCTGACAAATGCCCTTATGTACTTATTGAAGCCTGACAAAATATCAGGGCATGTCAGACTTTGAGTGTGTTAAATAACTAGAGGAGTAATTTTCTATCTGATCAGTTTAAATATTATTACTGCAAATTGCCTTCTTAAAATGATGATTCTCATCATTGAATCTGTTTTTGTTTGGGGTTTTGGGTGGTTTTTTTTTTATTATTCTTCCAGATCTAGCCCTTTTCTAATGTAGCTTCCAGGTCTTTTCTAATGTAGCTGTGGGCTGCTGCTCGCTGATCAGGAGATGCAAGTACTATGAACGTGAAACCCTTACAGAAATAAAATGGGATGGATTGGTCACATGGGCTTTCAGATTGCTGTTACAGCTTCCTGGGTTGATCTGACAAATTTGGCTCTTTCAGTGGCTTTGCTTTTGGCTGTAAACATTTAAAAATAGAGGCCCCATTTCCAGAAGAGGGTCTTGTCTTACCTTAACCTCCGTTCCTTCTTTTTGGCTTTCTCAGCCTGTTGTATCTTTGCTGGTGGGATTTTCTCCAGGTTGTCCAGTAAATCATAGAGCTGTTTTTCTATCACCATTAGCATCTGCACTGTCTGCAAGTTTGCCTCATTTTCTCCGGTGCAGTGGCAATAGACATCCAGCACCTTCTTGTTCAGGCTTGTGAGCATTTTGTCCTAGAGATGAGAGGAGATATGGTGAGAGGCACAGCTGGGTTCTGCCCAGTAGAACCACAACATCCCTCCAAAAGCAAAGGCAATCAGTACACTTTAATTCCCTCAACAAGACTCAATTGCTTGTTTCCCGGTTTGCTCAGCACCAGTGCCTGGGACAGATGTCTATTGAGCCATTTTTCTGTTGGTCTCATCTTCCCAGCTGTGCTGTGGCCTGGGACATGTTGCAGCTGCCCGGTTGCCTCTGCGAGCCCTATTCCCACCTTGCAGCAGCTGCATGGAGCAGACACGTTTGCCCGAGCTTGCTGCCTCAGCAGTGCCCCAAACCTGCCCTTGCTCTAGCTCCATTGCTGAGAAACAGTGCTGATCCCTCCCCAGTGCAACCAACCGTCTGCTTTTTTCCCAGGATGGATATGGCTGGTGGAGAGGAACTGTTTATGCACATGCTAACCTCCCTTGCCTTGATCTCAGGATGTACCTGGTCATCAGCTTTGTGTTCTCCAGAGGAAAAGAGGTGAACTTTGAACTTCAGATCTGCTACTCTCTCTTCTTCCTTGGCGATGGAGGATTTGAGGGTGACTACCTGCTGTTTCAGCTCTGCTAACTTCTTCTCCCTAGGCCAAGAGAGAAAGGAGGTATTTTGAAAGGGCATCTCTGAAACACATGACTCCTCTGCTGCTTTCCAGCCTGGGCCCGTCCCTCCTGCTGCCGGCAGATGGAGGTAACACTTCATGCCATTTCTAGGGAACTTGCACCCACAGCTCTGAGAGCAGAGGGAACTTGTGATTTTTCTGGAATAACAGTTACTGTGCTAGTGTGGGGGAGGGAGAAGTAGCATAGCTAAACAGTCAAGATTTTTTAATAAGTCAAGGGGGGAAGTAGATTACCTTTAAAAACTTTCAGAAGGGGATAAGCTACACTTCAAATGGGAATATGTGTGTCTACCCGCCATTGAAATACTATATTGTAATTACACTTGGGTTCCCTGCTGGCTTCCTCTAGGAAGGGTTTGCATTGAGTTGGAATAGGTGCTGGTCTGGATCGCTCCAGGACGTGCCTTGTTTCTTCCTTTGATCTTTCTTTATGAGAATTACACGATACTTCTGGCTTATGTCCACTGCAGGATGCTAAATGCATCAGTTCCCCCACCTGTGCCTTGAGGACTAAGGAACTAGTCCCAAGCTCAAGTCCTATCTCCTAAATTACATAGATGGGACACTTTCCTAGGAGCTCACAAGATGGTGAGTTGGATGGGCTGCAGCTGGGCTCTAAGCTATGAGAAAGAGACTCTTGTGTGCTGCATGAACAGCATTACGTGTCGTCTGCAGCATGCAGCCTGATGGTGAGGTGCTAGTAGGGGGAAGACGGGGTCCCTTATGTTTGAAAGCTGGGGCACAGGGACCCCCTCCCACCACCTGCAGGGTTATACTTACATGCTTTCGTGTGTGGTGAGGAAAGTGTGTTGGACCTTGTCCAAACTTTCCTCAATCTCCTGGGAATTCTGGATGAAGGACAAGTTCTCTTCCTCCATCTCCGTGAAAATAGACAGCAGTTGTTGGGGATCAGTAAAATACAACTCAGGCTCCTGCAGTGGAAAACAGATATGATGAGTTTTTGTCCCTCTCTAGCTTCTCTTCCATTAAACTACATGGAGGTTGGTCTGCACCAGCCCTAGCTGTTCAAATGCTCTCCCATGTAGCGAGGTCTGTGACTGTCCACGTACAAATGTCTCCCACCTTCCTGCCATGTGCGTAGCTTTACCCTGCCTCAGTAGCTCACCCCCAAAACAAGTTGCATTTTGGGGAGTAAAAAGTGGTGCAAACACCTGTGAGTGGGAACACTTCAATTTCAGACATAAAACAGTAACTTCATTGTTACGACAAATGCTGTTATAACAAAATTTCCCATTATATGATGTCATAACTTGTTGGGGGATGGCAAGCTTTGAGATGATGGTAGGTTTTTGGAAAGTGGAGGAGGAAAGTTAAACTAAGGTATTTATAATACGCGTTGCTAAAACATGAACACTTATGAATGTGTAAACATACATTTATAATTAGTGGCTACAGTAACTCCTCAATACTATAATGAATGGTTAGAAGGTGAGAGAAATTAGTAACATCAATAAATGACACAGGACAAACAGAAAGTGCAAGTATTTCAACACGAGACTTCTGACCTCATCTTCGTCCGAGCAGGTTTTGCTTTCTGCATCCTCCAATGAACTTCTGAAAAAGCATTTTGTGTATCAGGCCCTTAGAGAAATGACAGCTCAAAGGAGACCTTGTTAGTGAATTATGAACACTGTTGTTGTTTGCTGTAGCTGTTTGCTCCTGAACAGTCCTTTGCACGTTCACATGTTTGGCCCCCCCATGGCTGTGGGCTATTTGGAGGTCAGTAGGAGCTAGGGGTCACACAAACATGTGGCGTGGGAGCTGTGTCTGTCCACAAGCAAGCTGCCTTTTGAGCTGCTCTGGGCTCTGCTGGCCAGCAGGGTCGGGACGTGACGCATAAACCTGAACTGAGGGTGTTGATCCAAATGCCTTTAAACTCAATGGGAGGCTTTGGCTCTTGGGCAATGAGAAGGCAGAGGTAAAAGCCGTATTTAAAAGGCTCAGGCAGCAGTGCAGCAAGTGCAGAGAAAGCCTTGTGCTCCGTGTGGGATATGGTACTGCTTCTAAACAACATGGTGTAGCCACCATGGGAGTCTGGCGTTTTTACCTGCCCTGGGAGAAGGTTGTTGAATGGTTCTTCCTCTGCATAGCATACTACCATTAACCAGCAGTGCAGCCTCTTCCCTGCTCAGCCCCAGGGGCAAGCCAGCACAAGAGCTACAAGAGCAAGGCAAGAGGTGCCTGACTGATGTTGGCAGCAGAGCCTGCTCATCACCTTCACTTGCACCTGGTGTCACCCTGTGCCATGGAGGGGTGAAAAACCTCCATTTGCATCCTCTTAGTGCCAGCCCCACTTGTGTCCGCATCGTTCCTGCCATGTGGCAGCAGCCCAGTAATTGCAGTGGCTTCACAAGGGGTGGCACACAGCAGCCCTGCTTGGGAGAACCTGGCACCTGCAATGCTTTGAGTGGAGGCACAGCAAATGGCCCTGCAAGCAATGACTTACTGCAAACTCTGTTGATAGCCAGGTTTTTTGGCCTTAGGAGACTCACCAGCCACTCACACTTTGCTTTTCCAAGCAATTGCTTTCTTTGCCTCAAGAAGCTGGAGCTGGTCATACTTGTCTCATACTCCCACCTGGCCCTCCTCTTCTCAGGCTGGCCCTGCCTACGTTACAGCAGTGTTACTCTGCCTGCATCCCGGCACATACTGTCTGAAGGCTCTTACTGAAAGTAGACAGTCAATGCCATGTGGGTCTACAGTGACCTTGGACCTTCATTAATGGCAAAACAACAGGCAGCTATTTGCATGGCAGCTGTGACCACCAGTGGGAACCAGTATCTTGGCCACAGAGAAGCTTTGCTCCAGGACAAATGCCCAAGGTCTATGATTCCTCTTGGGGTTACCTCAAGGCCCAAATTCTTTGGGCAAGGCTCTCAGCAGAGGATTTGAGGATGGAGCTCTGTTGGAGTAGGTACATAGGTACTGACTTGCACGCCTGATGGCTTTCTACTGGTATTTTGATTTGTTTCAATAAGACCCAGATCTCAGCATGCTCACAGCGAAGGTGAGGAGTAGGTTTCCTCTATACTGAATCCCAGTCAGTTGAGTGCTCTCTACAGTACTTAAGTCTGTTGTTTGCATTGTCTTGTACTCACAGTTTTCTTGTTGATAGAGGCTTCAGGAAGTTTTTGAGCTGTGACCTGATCTCATGTAATGACCTGAAATCCAAACTTTTTGAAGACAGCAGCGAACTTGACACATCTATATAACTGGTACTATAGGGACTGGCAGCGTTTGTCCTGGCCATCAGACCCTGGCCTGGAGACAAGAAGAGATGTACACTTAGAGCATGGGGCTGTCCCAGTGAGGACTGGGCAGCTCTTCCCTGGCACTTACCCTGCTCTGCGGTGGTGGGAGGCGAGACACTTTCTTCATTAGCTTTGGGTGCTGTTTCCAAATCCTTTTCCTTTGTGTGCTTTTTTCCATGTTCCTCCTGCCACTCTTTCGGAGATAGTTCATAGAGGAAGTCCCTGTACATCTTATACTCCTGCAAAGTATTCTTGAATCTGGATATATCACTGGGTTGAGAGAAGTGGACAAAGTTTGTTAGCAGGGAGGAAAGCCCCTGTTTGAACAGGTTCTTTCTATGCTCTCTCTGTGGTTCCTCATGTGGAAGCTGGTCACATCTCTGTGGCCAGACCCTTGCTGTGGCACTGGACTTGCTAATTTGGGAATTTTTACTTGAAAATTAATGAGAAATCTTGCCAGCTCAACTCATATTGGGAATTATAATTTTTTTTTTTTTATATCTTTCCCCATGTCACCATTAAAATGCATTACTTAGTTTTGTTTGGTTTTTAATCTGAGACCAGGCATTTAATTTTGGTTTTGGAATACTTATACTTTTTAAAAATATCATTAAAAAACTAGTTGAGTTGTTTTAGAAACAAAGCCAGCATCTGGAAAACAAAAGCTGAAACATTTTGCCTCTTAAAATTGAACATTTTTAGAAATCTTTTTCCCCGATTCCCTTTTTCGCCAAGGACTGTGAGGGTATAGCACCGCAGGGGCTGTTAAAGGCTAGGCAGGAATAGTGCGCAACTGTTACCTTTGGAGGTTCTCTATTTGGGAAGTGATTGCCTGGATCTCCGTTATTTTCTTTGTCTTTGCTGCAGTTTCTTTTTCAGCACTAGGCAAGAATGCATAAACGTAAGCCATAAAACAATTTAGCAGTAAGTGGGTAGTGAAATGAGGTGCCTATAAAACAGAGAAAAAGATGCGGGGGGAGTGCTAGAAATCTCTCTTATAGATGTGTCTCAGGTCATGCTTGGCTCCTGCCTGAAGGTCCTGCTTGTGTTGGCAAAGAGAGTATGGGGTCCCAGCAACGCTTCCAGGTTAAGGCCTCCCTAATTTGGCTGCTGCTGAGCATCAATTGCTGCTTTGCCCTTGTGATACCTGTAATGGGCCAAAGTGCTCAACTTGCTTCACTTAGGGGACTGTTCCTGCTGTGAGGGGTTGGGCAGAAGCATCCTCCTCTCGTAAGGGTGTTGTGAGAAGAGTGGAAGTGGTGGGGTCAACAGCAGGTTCCTCACTGCAGCCAAATCAAGGGCTTTTGCAATGAGGGGATTCCCCAGCTATTGTTCTCCTTCCTCTCTTTCACTGAATGTGTGGGGAAAAAGTGCCACCAGGACGTAACTCTGGGCCAACTCAGACATAGAGCATTTGCTAGCAAAAACTCTGCAGGGAGGTCAAGCAAAAGACCTCCTGTGTCCAGCGCAAAAGAGCACACGGGTGGTTCCCTCAACTTTCATTACATTTTCAGGGCTTGAACAGAGTTTTTATGGTTCTCCTTCAGGAACTCATCAAACATGGCAGCATCCTTCTCCAGGTAGTATTCAGCCTTTTCCAGTTTTCTTTCCTCATTCTTTGCTACGTTCTCCATCCTTTGAATCTCATCTCGCTTTACTGCCATGGCATACTGAAATGAACCCAAAAGGCAACACAGTTACATTGGTTGGTTGATTTTAAAGGTATGTTGGTTTAGCTTTGTTCTTGGTTACCTTATTGCCTTATAGTTGTTGGCGGAGAGGGTAAGGATTTCAAACCAAGGTATGTGTCTTAGTGCAAACTAGGTACATAGAGGCTAGGAGATATTTCAGAAGTAACACAGCAAATAGGCAGTGAAATTAAAGACAGAATGCAGAAGTCCCAGCACTGCATTAACTCCTGGCTGACAAAGATTGATTCAGTTGTGTTACAGCACAATGATAGAGGTGAATAATGGGGATATTCCAGCACAGCTCCCTTATTTTGAGTTCAGAATGGCTCCCAGCTATAATTTATGTATAGGACAGCAGGAGCCAAAAGGGCAGTATATCTGTGCATCTCACAAATTAAATAGTTGCATGGCTGCTACTGGATAGTGCGAATGACCTATGTTCCTTTCTTTCTTGGTTGGGGGTTGCTGGGCTGTAGACTATGAGTGTCTTTAACACAGGACTTGGACAATCGTTTCATGAGGTCTGATGTGTACTTCCTTGGTATGATCTCTAGGCAATGGATCTCGGGAAAAAAAACAAAACAAAGCAACACAGGGAAGAATAATTAAATTAACAGAAAGTAACATTCTTAAAGCCAAGTACCTCAAGTAAAAATATCTCTCTTCTGTCATTTATGTAGTCATGGAAGGTCTCCTTTTCTAATGGGTAATCTGAAATTAGGATATAAAGTTAATCAGACCAGAGGGGGAAATACAGCCAAGGCAAAACATAGTGAATATGTAGGCTGCTGTGAGCATGGATGTGGCTGGCGTTGGAGTCAGCAATACTGATTATTTTATTATAGTTTTGACCTTGTTTAGGATCAGTTTCGTATGGGCTTTCATGGAGTAAAACCAGGTAGAATGGAGTGGAGAATCTGGTCCTTACAAAGGTCAATGTCCTCTAGACATTAATGACAAAGCTACTCCTCACGTCAGAGGCAGAAAATTTAGGCCCACATCCACTAAAATCCAACTTTAGGAAATGTCACCATGACACAAGGTCCTGCAAACTCTCAGCTGATTCCGAGAGCTCCCAGCTACTGTGAAGGACAGAGGGGATGGTGGAACCCAGGCTACTGTGGTGGGGGTAACACATGCTCTGTATGTAAATGCATGAGATGGAGATGACCCAGCCACATAGAGGTTGGCAATATGCAGCATATAGCTATTGTGTCTACAAGAGCTCACCAAAGTCAGCTAGAGCTAACTGCTATTCCCATCCCCTCTTTGATTTTCGCTTTAGGCTGTTACCCAGCTGAGCAGCACCACTACAAAGACAGTAACTGTTCTCTACCTTTTTTAATGGCTATCTTCCATGAAAGACTCTCCTGAAGAGTTTTCAGTCTCTCTTCATTTGTTGCCTGTTTTCTGGCCTCCTCTTCTTCCTCCTTTTGCAGAGCTTTCCTGAACCCTTTCTGCTTTGCTTTTATTTTAGTGGAGTAAGTCATTTTCTCATGGATTTTCATGGTCTTCATCCTTTCACGTTCCTATGAGAAGTCAGTTACGTGGACAGTTTATGCGCTTTGTTTGCTGTGGTTTCTAAAGACATGAGTGGTTATTCACAGTCTAGAAATTTGCAGGCTACTGATACCCTGCTGATGCATGTTTGCCTAGTTTATCTGACTAATCCCAATGATATTCTCTCTTGCGGCAACCAAAACACTTGATTTCTTAGCATTTTTTCTCATTGGTTTGTTGATTTGTATTCTGCATCCAGCCACCAGCTGTGCCAGTTTGTACCTACTCAGTGTCCTCATTTTTCCTTCCTGGATTATTCTTGGGACAGAATGGAAATTTTCAGAGATTCATCCTTCAAGTCCCCTAGTAAAAGGGAACAACAGGACAGCCCACGCTCAATACCGACTCAGGCCAACTTTCACAAAGGCATGTAAACCTTCAAGTTCGGATTGAGAGGATCTATTCAAACCCACTCCAGAGCTTTCTGGGGGATATAAGGTTGTTCATACTCAGTGCTTTCACATGGGCTGAAGTGTATTTCATGGCTGTCTGCACAGTTTGGGCATGGGTTAGGCTGAGGACATCACTCAGCAGACATCCTTAGTGCACTTCTTCCTAAGTCTTTCCTCATACTTATATAGTGACCTTCAACCCAAGCGAAAACCAGGCTGTATCAGTCATCAATGTGAGGTGAAAAGACTTGCTTAAGCTTGTTTGGAGCCCTCCCTTTGTGATTTAGAAACAAAGACCTCTTGCTTCCACACTACTGCCTGGTTTCTGCAACCACGTGCAACAATCAGACCTCTCAGAGGTGCAACAACCTCTCCATGACTTCCCACCCCCTTTGGATTGCATGCCCTAAGGAAAGTCCACTGCAGAAATAAGAAAGAAAGAGACATTCCTGAGACGCAGCTCTCTGATCTGGTGGATTGCAGTTCCCTATCTTATGGAGAGAAACCTAAGGCATGAAACCCATGTCGTCCTTCTTCCTGGGCATTCATTTTGTTGGCAGTTCAGAAGAAGGTCACATCAAACATTGGAATACAGCTTCCCAAGCAGAAAGCCAAGCCTGTTGAAGTGGAAAGCAAGAGATCTTGCACCAAACTTTATGTAGAAATCAATGCTAACAGCACTGGCAGGTATCATCTCCAGGAACAGGAATGAGTGGTAAATCTACCTTGAAGTAAGTAAACAAAGTGACAATATCCAGATTTTGCACTAGCAACCAGCCAGCCTGTGCTCAGATCTGCTCTTGGTAAAGTTAATCTCTCATCATGGACTTCAGTGGACTTGAAGCTGATCTGGGGTGAAATTTGACAGCTGTTATTTCTCTCATGCACTAAATTTTGGTATTATATTGGTTGGTTGCCTGCCCTAGTGAACCGCTTGTATATACATTGGCCTAAAGCACGTATACATACCGCCTTAGCCTTTTTTCTTTCCTTGTCCCTTATTAAGAAAATATCGATATCTGGAGGAATTGTAAATGGATTTTTCATTGGGTTTTCTTCATCCTCTTCTGGGCTTTCTGCAAAAAATGGGTGAGGATGTAGAAGACGTGAGGCAGAATATCAGGACCCAGTGCAAAGGGACTCTGATCTGCTGCATCATGCCTGAAGGGTGGGCAGCTGTGCTCACGGCTGCAGGTGTCTAAAAATGCTGAGTCAAGAGCAGGGAGCTGGATAGGGCTTATAAGAAGCCAAAGTATCGTTTATGTCACTTGACCATATCTGCTGATCAGCTCAGGATTTCAGCCAGGGATTTTTGTAAGTCTGGAGCTATTTTACCCATCTCATCTGATTGTGGGCAGAAGAGTCTGAGTGCAGGCCTCTCCTTTGACATAACAACGAAAAGCTGCCAGAGCATCGTGACCTTACCTGACAGCACAAGCTGGGTTTCCATTCCAGGTTTGGAAGAGAGACTTCTAGACGTTGACTCTGTATGTGGAGATGGCATGTTTGACCCTAGCCCAAGGAAAACCATAAACAAATCAATCAGTTGGGACCTGCCAGTAACTGATGCAGTAGGTTTTACAGCAGTGATGGGCCTAGGGGCTTTCTGGATCTTAACAACTGAGCCTTTTGTGTCTGTAGGAATTAACAAAAAGCTTCAGTAAACTGGAAAATATTTGAGTTCTGACCCCCAAAAGGAGGTGTTCATGCCTGGCTTATGTGAAAGCTGTGTAAAACACAGTCCTCCTTACACACACACTGATGGGAAAGCAAAGACAAAACAATTTGGAGATAACAAGTAACTCAAGTCCCTTGCCTCTTGTTCCACCCGCATCTCCAGCTCTGATCCACACTCATACTTTTTCATCCTCCTATCGCTGGTTCACAAGCAACATTTTTACTCTCTAAAGCTCTTACCAGTAATTGCTTCAGCACTGTGGGTTTCTTGTGATAAGGCTGAATGATTGTCGGACAGCACAGACATGCTGTAGGGAGCTCTGTCGTGTTTAATTTTAGGCTGGCAAACTGTTGAAGGTTAGTTTTTTGTTTCTCTGAATCGAGTCTCTTTTTGTAGTCTTTGCTATGGGTCCTAGGGGAAAAGGCATAATTGTAATGATCTCACTTACAAAGAACAGATAGACCATTGTTAAAGTTATCCTTCAATCAACAAAGGCAGCAAGCTGGGTCCAGTGAGGTATTAGTTCAATCGATGCATTCCTGATCTGCACTGGTATAAGACACAGCAGAAAATACCCTCTTCCGCTTGCACTAGTTTTAAGGCTATTTTAGAACATCATTTTCTTCCTCTGAACTGCCTCCAGTTTTTATGTATTTTGAGCTAAACTCATCTGGCCTAATTTCCATGTACGTCCTTGGTGCTTTGTGTTTGCTATTGGCTGTGTTTCTGCAGCTGCCCAATTAGTATCTTATTCTTCGGAGGTGTCAAACTTTTGCTGTTGATGAGACACAGAGGCTGAGGTAGAATTTAGACTGTTTGAATACATCCCAAATGTTTTCTCTCTCCTTTTCAGTTCTTGAAGTACCTTTTCCAAAAGCCTCCTTGACTGGTTGCTTAGATTTCATGTCTCTCTGAACTTTGCATAACTTAATGGGATATTTTTCTCTAGGGGTCCCTCATCTACGTCCTGGAACAACATAACCCCTGCTGATGATGTGAGTTTTGGAGAAAACCCCATCAGGGCAGGGGTAGGAAGGCAGTCAAATGCCTGCAGCGTTCAGTTGAATACACTTTGTGAAATATGCAGAGCAGTTGCAGCAAACTCCTGGATATTCAGCCCTCTTAGTGCACACCTTCACTTCTGTAATCTAAACGCCTTCTCATAAAAATCTTCTTGTTCATGTGGTTGATTTAAATTCCTGCTACAGGGAATGGGACTGAAAAGCAGGACTAGACAGAGGATACTGGCATATGGAAAATAATTGTCAGTGCAACCCTCTGAGATAAAAAATGCTTTATAATATAATTTTAGCAAAGTATAAGGATCTGTTTTTAAGATTAACTTACAAATATTCATTTTATCAAGGTATTTTTTATTTGAGGTTTTGGGTTTTTTTTTAATAGATTGTTTGCACATCACTTTCGAAATAATGCCAAAAGCTACAGAAGTGCTGGTTGTGCTAATTATTAAGCTCAATAATGCAAATAAAAAATTGCTTTGTTGCTAGAATCATTTGGCATATATTTCACTGCCTCTGACATTTTTATGTTTCAGTAGCTACATACCAATGGCCAGTAGTATGTGAATCAATAGATAAGGCATTCATGGTTTTAATTTACCGAAACATTTATTCAGTGCTTTTCCCTAGCATCAAGCTGCTGTGCAGGAAAAAATACGCCAAAGTAAACATGCAAACATTTCTAGAAAATAATACAATAAAATCCATCCACCATGTTCCCAGAGCACTGGATGAGCGTATGTTTTATATGCTCAAATGCTTTAAATGATACCATTGCTTGCAGAGAAGTCTCGTTATGCTCGCTGGGAAACCACTCCAAGAGCAATTCTTCCAGGGACAGATGTGTGCCATTTCCCAATACATACCCCCCCCAGTCGCCCACGGAGAAGGAGATGGTTAGTGCGTGTGATTTCCTGGTGACACACACCAGCAACTCCACTTGTCTGAGTGAGACACTATATCTGATGTTGAAAACAGAAAAGAAATTGCTGTGATTGCCCTCACCCCTTTATTTTTTGGTTTCTCACCCAAAGGAGAGCTCCTCCAGGCTCCTCTCTGCGGGAAGACCGTGGTCAGATGGGGACGTGGATGTGGACGTGGACGTGGATGTGGATGTGGCCGCGGTGCAGCTCGGCTCAGCCCTGGGCTTTCCCCCGTCTCTTGTTTGCACTGCCATGGAAACCTGCGCTTCCGTTGCCGGGTGGCATCCGACCCGCACGCAGGGGAGGGATGCATTGCTCCCTTCTGGCGTTAGGCCTGGGTCCCCTGTGGTCAGGACAAGTGTCCCTACCCCGATGGAGTGGGGCTGAGCCAGGGGGGTCCTCCCAGAGCCCGGCCGCCACGGGAGGCTTCGCAAAATCACCCGCCTGGCTGCAATGTAGGCACATCGGTAGGTCTCCTGAGCAGGCAGCTCGCTGAAGTTCAAACCAGATGTCTGGATGGAAAAGGAAGAAAACTTCTGTGCTATAAGAGGTCTCTCTGGCTTGCTGGGTTCTTTATTCATGATTTCAGTCCACATGGCCTGGGAATCTGGTATTTAACCCCATCTCTGCAAGCAAAGCAGTGGGTTGAGGGAATGGGAGCTGGAGCCCCTGATTGTGAAAATGACTGTAATTTCTCATTCCACAGCCTCTGCCTTGGTCTTTCTGTTTGTAAAGTCTGAACAGTCACAGTTTGGAGACTAAGTGTGGTATGGGTGAATGAACTGTCATTTACTGGAGGTTCCCCAAGTCAATAGTGCTACAGAAACCCAAATATCACCTTCTAAAATGTCATATAATTCTAAAGATTATTTGATAAAATATCAATTGAAAAAAGTAATGCATTTTAATGGAGGAAAAGATCCATAAATCCCCATATTTCTCTTTCCTGTTTTTGAGAAGACCAAATCTATTCCAAATGGATCATGGTCTTCTCTAGACTCTTTAGACTCTCTATTAATACGATTTCACCTTTCTGAAATAGAAGTTTCTTTCATTTACCAATAGGTTTCCAAACAGCTTTCTCCATCTGAATAACTCATGCAATAAATAGCATGATTTTCTGTAAGTGCAAACTCCCATTTGATTGTTACAGTTCTTTTCTGTAATTGCTGGTTATCGAGAGACTGGATACAGGCAACAGAAGGAAAATGCTTATACAGAAAGAAATTTCTCTTTATTCTGCACATGAATGCTTTGATTTTTAGCAATGATGCAGAAAACCATAGTGCTATCTTTAGTTTGTTTTGGGAAATTTCCCAAATGTATTGGGGAGTATGTATAAAAAATGAGACTATAGAATAATTTCCATTACCAAAAAAATAATTCGGGAATAAATTGTACTTAAGATGCATTTTTCTAAAGGCATAATATCAAATGGTCTTTGTTCAGAAATACCAGTTTATTACAGAATTGCGAATTTGCTGCAGTGGTAACATCACAGAAATAGACAACAGAAAACTAAGACGTTTGAACAGCTATGGCTCTGTCTGGCATAATCTCTATATCAATGAATGATACATTTATATATCCATTGCTCTGTTCTGTGCTATCTTTGCTAAACGCTTATTTCCCCAGACTGGAACAGAGATTATTTAAAAGCAGAGATGTATTTTGTGAATTCTTGGAAATGTGCAAGCTCTTGATAGCTTTGGTTCATTGTTTGTGTCCCACACATGGCATAAGCCACTTAGGCTTTGCATTTCCTTGAGGGCAAAGAAGTTTTTAAGGCCAGAAGGACATCTGGGATCTATTCTTAGCCACCATTAAGCCAGTTAATGAATGGAATAAATAGCATGTGCAACATCATGGGAAAATCTGCCTGGTGGCATAGGCTGTGCAGCTGAGCAGTGCTGCAGCTCGTTAGGGATCTCTGGGTTGTGTAATGTCGCTTCAGGGCACCACGTTTTTGGGGCTTATTAAATGTCCGGACAGTGCTTCCTTGGTGCCCAGCTGAGAAAGACAGGCAGTTTGCATGATAAGAATGGCAGGTTGCTGCTTACATTTCCAACAGGATGTCTGCAGATTTGGGGGCTTGTAGGGGGTGGTTTTGTTAGGACATGGGATTGGGATTTCAGGATATCGTTATTTCTTTGCTCCCTTGATTTCTTTCTTGAAAGGGTTACTTGTCTTCTCCGCTCCTTGGTCACCCAGTTTGTGATGTGAAGAGGTTACTTGTCTTCTCCATTCAGCCACCCCATTTGTGATGTGGGGATGCTGATCCCTACCACAGAGGTGCTGCAAGGGTTAATTAGTGTTGGCAAAACATTTTGAAATGGCTGATTGAGAAACGCTGCCAAAGATGAAAGCTGAATAAGTATCTAGATAAATAAATATTCCTTTGTAGTCTTATCATTACAGGAAACTCCCTGTGTAGCCAGGATACTGCCCAGGTCACTGAGCAGTCGTCTCCCCACTGCCTGGAGTCTTCTCAAGGGGACTCATTTTTTTAAGTATTTCACTTCAGTTTCTGCGACGTGAGCCACAATACGTACCACACAAAGAGAAAAGTCTGGCAGTAATCAGCAAACACCATAGAAATACTGAATGGATTGGCAGTTTTTTCTTTTTTGGAGCCCTTGTTCCTCTGTTTCCTGGTGAATTGTGTGGCTGCAGAACCCGGAGCATCCCAGGAAGGAGAAGGGGAAGTTGAAGCCTATTCCCAGGGTTAGACACAAGGAAGGAGGAGCGATCCTCAAGCAAGTGTCCACAAGACACTGCCTACAAGAGCTCTGCTGAAGGCAGTGCAGCCAGTTCTCTGCTTCAGTATGGTCTCTGGTGAGCTGTCAGGAGAAGTTTTTCTGCTGGTGGGTCTCTTTGGGACACTGTTCTCCTGCCTTTCTCCTGCCTGGGGGGAAGCACCTTCAAGATGGTTATGGAGATCCCATGGGGAATATATGGTGGCTCACACACTTCTTGCAAGGTCTGTGCATGCTGCTGAGCTCTGCAGAGAGGCTGAAAGGGGGAGAAACAGTGACCATGTGGTTCTCCTCTATTTGTACTTTACTCACAGTACAAATCCCTGCATCAGCACCACAGCTCAATGAAAGATGCCAAAAGAAACAGTACTGGAGACCATATCCATCTCATCTGATCCCAGCATGTCTCTGTTTCCCTGCAGATCATCTCCTTTCCCAGCACCAGACCGTCGTGAAGGCCAGGCTGAATGGCCACATGCATTGACTGCTGCATGTGGACAGCAAATCCAGGGCCTCTTGACAGCAACAGGGATGTCTCCTGTCTCCTTAGCTTATATGGCACAAAGAAGTGATGGCTGACAGAAAAAGGGTTACTATGGCTTGGGGTGGAGCCATCCCAAACAGGGGCGAGCAGCTAGTGCAGAAAGTAAGCAGGAGACCTCCTGTGAACAGCAAAGCTGTGATACCCAAGTGCCATGGCCCCATGGGGTCTAACCACTGGCACTGCTATTGACCCCCTGCTCCCTCCAGCTGAAGCTTACTTCCAGGAAAGATTTTATCTCAATGCAAAATTTTCCAGCTGGAAAAATGTGTCCCGTAACCTTTGCATGGCCAGAGCCAGCCACGAGATGGCAGCAACCTTGTATTGCCAGGGCTGGGGATTTGGCTCAGTGACCCACATTTCCCACTCGTGCTTTTCCATGACCCTTTTACCTTATAGATGAGGTCTCCAGACTTGACAAGCACCGAGAGACCCTGGCCCATCCTCTGGGCTGAAGGACAAGTGTCCCCAGAGGGGGGTCTCCAAGAAGACCTGTGAGCTCAACTCTCATCTTTGCAAACAGGTTGATGGAGCAGGGCTCACTCGGATCTTTGTGTCCTACCACTGATCCCCAGCCCCCAGTGTGTTCCTGGGCTGTCTCATCCAAAATGAATTTGTAGTATTCTTTCAACTGATCTGATTTCAATCTAGTGGATGAAAGCTGCTAAAATCTCTGAAGGGCCCATGGAAATAACAAGACAGCCCCTGTCATCTGTCCTTTTACTGCAGGTATGCATGGGTGCCATGTAATGACTTGGACAAAAAGCAGCAAGTGCTCAGTGATTTGTATTTCACACTTGTTCTTGCTGAGAATGCAGACTCCTTCCTGCTGAGAAGAAGAGAAAATGTTCTGCAATCTTCATCTTGGGATCCTTGCCAGATCTGGGCCAGTTTCTTTTGCAATGCAAAGCTTATTCTAGTGTGTGCTGTGGTGGCAAGGAGTCTTTCTTGTAGTGACTGTCAGCAGTGCTCTCCTCAGACAAGTGCATGCAGATAAGCTCTGTGCTTTGCTCTAGCTCCTGAGCTAACACAGCCAATGCCATGAAGGGTCAGTTGACT
The DNA here is from genome assembly GCF_018139145.2 of Gymnogyps californianus. Taxonomy (NCBI): domain Eukaryota; kingdom Metazoa; phylum Chordata; class Aves; order Accipitriformes; family Cathartidae; genus Gymnogyps; species Gymnogyps californianus. Next base: position 12,109,866 of record NC_059483.1, read on the forward strand.
CAGGCTCCCTGACTTCTGGATCAGTCAATGTGGGGGACTGCTTGTTGATCGGTCGAGTGGTGGTGGTGTAGCAGAGCCTGATGCAAATGCAGCGGAAGGTGGCAGAATCACAGAATAATACAATTTGGGAGGGACCTCTGGAGGTCTCTAGTCCAACCTCCTGCTCAAAGCAGGGCTAACTTCAGAGTCATATCAGGCTGCTCAAGGCCTTGCCCAGCTGTTTTGAAAACCTCTAAGGATGGAGACTCCACAAACTCTCCAGACGATGGAGGGTGAGATCTGGGAGGCTGAGCTTGGGCTCAGTGGGGTGGCCCCACTGGTTTGCTCTGGTAAGGATATAAATAAATTATATGGTTGCACTTTCAAGGCCAGTTCTGAGTAACCATTTAGACCTGATCCCAAACTGAAAACTGTAACTAGTTCCAGACTTCCCTCAGAGCTCAGCACTTTTGGAACCTAGGAGTTTGCATTTGGCCCATTGTAAAGAGAGCCACAAAGCTGCAGCCAAGGAGACTTTCCTAACCAGGGCTATAAATCCAGGCTATTTGCAGGGACAAATGACCCAGGAACCTGAGGTTGCAACTTCATGATTTTGCATTAAATTCTTAAGGCACCGTTCCAGCCTTTTTCCTGGCCCTTGCTTTGTGGCAAAACTACAGCTGCTGTGACTGCATGGGAACTGATCCAGCTGAAAAATACCCTGCCTGAGGAAAAGATCCTTTTTATTATGATCACTGTGATGGCTTGAGGAAGAGGGGCACATAGGCTGGGGGAAGGTGGAATTGCCCCTTTCAGTGACAGCCTGTGCTTTGATCATCTTAGGGAGATAATGAAACTGCAGCTTTGCGGTGGTAAAACAGGCTGATCCTGCAAGCCCTGCACACAAATTTCCTTCAACAGGGATGTATGGAGCAGACCAAAAAGGATTCATAAAGTAAAGTTATGGGTCATGCTGATTTCTAAGAGCTGCAAAAGAAAGCATATGCTTCATGGCTCCAAACTCTTTCTGCTCATGTGGAATGGATTAAAGATAAAAACAACCCTGTTATTCACTTTGCTCCTGAGCTGTTTCAGTCCTGTCTGTCGTCTTCTCCAGAGAAGCTTGTACAGAAACTATTATCTGTGATCCAAAACTGTGGCTCATATCCCCAGGGTGGCTCATGGGATCCATTTCCCCTTGCCAGAGAATGAGGCATCACTGGGTACCAGCTGCAATGGTTCAGGAACATTTGGTGCCAGCCTGGCTGTCTTCTTGCAGGATCCGCCTATTTGCATCTCTATTTTAAGTATGGAGTACTGGGGCACAGAGAAGCAAAGTGACTCCGCCGATGTTGTGCAGTGGGTCTTTGGTGGGACAAGCCCCAAATCCATGTCTTGTATCTGTTTAGCTGGAATCACGGACAGCACAAACATGCTCCTCGTGCAACAACAGCTTTATTACTTGGAAATGCTAGAAAGTTTCCACATCCCGTTCCTATTCCTTTGCCTGCACCTGTGTGAATGCCCGCTGTTCTCCCCACCAGGATGTCAGCAGATCCTGTAGCTTGTTTTCCACTGAAATGTCTCCTCTTAGGTAAATATTACATCTGGGGTTGCTTTGCCAGTGGCTTTCCTACCCGGAGTTTGTACAACAGGTCAATGCCCTGCTCAGAGATAAGAGGAAATACTTGCTGTGAGTGCTGTTTGCTGCTGTGATATGCCACACTGCTCTTCCCTCATCAGCTTCTCCTTTAAAGGTTTTTGAATGCCGCTTAAGTCATGGAGGTTTTAGCAAAGTGAGGGAAATTTAAGACAAGCTGTCGAGTGCTTGGACAGAGCAGAAGGACTTGTTTATTGCAACAGCCGTGACTTGTAAATTATTCATCTGTGTGTAATTGAAACATACAGATCCTCAAAGGTCTTGTTACAAAGACTGAGGCGAAGGATCAGCAAGCTTCAAGCAAACCAGGAAGGTTAACAGGTTCTGGGGAACCCTTTTCCATCCACCTGCATCTGCTCTAGGATAATGCCTGTTTGCAGAAGAAAACTGAGTTGCCGATAAGTGAAGCAATGCACAGATATGTGTCTGTAGGGGGGAGAGGACATCTGTAAAATATCTTCCTGTGTTAGTTTTCCCTCCAGTGGGAAACACAGATTTGAAGCTCTTTGCAGTGAAACGCATACACAGCCTGTGGGCACGTACCAAGTATCAATGCACAATAGGCTCTGGCCTCTGTGAAATGGAGAAGTTTCCAAAGACCAAGAGAGAACAGAATAGCCGTCTAAGCAGAAAAGAAGCCAGCACACTTCTGCTCAGCAGTTCTGTCTCCAGACAAAACCAAACTTCAACTAATTAAGAAGAGCAGATGCTAGCTGGAACATTAATTGGAACAACTATCATCTTTTGTCTGTGCTTAAATCTGTATTCTAGCTCTCTCGTAGTAGGTTTGGAGAGCGAAAGAGTTAACCCTTTAGCTGGCTTACTATTTTGTTAGGCACAGCATGTTCTTAGAAAAGAGCATAATGAAACATCTATGAATAAGTTTGGATCCCTTTTTTTCAGGCGCAAACAATTCTGTGTCTAATAACGCAGAACCATCATCACAACCAGCATTCTCAACCCTTCCTTCTCACGGTGTTGTTAGAAAAGTGATCTTGCTCAGCTTTCAGAGGCCTTGTAAGTAGTGCTGGGCACAGGGCCAGCTGCTGTTCTTCCCCGTATGTATTGTATTAAGAGGACACCTCTTCTTTAACCTGTGCTTGTTTGTTCCCCTCAGCCTGTGTGCCTTCTCATTAGACTTGATGTATGATCTATAGAAAGTGCAAAGAGCTCAGCTGACATCTGATATGCTTATAAATAGCCCGTCTGCCCTGCTACGGTTCTGTAGCTATCCCAACATGAGCAAACACTTGACGTATTGCGCTCTTCCTGGAACTGGGATGCTATCGAAGGTTTTCCTCTAAAGCATCCAAATTTGGCCTCTGCTGGAAGCCGGGTACTTGACTGCAGGCACCACTGGTCTGTTCCAGATTGGCAGTTCCTCAGTCTTGTCCTAGTCTCTGATTTCTCCCTAAGAGATGAGGCAAAGGCATCATTCGAGTAATGAGGCTCTTCCACTGTTCCCTGCCATGCCTGGTCCAGTCCCCTGTTGCAGGCAGAGGCTCCCTCGGCACAACTACAAGCCCCGGTTCTTTCCTACCGCTTCGCTCACACACCACCCCCAGGCTCCTGTTGCTTCCTTCATTCCCACACCCCCAGTTTCCTCCGTCTCCATCAAGGCCAGATCCTGTTTCCTCAATAGGCTCACCAAGTCCATCATGAGTCTGGCAATCCTTGCTGAGATTTGTCCTGTGATGATTTCCTGAGCACCAGTGCTCCCATCTAAACGCAACATGCTCTGGCTTCCAGTGGACCAAGAGCAGCAAAGACAGCAATCCCTGGTGCAAACTCCTCCCCGCTTCCTCGGTATGTATCCCTTAACCCCTTTTTCTTTTGCCAACTTCCTTGAGTGATAACTGTTGTCATTTCTCGCCCCCTACTTGCACTCAATGAGCCTCAAATTCGGCTCCGAAAGAGATAGCCAGAGAGAGATGAATTTAGGCAGGAGATCTATAGAGGCTTAGGGGGCTGATTGGAATATTTAAGATTATCTCTGATTCATTTTCTTGCAGATCTGATGCAAGAAGTGAGTCAGATTCCTCCGACACAATTTGACCTGACGGATGCAGCCGGCAGACAGCTGAGTGGCAGCATGTGGAGCTCATGTTGTTTTGCAAATGGAATAAAGTTCACTTAACACAGCAGACAGCTGCCTACACCTGCCCTTAACTCAAAGGCCTCTCACCTGAAAACAACCTACAGATCACTTACCCCATCACTGCTCGCAGGTGGAATTAGCTCCTGAGAGCCATCAACGGTGGAGGAGGTGGGTATTTCTGAGAGGTGACCCTCTTTCCCAAGACAGGGCAAAGGTCCCTTTCCTGCAATGCTGAGTTCATCATGCTTGAAATGCTCACAGCCCCCATCCCTTTTTGGGCAGCCAGGACCCTGCCCAAAAAACTCTCTCCCTCCTCTGGGCTTTCTCTCTTAGCAATGCTGCTAATACTAGTCTTAATGCAATTTTGCTTTTTTCGGCTGCTTTCTTTTCCTAGGTGTGAATGCTGTCGTTACTAAATGACACCCGTTTCCCATGGGTTCCTTCAGCCCATAGGAAAATTCTTTCTGCCCAGCTCAGCTGTGGGCAGGTGTCTCCTGAGGCTGGTGGCTTAGGTGAGTGGCTCCTAACTCAGTTCTCATTGCGCTGAGCTCTCAATGCCTGTCTTCTTTCTGATGTGTCTTGTTGAGTACTGACAGCCACAGGTGAATGGCTCACACACTGATAGAGGTCTGATTTTTAGACATTTAGAGGTTAGGAGATGAAGTTCATGGAAATTTGTCTCCTAATATTTACCTCCCCTGTTCTGACAGCATCTCACCTTATCAGCACCCACCCCAGTTTCACTGCCCTCCCAAGTCTCTGTGGTGGTCTGCTGCCTGCCCTGTTTTCCCTCTCAGCCAGCTTCTGGTTCAGACTCTGCCTGTTTTCTTCCAACAGGAGACGAACTCCTACTACATCTTCTGGAGCCCATCCCCACCTCTGCAGGGCAGCCCCCCCGTCTTGGGTACAGCACTCCCCTGGGGCAGTCATTCCCTTGCAGTCCCGCGAGAGCGGTGTTTGCAGCTGAACTGTCTGGAGAGAGCATCAGCGCTGCTGCATTTGGGCTGGTGGTAGGTTTTATGATTGCTTCTCGAGTTGTTTTTTGTGGTTGCTAACTCTCCCTGTGTGCCCCAGAGATGTAAGGTGTATCCCGACCCCAGACTTTTCCCTGCAGAAAACGGGGGCAGCGGTGCTCAGAGCCTCTGATGGGAGTTTCTTTCGGGCATGGCAGCAATCTCACTCTGCTGAATGCAGACTTGTGCCAGGTTAAGCCATCACCCTTGAATGCCTTCTCTGTTCTTGTTCCAATGCAGCTTCTAAATTAGAAACCCTACCACCTGCATATGATACGAGCAGGGATTTTGCAACACTGGGAGGCTGAGTCAGGCATAGGGACAAGAGCCATTTCTGCTGCTGAAAGGCTCAGTTGCATTCAGGAGCCCGCTGCAATGGTTTCCATTCTCACCCCATCTCCACAGAGGTTGTGCAATATTGGCAAACCCACTGGTCAGCCCAGTGTCAGAGGAGCAGCCATCCCAGCACCAGCAGCTCTGTGGGGCCCCGGGCGCTGGCTGGCTTGGCAGGGACTCTGCTCACTGCCTGCCCATGGCTTTTTCCCCTGTCAGCAACAGCATGTCCAAGGTAAATTACCTCTTTTTGGAACAGCTTTGGTTTGAGCTCAGATTGGCAGCCTCTGTCTTGCTGTGAACCTTTTCAATATAGCAGCAGGACACCATCCGGGTATGGAAAACAGGCTGAAAATACTTGCCGTGCTGTACCCTCTCCTATGGCCCACCACACGTGTGTGTTATATGGATGAAAATTTACTGCTTCCAACTTCCCTAGACAGTACCCTGAAGGGAAAGCAATCTGGTGCTTGTCCTTCAGATCCAGCCCCTTTTGCCAGTTCCCGATTCTAAGCTTCCCAGATAAAATCTAATGGAGCTTGTTAAGGCTGTTCAGATCGGTGGTGGCTGTGGGAAAGGGTCTTGTAAAGTAAGAGCATTTAGATTTCTGTTATCCTCATATTTAGTTTCCTGTAGACCTTACAGTGCTTTCTGAGCCTGGTCTATGGCTAAACTGTTCTCAAGGACTAGTTAAAAGACTTGTTTATTTTCTTGATGCTTTTTCTAGCGTCTTGTAAATCGTCTTCTGCCTTTGGCACTGTTAAATGGTGAAGCAAGGAGTTTTACCACTACAATATATCTATGTTTTGTTACAGTAGAAGTAACAGAGCCCAGTTCCTAACCGAAGGTCTCTTACGTTGTTCTAAATTTCCCTGTTTGAATATATAGCATTGCTTTGGGATAAGCCCAATGAAACCTCCAGCAGTTTGCCTGATTTACCTTCCACTCCCCGTACACTCTGTTAGACCTGGGACTTTGGGCTATGCTCATCCTGGATCACAGCTTGATCTCTTTTCAGATGGTAAATCCTGCAGCTCCATCCCGCCCCTTGAAGCAGCCCGCGTGGCTCCTCAGCAGGCACGTGGACTTGAAGGCAGCCAAAGAAGGCTCCTGGCACGTTTGTGTCTCAAAAGTGGGGATGAGGGAGGAGGAGGCTGCAGTAATTGAGCTGACAAATTTTTTTGTCTCCTGTCTGGGTCTCAGTGGGCTCCAAAAGAGGGTCAAGAAGTGCCAAGTCCTCGGGCTGGCCCTGTCCCACGCAGAGGCTGCCTTCCAGTGTGGCTCAGGAGCCTCTGCTCAAGGTGATTTTTTTTTTTTTAGCACTTTTATTCCTTTCTACACCTCTTGTTCTGGGTTGCTGAAGCTTTTCTGCTGGCTTGCATTTTTATGAGAATTCATCTCACCCATTGGGCTCTGATGGCTGGGCCACCTTCCCATCCCCTGTTTCCAGAAAAGCCATGCTGCAGCTGAGCCTCAGCTGGGACGCCTGGACACGGTCCGGCTCTGCCCCGGCAGGCTGCAGCTCCACCGGCAGCTCAGCTCAGCCCTTTCTGGGAAAACTTTTGCAGACTCTCATTCCCTTTCTGCAAAGCCTCCATCTCTCGATTCTTTGGCTCATCTTTGAACCCAGTGGCTCCTCCGTTGCTCATCTTCTGTTGTCTCAACAGAAATGCTAGCCCTCAGCGTTCTCCTTGGAAGTGACATCCCATGCCTGAGTCCAGCGTTGAACCATTTGCCCCAAGCAGCCAGCAGAGCTGCCTGGGAGCCCTCGGGGCTTTCTCTGTTCCTGCCTGTGTCCAGCTCCTTTGGCTGCCTCACAGCCTTTTTGCATTGTGTGCTCTGATTTCTCTCCCTCCCATCACCCCCAAAACTGTCACTGTCTTTTGGCTTCCCCATGAACCCTCCTTGATTCTCTTATCCCAGAGAAGACCTAAACATCTCCATGCACTCATGCTGACCGATGGGTCCCTGGGATTTTTGTAGCCTTTTTTTCTCTTGCCCAAGCCCATTTGTACTAAGCAGTGCCCAAACAAAACAAAAAAATGCAAGGATTGTTCAAACCCTCTCCTCCACCCCATGCAAACAGCCCCGCTTGTGAGGGCAAACAGGTCTTTTGTCCATCATTTTGCTGCTGCACAGCGATGTCCCCTCTATTTTAAAATGTTTTTGCCTGAAGGTAAATTATTAAACAGCTTTTTGAGCAGACTTGCACCGATTTCATTGCCAAACTCTTGCCGTTTCTACACACTGAAGGCCAGATCCTGGGGCTGCTGAGCCGATTTGCTGCGAGGCATGGTTATGCCTGATTCCTCAGGAAAGTCTGTTTCAGCATTGCACAACGTGTCTGTTCTCCAGGGGGGCCGTGCGCAATCTCCGATTGGGACAGACGTCTGAGCTTGATCCCACTGGAATGACGTCAAAGGCTGCAATATTGTACCTCTTCCCAGCGCTGGCAGAGCCCGGCCTGGCGAGGTACCACTGCAGTGGCTGCAGCCGCGCTTGAGGCCGCGCGGCTGCTGCCGGTTCGACCCGTGCAGCGCAATTAATAGGTTACCAAATGGCAGCACAGGTGGCCAGCATTGCTTGGCACGGTGGAGATCTGTGTACACGCCTGGCTCTTCCCTGCAAATTCCTGCTGCTCCAGAAACCTCTGACTGAACGCAAATGGAACTTGCTTTTAAAAGGAGCATCCTCCGATGTTGACCTGTGAGCAGATAAAACTCCAGCAAACTCACAGCCTTTCCCGTGCTTGGGACTCAGGCTGGCACAAGCAAATGCCGTTTATCACAGAGCTGCAGCAGGCAGCACAACAGAGGGTGCCAGTAAATCACTGGCTGTGGTTTGGCGCTCTTCTCCGTGGCACTGATTAGGAGAATAGGAGTACGTTATCTACAAGCAGCTATTCTGAATGCTTGGTGCTGAGGTCTGCTGAAGGCAACAGTGACAGTCAAAGCAGCAGCCTCAGCCTGCACCCAACCAGCCGTGGTGAAATAAGGGTGACAGATACACTGCTACATCTGACTGTTTGCAACAGGGAAGGTTTCCCAGTGCTGCAGGGAAGGAAGAGACCGGCACATCCTTGGGGCAGCGCAGACTGACTTCCCTGCGCCCCGAGACACCCCAGCCTGCTGCGCTCCCCAGAGGCTACAGCAGGGCAGGAGAGTTGTGAAATGCCGTTGTGCTGCTCAGCAGGACGTGATTCACTGTGACCTCCTGGCATCATTACAAGCATTGCCTGCGCCTCACCGGCCCTTCGCCGGACCTACCCGCTGGTAAGGCAGCTGCTGACATTTCACATCTGCCAGACCCAGTTTGAGGTGGGCTGATTCCAGCCCTAGATCCATGAAACGATGTTTCTGATTCGGTCGGCTGTGCGCTGGCCTAAGCTACGGTCCATTTTGACAGCTCTGCACATAGGTCAGGGGGAAGGAAGGAGTGTTTGACTGTTTCAATTTTTTATATGAATGCCCAGGCAGTTCTTAGGTTCTTCTTAAAAAGGTGCTGACAGATTAAGAACAGCTCCCAAGTTTTGATTTTGGAAATACTGGGATTTTCCAAGTTGTAAATCCAGCAGGAGGAGTTCCAGCATGCCTGTGGCTGTGCACAGCGTCCTCTCCTTTAGGCAGCTCAGTGCTGTTCAGCGGTAGCTGCTCCCTGGGCGCTGCCACACATGGTGAATACCCTGGGGAAAGTAAAAAAAGACGATCTGTAATGTTAGCAGGAACTTTTTTGATGGCTCATTAAGTGAAGAAACTGTAAGATGTAGAAAATTGTATTAAAAAGAATTGCTAGTTTACAAAAATGGGAGAGATTGTTTTTTAACGTGTAGAAGCAGAGGTAAGGTATCTTTAAAAAATTTGTAATTTTGAGTTGGAAATAGGGCTGAGACAAGTCTTGAAAGTAAATATTTAATTACCGGATCAATTTTGATAAAGACTCAGAGTTTGTAATTGATTTCTTTAGCCTCTGCTGAGCCCACCAGTAAACTCCTGGTTAGTACTGGTGTTGCTGTGGGTCCCATCAGCAAATAATTTACACTTGTGATCATAATTGATTTTGCATGCTAAAAGTGAGAAACTTGACATCCCAGAACCAACATCCTTTCTGTCTTCTCTGATAGTGATAACTGTCTTATTTCTGGGTGTAAAAGCAAAATTTGTTTTCTTGACTGGTTGTGCTAGCGAGGTTGTGAGAAGAAGGGCTGGCACGACAATACTTTGCTCTTTGCAAGTCAGAAATTAGCCAGTATTTACCTTAGGGGCTGTGATACTTAGACAAGAATTCCAAAGAGAATTACAATAGTGAACATCAGCTAACTCTGACAAGTTTGCATGACCAATGCTTAACTGTAATAAGAGAGTTGATACTTGTTGATTGACAGGAGCCGTAGTGCTATCTAGAGAAGCCCTACTGCCTGCATTAGTTCACAGGATGATCACAACTAAATGCAAACTTAAAAAAAAAATTAAAAAAAATCCAGATCTAAATGTTGCCCAAGCATTGGGGTAAATCAGCTTTAGAGCCAAGGGCAGTTGCTGCGCCGTGCCTCTGCAGCAGACACATCCCAAGTCCACTTGGTCAAATACTGGGTGATGTGCAGATGTTTAGACATATCTTTTCTCTAGGAAAAAAATGAATTAGCATGTCATTAAGTAGAGGTTATGGAAGAATGAAATCATTAAATAAGATGTGATGTTCTCTCCCATTCAGTGATTACAGGTTCTTCTCATAGGAGCTGCCATATTCCCTGTGCCATTGGCACAATTCAGACATCCTGAAAAAAAGGCTTTGTCATCATCTTTTTTCTATATATTCTTCACCAAACAATCGAAGTGCATTTTATGAACATCAGTTTGCTCAGTATTGTACAATGTCAAGATTATTATCCTTAGGGAACAGGTGGAAAAACCAAAGAGCAAGGAGACGAGGTGAATTGCTTCTGGCCGTATAGACAATTAAATAGTAGCAGAATTGGGAAAGGACATGGTTTCCTCTCAAGCAGTGTTTGTGGGAAAAAATATATGCTAGTAATCTGAATTTAGCTCTCCATTATTTCTTGTGACACCAGTAGGGGTGAATATTTTGCTCCCAAACACCTACAGAATAAGAAAATGTGCATCTTTAGATCTCAGAATGTATAACTAAATTTCCCCCAAACTTTTTGACAAGTCCAAGGTTGGTGTGAAGGAAAACACTTGCTATAATCACATCTGTATTTTGAGGAAGAATAATCCAGGTCTGAATCAGTGTTTTCTTCATTGCTTACATTGCTGCTAAGGATTTATTAGATGAGAAAATAGAAGATTACATCACAATGATTTTTTAAATGAGCAATCCATTTGTTTTGGGTGGTTTGTTTGTTTGTTTGTTTGTTTTTAATTATTCTGCTAAGAATATCTGCCCTGTGACAGGCAAAGCAGTCAGCTCTCAACAGCAGCGAAATTAAGTCTCAGTCCAGGACAACGCAAATTGGGAAGAAGCTCCAGAGAGTGGTGCTATTTGAAATAAATTGAGGAATTATTTTGAAAGCTTGCATGGAAGAACGGAGTTTTGCCAACTATTACAATTGGACTTCAGAGTAACTGCTGAGTGGGTAATTAGTCCCTCAGGAACACGGGAGTCTGGACAAATGTAAGACAGAACAAGAGGGGAAAAAAAAGTGTATGAAGAATTAACTTTAGAAAACAAGCTAGAACATTAGTCACAGGAGGGATATAACTCAACTTTCATTTAATGTTTATTTCTGTGATGAACAGAAACATTGTTCTTAACCCCTGTACTGAAGCAGGAAATAGGAACCTTCTCTCTTTTTAAGGCAGCTGGAACTGCTTTATTGAAGTTCATCTCTTTGATAAGAGGGTGAAGGAGAGGGTAAAGAAATGTACTGAACATACTGCAAACCCAGCAAACAGGACTTATACTCGGGTGGAGCAGGGAAAGAAACCAGTTGTGGAACTGGTCGAAATATTATGTAGTATCTGTTGTGGTCTTCAGCGACTCCTGCATCATGAAGACAGAGCAATTAGCCAAGGTTTAAAAGATAATGCCCCGCCAACATTTGCTCACAGCCTGTCTACAACGCATGGTCTCATTTTCCCCTGTGCTGAGCAGCACCCCAGCTGCAAGGAGGTGATTCATCTACCCAACATGTTGGAGGATCTTGGCATACCTCTTTGCTGGGTTTACAAAGACTTGATGAAATACAACTGCAAAGAAAATTCGAAGCATGTGAGACACTTTTGAGGTAATATAGTACACATGTGATTGGTCTTGCCCTTCCAGAGCTCCTGATTCATAGTCCTGTGCTGTAACTATTGAACTACAGACTTATTTGTAGAGTTTCTACACTTGGTTTTTGTGGTTCATTGCTCCCATTATTATCTCAACAGCAGCAATTTGCTAATCAGTCCTCTTTGTAGAACAGGACTAGTACTGCTTTGGATGTTTGGTGTTTAGAAAAAAGAAGAATGTAATTCATGTGGCTCTGGAGAAGAAAAAAGCTTTGCAAAAACATCTAATATATTCAGGTGTGAATCTATGTAAATGGGTCATATTCATTGAACTGTGTGTCTGGAGGGTTAACAGTAACATCACAGCTGAAGGTTCAGGACCAGACCTCCAGACCCGGATCTTCCCAATTTTGAGGACTTTGTGCTTTGGCGCTGTCTCTACTCTATAACCTCTAAAGAGATGGAGTCAACCTCCCTGCTGGGCTCTCACCATATCGTTGGCCAAGTGATGGGGTCCCACTTGCCCGTTCTGCACCGGTACCCCCAGGATCACCATCTGTTGGTGCCACGATGTTGCATTTCTGACCTGGCGATGCTCCACTGTGACCTGAGCGAAGGTTACTGGTGTTTCCATGTAGGCTCTGTGTTTACTATTTAAGGTGAGCGAGAGGCTCTGGATTCCATCGGTTGGGTCATCCTCTCTGTTTCCCAATTCAATGCAAACGGCCAGGAAGGCAGGCAGCTCTTCCTTGAAAACATTCATGTTCTCTTGAGAGGTGTGCCAGTTTCTGGCAGATGTGGTGTTGGCAACGCACGATGGACACAACACAGTCATAGTTGTTCATTCCTGTAAACATTGTCTTCAAAATCACTATCTCCTCTCACCACATTGAGCCACTTCCCTGGAGGGCTCAGCACAAGGATCCTGCACAAACACACCCAGCTCTGGCCTATTCCTTCCAGGAGAGGGCAGGGGAATACAGTTTATTGCAGATCCACTCCTGAACTGGAGCCAACATTTGTCATGTCCCAGATCTTCCTGTACATCTTCTAGTCTATTTTTCTTTCCTAAACTTGGATGAGCAGAGGTAGGTGCTGAATCTCCTCGAAGTGAGTCAGGGGGTTTTGTCACATTTACAGACCTGCCTGTCCCTGAGTCGTCTTCCGGAGGGATAGTTTGGACTAGGCTGTTCCCCTTGCTCTTGAACCTCTCGCGGTGAGCCTCATGTGTCATGTTGAAGACATCGGCTTCTGTGCAGCTTCAGGACCAGGGTTTAAACAGCTAAGCCCCAGCTTTTCTGCTTCATCTCACCATCAAGCCAAGGGAGGCAGTGATGGGACAACTTGTCTGTCACACACTCAGCGCACCCATATCCCTGCAGAAGGTGGTCTGATTCCCTCAGACGTTCATAATGTTTGCAGGTGCAGCTCTGCTTGTGGGTGCTTTTGCCAATAGATTGAAAAGCAGGGGTTGTGCACGGAAACCTGAGGTTGGAGCTGGACCTGGTTAAAGATGGCCTAGAGAAATACCAGCCAGAAAGTCAGCCGATGTTTTCTCTCTCAGTATCTTAATGAACAGAAAGTTTGGGAGAAAATCAGAAACTCTCCCCAGCTCCCCACTGTCTTTAATAGTCCAAAGAGTATTAATATAAAAAATCCTAAAATGAGTTTCTTCCAACTTATCTCCCCCCGGACCTATGACTGACTTGAAAAGACAACATCATTTCCAAACAAGTGAAGGAAAGGGAAAAAAAAAAACCAATAAACTGTTGGCCCTGCAGCACAGATGCCCTTGCAAGGCCAAAGAAATTAAGTCCTGAGATTGCTGTTGCCGTTTCCACCTTGTCCTGCAGAACCACAGTCAGGGATAAACATATTCTTTGTGTCAATATTTCTGTAGTACTGAGAGAACTTGCAGTCCTTATCTGCAAGTGTCAAGGACTGCTAAGTTAAAGTGATCATAACATTATTGGAGAGTCTGACAGGCTTTTTTGTTCCCTCTGTGTCCATGTAACTGTTCTGGTGCTGAAAGCTGCAGCCCAGCGGAGCTTGGTCGGACACAGCCATCGGCTTTGTGGCACACGGAAGGGATCCATCTGCAGGAGGCTAATTAAAAAAAAAAAATCCCAAAATAGAATTTGAACTTCCTTTAAATTTTTTCTTTGCCTGATTATTTTTGCTTCTTTCAGTGGAAAAGAACAGCCTTGATTCGTAAATCACATGGAAATGTGCAAGTAATCAATTCAGCCTGACTAACCCTTGTTTTGCCAAGTGGCCGGCTGGCTCATCAGATTACTAATAGTTTGCTGCTGCAGTAAATGGGGAATAGCAGGGGCTGGGGCAGAAATACCGCAGGTGACCTCTAAAGACAGCAAAGCACTTACCCTGTGCAGCACAATCCCTCTTTTTGCCCATCCATGAAGTTCAAACACTTTCCCTTCCAGTCCCCGCAAAAACGAGAAGTCATTTGTAACACAAAGCTGCGCAAAAAACGTACAGAAGATGGGAAAACCTGAGGCAGGAAAAATCAGCCTCTGTACAGCCACATATGGAAAGGCAAAGTGTAGGCAGAGCCAAACAATTCGTAGGTGTAAACTGTTGAGCGTGGAGCGGACGAGCCTTTTGCTGCCTTTCCCAACTTTAATGGGTCTGTGCTACGTGACATAACAACTCAGGGACAACTTCAGCCTACGGTTTCTTTTTAACTTTATTATGCAGTGCTATTGCTACCTCCAGGAAAATTTTAAAAGGCTTGAATACCGAGGTTTATTTGCCTTTCCTGACTGGATCTTTAACACACAGCCATCAGACAAAAGCCAATGAAAAGGATCTTAACTTTATGTTAGCCCCAGTGTTTGACTGGGCTGTAGGAATGCTAGAAAGATTGTCTGAGCAGGGGAACCAGTTTGACTGAAGTTCTCTCCTGAAAGGTGGCAAAAGAGAGAATGGAAAATCCCCAAGCAGGATCAAGGGACAGAGGTAATAATAGATTTTAAAAGGACTTGGTGAAGAGATGAACAGAGGGAAGGAAATCTCTTAGTGATGCACAAAAAGGATGAGGCAGGGGAAAAGACAAATGTATTTTATAGCAGGGAGTGAGAGCTCGGTTTTGCTGCTGTACCAAATGAAGGATGCTGATGTGAGACATCAGTGACAACTCCACAAAAACTCATCCCCAAAAGCCTGTCCCAGCCCAACAGTCATTCCTGGTTCTCATGAAAAGTTAGCAGCCAAAAGTGATCAAAAGTCATTATATTTGTCTAGATCTGTGCATTTCTCCTGCTGTTAATAAAGGCTGGTAGTGTTTCCAAAACCTTGAGCAAAACTTAGATGTGTGTCAATACGCTTTCACTGTCACGGGGCTCTGAAGAATTAATCAGTAAATCAGTTCACAGCTTGAGAAGTGCATTCAGATACCGTGGAGGGATGGAGAAGTGGCTGAGTCTGTCCAGAGGCTGGCACCTGCCACTGGAGCTTGTAATTCTCAATTTTGGGTTTAAGGCCCAAATTGCGCCTATGGACCCCAAAACCAGGACTGTAGTTCGAGGCCCTCCTAGCAGACTCATGGGTAAACCAATGTGATCATCCTGGGAAAGAAAATTTCTCAGATAAAATCTCTGCTCAGAAAAGATACTGTAGAGGATGAAGGTGTGAACATGTTTCACCAAGGACAACCCCAGATCGGGGCTCCAAGTGACAGTGACTTTTGCATGTTTTCTCATTATTCTCTGCTGTACAATGATGGGTTGGTACTGAAGTGAGGTATCAGAACTCGTGCTATCGTATATCCTGTTTGTTTGTTTTTAATGTGTCCTTTGTCTCTGTCTAGAAATTTTGTCTGGGCAGAAAAAGAGGACTTTGGATATTTGTCCAGGGTGTCCTGATGTCCAATAGCCTGGTCAGAGCAGTAATTTCTACAAGAGTGCTGGACGCCCAGAAATGCCTAAGGCACAGTCACTGGACACGTGCACAAGGGCTTTGCTGAAGGTTCCCAGCACAGCTGATCCTATGTGCACGGCAAAGGGGGTCTGGACATATGCAAAAGGTTTGGTGCATCCAGCACTTGTCACGTAGTGCGTGAGTGAGCTCAGGTCAGGGGTTCATCCTAGATGCTCTGGACTTGCTTCCCAGGCACTGTGCACTGCCTGCCTGCATTTTTAATATTTTTTTCCAAGGAAATTTTGGGGAGAAATACAGACGCCTTAGGTACATTTGCCTGATTATTTCCATTGCATTTCACCTCACAGTGATCCCTGTTGCCTTACATTGAATGAGTAAGATGCTCTGTAGGGTTCTTCAGATGTGAAAAAGCATCGGATCCCTCCTCCATCGCAGTGCGCAGCCGCACAAGGGCTGGCGCCGGCACAAGGGAAGGTGGCTGGGCATCTCCTCTGTCAGCAGCACGTGTTTGGATCTGCTTGAGCCCACTGAAAACATCTCGCCTTCGTATCGCTACCTTCAGCAACAGCTAACGGTGTGGTCCTGTAGCTGTGTAGTGGGCAACGCAGCCAGCCTTGAGCGGTGCTTTTAGGGAAGCAGAAAGGTTGTGGGCCTAGTAAAATGGATGACACTTGAGAAGCAGAACGGGGACACATACCATTTTTTTTCCATGTAAGGTAAATATGGGATTTCACTACCTCTCCAGCAATTTAGAGAACGTTGGGAACTACTGTAACTAATATATAAAGAAATTGTCTTTTGCATATGGAAAAACAAAATTTAGAGAAACCTCTAATGTGTCCCAATGCATATGTAGGTTATAATAATGATAAAATTAACATTGTAACTTTTGGTTGTTTTCACGGTAATAAACATCGTAAGGGAATTTCATATCTGTACAGCCAACAATTCAAATTCCATTTAAGCCCAGTCTTGAGGGCTTGGGATTTTAGCTATATCTAAATCTCATGTGCTTTGCATTGCATCAAGCTAAACTTCACCTACTCGGGGAACAAAGGGTTTTTAATTGACAGAAAACAGTAAAGCAAGGTTTGCCAAAAATCTATTTTGGGTAAAAATATTTAAGGCCAGCATTTTTACCAATGTAATGCTTTTTATATCAGTGAAGTTACACTAATGCAGAATTTGGCCCTGATGTATTCGTATAAATATAGTATCTAGGAATTTGATGAGCGTGTATTTATGCATTATTCATTGAGATAACGTGGAGAGGAAGAGCGAGGTCTGTGCGTGAGAGCAGAGCCCTGAGCACCCCCGGGTCCTTTGGCGATACCCACCGGGGTGAGGCAGCACCTGTGGGGTCACCTCTGCGCTGCTGCGGGGCCGTGCCTGCCGTGACTGGTCGAGGCTGAACGTCGTCTTGGGAAGAGGCTGGTTTACGTTTGCCAAACTGTGAGACATGTTACTAGCAATTCTGAAGCAATGCAGGCGGAGGATATTTTTGCCAGTTTAAGGCATTGAGCTGGAGTTGAAAAGAGAAGAGACTGCGGCTTGCTTCTGCCACAGATGTTTGGTTCAACCCTCTGTGCCTCAGTTTCCCCAGAAAGTCATAAAATGGGATAATACTTCATTTTCCCTGCAGGACAGCGCAGTCCCGCAGGGCCCACAGTCCCGCAGTGGGGGAGTAGGGATGGTGCTCTGTCCCATGTAGCCCTGAAAAAGGTGCACAGACCTGTTGTCACAAGACTGCATCCTGGTATCCTGGACTGCACCTTCCCAGGGATCTGAAAAATGAAAAACTGAGTTTGAAAAACCACTGATTGAGCAGAAAAACTCACTGCTGCTGCAGCTGGCACCCCTGCAAGCTTCCTCAGCTGGCCTTCACTTCTGCAGGGGTTAAACATGGATCCTGATCCATGCCGAACATTGCATAACTACAGCGTGTATATATTCATGTATATATAAAAGCTAGTATATGTATCTATACGAAAAACCAGTAATGACTGTAATAACACTGGGGGACACACACACCCCAAAACCCAATACTTTCCAGCATCCTGGAAATCCCCCCACCAGCAGGCAGGCAGGAGAGGGGCAGGTATGCGGGCGCGGGGCAGGAGCGAGGGTGCGCAGCAGGGAAAGGCAGGGGACTTGCACCCCTCCCGGCACTCGCTCCCCTCCAGGAGCCTCTACGTGCCCAGGGCTTGCACACTTCCAGGGGCGTGCACGTGGCCAGGGGCTTGCACACTTCCAGGAGCGTGCACGTGGCCACGGGCTTGCACACTTCCAGGAGCGTGCACCCCTCCCGGGATTCGCACACTTCCGGGGGCTCGCACGCCCCGGGCTCCTGCACGCCCCCGGGGGCTCGCCCATGTGCTGACCCTCCCGGGCACCGCCCCGGGGGCCGGGCCGGGCGGTGCCGCGGCTCCCATTGAGGCCGGTGGCGGGCCGGCCCCCGCCGCGGCGGGGCCAATGGGGACGGCGGACGCGGTCGAGCCTCTCCCCGGCCTCCCCCGCCGCCGCCGGGCGCCCGTCATGTGAGGGGGATATAGTACTACGGGAGCGGGGCCGCGCTCCGCAGCCGCGCACCCGCCTCCCGGGGGAGCTGCGCCCGCCTCCGGCCGCTCCGCGCTCCCCTGCTCACCGCCGGGGCTTGTTCTGGTTATCGTGGGGTCCTCTAGGTTTTTGTTTTTGTTGTTGTTTTAAAATTTTGCATTTTTATTGTGGGTTTTTTTTATCATTTCTATAATTATTTTTGCTTTTTATTCTTGTTTTTGTGGTTTGGTTTTGTTTTTTTTTTTATTATTATTTTCATTGTTGTTTTTGCACTCTTCTCATCGTTCTTGGCATTTTCTCCCCCCGCTCCCCGGCTTGCAGAGGAGTTCAGGTAAGGGTGTGCGAGGGGCGCGGAGGTTTGCGCGGGTGCGCGTCCCGCTAGCAGTGCCCCTGCACCCCGTTGCCGCAGCACCCGTAGCCGGGGGGGGGGGGGGGCGGCTGGTGGTGTTTGTGCCGCTGCTGCCCGGTCATGGGGGGAGCGGGGGGGTGGTGTGTGGAAGGTTAAATTCCGCCTTCCCCCCCCCCCCCCCCCCGACGGTGCAGCAGGGGGGTGCCGGGCTGCGGCCAGGGCTGGGGGGCTGTTTTCAGGCTGGAGCTGTGCCGTGCCATGGTGTGACAGGAGGGGGGGTATGGGTTACTCCCGGTCATCGCGACCAGGAGACCATGCCGGGGGGGGGGTCGGGCCCCCAAAGCCTCCTGAAAAGGGATGGAGGGAGCAGGAAAACAATTAAAATAATAATAAACCCCAAAACAAAACAAAAAAACACAAACCAAAAAAAACAAACAAGCAAGTGCTTTGCAGCCGTGGAAACCTGGCTGTGCTTGTGCTGGGGTGGGAATTGTGTGTTCCCCCCACCCGGCCCGCTTTCACTGCCCGGGCGGCTGATGCCGCACGTTGTTTTGGTCAGCCGGGGGGTGCGGGGGGGGGGGGGGGGCCGGCCGGCCGCCAGTGCCGGCTGCAGAGAAAGTGCTTCCTCTTGTGGAAGCCAAAGTTTGGGGGTGGAGGGGGAGTAGTTTCCAGAAAATAAGGCTTTGGGAACGTTTCTGCAGCTTCCCAGAGGTGGTGGGTTTGGGAAAAAAAAAAAAGCAGGGAGACCCTAAACAACCCCCAGTCTTCCCCCCCGGGTCCGGGGAGCAGCGCAGTCACTGTGCAGAAGGGATGAGAGCAAAGGGGTTTCCTCCTGGCTGTTGGCTTCTTTTTTTTATTATTTTTTTTTAGTTTTTTTCCCCCCATGCATTTCTATTTTAATTTCTTAGAAATGCTGGGCCTGGTTCACTGCCTGGTTTATGGCTCTGTCTGTGGAGCAGGAGTCAGCCTGAACAGATTTAAAATCTTCTAGGGAACAAGAGAAAACCCTAAAGAGGTCAGTCCTAAACTAGAAAAAGCTGTAGCAGTATACATAGGAAATGACTGTCAGCATATCTGAGCCCATATACCGCTGTGTGATCGGTTGCGCTGGACTGACCGTCCAGAAATGACAGGCTGGGAAATATGTCCCCGTGTTTCAGCACGTTCCCAGGACTTAACATTTTAATGTTCCTCTGAGTCAGAATATGCCTTCTCTGGTTTTTGGGGGTTTTTTTTTGTCCTTTTTTTTTTTTTTTTTAGCTGGCGATTAGATGGACAGGTTTTAAACAGAACAACGTGTTTCTGGCAGAAAGGACATCATAACAACCCAGGGAACTCTTAAAAGTTGGAGACCATCGTGCTGCCGTGTGCTGTTGAACAGCTGCTGTATTTCACTCCAGAAGTGGCTGGTTTTCAGTGGCTCAGGCGCTGAGGTCCCTCTCTAGGTGCTTACATTTCTAACGTGGTTTCAGGGCTCCTAGAGAGGAAAGTGCTTTATGTAAACAGCGTCATTAGTTTTCATAGCTTGCGCAGCCCTGGCTTTTTTTGTTTTTGTTTTTTAATTTTCTGGTTTTGGCTGTGTCTTCAGGCAAACTAGGGATGAAAGCCTTTTGGTTGTTAGTCTGGCCTTTAGGATAAAATATAGCCTGGGCCCGATCCTGCATTCCAGGCATTCCCCAAAATCTTCTTGGCTGTTTTGCAAGTTTTGAGAGTGCACAGAAAGCAGATCTGGCCCGTAATGTGCCTGGATCTATTTGCCTCTGACAGTCCCCTCTCTTCTTAAAATGACTCTCATTACATCAAGTGACATTGCTCCTTGTCAAAAGAGATGGGGAAATAAGCGTGCTGGCTGTCTTCTGCTGAGATACATTGCTCACAGCAGTTGCTAGGGGTTTGTTGTTTTTTTTTCCCCTCTCCTTTAAGCCCTTACTCAAGTTAGGGTTTAGTTCTATTCCCGGTGAAATATATGGATATTTTGATATGTGGCTTCCTAGTTCTCACAGGCATTTACAGAAAACATGAATTTTTTTTTTTTTAAAAAGAACTTTACCAACTGCTATTGGTGCACGCTCTTTCCCTGCACGCAGAGCATGCCAGCTTTTCTTAGAAAAATAACAGAAGAAAACCCACGTTGCAGTCCAGATTTCACTTACAGCACCATTCTTCAGAAGTTCAAGCTGGAATAATGCAGA
Organism: Gymnogyps californianus; assembly: GCF_018139145.2. Classification (NCBI taxonomy): domain Eukaryota; kingdom Metazoa; phylum Chordata; class Aves; order Accipitriformes; family Cathartidae; genus Gymnogyps; species Gymnogyps californianus. The sequence continues at coordinate 12,130,176 of NC_059483.1, forward strand.
CATAGGAGGGAGGATCAGAAAACATGTGAGGGCAAGTCCTCCTTTCTGCCCCACATTTCATAAGGCAGTCACCAACTTTTGGTGCAAGATAGAAACAAGCTGCTTGGGTGAATTCTTACTGGAAGCCAATACAAACTTCTCGGAAGCAGATTCTGTTTTCTGTTTCAAGCCTGGGAATAGCTCAGCTCTGGGACTTCTGCTGGAGGAACTTTCTGTCAACGCAGAGATTTAAAAAAAAAAAAAAAAAAAAAAAGTCCTGTGTTAGAAATAGTTCAGCTCTTCTGACTCTTCACTTTTACTATAAGAAATGATTATAGGCTAAGGTCACAAAACAGAGCCACTAACCTCTGTTTGAACTTCCTCGTGTTCAGCACATGTGGGTATTTCATTATCTGTTCAGAGGCATAGCTGACTGACAGGCCATGCATACCAGGAAAATGTGCAATCTTACTTTTAAGTCTTTCTTTCAACCTGCCCCTACTTCCTCCATGTGCGTATGAAAGAGGAAGCTGTATCTTTAAGAAATATGTTTGGTTTTTTTCCCCCCTGTTTCCTGTGAAATATTAATAGATGCTGCCAATGGGATGGAGCTCTTTAAGGGTGTTGTGTAAAATATCTCACTCTGCGTTCGCTGCAGCACTGAGCGCCTAGACGCCTTTTGATTTTTCTCCAGAGAAGGCAAAGACAGGGCAAATTTTGGAGATCTATGAGCAAGGATGCTCTGCAATAGCAGTAACAACCATCCCCTTCCCTGCACAAAACTGGGAGCTATTGACTATTCATGGCAAAGTGTCCAAAGCGCAGCAGCAGAGCCTGTGGAAAATGACAGCGTGTAACAAGATTGACTGGCATTTCCTTCGCGCTGGGTCACATGCCTCCTAATTCACACACACACAAAACCTCATAGGCTGATCAAATGACTTCTATCTCTGCAGTCCACATACCTTCCACAGAAAGAGTTGTTTTATTATGCACATATACAGCTCTGTTTTCAATCAGTCACCTTGAGCGAATGACTGAGGGCCAGTGTTCACTCTGTCCGGAGGTCTCTGCGTTTGCTCTCTAAGAGGCATAGTCTCTGTCCGTAAGCAATTTATTTTTTTTTCCTCGGGGGAGGGGTGAGGGGGGAAGAAAACAAATATGCAGATGCCTCTCCTGCCTTCCCCTCCTCAGAAACCTTTCTAGGAATTTTGCTTGGCTTAACTGGGAAAGCCCGGACGGTCGCCGCTGTCAGCGAGCATTGCGGTGGGCTGCGCTAGAAAGGATGGATTTTTGCCCTTGTGCCTCCGTGGGCTTGCAGCGGGTTTGTGGCTCATGTGAGTAGGGGCTTGCGGGATGCTGCCCGCTCGCCACCTGAACGTGGGGGGAAACTGGGAGCATGGCTGCCCGCCGTGGGTCACGGCAGATTGAGATGCCGGGGGTCCGTACAAGCCCTCCCAGTTTAGCAACTGGCACGAGGTTCAGATCACCTCAACCTCTGTACCCGGAGAGAGAGGAGTATGGATTGATAAGGTGAAACCAGCCAGCAGCTGGCTTGCCAGGACACGGTAATTAGCTCAGTGCAGTGCCAGCCTTATTAAGGGCAGTGCAGGTGATGATGACGTTGGCACACTGATTCATTGCATCTGGAGGGGAAAATCCGCCTAGTAAATGCTGAAGCACAGTAAATATTTTTGGCTCCTGACAGATTGATCCTTGCATTATGCTGATTAGCCTATATTTGAGGAACGGAGGAAGTTAAAAATAAGGTTGGTGGAAAGCTACAAGATAAGGAAAGGATTTGTGTTTTATAGCCACCAGCAATAAACTTTTTTAATTTGTTTTTTGGGTGGTAAAAATTTCGACACTTTATTTTTTCTCCCCATTCCCTTCTTTGGCTCTAGGTTTCACTGTTAGGTGAAAGCCCATAATTTATTTTCTCTTGCCAGTAATATTCTGGAAGGGAGCTGTAAATCTAGAGCGCACACAGTTGGGAAATGATTTCTGAAAGAATTCTTTTGCAAATACGTGGTGCAATCCTGCAAAATGCTTTGGCCCTGACAGTCCTTAGGGGGTGGTACAGACGTATCAAAGCGTGTAGCAGCATGTGTACTCAGTGAGACTGGATGCTTTGGACTTTCCTGTGAGCTAGAGGGCTTTACGAGCTTTAGTTCATGGAGATAAATGATTAAACCAACTTCTGACTGTTGCTGTTTTGTTTTCCTACACTCAGGCTCTCACCTGAACTTTTGCCGCCTGGTATATGCTGTTGGGATATCCATAAGAGATCGCCCAGGAATGGTGGATCACTTGCTGCCTACTGATGAATCCTTTTCATCTACAAGATCTTCTCTTGGATACTTTGGGGACATGACAGCAGGGGTGAGGTCCTACCAAATGCTGCCCTCTCCCCTGTCGGAAGATGACAGCGACTCGTCCAGCTTTTGTTCTTGTTCCAGCCCTGACTCCCAGGTTCTCAGCTCCAGCTATGGAAGCACGTCCAGTGCGGAAAGTCAGGACAGTATCTTAGACTACTTATTGTCCCAGGCATCTTTGGGGAACACTGCTGCATCATGGTGGGACAAAAGGAGACTTCAGCCGATAGTGAAAGAGGAGTACTTTAGGTTGCCTGAATTTGCCGTGGATATGGAAGACTCAGGACCATTTCAGCCCACGCTTGAGGAAATTGAGGAATTTCTGGAGGAGAACATGGAGTTGGAGCTCAAAGAAAGACCTAAAAGTGAGACCAAGGACTTGAGAGCTTGCAGCCAAGTTTCTGTTGCTTCACTACAGCAAAAAGACCATATGTTACCCAGCGCTAGTTTAAAAGAGAGTAAAAATGAACAGTTGAGCAGCTCAACAGAAGGTGGCCAAGCTTCAAATGGAGGAATGTCCCTGGAGAATGGGATACCGGTTATGCTCCAAATTCAGCCTGTACAGATCAAACAGGAGTCCAACACGAGCCCCAGTTCCCAAGGACCAGCACAAGAGAACATTAAAATTGCACAGCTCCTAGTCAACATCCAAGGACAGACATTTGCCCTTGTGCCTCAGATAGTTCAGTCGTCCAATTTGAACTTGTCCTCTAAATTTGTCCGCATTGCTCCCGTCCCCATCGCCGCCAAGCCAATTGGGCCAGGAGGCATGATCCAGGGTCAGACGGGAATCATCATGGGTCAGAAATTTCAAAAGAACCCTGCAGCAGAACTCATTAAAATGCACAAATGTTCTTTTCCTGGTTGTACCAAGATGTACACGAAAAGCAGCCATTTGAAAGCCCACCTGAGGAGGCATACAGGAGAAAAGCCTTTTGCATGCACATGGCCGGGTTGCGGATGGAGGTTAGTATTGGGGTGCAGCACTGTCCAATCGCCCTTCTTCTTCTTGCTCACTTGACCTAACTTGCCGAGCAAGTAGGTTTGCACTCTGATTTATAAACTGTTTCTGTTCCCAAAACTTGTTCGGTTGGTTTGAGAATTAAGACCTTTTTCTTCCTGTTAAGTAATCCAGGGGCTTTGATAAATTAAATAGCAGAGCATCACCTCCTGGCACCAGCTGCTTAAGTGTCTTAAAAAAATAAAAGTAGTCCATCATAATTATTATTTCATTCCAAGAGGGTCAGATTAAGCTTGTTACCGCAGGCAATACCTTGCGTTCACATTGGTCTGGTTGCAACACACCAGCTGCAGCAGATGCTTGGCTGGTACCAGCTGAGGGCTGTCAGTGAACTGGACGGTTTAGGGCAGAATCACTGTGTGCGGCTGCAACTGCATGGGGCTAAACGTGGTCACTGAAGGGCTGTGATAAGCGAGTGTGGTTAAGAGCAGCAGTATTCTGTGCAGTTTCATAGAAAATGCACTCCATCCCACTCCTTCTGGAAATGCTGGCAGTGACACTCCAGCATGCTCTGGGTTTTATTCTCTGCGTTGATTCAGAAAAATGTGTGGGTGCCACTCAAAGTTGCAAAAAGCTGTCAGATGTAACAACATAACCAGAAGGCTGAGGTGGAGTTAAGCATTGCTTGAATGAAAGATTGCAGGTTTGATTGAGCAAAACGTTTCGCAGAGGGTATCTCTTGAGATTTTTTTTTTTTTTTAATACTAGTTGCAAAATTAAAACTTTGTTAAAAAAAATCAACTTTTTATTTTAAGGACACTTTGACGGAAGCCTTCCTTCTCTTCCCAATTAGCTGTATTACTAGCCTGCCTGCTGGCAAGTGTTAATATACAGCACCACAAATTATGATGGGAGAAACCAAAATCTTAACTCCCTTGTATTAAATTAAACCGGATTTCTTTCAAAGAATATTCTGCAGAGCTTCAGCGAGCAATGTCTAATGAGGAAATGGGTTGTGATCATGGGGAACAGACAAGGTAAAAAGTAACAGGAGAGGCTTGTATAAAAATGCAAGTATGTGAGACATGCAGCAGTTAGAGATGGCTGGATTGGTTTGAGGGAAAAGGTCAGAATGGGGCTGAATCCTCTGCTCCCCAATTGGACCAGTTTGAAGATTGCCTCTTGGTAGGACTGAGGAGATCAATGCAATTAATTTCTGTGGTGATTTTCTTTTCCGTTTCAGTTTATGGTGGCTCTACAAACAGGTGGTGATTTTCTTTCCTTTTGTACTGGTGGCAATTCTCATGAGCCGGACTCAGTGGCTTGCTGCTCAGGATGCACTGAAATTAAAGCCATGTTATTTAGCTGATTGGTCCCATAAGCCGCAGGCTGGTTTGCTCCTGACCTGCAGTAGAGGCACCGCTCCTTTTTATTTGGTTGCCAGAGTATGTGCGCACAGGCAGCGCATGTGTCTCCTGCCTGTGAACGTGTCTGTGGGTGTCATGTTGGCTTTCCTTGTGCTGGGATGTGAGGAAAACTCTCATTTTTGTGACAAATGCATGTGGCATGTGAGGGTTTGTCTGTTCCACGCTGAGATTTAAACCAATGCTCCCAGTGACTTCTGTGGCTCAAGGTCAGGAGCCTGGAGTGTTGCCTGTGGGTGACCTTCTCCAGCTCTGTCTTATTACAGAGCTGGTGTTTCCCAGGCTGCAAAACCAAGGGGAACATTTAGGAAAAATATTAAGTGGTAGGGGATGGAGATTGAATTTACACTGGGGTGCCTGCCTTCTCCCAGTGTTGCAGCGAATGGTGTGGATCAAAAGCAGGATGCAGATGTAAGGTGGGCCAAGAGAAGTGCAGGTCCTGCAACCGGGAGCACCCTGAACTTTCACTTTCAGCCAGCCACAACTTTTTAAAGATAAGGAGCCCAACAGGGATGAGAAATTAATCACCTTAGCTACGAGGAACGTGTGTCTTGTCCACAAACAGCTGCTGGAAGGGCTTGTCAAACTCTCTATTGCTGTTTGTCTTGTTGCATTTCACAGCCCAGGCTGGTACCCCAATCCCGAACACCCCCAAACTTTGGAAGGGCTATGCTCTGAGGGGGGAGGTTTCTGGCCAGCAGGAGAGGCAGCGCTTGGGGAGCTGCTTCCTGCGCTCACGGCGATCCTTAGCACTGGCCTGAGATTCCTGCACATCCCCTACGTGCTGCTCCCACATCAAAGGCCAGACCCAATTGAGCACTGAATTACTCAGTCCCCTTTCATCAATAAAGCATGTTTACCTTTTCCAGAATGCATCTGGACTCTCTGTTTGTTCCCAGTTTTATATCATCTCAAATGAATTTAAGCACTAAAACACTGCTGGGCTCTGCTTTCCCCCTCCTTTCCCTGCATTCTTGTGCTTGCGTATTTATTTTTTCACTGAAGACACTTAAGATCTGACCTCACTGAAGATAGTAATTTCAAAAACAAAACAAAGTGTTGCCTAGCACACAGTGGCTGAGCTGTGGGGGGTTAAAGCTTTCCCAGCTCTCTGGGCAGCCCTGCTATGGTGAAGTTGCCTGCTTTAAATGCACCAAGGTAGGGGTGTGCACAGAGCAAACACTTTTGCTAACTCCTAGGAGAGCTGGAGAGCCCCAAGCACCTCCCTGGAGGAGGCTGAACCCTTCTTGCTTGTGCCCTTCCTTGGCACGAGGCAAGAGCTGTTTTCGGCAGGCTGCAGAGAGGCGTTCGTAAGTGGCTGGTGACCCGTTGCGTTCGATACCCCGCTGTACCGGTCGGCGCGCTGATCCGTGTCATGCCGGCTTATACCTTTGGCACACGGCAGCCTCTGGTTAGCGCTGCTCCTGAGACAGCCTCGACCGAAAAGCTGAGCTGCAGCGTGGGCTGGTCCCCAGCAGCCGTGTTATGGCATGGAGCAGGAGAAGCTCTCGCTTTCCCTCCCCTGGTGCAGCAGCGTACAAAGCTGCAGTTGTTGTAAGGCCTAGGGGATTAGGCAATCGTGTTTAAATGCCCTGCCACGTTGTTGGGCTGGAGGCACTTCCCCGCAGCCGGCTCTGAAGGTGACAGCGTGCAAAGCAAGCTCTGCCTGGTTTGGTAGGGAGGGTTTAAAGGCCTGTAATGCATGTGGCCGGGAGCGTGTATGGGACCAGGTGAGCATGGGGAGGACCACACGTGGGACAGGTCAGGGCAGGCATCTCGCAGTGGCCTTTTTTGCTGGTGCTGTGCAAAGGGATTTGCAGGTGTGCAGGAGGAGCACTGGTTTACCATAGTGGTGCTTTGGGGATGGGCAGGATGAATCCAGAGCCTCCCCTCCGCTGGGGAGGAGAGGTACAGCCTGGGTCAGTCTCAATGGCTGGTGGCCATGATAGGGACCATGGAGTACTAGGCTGAAGCTGTTGAACTTTCTTGCCCTGTGAGCCACATAGTGATGTCCTCATTTGGCCAGGAGACACAGGACACATCCTACACATCAGGGAGCTCTGGGATTTATCTCCAAGGGAGATGTAGTTACAGGTCCTTTGGGGTCACACCAGATAGAAGGATGAAGGAGACTCTTCTAGTTGCTGTGGGATTGCCCAGATCCCTCCGTCCTTCTCTTGAAGGAGGAATCCTTCTGGAAATGGCAGTGACTTGGGATAGTGAGGTGTTCCTTGGGGGTACCTTGTTTTTGTTTGAATATGGCGTTCCACTGGGGATTATTTGCAGTTTTCTTGGGGTGATCTTAGTGCCAGAACATGCTGCAAATATCATTTCACTGCAGAGCCAGGCCACCAGATCCTCCCGGCTTCCTTGTCCTAGCCTTTGCGTTGTTTTTTTGTAAACACACTGACAGCTCGAGGTTTATTTCTGTGGGCTCTGTAAGTTGATCTTTCCGTGACTGCTGGGGAACAGTATTGCAACATTCCTGCCTCTTCAGCTAAGGACATCGTTATGAGGCAGAGTGTATTTTTGTCGGATGAACTCATCCAAGCTCCCAGGGTATGAGCAGAGCTGCTCATTCCTGATATGCGCCTCTTTCTCCCCCACCATCCATGCAATCCCCATTGAAATGCACTTGCAGAGCTCTTGTGCAGGATTAGCCATGCGCTACTGCACTTCTGTTGCAGATGGTGATCTTAATGGCCAAGGACATGGGACAAGGCAACCCGGCCACATCTGGTTTTACTCCTTCTCTGAGTGATAAGCCTGTATATAAAAGGATGGCTCTTTGCAAAGGCACTTTTCCCTCTCTGCTCCCTCTTTTCCCTGGACGTGGTTGCCACCACTGGCAACAGGTCCGTTCCCTGTCCAGTGCTGAGTCCCGCGAGGCAGTCTGCACAGGCAACATCCCTCCCTCTCCAGAAAGATGCTTAGTCCCGCTCATCCATAACTCCACAAGAGCATCCCTCCAGGGATGTGGAGCTGCGCCTAGCTCACTGCTAAGGACTTGGGAGAAATCCCTGGCCCTGCTGCTCCCAGGTCCAGACTGTGGTTTTGGGAAGCTGTGGCTGGAAGGAGCAGGGTTGCTAGAGAAGGCAAACGTGCAGGTACTAGGGGCGAAGAGAAACCCCTGTCGTAGCCTTTACGAAGAAGCAGCGTCCCAGGCAAGGAACAGGTCGATGGCTCCATTAGGGCATCTGCCTATTGCTCTTAATGGTGAATTTGACTCTCTCACCATGGCGATACCAAAGCAAGGACAAGGCAGAAAAGCAAGAGAATGGGTGAAACCTCCCCTAGAAATGCCTCTGGGAGAGATGTGTCCACACCATATCTTACCCACAGTGAGTAGTATCTGCATCTGCTTTGCGCTGACTACAGAATGCTCTCTGGGTAGCATCACCGGACTGAAGAGCTGTGGGAACTGAGGAAACCATTCCCAGCTTTCCCACTGCCTGCGCCCTGTTCCTCAACTGGTGGCGGGAGATGAGAGCTAATTAAAACCTTTATGTGGAAACTTATTTTTCTTGCATGAAGGACTTATTCATAGGAGCCCAGCGGTCTTGTTTTCCCCCTTTCATAAAAATAGCGTATTCACTCTGTTGGTGATGTGATATTTTGCTCCAGAAGGGCACATTTTTCTACATGTTCTTCAGCTAGTGCCCATGACTTCATTTATTTATTGTAAATAAACAGCTGATACCATTTCTTGCAAGCTCTCTTTCTGTGCGGCTCTTTGTTACTGCTCTGGCAACAAAACACTTAATTGCCCTTTGTGAGGCAGCAAATTTTTTGTACCCATCCAGACAGGGCTGTTTTAGTGTGACATTATTAATTAACCCTGTGGCTCCCAGTCAGGTCCAAGCTGGAAATAGAGCCAGCCCCGCTGTTAAGACCAAAGGATTAGCTGATTTGAGTTCAGTAAAGCCTGTGGGATTCACGGTGGCTGTTTGGGGATTTTTCTGTGGAGATGGAAGGTGGGAAATATCTAAAATTGAAATGACTCTGGGAGACAATTTTGGTAATTAAAGGCTCAGTCCTGATTCCAATTTACCCATGAAGTAACTATGCTAATGGCCATTGGGGCCCACCTGGGTTTCAGCTGTTACAATGTTGGGCATCTCTGGTACTGAGATGTTAATGATGCTTTATTTAGCCTGCAGGAGCACGTACAAAAGCCAATTTTTCAGCTGGATCTGATAAGCCATGTAGCTTCTGGGTCGTTATGTCTGGCTGCTATCTGGAGTCCATCTCAAACTAGGTGCAATTACTGGATGTCCGTTGTGCTGGTGTCAGTGGGAGCTTGGAGCAGACCTCACCTGCGGGACGCCGGTTGTTATCTCTGCTTGAGAATGGTCCATGCTTGGATTTGCAGGAGAGAGGTTGTGGGACAGGCTTTGAAGGGGACTGGCAGAGGGATCGAGAGCAGCGCTGTTTTAGTTCAGCTGTACCCATGTTATTGGGTTTAGGGCAAGGTTCATACAAACGTTGCCTCCATGCATTGTGTGTTTCCATCGCTGCTGCTGACCGCCGGTTGGGACCAGACCGGCCCTGTTGTGTGTCCCTTTCAGTTTGCGCGTTTGGGCTTTGCCACAAGCGGAGTCTCCCAGTGGCCTGAGGGGACTTTTTTTCCTGCTGTGAGAGACATAGCAATGTAAAAACCCATTTTTCTGAAAAGGCTTCTCTTCTTTTGCAGGTTCTCCAGGTCAGATGAGCTGTCCCGGCACAGGCGCTCCCACTCAGGGGTGAAACCCTATCAGTGTCCTGTCTGTGAGAAGAAGTTTGCTCGAAGTGACCACTTGTCCAAACATGTCAAGGTGCATCGGTTCCCACGAAGCAACCGCTCCGTCCGCTCCGTGAACTGATTGGTCCCGCTTTCCCCTTCCCGCCCAGCCATCCTACAACAGCTGATGACAGCACTTTGCTCACTATATTTCTAGTGATAATTTATTTGTCTCCACAGAACAGTCAATGCTGTTACGTGATACCACCGTGTCTGAGTATCCCATGTCCTTCAAAGCTGATTTGAGAATGAAGTTCTTTTTGGGTCAAGGGAGGGGGATGCTTCTTCCTTTTTGTCTTTTTTTTTTTTTTTTTTAAGGATGTTATTTTCCTTTCTTTCTATCTTTCCCTCCTTTGCTGCTGCTGCTTTTGGAAATTACAGTGTTTTATTTTTAGCTGTTTTCTGCTGCACAGGAAAATGTAAGAGTTGCTTGCTGCTAGTTAATTATAGCCCTGGCATTCCTGAGGGCTTTGCTCATGTACAGGCCATTCATTGTGAGTTTTTATTAAGCTGCTCTATTTGTCCAGTTTGGAAACAGCAAATTCCTTTTGAAATGAAAACAACTCCTTTGTTTTTGGGTTGCCTGAGCCAAGGATTTGTAGGGGCTGGCCATAGGAGGAGGAACAGTGGGAGTCGGGGACAGGGGGAGGCAAGGCATGGAGAGTGCTGGAATGCGCCTCAGCACCTCTCTGATTTCTCCGGCTCACATTTACCTTTTCCTTGGCTAGGGCTATATATAAATATTTATGTATAGATATTCATACATACATACATATATATATTTAAGCAAAGGCATATCCCAAGCAAACCCGGAAGCTCAGGCTGGATGAAATGGCTTGGAGTGGAGCCTTTTGGTGTGGCTGAGCGCGTACTGTGTGCATGCTTCTCCTGTCCTGTGCTGCCATGGGTGTGAAAGGATGCCCATGTGTCGAAGGAAACACTGCGTTCCTTTGACTATGGTTCGCGGCATCCACCGTCTTTAGCAGAAGAGCTGTTGTCTAGCACGTAAAGCAGCAGGAAGACATTTGTGAGAGCGGCTGAGCTCTGTTCCTGTCTCTGCTCCTGTCCTCTTGTGTGATCTTGGGGGAGAAACCAGAGCGCCAGCCCCAGAGGTGCCCGGTGGTCCTTGTGAGCACCGGGCATCCCGAGCATCTACTGCGAGTCAGTGCCTCGCTGGTTGGAGCTAAGTCTGTTTGTCTGCTGGCCGGCAGGGTCTTGCAGGATGTAGCTGTACCCAGGGGAGGGTGGGAGGCATCGTGGCCTGGTGGGACAGCACTGTGAGATCTTCTGTCCAAGGGTGATCTTCAGTGCTAATCCCCTCCTTACTGACAGCCATGTCAGAGCTCCATGCAGCTGGGGTGGGCGAATGGGTGAGAACAGTAGCCAAAAGAAACAATTTGTGTGGTAGCTGGCTAAGAAGGGAATTTAAACAAATAATCAGATGGTAGCAGGCAAGTGATTTTGTTTGTGTTTCTTCTTGTTTTGTTTTTCCTTTTGAACTCTGGCGATTGTAAGAAGCTTTAGAAGAAAATAGAATTCAGTAATTAGGAACGATTTTATAATAGATGTTGCATTTCCTTTCCATTCGCAGGTGGCATCTGTTTGTCTTTTTGTTGGCAAAATGGGAAATAGGAAACTGCGATTCTAGCGCTAGGCAGAGCAGGAGCCCGCGCTGTGCAAGAACAGCAGATCTAGCTAAAGCGAATGCATTCCTTTTGTCCTCTAGAAATTAATATAAATGAACTATCATCTATTGACTGGTTTATATCACATCCTATGAATGTATGTAAATAAAACTGTACATAGATGCATATCTATATAAAATATCTTTTAATAACATATCAAAATTTGTGTAAATTGGAACAAAAATACCTATAAAGCCAGTGTACATAAGTTACAATTCTGTATATTTTCTTTTGTTCTTCATAAAAATATATTTACTTTGACAATAAAATGAAAATGGAAATTTTAAATCCCTTCTTGAAATTATTATTCATTAATTTCCTTTGTAGCCAGCTCTGTAATCAGGACAATAGCGCTTGAAATTTTTATTCACCTGGATGTAATTTTTCAGATGCTGGGTAACAGGGAGATGATGGAACAGATCTGAAGTTGTCTTCAGAAGTTTTTCTCATCTCAGAAAGTTCTCGGGAGGTGCGAGATGTTTCAGCTCTCCCTTCGCTGGAGCCCTCATGCCTCACCTGGCAGCCACGCTGGGACCCGAACGCCTTCTGTGGTTTCTGACCACTGTGGAACAGGTCTGCAGCTGCAGTAAAACTGTGGTTAATAAATTAGAGCAAGCAGGTTTTGAGGAAATTCAGCCTCTAGTGGTTAGTGTGAAGGAGGAAGGGCTTCAGAGTCTGCTTGAGACTGTGACGGTGACTCACTGTGTGACCCAGGACAAAGGACTCAATTGCCATGTGGCGCAGTTCCCTTTCTTGTAAAGTGGGGATAATAACGCATCATAGTGATATTGTGGGACTTAATTTACGTTTGTGTGATCCTTGGATGGAAGGAGCAAGCAGTAAGACCAGTAGTCACAAGATTAGATTGTGAAAGAAAGGCTTGGCACAGCGGAGGTCAGTTGGCTCTTCTGTAAATCCCACGTCTGAAAGAGTGATGTGAAGGATCTGTGGTACGAAGCATGCCTCAGGCTTGAGGAGAAGACGCCCTGTTCTGCAACAACCATTGCTTCCCATTCGTAACAACAGGGGCATGGATGTGATGCTCTTGTGATCTGCAAGCTGGGACATCTCTTGCACTGTGTTTTTGGTTGCTTGGCCTCCGCTGGAAGAAGAAACCAGCAACGTTACTGGTGTTAAAATCACTTCTGAGTGTCCATGGGAGCAATGGTGCAGTGGGTCCAGATCTTCTCCCAGCAAGAATCACTCTGAGACTAATGGGCACTTAGGGATTAAAGTCTCCCCCTGAAGAACAGCCACCAAAAAACACCAGCTGATGAGCCAGGGCTCTCCAGACTCCTGATTATTTTTCCCAGAGAACCCCTATGAGTCTGGCAAGAGGACCGAGGGATGAGGCAGACTAAGTTCTGTTCACTCCACGTTGTTACCACCTCCTGAGATGTAGCCTGAAGACCAGAGTCCTAAGGACAGCTGTTTTAAGAGTGCTAGTTGCGTACACGCGTTAATTAGCAAGCCTGCACCAAGAGGATCTCCGATTCCCTTCTGTTCTCACCCTATCGACATCATGCATTAAACCAGCTGCTTTATTTTAACCAGCGTCTCAGTCTCCTCCCCATCTCATCTGGAGTTCTGATATTGCTGTAACATTGGGCAATTCACCCTGCAAGACACTCAGGGCAGAAATTATTATTTTTCTGCAAGAGGCAATACTTAAAGCTGGAGTAATGCAAAATACCTGCTGTTGGAGCACAGCAGTGCAGAAATCTAAGATCTAAGCTATGTTTTAGCCTGGAATATTTTCCATGAAACACTTATTCTCTCTTTCGTCTTTTTTCTTTTCTGTTTTAAGTACGGTTTCTGAGTGTGGATTGTGTGGGTTTTTCTGGCTAATACCTGTAAGGAAATTTAAGTTTATGTAGAAGTTGCAACATTTTGCTCAAAAGAGTAGGGCCATGTTTGCTGTAAAAGGAGAGTTAGTTCTGCATGAAAATTAATGATGTTTTCAGAGGTTTGTCACAAAAGAGTAGAAATTTCCAAAAGAGATTTTGATGTTTGTTTTATATGGAATTACTGGCCTGCCTGGGCCTTGCTGATTCATGAGAAAAATGTGGCCTTGCCTTAAGCCTGATTACTCTTTACTCACCTGAAGATAAATATATATTTAATTGCTTTGATGCCACAAGTGTAAAGTTTATTATGTCCTTGCTTCAGCAACTCTGTACGGCAAAGCACAGCGTGGCATGGTTACACATATGCCTAAGTCTCATTGACTTAAAACATCTATAACTGGGTTTCTGAGGTGTGAATGGACACGTGTGCAGTGTTAGAGCCTTCACATAATGATCGTGATCTGGTTCCTAACACTTGCGAGATATCTGTATGTTTCTAAAAGGTTTTACCGGCAATTTCTGGCTGTTAATAGTCTCTTCGTCAGAGCTAGTGGTGAAGGAATAGTGTTATGAGAGGTGAGGAGCCGTCAACTGGGAAGGTTGTACTCGAGGTAAGGACTAAGCATAAGGAATAAGAGTAAAGTGGTATCTCTGTAAGGTGACCTGACTTGTGTGACCCATGGCTAAACACAGAGCAGTGGAGTGATATGTCCAAGATGACAGAGCAATGCAGAGGGGAAATGGGAACAGAACCAAATCTCCTTTGCCCCAGACAGTGGCACAGACCACACATCGATAACACACAGTGGGTTACAGAAGGCAAAGAGTAATAGGACACGTAAGTGAGACATCAGATAAGCAAAGAAAGGTGAAGACAGGGGATGAGAGAAAGTCAGGCTGCACTGATAACATCTACTTTTGGAAAGGATGCCAAGGAGAGAGGAACGAGAGCTTGCTTGCTGGTGTGTTGCACTTGGAAGTCACCAAGGTAAAACTGCCTAAGAAGGGTCCTGCTCCCCCGACCTGTGTTATGTGGAGGCTTTTTCCCCTGGCAGTCTGGGGGGAGCTCAGGGAGCTGCACCCCTGTGGAAACCAAACCAGCCCATCAAGCACGGTGGTGTGATGAAAGGTGGCAAATCTGGCTTCCTGGAGGAGTGCTTGGGTTTAGACCCTGCAATGTTTGCAACAGTCCCCCGCTTCCCGCCCTCCCTGGGGGGTTGTTTCCACTTAAATCCTTGTGCCGGGAGCCTTCTCCTTGTCTAAATGGCCACTATACATTTAATCCAAACAACCAGGTGACTCCAGCACAAAGCCAGTGGCAATAAGCCAGCGTTAATGATTACCCTGGGCCCCTTGGGTTATGTAAGCCTGGATGTGCTGTACCACGGGCGCTCAGCTCGGACCTGCCCTCCCCATCTGGGAGAAATACCAAGGACCTGCTAACACACATAGAAGGCTGTTTGGAGCTAGCTGGGATTTTCCTTTTCCCCTTTTGACAGCACCTATGAAACCCATTATTCACTCGGTTCAGCGATTGCCGTGCTTTGCTTGCTTGTTATTCAGAGACATTGCTTTTAAAGAATGAGTTGTGCTAAGCTCCCACTGACTTCAGCACAAGCCAAGGACAGTGACCGCCATGGCTTATTCAAGGAAAAAATTTCCAAGCTAAGGCAGGGACTGCAGATCCTGGCGGTCCTTGGCTCGCTCGTTTCTTCTGGGACATCTGTGTTTTTGTGGCTTTTAATCTCTTATCCCACAGGTTTTAGTTTTGTTCTTGGTTGGTTTTTTTTTGGGGGTGGGGGGTGTGTTTGAAGGTGTGTGAAAAATAGATACTGTGAAGAATCTTCTACCCTTAACATCTAGTGCGTGTTTGCATACAGCTAGAAGGATGGGACTTAATGACTCTTGTGGTCAAATGTTCCTATATCGTGCGGTTTGTAGCTCCTCAGTGTTTTACAGGTCTGAGCTTCAATCTGCTCTGCCAGCTCAGTGCAGGTCTTCCTCCAGCTGGAGCTGGAGCACATCCTTCATCTCTCGCTGCATTCCCTACCCGAGTATCACTTTTTGAATTGTTTTGTGGTTAGGCTGACTCAAAGCCCGTGTAAGTACTTGATCTCCTACAGAGCTGAGGCTGGATGAACCTCTTAGCCCTTGGAGAAGTCTGTTGCAGAGAGTTTTCATCAGCTCACCCATCCTGCCCTATGGAGCGTATATGCCTTGGCCAGCATCCCACTGAGCCCCAGCTCGCTATTCAAGTGTCCTGCAATTTAGAGCAACACCTGACAAGGCTCTGGCCATCATGAGCAGAGGGCAGTGTTTGCATTTCTGCCGAGTGCAGCAAGCCGAGGCGTTAGGTAAAATGGGAGTGAAATACATGAATGTCAAGTAACTGTTGGGAAAGCCAGCTCTCCTCTTGCTCGCACTGGTGCACATCTGGTAACTCTTCCCCCGCTTGTGTTGGATTCATAACCATCCTGAAAGGGAGAGAAAATTGAGGTGACTGTGGCCTATAGTTTTCTGGAAGGGAGTGGAAGAAGGGAAAGAGAAACTGAAGCAAGTTATGGTGTAACAAACAGGCACTGTTCTCTCTTTTCCAGTACAAATAGAGTGACAGGCTCTTTTTGCAGAAAGGGCTCTGCTTGTTGCGCAGGAGGAAGGTGGTCTGAGCTAGCAGCCAGCATCAGAGCAGCTGGTGTACAGCGCTCTGGGGCAACAGCAGCTTTGTGGCAGGGGGTTTAGTGAATGATAGCGAGCAGGTTGTGCCTTGGACAGTTGGCAATCATAAAAAGAAGGGGCTGGGATTGCTCGCTGTCAGTCCCTCAGGTTGCCTTCCTTGTATAAGGATACCGCTTTTCTCCTCCTGACTCTGTAGCTGATTCTTGGAGTGGCCTCGAGTGAGTCTTAGCACTTCCCAAAGCAGAAATTTTATTTATCCATATGACCCAGATACCAGGAACCTCAATAATTACAAGGCACTCTGAGATCTTTAGTGGAAACACCTATCCAGGAATTGTTTTGCATGTGACTGAGGGTGGAGTTCAGCAACCCACAAAAAGAAAGGTACAAAGAATTACTGTTCTGTATCTAAAAAAGCCTCTGGCATCTGCCTCTCCTATTGAGTCCAACGGGCACCAGCTTAAGCCCTGTTAGTTATTCCAACGTTATGGTTGCAAATACAGGGATTGGGCTATTGGGCTGAAAAGCGTCCAGGCATTTAGTAAACTCACCTTCCATAAGTGAAGGAGTGACGTAAACGTTCAAGTTTGGCTGTTGACCGCTAACTTTTTCTGAGAAGTCTATAAATGGCAGCCAGGTAGTGTCTCACTTTTTGTTTCTCTGGTGTGTGTTGTTTTTCCATGGACAACATGTCTTGGACCTCAGAGAGCTGGCTGGAGCTAGATTCATTCAGACCGGGTGTCCCTAGTGGCAGTTAATGCATCGGGGAGGGCAAAGGGCTTGGAAATTTCATTATGTCAGAATGGTCGTCCTGCAGCCAGAGCGGCTGGAAAAACACCCGGGCTGCGCTGACGGCAGCAGTGCCGTAGCAAGTGGTCTCATGGACCAGTGCCTGTGCTGGACCTCGGCTCTGCTGTGCCTGTTCTCAGGTCTGAATAGGACACTGTGGTACCGTGGAGCTGAGACACGGATGCGGGCCACCCAGGGCAGGGCTGATGTGGGGAGCCCCTTGCTGTAAATGAGGCCTCTCTGACTTGGCTGATGTGGAAATGGCCTCTGGTATGGGCTCGTCCCTTCTGGAAGTGACAAGTCCTTCTGGGGAAGGTCAGCTTTGGCTGGAAGGGGAGCATGGGGTGACGAGCAATCTGTCCTCTCTCAGAAAATCGAGTTAGTTACAGCTGACAAGTTTGCTGGTAACTCTCCCTCTTGCTCCCTAGGAATTAATGGCACAACTGGAGGGTGTTCATTTACCTGCTACCCAGGACCTTTAGTCTCCTCACAGGGTATTCCAACAACTGATAAATAAAGACACATTAGTAATACATTTGCCTTCAAGAGAGTGTGGATTTTCTTTGGCACCGAAGCTCACAACAGCCCTTCTCAAGAACTGCCCGGGTGCCTGAGCGCTTACCCCTCACTCGTTATTGCTGGCACTGCCTTGTAGATAATCCAGGCTTGTGCATGAGATCAGTGACACCCATGAAAGTTTAATGTGAATCAATCTGTATCATGCCTAAAGGAATGATTAGCAAATTAGAATTGGTCCTGATGACTTCATGCTAGTCACCTGATACCCTGTGACAGATCCCTGGTGGGTGGAGGACCATGAATCCACAGAGAGCTGGAGCCACCTTCCTTGCTTTGCTCCTGCATTTTCTTGCTAATCTCAGTGAAACAAATTAGCTGTGCTAAGTTAATAATAATATTTGGCACTTCTCTAGCATCTTCCAGCTAAGGAGCAGAACGTGCTTCCCAATAGGGAATTAAGCCTTTCAAGCCCCCTGAAGAGTAGTTGTCACTTTCATTGTGCAAAGTCAGAAAAAGGATTTAAATGATTTGACCAGTAGTTCTTGGGGAGCTTGTGGCAGAGCTGTAGAGCAAACCCAAAGGTACCAATTCCTTCTCAGACCCAGGCGTTAATCACAGCTTAATTATTTGATGTGATTTTGAGATGTGTACACACTGATGTATAGATGCAATTAATTGAAGCACACTGGAGGAGAAGTGGGTATGCTTTTTAGCCCTCTGGATAGGCTTAAGACCTGCACGAGGTCAAGCACAAGAAATGACAAGTGTGTTCATTTTGCTGATGTAGCATAAGTGATGCTGGCACAGGTGTGCTGTGGCCCTTGCAGCTGCTGCAGGACCTGGGGAGCAGTAGGGGAACAACTTGGCTATATCTGCTTGTGACTTTTTGAGTCCTTGCAATGGCCCTTGGTGACCTCTGCAGATGGGTTCGTATTCTTCACCTTCTGTGGGGACCATGTTGGCAAGAAGTTCAGCTGCAGTACCTTCCTATACATTTACCTACAATCTTTCCTTCCTTAACTTTGATACTTTCTGCTTACTCTTCTCAAACACATTTGTTTTAAAGAAAATGACCGGCTGCTGATGCACTAGCTGTTATCTATTAACACAAACATTTTAGATTGCATAAGAGTGCCCGTTTTGAAAGTTAGTACAGAAGATCTAGTCCAATGTAATCTCTGCTGTTTATTCTGATCTTTTATTCAACTTCTGCAACTAAATAATTTGTGTGGGATTTAATATACTCTACTCTTTGCTGTGATAAGTTCTAATTATTACTTTCAAGGCAGTTTATTGGATCAGCAAATAACTAGTCACTAACTAGAGCGATGTGCTGTTGAGAGGCTTCTACCTGCCTTATAGTGATAAGTAGGTATATGTAACTCACAAACAAATCTTGCAAATAGAGTCTCTGTGTCATAGATGCAGTATATTTGCAGAGTAAGAGATAGCCTGAGTCAGCTGGCAGTCTAACAAGATGCACAGGACAAATAAAGCACATTTGGGGCTGCTCAGAAAAAAATAATTCCTTTTCATTAGAAAAAAATTGAAAGTGTTCACCAGAAGATGTGAGAGAGCAAGGGAGCAAGACAGACAGCAGAATTGCTAATGTGGTGGCAGGCAGTCACTGGGGATGCTGGCTGTGCTGGTTCAGTTCCCAGAGCTGCTGGATTGGTCCCTCGCAGCGATGCGGGGACCTGCCAGTGTTGGGTGTTTTGAAGTGGTGCTCCTTCTTCCTTGTTTTCTTTCCACAGAGGCTTCCCTTGTGAACTGAGGATGCTGTGATTGTACCAGAAAGACTCTATTGATGAGCTAATGTTAAAGACAAATAAAGTTTCTAGTGCAAAACATCACAGTCAGCTGGGGGTTTATTTAAGTGAAGCGCTGTTCAGAGACTTGCTGCAGTCACGCAGCTATGCAGAGAGAATGAGGAGTGGAATCTTCTCTTAGTTTGTCCTTGAAGACCCCTCATGAGGCCACATCTGTGTCTACGTTAACAGAGGAGCCCTGGGACAACGGGGTGCGAAGGCAGTGGAGGGCTCTCCGTAACCCATTTGTCTCTGCTGTCGGCACCTCCTTTCTGCTTCTAGTCCAAGGTCTTCCACCAGTCAAAACTTTTCTGTCAAATGAATTTCAGATTTTTTCAGTTTTTGTAAAAGATTTGTATGGGGTTTTTTTGTCAAATGCGAATTTCAAGAATTATGTGTTTTTGTTCGAACGTCAGCAGTTCTCTTTGAAGTTGACTTTTCCTTCACTTTGCAGCAACCCCAGAAATGTGATTTTTATGACCAATGCATGAACAGCTCACTGGAACAGACTTCTTTCATGTTTGGAGACATTTTCATGGGACAATGTCCACCGTTTCCTGCTTGTCTTTGGAAAATATCCACTTCAGAGTCCCATGGCTGCAACCTCTAAATGTAATCATATGATAAAAGCCATTTGCTGTTCCCCTTGCCTGGCATCAGCACACAGAATCCACCCATGAAGACCATCTCAAGGCCGTTTGCATACTCTAGGGAAGTGCAACAGTGAAGAGAAGTGAAGATTCAACTAAAGTCTTTAGGGCCTTCAAGTGGAGGCAGCAGCAACAGAATGATGTTTCTGACTAGTGTTGCAATGTGATAGCAACCATCATGAGGGAAAAGAGAAAAGCTGTAGCAGAGAGAAGATGTTTAGATCTTCAAGGTCATATTCTCAGTCATTCCTAAGCTCAGTCATTCTTCATCATGCTTTGCTTTCTCTGGTCAGCAGTATTGTTGAGGCAATGCAGAGGTATTAGCTCCCCTAATTCTTTGGATGGGCACAAGGACAGAGGCAGACCTCCTTGGCAGATGTGGAAACATGATTTGCAACTTTTGATGTCCTGCCTCAAGTTTAATCTGCGAGCCTGTGGCTGCCAGGTTGATAAGTAGCACATGGATTTGGAACCTCTCATGTTCGGGCTCTGGGTGCAGAGACCAAGACAAAAACTGGGTCTCTCGCCCAGGTGAAGCCTCAGCTCTGTCAGTGAAGGCTAAAGTCTTACTGAATTTGTCAGAGCCATGGCTTCACTCTCAGTTTTTACTCAAGCAGCCTTCCCACTCAGGGTTAACAACTTTGCTTGCTGGGTTGATCTGGGAGGGAACTGGGAGTCTCACCTGGGTCTGGATCTAATCAGAGGTCTCAGCTGAGGGCATCTCCAGGCTCTCATAAGGGGAGGAGATCAGGTGAGTGGGTGGGATGGTGATGGGGTGTTTATTGTTGGTCAGGAAGGTGGTTTAGGTGCAGACTACAGCAAGGAGCAGCTGGCATGTGTAGTGAGATGCTTTGAGGAATGAACCTTCAGCAGGTACTATGTTGGGGAGGCTGTGATTGATGTGGTTGAACCTTTTGGTTTGTTTTTTTGGTTGTTGGGGGTTTTTTTTGAGGAAAGAGGGTCCATTCAGGGGTGAAAGAGGCTTAAGGCTGGTGGCTAAAGACTGTTTGCTGGTGCTTAAGCCCAGGTGGTGATGAATTGTGCTTGGCTGGGAGGAAGCTGAGGTGCTCCCTAACTGAGGTGTCTGAGCTTAGGGTCCTGGTTGTGTTTGGTCTTACTCAGGGGGATGTAGACTAGGTCTCTGGTTCAGTTCAGGTGGCTGGGCCTAGGCTGTGCTACAAAGGGTGACTCAGGGGATCATGCTCCTTTCTGGACCTGTTGTTCTTTTTCTTCTCCTGGCACAGAAGAGAGGGCTTCCTCCTGCTCCAGTGTCCTAGCGTAAAAATAAACCTCTTGTCAATTCTTTATTTTCCTCTTCTCTGGATAAAAGAGGCTGTGCTCTGAAACATAAAGGCAAGCATACAGGCTGTTTTTTGGGAGGCAAGAAGGAGCAAACACAGTTTAGCCCCTGAGCTAGAGAGTTTCCTAGTACAGGGCACAGTCCAGATTTTCCACATGTGGGCTTGAGCCCAGACATCACCCTGACAACATGTGGGAACATAAATACAAACAAAAATAATTTCCAGATGAGGGATGTATGCAATGTTTTCTTTTACTGGCATTTATGCTTGCTTATTTGGCTGAAGTTGACAATCAACTGTGCTTATTGCAACAGGGTAGCGGGAGGATGCTAGGAACAGCGAAAGTGCCTGTTCAGCTGTGTCTGCATCCCGAGAGGGGTATGAAACCCATGGCAGCCGCTTTGGGGAGGCCCTGTGCAATTTTCAGAGGGAGACTGGGCCCAGGAACCAGCAAGAACAGTCTTGTCGGAAAGCTTTTGGGGGACCCTGACTGACCCGTAACTGGTTAGAAGCTCTTGCTTTGTGGCCCATCTCGTGAGCTGCCTCTTGCCTGGCTGTGCTGTGTTAGGTCCCCTCCTTGTGGTGTGTCCTCATGGATCTGGGTAGGACTGTGTCCTCAGAAGTGAAAGCAGTCCCCTGAGGAAAGGAGGTTTTGCATTTTATCTTCTTTCACTTGCGAATTATATTAGTGGTTTTTTAAGGTGACTTTTGGCTGGGAGAATCCCTAAGCAGCCTGATCTCAGTGGGATCAGGGTTGGTTTGGGCTGCATGCCCAGCATCTCTCAGGTTTCCTGTGGGGGAAGAAGGGGAGATACCAGGGGCTGTAGCCCCTTGTCTTACGTTGGCACCAACTTCTCATTCCCTTCTGTATTGTGTGCCTTACTCAAGGGGCTATGCAGTCTGTTTCTGATCTTCCCTGAAGCTGGGGCTATAAAAGCAGTATCTCAAGCTCCTTTTTTTATATCAGAAGATAAAAACATTATTTCTTACGTGTGTGTGTATACATATATTCCCATAGATAGTACAAAAATATGCTGCGCTAAGCAATGTTATCAGGATGCTTAGGCATGATTCTGTACTGCAGCCCTTAGAGGGGGTCCTGATCTACCTGGACACTGAATTTCTTACCAACTTATCCCCAGGGCAACATCATGGAAGACAATAATGATACCAGCTTAAAACTGGTGAGAGGAAAAAAGGGCTGACTGGTGCTGGGTGCCCTTATAGCTACGTATCTTTTTTTCTCTCTGGAAAAATCAGTCTGTGAATGTAGCTTCGTTATATTACAATAGCCAGTCCCTGATGTTGCTGCTTTGAGTCTGTATGTCTAACAGCTCTAAAAATAACTAAATAAATCACTCAAATGAGGCAGTAAGCAAATAGATTTGCCCACCTGTTTATTAATAAACACATGCACATGAACCTATATTTCTATATTAGAACATGGCTCTGCATCTCCTGTGGGTATAAAAAGAAAAACACCTGGCAAAGAGCAAGGGCAGTAAGGCAAGTACAAAGTTTCCACAGTAAACATATTTGTGTTTGAGCAAGTGTTGCCTTAGGAAGGCAGGCGAGGCGAGCAGCTACCGCTTGCTTGCAGAGCCTCAGATTACCAGGCACAGAGAGACACGACTCTGACAGCTGCAGATCTGCAGATTGCCGTTAGATCATACCGGGGGAGTATTTGAGAGAAGGGACACGCAGGCATCCTTCCCAGCCTCTCTCCATGCTGACCGTATGCGTGTAAAGTCCAAGTGCACTTCCTCCTTGGAGTCTGGCTTCAGAAAGCAGCCAGGAGATAGCGCAACAGCAAAGCTGAGCTTTGGTGTGTTGCTGGTTTTTGTTTTTGTGTTTTCTTTTTTTTCTTTTTTCTGGGGTTTACTGCTTGGAGGGTTGTTCCTCGGGATGGCTCAGCGCATGCTCTAATCCTTACCCTTGCAGAAATATCTCTGATGACTTGCAGAGCAGTCCTTTCACAGCATCAGTGTAGAGGTGATTCAAGGCAAACCTTTCCTGGTTGGACTCATGGTCATTTACTGGCAGAGCTGTAATATGGGGGTAAAGGACGAAGGAGGCACAGGAGGAAGATGGGGGAAGAGTGTGCCCAGGGCATGCCAGGGCCTGGCATAGGGTCCCTGGGAAGGGAAGATCAGGCTGTCCTGATGACAAGTGTCGTTCGTGTGTGGTAGCTAAAAAAACCCCAAGTGGATGCATCCATCGTGATGGCTCCTTTTCTTGCCTTCCCATTCCTGTTTGCAAGCTGTGGTGTACAGCTCTCCCAGCCACACTACTGTTTCTGCTCCCTCACAGGGTCGGGTGAAACATGCTGAACAAAGGGCAAAAGGATAACAAAAAAACCCCAAGCAAGGTACTGTCTAACTGGGACATGTTAAGATGCGTGGCCAAATCTGGGGCTGTGTGGTTGGGCGTCTCAGGTCTTTCTATGTTGTTTTCTAGCTCTGTAAGAGACCCAACAGTTCAATTAAGGATGATACCTCTTTATAATTAAACAAATAGTCTTGCATTGGATTAACACAAAGCCTCCCATCTAACTGCCTCCAGCTGTAGTGGTGCAAAGGAGATGTCAGGTTCATGCTAAAAACGGTCTGAGCCCATGACAGGCAGTTGCACCTAGGCCTGGCTCCTCTAATGTATTTATAAAGCTTTGAGTTCCCTCACTCCATCAGCAGTGGCAATAAAGATTGTTTTATGAAGCTGTTGGATAAATAAAGCTGTGAAGCATGATTATGTTTACATGGTGATTTTGCTGACCGTTAATGTGCAAAACCTGAATGTTTGAATTACTGGCACGGTCTTAACTCTGGGTTTGATATCTAGGTGAAGGAGGATCAGAAGTATTAGAAAGTGCTATGATTCAGTGACGTGTATGTCTCTGCATTTGGCTGCATGACCTGCATTTTCTGCCTGAGATCTGCTGCTGTTTAATCAGAATTACAAAACGATGTTTAATTAGGTCACAAATGGCAGTGAACTGCCATTTCTTCTGTGTATTAAAAGCCTTGAATAGCCTGGACAAATCCTGTGAAATAGACTTGCCATCCCCTATCCCTCCTAGAGAAACTCTGCCTTTGTGTTAGGACAGGACAGACTTGACAAATTACTATCCTAGTAGTTTCTGGTTGTATCCAAATGTTTTGTGTCAGCAGCTACTACCTGCAATGAGATCTCCCAAATAGAAGCTGTAGGCAGAGGAGTATTTCCAGGGCAGACAGAACCCTTCTTTGAGCCAGGATTGGTAGCAGGAAGTAGAGAGGCATTTTTCCTCCTAGTATTTTCATTGAAAGCTATGTTTAATTGGGATGGGTGTTGTCAGAGACACGTGGGACCTAGTCTGGCCATATCATAGCCACAGGAAATTACTGAAAGCAATGGTCTACTTAGGTCCTTTGGCATCCATGTACTGAAGAAGTTGTGTTTATGTTACTAAACTAGAAGCTGACCAAGTGAGGTCCTTCCTTAGCGTGTCCTTGTTCTACTGGTGGACAAGCATAAAGTAGCCCCAGTTAATAGGTCCCTCCTGACTGTCCACAGTTGCTATTTCATTGATGAAAAATAGCAGTTAACATTGAAAGCTGTGGAAGAGTGGGTTGCCAGACACTTGAAACAGCAGTGAGGGAGGCTAGACATGTTTAAGCAATAGTAGGGGATGGGTCATATAATTTTGCCGCAGCAATCTATTTCCATTTGGTTCTGCCTACAGGGCCCAAGGCAAAGCACAACTCGCCCCTGGGATGGTTGTCCAAAGGACAGAATCTAATGAGGCTAAAAATGGATCACACTTGTTCTCCTTAGCTCTTAAAAAAAAAAAAAAAAAAAAAAAAAAAAAAAAAAAAAAAGTATAATGCTGTTAGAGTGTGGAAATCATTAAAAATGACATGCTTAGACACATGCATATTAAGTGATTGTCAGACACAAAAGATCAGAAGACATAGCTCTCTACCTAAGTATGTTGTTGCATGATGTCTGGTAGCAGGCAGCTGTCAGAGCCTGCCCCACTGAGGAACTGGACATTATTTGGGACACGTATGAAAATTGCAGTGGTGTCATGGTTCTGCAGCTATTTCTGAAGGAGGTCCATGAGGCAACTGCTAATACAAAGTGAGCTGCATGCTTTTAAACAAATAACAGGATTTAGGTTAAATATTAACTTTTGGTCATTTCAACTCTGATAGCTTTGGCCTTCAGGTTGATCATTTAATGAGCTCCTTCCTGTTGCTACAGCAACTGCAGCCCTGGAAGACCTTGATGTTCAAGTCAGCAAAAAAAAATTAAAATAAAGCTTGTCCTGAAATTTGCTTAGGCTTCTATTGATAAGTGTCTGTGCTCAGAGTCAATTGTTCCGACAAACAAGGCTTGGAAATGTACCACAGAGTTTAATGCAATCCTTGCGCAACCCCATCCCAATCCATCAGCTCTTGCGCACTGTTTAAAAAAAAAAAAAAAAAACAACCCCAACAAACCTTAAATTTTGTGCCCTCCTCTGACATGCACTAAGCCATTCAGTGATGTTGTTTTAAGAAAGCAAACAGACTTGTTTGTTCTTCTTGCTGAAGAATATTGTTCACAATGTAATTCTGGCCCATGAATGTGTGTGCCCTCAATGTGCTGTGTACCAGTGGAGTGTCTGAGGTGTGATATAAGCTGACTTTTGGAAGGACAGTGTTCATCTGTGCCCTGCTTCCAGCATGTGCTTGTACACAGCACCATGCCAGATCTCAGCTGCTTCTTTTCTGTCCCTTTCAAATACAACTTCTGGCTAGAAGGTCCTTTCTTTTCTTCTTGGACCTCTCCCAGACTTAAAACATTCAAAATTTCCCCTGAATGCTGGTCCTATTTTACAAATGCTTTCTGGAATGACTTCTTAGCTCGTGTAAATCAATATCACCTTGTTGAATTCACTGCAGGTATGCCATTTAATGTCAAATGAGGTTTTGGCCAGTTGTCTTTGCAGCAGTAGAAACCTCCTCAGTTCTGTTTACTTCTCTGAATGTTAATCTTAACACTGTTGTTTGAGTGCTCGCTCTCTCTAATTTTCAAGGACAAGAATTCTTTCTATGTCTGGGCAATTGCATCTCCATCTCTGATATGAACAGAGGTCCAGAATGAGAGCATGAGCACTACACACATTTTTCTTTCTAGGTAGAATGCTCCCTTTCTCTCTTATAGAGGTATAAATATTTTAATGAAATGTAGGGCTACAGATGTATAGCTGAGTGCTCATCAAAGCTGATGGCAAAGCTGCTGTTGTCTTTAGTGTGCAGCCCTGAGGGCATTTTGTTTGAGTCATGTTTCACAATTGCTTTTAAATGTAAAGCTTTATGGCCCAATTTAAAGTACAGCTGGCAGGAAATGTTTTTTCCTATCCTGAAGAACACTTGAAACCTTCAAAAATAGTCCTGCTCCATGCTGAGATGGACTGACAGCTCCCAAACAGGAGAGCAGAAGCAGCACATTGAAACTAGTTAAAGCCCCAGTAATCTAGATTCTCTTGGAGAAGCTGAGATGTGTTTAAATCCACAGTCTGAACCTGACTCTGAGTCTCCTGTATCAGGGTGGATGGCCTGGCCAACAGTACTTTGCTACTTCATGTTTTCTCTTCCTGCTCTGGTTCTGAAAAGTACACCGTGGACCTGAGATAACAGCATTTTTACTGAGCTGTCACTGTGAAAGCTATTCCTAGGAACTGTTTCAATTTCGGTGAGTCTGCATTTTCTGTCAAAATAACATTTTTTTCAAAAACCTCCAGACTCTTTCTCATCCAAAGCCTGCTGAAGTCAATGAAGAACATTCCTCTTCAAGAGAATTTTAATTACTATTAAGAATACCAGAATAAAAGCATAATCACATTAGGAATTTGCTCTATTGATGGAGGCCTGTATTGATCTTTGTTTTTTCTGCACTAATGAAAAATACGAATGGGGCTATTGGATAAAGATCTGGACTTCCCCTTGGTTTGAAAAATGGGATAAAAGACTAATTCATGCCTGCCAGAAAGCATGTGTTTCTTTGATTGCTGGAATAGTCTAGCAAGGGATAGGCTGCCATAAAGGACAGCCATGACCACATAGCGATACCCTGGTCAGACATGTGTTAATACAAATTCACTCTGATAATTTTTTCTTTTTTTAAAGCAAAACAAACCAAACCCTCAACCAGCAACACAGCCCTTTCCTTCTCCCTTGAAATTTTTGGCTGATAAAACATCATAGATTTTAAAGATGGCTGGAAGAAATTCAAGAGGCAACAGTTGCAACATCATGGGTTGTTGTTTGTTTGTTTGTTAAAAGTATATAGTTAAGAATGAACGACAACAAAAGACAAATGAAATCGCCTCTCCACCTAACTTCTTCCATAGGAATGCTTGCGTGTGCGCATACACACACACACAAAAATATCTTGGTGAGCTATTAGCCTGGAAGTTATTCAAGTCTTAGAGTGATCCAGTTCTCTCGGGAAGAAGAAGAAAGTAAAGCTGCCAACTTCATGCATCAAGTGGAACAATAATCCTGAACTAAGAGAAAAGCTTCCAAGACTTCAGATGGTAAATTATTTATCTGCTGACATAGAACAATATGCACTTTGTAGTTGGTGTACGAGATTCCCTATGTGCGTCGCATTAGAAAGCAAGGGGGTGTGGAGTTATATAATTATAGTTGTTTTTTTTTTTTTAATGGGGGAAACACCCATTCCCTCCACAGCTTTAAAATCTACAATTAGCCACAAGGGAATCCAAATGTCCCCGGCAGCCCCTTTTGAGGTGTTTGATTATTATGTTACTAGGACCAAAGGATGCTGCTGGCAAAAGTTTTTGGAGTCAAAGCCCTGGGATTATCTGTCAGTCCCCAGGACAACTCCAGCAGAGTATCCCAAAGGACCCCAATCAGTGTGCTCCCGTTGCTTTATAATTTTTTCCCTTTTTCTCCTCTTGTGTTCTTTTATTTCTCTGCCTCTTTATTTTGACTGCAAGCCCTCATCACGGGGATCTTGTCTCCAAGACTGCCTGTAAAACACCTTTTACCACTGTGCTGTTTGGAGGATAGCAGAAACATGGTTTGCTTCTCAACAGGGAAGAGCCATCTTTGAAAGCCAGTCTTTGTCCCAGGATTGCGAAGCCTTGGCTCTGAAGCTGAGATCACAAGCTGGAGGGCTGGCTGAAGTCAACCGCTTTTGGGCTTTCATTGCCTGAAGCCCTGTCTGATAACTGCGCTCATTTCACCCGGGAACTACCTGAGCTATCATAACTTTGCAACATCATCATAAAATAAAGTCTATATAATTAGCACCAGTTATTTAGAGGCAAAAAGACTTTGTATCTCATCACCAAACCTTTGAGTAAGCTTTTAATTGCCTTAACTTTTATTGAAGGTAAGGTTTTCTGTGGACTAGTTGCGCCATTGTCTGTGATCAGAAAACAGGTATTGCTCTCTCCAGCATCCCTGGAGCAGGCAAGGTGCTGCTGCGTGAATTGCCAGAGGTAGGCCCTAATACCACCCTTCTATAAGAAGCACCCACCCTGCAGATTTCCTCTGTAGGTTGTAATGTCAGGTTATGAGCCGTAAAAAATACTTCAGAGATGTTTAGCAGTGTTAAACACGACTATCTCCTGATGGGAATAAGCGCACATACCCAGTAGACAAACGTCCTCTGCCTGGTCATCAGACCAGTGACATTACCTGCCCTCTGTGCTGGCTTTCTCAATGGGGAGGCCCAGTGCTCAAGAGAGAGTAGCTACCCCTGCAGCCGGTCGTGCGGGTCAGGGCCAGCGCATGTTGCATTGCTGTTGCCTGTTAGGGAGATCAATACAGGACTTCAGTCTCCGCCACTTCAGCACCTTTCAGTGGAACAATCCTCACATGCATTTAACATGTGAAAAAAATCCGGGTGCATCCCAAGTTCCCATTCAGGGCAGGAAGGATGTTTTGCCCAGGTTGCTTGCAGGTAGTGATTCCTGTCTGGATGCATTGCCTCTTCTCCTGGAAACTATGGCTTTTGGTATATATCCCTCGAAGTAGAAGAGCAGCATCGAAAAAAACCCAAACCATGCATGGGGGAATAAAAGGAAGATCAAGGATGCGAAGGCCTCATCTCACATTCTAGTGTGAACTAACTTAAAGTATCAGTTTCCAGAGAGCTCAGTGAGAAGCACAAGGCATTTTTTAACTGAAATACTGTAGACAGGAGGAAGCCACTGTCAGCTCTTGCAGTGTCATTCAGAACAGGAGAAAGCTTTGTGGAAGTGCAAGACAAATGTGGTTTGGTGTTGGGTTTTATTTTTTCCTCCCTCCCTGATCTAATGTGAAGACTAGTTCTCATGATCAGTCTCAGGGTTTACTGGTGGTGAGTTGGCAAGACTTTCTTGTGTTAAGATAGGATACCAGTTCCAGTTACAATAATCAGGCCAAATGTCAATGAAGCTGATTAAATCCATTCCCTCAGGCTCAGCTCCCTTCCTTGGCTGTTGTTTTGCAAAGGAGCATTGATTATGATTAGTGCTGATTACCATTTTTTTGATAAAGGTATTATAAACCACAATTTTATCCTGTCGTATCAGCTCCAGCAAAGGGAGAAACCACAGACACAAAACTTTACACTGTTTGCTGCATTTAGTCAACCAGCTTGATGCAATAAAAGAGCTCACATATATCTCCTTTCAGAGCCTTTGCTTCCTTGTTTCAGGATTGCAAACACCTGCAAAACCCTCTGCAAATATCTAATCACCACCTGCAATGTGACTGAATGGCAGGCCCATTCTCAGCCTTCATTACCTTCGCTGTCCTGGGCAAGGATTGCCAAAGTTGCTCTTTGCCTTCACTTTCTTTGAGCTTACACAATTTTGCTGTTAAGCACATTGCAGAACAGCCTGGTGACTGATGAAATACCTTGCAGAGATGACAGGACACAGTGTAGATCTTCACAATGCACTCTCACAGGAGAAAGCTGCACGTTACAACGGGCCAGGGTCTGTCAGAAAGGTTCAGACTCTTTGACCAACATATTCATGCTACAAACTATGTCATGATCTGATACTTTGAACGAGAAAAACTCCTCTGACCTTGCACTGAATTCAGGTTCGCATCTAGAACAGTTGTTCATTCAAACCCTACAATTTTTTATCTTGAGACCTTTCCATCCTATAAATTTGGAATCCCATCACTGCAGAGGCATTTTGTGGTATACGTTCAGGGTAACGATCAGTGCGCCAAGCGCACCTTACGAGTGGAGGTAATGTGAGGGCATTTGGCTTGCTGGCACCACGGAAGACCTCTTGCCCCTGTAGAGCTTCGTATGGCCAGGTCTCCTTTGTTCAACATGGAGGTGTGGGCACATGCTCATGCTTGTGTTGCACTGGTAGGACCGGCTCGTCAGCAGGAGAGGTGTATGCAGGAGCTCAGCTGAACATTGACTCTGTGGCATTCTGTGATTGTACTGCTTCTTACACCCTGCCTCACCTGGGCCGTTTTGTAGGTGCTAAGGTGTGGAAAGCAGCATTTCACCTCCTTGGAGATATGTGTCCTGGGGACTAAGAAGGGAACTGTCTCAGGAACAGGGGTTTGTAGGAAGGGCTGAGATGCTTCTCTGGCTATGCTCCAACCTCGTCCAGTTGGTGACATTTCCCCACAGAGGAAGTGGGCACAGAAGTAGCTGAACCTGATATTTTCTGTTGTGTTGGTCTTACCATTGCTGCAGGTCACTGTTTTATAAACACTTCATCTCTAGGAGAAGGGGTTTGTTCTCCTCCCAGCTGCAGGTTACAGCATGTTGGAAGATGATCGTGCAGGAGCTTTGCCCTCAGAGTAAAAGAGGGACAGGGGTTGTCTAGTTTGGCCCAGGTGCTTGTTTCAAACATTTTTAAAGAGGTACTCTGTTCTGCATTAATTTAATGTAAAGCAACACAGGTAACTGCCTGATGCACACCCTAAGTTGCCTTTTTTATATTCAAGTGGTATGAGCGTGCAGGTATCCAACTCCTAAAAGGTCAGAGAGACTGAAAAGGAGAGGAAAGATTTTCTCTTTGCCTTGGATTCTTTCCTTCATCGCTTCCCTTTCCAATAATCTCAGTCCCTTCCTGATGTCCTTGCTGCCAGCTTCCTCTGTGCCAAAAAACAGTGATGCAGAGGGAGCAATGCGGCCTGGCGTCATGTCGGTGCCTGATCCCCCTGCACAGAAATGGGCCACCAAAGCAGTGGTGACTGCCAGCATGGCTTTCTGCTGGGAGTGGCATGTGGCTCTCAGTAGACCTTGCACCTCTTCCAGGAGCCACACGGGTCATGGTGTCGAGTGGATTTGTTGCAGGTGCCGTGGCAATGACAGACATTGTCAAATCCAGATAACCTCACTTCTCTGAACTTGGAGGAGAGTGCATGCCTTCCTAGGCTGAGGTCTGGTAGGAATCTGATTCCCAATCAGCATAAAAGCAAACAGATTTTGTGCCTCCAAGGCCCCAACCTTTGGAAATCTCAGCCTTTAATTCTTGCTGGGGTGTGTGGCTGGCAAGTCCGTTCTCCTGAGCAAGGCAGTGCCCTGGGACAGCTGACAGGGTTCACTGAACTGGAAACTTGACCCTCTGTAACTCTTCTTGGACCCTGTAACTGCTTAGCAAGTCTTCCATTTTAACCAGTGCACTCATGTGGCACAGTTTTAATCCTTCACTGCTTTTGAAGAACGGTCATTTAAAGTGAAATCCTGGCCTCGGAGGAGTCGGTGGGAATTTTGAACTGACTTCAGCCAGGGCCACCGCTCCACCTCTCACGTCCCCACAAGGGCACTGAGCGAGCAGAGGGGAGAGCGCTCGTGTGTATCAAGTGCAAAATAAAGCAGGGGGGTCGGGAGGAGGAAGTCAGGGCGCTGAACTGTGCATTAAGCTGCTGCTGCCAAGGGACTCCTGCCAAGGAGGGGAATATGGACTTTACATGCCCCATACACATGGTCTCTCCTTGCTCAGCATCAAGGCCACAACGTACCAAGCACTTTTGTGAGAAAACAAAATACGCAAGTAAACAGCAGGAGCCTTTACCTCCAAACGTGTCTCAGTTGGTTGCTCCTGTTTTCTTGTCAGAGGAGTGGTTCAGCTAAGGGAAAGATGATTGAACCATTACCAGAGGGGGAAAAACGCCTATTAAAAGTGAAATAATTCAAGATACTGGAAATGGCTGTGAGGGCGACTGTTTGCCTTGGCCGCTGATCTGTCCTTAGCAATCCTTTCTCTTCTCTGCTGCTGGCAAAACCATGTTCAAGAGCTCTAGGGTCATTTCTGACCTGGAGGGAAGCAGAGCTGAAGAAGTGTCCTTGTCCATACCAATACATGGGTTAGCTGGGAGAAACGGTGAACAACGGCAGGACGTTTGAACCAGCTGCAAATATCTGGAGGCTGTGAACACTGAAGGAAGGAAGGGAATGGGATGCTAACTCAAGTTTGAGCATTAGGAGTAAAAAGCCTAAACTGAGCAATGGAAACTGTAGATTTAAATGTCAGGATATATTTCCTAACAGTGATTTCTGTCAAGTTGTTGGATAATCCCAAAGGCAAGTGGTGGAAATCTCATACATAAAGATATTTCTCAAATTAGGTTTGGATGAAGGCAGCAGAGAATACATACTTGCAAAAACCCAGTTGAACTAGATAATCTAGGAGTATTTTCCCATCTCTAAAGTGTGATTTATGCTACAAACACTGCCAGACCCTGCAAACTAATCTGTTGTACTAAAAGTGACTCAAACACAATTGCTTATATTTTTATACCCCTCATGATGTTAAACATTTGGTTTGCCAGGAAGAGTTGGAGTATCCAGGACACACTCTACTGTGAATGGATTTCATGAACTATAATTACTAGGCAATAAATCCATACAAGTGGGAAATGTCTCAGGTCTTGTGCTGGATAATAGGAAAGGACAGGAACTGACTGTTTTGGGGGGTTACATTTTTGTGTGAACTTGGAAGGAATTAAAACACCACTGCTACTTTTGAAGGGCCAGTTAGGGCAGAGGCCACAAAATTGTTCTTTACATTAACAGTAAAAAATGTATTTGCACAGCTATTTCTTGGATGGAAGCTAGTGCAGAGACAGCTGGTTTTAATTATGCAAACAGATGCAATAGCTGAGCAATTACAACTCGATCATGAGCCCATGCAAGGCAAGGGGATCTTTAGCAGTCTGTGTTTAAACTGCTTGTGTTGAGCAGGATCAGACCTGCAGATGAGAAATCCTGCGCTCAGCACAGCAGTCCTAGGAAGCTGCTGGGAGTAAGACTTTTTCCCATGGCAGGCTCCATTTGTGCACCAGCACACCTTGGTCTGGTTTGGTGGTGGGTACAGGTCTTGGGGAACAACCAACTCGACTGTTGGCTTTGTTGGCGTTTCTTCCTGCTTCCAATGGGATAAACGACAGGAGAATATGACTAGGTGTATCTCTGGGCAATTCCCTGCCACCGTTTTGGGGGAGAGGGCAGCTATTTCTTGTGTGTTGCCAGAGGAGTTTGCTACTGATCATTACAGTAATTGCTATCAGCAGTAATGGATTTATTGTAATGCTCAAAAGGGGTTTCATATTACTACAGACCTACTGAAAAGAGAGTTTCTTGCCCAAAAGTGTTTAAAATCCAAACTCAGATATGGATCTATCGATCTGTGACTGTTTTAGGCACAGATCACCAGAGTACCAAAGCATGACCAGGCTTACCACCCCACTGAAGGCAACAGAGCTTTGGTTGTTGGTGGCAACATGAGTAGGGTTAAGCCCCTACAATCTGTGTCTCTTTATTCAGTGTCTTTAAGTATTATTTTCCTCTCCCTCTTTGTTAAAGAGGATGTACAGGGTATCAAAAGGCGAGCCACAGCTTCATCTGCATATATATACACACATACATATATGCATATATGTGTGTGTGTGTATACACACATATATATACTGTACAGACTTTAAAAAGAAGTAACTGTAAGCTTCCAGCTGTCCAAACTCAGCATTATCTTATCATTAGTCATGGGGCTGCAGTGGAACAACAATCTAGCACTGCTGAGAAGAACAAATACAAACTCATCAGAGGAAAGACGTGCACTTGTGCATTCAATGAATTGTGCAAAACCCCAGCCTTTAACTGCTTGTCGTAAAAAGCCATGGTTTCTGCAGGGGGTTCCTGTCACCCCCTCACCCCCTCTGTCCCAGGGCAGAGCCTGTTCACTGTGTCCAACTGAATTGAGAGGAAAGTCTTCTCCTAAGTCAGAGTGCAGCCCTCAGGCTCTCGATCTGGCCCTGAAAATAGCAGCTCCGACCCATATGAGGTTAGGCCTTCTTGCCTTCTCACTCTGTTTAATATCACTGACAACTCTGTGTAGGAGGATTGTTTCTGGCATGTACAAAAGTACTCATGAAGCATTGCTCTGCTGATTAAAACATGTGCAAAACAAACCATGTCAGGTCCTGCCCTCCCTCCCTTGGGGAAATCTGCCCAGCCAGGATGGCCAGCTGAGACCCTCTGTGAGCCTTTACTAGAGAGAAGCGAGAGTGGGAGACTTCAGAAAGCAGCCACTGTCCTGTGGCTTTTAAGGCCACTTTGTAAAAGACTGACTCAAACTGCTCCCCATCAACATGAGTGTGACGCTGCGGCCATCCCAAAGCTCTCTGATCTGGCAGTGTCTGCCTTGGTTTCTCTATGCCTCCATGACAGCAAATCATGCTGAAGTGGAGCTTGTCGGTGTGGGATGAGAAATGAAAAGGTGACCTAGCTGTTGGAGGAAAACATACAGGCTCCTGCCCTCAGGCTGGGCATCAAGCCTGCCATCTCTAAGCATCCCAGGTTGGCCAGGTTCCCTCCTTCCTCCAGCTGGACCTGACTCTGGGGGACATGCTGCCTGCATCTGGCTTGCAAGTGTCTCTCTTTCTTCCTCCTTTCCCTGTCCCCTCTAGTTCAGATCCCCAAATTCCTCCTCCTGTGGTAAAGAAGGGGATGTGGGGATCTCCCAGACCTCCCCTTCCGAGACGGTTGATATTGTTTTGACAGCCCTGCTCATTCTAGTCTTGTCTCATTCCGCACCCCCAGCTCCACGCTTCTTTTAGGCTGCTCCCTCTACTTTTCCCGTGAGCAAAACACAGCAGGTATTCAGTCTCTTTTTCCTTCTTGTACTCCTGTTTAAAATCTTTCCCTTATCACAAGTTCTTCCTCTGCTGGTGTCCTCACAAATTACATTTGAACTACTGTTCTAAGCAAGGAGAAAGTGTCCTTATCTGTTTGGTAATGACTTCTGGCTATCCCAAACCAGCTCCAAGAGCTTTCTCAAAGAACTTGAGGATGCTCAGAACTGTATAAACAGGAAGTGCTAAACACCGTATAGGATTAGATATGGTAGGAAATGGTATCATATGGAGGAATGACTAGGTTCCACATTTGCTTAGTCCTCTGCCATATGGCGTTGGACAGACCCTTAACCTTCATTCCTACCTTTGTGATGGGAATAATATGCAGCCCACTTCAAATTAGAGTAGGGACCTCTTAATTCCTTCCAGAATTACACCCTTGCTGTGCAAAGTTTGAGTTTTGTTACATATCCTAGACCAATGTTTATCTCATAGTGTTTGATCACTGAATTTTTTCTTTGGCTAGATGCTTTTTCATTGCAACTCCTGCTGTGACTTTCCCAACACTGCCCTTTTTGTCAGTCTATATATTTTTCTGGTTGGAACCATAGATCTCTGGATAAGCAGTATCAAGTATTGCTTTGAATATTGAGCAATTAGATGATAGAAAGCTCCTCCACAAAGCCAATAAAATGGTCTCTGGTGCACATACAGTTATCAACAGTGCTTTGGTGCTCTGTTCCCTTTTGCTTTATTAACCCTGGCCCTGTGGGCATTGAGCAATGATCCAAATGATATCGGTGCTGCACGTACAGTGCATTCTGCTGGCCACTTCTACATAGCAAGACAAGAGAACACATTTCTGAAGCTGAGTACTTATACTTGCAAATACATTTGCAACATTAACGTAAGTTACCTTATGCTTGCAAACATCCATGATGCATGCATGTTGATATTTAGCTAAGAAACAGCATGCACTCGCACTACCCTAAATAGTGACAATTTGCCTCTCTACAGTGGCTGTAGCTACAGCAGGAATATTCTGCACCCTCCCTAACAACTTTCATCTGCAATTAGGTTTTTAATCATTCATAATGTGACTCCGAGTGAGACATTATGCTTCCTTCAGGTGAAATCTAGGGGATCTGTGCTTTCTTTTTGCGCAAGCGAGCAGAATGTTTTCCAAAGAGGGACTGAGAGAATGGTATAGAAAAGAGCTGTCTGATGGGGTAGGGCACACACTCTCACGCAGAAAAGCTTATTTCAGTATCACGCAATGGGCTTTATTTTACTTCTGATGGCATATTTGGGGCTTTGTTGGCTACGTGACAGCAACATACGAACAATATGTTACTCATCAAAAGCTACCTGGCACGACTACCTCAAAAAAGAATAGAGCAGTGAATAAAGACAGCACAGAGGGACGTGACGACAGCAGCCACATTTCAAATAGGTTAATCTTTGTTTAAATGGTGATTTGATGAAGAAAGATTAAATGATGTGCTGGAAGTGGTGCAGTATGACTAATGAGAGAATTCACAGTTACAAGTGATAGGAGAGGAAATATCAGAAGGGATATAAACCATCAGGCATCCACACACTGGTGGATTTTCAGGAAAAAATTTTGCTGATTGGCAAAAGATATCACTGTTGGCTGTTTTTTTAATCTTTCTCTGAGATGTTTCAGCCCATTAGAACTATCTCCAGAGGATCCAGCGATGAAAACTTGGGCCCAGAAGTGTCTTGCAGCAGCGCCAGGCTATGGCTGCGTGAACGAGTTGGCCTGAGATAAATTGGGGCTGATTTCTGGCTTGTCTGTTCTTCCCCAGTAACAGCCCAGCTGCCCACCATGACACTGCAGAGGGTAGAAAGCAGCTTCCCGTGTTCTCGTGGCCCAGGAAGCACACTGACATTTATCCAAGGGTATATCCAAATGCAGACAGGCAGCTCCTTGCAGGATGGCAAAGTCACGGTGAGTTGTTTGTGTAGCTGTACTCAGGCACGAGGGAACAGCAGGAATGTCATAGCCCCATTGATTTGGCGGGGAAGCTGAAGTTTTCAATTATATGATGACTATTAACATTGTGTTGCAACTCTATGTGTATTTCCTCATGAATTTTCCAGTATTTATTAGGCCTCTTAGGCTGGGTACAAGTCGTATTAGTGACATATAATAATAATAATTAGTTCTACTTTACAGAAAGCAGCACTGCAGCAGAAAAATGATCTGGCAGGTGCTTAGCTCAGGGCTAGAACAAAATAAGTCCCCAGCGGCTCTCTAACCAAGAAGCTATACTGCCGTAGTCCTTGAGACGAGTGAGGTTTTTTTCTTTCCAATACTTTCAATTTTTATGTCACTCCACTATTTTGGTCTTGGTGCTTTCTGGGCTAAACTAGTGTATAACAACAGAGAGGACCGAGGAAAGATTCTGTGAATGGCTCCACATGCAGCATTAGAAAACAGTTTTGTTATGAGAAGTTGTTCAGCTAAATACCCTGAGGTTGCTGTCCACCATCGACCAGTAAAGCTCAGCCCATTTCAGTGGGATATGGCAAAATTTGCAGTAAGGCTCCTTCCTTACTCTGTGAGATTGTGCTACATCCATGTCAGTGTGCAGTACTGTTAGTCACAGCCGTGTTGGTGTTGCAAGACCTTGGAGATACCACAGCACTAGGAAGACAGCACCCGGCAGCTCGGACCAAGCCCTCGCATCAATGCTGCAGGGACCACACGCAAAACAAACCACCTTTTCTTTCTGGCAGAGATTTTAATCATTGATCCCTATGGCATTGGACACACAAAGGAAAATACCAATAACAGGAAAAATCCAGCAAGAGAGGGAAGAGGTCTCTATGCACTTCTCAGTTCAATTGCTGTATTTCAAGCCTTATCCAAAATCTAATGGATCAATGGGAATCCTTCCAGTAACTTCAGCTGGGGTTTTATAAGGCTTTAATTAATGGCCTTGTTGCTATGATTGTGCATGTTCCTCTCACAGTACCACTCACGGTTGTGCCTCCAAAAAAGAATTAAGCAAACAGGGCTCCTTGATCAACATTTTGCAAATGGCAAAAAATTAACTCACTTGGGAAGGATTTGATAGCAAAGGTTTGTCTCCAACTGTCTAAAAGTTTTCTATTATAAATGGAGGGAGAAAAAGCCATTTTTGACCCCGTTTATGGCTGAGTTCCAGCTGTATTAAGTTTAAGGCCAATTTTCTGATGAGAGGTAAATGTTTAATGTTAAGACTAAAAATGTCTTAGGATTAAGGAGCTCTTTGGAGTTAATGTGAGTGTTTGGCATAGGACTGCAAACTGCATTTGACTTGGAGGAGAAAGAGCATGCTCTAGCATAAAGGTTCAGGCTTCTCCTGTGGTTATCTTTTTCCCTTTGGGCAAGGGTCTCAGTGGTGTGGTGTACCAATCCAGCTGCTACCCCTGATTCTCCAAGTTTCTTTTTTCTCCTTGTGCCTTTTGAGGAATCTGTCCCATCACTTTTTTAACCATGCTGCTTATTTGCTCAGAAAATCCTCCCTTTGCTCTCCAGCACCCACCCCATGTCTCATCCCCAGCATCACAAAGCCAGCTATGTTCCTTAAAAGCCAGACAGGTTTTTAATAACAAGCCAGCCAAGAGAGGCTGGTATTGAGTGGCAGCTTGTGGGTGCTCATGTACCTGCTTGCACCCACAACCAAGGCCCTGCAACCCTCCTTGTGCCAGAAAATAACTGGGTTTGAAACCACAGAGCTGCAGACACAAAGAGAGGGCTGTGGTCAGGACTGGGCTGAAAGAGCGGTGCCTGTCCTGGAGAACCTCACTTTGTTTATGACTGACTCTCTCTGGGCTGCTTTTAGTGATGTGGGATAAAAAATGATCGTATGTACTCTGTAGAAGTGTATATATGTGTGTGTGTGTGTGTGTGCATCCAGAGACAGGCACATTTATAAACAAACCACAGAACACATTGCAATGCTTAAATACACTCCAGTGTGTCTACGGACATCTTGTTCTCGCTCTCCTTCTGTCCTTGAGGTGTCAGGTTTCCTTGTTTACAGTCTGCTTCATTCAGGATCTGGAATTCCTAAAGAGTAGCAAAACACTATCATGTGACTGAAGACTTATTTCCAGGAAAAGCGGAAGAGGTTCTAGGAAAGGCCAGTCCTCACGTTCTCACTGGCTCCCATCAAGAATACAGAATGAAGGAGATGAAGCCAACATGAAGTCCCTGATCTTTTGTCTCTCTGTTGAGCCTGGGATGAGATCTGAAGGAAAATCTAATGCTTGATGCAGAGTTCCTTACACTCCTCATATTTTTCTCCCTAATGGTTTATTGACATGGGACATTTCACACAGAAGCAGGATTCCTGCCTCCTGGTATGTCAGTCCTTCCCGTGGCTTCCTTATCTTCTGAAGGGTTATTTTTGCATGCGCTGTCACAAGTGGTCATAACCCTGCTTGTGACATCACTAACAAGACCATGGGACAGATCCAGGCAACACTAAAAGTAGGCAGGACTACATTAACATAGTAACAGAAAACGAATAAAGAGGAAAACACAAACAAAACCAACAGCCCCCAGGTCCCATATGCCAAAAGCATCAATGAGAGCATTTCAAAAGCTCTTCTCATTGGGCAGGACCAGAACTAGTGAACCTTGATTATATGGGGTTATCTGGATGGGTGGCATCTGAGTCCCTGGCCCTGTGCTATAGCTTTCAAAGACCCTGCACTACAGCAAGTCTGCAGTGCTGCTTCTGGCTGTGCCCCACAGGTCCCAGGAGCCTAGCATCTCTCTCCTTGTGGTGGGGCCATTTTAGCCTCCTCAAGGAGCAGGAGTCCTCAAGGACTTTGCCTTTGTAGCTGCTGCAGTCATGGTTCCTGGCACTCTCA
The DNA here is from genome assembly GCF_018139145.2 of Gymnogyps californianus. Classification (NCBI taxonomy): domain Eukaryota; kingdom Metazoa; phylum Chordata; class Aves; order Accipitriformes; family Cathartidae; genus Gymnogyps; species Gymnogyps californianus. The sequence goes on from NC_059483.1 coordinate 12,169,953, forward strand.
AGGTGTTCCTGGTCCTGGATGAGATGGACTATGAAGGATGAGCAAGGCTGAAACCTGCTGCTGCCATGCCTTGTTCAGCAAAGACGACGATGGGTTTGATGGAACGAAGTGCTAGAAAATGTAACTGAAATCCCTTGTTACCTATCCAATGGAAGACTGGAAGACAGTGCTCACGGGGCTGGCTTTTGGTACGAGCATGGTAGACAGTTTCCTACAGTGGCTGGCTGATGGCTGCCCTGCCCTGCAAGGCCATGTTGGCTATTGCTGCTATGAGGGAGGGACATGCTGTGAGGGACACCAGCTATTCCTGGGGAGCTGCTGCTGAATCTCTCCTAGAGGCTGCAGCCACTGCTTCCTTCCCTCTGATCGTGCTGGCAGCAGCAGGAGAACCCTTAGGTGATGATAGATATTGAATCTTGTTCTGATAACATCGTGGTCAACAGCAAAAATTCCCATTGCCTAGATTTTTGCCCTGCGGCTGTGTGTCTTTGTGCTTTGAGGTGCTGAGTTTTCTGGTCTAGCTCCGACAAGAGCATGTACAAGCATGCTTAAGTTTTAGCAAGAGTCCTGCAAAAAGGCTCACATGCTGTAGTGGGAAGACAAAATGCCATAACTCCGAACGTCCCCCCCTTCTTCCCCCCTTTATATGCTGAGCATGACATCACAGGGTATGGAATATCCCTTTGGGCAGTTGGGGTCGGCTGTCCCAGCTGTGTCCCCTCCCAACTTCTTGTGCACCCCCAGCCTACTTGCTGGTGGGGTAGTGTGAGAAGCAGAAAAGGCCTTGACTCTGTGTAAGCACTGCTCAGCAATAATGAAAACATCCCTGCATTATCAACACTGTTTCCAGCACAAATCCAAAACATAGCCCCATACCAGCTGCTCTGAAGAAAATTAATTCTGTCCCAGCCAAAACTAGCACAAGCCCTTTCTTAGATCAAGGCTCAAACTCTCAGCCCCAGGCAGGACCAAGCCCATAATGATTCTCTATTTCTGCACAAATCCACTGGAAAATACATTTGCCTGGAGACCTGGAGCAAGCCGAGGGTTTAGAGCATTCCCCAGGCATCCTCCACTTGTGCAACCCACTCACACATCTATACAGGCCACCCGCACAAAGTCCCGTTGTGCTGTGTCAGTATTGAAGGGTCACTGGTGAAGTTGCAGGGGGAAAAAGTATCAACAAATATGCAGTGAACACACTGCAGCTCTATTGCCGTGAAGTGAGAGCAGTAGGTACTCTAGGCGCCATTGACTATTCCAACACAAATCAATGTCGGATTATGGAGCAAATCCAAAATTTGGAGAAGCAATAAGGAAAATCAGTAACATCTGCACAGTCTTCATTCCTGAGGCACACTGACTATAAAACACAGTGCCTATAAAATCTGGCACACGTTGCTACGTTATGAAAAGAAAACTCAGGGCTGCAGCATGTTAAATACCTACAGCACCTGGTGTGGAAGCTCAGTAATTTCAGGAAATTCTGATTCACTGGCTAAAGTCTAGACTGTAACTTAAAATTAGCCATACTGCCTGAGATCAGGGCCTTAGCTCCTCTCAGTTAGTGGCCAGTGGTGGTTACTTGCAGAAAGAGAAAAAGAAATGGGTATAGCTAGTCTGTCCTTCCAGTTACAGCCAGCAGCAACTTGGGGATCTTCTAAGCCAGAAGTTCCTTGTGGGTCTTCAGATTAATACCAGAGATCAGCCATCGGCTGATCCTCTTTTTGAACACAATTATGCCTTTGAACTCATAACATAACATCCTGCAGCAACCAGATTTGTGGGTCCATAAGGCTCAGTGTGAGATATATTTGTATGCTTGTTTTAAATATACGTACTAGTATACTGTAGTATGTAGCATTGCTGCAGGTTCTCCCTTGCCCATGCGACAACATCAGGCAATTGTTCCCCAGGTTCAAGTCCCTTGTATCAGGCAGTGCAGAGGTATGCTCTGGTTCCTGTCAACATGCAGTCGTCTGGCCACTGGACTCTTGGTTACTCTGAGTAGAGGTGTGACTTCGAAGAGACAGTCCTGGACCAGAAAAGCCCTACCCCAGAAGGTGCCTGCCTTACTGTACTGTGTCAGAGTTTGTACTGAGTAAAGTCTTGGGCCATGCGGTCTGTTTGCTAACCAGAAGGCTTATGTGCTGCCAGGCTGCAATTCCATGTCAATTTGAATCAACAAGTCTGACTTTTATTTTTCTGAGATCTCATCTGAGCTGCTATCAGCTTGGATCCAACCTGGTGGATCAATGAAAGTTATGACGCTGTACAGATTTGTTTTTCAGTGGCATTGATAAACCAGTGTTGCAAGATCCTCAGCTCAGACTCAGAGTCTGGCTAACTGAAAGTTGTGAAATTTCCAAAGGCGACAAGGGGGAAAAAAGCAAAAAAGCAAAAAACCACTCTCCCCTGTGTTGCAACTCTGAGTGCAATCAGTCACAAACAATAGTTCTCTCACTGGACACTCAGATTCGTTTTAGTTGTGTCCATGGAAAGTAATTTCTATATATATCAGCTAGATGTCTGACCTGAGGGTTAAACCAAAGAAATCTGCTTGCAAAAAAGTTGCAAATGCAAAATTCTGACATGGCAGTCCAAGTTCTGCCCTTGACTAATAAAGTTTGCTCAAAATTGTGACCACGTTGAGCAATTGTACGGGGGAAGGGAAGAACTTAGCCATTCTGAAGAACATCTGTAAGCTAAAAACCAAGCAATGAGAGCCACCAGAAATGGAAATACTTGATTAATGAGCAACACTTCAATGAAGATATTTGCTGTGAAACAGCTGACAGGGCTGCACTGGTGCTTCAAAGCACTCTTCCTCATCTTCTTGGGCAGCTATGGTTTCAGCTGCTCTGTGCCATAGATAAATGAGAGGACCCAATTCCCCTTGCTCAGCATTTCAGCTGCTTTCTTTGACTCAAAGTGTGGGCTAGTGGCTGAAACATGAAGGTACTGTGTTTAATTGGATCTGATTCCCACAGCAACCTACTGAAGCATCTCTGGTATTAGTGGGCACTTCAACACCTGAACATGACACAAAGTCAGAAAGAGTCTATTGAGTACTCAGTGATGTTGGCTGGATTATGGCAGAGCAGAGAAGCCCTAGTCTTGGGCTGTGAAGGTGATGTATAGGCAGGGGACATACAGGCAGTCCCTACCTTAATGAGCCTGTCCAGAGCTCAGCAGGACTTTCCCAAAACACTCCCTTAAGCAAATTCAGAGGAAGGGGCCCAAGGGGAAGATTCAACACAATTTGCACCTGGGAGTTGAGGAAAACAGCAGAAAAGCGCTAGGAAACTCTGCTCCAGCTCTTTCCACTTGGAAGAATGGATTCACAATGTGATTTCAAGCTCCCAGAAATCCCCTAGAACACAGGCCAGAACAAAAATAATCTAATCTAATCCAATCCTATCTAATCTAATTTCATTTCTTACTACTGTGAAATGGCCATAAAAACGTCTAAGACATTTTTACTTCTTTTAAATGTTGACCATCTGCAGGATCATGTCACACATACCATATACCATTGCTATATGGACACTGTTCCTTAGTGGAATTATCATTTAACTGAATCGCAATATGTTGCAAGAGACAATCCTTGTTAATGACAGCTACAGCCAGGAGAAGCCTTGTGAATATTTTTACGAGGATCGCTATAACAACAATAGGAATATGCCACGCTACGATGATCATTAAATTTTACCCACTGTGGAATTGCCATTGTGGGTGACTTTTCTTTCAGCAAGGGCAAAATGTAGCACAGAACAGGCTCCTGATTCAGCTTACCCATACCTCAATGGGCCTGTCTTCAGTGGCCTTTCGCATGCATGCAAGGAGGAGCTAGGATCCCCCATCTGAATCTGAAAGAGCAAGTGTAAGAGTAGGCCAAAGCCCTTCATACCTTTTAATGCAGTACATAATGTTGCATATGCAGTGTAGCAACCACTGAGAGCAGTGCTTAACACCTCAGGTAGTTTTCCATTTTTCCTTGACTAGTATCTTGATCATCAGACTTCTGTATTTGTAACTGATGTTACATTGGACTCTGAATGTAAAGACTAATGACAAGAGAAAGTGGCACTAATTTCTGACTCAGCATTTTCATCAATAAAAAACAATTCTAAAATGACTGACACTGCATCGGCTAGGGCAAGAGTCTGATCCCTTTGTACTTAAGATACTGCTTTGAGCCATAAAATCAAATGAGGTCACGTATATAGCAAGGTGCATGATTAAAGGCATCACAATCTGACACGTGTCTTTGGTGAAATGCATTGAAGTCCTCCAAAGGGAGGTGCAACAGAAGGGTGAAGTGTTAATAGTTCCTTTGACTTTTTATGACTCCTGTTTTGCAGAGTGGTCATGTGCTGTTGTTTTGAACTTCACTCATGTTTGTTCTGTTTCCTAGATCTGCCTTTGTGATGGCCACTCCCAGAGTAATCAACCCTGAAGAAATTCATGTCTGGACTGATGAAGCTCAGTTTTATTCTCAGCTCCTCACTGAGAATATGGAAGTTTTTCTTCTACTTGCATTTTTTTCCAAAGCCTTCCTAATGTAAAGATCAGTGAATTAGTTCTGGCTGCTTTGGTGTCAGCTCTTCCATGTCATCTGCACTTATTCTATTACTTCTAGGATCCCAAAACCACATGTGAAATGTGCCAGGTAGACTTTCTGTTGTCTGGCATTTTGTGTACAGCGTACACAGGGTCTGTGTTTAAATTCTGAGCCGGGTGTACTAAGCCTGGATTTCAGTGAACCAAGAAGTTGTGATGACACCATAGATATGGACTATAGCAAAAAAATATTTAAGCCAACAAGAGCTGAATCTGCAGCACCTGGTGGTGTTGAGACCAAGGCACTAATCCCTGATACCGGGTTTGCTTTTTTAAGTGGGTACAATACCAGGTCAGTGTTAGGCTACTGCAGATAGCTTGTGTCCACACAGTGTGAGTACCTCTGTATTATACCTCCCCACATTTTCCACATTGTGTGCAAAAATGTCATGGGACGCTCTTCTGCTTGTTGAGGGGTACCCAAGGGATTCTGCTGAGTTCAGCCCGGTTTCTCCTCTCTCTTCCTTAATGAATGGTCACAGAACGATATTTTAGTTCCAGAAAGAGAATCCTTTAAACTCCACATGTCAACTGTAGACTGTGCCCTGCACAGAGCAAACAGTGTCAGGCAGACAGGAGGAGGTCTAGGGTTATGAAAATGGCCACTCAACACGATGGACCTCAAGAAAGCTCTGTGTTCCTACAGAGACAGTGCTAGCCTGCCTCCACACCAAAACACTGAAGGCTGGCAGGGGCAGGAGCAGCCCGTGTTTGGATGCATGAAGACTCCACATTATGAAAACCTCCCAAAAATAATACAGAGGGAAAAATAAAGTGTTTCAAAATTTGAGCCCAAAGGAAAAGCAAATTGACGTCTAACAAAAGACTGATTTTCTTCTCCCGTAGAGAGGTGTCTGCCACTTACTCGAGCTGGCAAGGCAGTGTCTCAAAGGGCAATTTAACCAAGTTGCATAAGGCCTTGGCTGGGTGGCTGTAGAAATATAGGGCCTCTTATCTGAATGCTGGCCACAGCTGTTAGAGATCTTGAAGGAATTATCTCTGTGCTTGTCAAACATCTGCTTTGTAAGCAGACAAAGAGTCTGAAACACTAGCGGTGCACATGACATACTGCAGCTCATGGGGCAGAGCCAGGAGGCAGCAAATGGGAGCTTTTTTTCCCTGGCATCAGAAACCTGATGTCCCATGAGTGACTCTGACGGATGGATAGGCCCTAATCCCTCTGCGTTATATAGACCTGTGTCTTGTCATAGAAAAATAACCAACGTGGTCCAAGCACTGATCTCGGTGTCTTTGGTAAGCTATAAATCATCTACTGCTCTCATGAATATTCTGGCATATAGCCTACAGAACTACATTTATTTTCTCTCTCACCACCCAGGAATTGTTCCATATAAATGTGGGTAGACCCAAAAGAGCTGATGCTAAAAATCAGGATGTGCATTGGAGCCCTTTGACATTAAATAGCTTCTTCCTTTTCTGTCTTCCCTCCCTTAGTCATCACTTTATTTTTCCTCTACAATACAGTCACAGTGCTTCCTCTGTGAACCAAGCTAGCTGCCTGTCCATATTGCTGGTAGTCTCTCCATTACCAACACCCCCCCAACACATAATAAATACCCTTTGAGAGCCTGGCCACAGGGAATGTGGGATGCCTGTATATTGGGTAACCAGAATACTTTGTGTTCTCTTGTGTGTGTTTTTATGCTACCACCAGTCCCATAAAACCCCTCGATGTGATGCCCATTGCTGTGACTCTTTGCACGTATGCATGTGGGTCCAGATCTGGTCCACGTGCAACATGAACCTTCACTCTCCCAAAATGTAGATGCTGTGGGAGAATCTAGTCCAAATATGAGGACTGGCCACCGTACGAGGATACTGATTCTGTGTTTTGTCCATTCAAGACTTTCCTTCTTTGTGCTCTGTCGAAAACCACTGGCATTAAAGAGGAGGATGGTGACAGTATGAATGGATGAACAACCAGATGAATGAATGTAAAGGGTTGTCCTGAGGTCTCTCTCATCTGTTTTTCCCCGGTAGAGACCTCTAGGTGTTCCTGAGCTGTTTATCCATGTCTTTTTGGAAATATCTTAGTTCAAAGTGACACAGCTTCACATTTTCTTTATATGTATAATCAAATGCAAACAATTAAGATTGCCTAACTGAACTCTGTGCCAACAGGTAACTACAGTTCAAAGGACCTTTTACTCAGTTAACAGGTTGGACAGCATTTCCTCCACACCCTTCAAACAAAGTCATGGTGTAACATCTAACAGAACTTCCCTGTCAAAATCTCCAGTTCTGGAGTGAGCTCTCAGGCCAGCTGCCTGAGGCCCCAGGTTGTGAAGGACACCTCTGGGCTGAGTAGAAAATCAATGCATGACATTCGATGTTCAACTGAAAAAGTGGGAATTCATCCATTTCAGGCTCCATGCAAGACCACAAGGCTATTGCCAGTTCTGTGTGTGTCAGCTGGAAACTAACAAAGCAGTATCACCTTGCAATGAAGACAATCTTATCAAGGACTACCAACTAATTTCCATTCCAGTTATGTTGCTGCAATTTTTATCTCATTATTCTCAATGACACTGGGCAGAGGAGGTGTTAATATAAAGGAAGACTGTTTCTAGTTACAGCTTAACACTCTAAAGCAGAGGGAATGGGTTTTGTTTCAAGCTTTGCCATAGATCTGGGTTGCTTAACATACCTTTGCCTCAGGGCTTTTAATCTGCAAAGTGGTGTGAGCAGTTACACTTAGCTGTGTATCTAAAATCATTACTATATTTAAAGTGCTTTTTCTGGAAGATAGCGCTGGTACATAAATATCATTGCAGTGCAGGTGGCTTGGCTATACTTGTCATAGCAGAGATCACCTCCAAGTGTCTGCTCAGATGCTGTATTTCGGAGATTCACATCGTTAAGTTTGTGATCGTCATTCATGTGGATAGCTGGATTTAGTTTAGTTAGGGCTGGAGGTGGTATTTGGCTAGACAGGTGTCTCATTGTCTGAATGAAATCTGAATCTTCAAAGAAAGGAGAGCAGCAGGGAATGAACTCAGCCAAGGACTGGCTGTGAGATGTGGGGCTCTTCAACTCTCCGGTTCAAATCCAATAAAGTTAACTGAAATCACATGGCTTTCTTGCCATCTGGCAGCCAGTTGCGAGCTTGTGTGCATTGTATTGGTGATCTTCACTACCAAGTTACAGGACAAGTGACTTCATCAGCTCTAAGGACAAGCTGGGAACAGGGAAGAAAACTGAATAAACTGTAGCAACCTAGGGCAGTGGTTTGACACTTTAAAGGAGTGATGTGTGAGAGGAATGAATTAAGTCTTAGTCTTATAGCTCCCTTTTTTGACAGAGGAGGATAGACTTTACAGCAGATGAACACCAAGGCTTCTTCCTGGGAAATCAAGTAGATCAAAATCTTCTATCATCAGCTCTGTGGTCCTTTCCATGAGACTGGATGACAGTTCTGATGCATCAGGAAAACTCACAGTTCTAACTACACATTTTCTTTGGTTTGTTTGAGAAGACAGGTTAACCTCCCTTTTTGAAAAAGGTTTCTTTTGTCTTCATACTTACAGAAAAGATGGATGTGAATACAAAGGAGAGGTAAAGGGATGGTTTGCCAGCATGGCCAGGACACCTGCAAGATGTAAAAATGTCCAGTGACTCATGGATGCGCAGTGATATTATAAAACCTGTACTAACTGTGTGCAGGCTTCAGAAGGGTTTTTACCGCTGAAGAACCTGAACTGGAGTCCTGACACCGTTCAGCTCCAGCTTCGTATCACCTCATGGTTTTCAAACTGATGTTATGCCTCAGCTGATGGCCATTTTACAGTAGCCCGTGGCTTCTTGTGTACTGCAACAGTACAAGCCCTGTGATTTCTGAAATACCCTGCTAATTTGAAAACAGATCCCAAGGCACATTGCAGTCTACCAGGAGGAGAAAGGGGTTTCTGAATTTCTGCCCACCCCAGTCTCATCCCTGGGGAGAGCTCTCATGTCTCCACAGGCTCCAGAGCCTGCTTGTAAAAAGTGACAAGGGACCAGTGTGCTTCTCTCAGTGGGGAGTTAATTAACAGCCCTGGGTGAAACACTGGGAGGAAGGTGGCTATTTTCTAGCAATTTCTCATTTTTCCTCTTCCCTCAGCACAGCTGAGGACTGCCCGCAGGATGCCACCAGGCAAGGAGGCTGCAGTAGTCAGGGACTGTGATTGGCTGAAAGTGCCCCATGTGACCAGGGAAGCCATTTTAGCTGATAGGGCTTGAGGTTAGCTGGAGGTTGGAATGTCCTCTGGTCAGTAGTGGTGTGTGGGCTCACTTTGCAGGTGTGTTAAATTGTATTTACTGTAGGAACAAGCAGTCTGGTTGCTTTGGAGGTGGGAGAAGTGAAGTATTGGCCTTGTCCCAAAAGGCACCAGAGGAGAGCCCTGTCCAGGTGGAGCCTGCAGGGCCTGGTGGGGATGCACCCAGGGCAGTAGGTAAGGCTCTGCATGCCTTTTGGGTTTATTTATTTGCATAATGTTGGTGTGCTGGTGCAAAACCTGGTCACAGCACGTGTGTGGGAGCATACACTTGCTTCATCCTCTAGGTGTATTTGGAGAACTGGTTTGGGCCATCTGTATTTGGAGCTCCTGGCATGTATTTCTGTGATGTTTGGTTGCTTTCTTTTCACTACACTTGTTTTATCTATCTTAGTTTCCTGTTTGTCTCTGCTTACCTGGAAACTTGTAGTGCCTCTTCTTGTTGTTGCAACAGCCCATTTTAGGTAGGGGTGTGCGTTTGTGGTGTTGGCTGGCTGGAACTGAAGTATCGACAGGTTGGCTAATAGAGCTGATGTCAAGAGAAAGGCCTAGCTACAATGTGCATGTGTTTCCGAATGCCTAGGCACAGTCCTGGAGCTGCTTTTATACCTCCACATTGGATTTATGCATCTCTACATTTCACTTTGAGTTTGTGGCCATAGAAGGAGGACTTGGCAGATGCAGCTGGCGTGGTTCTTCCAGGTGAAATTTCAGGGTGAGGAGAGAATTTCTGGGCGTTTTCAGGTGGAACTGGATGTCCCAAGCCAAGGTTGGAGCTCCTGGAGTTGTTAAAAAAAAAAAAAAAAAAAAAAAAAAAAACAGAGCTTTTGCATGAAACCAAGTAGTAAATAATGGGCAGTGTGTCAGATTAAAACAAGAAAACAGGCCCTCAAAACCACAGTTATCCACATTCTGTCAGTGTTAGCAAATAAGAATTAAAGTCGTGATTGTGTAACTGGGGTAACTGAGGCAGGGAGTGACCAAGACCACACATGAAATCATTGAAAGAGCTTGGAGTGTCATCTAAGGATTCTGGGTGTGACTTCTGGTTAGAACTGATGATTTTGGGTGTCTCAGCCTGAGAGCTTTAATAGAGCCTGGTGTGTGTGGGGGTTTTTTTTGGTTCTGTTTTTGTGGGTGGTTTTTTTTTTTTGTGTCATCCTTGTCTGTGTCCCCCCGTTCTGCTCCCTCTCCCCACCCTAGATGTTCACTCCTATCTATAAGATATAAGGTACCTTTCCAGTGTACAATTTTGGGTCCTGTAGAAGTGAATTGTCTGAAATAATACGTGGTTTTGAAAAATCCTTACTTTGCATCCACCTTCTTCCTTGAGTAAGAAAGATTATCTATGGGAAATAGTTCCACCTACACGTACCCCAAAGCTAGAGCCTGATGCAGAGAAACCTACTTAACTTTTGTCTGCTGTAGTGCACAGGTGAGAATGGTCTTCCAAGTACATGGCTTACCATTTGTAAAATATGAAAAGCTTATGCAAGGAACCGCAGAGGTAGCTACAAACCTGCCAGAATGTATCTTTCTCTGTGTGACGGGTGCATGTTGTTGAAACTGGGGTCTCGCTTTAAGGAAGTAGCAGATGGGACTGTGAGAGGGACAGAGAAGTTAAACCTTAGTGTGTTTGGCATGTTAATGTGGGCTCTGAGAGCTCTAAAGGGACTATCCCAGAGGCGTGTGTTGGTTAGCACTTTTGGCTTACCACAGGTAATAGGAGGCTTCATGAAGAACTGAATGTACAAGTTTATTAAACACCAGTAGCCTGTTGTCTTTCTCCAGGATAAATTTCTTGTCGTCTTTCATCACACTTTATAGAGCATGTTGAGACACAATTGAGAACATTCTGCTGTTCTTGTTCAGAAGCAGGGAGTGTTCCTGTGAATGGGAGAGCTCCATTTGGATTAATCATGGGTGATTAGGCATCTAATGGCCTCTGCAGCTCTTTAGATCTGAGGTCCACAGCAACAGCTGATGCAAAAATAGTGTGTGTGTGACAGTGAGTAAGAACTAGCATGCAAGGGCATGTGTACAGCCCTGTCTGTAGGCATGTACATGAGTTCTGTTTTCCCAGCCTTGCAATTTCATACTTTGACCAGGTTATATCTTGCTGCTGTCTGCATGATCACTTATTCTTGTCCTCAAAAACAGGGTTAGTCAGCATTTCCTGAGTTTTTTGGGGAATTGTGGGGAACTACAGAGTTGTCAGGAGTGTGTGTGTGCAGAAATAGTGCCAGTAAAATCATCACCCAAAAGGGAAGATTGAAACTCACAGATTTTTTTTTTTGTGCTTGGTTTTGAGCAAAAACTGGATGCATTAAAAAAATTACCAGACAGTGGTGGGAATATGATAAGTGAAATCTGTTTGCTCTGTGTGTATATGTATTTGTGTGGTGATTTTAAGTGATGGGAGGAGGAAACACACTGAACCATCCCTTTTTAGAAGTGTCCCAATGTCTGTTTCAGATCTAGGCCTGCTTACTGATCTATTCAGTCCTTCCTCTGGGGAGTTTCATGGAAGGTCTTAATTTCTGCAGGCCATCTCTCTTTCTGCTGCTCCATGTGCTTGTTGTGAGGGAGAAAGATCTTGTTGTCAGATGTCTAAAAATCTATTTCAAAGTGGAGCAAAAATCATGAGATGTCTTTTCGTTCTGCATTTGTACAGCTCCTGCTCAGCAGGACTGCTCATGACTGAGATCCTTGATCTCTATATCAATGCGGAAAACTAGTAAAATAAGCTGCTACATGGGGCAGGCCAAATTCCTAAATCTGACCAATGCGAAAAAGCAAGGCTCTTTAAATGCCAAATAGACCATATGTCAACATGTTATGCCAGGTTTCTGGAAGACCAGCAATACCACTCAAATTGTGAAACTGTCTAAAATGTTGCATAGATAATAGTTTGTGATATGAAACTTTTAAGTTGTGATGAAGCAGCAAAAAATCCTGCTGTGTAAGTCATGCTGTCTGGGAAGGGAGCAATCAGACAATTAGCAGTTCAACTGACTCCCCAAACCAGCCTACTAATGATGCTTGACATATCGCAGGGTCAGGCACTTGAGGTGAGACTGATGCGTTTCAGAAGCTTATGTAGGCTAGTACGTTGCAGTCAACTGTTTTATTCATGTTCTTGGAAGGTACCTCCCATGAAAGTATCTTTACTGAGACTCACTTTAACATGGTGAGTCCCTGTTGTAATGATTCATATGAAGGAAGGTGTAGATCCTTGATCCTCTCTGAATACTTATTTGCATTCTGGTGACTTTTAAGAATGAATAGACTATGGGGTGATCAAAGCTTAGCCCAGGCTGAGTCGGTGGAGGAAGGAGATATTGCTAAATGAATGCTGTGCTATTAATTGCTGAGCAGATGCCTCCTAGATTGTAAAAACAGTCTTTTTGCAAGGCTGCTTCTGGGAGGCAAGGTGCAGCTGAATAGATTCCAGCTGGACAACAGTGAGAAGGCGGCCACAGCGCTTACTTAAAGTTGCTACTCCAATACCTGAGCTGAGATTAGGAATGCTCTAGGCTTGTGTTCTCAATCTGAATGCTTGTCCTTCCTTAGTTCCCATTTGTGTGATTAGGGGCTTAACACTTTGGCTTTCTTGCTGTAATATGTCCTGTTTTATACCAACACTTGTTTAAGTGCCCCGGGTGGATGCAAGTAGAAATGGAAAGCTCTTCAGACTGCAGTTTTTTCCCTGAAGTAGAGAACCAAATTAAACTGGTCTTGCAGATCCATCCACTGTGGCACTGCCCTTTACTAACAGGGTTTTTTTTTCTTGCAGTTTCTGCTCCAATTGTGTGACCTTATTCTGCTGACTTCCATCTTGTGGAGGGAGATACTTCCCAGCCTACACTCCAGTGAGAGACCGTGGCCTTGGGCCCTGGTTCTGCAGATGGGAGTGTCCTTACCCTAGTTTCCATGAATGTGCTACAGAAACCTGCTGGTTTCTGTACTAAAATTAAGTACAGGCGTGTGTGTTTGTGGAATTGGAGCCTGAGAGAACAGAAGCAGAATGTCCCAGAGAGTGTGTGCTTTTCACGTTTAACCCTCTGATGTGTATGTGCTTTGAATTTGTTCTTGAAATGCATTCACTTTGCTGTATCTGCTTGGCAGTCCTTTTGCAAGGAAGAAAAGGAAGGAGAACAGAAATGTTTTAGGTTGTGATAGTTGCTTTTGTCAGAGGATGGGATCAGTTTCTAATTTGGCAGGTAATCTTCTCTGTCTTACAGGGTCTTGTCCAGGCATCTCTTGGTGTGTAGGGGATTTATGGGCACAGATCTTCATTGTCAGCAAAATAGTGGGTCTCTTGGGGACACCTTGGATGGCTAATGAAAGGGCCTCCCAAGTCCTGTCTGAAGGAAATTTGTGAAGGCATGGAGCCAGTGTCATTCTGCAGTGTGAGAGGTTTTGAAAAATACGTATGTGGCTGTCTTGCGTAGGTGACAAATGGATTTCATGGGTGTAGAGAGACTGTGTGCTTAGGGTCTACATCTCAAAATGTTTCTGGAGCTGCAAAAATGACTGAAGGAAAGCTTAGGGATCTGGGATGAAGCTCTGAAATGGAAGACTGGCTTTCAGTACAGTTTTGTAGACTGGGAAGTGTATAGAGTTGTGCTGATAGTGCCCTGGTTTTTTTAGTGCCCTTTGTGTTTTTTTTTTTTTAAGCTATTGCGTATGGAGTCGTAAATCACAGTGAGAGTCATACCTCAAAAAAGCCAGAAAATTAAAAAATGAATGTTTTCCTTTATTTTTGTGCAATCTCATTCTTTCCTTTGATTTCATGATTTCCAAGTGACTGAAGTCTGCGTTACTACTGTTGCAAGGATGACAGTCGTCACCGCTAGCTACAGGAATCAGGTATCTGTTACTCATCAGGTCTTCCTTGACTCGTTGGTGAGGGCTGTGTACCTGCAGGGTGATTCAGCCTGTACTAAGACCTTTGGTGAAATAACATCTGGATGTGACTGGCTATCTCTGTAGGCAATCGGGAACAGCTATCACAGTTCCTGAATTAGGAGCATGTGGTAGAGATCAGACCATACTACACAAAGATCCATCTTCTTGTCAGTGCTTGTTGCCAGTGGGCACCTTTTCAGCAGGAGCATCCTGGTGTAGCGGTGTCCAAGCCTTTTTCAGAAATGTTGGTTTCCAGCAATTCGTGTTCCTGCTCTAATCTTTGACCTTGCCCTGTGTTGAGCAAGGTTTCTTGAGACTAACTGTACTCTGCGTTAACAGGTGGAGAGGTGATTATAGACTTAAACTGACAGTATCCTCAAGCTGCAGGAAATCGTCTTTAATGCAGTGGCATGCTGAAGTGTGACACTTGTTTGATAGAATATGAGAGAACTCTTTGGTGTCTGACTGGATTTGTTTGCTGCTTGCTTCCAGTAATACTGGACAAATTGTGTTGTCTTGGATTTTGGAGGAAGTACCTATGGAAGGCACTGATGCTGTGGAGGCTTGAAGACAGACTTGCATTGCAAAGGTCAGCCATCTCTGGCAGTCAAAAAGGTGACAAAGCTAGCCCAGACCACTCTGGGAAAGGGGAGTGACTGTGATGCTTAGATCTACTTGTAAATATTTCTTTCCCCAAATTTGGGGATTTAGATCCAGTTGAGATTGAGCTATAGCAACTCACAGAAGAGAGTGAGTATGGTTCCCTGCACCAGGAGCATCCATTGCGCCTCTTTGGAGCCTGGCAGAAAGCGTCATTATGCTGTGGCAGCCCAGGCATTAGCACTGAGGACAAGGAGACAAACACCAAGAAGGGAGGGAGCTTTTGGTTACTCTTATGTTAAATTGTTTCCTATGGGGTTTTTAACATATGGTGTTTATGGCAGAAACCTGTGACTTAGAGACACCTAATTCAGACCCACATTGTGTCACTGCTGTTCAGGATGCAGCAGGGTCACCTGGCTGGGCAAGAACATGTGCTGAGCTCTTCTCCCCATCTCCTGCAGTTACGTGCATGTGTGCCTGTGTGCACTCGTGCTGCAGAAGCAGCCAGAGGCCCTTCCCACTGCAGAGCATCTGTCATCATGTGTTTAAAATAATCTGAAGCTAAAATGGGAGCATTCACTTTCCCTTCCTCTCCAGCCAGAGCCCAGAACAGGCAGCAGAGTCTGCTTTAAAGACTTGCAAGTAAATTGTGCAAGATCGTGGCAATGAAAGCATGTGGCACGTGTCTCCACAGCTGGGGAGCTGTTGCGGGAAAGGGTTGGGGGACCCTATGCAGGACTGTGAAAAATGCCAACATAAAGGCCCAGCCTGCACTGCCAAATTACAACTTCTAGGGTGATGGAAGGGGTATTTGTAGGAGCACTGACCTTTGAATCTGCTTTCCTTATAATGTGTTATGTCCAACCACAAGTCTTCAGATTATGTAGAGGAGTAATTTTTTTAAACAGTACACTTCTGTTTCCAGTAACACATAAAGGCGAGGTAAATGGTAAGAAATAAAACATGCTTAATTTAATGGGGACAACAGCAAGACAGATGGTTGGTGGTGGATCGCTTACTGCAGGCCTGAGAATGCCAGCTTCTGGGTGGAGATGAGCACTGAGAAAGTGCTCAATTAATCTCGCTGGAGGCCAGCGAGCTGCTTGTGCTCATGCTCACTCAGGAGCTGCTGTGGGAACTCAACTGTGTTTGTGAATGTGTATTGTCTCTGAGGATGCTTTTACAGGAGTGATTGTTCTTCATATAAACACCTTCCCTCTCAGGCAAACAAAGCAATTTGCGCTCAGACAAGTATTTGCAATTCTCCCATTTTGTAATTCATTTTTCAAAAAACCATTGTCATTCAGCTGTGGAGAAGAAATAATGCCATCCACCCACAAGTAAAGGGCAGCAAACAGTCCATTATCTCTTCAGGCTAAAAACTGTTTGTTCAAAAGGTTTGGCAGCTACTTTCAAATAAGATCTTCACAAAAGCATGGACTGGGGGATGATTGGTGTGGGGTGTTTGGGGTTTTTTTTTTTCAGCCTGCTTTCCTTGTACCCATTAACCTGCATGCATGCTGTACCCTGCCCTTTATGCGCGTGTCTCTAAAGCATAGGGCTATTGCACATAAATGGCATGTGCTTAAGTGGCTGGGACAAGTAAGGGTAATGATTTCTTTTAAGGCAAGGAGAGAGCTGGTAGGAGTTGCCCTTGATCTGTCCCCCTTGTACCACTGGAGATGAAACTTTCTGATTCCTCCTGGATATGGCACTGGGAGAAGGACTTATCAGATACCTGTATTAATTTAATTGGGCTATGTATAGTGCAAGACAGCAACACCAGCATGACAAGATAGTCCAAGAAAGCTGATCATAGATCAATGAGGGGATAGCACAGACTGTCATCTATGTGCTGCAGCACCGTTGCAGCTAGTGCATGTCTTGTCTGAATTCCTGTGTACGGATCTGCAGGTGAAGTACCTCCCAGCATGGTCTGCCTTCCAGTGCACCCATTCTTTCCAGTCACCTTATGCGTATCATCAAATAGGCTGTCTCTTGCTGCTTTTTTCCCTAAATAAAATGAGGAAATTTCCTGTTAATCATAGCAAAGTCCAGCAAGACCTTCTCAAAACTGTCTCTCTCCTTGGCTTTTATCTATGGTATTTCTAGTGTGTCTACAGAGAATTGTTAACTGAGTTGGATCCTAATTCATTAGGTGCAACCCTTTGTATTGCTGCTTGCTACTGAAGTCTGCACTACTTGGAAGTTCAGGCCTGTTTTGAATGATGGAATATTTTGAGCTGGGTTTAGTATAGGAGCAAATATCACATGGAGATGGGAGGGGAATATATTGTATGATTTTTTGTACTTCAGAAACAAAATGACCACATACAACTTGAAGGTAATTTAACCTGGGTTTGCAAGAACTGTATTGTCTTGGGTGGGAGCCAGGATTTCTGCAAGGAGCTCAATAGACTACAGCTGTTCAGTTCACCTGAGAGGTGTTGTAGGAATGTGGTTTTGGTTGGCAAAGCTAGTCCAAGTAACACCTGCTCCTCTCCCATAGCTTTCTCTTGCTGGGTTGTGCCAGTGTGATAGTTTATAGGACCTCAGTGTAAATCTGATTATTGAAATGAACCAGGCTAAGAAAGCCCATCTGGGGGGGAAAAAAGGCATCAAGCATGAAGGGCAAGACTGTCCTCAGCAGCAAAGGCAGTTTATGAAAGTGTTTGCAGAACTTAGTGGTACCTGGAGTGGTGGTATTTCACCGCGTTCTGAAAACTTAGGGTGTTTTATTCCATACAAAGAGATAATAAAGCAAATTCTTGTAGTAGAGTCTAGGAAATTGATAAAAGCGCCTCAAGGTTTGGCAGCACCAATGACACCAGCCTTCTGTTTGAAGACCCTGCATTTATTTTTTTAGTAGCAGTTTATTCTGTATTGTAGCCTGCTGCAAGGGACAGATTGTTAGCCAGAAAGTTATGAGACTTGAATCCGGAGTGGATTCAACCCAGACTGGTCCCTTCGTAAAGGTGACAAACACCAACTGATACATAAAGTCTCTTCTGGATGGGCTTGTATCCTCACTGTCTCCCAAGGGAGATGTGCATATGCTACCTACTTCCTCCTTAGCACAACTGATGGGAGCTTACGCAGGGATTTCTGCTAATTTCACTTCGCTGAAGACCTTCCTGCTCTGCTACAAAGGAAGAGTAGATTGGTGGCAAGAGCAATGTATTCTATACTGCATAGGTCTCCTTGCTGAATCCGGGTCAGCTGAGGAATAACAGCTCCACAGCCAGATAAAGGGCGGGATTCTTAATGGTGCTGGCACTCTGCTCAGAGCAAAGGATTTCCCTTAGAGCTAGGGCAAGCAGGCAAGTTTATGCAGAACTTCAGCATGCATCAGAAGGTATAATTCTCTTTCAGGTGATCTGCTTTCATAGTGAATTCTTCTGGGCTCTTTCTTAAGCTGTTGCATTCACTGGCTTTGGGTAAAGGAAGATGTTTCAGACTCTAATAGCCACAACAGTAAAGCTTTGGTATGTCTGAAGCACAGGAATGCTGATTTATCTCCTCTACCTCAGCACAAGGAATCGGCCAAGGGGGAATGAGATATGAGACACTTTCAAAGACCAAAAAAAGGCAGCTGGAATAGGAAGAATTATGGCCTGTGCATCATTTCCCTGTCTCCCCCCCAACTTCTTGAGGTTGAAACCGTGACCTCCTTGAAGGCAAGAAGGCTGTAACACCAGAACTGAATTCTTAATCTGGGGAGAGTTATATTCTGAGTAATACTTTGTGTGCACAATTACAAGACCAGATCTTTGGTATAAATTAGCACAACTCCACTAACTAACTGTGACCCAGTTCAGACTTGCATGCATCTCCCCTTTCCTCCTCTTACACATCACTGTATGTCAGTTTTATCAGACCTGTCACTGCCCAGTGACAGAGAAAGAAGTCAAATGATAGTGGAATGGTTCTGTAGTGGCCATTTGAGTGCTGAATATCAGGAGCTTCTCTGACGATTTCAAAATCAAAGTAACTTACTTTGTAGCATCTGTCATTGACTATGCAATGCATTCTTCACAGCCCTTAATGTAAAGTGTACAGGACACAGTAATTTATTGCCTGTACCAGGAATTACATAGCAAACTGCTGCTGGAATTAGAGTGGAGTTCTATGTACTGTGGAGTACTGTGTACTATACAATAGATTACTTAACACTCCTGTTTAGCAATACCGATTGAGCAATAAGATGCAGAGCAGCACATGATGAGATCACTTCACATATGGTTTAAAAACCTCTAAAGCTATAAGTCAAAGTGGGTATCTTATATTTAGAGTGACCTGAGTCATCCTAAATAATGTTCAATACCCACATACCAGAACTTTAGTCATATTATAGAGGCTACTGAATCAGGACTTGCCTGTGGATACCCTTGTCTGTATGAGTAATTGCGCTGAAGTTAATAACACTTGTTAATAAAGTACAACTGCTGGGAATTGGGTCAGATCAGGCCTTGGTATCTTACTGTAGGATGTTTTGTACCATAACATATTGTTCCATTAAACATGGACTTGTATTGATAGCTTTCAGTGCTGTAATAGCTGTGATTAGCAGCAGCTCTTCTCCCATATAAACATCTGTCTTTCCCATGTAGATTTTCTGGATAGTTCTCCTGTTGGCTGTTCCCAGTGTGTCTCATGTGAGAGGTGTTCTGCCACTTCTGAGCCAGGCAAATGTGAGAAAACATGCTGAAAAAGCACCTTTATGTTAACACAGTAGAAAGTGTCTCTGTATATGATGCAAAGGTCAAAACTTTAAATCTTTAGACGTAATGAACTGAGATATTTGTAAGCAACCAAAAGCTGGTTAAGCTTGATAGGAGAAACTATAGTACAGATGGGGTTAGAAGCAATTAAAATGTTTGTTCATATGCATAAAGCTCTGCTATTAAGTTTTTAATGCTGCAATTGCCAGCAGCAGAATGAAGTTGCATAACTAGTCCTGTCCTGATCAGGTATGCAGGCCTTGGACAAGGTACCAACCACGCTGATGTCCCCCTGACTTCACAGTGTCCTGGCTCAGAACCCTCCATCCCTCATTCTGTTTGGTGAAGGCTCAGCCCTGCAGAAGCAGATGCCAAAGTGCCTCTTCAGTGCAGAGAGGTTTGGGGTCCTTCTCAAACTCTGAAGAAATGTTTGTGTTAGGGGGTGAAACAGGAAGGTTTTTGTCATGTTTTTTTGCCATGTGCTAGTTAACTTGTGACAACAGTTACACAATTGTAACCCTGCTGGATTTCTGCTGAAATGTGTGGTTGGATCTCAGTTTGCCTCATGTGTCTCTGCATGTTCCGGCTTCCCTCGATGAAAGTAGGCTCCAACAGCACTCGTTGCCCGAGTCTTGCATTCAGTCAGCTGGAGGTGTATTTTAAAAGCCTGAGGCCAGATTCTGCTTCCACGTGAAGCTCTGTAGCTCAGATAGCTCAAAGTGGCTGAGACCAAAGCTGTTGTGCATAGCGCAGTGAGAAAAGGGGTTAGAGGAGCAACCAGCTGCTCTGAGAGGGCCAGATGTCATTGTGACCTTGCTTGATCACTATTGTATATAAGTGGCTTTTGTAAGTAAATTAATTCAAACACTGACATACAACCAACAGCTGAAAAATCACACCCAGTGTTTGCTTAACCTGTTGCTTTGGGGGTCTGCCTCAAAGTTGTCTCACTCCTCTGAAATGAATACTGTTAAGGTCAAATTGTTCAGCTCCTGGTTCCTGCTCCATAATTTTGATCTGTTTGCAGTTGTCATGAGGCTTGCTTCAGTGTTCCTTTGAATTTCTTGATAACCAAAGTGAGATGTATGCATTGCAAACAGAAGAGGCAGGGGAAACTGTAAAGATTGTAGAAATTCATGTGAGAGCATATTAAGGGAGGAAGCAGATGATTTTCTGTTGCATATGCAACTTCCTGAGGTTACCCTGCCTAGCGCAGCACAAGGGAGGAGAAACAAGTGCTAAACTGGGTCATAAAGGCTGCTTCGTTTGTGAGCCTGCATTATGGCTGACTGACATTCAGATTCTTGCAGTGTGCAGAGCCTTTGTAGCCACTGAGAAGTAGGGCTTGCCCTACTGAACTACTGTGTGCAAAGCACTTCAGAGACACAAAATTCTCTATAATTGTAGTAATAGCTTGTATACTGTGACATTTGTTTGCTGCTCCTCTTTCTGATCTTTGCTTTGATTCTTGGCCTGTAGTTTAATAAAGTCAACAAATTTACCTTCCTAGCTGCTTCTTCTTATTGAAATTGGTGAGGCAAAATTGCTCGCAGGAAGTAGTGCTGCCTTACACAAATCTGGTCTTCCTACTGTGTTCATTACTTTCTATTCCCATGTCTGGACCTCTTCAACTAAACATGTTCCTCCGTTTCTCCGTAGATCCTTGATGCCTTCTACCCTGCTTTTCTCCTTAGCAGGTACTGAACAGATAAAGCTAGAATCTTGCCTTAGTCTGATCAGGGAGATTGTAAATGGCTATTAATACATTTCACCGACTCTCTGAAAGGCATTAGCGTCCAGACAGAGGAAAAGGATTGCTCAAGGAGCAGCCAAGATCAAGGCTATAACTTGGAGGAGTTGATTAAAAATAAATTGAGCAATGGAAAATGAAGGATGTATATCTAGAAAAAAGTTTCCTGGCAGTTACCTCCTTGAGGTTGTTAGCATTTCCCAAGGGGTAAGATGGACTTGGTTAAACTAGATGTGTACCTAGGACCAGGCTGTAAAGCTAGGATCCAAGAATGAAGTTTTCCAGAGTCTAAGCGCTTGAGTCTAGGAGATTGGCTTAGATCTTTCTCTTTAAGACTGGACATGATTTTTTTTTTTTTTCCCAAGCAGCACCTTTCCAGTGCTGTGTTACTGCTACAGTAGGCTGAATGACAGAAGGACGAGGCTGTCCTGTTGAATTTCTACCTTCTCTTTCATTTCCCAGATGTGATGCAACCCTAAAATGAGAGATCTCAAAGGGACAGGATGGTAACAAGTGCTTAAACAGCTTCTCCATAGACTTGAGACTATTGTTGATATGCCTCCTTTCTTGAGTAACAAGGGCACATCAGCTTTTCCGAGAAGAAAATATGATGTAAGCTTTCCAGCCAAACTAACTCAATGATAAACCAGTACCTGGTCCTTGCTGTATTTTTATATTTGCAATTGCTAACATAACAGCATAGCAGTTACCCAAAAGTTTAAAAAACTGCAGCCTTTTCTGTAGCAAAGACAGGAATCCATAGGCAGAAATAGCTTGATTTCTCTGGGATGCTGCTGCATTAGGTTGTATTTTGTGGTGTCTTGGAGAAATAGTGGGATGGGAGGGAATTTGAGCCCAAGACAAGACTGCGGTCTCCTTCAAATGGTCATGTACAGCATAACTGTCAGCAAAATCAGCTTGCTACTGAGAAGATGTATCAGTGTGCATTTCCCCTGTAGCCAGTGTTATCTCTGATGCCCAGCTCAGAGGCTCTATTTTTCTACGTGATATGATTTCAGTGGTCTTCCTTGGAATTGCAACCAGCCAAGAGGAAAACAAGACTCTGACCATCTTTTCTAGTGATGGGAGATTCTGATTATTCCCTCTAGGATGTGACCTTAGAAAGGGAGAGATTGAAGCCAGCTAAGAAAAGAACAAAGAATTTGATTCCTCAGTTTTCAAACCAAATTTGAAGCTGGCACTGTCTTCCCCAGTGTGTGACATTTGCAAGTGCATATTTTTGAGAACTGGCCTCAAGCTGTGTCTCTGGGCTGGTAGGGCCCACTGGAGGCTGCTGTGGCGCTGACTAGATGTCCCTCAGTCTCTAAACCCCTGCTCAGCTGCCACCAGTGACACCTCATCTGTGTGTGATGGCATGTCCTGATGGTTTTCAGCATTTGCTTGTAAACCAGCAGGCCCACCACTGTTTGTGGATGTCACTGTTTATTGCTGTTTTGCTTCTCCTGTGTCCCTCTAGGCCAGACCAGCCTGATTCTCAGTATTAGTGTGGGTTTGGGTGTGAGAACAGAGTGTAAAGGCAAAGGCTGAAGTCGGGGAGCAAGCCCAGAAACATGGGGTACCCAGTGACTAGCCAGGTGCTCCCAGCGGACCTAAGCGGTTGGCTTCTCTTCCTGCTCTGTCATTTGAGACTGGAGTCAGTGTGTGTTTCTGCAAACACATCAGTTATCACCTCCCAGGTTTCTTGATGAGGTGCTTATTCCAGGCATCACTGTCGTTTGAGGCAGCTAGTTGGTGGAGGCTAGCTAATGGAGCAGATACTCCACTGGAGGGTAAGGCTTCCTGTTGCCTGCCAGGGGAGTGAAAAAGCGGGAGGATTTACAGCAAATGCAGCCAGTTGAAGGAAAGGTGTTATGAGCTATCACAATTATGTGTTGTTCTTTAAACGTATTTTAGAGCATCTGCTCCTGTCATTCCCAAATCATGTGTCAGGCTTGGATGTGCCTTAAGGTGTGATAGTTTGAACATAATGAAGCTGGGCTTCCTTCTGTTTTCTCTTGATGCCCTCAGGCTGACAACTTTAAGAGATTGAGTGTAAGTGTGAACTGTGTGGCATCTCTGATGTGATATGGGGTACAAGCCAGCTGGGGTTAATAGGGTAAGCCCCCACCCTGAAATACCCACAAGCCCTGTCTTCTCACCTCCTGCTTCTACCCCAAGTAAACTGACCTCCTGGAAAGTGCACCAAGAGTGGGGGGTGAGGAAGAAATGAGGATATGAACCTCTTCTGCTAGACTTGGAAGTTGGATGTATGTGTAGGGCAGAAGATGTTATATACTAGGTTAAATTTTCTGTGGTGGCTTATTGCCCCTTAACATGAGGGTTGTAACCTTTCAAGATTATTACTGTTCAGGTGATGATAGCTGGTTGGATGCCTTATTGAGAGTGTGAAATGGAGTAATAATGATCAATAAGAGAAAAAAGTTGAAAGAGTTAAATAGTGAAGATCCACACTGGCCTTTAGTAGAAACTGCACACCACATTCAGCAGTTCTGATGATGTCCGGGGATAGATAGACATGATTGACCTCTTGTGCGTATTGCAGAGCTATTGTTTTGGTGGTAAAGATACTGTTTGAGGTGCTTTTTCTCCTCCCCTGTGTCCCCACCCTGTCAATGCTACAAAGATAGCTGTTGACCTAGAGCACCCCTTCTTTCTGTGTTCAGTTTTTATGCCATGGCAGATACTTATCTTTAGGCAGGAAGTGACGGGGTTAGTCCCTGCTGAGCTGTCAGATTAACAGAAGCTATTCAGGAGAAATCTGATTTATGCAGGAGTAGCTGTAAAAGGGAATGGGGGCAGAGAAAGGAAGGATGGTTCAGACCAGGACAAGATGCAGCTACAGGGCTAAACAAAGAAGGGCAAAAACAGGGGCAAGCATAGGGTGGTAAGAAATACTTCTTACCCCTTTAAACTTAAGAAGTTAAACTCTTTATTTCTGTCTTGGTCTGATAAAAGCTAGATCAAGAGGAAATTAATGCTAAGTAAGAGGTTTAGAAAGACAGACTTTGCTTGATTTAGTATTGACAGTCTAACTGTCTATAACTTTTGGAGCAGTAAAATTGCAGTCTGAGCAAGACTTTTTTCCTCCTCCCTCCTTTAAAAAAAAACAAACAAAAAAACCAACACAAAAACCCAACAAAACCACAAAAAACAAAAAAAAAAACCAAAACCCCCACCAAACCACAAACAAACAAAAAAAAACCCCCAAAACTGGGAAAGTCTTATGCAGTGCCCCAAGAGTGGGGAAACTCAGGAACCTGGAGAATGTGTTTTAAAGGGCAAAGTAGAGCAGCTGCAGCATTGTCTGCCACTGCTGTGTGCATGCTCGTGCTGGCAGATGGTACCTTTGGCTCTAGCTTGGAGGGAAGAGTTGGAATGATTTCTGGGCACAGAGTTTGGTGAAGGGGAATAAAAAAATATGGAAGCAGCAGAAACAAAGTGATGGCAGTAGTTTTCTGACAGGAGGTGTGCCTGATGATGCTATTTCAAACTCATCCTATCCACAAAAAAAGACTTGTGGAGAAAAGCAGAAAGAATATCCTGTGGATAGGGCTAGAACAGCCAGGGGCTTGATTTTCCTGCTCAGAACTCTTCTTCCAAGCAGCCAGAGCACTAGTGTGATCAGGCAGCCTTCCTGGCTACTGGTTAATTCCTGTGGTGTGCTGTACCTGGGGGCTTCAGGATGCAGGTCTTCCTTGTACCTGGCCTAAATAAACAAGAGGACCCACAATACCAGGGATAGGCGGAGCAGTTGTATTTAAAAAAAAAAAAAATGAAGTTAGGTGTGTAGTGCATATCCTCCCCAGCTGATAAATTTATGCCATCAAAATAATGCCTGATTTAGGGTGTGAGGTCCAACAAAGCTGTTATCTCCTGGATACGGATTGCCTGCTATGGCTGTCCTGTTTAGACTGGTTCACATTGCTCAGCAGCTTGGGAAGTGTGAGGAAGTCAGGTGATGCTGATGTGTCTAATGCGTGTGGATCCCCCTCACCTGATTCATCTTGATGGGCCACAGATATGGCAGCAGATCCTAGGGAAGCGGAGGGGACAACTGGTGGAGGGAAGGTATGGTGGAAGTGTCTGTGGAACCACAGCTTGAGTCTGACCTCTTGTTTTGAAGTTTCTGATAATATGAACCCAAAACTGAACTAAAACAAAACCCTGTTACATGCTTTGAGTAACAGTTTGACTAAAACCTGATGTTCTTTGGGAAGGACTGCTAGTTCCTGAGAGGGGGCCCATGTTCTATTTTCCAGTGAACTGGCTGGAAGTCACAGAACCCATAAGCAGATGCCTTTTTAACCTGCTTCTTACCCATAAAAGAATTGTTTTACCAGAACTAAACAGGATGGTTTTATCTGGAACTGAAGCTGAATCAGAACTATGCTGAAAGGGCAACCATTCAGCTTCTTGTTATGGATTTACTCTGTGACTAAATATTAAAGCACCCCCATAGGCCTTACGTTACAACCAGGGCTGATGCAAGGAGGTGTTGGGTCTTGCCATAGCTGCTAGATTCAACTGCTCAGGCTTTCAAGGTGGAAATTATTTGACTGTCACCATCTCTTCAGGAGATTCAACTCACCTGTCTCCTTTCTGGGAACAAGATCAGTGCTCCTGGCAGACCAGAGCTTTGGAGATGATTGTGTGAAATGAGAATCTCTTGTTAATTCCACTGCAGATGGTTGAAACCTCTCCTTCAAGGAAGGTGGAGGTGCAGCAATATTGAACTTGGGGGAAGGCTTGCAGATGGCAGAAGGAAGACTTTGATGGTGGATGATTTGGGGACATTTAGTGTAGCCTGCAGGGCTAGAGTGCTCTCTGCTGTTGCATTGCAGCTCAGAATAGCTATGAAGAAGGAGCTGGTTGAGTTTCAGTCCTGCTAGCCTTAAGGGTTACCCTGGACAGTACAAATAACACAAAGGAGGTGGCGGAGCTTAAAAGGAGAATTATCTGGTGCAAAAACAAACAAAACCATTAGGATGTCAGATAGCTGCATTCCTTTCACACTAGGCCATGAGTAAGAAAAAAAGAAAATGGACATATTGTTTGGAGCAGTAAAGCTGTTCACCCCTCCCACCTTTCACCACAGCTGGATTTCTTTAGAGATGGCATGGGGCTACTTTTAAAGTGACAATGATACTCTTCTGAACCCTCCTTTGCCTTTCTCCTCTTCCTTCATGTTTAAGGGGCCTTCTCGCCACTTCTAGCGTCACTGCTAAAGCAGAGTTAGTTACCTTGTAGCTTCCTTGTCTCTGAAACAAGGTGCTTGTTCTCAAGGAATTGGAATTAATTATTTTTGCTACCTCAAAGTGCCTGTTCACTTGGCTGTTCGCTCATTATAGGATGTAGAAAGAAAGATGGTTCTGTCCTGAGGAGAAGTTGGGGAAAACATTTTGAGGACCTTGAAAGTTGCTGGATGTGATACTGGAGAGTCCGATATTGGCATTTCCTTCCTGGTTGTAACAGTGGAATTTCCAGTAGCCTTTACAGGAACTCTTTATGTAAAGACACTATTGAGAGTTTTGAAATAAACAAACATTTTGGCCATGACCTCATTACTTTTTTTTTAGGGCAAGATCTTAAGGGAGGTGGGAGGAATTGCAATGATGAGATCAGCAGATACAGAGATGGAGATTTGGAGCTCTGTACCTGTTCCTAATCCCAGACCCCTGGCCAGATTGTAATTTGCATAATCCCATTTTTACTTCCCCTCTGTGTTTTCAGCTGGTTGGAGTATTCCTTACTTTCTGGTAATGATCTGCTCTTTATTGCTTTAAAGGTAGAAGAGGAATTTCTGCATGGGGAAGGCTTGCAAAAGCACTCCCGAAAGAATGTCAGGGCATAGATGCATACAAACTATTATTGTAAACATAATGCTTTTCAGCTGATCTGTGCAGTATCAATGTGACAGTTTTGTACATTTGACTGAGTCATCCCCTGAACTAGTTTGGAGACCAGACTACTTGTTGCCAATGTCTAATATCCAGTTTGCTTCATGTATGTATTTTTATCAGGCCTGGAGTTCTAGCTTTATCTGGACCTGTTCAGAGCTTGATTTTTTTTTTTTTTCCCAGTCTAATTTAGTACAATACAGTTAAAAGTAAGTTCATTGTTCTTAGGGTTTTATACACTGTTAGCGTTCCCATGTATCACTTTTGGTACTAAGCTGAATCTGAATTACTGAACTTTACAAGATGGAGGACTGGAAGCAGCTGGAGGGAATTCTCTTAATTCTGTCAGTTTGGGTTTTTTTAAAGGGAAAGAAGAATTCATTTTTTCCTTTCTGCCACTTAAGCTTTGAAGAGTGACAGTTTGGAACATATGGTAAGTGTAAGGCTCTAGTCCCTTTTGCTGAAGTGTTGTGGAAAGAATTGTATTAACGTAAATATAAGGGTGAATCATGCAAAGAATTGGAAAGTTAGATTTTTTTTTTAAATTATTGTCTAGGAGAATATTGGATCTTCAAAACCATGGGTATAAATGAAAAGATAATTTCCAAGTCTATGTCATCTCAGAGCAGAGGAAGCCCGATCATTATGCCATTCAAGGCTGCTCCTGTCATTCCTGGTCAGTAGAATCCACAGTGATAGATTTGCTTGATGAGGAGTAAGTCCATTCCAGTAACTGTAAGTATAGTTTACAATAATGATTTGAGTTTGAAGCATCAGGAAAGGGAAGGAAATAAGTGCCACTTGACACATTAGTCTGTCTTTTTTAATATGCAGGCTGCTCTTTTTCATAAAGGAACAACTTATTTTCTAAAAGCTACAGTTTCTAGATACTAAGAGACCTTAAATTAAGAATTCTCTGACTCAGTGACACAAAACTTAGCATTTATATAGTAACTGTTGCAAAATTGAAAATGCATCGGTCTTTTTATTCTCCTGTAGATGGGAGAGCAGTAGTTAAAATTTTTAAATATAGTTTTAAGTCCTTCTTAACTACTGCTGGCTGTGACTATCAGAACACTGAGTAATGAAAAACCATGGAGGAACTGTAAGAAAAAAATCAAAATTAGCTTTTGGAATCCGTAAGTGTTTTTGATATTTCAAAATGTGTTTTCTAACATCAATTTTTTTGGGAGATATATTTTGCACAAAGCAGAAAAAGCAATAATGAAGGATTTTAACTTCAAAGTACAGTGAAAAGAAGTTTTTTTCCCACAGAGTTAAATGTTGCATCCTGTGGCTTTAGTCTTTGAACCATTTGGGATTTAAGGGTACCATAGGATCATGCTATTCTCTATGGACAGTGAAACTCGACACTGACTTTTTAAAGTGGAAGCTAGAATTTTTTGGTAATCACAAGACTGAGAGCTGATCACAAGCTCCAAGATGAAATCATGAGATTTGCAATGCTGTGAAGGCAGACTTTTTTCCTTCTTTGACAGTAGGATTCAAGTGTTTGATCTGCACCCATATGAGATCAAGGACTTTCCAGAATGTAGCATAGCTTTATATGATTCATAGTCCATGGTAAAGATCCCAGTTTGTTGTAATCTCTGAAAGGGGAGAAATGATAAATAACTGAATGAGTCTTCCTCATGGTGACAGTCCTCTAAAATCAAAAGGCAATATGTGAAACACTTGGCTTGCGCCAATCTTATGCTCCGTATATCAGTCTTGTCTCACGGTTGTGTGTGATGCTTAATCTTGACATAATGCCAAGGATGATGCGAAAAATCTTACGTTAATATGCTGATGTATAATAAATGTAAGACTTATAAATCATAAAGCTCAGGGACTGGCTTGAGAATAATACGGCAACCCAAGAAGAGGTTTAAATATTACTGGTAACGGTTTACCTGTGAGAAATGGATGTGAACACAAGATAGCTTTCTTTAGATGGGAGCCGTTTAGGAGGGTAAGGAGATACTACTCCTGGTATAGAGAAGTGTGTGTCCCTGTAGTCTCTTAATGCCATTCTGCTTCCCCGGTAATTATGCTGCCTGACAAATCAACAGTTATGGGAAGAAATTGGACATAAAGAAGCTCTGAGCAGGGACAATTGTATCACTCATCAGGCAGATCATATTCGAGCCTCTCTTGTGCTTTCTGTATTGAAAATGTTAAATGTCTGTCAATTGGTGGGAAGCTAATTTTGTTTCCTTAAGCAATATTTCTCAACAGAAAATGCCATTGTACAGAAGAAACTTGCCTTCTTTGTTTTAAATGGAAGTGGGAAGCTGAGTGTTGTAGAATTTCATTGTTTTCTTTCTAACTATAATTTCTCATTTTGTTCTAAACATCTCATCCTCTGAGAAAAGTATTTCCAGAGAAATAAGATCTCTGCCTGTCCAGAGTTAAGATATTATTGCTGCAATGAGTTTTGAAATTTTTTCATTGAGGAAATTCTGTCTGCTGTCAAAAAATGAAAAATGATTTCTTTTTTGCCTTGGATCCAGATGCTTTTTTTAAAAAAAAAAAAAAAGGTAGTTTTTAATGAGCAACTCTTTCACACAAAAGTTGACTTAGAGACCCCATTTTTCACTGAAAACAGTTGGGAGAAGAAGGAGGCAGCTTGCCTTAATATATGATGAGCAAGTTTGTCATGAAATATCAATTCCTTTGTTAAAAATAAAAGAACCAGAAAAATAGAAATGGAACCAATTGATTGAAGTAGTTTAGGAACAAAACTTTTGACATAGAAGATTTTTCACAATTCTTAAAGATGCAAAAATGTGCACACTCTTTCTAGTACACAGTTTTGGACAGATGCCCTGTGATATTAAGAGCAAACAGATAGAGAAATCCATTCCTAGGGGACATCAGAGTCTGTTCAGCAGACACTAGTGCCAGTGTTAATGTATGGCTTGCTAAATATTCTGTAAGCCATAATGCTAGTAATTGTTTTGTTTTTGTAGTTTCCTCATTCCCGGAGTATCAAGTTATTACTAACTTTTCTAAATCTGATTTTTATGTTTAAACCCACTGATATGATTCACTGTAACAGCTTATCCTATCAATCATTGTGAATATTTCACGTATAGAAACTGTGCAGTCACAAAGGGAAATATGGCCTACTCAGATGCAAAATAAATGCTGAGAAACAATGAGGTGGTTGACTGTGGCTATCAAAAGTGAGGGAATTCTGAGGGCTTTTCCTTTCAAATATCTTTTTTTTTTTCTGTGTCTGCCTAAAGTCAAGTCACTTTGATCGATTTCCGGGCAAGTTCTGCATATATTGTGATCCCCTAGATATAATACAATGAATAGTCTCTGAATAAAATTTAATGCTCCATACTTTCATCTCAATTTGCATATTGGTATATGATTCTTATATTGGCAGTGATTTGTAAGTCTGAAAGACCTCCGAAAGTAAATGAATGATTATTTAAAAAAACAAAACAGACAACACCTACCCCACTTACACCCCCAAATATTTAAGTGATTCTCTTGGAAGAGTGGATGGAGTCTTTCTGAGTCTTTTTTTGGACCCGTTTCAGTGCCCTTAAATGAAAATTTCAAGGTATATTGAGAGGGGAACATATAAAAATATAGGGAGTGGCGGAGGAGATACTGTCCAGCATGAATACCTACAAATACCAGTTCAAGTCCAAGAGTTCTGTTTGATGAGAGAACACAATTCAGTATACCACCCTACAAATAGTCTGACATTTTGGCTTGTGCTTTGGCTGTTCTGTAGTTAGAAAGATGTTCTTGCTTTGTAGGTAGTTCTCTACAATTAGAAAATTATTTGCATAATAAATAGGAGAAGTTAGCCCAGCTGACAACATGGTAAAAAGATTTCTGACAACTTGAAAACTGAAAGCCAATAGCAATTGTTGAGTAAACTGTTGACCAAGGAAACAAGGAGCCTTAATGATAATGAAACACATTGTTCTAGATGCAAACAGGCACAGTTTCTTTGACTCCACTGACTTTTGCCTATTCAGCCTAGTCACTAATCTGACACAGTGACTCAGTTATTTAGTTATTGCTTGGTTTTGTGATTTCCAGTTCTCACCTATTGAGAGTTCTTTGGGTCCTGTTCATATGGGTGCACATGTATATAAATTTGACCTACAAAGGAAAATCATTTGCTAATAGTTCTACACCTGGATTCAGGCTGGAAGATGCTCTCTTGCATGAGATCTCTGGTTCCATCTTCACTGAAGCTGGTTAGTAGCAAGAGTCAAAATGATGACCATGTGCTGTTGTACTTTTGAGATTATTATAGCAGCAAGCTTAACACTGTGTTTCACTATCTAGTAAAGTCACTTGCTCCTTGAGGACTGAAGGAGTCAGTGCCCTGTGTAGATATCCAAACTGAAGGCTTTTGTCACATTACAGTAAAAAAAAAAAAGTTGGATCCTTTCCAGTTTTTGTGGGGGAAAAAGCTTATGAATCAAATCTGTTTGTGTTCAGTCTCTTATTTTCAATGGGCAGCAGTTTGAACCAGTTCTTTGTTTATTGGAAAATATTTGTGTGCTTTCAGAGGCCACTGAGTCAGAGAGCCATACGGAGTGATTGAAATTACAAGCAAATATTTTCCTCTTTCATGCAGTTAAGTGCCTAATAAATCCTCATAAACATGAGCTTTGCTAAATGAGACAGCATAAATAGGCTTTATTAAGCCCAGACTTAATTTACTCCACAGCCACTTTGAGAACATCTGGCAGTGAGGACCAGCCTTAAAGTGAATGTAGAAGTCACTAGTGCTGACTTTGAGGCCCCTTTGAGGCTGTGTAAATGTGCCTCAGTATGAACATGAACTGGGCTAATGGTCTCAAGCGTGACAATAGGGCTGACTGCTGGCTTCAGTGGTAGGTGGTTCAGGAGCTGCACTGAGCAACAGATGACTTTTGCCTAAGACAAAGGAATAACTACGGCATGCTGCTGCAAATAGTCCATCTCCTTCTGCCTCTGCAGCTGCTGGGGTTGAAGAATGATAGATGGGTTGGTGCCTCTGCCACTCATTTCTTCCACACCTTGAAGGTGGCAGTCTGTACCTGTGCTCCATGGTACTCTGGCGTAGATAC
This sequence comes from Gymnogyps californianus, assembly GCF_018139145.2. Lineage (NCBI taxonomy): Eukaryota > Metazoa > Chordata > Aves > Accipitriformes > Cathartidae > Gymnogyps > Gymnogyps californianus. Next base: position 12,201,843 of record NC_059483.1, read on the forward strand.
AGTTCCTTTCTTGGGCAGACCTGGATGCCTCCTCTTACCCACTCCAGCAGCTTATCAGGTCCAGACTGGGAGCTGATGATGGAAAGGGAGGTTATGTGGAGATGCATGGTAGAAGGTGGAGAGGAGCAGGGGAGCAGTCCACAGCTATGGCATGGACAGAGCATGCATAGAGAGGAGGTATGAGAGTGTCCTGGGAGTGTAGGTCCTGAGAGCATACGCATAAGGAGGGTGAGTCATTGAGGTAATGGGAAAAACTGAAGGAATAGAGCAGGAAAGACAAACTGACCATAAATCTGATTCTTCTGAAGGTTCCCCAGAATGCTTCCTCAGCTGACATTCCTATGGATCCCAGTCACCCCCTCCAGAATTTGCTGCACCACAAGAGAAAATTAAATAAATGACCTCTCTGTCTTGGATAGGCAAATTGAATGATTCTGTTGCTACTGAGAAAACTGTATGTTGGCGCTGGGAGCTGGATTCTGATTGTAGTTGCTGTTGTCTGAATCCAGAATAACTGTCTGGTATAGCTCTGTCTTAGTGCTTGGAAGTGTAGTCAAAGTCTGATCGTGACATGGTGTACAGGGATGGGTGATGCAAAGGGATGAAGGCATCCTTCCCTTTCCACCATTGCTTTTTGCACTCCATCTGGTGCACTCATAGTTGTGTGAGTATGGCCCTTTCCTCTTGCTTCATTCGGATTCAGAGCTGTGCCCACGTTTTTTACAGCCCATGTTCATGAGTATGGACCAAGACTGACTAGCAAAGAACTTGTTTATGTGGAGGCAGAACTAGGCAAGTTCTTAACTTTTTCCTTGAAAGATGACCAAAGAGGCAGACAGATAACTACTTTATTTCATTCAGTGCTTTGACACTCAGTGGGCTGGCACCTAAAAGTATTTAATTGGTAACAGTAAATGATTGCAGGAAGAAAGGTTTTCTTACTGGACTGATACAGTGTGCCCCAAGTCTTCTGGTCTCTTTTCTGTCTGCTTTTCATGTGTTTCTCTTGATTAAGTTGTCTTCATCCAGGCACTAAAGAAAATGTCCAAGTTGATAAAAGTAATTGTCGTTGCTGAGGTCTTTGCTGAAGCTTTCTATGTGGGAGAAAAGTTTCCTTTTTCTTCCTTCTCAGAAAGGTGTTTCCTACAGCTCAGAGCCAAGGCAGACTGGATTAGAGAACACATGCATTTCTACACCCATTTCCAAGCAAAATGTTATTAAATCTGTGGAGCTTCTTTACGTCAGCTGGCATTTTTGTCACAATTACAGAATGTACTTTTAGACTGGCTGAAATGTGCACTTAAGGAAAAAAAACAAAACAAAACCGAAAACGTGCTCTTTAGTATGCAGACATGTAGGGAAAGAGTGTGGTAATGAATTTGGCTTAGTTTGTTGAGTCTGGGCCAAATTCTGATCTCAGTTACACTGGCCTCAGCTGAGTTGCTCCAGATTTTCACCAGTCTGACTGAAGCCAAACTGTTCTTTTGTCCTTCAGCATTTGACTGTTGGTATTAATAGTTTGGGGGCGGGAAGGGGGGATAAGTTTTAGTGCAAGGATCTGCTAGAGTCCTGTTCTAAATACATAGTTTGAGAATACTTTAAAATACACAATACATATTTTCAGTCACTGGTTACCTGATGTCACAGGAGAGGTGTTCCAAGGCTTTCTGCGTATTCTGCATTTGTATATATCACCTTTTGCATGGAAGTGCAAAAAGCTGGCTCCAACATCAGTGTATCTGTATCAGCCGAGTCCCATGTAAGCTGTGAAAGCTCTTTCTGAACACTGTCAGTAGCTGCCTTATTATAGACCACGGATTAACACATCACTAGGCAATGTATGCTTCTGTATATTTAATAGCTTTAGTCTTCCTAGCCGTGTACAGCTCTTAGGACTTTGCTTTTGAACAGTTTTGTCTTTAAGGTACAATGTTTATGTATAAACTTATCAAATGCAACGAATGAGTCTGTAGCACTTACAGATTCTCTACCTTCTAAAGTCATAATGTTATATGTGTATGTTTGTATACACACACCCCTGTACTGTTCATGAAAGCAGTGGCTAAGCTGTTAGTCCAGAGGGGATATTATCTCTTTGTTATTTTGCATGGGTAGTTACACAGTGGTACCAGGAGAAAATTACTTAAGTCCTTAAGCCTATGTCTATGTTAAAGCATCTTAGAAATGTTCTGAGAGATGGGAACTCAGTCATCTATACCTTCATATTATTGGCATTGTCCCTGGCATGCTGTTGGTCATCTAGCACTCTCCCAAAAAATTCCTTGGCATGGTTCAGGAGTTAGTACTGTTTGGCACCAGTCTGCATAGGTGTGACCAGCCTGTTCCAAAAAGTAAATGAGTTGATAGTATGACTGTGGAAGGCTCCCATGCCAGTGGTCCTCATTGTTAAAGAACTGCCCCATGTGAGAAGCAAATCAGGCCTTAAATTTTTTTTATATTCTTTAGCTTTATACTAGTAAATTAATCAAGAACAAATCTTGTCAAGTCAGTGATAATATATATGTTAAACCAGTGCAGGATTAAAAAAAACCAAAACAACAAAAGAACAAAAAAGAAAAAGGTCATGGTACCTCCTGTGGGATGTATTGAGTGTAGTCGCATTCCTTACTCAAGTTTGAAGGTACTCAGCAAAAAGACATTGGGTTCTTCAAGGGTAAATCTAGGACATTAGAGAGGTTACCCTGGTGAAACATCCCTTTCACAGAAAGGGGAGTAATGATGTTGTGCTGCTGTGTCAGCCAAAGAGGTTGACCAAAATCAGGTATTATCAACCACAGCAAATGGAGAGGTATTTATCTCTCTCCCAAAGAGCTTACAGCCCAAGACTACTAGAGAACTTCACTGGAAGGGAGAAACATTGCACATACTATATGCATGATCTAAGCCCATTTCCTTTTTGTGTACCCCATAGTCTTAGAGAGGAGGATGTGAGCATTGCAGGACAGTTGAAGACACTAGAGGTATGGATTAGAAGCTGGGATGCCAATTAAGGGATTCAGTCAAGGTGGAGGAGGAGGGGATGCAAGCAGAGTAGGTTGAAAAAATAGTGTTAATCCAGCAGTAGAATAACAGATTTAGCTGATGTAGAATAGCAGCAAAGAAGTTTAGATAGTTGAGCTTGTCTAGTCTAACACTCCTTCGCAATGGACAAAGGGCAAGACTGAACTTCAGAACTATGGAAGAAAAGGATATTAGGATGCAGTGATGTATGTGTAAGAAGGAAGACTCGGCTACCCTGAAGCTGGGCTGAGGTCCAAATGACAAGTGTGGCAACATGGTCAGTTTTGACAGAATGGGGCAGCGGATGAGGCTCAAGGAAAAGGTTAGGAGTTCAGGGTGGGATGCCTACTCATTGGACTCTGCCTTGTGCAGAGAAAGCTGGCAGGAGAACTGGGCGGGGAAGGGAAACAAATGTAGAGCACAGTGAAGGAGAGTGGCTGGTTTAATGATTTTTTTGGTTGGAAACCAAGTGGGTGGCAGTGTGTTTAGGAGTTCTCTGCACTCCAGGCCTATGTGAAGATTGCCAGAAGATGAAGCTATAAATAAATGTCACAGATCATCCTACGTGCTCCTTTTAGCATCTGTTCTCTAGTTTATGGGAAACACTAAGATTTGCTGACTGGCCCTTTTAACAAACATCCTTGTGTAGAGTGAGCATATCATGACATTAGGGAGATTATCTTCAGTGGTTCCATTTGGTGTTACAAGTATGTTATTGTCACATTGTAACTGCTCTCCTGAAATGGAGCGTATGGTTCACTGGAAATACTTAAAACAAGATGACTGTGTACTTAAGCAATGTAATGTATCCTGAAATGAATCTTGATCTCGATCACAATAACTCTGAGCACCTCGGCAGATTTGTCTAAATCCAAAGCAACTGTGGTAACCTGGACCATAGTTTGGCCTTGAGTATGTGAAGAACGTGAACATAAAGTCTGAGAAATTGTTCAAGAGATCTGTTCTTCGTAATACATCCAGAAAAAGTGTGCAACATTGGATGTCACTGGAACCTTTCTCTCCTTCCCTACCATACCACAAGTATAAGATTATGCACAGTCTTCTAGTATTTATGTCCTTTTGAAAAGTTTGAAAACATGGAAATTGAAGGGATAAGGTCAACAGGCAGTTGTGTCCAAAAAAAGGAAGCTACAAAGGGGAGGCATAGTGTTACTGGTTAAATGAACTTACTCACTAAAAAGGTCATTGTTACATAACACATGCCTAATGATAAACCTGGTATGTGCAGAACTAAATCTTTGCTCAAAGGGAGCAGTGCTAATTGAATTATGTTGGCGTAAAAGTGGTGTAAGAGAAGTGTCCCCAATCTCCTTCCACTTATATCCCACTGTTATTTAATAATCTCGTGAGTTGGGGTTTGTTTTCATTTTTTTTTTTTTCTTAGAGGCTTCAGTTTCCTTATTGTTGTCTATTCACTTCCATATGGTGTTCTTTCCTAGTTGGCAAGCACCACAGTTGGCTTTGATGGAGGGATCAGCTGTAGGAAAAGTTAGAAAATGAGATACATCTGCAGGGCTTTTCATCTTCCGAAGCAGTCTGAGGACTGAACGGAGGGGCTTCAGGGCTGAGAGTGAGTTGATAGAATCATACAATAGTTTGGGTTGGAAGGGACCTTTAAAAGTCATCTAGTCCAACCCCCCTGCAATGAGCAGGCACATCTTCAACTAGATCACGTTGCTCAGAGCCCCGTCCAAACTGACCCTGAATGTTTCCAGGGCTGAGGCATCTACCACCTCTCTGGGCAACCTGTTCCAGTGTTTCACTGCCCTCATGGTAAAAAAATTTCTTCCTTATATCTAGTCTGAATCTACCCTCTGTTAGTTTAAAACCATTACCCCTTGTCCTGTTGTTCCTGTTGCCTGAGCAAAATAGCTGTCTTGGCACTAAGAGACATGGGCACCATGCAGAGAGTGTGCATCCTGTCCTATCAGTAGGTTACATATGCCAAAGTGATGCCATCTGAAATAATACCACCATAGTCTTGGTGGCCTGATCAGCTTAAGACGTCTCTTAGGCAGCTCAGCGCAGGTAACTGAGGTGCAGACTTGGCTCCCTGTTTTGACAGAAGCCAAGAGATGCTATTGAATGTGAGGGATTCTGATTTCTGATAAGGAGCTGTGTGATCTTTGAATCCAATTTGGCAAACTTCTCGCCCAGCTCTCTTCCTTGTGTCTTCGTGGTCAGCCACATCTTCGGGGTGTTCCACGCAGTGGGGAGACAGCGTAGGGTCTATAGACACTCAGGTATAGCAGACCCTATGCTGCAGGACCACACATTCATCTTTCTCCCTGATACTTTGGCCAGAACTGACATGTTTAAGTCCCTCTTGCAACATACTGGGTTGGAGAGTCCTGACACAATCTTTTAGAGGCAGGTGAGACTTGGCTGCAGTGAGGGTGCCCACTACAGATACTACTGGGGATGACAGCAAAATTGCAAGCATTTATAGGCATTAGTGTAGATAACTAGCATTGTATTTGGAATACGCTGGAACTGAGCCCGTTCTAGATTGACTTTAAGGACAAAGATGTAGTTTATGTTTCTTTCATGTTAGTTGTGACTCCATGTCCCTCTTGTGGACATCCTCATTCAGATGTGCTCAAGCTTCATCTGTTGTGTCAGAGGACAGCTACACTGCTTGCTTGCTTGTTTGCTGCAGACCTGTTATTTACTCTGGCTATTTACATAACCTATAGGACTGGTAACAAACTGTGATTGCATTTACCCTGGAATAAACCTGGAGTGATTTTGGTGGAGCAGTTTTTACTCTTCCTCAGCCATTCAAGTCAGAAGGGGCCCCTTCATCTGCAAGCTGGTATCAAACTGAAGACAGAAGGCAGGAAACTGCTTTCTAGCTGGATTCCTGAGGACACTACAAAACATCTTGGAGGGAGGTCAGCCAATGGAGAGGGAAATTCATGTGCAAAGACACAATTCCTTATAACAAAGCTAGGGGATGGTGTTTAATGTAAAAGGTTTCCAAATGAACCTCAGGCTAGAGTAGCATCTCCTTGTCTAGACTGATCTAACTTGTACAGTTTCACAAAGGAATAATCTTGTAGCCCACATTCTGATCTCACGCTTGTATTGCTTTAGACACAAAACTCGATTGCTGCAGTATTCCACTGGTGTAAATGAAACCACAATCAGGTCAGGTGCTTGAGAACAACACCTGCAAAAGGAAGAGACTCTTTCAGCATCTGTTTCTGCCCTTCTTTTCCTTTCACCACATTAGCAGCTGTGATAGTGTTTACATTCCAGACTCTTAGACTAAGAGACTCTTTACTTTGGGATCATGGATACACATACAAGTGCATGAAAGTCGTGGTGATCTTGCCTATCCAAAGAAAACAGTGGTTTATTTTTTTTCTTGATGCTGACCCTGCCTTCTTCCTGAGTGTATCGTACGACAGATCCTAAGAAATAAGCCAAAAAAAAAAAAAAAGGGAATGCAGATAAATAGTGTAGTACAAAATTCAGACTGCTGGCTGTGTGTTTGCATGGAAAACTCCCTGGTTAAAGTGACTGCTGACTGGGCATGGAGTAGTTAAAGGATGTTAATTATAAAACAGTGGAGGCCTCCAACAAAACTAATGCCTCACAAAGACAGGATGCTGAACTTAATTAAAGCCAAACTAACAAACAAGATGTAACTCTGTTCTCTAATGGGTTTAGATTTGTTGTGTGTGTCTGCATGTGATTATTTTTATGTGTGTTTTAGCATCAGTAGCTGGGACTATACAAGTGTTTCATTGACCTCGGCTTAAAATATTTCTGCAGTGTCCAGGTTCTCTTTTCACTAGTTAATGATGAAGTGGGCATACAAGCAGAGAGCTCTTCCCCATCACAAAACTATTATAAGCCTACCAGTATTTTTGCTTATGATTTTAATAGAGGCACCCAGGTGAAATGACCTGATTTATTTCATAGGAAATGGTGTTTTCCTCATGATGAGGTAGCACTGCAGGCAGCTCAGACCATTGTGGAGTACTGATTGCCCCACAACCTGGAGAGGCGGGGTGGGTTGGATGGGTGAGAACTAAAGCCATCTCCCACATCAGACCTAATTAACAAACTGGGTTGGAGAAAGTTCATGGCTTTCATCGCAGCTATTTTTCAGTGCATGCTCACTGCTGAGGACACAGTTTAGTTGTGTAATAACATGAGGAAGAGACTGAATGACATGCTGGGTGTGTTTAGGACCTTTCCTACTCTTCTCCTGGCTGAGTAGCTGGCACTGTTGGATCATTTTTTCTAAGGAGCTGCTGCTCTGCTATGACAACAGCCAGGCACCTAAACAGGAACCTGCACCGAGACCATGCAGGATCAGAAGTCAGCCAGGCAGCTGCATATTGCAGAATATCACTAGATCAGGACCTTCATTGTCAAAACAAACCATAAAAAAATGATAAAGTACTGCACATCCTTGTTGGGAGGATTACTTGGGAGGTTCTGGTTTGCAGGGTTATGGCAAATGTCACTGATTTACTGGTGACAATACTGTCACTGTACCTGTAAGAAAAAGGTGTCATATTTTTTGCACAGACATTTAGTACAGTTTGTACAAATCATCTTGAGCTGTGGAGGACCCAATCTCTGCACTTCTGTGCAGTACCGAAGAAGTGACAGCTGTCTGAACACTCCTTGCGGCCTTTGGCCACAGGCTGGGCGTCCAAATGCCGTCTACTCATAGCGGCTTAGTGCTGCTGGGGAGGAAAATCATTCTAGGGGCAGGTTGTGTTAGATTTTATATTAAGGACTGTTCTCTCGTCTCTGGCCCCTCTTCTCTGGATATCTTCCATTTTAGAACTTGCTTGCACTTACAGTAAAGGAACTGAAGGCCAAAGTAATTCAGGAAATGCACACTGGAGCCGGAGATTATGGATTTGTTGCTTTGTTTGCCATACTAACTGAATATTATCCACTATGATTTCTATGTCCAGATCTCATACATTTTTGGTAGTAAGTGGACTTTGTGTGTATAGAGAACTCAAGCCTCTGTGGTTACATTTGTCTTATCTGACCTTTACAGGCAGCTCTTCAATGGCAGAGTGTAAGGACACTGGTAAGGTTTGTCTTGTAGCTGCTCCCTGCATTACTCGGAGGACATCAGACTCCAGCCAGAGAGCTGGCAAGTTCCCACAGTGCTAGTGTCCTCTATCCTTTAGTACCACCTTCAACAGCTTAGATGGGCTGAGGTAATTTTATTCTTGGGTTGAGTACATTGTTTCAGCTATTATTCTTGGATATTAAGTACCAGCTTAAGAGCGGGGAGGGTTTTTCCCGTGTTATCTGTAGCTGGTATCATGTAGCTTAGCAGAATTTGCTGCTGTATCATGATGGACTGCAGCGCATGAAGAAATGTTTGGAGTTCTGGTTCTCTTCTCTCTTGCTGCTGATCTGCTCTATGAATTTTGAACTTCATCTCTGTCTGGTCCTCTTTTTCTGTTCCCTCCTTTACTGGTCTTGCTTATTTAGATAAAAATACCTTAGGGCAGGGATGGCCTATTGCTCTGGGAGAAATCTTGCCTCTGCTGATATGAGTAACAAAACTGTACTTCATTTGGTTCTGGAGCCTAGATTTCACCTGCAGGTCTATATGGTGCTTAGTGAAATGAGACCTTGATCTTTGTTGGAGCCTTAAGGTGCTACTGAATTAATAACAACAAAGGAGACAAAAGACATGTATGGGAAAGTAATTTCCTTTTGTTTTTATGTTGTGCTGGATGCCTGTCTGTTTCTGTTGTGTTACGGATCTACCTTACCCTTCTGCTCGGTATTTTCTCTTGAGCTGTTTCCAAAGGTGCTGATTTCAGCTTTGACTGTGCCAACATAAATGTGGAGGTGAGTGAAGTCATTCCCAGGTTACGCCTATCCAGCTGAGTCTGCATCTGGGAGCTGGGTGTTATCCACAGGGTACCAGGTCAGGCTGATGGCAGTAAAACTGTTACCCTATGACATCTGGTGCCTGGAGGAATCAGAGCTGCTTCTACTACATAACACAACTGTTCCCATCAAATACTAGGTACTGTACCAAGGGCATGCTATCAAGGCCCTCACTTTTTTGGGAACATGAATAGGGTAGCTTTGTCTTTCTGCTGGTCCCCTTTCCATGCATTCTCAAAAAGTTACTGCTCTCATTATGAGAGAGATTCCTTATATTACGGGTCTGATTCTCAAGAGTGCTTCAGTGCATCCTCAGTCTTAGCTGAGCCTTGGATTTGATGAGCATAACTCCTGTAAGAACCAGAGTTATATTGCTCAAACTTATAGCCTAACTGGTGTTAGAAGAATGTTGGCAGTCTTGGGCAGTGCTACATACGTGGTAGATAACGATGACATTAATGGTGATGCATTTTTGCAGTCACTAGTGTTGAATCACAGATGTTTTCCTCTCTCAGGCTCTTTCTGGAAGTAGTGCCTTAGGTGAATTTGCAGCAATATACATATTGGAAAAGGCAAGTTCTCTGGATGCTGGCTTCGGGGTATCTCTAACTGGGTAGCCTTATAAATAAACAGTGCTGTCTCTGGGATTCCTTGGAATAGAAAGTGTGGTGCTCAGGGTATTTCTGCTCTGGCTGAGCTACGTTTCTCTAAATGCCCTCTTGCTGCAGTAGCTGATGCAAGATGCTTCTGCCAAATGTGTCTGTTCTCTAGAACATCTCATAGATTCATTTTTATTGGCTTTAGTTTGAAGTTCTTCTCAAGCTACCATCATGCTGACGTGTACAGACAGTCATGGCACTTGTTTCCAAAAAGAAAATACAAAAAAGGCACTCTAGGAGAGCATGAAAGGGCAGAACTAGCCTAACTGGTGGAATCCTGGCTATTCCATTCCTGTTGTTTGCTCATTAGTTCCCAGATTAGTAACAGGAGCTTTGGGGCTGTGACTTCAATCTCTGATGTGTTGTGTTTTTTTTTTTTTTTTAAATGTTCTTCTGACTGCTTCACCAGGCATTTCTAGTCATTCCCTTTCATTCATTGGGGCTTTCACTAGAAATACCTGTTTGCAACATTTGGATGTCTTTCAAATACTGTTTTTAGCATATGCCTTTTTTGCAAGTAAATATTTCAAGTTGACATGCACTATGTTTCACTCGTAAGCCTATCTACATTTTTCATGTCTGTTTGGTAGTTGACTGATGACACTTTGAAAATTTAGTTGAGTTGCTGGTTGACTGGGATGCTAATTTGACATCAGACAGGTTTTCATGAAGCCATTCCAAACTTTCCCAATGTTAAAATGATAGTGTTTGATAGAATACTGACAACAGGTGTCCTGTTTTTGCCAGCAGTGGTCTTAGCCTGGCTGCCAACATGTAGTGTTTGCCAGCATACCACAAGTCTTATGCTGGGCTATTTTAAGACTATATTCTGTAAAAGAGCTGAGACGCTTTTAAAATACCCATTAGCGTCTAATGGAAACTGCACGTGACTAGAATATGCAAAGCTGTAAAGCATGGTTGGTATAGCCTTTGTTATGAGTTGCATGCTACTCCTTTGTAGGGCAAAATGTGAGTATTTCCACCCTTTTGAACATTAGTTGGTCAAGCCAGGTACTCTATCCAGAGCAAGGCTTTACTAGATGCTTCAGAGCAAGGTGTAAAATCCTATTAAATAATCATATGGTATCATTACTTAGAGACATTTTCCTCTGAATTCCTAGAGGTTAATTTTTGGCTGGCATCCTGGAGTCTAAAGGTAGATCTCTCATATCCTACTTAGTGTCACTGTGAAGGTTTTCTCATTATCTGTATAACCATTGAATCCTTCTCTCAGTCCTCCAATGTGCTTCGTTGTATCTCGTAGTGCTTGTTTTACTCCCCAACACACAGTACAAGATAAAGTATCTCACCAGTTGGAGGGAGTGGATATGTTTTGTGTAGGCAAAAATAATCTCCGCCATTTCAGATCTCCTGACTCGTGATCTTGCTTCGTGTCTCATCCTTCTGTAACAATAGAAGGAAGTTAAAAGTGGCCAGATGGGAATTGGCTAATTCACATATTTGGGGAAAAGGCCACCACCATGAACATTCATAGTACAGAGCTGACTGTAAAAGCCTTCTTTAGATCTTTAATGGGTTTCAGAGAATCACATTGTCTAAGGGGAAACTACCCATTTGTATGGGTTGCTGCAGGAAAAGCACTGAAAAAGCTGGGAAGCAGATACATCTTCTGGCTATGCATTCTGTTTCTAGTAAAGATGTGAAGAGTTCTGTAACCTTTTTAGCAATAACTCTTTTCCACAGCAAAGAAAGAACTTGAAAGTATTGCAGAGTTTTTCCCTACTAAGATATTTCAGCAAAGAGTGTAGGTCACAATCGGGCTATAAAAGGGATTATCAACAAGAACAGGTGTATTTCACAAGTTTAATACGTAATTGTTTTAATATGTGTTTCTAGAGCAGGTCTTATCAGCTGTCTTTGAACTGAGATTTTCCCGTGACACATGATGCAACTTTTATCAAACTGTCACTTTTCCTGTCCTCCCTAACTATCTTCTATAATTCACACCACAGCGAGTATAAATGAAGAGACGTGTCCTTGGTGGCGGAGGAAGGAAAAGAACTATGAAGACTGGAATCTAGTACAAATCCAGTGAGACAAAATGTAACTTATTAATGAACCTTCTTTGTTAGAATCACAGATTTTTCTGGTGATGTTGGAAGGTCTGAAGTATTGTACTTGTAGTTCTGAACTTGCATCAGTGGAGCAAACTGGAGAACCTGTGCGTTTTAGCTCAGAGAACGTGAAAAATGCAGTGTTTCTGTGTTTTAAGGAGTTTTTATACATCAGGCTTTCATTAATGCCATTAAGTTTTCTAATCTCATTTCAGCCAAGCATTTATGTTTCAAAGTGTAGTAATGCCAGAGGATTAGCCAAGCTGGGGTTAGCATTGCAACCTACAGGCATTAACTTCTTCAGTGCCAATGGCATCAGCAGGAATAGGAGAAATGCCAGTGTGTGCCTGGTGTGAGCTCATGTAATGTAATAGTATGTGCAGAGCTCTGTGGTGGTTCATAAATGCCAATGTGTTGCTCCACAGAGAGCATTAAAGCTAAATCTGGAAAGAAACGTCTTTTCTGCTTATTTCTGACTCCTAGCTAGTTGATTTATTTGTTATAGATCGTTTTTTTTCTATTCCCAGGATGGCTTCTCAGCATTTGAATAAATCTTGTAATATAACTTAGCTTCAGAAATGGAAAAGTAAACTGTTTATTCCTCTCTACCCAGCCCCATTGGTTGTTGACGGAGGAGTCTTTTAAAGAAACTGGGCGCATGCTTTAAGTTTTCAAGTAGCTCAAATAGTAATTGTGCCGTGGGTTATTGTTAGAATTACAATGACAGAGGCTAATTAAAAAGAATGCTGTTGCCTTTTAGGAAGAAAAACAAGTTTAATTGGTAACATCCCAGGCATGTTCTGCCAGAGTCTTCCTCTCATCTTTTCCTAACTGGTTTTGATTAATGTAATTTTAACCATAATTTCTCTGTGTAACTTGGCTTCTAAGATTCTTTCTGCCAAACTGCATTATTGTTCTCTACTTGATGGAACTGTTTACAAGTGTCATTTTCAGAATACTGTTGTGGGAAGGCACTGTACTATTGCTGCTACTTAGTTTTCTTTCTCACTAGCAAGCAGATAAACCAAAATTTAAGAAAAGTAAGGTGAGGAGAAAAAGGTCTGTTTTCTGTGCATCCTGGAGTGTTTACACTGTGCTAGAGGCAACCAGTTACAGAGTAACTGTATGCACTCTACACTTGTATTGGTATAACCCATAGATCATCAGTTTAAATCAAAACCTTGTAACTGAGCAGCAAGGTGGATACAGGCACGTGTTGGGAGTTTACCCCGTGCAGGGAGGAGCCTACCTCCATTTTTCAACTCCCTTTCATTAGCTGCCTTTGTTCTGATGCTGCAGCCCACACTGATTTGTTCCGGGACCCAAGTTCCTCTCGTCCATCCTTCTCTCTGTCCCTTGTTTCATGGGGGTTATCTGAGATGTGGCTATCTAGTGCCTGGAAAAACAGTCTGTTTTAAAGCAGAATGGATTTTTGTAGTGCAGAGTATAGGCATGAAAATATGATGGTACCTGAGACTACTTATAGGGAGATAAGGAAATAAAGAGTAGTGGTATTTTGGCAGACTATATCTTGATTTCTAGAGTTAGAAGGGTCGTACCTGTGCTCTAGAAACTGCAGTTCTCTCACTCTAACCTATAGACTTTGTTTTGCCTCAGCTCAGCTTCAGGAGCATATAATCAGTAGACTGTGGTTAAAACACAATTTTTACTTAGTCTTAATCCACCATAACAGCATCTTCAGCTCAGTTTAACTAACTTGCTCTTGGGGAAATGAATGGCCTTGGTTCAGTGACTTCCTGTGTTGTAGATGCTGTCTCTATATGTAAGGTGAGGAAAACACAAATGTGTAATCCTCCAGCAGCTTGTGACAGATGTCTGTGTTCATTGTCTGCAACTTGCTGGGGTTTTGGAGGAAAACCAAGTTTTTCTTTTTCTTCTGACTTCTAAAACTCCCACCAAAGTTTAGGTGGGACATAGGCACAGAGCTGGGTGGGCTCTGCTAAGCTGGACATCAGGTCTTGCAGTGCTATGGGCTAGTCCACCAAACACATTGGTCAGCAACTGACTCACTTTCAAGGTGTCCAGTGCACAGAGGGTACGACTTCTTGGCACATTAGCTGGACAGTGCTCAAGTGAATAAGGCCTCTCCCTGTGTCTTGGCCATGGTGGTGACCTTCACCCATGCAGTTGCCGCCACGTGACATCCTGAAAACTTCGATGGGATTTAATGTATAACAAGTTTCTGGTAGGCCTGCACCCTATGATAGTGGTTACGGGAGAAGCTGAAACAGATGATGCAGGTGTTGTGCTTACTAAAAGCACTGAAAGCTTTGCCAGTGAGAAACAATGCTTTGCAGGAGATGTCTGTCAGACAAAACAGTGCCCAGATGAGCTTGGTTGCTGTGTGCTGAGGGAGCTCAAAGAGGTCTTTAGGTAATACGGTGCTTCCTGGAGCTACCATAAAGGCCAGAGGATCACAGCTGCTGCATTGGCCTTCAGTGAGACTGTGCTGTGTGTTTTCTCCACAGCTGGTTACATTTTGAGGAGGGTCCAGATAGGGCCAAAGGTTGCTATTGTGCCTGCCTTTTTAGCTATGCCATTAAATTAGAAGAGGTTCCTGGGGCTTTTTCTTGCTCTTGAGTGTCCAGCAGGAGCTGGGCTCCAAGCCTCTGAATGTTGGTTCTGAAATCTCCTGGATGAAGTGCGCGTGTCTCTGTGTGTCCCGAGGCAACCAACTTCTTGTTTTGAAGCCTGCCTCAGCAGAAGGAAGGTCTGTGTTTCCAGTAATGAAAACCGTCATAGCTCCAAATGAGTCCCTTGCGTAACTGACAGATGGGTGCAGAGTGGAGCTTGATTCAGCCTCTGAAAAGAAATAATAAACCTAAAAAAAAAAAGCCCCACACCTCAAAGTCCCAACTATTTCAAACTCAAAATAAAGTACTGATGAACCACAAGCCTGCTCATATATATCAGACTCTGACAGCTGCAGCAGAACTTTTTTTCCTAATAGACTCATTCCACTGCCTCAGCCTAATTCCCTTACCAATGGAGATTAACCTTCTGTGGACAGCGTATGCATTTCTGTATTACCTCTGTTGGCAGCCTATGAGATAACGTTAGCCCTTTCCTAATCTGAGTTCACAACTGAACCAAGCCCATAGATCCAAACTCTTCTGAACTTGAGGGGTGGGGGGAAAGGAATTGCATGCAAATGCAGATTTTTCTGGCTTGTGGATACCACTAAAGATTACTGGGAATAAAATTTTGCCTTCATTCACAGAAATAATATTTATATTTGGTTTTCGGCCTGTTCTGCTGTTGCGTAACTCCCCAGGTTTCAGTGGGGCTCCACCAGCTGGGAATTTGGCATGTTTTACCTTTATAGTGTGTTGTTTTAAATTTTCTTCTGTATGGCTCAGAGCAGTTTGAGCAGGGCATTAGAAATGTATCGGGCATGTGGGCTCTATTCCCAGCAGCATGGTGAGAGTGTGTGCATATCTGGGCACTACACAGCACTCGCATTTTCTCTGTCTGTAAAATTTCCCTGTATTACTTAAGTCAGGATCTGGAGAGGAGCAAAGTGGAATAGTAGGAATAGTTATTACCATGATACGTTGAGATAGTTGCCTTGCTCTCTTGAGATCATTGTATGGGCGCACAAGTAGTAGAAGGGTGTGTATGCATGAATGGCACTGAACATGCGTGAGGGTGGTGTAGCCCATTGCTTGATAAAGGTTTCTGTGGAGAAAGTGGCACTGCCACGTGATTTTGTGCCCATGCCTCCAGCTTTTTATCATTCTTGTTCCCCTACCATCCAGTATCATCTAGGACCTTCTCTGAGACCTTCTTCCATGTATTTCAGCACTACTCAGGACAACAGAGATCTGAGAAAGACCTACAGTGAAAACTTTCTCAGCTCACTGGGGATGTTTTTAGCTTCTCCTCCCCATGTCTCTAAAAACAGAGAGCCAAAACCAACACTGAGTCACTCCAAGCTTGCTCTTCCCCAAAGCACAAGCATGTTCCCCACCCCACCCACATCCAGAGATGTATTGCTGCAAAGAGCTATGAGGAGGGGTGCGGGCTGGATGCTGAGCCCGTTCCTGATGATCCTTGCATATGTTTTTTGTAGCTGCATTTTGCATGGTTCTTTTCAGCTGTGGTACAATGTCTGTGCAGGTGCTCCATCATACATTGCAGAAGGAAGGGAAGGAAAGGGAAGGGGTTGTAAAGATCTCGTGTTTAAACTGATTTGGCTCATTTTTGCCTGGATTGAGGAGTGCTCATATGAGCAGCCTGGCTGGCTGGATGTTATGAGCAGCTGTGGTACATTCAGGGCTGCATTACAGCTTCAGAAGGATGTTTCTGGAGTGCCTCGCTAAGCAGAACTGGGCTGTTTGCTAACTGGTTGCCTTCCCATAAATACAAGCTTAGAGGAAAATTGAAAGAAATGTTCATGTCACTGAAAGCAAAAGTTGTTAGCCACACAAGTCTGAATGTTTTACAGACTTCTTTTCCCTCACTCAGAATATTTACAAACTGGATTACAGGGACATGGTGGAAAAGTTGCATTGTCCAGTTCATGTACATGGCATGGGAATAGATACGGGCTTGAAATGGGCCAAGGAGGAGCAGCAGGCTGGGTTACACCCCAGCTGCCCTGCAGACAGCTTGGCCGAGGCACCCTACCAGGGGATGTTTACTGCTGAGAACTGTGCTTGTGCCTATCCCTATGTATTCAGGGGATACCCCAGTTGCCCCCAGCCCCCTTAAAGTCCTGCAGCTCCTACCAGGCGGAGTCTTTGCCTGGGTGTTTTAGTTTGATTGAGTATTCAGTGGCACATGATTTATGATCTGTGCTCTCTGATTTATGATCTGTATGGCTGGCAAAGAAAGCAGGATCAGGCACTTTGCTTTTGTGCAAACAGGGATGACACATAATATCCAAAGAAGAACACAGGAAAGATAAAATTACACAGATTGTTGAAATACTCTCCTCAGCTGTGTTACTCATGTGGATGAGTAAAATAAGAATAAGGGTTGTTGGGTTTTGTGTGCAAGTTGTTTTTTTAACTCCATTTTTTCCCCTCAATTTGTGCCTAGTTCAGCCCAGCCAGCAATGCTGGACTCTTTGGTGTAATTTGCAATTCTGAATTTGGGTATTAACATAAAACTGTTCTTTGGGTTTCTACCAACTGATGGAATTGTTTTATGTTTTCCTTTCCCAAGCTCCAAATAAAATTTGCTTTTCTGACACACCACGAAACTTGTGCTTCTGACTTACTGGATGTTCTATTACTTTCTTAACATTTTCCTGAATGTGTATTTGAAGAATCGCCTTTTTCATTCAGTACTTGTTAAACCTCAGTGGTGGAGATTCAGCCATGAAGTATATGAGAAGAACTAAACTGGGGAGGGGAAGAATTACAGACTTGGAGTGTGTGCTGTCCTGTGACAGCAGTACAAATTTGAAGTGATTTCACTGAAACTTGTGGTGTAATTGAGAGTAGAATCCAACTTAATTTCATCGAAGTGAATAGTAAGCGGTTATAATCAATATCCTCCTGGACAGAGTTCAGTCACATTTGATCGCTGTCTTTGCTGCTGAGCAACGTGGCAATCACTGTTCTTTGTTTAATCTTTTGTTTGCATAGTAAGTTCCTCTTTCTTTATTTCTAAGTAGGGATTTCTGCTGAAGCAGAACAGTTTTTTTTCAATGCAATTATTCTGCTGTTAAAGTGAAGTGCTTTCCTTTAAATACCAGAATGTGCATCTATGTGCAAGTGAGAATTAACTTGGAGGTCTGTTTTCTGAGATCATGAGGGATGTAGAGAGCAGTTAGTGATCCAGCTCTGGTGTAGTGACACCGGCCCAAACTGTGGTTACCAGGAGCTCAAAAGCAACAATTTTTCTTTTGTGGAAGGTGCAGTTTCATATTGTAGCCTGGTAGGAGGAAGGTCAGCATTTGAGAATGCCTTACCGGGCTGAAGGTAGACAGACACAAGCACATAATACCGGTCTAGAAAGATGTTTAGGAAGGTAGGTTGAGGAACTCGTGAACATGCGGGGGTGTCAGAAGAGCTAGTACGTCCAAAGGTCCAAGGTGCAAACAAGGATCTGACATATTCAGGCCTAGATTTTTCAAAGGATCCAGCTCACCTTAAATTTAAGGAAGGCTAAATACCTAAGTATTGAGGTTGTGGGCAGACCTGGCACAATGCTCCCTAGGGCACGGGCAGAGTTGGAAACCAGCGTTGAAACAGGGTCAGACTGTTCTTGCAATGAGAAAGATATGAGGAATACGTGGAGTTGAGACAGAAGTAGGAGATCTGAGGGTGAGGGCACTAACTGCTATTCTGCAAGAAGCTACCCTCCCATTGTCTGCTATCAGTGCCTACTGCTCTAGGTGCCTCATGCCCTCCCTCAGCAGCCACCACTGTGGATTTCTAGGGCTCTGACGTAGGGAAAACAAATGCTTGGACCATGAAGGTGTTACCATGCCTTGCCTGTTGTCCTTGCAATTAAGCCTACGTCTGGCTTCCTATCCCAAGATCTCACAAACAGCCCTTGTGGGACTACCCTCAAGTTTCCGTGAGTGCCAGAGATCCTTGCTGACTGAGAGACTCACCCTTCATTTTCTTCACCACTACACATGCAAAACAAAAACAGTGCAAGCGAAGGCAGTAGAGTCTGCCCTTAACAGTAAAGGTAAAAACCATATACTACTTATTCTCTGTGCTGACATTTGGTGTCACCAAGATGTACGATGTGGCCTGAACCAAACCACAGAAATGCACACAAGTTGGAAGAAAAAGTCTTTTTAATGTGAAAATTCTGCGATGTGAAGGATGCTTTGCAATTGCCCACAAAGAAATAGTAGAGAGTGTAATTCAGTGACCGCTTACCATGGAGACTGTGTTAAAGATGGCAGTGGGCAGATGTTGAGTGGCAGCAGAAGGGCTGGAGCAGGCCTGGGAACTGAGATGAGTCCCAGACCCTGGTGAGATCCAAAAGTAGCAGGAACTGGCAGCTGCCACCTTGCAGAGGCACGAATGGCTGATGGTAATGTATTGCTTCCATGAAAGGCTGAAACGTCCAGCTCTCAAATGCTGTTTGCCAGCATGCCTGTATTGTCTATCAGCATCCCCACCCTCTAATTTTGGAAAGAAGACTGAATTTTTTCATGGCGCCCATGAAAGGTCACTGACCTGAGGTTTTAGTCTCTGCTGTGTCATCGACTGGCATTTGACTGGTAACATTAATTCTCTGTTAGTATATTAAGGGCATAGTTAAGAAAAGTGTAGTGTCAGTGGATCAAATACTTTAAGACAGCAGCTTAAAATTTTCCATTTGCCCTTCTGTTCAGCAGAAGACTAGGTATTGAACTAAAAAAAAAAAAAGGTGTGAAAGTATCCACTTTTAAGCAAAGTCCCCCCTTTTTTTTTTTTTTTTTTTTTTTTTTTGGTCCCCTTGCTGACAAAAGACCAGCCCCCTTTACCCCTGCTCACTATTTCTTGCTTGGTAGATGAAAACTGAACTTTTCCCCCCAGGTTTAAAAAAATCCTAAACCCTAAACTTGGAGCGACTGTTCTAAACCATGTGATTTCTGGAACATGAAAGACAATTAACACTTCAGGAACTAGCACTTCTCTCCCACAGGCTTCCAGCCCCCTGGGTATATTGAGAACAGCATATACTGTAGCTAAGGTCTGTGGTGACAGTATTTTAGACTTGTGCAATTATCTTGCCAGAGGCAAAGGATATTCTGGGAAATCAGCCAGGAGAAACTTACAATAAGCAGGGCAAGTGGTATAAACGTAAGAATAGGGTGGAATGCTTGGATGTGGAAACAGTTGGCCTGGAATTGTGTTCAAACTGCATGGCAGCCTCAGAAAAGGAAGCTTGAGTGAAGGCATTTATAAATGCTAGGGCTTTGTATAGACCCCTTCTGTTAATATTAAGAAGCTTGAGGGGACAAAAAAAGATAAACATATTGCTCTTGGGCCATAAAGACAGTTGGATCAACACTCGGGTACATACATCATCAGTTTCCAAGTAAAAAGGATCTGGCTTCCTTCGGTACTGCTCACATGACAGAGAACAACAAGCCAAAGCACTATAAAGCAAATGAGGAGGGAACACACGTACCAAAGCAGCCAGGATGTTCAATTTGCTTATTAGTGTTCCTTTATTTCTGCTTTCTGTGCTAGAATAGAATGGAAGGGGCAGAACCTCTGGCTCTGGCCAAGTGTCCTATCTTCATTGAACTTAAGCTTTATTATTTTTTTTTCATGCGTGCCCAGGAGATCCAGTTCCAGCATGGATGAGCTGGTTTCTGATCCAAGCATGTAAGTGGATCAAGCAGCGAGTGCGTGCAACAAGAAAAGGTTGAAAGAGAAATAGGTTTAATTGTTTTAATGTATGTAAGTATGGGTGTTGGAGGGGGCATGCATCTCTGCTAAACAGGATGCCAGAAGATATATTTACTCACGTAGAAAACAAGGCACACACAAAGAAAGTTGTTCTGCAAAGTCCTCTGGTGGATAGAGCAGCTGAGTGAGAAAGTCCAAGGGAATAGAAAAGAGGAGAAAACAAACTCATGGAATCTGTACATTCCAGTCATAACAACCCCAAAAGGAAAAAAATTTGCTATGAAAAAAAGAAAAACAAAGGTATTTGGTGAAATAAGGCCTTATGTGTTTCTTCAAAACCACCAAACGCCTTCAGCTCCAGTTCCTTCTTATGCCAAGTATGTTGAGGTAACCACATTGTGCTGTTTGGAAGCAAGCTTTCTCATTTAAGAACTGTGTGCTGCTGAGGCTTCATGTCTGCTCAAGCCCAGCGTTTGCTGATTGAGTAGAGGCCCTTCTGCATGGAGCTCGAGATGGGGCTGGGAACATTCTGCAGCCCAGAGAATAGTCCCGAAATCAGGCAAGGCATTTGTCTACAGGTTGAGTTTGTATACTTAGCACTCCACCCAGTGTGGCCTCTTGGCTCTGCATCCAACTAGTTAAATTCCTCTGAAGTGTAAATGTCAAGCCCACCTTCCCACACAATGCAAAAGGATTCCTATCCCCACCTTCATCACTTTCCCTTCCAGCTTCTCCCTTCCATCGTGACATGCACTGAAGAAGTACCCATCTGATGGTCACAACTCCACCCTCACCAAAGCCAAAAGCCGCAAAGAAATGTCAGTGCTAACTCCTGCTTAAGCAGCTCTCTGGGGTATTGTTGGGAGTATGCTGGATCTGGCCATGCCTGTATCTGCCTAACTGCAGAGTGATCTCTGTCTCTGCTGTTATTCAGCTTCTTTTTACTTGCTGCTGCTGGCGCCAGACCCTAAACGAACAGCCAGTGCCCAGGGCTGGATTGTCAGGGGTTGCAGCCCCCTCTGTGGTTGCTGCTGCTCAGATGCAGTGCTGGTGAAAGGTGTTCCTTTTTTGATCTGTACTAGGCTAATGAAGTGAGCATGCTGATTTGGCAGGGATTTGGGAGCTGAAGGAACCCAGGTGTTGCTTTCTTTCTCTTCCCCGGTTCCTCTGTGAGAATGGTGGGATGTATGAAAAGCATAAAACCATTCCACAAGAAGTCTTCGTCCCTGTGACTTATTCAAACAAGCAAGGTGTAAATGAGAAATGAAGAAAGAGGGAAGGAACAACTGTGTTACTACCCATGTTCTCTTATCGTTCTTGGGAGCTGTGTTTCTCCTGCTCTTTGATCTGGACTGATTGTAAAGTTAAATCACAATATGCTGTGGACCAGCCTTCGTTACATTTTCGCCTTAAATAGAGATGGTTGCAGGGACGATTTTATGAAGAACCTGTTCTAAAGTAACACAGGAGAATGAAAGCAACTTCCCTGCCTTTGAAGCCTCATCAGAAGTGAATGTATGAAATCTGTGAACCTTAAGGGTTGTACTGTGGTGGGAGTATTGGCCATCCTTTAAGTGTTCCTTTTTATTGCTTTACCCTAAATGTTTCTCAAAGTTGAGGGAGCGCTGTGTCTGCTCACCCATACTGTGCAACTTATCCAAGTATTTGTAAATTGGAAATACTGTAGCCTGGAACATTGGTTTCAGCTGGTGAGTAGATTCTTTCCCAATCCGTGTCCTTCCAGCCTTGCCGTGCAGCTGACGTCTAATGTAGGTTAACAATCTCTCCTTTTGGTAGTGCAGACAGATGCAAGATAAATGTCTAACATTTCTGCTATTTCCTTTGCTTCTGACTCTAGTTCTACTTGTTCATTCTTCAGAGGACAGATCACTTCCTTCAACAATTGTCTATTATATACAGTACATACATACCAACATAAGAAGAATGTTTAAGCATTCAAGATGTTCTGTAGCTGTCCATGCTAATTTTGTTTGTATGCCTCTGACAAGCTGGATTAGTTTTTCCCCACTTATTTTTCATTTTTGCTGATTGTGCATGTGGAAATGCTTGGGGATGGGTGAAGGGAACTATTATCTCCTTTTTGTTGCACATGAAGGAGAAACAGCTATGAGACTTAATCTGGATAAAAAAAGTGAAAACACTAGAACTACATCCTCTACTCGTGACACATAGCAAGTTCCTCTTTGTTTTGACCCGCATTACATCTTTGCTTGGTAATAGGAAGTAGATCATCAAAATAATAGCAGATGCAATTGGGACACTTCTGAAATCCTCTAAATTTCCTCAATCCTTCTCAGCTGGGCAAAGCAGATATGTCACTGATGATACCAGATCATCTGATTTCTCCTGGGAATAAATGAAGGTAACGTTTCTGCTCCTTTTATTTCATCTGTTAGTCAGCTTTGATATGTTGCCTACAAAGGGCTCTCCAGGACACCATGGTAGAAGTGAATGAAGTGTTCGGGAGGTCATTGTTCTTAGTGAGTTCTTAAAGGTAACTTGTCTGCCTAACCCACTGACTCCTTAAAGGCATTACTGAGAGACAGTTTGAGTCTCTTAGCATGGATACAAGGCCAGTAGAAAAGTGCATAAAAGCCTTGAACCCTATTATGCAAACACAACAGCACATACAAACAAAGCACATACGAGCAACAAAACCTCAAAAGCTGTTCTGACTTCAGAGCTTTCCAGGAGTATTTCCAATCTTAACTTAAAAGTACTTTAGGATCTTTCTCTCCTTGTTGCACATCTAGTATAAGTGTAAGCATCCATGCTGAGAAACCTTGCATACGACTTCCCATATAGTTTTTTTTAGCCTCGGTTGCTGAAGCAATATGACTTAGATACTTTTCTTTGTCAGGCTTCATGCTCCTGCTAGGACCTTTTGGTTGATTTCAGCTGTGCTGGATGGAGAGGTAGTAATTTGTTGTCTTTCTACTTGCTTCAGAGAAAAGCAAGCAGCTACGAGCAGGAGAGAAAGGAAAGTCTGTGGCACCTCTGAAAAGGTGTCAGAGAAGTCACATGAGAAGATCTTATGAGAGATACCAGAGAAGCTGTGTGTCCTAAATGATTTTTAAGTGACACTAAGTGATCTACCATCAGGATTTAATGCTATAGAAAGCTGTGTATGACTTGTTCCAGAAGTCATGGAAGCGCTTGTCAGACTCTTGAAAATGTTTGCTTTCTTGGATAGCCTGGGCTTAGATTTGGTTGCCTTCTGCAAAGGTTACCTTTCTTCACAGATGCTTTGTAAGGCTGAATTTTGGGTAATGCAATGGAAGGCAGAGACTGAAAGACAACTTAAGCTGATTAGTTAAAGAGTTTTTGTGTTCCATAAGTGTTGTTTTATTGTGACTTGGATGGATTTCTGTATAGAATGGATACTTCTTAGGATATTTTTGTTTTGCCTTTTTTTTTAACCTCTAGCTGCTAGTTCATAGATCCTTGGAGATCTGGAAACAAGCTGGAAAAAACATCAGAATGAAAGAAAAAAAAAGTGGAAAGGTTGCATGCGTACTTGATGTATAGTGGAACAATATTTCAGTTGCAATACAAATGATTTATTTACCGTGGAGTCATCCTGTACTGATAATAAAAGCACATTTCCTCTTGGAACAACCCATTGCTGTTTGCAGATCAAAACCATTCATTCATGGAGTTCTTCTTGCCCCTGTCTCATGTGTGAGCATCACCAGGTGCCAAATGCAATCAACACAAATTCTGCTCTTGCTCACATTGGTATCAGCCTCGCCCAGAGGAGAACTTGGCTTTTAGACCTTGTGTCACATTTTTAAAAAAAATAATATTGACTCACGTTATTTCAAAATCATTGTTTATAGCCAGCAAATTTTAAATCAAAACAGTCAGGCACTTTTTCCTTTTATGCTCATTGCTAAATAAGCCGTGGAAAAGGTTTCTGTTTGCAGAACTGCTTCCCCCCCCCCCCCCCCCAAGATTATTACATTTCACATTGTCTAGTTCATCCCAAGATCATGCTATTGTTCTCTTCAAAGTTTCCTAGACTATTAATCTCTCTCTGTTGTTTCCACTTGGCCTCAGGATAGGTCAGCTGGAAATTGCATTGCTGGAGAATATTCTGGTCTTGAGAACAGAAAAAAAAGGAGTGAGGAGAGCCTCCGAATACTGTCAGTTCTTCATTCAGAGTGTACAACTAAGTAAACCCATAAAGGCTGTGTTACTAAATCCTTTATCTCCTCAAGGCCGGCAGAATATACTGGGCATTAGACACCATGTTCAACAACAGCTCCTATTCTCTTGTTTAAAAAGTGAGTCTTTTCACATCGTATTTCCATGCTGCTCTATTTTTCTCCTTTGTCTTTAACTATCCACCAGGGTCCACTATATTGGATATGACAGTTCAAAATGCGTATTTAAGGCTTGGTGACACACAGCTAATGCTGCAGCCACAAAGGAACAGTTATGGCAATTGAACCGTGTGAGCTGCTGTAGTGTTGCAGATCCATCAGTCTTTCCATTGTAACTCCTCCTTGCTCCCGGAGGATTTATAGGCGCGTTTTTGAGAGGACTCCAGTAACTAAAATAAAGATGGATTTGTCTCCACAGAAATGTTGCAGCCACATATGTGGCTATTTGGAGAAAACAAAAAAAATTGAAGCCCCATCAAACTCATGCTGTAGGGGCTCTACTGATGGATTTTCAAAGTCTTTTCTTAAAGCATGTGGCTTTTTACCTGTTTTTACATCTGTGTTTACTGTTTCTAACTGACATGGGACAAATTAAAGTGTTTCAAGCAAGGGCATGTACTCCTTAGGACAGGAAAGGTTAATTTGGCTACTTTCTGAATACGTATGTAATACAGTCTTTCATTGTTCAGTTTTCTTTCTTTACATCTCCTAAGATATCTGCTTCATTCAAGGCACAAGGTGGTTATACTCTGGGGCAGGATTTGTGTTGGGCAGAGAGGCAGGAACATGTTGTGAGCTGGAACAAGGCCAAGGGGTACAGATGATACAGGAGGGTGCTGTTACAAAGGCAGCTGTAGAGCAGCTTGCTGTGCTGGAGTCTATGCCAGCCTTTGCCCCAAAAAGTCTTGCTTGTCATTAGGGAAGTTATCTGAGCCAGATTTCTTGTGGATGACCACTAATGGTGTGTTCCTCACTTCATGGGTTGGTCAGTTCAAGACGCTGGCACTGGACTGGCTGTTACAGCCCCAAACAAAGACCAGAGGAGCTATAATTTTTATATAGCAATTTGGACACTCCATCCAGAAGATCTTTGGCTGGAAGTTAAGTGAGCTGTGCCCACATCCTGAGCTGGCTTGATGATGCATTGCCATGTTACAACAGGGCTGAGCCTGTGCTCATAAACCCTGTCTCTCAGTAGGGGCTGTGGCTTCTTAGCAGATAGATTTCAGTTGTCAGGGAATGAAGGGGCCCTATGAAAAGGACATCAGCTGAGGACAAATGCTTAAACTTTCCTGTTAACTGATGTGGTCTAGGGAGAAAGGAAACGGTCTCACTTCTGGGGTGCATGAGTGGCTCCCTGTGGAAGGAAGCTCTTGGGGGAAGTTCTGAAAATGTTGAGTGCCCAAAAGGTGCTGGATTCCAGCCATTCCCTACACATAGGCCTCCTGAGAAAAGGGCTCATGGGACCACATGATAGCAAACCAGTTTCTTTTCTATATGCACAAGGTGACCAAGTTCGATTCACACACACAACTTTGCCACCTCAGCATAACATTGTTTTGTTTTTTGGAGGGGAAAAAACCTCTTACCTGTTTATTGGTGAACATAGCAGAAAGCTCGTGTTTTCCATGTCCAGTGCAGCAAGTGCATATCTGAAGGCAGTACCCACAGGGACTGGTCAAGTACCTGGTCCCAGCACTGTTCAGTGGCAGCTGGAAAGGAGGTCTGCTGAAGTATGTGGGACAAACATGCCCTCTTGAGTCTGGAAGCCTAATGAGGAGAGCTTGGGACTGCTAGAGCTAAGGGACATTTCCCTTTCATTTTGCATCAGAGGCCTGTGATATGGGAGACTGAAGTCTACGGTTCAGACTGTGGTGCTGGGTTTGTGTAGTTAAATCTTGTTTTTTAAAAAACACCCACATATATATATATTTTTGGCCTTCATCTTTATTTAGGTACTGATCTCCAAGAAACACCATAGTTATCTGTTGACTGGGAACCCTTGGTCCTGCAGCTGAAAGCTCCTCTTACCTAGGGGAAGAAGGACGCCTGATTAGCTGTTTTAACTTTGGTTGTTATACCCAGACTGCCAAGAAATGTACTTGTGAGGGAGGCCTACTGCATGTTCCCTGGTTGCAGCCTCAGGCTACAGCCTCCTGTTACATCATCCCCAAACACTAGACATATGCCTCTCTCGTGTGAGACCTCCTGTGTGGGTTTGCATCTGTTCCAGGTCAGACATGCACCCCTCTCACAAGACCCTGCAGTCAGGGTTGGTATCAGTGTTAGAGGGAGGAAATTCAGGGAAACGTGCATTGGCGGAACTCATCTGGACTGCCCAGAGTGAAGTGGAGATTGAGGCTTCAGACTGTGACCAAGAAGTGGCTGTATCCAATAGAAAGGGGAAAATCTAAAATGTTATCCTCCATCTTCCTGTTCATGGCCTTTCATAAAGCTGGCCTGATCTTAAGGATAACTCCAAATTTTACTCCAGCCCTTAAACCAGAAACCCCTTATTTTAGAAGGGACATAATAGAACACTTAGGCAGACGTTCCATGTCTGCTCTGCTCTTCTACAAATCCTTTCCACTGCAAAGTTTGTTTTATGATCTATGCAGAAATCCTCATTCGAATCCTAATCTAGCATTTAACCATGCAGTACTTATTGTTCATAGTTCTTTCTAGGAAGGATCAGTCTCATTTAACCTCCAACAATTTTTCTTTGTTAGCGAAGTACTCAAGTCATCTGGATTTCAGCTGTTGCTCTTCCCCCTCCCCCCCCCCAAATTATTGGAGACATAGCTATCTCCAGAAAAACAAGAACGTATTGGCTGTACAGAGAGCCCATTGTACTACCCAATCAAAGAGAAACCGCTACCATGTGAAATGAAACATGGCCTGGGGCAAGCATGAATCTGGTATACACTGGTGTTTGCAAACTTGTTCTTGGTCTTCTGGAGCAGATGTAGTCTGTAAGTCAGCTAATGAGGAGTTAGGGTCAGCTCACTAACACATTTTGAAGTAAGATAATAGTATTTTGGAAGGATAGTGTGATTTGATTTGTGACAAACAGTACAGGTATTCCTTTATTGATTTTTTGTTTGTTTTTGTTGGAGGTGTCCCCTCTGAATAGGTAGTATGCATCTGTGAGTTTTTAACTGATTACTGTGTACTTACGGAGTTCAAAAGAAATTAGGAAGGAAATGTAAAACAATAGATAAGCAGCATCGTTTCTTGTGTACAGTAACTGAGTTAAATAGCTGGGAAGAAGAGACTTCTTAGCTTTAGTCCTGGTAAAATTGGTTTGCCTAAATTGAAAAGCAAGGAATAAAGCACCAAACTGTTTTATAACCCAGCCTAGAAAATGAAAGGAGTAGTGCAGTGAGTCCAGCTGTCAGTGAGGCTGACAGACTGATACACTCTCTCACAAAAACACCAGAAAAACATGTGCTCACACACCCTCAGGGTGCAAGCAGGGCAAGCTGAAGGTAGTGTTCATGGGTGCAAAGGGGAGATTGTGAGAGATAAAAGAGTAAAACCTGAGTAATAGGGGTTTTACTGTTTTCACTTATTGATCTAAGCACTCTGTACCGTTGGGAGAAAGGATAAATGCTTCTGTTGAGGGAAAAGTCTGGTTTTGAGACAACTTGTTCTTCCTGTGTGTCAAAGGGCCAGAGGCCTTACGGCTACCACACCTATGGGTCCATAGTGCTCACGTGTTCAAGAATGGTGGATGCAGCAGCCCCCAGGGTCCTTTCTAATAGTGAGGTGCAGAAAGTTTGGCTTGTTGTCTAGGAGGGTCACTTGAGGGGTCTAAAATAGGTCTGAGGCACTGTTCGGTTTCTCTTGAAGACAACCTCTGAGAAGCAAGTGTTGCACGTAGCAGAGAGCTCCTATGATAGATACGGTTACCAAAGGTTACAATGAGGTGGCTGATGTAGTGTGGTTGAGTAGGAAGAAAAAATAAAGCAAGAAGCGAGCTTTGACTTTGTTCAGGAAAAATCTCTTGTCCTGTACAGCACTGAAATTTGGTGGATATGGAAGGTGCAAAATGTAACAGGATAGGGACAACTTGAGTGTTAGGAGTTTTATCATGGAGCTCTGAGCTGCATGTCTTCTGGTGTGCTGCTGCTTTCATGTGGAATAGACTCTCTTTTGGGGCCCCTTCAGTTAATTAGTGGCATTCAGAACCAAGTCTGCAAAAAAGCTACAGCCAACAGAATATATCTGTTCAGACTGTTTTCCTGGAATGTCCCTAAACAAAAGCTGATTCCCTGGAGGGAAATGCTTTAGTGTCCTTTTGCTCGGAAATCATCAGATTTCAGTCCATTCTAAAAACCCATAATTGTAATAAAATGATTCTTTCCAAAAGATACTTGGGTTGTTTTCCACCCTGCTCAATGAGATCCATATTCCATGGCACTGAATGTAAGTGAATGGTTTGAAGATAAATGAATGTCATGTCATGAATGTGTTTTTACTTTGTCGTGGGGAGACACCAGCCAATTAAATTCTGAAACAAAGGATTTTTTATTTATTTTCTTATTTAAAAAAAAAAAAATCTGTTAATCCTATGGAAAAAAATGACATTTTTAACCCTGCTTTGGTTATTACTATGGTGGTCTGAGGTAGGAAAGGAAGTTAGGGACAGAACTTCAGTTTTATTTCCAGTTGAGACTTTTGAGAGTCTAAGTTTTTCTCAGTTTATTCATAACTTAGCAACAATTTGAATTCAGTTAATAAGATGCTTAAATTGCTTGCAAACAAGTGTGAATACTTCTTTAAATGAGATGGTGTGGTGTGTGTGGGTGTGTACGCAAGAATGTCTAGTTTCTAATTTGTGCATCCCACCACAGTCTCTGGAACTGGGATGGAGATTCAGGATTATTCGTTACAATGCTCCTTGCTAGTGTACTGAAGGGCCGCTTTACAAGATGCTGTCCCTGTCATCTGAAAGAGAGGAAATGGAGAGCAGAGGTGGAACCCAATCAGAGCCAAATAAATATCACTAAAATATGCTTTGAGTCACACGCTTCTTGTGGGCACTGCAGAGGCAGTGAGCCTGGATGGAGAATGTTGAAAGAGATGGCTTTGTTCAAGTGTGCTGATATGTGGGAAACATTAGATTAAAGGGGAACAACAGAACAAAACCACTTGAGAAATGTCTGCTGAACAAGGAGGAAAGAGTCCCCAAGGCAGGTTGTGGGCTTGTTCTCAGTGCTCGTCTTGAGCTGTGATGGGCATCCATGTAACTTGCTGAGACAAGTTGCCTGACTGGTGGTAGCAGCAGCTGAACTGGGAGCTGGAGGGAGACTGAAAAAACCACATAGCTGCTACCACATCACATGGCACAGACAGACATGCTAATCAGCGGGTAGGGGCTTGGGAATGAGCTGTGGTCCACCGCAAGGTTCCTCTCCCTCATACCTGGCCTGACCCAGTTTCCTTTTTGCTCTGAGCTGTGGCATAGAGGGGAGGAGTGGAGAGGAAAGAGAGACCTTGTCCCTCCTCTTTGAACTCCAGGATATGTTCAAGGGCTTTGTAGAATCAAGGTCTTGAAACGATATTTAAGTTCAGCTCCAAGAGACCTACCTACTGCACCTTTTTCCTTTACCCACAGTAGATTGCTGTGGGACGTAATGCAAACCCCTGCATAGGCATGATGGCCACTGGTTCTGAGATCTTAATCCAGAGGTGCAAGGATGTAAACTGGAGGCAATTTAAAACAGTAAGATTAAATCCCCTGTTCCTCTCTGAAAAGTGGAACTTTTATATATTTGGCTTTCCTATTCCCATTTGCCCTCACAGATCCAGCCTTGCTAAGGCACCCTCAGGATGAGGACAATTCCTGACTCTGGGTTCAGTTCAGCTCAAAGTAGAAGTCCCAAATGAGGTGGCTTTTTGTTCCATTTCTTCTAACCTGAATCAGTCATGAATACTCAGAGTGGCCACTTAATTAGAGGCTCCTTTGCGGTTTCAAAGGATTGTCTTCCAGATTTAGCGTGTTTCCAAATTGTTTCCTACTCTTCTGTTCTTGGTGCCGGATCATCTGCCAGCTTTGTCAGCCAGGATGAAATGTGGATAGTGGACGCTACGCATTTTCATCCAAAACTTTCAGATAATTACAAAGTAATAAGTAGATGATTTTCACCATCCTTGGGGAGTTAAGTTTTTACAGTTGCTGGCCAGGCTTTTTGACGCAACAAATTCAGAAAAGAAAAACAAGTTTCCTCATGCTGAGGAAGGAAAATCTCTCTCTCATTTTTGATGGCTAACCAGTCTTGAATAAGAACTGTGTCTGACAAGCATTCAGATATAGCAGTCGTGTACAAGCTATGTGTTGTTCAGTTTGTAACTCTACAAATCAGGACTCTGAAGAAACTGCTAACAGCTGCCCAGATTTCATTCGGCAGCAAAATTGGAAGACGAGGAGGTAATTTAATGGCAAACCCGTTTCTTAGCAGCTTGAGGGCTCCCTTTTGAATGGGATCCTGGAAATAGTTATTCTGGCCCTAGTAATGCTTAAAGATAGACCAAAATGTAAGGAAATAAAAAAGAAGGGATTGAATTGAACTAAATCTTAGATCCAAGCTCCCTGAATTTGGGGATTGTTTGGATCTGGATCTAAACTGTGTATCTTGAATCCATTGGTGATGGCGGGGGGGGGGGGGGGAGGGGAG
Source organism: Gymnogyps californianus (assembly GCF_018139145.2). Classification (NCBI taxonomy): domain Eukaryota; kingdom Metazoa; phylum Chordata; class Aves; order Accipitriformes; family Cathartidae; genus Gymnogyps; species Gymnogyps californianus. The sequence continues at coordinate 12,232,705 of NC_059483.1, forward strand.
GGAAGGTCCTAACAGCCACTAGTTACTTGTAACAGAGAACAACCCTGTTTGTTAAATGTCTGAGTTCTCAGTACACTGAGAAAACATCATTTTATGTTAATTTATTGAAGTTATTCAAACATAGTTTTGGGTACTCTGCATTGACCTTTGAAGCAACATACTCTAATTTACCTTTTACCATTGTGGTTCACTATCTACTTTAATAGTAAATTTTTTTAATACTTAATTTTTATTCTTGAGTTATGATTGGAAAGTGTTAAATCCATGAAGGAAGTGCAGAGAGCTCCACAGTGGTCCGCCAGCATGGCGTCACTTAGTGAGTACTGGTTGAAGGTGGGCTAATGTCTTGGTTCAAAGTCCCTTTACAAGGCTTTTAATCAACTTCAAAGGACTTTGGGTTAGTCCCTTTTTACCCGGAGAACTATCTAAAACTACAGAGCCATTAACACCATAAGGTGCTGCTGGACTGAACTGACAGAAGTGGGCCTTAAAGAAAATGAGAGTGTGTATATAGATGGGCAGGGTGCTCTGACAGCCTCTGTGAAGCTTTCCTTCTTTCCCTGTTTGAAGAACTGGCTTTCTGATACCCCTCAGTGGAGTGTCAACCAGAAGAAAGTGCAATCCAAAGGTCGTCAACCTGCTAGTGCAGAGATGCCCCTGTTCTGTCATTCTGGTTTCTGAGGCAGGGTTTCCCAGCTCCGATTGAGTAAGCATGCTAGAGGGAAATGAAACTGCTGCTGTGTTTTCATGCTGAATTTGGAGTTGTTCCCTTACAGTGGTGATACCCTGGTAATCTCATTTGTCCTATTTGAAAACCACTGCCCTACCAGGCTGGGAGGAAACTGGAACCAGGAAGGACCTCCTAGGCCTGTTCTCCCACAGATTCTTGGTACAAACCAGTGTGTTTGCAGTTTTCTGTGTGCTGCCCCAGCACTGGAGTGCTGAGGCACGGAGTGGATCCCTTGTGCAGGGGAAGGTGTGTGAGAGAGTCTGTAAGGCGTTACAGAAGTCAAGCTCCTAACACCCACCCCTTCACACTCTCTCAAAGGAAAGGGAAATGAAACAAAAGAGAGAAAAGGCCATCTCAAACAAAGTTATCAAGTGAACTTTCTTCTTCACAGGCGAGCGTGGGCTGGCAGGAAGCAAGAAAAGCAAGTGAAAAAACTTGTCCTGCTGGCAGGATCTGTCGGCTGAGGCTGACAGGAGCAGAGCTACCTCAGCCTCCCCCAGAGCTTGTTCCTCAGGCAGGTTAGGGTCTTCATAGACAACTGGTGGGGGAGTAGGTTCTTATTTTAAACCCTTGTGGGTATAGAGAGATGAGTCCTAGGATGACTTTTTCATCTTTCAAAGGTCTACAGGTGTGGAGAGGGCTGCCGTGGGAGTGTGGAAAATAAGAGCAAGTACTTTTCTTTGTGCTCCATCCTCCTTCACACACTGTGATGGTCACTGTGATGGTTCCCAAGGGAAAAGTGTCTACCTTCAGAGAAAGGGCTTTCCTTGAAGGGAGAGATCCATCTATGGGCTGGAGTTTCAGACAAGCAGGGCCTCTCCAGCTAATCCTGGCTGAGCTTAACATTGAAAAATGGTTTAATGACAGTGAAAGCTTGCCTCTCTTGATAACCATGCACTTGTAACAGGAGGACTGAAGTGGGTCTGTGGATTAACAAAAAGGCTTGAACATGTTAGAGGAGGAAGAGACAGGAGGTTGCTGCTGTGACTAGAAAAGCTATGATATCTGCATATTTCAAGGGTAAAAGTGACTGATTTCAGAAATGTCTGTTTGCTTTCTTTTCCTTAGTTTTCTTGCCTTGCCCTGAAGATCTGCTCCAATAAACTGGAGCATTTTAGGGCTTATAAACATGAGGAGGTCAGAAGAGCATCAATAAGAAAGTGCAGAGAAACAGGATGGGGAGGAAGGGAAGTAAGAACGTTGCTTTGCAACTCTGTGGAGAGTTCAACTTCAGGAAGGAGGAGGCCAGAGGAGGTTCAGACCCTGAGGTGTGGCTCAAAATTAGTATCATTTTGTGAATGGTGTCCTAATGTAGCTGCCTGGAAACATACTGTTTTGAAGGTTGGGGCCTCAAGGCTGTAAGAGCTTAAAAACTGTATACCACTGGTCCTGTCATCTGACTCACTTCTGGAACCAAGTTGTCAAGGATGGTGTTTGCTTTCCAGATGTGAGGCTTAGGCTATAGATCAGTGTTGGGCCAAACAGGAGGATGATATACACCTGAAATGTGGCCACTGCATTTAGTCTCTCCTTAAGTATATCGTAATTTTAAAAACATAAAAATGGATGTGCTGAGGACATGCCAAGGGTCCCTCCAGCCCAATATCCCATCTCTAATGGTGTCCAAGCGAGTATTCAGAGAAGATCAGGAACGGGGCAAACATACATGATATTCTCCCCAAGGTAGTCTTTCAACATTCAACTGTTTTCGCTGAGAAGGTCTCATGAGCCTTCTGTGGATAGTCTAATTAGTAACCCTCAATGAATCTTTTTCCCAAGTAAATTACTTCCATTGAGCCTGTGTAAACTTTTTGCATCCAAAACATGCTTTGGCAGGGAATCACACAGGTCAGTTACCTGTTGTCTGAGAAGCCACGTCCCCCCATGCTGAATTGGAGTCTGTCTTCTTCAGAGGTAACAGATATCTCTGTTATGTTAGGTCGGAGTTGTATTTTGGGAGATACTGTTAGTAAACAGTCTGATCACTTCCTTACTAATGCCACTTTTACAGATGAAGGGAAGATGTGATACAGCTCCACACCCGAAAGTACTCTCAGTTCAGGGGGCTTACACCAGTGGGACACGTGCAGTTTATATGAAAAGTGAGTCTGTAAGACATAATGGATGATCTGTGGAGTGAAATGAATTGAAGGAGATGGATTTTGGCAATACAAAAAGTTTGCATCAGGTTTTTAATTGCTTTCCTTGTGTTTTCCAACTCTTTCACCATTTCTATTCACAAGACTCCTTAAAAATGAGGTCATAAATTTTCCACTTGCCACAGCCAATATCAGATGTGTGCAATGGCACTGAAGACTGGACCCAGATCTACTGGTAGATAATGAGACGCTAATAAGAAAGTGACTTTTACCAACCTTGGTGGCTTCATTTTTATAATTGCTGGTTGGAGCTGCTGACACAGCAGAGCTTGGAAAACAATAAACTATGTGTCCTCTTAGCAGGAAGGAGTGGTCCTATTTTTATAGTGCATCTTAAATGGCCAATTTTAATTTCCTACAAGGCTTAGGAGGGAGACATGAATAATTGAGAGTGGAAAAAAACTAAGGCTGGGAGGAGACGATGTCTGAGAGACATAGGTAATGCATGCAAAGATTTACATTGTGAAATTAAGCACAGGTAGATTTAGATGAGAAATTTTGAAAAGCGTTTTAACTCTGTGATCAATTAGACAACAGAATTGTTTGACAAGGAGGTCACGGAGGGCTTGTCAGAGAAATGTTCAGATGAAACACTTAAAATCTGCTTGAGGCAGCAAGATAATGAAGGGCATCATGGAAAACCACTTCTCTGCTCACCTGCATCTTCCTGGTCTGTCTTACTATGTCTAAGGAGATACTTACTGCAAGTAAAAGATAACTTATGGAATACGTAAAAGGGAATGTTATACAAAGCACCTATAAGCTACCTGGGGAATTCCCTGCCACCTCGTCCCATTTAGGGCTCATTTAAAGAAAGGACTAGAATCTATTTGTCATCGCTGGTAAAGCTTGTAGAAGAGGATGTGCACACTACTCAACGGGACTGTGCACTCTCAGTGTTGGGTACTGATGTCCATACAGAAGCTGACATGTTGTTATTCTTGATGTTCATGATCTGATCTGTAGAAGGTGTCTGTCATCTCCAGGGATGCAAAGGTTCAGCCTTCTCTAAGTGTTCTAACTGCACAAATAAGCACATTTAGGTCCATCCTGGACATTTTTCAAATTTTGGGCTGGATTCTCTGCTAATGTAAATTATCAGCGTTCAACAAAGCCAGGAGGATTTACAGCAGCTGCAGATTTGACACTTCTCCCCAGTGACTGCCTTGGGGTTCAGTTCTGAGCTTGACAGATTGAGTGGTGACTCTTGTGCTCTTGGGCCCTTGTGTGAAGAGGTATTTTAAATTCTCCAATTCATCATCTTCCCTAGAGCTAGACAAAAAACCAAAGGCTGACTTTCAGCCAGGAGGCTGGCTGAAGCTATGGCACTTGTAAGCCAGAAAAAAAAAAAAAGAACAATCAAACCAGACTTCTAGTTAATGTAGAGAAAGAATAATTATGAAAACTGAAAACTTGTGTACTAAAATGTGTTTACACATTGAACTTTTTTCACCTGTGTGCTCAAGAGCACCCAGCTGTTCACATCCACAAGATGTGAAAATCTGAAGGGCTGCAGCTGACAGTTACCATATGCAGATGTAAATAACAATGCACAGTGGAAAGCAGAGAAGAATTGGGCCTTTTCAGTTAAAATATTTCTCTGGCCCAGATCATAGGGGTTGCCAGCAAAGAACTTGGTGCCAAATTCAGTAAGCCTCTCTAAGAATGTGATGACTGTACTCTTCAGCCACTTACACTCCTGTAAATCAGCAACATCTGATTAAAAGACAATGAAGTTACTGCAGTATCAGCTCAATTGAAATAAGACAATTAGAATATTTTTCAGTTTTCATAAGTATCATTTCTGCAAAGAAAATTCTGAAATAGATGATGCAGAGGACACTGTTGCAGATAAAAAAAGATCTGATTGCCATTTCTTTATTATTATTATTAATTGCATCTTATCTAGCCTGAATGAATTTTTAATTAATTAGCCTCAGTCAATCTTCAAGTACATTTTTATTATGAGAATGCATTTCAAAACTGTCCTGTACGTAATTTTGTGTGTTTGGTTTGAGTCAGCAGTTTACAGTTTGTACAGAAGTAACATTTGCAATACCAAATCCTAGAGGAATTTTTCAAGACAACAAGGTTATTTCATATGAGCAGTTAAAAAAAAAAAATCAAAAAAATTACAAACATCTGTATTTTCTCTAGGGAGACATAGATTATTGCTTACAATGGTGTGGGCTGGAATGTGCCTCTTTCAGCTGGATGAATCCATGTGCCCTTGCCAAGAAAGTTTTACATTTCCCTTTTTCCTCGGCTGCTGTATCCAGCCTTGGCATTGTATCTACTTATTATATTTATTTCTTGGATGCGCTGGTTCCAGCTTTGGCATTTACAGTATTTCTGTATTTGTGTCCCTACCCCCCGTCTGACATCATTCAAGTGAGATCAGGGTGGGAAAAAGCCCACAGCTTGGAGAGTCTAGTCAGGTATAATAGTAAAAATAAGAGCTTACGTAGTGAGAAAAATGATAGACAGTTGGCTAGTTATGAGCAGGATTGTTCTCCAGGAGTTTTGCCGTTGTTTTCAATGAGATCAGGACTGGGCACTTGGCTGCAGTGAGAAGTGGACCTGGGCCATGTGGTTTTTCATCCAGACCTTCCCAAAACTCAGGAGTGTTTAAATCTGGCCTCCCCTTGGTGAGAACATGCAATGCTTGGATGTACGTGCGCATGAGTTGATTTTGAACATGCCGTGTAGGCAGAGCCCTGGCGTTAATGTTCCCAAGCAAAAGTTTGCAGAGGGATTGCGATCATCTTTGAACAAGATGCGTAATGGTGCCATCTCCTTGTGTCTTCCTTTTTCCCAGCCATGCTTGTCCCATGTAAGGGCCAGAGACAGTGTGGCTCACTGTAGTGTCTTTCCAAAGCTGTGAATATCCAGCTGTTATATAAAAAAGTTGGTACTTAATACATTTTCAGGAAGACCATTCTCTGTTTGTGCTCATTTCTTGAACCCTGCTCCTGCATAGTTTGTATTCAAAGAAAAAAGTCAAAACACAAGGCAATTCTGTTAGTTGCTCCAGATTCAGAACAATGTTCTTTATTGCAATAGTTATTCTTGGTCTTGGCCCTTTATAATCTTGATTTAATTTATTTAAAGCACTGTGAAAAATCTGGGAGGCTGGCAAATTGTATTTCTTAATTCCCTGATTAATTTTCTTTAATTTTTTAATAGAGAAAATGAAAAGAAAACAAGCCTGAGAATTGATATATGGTGTATACCACAGCCTCTTTGGACGGCTAACATGAATCTGTCACACACGCCTCAGATATAAATCACTCTGCACCGTAGGGACATTAAGACTCTTAGTACAAGTGTACGTGTTGGGAAATTGTTCTGCAAATGTTACATGTACGTGTGCAGTAGCTAATTTGCAAATCTGAAAAACTTGGCTTGTTTACATCCTCTCTGAAGTAACCCAGGGTGCCTGGTCTATGTTGGGAAATGGGCTGCTTTGCCAAATGAAGCTTTTTTAAAAAAAAAAAGAAGAAAAAAAAAAGTCATTTGGGTGGTATTGTGGCACAAAATGTCCCAACCTGGTAAACTTTTTATTTAATTTTGAGTTTATTTTTAGCACTCATGAATTAATGAGACATCTTTTTCTCTCTTGAGAGTGGAGCAGGAGATTCTCTGTGTGGGCAGAGGCGGGGCGAGTCCTGGCACCGCTTCAGTCCACAGTACAGAGCATGGGAGAGCACGTGTCATTTGCAGAGCATGCGGTATAGAGACCTCTGTTCAGTCTCTAGAGACTGACTGTTACAGGCCCAGCTCAAAGACACTGGACTTCCAGCTTGAGTTATAGTGACGAATGACTTAAGCTCTAAAGATCTTGCTTTGATCCCTGATATGTTGGTCAAACTGAATGTTTTACCAGTCTTTTCACCTAAGACTTATGTAGAAACATCTGCTTCTGTGCAGTTCAAATCTGCCTGAAGCCCTGAATGCTAAGCTTCATTTTGGTGTGATTCCCCCCCCCCCCCCCCCCCAAAACTAGGATGAAATCAGATAGTTTCATTTGAGAAAAAATAGGAGGAGAATGATTTTGCGAGGGTTTCCTTGCCCTGAGGTGCTAGTAGCCTGTAAATTATGGTGCCTGTGGACCAGCCGAAAACCTTGTTTCTTATTTATGAGGGAACTGCTAGAGTCAAAGGCTGTCCCTCTGGGTAGACTTTCTGGGATGTGAATTTATCCTTATTTTGTCTTTATTTGCAAGGCCAGGTTGGATGGGGCTTTGAGCAACCTGGTCTAGTGGAAGGTGTCCTGCCCGTGGCAGGGGGATTGGAACTAGATGATCTTTAAGGTCCCTTCCAACCCAAACCATTCTATGGTTCTATGATGTGTACGCAGTTGAACATGCTATTGGCAAAGAAAAATAGCATATGTAATAATTACAAGGGGACATGTCTAGAAAAGAAGTCCAAATTCAAGGATGCAATGAATGAATCAGTGGTTAATTAAAGTGCTTCTGAAGTATTTGGATGATATAATGGGAGAGTAGTTTAAAAATGCTTTTGTCTAGTCATTGCTATCTACTTACTTACCTGGAAAACAAATATGTACCAACCAGCAGTAACAACATGATTGCTTATACAGTACCTTCATGCTCAGCTGTAGGTTGGATTGTTCAGCACACCCCAAATCATAGGGAAGTCAGAGGGTTTAAATGAATGTCTTGAGTTTAACCTCTTGTGTGATTGCAGGCAAGGGCAAGGAAGCCAAATTGCAATGTGAGTACCAAAGGTGTTATGTGGTTTTTAAATGCAGTCCAAAGCCATATTTTCTGTTTTATGGCTAAGTGAGGACTAAGTTGGTGGCCCAAAGGTTTTAGATGTTGGTAAGTTCAGCCAGCAAACAATGCTTTACATGCAAAAAACCCTCTTGTGTGGTCATAGATGTTCGTAAGATCAGAGTTTTACTTGGCATGGCTTAAAGTTCAGGCCTAACGTGTCCGTAGGCTGAAACACTGTGTAATGTGATATTAGGGGGGAAAAAAAAGGGTTTTGAGAGAGATTAGATTTCAGTGAGATGTAAAATTCTTCATCCAGTGATTTTAAGTGATTTAGGCACCAAATGCTTTCGAATACTCTTCAGCATACTTTAACCTTGAGTGATACATGTAGACTGTAGTGTTTGCATAAGAAAATACTGTATGGGGTTGAAATAGTTCCCTTTTTAGATGTGTAGTCATAAAGACTTACTCTGATAATAGAAGTTTAATAATATCCAAGCATGAACAATGTGCAATTATGCTTCTGCTGGATTAAGTGCATCAAGGGACTGTCATAAAATTACAGTTCAGTACCTGTCATTACAAAGAGTGAGCATGAACTGATGTTGTAATAATAAAAAGACAATAAAGATTTTGGTTTCAGCAGGGATGTGGCAAATTCTGGCAGGCAGTATGGTTTCTAGAAGATGGACATGTCATGAGAGGCTGGTGTCCTTTGTCTGAATAAGTGCTGCCTATCTCTGTCTGCCTACATGTTAAAAAAATAAAACCAATTTGATTGCTGCCTGTGATTATAAGGAAATCACGTACAGATGGCATTGAAATTGTGATTATTCAAAGTACCCATAATGCCCCAATGGGGACCTGTGCAAGGAGTTGGACTTTAAACCAACAGCAAATGTTGAAGATGAGGGAAGACCATGCTGCTTTTGAGTAAAGTAGGAAGGGAACCTGCACAAGGGTTGTTGGTTCAAGGTTTCCTTGTGTCCTTGCCCACAGAGGCGATCCTTGGCTCTCTCAGTGTGGTCACTGTTTTTGCATAACCCAGCCCTTGTCCATGCATAGCCATAGTGACTCCAAACTGTTAATTATGTTTTTCACACCCAGTAAAATGCAGCTAAGCTCCCGTGCATTCCCCCTAGCACTGCAGATCCGGTATTTCATCCTTCGTGCTCCCTACACCACCTCACCCTGGTTACACAAGTCAGCCAGCGAGCCAAGAGAAACCTCTGAGCTCTCTGGCTGTAACAACAGTTGTTGGGAGCCAGGTTTTTGCTGTATCATCCCTCCAAGGGACTGGGCAGGCGGGAGAAAGGGCCAGGGCTGGGGCTCACAGGGGCTGCTCAGTTCCCGGAGCTGAGAGGGACCCCCTCTCCCCAAACCCTCCTGTCAGAGGAGGCTGCGTTGCCAGCGTTTGCAGTACAAGGCCTCGGGAACATGCTCCGAGTAGGATCTGCCATTTGGGACCTTGGTGGTGGGGATCATGGTATGTGAAAGGGGAGTATTGAGGTTTTTGGACATGTGTGTAATACCCGTTCACCAGCTCAGGACTGGTCTGTCTCTTTTTAGCTGGTTTGTATCTCCAGGTTTTCCGTTATGCTCCAAGTCTTCATTAACAAGTGTTTGTTTATGTAGTACTTGCTCTAGGCCACTATCTGACTAGCAAAGCGTAATACACTACATCTAAACAAAGAGAGTAATGTGGGCTAATTAATTCCTGATTCAGGGAAACAAAAGATAAATTCCTAAGTAAAGTAAGTTTTCCTAAAGCTAAATAACTCTTCCCACCTACTTTCTCTCCTCTTGCCTCCTCCCTGTGTACGATAAAATGGCCACCCATGAAACGCAGCTCAAATGAAAACATAATGGGCTCAATCGGGGTTTGGAGGAGCATCAAGAGATGATCTTCAGGCTGTGCTGAGGAGAATTTTGGACACTATGGTAACACCACTTCTAAATGGGAACGCTCTAGCGACACAGGCCAACTTGGCCACTGTCCACTGAGAGATGGTGCTTTGCTGGTCCTGTTTGCCAAGCTGGGGCATTTGGGCTGGTATGTTCTGAGAGGTGAGCTTGAGCCCTAGTACTCAAGTCTCCCTGGTCTCTCTAGCCTTCTGCTCTCAGTGGATGGAGAGGCTCCTGCAGTGGGTAATTCAGACTATATAAGTCACTGTCCTCTGTTGACTTTTCTATCAGAGGGGCATATAGAAAGCAGTTGCCTTAGCTGCCTCAGTGAATATCTTCCCTCCCTCAGAATCAGTCTTCGTTATTGTGGGAGCCCAGAACAGGGGATGCAATCAATTCTAGCATGTGCTATGTGTCAGATGTCTGTGGCTACCTGTGTCCACACTATGTAAAGAAATGCCTATAACTCTAACCTCTTCTTTCAGCCGCAGCTGACACCAGGGCTTTTCGGAGAATGATTTTGTCTGCCTGACACTAGCCAGAGAGTAGAGACATGGCCGGTCACACCATGCTCGATGTCTTCAGTGTGGGGTCAAGTGCACTTCCCTTCCCTCTGCTCTACCCCACAGTTCCCCTTAACTCTGTGCTTGAGTATGGATTCGTATCCCCAAAGTATTTCTCCAGCTCTCTGAGAGGCCCATTGGGTAATCTTTACTGGTGACTGTAAACTGACTGGGTAGAGCTGGGCCTCCTGGGCTCTTTCCATTTGATTCCCTATGGGGCAAATCCTGAAGGCCTTTCTTCCAGTTTCAGCCAGTCCCATAACTGGGATTTCTTTCCCAGATTTGCTAATATCACTGTTGCTGGAGGGTATTCATTAGCTGAACACAAGATATTGGGGCTGGTCCAGGGATGGCTGGGTGAAATTATATGGCCTGTTTTATACTGGGGCTCAGAGAAGATAATTTGTTTTTTGAAACTTGGGTTCAGTGGGAATATCACCTGTCAGCATCTGGCACTGTAAATTGCCATGTCAGTTTATTGGCAGAAACTACGAATGGGACTAAAAGTGCCCCTGATTTGCACCACTCAAAGCTGATACTGTTTTTTTAGCATCACAGGATGCACAGGCACAGCTAAAAAGCCATTCTGGAAAAAAAGTTGAAGTTAGACATTTTCTTCCTAGTCATGGGAGCTGAAAACTCAAGCTTACTGTAAACACCCTTGGAAAACATTTTATGTTTCCAGAGTTCTGAATCCAGACTTTTCCATGAAGCAGTGACACAGTTTGGGAGTAACATACTTCTTTTCTTTTCATTAGTATATTTTTTGTAATAGATGTACAAGTTTTTTAAAATACTCCTCTCGCTTTTAGGGACAAACATCTCCCTTCTCAGAGCAGATTTCAGTCAGAGGTGGGGAAAGGGAAACGTGTACTTCCTTAAATAAATACCTATATGTGTTTTTAGTATTTCTGGGTATTTTATTTTTCAAACAGAAGCTTGACTTTTTTTATAACCATCGTTTAGTACTACGGAAAATGTACAGAGTTGTTTTGGCTGGATGGAGCAAAGCAGCGGGTTAAATTTTAGCACATTTAGTAGCACAGAGATCTCTCTTCTGTGAAAGACAGGATTGTATTATGTAACAGTCCGGCTGCCAAATACTTCTGCTGGCAGCGGTCAGCCTTCTATGCACCATTGACATCAAAACCTAATGAGGTTTGATCCAGAGAAGGGATTTGAAAGGACGTCTTGTTTTTCTGCAATCTTCACAAACTGAACTTGTTTAAAAAGGGGGAGGAAAAAAAAAAGATACAGAGTCTTGTTTGATAAATGAGGAAAAATAGTGGGTTTTCTCCAAAGTTTTGGCTGTTTATTGGTTTAACAGCTATTGCTTAGAACAAGTCGTTTCTATTTACGGTGTTTATCATATCAGCTAACCTTGTGTGATGGATCGAGGGGGCTGGAGGTTGGGCCTGCATGTGTTCCCTCCACAGGGGCTTTCTGACAGCTTACCTTAGTATCTCCTGTGCCTAATATAGTCATATTGACCATTCAATAAGCATAGGACCAGACAAGTGTCCCACTCCCTATAATGTGCATGCTAAATAAAATATATCAGCAAGTAAGTGGGGACAAGAAACACAGGAACATAACAAGACAGCATGAAGGGGTACCGAGCTCCATGAAAGCTGCCACACTGCTAGAAGCAATATAGCATGATATTGTGCCAGAGGTAATAAGGTCTTGCTGAAAAGCAGGTCTTACTAGTTTACCTAAAAATGTAAGGGATATGCTACTGGGTGAGAGCAAAGGTTTATCTAGCCTGACATCCTCTCTGACAACGACTGGTAACGAAGGCTGAAAGGAAGAGATCAGGGAGCAGGGCATGTGTTGAGTGGTTTGTCCCCTGATACAACACTGACCAGCAGGTTAGCTGAATACTGAGTTGGAAATTTAGTAGACTGTGACTCTGCAAATGTGTTTAATCCCATTTTGAACTCGTATCGTGTGGTCACTAGCTCCACAGTTTGTGTTGTGTGGAAAACTTTTTCCTCCGGTTTGTTTCAAACCTGCTCTCAGCTTACTTGGACCCAGGCTACTTTCTCCACACTGTGTACAGGAATATAGGAACACACCAGCTCGTGCCAATGTGGAGCAGCGTTAGATCAGACATCTCCCTTTCATGTTTCTATTGCAGTGCAGACATAGATGGTTTTGGCATAATACAAGAAGGTTTCAGCTTGCCTTGTCATTGACATGTTTTAGGGTGATTTCGTGGCAGAGTTGGTTTTAAGTAAGGATTTAAGTCAAGAATGAGGTAGATGTAGAGATGTTTATTAGAAGCAGCTTCCCATGAGGTGTAGTATAGTTTGTGCATCTGTGGAAAAAGGAATATGAAGCTTCTCATTTGAAATAAATAGCAGAGTTGCCAGCCCTAGCAAAATAGAGGCAGGAATGAACATATGGGTAGCATATTGAATATTTTATGCAAGTACAGTGCTTGCCTTGGAAACGTATGGCAGAACATATCCACTTACCTTAGCCTCACCCAGGAAGTTCAATATCCTTTTGTTCATTTGCCAGTGGGAAGGCAGTGTAACCAGGGGTTAAATACCCCAAATGAAATCACTGAACAAGTCAGTGGCAGAGCTGGGATTGCAGTCCAGGAGCAATGTCTTTCAGTTACATATTTAATCTCCTGCCTGCATTTTTCTGGAAAAGTATTTCTGGTCACAGTGTTAGAGGTGTTAACTCAAACGAAGTTTGACGGTTATGCTTGTATTTCTGCTTGCATCTTGAAAGTTTCAGGGCTCTCTTGCCTATTCAACAAGTCCTGTCAAAGCTGTTTAAGAGAAAACTACGGAGCCCAGGATTATCATTAGTTTTTTCTTGTTCAGCGCTTCAGCTGTTGCCAAAGCTCTCTGATGGTGGTTGCATGTGTAGGAACAGAAACATGCTGATGAAGTCCAACTTTAGTGTCTGTGCATGTTAACCAACGGTACAGGAGTGGAATGTGAATGATAAACAGCATTGCCATGTGATGGACTGCATTTTGCATGCAGGTCTCGGCATCCGCTTCTCTCCCCTAGCATAGCTCCCAGTCTGCCAGGATCCTGGGCAGCTACAGAAAGCTGGTTGCTTATAAGGTAACCTGTTAGAGGAATGAGATTGTTTTCCCCTCTCTTTTTTCTTTCCCACTAGATTTTCCTTGCAAAGGCCCAGCATGTTTCAGATCAGTATTGTGCCAATGAAAACATATCTGCATTTAGAAGTGGCATATGGTAAAAGTAGTCTGATAGCACAACACTGGAGACTTCTCCTGTTAGGAAGGAGTAATTGTGCTGAAAGTTTTCTAGTCTAGCACTGTAACGGACAGAGGTGTTGGGACATACACTCAGAAAGAACCAAGTAAGACCGTCAAACCCTCACCTGATTTGGATGTTTTTGAAGCACACAAGTTCACGTGGCTTTCAAGGAACTGTAAGTTTCAGCGCCTGTGAAGACAATGTAAATTAATGAAACGATCTTCAGGCAGCATCTCAGAGGAGGGCGAGAAACTGCTGAGTCCCTTGGAGAAGGCAGGATGTGCTATCACATCCATTTTGCTATCACATCCATATCTACTTTGCTATCCTGATTAAGATAGGGATAAACGGAGGTATTAGCAGGTTATACTTTTATATTCTGAAAATTTTGGGCTTAGCAAGTGTACCTTTGTTTTAACAGCTCCTGCATTTGTAGGAATGGATTGTGTTAACAACAGATATGACTGAAAACCAAGCCAAATTTATTTATCTGAAGATCAAATCTTAAAGTTTTCTTGTCCCCTGAGAAAGCTGGTTGGGGACACAGTTCTTAAACTCATCCTCATTTTCAGGTTGCATTCACAGCAGAAGATCTTGGGGTACGGAGGTGTCGTGCTTTAACCCCAGTCAGCAACTAAGCACCACACAGCCGCTTCCCCTCCCCCCTCCCAGTGGGGTGAGGAGGAGGAAAGGGGAAAAAAAAAGTAAAACTCGTGGGTTGAGGTAAGAACAGTTTAATAACTAAAGTAAAATAATACTAACAATAGTAATAATGAAATATAATAATAATAATAGTAATGAAAAGGAATATAACAAAAAAAAGAAGGGGGGGAGAAAAAAAAAAACGATGCACAATGCAATTGCTCACCACCCGCTGACCGATGCCCAGTTAGTTCCCGAGCCGCGATCCGCCCCTCCCGGCCAACTCCCCCCTGTTTATATACTGGGCATGATGTTCCATGGTATGGAATATCCCTTTGGCTAGTTCGGGTCAGCTGTCCTGGCCGTGCTCCCTCCCAGCTCATTGCACACCTGCTTGCTGGCAGAGCATGGGAGACTGAGAAGTCCTTAACTTAGGATAAGTGCTACTTAGCAACAACTAAAACATCAGAGTGTTATCAAAATCATTCTCACACTAAATCCAAAACACAGCACTGTACCAGCTACTAAGAAGAGAGTTAACTCTGTCCCAGCTGAAACCAGGACAGGAGGCATGCTAGCATTCATGCCCTGTTTGTGGTTTGCTTGGGTTTGTGTGTGGGTTTAGTACTATCTCAAGGAATCCACACTTGGATTGTGAGAGTTTCACAAATAAATGTCATGGAATAGAATAATTTCGTAGTTCAGTCTTGTCCTCTTAGTGAAAGTAGAAGTTGCTTAGAGGATGGACTTAGTAAAAACAGTGTTGCCTAAAAGCCTGTTTTAGCACCCCGGTTTGGTGTGACTCCATTGATTGTGGAGGAGTTATATTCACGTCAAAATGTAGTGACAAGAGGATGAATCATGTTCTGGAATTTTTAATGCAGAAAATAAAACCACACAATTTAAGTTGGAGTGATTTATAGTATGAACCTATCCAATCAGGGGCACATTTGAAGAAATAAGGGTGTCCTCTTGTTTACAATACATGGGCCAAAACCAGAGAGCATGGTGTTCAAATTGTTTTTCACAAACCTGGCATGACACCCTTTTTTTGATGCTGCTTGACAACTAGACACTGCTAATTGGTTATATTAATGTATAGTAAGGTAGGAAAATTGTTGGCTTTTGCTTGGTAATTAATCCAAAAATGTTGACGTCTGTAAAGCCTTTACAAGAGGTTATTTCAATACATGTATTGCAGCAGAACATAAGAGAGGATATTTGCATAACACCTTGGATGCGCTCAGGCTTTTCTCAAATACATATATTGATGTGGCTACCACGGGCTTGGGAATGTGAAGGAAAAGCACCAGACTTGGCAAAGCCCAGAATACAGGTTTGGCTTCCAGTATCTGCAAACTAGCTTTAGCCAGTACCCAATTTTCAAGCCAGGCAGTGTGCCTAGGCCCCAGTGTTTTGTTCTGCCCTCGTTCTGGGAACATGGTGCGTCCCAGAAGCCAAGGCAAACATGGTGTTCACTTTTGCTGGGTTATGTTTGGCTGACATTTCCTGAAGGGAAGAGCTCAGGAAAATAAAAACTTAATTTTCATTGGGCATCATAATAAGAATAAGAATAATCGCAGCTCATTAAACAGAGCATTTCACTCCTTTACTTCTGAGAGGCTAGTGGGAGAAACAGGCAATGCGCATTGTAGTGGAGAGTAGAGATTAATTCTCCATCTATCTAGCAGAAAGTAACAGTTTACGCAAAATTATTTTGGGAACAAACTGCATATTTACTTCTGTATCTAAAAGCCTGGCTAGGTAGCCCAGGTCTTATATAGCTTCTACAGGAAAAAACAACTTTCTGTTACTTAGTTCTGCCCTTCAACCATTTAAAATGGCCACTTTGTAGCATCTAGCTTCCACAGGGAGCCAAATGCAAGCAGGGTCATTTCCAGTACCCAGGGAAATCAACAGAAGGATGCCATTTGTTTTTGATTCGGACCTCAGACAAAGCAACTGAGGGGGGTATATTATGTGGCAGCATGGCACCTAGATTTCATGGTGATTTGTTTATCGTAAATACTGCAGAATGAAAAGAATATAACTGCAGGCAAATTCTGTGACATCTGTGAATTCATGTCTTTCAACAACATGGATACAGTAGAACATCTGGAAAGGACCATGTGTTCCACTAGCAAGGCCTGTCTACCTAAATCTGGGTGCAGTATATCAGTCAGCCTGCATCTCATCAGTTGAATTCTCAAGATCGGTTTAGCAGCTGGAATTATCTGCCCATTCTCCCAGATGTGCTCTGTGTTTGCTTTTGCAGTGCTATCTTTGTCATTTAGATGCCACCAATTTTTACACAAAAGACTTACCTCTCTGAGTTCTTTATGCTTACTGTGTGAGGAACGCTGGATGCAAAACAAAAAACAATGAAAAAAAATTGATTCTTGGATAATTAACAACTATTTTGGGATGTTTATTGCTATGGTGTCTCTAGAAGTGTTTGCACAGAAAAGGGATCAGGAGCTAAATCCAGTAAAAGATGCAAACACCTTTGCATTGTGTAATTGTCCTTGTAGCTATTTAAATCCACTACTAACAGCTCCCTAAGGGGCAAAAATTAAGTATTTATGATTTCCTATGAGCTAATGTAGGCAATTTTGCACTGAGCATGGTGGCTTTCATGAATCTCACTCTTGTACATGCACCCATCTAACATCTACCCATAAGGTCCCCAAAGGTAGGCACTACAGTGCTGGCCTTTGGTGTTGGGAAACAAAAGGTAAAATCTTCATGTTTAGCAAATGTAAAAATAGGCAGGATAGTAGAACTGCATTCTGGCACTGTGTATTCTGAAAGGAATCACAAATTGATTAGGGAAGCTGTTTTTTTATTATTATTCTGGGGGTCTGCCTTTAGCAGTACTATGCATTTTATTCTTGGAAAGATTGCCCTGTTATGATGTTTCAGGTTAGATGCATGGAAATTAAGTCACACTTTCCTCAGCCATATCTTCTGATTTTCAAATGAAATCTCGATGTATTTATAGTTGGGGGAAAAAACCCAAACCCATCAGCGACAAATTGTTCCCTTCATGATACAACGAAGGATAAACTTTTATTGGTTTATGAGTTTGCTTCCCCCTTGTCACTTGGCTGCATCTCAGAGTCATAATCAGTACCTTTTAACACCAGAATGAAGCAGATTTGCTCCATATGTTTCATACTGTATATTGCTACACTATCTGCTCTAGCTGTGCCCATAGCCCAGTGACTCCCATGTCAATGCTGCAAGAGCCAGTAAATTGCAAGCTCTTGGCAATAGAGAACTATCCCCCCTGAAAATATTGCATTATATTCCCTGGCAAAAGAGAACATCTAATGAAGTACAGATGATGTGAATTAATCTTTGAATAAGCATTTAATTTGTTGGCCAAGATCTGATTGCCCTTTTTTTGTAGTATTCTCATAATGAACATAAAAAGATTACAAGATTTGTGAATGTAGTCAGTCCTCTGGAAGCTCTGGCAGCTGGCTCAGCTTTGACTTGATTTTTTTTCCCTTAGTAATTAAAAACACTTCTACAAACTCAGAACCCAACCATCATTAAGGGCACTTCCAGAGCAAGATGTAAGATTCAGAACTCCATCACCTCACTTAGCCCCTTCTCGCCAGAGATGCTGAAGAAAAGTATCCTGCTGAGAATTTGTTTGAGAAATTTATTTCTTGCACAGGTCATTAGAATTGAACAAGCCGGCCTGTCTACAAACATATGGATTAGAAGTATTGCTATAGCTGAGATACAGGACACTTAAATTAATCCCTCCTCTTGAGTAAACCCTGCTTTCATTGGGCTCAACAAAGAGCACACTGCAATGGCCTATAATAAATCTCACCCCCAAACTATTTCCAGAATGATGTACAGGGTGGCAGAGAATAGATGCTGGTAATTACATAAAGCTTTGGTTAAAAATACATGGAATATATTTGAATATTCACAAACTAATTAGTGGAAGACAAGAGGAAGACCCTGTGGCTTTCCGGACAATGGAAGGGTCTTGCACCAGCGGTGCATTTGCGTCATGACAGAGGGGAACTGGGAATAGAGGGAGCGATGAGAGAGAGGAGTAGGAAATCCAAAAGGATTATTTTGAACTGGATCCCAGAAACAATGGGGTGTAGATAAGATATTGCAGGCAAACTTGTCTTGGATCAAAGACTTACTGGTGAAATCAGGGGGCTGTGGGTCCTGGCCTGGATCCCGCTAGCACTGCATGAGACTCCATCCTGCGACATGTGGGATCTCACGTTCCTGATGCAGTTGTATCTACAAGGCTACGTGTCTGCTCTGATCAGGATGGGGCTAGCCCTCATCTCGCCCTTCTGCATGGGGCGAGAAGGTGGGAAATTACATGCTGCACCTGGTAGGGTCGGTGTCATGGGCAACTGGGGAGGGTCCATGAGAGAAGAGGAGTTTGCTGTTCTCTGTGGCCAGAAGTGATTGTGGCCTAAAGGCACAGGGTTGCAGTCCAGGCCTTGGCATTTCAAAAAGGAGGTGGTGACAGGAAGATTTGCAGGCAACAGATGTGGAAGGAGAAGGAGAGTTCAGGGACAAGGAGGATGATGCAGTTGGTTCAGGTGCAAGAAGAAGGTGGCTGGAGACAGGGTGGTGGGCACCGGGTCACATTTGAAAGTGTGCTTCTCAAATGGCTGTGGCTTTGGTTTTTTTCATTGTTAGCACACGTGGCAGGTTGGCACAGTTCAGAGCTATGTTTCCAGTCGGGAGCTCTTGGTTGCAGGGGAAGATTCTCTTCTTGAGCATGTTCTGCAGGGCTTCTGTTAGGAGGTGGGAAAATATGGTCTTGGGCTAAAGCCAAGGAGTGGAGCAAAGATAGCTGGGTTTTATTTCTGATCCCAACACAGGTGTAAGGTTTGCAGGACTCATTTAACCTTCCATTTCCTTTAATGTAAAACAGAATAATAGCCTCTTCCTATCTAAAAGGATATTTTAAGGCTTAATTCCTTAGTAAAGCACTTCTGAGGTAAAAGCTGCTGGTGAGAGGTAGAAAACATTGAAAGCAGTGTTCACATATCCGGGATTTCTGTCTTTGACTTTTACCTCTACCCTAAAGGACATCCACGTTTTGGCATCTGTACTCCTGTTTTACAATGTTTGTATAAGTGTTGTGTTTGCTGTTTTCCTGGTTAAACTCACATGACAAGGTCAGGTGGCTTCTTGTCTGATCCAGAAATGTCAGACTGACTTTGACAGCAAACCGCAGCAGGGCCCAACCATGGATGGATGTCAGATGCTTTGTTACAGATTTCCCTGCTTTGTAGCAGAGTGCTCACGTATTGCACAGCTAGGTCTGGATTCATGGCAGTTCAGCTGACTGACAACTGAAAACATTGAGGAAAAGGAGAACAGAGCAACTCCTTTACAGCAGTTAGGGTAACAATTTACCCATTCCCCCTGTGAATCTCTTATGTCAGAAAAATTCCTAGAGCATATGCTGCGTGATTTTCAAGGATGCTGAGCACTCATGTTTCCTTTTGTTTCCAATGGAGAATCAAGCCATTAATTTATTTACTGTTAGACAGACTTCTAGCGAGAAACTACAAGGAAGAGAAATGCAATGGGACCGTGACTTTCACAGATTGACATGATGCAGGAAAATCTTAAACCTTTTGAAGACCTCTTTTTCTGTTAAAATTAGCATTTTTCATGTTCATGAGGGCCCTTTTTGTTCTGCAGCATTGGCGGGGAGGAAAAAGTAAGGTCAATCCAGTTTACATTATGCACTTCGCTCTGTGTACCTTGCAGTGTTATGTTCACCATGTACAGGACTCTCACAGATGGCTATCCTCCCCCAAATATGAAAACAGCTTCAAGTACCAGCTAGGCACTGTTGTGGTTCAGGAGTGGTCAGTGTCCTCCTGGGCCGATAACCTCAATAGATAAGAGAAGTAAACTGAGCCAGAAGAAAGCACTTTTGTTCCCGTTATATAAATGGGAGAGAGAGGCCCAAAAATGATGTGACTTGCTTGGGATTGTGCTGGATGTATGTGGCAGAGCTGCACTATAACCTAGACCACTGGGACCTAGCATTTTAACTCAGACGCTGAACCGTACTTGTTCTCCCCTGAAGCCTCAGCAGTGGCTGATAGTTTTAAATCATTGCTTGAACAGGTTGATTAAATTCCAGCTATAAGGATCCATTTTGCTATTAGTAGAGCTGCTGAGTGTTTCTCTGGGATTCCTCTTCTCTTTCCACGCCCCTGGGGTTTGCTGTGTGCAGTTATGTATCCCTTAAATTTTCCTTGAAAACTCAGATTCATTCAGTTCCATGAATGCACGATTCACAGTGGAGCTGACACATTTCATTAAGCTCAACACATTGCGTAGAGGCTTGGCAAAGGGTCCCTGGGCTTTATTCAACCCAGACACGCCGTGTGACCAGCTGTCACAGATTGTGTTGTAAAATTAGAATAAAACCATAAAACACAGTTGAGGGAAGGGAAAAAATTGTCCTTCTCTGGGGACGGCACTTTGAGCTGTGACAGAAGATTCACAGAGCACATCAGACGCAGACACACACAAAAGCTTTGTGCAAAACTCGGCTGGTTTCATTTTTCATGCTTGAACATTATACCATGGGTAGGTGCCACTGTATAAAGGATTCACCTTGTTCTAGCTTCAGCATGAAGTTCTGCTTTTAACTTTGCCATCCAGAGCACACGCAGTTTTTGGTGGAACAGCGTATCCTTTTAACCAGGCTACAGAATTAAAAACAACCTGTAAAAACATTGCATCTTGCTGTGCTACATTAGAGAACAGCATAAGAATGGAGAGTTGTGCAGCCCTTTTCCATAAAGGAACTAAAATCTGTTTGTATTCATTTGATCTGCCAGAGTCTGTGTGAGGTAGACATGCACACTGGTTGTCCCTGTTTTGCAGAGCTCTTTTTTTCCTCCCATTGCATGAGGCAGCACATTGTGGGATGCTTCACCATACAGATGCATCTGGGTATGGTTTTTTGGGGCTCCTCTGGCCTCAGGGCTGTTAAGTGGCCCAACCCCAAGCAGCACAAAGCTATGACCTCTCCTCTTTACTCCACATAAGAAACATAGCTGGGTGGCTATCACAGTGCCTTTAATGCATGGGATGCTGAATCAGGAGAGAGGGATCTGCACTGCAAGTGTTTCGGGCATCTTTTGGGGGAAACATCAGTCAGGAATCAGCTGGTGCATGAAGTTTGTTATATGCAGTTAAACGGCTAAAGAATCATTAGAGTTGAATTCTAGGACACTCTACTGCATTTGGGGGCTCACTTGGAGGCACTGAGGGGTTGATTTGTTGAGTATCTGTATTTTCTCTTGATGTCAGATGGAGATCTTGATTGTCTGAAACAGGACTCCCAAGATGAGTGGATATGAGGAAATTGTGGCCTGAGTGAATTGGCCACAAACAGCGAGTAACAGAGCTGGGACAAAACTCCTATTTCCTGACTTTCACCATTGCAGTTTAACTACCACGTGTCATTTTTATTGTCACTGTTAGGTAATTGGATGATGTATAAGTAGGTCATAACTTTGGTAGAGAAATAATTGGACACCTCAAGGCACTGATAGATGACTACTGTAGATGCTAACAAAATTAGTTAATCAACAGTGATGAAATTATATCATCATCCAGTAAGTGAAGCATGCAACACCAAGACTGGAATCTGTTCAATGCCTGCTGTTTACCTTGATTCATGCCAATTTATAAAATAGGTTAAGCTCTTTCCATTCCAGCATCATGTTCTCCATGTGGGAGAAAGCTTGCCTAATTAAATGCTTCCAAGTGAAAAATTCTGTTCTGAGGCTCATTAATCTCTTTCCTCTGTGATAAGGAGGTGAAGTTCTATGTCCATGCTGAGTCCTGACCCCTCTGGAGCAGAGATGGTAGCAAAAATGTGTACAATGTGGAAATTAAATACATGTTAAGTTCTCGTTTGCTTATGTGTAAGAGCCACACATAACCTTGGATAGAAGAACAGCTCCTTGAGGGCGTTAACAGGCATCTGCCATGACTTTTCCATGCAATGCTATCAGTCGCATTCATCTCTTAAAATCGGGTCAGTGAGTTGAAAAGGCAGAAAGATGAGGCTGCTGAGGTGCGTCAGCACAGTAAATGAAGGTTTCGGTTCAGGTCTGTTCTCTGTTGGACTCAAGAGTCACATCAGGTTCCTGTTCTGGACACTGACACAGCCCTGGTACTAGAGATGGAAAGCCCCCACATGCTTCATGATAGCTCTGGTTCTGCTCTGGGATGGATGGATGGATGGATGGATTTGGGCCTGGAAAAGGCCAAGCAGCTCAGTTTCTGTAGGTATCCTGCATTTTGCTCTTCCTAAGCATAGTGCAGATGCTTTGAGTCTGATTTACAGCAGAGCTTATTAGGCTAATCCTGCATGATTCACTGCGTGGGAACAGATGTGGCTTTTTGCAATATATAGACAGAGATCCCACTTGCAGCATTATTTTGTTGATAAATGCGTAAAAAACCCCCCCCACCTCTGATATTGGGAAGCAGTAGGCTGATACCTGGATCCATAGAGAGTACCTTGAATGTGAGTGTGGGGCTGATAATATGAGGAAAACTAAATTATGATCTTGGGGTTTTTAATTGCCTTATTCATAACAAGGTGGCAATGTTCAGCATCTCACAGGATTTAACCTAGGAAGGGATATCTGACATTTCCCCTTACTTCTACCGTGCTTATGTCCTCAACATAAGATTTTTTTTTTTTAATAAAGGCTTTTTTTAATGGCTTTTATGAGAATAAATGTCAGGTACAGCTCTTCTGCAAGTCATGAGGCACATTGACACACACAGAGACACTTTTCCCTGAGGAGCTATGGGATTTCACAGCCCTTTTTTTTTTTTCCCTTTCATTCCCCGCCACCCCCCCCCCTCCTTATTCCAGACGGGGATCTGAGGAACAAGGCTGTTTGTCAGGCAGCATTTTTGTCTAAAGTGGAATGTGACCGGCCTTCCCAATGAAAGGCTTTCAAATGGGCTGCCTGGGGGATCTTACAGCAAACTCACCCTCACCGCAGTAGTAAAAGAGCGGCTCTGATATAGCTGGCCTGGCAAGGCAGATACACAGGAACGAAGGCCTCTCGAGGCAGTGAAGCCAGCTGGAGTGTCCTCTTGACTGAGCAAATCGTAAAGGCAGTCCTTATTCTGCTGGGAAGAAGTTGTGGGATTGGCTTTACTCCCAGCCTCTGGCAAGAGGGACGTGTCCATGGCAGGGAGAAGGTTTTGTCCCTAAACGCTATGCTCTGCCCTCAGGATAGGGCTTTCTTGCCCTGTAAGGTGACTAGTGGAGACAGACTTGAAGTGAGAGCAGTCCTAAAATGGCTTCAGTGGCAACATGAGCTCAACCAGACCCCAAATCTGAGGAGGATGGATGTACCTTTATGCTACTTTTCCTTCTCTCCTTTGCTTGTTCTTTGCTCTCCCAGCATTTGCAGAATAGCCCTCAGGCTTTGTGTCTTACTGTCCCTTTGCTGCTCTTTATATTTCCAGGCAGGTGTTTGTATTGATTCTGATATGATCAAGTAGTTATTGTTATCCTCAGACCTGCTATTAAGTATTTTTAAGTGCATAAAACTGCCTGCCTGATGCATGCAGTATTGCATCGCATGTAGATTCAGGTGTTTTGTTTGCAGCTTCTGAAGCATCTTCTCCAAATAGGCAATAGATGCTTTTTTCCCTTTAAACAAATAATACCTTAAAGAAAAAAGGAAAATGCTAGTGCTGCTGTTCCCTTGGATTTTTATATCCTGAAGGGCCCCTCACCAAATAAACTACTACCAGGCTGGGCAGGAGGGTTGGATCTTCAGAAATGTGATGGCTTAGGCCTTTTTAATGCAAATCCGTGTTTCTGGGAGCTCATTTAACAGAAAGAGCCTGTATGAAAGCAACATCTTTAAGCACATGCAGTTTTTAAAATCTGTTAACTTGAAGGGTAGTTTAGCTTTGGCAATTGGCTGTTGATATGACAATTATCACGTTTTCCACGGTAATGGCTATTTTCTTCAGACCGAAGAAAAAAAATCATACTTCTGTTAAGTAGGGATACCACAGGCTCAGTCTAGTATATGTGAACTGATTGATTTCTAATAGACTTTAGAAATGG
Source organism: Gymnogyps californianus (assembly GCF_018139145.2). NCBI lineage: Eukaryota > Metazoa > Chordata > Aves > Accipitriformes > Cathartidae > Gymnogyps > Gymnogyps californianus. The sequence goes on from NC_059483.1 coordinate 12,256,834, forward strand.
ACTGCTTTCTGAAGTAAGAATTACCACTAGCATTAAAAAATAATTAAGATGAAATTCTGCTCTTAGTAAATTCCAGGTTTGAATATAGAGAATGACAGATAGCATTTCACTTACCAATTGCTGTCTAGGTAATAATCCCACTGGGCAAAAATCATAGGCACAAAAGCATTTGCACAAGCCTGCTATGGGAGTAAGGTATCCCTAGATGTGCAAATACTCCTGTAGCCCCCTAAGGCAAGAACACAAATCAAGGTAGGGTAAATGCATGGGAAGCCATGAGGTACATCCATCATTTAACTTACTGTTTCTGTACCTCAGTCTTCCCATCTGCAATCTGTGAACAAGTAGCTCTGCACTTCTCAAAACTGTTGTGAAACCTGATGGATGAGAATTTATAGAATGATTTGAGGTCCTCTGGCAGTGGGGCGGCATATTATTAGAGTCAGAACTGGGCCAGATATTGAGTTCATGCATGGACCCTGGGGACCATAGCTTGACTCAGATGCTGTAGGTAAATTTAAATCCATGCCACAGTTGCTACGTCTGCAGAGAATGGCTGTTTTCCTTTTAATCTGCTGTTCTTCAATGGGTTTCCAGCCTTTGCTAGCCTGTCTTTGTGAAGTGAATTTTCCCCATTCAAAAGCAGCAGTGTTTTATTTTTGTTTTAGCTGTGCTTGGGAATGCAGAGCAATTCAATCAAGAGGAAAATACACCATGAAAAGCTCTGAAAGCCCTGAGGTCAAGGATCTGAAGTTACCCACAATATTAATGACAAACCAGTGGCTGCACCATGGCAACGAACAGAAGAATATGTGGTGTGGAAACCATAAGTAGTGTGGGGCTTTGAAAGAGCACAACCGGGAGAAAAATGGAAATTACATGATGTTCTCTCTGTTCCGTGCTAGGACAGCCATGTACAGTCTAATCCCTAATGTTGGTGAGCCCAAAACTTTCAAGAGGGCCCCGTAAGAGATGAAGAAAGGAGTTGGAGCTGGAATTAGACTGCTGAAAAGTTTTATTTAAAGGGGGAAAGGTTTGGGTGGGAGCAAATTAGATGAAGTTACTTGAAAAAAAAGGATTCTGATGCTATGGGATCTCCATGCCTGGATTCTCCTCTGGAATTCCCTGCTGGGTCCAAGTGAGTCACTGAAAACCAAACATTAGTGGTGGACTTGATTAGAAGTAATGAACCTCAGCTCCTTTGCCAGAGCTGGGAATTAGTGGCAACAGGTTGTGCTGTTGACTTCAGAGGGTGTTGAGTTTCCTGATTAAGAAGTGAAGGGATTGTTTCCAAAAACGCCTCCAGATAGTATAGCTTGTTATTATTTACTTATACTAAAAGGTTATGTTTCTGTGACCATCTCTGCCAGCTTGTGGTACATGAGACAATAAACAGCTGAAGATAGGGAGGGCTGAACTGTCCAGCTCTTGCGTTACATGGCAGTGCTAGGGAGCAGGCAATGAGGCAGGGAGAGACGCAGCTTGCTTCTCCTGCAGGGCCCAGTGGAAACTGCAGTTCCTATGCTTGTAAGTGTGGGAATTACATCAGAAAAAAAAGCCAAATAACCTCTCTAACAGTGGTCCTGCAGTAGTCCTGGTCCTACTGTCACCTTCATTCTTACTAGCAGATGAGGCACTGATGGAAGAGCTCCCTCTCAAACATGGGATGCTGTTTTACCTTGCAGAAACCTGCTTCTGCTGACTGAGCAGTGTGGCACCCATGGTTAGTCCACACCAATTTGTACTGGTCTAGTTCAGGCTTCGACATACATTTTTCATTCGGCGGCAGCAGTGATTGCCACAAGTAGTTGGCAGTGGTGGAACTGAGCTCTGCAAACCAGTGATGATCCACATTACCACGGCTTGGCTACCCCAATCTAGAGTAAGTGTGGTTTTGTCATTGTATTGCAATGTGTGCTGAACCTCTGCCTAATCCTCAGGTGGCATACATTAGCATTATGGCTTGAAATCAATGCTGGCACTTGCAACTCTGCATATTATTTTGCACAAATAACGTTTTTGCTCTTTTCTTTGGCTGTATGAGCACTTCAGCCCTATAACTATGCATGGAGCTTTGTATACATGTGGGTTTTTTCTTTTTTTTTTTAAATCAAGCCCCTACTTTTCAGAACACCAGTGATATAGACAGTGACTCCAAACCAGGTCATAGTAAACTGGATCACTGAACAGCCTGCAGTTCTGTGTTGCTGTAACATCTGTTGCTGTAGCATTTGTTGTGTACACTTGCAATCAGATGACCTAATTCTCTTTGTGTGAACGGGGAGCACACTTGGGCAGGGAGAGGGCTGAGATTTAAGGAGATCCCTGTGCAGGAATCTGCCCATTGAATCTAGTTGGCTAGAGGAACTCGATTGCAACAACTGAATGAGAAGAGAGAAAAGAAGCCTATAAGGCTTGGGGGGAAAAAAGGAGGGTAACTTCACTTGGAAAAGGAAATGAGCAACAGAGGAGGGCAGCATGACTTTGTGGAAGAACATTAAACATTAGTGAGGGGGTGGGCAAAGGAAGGAAGACCATCTGAAATCAGAGAAGAAGGTTTTTAAAATTAAAAAAAAAAAGTTCCCTGGATAAAGGCGAGAACTGGAGAAGCAGTGAACTTGTTGCAGTGAATGCTGCAAAGGATTGCTTAGTGCCTAAAATATGCCTGTAAGACCCTTTTAATGGTATGAAAGGCAGTAGTTCAGGAGGTGTTGAATTTGGAGCAGGAGGGCTGTGCAGCTTCTGGGCACCCTGGTGAGCAGTCTCCTTTGAAGCACTCTGATCACTTGGTAGAAGCTGGGATTAAATGACAGAAGAGAACAGAAAGTTCAGCTGGGATATGTGGCTGAGAAACGTGACTGTGTTTTCTTCAGTCAGTTGGCATTTCTCGGGTACCTTTTAATTTCTTGTTCAGTGGCTACTCAGCTGACCTTGAGTGTTTTACTTCTGAACGTGTGAGAGGTGCATCTTTCCACACCTTTTAAAACTTGTGGCACTGTAGCTCCAACCATATGGCAAACAGAAATGAGATGAAACTGCCTAGTCATTAATACTATTATTTCCTGAGGGCATTCTGCTTTCCAAAATAATCTTAACTGTACCAATTTAGTTAATTTTTAACTGCCTCCTTTGCATGGATCCTTTTCTCCTGGTAACTAGTTTAAATGCCTAACATGGTTGTGAATAGATAGAAATGGCGATGAAGAGTGAGTGGAAGAGTGATGGTGAAATGTGCGTGTGTGCAGTGAGGGTGATCCAGACTTCAATTTCTGTGGAATTGTTTTGTTGACTAGTGTCTCCAGGGCAAGGACGTGCTCTGGGTTCCTTCTCCCTTTCTATGTCTGGCCAGGACTGTCTGGCAGCAGAGTGTAGTGCCATGGAAGATCTGCAGGAATTTGGTGTCTGCCTTAGAGCGAATGAGCAGGACAAGACTGATGGCCAGGTTTGGGGCAGAAAAGAAGTGTTGTCACTACTGTTTACTGTTGGAGGAACCTGTGTGGGTTTTGGGCTGTTGTTGCTTCCAAAAACTTTTAACAAAGGGATCTTCTAGGAGAACTTGCTCCCATACAGGGGAGCTGGTGGCAGAGGTAGGTGGAGAGGAGGAGATGGGTCCATCCATGCAAGACTGGTCTCTGTGCCATTGAACATGGTTAGTGTGATGGATGTCCCTATTGTTTGGACACCCTTAAGATAGTCTTAAACTCTTTGAGAGGTATTTGGACATTCCTGCAAAGCTGGGAGTTGTACAAGTAGCTGGCTGCATTGAGGGCTAAATGCAATGCTGGTCTGATGGAGGGAGGAAGGTAGCAGTAGTGGATGCCCCATCTTGTGTGATTCTGTGGACAGTTGTAGCAGGCAAAGTGGGGAGGAGGTTTGTGTAGCATCCTTGTTGTCTTGTCCTAGTGCTTTCTCCGAGGGCCATTTTGCTGGTCAAACAAGATATTGAAAACTCTGAGTTACTTTCCCCTCAAAAATGGCCCAGATGTTGCACTTGGACTAAGGAACTACAAATCTGCCTCTCTCGGGCTTTCTTGGCTCCCCTCATTAATGCCTTGATATTTCTCAAGATGGTTGTGTGGCTCTGGAACCACAGCTGCCTCCTAAGTACAAGTCCTCACGCACTGACTTCACATAACCCACAGTGGAGGCCTGTGGGGCTCTGGAGGCTTCTCTGTGACTTCAGATTTATCTGGAAGTAAACCAGGAGGGGGCTAAGCCTGCTATCACTGCATGCACAGCCTGGGGCCAACACACACTAGAGCAGTAAGACCCCAGTGGAGCTGCTGTCCTTGCCTGTGTGACGTATTCAGGGGCTTGCAGAACGATATGGTGTGTCTTGTGGGTTTTGGCTGTGCAAAACTTTCGATATGCAAAGGAAGGTTGGCTACTGCTCCTCCAGCTGTTCATAAAGTGATACGTGTCAGTGGTAACCCTGCGTGTAATATCAGAAACAGCAGCTACAGATGGAAAATCACCAAAGTGCAAGTCGTACTGACATGCTCAATGCCTGACATCAGATTCCTCGGAAAAGATCCTGAGGAATGTGGGAACCATGGCACATGATGGATTATTTCTGGTTTGGCCTGTCTCCTCCATGCAACTTATTTGTGTCAGTCTCTGCTCCTCTTGACAGCTGGAGGGTTGTGGAAATGCATCTCATCTCTCACTGCCTTTACTATTCCTGTTCTGCTAACAGGCTGGCGTAAGTCTGAGTGTGACACACGCGAATGTTGATCGTATGTCCTAAGGTGACAAAGTCCTGGAGTACAGTCTGCTCTGTTCTTTCCAGCAAGGATGCAAAAAATAATCGCACATGTTTGCTGGAAGCAAAAGACATGCTAAAACTCCAGCCGTTACGTTCCTTCAGAGTTTGTAAGCAATTATGCACCAAGAAAAACAGCTTTCCATGGGTTATAGAGAAGAGGCAGACTTAAATCCCATTGCTATCTTGTTATCCTTGCCAATAAAACCTGCAAAGACTGCTTCCAGCTCTTGCTAGCTCACCAAGGGGCATATTCCAAGTTCTTCCATCACAGTTTTTCCAAGGACCCTGTTGTTGCAGAATCAGATGTTAACAGTCTGCCCAGGAAATGTTGGGCAGCACTTGCAAATTGTGGAGCACGGTGTCCCCTGGATGCCAAGCCCTCTGCAAGGCTCTCAGCACTGTGCAAGTGTGGGGTGAGATACAGGGGGAGATGATGTTCTGTGTAATCACAAGCTTAGGGCCCGGCCTGTCAAATGCTAAGTGCTCCTGGCTGCTTGGTGCTGCCAGTGGGATTCAGGATATTCAGTACCCGGTGCACAGAGTGGTTTGCTCAGATCTGACAAGAGAGGTTTTTACTCCAGGCTTGGGTGATCCTGCTTTAGTGTGGAAGGGATGGCTCAAGCAGCTTCTTTTCTTTCAGCCTGTTTCCAAAAGCTCAAAGAACTATACCACCAACTCCATGAAGTTCTTGATATTTCAGCTTTCTCCCTCTAAGGATGTCTAACAGTGGGAAATACAGTGGCCAAACCTCAACCTGAAGCACAGATTCAAAAAAAAGCAGAGCCCAGGCAAAGCTGCTGGATGATTCCTCATCTGTAATGGGTCAAAAACCAAGGCTGAGGCCAAGTTTATAGTGGCATTTCCACTCCGGATCCAAGTTTTCTTTTAGAGTCTTATGTTTATCTAACCTGAGTATGCTGGTGGATAGACTCACACAGGCTGTGCAGCTATATGTTACTGAGTAGCTCTTTTGTATAGTTAATGCTGGTGTCAATATTAACTGGTCAGCCCTCTTAATAACATTGAACTCTCATTTTACTCTGCCTGGTAATTTATTTCAGGGTGTAGGGCTCAGTGAAGGAGTCAACCCATCTTTGGGCTCATTCTCTACAGGGTGGTGCTTTTCTAGTAGAGATCCCAGAGAAGTAATGGCACTTGTGGGAAGGGTGGTTTCACCCTGAGGATTGTTTGAATCTCACACAGGTAGAAGGAGCAGAGCAAAAGCTTTGGTGGATTCCTGCTTTGGAAAAGGAAGGGAGCTCACTGCAGAGACCGCTATTTTCTGGGCACCGGGGCCAAATTTGTTCTGTTAGCGAATCTGCTCTCATAACGCATGAGACCTTCTAGCTATGCAAAGGGGGCAAGATGAGCCATTAGCTCTTGCAACAGTTCCAAAAAAAGAGCGAAAGTCCTGTACTGCTTGTTCACGGCCTTCCTGGTGTTTGTACAGGGGAAGTCTAATGCCATTCCCCTGCCATATTGTTTCCCATGAGTATCTGCCAAAGAATGCCTGATGCAAAAAATAAACCATGGCCAATGCCGTCTGTTTCCATTACTGTATGGGGAATGACTGGCTTATGTAATGTGCAGTGTGAAACCACTGCGGAGACCAAATATAAATATTGCTCTATTGTGGAATGTACTGGGAGCATAGTTGACACTTTTGTGGCTGATGAAAAATCAAAGCTCACTGTCACTCCTGAGGTTTACCCTCTCTATGAGTGTTTGTGTGTGGGTCTGTTTCTGTATATTAAAGGCTCTGGGTCGAATCGTGATATTCTGAGTCTATTTTTACTTGGTTGCTACTCAGGCAAAACTTTCATTGATACTAATTGGAAAGCTGCCTAAGTAAAGGGTGCTGAGGGAATTGAGAAGCTGGTTGTAACTCAGCTTGATTTTTATTTCTGAAATTGCCTTTCTTGAGATTTTTCTTTATATTATATATACTTGCTAACACAAGTTTGAAGCCAGTGCAAATTTACACTGCACCACTGGAGCCGAACATTGATTTTATGCAGCGGGGATCTTTTTTGCTCTGCACTTGGGATAGGTGTCCTGTGTGTCTGTGGGTCAGTACTTTGTACGACTTTCCCCATGGAAGGGGCGGGGGTCTGTGGGTGAAGCCAGCCAGATGGCAGCAGAGCTGTGCTGACTTGCACTGGCTGTAGATCTGGCATGCAGAGTATTTATCTTTTTTCTTTTTTTCTTCTTCCCCCTCATCACTGGAAGCATTTGGAGTTTCATGGCAGGAATTCAAATGAGTCCCCTCCAATTGTGAAGCTCTCCCTGCTTTTTTCCTTCTAACCTGCTGCATCCAAGCTTGTTCTCTCTGAACTGCCGCCACTGTCCCACACAAAGGCGGCAGGTTGTCATTTGGCATGGAAGGCCCTACGTGAAAGACACCTGGGGAGGAACTGGCTTGTGGAGTGAAATGCATATCCAGCAGATGAAACAATCCTCTGGCAGTGTGTTGAAAATGTCTGCCAGGTGGGAACTCTGAACTGCGGGCAGTCAGAAAAGAAGATATATTTCCTTTTATCATTAGCTTGGTTTTTTATTTTAGACTCACTAAAATCATGCACTTGCTTCTTAGGAAGAATTTGGTTTGAGGAAAAACAGACAAGTCCATCCTGGACAGATGGTGCTGCAAAAAAGGGTGGCAGAGAGGTGTCGTGAAAGGAAAAGGAGGAGTGGGTGTGAAACGAGGGTGGAGAGAGGGAGTATGTCTGATACAGGCTCAAGCAAGTCTGGGAGGAATGATGTAAACCAGCCCCTGAAGTGAGCAGGGGAGCTTGTGGTACGTGAAAATCGTGTCAACAAGAAGAAACTTGTGTGAGTGTGCAGGGGCTTTCTGTTTCCTTCAGTGGCACTAATGAGAGTTGTCAAGTTGCAGCTACTTACTGGACACAGTCAAAGGCTTTGTTCTCATCTTTCTCTCCACATCCTGAGCTCCACTTTCCTGGTGCTACCACTCAAATTAGTTTGGAGTTTGGGAACTTGGTACCAACGCATCCAATTCCTTTCTTAGCACTCTATGATCCAGCCTGTGTTTTAACTAATTGGGTCATTTTCTAGCTATTCCTGGAGAGTGTAGGTGAGACCATGCTTTGGGCCACAATGCTGGTCATGGAAAATAAGCTATGTTCTGATTAATGCTATGTTTTGCTACTAGGAAAGCAGTGGTGGGACAGTTGCCAAGGGCTTACTGCTGTCTCTGCAGAGAAGAGATTCCCGAATTGCACTGTGACACTTTGTGGAACGCACAGTCCTATTTGCTGGTATCAGGCCTCTGAATCTCTCCAAAAAAGGGGTATATCCACATTATGCTCCCACAGCCATTAATCGTGGGTACAGAGAGGTGACATCCTGCCAGTACAACTGTTGAGAGGAGGTGGTGAATAGGTTACAAAGTAAACAGGTTGGTTGTTCTCAGTGGTATATAAAGCTCTCTGGGGATAGCAGAAGGAGGACTGCTATACTGAGAGATGCTTCTGAAGAACATTAATCAGCACTAATTTAATGTTCTGCAAACTTATTACACTTTAAATGAGTTGTATATAGTGCTCATTATCTGGCCAGACAGTTTACCCCAAGACATATGTTGGGTCGACTACTGTTCATTTCGATGCTAATCAAGTTTAATATAAGCTTAAAATGCACACCCTGTTTAAACCTCAGCTTACATTGACGATGTGAGTAGAACAAGAAATTTCCTTTTTGTCAGTCGGCTGTAAGGTCAGATTTCAGGTTTCCTACCCTCTGATATGACAGGTTATCCCAACTATTGGCCCAAACAGCTCATTCAGCTGCAAAAAGATAAAATGGGCTTCAAATGCACCACTGAAATTCTGGGGGAAGCATGCTGCCTTTCTTGGGATATCTGCAGAAGCAGTAAAATGCAGAAATCCCTTGTATGACAAGCCTTTTTCATGAGGTTGCTGACTATTTAGGAAACCAAAAGGACTGAGTAATTTGGATAATTTTGCATAAGAAGCCTCTCATGTCTCTCAGCTTCATTCATTACTATACTTAATATGTAACTACAGTTAGGTAAAATACCATTAGCCATTAATTCCCTGTTACTGATGAAGATGGAATTGAGTTACCACTTGTAAGTATCTTATTTCATGCTTCTTAATGCCTGAGCTTCCAGAGGAGCATCTCTGAAATATCTCTGTAGAGCAGGCAAAGCATGACTTTCCTAGAGCTGGGCTGGAGTTGTGACACAACCTGAACAATCAGTATTTAGGATTTTGGTTCAGTTTCTCATGTTTCACAACATTTGAAAATGTTTAGGAGACCTCCAGAAGGCTCCCAGGATTTAATGAACTCCCCAGCCAGGTGGTTTTCCTGGTGTGGGGATGGTCAGCCTGACTTTATATGTAGCTGAGAAGCTCTTAAGGCTTTCACTGGTACGTGTTTCTGCTCCCTAGTTCAGGGAGGGAAAGATGGGCACTCCATGCAGCAGAGAGCTAAAGCATTTCACATGGGATGATGTGCACATCACAAGGTCTCTGTTGTAATCCTTGGCCTCCTCCCTTATCTTTCCAGGGCATATCTGTGCAGATCGGAACAGGCAGAGTTAAGCTTTGCTTCCCGATCTCCAAGCTGGCCAGACACAAGCTGGTCCTGGTCCAGGTGCTGTGTAGGTGCATTAGCAGAGTGCAGTGCCAGAACTAATACTCCCTGCTCTGTAGCACAAAGATGGGCAAAGAGAGAGGGCACTTATCTCTGTCCGTAGACACTGGCATGCCTAACCCCTTTGCAAGGCACAGAACCACTGGAGGAGAAGGGATGTCCAGAGTGTGGGCAGCCCAGGAACATGCTCAGAACTACTTCTACTCTGTGTTTTTACTGCAGGGTCCCGAATCATTTGGTGTGTAAAAGCACCAGCAAAAAAGAAGGCGTCCAAAGTGAGTCTCTTTGCTTCCCTTTAAGTTCTGGATCATTATGACCTACCTTACAGTAGTATTGTGAAGCTTCGGTTCTTAATATTTGCTGGTTGGGACAAGATCCCAAAAGGAAGGTGTTAGGAACACCTGTGTGTGATTCCAGTTTCAAATACAGATTTTCATGTCCCTGAGGGAATGTAAGGGAAGACATGCTTTACATTGTGGGGCAATGACTAGGTTAATCACCCCCAAGGAATGACTTTGCCTTCTTAAATTACCCTGTTAAAAGGGCTTCCTGATAGAATGCCAGGTAGAATCTTACTGACTGGTGCTCAGAGACTCAATATATATGCATACATCCATGATATACTTTACACATTCAGGTGTAAGGAGCCCCATAGAGCTACAGTATCCAGCGAATCTGAGTGCCTGTGAGCTCCCGTTCCTTGTGATTTGTCAACAGAACTCATGACTGTGTCCACAGAGATAATTATGATATATTTGTCATGCCTTATTATAAACCACAGCTGCAGGCCTCAATGTATACAGCAGGCTTCCTCCAAGTCTATCTTTTAGACAGATCAAGCCAACATTGCTGCAAGGTCACAGCTATTCAGGAAGCTACATTAACTACAAACTGACACTTGAGCTGAATAAATTCACTTCATCCAGTACTGGAAAAAAATCACCAGTTGTCTTTGGATAATGAGGTGTACTTGATAACAGGCTTGTGACTGCCTCTCCACTATTTCATGGTCGTCTTGCCTTGATTTTCTGTTCCTTCCATTCTGCAAGAGAAGATGGGCCCCTTGCTTTGTTTTGAAAAGAGCTAGTGACATAATGGAGACCAGATCACAGGACTAAATGAAATGATTCATAGATTATTAGATGTTAAGGCCAGAAGGGACCATTATGACCAAATCCTCTGACCTGCATAACATAGGCCAGAGAATCACATCCAAAAATTCCTGGAGCAAGTCCTCTATTTGTATGGGAGCTATGAGGATATCTTTTAGAAGAAGGGTCTTAATTTAAGTTACCACAAGTGATGGGAAGTCTCTCTGATTATTGTAATTGCCATGAAGCCATGACATCCCTCTGCCCCCAGCCAAAGGGCTCAGGGCTCGACTATAACATGATCATTTTACACTGCACGCCCTTTCAGAAGGAGAAGTTCAAAGCAAAAAACAACAGCAGAGTTTCAGAGAGGAGACGGCTATGAATTGACTATAGCTCAAGAAATCAATGCAAACTACCCGTTGAAAGGAAGGAAAGGAGATGGATTAAGCTAGATTTTACTGAGATTCAGGAGGCTATTTCAAGTCATCTAAACCAGGCTCTGATATCAGTAGAATAGCTTCCTGTTGGTCTTGAGCTGCAGACAGTGCAAGGGGCACTTCAAGATTGCTCCAGTTCAGCCCACAGTCTAGTAGGTGATCCACAGGAGTGCACTGAAGAGTAAATGCAAAGCATAGGGCTCTGCACCAAGCAGAAAAAGGCCTCAGGGTGTTTTGCCCTGGAGTGAGCTTGATCCTTTTTCAAACAGATGTGTGACATGTTTAAAAGCAAACGGAGGACTGAACATCAAATGCTTCAGAGCCTGACCCTGCCAGGGGATCTGTTCTTGCAAAATACTGGATATCCTCAAGTCACTGATAAGTGTGAAAGCCAAAGCCCTCCAGCACATAGCAAGATCAGCTCCTTAATAAGAGTAGTGGTGTGTGTCGGGCAAATTTCCCCTGCCTGAGCCAAGAAAAAAAGCAAGCATCTTCTCTAGGCATCTCTTGTACTCTGAGACACTCATTCTGTATTTCTCTATGCACCTACTTTGATGCTCTGGACAAGAAGCTTCAGACTTAAAAGAACTAGAGCCTAAGCTCCCACTGTGCCTCTGTTCACAGCCTGGTTGCTTTGCAAAGCACTCATTCCTCTCACAGGCTGCTCAGAAGCATGGCTTTTCCGATAGCTCATTTACTGAGAGTGTGCCTGACCTTTAGAGGGTTCACATTCAGTTACCCCTCTGTGCCACGTTCTGGTCACCAAGCAAGTATCTCAAACAGCCAAGAAGGCAGTGCAGCTGATGAGGATATTTCCAGCCAAATCCCTTAGCAGGAGGGAAAAAAGAGACACGAGAGTTGCTCAGGAAGCCACATGCAAAGTAAGAAGTGATCTCTCTAGTATTCATTCACACCTCCCCTCCAGCTTGCCTCTAGGTCATAACACCACCCCTTTTAAAAAAGTTTTTGTTACCACAACTATTGTGGTTTGGGGATCTAGCAATAATGGAGTGTTTAGGGCAAAATGAATATAAATATACCTATCAACCCCATTGACTATCTTCATATGTAGCTTGCAAAGATACTGCATGAATAATTGATGGCATGGTTCATATTGTGCCATTGATTAGCTAGCCGCTGACTGAACCATCCACCCAACCCTTTGAAGATGAAGTGCTGAATATTTATTGTCATCATCATAATTCTGGCTTTCAGTTCCATGGAGAAGGGCCAGCGCTGAAACTGCAGCGCCAGCCACCCCAAACATGGGTGTTGTTTGGAAGCTGATCCACGATTGGGTTCCAAGTTTAGCAAATCTTTATCATGGAATGAATAAAACCCCAGGTGTGGCCATCTTGGGGTCAATCTCTGGCCTCACTGGAATCAGTGGGACTTTTGCCAGTGGCTAGAGTTGGAGCCAGGAGTGCAGGCTTGTGAGGTTCAAGATAGGATTGTATTTACAACTTGATCTTACCTCCTTACTTAAGCTTGGGCAGGAGGAGAAAGTGTTCCTCATTTTGTACCCTTCCCTAAGGACCTAAGTAGAAGCAGCTAATTAAAAATGATGTCTTCAGTGTCTTGTTCTCAGGCAATGGGGAAAACTTTATGATCTCCTGCCCCATCTTCTACCCCTGTGGTGTACATATCCCCTTTATTGGATGTTCTCACTACAAGTGGTTTAGCATGTTAGCCTAGCATTTCTGAAAACTTGTAATGAATTTTATTCTCTGAAGGACATTTATCTCTGTAGCCAGAAATGTCCCTCAGACAGCAGACTTTCACTCTTTCGGGAAATGCATGAGATCAGATGAGAGTGGGAGTCCTTTATGGGCCTGTGTTACTTTGAGGACCTCAGCCAGAACCCGTGTCTTCTCTTGCTGGCTGTAGTCAGCCTTATCTGGCAGCATTGTCCTGCCTGGGACAAATCAGGTTTCTCTGTCTGAAGAAGAGTCTTATATTAAGGTGATGCTTTTCTTCTTCATGTCGATACACAGAGGTTGGAGGTGGAAAGAAAAAAGGGTCGCTTCTTGCAATCACCCCTGTTTCTTTTGCACCTGCACTGTGGCCAAACTTAGTGTGTCTGTCAGCCACACACACTGCCAAAACACACTCTCAGCAGCTGCGTGCTTGGGAACGCAGGGAGCTGAGAGCCAGCTCTGCACCAGCTGCAGAGCAGCTGCTGCCCAGAGCCACTTTGTGCGCTGGCTGCTGAGGACCACATCCCATTGTGGTGTGGCGATGCTCGCTGTGACCGCAGCTCTGGGTTCTGACATCCAGCTTGGTCTCTGCAGCACTGAACTACATTAATCCAGCCCTTTCCAACTTTGTACACCATTTCCAATGTTTTTAATTTGTTATGAATTCTGAGCTTGAGAATTAGTTTCTGTGGGCATAGGTGAAGGAGAAGTAATACACTGAAAAATGAGTGTTTTAAGGAAGTGTCTGTACTACTTCTGGAGAGGATGGACTGCCAGTAGGCAGAGGTAGACAGAGAACTTTCACCTGCCTGGGACAGGGCAGGATGTTGGGCAGATAATGGCAAGCAAAACAGCTAGAGGACAAGGAAGAGTAAGTGATCTATATTTTACTCTGGCAAACTCTACCAAGCTGTATCAGTATATCTCATTGTGTGCTTTACTTTTTCCTTACTCTAAAAGAATCTTTGGATTTAACATTGTGAGCGTGGGGAAATGAATGCTTAACACTCAGATTTCAGTGTCTCCTTGCACAGAATCCATTGGCACGTGCAATAGACACAGTGAGTAGAGGCACTTACCGTGCGAACTTTCAGGATTAAAGTTTTAATGTGGGCAAATGCTGGGCAGATTTCCCTTGAGCAGCTCTCCCAGTGTTCGTGTGAAATGCAAATCTCCCTGCATAGCTGCAGTACTGAGATAAGTAGTTATGCCAAAATAGTTGTTAACCAGACGAGAAGAAACCCAAGTCGGCCCACAGGCACGAGCTCTGGCGAACCCAGAAGCCACTTGGCTGTTGTGGTCACTGTAGTCTGTGGTAAAAGCCTTCCTTATGTACAAGCAGCAAGGTGGGCAGTGATGCTAGGCTTTGTTTGGTGCTGAAGATTTGTTCGAAGATTCGTGCTGTCTGATTACTGTCCTTTAAAATTCGGTGTTTAAGGCAGGTTCCTTCTGTAGTCAGCAGAGAAAGGTAAGCACTTTAACTGGGTCCCATCTGAAGAGAAGTGTTTAAGATGGATTGGATGAATTGCCCCCTGACTCTTACCTTCCTAATGTTTAATGGGTTTGATCCAGCCTGTTTCAATTTTGACATATGCAGTCAGGGGCTTGAGACATTAGTCAAGTTACGCTGGGTTAACAGTGCTCACAGCTCACATTTTCCCTCTTATCTGTGAAAGGCAAAGATTGATGTAGCTCAGCAGATGCGCAGTAGCTCAGTAAACCAGAGCAACGCAATTGAGTGTCTGAGAATGAGAAATGCAGTTAACTGCAATTTATAAAATACCCAAGGATATATCTCCAAGTGTTGATAGTTTGTTACTTTCGGGAAGTAACTAGTCAATATTTATCATAGCAAGTTAGCAAATTGTGGAGTGGGAAGGGAACTCTGAAAGCCATCTCATCCATCCTCTGTGTAGCTACCTGTGTGTAGATGTTTATGCCTTTAAAGATCTCCATTATTGGAGGCATGCTGGCCTAATGCTTCATTATCTCTGTAGTCTGAAAGCTCTTCCTAAGCTGAAGTCAAATTTCCCATGTCTTTCTGGATGCTTGTTAGCATTTCAACATAGATAATTAAACTAGTGTATTAATGGACAGCAAAATAAACCAAAAATTCCCAAAGGATGTTTAAGTGGGCAAGAGAGGAGAAGGGAGGCTTACAGGACATCTGCAGACATAGCTAGATTTTGGCAGTGACAAGATAGTGACTGCAGTATTAAAGAGATGTTTTAGGAGGTGCTCTGTGGAAGTAAGGTTTGCCTTCTTTTTAAGCTTGTTTGCTTGAACAAACTGCAAAGGACTTTTGAAGGGCTCTCCCAGCTCAAGTTAATGAAATATATTTGATTATATAGTGATTTGAAAAGTAAGGAGAACTTCAGCAAGATCTTTTTTGCACCTGTACAAGACTCTGGTACTTTTTTTTAGCCTTGTGACCTGACATTTGTTCAGTTAGAGTGATAGTCGCCTGGTGTTACAGATGGGAAGGAAGTTGTTTTAATGCTCATTCACAGCCAGAGTTTTCTGGGAGGGTGCAAATTCCTCAAAAGCTCATTAAATTATTACCTTTGTCCCAGACTGCATGCTGCAAAACATTTCCCCCTGGCCTTAATGTCACCGTCCGTTCAGGCTTATTATTACAGAGCAGATCACAAGATGTAATGTACTACTAACATTGCTGCCGCAGGCTCCAAACAGACCGTCACAAATATGGAAAGCTCAGGGCCTGCATACCTATTATGGTTCTCATTACTCCGAACCACTTTGCTGCCAGCTCAGAGTTTCCAGGCAGTGCAGGGCAGGGTCCATTCACCAGAGCGTCTCTCTCTTGTGGCACAGGGGAGTATTAAACACATGGTGCTCAGCAGATTGGTTCTCGTTATTAGCTAGGATCTCCAAACTGACAAACCTGTTTGTTCATCATTTGAAGGACTCTGGTTTTTTGTTTCGCACACAGATACATAAATAGAACTCTCCTTAAGATATCAAAGCTGTTTTGGGTCGTATTTGTGGCAAAAGCTAACTACTAATGGAATAAAAATCCATAAATGCAATCTGTCATGTGTCTGCAGCTTTTTTCACCCAAGTGTTTAAGAAAGCTTTACCACAGACCATGCTCAGTTGTTAACTGTAATTATCCTGGTATCATAAATGAGAAGACTGAGACACGGGAGACTAAAATGCTGCTCAAACTAGCAGCGCATGTAAATGCAAGCTTTACCTTGCCTCTTCCAAGCTTTCTTTTTCAACAGCTGGACCATGCTGCTTCTGAAGTGCACAGCAGTGCCAATATCCTTCAGGGTCATATCAAAGCTTTTGGTAAACAGTTTAAATAGCTATTTAGCATATATCGTGTGCTGTGACTTCTCATTGTTTCTGAATCAGAAGGGCTTTGAATCTAGTATAAACCACTCACTGCTGATAGAGGGAAGCAATAGTTCTGCTTATGGCCAGAAGCACAGAGAGGTTTAGGTAATATTGAGGGTACAGATTCCTGAAAAGCCAAGGCATGTGATGGCTACTCTCAGCATGTTGGTATGAGACTTAGAGGCAGCACATGGGCTGTATACCCATGGGCAGGCTCTTGACCCACACTTGCAAAACTGACACATGCACTTCTTGCATTCAGGAACCGAGCATTTCCATGCACAAAATAAGTGGTGGCATGCAAGCAAGAACATACTGTCTTTTCCCCTTGTCCAGGCTGCAAATGAAAAAACAAGATTTTCTAGAATGGTATTTGTCTCTGGTGTTGTAATGTTACATATATATACTTGCATGTAATCAGATTTCTAAGCTAGTTTGGAGTATCTGGGCTCACCATGTCAGGATGAGACCTCCTTGCATGGCGGCATATATGAACACTCCAAGTTAAGAGTCTGAGCCTGGAAAGATGTTCCTCATTATTAGGGAGAAGGGACTGGACAAGAAGGGATCTGGGAATAATGGAAGGTGATACAATCTAGAGGTTACAGAGTTTAAACAAGGAAAATGTTTTTTTTCTGCTTGGAGTTGTCTGCTGATATGTCTGTAGCTTTGCGTAAGTTAGATAGAACTCCTTGTGTCTCAGTTTCCTTAAATGTACCACAAGGGGAATGCCACCCAAGTTGTAAAGGGAGATCTGTGTATATTTTTTAGCCAAGTATCCCCAAAGTCTTTCACAAATAGAAAGTCAGGTTCAAAACAAGCTCAGCTGGTCCGGGTAGAAGGAAATACACAGAAATAGTGTCCCCTGCTTCTGGAATGTACCCGTGTCTCGGACTGAATGTTACAGCAGCGCTTTTTCACGGGCTGGCACAGCAGTTCACAACAGGGTAGAGAGATCAGGCACTGCATACCTTTGAAGAAGCAATGGTGATGCAAATTTGAAGAATGTAATTTACCCAGGCTGGAGCTGGGAGATCATCTGCATAACGAGCTTTATTCCTTCAATCTGCACCCATGTTTGACAGCCCTCCTCTCACAGTGTCTGGTGCCTTTGTGCTATGGTGGCAGAAGACCGATTCCAGAGACGCTGCATTGTGTTGGCAGGGCAGCTCCAGAAGCAGCTGTGAGCGAAGTGTCTGCCTGCATCCAGCTGTTGTCTGCACATGGGCATCGCAGCTACCGGGTCACCTGGCTGAATCTATCTAGTGACTTTCCAGCCATGGGCAATACTTAGACAAAAACTTACTTTGAAGTGTGCACCCCCCAAAAGATCTGGTGCAATGTTTCTAACCTTGCTGTTTAGATGGGAACATGCCCTTGAATTTGGCCTCAAAAGGCAGAAGTGGTCTTGCTATAGTACCATGGGACAGGGGTTCATGTGGTACTTATGGCTGCAGCACACAGCATCAAGAGTGTATTCAAACACTAATTTTCTTTTTCAAAATTAAAGTAAGACTCAGCAAAACCTTGGAAGTTCCTGTCTTCCTTTCCTCCAGACTGTACAATTCTAAGTCCAGATCTTCTGAGGGGTTGAGAATAAATTAGCCCCTCTCTAAACAGTAAATAATTGTGCTATTAGACGCTAGATCTGTGGAGGATTAGACCTCGAAATATGGTAAGTGTAGTAGCTCATACTCAAAAAAGAACTCAACAAGTCCCCAAGCCCAGTACTGCCAGGGTTAATCTGCTGGGAGCACTTTCCATTAAATATAGAAACCAGTTTTCCATCTCACAAGCTGGTTATAAATAAATACCTATTTTTCAGGAGAGCCTGGCATGGGCACAAATGAACCTGATCAGCCTCTGTTGCAGAGCTGTAACAGGCAGCTGCAAACCTACTTAACATGTGAAAAGACGGACAAGCTGCAGCTCAGCTGCAGAGCAGGGACACAAGTTTTTCCCCTTGTTTCTCTCTTCCTGTAGGTGAGATGCTCTGGGCAGGACTGCAGAGGCTAAGGAGGAGCTCTGCCTAGGACTTGAGTGTTTGTCCCCTTCTCCTGCCTGTGGAGGAAAATACACTGATGGGGAAGAGAAATTAGAGGGAACTTGGTGCTTTGCTTGGTGTGTGGGAGAAAAAGGAGAAAAGTCATGACTGAAATAGAACTGAAAGTGCTGAAAAAGTTGTTGCTGGTGGTTTTCAGTGAGGAGAGTTTGTCAGATTTGGGCTTGCACAAACAAATGATACTGTGAGCAAGACTTTGCAGGTGCGCAGGCCTATAGCTGGCTGTGCAGCCCAAGGAAGGAGCATGTGAGTGCATGGTAATTGATGTGGAGAAATAAAAACTTGGTATTTGCACTGTCCTGCAGTTTGAAGGAGACTGAGTCTGGATCCATGACCTGCCTTTTTGGGCCTAGTGACAGCAGAATCAGGACATTTATGTAACATTTATCTTCTTTTCAGAATACTGCTTAACAAATAATCTGCTTGAGGAAGCCTGTAAATTGCTCGAGGACCCTTGGATAGAAGGCATTACCGAGGGAGAAAATAAGTCTCTATTATTCTCATGCTACTAATACGTCTTCCCTGCTACACAACCCACGAACAGATTCTGCTCTTAAAAGGTAATCTATAACAATTCTGTATGTCTGTTCTACAGCAATGGTAATGTGTTGCTCCCCCAGGTGACCAAGGGTTGGCTGAGTAAAGAGCGTAGTATTTGAGGGTGTTGTCAGAGACGCACTGGTATATGTCCCAATCTTGTTTAAGGGTGGAAACTGGACAGTGGTTTGTGGCACCAGTAATACGGGCATAGGCAAATGGCAAAATCCTCCTTGCTCCATTTCCCTCATTGCAGCGTTCTTGCAGGACACTAGCAAGGACACCATGCCTCCTAGCACAGGGCTGTACTGGGGACAACTGACCCTCACACTAGCTGTAGCAGGAGGCCTCCTCTGGTTAGGGAGACTATAGCTACGTTCCTCTCCAAGAAGGCTTCTGCTTGAGTTTTTTCTCTGATCAACTCTGTCTCAGAAGTACAAAGCATGCTATTAAGTCAATCTCAAAATCCATGGAGTTGGGTTGTCCTTGGTGCCTCCCATGGTTTCCAAAAGGTCTAAATGCTGTCTTATGGGAGTTTTGCATTGGGATGTTTGGGGATTAAAATGCATTTGCATAATAACTATGTGCAGTTTGCATATGCATTTGGCAATGCAGGGTACACAAACTGCACCTGCCTTGTTAGACAATGACTTTGAAAAGGTGCCCCTGAAAGTCTATGGTGGTAACAATCCTTTTTAAAAGCCTCTTTGGTAATGAATGTGTCTGTGTTCAGTCTTCATAGTCCTCTTTAAGCCCTGTGTTTTCTGCTAAGACTTGTAGGCTTGGGCCAAGCTTGAGGCCATTTCTCATGGTGATCTCTGGGACACCTGTCAAGCAGGAGCTGGGCTGAGACCAACAACTTATTCCAGATGCCAGCAAGCAATCTTTAGCTTCTAATGACTCCTAGCCATTACTGCTCTGGATACAACTGTAATTGGTAACTTGGGAGTGAAGGGGTTTCTTCTTCCCTTGACTAATTTCCTCTGCTATTTAGACCTGCCCAAGTCACTTTGACTGCATACCTTGTTTTGCTAAACAGTGTTGCTTGGACTTCCCAGATCCTTCTTCCAGAAAGATGCAGCTTTTCTGGAAAGAGTTCAGACAGGAATGTTTGCTGCTATTTGCAGCAGCAAACAGCTAAGAAATCAAATGCAAAGATTCCTAATACAGATCAGCAAAAGGCAAGAATGAAACAGTTGCCTGAGGAAATATCCTAACAAACCAGAAAGGCGTTTCAGAATGATCATTTGTGAGTCACTTAATAAAATCATTTCAGCACAGCTGTGCCCTAAGGAATAACTATCTAGATTTAATTCCTCTTAAGTAAGAGGCATTTATCTGTGGGGAAAGGATGCTGGATGAGAGCTTTGTTCCTCTTCCTTGGGGGCAATGATATGGCTTTGAATATATTCAGTGGTGCCCATCTTTCTGCAAAACTGAGTGTTTTTGAAAAATGGTTTATTTTAACAGCTACAAAAAACATGCAGTAAAAGGATCACTGCCTTACTTTAAGATATCATTCCCAGGCAGAACTGAATGGCAAAAATGATGCTCCTGTTACCTACTTTTGGAGCTGCTCCATCCCAGCAGAAAGATTTCCTACTGCCATGTCCATCATACGCAAAGCACCTGAAAAACCAGAGATGAGAGTTACCAGTCATAAGGCCGTGTCCTGTATCAAGACACTTCAGGTGTAACATATTCTTGAATGGTTCTGCAAGTTATCTTGAAGTGGTCACTACAAACTGGGAACCAAAGAAAGACTGAGTACTGCCAGCTTTTACCTTATGTTCTGATGTGCACTACAGGGAACTAATTTCAGTGCTTAGCATAAATACAGCCATCTTGTTTCTTGGCATAGGTGCAGTTATGCTAAATTAAGCATGCTGAGATGACTAAGAATAATCATTCATCATGATATCCTATTGAATTTTCAGGGGTCAGGAAGATGACTCCCTTTTTAATACTAAAAATTACATTATCTGAATGGAGCATATCTGGTGTTGCCATTAGTAAATTTGGGAGATGAAGCAGACTGAGTAGCTACTTCTTGGTAGCTAGGAAGACTCTGATTATTTTTTTTTCTCTCCTTCTAACTCAGTAGCCTTAGCCACTGAGGTGATGGTTAGAAACAGACCATGCAGGGGCAGCAAAGAACAGGGAAGTTCCAGGAGAACGGGAAAAAGACTGTGTTATGTGTCACCATTTAAGAGAGCTGATAAAATGTTGTTGGTCAAGATAACGGAAGAGCTTAGAGGTGACTCATTGAATGAAAATAACTGGGTAATTAGCAGCAGTGAACGTTTATTTAAGAAAAACAGGTCCCTTCAAATTAACCTAGTATCCAGTTGGGTTGACAGCTTACAGGCAGTAATCTATTGATTGGCTGACAGTGACACTGTAATACACTGATGGTCTCCTGTTGTACATGCAACCACCTAACATTTTAGTTTCTAACATTTAGTTAGAAAACCCACGGGCCAATGTGCTAGTCTTTAGAGGTCTAGAAGGGCTAAAATGGTCACTGGATTGACAGAAAAAGTCTTCTGCTGGTGCAGGTAGATTCGGTTCTCCTGGATTCAGCACTACTGCCCAACATTGGGCCCCATTCAGTAGCACACTATTTGGAAAGATGTTAGTTAATTGGGGTGGGTTTTGAGGAGAGCCACATGGGTGAATGGAAGCTGATCTGCTTGCCTAAAGGTGAGGGACTCAAGGAGAACCACAAGAAGGGAAAGGGCAGTTTGGAAACGAGCTTATATAGTTGTAAAGATGTAACTGCATTCAGGGGCTGGAAGCTGAAACCGGTCAAATTCAGCCTCATAAAGAAGAGCATACTGGATGAGTTCTTAACTCTTGGGGCTGATTCTCTGCCATTACTGGCTGTTTTTTTGTAGGTCAGGTACTTTTTTAACAGAAATGCTGCAGTTCAACTAGGAGTTAATCTAAAGACATACGATGTCCTTTGAGTCAGTCACACGGGACAATGGCCTCTCTGGCCTTGCAAGTTATCAACCACAGATGGGCTGAAACCACAGAGTTCCAGTCTGGGATCTGAGCCTTTTACTCAGGCTGGTGAGGTTTGGGGTTTGGGTTAAATATAATACAAAATGAATGCATTATAATGTGTTTTTTCCTCTCATTTTGCCTCGGGACACTAACTGTGGGAAAACCACGAAGCGTTTGGCTTTTTCCCGGGCTCAGGCAGTAGTCCATGTCTCGGAGACGAGACGGCACACACAACATTTCCTGTTTTCAAGCATTCCCTGTTGGGGTACCAGATGCGTCTTTCCTGCGGTGTCATATAGAGCTACACCACTAATGCAATGCAGGTAGAAGTCTAGCAGTGCAGGCCTTAGTGAGGAAGGACAGATTCCTTAATGCCTGTCTGTGTTTCCCTTACTATATTGCTCATGATACCTGAGAAAACCCAGCGATGTAAACATGCCCAGAGGCAGAAAACATGCCCTTGGTCTCATTTGCCATCCTGCTCTGGGAGTGTTGTGAAGCGTTCCCATTATGTGTTACCAGTTTCCATGGGAAGGGGGCTGTTTGTGAGAATAACCACCACGTATGCAGAGGGGCGTCCTTGGAATGAGGCAGCTGGATCCCATCCCTGGCTCACACTGGCATTTTCTGTTGTGTGGCAGCATTGGCACCATGAAATGTCAGGTCTCAAAATGGAAATGGCCCAGCATTGTTTAGGACCAATTCCAGGAAATGCCTCTTGGATAGAAGCACTCTCTCTTGCTGCCCCTTCTCCATGACCGCGTGAGGAGAAGTATCTAAAATAGGTCATTGTTATGCACGGAGAGAACCCTGTTCCCTAAGCTCCCTTGGTTTCCAAGTAAACGAGCTTTGGAGGTAAGTTAGCAAAAGAGGCTGATTCATTAGCAGCGAGGGAAATCTGTGTGTTGGAGGGGTGCCCAGCTGCCCAAAGGGATTTACGTAGTGACATGCTCCTCAAATCTTAACAGACCAAGCTGAGTGATACACACACAGGCTTGAACTATATCACAGTCACATGCTTGCTAGGCTCATTTCTTATCTCACGGGTTTCTCTGGAGAGTATCAGTTGCTCCAGTCCCTCATAGGGTTTGAAATTTGTAAGGGAAGGAGTCGCAGTGAGGTATCTTCTAATGTGAGAAAATTCTGTATCTGTTTTCTTTTCCAAATTAGGTCACCTTGTAAGGCGGTTCTGGATGGAGTTTGTCCCTGCAGTTACAGAGGCTGTAAATAACGTATGTGTTACAACATGTTTGATGGGATTTCATTGCACCATCACTAGTCTATCTGAATATCATATCCCAAATTAATAACAAATTAATTTTATCTGCTGAAAGACCCCAACTGTCACCCTCCTGTCCGGAATGAGATCATTTTGGGCAGTTATTAGCTTACAGGAGGAACGGGGCCAACACATTCTTCTGGCTTCATTACCGAGGGCAGGCTTGTGCACAGAGATGAGTGCTCCCCTTTGTCGAATCATCTGGAGTGCAGGGAGGAGAATTCAGCCTTTTTGGAGCATCTTCCGCCTCTTTGTTGCTGTGTCAAGCAGGGGTGCCAATTAGTGCCAGTGATGAGATGGGCACTCGTCCACAAGATCAGAAACGGAAACCCACAAACTGCTCTCGCACAGGACGCTGAGCAGCTGTCGGATGATAAAGATCTCTGGCCCCTCCTGACATGGGCCAGATTTGAACCATTGACCTAGAAGTGAAAAGCTTGAAATCCCTACACAAGCCATGGGATAAATAGGACTTGCAGAGCTGCGTGCCCTCATTCTGCATTCACTTGCTGCCATCTAATGGCAGATGGGGAGTGGAAAGGCCTCATGCAATAGAAGTATCTTATCCTTGGGAGTCTAGTATGTGGGAGAACCTGTGCAAATAGTTCTCATCAGACCCTAAGAGTGCTGGAGAAACATGGTGATTTAGGCTGGCTTTATTGCTCTATAGAGTAGTTTGACAAAGGCCTGTTGTGCTGCAAGTCAAGTAAGAGGTTTCCCAGTACAAAAAACAGATCTTCATGCTGCTTTTGCTCTCCTATGCTGGGTTATTTCCATACATGAAACCTGGGTGAAAGTCTGTGATTGTAACCTGGTGTAACAACTGTCCCAAGGGCAATGGTAACTGAGTGGTGGGTGCCTGTGGCAAGGGGAGGTGACGAGAGAAAGTAGGTAGGAGATGGCAATTTTAATTTCTCACCACTGGTGCACACAAACCATCTGCACTTTCAAGAACTTTGTTACATAAAGAGAAGGAGGTGGAGACTAGAACAAAATTAACTCAACTATCTGGAAATTATTGGGTCTGAAGGCTAACAGACAATAAAACTCTCTTTCCTTCAAATAATACATAAAGGAAAAAACTAAGGGGAAGGAGAGATGTCTCCATCTCCCTCTTGCTCAACTCCAGGAAGTTCCTGCTGTGTTTTCTGATTTATAAGAAATCTGGGGTTACTTAACCCCAGATTTATAAGGCAGTAAGTATTCATCATATATCAGTTTTGCACTGCTTGTTTCTGTCTACACACAGATCTCTAAATAATTCTTTTAAGGCACACTAGCTAACACTGTCTCATGGAGGAGAAAGGTTAGAGACTGCATATTTCTTTATGCATCCCTGCACTGGAGCCGTCCAGAGACATGTCCCATCATGGGACTGCAGCCCAATGAGCCATGGAGCAGTCCCCAGCAGCATTAATACAGCCCCAGCGGTGACGTAGGAGCTTGCATGGCCCAGCAGTCAAACTGTCTGTCACTGGGGCTAACTGAAGTCATAAACCAAGCTTTGTATTTGAGAAATATCTCCAGTAGTCTCTAGTCACTGAAGAAATGCCATTTTATAACAGGAAACTGGGAAGAAAAAAAAGTCATATCTCCAGACAGAATACTGGAAAAAGCTGTAAAATTCCCCTCTGCTTGGTTGAAGGAATAGTTGTTGGAAAGAAAGTCCAGGAGTGAAGCAACATGGAGGAGAGGAAGAGAATACCAGACTTACTTGTACTTTCCTACTGGAGGAAACAGTCTTTAAAAGCACTGTGGAGAAAAACAGAAATGAGTGCAACGAGTCCTCAAATGCCCTTGTAACTGCTGGTACTACCTGCACATCTGTGAGAAAGGCAGCACACATGAATTCTAGCTCAGTGGGAAGATAAAACATTTTAGCATGAAGTTGCTCAGCTTCGTGCCAGCAAGCACTTCCTAGACTGCAGTGAGCAGCTGAGCTATCCTATCTAAAGAGTCACAGGAGCTCTGTTTGCAATCAAGGTCCAGCCACCGTTCCCTTACGTCAAAGCCAGGATCTATCTAAACACTGCTGCTGTGCTTCTGAGAAAGTGCAGCTTTGTGCCGCTCCTGAAAGGTAGCCTTCTCAAATACATACCCACTGGTGATACACCAGGGATTTCAGACTGGTACATGAGGCCATGGTATACAAGCCAAACAGTTATGTCGTCTTCTGCACACAGAATGGGGTCTGGCAGGGTGCTGGGAGCTCTTGTTGGAGCTGTTGGAGACCCAGGTGGGAGATGCCTTGTAGAACAGTGACATTCCTGAGGTGGAACCGTTACCAAAATGCCCTTGTCAGTGAAGTTCCCCAGGAGGCTTTCCGCTTGCTCTGTAGATATTTTTCTTTGAAGCTCAGTGGTAAAGTGATAGCAGAATACATTTAACAGGTCTAAAACTGTCTTGGCAAGGTTGCTATTTTTTTAATCTGCGTCCCTTCCCCTCTTACTTCTCACAGGAAAACAGTCTTCCTACCACTCTCAGGGAAGCATCAGTTGCAAAGTGAAGACATAAAATTACACCAAGTGAGCTGAAATTTAAGCCTTGCCATTACAGCAGTGACATTCAACAGTTAATGCGCACCCTCAACACGCAGCAGCTGCAGGGTTTCATTACTGTCACTTACAAAAACCTTCAACTCCCTTTGGCGTGCCCTGCTTTGAGCCAGAGCTCGCAGGCCCAGAGACACCATTTTGTCAGTAAGAACCCTTTAGCGTAGCATGACATCTGAGAGACTTCAGCAGGATATAAGATTGCTCTGGTACTGAGGTATGATTTAATATCCTCAATTGTTCTGGAAATTTGAGCTGCATGATTCAGGAGGCTTGCATGACTACGGTTACTTCAGTGCTTAATGAGATTTATGTGCTTAAATGTGATGGATGCTGTAATCACATTTCTAACATGCTGATTCAATACGGGAGGGGGCAAAAATCACATCAACAGGAGTTTTGCTGTGATTGTGGTGGAGGCAGGCTTTTGCACAGGAAGCTTGCAACAAGAGCTCTTACAAATGCCAAAATAAGAAAAAAAAAAAAAACCCAAACCATAGAGGAAACGTCTTTCCTCAGCGCTTAATTGCAGCCTCCTGTTTGCTCGGCCTGCGCTGAAAGTTTTCGCCCTTTCCGATAACATCCGCCACGGGCTCTCGGGGCGGCAGGAGGCCCGGAGGCTTGGGCACGTCCCGGCGGGGCAGCAGGAGAGCTACTCCCGGCACCCCGGGTACCCCGAGCGCTTCCTTCCAGGGGGCTATTTCCCGAGCAGGAGCCGTCCTTGCTGGGAGTCCTCCAGCCCCCCACGCAAGCCCTGCCCCCCCCCCCCCCCCGATCTGTCCCCTCTGGCAGCTGGGGTACAGAAAGGGGTATAATAATAATAATAGCGTAGCGGCGCTTGCGGCAGCTGCTGGCCTGCAGAGAGCGGCCCGGGCGTGCGCCCCGGTACCCGTACGGCGCCGGGGCAGGCCCCGGCGACTGCCACTCACGGCGCCGCGCCGCCTCCGCCGCCGCGCGGCCGGGGGCCGGGCTCGAACCGGCGGCCGCCGCGCAGGGCGGGCTCCGAGCCGCGCCGCCGCGCCCCAGATGTGGCGGGCACCTCCCGCGTTTGCATCGTCCCGGCTGCGCCCGCGGCCCTGCGGGTAGAGCCCCACGCAGGGCAGAGCCACGGGCAGGGCAAGGAGCCGGTAAGCGCTGGGCGGGGGGGAACGGGGGACGGGTTTCCTCCTCCCGCAGAGGGGGACTTTGTTTTGTCCATCCCTCATCCCTCCTCCCTCCCTCCCTCCCTCCCTCCCAGCCGTGATTGGGGCCTCCTAGCAGTTTCCTCTTCTCCCCAGATGTTGGGCAAGAAGAGGATTGATCCTACCTGGGATAGTGCAGGGGCTTAGGGCGTTAGGGGCCCATCCTGAAAATGAGAGCATCAGAGAACATCTGCCAGCAGTTAACCGGGATGAGTGCTGGCAGGAGGTGACTGGGGAAAGATTTGGAGCATTGCCTGGGCCAGCAGTGGGGCAGGCAGGATGAATGACAGTTATATCAAGAAATGAGATGCAATGGCAGGAAAAGGGTGACTAGTAACAATTTTGCATGTTTATTTTTTCTTATAAGATGCTGTGGGGTCATGGCAGCTTCTCTGTAGATGAGTTGCGTAGTGCACGCATGTCAACTAAGGCGCAAAAGGAAGAAAAAGTATCCAGATTAGAAGAGATCAAAGAATTATCTTGTTATTGAGGAGTGATGGACAGCTAGCTGTACTATGCTAGGTGCTAGGTACTGTGCATAGTATATACCTGTACTGTGCTAGGTATGCTAGTCCTTTGCTGGACTGCAGGATGCTAGGATGTGAACTGTTCCTATTTCATGGCTAGGGGTCAGAGCCTAAAAAGGGTTGAATTCTGCTGGGCTCCTCAGTTCTCATGACTCCCAGTGTGAGAGCTGGTGGGTCCAGAATTCAGGCTGTGTGGAGCACCTTCTGCATCCTTCTAGGCATTCTCAGAGTGAGAGCCAGGATGTACAGCAAGTACTCCAGCATGAACATAGGCCTAGGAAGAGATGCAATTACAGAAAAGGAGATTGATTTGACACTATACAAAGTTGAAGGTAAACTAAGTACTAGTATTTAGGTCAGCAGAGCATCTAGGGTTTTGGGAGTAGGTGGTAGTTTGCCTTCAGGTTAGTGGAGTGGACAAAATACCAAAGGGTTTCCTGTCTCTGACCCATCTGATGCCTCTTTTTGTTATCTCATTGTTTCTGACTTTGTTTTTCAGAAAGACTCTGTAATTCAAGAAAGCCACGATGAAAGGTGAGGAAGTCCGGCAGAGGAGAAAAGAGGGCAGGACTAGGAATGGAGAGCGATCCAGGCACAAAGCAAAGAGCAAGGCTAAACACAGAGAGAGCAGACTCGGCAGCCAGGAGGCAGAGGATGTCTCTGTGCATGCACAGCAGAAGCTGTTGGCTGAGGAGAAAGCGGCTATGGCAAAGTCACGGGAAGAGTCAGCCGTTGCAATTTGCCTGCAAGTGCTCCTGCCGTACCTCCTAGCTGGGCTTGGCATGGTGTTGGCAGGCATGGTTTTGGATTATGTTCAGGTAAGGGAAAGAAACTGATCTGATGTACCTGGCATGGGATAGGTGGGGGACTTTTCTTCAGAGGCAGGG
The DNA here is from genome assembly GCF_018139145.2 of Gymnogyps californianus. Lineage (NCBI taxonomy): Eukaryota > Metazoa > Chordata > Aves > Accipitriformes > Cathartidae > Gymnogyps > Gymnogyps californianus. Next base: position 12,284,862 of record NC_059483.1, read on the forward strand.
GATTTGCTCTGGGGATGGCAAAGTAAAGGAGGATTTGCAGCAGTTTCACATGCCAACATGTCCTTCAAAGTCAGCTATTACGTACTTCTGTGCAGCTCTCAGGAGACAGCATGTGGTGTTTTTCTGGCCCTTTTTCTCCTCTGGAGATAAAAGACAATGTGGTACTAAAAAGCACGTGAAGGATCTGAGGCATCTATGTAGGAAGGTGCAGTCCTGTGCAAAGATCTCGCCTTGGTCCCGGGAAGAGGGTGGCTGAGCTGCAGCTCCAAGGGCTGTGGTGGCATAGCACTTTCCTGCAGTAGATACAGCTGTATCACTCCTGGATGTAGCTCTGGATAGTCCTGCATCCCCTGCTTCATTATGCAAGGAGCCAGCCAGCCCAGTGCTGTTAATGCTTCATACAACTAGCCCAGTCCAGCCTGCACACCGCATCTTTTTCTAAGGCCTTGTAGCAGATGACTCAAATCCTTGAGTCTTCTTCCAGTCCAATTTCTGATTCTGTGACAGTCGGGACCAGACCTTTCCTCCTATGGTGCAGCAATACAGAGCTTTAAGGTAGTGGTGAGCACCTAACTTCAGACAGTTTAAAGCTGCAGTTAATTTCTAGATTATAAATTGCTATGCCTTTGCACTCCAGGTGACTCTCACTGCTGCATGCCTTTTTGTTAACCCTTGTTATTTGACTAGCTAGCCATTGGGTCAGACTGCCCTGACCTATCTGATACAGTGACACTGAAACTACTGTGCTTGCATTGACAACTTTCACAAATCTGGAGCTGTGTTCTTTTGCTATTAGCCCTAGGCTGATTTCCCTAAGCTAGAAGAGCTATAAAGGCTTAAGAGCGACACAGTATCCTTAACTGACCTTAGCATGTACTCAATACCCAGCAGAATGTCTAGTCAGATCAGAAAACACCAAGGCAAATCCAGAACCCAGTAGCAAACTACTTTTTGTCTCCTTAGACGTCATTCTGAGAGTCTTGAGCCTTGAGCAGCCACCTTCATTTTTATTTTTCAGACTGTTCAGACCTGCCCATTCCTATGGATCTCTGACATTAAATGCATGTTACCTCCTATTGTGAGATATTAAAGTGTGAAATAGGTTGCAGATGGATTTAGGATGTTGGAGGAGTGTTTTTCTTTCAATGTTCTTCCCTTAGAGTATTTTTTTTCTAGGAAGGACTGGGCCACTAATATAAACAGAATGTGAAGCAAACCTCGTACTCCTCTGAAACCGCAAAAGTCTGGTTTCTGTTTTATGCAAACAAAGAGCTCACAAAGAGCTTTCATGTTAGTGCTTAGAGCCTGGGAAATCAACTCATGCAACATCTCATAGGAAAAGCAGACCTTTGGCAATTAGCACAGTGACTTTTCATGCATCATCATGGGCTACTTGAGCGCATCTCATCATGGACTCGCTGCTGCTAGGAACTGCCCTTCCTTTCTGAGCCAGTCCTGGCCTCTGCCCCTGCCCCTGCCCCTGCTGCTGCTGCTGTTTCTGTGGGGCAATAGGAGATGCTGCGAGGCTTTGGGCCCCAGGCACTCTCCATCTGCCTGGTCTCAGTCTCTCCGCATACTCTCTCTTCTCTGCGCTTTCCTAAAGTGGGGAAGAGAGGAGCAAGGTAAGAAACAAAAATACGCAGCCTGATCTGACAGAGAGCTAGCAGAGTCGGGAGTGATAGTGCTCCAACAACAGGGACGTATGGTCCCTGAAAAGCATCATCCTCCCATGAGTCTAAGGTGTCAGAATAGCACTGTCTGTTGCTAACACTGCCATGTTGTAAGAGCATTCACTGGTATCCCTGTCCCTTCTTTGCGGGGATGATAAGGTACATCTGAAACTGTGCTCCTTGGCACTTGTCATCTTTCTGTTCTTTTTTTGTACTGTGGCAGTGGATGGAGGCCCTAGATCAGGGTCAGGGCCCATGGAGGAGGCTGTTTCTGCTTTGGCTCCTCTAGGGCAATGCTGCCCGTTGGCTAGTTGGCAAGCATAGGGATACAGTGTATTTGTGCACAGAGAAGGGCAGCAGTGTACCTCCCCAGGTTTTGCCGTGATGAGTGGTGCAGCCATGAGGTGCGGGTTTTTTTTCCTAACTAGTTACAATCTTCTTCCTGCTGTTCAGCAGCGCTCTCTTTCTTCTCAAACCTGATGTATCTCTTTGTGGACAAATACGGTATATCTCTTTGCCAGGAAAATATGATGCATCTCTTTGCTGACAAATATGGTGCGGATCTTTTTCAGAGGCTCCTTAAATGCATAATAAAATGACCCAGTGTACACACGCAGGTCACCTGAACCAATTACCTTCTCTGCGTACTGATTCATCGGTTGAAGGCTTTTTATGGCGCTTGCTTAGAAACAGAGAGCACTGAAGCCTGATAAACTCATAAACCCTGCCACGCTGACGCTTTAGTACAGGATGTGTTGCTGCTGTGTTTTTTAATGGCATTTGAGTCATTCAGGCTCATTAATATTTCCTTTACATTAATGTTTCTGCCTGTCAGCAATCTAGTTGGCAGATACAGTGGCATATGGGACTAGGTATGTACATTATCAGACATTTGAAAACCTGTGGTAGTTGTCCAGAAATTGTCCTTTATTTCCTTGAAGCCTCTGTGAGTTTCTAACCAGAACTGGGCCTTCATGCTGTCACTTCTCAGTTCCTGGCTGGTATAAAGAGGTTGGAACATGTGTGGTTATTACAGGATTTTTATTAACCTCCCTCTTCCAGCTATTGTGGGCTTTTTTTCCAGTTAGATTAGCTGAAATGTACTCTCTTGTTAGCTTTCAGCTAACCGGACCATTGTTAGGCGCAAAAGACACACATACACACCAAGCCAGCTGGGAGTAGAGGAGGCTTTGGGGGCTGTAGCAAAATGTCAACCTAGAAAGCAGCAAAGGACAGAGTCTCCCATCTGTAGCTAGGGCTTGTTTTCCACCCTCCTATGCTTGCAGAGAGATCTGCTGTGCCATTTCAGCCCATTAGGCTTCATGCTTTGGTTTGTGTGAATTCAGACCAGAAGAAACACACCGTCCAAATGGCTGAGAGCTTCCTCAGTTCCCTATTTATCTGCAAGGCAAAGGCATGTCTTGTTCTGTCCAACCCTGCCAATGCATTTAGCTCCAAGCTGGGGACCCTGTCACAAGGACAGAGTCCACAAGCCATTAATCTTTACGTCTCTCTGCAGAGTGTGTCAGGGAAGGGATTGATTAGTACAAAAAGTGTAAGTAAGGCGAGGCAATTTAAACATTGAACTTGAACTGGACTGAGAAACCTGTATCTTTCGTGCCTACCACTGAATACTTGCTTTCACTCGTTTGCCTTCACTGGGGCATGGCTGGATTTGAACTTGTGGTTGAATAGTGAAAAAGCTCAGTTGCCAACATACTAAACCAGTCCTATACTCTTCCATCCTAAATTGTGCTTTTAAAGCTTTTTCATCCTCTGATCCAATTAGTTTGCCCAAATTAATTATTAGAAAGGATCCCCAACAGAATACCCTGACTCCCTTCCGCACATGCATGACTGAGCTGAAGTCTTTACTGAGCAGGATACAAATTCTTTGGCTGTATGTGGCCATGATGCAGCTCTGGTTCTTGACCTTGTGTCAGCTGTTTGACCATGGACACTCTGGGGTGAGGCCCCTTCTCTCAAAGACAGTATCTTCCTGGGAGTATGCAGAAGCAGTGTGTTTCACTTTAGGACAGGAAGGGAGACCAGCTCACAGTATGCCATGGAAACGTTCACCCTTTCTCTCCCTTGCCTGTGGTGTAGTGAGATTACGGAGCTACCTTAAATAAGCTCTGGCTATGACTCTTATCTTGGCCTTTGCAAACTAGCAGAAAGTTGAAGTGATGACAGCAGATAAGGGTGTTCGCTTTTGAAGCTTATTGGCTGGTTCTCTGGATTTTTTTTTCCCCTGAAAGCCAGTCATTCAGAGGTACAGCTGGCATAGACCGATCGTTACATCCCGCGGAGACCATGGAGGGGACAAGAGGGGCCGGGGTCTAGAAGGGCAGACCTTCTCTCACCAGCCGGATTAGCTGTGTCACTTGCCTGCGGATGAGACCTGCGTAATATCGTCAGCCGTGAGAAATGTGGACTCGTGTTTTCCTTGACCTTTCTTCACCTTGAAGGAGAGCAAAACAGATCCTGGTTGTTAACTCCCCACCTCCTCGGCCTTGGGACAGTGAAAAAGTTCAACGTTGCTTGTGGTGGGAGTGAGGGAACTGGGGCCGGTTCACAGCAGGCTTACATATTGAACCATCGTATCAAAGGCGAGCTGCAGTCTGACAAGACATGTAACCTGAGGAGAAAGGACACTAGTGCGTTTGAGCACGCTGAGGGATTCTTGCATGACCTGTCACTCTTTCAGTGCTGTAGCCTGAGCAGGTCTTACTGGTTTTTACTGAGGTGGTGGGAGCTGAATGGGGTGTGGGCTCATTTCTATTTGTCCACAGACATCTCCGCAATCTTCTTTTCTCTTTTTTAATTCCCCCCTGGATATAAAACGGAGAAATAGTGTCCGTCAAGTTTGCTGCCACCTGGGCTCAACCCAGCTGAATCAATTTTGGAGGATACCCTTGCTGCAACCCTCTGGACGTGCTCCCAGGAGGAGAAGAAGCTAAAGCAATTTGGCATCGTTGCTGTAGTTTGAGGAAAAACATTTCTTTTGACTTCGAAGAGAGCTACCAGGAGGATCTGTGTGATGTCCTGATCTCCCCGCATTTGCCCTGCTGAGCATGGGGTAACAGTGTTTGACCATGGTGGTCACCCAGTTACAATTGGAACTGTGCTTCCATGGCAAGAAGCTGAGAGGTTTCACCTGCAAGTTGACCAGGTCAGCCAGTGGATTTCTCCCAGAGACTTCATTCTCCATTGCCTCCCAGATTTTCGTGCCGTTCCTTCTGGCTGGCTTGGGCATGGTAGCTGCTGGCCTCTTGATGGATGTTGTTCAAGTAGGTACATGTGGTTAGGCAACTTTGTAGTGAGAGGGTGGGCTAATTCACTGACCTTGAGTATTTGTGTGTTTTTGTTTGTAACGTGTGTGGTCCTAGCAGCCAGTCAGCAGGATGGCTGTAGGATTTTCCTGTGCTGGAGAGACACTATCCATCTTCTTTAGATCAGTACATGGGCTCCTTGTAAAGTGGGATAGTGGCTTTCAGACAGGCTGCCTGATACTGCCCTTGGTGCATTAGACTAGGTGCTCCCTTTACTGTATCTAGCTAAACACTTTGGTGATGACTGCTATGAAGCAACTGGGATCAGACTGTGGCATGTTCCCCTATTGCATGATATTATTTCTTTCCTTCAAAAATTGCTGATAAGGAGATCTAGGACAGGGTTGTTATTAACTACCTGTCTCACTTAGAGGCAAGTTTTTGCTTTCAGTTCTTTGCAAACAACCTAAGGTAATCTTTGGTTTAGAAGGCATTTAGATACTGTGATGAGAGGCATGCCAGCGTAAAAAGATTAGCATTCCCTACAAACTGAATGCTTCTTGGTCAGATTCTGAGGTGGGTGTAAATTTGGAATAACTTCCATTGACTTCCAAGGAGTGCTGCTGGATTTACACCATTGTGCCCACAACCAGAATCTATCCCATCTGTCTTTCCTTTGTACCAGTGGCACAAATAGAAATGCAAAATTTGATCTAGTTTGGGCATCTCATGCCAGTGGATTTACAAATCAAAAGGTTGGCAGAGTTTCCCAAGGATATATCCTGCACTCTGAGCTCACTGGAGTACATTGGATTCTCTGGCATTAGTACCACAGCAGGAGCTAAATATGGATACTTGAGTGTTTGGAAAGACAATACCTTGCTGTTTTTTCTTGCATTGGAAGAAACAAAGAAGGCAGAGAAGTTGAATTAAAGGGAATATGAGGAATAACAAAGAAGGGTTAACTGGAGTGGCACATGCTGTTGCTATGCTATGTTTGTTGTCTCCACCTTGTGCTGTGCTTAGGCACAGACCTGTCTTGCAGCATTACAGAAGTTCTCAAACTACCCAAGATGTTACGTTAATAGTTAGCAGTTATCTCAGAGAAGGATAAAGACGTAGTACATGCCCACTCCATGCCCTTGGCAGGTGAATAGGTCTTTGTCTAAAAGAAATCAAACACACTTGCTAAGAATTGGGCTCTGTTCAAAAATGTAACTGTATCCAAACTGATGGAAAACACAAGCCATATATACCTATGTTGCATGTGTCCTTTAAATACTAGAGTGCAGTCTACTTTGTGTATTTGTTCCCTAGACTCTTAGAAATGGGGTCATGCATGAAGCACAATAATAGGAAGCGTATTTTTTGGTGAAGGTGTTTCCAACTATGTTGAAATAGAAGCTGTCAGTCAGTGGGTTCAGCTCCCAGAGGAGGGAGCTAGTGCACTGAGAGTCACAACTGGCATAGGAGAGATGTCAGTGAGGTAAGCTGCCATGCTATTAACAACCCCATATTTAAAAACAAAACTGGTAGCTGGGAAAATTCAGAGATCTTAGCCTTTAAACGTTTGGATTATTCTTCTGTGCCTTTTTGTCTTTGAGCTGCTTATTTTCAGCTTTTCTTTCTGCAAGTGTGAGAGCTAGAATAACTCACTGTCCTGTCCAACTAAAACCTGAGACTACGTTTGTTTGCTTGAGGTCAGGCACCATAAGACTCATATTGGTAATCATGAGGGCTCACGCTACTGAAGCTACAGGTTTTTCTAGTCCAGGAGTCTGTGATTTGCCCATTTTTCGGGGGATGGTCTGGCTGAGGAATGCTTTGCCCTATTTGCAGTCACTGCAAAACATTCTTAGGCATGTCTGCCTTTGACGGGGGATATATGAGCAAGCTGAAGGATGGTATCTAGAGCATACATGTGAGTTTAATGGTGCTGCCCTTGTTTTATTACATGCAAAATACCTTGAAATAATGTGGTTCTGTGCTGGGGGTCCAGCTGGCTCTCTCTTTTGCAGGCTGATGTTGTTGTGAAGAAGAGGACAAAGTGGAAATGGCTTGTTTGTGTCCTATCAAACTTTTCAGGATTTTAGCAGTTTCTGATCTGTCCTAGGATGAAACCAAGAACTATTCATGTTACTGTTAAAAAAGAAAAGATCAACAAGAGAGATTTGTCTAGCCAAATTGACTCCAAGGCTCAAACCTGGGTCTCTCATCCTGTAATAAAAGGATGCCCAAAAAAATAGCTATTTGCCATTTTCTCTTCTTGCTTGTGCAGATGATGCAGTCTCTGTGCAGGGTCGGTAGCATGGCATGCACGGGTCTTTTCTTGCTGGATGTTTCTGCCTCTGCTCCAGTGATCCTTGGCCAGCTGGTCGATCTGGATTCCGGGCTGGCTGGCATTGCTGGAGACCTTGCAGGGCCCCGCCAGTGTTTGGCCCACTCTTTTACAGTAAGGTGAAGAATCAGATTGAAGCTGGACGATCAGATTTCAAACCAGAGAATTCAGTAGGAAAGCTTCCCTTTCATTCTCCCCTTCCACACCACTGCAGTGGGACACAGTCCAAATAAAAGTCACAGACATAAGATATCCCTGTCCTTTGTTGATAAAAGCCCATGAGATGATTAGCATTGAAAAGGATTTTGAATTGGCTTGCATTTTATAGTCTAGGATCTTTTGATCTTTCTGTTGACTTGTTCAGGGCAATGGAAAACCTCTGAGGTTTCTTAGCTGCTGCCATGGGAGGATGGATGCCCTGGAGAGGTAACAGGACATGACTGGGATTGTGAGGACAGTGTAAGGAGGGACAGCAGGACTAGACTGCAGCTGGGGAGACTGTCTCAGTACATCATAGCCTCTCTTGCTCTGTGGGACCCCATGAGCAGATCCAACTGGCATGGGGACCAGCTGCAGTGGATCATGGGGTAATCAAGTTTCTTCAGAGCTGAGCATTAGGGCTGTAACTCCATTATGGGGACGCGAAGTGGGAAATAGTCTCTTTCTGGCTCAGTGTCCCTGTGTAGGTTTGCAATGCTACAGGGAATGTTTCTGTTCATTCTAGGCCAGTTTTCATCTCGAAGGACAGAGACGCTTTCTAGACTTAATCCAGCTGTCTTCATACAGGCAGCTCCTTGCCTGCACAGCTCTGACCTGCCACATTCACCTGCTTCTCCAGCTGACAGTCCTGCAAGGCGATGGCACAGGGATCATCTGTTTATTCTGTATTTCTGCAGTCTCTTAACACAATGGAATCCTGGCTGCTGTGGTATAAATCATTATGAATCTGTCCTTAGGCTCTTGGTGAGTCACTAATGAGACTCAAATGGAGGCAATTAAGTCAGCTTTTTTTATTAGTACAGTTGTGTGATTCTTTATTAATTGTTCAAAGCCTTTCAGTGTGATTATATGTAAGGCAGAGTCCCAAAAAATCATACCTCATATGCTGAAACTTCTGTTATGATGGCTTGAGACCTGCAAAATTCATCATGAACACAAGGATTGGAGCTTACATTGATATAACAAAGTCATATTTCCCAAAGGTGACATGCACAGAAAATGCAAACAGTTGAGTTTTTCTGTCGCTTTTTATTTATATGTCTTTCTATGTGCAAAATATGCAGAGTCTTAAATATGAGTGTCTACACGCCTGTGTATTTTAAATGATCAGGTTTTTTTACATTGTGACTATGAAGTCTGTTTTTTCTCCTCTTTCTTTTGAAGGTGTCAAAGATGTGATTGGATCTTTATTCTTAATTAAAGAGAGAGGAGAGAGGGGGATTTGAATCTTTAAGAGAGATGTCCGCCTCTAGCTTTTCTCAGGTATTTAAGTTCCATGTTAACGAATTCAAACAAAATTGTAGTGTGTCAAATAAGGTGACTATTCTTGTGTTGTCTGTTATTTACTCAACAGTAACTTACCTTTAACATTTTGAAACGTGCCTGTTTCCAGGTCACCACTGCCAGGAAATGTGCCTTTTTATATTGATAATAATGTTTTGCCTGTTATGTGCACCTCTGAGGGGTGTCTTGCACCACATGCTCAGGGCTGGCTCAGCCCCACTGTCATTCATCCTGACTCAGAAGGAAGCTGTGAGGTCTTCACAGCAGACAGCCACACCACTGGCTTCCCACAGCTTCCCATGGCAGAGCCAGAGCAAAACACCGAGCCGTTACACCCTGTATGTATTTCCCAACAGGCTGACAGCTGAATGTGTCAACATTTACCAAGTCGGTCCAACCTCCTGGATTTTCAGGTTTATAGAATCCCAATGGATGTGGAGAAGGTGGGCAGGGATCTGTTGTTCATTTTTTCCTCTAGCACCAGATTTCGGGACCGTCATATGATACTAGCCAGTGACAAGTTAGAATTAATGAACAAGTTGATCCTTCACATGATAATAACAATGTGATCCTTCACATAGCTAATCTATGGAAATTTTTGCCACAGGATGGCACATGGGTTGGAGGGGGGAGATTGGATGAGTACCTGAAAGAGAAATCCTTTGAACGCTGGTAAGTGTGCAGAAAAACACCACCAGCTCAGTACCCTGTGGCAGATAGTCGTAGGCTGGAAAATACACAGGAGAATATCCCATCTACTTGTCATACTTGTAGGTTCTTGTTTTATACGCCTGAATTTGACTACTGGTAGAGATAAAGGATAAGTTAGATGGACCTTTGGTCTGACTCATTGCAGCTGCTCTTTTTTTCTTGTATTCTACTCTTAGATGTTGGGCTAGTTGGTTTTACTTCACGGTGAGCTGCTCCGTTCTGTGATTTCATCCTGATGTGAACCTCTCTGGCTACAGTGGGACTTTGCCAACATCCTTGAATGCACAGGCGGTGAATGAATTATGTTCCAAGGCACTGAATGGTAGATAAATTAGAAAAGACATGTGTTAATCAACAAAGTTTCTTAAGGTTTCAGATCATTTCTAGTGTTGCAGCTGATTCAACAGCTTTGCACAGTTCAGCTTCAGAGGAGCAATGATAATCAAGATATTGGCCCAGCAATTTGGGCTTATGGGATATCTTAATTCAAAATCCTTTTTCCAGCTGTGCTGGGAGCATGCTTGGTAACAAGAAGATTTAGGAACTGCCTGTGGAGAAGAGATACAAAACCCTCCTTCCCTCCCACCACCAGTCTTAGATGCTTAGTTAGAAGTTTGGTAAAAAAAGACAGACACAACTTTTTGTTGTTAGATTGTTTCCAGATCTCTGTGTTTATTCTTATGACTCTCGATAGCAATAGGCGTTCCTGTATCTAGTGTCAGTACAAAGGATGGAGAGCGTGCTGTATTTCATTTGGCTTGTGAACCCTAATCATTTTTCATGTTGTTCTTGGCTAATGCTAAAGGCACATTTTAATTTGTGGCTTTCCAAAATCTTCTGCTGCCCTCAGGAAGAAAGTTCCTTCCCTGTTAGGATAGTGCTTTGCTGTGCATGAGATCAGAAAGAATATTGCAAGCTGAAAACTGCTTCCTTCACTCCCAAAATGCAACCAGCCCAGGGCAGCATCTGCCCCCACGTGCATAGCAGACACCTGTAGAGCAGGTGGCGAGGTGGGAACCCACTCCCCTTTGAAGCAACAGCATTGGACTGGTCAGCATCACAAACTGAGGTCGTTGCCTTTGTTTTCTTCCAGCACTGGGATGTGTTTCGGACAATTACGGAAGTTTTTATCCTAGTTCCTGCCTTGGTTGGCCTGAAGGGTAATCTTGAGATGACGCTGGCATCCAGGCTCTCTACTGCTGTGAGTGTTAACAAGGTGGTGGTGGTGTGTGTATAGGGAGGGGGGGTTCTTAGCAGGAGATATCAGGAGATTCTGCTTTTACATAACCACACTGTGTGTATGAGACATGCCCTTTTCTGCTAAGTAGAAACTAGTGGTGTGTCAGTGTTAAAATAATGTGTTTGCCCTCATTTTGTAACTGGAACAGAGAATTTCCATCTGCGCTTTGAAGGTGAATTAATCCCTGGGTGGCCAGTTGCTGATATTTGGGGCCCTGTGACACATGAAGGAGACAAAGCCAGGGCTCCACAGCTGTCAGCTTCAGTATTGGATTGCTTTTCTGTGGGTATTGATCCTTGAGAGACCCAGGGCTTCCCAGCAATCCTTCCTTGGGGGGAGCAGACCGAGGCTTCTTGGGACCTACAGTAGCTTTTGCTACTCTGGATTTGATTTCTCCTATCTCCCTAAGCAGTTTTGTTTACTTTGGGCTGTTTGTATTGCATGTCTCGGGAGAAATTGGAGCTTAACAGAGCAATTTAGGGGGAACGAAAGAGGAAAAATGGTTTGATTTGTTCAGCTTTTGGTCTGTGCAGGATGTGGTGGATGTGCCCACTCCCCCTTTAGCTGGGTGCCCTGCAATGCCTCTGCACCTCCACGTGAGCCTCTGATACCCCTGGGAGACTGGGCTGGAGCAGGATGGAGATGTGTCAAGAAGGAACTGCAGTGAAGGCTGGGAGATGCCGACCTCCGCTCGCCTCTCTCTGGCTTTAGCCGCCCCTTTCCCACAGGGACCAGGTGAACTGCCTTCAGCAGCCACCTGTGCCACAGGAACAGATTTTCAGGGTGTCTCTCTTGGCTCCTAGGCTAACACCGGACAGATGGATGATGCCCAGAAGCAATGGAAAATGGCCACCTGCAATTTAGCCCTTATCCAGGTGAGTCACTTCAGCTGGGAGAGGAAAAAGGCCCTTTTCTCTTGCTGTGCTGCAGCCCAACAGCATCTCTTCCCAGCAGTGCTGAATCCTGAGCTGTTGATTTGGGACAGGTGTTCTCAACAGAGCCAAGCAGAACCCAGGACTTGACCTCCAATAAAGCTCTGTGTGGCCCCAAAGCTTGTAGTTTAGCTGCAAAACACATCTAGACATTCATTGCCTTTGTGGACAAGCTGAAATAATGAAAAAAACTCCTTTTGCAGGGGAGCTGCGGCACGATCCTTGTTTCACAACAGCCCCTAGGTAAAGCCTGTCATTTACTGGCAGTGTTTGGGAATCAGCCTTGGGCAGGAGGGGAGAGATGGGAGAAATGTGACTCTTGTAGCTCTTTCTGCTTGTTAAAATCCAGCAACCAGCCTAGAGGTTGCACATGGCAAGGCCACAGGGCTTGCAACATGTGTCTGTGTGCTTTCCCTTATCTCCTTCCACAGCTTTCAGCTTGGTAGGAGTGCTGTGTTGATGGGGAGCCCATTTTTGTGTTGACCAGGGCTATTCCTTTGCTGATGGACTCAGTGTCCTTTCATGAAATGTTATCTGCCCTTTGCAAGCCTCCAGAGTTTTTCTGCAAACTTTGTCAGGATTTTTTTTGAACGTAGTGGAGCCTTACAAGGATGCGGCTTAAATACATAAGCAATCAGCATCTCTGCAAGGCTTAGCTGTGTGGCAATGTTGCAGTCGTATGGAGCCAGGACTGCATGGGAGCAGATGCGGATGATTGCTCACCAGCTGTCTTTTGGCCCCCAGGTCCAGGCCACTGTGGTGGGACTTCTGGCTGCTGTTGCTGCTGTGATCCTGGGAGCCATCTCCAAGGGCTCTGTGGAGCTGAGCCAGGCTGCCGTGCTGTGTGCCAGCAGCGTGACCACGGCCTTCATAGCTGCGCTTTCTCTCGGTGAGTTGTTTTGGCTCCTCAGATCAAACATGCAGCACTCAGGTGTGGAAAAAACTGTCCCTTCTGCCAGGGAGGCCTAGCTGACATCCCTTTGGTCTGGCACAGGGAGGAGGGGTGCAGGGAGCATTAGTCCTATGTGTGCTGCTTTCATCCCCTCTGCATCCTGCCTTTGCTTCTCTTCTCCTAGGAGCTGTTGTTCACTGGGCTCTCGGCATCCACAGCAGCAATCAAAATGTCCCACTTCACCTGACACGCGAAAAATGCCACATGCTATGTGTGGGTGTACACACGCGCGCACACGCTTTCTCCATGTGTCTTGGGTCACACATTAGCCACCTACACTGGCCCTTTCCTAGGGGAGAATAAACTAATGCCATGTACAAAGCAGGGTATTGAGGGTCTGTTAGCAGACAACTCCAGACCACGCTCAAGATGGACTGGGGTCACCCAGTACCCTGCGGAGGATTGTGGCCAGCCCTGTGGCTTGCCTGCTGTGAGCTCTGAGCCAGGCAGTCTACTCCCCTGGCTATTCCCCGTGCAAGGGAAACGTGATGGAGTGGACGGGTAGGAGCTGCTCTGTCGCCTGAAGATGATCAGTTTGTAGGTCTGCCATACGAGGGCAGCATGATACCCTGAATAGAAGGAGCTGGCAGAGTTGGATACAGCAAGTTTTCTAAATGAAGGGGACAAGTTAGAGCAAGTGCATATCCTGAAGCTGGAGTCAAAGGGTGATTGTAGATGCCTTTGATGAAAAACATGGGATGAGGCAGTTGTTAAAAGAGAAAAACAGCAGCCCAGCTTTCATTAAACTCTTCCCTTCAATCTCCCTGCTCAGTGTGATACAGAGAGGCTTTGCTGCCGTACCATCACAGGCTTTCAGCTAGCGTTAGTTCCTCCCCTGGACGTGGTCACAGGCACCCTGTGTGTGGGTGTGCATGATGGGAACCTGCTATTTTTATGACCAGGGAGGGAAGCAGCATGAACTGTGCTGTGGGGAGGGGAGTGTGGGTGTCTGGGAGGGCTTTTGTGGAGAATGCCACGTTGTGTGAGGATGTGTGTCTGTATAAGGGATGTTGTATCAGGGAAGGTGCACACGTGGCATTTCTTAGGGGAGAGCCGATGCTCCTGTGCACGCTCAGCTTTGGTGGGCCTGTGCAAACAGGCACAGAGGGGTTGTGAGCTGGAGGGAACCACCATTTCTCAGGTTTCCTTTGGTGCATCCTGTCAGCCACGAAAGGACTTTGAAGAGATGTCATGTGTCTTGTCTCAAGGCTGCCCTTGCTAGTCACACAGCAGTGGAGGCTGGCCAGGCAGGGTTTATTCCAGGTGGCTCTTCCACAGGCCTGTGAGAGATCTGATGGCTGAGGGATTCCCACATGTTCATCAGGGTTTGGGGTTTGTGCTCGTTGACTTACCTGGGCAAGCAAAAGTTCCCTCCTCTCCAACAATGCTGAAAAGCAGCTGAATTTTCCAGGTGCAGCTCAGAGGACAGGGGAAGAGAGGTGATGTCGGCCACCTCCATAACCCCTTGACTCTGGAGCTGCTCACAGCACCAACATCCACCCAGTGCAAACTAAAACAGCCCCAGAGGCTCTGGGACATGAGGGGTCAGTCTGATGGCCAGGCCAAAAGGCTAATTCAGGCTACTGTAAGGAAGCTCATTGCTCCTTGGTAATTCAAACTCAGAGAAATTTTGGTCTAATATGGAAAATATCTTTGTGCTGTGGAATCCAGAGCAGGGGATGGCACCAGGAGGCTGCCGCATGCCTGCTGTGTGCTTATCTATGAGTGTGCTTCGTGCCTGGTCCTGCTTCAAGGCAGCAAAGATTAGGCTGCTCAGGAGGGGAGCTTCTACATTTGGGCTGCCTGCTGGTATCTCCTTTGATCCCTGGAATTTGCTTGTGTGCCTCTGGGCCTTTGGTGCAGTTCATAAGGGCAGAGTCATGCCCTTCAGGTTGGTGAAAGCAAGAGGACAAATTCCTGGGGATGTCCAATCTCCAGCTGCATGGTACTGCTACGGGCAATCTGCTTCTTGCTTTTCCCAGACCCCGCGTCCCTCTGGGAACCAGAACAGCAGCTCTGGGGTGAAACACAGCAGGATGCATTCTCTGATGCCTGCTCTGTTTCTTCTTTAGGTCTGGTGATGATTGGCGTGATCATCGGAGCAAGGAAAGTTGGGATCAATCCAGACAATGTCGCCACACCCATAGCAGCAAGCCTTGGAGACTTGATAACCCTTTCCCTGCTGGCGGGAATCAGCAGTACACTCTTCAAATACATAGGTACAGTGTTTAGCAGGGTTTTGCAGCTCAGCAAGGGAGGGATGAATCCTTCTGAAATTATTGCAGGGCGTTTACCCATTTCTGGGATGTTTCAGAATGGAGGCTGTCGTGCCACTGGGTTAGAAAAATTACCGAAGAGGCTTTTTCCAGGCTCTCTTTTAGTAGCAAACTAGAAGGCAGAGCCTAAGAAACACAACTGGGATTTGTCAAAGAAATGACCAACGTGTATTGCATAGCTTTGGAACAGAAGGTTGACATATGTGACACTGACTCTGTTCCTGCATCTGTCGCTAGCTAAGCATAGCTACTTTCTGTGCATGGGTAATAGCAGGTCCTTCCTCACAAAGCAATTTCAGGGTTTTGGCATTTGTGAAATATTCTTGTATCTTCTCATGTGGAGAGTCGTGGATGAATAAGATATTACCAAATTGGAGGGAGGGAGGCAGTGCTGCATTGTTTTATGCTTACAGGACTTTGAGTAGGAGTTGTGGCTATGGGGTTAGCTGTGCTGCTGGTTGGCAAAGACTTGGGCACCTGTTGACACTGAAGAGCTCAAAATGTGTTGCAACTTGGTGATATATGCCTGACTCTTGCTTGTAAAGTGCTAGGCTATTTACCGTGAGCCTAACCTGTAATAGAAACAGGAAAATAAAAAGATCCAGCAAACTCAATACCATTTGAAACCCAAACTGTTGCTTCAGACTGTGAGCAGAAGCAGTGAGGCAGCTGTTCTCAGTTTGCATAACTCGTTCCATATGCCAGCAAGTGAGGGAGCGAAGGAGCACATGTTGCAGGGAGAGACCCACGATTCGCTTCCGTCCAGTCCTCCTTGAGCTTCAGAGGTGCATTTTTTTAATAGGCTTTTTCCATGACGCCATCACACCTGCCTCTGTAAAGCTAGTTTGTCTTTCAATCGCTATGCCTCTGATAATGTCTCCCAGGGAGCACATGGCAGAACAACATGATAACCTCTGTGATTGTGACCAGGGAGCATTTGTGATGTTTTCAGAGTAGTTTAAATAGCCTATTGAGATGGAAAATACTCAGCATACAGACACCTAGTCATTGGGAGCATGAAGTGAAGCAGGTAGGAGAAAGGCACTGTTGACGATGGTTGAATAAATCCATTTTCATCCCCAGTGTGTAGTAAGGGACAGGTCATGCTGTGACAACTTCTGGGTCCTACCAAAATGTATCCTTCAAAAATACCAATGAGTCTGTAAAGTTTGGAGTACTATGTGCCATCTGATGCAGCACCATCTCCTTCTGTGGAATACCCTTTTGCCAATGAAGATTTTCAATTTTTTAAAAATCAACCCTGGTCCTTCCCAGTCCTTCATAATGGAGATACAAACTGTGCCAAAGGGTTTCAGCTTGCTCATGGGCTGTATGTGAGAGAATGTGGCAGAACTGGAATGTGGAGACTGAAGTCCATTCATCCTACCAGGAGTCTTTCTGTGGGCTTTGATAAGGTTTGATAGACTCCAGTGGTCTGTGTCTGCATTATTTAAGAAGGAATTAATTGCCCGAAACAACAAGGGGCGTGGGTAGGAGATCCAGTACAGCAGCTAAGTCTGTCATACAACCCGTCTGTCCTAAATGACTCCAGGTGGTAAAGTGCACTGACAAAACAGCAGCTATTTACACCCCAGAAGTGGTTGCATTTCAGTGCTGACTAAAGCCACACATAGAGTGCACCTCTTTGTGTAAGAGCCCTTGATTCATGGAAGATATCATCACATCAGTGCTATCTCATCCAGGTAGCCTGAGGCTGTGGCAGTGTCATTTTGAAAAATGCACACTTTGAGCCTGCTTCATCTCCCAGATTACCTGCAAAGTCTGCGTTACAACCCGCTGGCTTTGGCCCCAACACAGAGACCAGATGGAGAGCTTTGTTGAAGAAGCATTTTTATATCAAAAGGGTTGGCATCATCCCCATTGCTTGAAGGTGTTTCTCATGCTTCTGAGTCATGTTTATTTTCTTTTAGTGCTGCACATCTACTTATTTTTTAATTCTTTTGCTTCAAGTGAGGTCACTTCAAGGTTATGCCCCTACCGAATGGAAAAAGCACCTAATGGAAGCACATGTAGGCTAGCACGAAAGAAACCCTGGATCTTAACTGGCTTATACGTGCAAGAGAGCATTTGTTCCTATAGAGCAGACCAGATGCTCAGCAATTCTGCTAGCTTGCCACCAAAAGTACCTGTTGCGTCTTGTTTTAGGTGAAGGCATGAGGTATCTGTCCTAAGTGTGGTACAGCTTGCACACAGGAGTTTCCCCCTTGCCCTGCTGTTTGATTTGCACCCTGAAGCCAGAAATTTTGTAACTTTTTGTCTTGCTTAGTAGGAGATGGAATTGGAGACTCGCTCATCTTCAAATATAACTTGCTTTGAATCCTGCTGATTTTCAAACAACATCCTCTAGCAGTGAATTTCAGGGATTAATTATGGATTTCTGTGGTGGAGTGAGGTGGCTGTGTGGCTCATGTGATTTTTCTGCTAATGTAACTCAGTCTGAGCGAGAGCCCTGCTGCCTTTCTTCCAGACTTTGCGCAACATGATTTTGGCAACCTGTGAAGCCATGGGCATTTAATTCAAGATTTCTTTTCCTTGCCAGATATGAAATACCTTTCTCCTCTGATCTGTGCTGTCTTCATTGTCATGATCCCTCTCTGGGTTGCTATCGCCAAGCAGAGTCCTTCCCTTGCCGAAGTCCTGAAATCTGGATGGCAGCCGGTCATTGTTGCAATGAGCATCAGCAGGTAAACCAAGGAACTGCTCCCGAGCCCACACGTGTATGCACGCTGCGGAGAGACCCCGTGCTCATTTAGAAAGCCATCAAAAGTGAAACTGGAAGGGACAGCAGAAGGATATTTGTCCAGTGCTTCTCAGCCATTGGTGGCCCTCCAATAGCCTGGAAGAGAGCAGATAAGGAACCCCCAAATGACAGGAAAAAGCAGGTCATCATTTTAAGTCTCACTCGCACATCCATGCACCATGGGGGTGCAAGCCAGGAAACCGAAAAGGGAGATGATGACCATCACAAATAGTCAGACTTCAACCTCATTTTTATCCAGCTGTAAAGACAGAAGATTGGTGAATATAGAGCCAGGTAGTTCATTCCCCCTGTGCTACATCTTTCAGACCCAGCTGAGATCTGGGAGAGAGTTTAAAAAAACTGCTAAGACCAGTATGGAAGTGTAGCAAAACCTTTGGGGAGGATGATAAAACTTCCCTGGCTACTATCAGTTTTGCTCAAGGGTGGGCAAGGAGGTCTTCCTGATCTCATTATGCCATTAAAAAAAACCTGTAAGGCTATCTGTTGGTGAAAACTGAGGTGTAAAAGGAGTAAATGGTGAATAGTCCAGCCCTGGCAGTGGGGAGGAAGCAGTAACTCATCTCAGTGTGCTATTTTCACAGCATAGGAGTTGCCCTGGGAAGAGAGATTGATCCACCCTCATTGCCTGTCCTTTTTTAACAGCATTGGTGGGCTCATCTTGGACAAAACTGTAACTGACCCAAACTTTGAAGGCATGGCAGTTTTCACACCTGTGATTAATGGTAGGTTGGGCAGGGGGGATTATATGCATGCTTTTATTTATACCTTCCCCTCCTCCCCAAGGGTTATGGTATCCACTGTTGCCCCTACACGGAGGTCTGTGTTCAAGTCCTTGCTCCCATCACGAGTGGAAGTGAAGCTACTCATCGCCATTACATCCCTGCTTACTCATATCTTGAAGCATCTCTGGAGCAAAATAGCAAGCAGGGCTGAAAAATACTGGCAGAGCTGTGGGAAAGGTTAACAACATCTGATAGTTGTCTCTGAGAGCTATGTTGACACCTTTACTTTCATAACATCAAACCTACTAAGGCTGTCACAATAAATCCATTTTCCCTGTCTCTCTTCACTCAGTAATTTGAGCTGTGCAATCATCCCCTATACAGATTGTTGATAAAGATTAATATATTAAGTTTATATATGTGTATATATATATATAAAAGATTATATATATGGATGATATACAGGGATTTTTAATATATATCTCTCAACATCTTTTGTGTGTATATTTATATTTGCTTGAAGCCTCACAGTACTTTTATACACACACATACCAGTACAAACTGCTGGGGATCCTGGCATCGCTTAGGATCCACTGGGTTATTTTTCTGCTATGGTAATGTTCTTGCAGGCCAGGCCCATTCCAGGGGAAGCCCGTGTTCCTAGGGCAGGCTTGGCCTCCTGCCACCCTCAAAGCGTGGTGTCCTCTTGCAGTGTCAGAGGGTTTTACCCAGCTGTCACCTTACTGGATCTGCATAAAGTCAGCCACCTTGCTGACAAACTCCTTCCAGCATGGTTAGCCAAAGAGCCTGACTAGGAAAGTATATCAACAGCAATTTAGTTGAACAATGATTGACCCAGACGTCAGTCTGTGGGGGCGGGTGACCTGTTTGGCAGAGCTGGTGGCAGAGTTACGCAGTGCTCTGTGTCTTTGCACAGGTAGCCCTTCACTTTGCATGTGCAGGGGAGTCCTGCAGAGCATGGCAGTGCACGATTCAGAAAGCTCCCATCTTGAGCTATGTTGAGCTAGTCTTAGTATTTTCACTTGGATTCTGCTCTGGCAAATCTCACATTTAATGATGGAGCATTTCCTTCTTCAAGGAAGGGAAAACATGAGAAGCCTGTAGGATCTGGCTCAGCGTTATCTTTTCTGTGGCATTTCTACCCTGCAAATACTCAGGGTGGTGGAGTTTTGCTCCATAGATCATCATCCCTCTATTTTCTGCTGGAAAATGTAGCTGCTTTTTCATGTTTGCTAGAATTAATCAGTCTGGAAGGAATTAATTTCTTTTTAATTACCTAACATATTTGGGCTGTGATTCATTCTCATATGATTCCTTCTCATTTAACAAGTGTGTTAGATGCCTTCAGACAGACATATAATCACTCTCTGTGATGTTTGTTGTCTTTTAAACAATAATGGCTCTCTGGGTGAGTAAATCCAAGAAGTGGCCGTGAGCAGCATCTGCCATTGCCTGCGCTGCTTTCCCCAGGTGTTGCTCACAGACTGCATCAAACCAGGTGCAATTACATCATCTTCAGGGGCCATGTGGCATTTACAGTCGGTGCTGGAAAGCAAGGGAAAATGTTTCCAATAAAGCACTCAGAAGGAGACGATCACTGGAGCCTTCCTGATTTTAAGAGCCGTTCCTGCTAAGTGAATAGCGCAGCATCACCATGACATGTGGGATCAGGTTTTCTCTTTCTCTCACTGCTGCTCTCAGTGAGCTTGTAAGTGAATGCAGATCGACTCACCTTGGGCTAGGTTTTAGACTGATGTTTCCTGCTGCAGTGAAGGTAGTTTACAGGTTTGCTGTGTTTTGTACTCATAGGTGTTGGAGGGAATCTGGTCGCCATCCAGGCCAGCCGTATTTCCACATTCCTGCACTTCTGGAGCATGCCTGGAGTTTTGCCATACAAGATGAGGCAGAATTGGCCCAACCCATGCACCACATTCTTCTCATCAGGTAGACCTTGAACCCTAGGTGTCCATGTCTCAAGGCCTGTCATCACAGATAGCTCCTTTATCAAGCCTGGTTGGCGAAGGACTAGGTGGGTTTCAAAGGGAGAACTCCCTTTCCCCCTTACAGGGAAGATACTGAGATTGGAGAGGAAGCATCTTTGCTGTGGGCAGCTTGAAAATAAGCTTGTGGTATACTTGCTCACTGGGATGCAAAGAAACTGGCCTTCAGGGAGCACTAAAGAAAGTAATTGAAAAAGAATCTCAGATTTGATCTAATAGAAAGTCATTTTAACCATGGCCAGCCTAGAGCCATCACCTGTGGATAGAGGGATGAATAGAGCATAACCTTGCTGAAAATCAGCAATTCCTCCATCTTCAGCAATGGATAAACCTGAGCATCAGCAGAACTGGATTTGGGTCTGTTGTCTT
Source organism: Gymnogyps californianus (assembly GCF_018139145.2). Classification (NCBI taxonomy): domain Eukaryota; kingdom Metazoa; phylum Chordata; class Aves; order Accipitriformes; family Cathartidae; genus Gymnogyps; species Gymnogyps californianus. Next base: position 12,305,650 of record NC_059483.1, read on the forward strand.
TTTAGACTGCAGGTTCCTCTTGATTTTCCCTGCTAGGTTGGGAGTTACTGCTAAAACAAACTGAAAACTGGGAAAGTGGGTTGCAGCAAGGCAGAGCAGAAGCAGTGGGAGCCAGAGAGCAGCTGAGAGGAGTGTTTGGAAGAAGTGGAGTGGATCAGCATGGAGCACGTCTTTGGCACATAGTTTCAGTGCTAGACAAAGCTGCTGGGCTGATACTGCAGAATGCTCCAGATTGCTGCGTGATCTAGAAAAGGCGTTAGCAATGTGGTTGGTGGGAGGGGACAGCCCCAAGTCTATGCATTAAAATATGCAGCTGCATCCTGTCTTCCCCCCACCGTCTGTAGCTGCTGTCATCGCTGTTTCTGTCTCTGTCCTCTGCAGAGGTGAATTCCAAGTCAGCCCGAGTCCTGTTCCTCCTGGTTATCCCAGGGCACCTCGTATTCCTCTACACCATCCATCTGCTGCAGGGAGGCCACACATCTCTGTCCTTCACCTTTGTGATGTTCTATCTGACTGCTGCTTTGCTGCAGGTAAATCCCAAACTCTCATCCAAAAGGAACCTCTCAGATACCGTGAAAACAAAGCAGTCTCCGGGCTGAACAGGAGTCACGGTAAAACTTCCAACAGCAGCCTACATTTCCAATCATTTCAGGTGTGCTTCCTACCAAGCATCATGTATCTTCTGTGGGTCCAGTAATACTTCATCCAAATTGCCAGGGTCTGGTTTCACACATGAGCACAACTGCTTTTAAGGGTGAGTGAGGGAGCACACATGAGGTGAGGAACAAGTTATCATCATCTGCTGAGCTGCAGTAAGCGTGCAGAGACACACTTAGCAAGGAGGTACCTCTTGCTGTAGGTAGTACCTTGTTTTACCATGTTGACTCCTTGAGTCTCTAAGCCCCAAGTATTTCTGGACTGCCACTGGTCATCCCAGTAAGGGGCAAGTGAGAGGCTGTGAACCTCAGCCAGCAGGGTTCCCAGTCATTTTGGAAACCAGTTTCACATACCATGGTGAAGACCTAGGGATCTCTCTGGGCAGGGGCATATGGGTCAAAAGCGAAGGGAAAACCCAGGCCTGAAAAGTTCATCTTCAGAAGTAAAAGTTCTGGGTAGGCAGTGGGCAGTTCATCCAATTTGTTCTGCCTGTTCCCTTTCGCTGTTTTGCCTGCCCTGTAAACTTTGTTGTCTCACTCAGAAATGCATGCGGCTGTTGCTTGAACTCACAGAGGCTCTGACTTCACTTGCCCTTTTAAATCAGTGATTCATTAATTTGCAGGGTGAGGTAGCGGACTTCTCGCTTTGCCTTACAAGCAGCCTTGTGTCTGTGGGTGAATTCCTTGCGTGTGTAAACAATCAGTTTTTCTCGACCTTTGCACAACCCTAAGCCCAGCAGCACAGCCATAGTTGTAAAGGAAAATATTTATTCTTCTCTTTATGCATCGAGGTAACTCCTCAACCACAGCCAAGCATGAAAATACACAGAATAAATGACAGCGTAAAGAGCAGAATCCCAGCAACGCCACTGACCCTGAAAGATTCCCATGGAGGCCAGCGGAGGCGAATATGCTCAGCCTGGTTCTTTCTTCCCCTCCATTATACTTTATAAAGAAAGACAGAAAGAAAGAAAGAGGGGGGGAAGTTTGGGTCAGCTGGGGGAAGCCCAAACAGAAAGATCAGAGGCCTAGAAAACATGACCTCAGGACAACGATTGAATGGACTGGGGTTAGCTAGTCCAAAGATGACAGACTTGAGAAAAATCTGGTTAACAGCCTTTAAACTACCAAGTTTCTGTAGGGAGGGACAGAGTAACATTTTCTCTGTGGTCACTAGGGATGAAACATGAAATCATGGGTTTCAAATGGAAAAAGGCAGATTTATGTTAGACCTTGCAAAAAACAAGAACAGAAAAAAAAAGCCATGGGACTGATTGCTTAGAGCGTGGCATCTCCATCTTTGAGGGTTGTTTAGCATAGGTTAAACAAATGACCGTCAGGAAAGATGTGGGCATATTTGATCCTGTATTGAAACAGAGGAATGGTCTATATAAAGCTCTTGAGTTTCCATCCAGCTTTAGTTTCTGTGATACTGTTATTTAATTTGCTTCCCCCATCTCTCCTCCTCCCTCTCCCCCCACCCAGCTAGCTGTTTTCACCTTTAGAAATGCCGCCTCTGGCTTTGGTTCCTGTTGTGCTGCAGTCTCCCATGGAGGGACCACAGATGTGGGGTGCAAACTCTCTCTCCCTTCTTAATTCAATTAACTAGACAGTCTTTAATCTTTAACCAAAGTATTTATTTCCTCCATCTGTTTATCAGAATTGGGAATGAAATAGGAATTAAAAGAAATCACAACAAAGATTTTAAAACTGTTGAGATGAAAAAAAAAGGAATTATTTTCTTTTTTTAACATGTCAGTGCTGCTTGGGATAACTTTGATGTAAAAACTGCCTCAAACTCCAGTTGTCCACTGAGACTTTTAGGAAAAACAAAGTAGACACGATCTGAATTTCTAATGGAAAAAAGAAGGATGAAGAGAAAAAATCTGGCTACAAACTTATCCTTTGGGGCTGCCTGCATAGTCACAGCAGCTGTGTTTCTGGTGGAGTGAATGGGAGCACTTCCATTCATGGCGTGGGAAGTGGGAACTGTACCTTTGGGAGATGCTTTCGGTGTGGCCAGACTCCTGTTTTGGGCCATGCGATGCTGGTTAGCAGTTTAAGCGTGGTCCCCATGCTTGTGGCTGGCAGCCCTGGGCTGTGGCACCATGGGCGATGCCAGGCAATGCAGTGCCCAAGGGCATGAGCCAGCTACACCCATCCCAGCACAGCTCCATCCCAAAGAGAAACAGCAGATCTCTGGGGAAGGTGTTAACTCTCGGCGATCCCTGTTAGCTCTGGTACCTTGGCTGTGGCCACGTCATTTGGGCTGTGAGCTGAGGGAGGCTGTGCATTACCTTCTTGCTGCCTCACAGCAGGGCCTGTCTTGCCTCTCCTCAGGTGGGAATCCTGCTCTACGTGGCTGACCTAATTGTGCGCCTGATGTGGAGGAAGGCGCTGGATCCAGATAATTTCTCCATCCCCTACCTCACTGCCCTGGGGGATCTCCTGGGCACTGGATTCCTGGCCATCTGTTTCCACCTGGTTTGGCTTGTCCATGGTGCAGACATGAACCTGGGGAACTGAGGGACCATGCGCTGCTCCGCATCGCTCATGTGACACGGTGCTTTCCTCTGGGACGACGGGGTACTTGGCGATGAGCGCTGGGGTCACCCGGCTGGATTGGGCCTCCCTTGCTGTCCCCGATGCTCCATCTCTCCTCCCCATTGTGCCTTACAGCTGGGCTCGCCCACCCCGAGGAATCAGCACCCACAGACTTGCGCCCTCACAAGTGAGCAAGCCGGTTTTAAGCAGTGCCCACTGCTCGCACCTGTGCCTGGCAAACAAGGCGTTAAGGAGCATTTGGGCCATTTGTAACGAACCAGCATTTTGATGGGTTTCAGTCCCTAGCACCGACACAGCCCTCGAGGCCGCTCCAAAGCCTGCCAAGGTCACTGAATCCGATCCTGCAAGTGGATGTCGCAACCTGTCCGTCAGACTCTGAGTTTCCGTCAAGGGAAATTCTTTATTCGCCCTTTTCTCCCATTGCATCCCTGGAGGAGGAGAGCAACCAGGTCTTTAAACTTGTCTCCTCTCCATCGCTCAGATGCTTAGGATCTGACGCAGTGAGCTCCTCGCTGGCTCGTGCCCAGCAGGAGGTTATCTAGGGATACCACCTACCTGCCCTGGCAGCATCACTGTTATCTGACCGACAAGCTGGATTGATTGCATTTTGGGGGTAGGAAGGTGTATTTTTACAGTTTATGAAATGTACAGTAGTTAAAATGTTTATAGAAACACACACACACAAATAAAGTGGTTAAAAAAAGGTAATGCTGTGGATTTGGGGGTTGTTTTTTCTTGCCATGGCTCTGCCTGTTTCTAGTTCAGACTTGTCAGGTAGAACTTCTTGCTTGCTTCTTTCTCATCCATTCAGGGTTGGACAACACAGTTTTAATAGGGCTTCAGGAAAATCGGTGTTTGCTAACCAAGAGCAGCCTTTTGCAGCCCACATATTTCAGGTTAGAATTAAAGCCCATTCCCTCTCCCACAGTCACCATCCACTCATTAACAATTGCTCTGCCACAAGTCTAGAATCTGCATGTGTGCATAAGGACCATGTGGGCTGGGTGAGGATTTGGCATGAGGATTTGGCAAATGACTCCTTAGGTCCTCGCTCCAGGGTGGCTATCTTGTGCTACCAGGATCACGTCAGGGAGGCTTGTAGGGCTGAAAGCAGCCAGTTCTCACTGAAATCGAAGCAGTAGGGTCCTCCAGATAATAAGATGCCCAAGAGTCAGGAGTTGAGGATGTGGATCAAACCTTTGAAAAATGCCACTAGGCCTCAACTTTAATCTGCCTTTATATGTGTTGGAGGAGGGAAAGGGGGAGGTCAAGTTCCCCAGCCTGCTGGCAGACAGATGCCTTGTTCAAGGACCTGCCAGCTCTTAAACGCTTAAATTCGAGCTGTGTTGGGTGCCTACTGGTCTTGGGTGTTTCTTTGCTCCTGGTGCTGCTCCGATCTCCCAGAGCTGCTGCAAAGCTGAGGCACCTGCACAGAATCAACACGTGGCTGAAGGTCCCTAATAGCAAAAGCTGTTCAGCTCTGGGCTGCCAGGCAGGGGGAAGAGTACTCCCTGAAAAAAAAAAAAAAAGCTGTTGCCTCCCCCCTCTCCAAGCCTTCTCGTCCTTTTTTTGTTACGAAGGATAAATTACCCCACGCTGGCTGAGCTGGAGAGTATGCGCACACTAGCTTCATGGTGGGGGAGATTTCAGCATTCGAGGCACACGCTCCCCCTGTCTTGGGCCTCACTGCTTTATCTCTCGCTGCAGCCCGTATGCTGTCAGCTCTGCTCGGCTGCGCTGCCGTTGGCCCCGAGCACCCACGTGTGATAATTGCAGCAGCAGCAGCTGAGGGGGCTTGCAGGGAAAGCAAAGCAAGCGTCTGATTGCCAGTCCCAGTTTGAGGGGGCTGCATTAGGAAATATGTACATGTATATTTTAATAACTTGAGCTTAGCATTTTATTTTGTAAACCTTTATTAGCTCCAATTTGGCACTGGCTTGAGCAGTCCTGGCAAATAACTCTTCCTGCCTCAACACCGTCGTCTCTCCTCCTTGCTGCATGTCCCCACTGCCTTGGAGAGGTCCTCTCTGGACCTTGGTGCTTTTGCTGCTGGTGTGAACCAGGTAAGGCTGGTCCTAAGGCCAAGCTGCTGAGGATACCCCAGCCCTCTGTAGGGTCCCAGACATGTGAAACTTTTTTTCAATAGCACAGATTTGCCCCTGCTCCCTCCAGTCCTCTAAAAGCCCCAGACTGGAGCCCGTGGCTGGTGCACACTGCAAGGGTCCCAGTCACTCTCCTCCAGCATCAGTTCCCAGTGCTCAACACGTGGCTGGTCCTCTGCCATGTGATTGCAACAAAGCCCTGGCACTGGTGTGTCCCTTCATTGGGGGATTTCTGGGCAGAGCTTGTCTTGTTCTGGTTGTCACTGTTGACAGAAGACACGGATGGGAACACGTAATGGATGCCATCTGTGTCCTACTTGTGGGACCCAGCTGGGCCGGGGTGAGCTATGCTGCACCTTGCCCGCACTGGGCTTGGGGGTTCCCCCCTTGCAGGAGGCATTGGGGCTATGAGCTGATGTGGGGAGATTACAAAGGGCACAGCACGATGTGCTGTGCTGTTCTCCAGGGTACCCTTTGGTGGGCAGCCAAGCATCAGCCTCGTGCCTGTGCACTTAGTGCAGGGAATGCACTTAAGACTGAAAATTGCTTCCAGCCTCAAGAGAAATGATATAACCAAAGGAAATGGTTTCAATAAAAGGGGATTTTTTTTCCTTTTCTTTTTTTAAGGGCAGCGAAAGGCTAGTTATTTGTCTGTTCAGCCTGTTTACTCTTTCTGTTTCCTCCTTTTCTTTCTTTCCCTGTGCAAATGAGAAAGGGCCTTTGCTAACAAAGGTTATATGTAACCCTGGAGCACGGCTTGGATCAGCGTTCCTGTAACTCCGTCTGAACCTGCTCCTCCAAGAAAGCACCCCCAGCCCTTCAGTGAGCGGGCAGCACTGCGCGGGCAGCACTGCTCCCTGCCCCTGGCACCGGCTGCCTCGGTGGCACTGAGCGCGGCCCCTGTCCCAGCAGGGCGGGAAGCCACTGAGTTGTCCAGGCATCGTCCCCCTTCCCTCCCCTTAAAAGCAGAGATTTGGTGCTTAAATGCCTGCAGGATCCTCAGCTTTTAAGAGCTTTCACATCACAGCAGGCCCTACCTGGTTTTATGCTCCCCGTGGCGTTGTATTGGAGTTATTTTGCTGGGGAGGAGATTTGGGGTGGGGGTTGCTTTCCTCCCTTTTCCTTCACAAAATTCACGTGGCTTCGGAGCAAACCTGTGTGGGCAGCAGAGCCCAGGCGGCGTGTGGACATTTCATAGCGATTTCTGTCTTTAATCTAACCCAGCAGAAAGTCCCTGCCAGCAGTGGGCCTGGCTTCTCTGCTGCTGTCTGTGTCATTACTGTGCCCAGCTTTTCACCGGGTCGTAGCCACCCTGCCACAGTCACCAGCACCTCCGTTTGAGCTGACAGTGACTTTTATTTGTATTTAGTCCTCACAGCTCCCAAATGAGTAATGTCCTTAAAAAGGAAGAGGTGGGAGAAGAGAGCTCCTTTCTTACTGCTTCTTAGTCCTTGGCTGCTGACCTGCCCATTTGGGCTCAGCGCTTGCCCTGGACTGAGAAACCCATCAAATGCTACAAGAACCCAGCTGAAGGCTTACCTTGTATTAATCTCTAGTGGGAAATAAAGAAAATGTGGAGTGTTGGCAGAAGAATGAGACTGGCTGTTTTTGAATAAAGCAGAAATAAATAAAAAAAAAAACCCTGCTTTGGGCTGGATCCTCCAAGCCCTGTGCAGCCATCAGCCAGCTGATCCAGGTTGTAGTAGGAGGCAGTGAAAAAACGTAAAATTTATTTTTTTTAATCTCCTTTGTTTTTCCTTCACACTGTATTAGCAGCGAGGTTTAGACTCAGTCCTGAGATCAGCCACTTGTTGTCCCTGAATAAACTAGATCTCAGGTTCATGTCAGTGCTGTGGGATGGGGGGCGAGGAAGGGCATGGGAGTTTGGGAGGGGGTGGGTGCCTGCCCTGCACCACCGCAAGGCTGGGGTGCTGGGGTGGCTGCTGGGACCTCAGGGAGATCCCAGCCACATTGGGGAGGAAGGTCAGTCAGGGGCTTCCTCATTCCTGATTGCAGAAGGGTTTCTCTTTGCAAGCAAAGAAGGGGCTGTCACCAGCCGTAGAGATGGGAGCAGGGGTTTGTTTTCAGGGATAGTCAAAGCATTTATTTTCCTCCCCCCAAGCTTCCACTCACTGCCTCCATCCTAATCCAGTATTTTTCCAGAAACTCTACTTTGTGCGAGATGCAACATCCTTACCAGGGACAAGTGAAGTGCCAGCCAGCAAACACAAGCAAGTCTGTCCTTCAAGCGCGACACTGCTTCCAAGACATACTTGAAAACACTTACATATTTTTTTTTCCCCTTCAATGGAAGTCTATTTAATCCTCCAGCTGGTAAACAACGCAATCTGTGGTGCACAGCAAGCTCTGGAAGGAAACCTCTCTGTCACTGAAGTTCAGTTTTGTTCCACTGGAAGGAGAAACTCAACAGGTTCACGTGGGCCACCAGGCATGGGGCTGGCGGCTCCGTAGCATGAAATACCCACAGCACAGGCGAAGTGCCCGCCACGCTCCGAAGGCTGGAGCAAGCAGAGCTGTTAGCGGCACTCGGAGGAAGGGGCCGGCTCGCCTTTACCTGCTAAGCCACGTTGGACTGTGGCAAAGCTCAACATTGCAGGAAGGGAAGGTGCTCTCTCTGTTATGTTGGTGGGTATGTGTGTATTTATATAATAAATATGATGTTGTACACACACGCATGTGTAGACATACATAAACCAAATGGCTATTAAGTATTACAATCATATACAAATATAATCACTCAACATATAATATGTAAGTATAATAATGCTGTTTAATTATTCTTGTAATACATACTTTATACACATATACATATTACATATAATGCATGTATTATCACCTATAAATATTTCAATTATTTGCAATAATTCTATTATACATTATAATATAATCATTATTTACATTGTGTATGTGTGCACACATGGACATATCAAAGGGAGGCTGTTCTTACTTGTTTTTTGCATCCCTGGTGCTCTGACAGCTCCCCAGCAGCTCCCACGCCTTGGGCCGAACCCCAGGACCAACCTAGCTCACTCGGAGCTGCTTGTCCCCAAGCTCTGCTGCTTGTCCCCAAGCTCTGAGGCCAGGATGGGACCCCTCATGGTACCAGCAGCCTTTAAGGGGGCTGGGGGACATTGCTACCATGCGTCTCGCTGCAGCGAGGCCAGGGCTGGCACTTGCCCCCAGGCATGCCCATGGTGCACTTGCCCCATCTTGGCTGCATGACACAGGCGCTCCGCGACTCAGAAGTCTGAATGCTACTTCATATGGCAATAGCCATGCTTTGTTTCTTTATTTTTAATAGGCACTTGATGGCAGGGGATGAGGAAGGGAGGGCTTAAATAGAGTTTGCAAGGTTATTCCTTCCCTGAGGCTGAGCCGTGTGCAATCGTTGCATCTAACTTGGATTTTTCTGTTTGTCTTTGGGCTCCCGTTGCTGAGCCGGGGTGACCTTGGCAGCGCTGGCCATGGCGGCTCTCCCTCGGCCACCCCCGTCCTCCTGCCCCAACCCGTCGCTGCCAAAGTGGCACTGAGGACTCCAGCCTGGGCAGAAAACAGTGCTGCCCAGTCAGTGAGGTGTGGTGCCCGGCCCCACACATCCCAGCAGATGAGTTGCTTGGTTATGGGACAGGTGGCTAATTGCAGCCACACTCGCTCAGGTGCCTCTGCTCCTTTTGGCAGGGTCTGTGCACTTAACAGTGCAGCAGGGACACCCCAGTGCTCTCACTGGGCTGCTTTGGCAGCCACCAGCATCCTCGGTTTTGCTGTGGGACATCCCCTCCTTGTCCCCCAGCCCAGCTGCTCCCAGCACGCCCCGGGCGCGGGAGCTCAGTGTGGGGCCATGGGGGGTAATGGCCCTGCAGGGAAGGTTTATTGCCCTGCAGAAATACCAAGTTGGGGTTTTTTTTGGCAGTGTAAGGCTTGTATTCAAGGGCACCAAAAGCAGTCCATGCACAGGTAGAAATGCCCCTGCTGCCTTGGGGTTATCCCTTTGCTCTTTCTCCAGGTGACAGCAGCTGAGCTCCTTCGTGGTGGGATGGTTGGTTCTGTTGTCACCTCGCCGGTTACAGGGCTGCCCAAGAAGAGTCTTTACCTCTGCTCATCATCAAATCTTGCCCAAAACGCAGCACAGTACATGGTATGTGTACCAGTCCCACAGGCCAGCCGCACCAAAGCCCCATTGCCACTAAGACAGACACATCCCACAGGGCTGCATTTCAGTCACGTTTGAGATCCCAGCGGTGCATTTGTGCCCTTCATCACCAGACCACTGTCTTCCTCCTGGAAACGCTCCCCACTCACAGCGTCACCCTGCTCCGTCCTGGGGGGGCAGCCCCCGCGTGTTTCAAGCGCTTGTTGCACATCGGGTGCCACCACATTCCTAGTCCCAAGTAGAGGAGAAAACCAAATCCAGTTACACTTTAGAGGTAGCTTAGATAACCTTGACATTTTTCTCATCTGGCAAGAAAAAGGGATGCAGTGAAACAGTTAAAAAAACCCCAAACTAGGAGCCCCTGAGGGAAATGGTTCCCAGCACCCCAAGTCTTACAGGAAATTAAAATGCTTGTAGTTGGGATCGCCAGTCACACGGTGTCCTCCTAACTCCGTTTTGCTGCACTCCTGCAGCCTTTTTCGGTGCGAGCCGGGGAGGGGTCGGGCCGTGCCCGCCGGGAGGGCCGGGGCTGCCCAGCGCCGGGGGCGGCCCCGCGGCCCCGCAGCCTCCGGGCCCCGGCCCCGGCCCGGCCCCGCTGCTGCTGGGCTTTGGCACGGGCAAAGCGTTTCCAGGCCCGGAAAGCTCCAGCCCGGGCTGAAGGTTGTTGCTTCAGAAATACAAAGTGGCCATTTTCTGTTTGCTTGGGCAGGTTTTGCTTTGGAAAGCGGTATTGAGGCAGGGGGAAAGCCAAGGGTATGACCTAAATGGGCTGGATTGTGGCTGTTTTGGTTTTTTTTAGAAAAAGCCCAAAGGTGGGTATTTCTGAAGGTCCTACGTGACCCAAAAGACACCCTGTTACAGACCAAATCTCAGCAGGGTATTGCCCTTAGTAGACCATGCCTGAGGCTGGAGGGCTGCATTTGCTCCATACTGGTGTGGCTTTGCTGTTGTTTGGGGCAATGGGTCAGGTCTGATGGGGATGCCAGGGGACGGGCTGCCGATCAAATAGCCATCACAACCAGGACCGTCTCCAAATCGCCACCACTGCAGGAAGGGTTAGAAACCAGCTGGCTAAAAGACAAAGCCCAGAGCATGCCGATCCCTCGCTTGCACACCAGAGAGAGCCCAAAGGGGCTCCCAGACAGCCAGATATTGCCTGAACACTGACAGACAGCACAACGGGGGGAGAGTCTGTGTTTCTGGTCCTTGCCACTCACATCAGCTTTAAAGAGCTACCTGCAGGGAACAGTATTTAGGAAAAGAAAAAGAAAAGAAATCCATCCAGAAATCCATCCCTTTGTGACTCTGAATCTGACCCTAAATTATGATTCATGACCAAAAGTGACAAAAAGAGCTTGTGGTGACTTGAACAATTATTTTTCCAAGCAGAGGCAGTGCTAAGCGGGGAACGCGGGACTCCTGAGAAAGCAGCAGGAATGCACTCCAAGCCTGAACGCTGCAGATGAAATTTGTTGCATCATATAATGTTTTTGTGCTTTGAGTTTCAGCTAGACAGGGAGGTACTAAGAGAGCACAAGAAAGGCCATTTCCACGAGATCTCCAGTCCAGATTGGGAGAATCAGTCAGACTGCCAGGATCACCAGCAATTTTATTTACTTTTCTTTTTCGTTGCTTTGCTAAACCCAATCTCCAAACGGAGCAACCAAGGAGGGAGTGTCAGCATACAGGTGCCAATCAGAGGCAGACAGGAAAAAGGTTAAGATATCACAGCTGAAAGTAGTTAGATGAAAAGGTTATTTTTTAAAAAAGCCTGAGAGCACTGGGGTTTTATAAAACCTCCCATTGTATTGCACTAATAAGTCAAGTGTTCGCAGCCAAGCCAGCAGACACACTCTACACCATCTATTACCGGCGTGTTTATTTACAAAGGCAGCCAAAGCCGAACAGAAAAGAGGAAAGACTGAAATATGGTTTTAAAAAAATACAGCTCCTTGGACTGGTTTTAATTTAAAATCCTAGGACTGGGTTTGTCAGTTTCTTTTGTGTTTCATCCCCTCCTCCCCGTTTCTTCTTCAAGGAATGAATTGTCCAAAGCCAGCCAGGCAAAGGGGAATTTTCCTCTAGGTGTCTCTGTCCCCATTTTTATTCTCAATTTTTTCTCAGACACACAGATACACACACACACACGGACACACACACACACAAAAGACACACAGAGACAGACACTTTCTCCTCTCTCTCTCTCTCTTCTCTGGCCTTCCCAGTCCAGCATCCCCTTTCCATTACCATAGCAATCTCCCACATCCCACCACAGTGCTCCCCGAAGCACTTCATAACTCAAACCTGCCCCAGCAGCTTTCTCCATCCCCCGGTGCAATGTGGCCACCCCATGCGGGAGGCACCGGCTGCGCACCGGAGCAGCATATGGTGGCAGAGGACGAGAAGCCAGCGCTGCCAGCTGGGTCCTGCCAGCCCAGCGGGGCCGCAGGCAGGACACCGTGGACGATGTGATTTCACCTGAGCAGACACCTCCACTCGTGCTGTACTTACGGCTTTGCAAAACAGTTACCACCTGCTCTTAAAAAACAGGAGGTGTGGGGCCTGGATTGATTGGATTTGACCAGAAATCCAGACACGTGCACACACACAGGCACTGAGTGCTCTGCTATTGTAGTTCAGAAGAAACCCCTGTGTTTCTATCAGCCCATACCTGCTGCAAATGTGCTCCTCTCTCTCTCTTTGGAGTATTTTGCATCCCAACTGAGAGCACGTGAAAGGAGAGGAACAAAAAAGCCCTCCACACTTTGTCAGGGAGAAATGCATGGTCACAGTAACGCACCACTGCCTTCCCCAGCAACGGGGGATGGCGGGGAAGCTGGGGGAGGACGGAGGGGAACAAAGTGAGAAGAAAAGGTGGGAGCAATTTTAAATGAAAGGAAAAACTTACATTAAATTATTGCTTTATTTCTGGTTCTATGCAAGTCTCTGACACACTCCACCCTACCCCTGAGACACCATGTCCTCCCCCAAACGGCCCAGTCAGGAAGAGAAAGACCTGAAGGGATCCTGCCCGAAAAAGGAGCCTTCCCAAGACTTGGATCTACAGAGGAGTCTCTTAGTTAAAAGAAAGTCCCCAGCCAAGGCAAGCCCTCCTACCCAGCAGTGTCCGTCCCACGACCATCCCCTGTAGATGTTGAAGGGTGGGAGGGAAAGGGAAGGAAAAGCTCCAGCCCCAGTGTTTTGAGAGGTGTCCTTCCTCCAGACCATGCGTGAACAAGGCATCAGGATGTGCAGCAGACCATAATGGAGAGGGCACAGGGCAGAAGTCAACCAAGAGATGAGCACAGGGTGGGAGGAGCGGAATTGTAGTAAGATGAGAGTTATCCAGCTCTCCTTCGCTCTCCCCCCAGCCCCTGCCTCATCGGATGCGGAGGTACGAAGGGATGGAGTAATTGAAGAGCAAGTAGTCCATTTTGTATAAATTAAAGAGTCTCTTTTGGTAGAAGGGGCTAATGTCCTGGAAGAACTGGGCTGTCATGTCATCCGTCGTCCTGGTGGTCTTGGATGAAGATGGGAACTTGACGCTCGTGTCGGCCCCAACCAGCTGGAGGATGTAGTTGGCATCTTCAGCCAAGGTCTCATACTTGCCCACCACATCGTAGTGGACGATGCAGGGGTGGCAGAGCGAGTGCACCCGCTCCCAGTGCTCGTTGAAGGGCTCCTCCCGCTGCGTCCGTGGATCCAGCAGGTAGTAGACGAACTCCTCGAAGCGCACGTCGTCCCCGCGCTCCAGGGCCTTGTCACTGGGCTCCTGCCGGTGCCGCCGGATGATCTTGGTCCCGTAGCGCTTGTGGAAGGCTGTGTTGTAGCTGCGGGTGAACTTGTTGCGGTACGCCGAGACCAGGCGCTCAAAGGGTTCCCGCACAAAGATGAACTTGAGGTAGCTGCGCAGGCGGTGGTTGATCTCAGGGATGCTGTACTCGGAGAGGGTGCGCAGGTTGGATGAGACGTGGGCCTCGTTGGCGGGGATTTCCAGTGGGTCCCGGTACTTGCCTTGCCCCGTCAGGACCATCATCACCCGCTTCCAGTTAGTGCAGGCCACTTTGGGCACGTAGCAGTAGAGCAGCCCATGCGTGTCATCCACCACCAAGTGCCGCAAGTCATCTGGCCGCAGGAGACGCCGCTTGCGGGTGTAACGGTTGCAGATGTTGCTCAACAGCTCCCGTCTCTGCTGGTGAACTGCCTGCAGTGATGACTGCTCAAACTGGGGAGAGAAAAACAATGAGATGGTCACTAACTTGCCCAAGCTGATCATGGCCTGCCCACACAACTGTCCCCATCCTCTCCCCCTTCCTGGGTTTGGCAGTCACCCATGTGAGATTTTGGGGACAGTGTTGGCTTTGAACACAACTTGCTTTGGTGCATTTAATCCTTGGACCTGCTGGGGGCAAAAGACAGAATAAAATGTGATGAGGAGCCGGATGAGAAGACAAGTCAAAGGGGGTGAGGGAAGAACAGGCAGTGCAGGGAGGGACAACAACTGACCATTTGTTACAGCAACCCCTCCACACACTGGGCTAAAGCTCTCCCTTACACCAGTCTGGGGGGGCATACATGGCCCGACCCCTCCAGGGGCAAACAGCGCAGACCTCTTTGCTGGCGCAGGGCCCCACACACCTCCTGGCTGCCATGGGGCATCTCTGCGTCGCACTGACGCCTACGCCCGTGGGCTCACTGCGAACACTGCAGCCAAGAGGCAGAAACATGGCAAACAAGTGTGGGCATGCATGATGAAAACGGCACGAGCGTGCTGCCAAGGCGGCACGAGTGTGCTGCCAAGGAAAGGCAAAGGTCTTGGGTGGAGGACAATGGCCTTTAACGCTGATGGTGAAACCCTGGCGAGCAGACAGGGAGCTGGAGGTGAGGTGGGGTGGCAGGGGATGATGGAGAGGAGCGAGGTGCTCCTGGAGGTGGTGGTGGGGTCCTTCCTGAGGGCTTTGGGTTTCTTCTCCTGAGGGATGTCTTCCACACAGGCCAGTCTGATGCCTTGGCTCTGGTCACAGTCTCCTTTGTCCACAGGGACGAGGAGTCCGCATATGGTCCTTTATCCCTTTTGACCCTTGCATTAAGGCCTGGCAGCCGCTGCATTGGCGTCCCAGGAGCTCAGAGCCTCCTGACCCCTGCCCCAGCTGAAACCCCCCTCCAGATTTGGGGACATGACCTTTCCTGTCATGGTTTTCATCAGAAATCCCAAAATGTCATTAAAACATCTGGGGAAGGAAATTATTTCCAGGAACTCAGAAGGGGAAGGTCCCCTCCTCCTCCTGCCCACTCCTTCCACGTTTTGCTCACGAGGGTTGGGAGGTTTCGCCTTCAGCCCTGACATCATTGCTGGGAACCTCCAACAGCCTCGTCCGGCCACGACCACTAACGGCTTCACCACCCGTTTGCTAACCCGCGGCGGCTCTTACTCCGCAGAGCTGTTGCTCTAATGCAGTGCAATGACCCCCATGTCACAAGACGACAGTGGCTTCCACTTTGCAGTTGTGAAGACAGTCCCACTGGCGTCACAGGGCGCCACGGCAAATGTCTCTGCAGCCTGCAGAGATGTGGCAACCTCAAGATGAAGGGCAAGGGCAGGCCACCTCCTTGGTCCCTACATCCTTGCTACTGACAGCTGTCATCGCTTAGGCATGCCAAAGGACATCCTCTGCCAAGCTTCAGGTGCACCCTCACCTCTCCCTGGGGGACCATAAGGGGTTTTGGGAGGCACTAGAGCCCGGGAGAGGCAGTGCTGTGCAGATGGGGCTTTGTAAAGCTCCTGCCAGGAGTTGGGATCCTGAGACAAACTGCCCATCCCGTGGATGATCCAGCAGACTCGTCACCTTCAGAGGGGCACTAACATCTAGGCAAAAAGCTCCTCCTGCAAGGGATGAACCACACTCAGACCCTTTTGGATCTCATTTCCACAAAAGAAATAACCTTGTCCAGGTCACCTTAGTGACCACTTTCTCCAGGAACCTGCATGGGCAGTAACCTGAGACAGGGGCAGAGGAAAGCATCCCATCCCTGCTCCTTCCAAGAGGGAGATGATAATGGAAAATGCTCAGATGGAGGAAATGCAGGTCAACAGACTCTAACCGCCACCAAAAGATGACTTTGACATTGTTGGCTACTTGGATATGAAGAAGATATAGCACCGAGGGAGGTGATAATCATAGCTGAATAGGCATTCTCATGGTACACCTCCTTGCGACACAGCCAAACCTTTCAGCAGAAATTTCTTTTGTTTGGAGGCTCCCCATCACCTTTTTAAATTGGAAACCCTTTTTGCAAGTGCTTAAAAAAAAAAAGAGGTATTTTAATAATGTGATTTTTTTTTTTCAGGTGTTTTTCCCTGCACTTGCATAATTCAAAACTATTGGACCAGAAAGACAGACAGACAGACACTGTCTGCAGGCATGGCAACAAATAAATGTGACTACTTTTCAACAGCCGCCCACTGGAATAAGTGCATGTCTTGCAGTTATTTCAGAGCAAAATTGCTCCCTTCACTTCCTTCTCTTTAAAAGCCAGAGAACTTACTTAAGTATCACTTTTAAGGAAATAACACCACGACATTCCAGCAGCATTAGGGTTTGCCGGCATCACGGCCAAGGAAGTCCACATTTGCCATTTTTCCCAGAGCAAATGTAATTTGGCTGCTTGTAGACATAAAAGCATCAACCTAGACAGTAACACAAAGCATCGCATATGGAAAGGAGATCTGGCTCTGGCTGCAGTGGGCACTGCTGATGGGCAGTGGGGAGGCAGCAGGGATGGCAGGATTATAAACCCCTCATGGCTGGGTCCAGCTATATATGTGTGTGTGTGTATATATATATGCATATACATATGTGTGTGTATATATATAGCACCCAACATAGAAGCATCTATCAATTATTAGCTCAGAAAGTGCAGCAATGATGCTTTTGCCCTGCTATGATGGCCCAGAGTTGGCTTTGAAATCCTCAGATGGCGAAATTGCCGGGGTTTGCCCAGCTATGGCTCAGCCCACCGATAATGAAACCATTTGTCCAAGTACCAGCAAGGGCCATCAGCAGTTTTTTATCAACAATTACTCCCCAAAGTGGTGTGGTCTTTTCTTTTGGACACGGCCAGAGGTTCAGGCGCGGGGACCTCGGGGGTGGTTGGAGACAGTGCAGTGCCCCACGCACCGGAGGGGTGGGAGAAGGGGTCAACCCCCAGCGCCCTGCTCCCTCTTCACCCCCCATCTCCCTCTCCCTGGCCCCTTACCTGGTCACTCTCGTACAGGGCCTGGAGTGGGCTGCGACCGGCCTTCCCCTGCCAGGTGGATCTCATAACCCCGTCTTCTGTAGCTGGAAAAGGAGCGAGAAAAATCAGAGGGGTTGGGAGGGGCTGCTTCCCTCACCCTCTCTGGAGATGCCCAAGTTGGGATGAGGCAACGTCCTCCGAGAAGAGACAAATCTGTTTGGCTCTCGGAGAAGATGCTCAAGCAATGCTTTTCCCTCCCTCTTATTTTTTAACAAAACCTGCAGTTAGGGTTCAAAAGGTCCAGACCTAACCTTTAAACAAGTAAAAGACCATAAATAAGGATAACGGGTTGTTACAAATTCGAGAGGAACTGGGAACAGTTTGATCCATGTGCATTTGGGAAATGCCACTGCGTGCAGGCTGCATTGGCAAGGGAATGACCCAGGAGGTGACAGGACCCTGACCAGCACTGCCACGGCCCTGTGAGGGGTGAGACAGCATCTGTGCTTGGCAGAGATAAGGGGCAGATCCAACACCGGCAGCTCTGCGCTGAGCCCCCACGGGCTCGGAGTTTGCACTTCCAGGCTCAGAGACACAGTCATTAATAGACAAATTGGTCAGATGCTTCGTTTGACTGATAAGTCATTTTAAGTTCTTTCTTGCCTTTTTTTTTTTTCCTTCCCTTCTAAACCAGCAACATCTCCTTGAGTGTTTGAAGCTGAAGACAGCCACCCAAGCAGTCCTCACCCCCTCCCTGCCATGCAGATCGGCTGGTTTGATTTCGGAGGTCTATTATTTGCAGCAGCACCAAACCCAAGCCACGAATGTGGTGCCGGACACCCAGTCAGTGACAGATGCTCAAGTTCTCATGCTCATAAATTATGTAGGGATGCAACCACCTTCCAGGCTATGAAGCATCCACTTCAGCTGCCGTCCCTCAGCCCCAGGGACCTGCTTCCAGCACAGCGTGGGCAGAACCACGTGGCCTGGATATCCCAAACCTAACGCATGGAGCCAGCCGCAACAGGGGCGCAGGCTCTTGCTTGCAGTAACACCTCCAAGCAACTGTCTCACCTCTCACCCACCCTCTGCTTCTTGTATCTGACCCTCTCCATTGGCGGAGGATGCCGTGACAGTTTTCACATGAGAAGGTTTCTAACCATGGGGGTTGTGCAGCCCTGGAGTTGGCTTCCACAGAAGAAATAACACTGTGAGTTAAACTGGAAGATGATGTTTTTTCTGAAGGGGATGATAGGACACATTATTCAGGAGATTGTGGCCTGGGAGGTTCTTCCAGTCCTCCAAGTTCCTGCTCCTACAGGGACCTTCTAAAATGTCAGGGGGATGTATGTGGTGGAAGGAAAAGCATCTCTCACAAACCATTTCTGGCAACATGAAGGTTTCTAACACAGAGGCTTTTTGCATGACAATTTGGGGCTCTGGATCTTTTCGTTCACTGACCATCACCACAGAAAAATTTGTTATACAAGCCCCAGATGGCATCTTTTTAACCAAAATAACCAGAAGGAAAAATCCAAATCCCATCTTCATTTTCATGTGCTTATATTTTGCTTAAATGAAAACTGCTCCAAAGCACAAAGTCACCAGGGTCTAAGCTAAACATTATTCATTCCTGGAGCTGTAATTAGGGGGAAATGACTGCCTGACCTCACAAGATTTCATCAGCAGTGCATGTACGCTTGCGCGTTCGTGGGAAATGACACTTCCTGCAGCACTGGATTGATCAAGATGTGACTCAACGAGTAGGTACGGTTTCTTCCTCAATCCCCTGTATCAGTTACCCCACAGGAGGGTGAAACGGCATCTGTGCTAATGAGAGATAAGCGGAAGATCCAACGTACACAGTGCTGGGCTGAGATGCTCGTCTCAGAGGAGCCCCGTTTCACATTTCCAGGCTCAGCCCTCTGCAAATGACAGGGAATGAGATCGACCTTGAAAACTCGACTCACTGCAGCTTGAATCTGCAAGCAGAGAGCATTAAACTCAAGTCCCTTTCCTGGCCAGCGCTGATAAACTCCTCTTTGATTTAAGAGCATGACCCCCGCTGTGGGTTGTCTGCAAGTGCCCTGCACCGCAGCAGACACTTGTCCTATATTTAGTAAAAGCAATGTGGAGGCGTTTGTTTTCGAGATTAACACGTGCATCAACCAGAACCTTTCTTACGAGGGACATAAGCAAACCCCAGGTGGTTCAGGCCGACCTGAAGCTGCTAGAAATGCAAATTGCTTGTGCCGGTGCTGCGCAGGGATGCGTGGAAACGCCGTCCCAGGGAAAGGCTTCAGCGCCTGGTGCAGGGTCAGGTCACGGCCCAGGAGGAGCAGGCTGGCTCGGCAGGAGGCTCTTCAGGGTGAACAAAAAGCAAATCTGCAGTAAGGTGGGGAGCAAGCAGAGGTCAGGCAGGTCAGATCTGTGCTCTGACTGCTCTGGGCTGTGCCTTTCGGTGCTGCTGAGGCAGAGGAACAAGCCTGGCCAGGGACTGCTGCACCTCGCATGACTCTCGCCAACAGCCCCAGCAGAAACGTTGCAAAATGGACTTCCTCCAGCCTTTCCACAGCACAAGATCTGGCAGAGAACACGGCGTCTTCTCCGGATAGCAGCAAACCCCCTGGGATCCCTGCTATGCTCATGCTTTACAGGGTTCCAGAAAAAAACGGGGAAGAGAAAAAAAAAGGAAAAAAAGCCGCCAGGCTGCTCCCGTGCGGCTGGAGGAGCCCGGGAGCACTGAGCTGGCAGGGGGAAGACGCCAGCGCTCCACGCTCACTGCATCTTGACAGCTTTTGCTCTCCAAAGCGATGACACCATCCCCTGCCCGGGGCACTCGCCAAACCCTTCAGAGCAAACGCCTGCCCCAATGGCAGGTTTTCACAAGGCTCCAACTGCAGGAAGTCTCCCCCCTCAGAAACCGTCTGCTCGCGCTACATGCAGCGTCCCAAGGAGAGAAGCAAACGGGCTGGGCCGTGAGGATGACTTTTGAAGACAGTGTTAAACCCTGCGGCAGAGGGGGAGAGGCAGCAGCTGCAACCGTGTGCGGCTCAGCACAGCACCATGCCGGCACCGGTGCATGCGGAGGGCAGCAGCCGATCTGTGTGCCCCATGGGACCAAAGCGTCCATCCTCTGCAGGGCTGGGGTCAGAGCAGCTCCAAATGCCTGCGGCCGGCAGTGTGCACTCCAACAGGGACAAGTCCGGGCTGCCTGTGCCCAAAGCATCCCCAAAACGTCTGGGATCACCCTGGCAGAGCAACACGGGCCGTCACAGCAGTACGCAGACCAGGGCTGCTGCAACCTGCCTGAGCAAGCGGGAGGCTGTAGACAGTGATTTAATGGAGTCCAGGCCCGCTAAGACCAGGCTTTGCCACCTAACAGAGCTCTGCCCCATGACCCCAAGCTGTGGCCGTCCCCTGTTCACCATTCCTCAGCCCTAGCACCTGCAGCATCTCTGTTGATGCACTCCTCTCCCAGTCCTCCCGCAGTCGCCAGACCCTGGGTCCTCATCATGCGGCAGCTGTATGAACACAACTCAGCCCTAATTTGAACACAAAACCCCTCTTCCCCGGCTGCTCCATCCCAACCACCCCATCACGCAATCCCACTGTGAGCTCCCATCCTGGGGTCTCTCCCCATCCTGTCCCCTAATTGCTGTCCCCATCCTGTCCTCACCTTTACCGCCTACCCTGAGCAGGCAATGGCCCACCTTAGGAAAGCTCAGCTCAAGGGGCTCCACAGCTGGCTGAACTGCACAGCTGGAGAGGAAACCAAACATGGAGGCGGAGCCGGGGAAAGGCTCGATTCTTGATCTGTGCCTGTTTCTTCCATCAGATCTGGGATACAGCCTGGACTGCGAGGAGGAGGAGGGAGGAAGGGGGCAGATGGGCATTTACACATCCCTCTTCTTCCACTCGTTCATGCTGAGAGCGAGTCAATCACCCTATCCCCTGTACTATTGGCGTACCCATCCCTGGGATGCTCCTGGGACTCCAAGAAGTTTGGGAAGGCCAAGGAATACTGAAATATATGACAGTGTTGAGGAGGGAGTATCGTCAGAATAAATTAATGGTTCGTGCTGCATTTTGGCACCATGGCCCTGAGTACAGCAGGATCTTCCATCACGGGGGAGCTGCCAAGATCTCTGCATCCTGGCTTTCCTCCCGACTTCATAGCTTGTTACTGAGGTTCCCAGATTCCACCACATGCAGTGGTAATCCTTGGAAATTTAGCATTGCCACAATTGCATCCGAAAGCAGGGATGTCACTTAGCCAAGGTATATCGAGTTTCTAAAGGGAAGAAAATATCAACCCTTGGCAACTGCTGGATCACCATTTGGATAACAAGTATCAAGACAGTGTATGTCCGTGATCCAAATCCAAAATGTTTTTCACTGAGATGGGCAGAAGGAAACACCACATTTGTCCTTTGCATCTTCAAAGGATGAGGCAAGGGAATAGGAGTGATGCAGAGCAAGAGACCAAAAACCCCACGCTAAGGCAATAACATTGATCAGAAATCACTGAATGAGATGAGCCTGAAAGGGAGCTCAGGCACATTGTGGAGTTTCCTGTGCTACAAGTGCTTTCTGTCTTTCCTTTGGAGCTTAAAAAGGCAACACGCTCCCTCCCTCCTTTCTCCCTACAGCCCAGATTTTAGTGCTATCCCATCAAAACCGAAGCTATTCTCTTGCAGTGGTGTGACATCAATACCGCAGCAGGATCTGGGGTTTCAATGACTTGCCAGCTCTTTGGAAAAGGGAATAGATTTTAAAGCTGTGAATATTTAGTTGTACTAGCTGATTGCAAAGACAGCCAGACGTGTGAGGTGAGGGAAAGACTGGATCATGCCCATCCCAGACTTCTGGAAGCACCAGCAAAAGAATTTGCTGTTTTGGCCGCAGAGACTTAATACAGAGGGAGGTTCTCTGCAACCACAACAGCAAATCCAGCGCCTGAATTGAAGAGTCTGGCTAGGAGACAGGATTCAGGCAGTGACAAGCCTGCTAGGCTGACATCAGCATTGCTAAGGCTTTAGAAAATAGTCTGAAGGAAAGAAAACAATTAAAAGATGTGAGTGCAACTGGATAGGGGAATAAAATCAACATGGCATTTACTAAGCGCAGCTTATACCCATGCAACCTCATCTGTGAATAAAATAACGCAGTTCTGTAGATCAAGCATATGTGGTAGATCTTCACCCAGACATACATAACACAAGACATGACATACCACAAGAAACAAGTACTTCAATCAGAGAAGATGAAGTTTAAAAGGTGAACTGTAAGGAACACAAGCAACTGGAAAGCAGATGGTGTTTAAATAGGAAATGCTGGGCAGAAGGCAGATTTCTAGTAAAATATCTCCAAGATTGGCTTTGGGATCAATACTTCGGGAATGAGTTGACATAAAAATAGAAAGATACTGATGATGGACAAAGCATTGAGAAAGGCTGCCACGGCAGGGAGAGACTGAAACACCAAACAGGGAAACTAAAGCTTCGTCCTGGACCAGGACGAAACAGAGTTTTCAATAATTCAACAGAATTTAATTTTGCAATATTGGAATTCAACAGTTTCTGCTACTTTGCTGCTGGAAGTGGCAGGAGGTCCCAGATGCATTAGTTCTGGGCTATCACAAAAAAAGGCAAACAAAGTCCTGAAACGTATCAGGTGAGGTATTTGCCACAGCAGCAAAAAAAGCATGAATACTACTACCCATAGCATTGGTAACCCTCACCTGCAGCACCAACAGCTCTGCTCTCCTGGACCAAGGCAGATCCAGAGCTGCTGAGAAGGGCTGCGAGGCGACCAGGTGATCCCAGGACTTGCTGCCCCATAGGAGGTTGCAAGGGCTGGATGTGCATATGAGCTGAGCCAGGATGTGATTGTCCCCTGGGAATGGGCCAGCAGAGAGGGACGGGAGGTGTTTCATGTGCAGGACATCTTCATGCCCGCTTGCTCAGATGCCAGATATAGGAAGAGGTTTAGAAACCCCAGATCAGTGGGAGTCTGGCCAAGACGCAGCAGGAGGAATCCCAACTCCTTTTGGGCTGGAGGATGGAGCTTTCAGGCATTTTCCGGGCTGGACCCTGGGGCCGTGAGGAGCCAAAAGCTCCATTTGTGGTCTCCAATACGGAACACTGGAGAGGGTTAAAACCTGGAGATTCAGTGGCCTCCAGCCAAGGGAAGTGAAGAGACAGCACGCGTGCTTGCACGTGAGTACGCACCCCAGAGGCCCCAAGGAGCTAATCCTGACCCCACCACTGTCTCCCCACTGCTGTCTCACAGTCCCAGCTTCGCTTCCTGTTGTGTCTGTGCAAAACCTAAAAAAAGAGAAAAAATAATTGTGGTGCCTGGCCACCCGAAATGATCAGTCTGAGTGTTAATTACAGCCTGCGACTCCCAGCCAGTGAGTGGGATAGGTGCTTGTTTGTACTGTAGGAAGACTCAGGTCTCAGGGCAGCCCCTCTTGGAAGGGGATGCTCGCTCTCAGGCCAGGAAAAAAAAGCGCTGAACTTGGGGGAGGTGGGGTGTGAATCCATCACGTTTGTGATGGATTTGTGATGGGTTCACATTTGTGATGGATTCTGGATCTGAACATAGGAAAAGGTATCAGTGACACGAATTGACTGCCTGGCACACATGGCACGTGTGCAGCTGAACTGCGTTCGTAGGAGAAAGAAGAGTTTACAGTGGGAAACAAATAAGAAGATTACCCCTTCTTATCAAAAGGGGAAACAACACTCAGAGCTCTATAGTGTCAAGGGATCAGCACTTGCTTTAAGTCAGTCACTAGAAGAGCCAGAAATTAGGACCTCGATCTCTTCGTGGGCACAGCAATGAGCTTCTCCGGACTTTGCTGACTCTTCTCCGACACCTGTCATGGGCGATGAGTGAGTGCTTCAGTCAGAGCAGTGATGGCTCACTCGTCCCTGACTGCAGAAACGCAGCCCCGCTTCGTGAAGACAGGCTCCTCGCTATTAAAATAACTGCACCCAAGAGACACAGAGAAGGATCCTTCCATCTAATTTAAGAGAGGACATTGAGACTGCGTTATTCAAAGCCAAACCCTCGCTGCAGCCACTGGCTGCTGAATCTGTCCAATTTTCGATTTTAACATCCAAGAGGGGGGAAAAAAAAAAGAGAAAGAAAATAGAGCTTGACAGCAGCAGTGATAGATCCAGATAATTCCTGCAGTCTGAGCTCAGTTTCCCCTGCCCGTTGGATAGCAAAGCCTAGGACACGCAGCCTGGTTGGCAGCTGGACACTTCGACTGTGTGAGGATGGTCCAGGGCACGGAGGCCAAGAAATCACACGTGGAAGCAGCAGTCGAACCCCAGGGCAGTGGCCAGTGGTCCGTGTGAAGAGCAGCCCTGCTTGGAAGGATCAGAGCTATTGGGTCGAACAATGCTGGTCTCAAGGAAGCAGTTTAATTCTAGGAAGCTCTGGCTTTTATGCTTGGGCTCGTACTGGTGGAAAACACATTTGCTTCATTTCCACCTAAGCACAAGGGCTGATTGTTGTTGTTTTTTTTTTTTTAAAGATAGATACTTTTCAAAACAAGGGTGATGTGGGAACCCAAACACCAAAATCCCACTGCAAACTCCAGACACACTGACTCAACATTGCTGAAGGTAGTGACCTCTCTTTGATGGAGAAGATAACCAAATAAGTGACCGTTTGCTTTCTTGCATGCTGCATTCAGTTGTGAAAAAGTGTGGCAATTCTGGCGTTCACACATCTTCAGAGCTAAGGGAGCACCTCTGGGAATTAAAACCAAACCCATTCCTATTTTTATTCTTACTGGAAGGTTTTGATTTGGGAACGCAAATTTTTGGCTTCAGCAAAGAGGCAATCGAATCTACGTAGATTCCTGCGACTGCTCATTTTTACTGCATCTAAAAAGCCAGGGATATAGACAACAGAGGCTGAATTAAAATGCTAGAGAAGAAAGGAAAAGGAATCTAACAGAACCACATGCTTGATTTGCTTAAATGTATCCTTCAGCTTTGTGAATTCAGACACAATCACCTCTGCTGGGGAGCTGCAAGTGAAACGAGAAGCAGGAGGTGTAACCGGCTGGGCTTCATCCAGGTGTTTGCACCCAGAGCCAGCTCAGTGGCTCGCTGGATCGCCCTGAAAAACTCAAGTCTGCTTCAGCATCTTCTCTGCCAACGCTGAAGATCCTCCACATGCAGTGGTGACGTGGGGAGGGGAGGGGGGGACACGGCTGCTGCGTGAGGCCACACGATGAGGAGGCGACCACAACGCCAGAGCGCAGCAAGACCTGTCCTCTAGCACGGCCCCGCAGTGCCTCGCCGTCCGCTCAGCCGGCAGCGCCTGCTTGATTTGCTGTTCTGAAATACGGTAATGTCGTGGTTTGACCCCAGCCAGCAACTAAGCACCGTGCAGCCCCGTCCCCCTCCCCCCTCCCAGTGGGATGGGGAGGAGGATCGCGGAAAAAAAGGTAAAACTCGTGGGTTAAGAACAGTTTAATAACTAAAGTAAAATAAAATATACTACTAACTAAAAATAATAATAAAAAATAACAATAATAATTGTAATGAAAAGGAATATAACAACAAAAAAAGAGAAATAAAACCCAAGAAAAGACAAGTGATGCACAATGCAATTGCTCACCACCCACTGACCGATGCCCGAGCAGTGATCCACCTCTCCCGGCCAACTCCCCGCAGTTCCTATACTGGGCATGACGTTCTATGGTATGGAATATCCCTTTGGCTAGTTCAGGTCAGCTGTCCTGGCCGTGCTCCCTCCCAGCTCCTTGCACACCTGCTTGCTGGCAGAGCATGGGAAACTGAAAAATCCTTGGCTTAGGATAAGCGCTACTTAGCAACAACTAAAAACATCAGAGTGTTATCAACATCATTCTCACACTAAATCCAAAACGCAGCACTGTACCAGCTACTAAGAAGAAAATTAACTCAAGAAGAAAATTAACTCTATCCCAGCTGAAACCAGGACAGGTAAACAGACAGCAGCCCTCGTCCCCCATCACACTGCTGTGTCACACCGGCAGCTGCCTCCAGCGGGTTAGCTGGGACCCTGCCTCTCACCATCTTGCGGCACCACTGGGAAAATGTGTATTCCCACGGCTCACAAGGGAAAAGGGAACATCCCAAATACTCTGGATGCGGGGCACAGGACTTGAGGCCATAGTGTGGAAAATCTGGGGTGGATGGCAAATGCCAGAGACCTGGCTGAGGATGCCAGGAGAGTGGCAGCGCAAACACGGGAGCTGTACCTCTTGCTGGGGGAGAGCCAAGAGCATCAGTCACAGCTAAGAACATTGATCCCTGAATCTGCAGGACATGACAGGCCCCGTTCTGCCCCCAAAAGTGAAACAATAACACGACGACTGTGTACAAAGACCTCAAGCAAGTACTTATTGTCCAGTGCAGCCCCAACCACTGCCTTTCCGGGCATGCAGGGGTTCAGCAAGAGAACCAGAGGACGCACGAGGCATTTCAGACTTGCCTGGCAGCCTCTGGACCTCTGCCGAGGGCCTGAAGGAACTGCCAGGGCTGGGAGGATTTGGAAGGAGCTCTCTCAGGTAGCAGACTAAGTTTTTTCCTACAACTGCAGAGCTGAGGTTTGTCCTCCAGACAGCTGATGGGTATCTCTGCACTTTGTTTACACTCCGGTGGTAAGAGATTGTGCCCCTTGGGCATGCTCAGAGGTAGCAGGCAGCATCCATGCCCCATTCTGGCAGGTACACTGGGCAGCAGAGCGCATATGGGACTAAGCATTTTGGGGAGACAGAGCATTTCAAGGTGACCAGCAATATTCAGACGGGCACAAGTAATGGCAAAAAGTAACCAGCCCTATGGAGAACAACCAGAAGAGATGTTTTCTGATCTTTTCCCCAGGCCTCTCCCATGCACAGCACTGCTACCCAAGCAGTTGCATTACAGAAAAGGGGAGAGCTCAGATATCGACCTATGATAGCCCCCACCTTGCACAGCTTCCACGTGGCAGCTAACGGATTCCTTTGGAGCGAATGCTGGATTTGACCTCTTTTGTTCATCCTGGGGCTGTGCCAGCGAGTGGTGAGCAGGAGGAGTGATAGAGGGGAGCTGGCATCAACTCGCAAAACTCTGTAACTCTAATATTTGCAATACAAACATACGTTTCTTGTTCCAGACCAACATCCTCCACAGCTCGGGAAATGCCCCTGTGGCCCTTCCCATCCTTCCTTCTCTTTGCGTGGTGTTTTTCTCCCCAGTTATGGCTTGTTCAGCCTGTTCTGCCTCATGACGACGTCCTCTTGCAGACGCTCAGAGCAGACCCAGGTGATCATTCGTTCCCATCAGCAGGTGAGCCGCGAGTGACTCTCCTGTGCAGGAGGTTAGGTGGACATGGGCAACAGGTTGCCACCTAACACAGCCCCATGCAGTGTGGTCACAGGCAGACCCACCGCCATCCACCTCCGATATTTCCCCTGCTGATGAACAAGCCAGCAATATATAACCCAGCCTATTCCTGACAGCCTGCCCTCTGCTCTGCAGGCCAAGCCTCGGTAAAGGCTGGCTGGCTCTGCATTTCTCTCTGCTGAGGTAGAGGCGGCATAGAGTCTGAGACATCTGTCTCGCCTCACTCATTAGGGAAAGGGAATAATCCTCCATTCTCTGTCAGACCTCCCCCTGCCAGCTCCCTTCCCATTGCCTGCAGCAGAGTGACAACCCGGAGCAACCTGGGGAGCAGCAGGACCTTCCCCTCGCTTGCTCCAGAGCATTTTCAGACATTATAGCAGAGCCAAGGGGCAGGATGCCGCTGAGCTGACTAGCTAGGGACGGCTGAAAGAACTGCACAGGGTGCCCACGCGTCTGCACCAGGACCCAACTAATGCCCCGATCCTGTACACCTCTCCCTGGAGGGACGGGCAATGGGAGCATTAGGAACAGGGCCTCCAAAGGGAGCCCAAGGTCTGTAGCTGGTTGTACCCCTGCAAGGGTCCTGGAGCAAGTCCCTCCCAGAAAACCCAGCCAGGCTAAGGTAGCATATCAGACGGGCAGGATTAGAGTCACCGTTGTGATCCTGCTTCCTGGACCAGGTCAGCAGGCAGGCACATCCCTGTCCCCTGCAAAACCACCACGTGATTTAATGGCATCCCTCTGTGTCATCAGCTGAGCCACAACCTTCAGGCATTGGCATGGGACCTGGAAGCTCAACTGTCCCTCTGAAACCACTGGATAAGTGTCTTCTCTCACCAGCACTGCATCCTATCTCTCAGACTCAGAAACTGCCTCCAGGTAGCTTGGTTTTGGACCATACAACTCTATTTTCAAGCACAGCCACCACCTGGATGTTGTCAGCCCGGTTCTTCCCCACGGCGAAGCTCCATCTCCAGCCAGGCACCATCTCTCACAAGGAGCATCGCAGCAGCTTGGCAGCTGTCACTGGTGTCACACCCCCCCAGGAGCACGGACAACCAAAATATGTCTGTTCTCGCAGGAATGGGGAGTAAAACACACACGTGAGTCTGAAGCTCATCTGCTTGTCCATCAGAGGGCTTAACGAAGGGTATTTAATTTCTCTTACCATTACAAGACTGCTGCTAGGAGTTGGTGTAAAGCACTTCCCCAATGGCACCCACACGACACGGCGGGCTGGAAAACGCATACCTGCTCACTTTGGGGCTGAGCAACAGGTCAGTGGAAGTTCTGGCTCACGTGGTGAAACACACCCTTGTTTAGAGGTCCTGCTGAATCAGCCAAGCACAGGATCGTGCGCTGAGACACCCCGTTACCGACAGCCCAGCCTGCCGGGACTGCTCCCCGTGGGAAGGGAAGCTCTGAAAATGCTCCAGTCGGCGGTTCATGTGGTCCTGACTTAACGTTGTTTCGTTCAGCAGAAATTAAACCAACCGCGTGACTTGAACTTGGCTGGATCAGACAGAACCGACTTCCAGCAGCACGGGGATGCCTGAAAGCTTAGCTCAGGCTTTTTTTTCCACCGCTACATGTTTTCTACCACCCCCCCTAGCCCTTTTGAAACAGCCAAACCAAATAATTAACCCCCCCCGCCTCCCCTCACCTCCCAGCACTTAGAAACTGCAGAGGGCTAAACAGAGATGCGTTGCAAGGAGGTTACCCACAAAGCTAAGGGAAAAACCACAAATAAAAGCAGCTCGGAGGCAAACCTGAGTGGGGCAAGACAGGACATGCACATGAGGAGGTTTAGACAGAGAACAGACCAGGTACAACAGGCACGACGAGCTGTAGCAGTGAAATACAGATCTCCTCTCCCATCAGCTCAGACGGATGAACCGCACACATTTGCATATAGGAGAAGGTGGTTTTACAGCATCACAGGCACCAGGGTCACCTAGAAGTGGTGGTTTAGCCCCTGTGATAAAGTACCCTTTCAGGGCGAGATAAGGGAGGGGTGCGAAGGAGGGATGAAGGATGCACAATGGTCCACCCTCTTCCTGTTCTCCAGTACCTGGCTAAAGCATGTCCCATCCCTGTAGAGCCAATGGAGGGATCCTACCAGCCCTTATCACCCACACCCTCCTCCCCTGGAAATCTCCCCCTTTTTCCCCAGGTGACTTTTTTGGCTTTCTGGGAAGCTATTTAAGGCCAATTCCAAGCAGCCACAGATGGCTTTTGAAGCACGACGGGGCACCCCATTCCCAGCACCCATTTTCGGCCCACGTCTCTGCTGATGAAGCACCCCCAGTACCTCCTTCCCAGCCATGTTCCTCAGAAGAGGTACCACAGGCAGTGACCTGAGGTGACACTTCCCACGTCTGAGGAGGCCCAGCTGTACAAACCTCCTAGACAAGAGGGAAAAGAGCGTTTTCCATCCTCCTTCCACCAAACACACACACTCCATGGCTACTATCCCGTGGGACAAACCCTTCTGCAGCATTTCCATCCTCAGACCACACAGTTCCTACACACACAGAGATCTGAAGGTATTGGTGATCCCCTGACCACACTGTTACAAGGTGTACATGGGCAATGCCCAATGCCCAAGATGACTTCCTCTGGGAAGGAGATGAAAGGAGGTGTCATCCCCTAAAAATAATACCCTTGTTTGCAGCAATCACCACCTTGCAGCTTCTTCAGAGTCTCAGGGCTGTGTGGCACAACTGGATAGTAACAGCAGCCAGGCTCCCTGGCACTAAGGACAGTCTCCCTCTAGCCAAGAAACACACTCTCAAGAGGGGACAATGAGTCACTGTTTTACACGGGATAATTCGACGGACCGCACCGCCTTTAACAGGAAAAATCATTCACTCTTCTCGGGATGTGCCCTGCTGGCTGGAAGGCAGCGGCCCGTGGGCAAGAGAGGGATATAGGGGTGTGATGCCTCCAGGAAATGTTAATTCAGGGTGTGGACGAAGGTCCTAAGCTATTCTCCATGGAAAGTGATGGATAGGAAGAGCCACGCAGAGGGGTGAGTACACGTCCTGCTCTTGTTCCAGCCAGACAGGGAACGGCCGAGTCTGCCAGAAGCAGCAGTGGTTGTGGTGAATGTCTGGGGGTGGAAATGCACGGCCTCAGGGAACTGCAGCGGGACCAAAAATCCAAGCACACCTGCCTCCACCTGTGCGTGAGATCCCTGACGTCTGTACACAGTTGTCTGCCGGCTGGGACCCTGTGCCCGGGGCCTACGGGATGGGAGTGCCTCTGGCATGCTGCATCGGGGGACGGAGTGGCAGCAGAGCTCCATCACCTCTCTGTCCGATATTGGGGCACTTACACCACCCACAAAGTGCAAATTACTTGCAGCACAGGGCCCTCACGCACAGAGATCTGAGGGCAGACAGGCATACGGACAGCCGAGGAGCCCCGGCCGTGTTAAATGTACTCACACGGTTTCCAGCCTGCTGGCAAAAGGCAGCCGGATGCTCCCTGCTTCCTCGGTGCGGGGTTGCAATGCCCCTTGTTCATGACTGTCACCTACCCGTAAACATTTCCACGCGGAACGGCTCACGCCAGATGCAATAAAACTGCAGCCGGCAGATACGGGGCATTGGCCTCCAGCGCAAAGTGCCACTGGCACTAAATGCCACCAGACTTCAGGTTTCTCCGTCTGGATCCAGCCTAACACAGACACATTGACTTTCATAGGAAAATGCCTCAGCCCAGCCTCTCAAATGCTGTGGCAACCTTTGTAGGGGAGGCAATGCCACTGTGCCAAGGAATGATGGCAGACGCCTCCTGAACGGCTGGCGAGACAGAGGCAGCAGCCTTGCAGCTGACCTGACCCCCTGCCCAACCGCAGTCTCCTGCTGACTGTCCCCCTCGTCACTGACTTTTCAGTATCTTCTCTTCTAGCTCAAACATGTCCCGACCAAGATCCTAACCAAGAATCACACCTGAAGAGGGCCTTCTGACAGGTCACACATGGGCCTGGCACTGCCATTACTACAGAAATGTGACAATAAGACCTATTTCATTCACATCACCACCCCCTCCTCCACTGAAAGGATCCAGAAAATACCTCTCCAACAGGCAGCTGCTTCATTCTCACTCCTCAGGGTCTGCTGTGCCTTTGGCACAGACTGTGGCTGGAAACAGGGCGCTGGGCGAGATGATAGCCACTGCCGCACCACAGCCTGCGTGCCCCATTCAGCACCATGTGGGACATGGGACAGGAGGGAGGCAGCAGTCCAATGTTCAGAGCTATTTGGATTTTTCTCCAAACCACTAAAAAAGAGGGATCTCTGCTGAAAGCGTTCCAAAGAAACATGGCAAGCATGGCTGACAATGTAATCTCCACTGCCCATTTCTATTAATTTTACAGATTTAGCAGGAACTGGAAGGCATGGTGCTGACTTTCCACCATCCGAGGCATGCAGGCGCTCCCAGCCGCTGCAAAGCTAGTGTGACCCTGCGTGCAGCCCCTTGCCAGCGCCCTTCGGAGGGACACTTCCCGGCAGGCTGCTGGAGCACTTGCGTGTCAAAAGAGACAATGGACTCGTGTGTGCATTTTGCTTCTCGTGCCTGGATGACAAACCCAGCCCACAGAGCTTCGTATTTGCAGTGCAAACTCAGCACTCTGCAGTTAACACTGGAGCTGAGAGACGATTTAGCATTAATGGGTTTGCAGCCAACTCCGTCTTCCATATGCCGTACACAACTGCTCAGACAGCAGCCACAAAGGCGTCTGGGAGGTTTGAGGGGGTGTCATCAGATGTATGTATTTTTTTAAGCTGCTACAAAAAGAACATTAAACTCCTGACGTGAGATTGGGTCTGAACATCCTGCACTAGTTTAGATTTCTACTGCATGCCACACACACTGGGCAGGAAAATAATTATCTTTCTAACTTTATTTTTTGCCTTTTTTTTTTCCCCCTAACAGGAGACTGCCCAGCCTTTAACAACTGCCTGGAAGAGACTCCTGAAACCTGAAATCCCTGGTCTGTCCAGGCTTCAGCCAGATGACCCCTGTTTAGGGAGTGCTGGCCGTACCCAAGCCAGCACAGGGACTGGCAGTTGCTGGTTCCAGTAGCGACTGTGATTCACAGATCTGGCTGCTGGACATGCTTTAAAATCACTTGAGCATTACTCTTGATGCTCAAGATCCTGGGAGGTTTACTTAGGAAGAGGTTATTGCCATTGCCATTAGGAAGATATTAAAATTACATACGGAAGCTCCTTGTTTTCTATAAAGCCTCATGAAAGCTCTTTCCTCTCTTGACTCCCGCTTTCTCGCACAGCTTAATTTGCCTTTATGTTTCTGAAGGTAATTTTTCTTCACTTCTCGCCGATGGCACCTCTTGGACCATCACAGTGTCACCAGCCGTACCCAGGCACAGGGCTTGGCACAGCCGGCCCTTGGCTGTGTGGCTCCCTCCTCCCCAGAGACGGGGATGGCTCGGGCTCTGTTTTTCAGGGAAGGCTTTCTTATTCCAATTTAGTCAACTTGAGTCAAGGATCAGCCAGGGAGACTCTAATCAAGTGATGGAAAAGGGTGACAGCTATAGGAATAGCTCACAATAAATCATGCAGAGAGGGAAAGAAAGAATCCAGCTGCTTCAAGCAACCTGCCAAATGCCACAGCATCATCTGTGGGGATCAGAGCAGGAACAGAGCCAACAGCAGCTGGTCTGGACACTCTGTCCCATTCAGTGGTTCCTCCTAAACCCTCATGTTTCCTCAGTGTAAGGAGCCTCTGGTCACCTGGTACCAGCCTGAGGCAGATGTCAGGAAGGTTTAATAGAAGGATCACAGGCATTTGAGGTGGGGGGATGTATTTCACTGGGGCAACGTGCCTAGCTGTTTGCTGTCACAAGGACTGCAATTAAGATCTTCATAGGAAACAGAAAATTAACAGTATCCAACAGGACTATGGCCTCTGTGAGCAAATAAAATATCTGTGCATAAGTACCATGCAACCTTCTGTTTTTAAATGGTTAATTCCTCCTACAAGCCAAGCTAGAAGCTTTCCAAGAGCAATTTCTCTTCCCCATTATGCCTGTCGCTCTCCTGGCCCCAGCTGGCTGCTTGCATATATAATGCAAGCCTGAACTGCCAGCATTTCCATTCCTTGTCAATAAACTCCTCCTTTCCAGTCTGCTGCTTGACAGGAATTGCAGCAGAAGGGCTTGCACTGGCAGTGCCAAAGCAGAGATCCCTGCTGGGATGCACAGGGGCTGATTTTCAACTGGCAAGGCTGCACCAGAGACCCACCTCTCCCCTGCACACTCGCACACTGTGGTGGTGTCCGTACCCCTGCAGGCTCCCATTGCCGGGGCAGGCTCAGGCAAGCCGCAGCTGCAGAAAGCTCTTGGGCTCAGACAGCAGCATGGATCTACCAAGCCAAGAGCCCATCTGCACCAGCCTGCTGCCTTCTGCTCAGCTGCTGAGGACACGGCAGGCCAGGGTGCTGGGTGACCTGGCTGGACTTGCTCAAAACCTGCCCGCAGTCAGGTCCGGTTCAGGCAGATGCTGTTTGTGCCCTCTGCACATAGGCTACCTGCACACATACAAGAAAAAGAAGTCTCTCTAACATCATATGGCTCAATGAGTTCCCTGCTGAATACATTTCAAGCCATCTTGTCAGCTCCACGCATCTGGAATTGATGAAAGCCTCAACAAGCAGATCTTGGAAAAAATGCACACTCAGCAAACTCTTCCCAACACAGCCACTCCCTCCCCGGCGTTTGCTTTATGGCTCTCGCCCATCTACTCTGGGCAGAGGCAGCTGAAGGTCTGTGTCCTGCCTTTCTAAATGACAGCAGGTCGTTAACCTGTGAGACTCACTGTCACAACATACAGAGCAAGAGGCTTTACAATGCGTTGAAGAGATGCATGAGCTTGCAGAGGAGGACAGGAGCTAATTACAGCCTGCTGGAGACTAGGGAGAACCATCTCCAGCACATAACTTCTCATCACATAGCTCCTTGTGCCTACTTCTCCTGCATTTAGTAGTGGCCATTGCCTGAGGCCACCAAAGAGCCCTGTCTCCCCAGCCAGCATGTTTAACAGAGGACACAAACATCTCCAGTGTCATTGCAGCACTGAGACGCAACAGATCCAACATCACTGGTAGCAACTTGTCTGAGTGGTTGTTAGATTTATCTCCCTGCTGCCGGTCAAGCCCTGAGAATGGCTGTTAGCAGCAGGTGCTCTGAAGATATCTCTTTCGTTTTTACAGGGAATGAGCAAGGTCTAATGGAGACCCCAGGAAGAAGGGAACTGGGAGTCTTGCACCCACACCCACCCAGCAGCAGCAGTTCATGGGCAGCTGAAGCAAAACTCCACCAGTGTCAAGTCAGCCTTGTTTGAGTCTCACAGTGCCTGTGTCTGCTGATCCTATTAAGCTAAAGGGAAATCAATCTCTCTGATACTGCCAGGAGTAAACTTGGAAGAGACCCAGCTGTGAATATGTTACCCCTGCACCCTTGCCAAAAGGAACGGCCCAGCTCTGCAGATGTGTGCAGGACTGAACTTGCCGCCTTCCCGTGCCATGGAGAAACATGACCGTGCAGAGACGCTCCCCGCGGCCAGGGGAGGGGGGCTGAGCTGCGTGCTCGCAGGGCAGCATGATAAGAACAGGGATGGGGAATTGCTGAGGAGCTTCTGACCTCCAATTAGTTTTTGCTAATTTCCCAGGTCCCTGCCTTGAAGGAAGCCCTCTGCAACAGGGGAGTCAGTCCAGAGACACCCACACCCAGCAGCTCCAAACAAACGTCACCTTTGAACCTCATGTCAACATTACCCGTCTTCCTGCAAGGTCAGTAATTCATGGCACAGAGCAGTGAAGCAACATCTAGCCAGAGAGCCGGCTTGGATCAGGTTTCAGGTTAGCGGTGAGGCTGCAAATCCACCTGGAGAGCAGTGCTCCCGGAGAGACCACTCGGAGGGACTGCTCAAACCCGCTGCTGCTGCCCCCTCCTCGGAAGGGCTGGGAGAGCAGCCAGGAGATGGAGAGCTATTAATCAAGTGGCATTTACAAAGAGAAGAATAAGCTGTGAGCAGTGCTGTGACAAGCGGCCAGGACTTGTGGCCCGAGTGTCCCTCCATACCACAGAGGTAACAAGGGATGGGAAGAGACCCACGGGCCACGACATGTCCTGTGTACTGCTGTGCAGGTCCAAAATGTTCAACGGCACATCTCCACGCACACACAGCACGGCTAGAGTTGCCAGCACCTGCCTATCTGCTGTGCCCAGGCTAGGGGCTTGCTGATCTGCCACTCAAGCCACTACGGAGACAGCACCACCTTCAGAAAGAGACTTTTTGGGGAGAAAGCAACTTCCAAGTCCAGCTGGATAATGCTCTGGGGGACTCCATGAAAATTAAGTCCCACTATGAAAAAGCAAGGTTCTTACCAGCATCGGGTGCTTCTTCAGCACAGCAGGTCTCAGCATCTGTGCTCAGCCACGGTTTGTTTACATGGCCACGTAACAGACTCATCTGAGCACGACACCAGACTCAGTTCCAGGCCAATGTGGTTTGCAGCATCTCCCAGCTGCGGAAACAGCTTCGCAATGTGACACCTCACCACGAGGGTTCGGTGATGGTGATCACGCAGAGCAGCACCGCTGGGAACACTGAATGCATTTGTGTTTTGCTCCAATGCATCAGGGAGGATCATTGATAAGGTGGAGGGAAAGCAGGACATGCTAACAGAGAGGGAGGCAAACAGGGCTTGAAGAAGCCAGGCTGGGCTGTCCACGGGGCTGGGAATGGCTGGTGCTCAGAGAGCCCAGCTGTAGGTCAGGAAGCTCTTGACACTGCGCAGGGAAGGACTGGAGACTGCATGGGGTGGTGTATGCAATTGGGACCGCAAAAGTAGGCAGACACTGGATCCACATGCACTCACACCCTCAAAACCAGGCCCTCGACCATTTTTAATACCAAATAGTGATTTTCATCTCAGCACGGAGCTGCCAAAGGATGTGGGTTATGCGGCCAGACTTTCCTGCACGGGTAGATGGTGACGAGCCACCTCGGCTGCGGATGTAGCTGCCGAACCCAAGGGTGTCAGAGCTGCTGCAGTACTAACCAGCGGGGAGAACAACTGCTTTCTTCTCCCAGGAAAGACCAACTCCCAGCTCTTCCCAGCCAAATTCCCATCAGTCTGCCTGCCCATAAATTTACAACTGTTTTATCTAATCAAAGCTCACCCAAATATTAAGAGCCTCAGGGGCGCTATGGGGAAAACAGAAGCAGCCAGGCCAGCCAGCCGCTCCTCTGCCAGGCTGCAGGAATTCCCCACTGGCTGGCTCAAGGCTGGACATCTCCATGCCCTAAAGCTAAACCTGCTCAGTGCCATCCCAGCAAGCTAAAGGGAATGGATTTGCGGAAGTTGAACAGGTTTTGAATTCATTGTCTGAGGCAAAGAAGATCTGGTCTATCTAGAAACAAAATTCAGGCTTTTGCAGATCTTTGCTTCTGAGCCTTCAAAAGGTGGGAGATGGAAAGGGTTACGAGGCAGGGATCTTCAGAAAGCATATTCACCCCAGCCACCCCAGTAAGGGCTGCTGCAAAGGGCCTGGGAAAAATGAAACCTGCTCAATAGCGTTAAAAAGACATGTTGGGGGAGAGCTTAGCTTCCCTCACACTAACCTGTCCACCAGCAAGCCAGCACAAAGATGTCCCCACCTCCACAGGTCCTGCCAGGCTGGGTGGGTCAGCAGGACAGCACCAGGTTCAAGATGGATCTCCTACGGCATGGCTGGGGTCCAGATCCCACGCAGTGCTCTTGCACAGCCGTTCACCGACTTTTCATACTGAAAGGCCATATTTTCGGCAGCTGCCCAGGGCGAGTCACAGCGATGCCTGGGGCTGACGCTGAGACGTATTTGCCAACTGCAGGGGAGTGTGTGTGCATGGGGCAGTGTGGTGTGTTTGCTTTTTGCAATCGCTGTCCTGTCTGCGGGGCTCAGACTGAAAGCACACTTCAGGGCACTACTGTACTCTGCCAGATTCAGCTCAGTGAGAGGGGAGCAGAAATTTGGGGGCTGTTAAATGGTGGGGTGACAGTTGAGGATATTAGCCGCTGCAGGTTCATCTGGCTACTAGGTCTCCTTGGCTTGCTCAACTCCACGTAGAGGGGAACAGGCACTGGTGGCTGCTGAAACCAACCGTGCTGCCGCCTGCAAACTCTGTAGATGTCCCAGTGCCTGGCTGGTGCTGCTGCAGCCCCCATTTGCTGACCAGCCAGCACACCGCATCTCCTGACAGCACGAGGCTTGCAGTGGCAATGACGTTGAGTATCACTTCTGCACAGGACCCAAGTCGCACAGAGCCACTTCTCACACTATGTCCTTTGGCTCCCCTTCCCTTCCCTGTTCTCATGCATGCTGCGTGCTCCCTCAGAGCATCACGCTCTCCTTCCAACACAATAAACAAAGCATCATCTTTGCTCCCCGGCTCATTAAAACTACAAGAGAAACAAAATCAAACCACACGTCCCGGTGCTACCTCCTACGCTGGGTGATCTCCTGTGAAGGACATGCAGAAAAGAGGAGTTTATCATCTGAGCAGTGGCCACTCAGCTCCTGGGGATACAGAGCAACTCTTTCTTGCCACCTTTGCCCACGTAGGACTTTGACTTAGACTGAGATTTTGGCTTCCCAGTGGAAGCCACAGGCAATTGGGAAATGGAGAACAGAGCGAGTCCAGGCTGCAGAGGAGACATTTGGGGGCTGAACCCTATTTATGAGAGCTCTACAACTGATTTTACTGGATAATTTACTGGAATTACATGGGGTGCAAACCTGCAAAGAGCAAAAACTGGGCTAGCCAGAATAAACCACGACAGCCAGCCATGAAGATGCTGGCACCCGGAGATGAGCATCAGGAAAGGGGGACATCCGCATAGGGAAGCAGTATGTGCAGGGTGCATTTAGCAATACTTCCCACCATCCAGCCCTGCTGGAAGGATTTTACTGCCAAGGGGGCAGTTGTATTTGAAGAAGGGAAAAATTAAAAGACCCATGTGAAACAGTGGGGAAATCGCAGAGGGCTTGTAGTTGAATACAGACCTGTCCCAAAGCTGCAGATCCAGATAGGAGACAGAGACAGGGTGTCCCGGTTTACAGCAGTGCAAGCTCTGCAGGTGCAGGTACACGTATGGGAGACAGCAGGCTGGTCTGAACTGGACAGCAGAGGCTGGGAATACGGGGTTCAACTCTTCACTGACACCAGTCACTGCCCTCCACCCATGAATGATTTTACTGGGGGTTGGAAAAAACCACCCCCAGCTCTTAGGGTAGCTCTGTTTGTCCCTGTTCTCAGCATCAGTGCAAGCCGTGCAGCGAAGGCAGGACCTAGGCATGGCGGTGGTTCATCCCAGGCCTTTCAGGCCACCGGAGCTACTCAGTGAGATGTTCCCTTGCTCTCAGACCGCTAATAGTCTTTAACTGCCTTTTAACAAGGAAAGTTTTGGGCATTTTCCCAGCTGTGCCTCAAAGCCTCAATGTGAAACAACCCCCTTTGGCCCCACAGAGGTATTTGGGGAGTTAAGCTCTTCTTTGGGTACTCAGCTCCGAGGGGGAGTAATGGGAGTTAAGCACCTAATGCCTTTGTAGTTTCTTGGCTTCTGATAGCAAGTCCTGGGAAAGACAGCTGTGTTTGCACTGGGATTCAGATGGAGGGTTTGTCATACTCTCCATTCAGATGCAGGTCCAGGAAGCAAGGACCAAGAAAGAAAATTCAGCACATATTAAACCCCAGCACCCCTAGGAGTGCCCTGGCCACTGTGTGAGCACTCATCTCCCAGCCTCAGACCTGACTGATGATCACCAGAAGGTCCTTCCTGCACCAACACAGGCAAAAGTCCTACTGCTCCCAGAAGATGTTTTTGTGGAGTCCTTTTTGCAGGATAAATAGGAGTGTTGGGGTTCAGGGAGAGGGGACAAAGCAGAAAGCGCAGGTGCAACATGCTGCCAGAGAGAAACAGCCGGGCTGGGATGCCAGAGGGATGCGGGGCCAGCGAAGGCTGGATCCACCTAGCAGAGCCACCGAGACCTGAATCTCTCCTGCAGGCACAGAGTTAACTCCCAGCGTGCTACGTCCCCTCCTTCCCCCTCCCAAACCTCTTGCACGTATCAGAGATTCTCAGGAAACTGTAGAAAGCCAAGAAGGACTATGGAAAGCATTCCTCATGAAAAGCCTGGCCCTCTCGAGCAGATGGGCTTCATTACTGCCCTGCTCTCAGCATTGGACCGGGTTGATTTTTCTACCACGACAGGTCACGGCTACAGCATTGCACATCTTCTTCAAACATGGCAGATCTGACGGCTTTCCAGCCTGTGTTGCCCAATGCCTCAGCTGACAAACGTCACTGTACTTTGAGTACTGCCTCCTCGAAGGGCAGCGGCTGCATCCTGGGCGTCACAGTGCCATGACCGGGAATCTGAGCTGGGCAGAACTGCCCCACGACAAAAGCAAACAAAACAAAACAGAAAAACCAACACCATCTCAGAGGGCATCTTAGATTTCAGGTCCCTGCCCGCGCTTGCAGCGTTAGCCAGGGCGAAGGCAGCATAGCCCTTGTTATCTGGAAGGCTGAGGACATGTGTCAGCCAGCTGCAAACATGACCCAGCCTCAGAAAGCCTTCGCTGGCCGAACCACGCTCATGTCCCAAGGCAGTGCCTGAATTTCAGCCTGAAAATACCTTTAAACAATGGGGAGGAACTGGGGTCTAAAATAGGCTCTTTCCTGTTCTGAAAAAAATCCCTGGTTTGTAAGGGTCTGCTAATATCCAAGTGTGTAAGTATCTCTGTTCAGGCAAGGTCTTGGTGCATTTGTAGGTTCAGGGACTAGGGCTCTGGGGCACCTCAGTCAAATCACTTATAAACTCTATAATCTCTATCACTCTATAATCTCTATAATAATTTGTTCCCCCCTGAAGGGACAAATATTTAGGCACAAGGCTGGAGCTGACTGAGAGTTCACAAGAGCAACCACAGACTTTGGATGCATAGCTCAGAAAACCTGAACGGCCATATTTGCAACAATCAGAACCAAGAGCTTCTCCAGGACCTGCTGGCACTGAGAGATGCTGGGCTGGGCAACAGAAACCATCCCAAAGTTGGCAGAGAGTGGTGGCAATGGGTATCTTCCATATCCACCTTGGCACATCAGAGGGCTGCTAAGCACACCAAAATGATGAGGCACAGTTTCCTGCCTGTGATATGTGCTACGTGTGGCAGTGTGGCTTCTGGCATTGCTGCTCATCCTCTTGTAACACCCCAATCCTCCTCTCTCAGGCTGGTGAAGTGGTACCTCCACTCCAGGAGTGGCTGGAGGAGGCTTTGCTCTATTGTTGCCCAGAGGACATCCAACAGGTTGATGGAGCAGCAGATAAGGATGGAGAGAGGGATCTTGCTGCTTCCCCGCTCGCAAACCGTTCTGGAGCAGTATCACAACCTTGGCGCTACTACGACCCTGGTTCTGGTATCTCTCCTTGTGAAAGAGTCGGATCGAAGGCTGAGTATGTCTAACCCACAAAGCCCCGTGGAAGTCCAACAACTCATGCTGATAGCAGGTCATGAAAGAACATGGGGAGTGCAGAAGTCAGCGTTAAGCAAGTGCTGCTAAAAAGACATAAGAAGCAACAGCTGGATGCTGCGGTCGGACAGAACCGGAGCAGAAATAAAGCAGCATTTGGAGATGGAGGGTTTTTCCTTCTTTCTTATTGGAGAAGGTGTTTCAGCGCTGAAACAAACTAGAAACAACAGGAAGTGGAGTACTCCCTGTCCCACAGGCTGCCTCTGTGCAAGGTCTGCTTTTGTCCCCCCCGGTCACCTCCAGCACGCACAAGTCACTGGACTGGACACAGGAAGGATGGGGCAAGAACAGAATAGCCCGGCTCTTATGCAAGGGTCTCTTTGGATCAGACTGAATGACCGCCCTCCTTGCCTCAGGCTTCCAAAGGTGCCTCCCCTCCAAACACTTCTGAGATTGCAAGGGGATTTTTTCTCAAATAACACTGGTCAGAGGCAGAAGGCTGGAGAGGGGGAAGGTTACGTAAAATGCTTCGTATAGCACCCAGTCGCCTCTCATTAGGAAATACATTCTTTTGGGATGGAGGAGCTGCTTATTAACTGCTTAGGAGACTGCAAGTTCATGCACACATCCCTCTGGCCCCTCACTAGCGGCCTGAAAACTGCCAGCGCTCTGGATGTTAGTACAATTTGCCTACTCAGTTTCCCCAAAAGACCTACCATTGGGGTGGCCCCAGAGCACTTTTAATTAAGGTCTGCAGAAACCACAGACGCAGATGAACGCAGGGCCTTACCACCCGCCACTCACCTCCCTCTGCCTCCTTCAGATGTTCTCCCTTCTCTCTACCCCACATCTGTACTAGCACAGTCATTCCCAGCTCCCCCACTGTTGCTAAAACCAGTGCAGTTCCCTTGAGAACAGCAGTGACCAAAGCTCTGATGTAGCCAAGGATCAGCAGCCTCCAGCATTTACCACTGTGCCAGTCTAAACACGCTACGACCGGAGTTAGATGAAACAACTGTGTGAGAGCCCCACTGCTTATTCCCACCTTTGCTATGCAGAACATGGATGGTGTGCAGAAGTCAGCATAGCCACCCCTAACAATGCACCATCCCTGGAGGAGACAACAGAGGAAGATCAGCTCAGAAGATGGATGACAATCATGCCGAAGTCAGGCAGGATCTCCTGGATGGCTGTGGGTTGACACCAGGACAGCCAAGGCCTCCTGATGGACCATGTCACTCCCGGCACCAAGCTGAGATCGCGTGAGGTTCGCCTGGGAGCTGAGCGTACCTGCCCACACCACCAGTCCAGATGCAGAGGGGCCTGGAGATGCTGAAAGATGTCTGCTCCAGCCAAACCCCGTACCTACCCACTGTGGCGGTCTTTGTAAACTCCACCTGCCAGTGTGCTCGGCACCGCTTTAATACCTTCCTGCGATGCAGACATTCTGCCCCTGGCCGTGTGTCTGTGAGTCTGGAGTGAAACAGCTGAAGGCCAACAGGACAGACAGGTCATCACCGTCCCGCAGTGAGCAGGGGACAGTCCATGGGTGCAGCTGCACCCCACGGCCAGGGACAAGGACTACAGACCCCGTGGCCACCCACTGGTACAGCCAGCAGCAAGGAAAGCCAAAGCAAAGCAATCGGGGATATGAAGTCAATGCACGCTCAGACCCGCATGCGGATGCTCTCCCTGGGGAGCACTGAGACTTGTCTCACCTCTCCTGAGCGCCAGTGAGGTTGGCAAACACACCCGAGCCCATTTCTGCCTCCAAGAGCTACAACGAGGGATTCTGCCACTGACTTCAGTACAAACAAATTCAGCCCAGCACCAAAATAACCAACTCAGCGGCATTTAGGAGCCGAGTTATTTCAGCACACGCTGGTGTGTGGGTGTTCCTAGGGCAGAACAAGAAAGCCTTATTTCAGAACAGCCATGGAGTTCAGTGCAAACCACTCCAGCACACAACTGCTTGGATGGAGTTAAAAGTGGAAAATGCAAACGGAGGAGTTCATTCCTGCTCCTTGAGCTGAGTGAGCCCTTAGCACTCTCAAACTTAAAGGTTTCTGGTTATATCATCTTTCTTCCCGTGTTGTATTCCTTGTCCTGGTCGCAGGATGGTTCGGTCTCTATGTGCTGTTAGCAAGGATTAATTCAGCACGTTACATGTAATGGACTGTGGGTGGCCCAGAGAAGGCGACCTGCTGAATCCTGCTAAAGATGGAGAAAAGGATCTGACTGCTCCTGGGGGAAACTCATAGCACTGCTGCTGCTTTTTCTAGCATTTTTCTTCATTATTATATAGAAACCAAATGACACCAGACAACTAGAACTCCAAGTAACGTCGAGGCAACCATCACTTTAAAGATGACATTTTTGTCTGCAAATTATTTACCTATTATTGTAACTTGTAACTTCTAAAATTCAAGTAATTGGCCTCAGTTTGCTTTCCTCTGGGATAAAAAAAAAAAAGAAGCAATTTTTAGCTTGCTTCTTTTCTGTATATGGTAATGACCTTTCCTCTGCTAGTGTGAGTTTTTCACAGAACTAAAGAGGAAAAGAAAAACTGTAAACTGAAAAATAATAAGGGAAAGAAATGGCACAAA
This sequence comes from Gymnogyps californianus, assembly GCF_018139145.2. Lineage (NCBI taxonomy): Eukaryota > Metazoa > Chordata > Aves > Accipitriformes > Cathartidae > Gymnogyps > Gymnogyps californianus. The sequence goes on from NC_059483.1 coordinate 12,348,937, forward strand.
AATGAAGGCTGGACCCAGGGAGACAACTGTGTGGCTAGAAAATAACCAGATTTTCGAGAACATGAATATCACTTTAATTCACCTCTTTTGTGAACCTTAAGGGGCAAATCCGCAGAGGGTGTTCACCACCCTCGCAAACGGGCTTCCGCTGAGTGACAAACACCGCTGGTATCCACCAGTTGAGGATCCCTACCCCAGACCTATCACCATCCACAGGACCTTTCAAAAATCACACTTGCCCCACATGAAGGAAACAGATTTGCAGCCTATTAAGGGTGTTCCATTTCCCAAAGCCTCAGCTGGCCAGCGCCTCTCAAGGGAGCGTTCCAGACCCGAAATCCCACAAACCCCTCGTGAGATGCCATCACCATTACCGTCACCTGGTTTGCTCTGACCTGACGGGAACTCTGCGTGAAACTGTGTTGAGATCATGCAAAGGATTAAAGTCAAGTAAGCACAGAAAGTTCTGCTGACTCAGACACGCAGAAGTCTCCTTTTGAAAACCAGAGTCCTGAAAAGAGCCACATTTTCCAGTCAAATACTAGAAAGCAAATCCAATGTAAAACGCAATCGTCTCTCTGTTAGGAGTCCTGGAGATTAGAGCCGATTTGGTGCTGCACTTTTTACTGAACAGTCCCAATACTAAAATAAGATGCATATACCGTTTCTTTTTAAAAAAGTTACTAATGAATACAATACTGATTGTGGTCTTCTGGGATTACTGACTTCATTTGAGAAACTTCACATGCTCTTCTAGAAATAACAAATGCTTGCTGAAACCTAACTCCTTTTCAATCTTATTCAGCCAACAAGTCTTTTTTTATTTTTAGGAAAAAAACACATTAAAGTGATGGAGCAGTCCCTATAAGAGGAAAATCGCATTTCATTTAGTCCACACTGATAAAATTCCACTAACATTTCAGTCACATCAGTCTTCTGAATTTTAAGCTGTAACTTTGAAGGCCCCATTGATGGATTGCTGCTGTAACCACAAAACATTAGTACATTATTAAAACTACAGGAATTACCCAATAACGGCTCTTAGGAGCTAACTTCCCCAAAAGAGCAGAAAGCACACAGGGAAATAAATAACCCCTCCAGTACAAAACTGTTTATATTTTAGTTCTGAATTGTTTCCCAATGCAGAAGATATTTCTAAGAGCACACACTAAAGAAGTCCCTTGACCAATTCAACCAGATTCCCCAGGAACTGTAGTGACCGTGGGTGTGAAACAGGCACTTGTGGCACAGAGCAGCTCCTGGTATCTGTCCTAAGCCTAGCACAGCCTCAGAGGGACTGCACGAAGCTGTACACAATTTCATGCCCTGCTTTCACTGAACGCGGGGACACTGGACGGGACAGTCACCCAAAAGATGCTTGCTTCAAAAATGAAACATGAATTTCACTGCAAAACAGCAGCGCTGTGGTCGTCAGTCAGTCACACGTTGCAAGCAAACACAACAGCGAAGTTCAATGCTCTCGGCCGAAAAACGTGCAACCTCCGGGCGAGTTCACCGGCTGACCCGACCTTAAACTCCCCCGTGGATCGGCCCCTCGGGACCAGACGGGCTCTCACCGACACCGAAGCGATTTTCAGAGCCGGCAAGGGGCCGACCGCGGTGCCCGGCACCCCGGACCCCTTCCGCGGCGCCGCACGCCCGCACCCTGCCCCCGCGACCAGCCCCACGGGACCGGCCGGGCCGGCGGGGGGGTCCCGCCGAGAGCGCAGCCCCCCACCCCCCCCACCCCCCCCCCCCCGCCGAGGCGCGGAGCCGGGGGGCGCGGCGGACCCACCTGGGCTGAGGCTGCTCTGGAAGTAGAAGACGACCAGGAGGAACGAGCCGAGGCAGGCGGCCAGCGCCAGCCGCGGCGCCCGGCTCCGCCGCATCCTCCGCCGCGGCTCGGCGGCGCAGCGCAGCCCAGCGCCCCGCGGCCAGGGCCCGCCGAGCCCCCGCCGGCCCCGCGCCGCCCCGGGCGCCGCTCCGCGCCGCGCCCCGCCCCGCTCCGCGGCCGCGGCCGGGGCCGCCTCGCCTCGCCTCGCCCCGCCGCCGGCAGGAAGTGACACCGGAGCGGCTCAGCCGCGGGAAGGGGAACTTCGCCCCCGAGTGCCCCGCAGCGCCGGGGCTGGCCCTCGGCGCCCGGCGGCCGCGGCGCCGCTCGCCCCATCCAGCCCCGCCGAGCGGCGGTGGCAGCAGGAGGGGGAGCCGCGGCGGAGGGGGGTTGGGGGAGCGCGGTGCTGGTGGGGTTTCCTCGCCCGGTGCTGCCCCCGCTCCCTGCCAGCGCTCGGGAGTACGCACTGCTCTGCCAAACTCCCGTGATGGCTTTAAAACTCCTCGCAAGGGAAGAGAGAGTTACTGATGTGCTGGCAGGGCTCGGGAGTTTCCTGGTGGCTTTTCTCAGCGCGTTCAGTACTTTGTAAGCATCACAAAGTTTTGTGGCCGTAAAATATACCTCTTCTTTTTTTCTCTCTTTTTTTTTTTCGGCTAACCCCTGGCCCTGCAGACTTTAACTGAAAGCAATAATGCTTCTGACTGATTCTACCTCAAGCAATAAAGTTATATAGAAGGAGGACATCATTTTCTACTAATCTCTGCATGTTTTTGGAAAGCAAGAGCGCAAAGCTTTCTTACCGCGTCCTCTAACCTCCGGGCTCTGTAATTGCAGGCAAAACAAGCTCTGAGCTTCTCTTGCCCCAGTTTTGAAATAGCAGCAATGCTGTTGACCCACCTCTGTAAAACACTCAAGATCTACTCAAAGGCCACTTGCCAAATTAGAAAGCCAGGCTGAGAGCTAGATTCCCACTGACAACAGTCAATCACTGCTTCTCTCTTCATCCGTGAAATACTTAGCTTCAAGAAAAAGAGGACAGCTCAAGAAGGAGCCACTGAGAATGACAAAGAAAGCCTGGGTGCGTGCACATGCTGGGCTTCTGTACTCTGCACACTTAGGGCAGAGTAAACCAGGCAGAGGAATTCATTGCACTGAAGGAAGCTGGAATGAAATAAGAACCCGAGCAGCATCTCGCTGGCCAAGTTGAGCTATGACCATGAAATTACACAGCTCTTTAAAGTCCCTGTTGGATGGTCCAGAGAGGGGCGATAGAAATGAAACCACAACTGAGACCCTAATATACTTACACCTCCTTGCAAGGACACGCCAGTGTCTGCAGTAACCAGTTGGAAAGATAACCTCAGCTCCTGAGCCCTGCAGGGAGGGACTGTAACCCCTGCCACTGGGGAGCGAGACAGAGTGCTAGGGGAGAGCTGATGGCTGCTGGCTGGGAATGGCTCTGCAGATGCAGGTTGCTCTCTGTTCCAAGTGGTGCAGCAATTTTGGCCCCCTTGGCGAGTGTGCAAAGAGCTGGGATCTGCCTTACATGCAAAGATGGGCTGAAAGACCCCGGGGACAAAGGGGCTGGCTGAGTCCAACTGGGGAGGAGGGACTGCTGTGTGTGAATACATTTTGGTATCTGCGTACAGGCATTACCCTCGTAATGGGGATGCACTATAAAGTGAGACCTGCCTTTATTTTTGTTTCTGAAGAGGCTTCCAACAGTCTCAGAGGGGAAAAAAGACTTAAGGGTTTTGTCAGCATTAGAAGAGACCAGAGCGGTTCTCTGGGTGTCCACTACAGCAAAAGTGATGTCTGGCGCTGCTGTCCTTGAACCTCTCAAGGGAACAGAGTGAGGTTCAGAGACTGAAGGCACATCCAGCCTGTGCAGTGGGAACCCCCTTCCAGTAGCTTTCCAGGAGCTGGAAGGTGCACTTAGACAGTCGGTGAGTTTTTCACTATTTGCATCTCCCAGTACTGAAACACGAGAAAATCTAGCCCAAGGCTCTCAGAGGAGCTAGGGAAAATGATCATCCCTTTAGCCCAACTTCCCTGGGTTCAGCAGGAGAAATAAAAACAGTAGACGTGACCAAACTTCACCCATAGTTGGACATTCCCTTAAAAGAAAATACAGTAAAACATCCCAGTTGAAACTCAGACACTGACCTGTTGAGTCCTGCTGTCTGCTGTCTGTTATTTCATGTCTGGAGAGCAGGGCTGGGGCCATCTGTGATCACATCAGATATGCAAGGCTGGTCTTCCAGCAGTCCGAGGTGAACGTGCTGTTCAGATCCGCAGGGCTAGAAGGGAAAGCACACCATGAAGATTTCATAGGATTCCTTTGTGGACTCAGCTGCAAATATGATCGGCTCCAATGCTAAAACACCCTTTTTAGAAGGACAAACATATTTTCAAGGGGGAAGAGGTACGTTACGGTAAGAGCTGTTGGGTGGCAATGGCACCAGCTGCTGGGAGGTCACACCTTTGCTGTTGCCTATTTCTGTGCATCTGAGAAACCTCCCCGGTCCCACATGCTGATGTCTTGTACCATCCCCCTTCCCCTGCAGCCCCACCATACAGAAAAGAAAGAGCAACCCCAGCCTGTAAGGCAAACAGTGGCTGGTGCTTATCTGAGAAGAAAGGTCACCCCAGAATCGTAGAAGGGCAGACGATTAAACTCAAGCTCTCAGACTCCCAAATTATTATCCCAAGCCTATTTCTAAGAGAAGCATCAGATTCAGTCTGCATTGGAGAAGCCCCTCTCTCCCTCCCCAGGCACCACTGGTGACTGGAGAACAACTGAGGCACAAAGCACACATGAAAATACGACTGCTCAGGGGCACATGTGAAATGAGTGTGGCAGTTTTCTGTGGGTGAGCACTGAGCCTGGCTCTCTTAATCTGCCGCTTTGCCAGGGTAACTGGAAGAATTGAGAAACGATTATTTGCTGGAGAATGGCAATGGCTCCTTCCCTGCCAGGCTGTGAACTCCCCGTGGAAGGGCCACCCTACTCCCTGTCTGCACAGTGCCTCGCACCGTGGGGTTCAGACCATGGCTGGAGATATTTATGACTGTAAAGGTAATATTGATAACCAAGAATAATGGTCAAAAGGTACTAATAAGATGGCGTGGAGGAAAATTATTTGTTACTGCCGAGGCCTGGAACGGCATCTGACTTGTAGGTGAAGACGGAGTGCTTTTTGCCTGCAGAAAGATGCTGTGCCTTTGATGCAGTGCATGCTTGATTCCATCCCTGCTCATTAGTAGTGCTCGTTACTGTCTTCTCAGCAGGTTTCTCCCAAATGCCTTGCTGTTTCCCAGGACCTTGGTGCCACTGAGTGAGATTAACCCCAACTTTGGTCTGATGACCACGTTGAATGGAAATTAAACACCAGCTAGTTTCAGCTGGAAACTGAGGAATCTGTTGAACTCCTCCCCAAGTCCTGGTTTTCCAGCAACTGTGAAAAGGAGCCTTTCTAGGGGATATTTTGATTTTGCACCCAGTTATTTAATTCTGGAGCCTGAATGCCACAGATAGAGTTTACCCTGGCCTCATGCTGGTGAGACCTCCATCTGCTGGTGGCCAGGCACCGGTGCACACCGCCTTTGCTGCCAGAGCCCCCGAATTTTACCAAGCTAGCAAGGGCTTGGGCAGATATGTAGGGAATGATGAACTACACTGATGCAGTACAGGCTTTCTTCAGAGACCAGCAGCTGGGGAGCTACTCACAGAGATGACCGTGGGTAATCTCCTCTCTGTTTTCTAAGAACTGCATTAGACATCACCCTGCCTCCAGGATTTCTACGGGCCACAGTGTATCCTGATACTCAATGCTTTGTTTTAAATTTTATGGCATCACGGTAATGTGCTAGCTGAGAGGGACCTTGCAAAGCCCCAGCTCATCACCTACTTGAGCAGATGTGTGTGCAGCTTGTTCTGAAAGTTTCCCCGAGATGGACACCTTGTGATCTTGCCAAGCAATCCCTTCCAGCTCTGCAAACCCTCAAAAAATTTTTCTACCAACCTATCTGAACCATCCTTGTCATAGCTGGGACCCACAACGTTTTGCCCTGAAAGACGAGCAGGGTGCCTGGTTCTGTCACATTTTTGTATTAACCAGGAAAGGTCAATTCTGCTAATAGCACCAAGCTGGAATACTTGCTTTCTCAAGCAGTGCATTAATTTTCCACCATCTCCTTTAGTCCTTTTCACCTGCAGAATGTGAGTTTTCAAATATTATTTCATCAAAACATTAGTGTTTATGCCCACTTTGCACTGATATACAACAGCCATAGTTCAAAGCAGCAGAGTCACGCTGGGGTGGACTTTTCACCATTAAGTGCTGGAGTAAATATTTGCAGGCTCGGTATATAAGAGAAACAGGTTGGATAAAAGGTAGAATTTACATTAAATACCTCTGGAGAGGTAACTGGAGAATTAAAAGTACGTATAATAAAACAAGATGCTTGATGGATCTTTTAAATCTATGGCCAGATTTTGCCACTTGTTCATACAAAGTAGCACTGATGCCTTGAGAAATCTCGTTGATCTCAGGGGGACAGGGCAGGGAATAAGCAGCCGATCCCAAAGACACTCCACACCCTGGGGAATCCCACTGATTTGGTGGGTATGACAGTGTACGTTGCCTAAAGTTAAGCAGGTTCATATACCTTGTCAGAAAAAAAGGACTAAGGGCTAGGATAGTGCAAATAGCATCTGGTCCTGAGTAGTTAATATTGTACAACCTGGCTAATTCCATAGCTTGCCAGCCTTTCTGTTCCCAAACAAAATGCTAATCAATTCCCAGAGATCCTTCTGCAATTAACTCCTGATCTCCTGGGAAATCTGCCTAGAGACCAAGAAACTGAAAAACTGGGCTCTAGCTTCTCATCGTGAAATGCTGGCCTCTGTCAAAATAGATTTCAAGAGATCATTCATTTAACTTTCTTGCTGCCACAATTTAAAAAAAAAAAAAGGCAAAAAAAAAGCAGCAGCTGTTTTCTTTTAAAAGCACCAGTGGTGATGGGAGCAAACCAAATTACAGGCTCTGAGGACTACTCTCTGCCTGGAATGCTTGCATCTACTGGAAATGGCATTGATATGATGGAAACTCCCATCAACCATTTTATTCAGTGGTGGCAACTAGGGACCGTGTTTGCCTTTTGTACCAGGCATTTATATTTCATTAGTTTATACACTGTTACCAGCTGGGAGCTTGTTCGCTGCTGATGTCTGATTTAGAGGCTCGCATGAGGAAGGGATGTGATTTACAGATACACACTGGAAAGCCAATTGCCCTTGATCTTAGCACAGCATTGGGAACTGCAGTTACAACAGGAAGAGCAGGAAACCTGTCAAACCTCCCACTAGGAGTGCGAGACTCACTCCTGCGGTCGGTGTTTGCTCCGTGCTCTGCTATTTCTTGCACATTCACAGCAGAAAGCCGCAGCCTTTCTCCTTGCTGCAACTGGTCAGCTCTATGTGCCATCCCTGTAGCAGCTACATGCAGGGTTATACAAAGAGAAGGGGATGCTGTAACGTTGCTGCATGGCTGAGGTGGGAGCCAGCTAATGAGCTTTCTGCTCAAGGGAACCCTGTGAAGCCCTGGAGCAAGCTGCTGCTATGGTCCTGCCCATCATATGTCGGTGCACAGCAGACGACTCAATACATAGCTTCTCTTGCATTGCAATGAAACAGAATTCAGAGGGAGGAGATGGAGAGAAGTAATTTTCCTACTGTGTTACATAGATCTCCTGCGAGCAAGGCTTTGCACAGAGCAGGGACTCGTATACTCGGTGCTCTTTTTTACAGTCTGATTATGGTGGCTGGGAAAGAAGAGTCTGAGCATTTCAAGCACAAATAGGTCTTGCAAGAAAAACATGTGTTTCAAGTTTCCCTCTGGAGGTGGGAACTTCTCCATCTCATTCCTTAAGATATTGCCTTCTCCAAGGAAGAACTGTATCTGCAACTTCATGAGGGCTCTGAAGGGAAGGGTAAAAACTCCTGAAACAGGACCCATAGGGTTTTACCTGGCTCACAAACACCTAACTTGGAGCAGGTACGTTGCCAGACTTTTTATAGGACCCAAATTACCTTCTCTTGCAGGTTTCTTAAGATTAGTGGCCACTGAATATACTATTTAGTAAAATATCTTCTGTCTTGTTCTTACCTTGTGCTGCAAATCCCAACAAATAACACCAAATCCTGTTGTGGGGAAAAAAAATACGAATACTCCTATAGTTATATACCCAAATCCCTCAGGACAGGATGGGCTCTTAAGGGCCCAAGCCTGTAATTCTTTGAACAGATGGAAAAGCCTGACCATCCTACGCCTTGCTGCATCACCTCAGTGTGGCACAGCAATATTTAAGTCCCTGGGGGATTACGAGCACTGCCCTACTGCCTGAGTTTGGGATTAAAAACAAGTCACGGCCAGTCTTTCCCAAAGAAAACAGGCCCTTCTCATGATGGCCAGATCCACACCAGGAGTGGGACATCCCTCTCTGGGGATGTGGTGCTTCCCCTGGTAGAAACGACTGGGCTCAGACTGGTGAGTAGAGATGCCACATGCGTGCCAGCACGTTTTGACTGAGCAGCCTGGTGGCACTAGCGCTGGAGAGCATCCACATAAACAACAGCCAGGCATCCTGCCTCTGGGAGCTGCTGTTAGCTTCTAGGAAAGCAGAGCATGCACACAAATCTCTTTGTTTCGAGTATCATAGCACCGCAAACAAGATACCGATGGTACCAAAGCCAAGTAACAGGCAGTAGAGGAGCTGCCAGCTTTTGTTACAGTGATGACCATCGAAAACCAGTAAAAGCCCCATGAGCACACCAACGAGCTCCCTTTCACTGCACTCACCAGTGTAACATCGCGATGCCTTCCAGCTGTGCACCAGGAGAAGTGACTAACAACTGTCCAAAGTTTGTTTTGAAACCCCTCCATGAAAAAAACACTCACTGTACATGCTCTTTATGTAGTGGTGAGAAGAGCTCTTTTCATGCATATTGACGCAGAGACACCTATTTTGCAGGCACGCTATCATCAGGAGCACAGTTTGCATTTGGAGTGGAGGATGGTAGAGGCTTGTGACAGCCCTCCTCTCCTGTGGGGGGTTCCTGCCTTGGTCCCCAGGAAAGCCTTTTCCCAAACAGAAATCCCTTCAGTTTCCCTTGGGCAAAGGCTGAGGAAGGGAAGAGGTTTATTTGGTGTAGTGGCTAACTCTCAAATACTTCGCAAACATCAAGACCCAATGAGTTGAGTTTTACTGCCTGCTCCCCTGAAGCTCTTCCAGAACAGGAGAAACTAGCCTGCATTTTGGTTTCCTACTGTCTACAGCTGGGGCGAACACAGTGGGGAGTCTGCGTTACTGGGTAACACCAAACCTGACAGTAATTTATCATGATCTTGCTAGGGTATTTGGGAGTCCAGTGCTTGCAGTCCTTGATCTGTTAAACCTCTGTCTGCATTCAGGTCCTATTGGACCTCCCCAGCAGTGGCAGTTGAGATGGGCACAAGACCTGCACCACATGCTGACCTTGCTACCACAGTTCCAGCATGTCAGAACAAGAAATTCTGTCCTTGGAGCCCGGGCACAGTTTGCATTCAAAAGATTCCCAAAATGGGGAAACAGGGACTTGGAGATGCCATCAGGAGATCTCTCCGTATTTCAGGGCAATTTGAGCACTGTGCTCTTTAAACCATTTGGCTGAAGCTGGTGATAACTAAGAGGGAGGGAGTGTTTGCCCACACAGGCACAGCGCCTTTCCTGATGTATTTGCAAGCCCAGAATTGTTAGTTTGAAGCCTGTAATGAAAAGGCCAGATCTTTGGCTGCTGTAAGCATTTGCTCAGAGGCTGTATTCGTTTTTATCCCAGCTGAGGGACCATGTCCAGGAAGTCTATACATACATTTGATAGAAAGAAATTTGTTAACAGCATGCTTTTATACCTTCACAAAAGGTATAAAACAGATTATTCTAAGCTGGGTTTTATTTGCTTGGAAGTGTGTGACTCAATAGCACAGACAAGCCTGGTATCTTAGGAGCAGAGCAGGTAGCAAAGACTGCTCAGAAATTTCTGTGAAAAGTCCTATTTCCTGGACTTCAGTCTATTTACGTTGACTTGTTCATGACCAGAACCGAGAGGACCAAATGATCGGGTCTTGTGATCTTCTATATCCAACCAGCCAGCAGCCGAGATATAGCACAAGAGAGAGACCCTAGTTTAAGTACCTTGTCTGGAAACTCCCCTTTCTTAGCATAGCAGCACTGAGCACAAGATTGTGATCTGAGGGGGGTGTGTCGTTCTCCAACTCCCTAGGTCTGAGCAAAGGCAAATTTGTCCCTGAGAGTGGAGCAAGGGGGTGTACTGTGGCGAGAAGGGCTCCTGGCCAAACGAAGCAGCTTCTCAGCCTGGCGGGGCATTGCGTGCTGGAGAGAGCTCTCTTCCCTGCAGCGTTCACTTTGCTGCTATTATGCACATCCATCTGAAGTGGCTCCAAATACAAAGGGAAGGGAAAAAAAACCACACTGTAAGTAACAACATAAATTGCCATCAGTGGCCAGAGAAGTGCTATAAAAGTCTCCTCGACCACAGAATGAGCATGCTGAGAAACTTGCCTTTCTCCTTAAAACCTTGTGTTATAGTCATGGACAGAGGTCCCGTACGTTCTTGTCCCTGTTGCATCAGGGAAGCTTGGGCAGGTCTGTCCCTTCTCCCCTCAGCACCCCATATCCTGACAGCATAACCAGATCATCCAGAAATACTGACATAGCTGAAACTCCCTAACAAGGAAGCAGTCTGGCCCTGGAGGAAGAGGAGAATGAAAGAAGACAACAGTATGGAGCGACGTTTTCAAAGAAACCCATGTGACCTAGGTACTGCTCTCACTGACCACATTTAGATGAGTCTTTAGGTTCCTAAATCCATTTAGTACTGCGGAAACCTTCCCTCACAACTAAAACCAGAGTTTATTATTTACTGAAGGGGGTACGATTAAAATAATCATCACCATCTAAATACCGTTTGTGAGGCTGTACCCTGCACATACTGCCACAAAGTCAAACCCAGGTTTGTTACTGCAATTTTAAGCATAGAGAACTAATTGCATATGCCTAGACATGACAGGGCCGGTCAAATCCAATCCAAACAGCTTCTATTTCATGGAAACCCTGGCTGAAAAGGCATATAAATATTCTTTGTCCACCAATCGTTCCTGACACTCTGTGTTTTCACTATTCTAGGAAGCCTGAGATACTATTTTTATTTAGACTAAAAATAATAAAGGCTTTTTTCCAATCCTCTGGGTGCCCTAGTTGAATTATGTCTGCATTAGTAAACTCCAGCACTGCTAAAATCAGACAGCCACCTACCCATAATGTCTAGGAGGCATATCTCGGAGGCATGGTGTCTGCTTCCTCCAGAAACTCTATCCAGAGGTGTCTTTTGCAAGAAGTTTAGTCCTGGAAAGTTACCAAATCGGTTTAGTACGGAGTGCAGAAAGCACATTCCAAGTCTCTGAGCCACCACAGAGAAAGCCCAGCTGGCTGGCTCCTCTCTTTTATGAAGAAATCTTTCAAACAAGGACTTTGGTCCAGTGTTTGCACAGTCCATCATAGACAGAAGGGGACAGAGCATTGGACTTGCAGCTGGAGCTCTTATTACTACCACAGTTAATTCAGGAGAAACAGCCCAAGTAGCCCTACAGACTGCAGCCCAAACAACTTAGATCAAAGGTTTGCAGGTAATGCCTTAGCCTCTTCTTGCAGATGTTAACCATGGAGTGATGATTCATGAGCTTCTGCATCATGTGCTCCCAGAAACTTAAGCCTGTGAGTCCCAGTCTTAGTTTCCAAATGCTTTTAGTTGCAGCCCAGTGAGAATATGCCTGTCGGCCTACCGTGGGTGACCCTGGAGGAGGTACCAGTATGACCTACAAGGTGACCTCCCATTTAAGCACAGATAGTCTGTCTGGCTGAGTTACTGATGCTCTGCACTGCTCAGGGCATAGCCAGACTTCTCCTCAGAGCACTTGACTTGTAATGTTAGCACTGCTGAAAATGTTAAAGAACAGTCTGACTGCTACCAAATCTGTATATTGATGGCAGCTAACTCCTGTACTTTTTAAGCAGTTGCTGTATTTCCAGCTGGTTGCAATGAGACGGGCTCTACCCTTTTCAGGGTAGCTAAAATAATCCACAGAAACACCCATGAGCCTGACCTTCTCTGAAGTTTGCTGTCAGTGAAGGGGGGAGAGAAAAAGCTAATTCTTTTCTACAGATGTTCTCAGCAATACTGTGATTGCAGCAAAGCCAGAGAGAATTCAAATGCCTCTCTCAGCTGAGGAAGAAAGCACAGTCATATGCCTTCCTCAAACCTTCTTTCCAACTAACAGTGCAGCCAGTGTCATTGAAAAAAAAATCCGAAAAAAAATGAAGCAAATAGTAGGGTTTTTTTGGCTGTTATTTCTGTGGTTAAAGCTACAGCTAAAAGCAGCAGTAGCAGGTTACAGCAGAAACTGAATATGCTACTGTGCAGAGGTTCAATTCAGTGAACTGGGCAGTCTTAAAAAGAAATTGGTTTTCAAACTTCAGAAATGGATTTAAACAAAACATGATTATCTCTTTCAATGGAGGCATGTTCAGAAAACACCAGCTGGACGCAGTACAAGATAGCTCAGGCATATGTTGCGATGTTTAAAACCTGAAGCAATGAGAACTGCACTGAAGCTTGCTCTGTTTTACTTCAATTTGGCATCCTGGAGCTAACGGAGTGGAGGAGCTTGAACAAAGTGCTTCAGTCAGCCTCTCTGTGGCTTATGCCCTGAAATGCCCCTGCCCAACAATTCAGTACTGCAGTCCTCCAGTCCTTCAGAGGGTTCCCCCAAACGTGAGATGGGGGAGTAAAGCCACCCCCAGCCTCCTGGTTTTATCAAAGCAAGACTAGGAAAACCTAATAGCTAATGAGGAAATAAAAAACTGCTGCTCAAATTGCAGGGGTGGCAGAGAAGGACATGCTCTGAATGAAGTATAAATCAGTACAGTACTGCAACATGGCCCTCATCCAAGCTTGCATGATGTGTGCGGGCTGAGGCTTCCCGTTCAGAGCTCCCCTTTGCACCACGAAGCTGGTGAGATCCAACGGCTGCTGCTGCGCATCAGCCCTGTGCTGCAGGGGGATCAAATCCCTCTGGGCTGAAAGCACCAAGCTCATGTCGCTTTTTAATGATGCCCACAGGCCATGTGGAAAAGCTTTGTGCTGCCCAGCAAAGCAGCTGTAACTGAGCAGTAAGATCATCAATGAGAGGGAACCATGATTATACATTATATAGAAATATGGCTGGCCCAGAATATAAACTCTGGCTCCAAGGAAAAGATTATGAATTGGGGAAAAAATGTAATAAAGCTGTGTTATTCTGACAGTTAATTCTCATCCACACTGCAGTGCAGTATATATGGCTTTACTGTCCTCTCCTATTCTGCTCTCTTAGCTGTATTTCCTCTGGTAGATGGTTTGTAGCCAACCAAACTATTCCGGCAGAGCCCAACAGAGATTCATGGTGCTAAACCAGCCAAGCATGCAGTCAAGGCTAATCCTGGATTTCCAGGACCTCCTCTCAAGATTTCCAAAGCTTGACAAAGTGGGCATGACTCCATGGATCTCATGAGCCACTGTTTGACTTTGCAGGAATTTATAGTTATGTGGCCACTACAGCTTTAGCTGAAGAAGGGATATACTTTACTAGTTAACATTCTCCAGTGAAATCTTAATTGGACTGTGCAGAAGCCAAGAAAAGAAAACCATTCTCAGCTGAAGTCTCTGAAATGTATTTTGCAATCAGTCAGGACAAGTGCACAGTAGAGAGAAACCTAATCCTAAATCCCACCCTTTGTGACCAAGGCTAGGAATGGCAATGAATGGCACAAAGCAAAATCTCCTCATTTTGAGCAGTGCCTCAAACACCTGTCCTGAGTTCAAAGAAGTCTGATCTGCAGCTGCAAGTTGACGTTTGTGAATGTGACAGTGAAACTTAAAAAAATACTATGAGAAGACTATAAAGGAAATGGTATCAATCAATAGCAACATGAAACCACTTCATGTGCTTCCTTAATGTGTTAAATAATGGCTGAATAAAGTAAGAATATCTAACAGCTGAGTGAAATAGTAGACTGTACAGAAACACATGGCAGTGCTAAAAGTATCAGCTTTTCCTGCACAGAAAAGTAGTGCTATTTCTATATGGACTTAGCCAACAAAACTTTCCATCCACTCCAGCTTTTGAAACAATTAATCTCATGGAAACCAGAGTGGGAAATCCTGCTGGGGAACCAAATGCTATTAAAACAGTACTTTGGTGAAAGATCCAACGGCAGTGAAAGCAAATGCACCTGACTTTCTGGGCTGCACTCAGAGAAAGCTCCCTTTAGTTGCAGTGACAGATGTGAATACTTCTGTTCTCCTGTATCAAGCCTTTCTTGCCAACTCTAAATCATATTAAGTGCAAAATAGGGGGGGAAATCTTTAACTAGCTTCAGAGATCTGTTTTTCTCCTTGTCCAAAAAGCCCTTCCACCCGCCTGCCCTCAAGAATATTGGCTGCAAAATCAATCATCAATCAGAAGAAACCTGAAGAAACCCACTTAGCACGAGCATTTCCCAGGAGATCAGTGTCCAAACCCTCTCCAGATGCAGAAGGTGCCATTTCTGACAGTACGGGACTTGGTACCAAATCCGCATCTGAATTACCCCAGTTCCCAGGACCCCTACACACACTTGGGTAGAGGCAGGAGCCAGAACGGTACTCTGAGACAAGAATGAACCTGGCAGCCAGGGAAGATATTGAGAAAGTGGGAAAGGCAATGGCATCTCCCAGTTTTGGTGGCTGACTCCAGAGGGTTGAAACAACTAGGAAATGTTCAAAACATGATTGTCCAGACTCATACAATCAACTAAAATCAGCCCATTTGCCAGCTTCGGGGAGGGCAAAAAGGTACGTCTGACCACATGAGATGCTCTCCTGTCACTATCCCCGAGTTCAGGGGTCAAGGACAGGTTTGCAAGGATTCAACCCTGCCACATAGAGGGGAAGGGGAGACGAGACCCCAGGTGGGTTTGGTGAAGAGAGGGAGAGGGGACAGCAGCGAGCTACTTGGCTTGAATGGTGGGAGGGAG
The DNA here is from genome assembly GCF_018139145.2 of Gymnogyps californianus. Lineage (NCBI taxonomy): Eukaryota > Metazoa > Chordata > Aves > Accipitriformes > Cathartidae > Gymnogyps > Gymnogyps californianus. The sequence continues at coordinate 12,363,941 of NC_059483.1, forward strand.
GACAGAAGCAGGGAAAGCAAGTTATCCAGGAGACAAACTGTAACAGAAGGCAACGGAACGGGCTGTGATTTTACCATTTGTTTCATACTGGCTTTCAGGACAGCCCTGCCTGACACCAGAAAGCACATCCAAGACGTGACAAGCTTCGAGTTCAACACATTAGGGTGGTAGAATTTCTTTTACAAAAAGGGGAAAAACCTCCACCATAACCCAGTAAGTAGTAAGAACAGCATTCATTAACAGATCTCCTTGATCTTGGTCATAGAACAGCTGAAACATTTTTGCTGAAATTTAAAGCAAATTAATCATCACGAAGCAGACACTCTCTGGTTGGGAAGTTTCAACCCAAATAGTTGCAATTTGGCAAAACTATAAGCAGCTGAAATGAATTATTGTTGCTGGAAGTGCTAGTCTATTTTAACAATAGGTGGTGTACCTGCATCACTTACCATATGCAAAAATCTAGTATTGCGATGACAAAGACAGAAATGAAGGCTGATACTGTTAATAACTAACACCTAAAGCATTGTAAGGAAGTCAGGGAAAGCAGCTTTTTCCTTGGAGTTGAGAGGTGGTAATTTCACCCTCCCTTGCAGAGGAAACACCAGTTGCTGAATTTAAATTTTCACAGATCAAAAAAAAGCCCTCCAGGTGGTTTCTAATCCATGCAGTTAACTGAGCCTATGAATTTTGAGACCCCCTCAGATAGACAGCATCTCATTTTCCAAGCCTTTTTGAAAAGCCTAATAAAGATGAAATGAGCAGCATTTTTATTACCCATTCCAACACAGAGGCCAGGAGTGAAAACATCAGGGGACACCGCTGGGTCGGTAGACAGGTACTGTGGCTTCTCTGCATTAGAAACTTGAGGATGAAGGCATGGGTATAGTTTGTATAAAGATGTAGGCAGAGCTGTGTAGGGGACTAAGGTTAGAGGAGACGATGGAAAGCAGTGGTGCGCAGAAGGAGCACACAGTGGGTGCACCAGCCTACAAGTTGGATTGACAGTTGCGTAAAAAGAGATTAGTATAATGACAGCATCCTGGGTTTTGAATTTAAATTCTTCAACCAGATTCTAGGGGAATATTATAGCTATTACCTAAGCAAGACAGGTGAATTGTCAAAGTAACTTCAAACACGAAGAACCCTGAAGACTCACTGGGGTGGATACCCTTTGGGATCAGACTTGTATCCAAGCACATCAAAAAGATGTGCAAAAGAGAGTCCCCCCAAGCATCTTGTCAAAGTAACAGCAGTCCCCCAAAGCCACACTCACTGACAAGCTCTGTTCCCAGTTTACCATATTGTGTGAGTCCTGTGTAAAACCAAAGGGGAAGCAGATGTGAATGCAGAGCTCTGCTCACACGTTCAGCAGAACTTCCCAAAGCCAGCCCAGGCAGGAGGAAAGCCCAGCGGCCCAGGGGTGTCAGCAGCTTTCCCCCCATACTTCTGCTTTGGAAAGGGGGTAGTTGATGCTTCATGGCAAGCTCCAAAAGGGTTTTAGCGATGCCACTACAAAAAAACTTGATTCAGAAGAGGCCATGTTGCCAGAGAAGTTAACGCCATGGGGAACACGACGCATTTATGGCTCTTTATGGCAAAAAGTACACAGCCAAGCATACAATGAATCTTGAAAGCTTTGTAGGAGCCCCATAAACGCTTCTGCATGCTGATGAGGTGAGAAGATGGAGCTCTGTGCCCTAGCAGTAGCCACAGGTTCCTTTCCATTTAATTCACAGTTTAACCAATTACACGTTCACTACCATTTTAAACCCTCTGTTGCACAGTTGGCTCTTGTAACATGGACTTCCAATCCACACTATCCTCTTCCAAACGTGAAAGCCGTAACTCCACAACAATTGAGCATGGACAAAGTAGAAAGTAAACAGAGCCATTACTAGAAAGGCATAAGACAGACTTTTCTCCTGGAGTCATGTTCTCACTGATCCTTGCATCAAGGTGAAGTGACTTGCCTGTGATTGCAGAATGAGTCAATGGCAGAGGAAAACAGAGGAACAAGGTAACTTGATTCCTAGCAGTTGACTCTGAAAAGTTAATCTGTGCTCCTTCCTAATGCCCATATAGAGAACCTTCTCTGTGGGACATCCAGGTTTATTATCAAACCAGTCTCCCTCTCCCATCTCCCTGAATGGCTAGAGGTGCAGCAGAGCCATGTGCTCAGTGCTGAATGTCAATCTTTGGTGATCAGCACTTACCATGTTTTTGGGGGTGTGGTGTTGGCCTCTAAGGATCCCTGCATGTCCTGCACCTGATTAGGGCAGCAGCGGTCACATGTTGCAGCAAGGCAAATGGTTTCAAACGCCTGCTCCAAAAAGCACCCCATGTTGTGACAGAGGATCCATCCAAAATGAAACCCACAGGGAAACCCCCGTGCTGCAAGCTTGTACACTGCCATCAGAAGCAGCCCGGTCTTGGCTTGTACTGAACACCCATTCCATGTGAGTATCATGGACCTGGAGGGGTTTTCTGGCTGTTTTGCTGACCTGCAAAAGAGCCTGGAGAGGGTGAGGAGTCCTTCCGCAGCACAGTGCGTGGATGGGAAGGGATGCGGGACTGCCTGGAGCAGCCAGGCAGGCTGCAGTCGCCGTCTCCGGGATGTTTTCAGAAGACAGCAGGTTTTGCTCTGAAGGAAAAGGAGAGAGAGAGTTGCAGAGAAGTCAGGCGTCTGGCTGAACCTACACAGGTACACGAGCATGTGAGGGTAACGCTGATCTCCATGTCTCTGAGGGGAATGGAAAACGTTCAGCCTTCTACTAAATGCTCTTTATTTGCAGAGTTATTTTATTTATTGAGGGTCCCTCACAGTTCAGGAGTATACAGAACAGTTAATTTAATTTACTATGAAGTGCCACGCTGTGGTATGAAGTGTTTCATACACAGGCAGGATTAAAAGGTTTCACTGAATTGAAAAGCTGAGTTACATTTGATTACATTCAAAGGGGCCAGAAAACAGAAGAATGGGAGGAAAATAACTTTCCATAGGTTGAAAGGAGATGGAAGTTAATGATCTCTCATGGTTAACTTACAGCCTCTTATGCTTTCTGGGTGTTAATGTTAAATCAGCTAGACTCCTGCCAACTTATCTCCTGCAAGATATCTTTAACTACTAATCCAATTTTTTTCGTTCTGTTCAAGTTCTTTTACTTACACATCTCAGAGTGTAAGTTCACTTTAAGTTCACTTCCAGACTAAAGGGTAAACCTGTCACTTTGCTTCAACTTGCCCCAGGAAATATTATATTATCAGTGTGGCAAAACATAAGCATGGGCACGTAGCCTGGGTTTTTATAATTTTAGCAGGTTCTCCCTTGTGCGCACATACAATTCAATCCAAACAAGCTCTCACAGTGGTTTTGTTCTCTATTGTAGCACACAGGCCAGCCTGCTTGGATATTCATTTGGACATTAGAAATGAAATGTTGCAGAGAAACAGGCTGAATTTCAGGAAAATGAGGCATTCTTCCTGGGGAGCACACCTTCACCACGAGAGCAGGAGCATTTTGCAGAGATGCACTGAGCTTTCTCCCCACGCTGGGAACACTTTAACCCCGAAAGCCGCACTTTCCCAAGGATGCCCACTGCAGCAGGAGGCCAAGTCCAGTGCAGATCAAGCTCAGGCTGTTATATCAGGGTATTTACGTCCAAACCTGCTCAGGACACTGCTGAACAACATAGGGAATAATGCCATTTCTAGTACAAAGACAACCTCTATCTGCGGAGAGGTTATGCTGCTCTTTAAAGAGCAGCCAAGAGCAGAGTGTGCTCTCCGATCCCCCCAGCCGCCCACGAACAGCGGGAGCCTCTCCCGCCGAGCGCCTGTGTGCGTCCGGAGGGACCGAGCCCCCAGCAGCTGTACCGGTGCCACATTAAGCTGCCAAGTCTGCTCAGATCCACAAAGGCGCCACGTACTCCCGAAAACATCCCCTGCGTGTGCCTGTAATTTTGTCTAAATTCACCCTTGAACCTCATGGGCATTGTAGGCTCCCCCTCTCACCCCTCCAAAACGCAGTGCAGACAACCCCCTCCTTCATTTCATTTGAGGGAAGGACTATATATAAAAGCCCTAACACAGAAGAGCACACTTCCCTCTTTGTGCATGGGGAGCATCAACTGGAAAGAAGCCAAGCAATTACTGAGCCCTAGAAGAAAAAACAGCAAACTAGTTATCCTGAAGAATTACAAACCAGGGCTGAAAGAGATTTAAATAAAAAAAGAAAAAAATCCAAAGAGGAGCAACACAGCTATGGCAAAGCACCCAGCCCTTGGGAGAAAGAGCGTTTATCCCCCAGCAGTGCTGCTCTGCCGGGAGCCTCTCCCAGCCGCCCCCTCCTCAGCGCTGCGGCCATAATGCATTCCCCTAAATGTCCTGTGTAACGCATGCCGGCCTGTTGATCGCAGCAAGCTCAGGGGAACCACGTCCGAGGATGTATGGCTGAAATCAGTCAGAAGTAAATTGTCAGCGGGGGGATGTTTCTCTGGAGGTCGTTAATCTGCTGACTACAAAGCCTGCTGCCTGCCAGCCACATCGGGCGGACTGGCCTGGCTCTTGCAGAGCGCCTTCCATTGGCTTTTGATCTGAGTGAACATTTACACAACCTAACTATTTCAAGTATTTATTTCACAATGCTCTTTTGAATCCTAGGAAGTGTGCACTGTCCTTGTTTTTGTTGTCTCCTCCCTGCTGCCGTTGCAGAGACAGGGATGGCTCCCTGGCAGAGACCAATTTGGTGCGCAGATATTTCATTTCATCTTGAGCAATCCTTACGAGCAGGCCGTGGTTTTCTCAAGTATATCCATTACTCAAGCTGACCTTAGACTTTCTGCTGGCATTTTGCTTTTTAGCTGTTTTCTTCCCTCTCTGGTCTTGTTACAAGGAGTTCACTCACAGAGCAGGCTCTTGCACAGCCTTCGGGCTGTAAGTGACCATGTAAGATCACAAGACCTTTTTGTTATAACCCTATAAGTGGGGGAAAGGCATGGCTTTGAAGTGAAGAAGGTTGTTTTTTTTTTTTTTTTCTTGAGAACATCAAATCTTCTGGATCAGACAGACCTTGCCCGGGGCATTGTTCCTAGAAAAAAGATTGTTTTAGCTTTAACCTCAAACTGCACCCTGAGCAGTAACGGGCCGTGGGTGCAGATGGATATAAATTCCTCCGGCTGAGTTTTTAGCTGGCCAGATGCAAGCTGGCTCCAAGCCAGAAGCCGCTGGGCTGCGTGAGCGTGGCGCTGAGCCCGGCGCTGCGGGTTGGAGCCCTCCGCACACAAACGCAGGGGTGGGAGTCAACTCCCCCCTCTCCATCCAAGGCTCTCTCGGTGTGGAAGGGTGCCAACATCTGGACGGGGCATGTCTGCTCGGCACAACCTGCATGCTAACGCAGCTCGGCCCATCTGGCCCAATCTGACACTGGCAAGAGGGTCTCGCCTACCTGTGGACTCAGCATTATGCATTTTTATACTTTTTTTTCTTTTAATTTAAATGCAGATCTCTTGCAATTTTACTCACAAACACTTGGCTACCAAGTGAGTTGTGATTTCCAGTGAATTACTTGCAACACCATCCATTCAGGGGAAACACCAAAAAATAAATCAGCAAAATTTGCAGGGTCACTTGCAGCATCTGCCATGTGATACCAGCTGCGGAGGAGGTGGCTCACTCCTTTGTCACTGTGCCTTGATGCCAGGGATCTAACAAGGCAGCTGAGAAACTCCAAACGCTCTGTGAAGCAGGGTTTCATTAAAATAAAATATACCAAGCCCATTGCATGTATTGATTTGTAATTCTCACCAGTGGTTGTTTTCATAAGTAATTGCAGATGCTTGCTCTTGTTGCTTGCAAAGAGAGCAGTCAAATCTTAGTCTGCCTTGCTTAACAGCCTCTGCATCAAAGACCTCATAAGAGGTTTGGACACTTTAAAAGGATCAGCAATTATCTGTGGTGCTGGCTTTGCATTTACTTTCCTTGCATATTCCTGCCAGCAATATTTTAATATGCATATAACAGGAGGAAGCAAAGAGTGACAGTGGGGGATACAGCTGAAGTGAAGTAGATGTCTTTTAAATTCAGAACACATACAGCACAGAAACACTGAGTGATCGAACACAAACTAGAAGTGAAACCAGAAAAAAACGGATTTTAGGCATAAAACTGAGCACTGCAGAAAGAACAAAGAGCCCAAGTGGTGCAAAACAAACTTATTTTAGAAAACTCCTCACTCTGAACACCCTAGTGCATTGCCAAGTAGCACAGGTAAGGAATTTCAGTAACTTTAGTTTTATGTCAACCGTGTCACTTTAATTATTACTTTTTGGCACAGCACGTAGGACACCTCCAGGCCAAAACACAAGTGATGTTGAAAGTACAACTGCTCCTTCCCTTTGGGAATGAAAGGTTTCTGATTGCTATATAAACATATTTGGATCTATTTTTTAAAGATTCATCCCATTAGCAATTATACTATTAACAGTGAGTCAGAGAACATTTTGCTGATGTTTTAAAACATGTAACTTAAGGTCAGAACCTACTAAACACCACCAGACCTGATGTGAAACAGCCTTATTCGCTCTGGTGGGATTGCTCTAATGAGCAAGGGTTTGCAGCATGTGATCTTAGATTGTGAACTATATAGAGCCGCTTCATTTTAATTGCAAGGCACTGGGCACATCCAGGCAAGAGCAAAACATAAGGATAAAAGAGCAACTCTAGAGAAACAGCAGATAATTATAAAATGAAAAAGAACCAAGGGTGGAGGGTTTCTCTTTTTCCTGGTTAATCTGGGAAACTTATTCAACTGAGGCAGCAACCAGTGGTCATTAGAAAAGTGCTGTGACATGCAGGCAGTAAAAAAAACCTCAAATCCAGGCTTTTACAATAATCACAGACCTGAAGACAGACATTCAGCTTCTCTTGGAACAGCTCTCTCCTAAAAGCAGACCTGAAACGTAACCCACACGCCAGAGGCTATCTTTGGTACAGAAGCCCTTCTGGATAAACCAACCCGATGAGTTTCTTGGCAGTGGAGCGGAGTTACTTATAACTCTGATTTGGCTTTCGCACAATGCAGATGAGGCCACGGAAAGAGGCAGGCAGGCAGGCTGGTGAGACTCAGCTGCTTCGTTTTGCTGCAACTCACTTTTAGTATTTTATGAAATTTTGATCCATGTGGATTAGACAACTGCCTCCTCTCCCACACTTTAATTTCACTTGGATTTCAGAGAAAGCTAAAAAAAATGGAAATAAAACTCAGATTAAAACACAGCTTCTGTTTCGCGCATGTGCCCATTGGCTCAAATCACACAAAATGGTTGGGTTTACCTGGTTTTGATTGATAGCATACCAAAATATCAGCTTGCACTTTTCTCAAAAAGGTTGTGATTTCCAGGGCTGCTTGCACGGCCGTGGCTGCTGGCTGTGTGGCAGAACCACACAGGTTTTACACCGTTTTGCTTTTTGCCTGGGTACATTTCTGTTAAAGCTGTTTCCCTGCCAAAACCACGAAGTTTGAGGCAAAGAGGGAAAAACTCCAAGGCTGTCAGCGAAACTGTTCTTGAATAAGGTGACATAAACCTCGCATACAGAAGATTAAGCTTAATCTCTGCAAGGGGACAGCAGAAAGGCCGGTAGACTTCAAAATGAGCTCCAACAGCCGGGGTTTGATCGGCCAACAACTGCTCTCCGCTTCGGCTGCGGCGGGCTCGGCTCACGCGAACAAGGCAGCTGATTAAAATACAGCGTTCAGCAATCCCATCCTTGGAGCGCTTGACAGAGCAGCCTTCTCCTTTGTGTTTCACTGCTTTGACTGAATGTAGTCACAAAGCAAAGCGGAGGGATAACGCGATGTGCCCGTGACAACAGAGTCAATGATAATTGTACGGTACTGTCATTAGTTCAAAGCAAAAGATACCGTTTACTGGCTTAAAGCATGTCTTTTTGTTTCAAAAATACCTTTTGGGTAGGGAAATGCATGCCCTTCTCTCTGTCTGGTTTAACTGCTGGGTTTAATTGGCCTTATTTTAGAGCATAATAGATAAATCAGCAAGACATGCAGAAGTCGGAATAAATCAAGCTAAAAAGCTTTTCATAACTTACAAGTCCCCACAGAAGGAGAAAAACTGCCCATTTTCCACAGTAATAAGCTATGCTACCAACCTGAAGAGTAGCTTAAAATAATTAACAGTACCAAAAAAGAAAGGGTGTGTATGTGAGTGGATCTGCGGAGCCACTCCACCCAGTACAATGGGAAAAAATTAACTGGGTGGACCTGCATTCCCGTGGCAGCTCAGAATGAGTGAGCTTTATATTTCTGTGCCTGGAGATATAAATTTCTTGCACATTATCACAAGCGATGAGGGAAAATAAGAGCTTGAAAAGCAAAGCAAGACAAAACAAAGCACTCAAGAAAAAAAATGGAAATAATTTGTACGACAAAATAAGAAGCAACTCACTGTGTATTTTCAGGAGTGCTGGTTTTCATCTTTGCAGTAATTATATCATTTATTAGGCGATGTTTCCTGTATGATATTTAGAGTTATTGTGGGAGGATGTCATAACATCCATGTTTATTAGATAACTTTTGGGACCTTGCTGTGGGAGACTATAAGAGAAAAGAATGAGAGATATAAATTGTCTAAGAAAGATCAAGTGTTCTGTTTCAATACGAAGGGCACAACACACTGAACGGAGACAGGGGAAATAACCACGCAGCACCCTTTTTCCTGCAGATGTAGGATGTCTGGTATTCAGACCTAACCTGGTATCTAGGACATCTCTCATACTGACAAGAATCAGGAAAAAAGGGATGGAAGCCCTGCCAGTTCCTGCTGGGAAGGAAGGAGCTCAAAGGAGACATGCAGGTGCAGAAAGGCTGGGAGATCTGGAACAGGAGAAGACTGGAAGGAACTCTGGGGGGACAGAAAGGCTTGTGCCACACACCAAAAAAGCCCACAGTGCTGTTAAGCTGTACTTTGTACAGAGAAATTGCTCAAAATGAGTTTCCTTCCCATTGAAGGGTTTCAGGATGACTCTACTCTGGGGTCTGGACATTTAAGGTTGATCAATAACCCTGCTGTTGACGGCAGCCTGGGAACCACAGAGCTCTGTGCCGCCACTTTGGTACAGGGGCTTGAGGCTAAGGTCAGACAAAAATGTGGGCTGGGCTCTGATGTAGGTTCAGACAACGTGTTGTACCTTATTAGAGCTCTGTTAGTCGAGGTCTGGTCACCATCACCTCTTTGCTGATAAGTTTGTTTCCTCAGGAAAGTCCGAGAATGAAAGTCGGCACCATTCACTCCACCTTCATGACCAAGATATTGAATTAATACTTTAAAAAAAAAGAAAAGAAAATTGAAGTGTAGTTTTTGTTTGGAAAAAAACCCCACATTATATCAGTTGTACAGAGAGAAATATTCAAAGTATTCAATTTTTATTTCTGGAGTCAAATCAACTTGATTTCCTCTCCCTCAATAGGATGTCCCTTTGGTATTTGATATCTTTTCTGTATTTTGAAATGCCAATTTTGTTGTTGTTTTTAGTGAAAAAGATGTTAAGAATCCTCCCAGACTGCACTCATGAATAAATGTTAAATTCATTCATTTCCTAAAATCCGTCGTCTTGGCTGCGCAATGTTACTTGAGGCAACAGTACTGCAAGTTTGTTGTGGGGCCCACTCCAGGTCTCCTCTCAACCTGCCTCTCTGCGCAGAGCTGAAGGCATCACTGCTGTCAGCTTTGCCAACAGATCTTAAACAAGCAATATCACCGATCACTTGGCAGAAGCAGGATCTCCTTGGTGGACCTCGAGGAGGAGGAGGGGGAATTAAATCTAAACACCCAACAGTGCATAAAGAACGGAGGTACCAAATGCTCTGCGTTTCTTGTCAATGTTGTATGCACAAGTCTGCTACTGTCTGATTCAAGCAGAGTGAACTTAGTGAGAAGAGTACAGACTTCATGCACTCCTGTCCCCTGGAAGCTGAGTCTGTAGGTCAGACAGTGGGAGCAGGGGGCACGATACATCAGAGCACTTGGGATGCTTGGGAGGATAAAAGCTGCGCACAACTATGTCCTTAATGTGCAATTGCTCTTCATAGCCATGCCTGGTTTATGGAGCTGGGAAGCTTTTTCGTTATTTAAAAAGTAAGCTTTATGGATCAGCAACAAAATGGTAAGGTGTGTCTTCAGTGTAAGGTTTTTATTTACAGCAATGATGGAGCAGAGAAAGAAAAACTGGGGTTTTAGATCTTCAGAGTTTGGAGTGACTGCAGTTAGAAATATCTCCTTTTGACTTGTAGAAAGAGCACATTTGATCTGGGAATTGCTCAGACAAGAAAAATCAATATGGACTGGTGTAATTTGTTATTTACACAAAGTCATTCTACTCTTGACTGCTGAAGGCTTTACACCTTTTAGTAATAGACGTTTTTCAAATAGATTGCACTGAAGACTCTAAACCCCACACAACTCTTCTCTCCCTCTTGGCTGCTGGTTAAAGTTTTAGGTTCAAGTAGGAGGTAAAGCAGCCAAGCGGATGAGGCAGAACTCTGCAAGGAAGAGGTCAAACGTGGGCACAGGTGACATTAACTCCTAGTTGGGAAAAGGTTTAAGCTCCACATGAGAAGTCTGTGAATAGCTGTCAAACTCTTCTGACAAGGTGAGTTTTTCCATGGCAGCATCATGTCCTGTCCCAAAGCACCACACTGGGCAGAGCAAAAGAGAATGGCATCAAGCTCTGCTCTGCAGCAGCATTTTAAAGCTGAAGGCAACAAGCATAACCATCCAGCTTTGTTCATCTGGAGAGAAAAAATTGCTTTTTGAATGCTGGGTTTGTTCTGCACTGCTGCTAAGCTGGGAGTTTTTTGTTTGGTTTTTTTGTTGCCTTTTTTTTAAACTTTTTCATCTGAGGAAATCCATGTCTAGAGTAAAACTAGCAAATTCATTTTACAAGATGAATGCAAATGAAAGCAGTTGTCTAAGCTGTCTCTGTCTTAATGCAGAATTTGATTATTTCCTTTTCTTCCATCTCCATCTGCTGTCTGCTTATAGCTACTCAGGTTTACCATTTTCAATGTCCCTGATTGATTAACTCTTCCCGCTGGAGTAATGCCTTCTGTCTTATCACCACATTGTCTTCAACATCTAATCTGCAGAACAAGGGTGGCATCCCAGTAGTGCAGCTGTATGGTCTCTAGCTCTTTCGCTGCAGTACAGAATTGTGGCTCTCTGAAACTGCAAGTGTCATTTGGTCTGAGATGTTTTGGTTTGGGGATGGAGAACTGCACATGCGGATCTGAAGTATCTTGGAGCAACACTTCCGTAATAAAAATGAGACTGGTGGTGACAGTTTCGATTATGGTAAAGCAGATGAGTTCTTATAACTCCTTTTGTCAAAATTAAACTCTTCTGCTTGGCCCAAAAAGATTATTTCTCTGTTTGAAATGTAGATCTGATATTTTGCTATTCAATTACGTTTCTCTGCCTTCTTAGATGAACTGCAATTGTTACTCAATTTCTTAAATGTGGCACTATGAGGGAGGGAGAGAGGGACTTGTTCACTGCTCTTCTCCCTGAGGCTATATTTAGAATCTGCAAAAATTAACCTGTAAGTGTGTCTTGTGGTGCAGCTCCCCTGTATTTGCTGTGCCACCTCCCTTGTAAATACAGTCCCTTCATTAAAATAAGCCTATTAACCTCCATCAGTTCACTGTCACTTCCATGACCTTAGGAGGTCAGAGTTCTCCGTGATAACAACATTCCTGTTTGTTTTCAGATGGTTTCTCACATGCTCCTACGAGTGACCCCAAACAGCAGAACATGGGAACACATACCTGCCCATCACTCAAAAAAGCGCACAAGGTTTCATTTTAGGTCAATATCAGCCTTGACAGCACCCTTTTAAGAAGAGACCTTACCTTGGTGGATGGGTAGGAGTCTCTGGACTCTGACCATAAGGGTCTTTCTGATTCACTTCCTTCACTACCTGCTCCAGAGTACATTTCCCTAGGGAGATTTCCCACAGTCAGGAGGTGATTCTATATGTAGCAGCCTACATATAGCACCATCTGACCTTACCATGCACAATATTTAAGCAGTGTTGAGCAACTGACTGTGTCAGGGATGCCAAAGCTTGAAGTAGCGCAGAGTTACAGGGGAGACATCTCAAACCGGAGATACAGCAGGGATGAGGGATTAGTTACAAAATCAAGATGGAAAGGAGTGTTTTGGAAACTTTACCCCTTCCCACAACTACTGATTCAGTGAAGCGTTTTTTTCTGCACCGCAGTCATAGCCAGCAGCATATACAGAATAAGGATTGAAATATTTTGAAGTGCTGTCACAGTGTGAATGATTTTCTTTAGAGCATAAAATCAGACTGCAAAGTTATTTTCTGTCTGCAGCGACACAAGAAGAATATGAATGTGATCGTATCTGGCCCTGGGCATACAGGAGAGCAGAACTGGCCTTAACAAGATTCTCTTTTTTATTCAGAGTCCTTCTAAGAAATATAAAATCCAAAAGAAATTCTGAATCTGGCTAGATGTCTCATAAGAGGAACAGGATTTCTGCATAGCTGAAACAGCATGACTTTGATTATTTGAAAACGCATGATTTAATCATTTCATTATGCATACCTTTTCTCAGCAGGCACCACAGCCTAAAACAGAGACAAGCATTAGATAAAACAACATGCTTTCTAGCTGAAGAGATTTGAATCAGAGAGTTTAATCTTGCAAGGCACTGATATCTTCGGTGCCTTTAGACTTGGCAGCAAACAGCAGGTGTGCGGCATATCGCCGAATTGAGCCTTAGCAGAGTCCTCCGCTCAGAAGTGACATCCTGCGGGATGACTTTGCTTTCTCCCTTCCATAGTGCACATCTGACCATGTCCCACCTTCCTCCCCCTCTTCTTCCTCACACCTGTCATGTTCAGAGAGCTGTCAGTGTCCTGACATCCACTGTCAATTCAGGCTGCTCTGGCTGCCCCCACCTCCCTGCCATGCATCCATCCAACATCTGTCCGGGCTGCGAAATCATCACGGAAGAGACCTGGATCTCAGATCTATCTACGAAGGATCTAAGCAGCTTTTTGCACCATATAGTCAATAAATACCCTCAGCACAGTGCCCTTGTCATGAGTCACAGAGAGCTACTCAGTAACAATGCACAACACAGTACTTGGTTAGCGGCAGGCAGTCTATCATGTGTGTGGTTAGCATGTAGATACTCTATTTTTCCTGCACAGAATACCTGGTATGCCCCCCTCTACAACGCCAGATCCTTTTCCTCTAGTAGAGAGTGGAAACAACCAGGGCCAATGCTCTGCCCTATCCCATGAGCAAAGTCTGCACTGTACTTCTCCCTTGGTACAGCAAAGAGCAGTTTGGCTTTGCTGTCTTTGCAGCAAGATGTGTGCTGCACAGCAACCCAACACAGACATGCTTGTAATGATGTATTATTTAGTAGAGGGGGAACGGTGTCTGGAAGAGCCTGCTTTAATTGCAGAACAGAGCCTGCGTTCACATCCCAGCTCTCCAATTCTCCACTTGTTTTGGCAGACAGCTGAACCAAATGGCCTCTATTTCTAATGAAAATAAAAGAACGTGCATGAAATCCCCTGGGGAGAAGCCCCGAAACGTGAGCTCATGGAATAGGCTTGTTTTACCGTGCTGGAAATGAAGGGCATTGCAATTAGCTGTTGGAGTGGACTGACAGCCATGCACCAGTCATGCCCATCGTCCAAGCTGGATGGGAGGCGAGTCCTCTGCGTTAGCGAGGCACTGAACGCCAAGCTCAGGGCTCATCTCAGCCTGGGCTCAGCACTAAGCTCAGGAGGCTATTAGGCTCTGGATTGGAGCCAGCCCTGGCCCAGTTGGCACCAGTGCCAGCAGAGGCTGTGTCAGTGACCAGTCTGTGCCTCTTTATCAGTGCAAATGGGGCTTCCACGACAGGACCAGCACAAGGTTGGTTGGCAAAAGGCTGCTAGATAATTTCCCCCTCGTGCCACGGGAGGAGGTGGGTGAGGAGCGGCTGCCAAGGCCAGCTTTGTCCGTTCACCCTGAATCCTAGCTTCATACCCAGGTTAGCACCCATCACTCATAAGCTATTCTCAGCTTGCCAGGGAATCGGGTTTTTGAAAAGTTTGGCACAAGCCTGGTGAGATCAGGAAGGCTGGCCAGACCTGCCTGAAATCTTCTCTGCAGAGGACACCTGGGGTACCCCTACCTAGCAGTCCATGCTAATGTGCTTCAACCAACCTGCAGAACCCCCCCATAAGGAAGAGCAGAGACTGCAAACTCAGCATCTTCACCACAGCTCTCTGCAGGTAAGAGAACCGGAGCAATAGGAATAATGATGCAGCCCTCTCTCCACTAGAAAGGAGGCCGAGATCACTGACTGAGTTCCTACAGACCTAAACTGGATTCACCCAGTGACCCAAAGAGGCAAAGCTCAGTCCCAGGTCCTAAAATGTGGTCTCATGGCCAATTAAATGCTGTTCAAAGGGCAGCAGAGCATCAGAGAGGGCTTTGATTTCAGAGATGCCAGCCAGATATGCAATATCTACTCAGGTGTCTGCGCAGGTATCAGTAACAGTCCATGCACATCAGACAGACAGGTTTCTTCCTGGGTTTGCTAACAGAAGCAGCGGTTGCTCACAAATCACAGAGAACAGAAATAATCCCTACCTTTTTAAACATCAAAAACTGTAAAGCTTCACAGCTGCATGGTTCTGAAATTGAATTGAATGACTTGACTTGACTTGCCAAAACCAGAGATCAGAGTTCTAGGTCTTTCATGCCACAGCTGAAAGCATCAATAGCACTCAAAGAAGAGCACAGAGCTGCCTTTCAAATACCAATTGTGACTTTAGAAACATTATTAGGTCTTACCCTTCAAACACAGTAACCTCAATTCAAAATGGATGTGGGAGTAAAGAAAACTGATTTTCAACATGACCATTTTATTATTTAAAGGACTGATTTTTCTTTCTGAAGTTGTATCTAAAACTAGCCAAGGAATCTGGATTTCAATTAGGTTTTGAATTTAAAATAAAAAGCATTTGAGTTCAAGTAGGAGGGAAGCAGTGTGAGTGTTTTCTCTGCAAGCAATGCAACAACAATTCAAAAGCAATATCTGCGCAAGCACAGACTTGATCACACAGGAATCCAGGGAAAAAGGCTTTCAATTCCCAGAAATTGCTTTCCCCACTGATTCAAAAGAATCCCAGGTCTTGTTGACTTCTCCTGATGCTGTAGGACCTCATTGCTCAACCAGAATATCTCTCTGCTTAGATTCAAATCTCTTGCTTTCATATATTGTCCCAGTACCTGAAATACCTGAGCAGCTCAATATAAATCGTGCATTTATCCTCCTAATGGCCCTTTCAGTTCTGGCACTGTTGCTACCTACCTTTTACAGCAGAGAAAACCAAGGTACAGGGAACGTAAATAACTTGTCAACAGCAGCTCTTTTTACTCACTGGTCATTGCATTATTCACTCAGGTTATTATAGATAAACAAAATGTTATTAACAATTGAATAACAGATTCCAGCATTAAGATCAGAGGTATCTTTCTTGCAAACACAAGGAAGGGGATCAGTCAGCTTTTTACTCACCACAATATCTCCTTTGACAGGCTGAGTTGGAGAGCTCAGCAACACTCAGAGAGGCATGTCCGGTCTCTCATCATCTGGGGAAAAAACCTGTGGGGACTCTGACAGCAAAGACTAGTTTTATACATATGTGTGTACATATATATATTAAAAACATAGCTATATTTTTATGTTTTTATATATATAAAAACCCCATACTTATATAAACATATATTTAGGTAGATATATAGGCAGAAAAATGTAAAAATGTAAAATCCATAACTGCTGTAAAATTAACTGTCATCTTCAAAGCATAACATTCTGGTCCTGAAAACCCTGGAAACCTATTCCCAATGACAAATACATTATCTTCCTGCCTGTTTATCACATACCTCAGCTGCAAAACCCAGAACCACTTCGTGTCATGGCAGCGAAAAGAAGTGGGAAAACAAACCAAAACCAAGACAATGAAAATTTTTAAATCCGCCTCTCCTAATGTTACCAGCACTTTCTCAACGAACACTGGTGTGTCTGTATCTCGTCTAATGCTCACCTAAAAAGCAGTGCTGATAATGCAAAAACTCAGGGCCCGCTTAAAATGCTGAGTGGGGAATCCACGGAAGGGCATGATCTGGTTATGCTGGCACCAAACCAGAAACATCCCAAACCCCTGAGCTGTGAGCTTCTTGAACCAAAGCCTTGTATCAATTTTGCTGATGTCTGGTCCTTGTATTCATAATGCCCCAGGTAAGAAACTGCATCCAAGCTTCCCTGCACCTTTGCAATGTTTGAAAAGCACAATCCAAATTTTGCATCTTGAGACCACATAGACAGTGAATGATTAAAAAATAAACACACACCCCCCAAACCTGCTGCCTATTTTACATTCTCAAGATTCTTTGAATCTGTACAAATGCTAGGAACCAGCCAGACAACAGATGCATCAGGAAATTAGCTCATCTCTTCCAAGAACACACATGAAAATGAAGAAAGAGATGAAGATCAGGGGACCTGATGCCCTTCAGGGACTACTGCTGGAAGCTTTGCCTCTAGGTGATAAAGGGGGAGGTGGTTAATCCAGGGCGGATGGAGGTAGATAACATTTCTGTACTTGTACAATTCTGTACAACATTAGTCCAGACAGGAGTCTATTAACAGTGTCTGATGGAAGCAATTGTATTATTTATTAAACTGACAAGATCAATTGGCTGCTTTGTACCCGTATAAGGAGAACTATTGTACTTTCATGTCCTTTTAAACACAGAGAATAAAGCGCTCCCCAGGGGGCTTTCATGGGCTGCCTTCGATTAAGAGTTCTGAGAACATTTGATATTGTCAGAGATCAGCTCGCCAGATCCCCAACTGGATTTGCAGCCCTCACAAAGAAAGGAAGATGGTAGCAATTATAATTAAAAGCGAGCTGAGAAGGAAGGACCTTACCTGACTTAGAGGAGTGCTTTTACTTACTCTTCCCAAAGACTAGGCTCTCAAACCTGAGGGAGACCGACCTGCTTTTATAGCACCAGCAGCAATGTCAGGACTAGCGTCATGGCACTGATAACTGAAAATGGGATGTTAATTCTCTTCTTCACCTGAAAAATGAGGAGGGGAGAGGAAGATGACAGTTTCTAGGGCATGAGTAATTTTTAATCGGGCCTAATTCTGGCAGGCAAAAGTGTTGTGTAAATTATCAGCAGATTTTAAGATGAGTTGTGCAATATATCTATATATTAACCTCATGCAACGCTGCAGGCTTGGGGAAGAGTGGCTGGAATGCTGCCAGTGGAAAAGGACCTGGGGGTATTCGTCAACAGCCGGCTGAATGTGAGCCAGCAGTGTGCCCAGGTGGCCAAGAAGGCCAATAGCATCCTGGCTCGTATCAGAAAGAGCGTGGCCAGCAGGACTAGGGAAGCGATCGTCCCCCTGTACTCAGCACTGGTGAGGCCGCACCTCGAATACTGTGTTCAGTTTTGGGCCCCTCGCTACAAGACAGACACGGAGGTGCTGGAGCGTGTCCAAAGCAGGGCAACGAAGCTGGTGAAGGGTCTAGAGCACAAGTCTTATGAGGAGCGGCTGAGGGAACTGGGGTTGTTTAGCCTGCAGAAAAGGAGGCTGAGGGGAGACCTTATCGCTCTCTACAACTACCTGAAAGGAGGCTGTGGCGAGGTGGGTGTCGGTCTCCTCTCCCAAGTAACAAGTGATAGGACAAGAGGAAATGGCCTCAAGTTGCACCAGGGGAGGTTTAAATTGGATATTAGGAAAACTTTCTGCACCGAAAGGGTTGTCAAGCATTGGAACAGGCTGCCCAGGTGGTTGAGTCACCATCCCTGGAGGTATTTAAAAGACATGTAGATGTGGCACTTAGGGACATGGTTTAGTGGTGGACTTGGCAGTGCTAGGGTAATGGTTGGACTCGATGATCTTAAAGGTCTTTCCCAACCTAAACGATTCTATGATTCTGTATTCTCGGGTGTGGGGGATGAGGGCAGAGGGGAAGACTTTTCCTGATGCCTTGATCGATACAGTTCCCTTTCTCTGGGGAAGAGCCCAAGTCCATTGTTATTTAGGACATGCTACTAACCATGTGTGTTAGCACAGACCTTTACCTGCAGGGTATTTTGGGGAGTACATCCAGATGATGCAATTTTATAAACTACAAAATAAGCAATTTCAGTTCATTTGGAGTGGATAAATATGCTAACCTAGTGGCATACTGGATAAATTAATAGGAATGCTGTCTCAGAGCAGATATTTCTGGGCAGTTATGGAATTTTCCAAACATCTGAATGCCCCTTTTACTATGTGCTCCTAAACAGAGATGTGCACTGACTGCACCGAAGCCAGGCACCAGCTTAGGGAAGGAAAAAAATGCTTCGAGGGTACCAAAGCAGTGTTGTTCTAAGTTTTATTGTGTCACTTTTATGGGTTTACCAACCTAGAACTAAAACCTCCTGGCAGCTGCCAAGTGCCACTGTGACTCCTGTATGTGATGAAGCTCGGACTGAGTCTCTCACAGCTTGTCCAGAGACTGGAGGTGACTCTGCTCACAATTACAGCAGAATAAACTTGTAGTAACTCTGTTAGAGGACTTCCATGGTTTTGATCTTAATTTACCTAAATGTAAATGAGTAAGTTTCGCCTTATATTCAAACCCAGCTTTTCTATTGGATTTTGCCTAGTCCTTGCTGTGAACATAGAAAATACATATATTTTAAGCTGAAATCTGTACAGCCTCGTGTTCCCAGCTAATTACTGCCCCAACCAGTTTCAGAAACAGTGGCAGATACAGGTACATGACGTTTGCTTCAGTTCCATTCCCTGCTCTTCTATTTTCCCCTGTTTCTTACCTCTGCCACCTGGGTGTGCCAGCCTTTGCCAGCAGTGCCAAGAGACCTCCTGGCCTACTAGCTTCAGTTTTGAGTGTGATCTTAAAAACGCTTCTAATTTTCTCGTATTTTACTTTCGCAACTTTAATCTGCAATCTGCTGCTTCTTTATCTCCACTGGACCTAATAAACCTCCAGACTGGTGTTCAGCATCAGGCCTGTGCAACCGTTAGCATACCAACATAAACCAGCAAAGCCTGTGCCCCACCTTCCGGCTGCTGAACAGCACTGCAGGAAAATCGTCCGCCAAAGGCTTGCTCTTTCAGGAAAATTAGGACCCTTAGCTACGTCATGTCAATTGCTATGACTTTACAAAATACTGATCTTTCTTGGTTGGTGATGTAAAAAGTGGCTAAAGACATATTAACAACAGCAGCATGCTCTGCGCCCACCGTGGAGATCTGTATTGCGGGACAATGTTTGTTGTTACTAAATTTAACAAATCTGTGGCCCTATGTAATTTTACATTTTTTATAAGCTGGTTTCCAAGGTACCACAACGTGACGTTGTGCTCAGTCAGTGTCACAAGTGTTAGTGGAGAGGGAGCTCAAATTCTCCTCCTGTGGGGTACCCAATCCTGTCAAGATCAAGCTACATTCGGAAAGAGCTTTATCACTGCAATACTGCTGTTGGATTATTCATTATCGGCAAGAGGACAACAGGGAAACTATCAGATAGTGGAAGAAGATGGCAAGGAATCACCTGTAGAAATGAAAGGAAGGAAGAGCAAGGTAAATATTTGTGGCAGGGAAAGAGGACAAAGAACACAAGTGATGCAATACACAGGCAAACATTCAGACTTGGCCATCACACACCACCAGTCAGTACCCATGTTCCCAGGTCTACAGCCTACCTAGATTTGAGGACAGTCAGTGTAGGCAGGCACTGTAGTGAAGTTAATTACAAAGGTTTTCTCATTCACCTTTAAAATATCTATCAAGAGATGATTCATTAATTTTCTTACAAATTGCACTGAGAAAATGAATCCTTAAGTCTACTAATTTATGTGTAAATTTGACAGAAATAGCTGACCTTGCCTGCAGGAACAGCCAAATGTGCTCACAAGACAGTCTTGATGTCTCTAACCATCCTGTGATCCTAGCCTGCATGCACAGAAAAATAAACACATTTCAAGGAAACAATTGTGTGAGAGTACAGCATAATTTATCCTGCTACGAGTCATTAGAGTCTCAGCACAGCGACAAATGTGTCATTCCCTATAAGTTATACCGAGCAGATAACAATTGTAGAAAATACCTATCCAAGGATGGAATAGTCCGTCTGGATCACAGGAACCTTCTGCTTATCGTGAGCATTTCTCAGGAGTCCCCTCTTTTCTGTACTCTGTCGGTATGGACAATTTCAGGAAATCTGTAGGACTTGCTTTTGAGATACCAAAAAAAATCATATACAAACACTATTCTTTTCAAGAGGTATAACATCAAAACTTTCAAAGTCCTTTCCAATGTGGCTTCATTCCAAGAGACACATCCTAGGAAAGCAGCAGTTTAAGGTGAGTTTCTCTATTTTATCATCATTCATGAGTTTTCTTTAGCAATATCATTCTTTCATTGTCCAACTGTAGTCTAAGTGCATCAGGGGCTTTTTCGCCTCTTACACAAGATCAACGGTGGCAAACTGAGAACACTTCCATGGAAAAACACCTGCATTTACAACAGTAAGTACCTGCGTCACTGAGGAAACTCTTGTTTTGGCATTTGTGTCTTTCTGGGACCAGTACTTCCTGGTTTAGAAACTTCCTGGATATAATCTTCTAAGCCATAATTAAAAGACAGGTTTAAGCATATATTGTATAATGAACTGACATTGTGAGCATAGCAACATCCTGCTTAGCAGCTAGGAATATAGCTCTAAAGTATATTTTTATAGAATCATGTCTAAATTACTTATTATTATAAATGAGACCAAACAGACTCTAAGAGGTCTTTACATCTCATGTGTCCTCAAAAATCCAAATCCATGTTGAGCTTTTATGTCTGCTTGTTGCAAAGCCAAACTTACAAATATAGGAAAATATACCAACACCAAATTTTTTCTTGCAATCTTAATTTGTCTTCCAGGACTCCGCTATTCTTGTATGATCCCTTTTTTGCCCCACAGGATCATTTCTTGCTCATGGCACTAAATCTGCCTTACAGTATTCGGAGGTCTGTCTTAGCTCCAGTTCCTAGCAGGCCATCAATGTGCTTGACTATTTCAAATTTACCTCTGAATACAGAGAGCTTAAATTTCTTATCTCCCCTTCTGGTGTGCTTAGCAGTACTCTATCATCTCAGCTACCATCTTTAGGACTCTTGTAGGAACTTATTCAAAGGACAAACCACTGGGGATGTCCTGCCAACTCAAGTCCTTACAATGATGGAGAATACCTTTTTTTTTCCCCCCACTGAAGAGCTTTCTATCTTAGAAGCCTTTTCTGTTCTTTTGCAGAGCTTCAGAACAGGATCGATAAGAACTTATCACACGACCAGTCTCCTGTGCTTAATTGTGTGCATATTGATGCATGTGTTCAGAAGAAATGAGCAAGCCTGCGTTCAGGTCTTGAGCAGAGGGGGTATCACATTTAGAAAGCGTTTTGAATACAGCTCTGATTTTCCTCCTCTGTCAATGAATATCCCCAGTGAGTTCAGGTCTTACAGGAACAAGGCATAGAGAATTTGGACACTGTTCATGCTGAGTCTTCAATCAAGTACTTTAATATCAGCAGAAAAATGCTTTCCCTTCCTCAAAAATCTGACAAACGCTAACAACTGAGCCATATAGTACCTTGTACAAGTTTATATGGGAAAGATGAGAGATGGACAAGCAGGGGACTTAACCCTGGGTAAAGCCAAATATTAGCTGCAGGCATATGAAGAGAATTCAAGCTGCCAAAGCTAAACCATTACAGTTACAGTGCATTTTGCTTCTGAATTCATAGACCAAAGTAAATATATTATCAGTAACAATGTGGACAGGGATATCATCCTTAAATACCTATTTTTATTTTTCAATGAAGTCTGCGCCTTATCCAAATAGAATTTTCTGGCTGCCAAAAGGGCCAAAAAAAAAAAAAAAATCTTTTTTGGCTCTTTCTCCACTTACAACTTCTTATTCTTTGCTTGGGGTATTCTGAAGGTCTCTCTATCAGGGGATTAATTTTCAGTGTGCAGAATCTAAAAAAAAAAAAAAAAAAGGAGCACATAAGACAGGCCATTAGCAGAAAGAAAAGCATGCCTTACTCTTGTTTCCTAAACCAACAGCCTGTGACATGCCAAAGCCAGAAAGCATTGATTATAAACAAAAAGTACCATCTCAGATTCCCATAGTGAGCCTGGCTTTCAGTAACCTCTGATAGTGTGACACTTCCCACCAAAAGATCCTTTGTGCAAGGAAAGCAGAACAAGCAAACTAAACAAAACCGCAGAAAAGCCTTCAAGGCAACGACCGCACAATCCCACTTATTCATAGCTCAGCTGAAGTGCTGCCTATAAAACCCACTGCAGTGATTTATTCTGCTCTCATTTCAATATTGTCAAGAACCCTGCCTTCCTGCTACAAATCTACCTCCCTCTGCTCACAGAATAACCCAAACAAATACAGAAACATTTACACTAATAAATTCTGCATTGCGTTTAGGTACATATATTAAACTTGATGTATATCTAAGCTACCTTCTGCAAATGCACAAGCTGAGATTGTTCTACCAGTAGATGTCACCAGGAGCAGAGAAAAGCATGATGAAGCTCTGGTAGACCCCAGCTGTCCCACCTGTGTGGCAAAAGGCACCCAGCTCTGACAAGAGGTTTGAGAAGGAACCTGAGGAGGAGGTTGCCGAAGCAAACATGATTCATCAGCATTTCTGCTTTCTGACCTAGTGGGTGCAGGGCTGGAGGAAGACACACATGACACACTGCTGCACTTTGTACAGCGATGCAAAATGGTTTCATACAAACCTGTTCCTCAGGCTGCGTCTCCAAACATGCGTTGATGAAGGAAGAAGGCAGGGAGATTCCAAACTTAGGAGATTCCAAACTTAGGAGTTTCCAAATCGCTGCCACCTGCAAGCTTTGGCCCCAGTGATTATTCAAATTGTCTGTCACAATCATTCCATCGGACAAAGAAAAGGTAATCTCTGAGTAGATTTTACTCTCTGCTGCTAAGAACTCGATGATGAGTGTTTCTGACGGAGCGCTGATCAGGCTGTGTAGTGGCAATACGAGATTTCAGGTTGTTTAAAAATCAACATTCCTATGAGAAAGATGTTTTCTTTGAAACCACCCCCACCTGCACTCAGAAGCATGAGATTCCAGCTCACACATCCTCACCTGTACAGTACACGTACTAAAAAATGGTTCACGGCAGTGAAATTCTCACTGGAAAAAAAATTTTTCTATCAGTGAGTGAAATTCAAATGTGATGTTTAGGTGAGACATAAATGGTACACAAGAGAGACCAGCAGCTGTACTAAACAGTCTAAGGAATATGTTGTGTTATGCCTTTTTATATCAGAATACACAAAAAAAATATTTCACACTAAAAATGCAAAGGTAAAACTCAAGGCTTACAACCCATCTACTTTCCAGGAGACATGCATATTTCATCTTGCGTACTGCTTTCATCCACAGCATCCTTCTGAAAAAGTATTCTGAATCTTTTATTTTGCTAGATCTTCGTTATTAGTATCTGGTACTATAAAAATACATGTAAGAATTTTTTCCCATAATCCTTAGAAAAAAGATTAGAGGCTGCATAAAGGATCTGTGACAAGTAAGTGAAACCTCATAACTGTAATCGATCAAAAGGCATTTTCTTCCATGAAAATTTCTCTTCATTATCTTCATCAAAATTTAAGAAGTTTCAACAAAAAACTTCAAATATGGATTCTTTTTAAAAAAACAAGACCTATGGCAAATACAGAAACAAGCAGGGAACTTTCACAAAGAAATGAACATTTACTTTTCCAATTTAGTTTCGTGTGTTTAGTGAGTGGAATGTAGAAGGAGCAGAGTACCAGTGAGCTAGCTGGAAAGAGACTGGGGAAGAAATAAGTCAGTGCTACCATGTCTAGTATTTGTAAGGAAATTCTCTTCTGAAACCCAACCTGCATCACATAAAGAAAATTCCTGTTCAAAAGTCAGCTTATTTGCACAGTCTAATTTGATAGATGCATTTTATGTGTGTGTGTAACATGAAAGGTTCACTTTTCTTCAATGGGCAGCAATCTCTGCTTTGGAAGCAACTCTTTAGTAAAGCAGGATGTGAAAGCTTCCAATCTTTGGCCAGAATAATAGCTGTTCTTGCAAAACTTGTGCTCTGGCTCTGGATTTCACACAAGGTTCCTTTCTTCTTTCTTTCCACTGCCTACTACACAACTCCAGGCATCTGCAGCAAAGGATTGTTCTTAAGTATATTTAGCACATGGTGGCAGGCTTAGCTACTGGGAACAATTCTTCTTCACTCTGAACTGACTCCTATGTTTCTGAATGCCTCAGCTCATTGAGAATTCAATTCCTTGTATTTCACAGCAGTACAAGTTCAACTAAATTTTTTACAGATTTAAAAAGCAATTAGGCAAACCCAAGACAGAAAAATCCATGCAAGGTCCCAGTTAAAGCTTAAGTAGCAGCAATACTACAGTGCACTGGATGCTATGAAGACATACTGGAGGACTGTCATGGTATGCTTTCCCTGTTCTTTTAATTTCTTCTATATTGGACTCTATAAGAGACTATGTGGACCTCTGGTCTGTCTTATTATTGCTGTTCATATGTTGCATTCTCATCCAGAGAAACCTTCCAGGTAGGAGTCAATGTCAGTGACCCCAGCAACATCAGCTTTTTCTCCCTTTTCATAATTTAATATGGGTTTTCAAAGATGGATGAGTGTGGTAAAGATATAAGAAGAGTAATTGTGCTGGTTAACTTTCTTCATAGTAGCTGGTATGGGGCTATGTTTTGGATTTGTGCTGAAAACAGCGTTGATAATGCAGAGGTGTTTTAGTTATTGCTGAGCAGAGCTTACACAGAGTCAAGGCCTTCTCTGCTCCTCACCCCACCCCACCAGCGAGTGGGCTGGGGGTGCACAAGAAGCTGGGAGGGGACACAGCCGGGACAGCTGACCCCAACTGCCCAAAGGGATATTCCATACCATAGGACATCATGCTCATCATGTAAAGGTGGGGGAAGAAGAAGGAAGGGGGTGAATATTCGGAGTGATGGCGCTTGTCTTCCCAAGTAACCGTGATAGAGGCGTGATAGAGCCCTGCTTTCGTGGAGGTGGCTGAACACCTGCCTGCCGATGGGGAGTGATGAATGAATTCCTTGTTTTGCTTTGCTTGCATGCGTGGCTTTTGCTTTACCTATTAAACTGTCTTTATCTCAACCCACGAGTTTTCTCACTTTTACTCTTCTGATTCTCTCCTCTATCCCACCACGGGGGGAGTGAGCGAGCAGCTGCGTGGTGCTTAGTTGCCAGGTGGGGTTAAACCACGACAGTCCTTTTTGGTGCCCAACGTGGAGCTCAAAGGGTTCGAGATAACAACAGGTTTGATTGGAATGTGCTAGATTGAATTTATAGCTGTTATTGCTGTTTAGCTATTAATTGGCAGGCTCCTGTGCTTGCCGTGGGACTTGCTTGCCTTACTGTATATTAGAGTCTAGTGCTCGTTAGTGGCTGCTTTTTGCTTTCACTGCTTGCTGTACTGCTTATCATCTTACTCTGCTGTGCCTGGGAACACTTTGATAACAGCAATGGCGATGTGCCTGGGCTGGCAGATGGCCAGGGCATCGCTGCTGTTTCTGTGCTGCTGTGCTGGACAGGCTGGAACTCCAATGTGAACTCGAGTCGAAGGGACTGTGACCTGTGGATGGGTCCACACGGGAGCAGGACACCCTGAAGGGTCTGTGGCTGTGGATGAGCCCATGCCAGAGCAGGTACATCTTGAAGCATCTGTGGCCATGGTTACGTCTGTGCCGCAGCAGGTATACCTCTGGAGGGATTGTGGCCCAAGGATAAGTCCACGCTGGAGAAGGTACACCTTGAAGCATCTGTGGCTGTGGATAAGTCCGTTCTGCAGCAGGTACACCTTGAAGCATCAGTGGCTGTGCGTGAGGTCATGCTGGAGCTCAAAGTGTGTGGCCATGGATAAGCCCATGACAGAGCAGGTACACCCCTGGAGGGACTGCAGTCATGGGTAAGGCCATGTTGGAGCAGGTTTACTTCTGAAGGGACTGTGACGAGTTTTCTCACTTTTACCCTTCTGATCCTCTCCCCCATCTGATCAGGGGGGAGTGAGCGAGTGGCTGTGTGGTGCTTAGTTGCCAGCTGGGGTTAAACCACGACAGCAATATTTTATGAACATAGTAAAATGGGACATTATTAAGGTTAAAACCTCTCTTACCTACATATGAATATGCTTGCAGAGTTCCAAATTAAGATTCCACACTTGAAACCCCACCTCATTCCTGCTTTAATTTTCCTCCAAATGATGCTGCCATTTTCGTTTTTCAGCAGCTTATTCAGTGCAAAAGTGAAAAGGGTGTGATTTATTCTGGGTTCTCCACACTAAACAGCCCAGTGCTGTTGTGAATGGACAGCAACCACTTCAGAGGATGGTGGAAAGTAAAAACAAAGATATTTTTTAAATAAAAGAAACCCAAGAAAACATTTAAATAGTATTAGAATTAGAAGGATTTTCTTCCGACTCAGATTTGGATCTAAATGATGAGCCTTGCTTCTTTACCTTTTACACAGAATTAACCTTGCGTATTTATTTATTTGGGCATTTATTCCAATTCACAGGTACTCTATAACATTGTGAAAAGGTCAGCATTAAGTAATTCAAAAAACTAGACCTGAATCTTGTTGAAATTCAGATTATCCCAATTTTCTACAATGGATACATTTTGCTCAAGTGCTGCTCACTGATGGCGCGATGCAGTATATTTTGCAGATGATGGAAACAGACAAAAAAACAGCTGAAGAAAAGGGAGGATCCACTAGCTTATAATGGGAAGGGTTTTTTTACATGTTTCCATTTTCTAGCTGTTGCCAATATCCAAGAAACATCTGTACATGCTAGTGAGAAACTTAGAGCTTTAACTGCACAGCAAGATATAAAGATCATTTTTAAAATCTTCTAAGATACCTTCAAAAGCAGTCAGGAAACAAGTGCAAGAGTGTTATCAAGAAGGCTCTCAGCCAGAAAATTCTCCTAAATAGCCCAGAGCTTCACTGAACAGCTTGCACTGGAAGATCAAGGAATCAAGATGATCTATGAAAGAATCTTAATGCTGATTTAGTAATTGCCTGTGAGTACAACTCATCCCAGACTAGATGAGGCTCAGGAGACCTAAGACCCACCAGCTCCCCAAAATAGGTCATGAATGGAGCTTTAAGTGATGCAGACACTGCATGTGGATTCCTCTCCGGGGAATAGTTTTTTGCCACATTGCCACAGGAAGAATCCATCACCTGGTAATTTTATTCCATTTGCAAGGCAGTAAGCAACTTCAGCAAGCAACAACTAAATTAACCTTAGAAAAGCAAAGCCAGTCTCGGTTGAAGACGAGGCAGCATTTTACCGTGGGGATTTACACACTGTGGCTCTACATACACAGACAGCTGAGCCTACTGACAAACACTAATATGTGGCATCTTGAGCCAGCACAAAGCCGACAGCCTGCCTAAAACTCAAATATCACAGGTTGAGCTCTGATTCTTTGGAAATTAAGCTGAACTCTTACCATTTCCATCATAAGGTGTGGACATTATAATGCTTTGAGTCCTGCATAAGAACATCTCCCAGACCTGCTGCATTCACATGAAATCAAGTCCAAAGCCAAACGTATGTAAATCGACTGTTCTACCAGCTCACTCACTGACCTTGTCCCATAAATTCCCCAGTCTCCCTGTTTGATTCCAGGGATTTTTCAGAGCTCTGCTGTTTCATTTGGTCTGCTCCTCTCTGGCTTTCTATCTATTGCCAAGTATTTTCTCTTCATCTATATGTTCAAAGCACAAAGCTTTTTTAATGCAGAAATTAATCACCTCTGAAACTTCTCTTTGTGGATGAGCGCAGCCTGTCTCTTGTGAGGACCAGCAGACTGTGGTTCATTTCAGCGACATGGGCAGACAAATCTGCTAAGCATGACTAGAGAAACTGGGAGGCTGCCCTCCACAAACAGCCCGGAGCACTTGCTGGAGGCACAATGTGTTCTCTGGTGCTAGTGGTATATCTCCAGCTGCAACACAATCAAATACACACAAGCAAGGGGCAGGAAGAAAGAATGTGCTCCGTGTAAATTTAGCCAGCATTTTCTCAGATATAATTACTTTAAGCAGTTGGCAAAGCTGACAGAATCTAATTGATGTGGAGACTTACTCCCAGCCTCCTGACAGAGACCTTTTTAGAACTGTACTTGCTGACTAGGGACAAAAAAGTGTTCGGAGTCCAAAATTACATGCCATTTGCATGGGCCGAACACCTTCTGGTGAGGCCATGAAGCAATAGGCTTGAAGACCAGAGGACAACTTGACGCCTACATGGCATACCCACGTAGGCACAGCTAAGCATAAATTGCCTAACACAGTACCCCAAAGTATTAAGTATGCAGCAATTTAAAGCAGAAAAGAGAACTTTCCTCAATTCTGTGAATGGACTTCCGATATATTTTTATCAAATACAAAATGTATTTTTTTTTTTTAAAAAGTAGACTTTAACCCCTCTAAGTCAAGATCCACACCTTCTTATCCACCTAACTGCATGGCTGTGAAGCTGCCAACATGCTGCTGCCAGGGCAGGGGGGGGCGAGGGACACGCATCAACTATACAGAACAGGCAGGACCTTGTTTTGAGAGTATTCCCAAATACCCCAAAATCTTTGAAATAGCATTATTTCTCTAAAAACCCTCAACATACTCAAGATTGGATCAAGGTTAAACAAATCAACATGTTAGAACATATTTTGGAGGTAGGAGAGCAAGGGAAATAAGCAATGTTTAAGGAGTTGCCTTCCGTCCCCTTTCCAGATAAAGTTGGAACGCTGACTGGCCCAGCCCACGTAATTGTGTCTAAACCACGACATGCACACTCCCTTCACACATTTCTCGGGAAAACAAAAAACAAACAGAAATCCAAACCTTCCAAAACAGTAAGGGAAACCCAGGATTTTACTGAACAGTAAGCACCAGACCATTATTATGATTTTAACTCAACTATTCATAAGAACCGAGTAAGCCAGTTTTAAATGCAAAAGAACCAACCAAAAAGACCTCAGTAAAGATCAAATATTTGCTGATGAACCTTGTACATAACATAGCTCTGACCATGCAAAATTGAATCTAATCAGTTATATTGGTTATCCTACACGTGGGTGGAATTTAAGTGGGTTGTAAGCAACTACAGTGCAGAAATCAGATTAAGCCTGGGAGAAACTGCAGTGTATGATTATCATGTGATAATTACTCAACATTTTGACAGAGCCCAAGGCTTGCCTCAGCCCAGCCCTTGACAATGAGAAGGCAGCATAAACATGTGAGTATGAAACTGTATCACTTCTGTTAATCCACCAACATTTCCTTTGTGGGAAGTCCCTGAGCTTCTGATGAAACCCCAGGGCTGCTAATTCATGCGAACCCCTGGGGACCAGACACAAAGTCCAGACTCCTGGAGAAGGCAATGGTAAGTCAGCTGCAGTGCAAATCTGTGTTGATAACCTTTTGGAATTGGGTCACCACCAATCATTCACATATGTGGAGTTCTTAGAGAAACCCATCTGGTCCTGGCATCCATTTGATCTGCTGTTCATGCTGTTACCACAGCAACTGATACTTAAATGAAAATCTCTTAGCAAGTTGGATCTACAGACAGTCCCACCACATCACAAGGTAGCAAAAGTGGACGCTTGAGGCAGGTCTGGGAAGCATTTATCTGTGTATTTACTAAAAGGGTTTTCAGCCTTGTTTTCCATTTGTTCTTTCTCTTTTGACAGAATAAGCATCAGCACACCAATTTTTCTTTACCAAAAAGTACTCTGGAGGTCAGTCACAGCAATGATGTCTTTGTTTGGTCTGCTGTGCAGTCTAAATAGCTCTTAAAAAAAATTTGATTTCTGCATTAAGTTTCCATATCACACACAAATTGAACATTTTTTGCTGTAAACACTATTGCTGAGAGATGTAACTGTAGCCATGTGCCTTTTCAGAAATAAAAGATGCTTTACAAAAGTATAAAAATCTAATTAGATCTTCCCAACAGCATTTAGGTTTGTCCTGTTGAATTTGACCCAAATTGCTTTAATACTTTAGGGAATACAGACCTAATATTCAAGTTCTTTGCAGGATAATTTCATGTTTGGCAATACAGATTCTAAGACTCATTTTATTTTGAGGGAGGGAGGGAAGGAGGGAAAGAAAGTCTATGTTTGTAGTAGAGGATATTACCTGAGCTGATGTAACCTGTGGTATTCTCCCAGTTCACTAGCTGAACTAGCTCTGAAATGTGCTTTATTTCTGTCTCTGGCATAACAGAAGCATAAGAACTAAATTTGAGCTCTTGATCTTTGTCCTGAGGAGCAGGACAAATGAGGGATGGTTTTGCCCCAGTACATGAGCCAGATGTAGGCTCCTAAAGCAACACCTACACAGATTAAGTATGCTGCATAATGCAAAGGGAAGGGTGAGCTAGTGACTGAGGACAGGTGAGGTGATGCTGAGGTCAGCACTAGTTTACACAATCCACATCTTTAGTCTTTTAAATCAATACTCAGCGTTGCCAGTGGAAGGTAAGTGGAGGACAGTAACACAACTATGTCTTTGAATTTTTTTTCTTATTACTCAAAATCTAGAAGTGGGACTATTTTATGCTTAAAATGTTCTGCGTCACAGGTATTATTTCTTTCAAAGACCAAGGAGGAGAGAAAGAGACAGAGAAAGAGACTGAAAGATACTATTAAGAGAAGTAGATAAGTATATAAGATAAGCTATATAAGCCTGAAATGGAGAAGTGCGTTTCAGTAAAGCTTCACTATTACACAATTTGCTCATCAACTTCTTGCAATCAAAAGAACTAAAAAAAAAATTCACATATGAAAACCCTCCCAAATATTATTTTACCACAGCAACATTTTTTTTTTAAAGCCTATTAATTACTCAAGAATCAAATTTCTTCCAATTGGCTATTTAAAATTAGACAACGAAAGTCATGTTAGGTAGATTTCTGTTTGGGGAAAAGTCAGAGGGACTTTTGTTTTAACGTTTCCAGTTGTAGATCTTGGGCTGGCAACCTTCCTCTCACCCAGCTCTTTTCTGCTCCATCATTGGTTAACCAGATTTGAAGAGAGGAAGAAAGTTAGAGCAACCACTGTGATTTACTCAATCAGGAGCAGAACAGTGATCCATAAAAATTTCTGGCACAAACCTTCCTGTGAACACATTTGCATGTTTATTAGCTACACTTTGCCTTCTGCAAGCACTCTTGTGAAAAAAACCCAACAAATCATTAGTACAAAATACAGTAGAAATCACATTTTTAAAGGCCAAAAAAGCTAAAGTGAATTGGAAATCATTATTGCTGGAAATATTTGAGAATTGGTCTGTCCTTCTGAAAGCACCGAGGCCAGAGGCCCAAGATACAAATTCTGTCAGAAGACAAGCTTGAGTCTTGTCTTCAGAATTTGGACTAAATTTTGAAAATCCTAATTTGCAAATTCTAGTGTGGATCTTCTCTGTCAAATGGAAATACTCTAAGTAGGAAGATATGATGTACACACTATGCAAATAAGCCCAAATTCTGAAAGAAAATTAGAGACTTTTCATGATTTTGGATGAAACAACCCTATAAATACAACTAAACTTTTTGCTGACCTCAGTCAGGTAAAAGCTATTGAAGTAGCTTGGGAAGAAAATAAGTAATTAAGGAAGAAAACTCCAAACCTTAATTTGACCCTTTACTTTCAGTGATTCATTTAATAATATTTATATAATAATATTGAAAATCTGTTTTGGAAAAGCAATATGCTATGTGATACCATGACTGTCTCTCTTCCTCAGCAGTAAATCACTACCCACCACTTTCAATTTGTGAGGGCAGAGGACAATTATTCACTTGTCTGTTAACAAGTACTGTGTTTGTTCTCCTCCTTCTCCAGTGACTTCACGGAGTTTTCTTTAACTAAGAGAGCAAAGATGCTTACAGCTCCTGTCTCTGGTCCAAGCAATTGTTTTAAATGCTCCTGAGTTATTTAACTGTTGTTGTTGACAGGAAGCTGGACATTTCTGCTCTGATGAGGGCTTTGTTTTAAGGTGTCTCAGTCCTTCTTACATCTTACAGGCCTAAGATGACTGCTAATGGCTATGCACACAAGACTCCCTGTTTCAATCACATATTTGCATTTCACAGGAATTTGAGATTGCCCCAGATTAGAGAGACACCAAATCCATCACATTACAATCAATTTTAACAGAGGCAGGATCACAGTCTCAACTTCGCCCTGCATGCTCCCGACTAAGATCACAGTGCCTCCTGTTCTCCCTAAGTCAGCTATTAAGACAAATCATATGCATAAAAAAACAGGTCCTGCCAGCAATGTGCTGTACATTTGTATTCCAGATGATATCCTGTTACAATCCTGGTGGATGCCATGGTCTTACTTTACATATTGATCTGACAGAGCAAGTACAAGGCACGTAAACTTCTGGTCTGTATCAATTTGTACTATAACTCTTGGCACAGTATCAGCTGACAATGGTCTCCACCATGTTTTAAATCAATTACCTGAAGTAGTAATTGTTTGTTATCAGTAAGGGGAATTTAATAAACAGGACGTACTTGATAAATCAATGCACAGACAAATCCAGACATCAACATATAAATTAATTTACATGAATTTACTAAAGTGAGACTACTGGAATTATAATATTTCAATATACCAAATTAACATCACCCATCCTTGTAACTTGGTATGTTAAATACACCTCTGTCCATTTTTTGATCTTTAGACCTTTGCTTCTGGTGAGATAATTAAGTATAAGGAGGCTAGGCCATAAAGCCCAGACTATTTTCTGTTTTTCAGTGTTGTCTTAATAAAGTCAGTGAAATAAAATGATGAATTATGTTGTTATATCAGCCGAACAGCTTATGTAATGTACCTCTGTTCCTACAAGCTTGAAATTTAGTGTTTTAAACAACAGACTTTTCTCTTCCACTCACCTGTAAATGAGCACTACTGGAGCAGCACTGGGCCCAGTTCTGCTTTCTCACCAGCTAAATCTGTTTCCTCTTCTGTGAAATCACTGCTGGTTTACATCATTGTGAATTAGGTCAGAAACAGCGACTGCTCATTCCAGCTAGTGAAACATATGAAGAGCGGCTGCAATGACAGATCCGTAATAATGCTTCTCATCTTCAGTCAATTAAATTTAGACCACGCAGAACTTAAGAAGTACACAGTGGAAAATTTTGGCAGGGTGACTGGCAAGCCGTAGCAGATCTAACAAACCTGGTCTTTTAAATTCATCTTTCCTGTGAACTTTAATCAAAGGCTATAAAAAACCCAGCTGAATACAATAAAAATTTAAACAGTGAAGATCATTAAAACAGGCACTTCCCGTTGCCTCATGGTGACTTGCAGAAAAATCTTACCAACGTAAGATGCTCACCCCCTGTGTTATAATCATAACTCACCTTGCTGGAAAACAAACAGCACGGTAATGTCTGCATTCACTAAACTTGTGTACCAAAGGCGGATACAAGAGGAGACCAGACATGTTTTTATAAGTTACAAAAGAGGACAATTACTTCTACTGGAGGGAATAGGAGCTTTTGGAATGTGCTTTTGGACATAGGAGTGTCTTTTGAGAACTATCAAATATATCTTCAAATGAAAACTATAAATTAAGTGTAATTATTATTTCTGTCAGCTTACATGAGAAAAATAAAGCATTTATCTTGTCACTGAGGCTCACGATCTCAGTGCAGTCTCAGGACTTCTGATTCGTCCTTTTAACACATCCACACTGCTGTTAATACACACTTCCTTTTGTTTTTTCTCCACCACAATTTTTTAAAAAGTACTTAATTTTTCTTCAAAATTTTGTGGCTTAAATGTTTCTGTCTTTTGGCTGTTTTGATTTTTGACAGCTTCCCCAGCAAACCCCATTCCACAGTTGCAATTCTCTGCAAAGAGCGTAATTAACCGCCCCCCCCCCCCCGCCCAACCACCAGCTCAACAGCAATCATATCCAAATTTTTCTCCCCTCCTCTCATCTTTGGCAGCAAATCCATACCTTTATGTCTCTGCCCTACCTGTATAGTAGGTATTTTTTATTATATTTATCCACATGCTCTGCCTCAGAATTCCTCAGAATTTGTCTATTCACATCTTCATGCTTGTCAGTTCATCTCATATGCCTCTGGTTTTGCTTTTATTAGGTGCATCCCCCGCCCCCTTGCCTTTTATTCAGCCCTACAAGACAGATCCTTTCTGTAAAAGCCACAGATGACTACTCTGCAAGATCTGGCTCACTAGTTAGATACTTGACATACATTTACCTGTTTATACAGCAGGTTCCAGAGGGCAGGGGCTTTTCTTCTGCGCCTTGTGCAGAGCTTGTCATTTAAAATGCTGCCACTATCAGCCACATTACAACGACATCAGCAACACTACTTTGCTGCAATTAGGAGGGAAGCTTGCCAGCAGAAGATGGGGTTTAAACTCTTCTTGACAAAGAAAACAACGTTGAAACAATCACTTAAGTCTCGGTTTACAGAACCCACAGGGGTATCTAGAAACCCCAGTTCAAACATGGATTGTCTATACAAGTGACATGTCATGTAATGGATGGTTTAGTTTGGCAAACAACCAGAGACAAGTAAACATGCTAGTATTAGCTGCAAAATTTTGCTCCATGTGAAACAAAGTGCATGACCTGAATTTAGAGGCAGGTTGTTTTTTGAGAGATGGCACTTTTTTAAATTTCTTGAAAATATTTTCAAATATTACATCTGAAACACAGCAACATATATTACCATATTCTGCTTAAAAATAAAAAACACCTAAAGATGATATTAAAAGCTGACAACACAAAATCTTTACTAACCCACTTTCCTGCAGTGTTTTTACTGTGAGATCAGTCTGTCAGCACAAAATCTAAGGTAACATGTTTTTAATCTAGTAAATACATTTTTCAGGAGCAGGTTTTCACAACATGGTCATCCTGTAATGGCCTCCCTCCAAGGCAGAATGCACCTACTCTTACCCAGCCGTGACCATGAACCAGCTCATCCCAGCAGACACTCAGCAGGGAAGAAGCAAGGAGGAGAGAGGATGATGGAGTTGTTCAAAGCAAAGGAATTCCTGTGGTGTCCCTGGTCAGTGGAATAACTTTCTGGGTTTTAATATTTGAAATAAATAAAAAGTAGAACACAAAATCTATGCCCAAAAGAGGGCAGAAACATTTTTTTTTTCAGAGCAATAATTGTTCTTTCTTGGAAGGCAGGCCAGGTACCCTGCAGACAGAAATAGGGTAAGACTACTCTGATTAGAGAAAACCAGATAAATTTAACATGTTTAGGTTTGACTCTGTATTAGATGACAGAAACAGCAAAAAACTTATGCTGAT
The DNA here is from genome assembly GCF_018139145.2 of Gymnogyps californianus. Taxonomy (NCBI): domain Eukaryota; kingdom Metazoa; phylum Chordata; class Aves; order Accipitriformes; family Cathartidae; genus Gymnogyps; species Gymnogyps californianus. Next base: position 12,399,551 of record NC_059483.1, read on the forward strand.
TTTTTGCATTGTTTCTGACAGAACTTCAGAGGCTTTAATCAGCATTTGCCCCTCAGGATTTCTACAAACAGGTTTCATGCAGTATTTCTGGTGGAGTAGGATGCATAAGATGCTCTGGAAACTTCCACCAGGCACATGCCCCTCAGCAGGCATCAGCAAACGCACCTTAAGTCCGTATTTGAGAAACTAAATATAAAAAAGCCTGTTTTTCAGATCACCAGCAGATTCTGTTGATAACAAAATAATTTACTCTGTGTGTTGCTTTAGGTTTAGATAGCATAATACAGCATATTATGGAAGCCCTGGTTACCATCTCGCCTTTGTATAAGCCTGCTTACATTTATTGCACTGTTAGTTTCCAAGTACATCCTGTAAGCACGAGAACAGGTAGATAGGAGAACCCAGCAGGACTAATGATGCATAAGAAAGTTTGAGGCTATTACCTGACCTTCTTGTCAGTGTTTTGAGAGAAGGTAGCTTATTAAGAGTTCAAAAGCTACATCTTTAAGATACGGTAATCTGACCTGAATAAAGACAGCCAAATTAAAACGTTTTAATCAAGAATTTTACCTCCGATATAAAGTTTCAGAGAGGGTTCTGCATAGGGTTAGCATAAGTTTCTCTCCAACAGACAAGCTGATAAAAGAGTTTGTACACCTTGTTATTATTTCAGGAAAGTATCAAATCAATAAATTTTTATGTGGGCATATTTCTGATGAACATACCTGGAATGTATTCAGTTTCCTTTACCTTCAGAAACACCATTTGAACAGGTTAACTTTCAGCTAACGTGTTAATAACTTCCTCAATACAAGCTGAAGCCGTCTTTCTTTAGATGAAGATTGGTTATGTGCTTAATAAAAAAAAAATCCCCTACTAATATTTTTAACTGCCATTCTGGTGTTTTAAAGAAAGTCTCACCATCTCATTGATTGCTTTCAGATCAATTTTATGAGCAAGCACATATGGACAGTTGCCATTATCTCCACATGAATTGAAACTCATCACTGCAGAACATTTTGTAAAATAAATATTGATGATAATACTAGAGATTATTCAAATTGTATATTGACCAGCATTGGACCTAATTCAGCAAAAAAGATGAAATATCTGAACAATTCTTAAAACTGGAAACCATGCTCCAAGGAGACTCCTTTGTAGTTTATTTCATGTAAGTTGTATCTAGATGGATGGGAAAAATGCATTAGTGTACAAGGAATTACCACTGCCAATATTGGTGAGGAAATAATGAAAAGATGATTGACATAAATAATTCAGAAATCTTATTACACAATCCTGATCCATGTGTTAGATTGACTGGCGTTCCAGAGCTGAGAAGTACTAAGGTCAGAGTTACTCTGGAGCACTGTATTTCTTTTCACATTGTATTGTAAATAGAAAGTGGAATTCTCATCCCATGGGAAATTCCAACATTTTGACATTTATTTTCAGTGCAAATAAAAAACATACTGAGTTGGAATCACTGAAACTCTTATATGCAATAGTATAGGAATATCAAAATAATGTAAATATCATAGAAGTTGAAATGAAAGGAATAAAATGCCAATATAAAATATTTCAACATTGCCAGAAAGAAATAAGGTAAAATTATTCATTTTTATATTTTCCCATCAAATTTAATCTAAATCAATGTATTCACTTAAGATGATTCATTTTTGATGAAATTGCATTGTCTGAATAGAAAATTGTATTTTTTTTCAGCTGGCTCTCATTATTAAAGATTGATCAGATTGTAAGTGTTGGGAAAAAACCATTAGAATTCAGCTTTTGAAAACTTATTGTACTGAGAGCAATTTTGATTAAAGTTTCACGATCCACAAGAAGGAAAAGCAAATAGTCACAGTAATTGTCAATCGTATTCTAAGGACTTACAGGTGGCTCTAAAGTGACTTCATAAAAGACAACTAACTGAATTGCTAACATGAATACGACCATTTGAACACAAGTTCTGTCTTCTTCCTCTGCAGGGCCTGTGGTTATACATCCCCAGTAGCAGCCCATGCTTTGGTTGCTTCTTCTCTGGTGTAATCCTGAATATGAGGATTCAGAGCCTCTCTGTTGCACCAACATGCCAGTGTCCAATTTACTGTCCTGTCAAGGAGGAGATAAGTTTGTGTGTCTGGCTTTCTTCCTACCATTTTAAATTTAGCTCCTGCACCTTTTTTCTATGGCCTTACATATCAGCTTGCTTCTTCCCTTCTGTTCTCATTGTGATCCCTTTGTTCACTTCTCTCTTTAATCATCACTCACCTCCTTCTCTAGCTTTCTGCATTCTTACAAAATACTCTACAGAATTTGTGTTGTCACAGACCAGAAAAGTTCTTCCCTCTCCCCAGGAATAATTTCCTAACTCATTGACCTGTCTCTCAGCTGCATTAAGCTTAAACACTTCAAGACTCTTTGGGGACACCCCCCCCCCCCCACATTTATATAAATGGTATGACTTCAGTAGTATTCAGAAAACAAAGAATAAATGAGCAGACACTTTTTTTCTGCAGGGAAGGCAATTTAATTCTATGCCAAGCTAATTAAGGGAACTCATGAAGATAAGGGATGCCTTCTGTTCAGATGTTGCTATAGTTTTTTCTACAGCCTGTACTGCTTCTGTACATACACTGCACAGCCACTCACCAGGTGCAAATGGAGATCAAACCTCAAGTGTTTCAATGTCCTTAGCTGATTTATTGTAATGGTTCTATCGCTAATACAGCAAAACGATAGTAAAATTAGTTTGAAACAACAGATTATCCTGGAATTGCTAATAAAGCAATAAGGAGGACAAATGAAAGAAATTAGTGTAATGTACTTGCTTGTTAACAAACTTTTGATGCTATTTGTTCATGGAGAAAATCCGTCTTGGAAACACAGTTGGGCCTATTGATGCATATTGAACCTTTTCCCATCTCATGCATCACTAAACTTCTTGCAGATGCTTAAGTGACTTATGCGAAGCACTACAAAGAGCAAAAACATCAGTGATAATTGGCCTGCCTTTCCAGTTAGAAGCACTAAATTTGGCCCTTGGATGCAGTGGCTCTATGAATGATTTGGTATACTTTCCATACTAGAATTAGTAAATTTAACCTGTCACAGGCTTATACAAAAGTATTTCTTCCTATATAGTCAGTATTTCTCTGGTCAAATGTGTCAGTTTCAAAAGTTCTCTCTCAGGGAAGTTTTCTCCCCTCCTTAAGTCCTTCTAATTACTCCTAGGTGGCCCTGCCTTGTTCCACCCTGTCATGGTTTAACCCCAGCTGGCAACTAAGGGCCATGCAGCCGCTCGCTCACTCCCCCACAGTGGGATGGGGGAGAGAATCAGAAGAGTAAAAGTGAGAAAACTCGTGGGTTGAGATAAAGACAGTTTAATAGGTAAAGCACACAAGCAAAGTAACACAAGGAATTCAGTCACCACTCCGCATCGGCAGGCAGGCATTCAGCCACCTCCACGAAAGCAGGGCTCCATCACGTGTAACGCGGGAGGCATTGGGAAGACAAACACCATCACTCCAAACGTCCCCCCCTTCCTTCTTCTTCCCCCACCTTTACATGCTGAGCATGACATCATATGGTATGGAATATCCCTTTGGGCAGTTGGGGTCAGCTGTCCTGGCTGTGTCCCCTCCCAGCTTCTTGGGCACCCCCAGCCTCCTCGCTGGTGGGGTGGGGTGAGGAGCAGAGAAGGCCTTGACTCTGTGTAAGCACTGCTCAGCAATAACTAAAACACCTCTGCATTATCAACACTGTTTTCAGCACAAATCCAAAACATAGCCCCATACCAGCTACTATGAAGAAAATTTACTCTATCTCAGCCAAAACCAGCACACACCCTAAATAATTCCTGTTGGTATTTATACGCTATAATCGTGGACATTTACCAGTGGCAGTTCTCTAGGCAGTCTTGTGACTTGGATAGCAGAATGTAACTGGTGTTTAGCATTTGTTTTGTACATATCCAAAGTGCTAAACAACCATCCATTACCTGCTTTTGGCAGCTGCCCAGAAAACTTCAGCTTTTCAAGCCCTTGTGAGGATAGGAACATTAAAGTAGTGAGGATGGGAACATTATTAAAGTAGTGTTCTCAGAATCCTGGATTTACATTTACTTCTGCTGCAATTCAAGTATTTCTGCATATTTTCAGACAGCCAAGAGCCTCTGCAGAAAGATGGTGGTGTAATTCCTTCCCCTTTATACCGGGTATCTTGCAGTGTCGCATGTCTCCAGGCCTTTTGTGAACAAGTTGAAGGAGCCAGAGAGCTATGGTCAGCGCGGTATTAAATCCAAGTGAAGAAGGTGGGCTTAGAGGGTAGAGGTACCAGCTAAGGCTTCAGGCTGCCTTCACATGACTACACCGTTCCAATTAGAGTGAGCTCGAATCTGCCTAGAAAAGACTAAGCAGGAACATCCATTGTTTACTTCATCCAAACATGCAGTCATGAACCTAGAAACCCTCACAGCACGGCTGCTGATCATCTGGTAAACTGGAAATGTACAGCAAAACCTTCAGAAGAATCCTTTCGGTAATCAGTCCGTTTTAAAGGATGAGGTTGCCTAACAGTTTAAGACTTTCCATTTTGCAGAAACTATGTAATCTAAGTGTATTCTTTTTGTTGTTGTTTTTGAGTGAAATAGTTGAATGCCTTCTCAGGGAAAAGGGATTCTCGTGTTTTAGTCATTAGAGAAGGCCACAGTCTCTGTACATTTCCAGAGATACAAGATAAATAAAAAATGGAGGGAGTTCAGTGATCTATCATTACGTTGGGTATTTTTCCCCACAAAAATCACCACCCAGTCTGGGTGCTGTATCAGGGTAGGAATGGACTCAGCAGAGAAACTGCAAGCGCTGGCACACTCAGTGCTTAAAAACCAAACCAAACCGGTAAACAAAAACAACACAACACACAAGAAAGCACAGAAGAACAATAGAGGGCTGGGTAAATGCCTGAAACACTTTTTGGCTTGATGTGTTTTTCTGGTTTTACACTGCTGTCTTCTCATGCCTTGAATGAAGTGTTGTTACCTATTATTACCATTAATAACAATATATAACAACATTGCCATGATCAGCACACCAGAGAGAAAAGAATCTAAAAGACAATCTTCTCACAAGAACAAATACATCTAATAAATTGGCCAGGACTAAATTTATCCTTAATTACAGATGATTTTTATCCATCAAAGCATAAGTATTTTTCTTCTAGTACAAGCAGCATGGGCAATGGAACTCTTTCATTTATGTGTTTAAAGGAAAAAGGGGGGATTTTCACCCTTTTAAACTGTAACAACCCCAAAGATACTTGCATGTCCCTTTAAAAAGCAAAGCTGATGAGGCCAGTGCCTGGAAACAGTGAAAGGCCAAAATTACCAACTATTTTGAGATGAGGGAAACAGACTCAAGCACCTAGTCTGAATGAGAAAAAACAAAAATGTGAACTTGCACTTTATACATCCTAGATGAAATCTTGACCACTGGGTCAGTTTCTTTCTCAGGACAAAATAATAAAGAATTCATCCTGATCTTTAGGATCTTTTCTGACACAAGTTTCAACATAGCTGGTATGCTCCCAGGAAACACTTATGTTTTGACAAGTCCACATCTCTTACTGACTGCTAATTTAGTTGAAAAATGTTCATCTTGCTCTAGTTAAAATCTCCTTAGTTCTACCTCAGTGTTTTAATTTTATGCTCTGCCACAAACTTCAGTGTATCTTTGGGGCAGTCACTTCATTTCCTGCATACCCATGCTCTTGCTGTGATGCTGTCATTTTCCCTCTCCATAAACTTTTCAGGGAAATGGAGTGTCTGTAATTGTGACTATAACTCATATTTCCATCTTCACATCTCAGATTGCTACTGCAATAATGCTCAGGAGTACTCAGTACAAGAAAGCAAGCATTTTCTGATGCCTGGGGAGATCAGCCCTGTTCAGTCTGAGCTCTTGGTTTGAATATTATAAAAAGTTTTTCATACGCAATGATCCCACAGATTGCACAATGCGACTCCCAGTACCTTTAGGATCCCAACAGGGTCACACCCATTCATCCAGAGCTACTTGTAAGTCAGCAGAGTAATAATCTTCCCAACATTCACCTCATCATGAAGGTGTAGTAAACTTATGTGAACTTCAGCTGTGCACATAGCCAAGCATGTGAGAACAACACGCACTGCGTGAATGTCTGTTGACCCACTGAATAACAACAAACTGTTGGTTTTCAATAGCTACACAGTGCTGCAAAATGATTGCATTATTCATTCAAAGCTATGATGCAACTTCCTTTATCGATTCTCGATTTAATACTGGCTCCAGCAGAGGGAAGAGTCAGGTAACAATTACTTAGGGCTCCACAGAGACCCCACGAAGCTACGTTAGATAACGCAATGAGTCATTCAATGCACTTGCCCCTTAATCTCTGCCTGGGGCCACCACTAGTCTCCCACTAGCTCTGGCAACTAAATAGGGATTATTACACCTCTGGGTGTACGAGTGCACGTGTATTGAGTACATGTGTATAGGGCGGCAGAATGATTCTGGTTTTTTTCCTGTTGCTACATAGGTAGTTCTCTCACCATTTCCTGGGAGAATATATTTAAATCAATGGTGTATCTGAAGATGAAATTCACAGGCAGAGGCTTGTGCAGTACATTTTAAAATAAACCACCACCAAAAAGAAATTACAAACAATGAAATAGATCTGCCCTGTACTTGCAATCCACTTCTACACACTGATTTTAGTGAAAACAGGTGATTTAATAACTTTTCTTATAAACAGCATTACGTCTCTTACAGAATCCAGTTTGTACTTTGTAATTTCTCACGTCCCATCAATACAATTCTTAAGCAGTTTTCAGATGCCGAGCCAAACTCCACTGCCCTCTAATACACCTATACATACCCTCTGAGACTTCTGATGTTGCAGTTATTGCTGAGGGCAGAGTAAGAATTGCAGCGAGAACTCCCGTGGTAAGGGAACAGCATGGAATTTGTCTAGCAGGATTTTCAGTTAATGCCCAATGCTCCGTAAGCTATACTGGTCAGATTTAACAATCCGTGACTGCGTGGCTGACTTTTTATTAATAAATCTAGCAGATATAGTAGTTACTGAGAGCTAAACAGATCTCACTAATTGTGCATCATAACAGAGCCACACTTTAATAATACTTTGTTCTTAATTTACTGAAGTTAGAACAACAAAATAACCTCTAAAATGCTGCTCTAAACCAGCTTTCACTTACTTTCTGCCACTTTACTCCTAAGGCAAAGCTACCAGTATTCACCTTAGATTTCTTCTATTTCAGCAGCTACATTATTTCTTTCCTCCTTAGCTTTCCCTAGATTCACATTAGACTTTAATTTCTTGACCACAGAAGAATAGTAGCTTACTAAAATTCACTAAGGACACACAGGCCATCAAAACTCTCCATGACTCACACTCTCCTGCTTATCTTTCATTAAAATGTTAGTCAAGAACTCCATATTCAGCAAGGATTTCAGACAGCCACCTAAGCAGCCTTCAATACTGTGTTTGACCTGAGACAAAACACTTGCATTTTGGTTTTTTTTTCAGATTTTGAAATATAAGTGAAAAGATTAACATTACAAAGCTAGCCAAGAGAAGAAGAATGGAGTCAGGCTTCCTGATTCCTAATGTCTAGCTTAAAAACCATCTTATTCTCCCATTCTGGTCTGATAACTATATAAATATTCTGCAACAAAGTAGAAAGTAGAAATGATTCTACCTAGAGACTTAAGAGAAATCCACAGCCTACATTACTGTAAAATGCAGTGATGAGGGTTTTTTCTGCAAGTTCCTGGTTCCAATTTCTGCTCTGAATCAGTGGAAAAGGGATTTGACTCTGATTCTACCACCCACAGATCTGTATCAGAACCACAAGAACAGAACTATCAGAACCAGAGAGAGCAGACCAACCTGCCCTGATTTGCTTTGGCAGGTTAGCCTCTGGGAAGGAAATGGAGGTTTCTTTACCTCTGATGGTTAATTAAAAGAAGAGCCTTTGGTTCCTTGGGAACGGAAGATGCAGTTGGACATGTCAGATACTCCATAACACATTAGCTTCTTCTCCACCTGCTCCATGGCACTCCTGAATGTGCCTTGCCAAAGGATCAGAACAACAGCTTTTTGAAGTGAAAACTGGACTTTAAAAGACAGCCTAGTGCTCAGTGCTCCAGCTCTTGATCTATAGGTTTGATACTGTAAAAAAAGGGGAGGCACCATGCATAGATGCAGGCGCAAGCAACAGAGTAGGTCACCTTACCTTCCCCAGTATTCCTGCGTGCTTCAAAATGTTTGCACGCTAGCTGTCCAAGGCAACCAGTCACCAGAGACAAACATCAATAGAGTGCTAATCCAAACTAATCCTTGGCATTACGGATGAATGGCATCTATTACCTGTTGTGCTGATACTTTAACTGAAATTTTGCAACTCACAGAGCACACCAGTAGAAGTAATGCTTTCCTGGCCAGAATTAGAGCAGCAATACAGTAAGCTTTTCTGTTGAAAAGGAAGACCAGAACTTATGACAGAAAGATACACCAGAAACAGTAGTCCATACTGTGAGTGCTGTAACAAGTTGTCTAACTTTTATATCTTAAATGTGGTCCTTTTTTGTATTTTTCCTCCCTGAGATACAAATGAGATAATGGAATTGTTGCTCTGTATCACTTGGTGATTCCCTAGAAACACATTAGAATAGCCTTTGGTAATCGACTCCACTGCAAAGCAAATGAAAGTACCTAAGAGTCACTATTATATTACACAGGAATCACAATTTAGCAAGATTGGAATTATTTTATTAGACAGTAAAACATAGTCTATATGGAAATGCTACCTGTTTTAAAATTCAGTCATTATCTGAAATGGTATTTTTGTTGTTACTTAGGAGAGACAATATTTTAAGGGGTCTGAAGAGAAATAAGTATTGCTTTTTCTTTTTTTTAGTGAAACTCAAGCTATCTGATTTTCTTCCTTATGACTTGATTGTGGGAGAAATTATAAGTTTAGTCTTGAAATAAAATGAAAATAAAACTAATAAGTGTTTGCTTGAGTATTTGCACCAGATAAGACTACTGGATGCCTGTGACTACAGCTCATGCAAATACAGCTCTCTGATTAGCAGTATTCCCACAGATATTTTTTGCTTTTCTTCATTTAATCCATCTTCACATAACCCTAAACAAACTCTCTTTACAACACAGAGGGACTCTGGACTTTTAGTGACACTTCTAATCCCACAGCAATCTATGTAAATAAACAATTACACACTCAATCCTCTTTGCAGACATGAATCAGCTATCAGGGTGCTACCTGACAGATGGGGTACTTCAGGAGACAAAACACATATGCTTCCACTGAAAATACAATCCTATTTGTAATTTGAGTTTTCTAAGTGCTGGATTTAAACTTGAAGCATATTCAGAACACAACAAAAATCCCTTTAAAATGGAAATGAATTTTCTGACTCCTATTCTTTTATCAAAACTTTCTTCTTTTCAGTTTCCCTCATCTTCAGCAAAGTTACAATTTAGTATTTGTAGCTTCTTATTTAGTCCAGCAGAATAAGCAGTATTAGCAAGGTGAAAGCTTATATTAACGCATAAAAGCCTGGGTATTTTTAATAGTATTAGGAAGGGAAACATAAGGCTGCAATAGCATAGCTTCCTTTATAGTTAAGTCACAGCTTTTACAGAATAACTTTTTCTATACTGTGACGTTCGTAAAAAAGGGACGCTAAAGGATTCTGTTAATTTGAGACTCTTAACACTTCAGTTGCCATGAACAGGTTCAGGTAACAAGGGCTTACAGAGCAAGCAAGCAGCAGCAGCATAGAACCAGCAACTCTTACTTTCCTATTCAAGCACTTATTCACCCTCTTTGTCTTTATATTTGTACTTACCTGTCCCAGGTAAGATGAAGCCGTTCTTGCACATCTAGTCTATGCTTTACAGGTTATCACCATATAGCCCAGAAATTCAAATCCTTTCTTCTGTTCTGCCACATGCTTCTTATATGTCTTCAAAATTCTCACTTCTTTCTCCTTAGAAACTTTTTATAACCTCTTTCTCACAATACACGCAGAAATAAAATCAATAACAGAAGCAGCGGCTTTTCAAGGCTAACCACAGATCAAGCAAGATCATTTTCAGGATAGTTGTGTATACCTTAAAGAAGATGCACTAAATGAACTTCAGAAGTCTTTCTGTTTTGTTTTCTGTGGCTTCTCTAGGTTTTTTTTTTTTCCTATAGAAGGAAGAGGACCAATACTGACATTGCAACCAGAAGTCACTCAAATCTGTAAGGCACCAATATAGATATATCTTATTATCCACATTTATATACACACACCCACACCATCATCTAATCTGGTTTCAGCTAGAAATCAGTATTTCTAGTTTTTCTTCTGTCAAGAAAGTAAGAAGAGACAGCTGAACAGGACACATCAGCAGCTAAGGGCAGAAGTTGGAACAAGCAGCGTTTTGAAAAAGGTGCAGTGTGAAAGGGCAGAAGTAAAACAGTACCTTGCTGTGTAGGGTCTGACGTCCCACAGCATCCGAAGTGAATTGTTCCACTTGGGTAATTGTACAGAAGGTTGATGGTGGACTGGAGCAAAGACACAGACAGAGCTATCGCATCTTGTCTGGGTGCAGAGGGAATGCTTTAATCTTAGCCATGAAAAAAAGAAAAAAGTAGCAAATGAAAATTATAATGTAAAGCTGAAGTTTTGTTAAAGGAAAAGGATTACCTAAATCTATCCTAGCAAGCTTCCATTCAACTAGTCCTCTACTGAAGGATGGGCCTTGTTATTTTCCAGTGAAGTCATACAGTTCCACTTCATGCTAAAAGCTTGCCCCAACTGACACACTTAAATGGGTATCAGCATTACTTTATACGTTTTTAGTTACTAGAAAGTATTGGAAACTTTCAAACATTTATCGTCTGCAACACTTTTGTTAAAGACCAAATCTAGTTGAAGATGGCCAGTTCCAACTTCATTGGAAGGCGTGCTTCTTCCTATAAGCACTAAGACCTTACTTTGCTGGTTGGGACCTTTCCCAGGCATTTAATTTCTTTGACAAATCTACTACTCATCCAAAGTTTCAGAGCTTTACCCAACCACACCTGTGTTAGGCTCCTTTCTGGAATATGATGTTTCAGTGTTTTACAGTTCCCATTAAATCCATAAATCTGTTGTTAGCTCTCAGTACTACTACTCTGCTGGATTTTCCACCTGCATTTTGTGGACTGGATTACTGACAAACCCAGAACAGGATAAAACTGTTCAAACACTTGGAGGCTGCAATGAGAACAGCATGGCAGATTCTCCTTTGTCAGACATCAGTGTTCTTTCCCTGCATAGGGCTAGAGCACAGACACAGCAGAGAAAATCATGAAATAACTGTCAAAGGTAGCCAACATCAATTATGATAGACTGCAGGTTAAATTGCACATGAAACTTTTTCAAACCTTCTCCTATAAAGAAGTTTTTGTGTCATTTTTAAATTCTAATAATTTGCTGAGAACTCAAGATCAGGAAAAAACCAAAAATCATTATTTGCTACAGATGGCCACTGGAATCAGATGCAGCTGTGGTACGGATGAGGCGATTACAGTGACATGGCTTTCTCCCCTCCTGTTAGTAGAGATTATACTGCATTAGATGATACTAAGAGGGTGGAGGGAACTAGAATGCTCCTAAGACAGTGATGTATTGTAGAGCTGGATGAGCTAATTTTAGACCATTTAAACTCAGAAACTGGCAACAGTTTTTCTGAGAGCTCAGTTAAGACTAATTTACCTTGAATCGTGTACTGAACTCATCCTGCAGATCAAAAAATGTTAAACTATCATGCACTTAGAGGATAAAAAACCACTGTTCTAGTTCCTGCAGGTTACATAAAAATGCTTTTAGAAGCAGTAATGCCAAGAGGACATGACTTGCATTTTTAAACTTATGAATGCTCTTCCACAGTAATTAAAAATGACATATCCTATTAAATCACTTAGTACATACCTTAAAGCATATGATGCAGAGGTTTCTTGAAAAAGCCAATTACACAGTATAGCTCTGCACAAGGCCAATGCTTCAAAGCAATTTTCAGATTTTATGAGTTACATACGCTTCAAAAAGGGAGAAAATTTTTTTTTACTGCCAAGAAGATACACTGCAAATAAAATACAAGCCTCTCTACTTCATTTTTTTGTTGTTGCTGTGAATTAAAAGTCCATTGTATATCTTAGCTTCAGCACAAATATTCACGAGTTATTAGGGAGGTCTTTTAATGGGAGAGGCCCCTCTTTATACTGAACTTTTGTGTAAGTAAAGCAGCAGTAATGATTAAAAGATGGATAGGATGCAGTTTCAGTATTGCTTGAGTATTCCCACTAAAGAACATTACTACTAGAATTCATGCGTAGGAGAAGCCTCGAGTCTTTGCCATCCATGTAGCTAGATACTGTATTAATCTTACAAGACCACAGATTCTAACTGTATACATCATATGAAACATTTAGGTTTCTTTCCATTACCTCTGTTTAGCCAAACACTGTTTTGCTCTGCTGACACTTAATGAAAACCAGCCCTAGAATAAGTCTGTCTTCCACATAAAAATGTTTTTCATTCCCAAATTTGAAACAGTAGCAGTTTTAGAAAAGTAGTACACTGAAAACTTCAGTTTTATCTGGACAAGGTAGGTTTTTTCCTTCTGTTTCAGAAATGAAAGATACCAACTATCAGACCAGAGGATGCTGTCAACACAAGCCCAAAAGTTAACCTTCACAGTGTTAGGAGAAACGATCAAGCATGGTAAGATTCTTCTTGAAAGGCAGTAGCCCTTGCTGGCAGTGTGACACCGAACAGTTAGTGGGGTCAGAGTCTAATAAAAACCCATATGCAAATTAAAAGCAGAAATAGTGCCAAGTTGATCTTCATCTTGTGAGCTGAGAAGGATCAAGTAGAGGTGTCTCCCAACTTCAGCACCAAATCTGACTGTAGGAGTTGAAAAGCAGACCTTATGTTAGCATTTTTAATCCCTCACTGAGCAGGGAGTACATCGCACCTCAAAAAAAACCACCTCCTTTAATGTTGAAATTCACAAGTTCATTATATAAATATTTTTCCTTAAAGAATCACCTGCTGTCACTTGAAATTCAATCAAATATTTAATCTCCTCACCAATACCAGTAAAATATCTGCATTGTGTCCATTGATGTAATCTCACTGCCCCATCCAAGGATTCAAAAATAAACAAAAATGAAGTATTTGGGTGGAAAAGGAGATTTGTGACAGCCTAGGTATGTCCATGACACTTGCAAACAGCCTTTCTTATTCCAGCATTTTGTTGTTTTTAATAAAAATAATATCAAATCACATAAGATTAATTCCCAAGGAAGATAAACAATACTTCCATCCAATTATTTTCCTGAGAACACCATTAGAAAACAGACAAATCACAGGATAAAGGAAAAATTAATTTTTGTAATGACAAAAAAAAAATCAGAAGCTGAAGTTGGCTCTTAGACAGAGGGCTTTTTAAATCTTTAAAGAAGCTTTAAAAATGCCCAAGACCCTTTTTCCTGATAAAGATCACAACAAAATCATAGAATCTTGACTTTTTTTAATGTTTAGCATTGGTTTTGACAGCAACAACCAGATGTTCCTGCTTATTAGCAAATGCAAAGTCTGGGCCAGCCTAAGAGTGAGTTTATCGTGAACATTTCCCCTCAGACATCTGAGGGGCATAAGTTTATGGGAGAGATTCTTGGGAGATGATAGGCAATTAAAAACATTGACACCTTATTATAAGTAGTTGAGAAGATAATTGAAAAATAGAAACATATCTGAGTTAGGGCAAACTAAGTTCAATTTGTTGAGCAGCCAAATGACTTCACTGTCTAAGCTTAGCAACTTGCTATTGTCCCAGAAAATGAATCCTGGATGTCCTTTTGTAACAGCACTTTTGCAAGGTCAAGTGTTAATATACAAAGGAGAAGAATCTGACTTGCTTAGCAGCTGGAGCTGAAGGAGAGGTTCTAGCAACATCCATATTCATAAGAAGTCAACATCATATATCATTTTGGTTTCAAGTATTTATAGACTCACAGAAGCTTTATTTCTGAAAATTAAAGGAAAGACAAATGGACTGAGGATTGTTGATTCCAATACCTGCCCTTCTGCCCAGACCCTCCTGAAAAGCTGACTACAGCTGAAGTGGTCATCTGGCATATGCTAGCAGACACTGCTACAGTTACATTTAGAATTAAAGCAGATCAATCTAAAAGAATGGTAGCTCAGTAAAACAGTGTCACTGTTGCCTCATAAAAATGTGAGGTAGATGAAAAAGTGCAACCCATGGACTCTAGCACATATCCTTTTCATTTCAGGGTCCTTGAAAGAAGACCAGAGTATGATGAATAGGCACAGAAAAGGATGGTACTCTGACAGGCAGAAACAAGCTGAAATAGTGTATTCCCTGTGCTTTCATAGCAGATGTGACATTCAATAAAAAACAGTAAGTTTCAATATGCTGACAGCAAGCTATGCTCATACACCAGATGTTCACGTGTGGAAATTGTGTTTTATTTAAAAATAACATTGGTAAGATCAGATCTGTGCAAACTACAGTGGAATATGTAAAAGGACGGTTTAAAAGGCCTTACTGATACCCTTTTGCGATGGCAATAAACTTGCTTCTGTCTCCATCAATAATTTATCCCATCTTCCCAAATTCCAGCAAAGGACTCAGAGTACACTGCTACATGCTGAAATCACCATGTGAAAAATAGCTGTAGTGCAAAAAAGTGTCTGAGAATTATTACTTGGTCTTTGAAATCAAATACCCTAATTATCAAGAGTCCAATCCACAACTGTCCGAAAGCCATAAAACTATTTTAAACACTCATTCTGTGCTTCAGATAGTAACATCTCAGGGATTTCCAAAGGCAAGTCCTCAAATTCCTTGAATACTTGAAAACATTCACTTTCCAAAGACATAAAACTAACTCAGTCATATTTTAATAGATTTTAAACCTGGACATTTCTACGTACCAACAAAGATAGCTTTGGTCCAGGATTGAGTACTGTTTAATATATTTTTTGAGACTGTATCACTACACTATGGGATAGATAAGGACCACTATCCCATGTCTGGTTGATCTGAAATGAGAACTGGTATATGGCTTTCCTAAAAAGCCAGACAAAACGGGGGAAGATTTTTGAAAACACAGAGCCTCCCACCCTTTGATTGATTCTCAGCTCTCCCAAATTCTGCATAAACAGCCCAAGATATTTGTCTTAAGATGCAAGATATTGTCTTACCTTTATGCCTCTAATTTCTGTTGTAATGAGATTATCTGTAACTAAATGGAATACAATAAACATCAATATGAGTGACCCTGATTTTGTGTAAACAGATCTCTTCATACTCCATATAATACACCTTATTAAACCAAAACCTATGGCCACAAACTATGCCAAAAATTAGAAAAAGGGTGGGTGGATAAGGACCTGAATTCATTCAAGCATTTAATTCATGATGAGAGAACTGCTGAAGTAGGAACATGATTCTGTAAAGATACATTTCCAAAAAGACTTGCTACAACCCTATTAGAAGCTTGTCTTTATGAGCAGACAAATTTATTAAAGAAATACTGTTAAATTCATCACCTCCTGCCAAGAGTTCAGAATTCAGCATCTCTAACAGGTAGTTGCCTATTTGCACTGTTACGGTAGCAATTGTATTTAATCGCCACAATGAAACTTTAGAGGTGTTTTCACCCCAGGATCATACAGAGACAGTAATATGTGAATCCTAAACATATACAGCAGATCAACTTCAGTTAGACCAGACAAGCACACCATGCGGAGCAGTACAGAAAATTTCATCACGACTCTCAGACTTTTACTGCTTTCTTTGCCTTCAGACTGTGGATGAGAAAAGCAGCCCCTTTCTTCATCTCTTGTGTTTCCATTATTTTTTCAACATGATGAACTAAGTAAGTTTGACTGAAGTTTAAAGAACTATGCTGTGAGAAACATTAGATGAATCAGCTAACAAAACATTAACATTACTCTTTATCACAGAAGTAATCCAAGTTTCTCCCTCTTTCTTCAGTTTATTGGCTTCTGCTTTGGCACAAACGCAAATATGCAAAGGCTTTAGGATAAAACCAGAAATAGAACAGACAGCAGCAAGACTGGTTAATAGTACTTGTCTCCAAACAACTATTATTAGTTCTAATAACAACCCAAGAGAAGGCTTTCATCAGAAAGGTTGCATCTATTTTGCATCATTTTCCTGGTGCCTAAAGGCCTCGTGCTACAGTCCTATACACAGGATTCATGGGCTTTCCCTTCATCTACGAATTAATCTTACCTTCAGAGCACACCATACAGACAAGGAACCACCCCCCACCTCACCGCCAATCCTAGGTAACTGTAAGAGATTTTACTTCAAGCAAGTGATCTTGATGCAAAATACACATCCTATTTTTCTGAGGTTATGTATCTCACTTGTTGAAAACCATTTCCTTTTTACCTAAGAAACCAAAAGATCAAAATTCACAAGTTAACACATTTCAAGTAAGTTTGTATTCTTTCTGAGCACGAAAGATTATATAAGCATTTTACATACTGTTCTTCTAATTATAAAAAATAGCCTATGTATCCTTTGCTTTAAAAAACTTGTCTCCTTTTATGGCAATTCATTCACAAAGCAGTAAAATATTAAGAATTTGCCCCACTGTTGTTTTAATTAAGGAGACTGGAGTTTTCCCATTGTGGTATCTTCAGGAAGATAACATATGCCTGACAGGTTACTGAAGCATTCACAGGAACACAACTGAGAAATAGATAGAAAAAGTCATTCTTTTTCTAGGAGGAGGAGTCTAATTCTGTACTCCGTCAGGATTTTTCAGTCCTTTTTCTGTCCCTGTTCTGGACTATGGCATGTGTTAATCCAGACGTTACTGTTTTAATAGCAGCCACAGAAAAATACCCTCGTAAGACAAAAGTTGCTTATGCATTTTGCTCATGTACAGAAGATTCATTTCAGTACATGCAAACATACAGTTTGACAAGGCATCATTTGGAAATTGGGAAGACAGTAAACATCTGTTTTGCTTTGAGTGAGACTAAGCTCCAAAAAAATCAGCACCTGATGTTACAATCTCGCAATCAAGTTAGACTAATTTATGCGGTCTGCTTTTTTTCTGAGATGCACTATGGCCTTCATAAATCAGAAGCATCGATTACTTATTCTACACTAATTCTACAAAGCTTTAAACACGAGTGCTATGGACTGAATGAGAGCAGAACGTTCCTTCAGGATGTCTTCTGCAGTCCAGAGATACAAGCTGTAGACTTTTCAGACAGACTAATTCTGCTCTTTGCATCGACTGCTGAATCTCTGAAGAGAAACAGCTTGGGAGCAAAGATTTTTAATGGCTACTTGAGCTCACCTAAGAAAACAAGAAAAACAAAGCAACGACTGAGGCTAAAGAAGGGCTCCATACAGTACTTTATCTCTGCTTAGGCCACTGGCATCCTGATTTTAGCGTAACACAAATCAACAATAAAGAGTATTAGACTATCACTTAGTTTCTTTCACAGTAGGCATGAACTCAAATTAAAGGTTATAATCTTTCATGTTGTAATAATTAATGAATACATTTAAAGTATCATCACTCTAATAAAGGATGACTTAGGAAACCACAAGAATAAAAAAACAATTTAGTACAAGAATTACCTTGACGTTTTTATATTTCACTTTGGAGATCATTAAGTTTTTAAATGTATGTTACTATTTTTAGGGCTAGCTGGAAAAATGATTTTAATCTTCAGGGTATTAATTATCTACTTACAGCACAGAAGCACTGAAAAAGCAGCAAGGTGAGCACTCCATAGCTTAGCCCACCAAGTCACCTCCACCAGAGGAGGCAGTGATGGGCAATTCCACAGTGCTGCCTCCAGTAAGACTGTGGAAAAAGGCCGCAATGCTGACCAAAGTCAGAGATGAACGTGGCCCCTCTCTATTGCACACTGTATTGTTTGCTTCCTGACACCAACCAAAAGGCTTTGGAGCACAGCTACATGTAAATCAGTTCTTTGCCTTATGCTTTCCCCTCCCTGCTTCCATTTCCTTGAGCTATTAAATCTCAAGAAAAAAAAAAAAAGACCCCCCAAGTAAAACAATGTAACAGATCTTTATAAGAGGACGCACAAGTGTAAGCAACTAATCCAGTTTGTTTATGTTATGTTTAGAGATGACAAAATGGTTTTTTTCATCTCATATTTTGTTATACATAAAAATCACTACAAGAAATATTAGTGGTAACAAAAAGTGTGCTGAAACCCATCTTTTTTTTTTGCAGAGCAGAAGAAAACAAACACATAAGGACAGGATGCCCAAACTCTACTCAGGAACTCATCTTATCTTTAGAACTTTTTGAATTTTGAGATGTATTGATTTCTCAATGTCTGACAAATACAGCTGTCTTTCCTACTGTACTGGAAGGAAGTAACTCAAGGCTCAACAATCTTCTGCAATTTTTAGGAGCAATCTATGCTTGCTGTCATACGCTACTAGGATGAATTGCAAAGATAGTTTAATCCCTGATTACAAGTACAGACTCTTGGAATACTGGAGCAATGCACAGCTGGTGTGTTACTAAATGTAACAGCTCTGCCCTACTAATACTATTTTGTGGACAGTAGGAGGACCACAGGAAAAGTGTCAAACCATAAAATCCCAGCTCAAAAGCATTAACTACTTATTTGTACTTGATATTAAAAAAAGGGATTGAAGGCAAAAGTGTAAACCTAAGTGTCTGTGGGAAGGACCCACGTTGGAGAAGTTTGTGAAGGACTGTATCCCCTGGGAAGGACCCCACGCTGGAGCAGGGGAACAGCGTGGAGAAGGAGCAATGGAGATGAAGTGTTATGACCTGACCACAACCCTCCATTCCCCATCCCCCTGCGCCACGGGGGAGGAGGTGGAAGAGTTGGGAGTGAAGTTGAGCTGGGGAAGAAGGTGGTTTTAGTTTTGTTTTCATTTCTCGTTATCTTACTCTGGTGTCAATTGGCAATAAGTTAAATCAGTTTTCCTCAAGCAGAGTCTGTTTTGCCTGTGACAGTAATTGGTGAGTGGTCTCCTGGCCCTTATCTCAACACATGAGCTTTTTCATTGTATTTTCTTCCCCTGTCCTGCTGAGGAGGTAGAGTGAGAGCGCAGCTTGCCGGGCACCTGGTGGCCAGCCAAGGTTACCCCACCTCACCTTGTTTTAAGACTTTGAATAGGGAAGTCTAGGAATTCAGTTTCTCACAGGGCCCCTAACAAGACCTAACACAACTGCTGGCGATCAGCCAGAAACAGACCTGCAAACAGATCCTGTCAGTGACATTGCTCTTAACACATCTCATTTTATAACTTTAAAATGCTGTGTAAACAGTAACTAATCCTTTCACTCATGCAATATATGCTTATCCTCAGAGATGTTACGTAACTAACACAGTCACGCCACAGATGCAAGACAAAGCGAAGTTCTAACCTTTACTGTCACTGCCCAGATAAGCAAACTCAAGTACAAGACACAAACACATTTTAAAAGTGCATTTCCTGCTGATTGAGGTCAGGATCAGTGAGGTGAACTTAAGCCCCTGCAGAACGTGAACTAAATTAAATGCAAACATCTCAATAGCAGAATCTTAGGCTTCCTAACTTAGGAACTCCTTTACTAAAGGGGAGAGACAAATCGGAGCCTGAAGGGAAGGGGCTGTTTAATGATGCTTCATCGAATGCGGGAGGCAGTTGGCCCGTTTCCCAAGCTTTTTTCCTCCACCTCCCTGGCCCAGCAGAGACCTTGAATGTTATGAAGATGCCAATCTGGCAATCAAGGAGCACCTTTAATCACCTTCAAGAGGAATAATCCTTCTAAAGCTTGTCCCTCAGCTGGGAGGAGGGAGGGATTGTCAAAGGTCAATAAAATTAACATTCAAGAGCAATACAAATGCAATGGGGAGATGACAGCTGTAATTGAAAGCCTGGAAAGTGACAGAGGAAGGGAGAGAGAATTAGGGCAGTTTTGTAGAGGTGTTTGCTCCAGGGAAAGAATGGGGCCTCTTATTTTGGGGAGAGAGGGAAGGAAGATCTCATATCCCACAGGGTAGGCAATAATCTTGTCAAGGGGGATAGATAGGTAGAGGAACAGAATCAGGCTGAGGGAAGTTCTGCCTGCAAAGGGAGGGAATAGTGCATAGTAAAATCTTCGCTTCCCAGTCCACTCCCTTGCTGGTATCGCTACCTACACCCAGAAAAGATGGGATGGAAGGAGCAGACACATTACCTGGCAACAAACCTGGCTGATACAGCCCCAGCACAGGGTTTTGGGTGGCAGAGGCTCTACCATGATTCTTTTTCCTGCTTGAGGTGAGGGAGAAAAGGAAGAGAGGTAGGTGAAAAATCCCAGATGAAACCAATCCTTCCCATCCCCACTAATTCTTTCCCCTTCTGCCCAACCTTCACCAGCATGGGCTCCCTCCCCTGCCAATGCACAATGCCAGCTCATGACTTCCACTCAGTCACCATCTGCAACAGTTCAGACCCCATCAGTGCTCTAAATTGCCCTCTGCCCACACACTACGCAAGCCCCAAGTCAGAGCATGTCAAAGGGAAGATTACGTAAGGAAGTCAGTGCCAGGTTTCCAAGAGTCACATTTTTACAAGGCAAGAAGGTGGTGAACCATGCCAGCGTATACCCACAACTATCAGCCTCTCTTAAAAGCAAACAGTAACAACAGTGTAAGTACTACTTAAAGGGAGTTTCTTGCCCAGACACTCTTAGGCTCACAAAACCTCAGTTCTCAGTCCACTTAGTTACAACTTAATATGTACCTACAGTTAGCAGGCACACTACTCAGAGCAGCAGAAACAGACAAGTCAAATCAATCACAGCGGGGGACTCGGCAGGGTGTAGTGGGAAAGGGAGACAAAGTGAATTTCTTTGAAGACAGAATTCCTTATAGGACATTGTACATAGAGAAACCTCCCTACTCTTGTATTTCAGAAAAGGAGACCGCAAGAAGTCATTTTTAACCAAGTTAACTATAGAAATAGCACTTCTGTCCTTTC
Source organism: Gymnogyps californianus (assembly GCF_018139145.2). Classification (NCBI taxonomy): domain Eukaryota; kingdom Metazoa; phylum Chordata; class Aves; order Accipitriformes; family Cathartidae; genus Gymnogyps; species Gymnogyps californianus. The sequence continues at coordinate 12,420,710 of NC_059483.1, forward strand.
AGTGGACAAAACAACAAAGCTGCTAAATGATTACAAACCTTGTTTATTACAAATTAAATCTTCCAAAAGTGCCTTTTTTTTAAGACAACTTTTTCTATTTAGAAACCAAAGGCAAACTTTTTAGATTTTCACCACCATAATGTTTGGACTGTAAGCATTGTAAGAGTGGCAAGTTATTTAAAGAAAAGCTAGTACAAAATACTATAGCTCAAAACCCCTCCAAACTCTGCTATCTCTACTTAAATCTCTAGACAAGAGAGTCATTCTTTTCTTCCCTATCCAGATACATCTGCTGCAGACACATATACAGCTGGTTTTGGTAATTTGATAATTTCTCCCCTTGCAGAGCAAGCACCACAAAGCACGCACAAACATGACAGTCATCTTTGCTGGTCCAAAAGGAAGTACAAGGAACCAGCAGACCAGTGACACTGGCTCCGCAAAATAAACAAATGGTATTTTCTATCCTGCCTTCCAGTTCACAGGCAATCAGTGCTGCCTCCCAAACATCTTGTCATTGTAACACTTTAGAGCACAGGACTGCTCCTGTTTTTGCCATGCAAGGAAATTATCTTAAAGGATGGTTGCTATTTTTAGAGGCAGCACTGGAAACTATGCAACTCAGCTCCAAATTGTGAGCTTGTATACCTTAATGGAGGTGAAGATGTTCAATCACACTCACATAACATACTGTGTACTGTCAATTAAAAAAGGTCATTTAAGGAGTTCTTAACCCGTCTCTTCATTTACTTGAATTACAACCTTGAGAATAGCTTATATAGTGCTGCAAACCCACAAAAAAGTGGTTTGCTTCATCAGATCTACTGTTTATTTTTAGTTAAAACACTTGACCTTTCCTTCCTCTGCTGTTCCCACATCCAGGAATTTTTCCCTTGCCAATATTCAGGGGAGGCTTGACAAGCGCAAGATTTAAACATACAGGAACTCCAGTTTAGAGCTAAAAAAATTTTTTTCAGTTTTCTTTTCTTCCAGTATTTAAGATGTGTTGAAGAAAGGTAAGCACTTTGAGTCCTTGTCAAAAGCCACTCCAAGGGGAATAGTGAGAATCTGAAGCTTTAAACAGTACAGTTATACAGGAAAAATCTTTCATGTCTTATTCTGGCATTTCAAGGCTTATTACAGAACATTCAAGTTCCCCCTTTTGTCTCTGACTTGCCCCCACAGTTCTTGCACACGCCAACTAGCTGCTCATGTTACTCAAGACAAATTACAGTGCTCAAAATATAATTAAAATTCATGCTATGTGGAAAGCCATCTACTAATTTGATGATTAAGTGTCTTCCATGTTTACAATAACTATAATCATAACCACTCCTAGACCTGGAAAGGATAAATTTCACCAATCAGTTAAAAAACCACACAGCTTTGCTGTTTATCCACTGTTTCAAAAGCTAAAGTCCAGATACAGAGTGCCATAATTATCAGCGATCTAGACAAAACATTGCTTCAGCTAAGAGCAGATTCAGTAAGCAACTGAGCATTTTCAACTGCAGCCTATCAAAGATTCCTGGTATTACAGTATGAATAAATATCAGAATATTTTAAGGACACAGAATGCCCCTTCAGAATTTGGTGAACAACATTTATGACAACAGAAATGTAAACACACCATTTTGCCTTTGATGCCACTGCTTGAGTGTCTGTACTACCCAAACTCACTAACGATTTGGAGCAAACAAGCTTCAGGACAAGGCATTTGTTCCTTGTTAGCTAGAGGGAAGATTGTTTTAGAGCGTTCTAAACCCAGTTAGACCTGCACTAGCTGAATTTCCATCAAAGCAAGTTTGAAAACTGAAGACAAACATACGCAGATACTCATTTAAATGCTACTTATGTAGCTTAACAGAGACCCTCCCCTGCAGTTTTAAGTGTCTGCTCTTGTCACTCAAGCAAACAAGTATGTACAGAGCAAGTGTTAGTGCTTACTACCTGCGGTTATTTGGCCTAGAGAGGATCATTTAATCAGCTTGTGTAAACTGATGTCCATTTCTCACAGTTCTTTTATCAAGCTACCAACCCAGCTGTTACACCTCATTGCACCAGAATGCACCTCATTCCCCGTAAAGTTTCTCGTCGAGGGCAGACCAGCAGAAACTGTAGAAATTGCAACGTAATGAAACAGGCAAAAGCTGTCTCAAAGCGTTTTCAGAATGCCATCAGGAAATCCTCCCCACACTGGGCCACTATACCAGGCCTGCAATTTTTTAAGTTTACTTTCAGTTTTATAAATAATGCATTACTAAGATACAACAGGCTTGAAAGGTGCTGGGCAAAAGAGGGCTTTGAGAATGAGAGACAATATGGTCCCAAAACCTGGGAGGACTGCCAACTTGAGCATTTAGGGTCACATACTCCAGGTGTGGAATACTTAAGAGAAGATACTTTAGAAAAGACTGAAGCAGGAAGCCGTTCTACTTATTTAACTCACTCACACACCGAACAAAAAAGATTGGAAAAACAATGTCAGGCTACATGCAGGGGTATTTAGTCGGCCGTTACAGGTTTTTACTTCTCAGATTCTACCTTCTTCTCTCACACCTACTGTCAAGCTTAAAATTTTGGCTTTTAACTATGTCTTGTTGTCATGGCACCTTTTAGTTTCCATGTGAGCCTACTGAAATACAAGAAACATGTTCACTTAAAATATTGCTCTTGCTATCAGCTACTTATTGTATATTTTGAACAGAGAGTTTAAAGCTTAAAGACTAACTGTATATAGTGCTCAATGCTTGTAAAGTATCACTTAGAAAGAGCTGACAGCCTGGGCAAGTTTGACATAAGGAACATCCGCAATTAGTACACTGTTAGAGATATGCAAGTGGTAATTATTGATCAATTAACTTGAACCTGCAAATCAAATCTGAATTTGAAATAAAACTCAATTAGTGCTTACTAATAGTAAATTCAGGAAGCTATCATTCATTGCCTTGATTTGTTTCCTCCTTCACTTCCTCTATAACATGGCTACACAAGGTAAACTTTGCCATTACCAGTCAGTTTCTCATGACATAAAGCCTTCCGAATGCTTTATTGTTTACCAAGTTTCATTTCAGCTGTTAAGACTGTGCAAAGTCTGTAACATATTACCCACTACTAGCTGTCCACCCTAATCTCCCCTGACTTTTTAAAACAGCTCAGATAAGTCTCTGATTCATCCACTTCAACTTAGAGATTAAGGTCACTTCTACACTACTATAATGCCTACTTTACTTCAAATGATAACACCTGACCTATTAAGAGGCAAACTTGCAGGCATGCAATGTTTTGGCAGTGCCACTCAAGGTCACTGTTGCAGAAGTGATAGCAAGCAGGTGGCTCTATCGAATACTTCTGAGAGACCAGAGCAAGTAACTCCCCAGAGCTCTGCAGCAAAGTAACACCAGAAGCTCAGAAGCGTCCCCATTGTCAAGTAAAAATATTTTGCAGTACTACTAGGCACCTGCAGCAAAACCTCAAAGTGTCCAAGAGTTATTAAATTTGAACACCACCAAGATTTGCTGCTAACACTCCAGCTAGAGTCTGCTGAGCATCTTTCAGCTATGTTGCAGTTAAACACTACAACATGTGTATTTAGGATCTTCTGGAGTATACAGAAGTGGTATAAAATTGTTCTCAGTTTGAACAGAGAGAATTCTGCATACTGAAACAGAAGCACGTTAGAGTTCTCGAGCAAGTCCCCAGGTGTGGCAAGACAACTTGTTTCTCCATTTGAAAGATGACAGCATGCACAAGTCTATAGAGGTTTTAGTATTGCACATGATAAACAATATAATTGAAGCACAATAAAGTCTCAAGCATGCGATAACATAAGCCATGAGATCAGACACCACAAAATGTTGTATTCATTGTTTATTGAACTTCAGATTCCATGGTACATCACAGATTAAATAGTTTAAAACTGTTTGTTTACTATCATACAGTGTTCAGAATAGTCTTTCAAAACACCTCTTTGGACAAAATTAAGAGTCAAATTCAAGCACAATTCCCCCAGAGCAGAATGCTAGGGGTGGAAGAAAGCTTCAGAGTACTGACTGTACACAACACTACACAAAACATGATAGCACACCAAGTCATCATTCTCTGCTGCAACACGTGCTTCAAAGAGAAACTCTATACAACGCTTACTACCATCATGGGCAGGCACCTACTATAATTAGTGGGACAGATTACTCTCAGACCCTGCTCCTCCAAGACTTCAACACTCCATATAACAGTACAGACTTACAGTTCTGGGTTCTGTGATGTTTTACATTACAGAGCTGAAACCAGATTTGAGACTATTAGCACTAAATATAGTCATAAACAGCAAGAGCAAATTGACAAGGTCTTGCGCTTATGCTTTTCAACCCTGACACACAAGATGCCTACAGCTGAAATTTTTATCTTAAAGACATGATGTCACCTGAGGTCAAACAACTATGAATGTGAACAACAGCGATGTCTTAGATGACTTTGAAGTTTTAGACTGGTTGAAGTGGGAGACTAGTGCTTGAACTGCACGGCTCAACATTGCATCCTATTTGTGCCATCTTGCCTCAACTGAATATACAATTAAGTAAAACAAAATGCATCAAAAAAAGATAAATCAGTCAACTGTAAACTGTTGGCAAGAATCATTGAATTATATATGTCCTCTATCTCAGGCATTTGTACAAGACACTGGAGCCTAGAAGCATTAGCTTTAATTTGTGCAACTTAATAATTTCCTTCAGGCGTAGTTCAGTCATCTGACCAGACGAAGAGATCTCCCAACCTTGCATGGCAGCCATCAGTCGTAGCTCACCTCACAATAAGGTTCCGAGCCAGAACGTCAAAAAAGCACAGTAGTGCTGATTCCAAGCAAAGTCAGGATTTACAGTTCAAGATTTCCCTGCTGTATTACTGTTTCCATTTGCAACACTATTTACTGAGGAAGCCTCACAAAGGCACCACTCCCAGCTGCAGTACGTACAGTGGTACTGATGCAAATGTTTATTTTGCTGCAAAGCAGTTGGATGTATTAGGGCTTCCACAGAACCAACGGTGCACAACATGAAAACATGTAAAACAGCAGGTTTAACCTCAGCAGCCCCTTTGAGTGATGTCTTGTCCTGAAGATTTTGTAATATCCATAGTAGTGAACACCTGTAAGACACCGAAAGAACAGCTTGTTTACTGTTGCTCTGTATTATCATCCACATGGCTATTGGTCTCCTCTTGTAAAGTAACAATACTAGATTTCTTTGAACTGTTACAATGGAAAACAAGTTGCAGTGCATAATAAACACATTTTCTATCACGTCAGTATCTTACGGTTAGAAGTTAAGCAACTAGTAAATAAATCTCATGAAATACAACGTAGTATTCTTTCCTTGCATCTAGGTAACCATCTTCAAAAGCAGGTTTTAAATCCAGCTGTGCCCTCCCCCTCCCTTACCTCTGCACAAGTTGGATGGATACCAATTGTTTCATCAAGTAATTCTTTGGTGAGACCACATTTTATTGCAGCTGCAAAACCCTGGGTAACTTCACCAGCATTAGGTCCAAGAACATGAAATCCTATCACACGATTCTTTAAGACAGGTGAGAGCAAAACAGCAGTTAGTACTAGGTAAAGTTTAACAAAAGCTCTAGTATGTAACTCCCACTACACTAAAAATATGTTATGCAAGCAGGTCAATAGCAGACTAACAAAAAAAGAACTACTCCGAAGACAGTAGTTCTGCAGTTCTTTTCAGTCCATTATAGCAGAATGAAACAAGTTTTAAAATGAATGGGTTTTAAAATCATTGCACAGCACTAATTCAAAGATACTGCCTAAAATCAAACAGATTTAGTTTTTTCAGCTGTTTATGATTTTCTAGACATACAATATGTTTAGTACATTCAGATTTCAAATTATTTTTCCACATTGAAATTAGGTCAGATAGAGGACCTGTTTATATTGTTTGTTAAAAATCTGATACTGAAGAGCTTCACTGGCTGTTCCCTTCCTCCCCAAGCAGTTGACCAGAAGGAAAATGAAAATATTATGGGCTTGAATTTTGAGCAAGCTGTCTCTGTAGCAAGATCTAGCATGATGGCAGTAGGCTATAAAACCAAGTTAAAAGTGGGTGTGGTTTGTTTCAATTTGTTTCATTAATTGGTTTATCAAGAGGGATACAAACAAGATTTTAAAACATTTTCCCAGGATGTTCCCATGCCTTCAGAGATATCCTAGCCCAGGTCTGGCCATGATTTGCAAGACAGGATACAAATTCCTCATAATATGAGCGATTTAAATACACTATTTACCTTACATTCTCCTCCAGCATCCTAGGAAAAAACCTTTCACATAGAAATCTAAGTAACATCCCTGCTTCCATTGTGTTCTTTTCATTTGGATTATTTCCAATGAGGCTCGAATAAAAGCAGAACTTTGAGCCTTTCTGCAGTCTTTGAGAAAGGGTTAGGTGGGCTAATAAGGAAAAGGGTAAGCTTACTTCCTCTTAGCTTAAAAGCCATGCTATTTCATCATATCATTCCTTCTCTCCAAAGTAATCCTGAACACCAAAAATCTTCCTTTGTGTGTCTGTTCTCCCAGACAGTTTTGGGGAAAAATACCGGACAGCATTGGCACTTATCTTTTGCAACAACAAGAGCCTACTGATCACCAGAAATTCCCATTTCTCATCAGTTTTCTAGGACCAACCACATGTCTTCCAAGTTTCTACTGAACATACAAAACTCTACACTTTGCAAAGGGCAAAAAACACAAGGTCCAGAAACCTAAAGTAAGACACCAGATAGTACAGTTACTCAAAACCCACTTGGAAGAAAAACCCTGGCAAATTTCTTCACAAATCTACCCTTAAATAGGAACTCAGGATGAAGTTTCATAACGCACAAAGCTACCACTCACTCAAACAGCTGTTATACCAAAAAAACCCCAAAACAAAACCACCAGCTCTCTCCAAATTGATTAGACCTCTTAAAACAAATACTTATGTTAACAGAATGGGTAGAGCTGGCCTCAGGCAGGCCAAATAAAAGATACTAGTCTTTTGGCTGGTCTAAAAAGACATTTCAAGAATACATGCAGCATATCCATTCCAGCTTGCTACTTACGTTGTCATGTTTACTGCAGATAATCTTTGCATAACAAGTATTGTTATCTCTGCCTGGTATTGTCCATTCAAGTGGCCAGAACAAACTGTGATAAACCTGGGAGGATGACAAGAAAAAGAGCATTAGAATTTGATGAATTCAGTCAGACATAATTCTAATTTTTAATGTCTTTACAAATAGGTGGTTTGACATTTAACTCACTAGATTTTCATAATATATACTAGACAAGACAGTGATTTTTCTTCCCCCCAGCCCAAGCAGTCCGTCCTCCAAAAGTCAGTAGAGGAAGACTTGACTCAAACCATGCGCCCCTGATTTAAATACTTGCTTAAAACAGCAACAGCTGTAAGACACAGCTTTTTAAAATCATACTTTCAGAAAGAGAAGTGCTTTAGTAGTACAAAATTAATATCTAGTTACTATAAGTTTAAGCCTACTCTGCAAAACAGTTAACAGCAGAAGCTAAATAATGCCAAGTGTATTTGAAAGGTGTAAGGAGTTAAACACAAGGCATGCAAACAGCTTTAATGAAACTCTTCAGAGAAGTGCAGAAGCCAGAAATTACCATAAAACAGGGAAGTTATGCCTGATACTCCTACAGCCATAAGAAAAGGTCAGGAAGAAATTAATTCCCAATTCAAGTACAGTGAACAAGCAGAAAATAGACAGTTCATCCCAGGAGTTTGGTATACTTCAGCAATAAGTCTTTAATTCACGACAACAAAAAAAACATCTACAGTTCTGCAGCCCGAGTTTGGCCTCCTGAAGTCAAATGCTTCTTGGCAGCACGCAAATAGCTACGCACAATTCTAACGGTATCAAGTCCAGTCTTGGATTTCTGGGAGTCCAATACCTTGTTAGCCAGATGACAGCACTTCCACGATCAAAGACCTATCTAGCTAACTTTCTAATCTTGTTTCAACACTGTGCCTTGAGTGTAAAGCAGCAAGGCCCAAGAAAAACATTCTCAAGCTACAAGTTAAACAAGTCTTTGAGTGCTCTCACCTCCAAGTTTTGCTTTCCATATTCTTCTGTGGCTCTTTCTTCAGTTAACCCACAGCTGCCATACTCTAAAGGAGTAAACACTGTCGTTGGTACATTGATATAGTCACACTAAAAATAAAAAACAAAATTTATATTTAGACTATGCAAGTTCTCTACAGTACATAACAGGAAAAGTTGTATTAGCACTTTTTTTTTTTTTACAAAACACTTGCAGTGCCCACAGTCAAGTGGACAAATCAACTCCAGTTATTGCAATTTTGAGGCAAAAAGCATAGAAATAAGTTGAAATTTTACTCTTATAGCTTTACCTTTGTGGAACTACCACCATAAAGTCTGCGGGCTAGCAGTTTCCCTGCTTGAATGGCAACTGGAGTAAGTTCAAGCTTTCCATCCAATATATCTCCAATAGCGTAAACATAAGGCACATTGGTTTGTTCTTCATCATTTACAGGTACTTTCCCATTCCTTTAAAACAAACAGAGAAGAGAATAGAGTTGTATCATAACTCTCCTCAGAGCTCAGCAAAAAACAGAGGGGAGAAGTTCTGCTACAAAGATGTTATTCTAACTACTGAGCACATTTTATTAAATATGCTTATGCCTTTTTTACTTCAATGCCAAACTCTTCAGAGCATCAACTACCTGCAACTCTGACACATGGCTGAAGTCAGTATTCAGTGGGCCTGTTTTGACCTGAGCAACAGCGTGTCTGATGACAATGAAGTTACTCAGACATCTTTGGATTTATGATCTTTTACCTGATTATTATACAGCTTGCAATGTACATTTTCTCCTATGGGGAGAGACCTGCAGTATCACTCACATCTTTAAGTAAGTTGGCTTAGTAAATTGTTAGCTGCTGCAACCTGATCTTAATTTTTCTCTCCTGAACAACATAATCCTGCCTCTTCCTTTGCACCAGTTTTGCACTGACACCAGGGAGACACAAGAAAAAAGTTAAATCTGTAGGAAGCGAGTAGTTTGCTGCCTCTAAATCCCTAGATCAACTTGCCACGAGCTGAATAAAATGTTTAATTTAACAGAATATTAAACTGTAGTTTCTAAGTAAATTAAGCAAATATATTAAATCTATTCCTTAAGCACAGTGGCCAACAAGTAGGTATTAACTCAGAATAGTTTTTTTACAAAATACATATTAAAGAAATTGAGTTAATGGACAACTGTACTCAAATCCAGAAGAGAAAAGGTTTTAAAGGTTCACATAATTGCCAGGTGTAAGAGTGAGGATTTAAAAAAAGCATCAGTATCATTAGCTATTGTTAAAGAGGTAAAAAAAAATCATCACATTCAGTGCTTTAAGGGAATTGAGCAATACTCACTTCTCATTGATTTTGACACCAATTGTCTCTAAACCAATGTTTCTGGTACATGCATCACGACCAATGGCTATCAAAACCTAAAAAAACCAAAATGAAATGCAATAATTTTATGCAAGAAAAGCATAATCAGCATAACACTTCCTTTGGTCTTTTTCTGAAAAAACTGCGAAGCATATGATTGAAGTGACTTTTCAAAAAAATTTTTGAAAGATCCACCAACAGTTCAGGCACCTCCATGTGCAACTTGTTTCAGAGATGCAACAAACAGCAAAACGTTAATATCAGAACAAAAATAGAAGCAATAACACTGTTCATATGAACTAAATTCCAGACACGTAAAGTTTCACCCATTCTGCTGACAGGGCTCAACTGAAGATGAATATTGAATTTTCATGTATTTTTTTCTGCCAGTAATTTATGTGAACAATTTTTCAAGCAAGATTTCCCTTTACTTTTTTCCTGAACAACTTTTAAAGTATTTTAATACATTTTCATGTGCTGCTATATTCAGTTATTTCAAATCCAGAAATGCTTACAGTATTATATTCTTCTTCAAAGATTTCTGGTCCCTCAGTAGACTTTGCTGTCACTTTCAGTCTTCCAGGCATGCCTTCCTCCAGCTGTTCAACCTGTATAAATATTTGTAAGCTTAGAATGACCTTTCACTTAAGCAGTAGAGATCACTTACATTGTCACTTCAAACCTTGACGTACTAATCTATCATTCATCAGTAAAAAAGCTTAATCTCATAAAACATTTATTCCTGTACAGAGCCAAAGCCTTCCCAGACAGCACGTGCATTCTACATGTGCCGTTTAATTTTGCAAGGAGAGAAGAAACCTAAAGAAAGCACTTGCCTGAACAGGTACAAACTTCCTGATGAACTTCACGCCGTGTGTTTCCATATGAGCACCTACTTTTTCTGCCATTTCTTGGTCAAAGCCCCGAAGGAGTATGGAACGCACCATCACTGTGACATCTAGACCTAGACCAGCAAGAAATCCTGCACACTCTAGAGCCACATAGGAAGCACCCACAACTAGAGTTTTGCCAGGGCAGTAAGGCAGGGAGAAGAGGTCATCACTAAAAAGAAAAGAATTGTAAGTTACAAGGGTCTTTCAACAGAAGCTGGTTTGTTTTTGCAAACACTAGAGCAGACAAAGTTCAGTCTATTATGCCTTTTCATCTCACCTTGTAATACAGTATTCTTTATCTCCAGGGATACCCAGATATCTAGGCCTTTCTCCTGTTGCCAGGACAAAAGTCTCTGCTGTGTGATAGGTTACTTGTCCTTTTCTATTAGTTGCCTGTTTATATAGACACAGTTAATAAACTCTTTATCACAGGAAAAGGTTTTAAGATAAAATAAAAAAATTATGTAATCCTCCCCTTAAATATTGTGGATATGTTTAAGAATCAAGAACAAGCAGTTTCAAACAAGAACTAATGCATTCACAGCAGCCATGCAGGTCACTGAAGAACAACAGGTTTAAATCACAAACTATCAGGCTTTTCTCACATTAGTTAGAGCACTTAAAATCATTTACTCTTTGAATCCTGCCCATTTCAACTACTCAAATAGATTGAATTGTTCATAACAACTTTACTTTCAAGTTATAAAAAGTCACAACAAATTAAGCCTCCCCCGTCTCCCCACTTCCAATAAAAGGCCAACACAATGCTAGTGACAGAACAACATCGATTAGTTCTTAGGCTAATGTAGAAATTAAAACCAAAAAGTGTCTAGTTACATGATTTCAGAGGGCCTAAGACCCAACCTTAAATGAATTCCAACTAATTTGACCTCTAGAGGTCTTTGGTCTTGGGAAATTTCATCTTGCCAATGCATCTCTCAAAATTTGACCTTCATTCTTGCTCTTTGTCTTCCAAAACAGATGAAGGGAAACTTTCTCTCCATTGAGTCATCAGGTAATTCAGGTTGGAAGGGATCTCAGGAGGTCATCTAGTCCAACCTCCTGCTGAAAGTCTTTCTGTTCTACTTCATTTATAGACTAAGGACATTTAAGTAGATGACCTGCATACCTGGACACTAGAACAGTTGGTAGATGAGGTAAGTTGAGCATACTACTATCTTTTCAGTGCTGGTCTCTTGGTTTGAAACACATGTAGTTCAGCCTTCATAAACTCATATTGAAAACAGACAATTACACCCACTGAACCAAACAGTTGTCTTCAATAGGCACTTCTAAGCTAACCTTGCTACAATACGCTCACTTACAGCAAGATGGCCAGCACATGTTTTGTCTTGCAGAAGTGACAGTTTAATTCTTATGCTGATACAGCATAAGGTTCCAGCAGCACTGTTATGCAAGTGCTTAATCTGAATTTAATTTCAATAGTTTTTATGCTTTAGTATGAAGATTTTCCAAGTGGCAAAATCGTACAGCCAAAGCTTTTCTCCGCCCCCCCCCCCCGCCCCCCCCACTGAGGCTGCTGACCTCGGTCATGAAGTTAGCAACTGAGACCACCTTACTCTATTCATGCAAGATATAAGTTTACACATATCCACATTACTCTTACATAACAGTTACTAAGTTTGCAAACACTGTGGCATGTACTAAAGTACAATAATAATTTGAATCAATAACTTACTTCACAAATGAGTTTTTAACTTCAGTTGACTTAAGTTGGCAATGTCAAGGCGAAGCCTTTTCCTTGTTGGATTTTAAAAGGCAGTTTTAGAACACGAGTTTTCCCTCCCAACTGTTTTAAACACAGTACATACCTTAATTTTGTGTGGTTCAATGAATTCTCCATAAGAATTGAGGTATGTCACAGACTTCTCTCTTAAGGACACTCGATAGCCCCAGTTTAAAGAACCAATGTAGTTTTGAATTGCTTCTACCATGATCTCCCAGTTGTGTTTAACTGAAGCAAGACATTAATTTCATATTTAAAGAAATCAAAGTGTAATGAACCCTTAAAGAAAAACTTGTCTTATTCTTTGTACATCATGCTAAGAAAACATTATCATCAGTAATGAGGATGCATATTAAAGTCCTGTTCTACTATGCTAATATTTACCTGACTTGTTACTATCTGAAATAAGCCCATTCTAGAAGTTCTTTCATTTAATTCAGATAATATAGGGAACAAAACACAATTAGCTTTCAATCCTAAAGGTTTCTATGACTCAAGAAGGAGAATGCCTTCTGATTCACCTAAGGAAACTACTGAACTCTGCCTCTAGTTTACTAAGTCCAAAGTACAAGAATGATCTCAAGCTCAGAGTCTCATCTGCACACTCTCTTGGTCTGCCCTCTGTGTTCTTACTAACCTTGTTCTTCATACTGCCACCCGTATTTCCTTGAATCTTGGAGTGCCTGACCCAGAAGTGCTGCTTGATGCATTAGCTTCTTAGGAATGCAACCTACATTTACACATGTGCCACCAAGTCCTAAGATGAAAAGAACCATGTTATTACGTGCGTGAAGAGGATATTTATGCTTTTCCTATCATGTGCTTTGTATAATCACCCATATATCAGCTGGCGTTTGCTATAGCCACACAAGTAACATGAGATTTCTGTTGTAACAGACATGTTAAAATACAATGAACACACTAAGCTTACAAGTTTGTATTCAGTTTAAGAGGTTACTTGACTCATTGAACTAAGAAGGGTACAGTGTGTTGTCTTAAACATAGACCCAGGATACTTACTCCAGAGTGCTTCAGATTTTAGTCAGACTGGCAAGTAAGCAAGGCAAAAAGCCCAGAGTTCCTAGAGTTTAGTATCACCTATTATGTGGAATTTGAAATATGTATTTGTTTGAAATCTTAGCTATGAAAGCACATTCATACCTCAACTTAATAAAACTTGACCAATGAAGCTCCTTACTCATTCTCAACTGCCAATAGCATTAATAAGGTCAGACAGCAGCTGTCTTTAATTATGGAAATGTTAGACATGCATTGCCATATAGTCACACTGTTTTAGAGGTAGCCTAGACCAGTTGTCCACAAAATAGAACTAGATGAACTAAAAGGCAAAAAAACCAACCCCACAAACATGAGAATGCAAACATGTGTGCGCACACACACACACTATCCGGACACGATTTGAAAGTGAACAGAACCTAAAACAACATTTGACAAAGAACTGAGAGTTAGCAATGCACAAACCAGAAATAACTGTCCAGAAAAGCAGACATGCCAGGAAAACAGCTCCTTTGTTATCTGTGTTCCAGAATTACAGGAATTCAGCCACAATTTCTAAGAATACAAATCCATACCTAACAATTCAGTATATATCACTGGCACTCAAACATCATAAAATACAAGTTAACAGAAGCTTACCCCATGAGGTTCCGAGAGGCGTTGGAACAACATAATCTAATACCATTACTTTCTTTCCCAAGGCAGCAGCTTCCTATAAAAGACAGGGAGACAAGTCAGCATTACTGAACTTTTAAAGCCTGATCAAGAAAGCCTGTCCGCTCATTTATGGTCACGATATACTTAGCACTAATAGAAGGCTCCTTTGCTAGTTAGTCTCATTATCACATATGGCTCTTCTACCTCCTTCACTAGGCAAAAATTGAAATCCCTCAAAAACTATTACTTTCTTCCAACTTTGAATGGATGCTTATGTTCAATGCTGCATCCATATCATCCTACACTGTCAAAAGCCATGATCTGAAGAGGGTACGAGATGGGCTTATCAGCTTATGATCCTCTACTACCTCACTCAGAAATATTTACGCTGTTAGCTCTCCTCTTCTCTCAAGAGGGCAGGACTGACTTGGCATGTTCATGAATGAAAAAAAATAGCAACGTTAATAAACTGGAGACAGTTCAATGGAGGACCACCAAGACACTCAGGAGGCTGGAGCACACGCCCTATGAGAAGGGTGAGGGAACTTGACACGTTCAGCCTGGAGAAAAGGTGGATTTGGAGGGGACCCAACAGCAATTTTCCAATACCTATGAGGAGGTCATTAAGATGACTGCGCCAGGCTCTTCACACCGGCGAGTAGTGGAGGGACAAAAGACAATGGACGTAAGTTGAAACAAGAGTTTCAGACTGGATATAAGGAACTTTGACACCATGAGGACACCCAAGCAGTGAAACAGGTTTCCCAGAAAAGCTGTGCCATCTCCACCCCTGGCTGTTTTCAAGACCCAAGTGGATGAGGTCCTGCATAATCTTGTTTGACCTCACAGTTGACCCTGCTTGGAGCAGAAGCTTAGACTAGACATCCTCCTAATGTCCATTCCAACCTGAATAATCCTATGATACTCTGTCCAAGGAATTACCAGGCACTTGATTGAATCTACCCATTGTTTGATCTTTCAAGGGCTTGCATCAAATCTTTAGGTGCCTCAAATCCGTTTAAGAACTCCTGTACAGTTACTGCAATCCTGGCTCAAACAAGGTTTACCCAGCTATCTTGTATTCTGTGAATACCTGACCTCTCCCACTCTGAACAGTTCGGTAATTATCACCAAGTTTATAACTGATGTCCCAGAAGGCACTGTGAGGAAAGATCTGGAGCATTCTGAAAATGCCCAGTTGGCCAAATGAAGAATTCAATTGTCACCTTCTCCTGCCTGCCTTATAGCTATCTAGTGAAAGTTGCACACTTAACTGTATTGTTGTACAGCAATCATCAAGGCTGTCAAGAATAACATCACCATGCCCAAACCATAAACTGATGGTTAGGATACCTGGCTGAGAGGTGGGAAGTGTGTGTTCAAATCCCTCAGGTAGAAGACAAAACTGAATCCACACCTTAGGTCCTGAAGCACTCTGAACAACAGCTAATTGTGTAAAAGGTACACAATCTCTATTACCATTTCTGGAAAAGCAGCTAGAAAGACAACTAAAGAGTGAACCAGTTCCTTGAGAGAACAGCTGAAAGCACATCATTTTAGATGACTGGTGATCCTGAATCCTAAACAGTCTGAAGTACTTCAAGAGTAGCCTTCAAGTTTTCCAGATTACTGTTTGGAACTGTTAAAGTACCTGTGTACCACACATGAAGAGGAGATACTTAAAACTTTTGGTTCCACTCTTGGCCAGGAATCTAAAACCTATTATTAGGATTGAGACCTGAATAGACATTGGCTAGAAACTGGTCCACACAGACCATGATCTCCTGAGCGAGCACATTACTAGACCACTACTGATTCATTAATTAACAAGTTGAACAGTAATAATCATCAAAATATAGACTGTTTTATACTACTGTGATTAATAGAGAGACTAATTTTTGAAGAACTTTCATATACAACCCTGTTCTTTAATGCAATTTTCACATCATACCTTGGAACATGCAAGTCCACCTGAGCCACCACCAATAATAATGAGGTCATAATCATAGGGTTCTACATCTTTGCTATCCCCAAGAAGTTTCTGCAGTGATCCATCGTGATAAGCCTGGGAGGGGAAGGGGGAGGGGAAAAAAAAAAAAAAATCAAATTACCACACACATTTCTGAGCAAACAAAAACTGAATGAAATTGCCTTCTCTGACCTAGATCACCCAGTCTAATGTGTCACACAAAATTTAATTATGATCAAACAGCAAATTCACTCAGTAGTCTTGTCTACTTCCATTTGATTTTTAAAGAAAAGTTACCTGGTAAGTTGAATCACAGCCGCCTACGTGAGTTCCATTCACAAATACATTAGGCACTGTCCTCTGATTAGTTAGCTCTACTAACACTTGCTGAATACTGGGTCCATCAGCTAAGAATAAAAGAAACAGGTACATTATAGAACAATTTTCAAGAAGGGAGCTTTTAAAACAAACTGAAGTGTTAAAGGTTTGGACTGCAATATACTGTAGGCCTGCCAAGAAAACAATTCTGTTATAACTACCACATTTGTAGACTTCCTGAACATAAGCAAGTCTTCAGAAACTACTTCTCAAAAGAGCATGCTTAAATACCAAGGATAAATTGGTGCTTCAAGCCATAATTCTACAGAATGGAGCAAAGTTGAAGTAACAGAGTTTAGTCCCTGTATTTCCTGGATTCTTATCAGTCTCTTCCTGACAGTGTCACACTTGGTACCACACAAAAATTCTTTTCCAGATATCACAGGAGATCATACAGACAGCTTTTCTTTCATGAGAATTGTCTGGTTTTGGAGTATGTTCTGTGTAAGTGCACATAGTTTTGCCCAGCAGCTTAGTATTATGAGAATGTGGGGATGGAAAGAATGAACATGCTCTTCTACTTAACCTAAAGCTACCTTCAGACGTTTTCTACCCACCACACTGTCTTAAACCTTCCAGTTTTAAGATTATCATTGCCTGGCCCGACATCTGAATCATCAGCACCTACACACAGGCTCAATTTGGATCTCTCAGCAGTTGTCTAGCAGTAAATGCAGGAATGAGAATTTTCTCATTCTCATTTAGTCAAAGTAATCACTTTGACTAAAAACTTTTTACTCCAAGACCATATCTATTTAGTATCAGTAATCAGAGCAATTGCAAGGGAAATACATTATTAATTAGGAGTAATTCCAGAAAAAAAATGACTGTGCATTGTACTTGATATATCTTGGACTATAATTAGTTCACGGTATCACAACTTTAATAAAAAGTAAAAATAAGTAAGAAGAGATGCTATGGATTAATAAGTACATTTTTCCCAAACACTGCTTAGGCACAAACACTTCAAAAAAACCATTAGCACTTTAAAAAAGCATTGGAAACTAAGTCTTGTACAGAAAAAAATTGATAATACACATTCAACAGCTTACCAACAGTGCAATTCAGAGTTTACTAAGAATTATGTTAGAAACTACTTGTTCTTAAAACAACATTAAAAGCTACATGCATTATGTACATATACGCATAAGGCACTACACATGTACTAAAACTAAAGCAGCTTGGGCTTTAAAAAAAAACAACCTCAAACTAGCAACAGCCAAGGTACTGGAATTTACCCTTCCTTCCAATGACTCAGCAACTTTCCCTGTGAAGGTCACCCATATACCAAGTCAAACATTAACAATTCATCTAAAGCCACAGAAGAATCTGAGGTAGGAGAAAAATACCACAGGCTTTTTCCCAAAGGACAGAACTCCTCAGAGAGAAATCAGATCTCATATCCTCTATCAGTTGTCGATTTGTACAGAAAGAGTGTAAGCCTTTAGTTATATTAAAAACACATCCTGTATTAAAATCCACATTGAAGCCTAATTGCTTTTATCTCTGCATATATTAAAATTTATTTTGTTTTATATATCCTCCAATTAGTTCAAGACAGCTTAAGGAGTCATGCACAGTCACTCGTTTTCAGTTACATTAAGCAGCATGTGACAGATTTTCTTTCTTCTACTTACCAGTTACATCAAGTTCCAAAGCATAGTACTCCACACGCAGAGAGCGGAAGAGTTCTTTCACCTACAACAGAAAGAGACACAATGACAGTGCAAAGGTTTCACAAGATCTGATACACAGCTCAGGGTAAAACCTGATTGTTGGACATACACAGGTAACTTTTAAGTCTCAGTTATTGTGCTTCGAGGGCCTAGCTCTACATGGCTTTGGTAAAGTTTGGCACTACTTCTATGTTTTGCATGTTCCTCACTTAAAGCCAGGCTATTTAACAGCACTCAGATTAAGCATTCCACATTACAGCAACCTTCCAACACAAGTTTCATCACCTTAAGAAAAAGGTTCTATATACAATTTGCTTAGCTGCAGACTTCTCCATCCCTGACATATCAAAAGCGATGAGAATAACTGCCATATGGAAAAATACCAAGAAGAGAGATAAAGTAGCAGCTAGATTCCTTGATAGTACTAAGGAAAGAAAGAAAAAAGGGAGTAGAGGATAACATGCAAAACAAAACACTGTCAAGTAAATGCAAAAAAAAAAAGTGCATTATAAAAAGCTGCAGAAAAGGTAATAATCTCCAAGTGTACTCAGCACTAGGACAGCTCATGCCTACCAGCCCTGCATTCACTTTTGGTTGCTGTACTTCAGAAAAGTTTTAGAAAAAGCAGAGAACAATTACTGTAAGGAGTCAATGAGTTGGGTTTAACACAGAAAAGATGGGGAAAGAAATAGCTGTGTTTAAATAAATAATTGACTACCTCAAGGAAGAAGAGAAGCAGTGGTGGATGGAATAAGAACTAATGGTCTTGAACTGCATCAAGAGATTGAGATTAGACTTTAGGAAAAGTTTTTCCTAATAGTAAGACACTGGAACGTATTGCCTAGGTAGATGACAGTCTTCATCAGTGAGTGGCTTCAAAGTACCTGTCAAAAGTGTTTGAACTACAGCTTCTCCTGCCCCGAGGCAGGGGACAAGACTAGATGATCTCTTGAATTTTTTTCCAGCTCTGATTTTTGGTTTGCTGTTTAACAACATCTGCTTCAGCCTCCAGGATCAGGCAGGAGCAGTTCTAACTTGTTTGCCATTGTTTTACTAAATCAATCATATCTTGCTTGTGAAATACTGAGAGAGTTAATATCAGAATGTAACAATTACATTTTTTAGCCTTTTAAATTGCTATTCTTCTCCATTAAGCAGGAGAAGCATTCTGAAGATTACAGTATCACTAGTACATGTCCTAGAAACATGCTTCATGTATCTGGAAGTCAGCAATAAAAGAAGTCTATATACAAGCCTTGTCTTAAAAAGAACAAACCCCATCCTAAACGACAACTTAGTTGAGATTTACTGCCTTCCCCGCCCCCCCAACAGAGTTCTGGGTATTTTTCTAACATCAGTTCTGAATGGATAGAGCATACCACTACCAGATTCAAATCAGGTAGCCTTTTAGAACTGAGATTTTTACAGTAACATTATTTGTTAAACTGGCAGTATTGAAATTGTGAACTGTCCTTCCAGATGGACAACGCCATACCTCATGGCACAGGATATAGTATTACATATGGCAGTATTTACTCCTTTGAAATATAATTTGCAGACTTAGCTGTGCAAATAGATATTGTAAGGTAATGCGTAAAAAAAAAAAATCTGCTTTAATCATAACTATCCGGATGTGAAACAGCTCTAGCAAGAAGCACTAAATGTCTGTGTGATGGACCCACTTGCCAGCATGGAGTCCGAACAATGAAGCACACTAAGTTGCTGCCAATTCAGAAGAAATCTCTTCCAACCAGCTTTCTGATGAACCTCAAATTTACTGACAGCACTTCACTAAGTTGAGTCACATATAACAAGCTTAAAGATGTCAAACACATGATGAATAAAATGTTTTTAATGTTGCTGTGATCCATGCTGTTACTATGCCAAAGGCTGAGTATTCCAGTGCTTTCTACTGGAGATTGAGCTTTACACAGACAAACATAAAGCTTTTGTATTCCATACCAACTACATGGTAAGTTTCTTACCACATCATGTATCAACTGTAATATACAAAAACAGCTCTGCTTGTATAACTGATTACATTAGTTCTACAATTATAGAATAATTTAAGTTGTAAGGGACCTTTGGAGGTCATCTGATCCAACTCCCTGCTCAAAGCAGGGCCAAATGCGAAGGTTCATCTAGTTGCTCAAGCACTGTCCACTCCAGTTCTGAATATCTACTAGGACAGAGATACCATAACCTCTCTTGTCTGTTCCAATGTTTGACCATCCTCACAGTGAAGAATTTCCATTTTATCTCATTGGAGTATCTCTCATTGCAACTTGTATTTATTGGCCCTTGTCCTTTCACTCTGCAACTCTGAGAAGAGTCTGGTTGTCTTCCTACTTGGTAGCTGAAGACAGCAAGTAAAAATCCCTCCTTAGCCTTCTCAAGGTTGAACAAACTGAGCTCCTTCGTCACACATCCTGTGCTTCAGTCCTCTAATCATCTAGGTGGCCCTAAAAACTTTTGTCCTGAACTCATCATTACCTTCAGGCTTGCTTACTGGAATGACTATGGCTATGGACTGAATGAAAGGGAAACAGCAGTGGAACTGTTCCAGACCTCCCGCTCTGCAACTGCTGTTACAAAGCCCAAGCTGAATGCCATGAAAGATCTAAAAAGCAAAGCTTAAAGAGATTGCTACTATGAAGTGGTAAGCTAAGAATCTGGAGGGAAGTCACAAAATTAGCTACTTGGCTGCTGTTTTAGTTTGCAGCAAAGCAGCAGAGTAACAGACAAGTTTTCACTAGTTTTTTTTTTTTTTTTTTTTAAAAACCTGCTAAAACATTGCAACAGCAGCTG
Source organism: Gymnogyps californianus (assembly GCF_018139145.2). Taxonomy (NCBI): domain Eukaryota; kingdom Metazoa; phylum Chordata; class Aves; order Accipitriformes; family Cathartidae; genus Gymnogyps; species Gymnogyps californianus. The sequence goes on from NC_059483.1 coordinate 12,441,327, forward strand.
GCGGGGGGGAGGACAGGACAGAGAACATCAGTAGAACACGAAAGGATTACACTCAAGAAAGGACAGATTTAAGACAATGCATTTAGGCAACCTTTATTCTCTACTGAAGATACGGAGTAGAGAAAAAAAAAATCAGACAAAATGTCAGCATCCTAATTAGAAGTAGCTATTGCCCTTTATACTTATGAATAGATCATGCTTGTGTCGTGCTAATGAAAGAGAAAGAAAAGTAACATGTATATGATCAGTTATGAAATCTTCAATACAGGCAAGAGATAATAGATTATTTCACTTTGGAAAAGAAAATTATTAGGAGGAGTAGAAAGATAACATACACTAATCATGAGTAATATCTAGATAAGGTGAACAGGAAATGATTTCTGGGAAATACTCAGTGGAGCAAACAGCAACAACTGCGTTTACCAGAAAACAATTTTGAAATGAAAAAGAAGTAAACCTCCATACAATACACAAACTGGAGAACTTACTGCCACCTGACATCATAAAAGCCAAAATTAAGAGGAGATCAAAAGAGCTATTAGACCAACCAATGAAAGAAAGATCCACTGAAAACCTTAACTCAATAAAACTAATACAAACTCAGGTCAAGAAATTTCTGAGCCACACAGTGCTGGAAACTTCAGTGGCATACCGAGAAATTTCCTCCCTTATACCCCAATCCTAAAAATGTAATTTCTCCAATAAGTGTCTGGGACAGGATACTAGGTTGCGTGGTCACTGATACAACCATTTAGTTCCCATCTGACCAATGCAATGGCCTCATTTACCTATTAAACCCTTCCAGTTTTCACAAAAAGAGAGACTAGAAAAATTTCCAGATATTATTAAACAGTAGATAATTTCTCTGAAACTGAGAAATTGGTCTAACGCTTTAGAAAACTCTTCCTGGAGATGCTTTCTGTCACTAGGGTAGCTAAGCAGGTTTGAAATAAGCTTGATACAGTAAAGTTAAGTAATAATGGTATGTCCTGGTAGGTCTGCTGTTTCACATATCAGCTAACATTCTATAACAGCTACAGCTGAATTGACCAGAAACCCCTGTGGATACAGAACATAATCGGTAATAGCATACCATATAACTAGAATAACTGGCAACTTCTATGCAACCACAGTTGTTGCTCTTAAAATAATTTCAACATATCACAATTTTTCATGCTAAAACCCTATGTTTTCTTTATGCACTTCTATCTTACTTAATATTAAATCTTTTCAGGGTGGCAAAAAATTAAAGAACAGTCAAGCTAAGTTATGACAAGAAAGTCATGCTAACACCACCCCCTCTCCACTACTGCCTTGCTAAAGCAATTGAACAATAAATCGAATTTGCAGAAAAAGAACTGCACAATTGCCTAGTCATGCTACTAAACTGAACAGAATCAACTACTTAATTCATTTAGAGAATTCATTTGCAGTGCTTTTCTGAAGGAAAGCACAATCTTAATTTTCTTCCAGCATGGCTACCTCCATTTGAAATAAAGAATTCTTCCCACCCCCCAAATTAGAGCATGAGTGTTCTCTGCACTAGTGCTAAACTTCACCAGTTTTTCAATTAATCCTACCAAAAGCACATTGCTAACAACCATCCACAGTAAAAGACAGACACAGTGCACACTATTCATATCCATCTAAGAACTCAAAACTACATGATTACAGGCTAAGTACCCAAGCTGTAACTACACTTTCAAATTACATCCACTTCGTTAATTCTACAGACTAGATCAGCTAGCAAGAATGCTACATTACTTATTGTTCTCCTATTCCTTTCACTATTTTTTAAGTCTTCAGTGGGAGGGGTTGTTAATACTCATACTGTTGCAGATATTTCTCTGTTTTATCACTTGATGTCTCGTGTGGCTTCCTTCTCTCATAAGCTTTCTTCTTCTAATTCTCCCTCTGCAATATATACCTCTTCTACATGTTTTCTTCATTATATTACCTTTCTCTACTGTTCCAAACAGGAAAGTAAGCCAACGAAGTCTGCCTACTAGAGCAATCAGCTCTTCCTCCTACCCCCTTCCCCCAAGTCTATCAGCTGTTCCTTCACAAAGATTCATATAGGGTCTTTCAACTCTCCCTCCTAGAAAGGCCCATGAAAGAGGGCCCTCTTACTCACCATACTAATTTTTCCCCTTTCCAAGACAATAAAGATAATATTCCTCATATCTGATTGTTTCCCTGAAGCAAGTAATCCTGCCTAAGGGAGAAGTTCTGAACAAATGCAGGAAAGAACATTAATCTGGAATATAATTACTGGACTACAATCAAGTCTATTTTTCCCTTAAGCTCCTTGTGTTAGTCTAGCCCCACTGCAATACCAGAAACAGATGAAGAAAAAGGTTACAAGGTTTAAAAAGTTACTATGCCACCGTATGATCTCAAAAACACTGGACTGAGTGCCATGCATATCAACACTTGAGCAATCATGATCACTAAAAGCACACAGAGCAATACAGACAGGCACAACTAAGTATTTCTCAATGGACAGCACTGAAGTCCTCAACAAAAGGATTTCTCCTCAACAGAAGATAACATTTTTGTTAACTGGACTAGACTTGAGCAAGGCTCCAACTCTTCCTTTGCTAAAACTTCCACTGAGTAATTTGATAAGTAAGCAAATTTTAGAAGGACTTGAGCTGCCTACTATGCTATACTGTCTTTCTGCCAAAACATTCTTGGAGAGAAGGCATTGGTTTTGCCTATCCTCTCATACACAGAAGCTTCCTTTCCCAAAACCTCAATTAAGCTGTAAGTGAAACAGGATATATTCATTTAAGTTTTCTACAACAGGGTCATAATATCTCCTCCCTCACAAGAGCTACTGGAACTAAACCTAACCTACACATGGGAGTGCAGCTTCTGAGTGTTTCCCTGGTTGCCAGTTCAATTGAGGAACACCAGGACTTGATCCCACAGTTCCAATTATGTTTTTCCACCATGGCCACATCAAATATGGTATTATGAGGTTTAACTAAGATTTTATAAAGTGCTTTTTGTAAACATCCAAGAATAACACTGCCTACAAACACCCAGATTCTGTAGGCGCTATGACTATAGCATGTTGGTATTGTAAAATTCTAATGAAGATCCTGTTTTTCTTCAGCGATTTTAGCTCACCAGTTACAGCTACCCAGTGATATTGATGCATAACCAGGGCTAGAAAGATATTTTTCTCTAAACATCACAATTAATCAAATTGGGTTTTTTTAAACACACATTATGGCCAGTATTTAGAACTTACACTCTTGCTATAGAGTCAACCTTCTCCCTCAAATTTAAAAAGAGCAGAAAACTTATCCCTCCCCAGGGATACAACTCTGTCCAAGTTGAACACCAATGCGGTGCTCAAATTTTCAGTAAGAAAGCAACACAACCAGCACCCTGACCTTCAAGTAACAGATACAAAAGCCGTTTAGCTGAGGAACAAGCACACTGTGCGGAACTTCCCACACATTCATCTACCCTTTCACTCACGTGGGAAAGAACTACCAAGGACGCTAGTTAGGATCTTTGCCTCATTTCAAGCCTGATAAGGGGGTTTCCAAGGGGCGGCACCTAGTACTTAAGCGGGATGGATACAGCGCTACGTCTGTACTCTCTAAACCCCAAGGGTGCCGTCACAAGAAGCAGCATCCCCAACGCTTGCCTTCCAACCCTCTTCCCCTTGCGCACTTCCCTCCGCCCGGGGCGGGCCGCCAGGCGTGCGAGCGGGCGCCCTCAGGGCAGATGTCTCTCGCCTCGCAGGGGGGCCGCGCCAGGCCTGCCTCCTCCTCGCGGCGAGCCGAGCCGGCGAGAAGAGGGAAGCGGCTCCGAGAACCCCCCGTTCCGGTGGCTGCCGGCCCGAGGAGAGGGCCCGCGGGGGAGCGCGCCGAGGTGACTCCCGCCGCCCCCTCACCTTATTGCAGTAGGGGCAATAGCTCTTGCTGAAGATCATGACGCGGTGGGAGGCGATGAGGGTCCGCACACGGAGCTTCAGGCCGTCCCAGTCCGGCAGCTTGGTCTGGCCCGGCGGCGGCATGGCGGAGCCGGCGGCTGAGGCGGGCAGCGACGAGCTACAACCACCCAGCGCGCGCCGCCGCCGTTGGGTGAGCAGGGCGCGCGCCCGACGCCCGCACTGACCCTCAACCTCACCCCGCCCCTTCCGGAGCGGGGAAGGCGACGAGCCGGACCGACCTACCCGCAGGAGGGGGGGGGCAAAATGCCAAGCGGCGCTTCCCGCCCTGTCTTTCAGCCACACGCAGTATGAATCATTGTAAAATAATAAAAAACTACCCTTAGATCAGAGGTAGAAGCGTTACTATTTACCTAAAGGTGACAAAGAGAAGGATAAACTTGCATTTTTTTAAGCCACCCATCCCATCTGAGAGGCAGTGTGGAATAACCCAACAGGAGGGAGACGAGAGAGCGCATGCGCAGAGGGCGTCTCGCTGCCCCGATGGCGGGAGGGCAGCGCTGGCCTTGGTCCGCGGCGGGGCAGTCCCTCCTGTGGCCGCTCACAGCGCTCGCTCGTCCCGCGGGTCCCCCGGCGCCTCCGAAGGCGGGGGAGGGCAAATAGTTTCAGCGGGGAGCGACTGGAAGGGACAGATAGGAGCTGGGGCTGGCTCAGCGGTCGTTGGCCTTTCCCCCGCCGTCCGGTCCCGAGGTAGCGGCAATCGCCCCGTGTCCCGGCGTGGAACAAACAGCCGCGGCGGGGGCCGGGGGCGCCGGTTTTGTCCCCCGTCGGTGCCCTATAAATTAGGGCAAAGTCTAGGGGGCAAAGGTGCCTACTGCAGGGGGAGAGCAGCTTCCTTCACCTGCTGATTGGGTCTCTTACACACAAGGAGGAGAACTGGCGTACAGGTGGAGCTTCTCCTATAATAAAATGGATTATGGCTTGAGAACATGTTAGCCAAGACAGCAGAAAGAAGCTCCCTTTTCTTACACATTACAAGGTTAAAGGAAGGGGATGCTGAAGCATTTGGTACTGCTTATTGTTACACACATCTCTGATTAGATTGATTATTCTCTTCTCAAGAATTGTAGTAATTGTCAGGACTGAAAGGTGGAAGGGGGTGATGTCCTGGCCTGAACAGTGGAAAGAGCCTGTACCAGGGCACAGAGCAGCAGGAATCCTGCCTGGTTGCTCCCCTGCTTTGGTGGGTTTTTGGCTGGGGAATGGCAGGCTGCGTGCCGAGGTCCCAAGAACCTGGTCATCTCCCGGCAGAGCAAGCCAGTGTTTACTAATTGCAGCAACAGCTTTCTGTAAACAATCATAAGGGGTTGCCCTGGTTTAACATCTAAAAATTTCACTCATGTTACTAAATCAAACCCTGCGATCTTCTGAGTGACAGGAATTACTTTCATAGGTGAGGAGAGCACAGAGACAGCTCAACACTGATGGCAATGTGCCAAGTCCCATGAGGAATGAATGTCCAAGGCAAATTATGTCACTTGAGGGTTTTTTTTTCCCTTCTGTGCTCTCTCTGCTGTTGGTTATTATTATCACTGTTACCTTAGATGATAGAGCAAGAACGGGGTAATGGTTTTAAACTAAAGGAGGGTAGATTCAGACTAGATCTAAGGAAGAAATTTTTTACTATGAGGGTGGTGAGACACTGGAACAGGTCGCCCAGAGAGGTGGTAGATGCCCCATCCCTGGAAACATTCAAGGTCAGGTTGGACGGGGCTCTGAGCAACCTGATCTAGCTGAAGATGTCCCTGCTCATTGCTGGGGGATTGGACTACATGACCCTTAAAGGTCTTTTCCAACCCAAACCATTCTATGATTCTGTGATTCTATGAAGAATGGATGAGGGGGACAATGTCAACTCGGAACACAAATGAGTGATCTGGAAGCACTATAATGGCAGTACCTTGCTTAGCTTTGCTTTCCTCAAAGCTGGAGTGGAGGAGAGAGCAGGGAGGTAAGGTCTTGCTGTGTTGGCAGTTGCTGTTGATGGTTGAGACAAAGGGAAAGGATTGAACTCTGGAGAAAGAAGAGGGAAGACGACTGCTCAGTTCTAGACAGGAAGGGACTGCCACATTAGTATCCTGCCTGCGCACCTCAATAGCTTATAGTAGCTCTGATTATTGTTAACAGTATAGGCCCTGAATCTGTCTTCTGTTTTGGGGTTTATTTTCTCCCTCCGAATACCAGATCATATTCAGCTCTCAAGATCTTACTCTTCAGGTGTGCTGGGGATAGATCTAAGGGGTTGACTAGAGCTCTTTGGGCAACAATTCCACTCACTAGGAGACTGTTGAAATCTGTGAAACAGCAGAAGTGGTGTAAACATTTCTGAATGAAGTGGTTTGCAAGAAGAGATTTTGAGGAAGGGGCGAGTGGCTTGTGGAAAGAACCAGGAAACTGTTTTAAACATAGGAGTGTGAAAGACTTGTTTAATAAAGTTTTAAGCATGCTTGAACTGTGGCTCCCTGCAGGCCAGTCAGCAGCTATACAAAGAGCTTATAGGATGATGGTAAGCTTCCCCACCTTCCACATGAAAGGCCTTGGTCTGCTTTCTCTGATATAAACAGAATAAAAGCAACTGGTCTCATTAAGACAGTCATCTCTTATGCATTACTCAGCTTAGTCTGAGGATTAGTGAAAACCAAACCACATAAAATACTTCTTAATGATGTAACATAATGTGCCATGGGAAGTGTGTTGGGTTTGTGTGGTGGGGTTTTGGTAGCAGAGGAGGGGCTACAGCTCCGGTGAGAAGCTGCTAGAAGCTTCCCCGGCTCCAAGTCAGACCTGCCTCCGGCCAAGGCCGAGCCCATCAGCAACGGTGGTAGTGCCTCTGTGACAGCATATTTAAGAAGAGGAAAGACTGCTAAAAAGAAGAGCTGCAGCTGGAGAGAGGAGTGGGATGTGAGAGAGGCAACCATGCAGACACAGAGGCCAGTGAGGAAGGAGAGGGAGGGGGTGCGCCGGAGCAGAGCTTCCCCTGCAGCCCGTGGTGAGAGGGCAGGCTGTCCCCCTGCAGCCCATGGAGGTTGACGGCGGAGCACAGATTCCCCTGCAGCTCCGTGGAGGACCCCACGCTGGAGCAGGTGGCTGGGTCCGGAGAAGGACGTGGCTCCGTGGGAAAGCCCACGCTGGAGCAGTTTGTGGAGGACTGCAGTGCATGGAAAGGACTCGTGCTGGAGAAGCTTGTGGAGGGCTGTCCCCTGTGAGAGGGACCCCACGCTGGAGCAGGGGAAGAGTGTGAGGAGTCCTCCCGCCGAGGAGGAAGGAGCGGCAGAAATAATGTGTGATGAACTGACCGGAACCCCCATTCCCATCCCCCTGAACTGCTGCGGGGGGAGGAGGCAGAGGAATCGGGAGCAAAGCTGAGCCCAGGAAGAAGGGGAGGGTGGGGGGAAGGTGTGTTTTTAAGATATGGTTCTGTTTCTCATTATCCTACTCTGATTTGATTGGTAACAAAATTAAATTGTTTTCTTTTTCCCCAAGTCGAGTCTGTTTTGCCTGTGACCATAATCAGTGAGTGATCCCTCCCTGTCCTTGTCTCAACTCAGGAGCCTTTCATTATATTTTCTCCTCCCCATCCCACTGGGGGGAGGAGTGAGCCAGCGGCTGTGTGGTGCTTTGTTGCCGGCTGGGCCTAAACCACGACAGGAAGGCATTGAGGTAGAAACTGGTAGGGGAGGTTTATGAATAGAATAGAATAGAATAGAATAGAATAGAATAGAATATGCATCATTTCCGCAGCTCTTGCACAGGACGAGAGGGCTCTTAGCATCATAAAGGTCTGATCCCATATTTAAAAGCATAAAGCTACACACCATTCTGAAAAACATGAAGTAAGACAGTCTTTGCAATAGAAAAGGCTCCAAAAACCAAATTGATGCAGACAGCAGATGTTGGAAGCATTTCTAAATTAAGTTGTTTGCAAGAAGATATTTGGAGGAAGGAGCAAATAGCTGGTAGAAAAGAACCCGGGAACTGTTTTAAACATCACAATGTGAAAGTCTTTAGCCATCCTTTTGTCTAAAATCAAATTCATGTGTCACCTAGGCTTGCTCCCATTCCTCAGGTACCTTCAAATAGCTGTGAGCCTTGATGCTGCTGAAGGGAGCCAATTTAACGGTGAAGAATAGCCAGAGAGCTCCCTCCCAGCCACATCGCTTTGTTCCCTGACTCGGTCCTCGTGTCACAGCACAGGAAAGGAAAGAGCATGACCTGTCTTCAGCTTTATATTCCATTGCAGATCTGTCTATGAAGGGGTATTCCCTAAGGTTGCTGCCTCTTTTATATATCCAGAATGCTGTAACACAGGTGAGAAAGAGTAGAGAATGTGTCTTAAAGATCAAGAAGGTGACAAAAGCCCAAAACTGTGGCCTTAATCTTTCTCACATTATTCCAGTGCCTTCCCTGACCTTCTGGGAACTTACCCTGTCTGCACCAGGAGAATAAGGGTGCTGCATTTTAGAATTGCATTTCCTGTTTTGGAGAAGGAACTCGAGATCTCCCCAAAGCCACGAGCATTTCATGGGTAGAAGGCAGAAAAGAGAGGCTGGTTATTTCTTCAGAAAAAATAACAACTGGCTGTCCTTGTATTACCGTAGAAATTGGTCATGAGCCAGGAGACAGCCGAAGTCCTTAGCCATGAGCATGGTTACACCCTTTGTCAACACTAACGATGGAGAATTAATGGAGACTGAGCCATGCTGGAGGCTGTTGAAAACCTGATTTGATAGCCAGTCATTTGGGTGACATGCAGATGGCCTGCAGCTCAGAGTTTATGCATTAGTGTTCATGGCAAATGATGTCAAAAGCCTTCTGGCACATTCACAAATTTTGGCACCATTAAGTATATTACCATCAGCTCGTTGGAGTGCTGATGGTGCACATAATACAGAGCGTGTAATAACCCTGTGGTCCAATTCTGAGATTGGAAGAGTCTTTCAGATCATAAGAGACTTTGGCCAGGAAGGGAGGGGGAAGAGCTTAGGGAGAAATGATTATTCTTCCTTCACTGAAGAAAGGAAAATAAGCTCTTCAGCTGAGTAGCAGCACTCTCCAGGAAGGGCTGGGCATAGCAATAACTTCTGTTAGCAGTGGTAGTGCTAAAATAGAGTGAGCATACACACAGCAGAGGGCAATCATATCTTCATTGTCGTAAGGATTCAACATCCCACTCAGAAAAGCTTGTCTGGACAGTGGCGGAGCATTGAAATGAGGCCTGGATGTTAGCTGCTATTGAGAAGTCAATGGGGGGAGCTCAAGACCCACCAGGAATAATTTTTCTTCAAGATCTTGAATAAATAGTGAGAAGCCGTTGTGCTCCTTTTTAAAAGGTGTCAGAAACAAGGCAGTGAAAAAGAAATAATCAAAGTGGAACAGTTAGGACCTGCATCTGTTAATGATGTACACATGCATTTTTTCCATGCAAAACTCATGCTTGTGAAGTTGTAAAAGACAGAGTGGGTGCTTTCAGTTTGCTTTCCTGGTTTTGCAAACCATCTGCTAGTTTGTGCCTGCAAATGAGAGATGGCTGTATACCTGCTTTTCTGAAGACGTGATGTTGGTGGTCCTCTGTTTCAAAATTTGGCCCTGGGAGTCTGCTGAATGTGTCTCATCTAATCTTACCCATCACACTTTCAGTCTAAAATGTATGGTTAGTGTCCCTTGAACAGTGTTTAATTTTGATTAATATCATTATTATAAAGTGCTAAGGTGAGCATGAGGTTTTCTGAACGCATCATAATTAGATTGCCAGCACTTAGGCTCAGGGAACGTCTCCTCCCCTAGGTGTAGGGCACAAGGTTTGTTGATGATGTTATATGTATTTTACAATAAACAGTAGTATAAAGAGTACCAGGTCTTCTTCCTCAGGTGGCTGCAGTGAGAGGGAAAGCAATGAGGCTGTCATGCTCCAAGGATTTGTGCAGAGCAGGGTCTCCCTTTGCCCAGATGAAGCTTTAATGAAGTCAGAAAGACTCAGGCTGGATCTAAACCTGCAGAATAATGGCCTCCACAGTTCAATTGTGTTAAGTGCTGTAAGCCAGAAGCTTTTCTAGAGCTGACAGAAAGTGTTGGTGCTCAGCTGCTTTACAGGATGAGTCCTTTATTTGTCTGCTTTAACGAACGGCATGGTGTCCGTCTCCCGTGCACCAAAGTCACCTTTCCATGATAAGTTTCTTACGAAGGCTTTTGAAAAGGAAAAGGAAAAGAAAAGAAATGTAGAAATAAAGGATAAAAAAGTCTTTAATCTTTTAGAAATACGGGAACTTGTCTGTATTTCTAAGCAAAACCAGTTCCTTTAAGTAGTCATATGCTGCACATTTCCCAGGAGAGTATTTTAATGAAGGTTGGGGTTTTTTTTAATTCTAGTCAGCTTTAGCAAGACAACTCTTTTGCACTTGCAATGCAGGGGTCTTGGCCTGGGGTCTACTCCCCTTTGCATTCCTCACTTCCAGTGAAATTCCTAGTGTCTTGATCTGTCCACTGTGACTGTGCCATTCTCCACTTGAGAGAGAGACGGTTAGAAGTATCACAGGTTAATATTTCAGAACAGGGAATATTCAAATGTTTCCTACAGTTTCTTTAGCTAGACCAATTTATTTTATCCTGCAGCTGCACAGGAATGCTCAGCAGGGAGGTCAGATAATAAATTCAAAAGCACAGATTTCTACATTGCCTTTTGTCATAGATTTATTATCAAGTGTGTCTCTTGAAGTCTATTTACATGGTTTTTCCTTTAAGTAATTAAATACTGTGCTGAACAGAGCAGGGATTCTCCCAGTTTTTCACCCTCGGGGTAGCTGCATCAGAGAGAGATCTTTCTGTGCATCCAAATTCCCACCCAGTTTGTAGTCGCCCTGTCAGTTTTTTCTTCCATTCTGCGGACAAGCAGGCTGGACATCTTTGAGTCCTTTGAGTTGAGAACTCTGCCCTTTGTGCCTTTTGATTCACACATGCTATGCTCTCTGCTGATCAGAATAGTGTTGCTAACTGTGTATGTCAAAAGAAGCCATCCTTTTAGGATTTTCGCTGCTTCAGTGGAATGAGTTGATTCTTAATCGTGGCTGATGCTGACAAGGATAAGCTGTTGGCTGAATTTCTGGATCCATTTAAGGTTTCGCATCTGCTAAGTAGGGTGGTTCCTTCAGTAAAAACAGGCCCGCCCAAGAGGCTCGTAATATTTCCTGCTCCTGGGTGGTGATCTCAAGGAGCAATCTTTCTTGTGGTTATTTGGTGCTTCCAGGCCTGGCTGGGACCCAGGAAGATGCAGGAAGCACAAGAGAAGGTATTGTGGAAAGAAGAATACGTAACAGACCTGCGTTTTCTAAAGGTTTAGAGATGGATGAAGCTCACATTTCAGGGACGGATCAAATGAACCCATATTTGTGCTGGAATAGACTTCATGGCCCTGCTAGATAACAGCATAACCCAGACACAAACCGAGACTGTTGTCAAATCTCAGCGTTTTAAGACAAGTCTCTCAATTTTTGTGTTTTGCTTAAAACAGTGATGGGGAGAGAAATTCTACCTTCTTTTTAAGCTTCTGTTGCAAACAATGGCTTGGAAACATGGGTCTGACAATCTTGAATATCAGGCTGACTGTGCAAAGAACTAAACATTTCTTAATGGCACACTTTTAGAGCCAATTGATTTTTGTATGCTTTGGTGGCAAGACTCAACAGTCGGCTCTTTAGAGATTGTCATCTGATTGACTCTTGATTCAGTTTGCAGGTGGTCCCTATTTTTCTAGCAGGTTAACCCAGAAACCAGAATGAAACATTCCCAGACACTGGTGTTTGATTGGGTCTGAACATAGTCTTTTGGAGTTTCTGAACTGTTTTTGTTCTTCAGCCACAGCACCAGCAGGGTGCTGCTTTAAAATCCTAATGCCTGTACACTCCCTGGAGTCCCCATGTTCAGAGGTACCTTACATTGCCAAGACGATATTCACAGTATGTCTAGCTAATTTTAAATTATTGACTTTATCATTGGTGAATCTGTGAAAGAAAGCCTTAGTACTGTTCAGTGAAGGCCCAAAATCCAAATCAAAGCAAATGCATTTATTGATTTTAATTAACTGAGCCCAAAGTGATAGTAGCTCAAAGCAAGAACTGCAGAAGTGCTGTCATTGGCCTTGAGGTTTCCCAAGACTGCCTTGTGCTTGTCCTTCTCTTCTGCAGTAATCCACAAAGATCCCTGTCCCTTGGAATGTCAACAGCTGGCACTGCCATCAAAATCAAGAGGAGGATGACAGAAATGATTTCTTCCCAGCCTGTCCTCTCCTGAGGTGGTGCTGCTTGCAGCCAGCTCCATTTGATGCAGATTACCCGGCATCAGGATGGTGCAGATAGCGTGACCTTTGGTCTTGCCAATCTTGCATATCCTTGGTTTTGTTCACATAGTTCTTGTAAGTGTTTTGTCACAGGAGGATGTGGTGGATGGGCCTGAGGGTGGTGGGAGGGACAAAGAATGAGACTACAGCAACTAGTTACTTAACTTAAATAATTGGGTTTGGAGCTCTCCTTGGAGAGGAGGGACAGCCGGGCTAAGGCACGGAGCTGCTAGCACTTCTGCACTCCCTCCTTGATTTTTCAATTGCTTTTGCTCTCCCTCGTATGGAATCCATTTTGTTATTTTGACTTCTCTCCGGCTAAAGTGTTTTATGTAGTACCTTGGATGTTACTGAGTCCTTGATAAGTACTAACAAACCATCTGCTTATCTCAATTTGAGCCAGAGGATAGGCTGCAAAGCACGGCAGGGTGGTTTTATTTTTCTCTCCTTTTAATATGTCAGAGAAAAATGCAGCAGAGGGCACTGTGTTGTTAGGTTTCAGGGGAACATTTACTGAATTGCACTGGGTGGCTGGGAGTAGCCTCCTTCTGAACGTCTGTACAACTAAATAACAGAATATTAAAAGCACTTGCTCTGAACATGAGGGTTTTAGGGTTTAGAAAGCAGTCTTTTTTACGCTGTAAGGACTTGGCTGTTTTAATTTTTAGAGTACCTGGCATCAGGATCTTTTTCTATTATGTACTGAAAGACAGCCTCATTAAAGGAGCAGCATAGAACACAGATGACATCGAGTAGGCAGGCTACCTATAATAATGTCGTGTTTTGTCATTTATAATAGATAGTTCTTCCAGACCTTTGGGATTCCCACAGCACTTGACAAATTAAATATTTGAATGTTGTTAAAGGGAAGCTTGTTCAAGGAGACCGGGCAGCTGTGAAGTGGGACATGGATGCCATTGCAGGAAGAGGTGGAGTGCTGAAATTCCGTTTGAGGAAAGTCCCCATTCACACAAAGCATGTCATGGGACATTTGTAAGTGTCTCTTCAATAAATATGGCCTTGTTTAAGGCATAATTGGAGAGAACTGGATACAGTAAATAACATGCAGTGTTTTCACAGCACTGAGCTCTGCCGCACAGCTCATCGCCCAGCAAGCTGTGTGCAACTCCCTTTACCTTTGGCTGATGGCAGGAAGGTGGATCTGACACATCTGGAAATGGAGTCCATGGTTTTAAGAGGCCCTGTTTGTTCAGACTGGAGCCTGGCAGTGCAAAGCCATCTCCCCATGCCAGCCTTTGCTGTTAAGATGATGTTGAAGATAATGTTAAGTTAATTAATTCTAGATGCTTCAGGTCAGTGGTGAAGGTTTCTCTGGTGGATAGGGAGTCTGCTGGGATAAATAGTGTACTTCCCTGAGCTTCCTCTGGAGCAGGGTTTTGGTCTCACAGATTATATCCATGCACAGTGAAGCATAAGCCCACAAAAGAAGCTTCTGAGGTCGACTAGATTGTTCTTGTTCTTGAAGTTAAGCACGTGCTTAGATACATGATAATAGGTTATATTTTATTTAATCAGAAAGCTGGATTACTGGAAGAGGGAAAGAGACCCAAGGAGAAGGATGGACTGCTCTGACACCGTCCCGTCAAGGGACTGCCAACATGGCAGGATGTGCTAAGGGTGAGGAGCAGGTAGAGCCCTGGAGAATGCAGCTTGATCTCATGGGAGCAAGGAGTTCAGTCTCTCCTGTTTTGGGTCAAAATCAGGATGTCCCATTTCAGTGTAAGTTCATGACCTTTCCTATGGGTTATTAAGGGGAATGGGAAGTGGAGAAGCAGCTATAAAAATGAACAGCATTAAAATCTCCAAAAATTAGAAGAGAAATAAAAGGAATGAGTGGAAAGACTTCCCCTCTCTCCCTCACATAAATGATGTTCTTATCCTAGTAATGGTGACAGGAGGTGGTCAGATGGCATTATTTAGCTGAATGGCCTGCGTCCCCATGTGTGCTCAGATAAAGTTCAAAATGACCTTTAAAAAAATCCATTTTTAAAGATTCTTTTTACTTCAGAAAGGTCCAACTTTAGTAGCTTAAATTTAATTTTGTTCTTGAGGGAACTGGCTGTGGGGAGGGAAGGCAGCACTAGAGATGCTCACAGTAAACTAATAGCAGGTAAAATGTCATCTAAAAAAAGTGAGTGGAAAGCATGTGTCATTGCAAAGAGGAAATTAATGAATTCTCTTCCCCTAATTCCTTTTCTCAGGTTTGATTTCTGATGTCTTTTCTTCTGACTGCCACTGCCACTACCTCTGCTTATGTTCACACAAACTTATTAGCTGGCTCATTGGTTAGACTGAACCCAAGGTCAGAAGAACAGGGACGCCGTAGCGGTCAGCTGCACACACTTACAGACATAGTCATGGGAACACAAGTGTCTCCAGCTCTAGAAACACACGGCTCACAGAACAATCCCCACTGCTCCTTGGTAAGCACAGACTGTGCTTTTGTGCCCTGTAAATCTCCAGCAACAGAAGGATAAATTGACTGCAAGCACTTCACAGCTGTACCCCATAAGGAACAACAGTGACATATAAGCACCAGCAGACATGTTGTACAAGGCCAGGGACTTCATGACTTATTAAGAAGCAGTAGCTGCTCTCCTTAGTTCCCACACTAAGGAAATTGGTCTTCAGGTTAGTAGCGATGCAAGGCCAAGGAGAGATTGCAGGGAAACTCTTGTCAGGACTGACTGGATGGGGCGTTCTGGCGCTGGCCTGTTGCACAGGAGTGGAGCCACCTGTCTGACCCTGAGTTCATCTTTGCTTTCATGGAAATTTGATTTTGGGCTCCTTTCACTGTTTGTTGCTCTTATGTAGAACACAGATAATAGTCGTGCCAATTTGCCCCAGTAAGAATTGCAAAATGCACCATTGCAGCAGCTGGTAAGCAACCAAAGGAGTGGGCAAATGTCTGTTGCAACCAACAGAAGAAAAAGGCCATCTAAGTCATTGGGGTGAGCAAAAAAATCCTCTTGTCATTGGACTTATCATTACTGTCCACAGAAAAACATCCTTTCTTCATCTCATACTTCCTCTTGCTGGCTGGAAGATCCTGGCTGGGTGCTGGGGACAGCTCAACACCTTCATGCTCTGAATTTGAGATTTCTCATAAAATGCACCCACTGGATGGTATCACACCAAGCCTCCTTTCCCCACAACACAGGGACCTCCTGGTCTGAGCATTTCTAATGTCAACCAAAGACTGGTTGCAGAGCTTCCCAGGACACTTTTATTTTTTTGCACTTTAAGTATCCAGCTGCCTGTTGAAGTGAAGCTGGAATTAGCTGTGCTGGCAGCATTGGTTTGGCTTGTCCTTTGGTTAAGCTGCTGACAAGCTAATTCACACCACTTCATTTTCCCTGGAGATCCCAGCCCTCTCCTGGGCTTGTTGGGAAGAATAAAAGAGATTGGGCTGGGGATAGACAGCCAAGACTACCCATGTGTGAGAACAAAACGGACAGGCCAATATGGGAGGGTCATGCAGGACTGGCTGGGTCTGCTGCTGCCCTGGGATAGAGGCATAAGCAGCTCACTGCGGACTGATGACTACATGGTGCTTTGGATGAGTTTTTGCACATAGCCCCCTCTCTGCCTGGATCTCACTGCAGGATGATGCCTGATGGCTTGGCTGCATTGGCAAGGTAGCAGCTTGGCCCCCTTCTCTCAGCCCTGGTGTGTCTCAGAGATAATGTCCAACAGGAGATCCAATTAGAAGCTTGACTGGCTAACCAGAAACAGCAACTGGAGGCTGAAGTTGGTGCGCCTGCTGTGGATAAAATAGAAAACTCTACCGGCAAATCCATCTAAAGACTGCTATTGGAAATTACTGTGTCTTGCTTCTTTATTGCTAAGGAATAGCCTATCTGCTTCTAGGCCTCTGTTGCAATGAGTCAGTCACAGGAGTCCAGTAACTCTTCGTTTTTTCTCTTCCTGCCACCAAACACTGTAGATCTCCCTCTAACAGCAGTTTGTGTTGGAGCTAATTCTCTGCTGAGCCATTATTATGGCAAACAAGGAATTCAAATATAATCCCATCGGCCTCTATCTGCAGCAAGAACTTGGACCTCGACGTACTGCCTTCCTGGGAACATCTGCAAGCTCAACTTTTTTTTTTTATTATGTAGCTGAGAGTCTGGGCTGTCTGAATGACCCCAGGCAGATAGTCAAAGATGACTTTAAAGGCTGGATAATGTATTTCACAACTGTATAATCCGGCAGTAGCCTGGAGGTTTAGAGTTGTTTTGTACTGTTTTTGATGTAGGGCTTATTTTAGGTTTTATGAAGAGATGTTGCTTTCTTAACTAACACCGCAGTAGCTTACGAGCTGTTCTGCAGAGGACCTGTTTGCTTTAGGCTCTCTGCATACAAACCAGTACTTTTGGGGGGGCTATGTTCAGACATGCACATGGGTGGAGACATACTGGCCTATGGATGTAAATGTACCCCTGCACATACATGCAGTTACTATACTGAAACTGCCACATGAAGAAAGATCTATATCTTCTAATGTCAGATTTATATATATGCACAAACACATGCTCATACATGCAGAGAGAGAACTGCCTGTCCTCAGACACATACACAGAGGCATGTGTCTATACAGAGATGTGCAGAAACAGTGATAAATGCACTTCAATTAACAGGCATCTTTTTATAATATTTATTCATGTAATGGTTGTGCATGTATTATTGCCTGCATCCTGACTTTACTCAGACCCCTCACAAGTGACAGTTTCACCTTAGCCTCAGAATACATGAACTAGTGATGAAATCTAGAGAAAAAACATGGGGCCATAACATAAGAGAACATTGAAGGAGTCCATTTTGAGCTATTTTCCTCTCCCTTTTCCCCCAAACCCTTCTAGTCTAGTCATAAAAGGTGCTCCTGCTGTTTTTCTCCTCCAACATCTTTCCTTATAAACTTTAATAAGTAATCAGGTGTGATCAATGTCAGCTACTACTCTCCTGCTCCTCCGCTTGCTGTTCTAGTGCAGAGCGATTCTGTAAAAATGACCTCCCGGGGATCCTGCATTGATTTATTCTCAGCTGATCTGAAACTTCAGCCATTTTCCTTCTCGCATTGTCCCTGGTAGAGCCTATTCTGGAAACAGAAGGATGCTGCGAAGGCAACTGCTGGTGCGTGATCTGGATCTGAAGCCTGAGACAGCCTCTCTGGTGACATGGGTGCAGCAGGGCAGACACGGCTCAGGTCCAGGCAGGGAACAGAGAGGGAGACTCAAAGGGGGCACTTAAATGTTCTCTTTTTTGCATCTATTTGCAAGCCATGAGTAAAAAGGTACCATATGTTTTCCTGCCATCAGAGCTCACAAGGCAAGTGATATGAAATAAAGAGTGAGTTAGGAAGGTAAAGCTCTCTTCACCCATCCTCAGTAAGCACAGGGGTTTCAGCAGTGCAATATGAGAGTCAGAGCACAAGGGTGGCTGTACGAGGTCATATCAAATAACCGTCTAACCCGGGTCTCTGGTATTGGCCAGTAATGGAGGGGTCTGGAAAGAGAGAATAAGGAAGAGGTCAGATGGACAGAGTGGCCCTCTTCTGCTGCTTCTCCCCAGCAGCTGACAAGCTGCAGTTCAAGGGACAATCTTGGCACTAGCGTATGTGCTAATGGAGGAATTTTGCAGACAAGCTGGGTTTGCTGCCCCAGAGTGAAGCTAGAACAAAACAAAGAGATCTCAGGGTAGAGGCACAGAGCAGCCCTACGGAGGCCAGAGCAGGAGTTCAGACTATGATCCTCCTTGTGCTGCAAACACAGATGCAAATAGTATGCAATGAACTATGCCAATCTCTTAAACAGGAAGCTCAGGAGAAATTAACCCGTTCTTGCTGTTTCCCCATTTAGAGAAGTGAAACTCAGGGACTGCAGACCTATGCTCATGGTGCCAGAGTTGACCCTCTCTTCTTTCTAGCTGAGACAGATGAAAGAAAGGAGGGTTTGGATGCAATGCAAAAGCACCAGAACTCTGGCAACTCTGACAACAGTGACAACTCTCCCCCTGCCAAATCAGAGGGGTTTGGGTTAAAGCCTTGACATCAGGGCTCTATAAGATACATAGGATCATGAGATATGTAAGGTTAACAGAAGGTTAAAGCCCCAAGTATCAGAATGCCTGTGTTTTCAGCACATCTGTGTTTTCTGATTGGATTAAGTGCTATGGCACCCTTGGATACACGAGTCACCTTACAGGCTTCCTGTAGCTGTAACCAACAGTGGCTGCTTCTCTTTGCTCCCTCTTCCCTTTTGTACACAGCCCATTGCATCACTGGAGTAGGATGAGGATAGGGAAACCCTCTGACCCCAGTGTGCAGCCTCCCTGCATCTGGGAGAATAAAATCTACTTCTCCCCTCAAGCAATTATAAGCGATAGCTATTTTGCTATTCAAGGATCGTGATTTCAACACTCGAGGGGTTAATGCACCAGGGAGGCAGCTGATGCTTTCATGCCGGTATGCTGTATCAAACAGCACAGTTTCCAGGAAGATGAATATCCGTAACCAAGTAGCACAGCAGAGCCCAAAGCCTGTTCAAAAGAATTCTTTTTGATGATCTGGTTTTATTACTTTCAATGAACTGGAGTCTCCAAGGTACCAGTGAATAAGGGATGCTGTAAAGCGGCATCTTGTATACATGTTTCAAGCTGCGTCTGCTGGTGCTAAAAAGGATGAAAGAGAAACTGCTTAGCAATGACCCTAGGGCCTAAACCCAGCTCAAGCTTCCACGGGGCATTTGCTGAGACAAAAAGAAGATCTTAACCATTTGCACTGGGACATGACAACTGGGACGCAGCCTACATCATTCACTTTCCCCACTGGGAAAACTAATCCATTTCCAGGACAGAGCATGTGGCGTGTGTTACAGGTTTCAAAAAAGCTCTTTGCCAACTGGAAAAAAAAAAAAGAAATGTCAAATCAGGAACAGGTAGATGTGAATTATGGGGCTCTGTGCTATCTGGAGAATCTAGGTGATTTAATAATACGCTGTGTGAGACATTACACTGGTCAAAACCCTCTACAGAAATATAGTGCTTAAATTCACTGTTCTTGTTTTGTCTCTATGTACTATGTGAATTTGAGTGTAAAACACAGCTTGGATGATGAGTACATGGACCCACCTGGGAATGTGGTTCCACATAACCCCCACCAGACATGTGAAGGGAGGCAAAAAAGAGTGAAACCTGATCAAAATCAGCAGAAGGAGCACCCAATCATGGTATCTTCTTTAGGCACCATCTTGCCGTTTCTGTGACAGCACTAAGGAAAAATTTTATAGCTGTAGACTGGAGCTCAACTTCTAAATGGACAGGGACTGAACTATATAGAAAACCAGACTGTTTGAAAGTCCTCTTATTAAAGAACGTCAGCTAGTGCCCTTTCTTCCTAAGCTCTGCATACACCATTATAACAATATTAGCCTGTGCATTGCCTCTCAGTGCTTTCGCTTTGGAATTCAAATCATGTGTATGTTTTATAAAAGGCTCTCTAGTGTGAGCCTCAGAAATACATATGCACTCTCCAACTGTGTGGGTTTTCTCTTTCCTGCCTAGTGCACAAATTACTCATTGTAACATGATAAATGAATGGGACTGTGTAACCCTCTTTATAGTTTACAGTTTTTATAGTGCTTTGCCACCATATGTTATAAATTCATGAAGCAGTTGTAGCGTGTAACAGGTTTTTCTGTTTGTTTATTTAGTTATTTGCTAATTCTTACAGCTGTATATACATGTATGGATGTGTGTAAATATATATAGATATTTGTCTGGTGGACTGAAGCCTAGGAGAAAAGATCAGCTGCATCTGGAGAGCACTTGAGGGGCAGAAAACAAGAAGGATAAAAATATTGCCTTGGTATCTGCTGAGAAGTGAGGAGATTGAATAGAAAGTCACTTCACAGCAAAAATTCACATTTCATGGTCTGCAACATTTTGGGGCAATTTCTGCTAAAATCAACTATATTGTACAGTCAAGGAAATACAGAATATAAAATTGCGTTGTGAAAAGCCTGGGAAATCTTCATGTGATCCTGTACCTTGCAGACAGAGAACAGAAGTTGTGAGCCAAGGAATGAGGATAAACACAGCTTTTAATAAACTTCTGGGATTTCTGATAAACATTGTCACGGGATCCTATATGCTGCTCCTTCCGAGGCATGGAAGTCATGGGGAAGCAGCTAAAAGGAGTGGCTGATGGGGAGAGCATCTGGATTCCCAGGTATAGATGTGAAGACATCTTCTGCTTCAACCTGCAGTGCAACAGGCTACCCTAAAACACTCATATAGCTCGGTAAACTTCTGTGTGGTGCAATTACAGGAGAAGCAAATCTAGCTGGCCCTTCGGGGGGATATGTTGGGAAGGGGCTATTTGTGAACTGGGCTTTCTTCTTGCCTATTATTCTGTTCCTCTTCCTTCTCTCTTGTGACTTCTCTGCAAGTACTGTTCAGTTAGGCCTATCTGTTTGATTCATCAATTGTGAATAGCGAATTATATTCACTGAGTACCCAGACAGGTTGATTTAATTTCCCTACGTTTCCTGGTGGGAAATCAAGCTGGTGTTTTAGTGGAAGTCCCTAGACATTAAGCCTACTTGCAGTCAAGGCCTGACAGAAGGAATACATATAACTGCCTATATATCTATATCTGTGTAAGCATGCATTTTTTTCATATATACAAACATGCATAGATGTATATATGTGTGATCATGTGTATTTATTTTGTGCCTGGCCAGTTTCAGTATCTTTCTTAGCAATTCCACTAGCATTTCCATGTGTCTCACTGTTTAACAGAGTTGGACAGGACGTGTTTACAGTTTATTTAAGAAACACTGTAAAAACAAGAGGATCTTAATCATCACTAACCATGGTAGCTGCAAATTAAATATCTGAGCTCTTGGAAGCTCATTCATCATAAATATCCTACGTGTCTCTAAGAGGGGGACTTAAGGAATCATTGCTGGTTCTACCTGAGGGAGATTATTAGGAGGACATATATAGTGTAAGTAAACTGGGAATAACATCTATAATGATGGATCTGGTACTTCTAATAAGAATAGTTCCTAGTTTTTGTATGTCTTATTTTACCTATATAGTATATCTTTCCCATTTAGAAAACAGCTTTAAGACAGAACCCACTCTTTAAAGCCAGAAGTCAAACTGAGGAAGGCAGGAGGGAATCGGGGAGAATATAGAGGAAGGGGTCAAACAGGATGGAGGATAGAGGCTGTCATAAAATAACAACAATAATTTGCAGTATGCTTTCTCTGGCCACACCAGATCAACCATGGGACCCTTTTGTCTGGTAGCAATTACAAAATAGCTGATGATTCAGAGAAAGAAGACTAGCTTAATTAGTAGTTTCATTAAGCCAATTTTCTAATAGCTCAAACTGAAGGAAAATTCTTTCTTTGCTCTCCTAGAAGGGTAAATTATGATGAATATTTTCCCATCAGGCTGTTTTATTTACCTACTGATGTTATGTTTGTGTGTATATTCTGGAAGAAAGCTAAACCTAAACTCTGGATCCAATACTACTGAATTTTGGCAGAGGGAAGATTTATACCCTGTCTTGGAGTGCAAACTTGGCTTCACCATTGTGCTGACAGGCTGAAGACACCTCTCCGTAGGTCTAATAAGAACCATACTTCATCTGAAGAGTATGATTTCCAGCCCTTGATTTTACATCAGACGTGCCAGGTAGTCAGCCCCTCCTGGAAGTCAGACCACTTCATTATCATATCATAGAACCATAGAATGGTTTGGGTTGGAAGGGACCTTAAAGGTCATCTAGTTCCAACTCCCCTGCCATGGGCAGGGACACCTTCCACTAGACCATGTTGCTCAAAGCCCCATCCAACCTGGCCTAGAACACTTCCAGGAATGGGGCATCCACAACTTCTCTGGGCAACCTGTTCCAGTGCCTCACCACCCTCACAGTGAAGAATTTCTTCCTTAGAGCTAATCTAAATCTACCCTCTTTCAGTTTAAAGTCATTACCCCTTGTCCTATCACTACATGCCCTTATAAAAAGTCCCTCTCTGGCTTTCCAGTAGGCCCCCTTTAGGTACTGGAAGGCTGCTATAAGGTCTCCCCAGAGCCTTCTCTTCGCCAGGCTGAACAACCCCAACTCTCTCAGCCTCTGTCTTCATAGGAGAGGTGCTCCAGCCCTCTGATCATCTTCGTGGCCCTCCTCTGGACTCGCTCCAACAGGTCCATGTCCTTCTTATGTTGGGGCTCCAGAGCTGAAGGCAGTACTCCAGGCGGGGTCTCACGAGAGTGGAGCAGAGGGGGAGAATCACCTCCCTCAACCTGCTGGTCACACTTCTTTTGATGCAGCCCAGGATACGGTTGGCTTTCTGGGCTGCAAACACACATTGTGGGGTCATGTTGAGCTTCTCGTCAACCATTCATTAGGCTCCTAAGCAAGTCTTTAGAGGGCTTGCTTCAGCCTTCTGCTTTTGAAATGAAGAAAAGCAGATTTTCTTATTTGCCTGCATAAGGATTTAATTGAAAAAAATGTTCACAGTAAGCTGCAGACATACAAGCTTTGGATATTAGCTTCATCAAGACGATGCAGGCCAGTAACACCTTGTTCACTGCAGATGCGCCTATAAATGTGCATAAACTACACTCAACATACAGCTAAACTGCATCTCCAGAGAGGCTGAGGTTTACATGCTGTGCTGCAGCGTGGAGTTAGGAAACAGACAGCAACAGTTGGGAATTTTTAAAAAGAAACATGCAAGACTGCTTTAGCCATCTGGAGAAGCAACCTTTCTTTATACTATGCAAATGCTTTGCAAGTTTTGGGGGGATTTTTTTGGTAGGCAGTTGGGGAGGATATGGAGGAACTCTAGCTCATACAGTTAACATAGCAGCTTATCGGCTTGCACTTTACCCGAAATAAAAGCAAATGACTCTTTGCTCTATAAAGGGTCACTGCCTCCCAGATATTTTTGTTCAGAGATGTTATCCGCCAGCAACGATATAGCACCCGGTCTGTACCAGGGGAAGCTGGCATTAAGGTCCTGGGTGAGTGTGTACGTGTGAGTGCATGTGAATGCTGGAAGAGGGGAGAGAGGAAGGAACTCGCTCTTAAAGAAGCTTAGAGAAATGGGAGATTAAAAAAAAATCAACTGTCTCATTCCTTTTTCTGTGAATCGATTGAGAAAGATTAAACAATTCATTGAATCATTGCCAATCCAATGAAGCATTTACCAGCACAGCCCAAAGAGATCCTTAGAATTACAATGGAGATTTGTCAGCTCTGATAGGACTGGAAAGGGTCAGGGCTATTCTGAAAAGTGGTCTTGAAGGCAAGATCTGAGTTATGCCTGAGGAGTGGTGATGGGCGCACCTTGTCCTTCCTCACTACTAAAATGAATGTTTGCAGTGCTGCAGGATTTCACAACTGCCTTCTGCTTGGGATGTAATCTGATGGTGAGACCTGGGGGGATGCAGTTGTTCTATGATCGGTGAGATAATGGTTGTGATGTTGGTCTGTACCATGGTGTTGCAGAAGCTGGTCTGGAACCAGTCCCACTGGTGGTTGTGTTGGGTCTCTGAGGAATTCCCCCAAGGAATTTACCTAGACGGAATCTCTTTATGCAGATATCTCTAGTCTTGTTTACACCCAGGCTTCTTGGGCCATCTCATCGCTCTGCTTGGCTCTGTCTCCATTTATTCACTGAACAAAGGCAGGACTTAGCCCTCACTCATCTGCTCCAAAGGCATTCACACCCCCTGTCTCTAGACAGCCCTTCTTCTAAAGACATCACCTGACAGTGCTCCACCTCTTTTCTTTGTTCCTCATTTTACTTCGGCCAGATCAGGATTTCAAGGTAAAGTCTTGGAAGCAAAAACAAAATAGACATGGACATAACTTGCGATATTTGCAGATCTTAGATCTAGATGTGCCCATTGTAATTAATCTAGCCTAAGGTCCTGTTTGAGCCAGAGAATTTCACTCAGTAATTCCTGAAGAATTCCTTTGATTTGCTTTGATGTTATTTGACTTCCCCTTTGGCAAGTCATGGTCTCCTGTAAGATTCAATCTCACAATTACCTGAACTCCCACTGTTAAGTACGGAATAGTCCTAACTCCCATGGAGTCTGTTGAAATCAGCTCCGGGCAAGATCAAGCCATGAGTCTATTCTCCCTCCTCCTCTCCTCCTCCCCTGCACATCCAGTTTTGTTGCTTGTTACATTGTGAAGTCCTGCCTTTAAGAGTCACTGGGTACCGCATTTGTACTGCTGTCTACCCCGTTCCAACACCTCCGAGGTGAGCCTGTATTGTAGCAGTTCCTGTATGATGTCTTACGCCAAGGACACCAAATGCCATCATCAGATGAAATGAAGCTGATGTTGGTAGTACATGCAAATTCAGCCAGAGACCCACATCCCAAACTGCCATGTAAATCCACACTCTGACACCTGCAGGCACATGCCCTTGGTTCAGGATCTTAAATATGTCAGAGAAAGTGGCTGCGAGGCATTGACTTCTGGATCTGATTTACAAGGAAAAGTTGCACTGCAGTGGCATAACCTTTTCATTGCCTTTGCTCTAGGCAGAGAAATGGATTGTTTTAGACAACTCAGGACATGTTTCCAGGACTGCAAGTGATAAACTGAGACACAACTGGCCATCAGCAGAACCACAGTTTCTGCCTGTGCACCTGGTCTTAAACCCTCCCCAACAGCAACAGAAAATGGTGTTGCTTCAGCTCTCAGGTTTGTGTAGTCAACAGAAAGAATCAAGTTGGGCTAGAAGAGTGATGTGGGACTTAAGAAATCTTGGCTTCCCATCAAGGCTGCTCAAGTGATTCAGTGTATGGCTATGGGCACTTGCAGCTTGATCAATGAACTGCTACAAAACACGTGGACTTTGAGTCTGGTAGGGCATAGCCATGAGGTAGGTTTATTGTGCTCTTCCCAACTGCTGCAGAGGGACATGATCAGGGTCTGGCCACATCCATCCTTGTGTCCATGTGTCCATGTGAAGGTTTCTCAAGCTTCCTGCCTCCTTCTCTGTGCCAGGGTAGAGTAGCTCCTATCATAATAAAGATTAGGAAGGCAAACAGCCTCATGCTGTACCATGCAGCATCAATGGCAGGTGGGCTCAGACCTTCTTCCTACCCCTGGGGAGATCTGTGCTATTTATCTCATTCTGAATCTCTGTCTTAATATCTTCAGCTTCTTGTTTCAAATGATTAGTGATCTGATGACTGGCATTAACAGTGATTAACAGAAACTCTGCAGAGGAAGAAGCACTGACTGTGTATACACTATCTGAACTGGGCCAGTCAGTAAGTAGACTCAAGAGAGATTTATTCTGAATCACTCTCAGCCCTAGAAGAATGATGCTAAACTCTATCCCTGCTTTATGAAGCCTCTTATGGCACCCCACTGCTAGATTCAACAAACCATTTTGCATATATTTACTGTCTTCCTAGCCCATAAAAGCTGGCTTTCCTTTATTAACTACAGTTTACTGCCACTCTCAGCAGAAGCAAATAATAATGGAAATGAAACTGTACTCATTTTGAAGACCGCAGTGTACTTCCAGATGTTGTTCATGTTGGCAGTGTCTTGTCAAACTGTAATTGCATGTATTGTGATTACAAAATGGTTAATAAATAAGTGTCCTCCAGATATTATCACTTCCTCCACCCTGTATTACCATTGCAATGCGTGAATCCTTTGGAGGCTCCAATTGTTTCTATATCCCTGACTCCTGTAAAGCCTCAGTGCCAGGAAGTGCTGAGCACCCAACACTGGTCCTCCCCTCCCTGTAGGAGCTAAGAATACCTGGAGGAGGGGATGGGAACACTTCCTAGGAGTCTGGCTATACGAGAAGGAGTGAGCATCAGAGCAGGCTTGTCACGCCAATGCTGTGACCGTCACTGTGGCTATTCGACTTACTCTGTTCACCTTGGACTGAAGCAGGCTGGGCTGTAATGCACTTTCCTTGTGTTAAAGTGCTCACACTAAAGTATTTTCAGGCTTTCCCTCTCCATAGATCCAAATATTAGTTCAGGTCATAAGAATGTGCTCAGCATCATGGGTAACTGACTGTAGAAAGAATGTCAGGAAGATGGTTTGCTTAGCGCTTTGGTGGCCACTTGACCTCATACATACTTTTCCTATTATTTGGGCGTGGTAGATCAGGGCTACAAACATTTGTGACTGCACCTTTCCATAGCAGCCAAAATTATGTTGGAGGGCTGATAGTCAGGATGCAATTCTGAAGACTTGCAAGTGGCATGTCTCCTCCAGCCTTTCATAAGGAGACCTCATGAAAGAGAGTCCTCATGAAAAATCATGGCTGGGAGGTAGAACAGAGCCAGCCTACCAAGAGTCCTTTTACAAGATAAAATGGCCTCACTGAGCTCTTCCATTACGGATCAGAAGTAAGGACTAAGTTCAATCCCCTGTGCTGAATAAAACAACAATATTCAGTGCCACTTAATATTGTTGTGGTGGGTCGTGGAAGGTGGCTTTCAGTGGGCTCATTGTCCCAAAGAACTACCGAGGAGTCTCCTGTTTCTTTGAGCGGCCTTCTAAGCTCAATGAAGTTTGCTAGTTGCTCGTTTGCCAAACAGCCTTGAGGGCACAAATATGGCTCATGTCTGTCCCTTTGGTTGGAAGGGTGTGTGTGTTGCTGTGCTGGTTTTGGCTGGGGTAGAGTTAATTTTCTTCACAGTAGCTGGTATGGGGCTATGTTTTGGATTTGTGCTGGAAACAGGGTTGATAATTCAGGGATGTTTTCGTTACTGCTGAGCAGTGCTTACACAGAGTCAAGGCCTTTTCTGCTTCTCACACCACTCCACCAGCGAGTAGGCTGGGGGTGCACAAGAAGCTGGGAGGGGACACAGCCGGGACAGCTGACCCCAACTGCCCAAAGGGATATTCCATACCCTATGATGTCATGCTCACCATATAAAGCTGGGGGAAGAAGAAGGAAGGGGGGGACGTTTGGAGTGATGGCGTTTGTCTTCCCAAGTAACCATTACGCGTAATGGAGCCCTGCTTTCGTGGAGATGGCTGCACACCTGCCTGCTGATGGGAGGTGGTGAATGAATTCCTTGTTTTGCTTTGCTTGCGCGTGCGGCTTTTGCTTTACCTATTAAACTGTCTTTATCTCAACAGTCGTTGGCAGCACTTTGAGTAAATCCAACTGCACTGTTTAGTAGTTTAATTATAATCTCTGTGCCTATGGCACCTTCCATCCAAGAATCACACAGCCCTTTACAAGCATTAATTCATCCTCAAAGGTAATCTGGTGAGGTAGCTAAAAATCTTAGCCATTTTCTAAATGTGTGTAGGGAGAGGGGGATGGAAAAGTGAAGACATAGGGGGATAAAAGGTACAAGTTTCATTCATACACATGCACATTTATGACTCCAAATGTATAGGTGTCATTTTTTAGCTAAATTGCACACCCCAACCCAGGTGTAGGCTTGATAGGGATCCCCCACCTCACTATGCTCCACCACCAGAATTTTTTGGCCAAGTTGAGAATCCAGTTGTGTGGGCATTTTCACACATGCAACTGCACAATTGGAAAAATCATGACCCAGACAGCCTGACACAGTTATCAAAAGCTGTTAGCAGAGCTGGAACCAGAATCTGTGTATCTCACCTCTTACCAGCCTGTCTTTGCACCTCTCCTTCCCGTTCTGGGAGAAGGCTCCTGAAGATGGTCTTGCCATGGTGTTGCGGGACTTGTCTTGGTGCCAATGGCTCTAATGCATGTTTGAAACTAGTTTGGCACCTCAGAGGAGAAAATCAAAGCAGATCTTTGCACTACATCTGCTGTACCATGTGTGTGGTCACTCTGGTGATGAGTTCTGACAGCATAATCTTATTAAAGTTCATTCCTGACAAACAATATAGATATGGGTATAGGGGAAAAATCACTTACTGTTAGCAGTGACAGGGTAACCTTTATCAGGGTACAGTCCTATTAATTGCTGCAAAATTCCTACTTCAGAGAGGTTCATTGGGCTCACAGTTGGCTCTGCCTCCACTTGCTTTTGTTCCAGTTTAACTTTGACATTGTAATTAATTTACTCTGCTTGCCTTCCCTTGAGGCCATTGCCTCTGTCTGTCCACAAAGCATCTCGCAGCAATATTTCAGGAGCAGCTCATAGGCTAGACAAACCTATCTAGCTCTGGATTCCAAAATTTGGGCCTGTTTCCTCTCCTTCTGTGCTCTTGGCCTCAAGAAACAAAATGGGTTTTATGATTTAGTGTCTGATTTCTGTACTGAGGATAGAAAG
The DNA here is from genome assembly GCF_018139145.2 of Gymnogyps californianus. NCBI lineage: Eukaryota > Metazoa > Chordata > Aves > Accipitriformes > Cathartidae > Gymnogyps > Gymnogyps californianus. The sequence goes on from NC_059483.1 coordinate 12,469,937, forward strand.
ATGCAATCACTACCATTTGTTTTTGTGGTAGCATCATTTGTACAAACGCATCCCTGATGATTCATAGGCAATTGCAGTTGGTAGGTACCAGGATGTATGCACTGAATGGGTTTTTAGTAATGTATTCACTAGAAATTAAGCTGAAACTTAGCAGCTCATTTTCCAGATGCCACTGATGCAACTGTCAGACAGGAACAACTTCCAGTGCCTGCTTGCCTGAGCCAGAATTGAACTGGAGGTTTGCAAGTAAAAAGCTTTGGCTTACATTTCCAATCACCAGTAGTGATTTTTTTGGCATTCAGCTTTACCAAAAGTGCTGAGAAGCTACTCTCTCTAAATCAGGTCACCTTAACTTTTCTCGGATTGGACACCCATAAGCAGGGGCACTGAAAACCACCAGCAGGTTGAGAAAATATTAGTTTTTGTTTCCAGCTATGAAACACTGAGGCTTCCGTACCTCCTACTTTTCTGTATACAGTGAAACTTACTGGTCCTAATGGAAAGTCTGTCATCCTAAGCACCTTACAAGCATACAATGAGAAAAACAGTCTGTGCCTTGAATAGCATACAACCCAGAGCAAACTTACACAGTCTCAGGGTTAGAGGTGAAAGCACAGAGAGATAAAAGGTAAAGGCTTCTAAACCAGCCATCTGCATTTAGGAGCCCAGCTCCCGTTGCCCAGATTGAGGAGTACATCCCGCTGAAAGTCAACGGCATTTAAGCCGCCTTGAAAGTTTGATGAATTTGCTCAAGGTCACCCAGGGCATACGGAGCAGAGGTAGGAGCTGTGTCCAGCACTCAGAAGTCCTTGGCCAAAACCTAAACCACACTCTTCCCATCTCCACAACTGTCCCCATCTACACAAGCTCATAATGAAGAGGACTTGATGAACATGCTCAGGCAACATATCTTTTTTTTCTTTTTTTTTTTTTTCTGTCTGCAGAAGAGATAATATTAATTACTCTGTATTCTGGAAAGCAATAAATAAATAAATAGATGGAGATCCGGAGGAAAAAAAAATCCGTAAATTAGAAACTGATGATTTATGAGACACCACCTGAGGAAAATTCTCCATCTCTTTTATGCTTGGCTATTTCAGTGCTGCATTCTCAGGCTGAGAGAATGAATCCTAATATGCAGATGAGGCTGTGATAATGATTTTGTGCTGCCTGGATTACAGAAGCGTATTTTTGATGCGGACGTATTTAAAACATCTTAGCAGGGCTCTGAGTTCCCTGCATAATTTGATGAGCAATAAGTAAGACACAGGTATGCCATGCAAGCAGCAAAATGTTAAAAGGTTATAGAACTGTATTACATCCAGTCATGTGAGAGAGCAAATTAACAGTGCTGTTCTTCCAAAGAGACATAGGCTGTAGAGGGAAGATCATCAAGTTGATCTCACTGGGAGAGTTTAAAAAAAAAGAAAAAAAGAGACTCGCTTCTTTTATGGACTTGCCAGCTCTTGCTGGTGGGCTGCAGGAACTCAGCTGTTCTTTCAGCTGAGTTTGAGTTCACTTTCAAATTTTTTATTTATTTATTTAAATATATGGGGAAAATATATTTATTCATGCAGTGGCATTTCCTGTGCTTGTTTGAGACATCAGTAAAAGAGTCTTGGCAACAAAATCAGTCACTTTGGAATATTTTCCCATTAGTTTGCTCTGTCAGTAAAGTGGGAAGCATGACTCTCCAGCATACAATTCCTACTGACATTTAATCAAAACATCTGACCTAACATTTTAGTACTGACACTCAAATTACAGGGCATCTTCTGAATAGCTAACCATTCCTTTTTTTCTTTTTCTCCCCTTCTCTTCTCTACCTCTTTTCCTCTCTCCTCCCTGTCCCCTTTCTTCCTTTAATGTAATGTATGATTGTTCCTTGTCAGGCTGGAGCACGTTCCCATCCCGCTAAGTGTCAGCGTGCTGCTATCAGCTTGCAGCAAATTGTGCTTTCCCTGAGCGGTAGCTGATGGAATGAATGGCAGCCCGGAGACAGTCCTATCCTTCACAATGCAGAAAGGCCGAGAGTTCCCACAATTGCTTTTCCCTGCGAGCGCATTATGGTAGCAGGTCAAGGGAGCCAGGGAGTTGGAGGGGAGACAGAAGAGAATTAAAAATAATAGTCTAGAAAACTTGGCAATGTCCTGATTATAATTAGATGGAAGCAAAACAATAAGGGCATTAAAAAAAAAAAAAATCTCCCAGAAAAAAACTCTCCCTCTCTCTCTCCAAAGTGTTTGTGTCAGCTGAACCTAATGTGTGGTTTTGCAAGGCTAAGGTTCAAGGCTTTAAGCTGCAGATGAAGCCACAGCTTCATCTCCGTCTACCATCACGGGCAGAAAGGTGATGTTCAGTGGCAACTCCTGCATCCTTATGTGCTTGTCATTGAATTTCTCCCCACTCATATCCTACATGCTTTCTGTGCAGAGGGCTCCTCCTTAAAGGTTTGTCTTAGCTCCTGATGGTTTGGGAGTTCAAAGGCAGTGAGCTCTGCCCCAGCTCTTTCTCCATTAGGAACCTGGGGATAAACCTTGTTGAACATCTTGATTTTGTTGCTGTTGTAGTTTTAGTGCCACATTTCCTAGGTAACGTGTCCTAAACTGTCTTTCAGCCTTGTCTGCTGCCGAGATCCGTGCCATGACAGCTGTGGACACCTGCGTTTTGTGATTGTCACCCTATTGCCAGGTGACCAAGTTCTGCAGGACTAGGGCTCTGCCCAGTTCTTCCCCATCCAAAAGCGCCAGCTCCCATCACATTCTCTCATGTCAGCTGATAGTGCTGTGGGCTGAGGCACAACTTCGCACCCCTGGTTCTCTGCAGCAGGGTGCTATTATACCACATCCCATTACACCATTGACAACTGCAGGTAGAAAGAAACCCAAACCAAAGTAAAAATAGGACCTAGACCTGGATTTCTTGCAGCCGGCATCCCCCGTATTAAAGCATATTAAAGGTGGGCGGTAATTGCATTACATGCTGCATTACACAGGGCTGTTGGTGAAATCTGTGCATAGACCCCAGTTTTCCTTCCAGACGTCTCTCTTGGCTGATGCACTGGGAGAGGGAGGCAAGTGGCGTTTTGGATGGGCCTCATATCACCTGCCCCACTGAATGTGAAAAACCTGTGAGACTCTCCTTTAGGAACTGCTGGAGCAACGCATGCTTCACCCTCACTGTTCCCAAGTCAGGATGGTGCAGAGCTGCACATCATTGCCCCGTTACGTACAATTAATATGTCAGGGTTTGTCTGTGTCCAGTGGCTGCTCCCAGCTGCCTCCTTGGTGCTCTGTGTACGGCAGCCTGGCCCTGGGCTCTGGCCCCTGGCCCTTGGTGTTGTGTGGAGGCGGCGGGGGCACTGCTACACCACCAAAGAGCACAACCCGAGAGCATCACTGGACATTGCTCCAGGGAGTGCCTGGCCGCTATTAAACCCTGCCAAAGACGCTACAAGGCTTTCCTGAAGAGCTCTAAAGCAATAAGCACTTTTTTGCCCTTCTGCCACCTCGAACAGTAACAGCAGCTGTTACCAAGCCAACAGTAAAGCAAACGAAGCCCTCGCGCTGGGGCTGGGAGATGCTGCTAATGATATTCACTCGCTGTGGTTCGGAAGCGCTGGCAGAGAGATCACGGAGCAGTTAGGCATCCCGGACGTGGAAACGCTGGATGATTATGCGGGGGTGAGTGTCCCCTGTCTATTCACAAATGCTTCACCTTTTTGAACTGGAGGCTTTATGAGGAGAGCCTAGAGATAATAATAAAATAAGAAACAAGAGATACTTTCCAGGGGCCCCATCTAGCTCCATCTCCGTTGCCACGCGTGGGAGTTGCACCAGGCTCTGAGCAAACAGACGGTTCCTCCTTACTGCCTGGGTTGGCGGCATATGGCTTTCTAAACGTGTTTAGTTTAGAGGTTTGAGTTTGTATCCAGCTCCTAACTTCCAGCAGGTCCCCATCACTGTGCTTCATCTGCCTGCCAATGTGATGGGCCAAATGCAGTTCCCGTCTACTTTGACTGCATGTTCCTCTAGCATGAGCAATATTGCGAAGCTGGGCCCAGAGTTATCCACGTCTCCCCAAACTTCCATGCTGGCATGGAAATATTGTGGGATTTCAGCCCTGCTGGGTTCCAGGTTTGCTGCAGTGAATCAGTCCTTGTTCTGCTGCTCTCCTGGGAACGAAGTGTTGCCAAGGCACAGGCTGTAACTGGCCAGAAAAGGAGGTTTTTATACACCTCCAGCCCTCTCAATGCAAATAAGCGGCAATAAAACAGAGCTAAGAGGATGCTGCTCCAGTGGCAGTCGTGTCCCTGGCCTTACTCTTCCCTCACTTGACTGTTTTTGTCTTTCTAGGCTATGGGATCTTTGGAGCACAGATCTCTCGGTACCAGACCTACCACATTTGGATCCCTATAGAATAACATTAATTCTTTCAATTTCTTTCTTATCCCAAGCAGTGATCTTCCACGCCCAAGCATGAAAGTAGCCTTTGTAATGCTGCCTTAGCAAATGATGCTGCAGAAAATTTCTCTGTCTGCTAAAGGGCTCTTTCGTCCAGGGTAGAAAGGCATAGCGGGAACGAATGGCTAGGAGCTGAAGCCAGATAAATTCAAAGGAGGAATAAGGAAATAAGGTTCACATTTTAAGCAGTGAGGTTGATTAAGCACTAGTTCAAAGAAAGCGGTAGATTTCTTATATCCACCTGGCCTTAAAACAAGCCTGGAGGCACTTTCTGGAAGATCTGTTTTAGCAGACACAGGTTGTTACGCTCAGCACAGGGTTATTGGGTGAAATGTAATGGCCTGAAATAAACAGGAGGTCGGCCGAGCTGTGCTAATGGCCTTTTCTGGCCCTAAGCTGTATGACTCAATGAATAGCATGCATATAAAAATATACTCTGTAAAGCAAGCTACTTAAATACGTGCCTAACTCTAAGCATGGAAGTATTCTAGCTCTGTTCTGTGAGACTTGCTTACTAAATCAAGACTCATGTCCTGCAGGCTTGATCTGACACACCTTGAAGTCAGCGGGGATCTTTTCCCTGACCACTTCAGGCTGCAGATCAGGCTGTCAGAAAGACATGAATAGGTTAGTACAACTCCTGGAAATGCGTTTCATGCTGAAAGCGCTTTGCACTTGTATGAGCACTGTCTGATGAAGGATCTCAAAGCACTTTGCAAACATTAATTCACTACTTAATTAAACTTAAAACACAAAGCAGATGAGCTTTGTGTCTTTCTTCAAGCACCATTTATCAAAGGAACAGGTTGCACTTGTCATGCTGATAACAGCGAGCAACTTTCCCGCTTGCACTGTGTTTCTAAATCCAGTTTGGTTTCCTTCAATATGAATAATTTTTGGAACAGTTTTTGAAAGAAAAATGCAATCCAAGCACACTTACTTATTTTGTTGGTGGTGCTGGAAATTAGAGTACAAACGCTTTATCTGCATTACAAATACTATTACAAAGTGCTGGGGTGCTTTAATCTATCTTCTAGAATTTTTTTTTTATTATTATTCATGCTTCAAGTGCTTCATCTTAATGCTCACAGTAGTTACCATAGGCACACAGCAGCACCAACCCCACTAGAGGGTTTTCTGTGTTTTGTCTTCTTTTTCCTGATGCTCTTATTACTTGGATGACATTAAAGTATAAAGAAGCCAACAGATGTACCCACAACCTGGTAGCTCTCTTGGTGGAAGGAAATACTTGATTGCAGTAAGAGGGGTTTTTTGTGTGTGTGTTAATATTGGGATAGTGTCCTAAGTGCTACTTGATGGTGGTGTTATCAGAAAGTAGATTGGAAAATGTTGCCTAAAATCACATGGGAGACAGTATATAGATGCAGGGAAAGACCTGATGGTGCTGGATTTATATTTGGGTTGGCTTGACTAGTCTTTCAGCCCCTATTCTGAAGCACAGACATGCCTGCCTCCCTTTGGCTGTTAAAAGCTAAAGAATGATGGATCTGAGGCTGCAGCATGAGGGCAATTACTGGAGCCTCAGTTCCCTCAAAATGAACCGTCTGCTTAGCACCCAGGGCAAGTCTAAGACAGGAGACCTCAGATTTCCAAGGCTGAACCCTCATATTTAGTCCTTCCTACAGATAGAGGAAAACCTGTATTTAAGGACAGTGGTTCTCTGTGAAGAATAACATCCTGGGTGGATGTCCCATCTCCTCTGCTCATTACTTGCTAAAACTCAGCACATGGTCAGCCTGAGACCTGGTGCACCCAGGAACAGAGCTGCTGGAGGAGTGACCACCCCAAACAAGCTGCACACAGGACAAAGCAGAGAGGTTCTCCTGTATTGCTGCGTTTCGGGGCCAAAATGTTACCTGCTGTAAAGCAGTGGTTTCATTCAAGTAGCTGCAACTAAGGCACTTTACAGCAGGTGAAGGTCTGGCCCACAGCAACCGATTTTATTCCTTGATTATTGCTCAGAAGGGGCTCAATCGTTTTCTGGATCATTTGAAAGTTGGGTGAATCGGGACTCACAAATATTCCTATCAAAACTCCCCAAGCCAGCTTCTTTTATCTGATTTCCCTCTCCTCCCCTTTTTTTAAGCAAAATCTCATCAATCAAGCTATTACAAGGAAATGTTAGTATTTTAAGTGCATTTGCTATGTATGGACAGAGTCAGCACACACATCCAGCACATAAAAATTTGATAAGCCACATTTCGAAAAGAGATATCAAAAGGCATAATTTAATATGTTCTCATTGAAAAAATCATGAACTGCACATTCCTTAGTCCTGTATATTCAACAATCCTAATTACTGAAGCTATTTACATTAGGAAGATAATTTTCACAACCTGAAGGGTTAGAAGGAGGTGGTGCGGGTAGGCTGTTTTATTTTCTGTTGTGTTGTGATTTTCACTGAAGGCCGAGTCTTCTGATTCCTGGGAAAATAAGAACCTGATGCACTGTCCTCCAGGACCACCACTGAACTTCAGATTGGACCATGAAAGTGGCATTTGTCATAATAATCTCTCTCAAGACGGAGAATGATTGAATTAGGCTATTGCATTGGAAAATGCCTGGCAGAATCAAAGCCTCTGTGATTTCTTGGCTGGTTGGGTTAATATGTGGTTGCTGGAACCTACAAGCTGGTGGTTTGTTTGTCCATGTTTTCACACTTGTGGAAGGAGGAGTGGAGTTGTGATAGTTTGAGGAACACCCCACAGAGTTCAGACGGGTCTGCGGACGGCCATCCAGTAGAAGCAGAATGGCAAGTGCTTGTGTGGGGCTGCCTGCAGCAGGCCTTTACCTTTGGTATGTGTTTTAGGATGGACAAGAGCAGAGAGATATGAAATTATTTCATAACCTGTGTTTTAGGCTGACCTGCTCCATTACCATGCTGTGGAAATGGTCTGTTTAGCCCGTAAGTCTTAGTGAATCTCCCATCTTGCCTCTGTGTGCCTCGTTCATGGATGAATGCAGGAAGGTGGTAGTGTTTTCACAGTAGAGTTTGGTGGACAATCACTTCCTAACGGGAGGCCATGTACATCTGAGGGAATGTGCTGAAATGTATGCAAATGTGTGCAAATGTATGCAAATTTGCAATCTACTTTTTCCCCACCTTCTTTTGCAGAGGATATTAGCAGGTATGCACAGATCTAAAATTATCCAATTGAGAGAAATGTTGTGAGAGTGTCAGGAGGGGCAGGTACCCCAAAGTTTGGGGAATTCGGTAGAATGGATCTACACTGAAATGTCTCCTCCCACCCATCCCTAATAAAGAGATTAATCACTTTCTCCCTCTTACTGCAGGAAAACCTAAAATCATAAACACCTAATTGGGCTGGGGGCAATGAATTAGTGTGAAAACTGTTGGCCTGCTGCTGAAATGGAAGGAGTTGGCAAATCTGATGGCAGAGCTCCTTTCACTTGCTTTTTTTCTCTGTAATTTGGAAATTCAGTGACAGAAGGATGATTTCCAAGCTAACTCCTCTCTGGATTGCTGAAACACAGACACCCAGAATTTGACATTTTGAACAAAACAATACTTGATCCAGACAAGTAATACAGCAACTATGTGATTGCAGTGTGGGGTTTTTCCTCCTCCTGTAAGAGACATTTTTCCTCCCTGCTCTCAACAGCAAACCAGAGTGTTATGCACCCTCAGAATTAAGCAGTGGTGGATTGGATGATTCCCTCTATGTGTTGGGAATAAGACATCTTCATTACTTCATGTCATCATGTAAAAAATTAAAAAAACCCCAAACAATCCAAATACGCAGTTATCCATGAAAAGAAACACTTGCAGAGTTGGGGCTTGGGTCTGAGCTGAGACAGACCTCCATCTAAACCTTGAATGCATCCAGGTCTGGCTGTTGGTGAGCCTGGGAACACTTTGGATTAATGGTCTTGCATCTACATCATGCTGGTTTCACTGTGTGTGCCTGAACAGCTCTGAGAGTCTGGATCTGGATTAAAAGATGACTGGTTCTCTGCTGCACTTTGTATTGGCTTAGAGAAGTACAAGGTGATTCTCCAGTCTTTGCTCAAACCATTCAACTCTCCACAGCTGCCTGAGCAACTGGCAATCTCACAAGCAAAGATATCCTTGAACGTAAATACTTTCTTTCCTTTGTTCCTCAGGCCAGAGCTATTGAAAGATCCGGAAATCACATCAGTTAGTGACGAGCTGTGCAGTGCCAGGTAAAAACTTGGGCAGGAGAGCAGCAGGTCAAAAGGAATTAGCCACATGGGGACAGAAAACCTCTGGTTCCGCTCCAAAGCCCCAAGTTTGGCTGAAGGTGAGGGGAGGCTCAGAGAGCCATTTGCCATTTGAACCAAACGGTGGCTCCTCTTCCTCCTCCTCATTAGAAGAACCACCGCTTGGTAGACCCTGAGAGGAGAGAAATCCCCTGGGGGGGGTCTGAAATCATCCCACTCCCATCCCTTGCTCTTCCCGAGCGGTGACGATCCGGGAAGATCCCGGGGAGAGGTGGCCACAGGGTGTCACTCGCAGCCCACGAGTGAACCACTCCACAGCGCTCCCCGAGCTCCTCCGGACCCGCCGCTCCTCCTGGGGCAGGGTGGGAGGGTGAAGGAGGGGGGTGGGAATGGCTGTAACAGTTACACTCCGGAGCAAGAAAATACAAACCTTGGTGCTGCTGGTCAGGAGTCACGACCTCTTTTCACAGCACTTTTGATAGCCGGGATGCTGCCGGATTTTTCAGCCTGCTCGTTCCTTCTCCATCCGCTACAGTCAGAGAAAGTCTCCCAGGAAATGAATTATCATGGTCCAGTGCAGACACAAGCAGGTCTAGAGGGGGATGTGTGTGAGAGTACAAAGGAGAGGGGGATCAAATAAATGGAGATTTGCAATAACCCGCACTATTAACATTTGCACATTTCAAACTGCCTTCTAGGCTTTGTTTCCAAACATCTTTTAATGGGAAGGGGTTAGTACCAACAGGACTATTTTTGTTTTTATTTTTCTTAGACCCACAGGATTTTTCTTTTGGACCAGGTTCTTGGAACATTTGGTTTTAAGAACAACTCTTATTAAGATCTATCTAGCAGTCTATCTGTCACAGGCTTTTTCCGCATATACAGGCACACTGTCAAGTGTCTAAGATTTTCTAGCTTGAAAGCCTTACATTTGGAGTTGGCAGCTTCTGGCATGTGAGCCAGGTGGCCTCAGGAAAGCTGATTCAGCACGTGGCTTCTGCCGCTGCCTGTGGGACTTGGCCAGCAGCAGGATTTGTGCCCTGCTGAGGCAACTACGATTTCCAATGAGTTTTGCTTCTTGACCTGGGAAAAGGGATTGGGCAAGGAATGGAGGCACTGAGCTTTCCTCTTGCTGCTTTTGCTGCATGAGTCACATGTTGCCTGCCTCAGGCATAATCCCTCATGCTGGGTCTGTAATTTGCCCATTTGTGTCAATTTACAGGTTAAAAAGAAGGGTCCCAGTCCTGCTGCTGATGGGTCTCCAGACAGCTTGGGTGGAACTTTCCACCTGGATATTCACAGTGTTTGGGGATATGGGTAAAGGACGCGCTTCCTTCTTGGCTTGCAGTCCACCAGCGTTCATTGTAAGAGTGCTTGGTCTAGTTACCTCTTGCTCCCCCTTTTCTCCTGTGAGTTCTCTAAGTGTGAAGAGATGACAGTTTGTCTTCTTTTCATCTAGGAAGACTCAGCATGATCCACTGAAAACAAAAAAAGAAGGAGGAGAGGACCCCCATCCCCCACCTCTAATATCTTAGCTGGCTTATCAGCAGACCTGTAGTGTATTTTTTTCCTGGTTGTATGCAAACCTCTGTTGGAAAAAAAAAAAGAGATGCATTTGAAAAAAAGGAAAACATCTGCTATTTAAAAGTAATAGCTGTCCAGCAAAATGCATTGATATAATCTTTGAACTAATCTTCTCCTAGGTTCCTCTTCACAACCCTTCATGAATAGCTACAAGAAAGTTAGTCTGTGAAAAACACTGAGGAAATGGCACAAATAATTCCTTACTACACTGCCCACCCCGCTACTGTAACGCTATGATCTGTTGGCTACTTGGCATCTAGAGAATCAAGCGAAGAAAGCCAACAGATGAATATGCCTTTTGTATAAATCTGTTTTCTAACATCTCCTTAAGCTACTCTGTATAATTTGTATGCCATCACTAGGGACAGAGGTGCCATTTAGTTTTGTTTGCTTGGAGGGAGTCCCACGTGTGCATCCAGCAAAGGAGGAAGCACTGGAATATCTTCAGCCTTGGGAGCAAAGGGCCCTGTCCTGGGTGATTCCCTTCGTGCCGCTTCCCATTGCTTCTCTAGGTCCTCCTGACCCATCGGAGTGGGAGATCAGATCTGTTTAGAGCATATGGAGTCATTCCACATCACTAAGTTAGCCTGGAAATGGGAGTTGGCAGTGACTGTTATCTATTACCACTCGACAGAGGGTTGGCTGCCTGTCAGATTTGACTGTAGAGTCTCCTTGCACAGGCATGTGTGTCCCCATTGCAAAATTCACCATCCCAAATGACATCAACTGTGCCTTCTCTGCAGGAGCTGAATTAGCCCTCGAGAATCCCTCATCCATCAAAAGCTGGAGCCAAGTCGTGCTAGGAAAACAGCGGGATGAGGAAATTGTGCTTTCTGAGTCCCACTTATTTTATAGATAGGTCAAGACCTCCAATCACCAGGGTCATCAATCCAATTAGAGAGCATACTTAACGAAACCCTGTGAACGCTCATTATCAGAAAGAGTGCTGCAATGTGTGCGATAGGAGGAGCGCAACAACACAGACATAGAGGCAACCCAATGATGCTGACCTGTTCAAAGAACTTTTCCGTGGGTGTGGTTTCTGTGGCTGCCCCTGCAGCTTCCCAGCCATTGTCAGCATCTCAGAGGAAACCAATATTTGTGAGTCTAATTGTGCCTGCAGTTAATGCGGAGAAGATGGAAGCTGTGGGCTGCTGCAAGGCTACTTCTTTCAGTGAGTTTGTGAGATTAATGGAGAGGAAGGGCACTGAAACTCCAGATATTCTTCTAAAATATCTGCCTCTCACTTCTCCACTGGCCTCAGATCTGGTTTCAGCTCTCACTGAAGCTGGGTTCTCCTTCAGCACAGATGTCTTTGTGGACATCCTGCTTATCTCCTCCATCCTAGGCCAACTTCCAGTTGGCAGAGACCATCAATCTAGAAGTGTTCACTGAGTCTTTCAGACACCTGCTTTTGAAAGACTCCATCTCCCCTTGATATTTCTAAACATGATGCTCTCCCTTGCTAAGCAAACAGCAAGAAACCAAATGGAAACAAGGGAAAATATGACACCCTCTGCTAATAAATGCAAAGCAATGGAAAACAATTTTGCCAACTAGGCAACTCAAATTAGACTTCTCTCTCAGAGGAATATGGTCGATTTGTAGCTCTTATTACAGTGTAATGCTACTTCCCTAAAAGTTTGTGTGTGCATTTTAATGAATTCATAAAACCCGGACTGTAAAAGCCCCATGGGGGAAACCTGGCAGCTCTTTAATTCAGCGTTAAAGCTCAAGTGATGTCAATTGAATTGATTTCTGCGCATAGAAATTGCATTCGTTGAATGAAAACTTTAGCCCTTGCCATTCCCCCTTTTAAAGCTCACTGTAATACAATTGGCTCCTTGAGTCAGGTTCAATTACATGTTGAAAGTTTATAATCTGGTGTGCTGAATGGAGGCTGTGAAATCAAGAGAGAAAACCTAGCTAACCTGATTAAACCTTATACCACAGCCAGTCTGGGGCCAGTCAATCCTTGCTGTAGCACAGGGGACCAGCTCCTCTTTGAGCATGCAATGTGTCCTGATTGCAGCCAAAGACTTTATTCTGGTAACAACCACAGTGACCTCAGTGTCTCTAATGGGAGTTCAGAGCTCTGACCTAATTTTAATTTTTTTCCTCTTTTAGCCTAGGGAAAGCTTTGAATCAAAACAGGAATTGTGAAGGAAAAGGAAAGATTCAGTGGCTTCGCTGGGTTTGGATTCTCTTCTAGTGTTAGCCACATCTGTGTTAGGGTACAACCCTGTGAAGGGTAATTTGCAGTTGCGTTTCATGTGGGTTTACATCCCTTGACTTTTGCAATTAGCCTGGGGAAACTCCAGTAATCCCCCAAATTTTGACCCAAACAGAGTCAAAGCCAGGAAAGTTTTACTTGTTGGAAAGTTTTAGTTGTTTCCACAAACTCCACCTCAGTCTGCAGGAGGAGTTGCTAACTTCTGCAGATATTTCAGCAGATGCAATCTGCAACAGATCCCATATTTTGGATTTTATTTCCAGAATTGCTCCCAGTTCTCCTGTGAACATAGTGGAAATCTGATGAAAGTGGCCTTCGTTCGCATTGTTCTGTCGAGGGTCAGATTAATGTTAGCTGTTTTCTTTGCTTTTCCAGTGTTTCGAGTACTTCTAATGCTCTTTCACTGCTCCCAAAACCAAAAGCATATGAAGAAAAAAATTGTGTGATGTTCCCACTATTAAAAAACAATCAAATGGGCTTATTCTGTATTTCAGCCTTCGGTAGAGGACTGACTTATTCAAACTCTTTGCTTATCCTGAGCCAACGTCATCATAACTTACACGGCATGGTCCTACCCTCCAAAGTCTCCTTCAGTTTGGTTTGGTCATATGCAAAGAATTATTCCCTAGTAACAACAGCGAGTGTTGGTATGGTATATTCCAGCCAACAGCTGCAAGGTTTATTACAGCCACGGATCCTCACACACCGTCTGAGACAAGTGTTATAATCCTTTTTTATAGACGGAGAGAGTGAGCAATAGAGATGTTCAGTGACTTGGGAGGAGTTGGCTGATTTTCTGACTGCAAGCCCTGTGCTGTGGCCTCCAGCTCGGTTCCTCCTTGGGGTGTGTGCGACATGCCTGAGCCCCAGAGTCCAAAGTTTTGGATGAAACAGCTTTCCTTAATTTGATGTCTCAACCTGCAGTTTAAACCTATGTCCCCACTGGCAGCCCCTTAGCCAGTCTGGGGCTGCCTGTGGTCACTGTAATAACGTCAACCCAGAGAAACTTTAATCCCTTTGTGAAAGATAACTGCAGGTCTCTGCTTTTATTTGGTCTGCTGATCTAAGGGAAAAACCTCATCCCCTTCATGGCTGTTGAAGGTAGGTCAAGGACAACATTCTTCACTACATCTGGGTTAAAAAGAGCTTCTTGAGCGGTGTTTGCTCTCTGTGGTGCACAGGCAAGGCCCTTGGGGTGCTGGGCTACATGCCAAATGACCAGGTAGTCACAGGGCAGGCTCAAAACACCCAGCACAGTGGGAGTCTCCGTTGGTTCTGGGCATAGATGGGATCTTTCTCCATCATCCACAATTAAAAATCAGCAAGCTGATTTCCTAGTCACAGTCCAAAAAGTCTTTTCAAATCCCTCCTTGGAAAAAACACCCCAAACCTGTCTTCTTTAGTGGTGCTGCAAGAACTGAACTAATTGCAGAGGAACATGTGAGCATTTCAGTATACACTGTGTCTTTCACAGTGGGACAAAGACTGCCAAACACATGGAAGGTGTTTAAGAAATGGTCACAGATGATAATTAGTATAAATGATCCGGAAGCAAAAAACAGACTCTAGGGGCTTTGAAAAGCAACCAATAATTTTGAGCATGGCATCACAGAAGGACGTAATATCCCAGAGTCCTGAGCAGCCTCTCTGGGAACACAACAGACTAATACAGCAGGAAACTTTCCTTGAAGTTTCATTTCTATTTTCCTTTGCTTATTTTTAGCTTCCTCAGTCTAGTGCCATGTCCCACAGACTCACCAGCAGCACTTAGCAGGATTGCGCTTCCCCATTATTGGCTTTTTTTGTGCATGCTTTCTTACACCACGAACTATGGAGCCAAGTAAGGGGAGTATAGGGGATGATGGCTATCAGGCATGCAGAGTGTTAATTGCTCTGTTGCCACATGCCTGAGTGGGAACACACATTGATAATCAATGTCTCTGAGTTCCTCTGACCTTCTCCCAAAAGACATAGCTGCCCTGATAAGCTTTTGGGTAGGGAGGAGCAGCAAAGCAAAAAAAAGAGGCTGATGTTCCACTTCAAAATGAATCCCCATTTTCCTACCCAAATACCAGGGAGAAAACATCCTCAGTGTAGCCCACGTGCTTATCATTTTACAGCCACAACATACTTCGCTTTGTTGGCTTTGCCAAGCAACATGGCTGAGATGTAAATTGTTAGAAAGAAAGGAACAGCAGAAGGACTTTTTTCCCCTTCTCCCTTCATTCAAATTTTTTTTGCTGTATCATCAACTTTAGGCATCCAGCAAAAATAGCCGTGAAATATGGAAATGTCTTGTTCATAGCACAGTGATTTTTAAAGGCTTCTGCTGTGCAAATGCAGCTGAGATAGGCTTCTATAGTCTCTTGTCATCTTCCACTGTAACAGCGCTTCCTTGCCATTTCACTGAATAAGCAGATACAACGGGAAACCATTCACCAAACTAAAACAACATCAAAAGCCCATTAAAGTTCTGATTTAAACTCTCCAAAAAGCATGGAAATTCACAGCAAAATAACAGGCACCCAAGATCCGTTCGCAGCTAGCCATCACCCTTAACATTATCCAAGTGTGCTTGCATATTGGATGGCTGGCACTTGGCTGCGGTTTCTTAGACACTGATGGGTTTAAACCAAACTCTTAATGGCCTTTTCAGTGCTGCTGAGTCTTAAACACCCTGAAGCTTTCTCCTGTTCCCCCTTTCTTTTCAAGTCTGTTTAGCAGTACATGGACAGAGCAGGAGGCTAAGACCATCCCCTTGCAAGAGAAAACATATCCTAGTTTGCAGTGTTAGAAGGGGCTCTGTGCAGGCAGCATCACTTACCACCTCTGTGTTGCTCTGCCCTGTGCAGACCAGAGATGAGACCCTTCTTTGCAACCCGTTCACTCCTTGCTCTGTCAAGTTAGTACTAGTTCTAGTGAGTGCTGTGGCTAAGCACTCACTACATAATCTCTGCCCCTTACCCTGACCCCACTTTGCTGAGACTCTTATGTATTAATCCAAAGTATCTTTTACCCCTTCAAGCTGAATGAGAGACTAAGGGCAATACAGGCATCTGCAGGCAAATTAATACCGGGGAAGTAAGGTGTGGCTATAAATTAATTAAACCTCATTAAGCCCCAAGTAGATGTGGGCATTCACAATTCAAGTGGCAGTATCATGTGATGGTAAACCAGCTGAAGACCCTTTTAATGTTTAATCAGAAAATCCAAATAAATGGTTAGTGCAGTTTCATCAAACCACTTTGCATTTGCATTGTAATTATCCTGGAGGAACTTTCTCTGCTGATGCAATCCTGTGGCTGTTTCTCTAAATCCGCCTGCTTTTCTGCTGCTCTGCCCCTGGAACCAGCACGCCTGATGCTCTGAGCCAGTTTGGTGAGCTAAAGTGGCACAAAAGCATTTCTTTTATTTTTTTTCCTGGTGACTTGCTTTCCTTAACCAGTTCACTGAGTGTCTGCACAAGGACAAGTCGGAACATGCTCATGAACGTGGAAAGGGCAGGACTATGGCAGGGTCTGCTGCCACGAAGCAGCACCCTATTCTCCACGGGCGGTCAGTTAGGCAGGGAGCAGGGCAGACTTTTAGGTTGGTCTGTCCTTGAAGAGCTGCTCCCAGGGTCCTAACTGAGCCTAATGGGCCTCTGGATGCTTTACAGATTCTATCAATGCACTTAACCAACTCAAACTAAAAATCAAGAAAACTATATTACCAAAGCTAACCTGTTATTGATCATTGTAGACTACCAAATGCAACTGTCAAATCAAAGTCAAATCAGCAAGCAAATCTCAGTATGAGATTGGAGCTATATTAGGCAAATCATCAGCTATGCAGCAGAAATAACCTGTCCTTATAAACCCCTGAAAGAATCTGAGAAACTGGTTCTACATGTGGTTTGGAAGTGGGAAATCTGATTTTATGCTAGGCTGTGTCCACTGCTATTCCCTTGCCCTTTGCTAGGACTGAAAATATGCAGACTTTGAATCCAAGCACCTTTGAATCTGAAACGAGGGCAGATAATGAAGACCAAATAAGCTTTATTTCCATCTGCTATCCCAAAGCAGGAAGAAGCTATGTTTTTCATTCCAGCAGGAACACAAGAAAAACTTGCATGATTTCAGGATCTCCTGCTTGGAACAAAAAATCAAAAGTCTGGGAAGTAGTTAGCTGTGTCTCCATTCCTCTTGTGCATCCTCTGTACTACAGTTTGACGTCTCCAAATATCCTTGCTGTCTGCGGAGACAGCAGGCTATTTTGTGCTTCATTCACTGTAGGCTGTCAAAAAGGAGAAATCTCTGCCCTGCAGGCTTTGTCCTGGAGGATTTTATTTTGCAATTCTCAGTCTAAAGCAAAGCCAGTATCTGTCTCCTCTCTGCAGATCTCCTGCAGGGTTCAGCGCCTTTCTCCTCTTCTTTTGCCTGTCGCTGCTCACCCTACTGGCAGGGGCTTTCTCACTGCCTGTATCCCCATCCCTCTGAGTACAACCACAAGGAAAGAAGAGCCTCAGGTACTCAGCTCTTTTAAGGAGCCTGCGTCCATCATCACTCATCCCAGCAGAAAATGCTTGGAAAGGGCATTAGTGTTATCACAGGCTTTTTTGTACTGACCTGCCTCCGTAAAGCATAGGAAAGGTGGGACGGGAAAGACAAGGGAAAACTGCTCTGAGGACAGTTTGTCCCTTTGCTAGCACTTTTTCTGTGCAAAATCCAGTACTGCATGCGGAGTGCATTAATATTGTAAATCCTTATAAACGTCTGATAAAAGAATCAACCTGTCAAATAAATGAAAGTCTCCATATGCTAGATATGGAAATGCAATCTGAAATCCTTTTAAAGAGAAGCTGATAAATAGTGGGAATTCAGGGTGTCAGCAGAGATAGAGCTCAGATCACCCTGTTCCCTTTAGTCTAATCTCCAGGAGAATCCCAGTAAGAAAGGTTACGGGGCTCACAGGCCACTGAGATGTTCTG
Organism: Gymnogyps californianus; assembly: GCF_018139145.2. Classification (NCBI taxonomy): domain Eukaryota; kingdom Metazoa; phylum Chordata; class Aves; order Accipitriformes; family Cathartidae; genus Gymnogyps; species Gymnogyps californianus. Next base: position 12,487,410 of record NC_059483.1, read on the forward strand.
TCTGAGGTGAGAGGGCAGTGGTAACGCAGGCGTGCTGGCCTGCTGACTATAGTGCTGGCTCTACATAGGCATTAGAAAATTCCACTGTGCAACCGCAGGATACATTTCAGCTAGCTAAAAACAGTTGGTACGTGCCCAGAGACCTTTACACTGCAGTGAGACCCTTGTCACACGTCTCTGGCCACAGCACTTGTGTGCAATGTTTGATACAACATTACTAAGGTTGTATGAACAAATGGAGAGATACTGGGACAGGAGGACTGGAGCTGCACCTTTTCCACCTCATGCCACATCTCTCAGGCAACGTTTTGCATCCCTTGCAATAGAGGATAAAGTGGGCTGCTTGCTATTAAGATGTTTGGCGGCTGGCATCACAAAAGATGAGGCAAAATTTGCAGCTTGGTCCTTGTCCAACTCCACTGAACTCTGCTGGATCAGCCACTCGCTGTGGTGAGCACCCCTGTGTTCTGCCTGGGAGATCTCTCATCTAAGGGACACAGTCACAGCCCTGGTTTGATCCTGCCAGGTGAATGGTTGGGGCAGTTGTGCTGCTGGAATAAGAGAGAAAACGAACACAGAAGGGGGCCCAAATTAAAACTACACTTGGCATATGAGTGAGAACTGGGATGTTGTAGCTTGGGTGGAAGGCAAAGAACATGAGAAGAAACTTTCATCATGAGAAGCATAACTCTTAGTAGTTGGTTTCTTTTAAAAATTATTATACATCCAATGCACAAGGGTCATTGTGGGTAAATGTTTCTGCCAAGTTTAGTTTTGCTTTGAGGATTTGTTGTGTTTGGACCCCTCTGAGTTATCTCCTGCTTCCTCCCTTGGCTGATGTGCCTTGTGATTCCAGCCAGCTCCCCTTCTGCTTCTCTTTCATTCTCTCTTGCTCATATGTGCCCTTTTAAAGCTCCGTTTTCCCTCTTTTCCTGCTTTTCTCCTTGCTGTAGTCCCTCTGCTCCCAGGGGACACCCTGGATTCAGCACCTCGTTGCCCAAGCAAATGACGGCATCAGCCTGCAGGGCTGAAGGAGACCTCAGGTGTTCAGCTATCCCTTAGCCTGCTTAATGCAGGGTCGGCTTTACTTATGCCTTTCCTACAAATGTTGTACATAATTTTAAATATTCCCATGAAAGAGACTCTGCAACCATTGAAGGTAGCCTGCTCCAATGCTTAAATACCTGCAGTTTTATGTAAATCGGTGTCCAGTCAGCACAACTACGTATAACTGGATGTCTTCAGATCATGCCTTTCACCTTCTTCCCAAGGCCTTGTGTCTCTGTGATATGATATTTTCACTTTAGCAGAATAGTTCCTCAGGATAGCAGCCCTGTGTGACATTTGGGGAAGTCTCGCAGAGCCTTCATGCCCTCACAGGTTCTGAGGAGCATAAAAATCCCATTTCCCAGTGGGTTTTGAAATTTGGCCAGATAGTCAGAGCAAATCCAGGAGATGTCAGAGTTCTCTGCAGAGGAAATTAAGAAAAAAAAAGTAATGTCCTTTCAGGTAATTCAAAACAGTTCACTTTTAACAAACAGAGATGTCATGCCTCAATTTGCCTTGATTTTGTGTCATATTTATAGCATGTAATATAATAAAAAAAAAGGAAAGTCATTTCAAAATGAAAAACAAAAATATTTCACTTCCAAAATGTTGAAACAGGACATTTCAACCATTTCAAAATGATGCTTTAAATCTCTTTTTTTTTTCCAAGCCTAGAAATGCATTGAAAACAATCCTCATCTGCAGAACTTTTCAGTTTCAACAAATTGATACTTTTCACTGAAATTCACATATCTGTAAAGGGTTTTTTTTTTTTTAAATCCAAGGATCTTAAACATTAATTTGTTGTTAGGCCTCAGAGCACTTCTGAGAGGTAGTTAAGTGTTATGATCCTCATTTTGCAGAAAGGGAATCTGACTCATAAAGAAACATAAAATGCAATTGAGTTCCCACTTACTTCAGTGGAAGAATTGATGTGCCCAAGGTCAGAGAGAAAGTCAATAGCAGAGCTGGGGGAAAAAAAACCCAGGAGTTTTGAAACCAGTGCCTTTTCTGCAACCACCAGACAGCCCTCCCTTATAGAGTGATCAAAGCCCGAAGTCAGCAATGTCCACTCTACTAAACGCTATCCTCAAGCTGGAAGACAAAATGGAAACCGCCCCAGACTTGGAAAGAGACTATCTTCCTTCTCAAAGATATTTGGAGCCGTGATTCAGCCTCAGTCAGGCTCCTCTGTCCCTCGCAGCCATCCAGCTGCTGTGGGTCAGATCCCATTTGGTTTCTGAGTAGTAGAAAACTCCTATTAGCTTCCACAGGAGGTGGACCAAGCCCTTTGAACTCTTGTGGTTTAACTTCTGGTTATTGGTTTCTGCAGCAGACCAGCCTCTCTTCTCTGCTCATGCCTCAGGAAGAAAGAAAAGAACAAAGCTGTCAGAAGGTAGTCACATTTTATTGCAATGCTGAATAACTCGTTTCTGGATTAACTTTGAAATTTATAGAGCTAAAATATAGAATGTACCTGGCATTGGAAAACAATATATTAGTGTGCGCAGCTGCTGCACACAAGGTTTTAAGATATCGTCTTGTCAGTTCCTACATGCTACTGTGCCTTACAGGCATGGCTATTAAATCTCTTCCGACCTTGGATTGATGCACCTCGTGTGTGGTGACACAAATCCACCCAAACTTCCTGTGCCCCCACCTCTTCCTCTATGCTGGCACCCATCCCACAAACCACCTAATGCTTGTTTCTCTGCCAGCTAGTGATTGTGCTAGCTGCTTTCCCCATCCAAAGGAGGGAGATGGGCTTGCAGATACCAATGCCATGTCCTGCAGAGGTAGCGCAGGGAGGTGAGCTTCAATAGAGAGAGAGAAAGGAAGAGATTTTTTTTTTCCCCCCGCCTCTATGTGATCATGTGCATTTCCCTGACTTTTACAGTCCTGCACCATCTCCTCTCCACCCAGTGCTGTGCAGACAGCATTCACATGGCAGCTCAACCCTTCTGCATTTACCTTTGCTCCAGCACTTAAATTGGCCACAGGTTACTGCAGCAAAGACACATTTTATGCTCTCCCTCCCCCCACCCCCATCATTTGGATTCACATAATCAAGCGACTTGCAGCTGAAATTGCTCATAGAAAAATAATTTAAAATTGGTTCATTAATGCTCATTTACACGGAATTCTTAAATATGATAAGAACATGAGAGCAAAAGAGAATGGATCTGAACGAGAGTAGGAGGATGTTGAAAGCAACTTTCCTGTAATTGTGAAATCTTATGTCTAAATATGTTTAGACAACGTGAAAAGTCAATTTAAGAAGCTAGGATACATACAACCACCACAAGGGAGGAGATACCTTAGAGAATGCAGACATCCCATAGCTTAAGCTTTTTTGTTTCCCTGGATGGTACAGGATTCTGATTTGGTGCAAAACCAAAGTATCACCATGACAGTCAGTAGCTGCAGTCTGCAGTTGGAGAAATGGGATGAGAACAGTGCCTTTCATATATAGGCTCATCATTCACACGCCCATCTCTGTTTGGCAACAGGAGAGGGCAAAATAACGGGAGGTCACCACTCGAACAGGTGGAGCTGTGCTAAATTATGCCAGCTGAGGATCTTTGTATCACATCAAGTCAATTGATCTGGGCTGATGTATGTCACTGAAGGATGTGGCCCTGGAAATACATCAGCACTGAGGTGTTAGCCACTGTGGCAGCTAAGAGACAAGCTGCTATAGCAAGAGTCCATCCAATCCAGTTGCTGTCTTCTTCTACATCAAAATTAACCAGTGATCCAGTAAATGCAGAATAGTGTCCCTGATGGTGGCCATATACTCCTCGGAAGGAGTTAAACTGCTGAAACACATCTAATTGTACAGTATCTTAACAAAGAAGTCCTCTGGCAATTACTTCCTGAGTTAGCCACTGATCAGCTTACACCATGAAGCATGAGGATTGATAGCTCTTGTAATTTTATTTAATAAAGATCAATTTAAATAGTCTGCCTTAAAAACAAAAGGAAGGTTAATGAAGGTAGAGTCTTAAATTATATAGATCACAGCTCTGATTTTCATGCTAACAGAAAACAGATCAATGGCAACTGTGCAGTATAATTGGAAATGTAAGAAAACTGAAAACAGCCATACTGTGGAAAAGGTAATAAATACTGCTGGCAGACTGGAACGGGGGCTATCAGAGGAGGATAATACTGAACAGAAAAAGATGAACAAAAGTCTTGCCAGAGAAGAGGCAGGGGAGGTCAGACTGCAATTCAATCAATGGGAGGCATGGGCTCTTCTGTATTACTTTGCCAAGTCATATAAGGGGTTGCGGTGCACCAGAGACTACATCAGACCTGATTCACCATTAGAGTAGTGAACCTCTGAAAATAAGCACACATATATCTTCTCCGAGCATCAGAGGTAGGCTGGGGGAACTCTCTCACTCCCGGCATAATCGTGTTCCCAGGACCAAAAGCCACAGAGCTGCAACAAAGACTTGGGAGGAGAGACAGAGCAGCACATGCAGGAGCAAAGAGCTGCAAAGAGCTGTGTTCTCACATGCAGCAAGGTGGCTGAGGTCGGTGGTGGAGGAGGAAACGATTCAGGTTAATATCACACCATGATGACATGCTGCTGTGTTAATGCAACGGCATTAAGGGGGCAAGTTTACAACTGGTAGATGTCAGGACGGTTCAGAGCTCGCCAACCTGCTGCTGTGCTTCAGCATGTGATTACCACAACAGCGCCTGGCTCCCGGGTAAATATTCCTGCATGCAGCTAATGAGGTGGTTCATTAGCAGTCTACACAGCCATTGATCAGACTTGCACACTTAGGCACAGGAACCCCGCTTATGTTTGGTCCTGTGCTAGGTTTCTCCCTCTTGAAGGATATGCCCATAATAGTTTAAGCCATCCTGCCCTGAAAAATAGAGGAACAGTGCTGGCTAATTACTAATAAAAGGAGCCTTCTTTCTGTCTGATAAACTAGGCACTGCTTATTTTTCTGGCTTGTGGAGAAATCTCATACCGAATCGAACTGTAATGTTCATTACAATTGGTCTTTGGAGAGCTTGGAGCTTTGGAGAAGTCCGTTAAAGTCTCGTCAAAGCAATCTACGATATAGAGATGATCGTCCCATCTTTGTGTTAGCAGACACCTAAGTAAATGCATTCATAAAATGAAAAATTATTATCTTTATCAAGGGGATCACTGGAGTGCCAGGTACTATGGTGTTTCTAGCTTTTTTGGGACTGAGAGATAAATCAGCATGGGCAAACTTCAAAAGGTTGATGGCTTAGAAGAGCTTAGCATGTGGTATGGCTATCTCCCTGACCTCAAGGCAAGAAATAGCATGGGATCAAACCCTCTTATTACTATTTCAGCATAGACAGCCAAAGCCTGACTGCATGAAAATAAAGCAGACTCTAATGCTCAATCATGTGTTTTCTGATCACAGTAATCATTCATAGTTCAAGTTCAAGTTTAGATACAATATTTGGGTTTGTTCTTATTTTATCTGGAGTAAATACTCAAGAATTCCTCTGTTCCACACATACAACAACAGCCTTAGCCTTTACCAGTGAACACCAGGGTTAGGTTCCCACTGCAGATGGATACCTATGTGAAGGACTTGCTTTTTCTCAGTCTCTTTACTGTCTCTGAACTTGTGCGACATGAAAAACTCAGTTCTCATCACTCCACAGTCCCTGAGTATCTTTTGCATGTTAGTCATCTGTAACATCCCCCATTGCCCTGCATGACAGGTAGCCAAAACCTGAAATAAAATTAAATGTATGCTAGTTACATCACTCTATCGCAGCTGCAGAAATACTGCTTCATCTTTTTACTGGTTATGGATGTTGATAAAGAATGCAGATGTTTCCAAAGTACTGAGACAAGCTCAAAACGCAGCTGCCTTTGGATCTTGACTCTGCCATCACGTAGTGTTCAAGGACTGTCCAGACGTAAGTTTTGGGATGTAAACTTCCTCAGAACATCCTGCTCTTTTATTTCAAGGAAAAATAAATTCACATCTGAGGTGAGGGAGACTTTGACTTTCTCCTCCCTGCTTGTTCTGATCAAATCTTATTAAGTGTGTTTCTTCCTCCTGTTTTAATTTTTAAAATTGTATGCAAGCAGCCTAGAAATGCCTCCCCAGCCTGGCTGCCTTTATAGTCAGGGGAAAGAAATGAGCACCTGCAGAGTATAGTCAACACCTACAATTACAGAGAGCTAGTGGAAACGACAGAAGACGGGGGAAATATCTTCTGGTTGCTTCAGTCACTAACAAAGGGCTCTGCATTGTATCACCTTCACTTAGCAGAATACTCCTGTTCTTATCTGCTGGCTATTTTCACAGCTGCTAGGCAGCTGAGTAAGTTTTTCAGGAAACAAACTTAAGTGCGTAACCACAGGAGGACTTTGCCTTGCTCTACTTGATTCATCTAAAAGTTAGCCATCTGGACCTAGTCTTGACACCAACGCACTCTTTTTGTCAACAGAGAACACCTCAAAGTGCTATTCCTTTCTAAGAGGGTACCCAAGAAGGATGATATGAATATCCTTAAATGGAAAAATTAAATACACATCGACAGGCACACATATATATTCCTATAGATATGAGGGATTCTACCACTTTTCCTGGCAGAACGATATGGTCTAAAAGATGTATTTGAGCTTTGTAGGCTAGACTCCTCTCATGCCTGCATAAATCAATGGGAACAAGTGCATTAAAGTGAAAGGAGTTATTCCAGTGCTAAGCACTGCAAAAGCAGTACAAGCCAACTTGCTATAATACATCTCTGTCTGCTGTCCAGACATTATATATTCTTATATGGGTAAATCCTAATGGCTTTAATCCTTTCTGACTTCCAGCGCTGCACACTTCAGCACTCCTGCCTGGGGGGGCAGTGACCAGGGAATTCAGTATTTGGGCTGCTGGTCAGAAGCACGTCCCACTCCTCAGCCAACATGTGCCTCTGTTTATTTCAGCATGCTGCTGCCACTTGTGCCCTCTCACAGCATCTGAAAAAGTTCCTATTATTTCTTCTCGGTGTTTATTCTTTTCCAATACTGGCAGATGGTCATGTGCCACTCTCTACCCCTCTGTTTTCCACTTCTATATGTCTCTGTTGGCACAACTTCTCCAGCATTTCTTCGAAACTTTCAGCATTTAACTTTCTCAGTGTGTCACCTGGTTTTGTCCCTTCAGAGCCATAAAAGGAAATGACTGCTTGGGGGGCAGAGGTACATATATCTTTCCAGAGTGTATCATGGTTAGGTGGATGTAGTGAAAAAAATCTATCTGTATGGAGGAGAGCTGTCTTTCAACACATCCGTTTGCCAGGAAAAGAAATACGGCAGTTGACCTTATGAAAAAAAAAGGAGGAGGAGAAAAAGAGGCTAATCAGCTGTGTAAGTCAGTTCTGAAAGAATAAATAAAGAAATAAAGGAGTTAACACTCACATGCACTTTAAATCCTGAGGCGGCTTCCTTGCTCTTGAATGTATGTGTTTAATAATGCACAAGTTCCTCACTTGCTGCATTCTTGTGCTTACACCCCAAACTCAGTGGGAATCAGCAAACTGGCCTTGTGAGGGGAGCAGAGGACACAGCATCTCTTCTATAACCAAACAGTGGCCCAGGAAAACCCCACAGAAACAACCCTGGTGCATGTTAGAATAGTCCAGTAGAATAGAGAAACACAAAGCTTTCAAATTAGGGCATCTGCATCCCTTTCTAATCCACATCCCCCCCCGCACTGAAAAATATTTGATTGCCTAACAAATTTGCAGGGATAGTAATTTTTGAAATATGCTTCTCCATTGCATTTCCCTCTTAACAATCAGCTGGCCTGGGAGATCATTCACTGTTTGCAATGCAGTGATAAGTGCATATTCTGGACAAACAGAGCTTGTTAAGAAAGACTTTTAGGTCTTCTTGCTGGCCTCGTTGCTAGGAAACTGCAAAAGCTACTGAAAAGCTGCTTGAGTGTGGTGGAGTATATTGCTGGCAATCAGTGTCACTTGCCCTAGGTGATAGCCTGCAGCCTTTAAAAATACTGAAACATACCCCGATGCCATCACGTTAGTACTGGAGATGTTGTGAGGACATGCAGTTAATTAAGTGGCCTGTGTTTGTATGTTTGGAGTTCAGGAGTCCAACGTAAATACCACCATTTAAAAGGCACTGGAGAAATGTTTAAGACAAAATAGGTTATATGAATTGCTGGCCATTAAAAGTCAAAGTTGATCAAGGTGTGAGTTTGCAGCAGGGTGGTAGAAATCTCCCGTGCATTTTTGCAGTACTAGCACAGCCCCTCAGTCTCACGTTGCGTTTAAATTTGGAACCTGGGAAGTAATTTTGAACAGAGTGGCAGCTCTCCTCACTTGGAGTCACCATGCTCGCCCTTCAGGGGTGACCATGCTCACCCTTTACACATCTCTAGGTCCTTCTCTATAGGATGTATATATACCTTAATCTTATTACTGCAAATCTTCTTAAGCCAAATGAATCCTCAGAGTAATTCCAATTGTAAGGAAACATGTGGTGTCATGTGGCACTAGGAGTATGTAAGAACATGGGGATGAAAGCTTTGATGTGCCTTCGAGAGGGCGTTGGAGGAAAGTGTGAGCAGATCAAGGAGCATCTCCAATGGGCCAAACAGCCATGAGCCCTCAGGAGCAGGCTGAAGGACACGTACACCATGGACCACACACTCCTGAGCCTGCCACAGCCCTCGGGGAGGGAGCTGTTAAGGCAGAGGAGGTAAAGCCTTTGACACCATCTGAAACACCAGGTATTGGCCGGTGTTTTGTAAGAGAGCTCTTTTTGCCCTCTACACCAATCTGCTTTCCTGCAAAGTGAACAAAGGTACTTTTCATTGTAACTTTTCCATCTCTGTGGAAACCTTCCCTAAGAAAATGCTCTGTGAGGGTTTTGGGGAAAGAGTACATGGCACATGGTACTTGCTGTGCCAGGCTGGGATGCTCCTGCAGCAAGCAGGGTGAGCTCCAGCCTCAGCAGGGATTGGTCCCCAGTATAAAACTTCTTTCCTGTAGCAACATGTTTGAATCACTGCTTTCAGAGGTAGTAGGATATTAACTATGAAAAGTCTTCTCTAGAGCAGAAGGCACAGTTAGATTTTGTTCTTGAAGCTGGCTTCGGACTGGAAATGAGATTTTTGTCACCACAATGAAAAAAAAAAGTATTTTAGAGATACCAACTTTTTGGCTAATAATTGTTTTTTCTTGGCTAACAGAATTATGGCTAGAAGAGACCATGAAGACATCCATGCTGTATGCCAGTATGCCAAAACTGTTATCCAGTTACACCCAGATACCCTGTCTTCACAGCAAAGACTTGTGTTAGGCTGAGGATGCCTCTGGTCTTGATATGGGAACAGCGATGGCCTCAGAGTCTTCCCCTTCCCTTGTCTGCAAAGGTGAATCACAACTATTACTGCCCTATTCCCACTTAGCTGCCTGGAATTTAGGTTATGGCTATTTTTTCTTGCTGGGCCTTTCTTTAGTACCTCAAACTCTCCAGGACTTTCTCTTCATGGAAGCTGTCATATGTCTCTGAAGTGCTACTCTTTTGTTTGCTAAGCAAGACAGAAATACAACTGAAAATAAAAGCCTACAGTTTCCACATGGAAGATTAGCATTTTTTCAGACTAGTTACAGTGCTTCAAATTGTTAACGAATGACCCTTTCTTAGAGATTCAAGTGCTTTATTATGGGCACTTGTATGACCAAAGGATTTCTTTCCTGCATCAAGCCCATAATGTGTGATTTAACTAGACAGTGATTTTCAGCCATTTTTACTTTGGGGATCCTGACTACTTTTCCAGCAGAGGTCTTTGGACCCTCCACCCCATCCCAGGGTATACAAACTGCAACTCAACACCCCACAACTAGAAGATCATTTCATAAAAGCCACCCAAAACCGACAGCAACCTTTCTGATGGTGGAAAACACACCATATCCATCAGCAGATAAAACTTCATATGGGATCTTCCCCCGCTGGTGTGGGGTGATGGTATCATACCTGCCCAGGCTGCCTGCTTTCCCTCTGTGGCTTCTGCTGGAAAATTTGGAGCTTGGTGGCACAAGCTCTCCTCCCTGTTCCTTGAATGAAATTAAGGCTTTATTGCTTGTTCTGAGGAAATGAAAACAAAACACAGGTGCCATGCAGTAAGAGGAGATATGAGGAGGGAAAGCGTGGGATTCAAGGGTGTAATAAATGTGTTTACAGTTGTGCTGTCTGCTCCTAGGACTGGGTATCGACAAAGACATAGCGCAAGGGGAGGAGGGAGAGAGATTAAGATGATACCAAATACATGAAGGGATACCAGCATCACCACTGAAGGGTACTCGGCTATGGTTAAGCAGAGCAAGGGATGTAAATTGAAGTGGTTTGTATACTCAGATTCAAGCTCATGCAAGTGTAATAGACCTCTCTGTCATCTTCCAAGCAACAACATTGTTTGTCTAGCGAAAAGTTTCTCTCTCAAGGTCAAACTCATCCTGAAAGAAGTTGTGCATGAAGACTTGCATGAAGGGAAACTGCTGGAGCAGTGCAGATGCCCTGAAGGACTTTGCTCATTTTTTTGGTGGTCCTCTAGAAGATTCACATTAAAAAATCAGCACTTCAGGGCATTAAATGCCCCATGTGCACAGCTCCTACTCCCAATGCTTTGTCATCTAAGAGGCTAGTGCCTCCTTAAGCCATATGCTGATACTGTGGAAGGACAAGACCAGATGTGTAATTTTATCAGAGATTTCATCTCACCCGTATAAATGTCCTACTTGAAATTTATATTCATGATTGTGTTGCCCATGTACCTCCAGCCATCCTCCTGGTGTTTAACATGATATGTCTGAACTGAAATAAAACTGTCAGTATTCACTGTGCTCCCTTAATTCTGCCTTTTAGTGGCCAGGCTTTCCCTTACCATGGTATCTGGGAACTCCACGATCATTAATCGACACTATTGCTACAATGCCCCTGAAGGGAGACGAGGCAATACCATGCCATTATATGGATTGGGCACTTAGGCACAGAACAGATTTATCTACTTCCCTGGGGTCAGGCAGCAAGCTGACTGCTGCCTGAAGGCTGGTATTCAAAATACTCGAGTCCTGTCTTCTTTCAGGGCTATTTTTCAAAGGTCTTGATCCTGCAGGGATCTCACACAGCCAGGAGGAGCAGGGTGGGAGCAGAGACTGTAAAGGCACCAAAAAGGTGATGCTCACCATGTACTTTTCTGCTGGAAGCAGTGGCCTCAAAGTCTGCCCCCTTTCTGCCTCCAAAACCTCAAGCTATGGAAGAGCAATGCCTGGCTAGGTAACAGGTACGTTGTGGGGACTTGCCTGCCCTTGTCCTTGTGCAAACTGGCAGAGCTGTTCCCTTCTCCCAGTAGCTGCTGAGCAGGAGAAAGCTGGTGGCTGCATAGCAGAGCTGTCACCATCACGGATCATGTTTCCCCACACGCCCTGTCCTGCTCAGCAGTTTTTCCATGAACTTATCTGAGCAGCACTCCATGGTTTGTGCTATGAAGATCAAAGACTAGGTGTCCAGAATAAAAAGCTCACAGTTACCATGAGGCCTGTCTCTCAACATGCTGGGAATAGAAATGTGGCAATCAGACTTGGGGATGAAATCATATTGGACATGCTCGCTTAATCTCTAAAATATGAAATTGTAAGAAAGAATTACAGCTAAAAAGCATTTTACATTTTAGAAAGCTGCTCTGACCCATGCTGGATCAGGAAAGAGAAGAAGGGGAAAAAAACAGCCCATGGGATGCAAAAGATTATAGCCAGTTGGGTTAGGAAAAAAAAAATCCATCATCAAATAAACAGACTCCTGCTCCTGTACTATGATGGATGATTCTGTTTGAAAAGAAAAGGGCTGAGTTTGGCTTATTTCAATTCTCAGGATCAGATTATTTGCTATTTGCAAATATCTGGATGTTATTTGCAAATCTCCCCAAAGCTTCATGTATTTTAGCCCAACTCATACATTCATTTCACAATCACGTTTAGGTGGGATACAGTGCAGGATTGAGTTAGCTGCTCTCCCAATATGCCTTTATTTAGCCAGGCCATCAGAGAGCAGAAACAATAGTCCATAGATAGCCAGCTGCAAAAGATGAATTACAAGCAGAATAAATGAAGAAACAAGCAATTTGTGGGTTCCTTGTTGAAAAACATTTGCAATTCAATGAATATTTTCTAATGCACATCCAAGAACAGATTCTCACCCTCCTGTGCCGTCGGTTGCAAAAAAACCCTAAAAGTTTTGGAAGCTTTGTGTTATTCCCATGTCATCATGAAGAGAGGACTAGGATGATAATGACAATGATGTTGAATGATGCCACACTTGATGGCACACCTTGAATTTCTTCATTAACACAGAAGCATGGCAGATTGCTGTAGGAATGTTTGAACTGCATCTTGACTATATGGCAAAACTACCAAAACCAGAGATTAAAGAGACCCCTTACCTGCTTCACTTATCAGTAAAAGTTTGCTCTCTTCATTGTTCAGTGTTGTGTCAAGCAGTAAAAATCCATAAATGTTAGTGCTTCTCAGCCTTCAAATATTCAACATGCTCATTATTTTTGCAGGTCGTGGGTGTTTACAGATGTCACATCCAGAAAGATTTTTCCTGAAATACTTATAAACCATGTAAACACTGTCATGTGGCAGGTTATGGAATAAGGTCTCTTTACCGCGAGCCTAACCCTGGCCAAAGAGGTGATGGACTGACCCTTTGGGAAGAGGGCACCTGAGAGCAGCAACAAGAGGAAGGATTGGCGTTTTTATGTTCGGTTTCTCACTTTTTCACGAATGCTGACTTCTGATCGCAGGATGATTTACCCAGCCCATCCACATCTGTCCACCATGCCTCTTTGCTGAAGCAAACACACACCAGCCAGTGGGACCCACTTCCCGGCTGTGTCCATCCCTGCCAGCACATTAGCACAGCGTCTCTCCCCCTCCTGCTTAAAAACCCTCTCGGCCAGCCAGGAACCCACCTGCCTTCAGAGTCCACGGCCTCAGCCCGACCGATTACCCGTGAAAACCGCACCATTAGGTTCCTCGCCGAGAGGAGGCTGTATTAGAGACACTCGGCAAGGCTCAGCGGGAAACTAAGTTTATTAACAAGAAGCAGGAAGCATCGTGTGTAAGAATATCTCTACACTTGCAGTACCTGGAGGGAACATTATCACTTATCAGCCTAATATTTCACCGCAGTCTTTCTTTCACAGGCTCTTGCTTCCTTCTCCTCACACAATAGCCTAAGCATGCTAACAGACAATTGGCAAAATACGCCAAAAATGTTTATAATTTGGATGAATTTTCAGGATTTTTCTGACCAGCCTGGTGAGAAGAGAGAAAAGAAAACAAAGGTAAACAGTAAGTGAAACACGGTCGGGCTAAAACCTGTGTATTAGGTCAAAAAAGGAACAAATCTCTGCAGGATTCCAGGGGGAGATGCTATTTTATTGGTGTTTTTATGTACAAAGGGAAAGGTTAATAGAAGGTCTGAACAGAAAGGTTCATAGAAAATTGTCATCTGTATGTGTTTTATTTTTGAAGTAATAGTTTACAGGTGCCAAGGGAGGGGGTAAAACAGTAAAGGCCAGAGTTAAATTGAAGGTGGAAAGATTTGGAAGAACTTTGACAAAACCACTTAAAATCAGGGAATGCAGCTTTGTCAAGACTGAAATGCATTCCTGAATTATGCCAATTTTTGCCCAAGTTTTGTTTTGGAGGAAAGGAAAGGGGAGGGGATGAATGTTAACATTGAAAATACCATTAGGAGTAAGACATTTTTATTTTTCTTCTCCAAATTAATTTTCATTTAGATCAATTTTTCTAATTGAAATGACTTAATAGGTTGTCCATAAAATAACAATGAATATCAAAACAAACACTGCTGATCTAGAAAGTTTAAATTAATCCTAAATGAATCCCTGGGGTATGTTTTCTTTTGCAAAGAATGATGTAGTTTTCCATGCTTGGTTTTAAGCCAGACTGGAAGCAAAGCTAAAAAAACCAATGCTGCGCAAAGCATAATTTCCATCATTTGTCCAGTGATGGTCTCTGTGTGGAGCAAGACAGGAGGAGGCAGCCGCTAGGTCTGAGCTCCTCTCCAGTTTGGTCTCAAGAGCAAAATACTCTCATGTTAAAGGGCTTGTTTTCATTTTGATTTATGTTTTGTTTAACATAAAGTCTGTTGTACTGATCAGACCAGAGGTCCACCTAACCGAGTATCCTGTCCCAACAGTGGCCGATAGAATGGATTTTCCAGGGAAAGGAGATAAAAAACAATTCCTAGATGATAGAATGATTTTTCCTATCATATCAACTCAGTCCTGGCAATGAGCCCTTTAGGGAATTCTTGTTTCATTGTTTTGCACGTTATTTAAAAATTGGGATCTAATTGAAAGCCAGCAGCTAACGGAGAAGTTCTGCTGGGGTCTGAGGACTTTGGTGCTGAGGAGGAGCAGTTTGGGCAGTCTGGGCACAGTGCTGGTGTATCTGCAGAGCTTTTGGAGCACGGGCAGCATGAAACTATGGTTCTCTGCATAAGCCTTGTGGTCTGGTTTCAGCCACAGCTTCAGTAATTGAGAGTTTGTACACGGGGGAAGTTGCTGTGAACTCACAACCTTCTTGCCATCCTGTCCATGTTCCTAAGATTGACACTAGACCTGTTAGGCTTAATATGCAGGCGTGAGCAATAGTGAGCTGCAGCAGCATCTCTTCCCCCACCAGCGCAGGGGCAGAGGATGGCAGTGAGGCTGAGTCAGAGCCGAGAAGGTTGTTGTCATCTCCAAGCCTGGTAGATCACGCTTCCCCCCCAGGCCTCAACTGGGAGGAACATGATGAATACAGAAACTATTTCTGAAGGAATGGAATTCAGGTCATCCTTAGTGCTGAACTACACCCCTCTCTCCCACAGAGCTCATGCGCTGGCAGGGTTTATGAAGTAGATTTCATTGTGGGCTGGAGAAACTAGTGTTTCCATTTTCCTCTTTGGGATGTGATTGATACTTAACCTGCCTTCAATCTATAGTCAAACTCTAAACTCTTCTTGCTGTGAACAATTTCCTCCTAACACAGGCGTATTAAGCCTAGAACTGCAGTGAGATGGTCAGAAAAATGTTTTCCTCAGCCAGGACAGCATTGTCCTAGGGTCTGCAAGCAGCACTGCAGGGTTGTTTGTGCTCATGTTTGACAAAGCTGAGTAGGTGTGACAAGATAACAATTAATCTTAGAAATTAGAAAGAAGCCTTAAAAAGACCTACTTTCTGTGAACTTAAGGATGTGACTTGCCAATTCATTGCAATGGTGTTCCCTGTGAATGGGTACTCATTTTGGAAGCTGTGTGCTGTATTTCTAAGATGTTTTATGCAATTTCCCAGGATATTGTGTCATATCAGCAGAAATTCAACATTATGCAGCTCTTAAGCAGCAAAATTGGACATTTCCGTTCAGCTTTAAAGAAAGTAGCATTGGTTCTTCTGATCCTGATACTTGCCAATAATTCAGGAAAAGCAGGCTTAGCCAAACTATAGATACAGCAGTTTGCTGCTGGCTAGGTTACTAGCTGAGCTTTTCAATATATATTCACAGGGAAACAGGATGCTCTTCAATTAGTTGGCAAACTGCAGGAAGACGAATGGTGAAATGTTGAGCATAGGTGTTTATCTGATCATTATCAAGAGTGCAGGTAGCTGGAAAACCTGTGAGAAATAACGACAGGTTTGCAATTGAGTTTGAACAGAGAACACATCATTTGAACATGAGAACATAACCACTTTTGTCTTGGAAACATGGAGAGAATTACCATGGAGAGATTAGACAGCCTTGATAGGTGGATAGGTGGGTAGGTGGGTAGGTAGAGAGAAAGGAATAGAAAGAAATCTGAACAGAAGCAAGAGAGAAATTAGGCTGGCGAAATAAAAGGTGGGTGTAAATGCCATTTCAGGGCTTTCCTCTGTTAGAACTCAGAGCACTTAAAAAAAAACACAAGGGTTTTCTCTACAAGGAGAGCTGCTAAGGCAGGAGGAGAAAAATGGTTACCCAAAAGGCCAGTGCTCGAATTAGGAGCAGGATCAAGACGTGTTGGCTGCGTTGCTCAGCCCCACAGTGCTCTATGAGATGGCGTCGAGCACATTTAGAAGATGGGAGCGCTCCACAGCAAAACAGGCAAAATATTTCTTTGTGAAACTGCTCTTTGAAAGCCCAACACGGTAACTCATCTGGAGGGAGAGCGGTGGGGAACTGCCACCGCCAACTCACCGTGGAAAGATAAGTTGCTGTGCTTGAAGACAGATCATCCCCCAGCCGTCCATTGCACTTTCTGCCTGAACTGCTGCCGTCTACGGAGAATGTCAAGTCCTTGGGGCCTCGTCTCCCTGCATCTCCCACATGATATCGAGGGCCTGGCAAACACCTTCCCAATAAATTATTGTTATTGCAAGGAAGGGAACAGGCAGGGAAAGGACTTCTTTGCAGTGATCCTAGCAACATTCTGCCTCCAGAAAGCACATGTTGTGGGAGAATTTCAAAATGCTTCCAGGAGCCAAGGAGGCAGATGCAAGTTAGAAACCTTTGAAGGAGATGAATAGCAGGAAGCATCTCTAAAAGACCCACAACGGCATTACTGCAGAAAAAACAGCTGCAAAATGAGGTAATGACTCTTCAATACTCTCCAATATGCTGGCACAAGTCCTCTGTGTTTCATCTCACTATCTATCAATGTAGCATTAGAAGATCTTAAAGTGTTTACAAGTGGATGCAGGGTTAGTCCAGTGGCCTCGGGGGGATGCTGACCCCTCTTTCCGCAGGAGGCACAACAAGGCAAAGGACATCCTTCTCCATCCCCTCAATAACACAAGAACCAGACCCCACTGCATTTTTTTTTTCTCAGACCCCCCTCCTGGGTACTTACTCTAAAATTGCCTCCTGCCACATATTTCTTTCTCCTCGGATATTAAAAAATAATTAAAGATAAAAAATAAGAACGGAGAAAGGCTGGGGGGAGAGGACAGAGCAGAGGAAAGCCCTGTGTCTCTGTGTCCCTCAAGAGCCAAACAGCACGTACAAAATCATTGCTGCTCGATGCACAGATGACATCCTGATTTGTGAAGGACCTGAGCTGGCTCTCCCAGTGCAGCATGACCCTCCAGTGCCATCGTGTCCTGCTCCTTTCCTGCCCCACTGCAAGAGGGTGTAATCTACTGTCATCCAGGGCAGGATAGAGCCCACCTGGAAAGGAAACTTCATTGGAAAAAAGCTTCAGAGGGGATTCACTCAAGCAAGTGCCTCTTCTTTATATAAAAGAGAGCTTTCTGCATGCAGGCAGCAGAAGAATAGATGGAGACCTGTCAAAAAGTGATGCATAGGCAGCTAAGTGAAGCTCAAGCATTCATAAAGAAACAATGTTATCAAAGATGAATAGCTTGAAAACTGCTTTTAGGAACATTTACACAGGGTTTCACCTCCTGGCAACACAGAAACGTCAATGCTGCTCCGGCAAGCTGACTCATAGCAGAGCAGGAGAGCTTTACAGAAGGCTCACACTATTTTTTTCTTCCGCACCAAGGTCTGTGCAGAGGTGTGTGTGCAGAGGGGTGGGGGGTGCAGCGCCGAGGAATCACCCTAAATTGGCTCAGAGAGGAGTTGTTTTCAGACTCCTTGCCATGCTTTATTAGCGTGGAAATTCAATAATCTCATTAATTACAGAAAATAACGTAAGGTGGATCTGCTGGGCTCCTGAACAATTTGAGCTCTCCTTCTGTGGGTAATTGCCAATGACATGTCTGAGAGAAATATCACAAAGATACATAACAAAGGGCAGCGCAGCTTTACAGCATAGATCTTGTTGCTATGGGAACTTGTCTTTGCTCCTATCCCGGAGCTAGATGATTTATGTATGTGCAAGAGTTCCTTTATTTTAGGGCTTTTGCAAAGGAGAAAAAACCCTATCAGATCTCTATCCACATCTATCCATCCGGTTATCTATCCAGTTATCTAATAATTCTTTCTTTATTATAATTACCTGTCTATTATAATCTTTATCCATTGCCTCATTCTTCCAAATATTCCACTCACTATCTACTTTTGGGAGCCAAGATATAAGACAAGCTGAGGGAAGACAAAAATGTGGACATCAGTTACTCTTTGTGCGTGCTGCGTGGACGTGACTGCCGTTCAGAAGCCGAGGCGAAACAGTCAAGCCATGTGTCATGAGCCCCTACTGCCCTAGTGATGCTCTCCATGCCCACATGCAGCAACGTGACAAAAGCATCTCCCTCGTTTCTGAAGCATAAAGGGAATGGTGGAGCAGGAAAAACACTCAGATCTCACTCCTTGTGAATGGTCAGAGAGCACAAGGGTCTCCCACAGCTGTGCTGGGCATTTGAAGGTGGAGTACTAGGAGGAAATGCTGAAAATTGTGGAATGACTCTCCAAAAGATTGAAGTTGGAGCATAACTCCTGTTAACAGACCTCTTTGGTCTGTTCATCTTGCATAGCAAGTGTTTGAGTGGCTACCAGGTGATGTTTGGCTAAAAGGTGGAAATATAAGGTCTTAATTCAGAAACAGGCAGATTTGGCTGCAGCTGTTTGCTGTCTTTGCATTTCATGACTTGTTAAGCATTTCCTGGTAAGCTCTTGACCCAAGATGTACCTGAATTTAATAGGAGGTCTTTTTTTGTGTGGTAGTGTTTCTGTTAGGGTCATTGGGTGCTCCAGTGGGACCATATAAAAACTGTGCATCAATAAGAAACTACCAAAAGCTTCACACTCAAAAGTGAGTATCTTGCGATCACCGAAGATCTGTTAAAGACGACGCTCAAGTTCTGGTGTGCACAAGGATTTAGATGATTTTGAGACACAAAGCTGTCCTGGGAGCTTCTGCCTCTAAATTTATTTCATTCCACATCCCCTCCAGTTATATGAAACTCCTTTAACTGTGTACATGTGTTTGTGTAGAGCATTGAGTGTAACAACTTGCAAGTTCAAGATATATATTGGATTTGCGTGGCAAGGTTTTGGTAGCGAGGGAGCTGCAGGGGTGGCTTCTGTGAGAAGCTGCCAGAAGCTTCCCCTGTGTCCGATAGAGTCAATGCCAGCCGGCTCCAAGACGGACCTGCCGCTGGCCAAGGCCGAGCCCATCAGCAACGGTGGTAGTGCCTCTGGGATAACGGATTTAAGAAGGGGGGAAAAAACCCCAGCAACTGCAGCCGGAGAGAGGAGTGAGAATATGTGAGAGAAACAACTCTGCAGACACCAAGGTCAGTGAAGAAGGAGGGGGAGGAGGTGCTCCAGGCGCCGGAGCAGAGATTCCCCTGCAGCCTGTGGGAAGACCGTGGGGAAGACCATGGTGAGGCAGGCTGTCCCCCTGCAGCCCATGAGCACGGGGCGATCCACCTGCAGGTGAGGACCCCAGGCCGGAGCAGGGAGATGCCCGAAGGAGGCTGTGACTGTGGGAAGCCCATGCTGGAGCAGGCTCCTGGCAGGACCTGTGGCCCCGTGGAGAGAGGAGCCCATGCTGGAGCAGGTTTGCTGGCAGGATTGTGACCCTGCGGGGGACCCACGCTGGAGCAGTCTGTTCCTGAAGGACTGCACCCCGTGGAAGGGACCCACGCTGGAGCAGTTCGTGAAGAACTGCAGCCTGTGGGAAGGACTCATGTTGGAGAAATTCGTGGAGAACTGTCTCCCGTGGGAGGGACCCCACGCTGGAGCAGGGAAGAGTGTGAGAGTCCTCCCCCTGAGGAGGAAGGAGCGGCAGAAACAATGTGTGATGAACTGACCGGAACCCCCATTCCCATCCCCTGCACCGCTCGAGGGGAGGAGGTAGAGAAAATTGGGAGTAAAGTTAAGCCGGGAAGAAGGGAGGGGTGGGGGGAAGGTGTTTTTAAGACTAGGTTTTGTTTCTCATTATCCTACTCTGATTTGACTGGTAATAAATTAAATCAATTTTTTTCCCCAAGTCGAGTCTGTTTTGCCCATGACGGTAATTGCTGAGTGCTCTCCCTGTCCTTATCTTGACCCACGAGCCTTTTGTTATATTTTCTCTCCCCTGTCCAGCTGAGGAGGGGAATGATAGAGTGGCTTTGGTGGGCACCTGGCATCCAGCCAGGGTCAACCCACCACAAGCTATGATATGGAAAACCTGGCCAGCAGCCACGTTCAGGTCCAGGTTCATCTTTAAATCAATCAAAACAAGACCCTGAGAAACCACCTGACACTTCTGTTAAGTCACAGCAGTAACTAAAATGCAAGCTCGCTCTTATTTTGCCACATGCTTTAGCATTACTCAAGGCTGTTATTTTACTGGAAGAGTGAACACGATGCCCATGACTTTGTTCACTCCATGGCTGGAAACAATTGTCTTCTTCTAAAATATATCAGCAAGTCAGTGCTTTAAATTTTTGAAGGAAAAAAAAAAATCATGTGAACCACTTGATCTTGAAAAGAAAGAAAGTGAAATTCCATATTTATGAGAGTTCTCTTTTAGCCTGGAAATTCACTGATCAGTGAAACCTCACTTTGCAAGTTCAGGGAGCTGATTGCACTCCTGGTCTAATCAGTTCCTTGCTGCATGGAAACGTCCTCCATGTAGACCTCCTGCTTGACTTTTCCCCCCTAGACCAGCTGTGGTCAAACCATGGCACTGCCTACTTTGAAATGCTGAATCACGAAATGTAAACTGCCTATGAGGTTACAAATGATAAGACAAGCCTCGTGGCGTTTGAAGCACTCTTGCTCTGTAATTTCTTGGGTTCTCATCATGTGGATGGCACACTTGCAGAAACCACTTTCCTAATTCATGTCGAAGATAAAAGTTAATCCCTCGGCACAGCTGATCGACTCTTCATAACAGGGCTCCCGCTCCCACCACGAGTCTGTAGCCAAGAGCAACGGCTCACTCCTCCCCTGCTTCCTCCCTCACTCTGAGTTTCAATTCCTTAAAGCTAATCAATATCCTTATTAATGTTCCAAAATCAATTATCCTAATAAAGCCTGGAGGGAGCTGAAGGGTTGCTATTCAGCACTCACCTTTTATTATCCCGACTGTTTATTTCCCCATTGATAGAACTGTCTAACTTTATGACAGATTACGGGTGAAACTGCAGTACTCAACACACTTGTCAGCCCTAGAGATATGTTGTGTTATTATTACTATTTCGAGAGCCTTTTGCTTACATTCCCTGGTTGTACAGATGCTTAAGAAAGAGTCCCTGGCTTTGGTCTGCTGGAATATGATAGGGAGTGCTGCAGCTCCGTGCTGCACATCAAACAGATAATAATCTGTTATATCTATTCAATTATAATATTGCCCTAGGCCATGGCACTTTGTTTATGCAGTAGGCAGTGTGCTGTGATCTGCAGCAAGACTGCAAGACACATGCGGGGCAGATCACCTAGTGGTAATTCACAGCAAATCAGGTGAAGGTGCATTCAGAGGCATGATCCCTAAAGCATCGGGGGAGAATGACATTTCTCTTTCAATTAAATCTCTCTTTTCCATCCAGAAGTTGTGCCAAGAGCCGGAAGAAAAAGAGGGAGAAAGACTACAATTCCTTGCAGAAGTGCGGCATCAGGGATGCGTTCCTGCAGAGGCAACTCAGGAGCAGGGGGCACGGGCAAGCGCCATGGGAGGGAAGCGGTTGTAAATGCTCCTCAGTCTTCTGAGCACTGAATTCAATCCCTAGCTGCTGTACATGTCTACATGTATATTTTAAGGCAATTCAAGCGCGTGGTTATTTCTTCCTTCCTGTGCTTATTGATCAACCATTTAAGAGCACAGAGTAGGAGAAGAGACTCCAGGTCAGGTTATCCTTTAAGATCATTCCAGCAAGGAGCTGAGGTAGGAAGGGAAATGAAAGTCTATAAATGAAATCAGCCTTTCCTAAGTGCCCTCCTTGACCTTGCATGCAGTGTCTGTCCTGGCCAGCAGCCTGCTCTGCTCACCAGCTCGCAGGGAGCCCCTGGCAAGAAGAGCTGGGCTGGGAGCACTGGGGAGGAGGTCTTCAGTTGTGCAGCCTCTCCCTGGGCTGGAATACATCTCCTCCCTCCCTCCATCTTCAGACGAGAGGCTCTGAAGCGCCAGGGAAAACTCCTTCGGCTACATTTGGAGGAAGGCATCTGAAATGCTTCTCTCTGACAATCCTGGAACAATTTCTGTATCCTGTACTGTAAATCTTTTACCCAAAAGATGGGAAGTGAACGGGGAGATTGACCCTGAAAGGACTGACAGCTAGGCAGACAGAGGCCTGCTTTACTTACTGGGGCCAGAAAAGAAAATGTATCATTTACTCCTTTTCAGTTAACTAGTATTAGATAAGATCATTCACACCAGTCATCAAACTGATAATGAGACAGGCCCCATTTCAGGGAGATTATTGCTTTATTATGGAGTGAGCATTCGGCAGATGTCTTAATTTTACAGAATTCATTTCACATTATCAAGATTTCTGTCTATCTTATTTGATTTAACGTTTGTTAAGAGTGATTTGTCTCTCTCTAATGCTTAAGACCAGTGCAGTCCAATCAAGCAAATTGTCTGTAATTTAAAGAGTTCCTGGGGGATTCATAACAGCAATAGGACCTTTTGGGTTTTCTTCCGAAAAAGAAAAAAACCCAGAAAATACATCCTGTGCTAATGATTTCTCTCATCCTAGTCTTCTTTTATCCCATCCTTTCCTGCCAATATGCCCGTATAGCACAATTCCAGATAAATCAGAAATGCAGTGAAAAGTGGCATGAAAGCAGCGTCACAAAAAGAAAAAAACTTGATTGAAGTTGTGAGCTAGCAAGAGAAATGTGAACTCATCCGAATCTGAATTAATTAAAGATTTTATTAGCATCTGATGGCACCCCAGGGAAAAGTACTTTTTTTTAATCCTCTCTCTGTTTTAAAGGCAAAATACCAAGCAAAAGCATTTAAGGGTCATAGCAAAAAAAATTGTTTTGAGGGTGATACAGCTATCTTCTGGCTGTACCAAATTACTGGTGATGGTGTAAACAAGGCCAAGCCAGTTGGGTATTTTTCCGTAGGAATGAAAGGGCAGCCTATGCTGACTGGGAGATCAGTTGAATAAGAAAATCAGTGCATTTTCAAATTTTACCATTCTTTTTAAATTTTTTTTTGCAGTGGAAGGGAGCTCTGAAAACTCTGCATAGGTCAATAGCCCCATGCCTGGGTCACATAGCAGCTGGGATCTCCTGTCCCTCCATGTCTCATCACATTCAAGCCACCAAGGCAGCCAAGAGGATGAGCCCTCTGCTCTGCCACCCCCTTAGGTACATTGCCTCAGTTGCATGGGGCTGGGACTCTTGCAGAAACAACCTCAATTATGGAAAAGGGGGCCCGGGGAGCACTTGAGGGAGACAAACTTAAAAAACAGCGGCCCCAGACAGCAGCATGTGTTGCTAGCTCCACCTGAGTGCATCAGAAGCAGAAATGCTGCCAGATTTACACAGTGTTTGCCATTGAGCTGTGAAATCCAAGCCCCACTCCCTGGACACACTCTGCTGAATTAAGTCAGGAGGAAGGAAGCGGATAATTCCCCCTTCCACCCACCTCTCCCTTCCATCCCTGTCCCACTTGGAATTTGGCCTTTATAACAAAGCATTTTCCTCCCAGGCAGAGAAGAGATTCCCCCAGATCCCAAAGACTACGTGCCAGACATAGGCTCACACGTCAGTAAGTGCTGGTGTTTGCTAGTGCAGCGACGCATTAAGGATAATGACTAGAGCAGATCAGATATTTAAAGAAAACCAACCTATTCATAATTTATTTTTTCAAATAAACGTGTTGGCTCTCTGTTGCAACACTTAGCTGAGTCATTATATGCGATGTTCAAAGGTGGATACCAGTAGATGTGTCACCAGAGATCTTGCTTAAAATTCTAGCATAGTCGTGAGCATCAGAAGGAGCAAGAGACTGGAAATAGTAGAAGGCACTGCATAAGGTATGGCCGGGTTGTGGTCGGTTGACCCTGGCTGGATGCCAGGTGCCCACCAAACTGCTCTATCACTCCCCTCCTCAGCTGGACAGGGGAGAGAAAATATAACAAAAGGCTCGTGGGTCGAGATAAGGACAGGGAAAGCACTCAGCAATTACCATCACGGGCAAAACAGACTCGACTTGGGGAAAAAATTTGATTTAATTTATTACCAGTCAAATCAGAGTAGGATAATGAGAAACAAAACCTAGTCTTAAAAACACCTTCCCCCCACCCCTCCCTTCTTCCCAGGCTTAACTTTACTCCCAATTTTCTCTACCTCCTCCCCCTGAGCAGCGCAGGGGGACGGGAATGGGGGTTCCGGTCAGTTCATCACACATTGTTTCTGCCGCTCCTTCCTCCTCAGGGGGAGGAGGACTCACACTCTTTCCCTGCTCCAGCGTGGGGTCCCTCCACAGGAGACATCCTCCATGAATTTCTCCAATGTGAGTCCTTCCCACGGGCTGCAGTTCTTCACGAACTGCTCCAGCGTGGGTCCCTTCCACGGGGTCACAAGTCCTGCCAGCAAACCTGCTCCAGCGTGGGCTCCTCTCTCCACGGGGCCACAGGTCCTGCCAGGAGCCTGCTCCAGCGCGGGCTTCCCACGGGGTGACAGCCTCCTTTGGGCATCTCCCTGCTCCGGCGTGGGGTCCTCCACGGGCTGCAGGTGGATATCTGCTCCACCGTGGACCTCCATGGGCTGCAGGGGGACAGCCTGCCTCACCATGGTCTTCACCACAGTCTTCCCCACGGGCTGCAGGGGAATCTCTGCTCCGGCGCCTGGAGCACCTCCTCCCCCTCCTTCTTCACTGACCTTGGTGTCTGCAGAGTTGTTTCTCTCACATGTTCTCACTCCTCTCTCTGGTTGCAGTTGCTGCTGTGCAGTAACATTTTCCCTTTCTTAAATCTATTATCCCAGAGGCGCTACCACCGTTGCTGATGGGCTCGGCCTTGGCCAGCGGCAGGTCCGTCTTGGAGCTGGCTGGCATTGGCTCTGTCGGACACAGGGGAAGCTTCTGGCAGCTTCTCACAGAAGCCACCCCTGCAGCCCCCTCGCTACTAAAACCTTTCCACGCAAATCCAATACACTGGTACAAGTCACAACTTGACCGAGTCATTTCTTGGGAGACTGATTGAGCTTGCAAAGCCTTGGTGAGAGATTTGGCAGTGGGGCATGTTGGGAAGAACCAAAAAATGAGTGGATTCCAGGTGGCATGTGAAATAGCAGGTGAAGAAGCTCTTTGGGGCAATGGGTTTTCTGGAAAAGGCAGTTTGGGGAGTTGTAAGCAAGGAAACTGCTCAATGCTGACCATGTTCTGGGAACCAGGATTTCAAACATGCTTTGTAAAGAAATAAAATCACTTGTCAAAGAAACACTTGGCTCCATTGTCAAAATCTCCAAAAGAAACAGTTTCCAAGAGACAGATTACTGGCTGACTTCGTGGCCCAAAGCATAGCAATAATCCGACCCAGCCATGCCAGCAGTTGCCAGTCCCCCAGATGCATAGATTTTAAGCCTTAACAATGATGCATCCAAAAATTTAGACTTTGACCTTCCTGCTTTAGATGATACACACTCCAGCAGCAGAGAAGCAGGGGACTATGCTACTTCAGAAAGCCCTTCTTCAAAGCATTTCCTTCAAAATCCCACTCCTGCACTGTGTTCGAGAGCCTTGACCCTTCTGGTTTGGCATGACTGATCCTGTCTTGGTGCAAGAGCCCTAGCACCCCATGAGAGGGATGCTGATAGTGGCCTGGGCAAAGAACCACTGTCCCTGTGAAGATGTGAAATGTGTTTCCCAGTCTGGCCCTGGTGGATGGGACTTGTGGCAGGCACAAAGAGGAGGATTAAAAAGGCTGATCTGTTTGAAATGAGTAATCCTTGTAAAAAAACTACTTCTCTTCCTCCAGTCAGGAGCAAAGCTAGACAAAAACCATCCTATCCACTAGTATCAGAGAACGAGAGATAGAGACCTGGGAATTACCGCGCTGTGTTGCATGAGCTGAAGGGTCATATTTCAAAATATAGATTTTTCCAACAAGTCTTTGTGAAGAGAATGGAAGGAAAGGAGGATCCCTGTAGAGCCTAGTCCTCAGCCAAACTAACCACCCATTCATGAAGTCCACAGCCCAGGCCTTAAAACTGCTGTATTAAACTGCGGAGGATAAAACCAACATGATAAAATTCGTTTTTGTGTCAAAGGATCCTGTGAGATTCTGTAGGTGGGAGCAAAGGGTAGAAGAATAAGGAAGAGTCTTGAAGTTAATTATTTTTATTATCACCTGCAAACCACACTTTTGGCTTAAAAACTGTGATCTGTTCAGCACCAGTACTGTTGAAATATCATTTTCATTCTTGTTTTTATTATTACAATTTTTTCCACTTTCCATCTTACTTGATTCCTGATTGTTCCCCACTTCAGTAGCCTGGCTTGTTATTCTATTATCTTCCTCAAGAGGCTTTTATGTAGACTCCGTAGGAGGAGATGGAGGCTTCAAGGGGGAACTCCCCGCAACAAACCCTTTCCCATTACTTCTTTTCTGCATTTCATGCACTTATTTATTTTGATGATAAACACATATGATATCAGGAGAAGCAAAAAATAAAGACAGACAGACCAGAAAAGTTAGTTTTGGTTCAAGAAGCCTTAAAGTGAATGCCAAGATGCGAGTCTTGTTGTTTTAACATGCGAGTAGCCAGGACGATAAATGAGTTGTCATGCTTTTGCTGGACATCTTGATTGCTTTAGTTTCAGTGGGTCTATGGACTGCATGGAGAAGCAGTTTTGCAAACAACAGAGCCATGTCCCAGCACTTGTCTCAACAGACACTGGGGAAGGTGTTCTTCACTGTGGGTATCTCTCTTCATGCCAGGATGGCTGGACACATCCAGCAGCATTTTTCTTTGGGATCCCAGATGGCCACAGCAGCCAGCTCCCGTGCTGGCTGGGAGAAGGTACCCCTGGGGGACAGAGAAGTAGTATCCCCATTTTACAGCTTAAAAGCTGATACACAAATTGTTTATTTGTCTAATTTGAGGCAAAGCAAGAAACCTGTGGCAGAACTGGGGAGCGCCCTCAGATCCCAGCCCCAGACAGATGGCCAAGCCAGCAGCACCACTGTTCTTTCACTCTGAGCTTTCAACAACAGAGAAGCATAAAATGAATTTACTTCTGCATATGAGCAGATGCTGGAGAGGAGATTTGTTTTCCTGTTCTTTTTGCAATATCTGCCTAGCTCTGCTGGAGGCTGAGTAAATGAGATAAAATGCTGAACCAAAGCTGCAACACCCACTGATGCAAATTTTTCTTGGCCAGTGCTCATGGCCACCTTCATTTTCTGCAGAGAAGGGAGTGTCTGGTGCTCAGACACTAGAAAACCATGAGTTTGCTTCAGAGCCTGATAATTTCCCACATCTCAGCCTACACATAACAAGGGAGCAGCCAACCAACAAGTGATTTTCTAAACTTTCAACACAGATGGCCTCTCAGAAGAGGATGGGATACAGTCCTGTCTTCATCCTGAGCTTTATGGCCTGATGACCTTCAGTTGTTCTGAAAAGCAAAACTCCTTCTTGCAGAACTCGCACCAAGGCCATCCCTATGGGATAATGCAACAGTCACTCACTTTCACATTCTCAGCTTCGTATTAAATTGCAACACAGACCCCATTGACAGACAAATTAGCCAAGTCAGCATTTGAAGGATTCTCACTGCTAATGATCTCTGGTCCATGAAGGCAAACCTAAAGACTTCAGGCTATACAAAACAATTGCAGATGAGGAACCCAGCTGTTGATACAGCTGGCATCAAGAAAGCATTTGTAATGTAGAGTCCGAAAGAGATCTGTGTATAAAGTACACTGCTGTTGAGAAATCATGTAAGTCAAGGGCTGTGCTGTTTACGTAAGCTTGGTAGTGAAATCTCCCTCAGCCCTCCTCGCTGTACAGACAGCCTAGCCTACCAGGACTGAAGAGGTTGCAAACACTTCATAAAGCACAAGGTTCCCTCCAGCAGGGATAACGCTGTGGGATTACAGGCACGTGGAGGGTAACAGCCACAGGGAGGAATAGAAGATGATGGTAAAAGCAGGATCCTAAAGCAAAAGCAGACCTACCCTGGGCAGGGAGGCAGGAGCAGATCCAGGATGCTAACTTAAGGGTATGTGAATCTTGAGTGCATATAGTTAAAAAAAAAAGGTGGGAGCTTTCTCAGAAAATGGGTCTCAAACATTTTCAGAGCAATGAATGCAGTGTATGAGGAGGGGGGCTGTAAGTGCATTCTGCCCCAGCTGAGCTCAGGGCTCCACCACTGCTATCAGGCACCTCCAGGGAAGGGACCACTTGGGTCCCAGGACCCTGTCCAAATACTTCAGCTTCACTGCATAGCTGAGATGCTAAAGGACCCTACTGGGAAATGCCTTGCAAAAATGAGCTTGACCAGACTGGAGTAAGTTATAGACCCAAGGAGTGGAGTGAGGGAAACTAAGAGAGGAATCAACTCCCTTGGGTAGAAACCAAGGAAAGCCAGAGATGTGCCAATCCAAAGGGCGAGGCAAGGGCACAGTTAAAAAACAGAGAAGTAAGGGAGATAGTTGGAGTCCAAGAAACCAGTTTGTAAGGTCAGGTGGTGGCTGTGGCAAGGTTAAGAGAGGAAAGGATCAGGTCTCGAACAAGGCTGGAGGAGGCACAGATTGGATGTTGGATTAGAGGGAAAATAAGAGTGCCTGGGGCAAAATAGTCTTAGACACACGAGTCTAAAGCAACACTGTGCCAACAGCTATTTTAGGCAGTGGAAGTGCTGAGATGGATGCTGGAAAGCCTGTCTCCTCCGAGCTGGTGCAATTGTGTGCTTGCTCCTGTTTGACCTGCTCTCACCTGGGACCAGTGAGGCTGTGCTGCACTGTAAGACTGAATCAGGCCCAGCAACATTTACTTGCTTAGTACAGAGAAGGGATTTTTGAGGACTGATTAGCTAATATTTGCACAGAGCTTTAAACATGTCAAGGGCTTAGTTTAACTAGGCTTTTCACTGCTGTACAGTGATCTGCACATAAAAAAAGAGAGGCAGAATATGTTGGCAAACAGGGTCTTAGCTTGCTGGGTTACAGAGCTGGACCTGTCCTCTTATCCAGCTTTGTTGGAAGAGTCTACAATGAAGCTGAAATGTCTCTTCAAGACCTCACTCTTCAGGTCACAAAGCAGGCTTGCTACACCTTTGGAAATAGCTAAAGCTTTCTGGGCACTGCAGGATCTGGGACACAGTGAGTCTGATTCAGAAGTGATGTTGGAGGAGCTGTACCAGGACTTTCTGGTCTCTGTAACGTGGACGCTAACCTCACAAAAGCTGTTGCAACCTGGTACATAGGCACCGTCCCCATGCACACATGGATGGGAGGGTGCTGTTACTGCTGATGCTTGTACGGTATTTAGGAAGAGATGCAGAGCCATAAGAAAGTTTCAGGGCTGTTCACCACTCTTGTACTGGCCAGACTGGACCTTCTCCACTCTCACTGAAAGCCTGTTTTCTCCTGCCTTTTCCCTCTGCCCCTTCCACAGCCTTCTTCAGCATTGCTCTTCAAATTCCCTC
Source organism: Gymnogyps californianus (assembly GCF_018139145.2). Classification (NCBI taxonomy): domain Eukaryota; kingdom Metazoa; phylum Chordata; class Aves; order Accipitriformes; family Cathartidae; genus Gymnogyps; species Gymnogyps californianus. The sequence goes on from NC_059483.1 coordinate 12,517,045, forward strand.
CTCACTGCTTTCCTCCTGGGGCAAAAACCCTTCTTGAGGGCTGGTGTGGAGGCAGCCCTTCCACAGCCACATGGGGAGTGCATGGGGAAGGGCTCATTGCCTGCCTCCCCAGCAGTCTGCCTTCCCTGGGGACCTCCTTGAGCTGTTACCTGGACCTGCATTACGCCTCGCCCACCTGCTCTACGGCTATCAAACCAGAGACGGATGTTGCTGAACAGGACGGGAATCCCTCAGGCAGCAGTTGTCACAGCTAATGCCCTCTTCGTTATGGAATTAATTACCCTTCACCTTCCATAAAATTGAGGAACCCCTTACTGCCCACTGGTAATCAGGAAAGTGGGCCAGGTTTGATAATAAACAGTAACGTCTGTGTCTTAAAGCAGAAATTGTCATAATAAAAGAGGCAGTGGTGGTCTTCCAGGATGGTATATGCGTTTCCCTTGCCCCCGGGGCAATGCACTGGTCTGCCCTACACGCCCACAGCATTGCTCCACACCGATGCTGCAGCTCACAGCCATGGCGAGCGGACAGTGCAGGGGCAGAGCACAACAATATTGGGCTTTTAAAAGCTTCTTGGCTGGTCTTTTTCCATGGCAAAGCCAGGTACCTGACCCGGAGGCCCTGCCATCTGTGTCTGCGCTGAGAAACCTTCTTGAAATAATCCGAACTTCAAAGTTCGGGGGGAGCCCAATTACTTCCCCAGCACTTCCCAGAGGGACTAGACTAGTTAAGAGGAGAGATGTTAGCACTGTCATTGGAGGGCATAGAGTATATCTCACAGGGGACTTCTTAGCGGGGAAAGAGAGAGGGAAATCTGGGCCTTTCTGTCTACAGGAAGATATGCTGAGTATCCACTTCATCCCCTTGTCATCAGAGGGAAGAAGAGGTAAGGGAGAGAGAAACAAAGCTGGTAATTATCTTCCTTGGGTATCCCAAGATGATTGCAGTTCAAGGTGTTTGGTCAAGACCTTGCTACACACTTTCTTGCTGCACTAGACAGCGCGAAAGAGGACGAATGAGTGAGAAAGCAAGCAAACTGGAGAGTTCGTCTCATTGTTAATTAAGTGTCTGGTGCTTAGAGGAGCAATTTTTCCAGCTGCCTCTGGATGGAAGAGGCACTTGTGAGCATTAGGAGAGAATCCTGTCGGCAGCACTTTAATAAAGCCAACACACTGCATCAAGGAAAAAACAATGAGGAGAGGAAGATGAAAAGAAGAAATTAAGCTTAGTGTCTCACTTGCAAGGCTAGAAACTGGCCCAGAAACGCCAGTAAAGCTGGGTGGGCTAGGGCTCCATTTCCATGGGAGACAGCTGACAGGAGATGTCAACTGCAATGAAACCAGTTTCCTTAGAAATCAGAGAAAAGCTGTTCTACCTCTCCCCCACCCTCCCCCCAAAAAACCTGACTGTGCTCCTGGCTTTGCCGTTGAAGGTAGATGTTCTCAGTGCAGTGTAAGGGGGTAACCCTCCAGTGCCTCTCTGTGGCGACAGCACTGTGCTTCTACCCACCACTGTGAAAATGGTGTGGCAGGAGAGGACCTCCCCACAGCACTGCTCTCGCTGGACGGTCGGGTGCCTGGGAGCTGCGAGCTGGGAACCGGTGTTGTCTAGCGATCCCTCAAGGAAAGCCATGTGCCATCATGGGCTGAGTTTTGGCTGCTCTGCACTGAATGCTGTCAGTGTTTTGAGACCATGTTGGTGAGAGCCTGTGGAAGGCACAGTGCCCTACCCAGGGACGGCCATAGCCATCGCCACTCCTCCACTGGCATGAGGAAGCATTGGATTAGGTTTTTAGAGGCAGAGCCACAAGGACATTGACCTGCCTGACTCCCGTATAGGTGTTGAGCACCTGTGCAAATCAGTGGAAATTCAGGACATCATTACCCTTACGAGGTAATGCCCTTATCGCTCGTGCCAGCTCGTAGCCTCAGTTGCCCCACTGTGCATTGGAAAGGGGTACAGCTCCCTGCTCCTCTTCAGTCTGGGTAATTATATGCTACCGTGGGGCAGGATTAAAAATACTGATGTACATGTGGAGATATTGTTACTCTGTTCCTCCCAGACCTGACCTGGGTAGGAAATCTGGGTGCTGAGCCAGTTGTGAATTCTTTCCTACGCTGCCTTCCAGAGAGCAGGAGCTGATGTCAAGTAAACAGAGAGAGGATGTCTGTAAATTAAGGGAACACTGAGAAATGTTTTAATACAGAATAACAGAAATTGCCTTCTCCTTCATCTCTCCTAAGATGTGTAACTCACAATGTATGATAGAGACAGGTACAAATGCCTCCGTGCACTCTGGTTTATAAGTGGCTCTGTAACAGGTGTTATCATTCTGTCTGCTCCGTATTTTAACATCATTCATTTGTGCCATTGCAACGTGGCACAACAACGCATCTTAGAATAATTTACTGGGAAGAAGCAATTGCTATGAATCACATCATATTGTCATTATGAATAAAGTACATCTACACGCTGTGCCTTCAAGGAAAGTGTGGAAGAGACGTGCTCACCATTCAGCTTCTCACGGACCCGCATTTACTTTTCTCCTTTTGTTTTAGTTGTTCTCAATCTGCCCCTGCACAAATAATCACATCCCAAGGCTTGAAGGGGTTTTTTTGCCTCCCCTTTATTCTTTCTTCTCTTTGTTTACCAGTTGTGAAGGCTGGCTGACCACAACTTGTGGGCTTTCTGGACCAAAGAGCACAGCTAGCTAGTGCTTGTAGATGGATGCTTTCGTGATTGACTTTAACAGAATCACAGAAAAAGTCAGGTTGGATGGGATCTCTGGAGGTCGCCTAGTCCCACCCCTGCTCAAAGCAGGGCTAACCTGCTTGCTACCAACTTTCTAGTATGTCAGCCTGGGAAATTGAAACCTGCAGGGACTTAGAAAAGATGAGATGAAGAGGGAAAATCAGAAGAGCCCTTCACACTCAGCAGCATGAAGCTCAAGGTACTGCCCTAGATTTGGGTACGCTGAGCCTGTCTCTGTCTGGTTCACAGCGATATAGAATATGTATTTACTGATTAATTAATGAATGAATTCATTTATAGAAATCCCAAACCAAGAAATGCTGCTCTCACCCAGAGTAGGAATATGACCTTGAGACTGCCAGAGCCTCAACTTTCAAGCCCCGGCCATCTCTTTCTTCAGCATGCACCCTCATTTCTCAGTGCTTGGGTTTTAGTCAGAAAACAAATGTTTTGTCCCAGTTCCATTTCTGAAACGCGTCCCCCATACTTTGAGTTTTCTCTGTCACAATCGGGAAAAAAACCCCAAAACAGAAAGCAAAAGACAATTTTCAAACCTCAGAAGTTGACACAAAATAAAATTGCTATTTTCTCCTCCACTTTCACTTTCTTAAGTCATTGTTCTGAGAGATCCTCCTGATATTTTTTATTTCTCTCCCCCCTTCCTATTTCATTTTCAGTCTGGTCTCTCTCTCTCTCTCTGACAGTTCTGCCTGGCTGCTATCCAACAGGCCTGTCCAGTTTCTCCTTGTACAAGCATATAACACAAAAGAATAAAAAGAAGACTGGAAATGTAATTATAAAACTGTCTCTTCTGCCCAGGCACAGTTTTTTTAGACAGCAGCTTCCCTTTCAGCACAGTTGGAAGGAAAAAAAAAAGTAACTAGAGCCCTTCTGAGCAATGTCATTATTTATTCTGGATGAAATGTCCTGCAGGAAACTTTAATTAGACCACATGTATGATAAACTAACAGAACAAGCTGAAGGAAAAAAAAATAAACAAATAAAAAGGGTAATGGTGCAATTACCTATATTCCTTAAAGCCGTAACTCTTGGAGGTGAGCCCAGTTTATTCAGAGTTCAGGAGCTGAAATTAGGACATGCATATTAAGGTTGAAAATGGTGCGCGCACACACGCACACACATAAAGTTTTCACTGAAACAGCTTTTCACTGGATATTTGGGCTTTTCAACTAAAAGAAAATATTGGAAAATACCTCCTTGCAAACAAGAACTGTCTGTGAAAGCAAAATTCTGGGGAATTCAGTTAGTACAAGAAAAGCTTTAAAGTTATGTAGAAGGAAATCTCCCTTGTCAGAACTGCAGTTAAGATATACATGCATGTCTTCTTTGTGCATGTGCGAGCTTGTGTGTGTGTGCATGTGTGTGTATATGCATATTGATACATGTACGGGCATATGTGTATCTATACAATGGAGTATTTATTTTATGAAAAAACTTTTTAAACTGTCAGCTAAATTGCCTAATTGCAGAAAAGTAGGCAAAAAATTTGTCATAAGATCAGCACTGTCTGAAAATACAGTATCAGCAATTAAAAGAAATAGCCAACCCACCAACTGCTGAGCGGCAATCTATAATCCATGTTGCAACATTCTGCTGATGCCTTGTGCATCCTTCTCCAATACTCATAATAATACAAAAAAATATCATTTCAAACCTCCGGTGAATATCCCTCAAGTGTTCCCTTCTTAAATGGTCATATTTATAAGCAAATATACAGCAAAAATATAGAAAATATAGAAGAAAGATGAAAAATCAGGAGAGGACTATGAGGTGGGCTGGGACATGCTGGACCTATTTATTGATGGAGTGAGGACTATGGAGTGTGATTTCTATTATATACAGCATTTCCTACATTCCCCTGGAGAAAAATTAGTCTTTTCATTTTGCTCTTGCACTGCAAACAGAAGGCAGGTGGAGGGCCAAAACGCATCTTCAGGTATTCAGCTGCCTTTAAATGGGAGGAGGGAGTGGTGAGCACTGCAAAGTGAAGTGCTCTAGCTGACTGCAGCTCTCGTGAGCATCATGCACGTGCCCTGCCATGGGCCAAGAAATCCAGCAGGAAAAGGAGAGTTCAGTCTCATGGTCCATGATCTATTGGGGATCTGTTGTGGTGAGATGATTGCCATCCAGGCATCTTTCTAGCTATTTATCTTTCAGATGGAAAGAGGCAGGACAATTGTCACTAGATTTTAAGCCATTGTTTGGAAACAGTAAGCTTTTGAGATCCCATTGAAGCTACTACTGAGCTAATACAGACTGATGCCAAAGATCATTGAGACAATTGGATTTATAGAGACAGAAGAGTAAGCTATTACTACAGACAAACAAACAAACTTCCACCATGGCTAATGTGATGATTTTCCATGAATGACCTCTGTTTTTGATTGCTTTTTAAGCATTTAGGGAATGGCAGATAAAAACCATAGCTGTTATTTCTTTTTTATGTGGCTCCTGAACATTAAATGGTGTATGGGACCGGTGGTGTCCAAAGCATGTGGAGGGGTTCAGATTTCAAGTGCTCCCAATGAACAGAGGTATCTGTACCTTGGATTCTGACTTTTGACCATCTGTCACATTTAAAGTACTAATGCAAAGATGACAGCCCCTTGGCACCCCATATGTTCAGCCTTTCCTGTGAGCATCTTGTTGGAAACACATCCTTTTGGGAATCCTATTTTAGCCTATACAGCTCTGGGTTTTCTCTCTCTTCCCATACAAGAACTGAAGACGAAGTCCTCATCATTTCCAGATGCCTCGGAATAGCTTTGTGCACCTATGGCAGTGCCTTGGAGACATCAGGGCGTCTGCACCTCTGCAGCCTGACATTCCTCTGTGTGCTGCACAGGCAACCTTTGGCTTCGTTTAACCAAGAGACAGCAGTAGAGTAGAAGGACTCCAGGAAAGAAGGGCTTTGGGTTGTTTCAAACATTCTGCAGTCCTTACTCAGCACAGCATCTAAGCCTGTGCTTAAGGACAAACACATGCTCCAAGCTTCATTGCCTTACCCAAGATTTAATCCTATCAGTTTAGGCATACGCTTATGAACTCTGCTGAATTCAGTTCTTGAACTCACAAGCCTATTCCAATGGAGGAAAGGCAAAGATCACCAGTGCTTTAATAGGAGGAAGATAGGGCTTCTAGCCTTCATGCAAATATCCCAATTCAAAGAGAAAAAGGGAATTCAAAGAGAAGTTCAGAAAGGATCTGCTCTGTCAGCAGTGTTGGCTCGGCCTACTGTGTTTTTCAAAGTATAACATGAATGTGGTACATTAACATACAGTTAACATACAGGCACATTCATTGGATGTATATGCAATGTGCCTTCCTACTACACATTGATTTCTGTCTGATAAACATAATATGCACTGATGAAAGGTGGCAGAACCTGAAGGGAGCCTGGCTTATCAACCACAAATGTCTGGAGGAATCAGAAGCTGAAATCAAAGGATAATAATATTTACGTTTTTAAATGGATCTGCCACGTGCATTAAATGACAGGCTGTGTCAATCTTGCTGCCATTGCCCCATAGCTCATCACATCTCACGTTCTCAGACATCTTTAGCTGGGGAAAGGAATGAAGATACAGCACGCGTGAAGGTTACTGCAATGAATTGATGTGTGCATGCTGGGGGGTCGGCAGTAGCTGGGGCTCAGTGCATTTTGCTCCCTCTGCAGGGGCACTGTGTTCATGGATGTGGAGACACGCTCTGCAAGGCGGACCACCTTGCAAGGCTATCCTCACCCTCCTGGGATGACTTTTGGCTGAGCCAGGCTTTACACTGCCGTTGTGTCAATACAAGCAGTTAGATCAGCCTGTGTGCCAGCGTCCCTTCCACACGCAGCGGTCACAGGCACACCAGAGCAAGTACCATTCTGCAATGATACAATATTCCGTGTTAATCCACCTTGCAAGCACCTGAAAGGACTTAACTACGTGTACTGTACAAGCACCCTGCTGAGACAGTGGGAATAGGAACAGACCTGTAATTACCAAGTAAAGACAATGAAATCACACATACTCCCACCACCTGCAGTTCTAAATGAGGAGAAGTGTTAGTTACACTGTTGTATTTCTATAGCATCTCAGGAGAAAAAACAGAGAGTGTAATGAGCTCCTAGACTTGTGATAAGCAGAATTAAAGTGCATTCACAATTTACCCCAATCCACCGCTCTGCAAGGAGGGACGTAGAGGGAAGCACAATTAAACTTTCGCACTTCCCCTTTAATTTGGAGAATGAAGAACATGCCTGAGAAAACAATTTTGTGTTGTTTCACAGACCCCAGCCATTTGCCACCCCCAAATGGAAAGAAGTATCATGAAGAGAGGAAAGACGCACACCGCAGTGGCTGGAAACTTTTGGCATGACATTGCAAAGGACCTGAATCTGGGGGACTTGGGCTGAATTTTAATTGCCAGGCACCCGCTTTGCCCTAAGTGGAAAGGGTGAGTTCACAGGACTGATAGGAGAGCTGTTGTTTGAAAGAGATCTACAAAAAATGTCCCTTTCTTCTTACATGGACTTAGGAAATCTTAAGAATATGAATATGAAAATAGAATGGTGAAAGAAACATATTCCCAGAAGTAGGTTCCTCCATGAAGGCTCTCCTGAGGGGAAGACGCGTTTTTTCATGTCTTTTAATGCTCTATTTTCAGTACTTTTAAAAGAGTATTCATTCTGAAAGCTTTTTTCTTTGTTCACTTCTTTGATTACTATTGGTTTGGTGTTATGTGGTTGGGAGCCGTTTTAGGTGAAAGGGTTTAACTGGCTCTTCTGGTGGAAAGGTCTTTCCAAAGAGGATGTTGCTGCAGTATTTCCTTTGGATGCTCAAAGTTTGCATTCAGTATGGCTGGAAACATCATGCAGCCTTTTCACTGGGGACTCAGACTGAGGCACAGCTAATTTAAAAGCTGTCAAATATGCATTTTCTTATGGGCAAGAGTGTGGGGCAAAATCACAGTCTGCATTATTTTACTCATTTCATCAATAGGGCTGTTCGTTTGAAGCACCTTCTTGGGTCAAGGGGTAAATATTTTAATTCTTTCTTCAGATGGAACAGGTTAGAGAAGCCTCTTTATAAGTGTATTCTTAGATTTCTGAATGGAAACTTCTGTGGATTCAAAACTGAGCTTCTGACACTAAAAATTGTGCTTTGGCCTCATTCTAAGGCAAGAGAGTTAATCTGTTCTGGACAGACAGGCCCTTTGGAAAACATTCACTTAGAAGGAGAAGGAAAAAAACACCCTGAAAGACATTTTCTTTATTCACAGAAAACAGAATGTCATGGAGAAAATGATGAGGGAGTGTGTGTGTAATCATGTATTTATTTATCTGAATCCCACACTGCAAATTTTGTAGGTACAGAAGATGATGAGAAAGATAAGGCACTGAAGTGATTGTTTAAACTGAAATTGAGTCTCACCCACTGCAGAGTTTGAATTAAACAAAAATAACCCAAAGCAGCAATGTAATAACCTTAAGTGAGCCACTTTTTTAAGCAGCTTATACATAATGGAATTCTCTCAGCTTTTTACAAATGTTCCACATACGTTCAGATAATGATCGAACTGACGGGCTTTCCTCGCAGACAGCTGAAAATAAACACTGATCTCAAAAGGTGAGCATGTCTTCTTTCTTTTCACCATACATCCAGCTTCTATATGTTGTTCTTTATCAAAGTATCTAAGTGCTTTCAGTAGACCAAAGCATCCTGGTTTTATAGATATATAAATATGTTTTATAGCCACTGTAGGGATTCTATGCTACAATACACTAATGGTTCACCCAAGCAAGATACTCTGGCTATAACAGTGATCAGTGCTGGATGTTTCAGTGTAAAGAAGGGCTCTAGTGTCTCTCTGAACTACGTAACCTATAAATTGTTTAACATTACCAGCGCTGACTCCTTATTATTTTCTTCCGGTGAGTGCCACTGTAGAGATAATATGCCAATAAAATAATTATTCTTAATTGTTAACTACCATTTTCAGTTTCAAAGACACAGGGTAAAAGCAAATAGCAACCTAGAAAAAAAAATTGGAAGATAAGGAGAAAGGTTGTAACAGGGAAATGGATACAAGGCAGAAGTATAAATCCCATCACAGATGGGTCTGAAACAGGGCTCCAGGCAAATCTGGTCTGTGCAGACATCGAGGACCTTTGGATTTGAATTTAGTAACGTGGACCCTACCTATCATCTCATTAGCCTATGTATGCAATTATAGCAGTAAAGCAGAACTATCTTGATTAGCCTAGCCCTGAAAAAACAGTGGGAACAACCCATTTTCTTCAGGTGGTCTGTTCATCTGAGAGGCAAAGGAAACACTTGGACCTAGATAGCAGCATTTGGGACATTGCTGAGAAGAGATTTAGACCGTTTGGCTTTGCAGAACCAGGTGGGCAGCAGCAGCAGTAGCAGAGCTTAGAAATGTGCTCATCCATGCTCTGTTATTAAACATTTTCCAAGCACCACCAAGAGCCGCTCCTTCAGCCGAGCTTGCCGCATCCTCAGCTTCGAATCCCACGCACGGCGCAGCACAGCAGCCAGCGAGGTGCAGCATGGTGCCCGACAACAGAAGGCAAACGTGGCGCCTGTGCTGATGCAGTCTCTTTCTATCAAAGGGAAAAGTGCAGGGACTTGAAAGAGACTCCCCGTGACTGAATAACACAGTGTCAGTTCCTCTAATGAATGCCGATCCTGAGTGCATGATGGGTAATTAGTGACTTTGATACCTGTGGGGAGCAGGTCATGATTTTGCTGTCAGGAGCTTCAGTGCAGGAGACATATCATTACTGCAGTCAGTGCTGATTATTACCATACCTGCTCAGTGCAATTTCATATTGCTTTTGGGGCGAAAAACAAAAATGCTGCATAGGGATTGGAGAATTTCTCTCTCTCTCTCCCCGCTCCCCCCCCTTCTTTTTTTTTTGTTTTGTTGAGAAAAAGGAGAGCACCTCTCTGTTTTCACACAAAACCGTCTCTCTTATAAGGCAATGAAAATGAGGGAGGGAAGGAACCTGACAAATATCCGCTGAAAACAACTCTTTAAACCAACAAAGCACATCTGCAATGTGCCTAGATCAGTAGAGATCAATAGAAGATGATGTTACTGTGATGTCTGTGTATGCATTTGCCCATCTTACTTGTCCAAGATAGGAACAACACGTTCCTGTTAGATACATCCCAGGAGGCAGAGGAATTCAGCAGACCTCCCTGGTTCTCTTAATAAAATACTGAAGGAGTCAGAAAGATAGATGAAAAGAGAAAGAAGAAATGTTAGAAGAGGGCTAGGTTACATCCTTGGGAAAGATGAGGTAGTTCCACTGGCCCCAGTTCAGAAAAACACTTAAACGTGCAGGCTGCAGCTCTCTGCTGAGCCGTGATGGACCACCAAGCATCTTCTTGTCTCCCAGTGTCTGGGAAATACTGGCAAAGCTCCACCAGAGACACGCAGTGCATATATAGCTGGGGATGCAGGACACATGCCGGGCTGTGCTGGGATCCACGGCACTCATCAAGGTTAATGAGGGGTGGCTAGTTAAGTCACTGAGGCTGGGGGCTGAGTTAGTTATACACATATCTCAGTACAGTGCCTAATTCAGTAACTGACAGTCAATCTCTTCATTTTAAATACAGTAGACATGGTATAAGCCCAATCTTTTGCAAAAATGGGATGAGAGGGAGAAGGAAGAGATTAACTCAGAACTACTTGTGCATTTGCCATGGCTCACGCATGCTCGCTTGGTTAAATAGCTTTTCCTGGTGTGGAAATGCACTGGGTGATTTATTTCCTTTTCATAAATAAAAGATTTGAGATGGAAGAATGGCTATTTTCTTTTATACAAGCTATTACACCCTAATGATTGAAGCGAAGATCTCAGTTCAGCTCCCTGTGGACAGCTTTAACTTGCTCTAATACCTGCTCTGTGGGGAGCTGCTGTTGACACCAGTGTTTGTGCAGCCCCTGACCTGGAGGATTTGGATACCTCAGTATCATTGGTGATCATTTTACTCTCACAGGCCCCAGAAAATGGGAGGATAGGGTGGATTAAGTCACCCGTCCAAACTTCAGGGTAAGTACGAGGTGGAACTGGGAATGACTCCACCGTCTCCTGAGTCCCAGCAGAGTGCTGGTCCCACCAGGCTCTACTGCCCTTCTCCATGCAGGAGCACATTGTGTGCTTCTCATTGCACCTCATCCTTCCCAGCTACGCCAAAAGGCAGCAGAAACCATTTCCCCAGGAGCAATACAGAGCAGGCAGGGTGAGCATCGTCCCAGCCCGCCAGCTCCTGGGGTGTCCCGGGATGTCCTCACCTGGGGAGGACACGCCGGGTGAGGACTCAGCCTTCCTTGTGGCTTCTTTTCAGCTAGAGCACACTGGTAGCAAAGTTTGATAAGGGAAATTTGACCTTCTGCTGTCCAAACAAACTGCAATTTCTGGGTTCAGAAGCTGGTCTCTTATCAGCGGTACATTTCTTGTCTGGAAGAAGAAGATTCTCTATCCCAGGTTACTCTCTGTGTGCACAGAGTGTAGTTACACTTTCAGCTGGCTTTTCCTCCAGTGCATTTTTCAGTTATTGCTTATTTATAACATCGGAGACGTGAAACTTTTCCAATAATGATCCTGATAATTATAGCCATCTCATTCAGTCTTAACCGACCAGTGATTGTATCCTGATTCCGGATCAATGGGAAGTTAAAAGAATATACTTGGTAAACTCGATAAGGATAAGTTACTAGTTAATGATGTGAAAATTATGTCACCAATAACTGTGTAATTACATTCTTATTAATGCATTCAAACATCTTGCCATTTAATTGGCATTTAACAAGCTCATTATAGCAAGATAATTAGATAGCCATTAATTGGTAAAACACTGATTGATGTGTAGTATGTTAATAGATGCCTAGTGTGGTGCAGTTGTCTTGCTATGTGGTAATTTAATGCTTTCATGCTCCTATCAATTAGGTCGTTTAAAATATACAAATGTAATGTATTATAAAGTGATTGTATATTTATTGGCAAAGTCATCGTGACTGAATCAGAGTCAATGTATTATTTGCATACATGTTTATCTTACATTTCAATACAACCTCTGCTGGTATTTGTAGGAACTACAATAAACAGCTAAATTCCTGGGACCTCCTTTAGTCACTATGTTACACAACGAAGCAGAAGTGTCCAATGTGTGGTTCATGACCAACACGTGGCTCTTGAACCACATCAGAGCTGAGTCCCCTGACCAAAAGAAAGGCCCTGCTGGATAATCCTGAGCCTTGGTAGAAATAAAGCAGCACTAATCACTGAGGATGGCATCATTAGCATGCCCAGCGGTGCAGCTATGTGTCCAGTCCAACCCAGCAAGGTGCTGGTACCCCATGGGGAACTGTTGTCACCTCTCACCTGTGAGCCACTGCCAGAGAATGGCTCTCTGTCTGCGGTGTTGGCCACACAAAGATTTTGGTATGCCACTTGTAAGATCAGGAAAGTTGATGCTTCTCTTCTAAGAGTTACGGTGCCTGAAAATCTTCTCATACGTACAATGGTAAAGCCTAGACTCTCTTATTCTGAAGTCCCGACTACATTTTGCTAGAAAGGAGGCTTGAGGAGTGATCTGGGGTCTGCCTTGAGCAGTAATTCTGTTGATGGCTGCTAAGCGATGTACAAATATACTGACCAACCCATTATCTTAATTATCCTTCCCTATTTCATGCCTGTGACAGTTCGTTTTTTTGTGACACTCAGAAGATGATCTGGAATTATGTGCTGTCCACTTGATGTTATAGCTTGTTCACATATGCATAATACATACCTCTTTTTTTCTAAGAAGGTTGTCAGATGCGTTGAAACAGGACAGATATAGTTTAAGGATGTAATATTATTATTATTATGTGCATTACAGTAGCAGCTAAAGGTCCAGCAAAAGATCAGTTTCCCTTCGTGCTGGGCACTGTATAAACACAGGGAGAGAGATGCTGTTCTGAAGACCCTGCTGTCAAAATGGACTGGACAGCCAAAGGGCTAGTGGTGGAAAGTCAATGTCAGGAGGGAAGAGAGGACAGAAATTAATATTGCAATCTATGCTATCACATGGAGACAAAAAAGGTTTCAAAATGGTGCTCTGAGGTGTCCAAAAAGCAGAAAATGAAAGTCTCGCTGCTGCCCCAGTTCTCTGCATCACTAAACCACTGCCACGAGTAGCCTGTTTCCATGGCACGTCTCACTTCTCCGAGTCATCCAGCACTTCCAGCCCTTGTATCTCTATTAACACTCGGGCACAGCCTGCGTTGCTGATGGTTCCTCCGCAGCACAGAGGTGTGGAGACGTTCAGGTCTGCAGCGAGGAACTTCCTGGGACTGACTTGTCTGTTCTCAGGGTAACAAGTGAGTTCATTGTGCAGAACAGAAGATCTCGATTAAGCATAGAATCGTACCGGAAATAATGAATTAACTTATAGTACATTTCCCCAGCTACCACAGGATTGGTCCCCATGGTGTATTAAGTGGAAACAATAATGTAAGCCTGATTGCAATGACGTGAATATTGTTAATGTTGATATCCCTAAATTAGCTCAGAGGGGAAAGTTTCAGTTTGAATTTTGCAAACAGTATGTGACTACTATAACCTTTAGAAGAATCCTTTTAATTCTTTTTCCATTATTTTTAATTTCAAAGACTAGGAAAATAACAAGAATGACTGGTTCACTAAAAATAGCCATTACGTGACCATGGAAATATGAGCTTTCCTTGAGGAGACAGTCAGCACTGCAGGGTATACAACATTGTGCTATATTTTGCTTAGCTGTGGCATCATTCATCTGAATGTAGGTATTTCAAAAAGGCTTACAAAACGTGGTGACTTTTTATTAGGGGAAAGTTTTAGCAGAGCACTAAGGAGAATGTTTTGTTTCTTCCAGCCATTACTCTAAGAAAAGAGATTTAATGCATTGAGAAGTAAAGAGGACAGATTGCTATGAAAAACTTAGGAGTGGCAGAGTTGTGGGTCAGCTGAGGTGCATGGTGTGAAGCAGTGAGTGTGGAAGAGCAGTTGCAGTGCGCAGGGATGGCATGTTGCTGGGTAGCTGAAGATTTATGGTTATTGGGAGAACTTTGCTTGGGTCCATGAATGGGATGGGTTGGGACTGTGGATTGGAACAGAGGAACATGCACACATTTTGGATGGTGGTCCAGGCGTAGAGGGCTGGGCTGGGGAGGGATGTAGCAAGACAGAGATGGGCTGCCAGAGCTTGGCCCACACTGTGTAAGTGGCCCAGGAGGGGCTTTGGCTGGTGGCAGAGCAAAGCAGCCGATGCTGGGCTCAGCCTGCAGCCATGTCATGATGGAGGAAGCCCTCTCACCATTCTCCTCTTGGGCCTGTCTCTGGCAAGTGTAATCCCCTTGTGATCATTGATGGCAAGTCAGCGAGAGAGCATTTATCAAAATGCAAACTTGATCTGCAGCAAAAAAGGCATCTCTGTAAGTACAGGTCAAATAAGCTCAAAAGACAAACTTTCCTATGGTTCAGGTAACTTGGAGAAGTGCCCTTGAATGCAGTGGGAACACACAGTGATGAGCAGAACAGGTTGCTCACCCCCGGGCATAGTAATTCCTGTGTTTTCTCCACCGCTCCTTTTTATTTTGAATTAGCAGCCAGGAGCAGGTAGGCAGCTCTTGAAATCATTTGCTTACAAGCCCTGATACCCATCTGGGATCAGGACAGAAATCAGATTAAGCTTGTTTGTGTGTTAAATGTTTGGGAAGAAATGACTTGTTCTAATAAGGGGCAAGGGCTGAAATGTGCTCCCCAAAGCGGACAGCCCTTGCGCTTACCTGCAGCAGGAGCCTGAGTAAACTCCGATCACACCAGACTCTTCCCGCATCACCATGCTGCCTTCCCACCCTTCCAACTTGCCCTTTACCTCCCACTACATGAGAAAGATGGGACTAAAGAAAAAAAAAGTACTCCTAGCAAAATGCCAGGGTTTTAAATTAAATTTAAAACAGTTTAATTGCCTAATTGCTCAGCTATTTTGTGCAGTTTATTAACAGAAGCAATTCTTCGGCAGTCATGCCAACATAGCAGAAAATTGGCATTTGAGCCAGGGGGAATTAAAGAGGCAGAGTGCGGAACTAAAACAAAAAGAATGCCTCGAACCTAGTGGAACAGACATTTGAGGCTTTCATCTCATTTTTATCTCACTCCCTAATCTGCTGTAGAAAGATCAAGGCTTGGTTTTGCTTTTTAATGTGGGAATGACAGTTGCTCATCACCAGTGTCTTTGCATTTGGAAAAGTACTGGATTTCCAAAGAAATGAATGTCTAAGGAAGCAGCACATTTACAAAGAAAATAAAATGCAATTCTTGCCAATAATATTGGCATCTTTTAAAAGAGTTAATTTGATGGCATTTTTCATAATAAACCTCACTGTTAAACGTGTGTGTGTGTATTCAAACAAAACTAGCAAATCATCCATATAAATGAATGCATGCACTGACTGAATAGAAGAGATTAATATTCAGTTATAATATACCACACTCATCATATGCTCTTTCCTTACCATACAGAAAGAAAAAAAGAAAGGAGAGGAAAGGAGAAGGCAGTCATGATGCAAAATAAATAATCCAATATTTATTGCCTGTAAAAGAGAAATTCTAGTCGACTATGGATGATGCTATTGCTCTAATCTTTAGGGCTGCATCCAAGTACCCATCTGTGGAGCTGTCAGTATGTCCTTGCTGATGTCTCCTCTCTTTTTTTGGGTAGGCAGCCGCTTGGGAAGCTCTTGTCAGGTGTTATACAGCAGAGATATTGAGAGGGGAACCCTGGAAAAACTACTGGGACTTCAGTGTAAGTTTATTTCCTTTGTGTATGAAGAATGGAAACAATTCACTGCTTTGGGGAGGATTTCTATAGCTGTGATGAACCTACTGTGTCATAACTCACCCTGCCTCAAACTGAGAATCCTGTGTACAGTCATGGTCAAGATGATATCCAGGGAGTTTTTGTTATTGGTATCAGTCAGGGTCAGAATTATACCCCAATGTATTTAAAGCAGTCCTGTTGGCCGTTGTGTGGCTAACTGGCATATGCAACTGCAGGAGTGGCGTTCACAAACTAAATTTCCTGCTGGTGTATGGTAAATTGGGGCCACTTAAGAGATGACACATCGCAGGTGAAAATGAGCCAGAGCAGAGCCCTTTATTTCTGTGTTTGAAATACATTTTGAGATGCCCCTTTACATTTACAGGAAGGCCTGCTTGAAATAGCAGCTCTGTCTTTCCAGTGCATCATGGTAAACAGATTTTTCCAGATTGCATTCATCATGTACAATTTGGCAGGTTTCCTGGAGAAACCCAGAGCATCCCTCCTGTTGGTACCCATCTCCAAGGCCACCTCAGAGGGGGCCGAGGTTGGGGGTGGGTGGTGGTGAGCACAGCCCTGCCCCACGGGGCTGGCATGGAGGGGGAGAGAAGAAACCTCTGTGGTGTAGCATCTCGCAGGGGGGCCCATTTAAAGGTGTCTCTCTGCCCCCACGCTAACACACCCAGGCACCAGCAGCTGGTGAATAATCCATGTGAGACTATACCTGGGGAAAAAAAAGGGCAACACTTGCTAGATTTACTATGAGCAGTGTGCCCAATAAAAGTGTTTCTTCGGTGAGATAATCCTGATGCTTACAGTGCTGATTGTCTGTAGAGTGAGAAAGAGATGCCAGCCAATCTCACTGGGGCCGAAGGCTCTCAGAGAGCCGACTGAATGATAACGACTTTATTCAGAATACTCAAGGCCCTGTTTCTACTCTAATTTCATCATTCAGATATCTCAGCTTTTTTCCTGTATGTAGAAAGGAGAGGATACAGTTATACACACGCACTGTGGATGAAGCCAGCTGTAGGAGATCTAGATATTATTCAGTAATGGAGCCAGAGAAGTCTAACTTCTCCCTGCTTGAATTTTTGCAAACCCCACCTCAGTTTTAGTTCAGCCAAAATATCTTTGATATATTTTGACATATGACATTTTTATGTATTTCTCTATCTGAAAAACTGACATTTTCCATGAGAAGCAGGTATTTCCTGTGAATAGAATTATTTAGGTGCTAACTGTTTGTTTCAGAAAGCCAGTTTCAATGCAAAATGTTCGCACTGGCTCCATTCTTTCATCATGTGGAGAACAGGCAAATTTGCCTTCTCTTCTGGTGAGCTTTCATGACTCCATCTCTCATTCACGGTCTGCTTGTTTCAGCCCTTGGCTGTAATTGTACAAGGAAGCAATGCAGGTGATGGTCAAATTTCCATATTCTCAAGGCAGAAAATTGGGAACCATCAAGAGCAGTGGCCCTGGTGATATTCAAAGCAAGTGGGTGGGATTTCAGTCTAGAGATGAAGGGGAAGCTCCCAGTCTTATCATCCATTCACTGCAGGTACGAAGGGCTGAGGTGAAGAACTTGTTTCTTCAAGTAACGGACAACTGCAATTTCTTCTGGCTTTTTCGCCTCTCATCTAGAAAAATGGTGAACGGAACATTCAACTTCCTATCTGTTTGAAGGTTCTGACACTAGGTGATGACCACGCATTTATTTTCTCTCAGCCTCTCTGTTAATCTCGCTGTACTGAGATGGTTTATCTCAGGCCTTGCCTTTGTTGCTAAGAAAAAGTGCATTTTCCCACAGGAAAACACATATGCTTGAGCCAGGAAGTACCTGATGAGGGCAGAGAGATAAAAGTGCAGCCAGGACATGGAAAGTAAAGCAGCACAGCGTAGCTCTGTGAGCTGCAGGACATCACAGCAGCACTGGCCAGTGCTAAGAAGCATGGAAAGGCATCCTGTGACCTGAAAGCTAAGATATCTGATACTAGCGACTATCACCCAAGCTCTGTATGCCGTGACATGTGGCACCTGCTGCTATCCTCCCCCTCCTGCCGGACCCTGCGGCATGCAGTGAAGGCAGCAGCCTCCGGCTCTTCAGAGTCCCCGGAGGAGGTACTGCGGCAGATGGATCACGGGTGCTCAGCATGCACGGGAATTGCTGCTCCTGCCTCAGTAGCACATGAAAGAGCACCTTGATCCACCTGAGAAGAAAGAGTTTACATTACAGTGAGCTGTGACCTACTTTTAAACTCTCTCTCTTACGGTGTGGTGCAGGTAGTGAGCATGGCGTTCAGACCTGGCTGTTGACATGTACTTTTGCAACTTATACCCAAGGGAGAGCACATGTCAAACACAGCAACAGCCTGGTCAGCGCTCTGGGGAGTTCCTAGCTAGGTCTCATATAGCCTGCAAGCAGCCCCAAAGGCGTCTGCTTCACACCGAATTTCCACTGATTTTGACACCTAATTCGCTTTGAATCTTTTAAAGATCCCAGCTTCCAGCCCCTGGAGGCAGCGGCTGCTGGAGGATTCACACAGCAGCCTGGGACTCCTCATGACCCCAGAGATTTCCAGCTGAACTGGTGCCATTTGCTTTCTGTGCTGCAGTCCTTTTGCCAGGTGCATGCCCTAATTTTCTGTCCTCCAGGTCTGGCACCACTGACCTGCTTGCAAATGCCCCACAGCACAAAGTCCATCTCTTTTCTGTGCTCCTTCTGTGATCTCTCTCTTTGGATGCAAATGCATGTTTGACAGAAGTCAAACTCCTCTGTGCCTCATGCCCCAGAGGGGTGACCTAGAAAAGGACCACAGATAACCCTTCAGACCCGTCTTTTTATGTCCCATGCCAAAGCTCAGGGTATGGATCTCTTAGGTGATCTTTAAAGATCAGTGGGAAAAAATGGTATTTCAGCTCACTGACAATAGTAAAGAATACTTATAAAACAAGTGTGGGAGGTACCTCCCAATCCCCCTCCTTCTCATAGCTGCTTTGGTGAATAGGAAAGTTGACATGCAAAGTAATATGTCACTTTGTTTTTTCAACTTTATTTAATGTTTTGAAACGGGTAAAAAGAATATATAAAACTCAGAATTTTTCTTTTTTTTAATTAGCGTTTTGAGGAAGAACTGGAAGGAGGGAGAGGGAATTACTTTTATTTATTATTTTTTTTTCTTCCACCGTTTTGCCAACATCTGCAAAGTGTTTCACTTGACCTCATGTGGCCTTCTGGGTTGAAAACCACTGTGCTGGCCTGAAAAATGTTGCTGGGCTTCCTCAGCTGGGCACAGGGGTAACCACATCAAGCAGGCACATGTCTGGGAGAAGTTGCAGCAAGACGTGTGGTGTCTGGCAAAGCCCTGGGAGAAGCCAGCCCTTCGCCATTAGTGGAAGAGGAGCAGCAGGAGGAGACAGCTCTGGAGGAGAAGGTCCATTGCATTGTGTTAGGTGCAGAGATATGAGCACGCTTTGCTTATTGTGCTGGAGGGACATTCAGAAGGTGTGTGGCATCATGGTGGGACATGCCAATAAGCAACATCATTAGAGCCCTCCAGACCCTTGGAAATTCTGGGTGGAGACTGAAGCTGGAGGTCGTGTCTCTCCTCGCTTTTGTTTTGCTGCTGTCTCTGAGTTTGTCTGGAGGGCACTGTCTCACATGGCTGGGACGGAACACTCTCCCAGAATGGTCTCCACCACCCAGCGAGAGGGAACAGGTGGGAGATGGTGGGTTTTGATGCTCGTGCAAGTAGAGGTACAAAGAAGTGAGGTGTAATCTCCACTGCAAGTCTGGCTCAATCATCTCTTTTAAGGATAAAAGAGTAGAGTCCATGAAGCAGAGAAGATCAAAGTGCTGGTATTTAGATGTGGATTGGAACTGTGAAAAAGGTTTGGCCCTCAGGCAAATCCAGAATTAAGCTTTCATTTCGGGTTTGACGGTAACAAATTCCCACCAGTAGATCTGAGGCATCAACCGGCCTGGAAAACACATGATCTGGTCCTGAAAAGCCAAGTCTTTTATATGTGGGTTCCACGTAAAGGATTAACACTTTAGAGGAAAAAAATATTGGATCCAAGTATACAAATCCCAACCACCCACAGTCATTAATATAGCTTATAGATCAGAGGGAGGTTACGCTCAGGTCGTGTCTCTGTTTTCCAATGTATCCTTTGGATGCAGAACTGGGAAACTAGCAGCGCCTGTAAACTTCTCTATTCACTGAAATTAACTGGAAAAATCAGATGTGAATGCATGGCAGAACCCTCATCTTCCAAAGTTGCTGAAATTCCAAATCCTACATGTATCCCAAGAGAAAATTTCAATATTGAGCCAATTTCCTAGATTTTAATGTTTGTTTCCTTCACGTTTTTTAAATAAAAATAATAGATAGCTAATATGACAGCCCAGTGATTAAACATATTTAGTTCCTATTGAAAAGGAAATGGGTTATGACTCTGCATGCAGGCAATGTATCATTTCTTCTAAAAAAACCCCAAAAGATAATTTCTTTTAACAGAAATGTTTTCTTTGGCTAATCCACTTCTTCAGTCTGCTCTGCCCAAATTGTTTTTCTGAGAGGACTAGCATATGATACAGATCTGATAGGATGTTTTATTTTGGACCAAGTAATTGCATTAATTGGTACAGCCAATGATCAATGTTAATTAAAAAAAAACTACAAAGGCTTACCATTTCAAAGCTTTCCAAGAAAATATTTGAGTAGTGAAGCCATTTTAGGCATATAGTTAACCCTTCCATCTGCAGCTCTGTCAAATAAATCCTCTCCTACGCTTGCACACGCACAATAGCCCCATTAATTTTAACTGGTACTATCATGGGACCAGAGAAAGAAAAGAAGTGCCGTTCACTACCATCCTTCTCTCCCTCCCTTCCTCAGCTGAAATGACGGAGAATGGATCATGACAGAAACACTCATTATAACCTAATGGATGTTTTCACATGATACTACAGAGACAGTGAACTGGGAGGCCCTTCTAGGAGGACATGTGGGATGGGTCCTTCCTCCTGCTAGACCCGCCAGCTAACCTCCCCTTGTGCCTTGCAGGTATCACATCATTAGGGCTTTCTGTGATGGTCTGTGACACAAAACTTGACTTATGGCAACAGGAGTCTCAAATGTGAACTACTCAGGGCCAGACTGGGATAGATTTCCTCCATAGCTTTGAAGTTAGCAGATTGGCAGATTAGTAATTATCTGTGCTACAGTTTTGATGGCCCAAGAAAGATGTGGTGCCTGTCCTGAAACACTGAGGAACTGGAAACATTATGGTTTGAACAGCTGTTTAATGCAGACCCTTTTGAATCAGTCCTTTCCTCCCACCCCAATAACCTTTCTTGCTAGCAAAACCTATCGACTCTAACATTGTCAGAAGTGAGCATGTTCAGTGGGAAGCCAGGGATGCATCCGTCTTCTGACAGTAGGAGCTGCTGTAGTATTGTACATGTCCCTGCAGACACCCAGATTAACGGTTTGACCTGGTTCCAAACGCAAAAAAGTGTTTGTGGCAGAGGCTTTGTCACAAAAGGCTGCCAAAATATTCTGCCAGACAGCAATAAACTCAATTTACATTATAACTTAACACTTCCTTACCCCTCGTCCTCCTGCCAAGTATGACAACATAACATGCAGGAGCCTGCAGCACGGTGTAGGAAAAAAAATCTCTAACGCTTTCAAGCAGAAAATTCCTGTGAAAGACCAACTCGCTTTCTCTGAGAGCTGCTGGAAACTTCTGGAAAGCACTGTTAATAATGTCCTTTCCCCAGAAACTATCTCCTGCCTGGCTCAGGGTATGTACAGAAGATGCTGGGCAAAATCACCATGCTGTGTTCCTGCAACATTTCCGTTGTATCAAGAGACACAAAGGTCTTGGCTGGTCTCATTTGACATGGCTATGGAATAGTGGCTCCGTGGCTGCCATTGGACGCAGCATCTTTATGCATTGACCTGCTGTTACTGGGACATCACCAAGGAAGACGTTTTTGCCTTGGTGTTGCCATGCTTCTTTGCTCGGAAGAGGCTCTGCCTTTTGCAGTCAAGCTAGAGCCAGTTTTTGCCCCTGCCTGTGTTGCAGACAGCTGCTCCACCACGCTATGGAAACCTCCTGCCCGCTGCAGCCTTCCAACTTCCTCTCTCACCTTCCAACTTCCTCTCTCACCTTCCCTTTGCCAACACTTTTTCCTCCTCATTGTCACCTGGGACTGAGAGGATTTAAAGTTATGTGAAACTCATGCTGTTGGAGAAGTGCAAAGGGAATTTCAGTTGATAATCAGTAGTTTCTTCTCTGCTGGTGTAGGTATACACTAATGTTAAGAGCTGCAAAGCATTACAAACTATTTTGTTGTTTGTGTTGTTATCTGTGTTTAGATCTGACTTAAGCAGCACTTCAGAGTATTTTGTTCGCGAGAATATTTTTCTCAGTTCCTGAAGAGCAAAGCCAACAGTCCCCATTAAGGAAGCACAACAGATGTCCAGAGGACACAATGAAGAGCGGTTCATGGAAGCAGTTCAATTGCTGCTGGAATTCTGCTGTCTTCACCAGTTGCTCTGCTACAGTGACCTCCAAACTCTGCTAAGGGCATTAAAAACACCAGAGCCAACTCTACTCAAAAAATATTTAACATGAAGGGAAACAGGTTCAAATGGAATGAAAAGCAGAGCATCAGCAAATTGCAACAAAGCACAAAATCTGCCTGTGTTTCCAGAATAGTGAATGTATTCTGACTGCATCAGCTGTGTGTATCCATGCAGTAGCCAGCCATATTCAATATTTTTAATGTATACAGCCATATTTTGTCTCCAGCAACAGAATAATGCTGTAATCTCTGCATTAAAACCCTAGTATTTTCTAACAGAAGAGATCCATCTCTGAACAGTTCTGATGGAGCTCCTCTTTTCTTTTTCTGGTACAGGTGAATTCACCTCATGCACATGGATTCTTATATGACCTCTTACTATAAATGCTCAGCCTCCTCTGTCCCAATTTTGACAGCTAATGACAAAGACATTTGTCATCTGTTTTCCTTCCCGCCAAGATGTGGTTGTATCTCTGAAAAAGGCCTGGTGAGTGCTGAACTCCAGTACCTTTGAAGGCAGAATTCCTTGTTAATATGGTTTTCTGGAAAGTAGCCTGTTTGTTTATGGCCAGCTCAGAGGACAGGCAGAAAGGACACACAGATTTCTGGTTGTGGACATAGACATACCGCAGTGTTTTGCAATTGCTACTTTTAAGTTCACAAGCAGTTTGGAATGAAAGCTATGCTGTGCAATCAGGCTCTTATTTTATGATAAGCAGGTATGGAAAACAGTGTGATTTCCCAATGAGAAAATGGTGGGCACAAGCTTTCTGAGCTGGAAATGAAAATAAAGAGCATTCCCATGCATGTAGTCTGGAACAACACCCATCAGTTTAACTCCAACAGGAAAATATGATTGTCTCCTGGGTGTCTGGAACTGTCTCAAACAATCCACCCTTCCATTAGTGCTAGTGATTTGCTTTCCTTTTCGACACACAGATGCAGTTTTATCAAGCATCAAGGCTCAGTAACAGAACAGAGTTATTCACTCCGCAACTCCTGCCTCCAAATCAGCTGCTGTGGCCATCACCATGAGCTAACTCCATCAAAAGCATCTTTGGTGATCCAGGGGGAAGAGGTTAGTGGTCCAGCTCAGCTCCTGCCAGGGAATGGTCTACAAAAGCAAATAATACATGCCTGAGGGTAGGCTTGCATTGACCTTGCTGTTGGTAACCCCATCAAATAGACTAAGGACTGGTCCAGAGGACTGCATTCCTTTCTTGCCCTTAGAGGGTCATGGTCCAGAAGAGTCACGCTGCGTCTCTGCTCTGTGCTGAACCTATGTGGATTTGTGGGGTTTGGTTTTAGCAGCTTGTCAGGCAGGCTGCTTTCACTAGCACAAGAACTGCTTTTTAAAGGAATCTACAAGGCAAATATCTTTTGTCTCCCTTGTTCTGGTAACAAAGGCAATGCAAATTACTAGGAAGGCTGAAATGAAAATGGAGAATGAAAATAATTAAACCCCTCTCCTACCAGCCATGCTGGGCCTGGCTTTCTGCTCTAGCATTATACAGTTAGAATCAGCAGGAGCAGAGCTGTCTGTAAGAAGGACTCTCAGGGTTATCTTAAATAGTTCTAATGTAGTTAATGTTTTTTGTTATTTCTTCCATGTGCCAGCAAATGGCCCCGTGTATCTGTCCTGTTAGTTCAGCACAGTCTATGCAGTGAGCTACACTCTGGAGCCCCATGCATCTTGTCAACCCCAAATTAGCAATTGAAATAAGCCTTGCAAAGCACGGGGTACGTGCTGGTCCCATAAAGACAAACATATGCTTTTGGTGGACCCAGACACTCATTTCTTGGTGCAGGAGAGCTGTTTGGATGTGCAAACGTGAAGCTTAATGGTGCTGGGATACACCTAGCAGGGAAAAATTCCTGCATATATTTTCTTTGCATCTTCCTTTTAGTGAGTGGATGTAGCAACCCTGAAAGAGCCAAATATTAGTGCAGATTGGAGACAGGAATCCTGAGGGCAGATACCTTGCTGGATTCCCTACACAGCTCTGCCAGGGCTCTTCATTCCTGACCTGAAATGGCCTTGCTTGGCACAGAGTCTTAACTCTGCCTATACTCCTCTGTGGTTGCTTTCAACAACCTTTGGCACCCCTTACATCAGCTCTGGAGCACCCTGTCAAAAGACCTCTCTCCTGACCGGCAGGATGCTGTTAGTCCACCAACCCATATAGCTACGATGAAGCCCTCTCTCCTCATCTTCTAACAGATATAGGGTGAGGCACGTGTCTTGCAGCCTCCTTTGCTATCACAGGTCTGCTTGAGCACAGACAGCTTCTCCCGATCCAGGATGGTCGAAGATATTATGCATATGACAGAGGAAGATGGGTGAAATCACTCAGCTGGATATGACTAAAGCCAGATATGAATCCTAGTCTCCCAAGATGAAAGTTGCTCACATGTGACCATCCTGGAAAACACTATTGTGGGAGGATTTTGCAAGCACTTGGCACTGATTCCACTCTGCTCCGCTTAAGTCTGTGGGATCGCAGCCCTTGTAGGAGCAGAGCTTTACCCTTATGAAGTGTTTCAATATTTTTGACTGATGAATTTGCACATTATATATGTGAAGCCATATGTGACTCTGTCGGAACCGCTCCAGTTTCCTATGCCTTGCAATGTGTTGTGCTGCTTTTAGCACACAGAAACATACGCATCCTATCACTCATATTGACATGCCATCACTTTGATTGGACCATTTCTCGACCGCTGGAGACTGGAGTAGCACTGCTCAAGACAATGGGTTATTCTGATTTATACCAGGTCCAACTTTTCTCTAAAATGTTTAATGTGTTCAAAACAGTGCCACACTGGGGCGAAAACAGGATTGCCTTTTTGGTCAGAAAATCAGGGATCCCTTTTTATTTCGATAGAGACATCTTTCAGACCTGCCTACCGTGTTCAGCTTGGACATTGCAGTGACTTCTTTCCCTGGAGATAAAGCCTAGAGACTGAGAGCAAGGGTCTCTCTAAATTGTAAGTCTGTCTTGGGTGCCATACTAGGACCTCTTAACACAGCCATAGGAGTCCTAGGCGAGGAGCCCTGCACAAAACACTGTGCGGATATGTGGCAGAAAGAAAAACCCTGTCCGGAGCTGTTACAGTCAACATGCTCAGCATCGTACTTACAAAGGTAAGTTTGGCTCTGCACCCAGCTGACAAAACAGGCCAGAAGTTCAGATACCACAGGGAAGGTGCAGTATAACCTAACAGAAGACAGAGCAGAACAGAAACCTAGAAAGCTACTGATGTCCATTAATAGTTTTCTTTTTTTCTCCCCAGTGAATAAAGGCATAGGGAATAATAGTGGGCTCTGTGCTTGTTAGCAGCAAAACACTACCATCAAGTTTGCTCCAAAACTCCTATCCTCTGTCATGCAGTATCCAAAAGAAAAAGGCAAAGCAGTTCAAAGGCAGGAGGGAGTCTAAGTTCAACTTGTTGAGCAGAGTTTGATACCTTTGAGTCTCATTAATATTTATGTAGGTTGGGAGAACAGAAAGTCCATGCAACAAGTATGGAATATATGTACTCAAAACTCCACTCAGTGTATACAGACACACACACACACAGAGCTTCCCCTGTACAAGCTAGGGGCACTTGATGCTTTACAGTTCTTATCAAATCATTGTGCCTCAGTCAGAGTTACACCTCATTTCCCCCTCCCCATAAATATATTACGATCACATAATGTTTTAATAACTTCACAGGAAAATTGAAAATAAGGCAAAGATGACAACTTATGGATATAAATTTCAACAGCCTGGTTTTTTTTATGAAGTCATTAAATGCTTCGAATTGAACAAAAGGTAGGCTCATAGCTTTGTTTAGCAGTGAACTGGAAATACGATGAAGTCTATAACTCTGGGAAAATAAACCCAACTTTGTCGACTAATTTTCCTTCCATTAGGCTCCACAATTCAACAGGCAATGATACGTTTTTAAGAGGATCAGTAGACATCTTGATGAATTCCCAGCCTGACCATTGATGGTGATTTCATCACATCTCTTTCATTCACAACTACTTTAAGCAAATATGCTCTTTACTGTGATTGATGGGGAAGGAATGCATTTCAGCATATATACGAGGATGCTACGAAGAAATAAAGCCGCTTCTTCAGCTTAGATTCTTAATGTGATTCTGCTTTTGTCTTAAAATTAGGGACTAAATTTTTACGTGGGCTGAGTTTGAACCTTCTGTATCTTATTTGCTGGAACTCGGTTCTTTGTTCAAACCACCTTTCAACCTGCTGACAGCAGCTCTGAACTTTGGGAAATAATTACTGAACATGGCATCAGGTCTGAAAACCAAGGGTTAACCTTCACAGCTAGAACAGCCGAAATCAAACCTACCTCATCAGGAGACTCTGTATTCAATTGGCACCCTTAACCTAACCCTCTACGTTGGTTCATCTCCCACAACAACCACTCGTCCTACAGGATGGGCTCAAAAGCGATTTTGGAGCAGTTCACAAGGGAGCAGGTGGCATCTTTGGGCTGAGAAGCTTTCCCAGAGCAGTGTGAAAGTCCATAGCACAAGAGAAGCAGTCAGAAGCAGCAGCTGACAGGCTGGTGAAGATGCTCAGTGTGTGGAATTACGGAAGATGCTCTGCTGGTGGCTAGAAAATTCACATGCTGACTCTTCATGGAAAGAAATACTAGCCACCTTAATAAAAAAAAAAAGGTGCTCTGTGAGGCAGAATGGCATCATCAAAGTGCTAATTCTTTCTGAGACTGATTTATTATCTGCTGAGCTAATAGATTAACAAAACAAAACACAAAACACAAACAGTGGGTGTGATATGCTGGAAAGTCACCAACCTGATGAAGATTTACATGTAGTGATGAGAGGGGAAAAAGCCATCGCTTTCCAATTCAACTCATTTGAACTTGTGCCAGGCACAACAAGGGAATTGTGAAGATCTGGTGCATGCATAATCCGTATGGGTACATGTACAACGGTTTCTGTGAGAAACACAACACATGCAGGGGTGCTGCATTGAATACAGGTCAATGTACAAACAGTGAGAAAAAAACAATGGTGGAAGTTGGATAGTACAAAGCTGGGGATAATGAGAAAGCCTTTGTGTTTGCGTGTGTGTCTGCATGTGTGCTGGACATATGTTTGCAGGGGGTGTTATGAAAACAAGCTTCATCTGACAAGCTTTTTATTACTCCTATTGAAGTACGAAATTAGGCCTGGACTTGAGCAAAGAACTCACCTTCGCTTGAACAGCCCTAGGAGGCAATACCAGAAACACAGGAGAACGGAGAGCTGGTTTGGGATAGTGTGAGCAAAATATTCAGGTCTCACATGAGCCTCTCTGCTTTCACTGTGGATGAGACCCTCAAAACCCCTCCAACCCCTCCTGCAGCCCTTTCACTTTCCTCTTTCTTACCCTTCAGGGTGGAAACATCGCACAAGTGGTGACAGCAGCTTATTTCAAGCAAATGCTCCCTGAAGTTTTTTGTAAGGGGCTAAAGACCAGAGCCTGCGTAGCTTGAACAGTCCCTCTTGCTAAAGTGGCTTCTTGAAGAGCAAGAAGCTTGGTCTTAGACATAGGACTATGTCACAAAGTCTCATCCCAAGTCAGTAGGAACAATTTCTCTCACTAATTTGTGATCAACCCTGGGGAAACTCAGGGATGCTTAGCAAGGAATACAGGTGAGGAGAGACTTCAAGAAGCTCTGCTGTTGGCAGAAGGCAGGCTGGGTAGGAGCACACAGAGCAATTCCTCTTCTACCTGCCAAAATACTGGCACTCAAAAAATTGCGTCTTCTCCTTAGCCCCCTTCTGCAGCATCACATCACCTACCAGCCAGAGACAGCAGGAACTCCAGACTGTCTCAGGGAAGGGACCTTCTTATCCACTAGCCGTCATGACTCCCCAATGTCCCAGACCTCCCATCACTGTTTGGGCAGCCCAGCCCTCCCTGGAGCACTGCTGAGGAGCTCAACGCAGCACCCAGCCCAGCAGCTGAACTTCTTGACATAGTAGTGAGGAAGAGGGAGCTGATCACCGTATAATGCAAGTGAGACACTGGTGAAATATCTACCATATTCAGATAGATAAAGCAGCTCTTTCTCAGGCTATTTGCTGGTAGGTCAATGTTGCCGTCTCTGTTACCCACCCACCCTTCACTGCTTTGAAACACACATGGGCATTTGTCAGTGAGACAGATACTATGTCTTTCAGGCCAGAGATGTATTGTGTGCTGTAAGACCATGTAAATATCCTAGAAGCAAAGGCAATGTCACATTGTTTTCTCCTCAGCTGCAGTCTATAGGGGTTCAGCATGGAAAAGGAGGTGAGCACCTGCACATGTACACGTTGAACAGGCCAACAGCATCTTCCCAATCCCAGGTTTGGGAATTACAGGCTTGCTAGGGCAGAATTATCCAGATGAAGATATCCATATTATAACAGATGAAGACTCAGAAAAGAATCCCTTATTAATCAATAGCTGATCTCTTTAAGCAAATCATTTCCAAGTTCAGGAGCTGTGCTCGCACTGGGAGACCCAGTAGGGATTACAGCAGCAGTTTTACCACACAGAGTGCCACCAACATGAACTTGATTTACTGAGCCTTTAGAAGGAGGACAGTGAAATCGGACTGTGGTACAAATCATGTTACTACTGTAAGTTTAGTTTGCCAGACACAAATATCCTTCCAGCCAGGTAGCCTAGTGCTGTAAGCTAACACGTCAGACTGCCATAGACCCCCAATTTAAAGTTTCCATTTGGCTCAGTGGGAATTAATTGTTAGGTTCTGGCTTCTTCTGTTTTCTTTTTAATGTCAAACACCCATCCAGCGAGAGCTGCAAATAATACCCTCCTAAGGGTAAATTGTGAGCTCATTGCTCGTTTAAGTCACATTGAGTGAGAATACTCCCTAGCTGTGCTCTGTGAATCAAAGACAGAGCATATGCAATCATCTGAAGCAGCAGCAGCAGCAGCCGCATTTCCCAGAAACCTTTGGGAAACCTGACACAATTACCGATCAATACCCTCTCCAGTTAATTGATGAGCCATGGAGCCAAAAGGGAAAAAGAAAAAAGAAAAGAAAGAGGCTATCAATAAATAATCTTAGTTAGGAAACTGAGGTCTGAGAAGAGGTGCTTGAAGTTTAAGGGAGGATGCCCATGCCCGGGAAGAAAAATGAGGTTCGAGGAGAAGAGGAGTGTTTCAGATAGATGTGTCTTTTGAAGAAAATGGGCATGGAAGAAACTGAGTAAGATGCGATGATGAACCCTGGAGAGACTGAAACCATTGGGTCCTAAAGGCAAACATCTGCTCATTGCTACTGAATTGCTACTCAAGACTCTCATCCTGACCCTCTCCTTATTCCCACTCTGGGAACCTTCCTCAGTCCCTACCCACACTGAGCCAGATCTTCCTTCAATTATTCAAGGTTGAAACTCTTTTCTGTGTACAAAGGGGTGGCTCTGAACTGGACCCAGTTTAGGAACCCAGCTGGTACATTCAGTCTGACTCACAGCAGGACAGAGCCCTGCCGTGTGGCAGAACTAAGCACAGCAGAGGGGACAGTCCCAGGAAGGCATTAGCAGAAAGGTCAGAGATCAGGACTGCTGTTCATCAGCAGAGTTTCAGAGGTGGTGGTGAGTGATGAAGGACGGGAAAGGCAGGAGTCTGAGCCTTTCATTCCTGAGGGGAATGAAACTGCAGTTTTGTGCTTTAGTGAGTGTGTGTGAACTTTGACGAGGAGGTCTTCACTTTTATGAGCTGGATATTCACTCACACATGTAAAAATAAAAATGAGATACATTTATAAAAAAAGGTCTCTGGTTCCGTTAAGATGCTCAGAGTCTCTTGAGGACTTGCCAATAAATTTCTATGAGCTTTATGTATAGTGGAGAGAAAACTACCTCTGTGAAATGAAGCCCAGTGCTGCCCCAAATACACGTTACTGATTTACCCTCTTGCAACACAAATGCTGTGCAGGTTAACACATAAAGTTCTTTTCTCCATTAAACCGGTTCCAGACCCCCTTCACCAAGCCCAGTTAATAAGCTAGGTGAAAAACTTTGAAGAGGCTGGAGAATAGAGCAAGCAGGTTCACCAAGAGGCCACAGGGCAAAGCCAAGGAAGATCCTGGCTGCTGTCATCTGGCAGTGACAGCAGTAGCCCCACTGGCTGCTGGTTTTCAGCCTTGCTATGTCTAAACATCCGCAGACGCAGCAGCCATCATCCATGAAACAGTTTAGTACGCTAGCAGGAAAAAGAATCATCATCAGGTACAATCCAGGTAGACCTTGCCTTATGGCCCTCTAGACTTAGCCACCCATCAAAATTCAACATATGCCCTCTTTATTTAGGTCTTTCAGAGTTGCAGCAAAGGAGTTACTAAAGGTATTGTCTTTTTGCTTTAGTAGAGAAAGCTGGGGCAAGGGATATGTGAACATCTGACTCACCCTAGGCATTATCCATTTGCCCAGGAAAGTGCTAAAAGTTGCTGTGCATAGGGAGAAGTCTTCAAAGTCAGAACACAGGACATGTGGTACCCATTTATTCCTCCTTGTGACCCCAGCAGGAGGTACTCTGGCTGGAAGGCAGCGTTGTCTCCCGTAAGTCTCACGCAGTGGGGCCTCTGGGACAAAGCGATGCAGGAAGTTCTCAGCGCAGTGTTTCTGAACCTGCTCAGGCTGAGCCAAGCATTGCTCTCAGGGCAGAGCCAGTTTAAACCAGTGCTTTTCCAAACAATCATGGTGAAAAACTCCAAACACAGCAAGTATCCAGCTGTAGGAAAGTAGGAGGGAAGTGATCTTTCTTCTAGTGGGATAGTAAATTATGAAAGAAAGCTTCAGAGAAGTTGTGGTCGAGGGTAAGGGCAGGGGGTTTTGGATTGCTACCCTGTCACATACCTCTTCTGTGACCTTGTGTGACCAGCTCAGAGGCTGAGTGCCCCATTTAATGAAGTGCATTTTGTCTACCTTTTCTAAAGACATGCAGAGCTCTCCAGGGCAGACAGTATCTTTCTAAGGATTTGCGTACCACCTCTCTGTGGGTACATCCCCCTGCAATTAGGGCTGCGATTGCAGCTTTGCAGAAATACCCACCCTGAAGTTAATCTCTGTGCTCGTGTTTGGATATGAGACACTCATTGGCACTGGCTGGAGCTCCTGGGTAAATACCCTGGGCACCAGCTGGCCAGGGCAGTTTGATCTACTGCAGCTTCGCAGCTATCAGTTAGGTGTTAGGCCTTCACTGTTAGGTGAAGCTAGCTCAACACAGCTACATGGGCTGAGATTAGTGCCCTGAACATACTGGTATCACTTCAGTCTTTTGCAATACCAGCACTAGGTAGCCTGATGCTTTTAAGTCAGTGGATCAGCAGGTGGTGCAGAGCGCAGTTTCGGGTAGGACACAGAGGACTCCCTCTCAGGGGTTATCAGACCCCTCTCCCTCCCAGCACACCTGCCGTTCACCCCTTATGTCCGGCAGCTCTGCACCGATGCTTTGCTCCTGCAGAGAAGGAGTGCTCAGGCAGAAGGCTGAGGAGGACCATGGCTTGCTTCCCACATTCCCTCGCCACTGCTGGAGCAGTGTGGGGATGGACGTAGCACTGCCCTGGCTCTCGGAGGAAGGAGGGAGGCTGCCAGAGGCAGAACATCATCAGGGCCAGGAGCATGATATTAGTATTACAAATACGACCTCTGTCACTTCCTAATGTTGGTATCATTGACTACCGTGTTGGTCAGGAGTCACCCTGACTCTCTGTCGCCCACTGCTAATGCAGGCAGATGCAGAATGGGACCAAATCACCCCGTAGAAGGGCTGAGCCCAGAGTCCACCTCATCCCAGGTATGGAGAGACTCAGAGCCCATAAATTAGGCCAGGCATCTCTCTGTCTCTCTGAGCCTGAAACTCAGGTTCCCTCTGCGAATACCTGCTGGAGCTCTGCTCCCAGCTCTGCGGTGCATTTATCCTGTCACTCTGGCTTCGAGTCACTTCACTGCATACGCCACTATTTCACCCCTCAGAAAACAGGGCAATATTTGTCCTGACTTGTGTCTTACTGGTATCAGGAGGCTTCATAACTGACAGCCAGGATAAAGGTGTTGAAAGGGGCTCTGAGCCTGTTGCTTTTATTGAACACATGGGAAAGGATGTTTTATCAGCTGTCACATGTACTAAAGACAACACCCTCTTGTCTTTTGGCCCAGGAGCTGGTGTGCTTTTGTGGGTAATCCTGGCCTTTTAAGGGGCCATTTCTGAGCCACTGGTTCCTGCTGCATCTGTCTGTCTTGTTAGCCTCTGGGTTGATGGCAGGAATCGGTGCAGTGCTTTGCCTGGTTAACCCCCTGAATGCTGCAATTGCAGTGAGGGATTGTGCATCTCCCCCTATCAGCGCAGAGTTTAACGAGCACCCCCGGCAGAAGCCCAGTAGCTTCTAAAGGAAGGAAAATAAGTGTGTGCATGTGTGTGCACGCGTGTGTACGCACATAGAAATAGGGAAGGGGTAAGAGGGGCACCCCTTTGAAACTCCTTCTTGTTCTTCCTTTTGATGTGATGGCAGGGCTGGTGCACACACACACAACTTCATTGCTTTGATAAATCCGTGCCTCACAGGCAAGATTTCAAAGGGAATTTTCAAGCACCTTCCCTCCCCTCTCCTGACGGGTTTGAGCACGGAAGGGGGGGAAGCCAGGTGGAAGTGGAGAAGTCAGGGTGTCAGCTGTGGAAGGCACAGATGTGATAACCGTTGGCAGCACCGAAATCACTCTCGGCACAGGCACGGGCGGAAGGACGGGCTCTCGCCTTGCTCCTGTCTTCCAGGTTGGTGGAAGGTGCTATGCCTCTGTGGCAGGGCTGCCAGATGTGCAGATGAATGCTCTCAAGGGTGGGAGTGGGGGGCAATCAAATATTACTCATTTGGAGCCTGTAAATGAGGCTGGTGTCTCACTGGAGTGGCACAGTTTTGCAGAGGCCAGGAAGGGATCCCTGTGCCCCTGCGTATGGGGAGAGGGAGGCTTCCCTCTATCCTCAGCCAAAAAATGAGATACTGTCTGGAGTCAGAAGCAGGATTTGGAGCTTACGATTAAGAAAGAGTCTAATGTAGGAACCGGAGGCTTCCCAGGAGGAATCTGGCTTAAGAGTTTTAGTGTGAAAAAAAGGACACATGCAGGAAGAGATTGTAACCTCTAAAACGTTTGCGGGGTGAAAATTCAGTCTCATTAAAGTCACCATGAATTTTACCATCACCTCCAAAGAAAAGAGGCTTGTTTGCCCTTTTTGGTCTAAAAGCCCCAGCTGAAGCGAGAGTATGTCTCACACGGATCAGCCGTGCAGAATTTCATGCTGCTGTCCCCATCAGCCGCATGGGCCATCCTTCCCCAAGCAACGCATGCTTCTGCTCCCATTCAGGAGTGCTGAAATACACCTTCATGTGCCTGGCATGCTAATGGTGGGTCTTAGAGAAGAGTCAAGGGAAAGAGGGACCATTGAAAACTACCTTTAATATACATGCGGGTAACGATCTGCATGTGGGCACAATAAAATCATCAAGCAACATCAAATCTCATAAGGACAGATTTGCTCTTGCTCTGGGAATGTTACCAATTCTGATACATGCACAGCTCTGTCTGACCCTTTTCAAGAGCAGAAGGGGTGGTACATACAAAATTTAGTGCACCTCTCCCACAAAGAACACCTTTTCTGCCAGAATATGCAGCAGAGGTTTGCTTAATACACATGCCAGCTCTAAAACCTGCTGCTTTATTATGGGAAACCCAGGGTGGATGGACAACCAAATGGATAGATCGCAGGGATTCAGAGAAACTGTGGGAAAATTCTCATAAAGTTTCTCTTAATTCACTCAAAACATTCAGTTCTTTGATTTCTCCTGTTCACATTTCCCCTGAAATTATGCATTTTGATGACAGCCCATAAAAAAATATTTTTTTTCCAAGAAAGCCCTAATAATGTGATTTTGCTAGTTGGGGGTTTTTTATGGGCTAGTAAATTACCTTCAAAAAGGATTTGAATTTTTATTTTGGGGGGAAATTGAGTAATTTTATCATGGCAAAATTGAGAGTAATTTGGAAGTCACTGTCAAATGTAGAACAATACCCATTTTTTTTTCCATGTGAAACATTGCTTTCCTGATCTTCCCACAAATCTCTTTTATTTTTCTCTGCACATTTTTTTTAACCACACTTTCCCCACCTAACATACATACAGATGAGCAAAATAGTTCCTACAATATGATTCTCATGCATCTATCAAACCTCAGACTTCTGTCAGGGATTAAAAAAAAAAAAAAAAGACAATTATTTCATTTCTAATGGATTAACAACCTATCCATTTCATTTTATATTGAGGGATTTGGATTTATTTACAGAGCCGGTGGAATACTTGGCTGAATTAACAATTTTTGCCTGGTTTACAGTGAAAGCAGAAAAACCCTCCTATTTCACCTTTTATGTGGTATTATAAATCAGCTTAGGTTCATAAGGAATTCTATGGTTTTCTACTCTAATATACAGATAGAGCAGCATAAAGGGCTTTAGCATGAATTGGAAAATGGAAGTAGTCACTATATACCACGTATTGCCAGCAAGCAATATGACATCAATGTGTTCTTGTAGCAGCAACATATGGTTTCCAAAAAAATCCATCCTTAAATATACATTGATTTTACTGAGATGGGAAACTTAGAATGAAAAACCTGTAGGAGATAGGGTGGTGGACCTCAAATCAAATATTATGATCTGCTGAATCGAATCTAAATTTTAGATTGATCTCACAAGCAGCAGATTCTTGCCTGAACTTCTGTAGTGATTTGAAAAAGATGGTGTTCAGGAGCTTTGCATATTACCACAGAGATATGTAGCCAAATTACCTCTGCCAGGATGAGACAGAGTTTCTCCTCTGACTACAGTGCCACAAGGCATCCTAAGAGCCCTGGTATGATAGATTATCTTGGGAAAAGAAGTTCAAAAGCCAGAAAGTACCTGAAATAAACCAAAATGAAACATGCTGATATTTCCTAATAGAAATTATTAAACTTTTTATTTTGCCAAAGTTGTCTATTTTGTACCAACCCGCTCAAAAGCAAATGTTGTAATGTCAGAAATTCACACAGGGTTGCAGCTTGCATTTCCCATTAGCTCTAGCAACAAGATATTTATGTAGGGCTTGTCATTGTTCCATTCGAGTCTCTCCTAAACTTTAATTAATCTGTCCTTTCAACACCCCTGCAGCCCTGTAAAATAAGGATACAGCTGGTATTCCTTTTTGCATGATTAAACGCCTTGCCCAGGGTCACCCCAGGAGTATGAGGCAGAGCCAGAAACACAGCCTAGCTATGCTTAATCTCAAAAGGCTATCCTTCTTCAAATCTCAGCCTTTGACAAATCTTGGCAGAGGTTCAGTCAAGCCTCATCCTAAATTCCTTCAACAGTCGGTTCACATTCACTAAGAGCTGAGCTCCAGGGGCACACGATATTCAGCCAGGCTGGCTTCTGCTTGTTTTCTTGGCCAATACGGCTGAGGGGTGCCATATCTGAATCAAGCCAAGGCTTTGAATTTTTTGAAATTCATCCACTGCTCATCCTTACTGCTCACACCTCCAGACAAAGGGAAGCAACTGCTCTTCTGGTACAGCTAGAAGGAAAAGGAACGTCTCTTTCTGCATTTATTCAATCTTATTTAGCTCCCTTTCTCTCTCTTCTTACAAAATTTATAGTGTATAAGTAAGCTATAAAAAGCAATGAGATGCAATTTATGCAAGTAACATGTTAGTGCACCATAAGTTCCTGTCCCTTTGATGAGTTAGATTGGGATAAATTTTTATGTCTGGGTTTCATGCTGATATGTCTTTAGGTGCTGGCTAATATGACAGGTGCCAACTGGAGGGCACCTAATGTATCAGCCTTGCAAATCAAGGTCAACTACCCATATAAAGACCTGACCGAAATATTGCCAAATGGCAATTTCAGTGTTCTACTTTGCCCAAGGGAAAGTGCAGCCATGGCCATTTGTTCCCTTCCTGGCACTCTTTGGTGCAACACATCTGTTGCTTCAGCTGCTATCAGAGCCTTTGGCAATTCCCTGCCCCTATCTGGTCTTTGCCAGCCTGCTTTGCATGGTAATTTGCATACCACATCCTTTCTGCTTGAAACCATGGCTAATGAAACAGGTGGCTGTCGTTATTAACAGCACTTGCTAACTAACTCCACTCCAGCACCACCGCTTCTTGCAACGTGCCAGTGCTATTCCTTCCTTCTGCTCCATTGTGGTGGGCACAGCCTGCTCATGCCACCCCTTTTCCTGCAGTCCTGCCATTCCTCCAAAAGGAATTAATAGGCTGCCACCAACCCACCCAGCATTCCCTTCCCACAAGCTGAATACCCTCCCAGCCCAGCAATTCTTAATCCAAACTCTCTGCTGTCCATGGGGAAGGGGAAGAACAGGTGGACAGATGGAGAGGGCTGGAAATGATGGACAATGGCAGTGCCACAGCCGCAGGAGATCTGTTACAGCAGGACCTCCACTATGGCACAACTGCCCGAGCAGAGCTGGAGATGCTAGAAGGAAGAGCTGACCTGTGGGGTTGGTGGCCTGGCCAAGCTGGCCCCATCCCTTGCTGCTTTTTCATCACATATTTCATTTCTTGCCTCCAGTCGCCAGCGAGTAGGATTGGCCTTGGGAGTTCCAATCTGAGCAGAGCTTTGTGAAACAGTATGAAGAACAGTGGAGAGTGCTGTCATTCAAAAGCATCCTTGTTCCTGCAGAGCATGGCACAGAGTGAGCTTCCCTGGGAGCAATTCACTCATCAAGAGATGAAGTCAAATGGAAGGACCACATGGTACTGCGGGTCAGTGGCATGAGGCAGCTCTGAAAGGCATCCTTATCCTTCAGCGTCAAACCCTCTCCACTGCACCACTAGCCTCACTGAAAGGCTTCTTGCCACCAGGTCCTCAAAAAGTCTCACTTCCATTTGTGCTTTAGTAAGTTATATTCTGGTCCACTCAAGAGCCAACTCTTGAGAGGACATTTCAGAGTCCTCTTTGTCTACTGAGGAGATCAACCAACCATTGGAATCGAGGCTGGTTTTGAAAAAGCAAGAAGAAATTAATGGTGTATATTTTAGCATAGCACATGGCATAGATATGTCATCTTTTTATCCTGCCCTACAATAGAATTTCCGCTGTCCTCAGTGAAAACATTTCTGTATTAATGAAATATATTAAATATTGCTATAACAAACAACCATCATTATGTTTCTTGGGGCTCCCCCAGTCACGGCTCACTGTACATCATTAGTAGAACAGTAAAATAAAATTACAGCTTTATAATAAAAGAACACATTCTGTATGGTAATTTACCCCTTCAGGAGACATCCTCTCAAATTCATTAGATTACAATACTGATTTTCTACAGTTCTTTGAGGAACACAATGTTGAACATGATATGCTGCTCTCGAGTCCTCTAGAGAGGAGCCATCATTCTCATTTCCATCAGTGGGTCTTACACAAACATAGATATGAAATTCAACAGGATTAATCTCCATTATGGTTCTTCCCAAAAGATCTCTCCTGGGTCAAGGGACTGATGCAGAGATACCTCAAGCTTCTTCTCTCTTTGCACCTAAACATGTTGCTACAGAAGATGACTTGGGTAAGTTTTTTAGAAACTGCTGTAAACAAACATCATTGGCTATGGAAACATCCTGCATTATCTTTTGTTCAATAGTGTTGTAAATTCGGACTTTGAGTGACCTCAGGTAGAGATTTACTTGAATAACCTTTTGCCGTGGTCTGAATTGACATTTGACCTTTTCTTTGATAGATGGTATGGAAGTGTTACGGTAACGAGAGCTTTCACTTGAGGGAAAGCTCCAAGAAAGGGTCTTCTCAAGCTGTATGTCACTGCAAAACATAGACAGTGTTTTTATGACCATGATTTTCTTTACTCAAAGTCTTATGCAGCCTCAGATCCTTGAAAATTCTCCCTTTTTCTTGTTTCCAAGGGAAATTTTGCAGGAGAAATACAATCCATTCTAAAACACATAAAACAACCCTGGAGGAATTTCCGAAGTCCAAATATTTTGCTTTTCTCCTTTATTTACATTCCATTTGCTTGTTTGTTTTTTTTTAAAAAAAGTTCCTTGCATTCCTATGTTGGAATAGTATTATCTGAGAAACCACATAGTCATGCCTTTTTACAAACATAATGCAGTTAAGGAATAAGTAATAATTTAAGAATGCTCTTAAGATAATCTTGCATAGCAAATCCCTTTGTTTATGAAGATGAGAGAACACATGATAAATTTTTAAGCTCAGTGTACTTTGTGTCATGGCGATACTGAAGACACATTCATGGACTCACTATAAGTCATTCTTAGTGTTGAATACACCCAAGAAAAAAGATTCTTTGTATAAACTTGGATAAATCCTGTGCCACCTGGGCTAACCCATTTCCCTATTGACAAGTCAAAGTCATGGAGGGTTGAAGGATCTACGTGGAGGCAAGAAATTATGGTTTCCAACACCCTTCCTATCAGGTTTTATAGGGTTCACACAAGAATACCCAGTGGTTCTGGACCATCAGTTATGTTTCCATATCCTATATGAGATGATAGTTCTGCACTAAGGATGATGGTTGTCTCTCAACTTAAGCTATGAAGACCAAGAGCAGGTAACCTAGAATAAAAGACTTCTGAAGAAAAGGAAGAGGAGGCAGCACTTGATGAAGCCAAACAAATTACCTGATGCTCATCATACTACTGATGCTCATTGGAGCTAGCATATTCCTTCTCCGTGAGAGCCAGTCAGAGCTGCAGAGAGATTCGTATCTGTGTTGATTTTAATTCTTCATATTCCCTACACAAAATACATCCCATCCTCTACTCATGCTCCATCCATGGAAAAGGTTAAGAAATTCTTTAGCAAGGAGCAACATACTACTGTCAATCTCTATAGCTATGACTGTTGCCATTTGCAAGGGACTAGGGAAGTCAGGAAGCTCTTAGCCACTGACAAACGATTTCACCCAATAAACGGTGTTGGTATTAAGCTTTTAAAGGCTGGTAAATCTTCCGCTCTATTAAATCCAAACCCACAGAACCCATTAATTGGTGTCTTTCTTACAGTGAAGTGCTGGTCCTAATTTGACGTATATTTTATGGATCACTCTACCCCTTGGTTCATAAAAATGATCCGACTTCTCCTCACCTCACTGGTCGAGGCCACTTTCCAAATGCCTGTCCATAATCTTAGATGAAAAATTATAGCCCTGGAAAGGTGATGTGTCAGAGGAGTGAGACGCACCGACACACATGCAGATGCGAGGCAGCAATCTGCTGAATTAAAATTACAGAGAGAGGAAATGATGAACCGTCTTGTTAACTCAGCTTGTCACTCTGATGGCCTCACTCCATGTAAATAGATAGGGGATGGGGGGGGAAAAAGAGCATTATTAAAACACAGCTAAAACAAGAAAGTACTTGGGTCATCACCCGCTCTAAGCGACATCACTAATGATATAGCTGTAACCTCATGACGGTTTGGTCACCCCGGCCTGACCATGGCATTTCTAATGTGTGATCAGATCCTGCAAGAGTCTGAGCACTGCTAGGGAAGGTCTCAGCACGCCCAGTTCCTCTGGCTGTTCAAGGAATTCATCCAGACAATGCTCGGTGCTTAACAGAAAGACCAACACTAATCTCTTAGCATTTCCTTTTTTTGAAGTTTGAAGCCATATATGTTCCATATTGGACATTTTTTTCTCTTTAAGATTCTCTCCAAATATTGAATGAGCTTTGCAACACAGAGACTATTCTACCTACTTTTAATCAGCTAGTTAAATACAGAAACAAGCTGAAATTTCAGGGTGCTCCAAAAGCAAAGGCAGCCATTCAATACCAGCAGCTCAAAATGATGAATACCACACTTACTTCTATCTGAAATGCAGAAAGCAGCTTCACACTTTAATAAAGCCACTAGGAAAACTAGAATGAAAAAGCTAGCCACATCACGAAGCCAAAAACAATTTGATGGTTTTGGAAATGGTGTCTGATCTCATGTTAAACAAGGTCCTCAATAAATCACCAGGAAACACTACTCTAGTGAAAGGGCCAACTTTCTGTTGAGAGGCACACCGAGGCTACCAGCTTGTGAGGGTCTGTGTGCAACATGGCACTTCTTACAGGAGGAGCTGTACAAGCCCAAGGGCCCTTGCTTAGCTCCAGACTTGCTGATTCTGCTCTGCTTCCCTAATTACACCCTGAAATTTCTTTTGGTTACAGGGTAGTTGTTTTCTTACCCCAGCTTTCTTGTACACTTTTAAAGCAATGATAGTACCTTCCAGCATCCGTCAAACAGCTTTATACACAAGTGTATATGTATATGTCCATATCTACATCTATCTATCTATCTAGATACAGCTACAACTGGTCCAGGACCTCCCTTGTGATTCATGAGCAGCTCACTGAGTTAAGGGGTTGTGCCAGTTTTTCCTACGGATACAGGGTTTTGTCCCAAACCCTTTCCTCTCAGGCTGGGAGGAAGACTCTCAGCTGACGTTAATGCAAAAGCTTGGGGAAAGAGTTTAGACCTGAGTAGTTCAGAGAGTCATATTCCACACCAGACTGCTGGTAACTTGGGAAACTGATAGTAAAATAATGGTAACAACAATAATGGTAACAATAATAATAAAGATTTTCCCCTTCATCCTTTCCTTCTTTGCTGAAAATGTGAGAGGAAAGGGAGGCATTGCAAGAGCCCTGAGTGGCCTCCTTTGAATTTCCCCATCAACTTCTATTTCTGCGGACTTTCTTCTGCTCATCTGCACATCAGCTGCACAGAGAGGGCTGGAGCACTGTGTGAAAGGCTGTTCTCGTGGGCTACCCAGGCAGAGTGAATGCTCAAGCCTCTCCAACAATGTTGTTCTCAAGTGGTTTCCTCATTTTATGGACTTCAGAGGTCTCGGTTATTTCAATTACAGATAACATGATCCATTTATCCAGCTGTCTGTATAAGTTCTCAGAAACTACAGGCTTTTTGTCTTTTGTTTCTCTATTCTTTTATATATATTGCATTTCCATCAGTGTGTGCTACTATGAGGCCCTTCACTATGATACTAGAGAGTAAAACTTGTCCCTAGAGACTGCATTTAATTTGAATGACAAAAATAGCCAAATTTGATAGCCATATACCGCAAATTCTCAGCCATCAAAGTGGTTTCAAAAGAAATGTGGGAATTTGTCAAGTTTTGATTCTAGTTTATGTTCCTACTTTTCTATCAGATGCTTGGCGAGCACTGGTGGAGATGGGAGGGAGTTGCTGGCAAAGGAACAGATTCCCCTCAAAAAATCAGATCAGAGGACAGAAAAGGCTCTTCCCTGAGACATGTATGAGCATCCAGCCTTTTCAAGCCTAAGTGCCCATGCTGCTAATAAGGTTTTCATTGAAATCTACTTCCAGCCATCAGCTGCAAGGCTCCGACTGAACCCACATAAATACGACTAAAGGCGTGCCATATATGTTACCTCTGAGCATACCCCAGACCTATGCATAGCATTCATTTAAAGCACACATTTTCACTGGGTTGCTACTGATTTGGTAAAACTCACTTTTCTTTAATCCTAACTCCTGAAAACCTTCTGCAAACCTGCCCCTCGTGCCCACAGCTGCTTGGTGCTCTGAGTCGCTCGTGGGTTTTCTCCTACCCGCAGCCAGATGGAAACAGGCTGCAGGAGCCAGATGGCACGCAGGGAAGCAAACTTTGTCCTCTGCACCCGTGAAGAGGAGTTGTCCTCTGGTAACCTCCCAGCTTCAACCAGCTCTTCTGGTTCCTGCCTTCTCCATCCTCCCTCACACATTCACCAGCAGTAGCAGCTCTCCTGACCTGCAGACACAGGGCACACACCTTAGCCCCCCTGAGGTCTTTATCAACATTTGGGGCAGCTATACACCGGTGGATATGCTCTCATGATCTCATCTTGATGCCCCTTATTGAACACAGCGTATGAGCAGAGGGGCATGAAGGGTAGGAAAGAAAATGGGTGTGAAAGAGGCAATTCCTATCTGTATTTCTTTCTGTGTCATGAAAACACACCTCCATCCCCTGTAGCATTTAATCAGATTGCTTTAACTTTCCTCCCAGTGCACAGGGGGAGGGGGGAAGTCCCTGGCTAAACCCAGAATGCCATTTTGTGGCAATTTATGAACAAACAAGCTTCCCATCAAACCAATCCCTAGAAATGTCACTCCAGGCTGGCACTAAGCAGAGATTAAACGATGGATTGTCAACCTTCCTTTTTTATTTGATGTTTTGAATTTCACTGTTCCTCTCTTTCATTAAAAATGAACTACAGGGAAAAAAAGCAGAATAAAATAGAAGCCTTTTACATCTAAAAGTCAAGATAATTATCTCTTATATCCAACCCACTCCTCCAAGACTCTGAATGAAGCCATCATTAAAATCTGTGTCCATCTGGTGACTTTTCCACAGCTAATTAGGTGAAGAAGCCGGTTAACAGATATGTTCTGCTGAATCTCTCTCTTCCTCTTTTTAAAAACTTCCAGACATGACCCATGTACAACCTGGATGCTGCTTGTTCTGTCCCTCAGGTGCTAGCAGAACATGAGAAGAGACACGGTGGGAGACGGCTGCTTTGGTGAGCTGCTCACCAAGGCCCTTTCACGGCATCAGGGTTGGCAAAAAAGGAGGAAGCGGATGCAAGAGACAGCAGGTTTGACTTCCGCTGTGCAGGAAGCCCTTTCGGGAGCTGGTCGGATGTTTTGCTGGCAATATTTCAGTGCGTTTCTGCGTGGGGCTTCTTTTAATACTGTGATTTTCTCCCTGTGGTTTGTCAGGCACTCAGCCAGCCTACTGAAGACTCTCTACCAGATACCCATCTGCTGCATTTGTTAGAGCTTGTCACCCTAACACCTAAGGGCTGAAAGGTATTGATTCCTCCTGCGTCCAGATGGATGGTTCATGGGATATCCCCTCCTCCTCCCAACCCTGCACCATCTCTACTGTTGGCACTTAGAGGACTGACAGTTTTCAGGATAGCCCCAAACTCACAAGGAGGCTCCTGTGGGAACCCTCCAAAACTGAATGTGGTCCATACCGGCTATTATAAATGTGAGTGGAGGAGTGTGCAAGGTGTGCTGACTGCGCTCCAGGTACAGTACTGTAGGTAACATCAATCTCGGAGTGCTGAAACACTCACTAGGGTCACAGAAGAAAGATTGAGCCACACTTACACCTTATGAGAGATTGGATCCCATGTCAAGGACAGTGGGTAAGTATCTGAGTGTGGCAACTGAGGGCATAAATCTCTTAATGATTCTGCCATCAAGGACCCAGGAGTTCTGGCCACTTATACACATGGCACATTGCCCAGGGTCAAGGACGGCTGACTGACAGACTTTCAGAGCTCTCTGTCCAGTTTGTAGTTCACTCATCCAACCTAGTTTTTCCTTTGCAGGTGTAGTTGGCAGAAGCCTGCTGCCCTTTTGCATGAAGATCCCAGGGCTCATAGCCCATAGCTCATAGCCCCATAACTCGTAGCACGATACACAGCAGTCCGGTTTCGTGATAAGGCACACAAGTAATTGCTGGCAATGCCATCTCCTCTGTGTGTGCAACACACTTCCATGACTACATGCACATCCATCACAGGAGTGGGAAAGGCCCTTGGGATTTTTGAGGGCTTTTCTAGTATGCTACGTGGTCCCTCCTGGTTGGAACAGTCGGGCCCCACTGCTTTGCTGCTCAGCAGTCTCTATTTAGCTGTGCTGTTTGAGAATATAAGCCCCTGAGAGTACAAACACTGCCTTCCTCACTCCCTCTCTCTGGAAAATGTCTGCCTCAGTTTGGTACAATTACATTAATATAGTTATAATTCTAGAAGGATTGTAACAAGTGAGTAACACAATAACTTCCCAATCTTCTCTCAAAGAGATGTAACAGAGACCACAAAGACTCTGACACAGGGGAAGCAGGACACACTGACCCAAAAGGTCTTGGCTTTGTTTAATTTCTCTGACTGAATTCAGGAGAAGAGAAAATTACTGGAAGGATTTTCATTTTCATTTACTTCCAAAGTCTGGGTCCAAATGTTAAGAGAGCCCAGAAGGGTTAATGTTCACTGGAGTTCATCTCTAGCCAATGACTCCCTGCTGCTCCTAGATTTACATCATGCAATTGTCATTATAGCTAGAGATGAGAAAACTTGATAAAATGAGCCCTGTATGGACAATGGATTGAAATAGAGCTTTGGGAAGAACTGTAGCAAGGAAGGGATTACAGGCCATAAATATATCACAAGAAAAGGACTTTTTAGATACAGTCATAGCTCACTACAGCGTCATCTAAACTGCTATACATCCTGTTTTGCACTCTACCATTCACAAGCAGTATAGGAAAAGCCTTACTATTCAAACACACAAAGAGAATGAACAAAGACTATTTCCTTTAATGGTACTGCAGTTTTCAGGAACACTGGGTTTCTTCAAGGCCATGCAAGGAAGGTGCTGAGCCAATTAAGATATTTTTCATATCTCGTGGTAAGTTCACTATATTGGAGTTAACTCTGCCTTGTACATCTTCATCAACAATGCAATATCCCTTATACCAATTTAATTTTACGTTGCCAGCAAGATAAAGGCAATTTATAAGTTTCAATGAGCGCAGCCTGGCTGGGCTCCAATCCAATCCAGGGAGTGTAACATTTGCTG
Organism: Gymnogyps californianus; assembly: GCF_018139145.2. Taxonomy (NCBI): domain Eukaryota; kingdom Metazoa; phylum Chordata; class Aves; order Accipitriformes; family Cathartidae; genus Gymnogyps; species Gymnogyps californianus. The sequence goes on from NC_059483.1 coordinate 12,562,007, forward strand.
GGGAATTGCTCAAGACCTTAATGTCTGGCATATGGTGAGCTGCTTTCATTTCTGACCTGTGCAATTAAGGTCAGCGGCGAAAATTACATTAAAACAGTTCTTTATTAATCGTGTTCTATCTAGGGCAGATGATGACAACCTCTAAGCACAGAGATCCAGCAACCACAAAACAAAATACTGTGAGTCTCAAAAGCCACTCACTAACAAAGCTTTGCAGTAGATTTTCTTTGGTGCTTTGCCCATGGCTTTGAAACAATAAAGGTTGGTGGTCACATCTTGGGGGGCATAACAGGCAATCAGTGCTAGAGGGAGATCTTCATTTAAAGTGTGGTGGATTTCAGAGGGACCTGAGAAAGGAAATCCATGGGGATTTTTTTATGCCTCTCTCCTCTATTGGTGAAACAGGTACTAGTTCTCCAAGCAGATGCTAGTTTCTGAAATGGCTCTGGGTATTTCTTCAGACATATGACTGCCCTAAAGACCAACTGATCTCCCTTTTGACATGCTGTGAAAATGGTGTTGTCTGGAAGCTTGTGGCTAGCAAAACTTTTATTTTCCTGAAGCTCAGCTCTGCACTTTCCCCAAAGAGATGCAAATAAAAATAAATTCACAATGTGCCATGAATTTGCAACATGTAGCAGGGAGAAGGAAGCCACCCCTTCTTGCTCCAAAGGAATACCCACACAGTCTTCTTCTGGACCTAATCCATAGCCCACTCAGAGTCTCAGACATTGGCTTAATCCATTTTTGCTTGGATTCTGTCCTATTCTGTCATGACACATCCCCTGACCTTGCAACGTGAGCACTTGCAGCAGAGGCTTGTGGAGCTATTGAACCATTTGAACCCAACTGACCAACAAGTCATACTGAGAGATTCTTCAAATCAACACGTGCTTCATCCTTTCATTGATGAGGCTGATTGTTGCAGATTTTTGCTATACAACTAATGCAGTGATGTTGTGACCCACAGTGTCATGAGCTCAGACCCAATGTCTGGAAAAGACAGAGTGAGGCAGACCAAAGGAGCAACAGACTGAAAGACCATATCATTAAGCAGTGCCCCAATGATGATTCTGACCTAGAAAAGGGAGACAGTGTCAGAGTCAGTAGAAACAGAGTGATGCTAGGTCTGAAACATGAAGTAGTACAAAAAACCCAACACATTGGAAATGAAATGTAAAATAGAGGAATCCAGTCAAAGGCAAAGATGAATTTCTGATTTCCAGCAAGAGAAATGTGTAAATGAGGGAAAGACTATCTGAACCCACATATCTTTATTCCAGCGTTCACAAGCATCTGCATTAGGAGCTAAGAATGGCAATACTATCTCATCTCCCTTCTCTTTGTTGTACATTACTAATGCTAAAAGACAGAGAAAAAAGAATGAAAACAAGGTGTTCCTGTCCCTATTGTTCATTAAAACATCAAAAAAGAGTCAATTTAAAAAGAAAACAATAGCCAAAAAGTTCTGTTTTACAGTCAAATATGTTTACAATCTCAATTAATAAAATGAAGAGTAAAGCAGGATTTCACCAAAGCTGGCCAGCCATCAGGAAGCCATTCTGGTAAGATTCTCCCTGAAAATACCAGCCTGTTTTGGTTTTCTTTTTTTCTGCTATCTTTGCAATTTTATGGATGGTGCAAACGCTGTGAATTTTTCTAGCAGCTTTGGTGCCTGCTTTCTTGCCAGGGTAAAGGCACACAGAGCCTCCACACTGCTGCCCCAGCTCTGCCCCAGACTGGAGAGAAGCAGATGCTCTGTAGATTTCACATCAGTGTTCAATATTAAATAGTGATCCAGACTTAAACAAATTATTGAGAAAACCCTTTTAAAACTGAAAGTTGTATTAACTATCCTACTCTTTGTGGGATCATTCTTCCAATTTGTTAAATTTCAAGGTTAGAGGCGAATCACTGTCGTGGGAGAGGGTTTTTTTGCTAGCAGAGGTGCAGGAAGACTTGTTTGGGAACATAGATGTTCTGCAAGCAAAGATGGGGCACAGCTTTGTGTAAGCCAGGCTGAAAATGCTTGGGAAAGCACCTTGGATTTGATAGGCCTCAAAGGTCGCTGACTATATCTGCATTGTGTTTTCCAGTTGCTGTGTGAACTAACAGACATTGGGATGCTAAAACCTTGGCCTCCAAAGTTAAAGGAACCCTTTCAAATTACTTCACCAACATCAGGGCTGTAGCCACAATCTTGCTGCTCGCTTTGAGATGAACTTTCTCATGCTGGTTCTTAAGTTATTGAGTGTGAAAAATGCTCATGGAGCGGATGTGCATTTGCTTTACACATGTAACAGGGGCAGGCACAGCTCCCTCTCACCAACCCAGCCCGTTGTGACCCTTTGGGAACCTCCGTTGCTGGTGCTTAATGTCCCTGAAACTCTCCGAATGGGAAGCATCTGTTCCCAAACAAATGTCAGGCTTTACTCCATCCTACCTAAAGGTAGCACAGCCGCACTGTTATGTCTATTCTTTGTCAAGGACATAGCAATTTACAGAGATCCAACTGCTTTCTAGCCAGGTCTGGACAGGTATGAAAACATCAAGTGGCTCATCAGAAGACACGTAGTAAGCTGTGGCCTCCGTGGGAGCCTCTGCTTGCTGAAGACTTGTTATGCATATTATTCATGTACTCAGATCGCTGCTGCTTCTCCCACTCACTACAACAGACCTCTGAAAACCGTGTTCCCAGGTAACATGAGAAAGGATGCATGAAAAGCTGGGACAGGGCTGAAGCAGTCTGCTGTTGGGACCACCGACCTTTCAGCCAGGACTGAAGAGCTTTTCCAGATTTGGTACTGCTGCGATAGGCTCTATTTAACATGCTTTTGTAACAGAAATGTAAATCCTGGTTTCATCAGCTTCTGAGCTAATACATCAGGCCATTACCAAGCCTGAATGTGACTTCAATGAAAGTTATAAAAATGCCGTGCCATGCTGTGTCTGTCCGTCTGTGCATTGAGCAACATCGCACAGCAGTGGTCCCTAACCTTTAAAGATGCTGTGCCTGGAGGTGGAGCGTACAGCTGTGCACCCCCGTCTTGCCTGCTGTCCCTACACACGGAGTTGTCCTACCCTGGCTCACTGTAATTAGCCCCATAACTTTTACCTTGAATAAATGTCTTTGCTTCTCCTCTCTCCCCTTCATCACCTCTCTGAGGATTATTTTCACTCTGTTTTGTTGTTTGTTTTTTTTTTTTTTTAACTAATTCCTTTTTAAACGTTAGCTGCATGCTACCCTGCCCTTTCACCTCACTGGTGTGACCTCTTTCTCTTTCCATCTACCTGATACGTGTAGCTCAGGACTTCTGTTATCCCCATGATAGGTTTATTTATCACACTCTAATGATTCTTCTATCCACACTCTGCGTCTCAAAGGCTGGCTCTCAGGGAAGAGGGTGAGAGGTTGCTGTGTAGCAATCTTTGCTTATTTTAAATCGCAGTAAACCACTTGAGCTGGAGAGGTGGGAAGAAGAAACCTGTGTCGTCTTATTTTTTTTTTTTTTTTAATGGAAAAAATACACCTGCAGCCTGGGCTTCTCAGCACATGAACCTTCCTAGCCGGAAACATCTTACCCGTTGAGAGAGAAAGAAATATGCAGCTACAAGATGTATTTTACCCCCACTTTATGTCTTGAGTGAGCAACAATATGTGACGCATAGATCAAGATAAGTAGCTGTGCAGGCTCGCATTGCAGTGAGCATGCCGATGTGATGTATTCCAGGCACAGATGAGTTCACAAGCCAATGCTTTATGCCCTTGGTCCCAAGACCATTCACATCAGGAATGTGCAGGACCAGCTCAGTCTCAGGGACTGAACTGAACTGAATCTGGTCTGGAAACAGGGCTGCCTTTCTCTGTAACCAGCTGGAGAGGGCAAAGTAAAGTTTCTTCAGGTTTTAGGCTGACTGCAGGATAAGATGTAACACCAGGTCCTGCAGAAAGCCAGCTGATGCACAGTTAGCCCATCAGTGTTTTTTAAGCAAATCTGAACTATGAGAGCAAGCATCCACCAAATCAGTGCTTTGCATCGTGCAGCCACAGCGTACCTGGTCCAGTACTAGAAGCTTTAAATCTGGATTTATTGTATCATCAAACCGGAGGTGTACGAGTCTATTGGTGTGGTGGGAAGTGGTTACGTGTCTTCAGTCCCATGCCAAAGTGGCCTGTATCTAACCAGAGAATGTTATGTAGATATCATCTGTAGGAGGTGTAGGATACTGTCTGACATTTCAGTCTGCATTGGGGATGAATAACAAACATGTCAGCTCCTGTTGGTCAGTGCACAAATAAAAATCATAACAGGAGTAAAGATTGCAGACATGAAAGGCAATTGGTAAAACATCTGCAGCATTCAAGGTCCTGGGAACTTCTCATCCGTATGTCGTGGTTTAATCCCAGCCGGCAACTAAGCACCACGCTGCCGCTCACGCACTCCCCCCACCCAGTGGGATGGGGGAGAGAATTGAAAAAAGTAAAACTTGTGGGTTGAGATAAAGACAGTTTAACAGGGCAGAAAGGAAGAAAATAATAATAATGATGATAATAATAATAATGTGACAATAATAATAATAAAAGAATTAGAATATACAAAACAAGTGATGCACAATGCAATTGCTCACCACTCGCTGACTGATGCCCAGTTAGTTCCTGAGCAGCGAGCCGCCTCTCCTGGCCAATGCCCCCCAGTTTATATACTGGGCATGATGTCATATGGTATGGAATATCCCGTTGGCCAGTTTGGGTCAGCTGTCCTGGCTGCATCCCCTCCCAACTTCTTGTGCCCCTCCAGCCTTCTTGCTGGCTGGGCATGAGAAGCTGAAAAATCCTTGTCTTAGTATAAACACTACTTAGCTTAACACACTACTTAACTAAAAACATCAGTGTGTTATCAACATTATTCTCCTACTAAATCCAAAACACAGCACTATACCAGCTACTAGGAAGAAAATTAACTCTATCCCAGCTGAAACCAGGACACCGTACAAGTTAAACAGCCCTTCATTTCTCCTTCTAATAACTTACAAACCCATTAAAAATATATATCTATGTATTCCCTCACCCCTAACCCTCCCCAAAAACAAATCTTTAATCAGCTACACCTTTTAATGCAGAATCAGCAGCGGCAGCAATGAAGAATGACCCTGTAGTAGCAGCGCCAGTGAGGCAGGGATTTTTTTTTCTTTTGCTCTTTCCTTTTTTTTTTCCCCCTCTGCGGCTCCAGTTGTGCCTTTGAAACATCTTTAGCACTGGAGCTTTGTCCTTTTCATTTCCTCCTCCTGTTCGTGTATTTTCCAGATAGAGTCCCTGGAAAAAGTGTTTTCATTGTTATTAGCAAGTCAGACATTTCTGCTCTTTCCTAAGGTATATGTTATCCTCCTGGGCTGTGCAGTCATATGCTGCTTTGTGTCTGGACAGTACTTGGCACGTGTACTCCCTGTCCGAAAATGAAATCTCAAGGCACCACTGCAATGCAAGGACTAGTCAGGGTAGAAACAATCATCTTTTTTGAGAGCTCTTCTTATTCCAAAATATCCCCCATACGTAACGTCTCAAACTCAGCTCTTAAATTCAGGGTGACCCGGAGATTTTTAACAGAAGACCTGAAGGCAGAACTTTAGTCTGCTGATATAATTTTTATTCCCCTTCATTAGAAAACCACATCCATTAGGTGACTGATTTTTATGTGTCTTTTGAGTCAGTGTTTTGCTATATTGTGAAAAGTCTTGGCTCTTAGAAATACCAGCTCTGCGTTGTGGCACTGGTGAGGATATGGACGGGGGCTCGGGCAGGTTTCCCACGCAGCTCCATCAGCCCACCTCAAGTGTGACATGCAGCATCTCCTGCCAGTCCAGCCTTGCCTACCCCCAAAACTCTGTCAAAGAGCCCCAGGCCTGAAACTGCCTGTCACCCCAAGAGATCACAAGGGGCTGGAGATAAAAGGAGAAACTTCTTTCACCAGTAAAAAGAAATTGAGCCTTGAAGGCAGCTTCCAGAGGAAAAAGCTGGTATATTAATGTCTTGCTATCCTGGAACAGATCTCAGTAAAAACCAACAAGCCTTACAGTACAAGTTTCAGTATTTTCTGTACAATCCTGCTCAGCATTAGTTATAAATCTTGGCAGGTGATAGACTGTTTGTTCTTACACAAATAAAATAACAAATGGAGTGGAGATCGGAGAGAGCTGACAATCACTGGAGGCAATGCAACACTCAAGGCCCTTGGAATCAGAAGAACTTTTCAGCTCAAGAAGCTTAACAGCTCTTCATTTGTCTCTCCAGGAACTTACGAGCCCATTAAAAATATATATCTCTGTACTCCTCTCCACCCAGAAGCCTTCCTCCTCCAACCAGCTGTGCCATTTAATGCAGACTCAGCAGCAATGAAGAATGGTCCTGTAGAAGAACCCCAGGGAAAAAGCTTTTTCTTTCTTTCCTTCTTTTCTTCCTTTTTGCAGCTCCAGTTGTGCCTCTGAAATCTCTCCAAGCAGCTGGCACCTTGTCTTTTCTTTTTTAATTTCCTCCTTTTTTTGTGTTTCTAGGCAAGGTAGCTGGAAGAGAGGCTTTCATCTTCATTAGGGCCATACATTTCTGCAGGTTCATTAGGCTCTTTTTTTGTTGCTATTGGTGTGCAGTTGTCTGCAACAAGAAAAATAGCCTCAAACATCATTAGTCTGCTAAAGAAAATTTCAGTGCTCTTTCCTGGGGCTTTGGGAATTTGTGCTGTGTTGAAACTTCAGCAAAATCAAGAATCTGACATCAGGCTTCTTCCTTTATTCTTTCTCATGCGCCTTATGGACAGACATCGTTCCTCAGGGCCCAATCTTGGCTTTACATAAACTGTGCTGTAGTCTTAAATATAAGCCAGAGCAAACCAAGATCCTGATGTTTTTCCAAGGCAGCAACACACCTGCAATGATCGCTCCCTGAGGCATGAGCTGACCATTCATCATGAGGGGTGTTGACTCTACACACAAAAATGACAGCTTAAATGGTATTTAATGATATTAGCTCTTTCCCAGTTGATCATTTTAGCAGATTCATTCAGCCATGTGCAAGTTGGCAAAGCTTGGGGTGAAAGGCCACACCTGGCCATACAGAAACAGCCCCCTTGGTAGCTGAATGCAGGTGAAATCAAGGCCCATTTGTTGAAGAGCTTTTCATCTCATGTCAGCTATCAGGAGGGTTCCAGGACCCCACACTGCTGACCCCGAGGCTAATACACAGATACAGTGAGTGTAAGTTCCTCCTAATGGTTTTTGGCTTGCAGTCCTCTCCTCAGCATCTGTCTTGCTTACATTTGAGGCCAGTATTTTTTCCTAATTTATAGACTAAATAAATGAATCCATGACCTCTCAACAGACACCCCGCCATGCCCTGCTGAACACCAGGATTATTTCTAACTGAGTGAATTAAACAGCCTGGAAACCCCAAAAGAGCACTTAGATGCCAGAGCCTGAATGTTGGTCCTCCAGAAATATTGGCCAGTGCTTGAGATAAAAGACACAACCTTCCATACCAGGGTGCTAAGGACTCTGCTCTCAAGGACGACTCTCTCTTAATCAAACTCCTAATCAATCAATTATATGTCAGTCAATCCCCAAAGTCAAATTTATGTAAACACCATATTAATCTAAATACTCTATCCACTTTACCCATCTTTACAGATGACCCTAACTCCCAATGGGCTCTACTGGCTCTTCTGAGTATTTCTGTCTGTATGTGCACATATACTGACAACTGTTTTAATCTCATCTGCCTGTTTTCAGCAGGACCTACGAGTCCCAAGGTTATCCTGCTTCTAACACCTCTCTCCATGGAAGGACCCATAAAATTTCCTGCAATAAACAACAGATCATCCTCTGCTCTCCTGGCTATGTTTCACATATCTTCTGCAAATGACCAGTCAAATGACAAGTTGCTGCCCTCATAAACTTCTTAAAGTGCCTTCCAGAGACATGGTGGGCTCTGCAATGTGCTTTGCTTGCCATTGATCTCCACATACATAGTATAAAGAAATAATCTTATCCATGCAATGAGAAATTGGAAGGGAAGATGTATTGTAAGTATATTTCATCAAAAAAAAGTCTTCAGATGTAATTGCTCAAACTAGACAGGAAAACTAATTCAACATAATAACTGTGATAAGGCTCTCTGTACTTCATGGCAGAGGCAGCACTGCTGGCTGAGCTTAATCTGGCGTTATGGCATATGGGTTACACAGAGAATTGTTTGCAACCCTAGGAAACTGTCTGCAGCCTGGACAGGCTTAACATAAAATATGTGGCCACCAATTCAACTTCTTTGAAAGTAACAAGTGATTTTGAGAGACGTAGACTATATGAGGTTGCTGTAGCCAACTATTTTCTACTTAAGTGACTACATTTTTACCTTCCTCTTTAACAGTTTTTACTCTGCTGATTGGTGTTGTGAATACAAAATTTATGGCATCTTGAGTGAGACCAGGAGATCCAGGGAGAGTAAAATAAAATGTAATTTCACATCAAAATAACTCACAGAGAAGCTGCTTCACTGACTGTGAGATTAATTGTCATATTTAATGCATTATAAACCTCTACTTGTTAATTTATATCAAGTCACCCCAAGATTTCCAGGCTGTTGCACCAGGCAGTTACTGATTCCAAGGTAGCTTGCTCTAATATTTAGGTCCAGCATGGCTACAATCCATTAGGATCTTACTGCTCAATTACAAAAGGATCATTAAAAAAATTATTTCATCCCATGGCATTGATAATAAATCAGTTCTTCAAGACCAAGGTTTATTCTGCAATGACTGACTGTGCTTTAGCAGATCGGTTTCAAAAGCTTGCAATTTTGTTTTGGAAAACCTTGAAATCTTTTGAAATCTTGTTTTTGTGCACCTGGACTCCTGAGACCCATCCCCAATTCAGTCACCCGCACCGATGAAGACATTGCCTTTCCCCGAATTTAAGGGTGTCCTTCTGCCAAAAACCATTGGCCAAACCATTGAGACCGTTATGCCTATTTGCCCACTCGCTTCTTAAGAACGATCTCTAAACATTTATTATTGTCCACTGTTAAAGATAAGAGATGGGGTGAGCTGGATCTTTGATCTGACTTGGCACGGTCCTCCTTGGAGCATAGCTTTGGTCCTCCTTGGAAGTCAGTCTACCTGCCTGTAACTGGGATGAAGGGTGGGTTTGGTAACAGTGGTGTAAAATGATGGTAATATTATTGAGGCCAAGTAAAGCCAACATCCATGACATAGGAGTGAGGCCCAGAAATCTGTTGTTCTCACAAAAGGAATCAGATAGCTCCTTCAGGATTGTCTGGATTTACATGCCATGCTGTACTGCTGCCGCTGCACGGTAAGCACGTTTTCCTTCAGACAAGGGCGGATCACAACAGGCAAAGGAAACCTCTGTTTCAAGCAAATTTAAAGACTATCCATGCATGCTTTAGAGGCACAAATTCACACACACACACACACACACACCCCCCATCAAACAGCAGTGTCGTAAATGTGGAGACATCAGAGTGCAATATCCCTCTCTGACTCTCTCCGCACACCATACACACACACACATAATGTTCGTCTCCGGGTCAGTGGGAAAGTTAATTAGAAGAACGGAGTTTCTTGTGATGGAAGATGCCACTCTGATATGATTCTGAGTCCTCTCTCTGCTTCTGATGAATTACAAATGACAGCGAGGGAAGTGAAGGACACCGGCAGTGACAGTTTGTCAGCCACACTCACTCTGTGTATGTTTTTTTGGGTGGGTAACTTTTTCTCCTCCATTCATTTCACACCACTCGCTACGACTTCCCTCCTCCCTTCTGCCTCCTCTCCCTTTCCTTTCATTTGCCAGTGGATGACTGGAAGGTGAAAGAGAGGGCAGACCTTTGAGCAGACCTTGTGAGCCACAAAGGGAGGGATTCAGACAGGGGTGGTGCAGGAGACCCCTGGATGGGGCTTTCAGATGTGATAACCGTGATGCTGAGCAAGCAACATCTGCGAATCCTGCTGGAGCAGGTGCAGGACTGTGTGCTGGGTTGCCACTTGCCTCCAGACAGACAGGCAAAAAAGGAACCTAGCAGTGAAATGTTTCTTATCAAGAGATGCTTCTTTCCTCCAGCCAATGCATCTCTCCATCAATCAAGAAGCCAGTAAGTAGACTGGAACAGGGCTTACTCATTCCCGGTTCTTTAATTCTTCTTTGTATTTTCGCAAGTTGTTCATCTACTGCTATAAAGTTCTTGCTTTTCTTAGGTATGTTGTGATGAGAGATGGCTGCTATCATCCTGGTACAATATGGGCTGGGCAGCGACACACTCTGCACAGTGTGATTTCTCCCATCACAGTATTTTTCTCCTACCAAAATATAAGTCTCCTAAATACTTGTTTCTTCCCCTTAAAAAAAAAAAAAAAGAATTTTAGTGGATTCTTCAACTTGAAACATTTTGGGGAAAATCTTTTTTTGAAGTTGTAAACACATTTCAATGAATTTCAGAAGAAGAAAATTCTGTTTTTATTTTCTTGCAAATGATTGCAAGATAGCCTGGTTTTGGAAGAAATAACTTGGGGGCTGTGGAAGTTTTATCAGGGCAGCAAACGCTCTGTGAGTGATTGGAATGTACTGCACTTCTCCCAAGTGCTTCTCTGCACAGAAGCAGATGAAACACATGGGGGCCCTGAGTCTTGATCTTGGAGGCAGAATAGGGGTTTGCGCACTTACTTCAAAGGACGGAAAATTAAACAAATAGTAATAGAGAAGAGTATATGTTCATGAATCAGATTATGACCATGCGTGAGTGAAGATGATTGGTTGTTAACTCCACTCCTATTAAAGTTCATATTCTGAAAGGCTACACAGCTGCTAAATAAAAGCTGAAATAGATTTCTGTGTTAACTTCAAGGTCATGTTTCTGCAGCACTATGGAATACATTAAAATGCTCAATTTATGCCCTGTAACTCACCAAAAATATAAATGTAGCTTATATTAAATAAACCTTTGCCAGGATCTCTTCCTCTCTAACTTTTTCTCCTTTGCCCTCTACATTTAATAGAAAAATGTATTTCAATATGAGAAGCTTTTCTCTACTATATTTGCTCTTTCCTTAGTGGAAGCCATCATTGCCCCAAGGAAAAAAAAAAAAAGATTTTATCTTTCCAAGTGAATGATGAATCAAAGGTCTCAAGTCTCCTCTTGTCCACAAAATCCACTGACCTCAGTCCAGCTATTTATTGTCCCTAGCCTAAGAGAGCAATGGTAACAGCCCTGATTTTCTTTTGCTTGTGCCTAAGTCTATGTTCTTTGCCTATGAGTAGGCACGTGCCATATTGTGTGCAAGTAAGCTGGTTCCTCTTCCTTTATCTCCAGCTTAACTCAACATGGTGAGAGGAACTCTCACCATGCAGGGGCAGTAGTTTTGGACAGCAGAATTCCCAGTCCATGTATTCAAGGACCATCCAAAAAAATCACAGTGAGGCACTGGAGCATAAATGAGGACAACAGACGCATTTCTTCTTTGTTATTACTGCCTGCTGCTGCAGGAATTAAAGGAAAATGCTACATAATTCATTAAAATGTGCTAGAATCCTTTAGGGAGTGCTTCCACCAAGGAGAGCACAGCACCCTGTCAAAAATGACCATATGGTTCTTAGGCTGGAGTGGGATTACAGCTGACCAGCTTGGAGCACTCGCAGAGATTGGCCATCTTGGCTCCTGCCAGAGAAGATATAGCTTCAAAAGTATATTGAGTGGGATGTCTGCTGAGTCTGTTTCTTTCACAGTGCATCCATCAAAATTCTTGTAACTGAGTCCTTCCCTGCACCCCTTCCATGGGAAGAAAGAACAGGGTTTGTCCTTTGAGGTAGGCTCAGACTGGAGTCACAGGCTTGGCCACCCCTGAGGTTGGGTAGGCTGAGGATCAGCTTCAGATCTCTCTGAATTCAACTGGAAATACCTCATGCCTTGTGGCGCACCTCACATTTAAACTTGTCAAGATATTAGTCCTCTACCATGGATGGTGCTGTGGTGCAGATCCAGAAAGACCAGCCAAAGCCCCTTGCCAGAGCACTGAGCACTGTAGGACAATCCAGAAGCACAGGTCCCTGCCTGGAAAGAGTGTGTGTGGCCTGAAATGCCAAAATAATCACTATTTTATCACCCTTCTGTTAAGTCCTCTGCTGCACAGAGACCAGCTCCCAATCATTTACTTTGCTGCTTCCACCCAGAGTGAATTTCACAGGACATGTAGGCTTTCCTGCTAACAAACCAGCTCTTGCTCTTTCTGCCACATCTACAGTGCTAGTGATTTTCTTGGCTCTTGCAGACCTGACAATGCAGCAGAGAGGCCTTTGTTCACCTTCTTGCTGCATCCCTTGGGCTGACTGACAGCGCCATGTCCCATGGTTTTTGCCCTGAGCTGCTCTGCCAAATGGTTTCACATTTTGAAGTAGGAGAGGAAGCTGTTTCCTGCAAACAGAGTATGAATTGAAATATTTCCCTGAGCTCCTGTTCACAGGATTTCTAATGCACTGGGCATCAGCTTAGCCCTCTGATGAATCAAAGTCATTTTGTAAAAATGGCACCTTAGTGTTGCATATATATTGCCCCTCTACAGCTTCCCTGGCATATTTATTCAGTTTACTAGTCAAAACTAGTTTCATGCTACACTAAGCCCAGCAGGGTCAACACCTAACCTATGAAAATCAAGCTGTCTCTTTTCTCTCTGTTTCATACATCATCATCAACCAAAGCTGGATAATAGAAAGCAGGTTTTGATCCTGGAATGATATTGCTGCTGCTGCTGCCTGGGTTGTGGCAGGAAGAAAGACAAAGAGGGGAACATGTGAGTTTGCAGTGGTTTGGTCCTGCAGACCTGGGAAAAAAAGCAAGTGCAGTGTGGCTTGTCATATACAGTGAGGGCACCATGTGGACAAGGCCTGTGGGTGTCTGTGGTGAGGCTGGAGATGCGGCTGTGGCTTGATATGGACATACAAAAACACACCAGCACAGAGAAGTTGGAAGAGCTGCAACCCAACAGTCGTGGCAGTAGGATCTCTCATGTTGTGGTGAAGTCTAGATTAAAAAACATCTAATCAGTGGGCTTCTTGGTTGCAGATGGGAAAGAAACAAATACCACAAGCCCTGGAGAGAGGATAGTTGTGTGGTATTTGTTCTAGACTTCTGTGATGAACCCAGGAAACTGCTGCCAACCAAGACCAGGGACTGACCTTTCAATAGACTGACTGGGAGCAGAGATGATGGAGGACCCTGGTATTTCAACCATATCCTTCAGTACCTCTGAGCTAGAAGCTTCACACAGGCTGTGAAACATCTGAGAAGGCTTCAAGAACAGCTGAAATATTTGGTTCATGTGAACCGTGGGCAAAGGCCCGTCTGCACGTAACATGGATAGGAGAGGAAAGGAGTAAAGGAGTGATTTAGGCTGCTCCTGCTCAGGGCTTCCAGACACTGAGCTTGCTCTGTGACCAGTGGAGAAAATCAGGAGTTGCATCTGGCTATCCAACTAAAAGTACATAAGCCATACATATGTTAATTCAAATAAGTTATGCATTTTAAATTGATCAGTGTTTTCTCCACTGTTTTTCCCTGACTCTCCCTGATTTTCTCCACTGACAGCTCTAGGATGGTGGTGTCATCACTCCCTTAGATATGGCAGTGAGCATCAGGGCTGTTCTTTGAAAATGGCCAACAGTCCAGAGCTTTTCTGCAGGACCAGGAAGCCCAAGGGCCCAGGACATCTGGTTCTGGCAGTACCTGCAGAAGTGGACGCAGCAGCAGGGGTGGGTGAGGAAGCTGAGGCCAGGGACACATACAGATCCCCACACAGATGCATGCACTACTACTGTCTGCGGGTGTAACTGAGACAGTCCCTCTTTGGCTGACAAACACAGCAAAAACAGGCTTTCCAGAATGACCAGATGCAATTCTACAGCTTGAGATAAAAAAAACCCAAACGACCTCAAGCCATACTAAGCAGGAGCTGAAACATCTCTCATCGTCTGCAGAGCAGGCACAAGGGGAGACTTGTAACACACACACACACACACACACGCACACTTTTGAAATCACAATTAAAAGCATGCATTTCCATTGCGTGGCATATGCTGAGCTGTGGATTCAGAGCTGTGCTTACTCCTGCCTGCTACACCTGCCCTGCTGCACAGTGCAGCTCCGCGAAGCTTCGTCTCCAGTTATCAGTTTTATGTATCCCTGTGTTTAGCATGCAACCGGCACTCCTCACCTGCGTTTCACTGGAACTCAGCATGGCCCCCCTGCTATTGATTAATTTGCGCTAATTAAAACCAGCAGTGCTTCTGGAGAAAAGAAAGATGTGTAAGTGTCAATAAATTATGGGAAATTTCACAGATTAAAGATTGCCAACTTCTGCTTGAAAATAACTAAACAAATGTTAATGGCTCTTTCCAAAGAGCCCAAATTCACTAACAGGGCTGCATGAATGGGCTCCAGCACTCTTCTTCGATTTCAGCGTAGCTAACATTTACAGTGATGCTCTAAGTTACAAGCTGGAAGACTTCATTTTTTTCAACACAGGTATTTCTGTTTTCAAAGATAATTTATGCATTGCCATTTGCTCTTCCTTGCCAGCAACTCAAACCAATGGGTTGAAACAAGATTTTTTAGTGCCAACAACACGGCAACCCTACAAAAATCCCAAGCAAATAAACACAGGAATTGTGACAAGCCACCGAGCCAGCCGTGCTTGTTAGCAGCTGCTGGTAATAAACCCGCTGGAAAGCAGGTGCAATGAAGGAAACTTTGTAAATCCATAACAAACAGCTGGGGACAAGCCTAGCTTTTAAGGGATGAAACTGGATTCAGGGACCTGAGATAGTGGTAATTCAGAGCAAGGTCAGATTTCTATTGCCCTAAAGCTGGGGGCACAGACCAAGTGAGCAGGGAGCAGCCCGCCCACAGGCATGGTTGCACTGTGATGGCTCTCTCACACTTTCTTTTCCCTGCTGTGGTCTCTGTCCTGACCCTACTGCTCCCAGTTCTCAATACAGCAGCTTTCCTTGGTGCCAGGGAAGCCAGCAGATTGCAAGGGCAGCTTCAGGAGATGTTGGTTATCAGAGGAGCCTCTCAGTCTCCGCAGCTCACCATCGACTCATTATCCTTGGCGTTTACAGATGCACACTGGCTAAAATCCAAATGCACCGAAGTTTTGCAACTTGCTGGCAACTGAGGATGCAGACAGCATCAGCAACAGGCTTTTCAGCAGGGACAGTGTACTTACTGATTTTCAAGTGGGAGGAGTGAATTCCCTGGGAACAAGAAGCGTTATGAGGCCTGACACAATGCCAGCAAGGCTGAGGATGTGGGGGCTTGGCAGTGAGAGATGTGTGTGTCATCCGTTACAGGGTTAGGTTTAATGACGCCCTCTTGCCCTTCATCTTTGGAGCTGTGCGAGGGAGCAGAGGGGAGGAAGAGCTTAAATGTCAGCTCTGCACCGAGGTGGGTGAATTCCCCAGCATTAGCGGCGGCTGGCCAGGATGAGGTCCCATCCTGGTGGGAGCATCTCATCAGACGTGCTGAGAGCAGCAATGACAAATCAGGAAGCTCCTGCCGTTGTCTTGGTGGGATTAATTAACTCCTGCATTGTCACTGCCTCCAATTAATTCCGTGGCTGTAGGCTGGGCCCCGCTGGGTTTTGGTGGGGAAGGACCGATGGGGTGGCGAAGGCTGGTGTGTGGGAGCTGTGTGGCAGCACAGGGGCAGGAGCAGAGCAGGGGCTCGGCTGCACACATAGAAAGCGAAATGCAACTGGAAGTAGACGGAAATGTGATACAAACATAATAGTGCAAAGTCATGCAGCTGGGTGCTACATAAGTAAGAATTTCTACTTACTCTACTACTCTAGGGAGGGAAAGGGGGACCCCTGTCCTTTGGAAACCTTTCTGTTGGAAGACTCAGATTTATTAGTCAGTCACAACAGAACAAATCTCATCAGAACAAGTGTTTCCATGAGAAACAGGGAAGTACTGAAGCCATTGTACAAGGCAGTTGTAAGACTGTGTATGGGATATTTTGTACAGGTTATGGTTACTCACAGTCAAGACAAAATAGTTTAAACTGAGAAAGACATCGAGAAGAGATGTCTGTTGAGAAGAGGCTGTTAGCCTGGCATGATGGTTTTCAGCCTTTGATCTGTGGACTCATGGGGTCAGAAAGTCTCTAGACCTTAAAAATGTCCCCCAAAGCATTATTTGATTCCAGAACTGGGTTGCCACATGGACCAAGGACAGAGATAGGACTGACTTCTCCATAGGTAGTGCAGAGTATCAGACTGCGGGTGTGTTTTGCTCTGTGGCTCACACTGCATTTCACTCCTACTGAGGAATGTACGTTTGGTCTGATACATACCTTAGGCTGTAATAAATTAATCTCAAAAAGTCCATCTCTATCACTGTCACCCATAATGACCAGTATCTCAAGATGTAAAGGAGTTTATAAAATCGTGGTACGATTTAGCATTAGCTAACATGTGAAATTTAGCCTGTTGTTTGTTGCAGGAAAGACAAGAAAACAAGATTGACAGTTGTGGAAATGTTCAAAGGGCCTTAATCTATAGAGATATCTACCAGGTATTTTATACCACCAGCTGCCTGATCTGCCTAAAAACTCCAGAAGCTGCACTCAAGAATCCAGTTTATGAAAACTGTGGACTCTTTTTATAACCAGTCCAGTATCAAACTGTAGGTGGGTGGGCAATGCTGCACTGATATACCCAGAAATCTGGGACGGGATTAATTTCATCTTCCTATTCAGAGAACTGATACACTCGTCATAGGTTTATTTTACAGGCTAGAAAGAATAATAGGCATTTTAAAGTGCAGTTCATCTCATCCTAATATCGACATTAGGATGAGTGCCTGTGTCTCTCCTTTGCTATAATTGGAGCCTGGGGTGCCTAGCTCAAATGGAAATGTCTGCCTTGTAGAAGTGAGATGAATCCAACCCCTTGCATACAGAAACCGAGGGTCATATTTTTGCTTTCCTTCTCAAGAGAGACAATCCTTTTAGGCTGTTCCTATTCTGAATTGCTCAGCATCTTTCTAGACGGGTGCCTATGTATTTCTTTGTGGTGTTTCAGGAATCTCTTTCCAAGCACATGAACGTTGTGCCTGTCTGGCTGCCTGCCATGGGCCAACAGGTATCCTCATGGCTGTCATGGGTGCTGTGCTCTTTTGTCACTCTCCCAGCTCTTGGGGAAGAAGACGTGAACTCTGTTGTAGAGAGGGAGGAAGGCATGGCCCACGGAAGGGTAATGGTCATTCAATCCAGTAAGCAGCACAGCTGAGCAAAGGCCCCAACTTCTGATCTTTAGACTGTGCTGTCTCTTCACATCACACAATGGCATGCTTGTAGCTGAGTTGGAGGAAGAACAAAAGTCCTTGGCAAGGGAGACATGGGGTTTAGGTTGTATTGGAAACTCACAGGAAAGAAACTACAATGTCACAGGCATTGAGTTGTGGGTGAGGCATTAAACTACGGTCATTTGAACTGAGCATGAAACTTCATGTTCAAAACAAAGCACGTGCATTTCTTCCTTGGAAAACACAGACTTGGGAGATTTCTCAGTTGAAGTAGATAGTTTAAGGAGACAGTGTGAACAAGGTATTTTTCACCCCCTCCCCAGGCCACTAAGTCAAGATCTTGCCCTTCATCCCAAAGCATAATTGATCATATTTGCATAGACTCTGAAAGAGGGCAAGGTACTAGCAGAGCAGAGACAGGAGAAACGTCATGGAAGAGCCCTGGGGACAGCTCAGGTACGAGGTAAAGGAGCAGCTTGGCCAGTCTGTACACTGGCACATTCTGAAAGGAGTTCAGAGTCCAAACCAGACAGTCAGAAGGTTGTGTTAGAGGTGAGCAAATTGCATGGCAAGCAATTTAGGTGGATGAAGAGGCACTGAGGTGTATCCCTCAGGTGGGACACCAAGAACTGGAACTGCAGAGGCTGACACTGGTCGGATGGGACGTGCACGCAGGAGTGGCATGAACCTTGCACAGAACCTGCCATCCAACACGATTAGTCCCCTGGGAGTCCTACATCCACTCACAAAAAATTTAGACGAAAGATAGAGCTGTGTCGGCATAAACCCCAGCTCCATTATGCATGGGCTGTTGGTTTCCCTTTATCGCCAGCTCCTCTGGATTCATATCAGGAAGTCTGGAAGCTGCACATCCCTAATGAAAAGCAGCAGATATTCATTATTAAATCTGAAACGTTCAAACGCAATTAGTTGCTAGCAGATTTCAAGGTCTGTTTGAGTGATCCCCATGCAGCAAAACCAATGCAATACAATGGTGAAGCGGCTCTGGCTGAGGCTGGTGATACATGTGATGATTGTACCAAAACTTGCATTGGATTTGCTTTTTGCTGTCTCCAAGGCTGCTGATTCACCTAAAGAGGTGACTTCTGCCCTCAGAGGCTAAGGGTGGCTTCTTAATCTGGTCTATTCTCCTGAGCTTAGCTGGAAGCTCAGCAGAAAATATCGGATATATAACTGACCGTGTTCAGCATCTTTGTTATTAGCCAGGCACTAAAGTGATAATGGAAGGATAATAACTTCTATTATTGGCTCAAGGAAAAATTTTTATTTTTTTAATCCCAGAGATGTCTGTGTTT
Organism: Gymnogyps californianus; assembly: GCF_018139145.2. NCBI lineage: Eukaryota > Metazoa > Chordata > Aves > Accipitriformes > Cathartidae > Gymnogyps > Gymnogyps californianus. The sequence goes on from NC_059483.1 coordinate 12,580,681, forward strand.
AGGACCTGATGTGCGAGAGCAGAGGTGCTATGTGCTTGGTCTTCACTGCTCCTTTCTGTGCTCAGCACTATGCCAGGATCAGGCTCTGTTTCTTCATTCAGTGTTTCATGGCTGGAGGCTTGAGGGCCTCTTCTCCATGGGAGTCAGAGATGCCTCAGGACCATCAGACATTCTCTCCCTGGACTTCCCTGTGTGCCAGGAAAAACCTTTCCTTTCATTAAGCGGTCACTTGGAAACATCTTCTCCGGACCTCTGCAACACCAGCTCTCAAACCATGCCATGAAACTCATGTTTCCTGCCAGGCTGTGGATGCTCTGCAGTAATTCACAGGAAAGCTGGGTGCTTACAATATATTCCACTACCATGCCTTTAAGAACAACTATATTCCTGCAACAAAACATGCCTGAGTATCAAACCACTCATGCTGAAAACAGACTGAGCTCAAACTCAGGGAAGATAAAATGCAAATAAAAGTGAGTATTTACAATGTCTAACTAGACAACACAGTGGCAGATGAAGAAAGGCAAGAAAAAGCTAGTTAATCCAGTAATACAAGGATCAAATCTACAAAGTCTCTTTCCTTCTCCCTGTATTTAAGTTTCTCTCAGCTAGCACAACTGACTGGCTGGATCCACAGCGAGGGCCTGATGGTGCGGCTTCTCCAAAAGTGGGACTTCTGGGGAAAACATAATGACAGAACAATCCAGACAGGCAAGTCTAGAGAGCACCGACAGACAGTTTCAATATTCCCGTGTCTCTGCACACTGGGAAGCTTTATTCATGAAAAGCCTCTTATTTTAAACTAAAACAGTGCCTATTATCTGGTCTCCAGACATCTGAGAACAATGTTTTTCAACAAAGCTGTAATCAAGAGTGCTGTACTTCTCCAGGCCTCATAGCTCGCTCTATTGCTGGAAAACTGGGGGTTGCTTTTTAAGTTGCAGACTAGAAGCAGGGGATGTATTTCCATTTATCCCAACAGGAACATTTTAGGCCTGAGTTACATTAGGAGAAATACTCTGAGGCTTCTTAAATTTTCAAGCCGCCTTCCATTTACTCATCATGAAAATTATTTTCATGGTAAACCAGGAAAGTCAGTTTGTCTTGTAAATATGCAGATGAAACCCTTGTGGGTTGAGAGAGGAGGAGCGAGGCACGAAACACGTCTTGCCTTGGGTCTGCTGAGGAGACGCGAGCAAGCGCTGATGAGATGCTGAGCTGACCAGAAATTGCATGACCACATCAGAATGGCGTTGAGCCAGAGCTAATATGCTGTGCTGACAGGCTGGGTTTATTTAGCTGCTTGGGCTCCATGCCACGGTACTGCAGTGAGATGGGTGCTGGTCAGCTTCGAGCGTGGGCAGAATAAACCTGTGTCAGCAGGGACGAGTACACCTGCAGCCCCCGTCTCCTTCCCACCAGTCACTCAGTCTGGAAGGAGTGAAGAAATGGGTCTCGTTTCCCTTCCCATGTTCTTAGCGCTTGCCAATAGACTTGAAAACTGTCCATCTTTCCATTTATGCTTTGCAGAACAGTTTGAACTTCATGGATAAGCAAATATGAGCACTTTCTTATAAGCAGGAATATGTCCCATCTTCCCCATCTTCTCAGCATCCAGCAAAATGCTCCAGTAGTCAGTACTCAATAGTTCCACAGCAGTATGTGAGGGTTAGAGGTTGGGCTTCTCTTGCCACTCTTGAAACAAAGGAAACACATCCTGGTCACCCGTGTTGTTTGAATCTCCAGGCTTGCGTTGGAAAGGGTACCTGAGGTGGGCGGCTAAGACAAAGATTTAACCATAAATCATGGCGACTAAAGCTGGTTGAGCAATGTGCAACTCCCCGCAAAAACCATCAATGGAAGTACAAAAAGCATGTTTTTTTCTCAGTTCAGTATTTTAAAGGAAATTCAAACCCTGAAATATAGCCACAAGCAGAGATATTTCACATTAACAATGTCCCTGTGGTATCTCATGCAAGTCAGACTTAACCACTTCTCGCTGTCTTTGTAGGTGAGACCTCCTGCTCCTACCCCTTCTCTGAGGGTTTCCTCCCTTGGAGAGGGGAGGCAATGCCCCCAGGACCTCTGCCATGACCCACCACAGAAGAGGCAGCAGATTTAGGGCATTCGGTCCATGGTGGGGAATGAGAACGAGAATTTCTCTGACAAAAAGTCCCCTGTGTGGCAGCATTTCCAAATCAAAGTATTTTAATAGAGACACAAACACACACACACTGGGGATTGGATTCTTTTTGGCTGAAGTATTTAGGGTTGCAGTCAAAATGTTTTCATTTTTTAATATTTGTTTTTCTGAGGAATAATTGAAGTTTTCACTGCAAAGCAGATACTTCACACAATAAACATGTCTTAAAAAAAAAAACAGTTTAGAGGGAAAATTTTCAACCATCTGTCTGGCTGAAGGACTATTGAAGAGGGAATACCAAGGGTTTATGTAGATTTTTTGCAACTCTTTGAGACCCATTAAAAAGCAGAAACTTTGGCTCATGTGAGAAAAGGTGAAGGACACAGAAAGGAAAATGAAACCACAGGGTCAAGTGAAATGCCACAGTCAAAGGAAAGTAGTTCTGAAATAACGATGAAAATTTTCAGTAGCCATTTTCTATCTTTCTAGTGTGTTTTTCCACATGCAGCAATTGGGTATTGCTGACTCTCTTTGAAAAGAGAAGGGGTTACATTGCCATGTTGCTGTGGAAAGGTACTTTTCTCCATCAATATCTTCATTAAAATAAGCAGGACTATTTGTGCAGTGCGGTGCTCTTCAGAAGCAAGCATCAGCACCTACATCTGGCCCAAACAACTCAGTAGAAATTCCCCTACACCGTGAAGCCGTGAGTTGGTTCAGGTGCGCATGCGAAAGAGAGAGAATAGCAGCAACTGGTGTTTTCTCCCTGTGGCTGACAGCCAAGGTGTTGATTATCATCACGCAAGCAAAGGATCAGCTCATCAGGGGCTTGTTTCTCTGCACAGCTAAGGAGCTTAGCGCAATAGAGGTTAGCTTGATTCCAGGCAAAACAGCCAAACCGGCTGGCAATGTGGGCTCCACCTTGCCTCTCCTCCTGGGGCTCACCCTGTCTTTTAGCATAAATCCTTAGCTCTGGACCCAGAGGCGGTGGGTGAAATATTGGTGGACCCTCCTCCATCCTCTCTGTCAGGCAGCTTTATGTGGTTTAGCCCTTCCAAAAAAATAAAAAGAGGAGGGGGGAATCACTAAACATTTTCTATTTCAAAACAGATTTCATCTTCCATAGAAAGTAATACTGCCTCCAGCCATGTGTAACTTATTTTTTATCCAACGGAGTATATGGGCTTATAACTAGATCCTGATAGGAACCTGGGTTTAAAACATTATTCACAGCAGGTTATTTGATCTTTATTTGCTGAATGCAGTCAGCTGAATCCCTATCTCCAAACAATATGAGAAATAAAATGCCGGGCATGCTTCATTGGCCAGCCAGCTCATCTTGATTTGCAGAGACGACTACATTCCTCTCAGCAGTTTGAGAGACGTACTGTATCCCAGGCGCTAAGATGCAGTTTTTCCTTCCTCTTTCCCCACCTGAACACTTATCCTTTCTTGCGTTTCTCCTTCCCCCAATTAGGAGCTTTAAAAAACACTTCAGACCAGCTCTTCCCTCTCCCTTCACCATGACTTTTGGGAAATTGTGCTTCCCACTGCATATTTGGGGATGCTTATTCAAAACCACTTGCCATCTGTTCTTGCACAGAAGGTCAGATGCTGATAACCTGCTCAGGGCGTCACGATGAGACTGGTCACCTAAGGAAAGGTGAGTTGGAGGAGGCTGTGAGACCCTGGCAAAACTACCACTACTTCATTTAATTAATATAACTGCTGTGACACATCTCAAGGCTGACCTTGTCTCTACCACATCAACGTTGCTGCAGCTCCTAGCTGTGCCAGTTAAAGGTGGACTTGGACATCGTGGGTGACCACTGGGACTGCTTCTTTCAAGAAAACCCCTGATGACTACAAACCAGATTCATTACCAAGCAGGACGGATAAGGCTTTGCAGTCCTGAAAGGGAAGCCAGAGCAGCTTGGGGAGAGAGGCTGAGCTGCAAGCAAGGAGGTCAGGTTCTTCATTCCCTTTGACTTTTGATGAGATATGCCTTTGAAAATCCTCCCTCAGATATCCCGAAATAGAAGTCTCCAGCCTCCAGGCCAGAGCCCAAGCACAAAATACGCTTCAGAAGCTCCAGTGTGGAGGGTCCTGCTGTGGCAGGGCTTTGGGGATGGTGAGCAAGTCCTTGGTGGACATCACTGCAGCAGGATGGTGTCATTAAACTGGCCAGCATTCTGCACTGTTATCACAGATACAGCAGGCCAGGGCCACTTTTCACATGAATATCAGTAGCTCTTATGTTCCCTTCCCTGAGATGCATTTCAAAGCCCATCAGCCCCTCACAGCTAGCCCCTCCTGCTTCCCTTTCAAGACATGTCAGGAGGCCATCTCGCTGCCAGGCAATGTGTAGGTTATGTTCATTTTCCCTGGGTGAGAGCAGAGCAGTGTCATTGACCCAGCTGAATGTTCCTTCACACAAACACAAATTAAAACCACCCCCTGTTGTCATTAACCGACTCGCTGTACTGTGCAATGTGGCGGATTTGGCCCTGTCCTCCTTCACGTACAGCCTGGGAGTGTCACTGAGCCTGGATGGATGTGGCAGTGACCGGGACAGCTCGGCGTTGGCTCTGTCGTCTGAGGGCAAACACTTAGGTTGTGTGTGGTTCACTGGGGAAGGAGGGGGAGATCTGAGGAGGCGAGAATTAAATGTCTCACTTTTCTTTCCCAGTAATTAACCCTGGAAAAGAGAAGAGAAGAGAAAAAAGAAACACAAACTGAACAGTCAGGGATGCAGCTTTGCATGGCTGGATTAGAGTCACAGTTGGCCTATCCCCTTGGGAACACTACTCTGCTATTAATAAAAAGATAAACAAGCCCTTTTATTTATTTATTTTCCCTTCTCTCCCCAAGTCCTTTGATTTCTCTTCTTCTGCTTCAGGGAGCCCTGCTCCCTTCTGTTAGCTCTGCAGAGGGAGTGTTTGCAGAGGGACTGTTTGCAAGAGGCTGCTCTAGGAAAGACAAAAATCAAGGGTGGAGGGAGTGTGGGGAAGAAGAAAGTGGGTGAAAATTATTTTAACCATTTCTAGCAATCACATCACCCAGCAGGACTGGCAGAAATTATGCCGTTCATTTATTCCTCTTCCACTGCTGCAGCTGCAGGCTTCCTCTAACTCCCCGAGGCCACCACATCCTTGCAGGTACCTGTCTATCCCTCTCCACCCCTGGGGGCAGCTGTCTGGAGCCCCCTCGCTGAGCTAGAGACAGCCTTCTGGTTTTATCGGGTCTGTGTGGGAATAGGGGCTGTCAGGCAGAGCGTGTTGGGGAAGAGTTACCCACCGAGGAAAAGCTAATCGCCCGCTTTCGGACAAGGTGATGTCTGTATCTAAACCATCAGCAGAGTGCAACGGATCTCAGCGGTTCAAGAAAACACAGAGAGGAAAAGCATGTCAATCAATGTCAGGTTACTTGCTTTGGAGGGTATTTTTGCCAATTTTGTGGGCAGGAATGGGTATGGATTGAACTGTAGTAATTCTGTGGTAATTCTTTATACAAATTAGGCATTCAACTGAGTCTGAGTTTTAAACGCTTGCCTTAAAAAAATTCTAAATACCTGAAAAATATTTCACAAAGCTTCTAAATTAATGATGAAAACTATTTGCCAGGCTTCTTTTTGCTTGATCCTTAGGATCAGAAAAATGCAGATTAAATGGGAGAGCAAACACAGAACTAGTGCTGGGCTACACACATGCCTGGGCACTGCTTGTGCACATGTTTGGGGGATCATCTCATCAGTGCCTCCAGCCTTGATCTGAGAAAAATTTGGTTGCTGAAGGGACAGGAATGATTCGGAGAAGGTCAGAGCTTGGTGTGTTGCTGCGTATTGCTCCTGAGACATACAAACTTTGAGCAACAAGCAACAGTTATCAGCATGGAGGTACCCATGATACGAGTTTTCCCTGTGCTCTGCGTGTCCCCTTGGGGAGCTTGCAGAAAAGAAGGAGAAGGAGATGCCTCAGTGCTGCTACGGGATCACTTGCACTGGTCACACAATCACCCTTGCCAAGCCTGGGTACCAGCCTGATGTGCATTTTGCTGGTAAGAGCAGAGTTGCAGGGCAGTGAGGAACGGAGAAAAGGGAAACTGAACTGCCAGGTCACTGCAGGGGCACCTGAATGACGGAAAGGAATATCCCAGGGTCTCTATCCAGATGCCAGGCCAGGCACTGCTGCTTCAGGGACCTTTGTCTCCTGGACCATCCCTTTAGTCTTTCCATCAATGCTGTGTTGAACTTACTTTAAAAGTTTGGGAAATAAAAGCACTTTCTACCTTTTTTTCTCAGCAAGTGTGGAGCAGGGAAGGGACAGCAGCGGCTGACACTGCAGCCGGGGTGTTAATGGTCGCATTAGCTGGAAAGGAGCAGCCAAACCAGGATGTGGAAAACCCCACCCAGGCTGCCTTTTAATTTGCTGTTACATGGAGTGGAAGATTTGAAAGCATATTTCTGGGTAATTAATTCAAAGAGTGATTCTAATGGCTAATGCTGTCAGTTTTGACTGCAAGGGAGGTCTGGGGCTGGAGCAGGCAGTGAAGGGAAAGGAAAATGCTTGGAGGTCACAGGCAGATGTTAAAATATTTTGACAGCCTACATCCAAGAGGCTAACTTAATGAAAGGCTTTGGCCAGCACCTTCCAAGAGGTCTGAAACTGAATCCATTTATTTTTCTCCAGTATAGCATTCATGGCTTAGACAGTGGCTTGTCCATAAATCACCATTCTCCATTTGGTCAGCAATACCATCAATCATTCTCAGTGCCCACCAGCCTGCTCTCTGTGCCACTGCAGAAGCACCAGCAAGAGGGATTTGGTGTCTCTTGAATTTAACTCCCAAATTTTCGTTGACACATAGGGTAAGCTCTGCCTTTATCTCTAACGATTATTAAAGCCAGTGCAGCAAAGGTCCTGCACCTGTGTATGGAAACATACCTGCTCCGTGGTGCTGGGGAAATGAAATCAGGAAGCTCTATTCATGGTGTTGTTATCTCCGGCTGCTTGGAAGGATTTAATCAAACCGCTGCAGCTTGCTGATGAGGATGTCCGCAGCTTGCGAGTTTGGTTCCTTCTGCACTGCATATCCCTGTGGCATTTGCTAAACTCCTCCATCCTACCCCAGCGGGCTTGGAGTCAAGCACAGCATTTGCAAAGGATTTGCTGGGGACCATTCTGCTGAGGTTTTTCAAAAGATTTGGTCAGGAAGCTGGAAAGGCACAGCTCCTGGCAGTCATGTTCAGTGGCTTTCACTGCTTTTTTTGTGCTTCAGAGAGCACTCGGAGTAAACAGACAGGGAAAGAAAACTTGTGAATATGGAAAATAACTGGGAGGATATTTGAATCAAGTTTAAATTTTGAAACAAGGTTTGGGTCAAGTCTTCTCCTTTTGACCTCCTTTGCCTGTTTCCAGAGATTAATTCAGTTCCTGCTATATATCACTTAGTTAATCACTTCAGCATCTACCGTTCCTACACTTCTTGTAACAGAGTGTATTGATAAATTGGAAAGCACATCCTTCACTTCCTGTCCTACACTTTTGTGCAGAACTGTAATGCATGGAAAAACCTTTTTTCAGCCCAGGCTTGCGGTGGCTGCACTTCAAGATGGGTGAAGGGATGCCATGTGCCTGTACCACTTGCAGATGCAGTCACAGAGGTTGATTAGACCAAAGCTGGCAGTTTTCCACCCCAATTCACTGCATCCATTTTGTTCAGCTCTCTAAAAAGCACAAAAGAAAGATGTCTGTATGCAGACATGGACATATACAGAATTACAGATGCCAATATGTATGGTATAGACCGTCACAGAATTTGGAGCAGAGTCTCACCAGCCTGGGGCTCCTGGAGTTTGAGTAACAGGCTTGTGGGTGGTGGCAGAAGACAACATCTTCCTCTGCATGTGTGCTCGGGAACTGGTGTATCACAGAAAGACTTGTATAGCACTAGAGATGTGCAAATCCATCTACAAAACAGATGCACAATTGCACACTTGCTTTGTTTGCAGACTCTGTCACTCCATAGATTATTTAGGTAAGTGCTTGCCCCATTGGCTAATGAGCTGTATTCGGGCATGCACCTGGACTTACTGCAAGGCTAAATTAAGCATGTCTTCAGAGTCCAAAAATGTCTAGAACTTCTGGTCATGTCAATATTATTTATTTATTTATTTCAGTACCATAAAGCTTCTTATCCAACAATGAAGAAGGCTGCATACCTGCAGTCAGTCTGCCTGAACACATTTTTCATTCGCAGTGCTCCAGGATGGCAAATGAAGAGCAGTATCTACATATATATACAATTAAACCATTGCTTACACAACATCCACCTCCAGGTACCCCAGGAAAATCAGTAAGTAACATTCCCAGATCAGCAGCAGTCATCAGCCCCTCTTTGCCATCAGTAAACAGGCTCTCACTCCCTGCCCCAACCGAAGCATGCAGGCGACAGAAGGCAGAAGCAGCCCTCGCATTCCTCTCTGAGCAGCTGACAAAAATCCCTTTCTCCCCTCGTGTGATAATAACGGCTGGGAGGGCACTGTCAGGGGTGTGCCGGCGCGTTCTGCCTCGCTGGCCAGCGTGGGCTGCTCTTCCTTCACGCTCTGCTGCCATTGAGCTCCGTGCAGAAGTTGCCTTCAGCAGCCCTTGCCAGCCCCTTGATATTTTGGACACTGAGTGCTGCATGAACAATAAGACTGTGGTGCTTGGGAGGGAGTGGACACAGCTCTTGTCTCTCCTGGACTGTGACTGGCTCTCACTGGTGTAAAAAAGGAGAGATTTCTGTTCAGCACTTTATTGTGAAGGGACATGGGGCAGCTGGGAAGGATTTTTCCCTCCCTGTTCTTTCTTTACCGCTTCTGCGAAGCCAGGGGAATCTTCGCCTGCTGAAGAAGGGTGTGAAAGCACACGGCAGGTTTTGCAAGTGTCCATTGAGAACATAAGGTACACCCGATACTTCTGTGTTAACTCACATCCAAGCTTTTCATGGCACTGGTGTGAATGCGGGTAATGTCAAGCAGAAGCACCCTGGTATCAGAGGCAGGCTAGCAAAGCTGAGTTTTACCGATTGGGGGAGCAGGACAAGGAGGACAGCTTTGATTCATTGCAGCCCCCAGATATCTCAGGGGCTTTGCCTTGCTCTGCAAAAGTCTCGCAGGTTCGCCTGTTCCTGTGAGATTTCTTTCATCTTGGGTAGCAATCTCACAGCAGCAGCTCCTGAATGATATGAGCTGTGTTAAAGCTTAGAGCTGGGGAACGTCTCCTCTCATCAGGAGCAGGAGTGAAAGACCAGACTGAAGAATCTAGATCAGAGGTGAAGACAGTTATTCTCAGAGCACCAAAATCACCCAAGTACCTGGTGGGGGGGTGCACAGAGCCTGGTATTTAATCCTTGCACCACACAAAATAATTAGCATAAGGGGGAGAGCACACAGTAATAGAGTTTCAGATTCATTTTTACACATCGTTTTCTCACTAGTTTTTCATTTGGATACTTCTACAGCTTTTTTTCATCCTTTCGTCAGAGGGCACTGGTATCTTTATGCTCTTTTTTCCCTTGGGGAAACTGAGGCATAGAGCAATGACAGGACTTGGCTGGGGTGGTCTGACAAGGGGCTGGAATCCATATTTTCCCAGTCTTGAAAACCCAAAACTGGGGAGTCCTCAGCTGCTTGTGGGCAGCCAGGTGAGGGAGGGTAGGTAAAGGCAAAAAAAAGCAGCATGGCTATTATCTCCAATGCCTTTAGAAATAACCCTTTATCGTGGTGTCTGGCAGAGCAGTCCTCCTCACTTGTTAATGTGCTTGCTTAAAACCGTTGCCCTTAAACTTCTACCAATGCTGAAGTTAATGTACTGCCCTTTGCCACCTCAAGCGAGGCTGTGCTGTGGAAAGCCGTGCTGGGCTGATTCATGTCAAGACTGTATAATTAGAGATGGGGAAAACTTGGGAAGTGGCTTTTAGGAGGTACCTCCTGGGTTGAGAGCAACTTCTTTTTATGTTTGAAAAATACAGTGTTTTTCTACTAAAGAAAGGAGAAAGTTATGTCTGCAAAACTTCTACAACTTAAAAATTACTTCAGGCTTTCTGTGAAATCCCTACACTTTCACTGATGAGAAGATAAAATACCCGATATCTGCCCAGAATGAACCAGGGGAAGAGGGAGAAAAAGCCATCTCTACCACAGCATAGAGATGCTTTAGAAAGAGCCAGAATTTTACTTCAGATTGAGGATGGATAAAATGCTGATGTTATCCCTGATCCTAAGAGCAGCTCCTAACCTATGATTAGAATGACTAATCTCACTTTCTCATACACACACATACACACCCTTCACCCTACTAAGGATGGGTTTATCAGCCAATGTTTGTCAGCCCAGCTCTGAGCTGGATCTTAGCAGATGCAGCTGAGCTGCCTATTGCCCAGCACTGAGATTTGTCCAGATCTTGGAGCGATGCTGGCAGACACTAGAAATATGCATGGTTTTTTTGACTGGTGTGAAGAGGTGCAGCGCGGTGCCTTTGGAGCAGAGACAGGAAGGGGCTGGGGAGCGCTGCAGTGGCAGGATGAGTCCAGCAACTGGAATAAAGCCCAGAGGTCCCATTCAGAGCTGAGATTCAAAGGGACCTTGACTTCATAGGGGTCTCATCTTAACCCCATGCCACAAAACCACCGAATCCCAAACATGGCACCATTTGGCCATAGTACCACTGAGGTGGTTGTGAACAACATTCACTTTTCGGTATGGTGAGGGGGGACTGAGTATGGGAAACCACATCTGCACGGGGGAATCACGCTGCAGGCGATGTGCTAGGATTGGTCATTGGGGAATGGATAAATGGGCAGCAGGTCAGGAATGAGGTTCCTGGAACAGCTTCACCAGGGACTGAAGAATGGGAAAACAGTGGAGCACAGGTTGGCATTATGCCATGTTGGCAAGGTTCTCTGGAGTGCTGGGGAACAGAGAAGCAGAGAATGATTTTGGCCAGGCTTCAGCATCTGCTAGAAGTGGTGTGCATGTGTGAGGGCTGGATAACCGAGGCTTTGGCAGGTGGAGGGATAAAAAGTGGCTTTTCTGTTATGTTGCAAAACTCAAAATTTCATGAGGGAAAAATATGCATGAGTCAAATTAAAACAGAGCATTTGCAGGAGGAAGGATTCAACTCCCTGAAAAAAAATAATTTGGGGGCTAACTTGAAATGCTGCATTTGAGCTGAAACAAATAATCAGAATGTTTGACCCTTATTTCTTTAAAACTCTTTTTGAAGATTCATTTTTAAATGGAAAATGCCATTCTGAAACAAAAAAGTTTCTCTTAAAAATAACTTCAAAATGAAACATTGCAACATTTCCAAATATTTATTTCCCTTTGAAGGTGTTGAAATGCTGTGTGTCCGACTTGCCTACAGCTTTGCCCTGCTCTTTTTATTCAGCCTAAATCATTTTCTCAATGTAACCTGAGCAGTTTTAGTTCCCTTGAAGTTCTGCTTTTTGGGATGAATTTACAATTTACTGAAAGAATATCTTTTCAGTTTTACTTTAGACTGAAGTAAATTAGCAGAGCTGTTTTGGGGAAGGAAATACTCAGTTTAGTTCCTGCTGTTAGAACTGCTGATGGTCTCCATTAACAAAACATCACTTTCGTAAGACATGGGCTCATCTGAAAGCGCACAGAAGACCTGAAAACACAGCTGAGGAATGATAAAAGAAAAAAAAAATTAACTGCATAAAAAGGCTACTTACATTTATGGGATTTTTTAAATAGCATTTAGATGGAAACCTGATTCCCCATTTTCGTCCACGCTGGTATTTTTTCTCAGGCTATCTGAAATTTCAGGAGTTAAGGGGAGAAAAAAATCTTGCATTGCACCATATATGCCAAAGAAATGCAATACAATCTGATTTCACTTCTTTCTCTCACGCCTGAATGTGCTCATTTTTGCTTACAAAAGGAAAGACACAAAAGAATTGTAAGAAAAGGAATCAGATGGTGCCGCCCGATACTGTTTCATAGCTAAAACATGAAAACAAGCCCAGTTTCTTCTGCCGACGCTCAGGTCTCAAAAAAAGGGTTATTATTCTTTTTAAAGGGAGTTCTCTTAAAGGGAAATTGCTCCGAATTTGATCAAAAGCACCATTTATTATAACTTAGCAGAGCAGTTGCCTCCCGCTGCCGAGAGCCCTGCCAATGCAAGGAAGGCTGCAGAGGCAGCATGCCTTTTGCCCGTCTCTTTAGCAGCACCAGCTCCCAGATTCACTCTCCGGGTCTTCTACTGCTGCTACACCCTTCGCAGAGGGACCCTAAAGAGGGACCTACTTGTTGGGGTCTCATCGCTTAGTTATCCCCTCCTTGGATGATGCATGACCTTGAGAAATTTCAAGGTCACATGTTTGCCCCATGCTGGATGGCGCATCGCAGGCAGCACAGCGGATGGAGCACATGGCCATCCGAAGGCAGCGAGCACCCAGCAGCTGGCATCGCCCCTCCTGCCAGGGCATCCAGGCTCATCCCACCTCCAGCTCCCCACTGAAAGCCCAGACCCAGCTCGAGGGAAACAGAGCAAGACAGCACATGGTGTGCCGCAAAGGCCGTACCGGGACCTATATTGCTCTCAGAAGTCTCAGTAATGAGGAAAACAAATGGTGTTTTGTGGCTTGTAATCATTACATAAATATAAACAATTTCACCTCCTCCTGCATCCAAGTTTCTGGATATTCCGCACAGTGTATAAGGACAAATAGATTCACCCCCTCCCTCCCAGGGTTATAGCTCCTCTCAATAGATGAGTTTCAAAGGACCAAATCCCTCATGTGCACTTTAGGGAAGGCTGCTTTCCTCCTTCTCCCTTGCTATTCCCTCCTTTGCCTTCCAGAATTTAGTGGCTTTTTACTTTGCTCAGGTCAGAGTGAAGGCCAAGAGAAACTGTGGTTCTAAAATCATCTAGTCTGAATGCTTCGTGCCTTTCTCATATGCTGGCAAAACAACATCTTAGCACAAGTGGAAGGAGACACACTTGGGAATGATTGTTATTTTTAAGTTCCGTCTCGGCAAACAGCCACTCACAGCATTTACTGTCTGCCACATCATTGGAAAAAACTACATCAGTCCCCCGTAACCAAACTAACGCCAGCCTTGCAGTCCAGTTCAGCTAACGTGACCCATCATTGCAGACTCTTCTGTGGTTTCTATCACAGTTAACTCTCATCCTCCTGGCTTTCATCCTCAAATCTCAAGCACAAAGTGAAACAAGGGAAAACTTGCTACAGAAGGTTTCCAGCCACAGCTGGCAGGGCTGAGGCCCCACACCCAGGTGAATGGGGCAGCTGCTCCTTCGCTCTGCAAAGCCAGCAGCGGAGCATGGGACACCAAGGTACATCACTACTGCTGCCACATCCCCCCTGGTGCTGAGTACCAAATTGTAGCACTACCCCTGGCTGCCATTGAGAGAAAGCTGGTTTACACTGCTGCTTTACATCTGCTTCTTTGTTTGCAGTTTTCAACAGCATAACAGGCTTCAGGAAATCCAGGGTCTGGCTTGCCTTATAAGCCTTGCACTGTCTCAGCTGAAAGGGAGCCCCTGCCTCACATTCATGTATCAAGCAAAGGCACAATATCCTAATGAATCCAGAAAACCTGAAGTCTAGACTTTGCTCATCACCACTGACTTGCTTCATAAACCTGGGTGAATTACAGGGCTTATCTGAGAAACAGGAAGCATTTGAATGGTTACTTCTAGCCACTTCCATAAGCTTTCAGATGAAAACCTGTCGATGAAAACATCTCGATGAATGGGGCTTTATGCAGCTTGTGGTTATCTGAATAATCCTTAATACCAGATCCCTCTTCCTGCCTGATTTCTGCTGTGGTTAAGAAGCCTAAAGTAGTGAGATTAAGAAGCCTACAGTAGCAAGAAATATAGCCTAAAGCAGTCAGCTAAGGATCCTAACTTAATGGGAACATCTGCAAAGGACTGAGAGCTGGAAAATTAGCTTTGCAATATTGGCTGCTGTGTCTCAAGGCACAAAGGCATTGCTCCCAAACAGGAGGCAGCAAGAGGGAGCGAAACCAGCATATCCTACTGCCCCAGCTCATAGGGCAGAACCCCAGCACAGTTTCAACCAGGAAGATTAGCACTATCCTGAAATTGCTCTAACACATGCTATGCAACAGGCCTCACTTTCCCCTGTCCTACCAGCCCTACAGAAGATAGCAAGGTAGTCCAGAGCCAGCTGTCTCCCCTACAAGCACAGCCTGCCCAGAAGCAAGGATCTGACCCTAAAAGCCTCCTCTAGCATGAGCCACAACAGGACCACCACCCTTCCTTTCCCCAAGGCATAACAGCAAGATACACACTCCCAACCCAGCCCACCATCCCAACACCCTGCCCTCCTGCCTTTTCCCTTTTATCACCTGCAGTGGGGCCTGAAAGCTCACTGAACACAGCTGGGGGCATCCCACCAGCCCTTAACCTTTCCTTCTCTGCTCTTCCCACAAAGCCAGAAGAAAAACAGGATAAAGCAAAAGACACAAAAGCGGAGCTCCTTGACCTCTGTAGGTACAAAATACCTTCAGTATTGGCAGTAGCTAGCCATAGTGAAGTGGGAACTTCTGAAAATGCAGATCAGAGGAAAATTGTGCCCTGAAGTTCAGGAGGGCAAGAGTTACACCAGCAATTCGAAAAACATTTCTTTGCCCAGATGGTGCCTTGAACATAAACTGTCAAAGTCATTACTCTGACTTTATTATCAGGGTTATGTTTTCTTTATTCCTTTTAATATTCCATATGCTGGTCATATAATACATTTCTTTGTATTCCTCTTCTCTTTTATTCTCTTTGTTTGTTCCATTCATGACTTATCACCTTCTGGTGGCAATTTAATTATTGGATCTATATTATTAGTATTTTTTTTTTTTAGAATATAATAAAAAATTTCAGTACAAAACACTGCAAGTAATTCAATTTCCATCAGTGAGGAAGGAAGCTGGACGCATTCAATGAAAGGGAGGAGAGTACCTGGCTATAACATTTTTAATAAAAATATAATAGCACTTTGTACTTTTTAGCATCTTCTATTTGAGGAACCTTGTGGCTTCATAATCATTAATATTGCTTAACTTTTCCATTGCACTTTTCTTCTATAGCTTTCACAGCACTTTCTGAAGGTGAATCAGTATCAGCCTCTCTCTTTTGCACCCAGGGAAAAAATGTGAAAGCCAATACAATCCAGCCAGCCAGGGTTACTGCTGGGATGAGATCCCAGGCATCCTGGAGCCCTAGAGTGAAGCCCTTTCCATTGGATCATACTGTCCCTCAATATGAACCGCTCCTTGTCCCTTTCCTTGAGTGCCAAACAGCCCCATCTCCTTCCCAGATCTCCTTCAGTTGTCCACAAAAGCCCAGGGTCCATCACTCCTCAGACTTGGGTCTGCTTTTGTGCATTCTGCCTTGTCCATATCCGAAGTAGACTGTGTATTTCTCTGGGCAGGACCTACGCTCTCGCTGGGGTGGGAGAGCTTCAGAAGGACTTGCTGCAACAGGAGACAAAAGCAACTCAACCCCAGCAGCCCTCTGAAGACTTCCTGAAACATCTCAGTTTGCTCCTTAATCAGCTGGGACAGATTCCTGGTTTTACATCTTGTCTGAAAAGTCAGTTTCTCTAGAAGCAGAGAATCCCAGATTTGATTGACCAAATCCCCAGTGACTTGAAAGAGGTGAATAGGAGTCAATCGTTCTTGTCTAGTACCAGGTACTAAGCTATCAGGTTGCAGATTTGACATAAAAACAGTGAAGCAGTTCTTCAGTTCACATGGAGCTGAGCTGCAGAACATGGATACTGTGGATGCTGAAAGTGTGCATGAGTGCAAAAGATTGCCTGGATAAATCCACAGAAGCAAAATCCCCCAAGAGCTGTTAAGTACAGAAGGGCCACCTTGGTCTCTGAAACTCCCTGAACTACAAACAATCTGGTGCAGTGTTTCAAGGAGGGTAATTATGTGGCCTCTATCCTGTTCCCTAGGCATCAGCTACTAGCCAGCACCAGAGATAGGATGTGGGGCTCACATTATGCCTCTCAGCAAGTACCAGGCCAGGCAACCTGGAGAGAAGAGGGTTGCTTGATAGCCCAGAAGTACCACGTCTTGCACCACACCTGTGTGACTTGGAACCTTCATCTCAGGACACACCGTTTGATAGGAGAAACTCTGTATGCAAGGCAAGATCTACCTTTTGCAGGCAGATCCCTTTGTCCGTGTAGTGGCTCCCTGACTTATCCATGGGTACAAGGATCCTCTAGATAGGGCCTATGGAACTGTATCCTAAGGAGGAAGAAATCTGTTGTATTATGCATTCTTTTCAATTTCCTTGCTGCTTAGTAAAATGCAAAATTACTCTCTAAGAATTAATGTCTCCAAATAATGTATATGATACTTCAAACTGGCTTTTTTGCCACCTCTAACTTCTTCCTAAAATAGGTAGGTTCTTACTTTTCCTATCCATAAAGACAGTTCTGCTCCTGAGGCTCCAAAGACAGCACTCAGAATGACAGAAGATGTTATTTTGTGATCAGTAAAGTGTTTAGAGAAAGAGCTTTCCTTATTTTCCTTCTTCTTTGAGTACCAGTCAGTTTTCTTTTCTGTAGAGCGAAGCTTTCATGGCTTTTTTTGTTTGTTTGTTTGTGCATTTGTTTCTTAGGGTCAGAAATGATTTAGAACACAATGAAGAAAAAGAAATCACCTTTTCTTTCCCTTCTGCTTTTTAAATGAAACGACTAAAAACATTTTCAGCTCCAAAATTATCACCCAAACTCAAAACACCCACAAAAAATGAGGAGGGGAGAAAGACAGAAAAAAAACCCTAGAAACACATTCACAGGACTAGCATGTGTGTAGCAGATTTTTTTTTTTTTTTTATTACTAGGGAATTATTGTATCTGCGAGCCAAAACAACAGCACTCCCTGATGCCAACTCCAGCTGTTCCTCCCTTGTAAAATTTATGAGCTGTTTTCAAGAGCTTGAATAGATCTTGTGATGGAACTTCAGTGTAGCCATGAAGATATTTTTAATTGCTGCGATATTGTCAGGTTTCCCTGTGACACAAAGCGTGCTGTTAGTTGGCTGATTAGAAAGCGTACTTCTTGAGATGCCAGCCTGCCGGGTCACTGTGCTAAAGTGAAAAGTCCAGCCAGACTTCAGATCTACTCCAAATCCTTGCTGGGAACACTAGCGAACAGGCTGACAAAGGCAGGCTGAAATAGTTTTAAACAAACAAGTGCATTAGTGGGAGATTTCAGTATCTTCCCAACAAGTTCTCCACAGAGCTCCAAATGGGTGTCTTGCACCATAGGCAACTGCAGCTACAGTGCTCGTGCCCTGTGAGGGATTCTGGCTGAGCCTGAGGTAGATACAACAGCCTGGCATCAGTCCAAAACATCTGGCCTCACTATCTTTAGGTCGTAATGTAAAAGTGACATCCTGAGCACGTTTTCCCATTAGAAGTCTTCTAGCAGGTATCATGAAAGTAAGAATTTTATCTCACCTAATCAACATTCAGATTTCGTAATTATAATTTTATGTCTGTTTCTCCCCTAAGGAAAGACTCAATTATTTATAAAATCCTAGAAAAGACCATGGCTTTTCCATGGACAGACCATGCAGCAACATCATCAGTCCTGGATAGGCTGTCCGAAGCAACTGAAGTTAAGGCTAGATATTGCCATGTTCAGCTAGCTGGAGGCTATTAACTTAAGTACTTCACCCTCCATACATGCTTCAAGCCACCAGAAATAGAGAAAGAAGCACAAACAGATGACATGGATTATGCAGCCACTAACTAACAGGGCCTGTGTCATTTCTGAGCTTGTAGTTTTATATATTTTTATGCCACAGAGATCTCAAACCTCTAAGCATCTCAAGACCTGTAAGACAAAAGCCTTAAAATATCTGCCAAGGACACACAATAAAGGACATAAAAACTTAAAGAGGAAATTGGAAAAGCAGTGGGATTATTAATTGCTACCTTTTAAGCAAAGCTGTCTGTAGTAGTAGGACCTTTTGTGGCTTGGCATTTGTAGCCTTGGTAAATTAGAGCCATAAAAGAAATTGTCCTCTCTGGACACAGGTAAAATCAGGTGTAATATCAAGGGTTACTAGTTAGTTCATGGTCCTTCAGCATATTGAACATAAAAAACCCTAAGGCCTACACTTCCATCCCCAGTTTGGCCCATGCAGAAGATACCAGGAGACATCCCCACGTGAGGCACAAACTGCCCTAGCTGATCTGGGGAGAAGGCAATACAGTTAGTTATCAGGTCACAGGACTGACGCGGAAAGTAGGAAAATCATGGCTTTATCCTCTCTTCCCCTTTGAGATGATTTACATCTCAAGTAGTAAGGAGTGCAAGGAGCAATCAGCCCCTCTCTCTTGCCTGTCAAACCATAGAGCATCTAATCCAAATCACTGTTAATATTTCATTCGAGTTCAGCAGACTTTGGAGCCAGCCCCAGGCTCAGACTTAGCATGTCTTTTTGGAAGCTCAGTATCTGATTATTATTAAGATGTGAGAGGCTCCTGTGAAGCAGAAGCCTTAGCATTCCTGTTGAAATGAGACTTGAAGCACTGAAAGGGAGAAAAGCTGGATCTGCTGGGCTGCATCTTGCCCTACGCTCAGGAAACTCAGCACTGCTCCAGGAACAGAGGGAAGATATGCAAGTAATGTACTCAGATGACTGGAGACGTTTTAGCATGATATCATGTAGCCTGCAGTTCCCAGTGCAAGCAGCATACGGGAACTTGCAGCTTTCTGGGATCTTGGTTAAGGATAAGCTTTGATGCTGTGTATATCCTTCAGAGACTTTGCACTTGTTCTGAACTGCAGTGGTGATGGAGTGTCCTTGGCTCTGCCTTGTTATTCAGACAACTCAAGGCATAAGAGAGTCAATGGCATCAGATGGTGGAAGCTGTTTTTACATCCCTTTCTTGCACGGTGTATAGCTTGGCTTGACCTAGAGAGTTACCTAAAGGAGTAGGAAGCAAATAAGAAGACTCCTAAGCCACCTCCTTTTTTAGTTCTCCATCCTCTCCCACCATGGGACCTTGTAGTGAAGGAACTGGCTAGCCAAATGTCGTGTCAGACATCAGAACGCCTCCCGCTGTTTAGGGTTACATAGTGTTCCCCATACTCTTCCTAATGATTGGAGCTCTCCCAGCTCTCCTTGGTGTTTGGAGTTGTTCCTCATTGTTGTTCAGTTTGTCACCTCCGTGTTTTCCCACTGCTGCTGGTAGGATGTGAAGTCCAATAGCTCCAGGCCAAATGGTAGCACATCTCGTAAAAATGTAGTGGTTTTGAGAATAAATAAGAACAGAAGATTACAAAGTGCATGTGTGTTTCCAAGATTTTATTTTTTTAGTAAATTTTATTGATATGTCTTGATATAACTGATTAAAGAAATGTAGCATCCTAGAAAATTCAGTCCGGACTGCTGATTATAACTTTGACCACTGCACTAGTAGGGTCTATCCATAGCTGTTTGATCTTTTACTACCAGTCTTGAGTTTGCTCAAAGGTGTTGTGAGCTGTTTTAGAGTCTGTAACGAGTGGTGGCATGTGGACTCAATGTAACATGGATCCTTCCTGAACTAGATAATTACGCTATCACGGTGATCGGAAACAATGACCCTTGTCCTTATATAAACTGGTAGAAAAATCCATTAGTATCCTCAGAAAAGACTGGGAGAGAGCATGAAGGGCTTGCTTAAGCCTAATGAAGTCACATTAGTGGGATGCCAAAATGTACCCTCATGCCATGATCATTTTAACCCCAGGAGGATCACAAATTCTTTATGTGCTCAGCCAAAGAGGCAGAGCTCTCCCGTTAGCTCTCTTTAAGTTACACAGGTGGATGGCAAAGCAAGGAGCAGAGAGCCATTGCTGTCTTTCCTATGAAAGAAGGATTAACAAAGAGTCTGTCAGTAGGAGCCTGCTAGTGAGAGATCCCCATAATGGCAGAGCAAGTGAATAGCATGTGTTTAAAGAGCCCATAATCCTATATTTACACAACAGTCCTTAATGGCTCATTCAGAGCCATTGCAAAGAACCAAGTAAATAGTGTGGTTAGAAAGTCTGTTACTTTATATTTACTCACTAGACCGTCTGCTGTGGGAGCTGTGAATGTCATGGAGAGCTAAAAGGAGCATTCTTTTGATTTTTTTTTTTTTTTTTTTGGCTATGAAAAGCTAACTAATAATGATACTGAAAACCACTTTCAATAGGAACTATACCTTCACTTTGCACCAGTGGAGAACAACCATTAGCACACTTTGTCAAGGAAAGGGATGCATTTATCATCACCTGGAGCCTTTTCATAGAGACTGGATGTGCTCTGAAAGATACACTCTTGTTCAACAAGACGTTATTGAACTCAATAGCACTCACCTGTGTGGCGGGAAAAAATTCATTCCCTTCACTGCAAGAACTACTGGGAAGGCATAAAATGGTCTGTTTTACACATATATTATTCAAATGGTCTCTTCTGGCTTTAAAATATTAAAAAACATTTGAGATTGGACACTAAATTTATTCTCTCAAATGCTTATTCATGTAAACACTCAAATCTTCATTAAAGTAAAAACTATACACACAAATCAGAGTGAAGCAGACAGCTGATTAGCATGTGAAATGAAGGTAACATTAAATATTTGGAGATGTGCATAGCAAATAATTATAAATCCAAAGTTAGTGGTCAGTTATGAAATGGACTGTAAAGATCTGATGAAGTCCACTCAAACAAGACAAATTCACAGAAGAAGCCTCAGCTAATACTTAGTATTTTAGATTCCTGAAACATTATTCAAGATCCTATCTGAACCATACCTAATTGATCCTCAAGATTCCCATGAGGTATCAGCAAGCACTGGAATGGAGCAAATAATTAGTAAGAAATCATTTATGCAATGAATTTTTCTTCTTGTTTGTGATTGTCTACACAGATCATTGAATCTATTTATTATACACGACTCACACAATTTTGTCAATAATCCTTTGCTTGCAAATAGTTTAAAATTTGCAACTAGAAGGAAGAAGAGAGGAATCCTGCATGCTTATTGCTGTTTCCTGACTAATTACAAAAGCTATGTGATCAGCACGGGATGACCTATGAATTAGGAATCAAATATTTAATAACTGAATGTGTAACTTTAAATTTCTCTTCAGTAAAAAATTTAGGACCTCCTATCTAAGGACAAAGGTGCTTTTTCCTTATGTTAGAGGAAATGACAAAATGTAGTTCAGGCAGTACCATATACCGATGCACGGTCACATACCTCTCAGTGTGCCCAGGGAGGGTGACATGTAGAGTGGCTGCATCCATATGGGAAAAGCAACCAGGACTTTCCTGTTGACAGATGCAGTTTGTAAGACTTCATCCAGTGCGAGGAGAGCAAGACTATGCCCTTCTCTGTACAACAACAAAATCTCAGCAGTATCACCGATGTTTTCCCAGGATAGTCTTCACACAGGGCGGGCCCTTTTCTACTGCAAGAGTGCATTTCTGCATTGACTTTTGTAACACATTAACACAGCAGAATGGCCGTAAGTACATACAAAGTCTGTGATATTGGATATTGGAAGCTCGATAGCATCCCTCTGCTCCTCTTTTCCGTATCATTCAGTCTGGTTTTTCCCACTGCACCTCTGCAGCCCCAAACTGCAAGGGGTAATTTCAGCCTGGATGCGTGGTCTTGTCTCTGAGACTATCTACCAGGACTGTGAGCAGGGTTGTGTGTATTTGTATAAGGGTAGCAGCCCCTATCCTTAATTGTGTCTTGCCACTCTTAAAAGGTTTTTCTCTACGGCAGCAGAGGGAATGAGGTTAGAGCAGCTTTCTGAAGCATTTCTTTCCAGTATGTCCTTTTTCTTCTGCTGCTTTGTCTTTCCCCCCCCCCCCCGAGCTGACATGAAAGGACTCATCTGCAAGTGCAGCTGAAATGTCTCCATCAGTCCTGACGAGGCCCGGGGGCACGCGGGGAGTTCAGGGGGGTTTGTACACCCCGCTGTACGCCCACCTGAGAGGACATGCTGTTTCTTAGCATGAGTAAATCCTGGAGTGAATCCTCCGAGCCGGGCACGCGTTTGGGGACGTGGAGGTTGGGATCAGTCAGCAACATTTATCAGAGGGTGAGGAGCCGGGATATTTCACCCGCCTGTGGCTTTTTGTCCACCCGGCCCAGGGCGCCGCGCTGGGTGCAGCCAGGCCCAGAACTACAACTCCCAGCCTGCACCGCGGCTGCGAGCTCCCGCCTTGGCCAAATCCTCCTCAGCGGCGGGGCGGCAGGGAGGGCCCAGCGCTGAGGGCCGGCGGGAAAGGCCCTGGTTTGGGCCTTCCTCGGGATCCCCGCCTGTGCCATGCCCTCATGTGTAGGGAACGACCCGTCAGGCTAAGGAGTGCCTCGGGCGAGCGCTGGCTCCTGTCTGTTTAACTCCTGGCTCCTGTCTGTTTAACTCCTGAGGGGGAAGCAAAGCGCACAGGTCCTCGCGCAGCCTGCGCGCACGGCTGAACTGCAATTAGCTTCGCCTTGATTGAATATGTCGATGGCTGTCACTCCCGGACGCTGCAGTGGATCTTCTCCCACCCCGGCGTCCGTGGCCGGTGGCGGGAGTGGAGCAGCTTTGCTGGATGCGGCCCTGTGGGTCCCGGTGGCTTCACGTCATTTCCCTGGTTTTTTTAGTACTGTCAAGATACTGGCTTGGTTACATCTGGGGTTCTTCACCCAGTCGCTTTAGCTAATTAAATGTTTTAAGATGCCACAATGAAAGTTATATAGACACAAGCAATTTTTATGAACTGATAGCATTAATTTAAACTCGATTCCAGCAGAGCATGCTGCGATGTTTCGGGCTATTAGCCCATCACTAATACAGACTACAGAATAGTTAATACCAGTCCATTCAAATCCAAGACATATTTTGATTTGCTGAATAGCTTTAATTCTCCCAAAGCTGATCAAATAATAATAATAATAATAATAACAACAACAGTAACAATAACAATAAAGGCAATTCCAGTGTGATTGGCTAATCTGATGGTTTTGCTCCCAGTTTATTTTTAATTTCTGACAGCAGTGATATTGGAAATTAAAAAGCTCTCTTGACACTCAAGTGACTTGAATCTCAGACCAGATGAAATGAGGTGACTGAAGCAGCTCTGGGCCTTTTATTCTCTCCCATCATTATCACAGCTAATAAGAAGAAACAGTGAGGCTGCCCAGCAGTGAAGGCTGAGGACCCCCCCCCCCCTTTCCTTTTTGTGCCATCCAAGATAAAGTACTAATTATCAGGACAGCTCAAGCTCATTTGCAGGAGGAAGGGAATTGAATGCTGCTTCAGTGAAAAGACTTAGCTCCTGCATGCCCTTGGGCAGGGATTGAGGTCCTTTGGTGATTTAAGCATCCAAATTAAAACACCTTGAAGTGACAGGCAGACATCCCAGCGGGCTTGCTCCTAGGACCTCTGCTCTAGCTCTTGTTGCAAGGTACAGCAGAAAAAAACAACTTCACCCAGATCACCATGTATGGACAGGTCTTTCAGGGGAGACACAAAAACTCAGGCCCTTCTCTGTTTTGGACAACCAAGATGGAAAGCTCTGAAGTGTAGGTTTACCCTTGGACACAGGGAGGTGTGGGTGGTGGTAAACACCTGGAGGTTCGGACAGTGTTTGCTAGCAAATGACTTGCGGAGAAAAGCAATTGGATTGAAAGTCTGGGGATGAATAAGAGTTTGGCCTGGTTCTGGCTGGAAAGGAGACACAGGTCTGTCGAATCCAGCAACTAATTCATTTGAAATAAACCCCAGTGTTTTCATGCAGGTGTTAAAGTGCTCTATTAGCAGGAATCTGTGTCTGCCATGTTCCAGATAAATGCCGGGAGAGGAGCACACCCGCCAGCGAGGCAGAGCGCCGCGCTCACACGCCGCCCTGTCATCTGTTTTGTTAATGGCTCCATCGCTCGCCCGCCCACCTTGAGAAGATGGCGCTTACCATGCATCAGGGGGACAGCTGAGTGTGACTCACAGGCTTGGGTGCCGGAGGAGAGCCATTCCCCCTTCCCACCGCTGCACTGGAGCCCCAGGAGAGACAAAACTCAGCCCTGCCACTTCCACCCATGAGTGGGAAAAGCAACGTTGATTTTGCTGATTGCTTGCCATAACTGCCACCAGCGAGGGCAAGAATGGGAGAAGTGGAGAGTGATACTTTTGCAGAGCACCCTCCCCGTCAGGATGCTTGGGACTCCCCAGGACAGTGGCACATCTTTTTTTTAATAGTCTTCCAGGCATTTAATACTTCCCTTTCCATTAGATATCACTTAGGAAGCTTCACCCTCACAGTCCCACAAGTGTTTTGGAGTGATGGTTCACACTGCGAGACATTCATCGTCTTTTATCCTAAGCAAGACTAAAGCAGCAGATGAGGAGAGCGTTTTCCTTGCCAGTGCTGTCAGGGAGCCTGTGCCTCTCATGTCTGTGGGGTTACGGAGCAGGGAGAAGGCTTGCTGGCTACCGCAACGGCTCCCATGCCTGGCAGACACACAGGCCAAGCCGGTAAATGAATTTCAGGCTAATGGAGGTGGGTGTTAAATATTTGCTGTACTTGAGCAGGAGGGCCTTTGTCACTAATTACGGGGAGATGTTAAAGGAGATGGGTCGTATTTAAACCTCATTGTTTGCCATTAAAGCACAGATACTTTTGCTTCTTTTCTGGGCTAAGCAGCTAATACACTTTGAGTAATACAGATGGGCTCGGTGGATTAATCACTGTCCTTGAAAATAAAAAGTGATTTATTTTAATGCATGCAAATGTTAGGCAAGAGATAGAAGCAAGCGGCCACTGGCTCGTGGGCCAGATCAGAGTTTTGGGTCTGGTCTCTGCATACAAGCAGGCTCTTCAGCCTCAGCTGTGACCTGAAGGAGAGCAGAGGCCAGGGGACATGCCAGGCAGGGGAGTCTCAGGCATCCCTCACTGGTCGCCCTCCTGGCAGCCGCAAGTTCTCCCTGCAGTGCCTGCCATCCATCCTTGGGGTGCCTGCTCCAGCGCTGGGGAAAACATCAAGTCCTTCAGACTTAAAGAAGAGCCTGGTAGCTGCAGAGACATCTCTACCCAGTTCTCACCACTTCTGTCCTTTCAAGATGTGTGAATTATATGGCCCTTAGCAGTTGAGTAGATGGGTGAATAGACAATACTAACTATACTATTAACTACAGCTCGATAACTATAAGGATCCCTTGGCCCTTTCCCTGTTGCTAAAAGTACAACACAGAAAGGCTTAAAACACTGCAGAGGATTTCTTCCCAGCTTTAATGCCTGCGGTACCATTTAGTCTGGCACCAGGAGTAATGCAGGACACGGGACTCCATCAAACCTCATCTGCAAGTGCCTTGCGGCTGCCGACTCAATGAGCCCCTTGCCCGGAGAATCGCGGTGGCTCGGGGAATACAGACAGGCTGTCGGTGTTCACTGTTTCGTGCTCGTCTCTTTAGGCTCCGTAAGGAAATGCTGTGCAATGACACTCTTATTGGCCCTCGATGAATCAGATTAATTATTCCAATGAGAAATTTCCCCTAGCAAGTTATTTTCCTGTTCAGTGCACTTTGTAAATATGAACTGCCTCTTCCAAAATCTTCCTGTGAATGATCAGAAAATCTTATTTTTCCAGAAAGGAAACTGAGGCATAGGGAAAGGTAAATGACTTGCCCCGGGCACAGGAAAATGTGTATAAATGAAACAAGAACCATTTTATCAGCATGCTTATGGGAATTTGTAAATTATAATTACAGTGGTGATGGGGCAGATTTTTGCCAAGGCAGTGTGTGAAAGAGCAATTTTAAAACATTCTCTGTCTGAAATTCTCAAGTGTTTTCTGGCAAAGGAAGGAAGCCCTGAGCAGCACATAGAACTGTCTGCACAACAAACCTGTTTTTCTCAGTTGCATCTTGCAGATCCATTAGAAATAGTCCATGAACTCCCATAGATCCCTGCTGCAGTGATTAGGAAACACTGTAGATAGAACATTTTCATCACAGTGGAAAAGAAGATGTTAGGAAATTTGGTTTTAATCCAATGCTGAACAGGAAAAAAATCTGATTTCCTAGCTGTCCACCAAGCAGAATGCCCAGCCAATTTTTGTTTTGGAATTTAAATTTTATATTGCGATAGAAAGAGGAAACACCGTGCCAAAAAATAAAGACATATTTCTATAACTGCTAAGCAGCAACTACTCATGGGATTTTAATGAAGGGATGCAAAAAAGAATGGCAGAACATTTCCAGCAGCACATCTGTGGTAACAGGGGCTATTGGCATAGGATATTAGTCTACTTTATCTTTATGCGTTTCTATATGCATGTTAAACTCAAATTATGCAGATATGAAATTTACACAAAAAATTAAAATAAAAACCTCCACATATGTTACAAGGACTGAAAATTTCAAAACTTAAAAATTTCCCAAACAGAAGTTACCAAAGTTTTCTTTCACTACAACTCAGATTTTTGCCTGGAAGAAGATGCTGACATTTCATTGATCGCAAGAAATTTTGATTTTGACTGAACAGTGTTTTCCAGTAGAAAACAACATTGGTATAGAGTTTCTAAGCAGCTCCAATCCCAAATCAACATTTGCAGCCCATAGTTAGAGACAGGCAGCCTACAGTGGCTTCAATAAAGATATGAAGTTTCTAGAAGTTTGACTATGGAAGGGTTGGAGAAGGCATCATGAAGCCTGATGTGACCTTGTTTGCCTACCAGAAGCACAGATGGGTTAAGAGAAAGCACTGGGTCAGGGATTTAGGAGAGTCAGCTCAGCAGTGCCAACATCCCATCAGGGTGTGATACTCAACCAGACTCAACCTGCAGAAAACAGACTGTATGAAGGGCAAGGCAGTCCTTCCAACAGGATCAGCATGAGTAAACCATCTTCTTGCAGGCAACCTTATGCCAGGACATTTGATAGGACAAGGGGTAATGGCTTTAAACTGAAAGAGGGCAGATTTAGATTAGCTGTAAGGAAGAAGTTGGTTACTGTGAGGGTGGTGAGGCACTGGAACAGGTTGCCCAGAGAAGTTGTGGATGCCCCATTCCTGGAAGTGTTCTAGGCCAGGTTGGATGGGGCTTTGAGCAACGTGATCTAGTGGAAGGTGTCCCTGCCCATGGCAGGGGGGTTGGAACTAGATGATCTTTAAGGTCCCTTCCAACCCAAACCATTCTATGGTTCTATGACATGTGTGACATGACAAAACTGCCCTGCCCCTAAGGCTAATTCACAGTGTCGAGGCAACGGCTGATACCGGGACTGTGCGTGCTGGTGGGGGATCACCGGGAGGGAATGGGATGGGGTGAAGAGGTAGTCCAGCACTCACTCATGGCAGTGGAGAGGTAAAATCCTGGACTGTAATCCCCGGCGGATGGCAAAGATGTAACTGAGAAGCGGGCTGAGTTGCTAAAGATGTCTCTGTGTGTGTATTGCAAAACCAAGGGAAGGACTGGGAGAAACACATCTCCCAGTTTATGTTCTCCTTTTCAAGGACTTTGATCTTGCCTCTTATTCCTAAAATAAACACAGGAAACTTTATATCAGGCTGGTGCCTGCTATTTTCCTCGGGTTTAGGAGGCATTGCTGTGTGCTTCACCCCTGGGAGCCCTCCATTCGCAGGAGAACTGGGAGAGCTTGTGTCCCAAGGCAGCACTGAAATGAGGATTGTCTCCTGGATGAGCCACAAAGCAGCTTACTCCAGATGAGCCAGGAGGAGTTGAGCGGAAGCGTGTCTCAGCTGGAAGTCTCTCTTAGCATCTATTACAACAGCAGGGTTATCTTTGCTGCCGAAAGGAGATGTTACTGTGAGCTATGACAAACTCATTGAGTTTTACAGCAACACTGGAAAACTAACTGCAATGAATTTAGAAAGGATGCTCAGGAAATGCTAAGCCAGTCCCTTCCTGCCTTTAGTTTTGCACCACTCATTAGACCTTGCTGTAAGGCATGAAACACGAGTTTGGACTGCTTGCACGTGCACACACAAACACATGCACATTTTTTATTTTTGTAGGGTTGCTCACAAGGGTATGGCCATTGGAAGGTACTTTATTTTAGTGAAGCATACAGAATACTGAGTTGATTGGAAATGAAAGAGGGGACAAGAGTCTCCACTGGCATTTTCCTGAATTCATCAAAGAACAATATCAACAGGCATGTGAAATCCTCAGTATTTTGTAGCAAATCAGCCCACTAATGAGAAAACACACCTGTGGCCAAAGCAGTGATTGCAGCTCAAGTTTCTTGGCTTCGAAACTGCCACTCAAGCTACAGGAGAAAGAGTTGTAGTTAGCAGAAATGCTACAGCCACTTCACCAGCACTCTCCCAAAGCTCTAAGCCAGAGGTGAGCCCTTTACTTGACAAAAGCTCACTAGAGTGGTGCCACCACTGGTTTAGGGCAGTTAAGGGGTAGATTTATGCTGACAGACTTTAGAGGAGACCTGGCGAGGGCACTGCTAGGCTCAAAAGTCATGCCACACACTAAGGGAGCTATTCAGGTGCCTACACACAGGCATCGTAGACAACATGTGGGGTCAGAGATGCCTGTCAAAAGTGGGTGGACATGATACACGAATACTGGGAACCTGTGGCACTTCTGTAGCAGTTGGAGGCAAGGTGGGATGCCTGAAGGTCTTTTAAATGTCACTGTGTTTCACAACCTACATTGCTCCCCAGGTAGCTCAAAAATGCTGTGGGGAGCTCTATGCCAACAGCAGGCAGTGCTCCAGGTTGCTGGAAAACACTAGGAAGGACATGTTTTCCCCTTGACACATTCCCTTCAAGAGGACTCCCAAGAGGGGAAGGCAGGCCAAAGTCTAGCCTGCGGCTGATACCATCCAGAAAAAAAAAAAAAAAGAAAAGCAAATCCACAATGGTGAGGTGAGCAGCAAGAGCTGGAGGACCAGCAGAGCATCTCCGTTGCTGGGAATCTTGCAATGGCTGCAACTGCCCCAGAAATTTATTTCATCCCTTTCACAATGCCTTTTTCAGATGGAAATTGGGGACCTTATTGTTATTTATTATGATCACAGCTAGATCTTCAGAGATTTCCTTAATTAGCATCATCAGACACACAGCTTAATCTTAAAATCCTGGGCTTGTCAGCATGGCAAATTAAAACTTTGGGGTTTTTTCTCTTCTATATGCTGGGTTGGAGAGTGTGTGAAGAAAAACTGGGGGTCTCCTGACAGTTTCAGAGAGTGTGGGAATCTGTCTTTAATCTTTGATGACTAGAGCAGCGTATGCAGAGTGGATGAGTGAGAAGGGTCAGTTCTGTGCCAGAGAGGGAAACCAAGGGTCATTGCATTTAAAAGAAGACCTATCCTTTTGCACATCAGATGAGCTGAGCATACAGCCTGATGCCTCCCCCCTAGCAAGAGATTTCTCAAAACCCTCCAGGAACAATGGGGAAAAAAACCTGCTCCAGCTAATGGAATTATAGCAGAAAGAAACCCTACAGAAGTATCTGTGACATCCACATTAATAGCAAATGAGTTAGTTGTGATTGATGCTATTCCAGTGAACACCAAAGGAATTAATAATGATTAGGGCCATTATTTTAAAGCATTACCCCCCCAAAAAACCCAAAGGGAAAACAATTAGATGTCTTCAGTGGTTATCTTTCACAGTATACTTAGTTCAGTGATCAGACACGATATTATGCCTATTAATCAACAAAATGATGGAAAAGGACGTAACTCGTGTATATCCATGAGACAGTCCTTAGAAGCACATACCTTATTTGCTGGTCTGCTTATGAGTCTGCTGCTGGCACAGAGAAATACATTGGGGTTTTTTTTGTTTTCCTAGCAGTAGAAGGTGTCTCATGAGTTTGGAAACAGGTTGGAGAGTCGTTCATTAAAACAAAGAAAACGAATAAAACCAGCCACACTTAGGGACAGATTTTGCATTCATAGATCATATGACCCTGCTTAGCCCCACTGGATCTGAGGGAGAGCAACCAACAGCAGATCTTTCCACTTAATGTTTCTGGTTTGTTTAGCTCATGTGCTCCAAGCCCAGTAAGATCAGTTCTTCATCAGTAATGAAAGGTTGCGATGAGCCTTATCGCTGTATTGCAGGTGAGGAAACTGAGGCTCTGAGACGCCATGAGGTTTTCCTGAGGTCACACACTAACCAGTACAGAGCCAGAGGGAAATCCTGATTTTTGGCACTCTGCATTAACCACTGAGTTAATAATCTCTCTTTTGTTCATCTCTGGTGCGTTGATTCACTTCTATCATCAATGGGTCATGACCCAAAGTCATTGCTCATCTGTGTCATGGTCTTGCAATGCAAAATGAGCTTTTAGTAATTCAGCTGAGCCTAATGGGTGGGTTCAAACACAGATGCCAGCTGGGAGAGGGCTGTGGGCTACAATCCCTCCCCCAGACTACCCACCCCATGCAGAAGACATGGTATTTCCATCTGTGTGATTCTTGCACTGAGAGCAGGCCAGCACCAGCTGCTGTGAAAGGGAAACAATGCATTCCTGTGCCTAGCAGCACCAGTGGGTGCAGGCTCACGCCCAACTCAAGCCTGGCTGGAGTTAGTCGTTCATATGGTTTATATACCTTCAGAGTGGGTTGACTGGCCAGGACTGGTTGGGAGGAAAGATGGTGTAAAAGTGGGATTGGCCAGTAACATGATGTATCTGCATCCTCCCAGGCAGGGGCAGATGAGATTTCACTACATCTAAAGCCACAATATGCCAGAAGATGAATAACCACACCAGCATCTCTGTTCTCTTCCAGGGGGTAGTTGTTATGTCCGCCATACCCACATTGTAGCTAAAGAAAGGAAAGGAGGCGAGCTTGAGCACAAGTCAATGACAAAACAGCATCAGCTCTCAGGACTGTTTTCTTTTCCAAGTTAAATTTCAGCCGTAATTAAACTCTCCCAGACTGCATACGCTTGGCTTCCATTTTCCTTTTGAAAAGTGATCTGAATTTCCCAGCCAATTCTCTGTACTCCTCAGTCACAACTTTGATGATTAACATCCCCAGGCTGGGCTGAGAATCCCAATAGGAGCCTGTAATAAAATTCCTCATTGATTCCCGTGGTACAGGATCAGAAGCACAATGATGAACCAATCCTAATTTTGCAGCCAGAGCCAAATGCCAATTAGATCCTCAGTGGGTGTAAACTGAGCTGGCATTGTTCTCCCTGGAAGAGATAATGCTGATTTACACCCAGACGAATATCTGCCTTGCGGCCTTTCCTGTGCTGTAACCCGAGCTCCCGCTGCCTTGGTGGCCCAATGGCCCATGTGGAGGTGGGCAAAAGTGTTTTTCCATGACTGTGGGTGTCCATGTCTCTGGAGTAAATGGGAAATTATATGCTTTCTCTGTCCCTATCAGTGGGACTAAGCATAGTCCTTGTTTTAGGCTGCCTGGAAGCACTGAAGTTTAGCAGTGGAAATACATCTGTCCATACCTGCCCTTATTTCCAGCCTGAGCAACCCCCCTGCTCTGGAGCTCTTTGGGGGGATGGCGTGGGTTGGGTTCCTGCACCCTTCTCCCTCAGGGAACTCTCTCCTGGCTCATGGCAATAACTCTGGCTCTTCACAGCTTCCAGAGCATCATGGCACAGCTCTGCAATGCAGGACATCTCCCCCCACCTCCCCGGCTGCTCGTCGGTTGTCACTTAGCCCTTTCTTTCCACATCTGGGCTTAGCGTTGCTTTCAGAGACAAAATCCTTGTGATTCCACTACCACAGAAATCAAAGTAGGGAAGAAAAATAAAACCTTAGAATCTGTCTTCAGAAAAGAAACGGTAGCTGCATAAGGCTTTGCAGAGCCACCCACCCATCTCGAGCAGGCGGCGCCCGTCCCCACTGAGCACCTCCGTGGTGGTGTGCTGCCTGGCTCGGGAGGCGGCCGCTCCGGAAGGGGTTAGCCTGCACCCATACAGGAACAACCCAC
Source organism: Gymnogyps californianus (assembly GCF_018139145.2). Taxonomy (NCBI): domain Eukaryota; kingdom Metazoa; phylum Chordata; class Aves; order Accipitriformes; family Cathartidae; genus Gymnogyps; species Gymnogyps californianus. The sequence continues at coordinate 12,612,822 of NC_059483.1, forward strand.
GTTACAAATTGCAGAAGCAAAACAGAATATATTCAGGGAATTAATTGTATGGAAAATTATCCAGGCTATTAAAAGCCACACAAACATGCTGAATATCACGCATTTTAAGCGTACACAGAAAAACATCATTTTGAAGGGGATTATTGTTTAAATAGGCAATAGGGGTTCTAGGAGATAAGCTTCCCGCTCCTGTCTTCTCTTATTGTCTGGAGTACATTATCTCCACCATAATATTCTCAGCTCTCTCCAGGAGTATTGTCAGAGTGAAACGCTATTTTAAAAGTATGTGTTTATGTTTCAATAGACTTTATAACAGCAAAAAAATCTGCCCAAGACACAGTAAGTGAGAGGGAAAAAAAGGAGGAGGAAAATCAAGAGACAGAGGTTGCAGCTTCCCCTGTATTGAGTATAACAGGAATAAATGTTACACAGCAAAAGGTACTCTGTTTTTTTTTTCCCTCCCTGCTGAACACCGGGGATCCCTGCATCCGGAGGAGGACTAGCTAATGTGCACTTGACAATGGGACAAGGAGCCAGCAGTGCATGCCACTTGGACAATGGCAGGTCTGTGCAGGACTCCAGCCCCTTTGTAGTGTTCATTGTCCCACCGGTTCAACAGTCAGTTCATTGCATTTTCAAGCCTGAGTTTACAAGGTGGGAAAACAGCCTAATGCAAGGCCGAGTCATCACAGGCTCCCGGCAATCTGCTCTGAATCGGGGAAAAGTTTGAGCGACTCTGATCCTGCATCTTGCACGTGCACAGAGGCCTGGAGGCAACCTGTTGGGATGCCTCTGTGTTTCGCTTTGCTGTGCATGTCCATGCACGCATGTAGATGGGCCTGGCTGGGCTGTGTCATTTATACATGGGAGGGGGCAGAAACTACCCCTGAGCCTGTAATTCACTTTTGAAACTGTCAGACATCATTACAATGTATTTCTGAAAGATATACTGTATAGAGTGAATTTCTAACAAGCTTCCATGTGATTTTCATCTCTCGAGTGAGAGAAACCTGATAAAGATATAGATCCATTCTCACATCTTGGCATAAAATCATATCTTATTGGTTTAGATCATTCTGTGTCTTATTTTTTTATAGTACTAGTGTTTTCTAGTTCCAGCAGAAAATACAAACACTCAAGAGATCTCATTTTTCTGCTAAATGGATTTTCATTCCACATGAGTTATCTCTCTCTAGATATAAACATACACACACAGATATACCACGTACACCCCCTCACATTAAATGCCAGAGACACCATTAAATGTAATGTTAAAATAAAAAATCCCCAGGCTCACACTCAAAAATCCCCTCTTTTAAGCATTCACAATTTAAAAGATACTTAAATAGATGTTCTTCAAACTTGAGTCAATTTTAGCCTCTCTAGTGAAAGCCCATAAAACAAGCCGAGTAGTAATTTTCGGGGGGAGCTATTCTGGGAACAGTGCATGTGTAACAACTCCATTGTTATACATGGGATGAATGTGTTCTCTACTTGTGCTCACCTACCTTAAATAGGTCAGCTGAACGGAAGCAAACTCTCAGTAACCATAAGAAAATATTACAGAAAGGAATTAATCTGAAAAGAGAGAAGCACTTGCTTCCTCTCTGAGAAAAAAAGAGAAACTACAAAGGACAGTCTGAATACTGAATTTATGGCAAGCTTTTTCTTACAGACTCAGAGCCAAAAATCTGCTGTCAGTTACATTAGTATAAATCTGGAGCAGCTCCACTATCATCATTAGAGTTACAGGCCAATTATGTAATGAAAAGAAGTATTTCAGGCTTGCCAAAAATCTTAAATGTGGGTCCCGCTTCAGGCCGTGCTCAAAGCCTAGATAAGTGGCCTGAATTTCAGCACACCCTTCACCAGCATTTCCTGTCACTTGTCTATTATTATTACACCTATCAACAGTGTATGTATAGATTTGTACTGTGTAATCAAGCATTATTTGACCTCTAGTTCTGGGAGTAAAGAGGAAGTCAACCCATTGACTTTCCATGTCTTTGATATTAAACTCTACAGACAAAATACTATTCGGAAGAGCCTGATAGATGGCTGGATAAAATATCCAGAGAGATCTTAATACATTCATTTGCCCTTCCTTTAAGATATGGCTGTCAGAGGAGATCATATCACCAACAGTGCTGGCGAGATTCAGGATGACCTGGGATGTTTCGGGTGGCAGGGTCCAGAGGAAGACTTTCTCTGACTTTGAGAAAGTACATTGTGCTACTGACCTCTTGCTTCTCGCTCTTCCCCACAGCTTCCCAAGAAGAGGCTTTGGGGTAGCAGCCACTGCTCAGTTTATTGTGGATTGGGCATTTGCACTTTCTGGTTTAGCTAAAAAGCCCAATCTTGGACACAAGACACATTTCCCTTTAGAAGTCTTATATAACACTTAGCAGCTCTTCTTTCCGTGTCTTACAAATTCCCAGTACCAAAGCTGGTGAACTTCCATTAAAAAAAAAAAAATTAAAAAAAAAAAAATTAAAAAAAAGGTCATTTTGATGAACTGGCATTTACCCAACAAAAATTCTGTTACCAAAATCCTCCAACCATTTCTGCCAAAATCTGAGCCCCTGCAGAGCTGCCACCCTGGCACATGCATGTTCACATGTGCATACAGTGCACACAGATGTGTATATATATCCATGCAGGTTTCACAAAAAGTTGGTACTAAACTCCAGCCATGGCTGGAGAGCAGGAACACTAATCAATTCTTATTTACCACACTGTTGAAAGGTAGAGTTCACAGAGTGCCTGGTGCGGTCTCTTCCTCCATCTTCTTGAAGATGCAGAGTATGTAGAAATGTGAAAGGAAAAAAAAAAAAGGCAGGTTATTCCCAGGGGTGTAATTGGCCAGCAGTGCCTGGATCGTAGCCAGAAGATCAGAGGAAGAGAAGAGAGCACTGAGTAATGAACCGCATGCTTTTAATTTCACTTAAGAACTCAAAGCAGGAAAACCTGAGCTGTATCCATGGGGATTGCAATCAATAGCCAAGCAGATAACAAAGAACTGGTGCTCAGGATAGAAAACTGCCTGAGCCCATTAGTTTATTGCTCGGCCTTTCTTTGGGGACTCGCTCTTTCTTGCCTGTGTTTTTGGCTCCAGCTCTGAATCCTTCAAACACTAGGGAGCAGCAGCTTCCTTTGAAAGCCTCCTGGCTGCACGGTGGGGCTGTTGCTGTCAGCTTTTGCCGTGTGCCAGCCCTTAAAATAAAGAGAGAGAAGTGGGGGAAAGGGAGGGGAGGCTGGTGGGAAAGCGTTCCTGATGATAATTTGATTGCATGCCTTAATGATCAAAGTGTTGCAGACTAATTACCAACACTTACCTCTCAGATATTAAGTTTTCATTTATTCCCCCACCCCACCCCAGCTTTAGCTTTGCGTCTACCCCCTGTTCAGGGTGATGGTCTGCAGCCTGACGCCTTGACCTGCACCCTGACACGCTGACACCCTGGGCAGCCTGACAAGCTCCCACCCAGGCTCTCAGGGAGCATCACCTCCGCAGCACCACCATGTGCTCCCTTTGGTGGATGCTCTCCCATTTCAGGGGTCTTGAGGAACCAGGTCAGCCTGGGAGAGGGAAGCAGAGCAGGTTTTGCCATGATCTAGAAGTGTTCTTGGGAAAAAAAATCAGCCACCTCCTCTTCTTCATCACATCTCCAAAGATTGATCCCTCAGGGTGGGTACCTCGATGCAAGGTGCCTGTGTGGGCGCAGTCCCAACTGGGTACCCGCCAAGCCAGAAATGCAAATAATGACAGTCCCAAACAATGTGCTTTTCGATGCTGCTTCCAGCATCCATTTTAACTAGACAAATGCCAGCCTGCTGCCATCTGGTAACAAGAAGTACTAAAAGCCTCAGTGAGGAGCAGAGGGAATCTGGGGGATATTACCAGTTGCGAACAGGTTGTAGAGGAGGAGATTTCTTTTTAACCTGGGCTTTTCATACTCAAAAACGAACACAAAGGACTCTGGTAATGATGGGGACTGAGGAAATACTCCCTCAAATGCCCCCTCTGCCTCTACCCTCAGTGGCAGCAGGAAAAGCATCCTTGCCTCTTTCAGTGCCTCCTTTCTCTGGGGGAAGGGCAGGCAGGAGCAAATGCTGGGTTGGATTTTATTTTATGTTTTTAATTAGATTATCTTTAATTGACTAACACCTTCCCCTGAGCCATCTTGCTCTGCTCAGAGACAAAATACCACGGAATTGGCCCATTTTCCAAGAGCACTGTGGTATTTCCTCTCTTCCTGCAGATAAACAGCCTCCATGCAGACTTGGCTACCTGCTTGCAACTACTAGAAATAACCAAAAAATGAGGACCGAATTCACATCCAGTGGCAATCAGTTTAACCTGAGTGCTGCCAGAAGAGTTGCATCCCTTCTGCGTGCTGCTAAGGAGCGCTCTTAATGCTTGCAAGGGACTGTTCCTGGGGATCTTTGGTCTTTTCCACCCCAGTCCTTTCACAGGGTGAAACTAAAGTTGTTGCTAAATGAAATCTTCCGAGCTGCTAGTTCTGAGGTGGTGCTCGAGACACAAGTGGGTCCACACGACCTTACGGCTCCTTCATTCCAGAGCATGGCTGCGTCCGGGGAGGTTCCCACGCACGCAGCTCGATGCGCAGCATCTCGGTGATGTTTGCAGGCAGCGGCACAATTGGCCGAAAGCATCGAGGGCACAGTGAGGTGGTTTTGTTGGAGCGCACGCACAGCAGATGAGATGTCACTCTGTTTACTTACACGTACTGTGCACAAACTGCCCATTATTGGCATTGCAAAGTTACTGGCTGCAGGAGGCACAGCATCGTCTTTCAAAAGGCTGTACTGAAAGTGGGTCAGACATTTTCCTTTCCTGGGGCAATCCTTTAGCATAAGCAGGGATTTAAGTGTGCACGATTCCCATTATCTGCGATTGTTATACTCTTTCTCACAAAGAGAGGGCTTCATAATTTGACCAGATCTGTCAAATGCACACACAGCAATGAAAATGGCCTATTAGATGATAGGGGCTTGCCCTTTCAGTGCTGAGGAAGGGCTCAGCCCTCCTGGGAGAGGATCATTCCAATCCTGAACTGATAAACTGTGCTTTATCTTAGAGCAAACATTTTCAGGGGAGTCTTTTCATATGGGCATGCAGCTATTCTGCTTATTTTGTTGCAGGGTAGAGCCCAGCTTGTACCTGGGTCTCCTTTGCAGCCAAGGGGGTGGTTTCAGGCATGACCTAGCTGTTCCTGAGCTTCACAGCAGAGCCAAGAGTGAACCGGGCCACTGAAAAGCAGACCCTCCACACAGCCAGAAGTTGTCTGTGTGATGCATCTCCCATGCAGAGAGCAGAGCAGCGAGTCCAGCGCCTGCATGGAGGAGCTGCGTGACAAGGGAATGTCTGGACCTTGTCCAGGCCACTGGCAGTGGACCATCAGACATCCAGGAACATGGTACAACATCACCCAAAGCAGTAAGGGAGTAAGTTAAAGTAGCAAAATGTCTGCCAGATGCAAGTCTCTTTAAGCCCCTGAAAAGCTGAGCTGGAAGCCATTTTAAAGATGCATCAAAGACCCCTATGAGTGGCCAGTCTGAGATCACTTCCCCATCTCAGGCATTAACATTTGGTGTCAGCTCTGCTCTCACTACAAACCTTAGAATAACAAGCAGAAAATGGGAACAGAACAGGACATGTTGTAAAAAATTCAGTCCCATAGTAGCCTTAAAAATTACTTCTGTGGTTCTCCTTGAAAGAGAGTGTTTCAAAAGCCTTTGTTGAGCTGACCTTGTTTCACGATGCTCTTCCTCTTTGGAGGACGTAAGACTAGTAGAGGAAAAGGGAATTTAATAGGAAGGAAGTGAGGAAGATAAAGAGGAATTCTGTATTGCACAGGAAGGAAAGACAAGACTGAAAAAAAAAATATTAAAAAACCCGTCATCATCATCATTCAGTTAAGGATGGGTGAGGGTGTTGCTCTCTTTTGGGTCTGAAGGCAAGTTCTGGGTCTGTTCTCACTGAAAGATAAGATATTGCCAATAGCTTCTGATTTCTTACCATCCCCATTTCCTGGGAACTCCATGGTGGTGTTTCTCAGGTAGCAAGGCTGTCTGGCAGCCCCTGGGACTAAAACCTCTTCCAAGGATTCTGAGGTAGACCCAGAGGGAAGACAAGAAGAAAGGGAGAAAGTCGTCTTTTTTTTCTGTTTTGCTGTTTCTTTCAGAACAGCTGAAGAAATGACACAAATTGACTCTCAGGTGCCACATACTAATGAGCATTTGAGAGCTTCCATGTTTTTGGACTCCAAGGTGCAAGCAAACCAGCACACATACAAAAAAAAAGAAACATGATGAGACTGTCCCTCTCCACAAGATTAAAGCACAGCAGTAATCAGGGAGACAACTTTCTAGTGATGACCTCCAACAGATCCAATATTTATTCCCCTTCCATGGGTCTCTGCTCACCACTCAGAAATATGATCTTTCTAAATGCCAACTCATCCAACTCTACCCCTGATCAGAGGAGAATTCAGTCTGGCTCTTGCCTCCATACTGGCAATAACAATTCTTCAAATGGAAATTAGCCGACAGATTTGATGATGATGCACGAGCCAGAAGAGAATACAGCTCACTCTGCCATAGCTCTGCGATCTCCTCAGGGAAAACAGGAGTAAAAATCCATTTGTGTTTGCAAACAAGATATGTCTTGAATGTTCACTGGGGACCTCTTGAGCAAGGAGGTGCCAATTTTACTGTCGTTTTTCTAGACATCACATAAAACCTGCAGCCCAAGTGCAAGAGGTGTTTTCTTCTCCAATAAAGACCTTTTGCCCTTGTGTCCTATACTGAAAGTCTTTCAATTCCTGGAGGAATTTTTGTCCTTCCTAATGTGATTACTAATCTGGGGATGTCTCGTGCAGAAAAGGAGAAAGGGAGTCCACAGTTTTTTCCTTCTCTTTCGTTCAACGCTACAGATAAACACAACTGTTTGTCAGCCACACGGCTGTAGCTACTGGGTCTTCATCAAATCTACCAGGACCACATGTAGATCAACAAGGTTTTCTCAACAAGACAGGAGGGAAGACTCAGGCCTCTGAAGACCTTACCTTCCAGTACAGCCAGTGAAATTTAGGACTTAGGCAGCTCCAAGAAGGTACTCCCAGCTCCTTGCAAAGTTAGCTCCTCTTGAAAATACCTCGAATGCACATTTTACCTAGAATTTACCCAGAAACTGGGTTTTACTGATAAACCGAAGGGTTCCTGACAGTGTATTGTCTTCCCCCCGACAAGCTTGTAATTCTGAAAATGTACCTAGCGGCTAGGACGGACATTTAAGATTAGAGGCAGAAAGCTATTAATGCTCTCAATTTCTAATTAAGGAGTAAAAATCTATAGCAAATTAGCCATCTAAATAGGAGATAGCACCATAAATACCTTTGTAGACCTTGGGCTAAATCCTTTTGCTCCCACCATAAACGACTGTTACCCTATGCTCCACGTTTATCTCCACAAGTGGATCTAATGCGAGAAAGCTTCATCAGATTCAAACAATGAGTATAATTTTACAGAGCAAATTAATGAGAAGCCTAATTTAAGACCATGGACATTAACTCAAAGGAAAATTTAGCCTGAATATCTGAAAACACTACATAACAGGTCTGTGAAACTGGAGTTGTGTTGCTCCACAGAAAGAAGAAAAAAGGACATTTAAAACTAAACTGGAGAAAACATCATGGCACTGAGGGAGAAGCCTGTGGTGAGAGGGGAGGACAGGATGAGTAAATAAGGCTTTTTGTCCTGAATTTTTGTCCTCAATGAAGGGGGAAAGCCTTCCTGAGTTTACAGCAACAAAGCGAATGTTGCTGCAATCTCTTTTCATTTAAATTAGCAGGTCATCCTGGGAGACATAGGGAGGAGGAGGAGGGAGAGGAGGGGACCTGCTTCAAATGACTAAAAGAAAAACAAGGACATCTCAAAGGATGAAGTGAATTGCTCAGAAAATGGAGTTCACTTACATATGCCAACTTAGCATAAAAAGGCACTAAAACGCAAAAGTCCCTGAACAAAATACAGTGAATGCAGCAGGTTGGAGACGTGGTCACAGGGAGTTTGTATCCAGGTGCTGGCTTAGTAAGTGGGTCAATGTCTGCAGATTCATGAGTACAGGTGTCCCACAGGGAAGCAACAGAGCATGCTCGTAACCTACCCTGTATCTCCTGAATCCATCATCCATCCCCAGATAGCTTAATTCATTTAGAAGAAAAAAAAAAAATCATTTGTTTCTAAACCCCAAATGAGGTAACAAATTTGACAGTGAAAGAGAGAGAGAGGCTAGCTGTGTGTCCTTGATAGGCTCTTTGCTTTCCCTTGGTAAGCCATGAAAGGTAGATTAAAAAAAGAAACTGTTGTTTCAGACTTGCCTCCCCAAATTTTTCTCTTGTCATATCTGTTCTGCTCTGTTCTCCAAGGGTTCCTGCAGGCTGTCTGTTGCTCTCTGAAAGAGCAGCCTTTACAAGGCTGAAAGCAGTATGCGTTTTGCCTCCTGCCAGCGTCCTGTTCGCAGAGCCATCTTGCTGGCAGCATGCAGACAGCAGATCTGAACATGCCCTGTGGCATGCTAATAAGCCAGGAGGATTTGAGGAGGAGGGCTCTGGACAGGCCTGGGGTGCCCGCAGGCTCACATGGGGGTAGGTGAGCATGCCTGTCTTCAGGACGACCTAACAGAAAGTCTCCACAACCCTGTTGTCCTCCTCACCCTCTTCCACCAGCACCTTGCATGACATAACTAGCATCTGCCGCAGATTCCTCTCTCCAAGGATAAAAACATTTGTACAGCCAGCAATTTTATTAGGGGGTCCTTTTTTAATGTTCAAGCTCCTTCATGGTAATAGAGGAGGAGGTAGGTAAGAAGGGACCCATCTGGCACTTGGAGAGGGACTCAGCGAGCTTTGCAGTGGTCTTAATTGCTGTGGGATTTGCTGGCAGCCACAAACTAATACGGAGAAACTTCCTCCTGTGGCTAAAGAGATCATAAAGGTCAGGTGTAGAAAAAGAAGTCTGTAATACTACAAAGTCTCTGGGTAGTGTGAAGACCCGTAGGAGAGACCTTGCAGCCTAGACCAGTCACTGTGGTGGTCTAAATTGGAAGAGGAACATACCCAGTCAAATGAGTAGCTCAGAAGTCCAAGGGGCAATTGATACCTCTCTAACTGTGCTGGATGTGAGCAGTGTTTTCTCCAAAATATCAGCCCAGGCTAATGAAGTTGTCTCATGTTATTTGCACACACACTGAAATCACACAGTCCAGTCTAAGGATTATAAGACAATGAATATTGTAAATGTAAGATCATGAACAGGGTCTACTATTTGTCTTCAAAGCAATTTTGCTATTAGAGAGGGAGAAGAAAACAAATCAAGCAAATTATATTTGTTTTAAAATGATCAGTCTCCTCATCTGACTCATTTGGCCAGTTTCCATGCTTGTCGGGTGTGACTGCCTATACAATTCTCCATTGTTTCTAATGACCTGTTCAGGCTCAGGTTAATTGACCCACTCAGACATCTTTCATTAGCCTTCTTATTTTAATAAAAAGCACTTGTGAAATTTAGAAATACTAAGATGAATCAAGATAAAAAATGCAGTTGAAGAAGGTTCTTATTTAGCTGTTTCCCCCCTTGCTTTTCTCTGGGTAATGGCTACAAGCGGGCAGCTGGCAGTAAAGGAAGACAGAGTGCAACACGAAGGTTTCCTAATTGCTCCTTCTGGTTACAAAGAAAAGGCACAGCCAATAGCTGCACCTTCATCAGAAGGGCATTAATTAAAAGCCCATTGTGTTTATGGCTATCTTGGATCAAGCCTTGAGATCATTTTAAACCTGTTGTAAATACCTGAAAAATGTGTAATTAACAGTCCCTTATGAAGGTACTTCCTTGACACCTGAAGCCATAGGTGGAGCGCTGGAAGGCATGGGAGAGGTGTTCAATATTTAACTCTCTTGCAAGCTCAGAGAACAACATTTAAATTAGTAATAAACTCACTAGCACCTCCAAGCAAGGCCAGTGGCTGGAAAGGCAAGACTCCCATCAATTTTCCTTGAAATACCTGCTGGAGAAACTCAGCATTCAATTGAAATCCCTCCTGAAGTTCACTGAAACTTTTCACTCCCCAAAATTCCACTGCGGGGGGAGGATTTCTGATGTTAATTTGACTGTGTCTATAATATTGGCTATATGCACACACTACATTAGCTCAGTAAGGACTGTTTGGAATTTCACCTAGGAAGCAAGCTGTGAACCCAAAAAGACCTTTCTCTGCAGGTGTTCAAGAGATGATGAAAGAGCCATTCACTTTGATGTCTATGCTCAGCCCTGCTCAGCTTGCCAGATACCTGGACCTAGCAGCAACTAGGGCCAGAGGTGGTGGCTATCTGAAAAGACCATCGGATTGAGGGTGAGGTAAAAAGATGGCTAAGACAGACCAAAACCAAACCTTTGGAGGACAGCACCTCAAGGGTAGTTCAGCACGTCCGAGTAACTGATAGGGTTGGCCAGCATCTAGGCTTGGCAGACATGCTTAGAACTTCTTATTCATTCAGCCTCCTTTTCTTCTCATTCAATGCCTCATTCCTATGCTAAAACAAACTCTCTGAATGGGCAAGTGTGGCAAAATTAGAAGGCACTGTAGGAGTGAGAGAGGGAGGACCAGGTAGTGGCACCTTGGGGAGAGAGAGAAACATCCAGGGTTTGCTGGGAGGAATCTGCTCAGAAAGACCCTGGGGAAGTCTGCAGCCAGCCCTGTAGTCGTGATAGTCTTATTAATAACACAGGAGCACTGCAGAAGACAGATGATCCAGAAGAAGCTCAGGGATTAAGGAGAAAGCTTTGCAGAATTTTCAGGCACCATCAGATGTGCTTTAATATCAGCCAATGCTTACTGGAAAAGAGTGAACAAATAATCTGGTGTAAAACAATTCTTCCCATTTTGCCATATTTTTCTACTTAGCTTTTAGTATTTCAGGGAATTTTTGATCTTTCAAGCACAATTAAAGGGAGGGGGGACTCTGTTCTTTTCCTCTCCACAGGTTCCAGGTTGAATTAGCTCAGTTTTCAAGTCAGTTTCTTTGTTTTAATAAGACCGCAGGCATATGTTTAAGGGTTTTATACTAACATAATTATGTATATAGATCAATAGAAATGCATATTATCAAGTAGGTACACAAGTACACATTATAAAGGATACATGTTTTTCATACAGAAATCATTACATACAGCTTAGCATTTTGGTGATTGACACAACATTATTATAACTAAATTGGAAAGCATCTTTTTCTGTAGCACCTGCCTCGCTGTTTGTTGCAGAGAAGATGGATGGGAGTTGTGAAAGTCCCCACACTATCCCCTCCCCTTTTATTTTGCATTAATGCTCTGACAGGAGAGGGGGCCCCACAGAGAGCAAGAGTGGGCAAAGCTTTAATTTGGAGTCGGGTTTTAGATGTCTTTATGCCTGGGCCATGCGTGCACCAAGGCGCGCCAGGCTGCACAGCCTTTACTTCTTCCTTGCATTAAGAGGTTGCACATACTGGTAGAAATCAGCGGGCACCAGGACATCCTTCTGAAGTGGAGGACACTGCAGTTCCCATTGAATTGTGCCCTGAATGCTGGCAGGTACAACCTGTGACTCACGTCCACCTGGGGACAGCAGTGCTTATTTTAGCACTGGCGTTAGGGGGTCTCTTGCAGCCTGCTCTCTTTGCTCGCTGCAACTCCTCTCCGCCCTATCTGTTTCCAGCCCATAGTATGGATGGCCATTTTGGCAGGGTTATCATTCTCTGTGGTACCCTGGAGCCCAGGATACGTTTAGACACTGTAATAATACTGATAACGATAATAATAAATAAAGCTGGAATCTTGGGAGGACATTTATTTTAATGATTCCAGCTCTGCCTGCTACATTCAGAGGTAATATCAGCTATCTGTCTACGTCTTCTTTAATCTGGCCAACTAATTTGAGGTAATATTTATCACATAAAGGCTCTAGGTATTTGCAAATACCTCTTCTGTCCATTCATAAGACTCAAAACTTGGATTTCCTGAAGCAGAAGATCCCCAGGGCTAACTAGCCCAAGCTTGAGTCATTTTCTGTTTTGAGTTCTATCCTGCAAGTGCTGAGCACTTCTCCCTGGTGCTGGGCTTGTTTACCACTCCCAGCCTTCAAGGAGAACATAGAGATTAATACAGGAGTTGAGCAGAGATACAGTGATACATATCCAAATAATCTCCTGTCCTCCAGCTCTTCGTGGTTCAGGAATGTATTGAGCCAGAGATGCAATGTCTTCCTGGTTAATAACCCAGGGGGACTCCTCTTCCATGAACATGCTCGTTCCCTCCCTGAACCTACATAAACTTTAAGTATTCAGAATTTCCTGTGGGAAGGATTTCCACAGTTTAGCCACACACTGGGCTGAGAACAGCACCCTTGCGCTCACTCTGTGCCTGCTGAGTGCTCACCTCATTTGGTGCTCCCTTGTTCCTCTCTTGGAAAAAATGGGGAGTGCTTGGTCCCCCTGGTTTGCAGAGTTCACCATGAAAAGATTTAAATCTGGCAGCAGATGCCTGCACCTCTGTGGGAAACCCACTGAGCCCTCATGCGTCTTACAGCAGCCCGAGAGACGTGTCGAGGGAAATTACTGGGCAGCATCTCATCTGTGCTATATCTCTTAAGAAGGGTCTTGGTGAGCAGTTCCGAAACAAGCATCTTTCAGAGGACTGAGGCCTCCTTTTTTGCCTGACAGGTTGTGCTCTCACACTCCTTTTCTCTCGCCTTGTCATCCAGTGTGATGACTCATGCAAATGAAGAGCAGCTGAACTTAAATAAGAAAAGTCCTTAGGGACTATCAAAGGGCACAGAACTTGGGGAGAGGGAGGGAAAAATGTATTTGCATAGTCATCATGACAGTCGCCAGAGCAACAAACAATTAGGTTCTTCCTTGCTGATGAATTAACAACGCTTCAGCTGCAGTATCTGCTCCGCAGTCTCTATCCAGGAGAGTCAGCCAGGCATTCAGGTGTTTAACTAGCACTTGCAAAAATCCTCGAAAAGAGGGGAACTTCACTTTAGAGAGAGTCTGTCCTCCCTCAGGGCATCCCTGGAGAGATAACTCCTCAACTCACCCACTTGGCTAATGAGTGTCAGTGCTACTCTGTGCAAAAACTCCTCAAGGTGAGTGCATCAGATAGGAACATACACAGATACAAAGCCACACAGAGGAAATCTTTGTTTCCTACAGAAGAAAAAGAAAGGGTGTATGTATGTGTATGGGAGAGCGCCCTTTCTTGTCCTTCATTCCCCCATCTTGCTTGAAAGCTGGAACTCCTTGAATAAAAAGGGACAGTGTTGAAATGCTGTCTCTAGGTCTGCAAACGCAGGCTTGTTTATCAACACGTAGCTAAATTGCTACTGAAACACCATCTTAATTAATAACATGACCTTGTTAAAAATGGCATCTAACTGCACGTGCTAATTCCTGCTTATTTCTAAGTCGTGTTTGCTCCCTATTCCCAGTAAAAACAAGTATTTACTCATCACCTCAGCTTGACAGAGTGCAAAGGCAAGTGACCCTGTTACCTTCCCGATTGCACAGCCTCTATTGATGGCATAAGGCATGGAAAAAGCAGGGCTTGATTTTCCCAAGTCCCAGGAGAGTTTCCAATGGCCGCTCTTAAGGAGATCATCTGCCAGGCCAGGGCTTGGCTCTTTTAGTTCTGTGCGTGGCTTGAATGAGGCTGAAGATGGCATCCCTGCTGGTGATTTTTTCTTGCTGTTGTTTGCGGGAGCCCCAGCCTCAGAGCAGCAGGTCTCCCCCTGCGCCTGAGCAGGGGCCATGTATGGGAGTGGGAAATATGGGGTTCCCTCTCTGGGACCCCATGGGTCTCCTGCAGTTCCCGACTAAACCCTAATGCACAATACTGTCTCCAGAGAGCATATCTTTCTAGAGAACCTGCTGCTCTGGGAACCTTCCCATGGACATGCAATATTCCTCCATTTTACAGGGGGCGAGTGGCAGAATTGAAATAGCAAAACAAAACTGAGAAATCCTTTCTGTCTCCTGGTATCTTTGCTACTTCATTGCTTTATAATAAATGCACATTCCCAGCTGGCCTGAGGGCCCCTCTCTCCTGCCTGGGCAGAGGTGCTATTCATTCACGGTTCACGGGGGAGGGAAGGAGTCACACGCTCTCCTTTCACAGTCGTATAGCCCAGAATCAAGAACTCTCCACAAGACACTATCTAATCAAAACCAGACACTCCCTCAGGGCACCATACACATTTAGGAAGCAAGGACAGTCAGCCCTCCATGACCAAACTTCTCAATGAGGGAGAGAATGGTCCTTTTTCCACCACACTCCCCAAGCTTGCTTGAAAAATAGAACAACGTTTTCCCCGGTTCCCCACCCGCAAGTCCCAACACAAAAGCAAACAGAGAAACAGCATGCCCACAGCTCACCCTGGCAGAAACACTGCTCAGGGGATGCACCTACCTCTAATTCCCTGCTCAAGACAAAGAGACTCTGACCATAACAAATGCATTTCTTCCTGACTTCCCCACAGCGGGGCTGAGGGAGGACTTCCACAAACAAGGCAGCAAGTGCTACGAGCAAGATGAGAGAGATGATGAGGGAGCAGGATTCCTGGGTTTTGTTTCCGGTCCTCCCACTGCTCACTGTAGGGAGTGTAGATAAGTCATGCTTAACCTCCCTCCAACGCAGTTTATTTAATGCCATCTGGGTTTATTTTTGTGAAGTCTCAAAAATGTCATGCTCACGTTCACTTTGTTAATGCCCATGTGCGAGATCACACATGCAACAAAAGCTAGCGCCTGCCCATCTCTGGGAACGCAGGATCCTTGCACATGACAAAAGAAGACCCCTGGGATTGCTTGTGGCCTCGGCACATGGGCTGAGCGAGGTCTCGGGATCCCGAGGAGTGAGGTGGAAGCTGCAGTGTAACTCCTGAGGGTCAGGGAAGGGTGTCTGCCATGTCCAGCTTTGCCGAAAGGTTGACATAGACAAGAGGTTCTTGGGAGGAAAAAGATACTGATCTTCACTTTTCAGTCATCCAAGGCATCATCTTCCAATGTTTGAATGATGGCGAGGGGGTTGCCCATGGGGTAATACTGGTACGACAACTTGATTTCAGAACTGCCAGCTATAATTTACCTTCCAGTGCTAAAATCTCTGGGGCAGAGGCAGTCTTCTTCGTTCTACCTGTTCTATGCCTAAGACTGCGAAGGCCTTAAATCCTGATTACAGCCTCTGAGTATACCCACAGGACAAACGTTGAGAGAAACAGCAGCTTTACAAGGAGCAAAGCCAGAGTCAGACTGTGAGAAGGAAGAGCCACTGAGAATAGGGAGTTAAAACTAATGTGTTATTCCCAAGAGTGTTTTTCCTGCTAAAGCAAAGGGGTATTTAAGGATGGGCCTTAACTCCTTCAGTGTAAAGCACCATGAAATGGAGCATGCCAGCCCTGCCACCTTGCTCTCCTGGTCCTCGGTGGGAACCCAGGACTTTCACCCTTCCCTCTCCATTACTCGTGGCTTCTGTGACACACACGCTACTTCGAGAGGCAAGGAAGGGGACAGCTCAAAATGGAAGAGAAAGCATTGAAAGGGATGATTACATGTGGGAGAAAAAGAAAAAGCCCACTTTCCTCCTCACAAAGGGAAGCTGCTGGCTGATTGCTTTAGGCAATACACAGAGGTTGCTTTGTAACACACAGTTTTCTATCCAGGGTCCTCTTTTAACTGCTGCAATAGAAGAGGAGGGAGAAAGAAAGAACGGAAGTGGATTCAAGGCCTCTTCACAGACAAATGCCCAGCCCACCTTATAAGGCTTTTATCTGCTCTTGTAAAAAATAACTAGTTCTGGTTGAGGCTTACAGAGTTCCCAGTTCTCATTGCTACCAACTATGAAGCCCAGATGGCCATCCCGGTTCCCTCTGGAGTCTGCCAACCACCTCTTACCTCTCCTCTTCCTCTCAGCGACTGTGTTTTCTGTAGCCTTCCTTGCACAATGTCACTGTGTCAGGTCAGACCTGCGTGGCTGGCTGGTGTCTCCCCAACTGTGAGAAAACAGACATATTTTTAATGCTACCATCACCTCATCTAGCTAAAAAAGGGCTGGAGGTGAAGAAGTAAGAGCAGGAGTGTATGAAGCAGTAGTAAAAATGATGAGAAAGAAATGACCAAGTCTGGGAGATGTACTAGCTATGGTGATGGGCCTTTTTTTTTTAACTGTATGACCCCTCAGTAACTTCTTTCCTTCTCATGACAGCTTTAGTCATACACTCGCCAGTCCATGTACTAAACTTGGCACCATGGGAAGCAGCTGTTCATGCCAGCTCTCCCTCAAGACCCTCTGTGTCTCTCCAAAGCCATGTCCCTCCAGAACCTCTCATTCCTCACCTCACACTCAATCCTGTATTTTACACCATCACTCTTCTCACTGGCCACACATACATTTTCAGTAAAGATTTTAGCTGCTGAGAGTGGAAAAGGCAGATGAGTGTTGTTCTTCTCACGTGCATGAAGTTCTCTGTGTTGCCTCCTTTAGGACCGATGCAGGGATTCCAAATCCCCCAGCCTGATTTCCCATGCACAATGATTTACAAGTGTCCCCATTGTCTTACCCGTGGACTCTCTTTACATCCTGTTATTTATTTTGGGGAAGCAGATTTTCCTTTTGAATGATGTGAAAGCGTTTGCCTGACATGATGGGAATTTATGAGTTGTGACTCCCGGCTCCTCCCCCAGGGCCCATGAAAGCAGTACGTTGCAGGGGGCGAAGAGGGGAGAGCAGTGTTTGCAGACAGAACCGAATGGACACGGCTTCCTGGTGACAGGAGATATTTATGTATTTGCCAACGTTTTAGTATAAAAATGAGAGTTACTGAGGTGTGTGGGGGAGTACGGAAGGAACAGCAAACTAAAACACAGCCATCAATCTCCTGCTTGCCTGGGGTGGGGAGTGGAGGACGGACCTCAGTTACCCGTCTTTGTAAGCAACCATTACATAAGGATGCAGATGGAAAATTTTCCCAGGCTCCTGCTTTTTTTTCTCAAGGTCTTCTGCCCAAGACCTTTGCATGGAAAAACTGCTCAAAGTAGACAAGACCTGCGTATGCTAACGCATTATCAAAAGTGATGCAGGAACATGGAGAGATGGGGTGGTGTTTTCCTGTGTGGCAGATGCATAAAGAAGAAAGAGCAATTCAGGCTCGGTGATACCATTACTCCTTGGTATCTGAAGGGGCTCAGCACCAGGATTGGTGGGCATGTTTGTCAGCTGGATTATGGGCACTGACTATCAACTTGTGTGATTGTTAACTGATAGCCTTTCACAGCCAGCGTGCTTAGTATTATTAATGTTCGGTCCCATTAAAGAAGTCCTAGGTTGCTTCCCTTCCACTTCTACCCTTTTGCCTTTTCTTTTTCCCTTACTTCTCTCTTTCTCTCCCAGTGGTTTCTTTCTTCCTGAGCTGTCACTGCAGATGAGGGCTGAAATTTCTGTCTTTTGGTTCCATTCCACACCGAAGGTCTCGCCCAGGTCAAGAGCCTCTCCAGCTGCATGGGGGTGATACTGAGAGCACTTCAGGCTTTTATGGGCTTGAAGGACATCTTTGTTGACTCATGAATTGCTGTTTATGTGCCCTGGCGTGGAATCCAGTGGCCCCTCAAGTGTGTAATGTGTTTCTCCACCACCAGGTTTCTCCCTGAGTTTTGTGGGCAGTAGCTCGGGACCCCCCACAAATGCAGCATCTTCACAGCACCTCTGAGAGATAGAGGTGGTGGCACAGAAGGATCAGCCAGCATTCCCAGGAGCTCAGCACAGCAGAGGAAGGGTGCTATAATGGGGAGAATCATGCTGTCAAGAAAACTTGAAACAGAACAAAAAGTATTGATTTTAACTATTTTCTGGGAAGGCTTGCTTGCATCTTCTGTTTTTTACTTGCTTCAGTAACAAGTCATTAAGCATTGGTGTGTATATGTGTGTTCACAAATTGTTTGTGGATAGTCATTTGGCTTGTACCATTTTGTGCTTTAATTGTAAAGGATGAGCTTTTTATAGAAGCATATTTCAGCTTATAGGCCACCCTGAGGATACAGCTGTCTTGTAATTCACAGTGTGTTACTGGTCAATGAAGTCTCATGGTATTTGTTTTATCTGTAGAAACAAAACTTCATTTTCTAAAAGCTGAACATGTCCAAGGACAAGAGTAGGATTCTGGGTACTCACATTTAGATGCAAGTGCCTCTTTGCTGCACCCTTCATGCAAGCGTTCTCAAGGAGGTGGATGAAAGAGGCACGGACATGGGTCAGTCAGCTCACTGCTGAAAATTCAAGACATCCCCGCCCACCATGTGTTGTGTTTGTCTGACAAAAGCACCAGTCAGTTCCCGAAGCCACATGTGTTCTCCTTAGGGATCTGCAGTCCAGTTGCGTTCATCCCGACACACGTGGCCTTGTCATGCTGGCATGGCAGGAGAACAAAACCTTTTGACTGCAGGCTTTGTGCTTCTAGCTCCCCATGAGAGGCTGAGGAGAAGATGCTTCCTGCAATGAACAGTGCCCAGATAAAAAGGAGCAGGTCTCGATGCTGTACGGCTTATTAATTTCCCTGTTTTCACTCAGGCTGTGCATCCTGGAGGAGTGATGGACTGCCGGCTCTGTGGCTACACTGCCCCTTCCATCCTCCCCTCCCACCCCTCTGTTCAAAACTGACCAGCTGTGTGCTGAAGACACAAATAACAGCTCGAGCGAGAGTCAGCGGCAGAGAGACCAGGAAGGAGAGTGGCTGCGTGGCACGCGAGGACTCGAGGCGTGCAGTTGCCACATGAGATCTGAAGCACGCCAGCTGTCGGGACCCACCCCTGCAATCTGCTGGTGCACACAGCACTGCAGACAAGGGCTTTAAAAAGGGAGGGAAAAAACTAACAGTAGCAGTAAAAACTATTTACCCAAAGTTCAGGAACCTGTTATTAATGTTTTCTCCAACATCTGCGTGCCAGCGCAGTTATGAACGCCCACCCTTTCTTTGGTGCAAGCAAGAGCGAATATGGAGCGAAGCAGCACATCACAAACAGCTTCTGAGCACCACACTAGTTGCCTGTCCCCACTGCCCTCGCAAGCAAGGGTATAGGCAGAGCGCATGCAGGGGCTGGAAACCTGCGTACCTTAGAGCCCCTTGAAGCCTTTCTGATTTGAAGCATCTTCCCCCACATCCCCAGCTGATGTACAAGCCTATAGACAGAGTGTGTTTTCTCAGCGGAGCCACAGCCCATGGATGAAAAGCAGTTTCAGATGACTGCAGCTGTGGGGCACAGCAAAGGACTTTCCCACAGAGCACATGCTACTGCTATATTGCAGTGTACAGTCTGATGGTAGTTATGGTCAACCCATGCTTGTGGGTACAAAAGTGGGCAAGCTCGAGGCTAATTCCCTGACAACGCACGCTCCGCCAGGACTGTGGGGCATCTGCAGCAGACACGCTCAGATAACCCAGCACTGATGGACTTCTTCAATGTATTTATCCTCTAACTCCTCATTAGATAAGGAACATTATAGATGATGAACTGAAGAGGAGAGTCTAAGCAGGGAAAGAGCTGTACACTGGAAGATTGAACTGAGGAGTTGGTCTCCTGAGGAGCCCAGTCCAGCTGCCGGTCTGACACTGGTCCTGGGCTGAATCTCATCTTCACCATGGGACAGGTCTCCCCAGGGTAAAGATCTTAGATTCAACACAGGCAGCAAAGCTATCCTGCCAGTGGCCTGCCAATATCTTTTCTAGGGAGAAAAAAAAAAAAGTCTTTTTTGGAGTAATCTTTCCTTGGCTGAGACTGCCACCCAGGAGTTGTCCTTATCATCGTGTTTGTAGTTCCTGCCTGCCAAACAGGAACTGGATTTTAATCAACAATTTGTTTCCCTTCAGGGCATCAAGCAGTCCTGCTTAGTCTTTGGGATGTGACCAACACTCCACTACCCTTCATTCATACAAATGAGCAGTGCTGTTGCTTAGCAGTGATTTCTAAGCAGCTATGAGGCTAGAACTGGCCCTTTACACAATTTCCTCTGAGGATACGGGAGACAGGAGGGGAAAGCAAGGCCAGTATTAGGGAAGGCAAAGACTGAAGCCTTGTACCTCTGTGCCAGCTGCTGGGACACTGGGTATTTGAATCACCAGCACTCACTAAAGAATATGGGGGAAAAAAATGGCAATAATTACTTTTCAGTTGGGAGCTGAATTCTCTCACTCCTGCTTTTCTTTAGGTCCCTTCCAGTTGGGGCACATTTCCCTGAAAATGGGTCTAGACTAATCTAGGAATAACACCATGGGCCATGTCACAGGGGATTACCTCTAAGCAGGTCACAACAAAATGCAAACCAAGAGCTTGCACAGAACAGTTCATATGTAAAGCAATTCCCTCTAAAATGCCTGTTTTCCAGGAACAAAACTTGAGGTGATTATTGCTCTTTTTCTGGAGGGACAGAAAGATGATTTTGATTCTTTTCTGCAGCATCTTTCACAGCTGGAGGTTGGCTTCCTTGTGGGGAACCCGTTCTTCACTCCTGACACAGCAACTGGCCTAAAAGTCTCTCCGTTGAACACACACATATTTGGGAGATGTAAACAACATTTCTGCCTCTTGCAAAGATGTGACCACCCTTGCTCACATGGATTGTTCTTGTGCAAAGGGACTGGAGCCGTCACCATGGTAGTGTGCTAATTCTCAGTCTTACTTTCAGCTTCCTGGATTTAATCTGAACTTTTCTGTGTAACACTAATGTTATGGAAAATCAGTTGTAGTAGACAAGGACCATTATTGTTCTTCAGGTCAAGCAATCAATGCAGTAATTTCCTTCCACTTTAATGCTATTATTTGGCTGTAATCATTTCCAGTTGAGTTTGCATGAGAATCAAGTTGAAACTGCTCCTGGTCACATCTACCTGGAAAGTTTTCAAGACTCTCCTCTAGAAAATCAAGACTTTCTTCTGATGAGCTTTAATTAACGGTGATCATGATTCTGCTGCTCTCTGAGGATTTCTTATCTTCCAGAGATGTCACCAAAGACACTCAAGGGATGGTGTAACTCACTGTGTATTTCTGTCTGAGAGAGAGCTCACTATGGCCTTGGATTGCAGCCTGAACACATCTTTTGTTAGCTTTTTAGCAGCAAAGCTAAAACAGAAACAACCCCTCTCTTTTATGGACAGTCACATCAGCTCTCAGTGATTAAGGAAACCCAGAACACTGCCTGGAAAGCAAGGCTCAAAACACTGCCAGTTTTCTTCCATAAATCCTATTCCTTAAACAACACATCCATATATAATAGTTTAAATAAAGCAGGGCCAGATGCAGTCCAGAAACAGAAAGTAGCTAAAAAGGATGCCATTATTTAGGGCCTTCCATAATACAACTAGCATGGCTTATATATTGGTGCAGGGGTCTACAGCCCTTTAATTTTCCTGACAGGTTTATGCCCAGTTATCCCTTTGGAGGCTGCTTTTGATGCCTCTTCTGCACTGTGTGATATTGCAAAAGTCATGCAGAACGTCACACAGACCTCAGCCTTTTTTGAGTAGGACGTGTCTTTCCCCAACATGTTGTTGTGTGGTTTGGCAGAAGTGGAGGAGATCTTATGTACAACATATCCGGGGTTCTTAAGTCAGCAGGGGCTGATTCAGGCTATGCATCTGATGTGATTCGATTGTCCAGTATTTCGCCGGGTCTCCAACTAGCTGACAGAAGGAAGAGGAGAAACTTTGACCCAGTTTCTTAAAATCATCACAGAGATGTGCTCCAACAGCATCCAAAAGCAGCAGCACTTCATAAAGGCCATTGTTTGCTGAGATAGACTTGGCCTGGCATCCTCGTGCCTGTTAGAAAGCGCCTTCTGCATTGCAAGGACGGTGTCCAAAAGCAGAGGGACTGGTGGAGCAGAAAATTTGAGGCACACTCGGAAAAGCATGGAGTTGACTTTGCTAACCAGGTTTCCCTTGTGCTTAGCAACAGCTCCAGTGAGCCCCTGGGAGTTTTCAGTAGTCGGGAGCCTTGTTCCTTGGCAGAAACATAATGTTGGCTGTTTAGCATGCTGCTGAACCTGTGATCTACAGCCAAGCAATGGCAAACATTGTAGCCAAGTGAACAGCAGGCTTGGAAGGGGGTTGTTTTCGAGGGCTGATTTCCTCTGCCATTTGCAAAAGGGCATCCTGCAGCCAGGCCATATGATTCAGGACTCTGTCTCACCGTGGATGTGCTGCTTCAGTCCTCTGCATGTGTAAAAACCAGCACCACACATGACAGATTCAGGTGACATAAGGTGACTTTTCAGCAGGTGGGTAAGAGGCTCATTAAAATCAAAGAACGTGCAGCCCCGAAGCAAGCACAGCAAAATCAGATGCTGCGTATGCTTTTTCCCCAAAGTGCTGACCAACACACAGCTGCCTCATGCACCCGGCACCTTCTGCAACACTATTTTGTTCTTCTTCTCGCATCACTGTTACTAAACCTCCACTCTGTTTCCTTTTTCATGGAGCCACTTGTGGTTGTGTC
Source organism: Gymnogyps californianus (assembly GCF_018139145.2). Lineage (NCBI taxonomy): Eukaryota > Metazoa > Chordata > Aves > Accipitriformes > Cathartidae > Gymnogyps > Gymnogyps californianus. Next base: position 12,635,417 of record NC_059483.1, read on the forward strand.
CCACTTCAAGAGCACATGTAGGTATCTCAGCCCATCCAAGACCCTCATAATCATGATCCACAACATCCCTCACTGCTCCTCTCATGAGTAGTTTTGAAGCAATGGATACCAATCACAATAAATTGCTCCAAATGGCACAACAATTTGCTGGTATGGAGAAATGATGAGCAGGACAACTGTAGCTTCATTTTCACTTGTACTCTCAGCCAGAATTGGTATGGACTGATGACTACGGCAAGTTGAGCAAATTCATTTTTGCCTGTGACCTCTGCCAGGATTTTAATGCAAGGTCTAGTACACGAAATGATTACCAAAGGAGTATCTGCATATGTGCATCGAACCACATCAGTGTGCACATTTCTGGAGAAGTGTGATGTATACTTCTAGTGTAATCCAAACTTGGGGAAAATGTTTAGTTTTCCTCTTGCCAAAAGCGTGTCATGTATTTGCATATAGTGAAAACAGGCACATCCTCTGCTTGTGGAGCAGCGTTCCCTTCCTCCCCTCTCCCCACAGTGAAAGGTGAAATTTCTCACTCAGCACCATTCTCGGTTCCATTATGTCCGTATCGCTGTGTGTTCCCACACCCCTTTCCCTTCCTGTCATTTCCAGCAGGCAACTGGGATCACTTGTACTAAGCTTTGTTGACAGAGGTAAGACGAAAATAAAATTGACTACAGCATAATGCATTCAAAACAAAAACCTCGGCTTCCTTTTTAGCTTGTTGAACAAAAAGCCAGGATGCAAACACTTGGGGGAAATTCTAGGCTGTCTCAATTGTCCTTTTTTCAGTTCCAGCTCCAAATGAGAGACTTCATAATGGGTTATTTTAAGATAGAGAGAGTCAACCCTTCTGATAAAAGGAGCCATGTCCCAAGTGTCCAGATAGCGCAGGGCTGCAAGACAGACACCATACACATTGAAAAGCCAAGCAAAAGAGAGATTGATGTGTGGTTCACATCCAGGAGATGACAACACATCCATAATGCTCCCTGTTGTGGAGAGGGCTCTAAGCTGGACTGCGCTTCGGCAGACTACCTGGGCAACTCGGTAATACTGGTACCATCAGACTGTGCTGGGCCACTTCCTTATGGAGGTGTCACTGATATTGCCAAGCAGTTACTTCATGCCCTGCCTTTGTACTAGCAATAGTAACTGTGTTGGGGGTTCTGGGACAACCTTCCCATCCATGCTGTCTACCTCACATCTCCTAAAAGAGCTAAGTTGGGTCTGCAGATGGGAAAACCTGACCTTTGCAGTGCAAAATCATCCTGGGGTTTAGACAGCATCATCCCCCATCCCAGGCTGCCTTATGAAGTTTGGCTCTCAGCACCGTTTAGCTGGGCTGGAGTCTGATGCATCCAGCATGAGCCTTGCATTGAAGCAAATGCATGACAGGCAAGTGCAAAAGAAAACACAAACACCTTGGTCCAGGCACGGTAAATTCTCACTTGCTTCATTGAGCTTGTGTCCTCACACTTTTCCTCCTCTGCCCTCCCTCTTTCTCTATGTCAGACTGGTCACTATCCCTGGAGTAAACTCCATCTGACAGCTAACTTGCAAGCTGACAGCATCGCAGGTGACTACAGGAGACCCACAGATCGCCCTTTTGCCCTTGTTAACATCTGTATTATGAGCAGCACTAATGGCAACATGACAAGCTGGAGATAGATGGATGCAAACAAACTCCCAGCAATAGCCACGGGAGAATTATTTGCATCATTATCTGTTTCTTCATTACCTGCCAAGGATCAGGGCATTTATTTTTTTGACATGTGCTGCTGGTCAGTTTAGCAGATGCAGGTTTAATTCTCATCCTTTGCTGAAGAGGGGAAGAAGAGGCACAGAGGGATGAGAAGGGCTTTGCCCTTGTTTATGGAAAGGCTCTAAAAGGTTAAAGGAAAGCTGAAGATCATCCCCGACAGTGGTGCCAGTCTGTTTATAAACTGTATGGGCACAAGAAGCAGAAGCTTTCAAACTAGAAGCCAATCTTCCTCAAAAAGAGAAGAGTCACAGAAAACAGGTATTGGGGCAGCAAATGGTAAGGAAGATCACAGGTGAAGTTCAGTGGGTGGAAAGAGGAGTAGATGGTACCACTAAACATGGGCTTCCTATCAGTGTCCCAAGATATTGAAGGGAGAGGGAGTAATACTGCCTAGTTGCAGGAGATGGCTGGGGAATATTCCTTTATCCAGGGTGACAAAGGGACTTTTTGGTCAGTATCAAGAGCAGCTCATGGAGACATCCATGGAGGAACACACAGCCAGAAACTTCTCTGTAGAGGAGCTAGAAAAAATGAGAGAACTGCATGAAATGGAAAGAAGGATGGGCCATATCTCTTTCCTTAAAAATTAGCCAGATGTTTGGGTTATCCTGACGTTACTCTGAGTCACCACCATCTTTGAGGCCTCCGTCATCTGGAGGCCTCAAAACCAGAGATGAATGAAGAATGTTCTCCTCAGGATCCTCAATAGCTGCAAAGATATTCTACCACTTGTAAGGATGGGATGTGGGGGTGAGGAAATAGTGTGAAGCACAAGCAGTACATGAACATGTGCTACCTGCATGATAGACCATTTGGCCGGTCCGCTGGAGGCAGGAATTAGCTTGCAGGGCAGGAACTTGATATCAAACTCTACAGGGCCAGAAGCTAGGGGAATATTGGGTAAATCTACAGTTCAGTCTCCTTCAAACACAGAAGCGTGTTAAATTGAAAGTCTAGAAGGAGAGCCATTTCTGAAGAGAAGGTGCAGGGGTAAGGCGAGGTTCCTGACTCACTCCTCAAGAGCGTATTTCAGCCGTAAGAACAGTTCACCTTTTGTATCCCATTCAGTCCTTGGCCTCTGCAGGCTTTCAGCTATGCTGCCAGGCAATGTGAATGTTGTTGGCTTTGATGAAATGGGCAGCTTCATGCTGGAAGCTAGACAAAGGCCAGCAGTTCATTAGACACAGGCCAAAGAGCATCTGCAAAGGGACATATGCTGGAGTTTTGCTTGGCCCTTAAGCAATATCAACTGCTGATGGATGTAATAAGATACATAGGGCGTAAAAGCTCCACAGCCCAACCAAATTCTTGTCCTGTTAAGCCATGCCGTTTCTAGTACCCCAATGCCTTTATTTCTCCATATAGGTAGCCAGAGACTGCTAATCCTGTAGCATATATGAACTGAATCTCTTATAGTTTTCTTGATCCTAAAGTCATCACTTTTTATTTTTAAGGCAACATGTCTAATATAGCTGGTGTTACCTTCCACCAGGCTCCTAACTGATGACTCCAAAGATCTCCCCAGAAACATCAAACCTGATGAGAAACAAACTTGCCCAACTCTGTCACCAAGAAGAAAATCCCATGGAACCAGATCCAGCGGGGAAGTAATACAACATGCCATGTGATACAAAACATCTGGGTTTTTTTAAGATATTTCCCTATAATAGAACTCATCCCTTCATATATTTTTCTTAGCTTAAAAAAAACCCCAAAACCAAAAACCAAACAACAAAAAAGCCACCAAACCTCAGAATCCAGAGTGCTGAGATTACACACAGGAAGGGGTTGGAGATTTTCACAGAGAAAAGTAACAAGCTCTCTGTGAGCCTTTCTGTGCTTTTCCAAAGGACCCCCAGGATTTTCTTCATTTAGATTTATGAAAGGACAGCATATTGATTATGTAACTGCCATCTGAAGTTTAATAATATATACAAGAGTAAATGGAGTTGCCAAGGAATTTAACTGGCCTGTAAATAGAGAGTGGCATCCCCATTAATTCATTAAAGGTATATGGGAAGTGTAAGGTATTCCAATTACCATTTCATAAGATGATTGTAGCATGTTAGTTATGAACCAGCATTTGTCATTTTCTTTTTAGCAATTAAATGATATCTAATTCCCTTGCCAGGCTGGAGCTGTCTCCTTTGATAGCTTTCAAAGTTCCTAGAGAGGGCATATACAAAAGGTAAAGAGGTCTTTCTTTTGCTATCTCTTCTTTTTCCTTTTCTCTTTTTATCCTTTTCTCTTTTTCTCTTTTTTCCCCTCTCTCTCTCTTTCTTTTTCTTTCCCTCTTTCTTTCTTTCTTTCTGCCGAATAGAAAGCGTTTTGCAGTCTGCATGGGCATGTTCACCCATTATTCAGTTAAATAACCACTAGCTAGATATATCTTGCTTAACCACAACAACTGGCCTGGTACCAGATGAGCTTGATATTTATTTAACAAACAGCGCTGTCTTCGTAGATCTAAATTAGAGCCTTATTTGAAATACTTAAAGTGTACCCATTACTGTTTGCCCTCAGTGCAAATCCAAGTTCTGGTTACGTCCCTGCTCACTAGGATTAGAACTGTCACAATATTTATTTAACAGGAGGAGGCATGCTAAGCCATGCTGCAAACATTGCTGTGCCAATATGAAGACGAACTTACTGCTTTTTACAGTGTTTCTTTCTCTGTACGTGCTCTCTCTCTGTCCCCCCCTCTTTCCTTTTCTTCCTGCCACTGCTGCCATCGCCATACTCTCCTGCCCCACTGCCCCCTCCACATCCCCTCTCCCACATCTGGCATTTTTATTGCCCACAAAGTGAATCTGATGGAAAAATGTGTTTCAAAAAGGGCTGTGAAACCTGGGACTGGTGCTGATGGAGGGAAGGGAGGTGATGCATGGCCTGTCCCCTCCTCTCCTGGTGTCCCCTGTACCCCAAACTATGCTAATCAGCGACAATGGAGACAGGGTAGAGCACAGAGTCCTGCCCTCTTGGCTCCTCATCCTCCTGTATCAATCCACCCTTGGTAAAACTCATGCTTCACCACAAAACCCTTCCAGATGGGAGACGAGTGTCCCTTAGTCATTAGACCAGATCATTTCCCACAGTAGGAAGGCCAGGATCACTTTGGGTCTTTCCTCATCTCACGGAAAAAAGCTCAATGATGTAAACTATGAGGGGGGAGGAGTATTTTTCTTCTGTTTCACTGGGCAATGCAAATTCCCATTCCTCGCAGGGAATGCGTAAGCAAATACCCTTGGTACAAGCGCTAGGATAACCTAGTCATTCCCCTTTCTTTCTGAGATGATACAAAACACAGATCCCTCCCTCTGCTCTGTGAAGCCTGCTGAATTTCTGGAGTGAGGCAAAGAGAGAGAGATGGGTTCATATCTCCAGCCCTCTAGAAAGACAGCAGTACAAGGGAAGGAAAAGAAGCAGTGGAAAGGTAGGAAGAAGCCTGTGCTAAGCAGTATATATATATTTTATGCTGATAATTCTGAAAGAACAAAGTTGCTATCTCAGGAAGTTAATATTTTTAGCCTGATTTCCTTGGCAATCATTCTGTCTGTCAGTTCCCCTCTTATAATTTTTGAACCAGTTGGCCAATTTCAATCAAACTTGACAGACAGCTAAAATTCTGAGTGGTACAAAGTTTCTGCAGGATTTATGAGTATCGGTGCCCGCATCGAGCAGAGAGACCACAGTCCCCCACTGAGGGGAGCGCCCCATAAGGGTTCAGCTCTCACGAGGCACCAGGGATAGACAGCATGGGCACAAAGAAACCCTCTGTGCAGGGGAGGACCACCCTGTATGATGTTAGCACCTGGAACCATCACAGTTATGGGTGCTGCATAGTAATGTTTCTGAACCCCAGATGAAAACTGGGTGTCCACAAGGAGAAGACGGAGAGAGGCTAGGGCAGGGGAAGGGGAGGGAGAGGGTTTGTCAGGTGTCCTTTGGGACAGATACATTGCAGCGCAAAAGGAAGGAGAGCTCCAGGGAACACTCTAGGCCCTTCAGGAAGGGTTGAAAAAGCAGGGGAAAGTGTGGTAAACCCTACAACATCACAAAAATTAGGGATGGAGGAAACACTGCCATTCAGTCTACTAAAAGTATAATGAGGAAAGCAAATCCAACTGCTTTCAGCTAACCCATCCTGGTCTCTGGGTGAGGAATGCTCCTTTCAAGGGCTGAATTCCAGAGCTGACAGACTTGTAACAGTCAATTATCGTTACAGCTACAGATGGGAAAACCTGATAAAATGAGTCCTGTATGGACAGAGGATTGAAATAGAGCTTGGGCAGGGATCGTAGCCAGAGAGAGATTAGTGGTCATAAATACATCAAAAGCAAAGGACTCTAAGACACATGCATAGCTCAGCATAGCACCACCATTTATAAACTGCCATGTGTCCCAATTCATACCTCACCATTCATGGGCATGCTAGGAAATGCTGCACAACTCAGACCCAGAGTCTGCATGAAGAAAGAGCCATTTCTTTTAATGTTACTGCAGCTTTCAGAAACACTGGTGTTTTTTTTTTTCCCAAGGCCAACCAAAAGAAGCAGCTGTGCCTATTAAGATGTTTCTCATATGGTGTGCTAAGTCCGTGTTAGAGTTAACTTTGCGTCTGCATCTTCATCAACAATGCGACATCGCTTACTCCAATTTGATTTTACCTTGTCTGGGAGATGAAAGCAATTTATAAGTTTCAAAGAGCACAATCTGGCTGGAATCCAAACCCAGGAGTGTACTGCTGAAAAGAGAATTGCTGGAGACTTTTATGTCTGGCATATGGTGTGCTAGTTTCCTTTCTAATCTGGGTAATGAAGGTCAGTACGAAGTGCTGAGTTGGTCTTGTTGGCCAAGACGTTTGATGACCTGCTCACACAGATGGGGATTTCAAACCCTGACCAACGTGAACTAGGAAGGGGAAATCTAATCACTCACTGCGCTGACAACTTTGAAGTATGTTTTCTTCCTCATTTCTGACAACATTTTTCTGAAGAAGACAAAAGTCATGACTGGGCTGCAGCATGGAAGATTTCTACAAGCTGTGCCACATGAGGCTGTTCGGTAGCGCACCTGGTGGATCCCACTAGCATCTGTGACTAATTGAGAAGATAAATCCATTTTGCTGGAGTGGTTTAGATTTCCAAAAGTCCTTCAGTCTATTCCAGCTGAGCTGATTAGAGTCCAGCTCACTGGGAGTCATTACTGTCAATCCCACCAGCTGGCCTGAATTTTACAAGGAGAAAGAAGCAAGAAAAATACATTAAAAATGAATAAATCTGTATTTCATGACTTTATGCAAACTGATTTTCCCTGAAGGGGGTCCTGTTCCTAATGTTGTCACATCTTTGTGATGTTCCTGTATGGCTTGGCTTGCTAGTGGATCTTCTTCAAAAAGAGAAGAAGTATTTCAAGAGTTAAGCGTCAGCATCAATGAAATTAAGAGCATTTTGGATATAGATGAGATAAGGGCACATACAGCCTCTGGATACAGACACATGTAGAGGTAATGAATTCAATATCTAACGCAAGATCTAAATTCTTGCATTCAGCCAAGTTATATTTATCACAGACTTTGCTTCTTAGAGTACAGTCATAGCTGGAGCATGATTGGAAGTGCAGTTCATTTCAGTTACCTCAGACTACTTAGCAGCTGTATTTGCCATAGATTTTGCTCGTGTGCCAGTTCCAGGATTTTTCAGCATCTCTGTCACTTCCTTTGCAAACGGGAGGAAAGGATAACCATCTTTGGAGATGACCGTGCCAGCCTGGGAGCCTGTGTTTGGATAAATCCCCACATCTCCTTGCAGAGAATTATTTGGTTGTTGCTGGTTGTGATCCTGCTAATCGCTCACTCAGTCATGAAAGAGTGGGGAAAATCCCTGGGAAAAATGGGATAAACTGGAAGGTGTTTCCCATTTTGATAAACTCAGGTCCGTTCCAAAGAGTGGGCCCACTTTAGCGTGCCCTAAGGTGCCTGTAGGACCACAGCTGTGAGTCCATGGGACCACGACTGCTCAGGACTTTCTGAAACAGAATTCTTGAACGACTGTCCCACCTCCCACAGCAGTCAGTACCAGAGGGGTATTTCCCTCATCTGTCTTTTCACATCTGGCAGAGACCCCCTCCGTGTGCTGCATCCTAGACTAGGTTGTGATCTGGACTACCATCCTCCAGTCCATCCCCAGCTTGTGCACAGAGCAGTGGCGGTAGTCCTGCATGGAGGGGCATCTAGCCCTGATCCACTGTCAAGGAGTCGGGGGGGGGGGCCTAAGGAAAGGGAAAATACACATTTTTGTACTTCCTCATAAATCTGAGCAGACCCTCCCCTACATAAGGTGTAAAGAGATTCTGCTGACCTAGAAAACTCAGTCAAAAGAAAACAATGAACTAAAGCAAGTTTTGACTTCATTTTTAATGATTTGTCTTAAAATACTGACAGCAAACCGGTGTTAGGAGTTGCCTTATGAGAAGTTCAGCTTCCCAGACACCAAGGGACAGCAGTGGTAGCTACAGGCAGTCGCCAGGTGTTTTGCCCCAGAGCAGTCCATTACCTTTGGTGATACATCCCCTCATTCACAGGTGACATGCTGGAGAGGTGTGTTGGGAAATCAGGCATTCATCTTGCTGTGGGTATGTCTACACTGCAGTCACAGCAGAGAAAATAGCTTGCTGTGTGAGTTAGGCCACGCTGAGCTCCCCGCTGCTGCCATTGAACCGCTCCCAGTACAGAGGCATCCTCAGGTGTTTCGGCTTGTGCCTGTCATCTATAAGAAAACTGAAGACTGTGTGTGCAAGGCTGAGGAGGAGTATGGGGAAAAGGACAGAGAAACAGGGTAAGAATACCAATTTAAATACCTACTTAGATCTGTCTCCTTCTGGTGCCATGTCTTCCTCCACCTCTAGTGTTTATGAGTCTAACATCTGTTTCCAAGTCTAGTGGACACCAGCACACGACCCTTTTCCACTCCAGCGTCAGTTTACGTTATTCTTCCCTCCATCTCAGATGCTTCTTGCTAGTCCAACAGAGTGATCTGTCACCAGCCTTATCACAGGGGGATGAGCCTCCATCAAGCCCAGAGAAAGGGTCAGGATTTTTTGTCACTCAATTTTCCTTTTTTCTTGTTCCCTTTTCCCTCTAGTAGTTTATTCAAGCCCAGAGAAGGAGTTTAGGCCCTAGCTCATGTAGAGCTCTGATGTATGCAAATCCTCCTTGTGCTCCCATGGCCCTCTTTTTTTTTCCTTCTTTCCTTTTAATTCTAGATTTGAAAATAAAATGCGAGCTGGCTGCACAGAGATCTCTCATGTGTGCAACTTCCAATTGTGGCAAATTGGAACTGTCGATGCAAGCAGCTCAGATTTATTTATATATTTAAGAGGAAGGAGGGAGGAGAGGGAAGGGGAGGGGGAGATGCTCGTGGTGGAAAGGAAAAAGAAAAATAACAGATCCAAGCAAAAAGGGATTTGAATCTCAAATACTGCTCCCTGGCCCATATTATCCAAATCCCTCCAGCCTTGTCCGTGACTGCCTCTTGCCTAGTTAAAAACAACAGGCAAAAGATCAAAAACATTTTTTTTCCCCACAACGCTAAGAGTTGTTGAGTTTTGCAGCTGCCATTAGCCAACCAGAGTCTAACACCAAGACTGATGCAATTAATATTGGTGCTTCAAAACATTAACATAGCTATTTATATAAATTAGTAACCTTAAGCCCAGGCAGTAGCATTATTACAACATTACTAATTAAATCACAATAAGCTTAGTTTGCAGTAGTATTAATTATGAAGCTGACATAGTGATATTGGAGATCTGATCGGCCTGTTGTCAGTCATTACCCAATCGGTAATAAACGAGACAGGCAATGAAAATCAAAGCCGCCGCTCCAACAGTGCTGCTCCCATTTCCCGGGAAGAAGGGCCACCGTTCCAGCAGAGAAAGCATCAACATCCTCCATCAAAGCAGCCATACAGTGTGCACAGCATTCGGCGCTATGGGGAGGCACATGGGGGGAGGCTGTCTTCTGCCCTCTCTACAGTCCTGAATCCCCAGGAGCAAAAGTTACTCTTTTCTCTGGCTAACAAAGAGGTTGTGGGCCTCTTTTGTGAGAGCAAGTGGTTGAACATGCCTTTATCACCTCTAGTGGAGACTCTGAGTCGAGTGGATTAGAGAACATCCTTTAGGGATTTTTTTATGGCTAGGCAGAGTTAGTGTAGGGAAGGACATTCATTTGATAAGTCTGTTGTGGGCACCTCTGTGATAATTTTAAAAGGGCTTTTCATGAAGAGCTGGCCAAATGTCTTTTTTGACAGAAAGGGCAGTGGGACAAAGCCACCATCCCAGGAAAGGGTCCCATCACAGGCAAATGGTGCTGTGCCCGGGGGCAGGAGGAAAGGAGAGGGTGTCGACAGCAGCAGGGGTGACAACAGAAACCCCGGGGTGCAAATTTGGCACAGAGGCTGTAGGGGCTTATACTGGGTGCGTTCCCCATTGAACACAACACGCTCTCCCAGTGCTGGGGCTGAGGAAAGAAGAATGTTGCTAGTAGGAGGCTGAAGAGAAGGAGTCCAGGGTGGGAAACACAAGTTGTTTGAAAGTTGCCCTTCTTTAACATGGCAGTAAGAGACAAAACAGGGACATCTGCAGAGCAGTCTCGGCTTCTGCTCGAGATAGAGGATGGGTCGACCCAGAACAAGAGGTTTTGCTGGGGGAACCCTAAAAAGTGCCTCTTTCAGACTTGTTTGGTGCTGCAGTGTCCCAGGCAGACATCTAGCAGTGGTCCTCTCTCCTGCGTTACAGTGGTTCTCCTGCACAGCCAGAGCTTCTTGGAGTGAAGAGCCCATAAACCAGAACAAAAGTACACTCAGTGACAGCCTATGCATGTTTCATTAAAGAGAAAGCAAATGATTGACAGGTGTCAGTTCAATCTGCACCTGCCTCTCCTTTCCTGATGGATCTAAAATGATGAGCATGCCATAGAAATGCAAGTAAGCCAGCTGTCTTCCACTCCTGTTATCCACGACAGCAATTCAAAGCAAGAAAACACTCAGTGTTTGGGAGAGGGAGGGCAGATCCCGCTCTCTAGCTCAGAGGTATCATCTGAACTTCTGCCCAGAAAAGGGAACCTCTTCGGAAAAACAAGGCAAAACGATCATCCAAGCAGGTGGAAGATTATCATGGAAAGATCTGGTACGACGGAAAGATCTGTTCAGCTGATGGAATTGGAGAAGAGAGAGAAAAGGTCTCACTCAGTTTCTGCACCAGTTAAAGAATTTGCAAGGTCCTGAGCAATTGGGGATCACCTCCAGCCATCGATGAGATGGCAGATACCAGCCTTCACTGCCATCTGGCAGATTGCTCCTCCATCTCAAGGGGGGCTTTTTACTTCGTTTGAAGATGGGCAGAGGGATGCTGCAGGTTGTATTTCTACCCCAAACTTCTTCCTGCTTGAATCCCAGTGTCAAAAGCTGCTCTGTGCTCACAAGCTAGATCTTGCTGGCACCTCCCCGTCTCCCCAGCATAAGTCTTAAAACACTGACGTGCAGCATCAACAACAACAGAAAAAAAAGCACCTTAGTCTATCTAAAACAGAACACAAAGAAAATGCAATGTCTAAACTAAACAGCAAGAGGCTCCCAGGACAGACTGCAGGATACAAGTCCCTCCACTTTTTAAGGAAGCGGACTCAGAGCTGCTAGGGATTTTTTTCAGTGCTGCAGCATGCAGGGCCACTGCTGCATGTTCAGGGGGGTGCAGCACTGTCTGCCATAAATTACATGCTCTTTCAGGAGACCCCTGCCAGTTCACACCGACTGAGGATCTGACCCTTTTTATGCCCTGATGACAGAGCTCCTGGAGCCACAACCCCAAATCCATGGGTGTTTTGCAAGGATTAGGCTCTGCACGCTAGTTACGAAGGGAAGGATGGATACATTCCTTCCGTAGGTCCTGACTTTTAGAGGCTTACGTTCCTGTTATTGCATAGGTCAGCAGATGGCACTGCTACATTTAGACTTACAGTTTTTTTTTTCTTCTTAGCACGCAAATGTGTTTCTGGTTCTAGAAGAAATGCTGCATTGCTGTTACTGCCTTCTCATTGCTGTTTGACTGCTGAAAGTCCTGTGCTCCCCTGGCTGCTTACAGCTCCCTGTCCACAAGCCACTGTTGAAAACTGCATGATGGTGGGACAGTTTGGAAGTGGGGACTCTGCAGGTTGGATTTAGCCAAGTCTGTTCCAGGGCAAGTAGAAAGACTATTACACTTAGATTATATCCAGTTTCTACAATGCAGGTTTCTTCTTCAGAGTTGCCACTTAATAAAGGTGTGCTGTAACAGTGGCAGTATCTTTAGCATTTCAGGATGTTGAGATGATGCCTAGGAATAGCTGTACTGGCTCAATTCCCCCTGGCCCAGCATCTGGTCTCTAGCAGAGGGAATAAGGAGATACTTAAGGAACAATAAGTACATGTGACAATTCCCCTTAATAGTCCCCCAGCCATTTCCACCCCAGGGTTATCCTGAGCCACATGTGATCTCTCTTTTGTGCCCTTAGCCAGTTTCTCCTGAAGCCCACCTATCTGATAGCACTCACAACATCCCTTAACAAGGAGCTTCACTGCCAAACGACGTGTTGCCTGAAGAATACCCCTTTTTTGTTTGCTTTGAGCCTGACTCCTGTTAGCTTCATGTGTTGGTCTTGAGTGTATTTAGTGTTTGAGGGAGTGACTAATCAGTCCTACCATCTTCATGCCACTGACAGGTTTGTAGCCCTTTGTCATTCCCCATCAGTTGCTACAGAAGCCAGAACACATGGAGGAGAGAGGAGTGAGAAGCAAAGACAAGCTGAGACAGTAAGATAAGCAGCATGAAAGCAGGGACCACAAGATGGTCTCAGGTCTCTACAGCCATGCCTTTTGGCAGGCTCTGTCTTATCCCAACAACAAGGTGGTGGACAGGGAGGCTGAACAGGCAGGGGATGGGCCTGGGCGAGGCGGGGCTCCTCGTTATAATCCATATGGAAGGATAAGAAGCCACTTCGCCGCAAGGGTTGCCAGGCCAGCCTGTAGCGTGGCCCAGAGCCAGAGCTGCTTGAAACGTGAGGAGATGCCTGAAGACATTGGCAGGCATTTTGAGGAGGCAAAGACTGAGAGCAAAGAAGAACAGGAATCCCAGGGGAGAGACTTAAAGCACATTTGGGCTTAATTTGGATGGGAAGGTGAGGAGACCCTGGAGGGATACCTGCTCTGGCAATCCACAAACTGGGGCCAAAATCCAGAAGAGGCAGCTGCTTATCTAAGGCTGAGCTGGGAGCTGTTGGAGTCCAAGGAAGTTGGTAAGTAGCTATTGATGAGCACGGAGAGCCCTTGAGGGCGCAGGGACACTGGAAAGCAGCAAAGGCAATGCGTTTGGAAGGAAGCCTCAGCCTCTCAATAAAATTTGTGTTCTTTCCATTTTATGGTCAAGGAGTTGCTTTCGCCCCAGAGAGCAGGGAGAGCCAGCTGCTCTCCAAGAGCTAGTGCAGGTGGTTAGGGAGATTCAGGCGGCTGCAGATGCAAAATACAGAGCTTTTCAGCAAGCCTGTTGCAGTACTGTGATGTGATATGTGTGTTCACAGCACCCAGGCTGGCAGTACTGTCCTTGCGGCTAAAAAAAAAAGGTAGTTGAGCCCATCTCCCACATGCTATGGAGACCCAAGGGATAAGAGGATAAGAGTACAAACTGGTCCTTTCTCTCCCAAGGGGGATTACTCTGGAAGATGCTATTCAAGGGCCTTTGCTGTGCACTTGTGGCAAGCTGAGTGAATGCCTGGGTGCTGCTGTAAGCTGCATGGATGTCTGCTCAAGGGCAGGGGGCTGCAGCATCCCAGGGAGGATGCTGCTGTGCTCAGAAATCTGGAAAGTGGAAGCAAGGATTTAAATGAGGAGAGAGAGGTCTTGCAAAGAGCGTGAGAAATCACATCTCCAGACATCAGAGGGGTGAATATGAAGGATGGTTTGGTCCCACCCCGGGCAAAGGCAGCTTGCTGGGTGCGTGGGAAGCGTCTCTCTCACAAGACTACATTTAAACAGCTCTACCATGTCGTTGCCACATCACATGCCTAGGGAGACCGTGCAGCCCCACAGAGCAAATAGCCAGCACTGCCTTGAAGCATCTGTAGCTCTCTTAGGAACATCAAACAGCATGACAGGCATGAAGTGCTGACAGCAAACTCTTCAGCCCCTTGGATAGGGACGAAGTAGTCTGCATACCTAAGCAAGTCCAAAGCTCCCCCGATTTCTCTGAAGATCCTTGCTCGCCCTCTTGCACCACCTTCCTATTTTAATTTGCAGATTATAGGAGCAGGAAGGAGTACAGGAGCCAAAGGATTTTGTCAGGCTGAGTTGAAAGCAGCAGCAGCCGCTGTAGCAGCAGGCAGAGCCCAACCAGAAATGACCTCACCAAGCTGCTCGTCTTCTTCGTGCATTTTCATCCCTGGCAAAAGCCCTGCCAAACCTGAGTGTTCTCTGAAGAGGCCAGGCGAGAGCATCCAGCCCACATGAGGAACCCACCATCATTGCCGTATCACAGCTGCTCTTCCTGTGCTCATTATAACTGGGAGACGAGGCTGAACAGGGGAGTCAGGGCTATTTTTAAGCACCCTGGGCAGATCTTAGAAAACACAAGGTGGTCATAAAAGCATGCACTATGTTTTCACAGATGATCAGAGTTATGAATCAGGCTGGTGAAGGAAGGAAGGCAGGGGCTATGATATTAAATGAAAGGCTGCAGAGAGAAGCATTGCCTAGCAGAAATAGTCTTAGAGTACCTGGAAAGCATAGCTGTTTTTATTCCTTGCAAGGGATTTTTACAAGAAACAAGATGTTGCTTTGCTTTGTTTTGTTTTCCCTTGAGACGGGATTCAGATGCAATGCTAGAATCCGGATTTCACCCAGCCTGGCATTTTGGGCAATCTCTTCTGGAAAAGCTGCAGGTGTTGGAAACTGGATCCTGATTTGGACCTCATCATTCAGATATGAACTCAGAGTGTGTTTGGAGTGGGGTTTGGTTTGGCGCCAGCCCCTATGCTCAGGGAAGCATGGAGGTTGGCAAATACAGTACCAAAACCCACAAAGCCACCAGCTCAATATGGCTACAGATTTAAGCTCATCTTGGACCCTGAGACATTGAAAACAGGGTGTAAAGCAACTCTAGTCTGGCTTTGACAGAAGATGGAAATGGTGAAGGAAATTGGAAAGCAATTTGGAACTGGAAGCCAGTTCTCTAGAAAGAAGACAAAAAGGATTTGGAGGACTGAAGCTTGAATATTTGAGTGTTATCACAACAAGCAGTAGCTGTGCTCATGCTGTGGGGAGGGGCACTGCGGTCCGTGCCCTCCCAGTCCTGACCTCCCACTCATCCAGAGCAGGGGACCTTTTAAGGCACCCAATGCTGGTTTCCTCCTTTCCCACATACCTTTGCAAACTGAGCTTCCCGGGGAACTGGGGGGACTCCTGGGTCCCACAGCTTAAATAATCCCAGTGTGAGAACACCAGTCCTCAGGAAAGACCTATGCCCAGACAAGCTGTGATGCCCTAAAGCGCAGTGCGTGATCAAAAGATTACTAAAATAGGACTGGATATGAGACAGGCACTAGCAAGGCAGCAGCCAGCTTTTGACAAAACCATGGATAAGCTGATGTTGACTAAAGTTTCCCAAACCTCCACCTAAACTTCAAGCTTCAAATCAAAATGCTGATTCCAAAATATCTGGTTATGGCATGTATTCTTCCTCACTGCCCTGTCTCCATGCAGCTGTTCTGCATTTTCCGCTCTTCTACATTTCTCAGTTGGGCTTGCAACAGCAATAATGTCTTGTTCGTATGAGGTCTTGTCCAGAAGGGTTAGCAATTGTAGAAGTGCTCAAACCTTGAAGGAACCTGGACAGCGTAAATGAGTCAAAGCTCAGGAAAAATATGACACCACCTTAGACGTAAGGCCCGGGAGCGGAGGATGAGATGGGAGCAAGGAGGGACAACAAGTTAGGAAGTGAGTGGATAAAAAATGAGGTGGTTCACTGGCTGATGGGGAAAGGTGATGGTACATCTCTGGTGAGTACAAAAAGCAGGTTAGTGAAAGAGACGCAAGGAAAAACAGCATCAGGGTTTGGGATCTTCTTCCACCAAATTGTAAAATTCCTGTAAGTATGTGTCATGGTTTAACCCCAGCCACCAACTAAGCACCACGCAGCCGCTCACTCACTCCTCCCACTCCGAGTGGTATGGGGAGGAGAATCGGAAAAAAGTAAAACTCATGGGTTGAGATAAGAACAGTTTAATAACTGAAGTAAAATAAAATATAATACTAAAAATAATAATAAAAAATG
This sequence comes from Gymnogyps californianus, assembly GCF_018139145.2. Lineage (NCBI taxonomy): Eukaryota > Metazoa > Chordata > Aves > Accipitriformes > Cathartidae > Gymnogyps > Gymnogyps californianus. Next base: position 12,651,540 of record NC_059483.1, read on the forward strand.
TATTAACAACAATAATAATTGTAATGAAAAGGAGTGTAACAAAAAGAGAGAAATTAGACCCAAGAAAAGACAAGTGATGCACAATGCAATTGCTCACCACCCGCTGACCGATGCCCGAGCAGTGATCCGCCCCTCCCGGCCAACTCCCCCCCATTTATATACTGGGCATGACGTTCCATGGTATGGAATATCCCTTTGGCTAGTTCGGGTCAGCTGTCCTGGCCATGCTCCCTCCCAGCTCCTTGCGCACCTGCTTGCTGGCAGAGCATGGGAAACTGAAAAGTCCTTAACTTAGGGTAAGTGCTACTTAGCAACAACTAAAACATCAGTGTGTTATCAACATTATTCTCACACTAAATCCAAAACACGGCACTGTACCAGCTAGTAAGAAGAAAATTAACTCTATCCCAGCTGAAACCACGACAGTATGGCATTAACTGATACATGATACTAAACTGTCATTCCAGCACCTGGATGCCTTTACCACTCTTTTAACCCCCTCTGGTAGCCCATTGTCCCTTTAGCCATCCACCTGTTTCACCCCAGCAGCTCTGAGCCACCTGTCCCGACTTCCACCCACCTTCGAGCAAATCAATCCGTGCGGTTGCCCAGAGGCAAGAGGCAGAAAAGGAAGGGCAAAGGAAGAGAGATTATTTCGGCTTTTTTTCCAAGCAGGACAAGCACTTACTGTTAATACACAGAATGCCTGTATATCTCAATTATACACCTCCCACAGGGGCCTATTACAGCTACCCTGGGCAGCCAACATGTGTCAACAGAGCAAACATCGAAGGCTGTCCCAACATATTCCAAAAATAAAAAGCAGAGAAAGCAGGACATGAGCCTGTCGGCAGCTGCTTCTTTCTTTTCTCCCCTGCCCCTTCCCCATGTGGTTTTCAGGTCTAGCTGCCAGGCCTATGCCTTATCAATTTAACGTGTGCATGCAATTGCAAGCCCCCTGATCTCCCCCTACATGGTGGAAATTGTGAAATTAGCATTGCTCCATCACAGCTTATACAAGTTCATGTTAGAATTCAAGGTTGGTTTTTTAAATGGTAGACATTGGAAGGGAGGAAAAATGCCTTCCCAGTACAAGAATGATTTTAGGAATACTGATTCCTCCCCAATGCACATATTATTCCCAAAGCTTGGATACCTGAAAGGCAGCAAAAAGAAAGAAAGGGAAAATCCATCCTTAAAGACCAATAAACCTTACCCTTGACAGAGATTTGTGCCCCAAAACAGGCAAAAAATTCAATATTATCTCACCCCATAGACCTTTGTGCGGTACCACCAGGATATTCGCTGACCTGAAGTTCCTGGTAGAGTTTTGCACCTATGCAAAAACTGAAGAGAAGTGTCTTGAATGAACAAATCATGCATGGGGCAAACCCGATTCCAGTAAATCCTTGACTGTGTATTTACTGGGAGCTGCCCAGTAGATCTCACAGCTTCTGCTGGTTTTTTGGCCGGCACTGTCCTCGCACAGCACTGCCAAGTTGATGCCATTGGAGCCCTGCTGAAACCTAAACGTAGAGCCGCAGCTGACATCCTTCCAGTGGCAAGAGGGTTAATGTGAAAGGGATGCTGTGGCAGAGAAGCCGGGCAATTGTGTGTCTTTTCTGTTTTAAACTTCATTTCCTGTGATTGAGCAAGGGAGAAAAACATTCAGAATTACTGCAAAGAAGTGCAAAACATTTTGAAGTCCCCAAAGAAGGACCTGGTTACAGAGCAGCCTGTTGACTTTATGTGGCCCAGAAATAGCTCCTCTCTTCATAGATGTTTTCCTGACATATCATCTGCCGTATATTACTGCACCTTCTTGGAACTATCTTGCTTGTCCTTTCACTGTTTGCTGTCATATCTTTCTATTATCTGAGAACATTGTATTGTTACCATTAGACTGATGCTTATCCACTCTTTGCCTTCCTTTTTCATCTTGCCTAGCCTGACTGCATTTCCTACCATGCGGGAAAATGTTTGTTGGTATGAAGAAATTTTTTCTGCCTATTATATTTTACACTTTTTGGTTGCTGGTTCTGTTGGACAGAAAGTGTGTTTTCTGTTACTTGCCACAAATGGAGGGCTCAGGCAGGAAAAAGAAGTGAGCTTCACTTTAGGTTAAAGCCCAAGAGTCAGATTTAGGCTGTTTAGTACCTAGCACTTCTGAGGTGGTTTCATATCTCCCTCCTGTTGTAATTCCTAAGTCAAAGCATTGAACTCTTTTGAAAATCTGATTTATTCAAAGTAGCTGATGGAGAGGCAGAAAAAAGAGCTCTTGGTGTGACAGTCTCTGTAAAAAGAAGAAATCAGGTGATTTTACTCCGCCATATTGCAGCAGTGGGGTACCCTTCACCTCCTCTGGAACAGGAACACAGCAGGCCACAGTCAGACTTGGCACTGGATGCTTACTGAACGCCACAAAAGAAGCTGTATTATCCCACCCCTAGGCATCCACAGCTCCTAGAGGGATATGAAGGTGTCCCCAGAAGTGTATGCCATGAGATGCCACCTCCTGTTGCCCAGTGTGGCTGCCACCAGATTGGTTCATCATCAACATCTATGTCTATAAGCACTAACGACCCTGACATATGATAGACACAGCCACCAGCATGTCTTCAGCTTTGTGTCGGGCAACTCAGCCTCAGAAAATGGTTTCCAGCCTGAAAATGTTACAATAGTCTTTCATGAGACCGCTGACAGTGCTTACATTACCCCAAATCTCATTATTTCCTCCATCAATTTCCTCTTCCTTGTATAAATTAGAGTGAATTACAGTATTCATTCGGAATAATGTATAGCCACGAATGGATTCACATCAGTCAGAAAGGGTACGTTTATTCATGAACACTTGAGTGTTTATTTCAAGAATATTAGTGGGGATAAACGAGCTTCAGAGATACCGGTGCTGTTAAGTAGCTGGGAGTATTCCTCCTGGAAGTGTACTTGAAGATTTTTTGAACAGCTCCTATTTATTGCTCGCACAATGGATTAGCTGAGCACTTCCACATGCCTCCAGACATTTTTTGAATAGAAAGAGATTCTTTCCTTTTAGCATGTCCCTCCCATCCATCCCAGCAGTAGAAACAAGACTGCGCAACATGGATGACCACATATACAGCATGAGTAGTAAATCAGAAATAGCTCTTAGTCAATGCAAGCCATTTGTAGATGCAGCAGCATTTAAATTTGGCTGCACTGACTATAGTTTGAACAGTTGCGAAACTGCAAGTAATCAACACTTTAATAAAACTCATGATCTTCTTGCAGATAGTCTGGCAAAGAGAAAACTGCTAAAGGAGCTAAATCATTTTCAGAAATCATTTTCAGTGGATAATTTGACCAACTCCAACACGATGGTATTCATGTGCAAAAGCTCTGAAAAATCCTTTATGAATGGCCAACTCCTGCAGAAAATGACTACAGGAGATTTCTTATTGCTATGGATCAGAGCTGCTTTATACGTTCATAAAGTAGAGACAGTATCTTTAGAAGACACCTGCCCAAAGAAATAATCTGTTTGTGCAAATCACTGAGCTTTTTCAGTTCCATGAAAGCGACTGGCTTTGCAGTGCTGCAGCAATGTTTTACACAGGGTCTCCAAGTTTCAAGCATGCACTTAAAGTTCAGGTATGTTATGTGAGTATATCAATTTATTGCTATATTGAGTTAGATTCTCCCTGAAGTCTGTAGAGTTACGTGAGGCTACACACAGCGGAGACTCTTCTTCAAAATACTTAGCTAATAGTTTACAGGGTGACTCAATAATTTAAGAGGATTAGTAGCTGGAAATGAAGCCTTGCAGCTATGCATAGCTTATTTAGTTCCACTCCAAATTTACAATTATCTGATGGTTGTTTGGTGGCCTAGGTGAACTGAATTACCACCTTCAGACCATTTTGTAGGAGACTGCTGTGTACTTATCACAGACATCACATCACCGTCACAAATAGCTTGGCAGTGTAGCAGCTGAAAAAAAAAATCCTTCAAGGACTGACGGTTCGAGCACTGATCTCTCTGCTAAGGCTACACATGCAAAAGCCATGTGTGAGACAATTTTATGGTGGGGCCCCAATGTGAGGACCCTGATAGACTTCCCACCGGCCACCCCAAACACCTTTCAGTGCTGATGAATGGCACTTGGTGTCAATTTGGAAACGATTTAGGGAGCTGAATGCAAAAAGGTCTTTATTCCATTTGAATTGCTGGGGCAATCTAGTCTCCCACTGTGGTATTTCCAACCTTCCTTGCAACCTTTGTTCTGAGCATTAGAATTATTAGAATGCCCTGTTTTAGTGAGCGAATTTTATTAACATGCTCTACTATCATTTTGACCTTTAGTACTCCTTCACTTGATTGGCTTATCATCGTAGAGCTGCTTCCAGGTGGGATGGCAGGGATGGATGGAAAGAGCAGGCAGCTCGTCAAAGCACCGCCTCCGAGAAAGATCGGCAGTTCCTGCAGCAGGAGAGAAACATCTACTGTCCCAGAGCTTATTCCCATGTTGGAGCTGCCACCTAGACCGGGAGCTGGGAGGAAGTGGTGGATCCTCATGATGGATGCAGGGAGGGTCAGGAAGAATGGAAGGAAAACGGATCCAATGTTTCTGCTTTAGGGAAATAAAAATCTGCATTTTGGGCAAACAGCCAAGCTGGGGTTTAATGAATAGACAATACATGAGGAAGGGCATTGCCCTGCTTCTGGGTAGATCAGAGAGGTGGTTCTCTCTCCGCAGGGAACGGAGCTGAATACTTGGAAGATGTTAAAAGTGCAATGAGCTGGATGGAAGTCTGTACAGTGTGCACCGGGCTGGTGTGCCGGCATGGGGTGGCTGCTCAGAAACACCAGCAAGCGGGGCTCCTTGTTTAGCAGCTGGAAAGGGATCCTCAAGGGCATTGGTAAAGAGTGTCGAGACCTGGCCTAAGCAGGGGACAGCTTTGGGCAATTATGCTCACAATGCCACCTGGAAAGCTGGTCTGGGACAGCAAAGGACCTGCAGAGTCGGTTAGGGAGTAAACAGAGGACAGCGGCACCAAGGTGACAACAGCAGGGCACATCAGATGAGCCCAAAGTAGCATCCTAGGAGCTGTGTGGATAGCCCCACTGGGATTCTCTATTTTTATTTCTTCTGCTGAAGAGCCACTGAATCTTTTCATTTTCCTTTCCCCTGAAGAAGAGGAAAAATAAAACCAAATGGCTTCTTTTGAGGCATTCACACCCACTGACTCTAGCAAAGTTGTATTAAAAAGCGAAGGAAAGGAAAATCCAATAAAGTGAAAATAAAATTCCATTAAAATTCCATTGGCTTTTACACATGGAGCTTATTTGCAGTAGGTGAACAGTTAGAGCCAAAGACTCTAATCCTATGGCACGCATAGCTCTATTACGAGAGGACACTAATCCAGCCCCAGCGTCAGCTTGGCAAATAGCACCTGGCTTTAAGACAGAGATGCTCCCTTCTGGGAGGTGACAGCCTTCCTCCAATGTTGACTTCACAGGGCAGCCTTCTGTATCTGCTGCCTGTCGAAATGGGCATCCTTGCTATTTTTCAGGATGCAAAGCCTCCTCAAAATTCAGCTACTCTAAAAAATCTCCCCCAGCATCCATGCTGTTTACTCTGGAGTGGTGATAACTGCCTGGGCCCCAGCTCAGACAACCAGGGATCCCTCAGCCCTGATCCCTTCCTACCTCCATCCTACAAGTGCCTGCAAACACAGAACTGATCAATAAGGTTTTTTGACAAAACAGGTTGAACTAAGATGCTGTGATGAGGTTGTCAAGGAACAAGAGCTGCTGAGATTTCAAGTTGCTAGGTTTAGTCCAATTTGTTCCAGCAGATGTTGGCTTCACCCAAGGCTGAAGCGATGTGTCACATGCATAGCCCCATTGGGGCTCACACCAGTGGGTGCCAGTAAAAATGTGATGCCTTCTTTCCCCCTCCAGCTGATGCCAGGTGCCGAGTTCTCCAGGTCCAAGGTCTCCCTATGTGCAGATTCAGGGGGCCTGGCTCACCCTGGCATAGGAGGAACAGCCTGACTTGAAATTGCCATGGTTTTGGACACTAGGGTGATCACTTCATTGCTTCCTGCCCATCAGCAGGTTTCTGAGGATATCTGACCCCGCACAGCCTTCAACCAGGTTTTCCAAGGATCTTTTTTTTGCCACAGGGCCTGGACTTTGGGGGACCACCTGCCCAAACTAAGCTCCTAACCTGGCTGCAGATTGGTTCTGGCCCTACCTTCCTGCCTTTTCACCACCTTAGGATGCCTCTGGCTCTTCTTCGCTTGCCTCCTTTTCTCATTCACTGCTCCCCAGAGGACAATAAGCACTTTAGAAACCGCTTTAGGGATTCTCCACAAGGAGAAAACAAGGAAACCCAGCGACAACAACCTCATCAGCAAACAGCTGAGCCAGGGATAAATTCACATGGAAAGCCTGTGTTTGTTTATTACTAATGGGTAACAGAGATGATAACCTTTTAATCCAAAACCATAATGAAATATGCATATTTGTTAATGTGCAACTATAAAATGCAAATCTTGCAAACACAATGGGGAAGGGCAAAGAAAGCACTCGGCACCAATCCTAATTTATTCCTTTGGCTTCAGACATTTATTCAAATTGAGTTGTGTATGTAATATAAAGTCAAATGAATATGTAATTGTAATGTATATGTATAAACATTTTCATCTCAAATATGCCAACTGTTTATCATAATAGGAAGTAATACATATTTTGCCGAATAAAAGGTTACCTATTAAAATATTTTTACACTCTTCCCACCCCAAGCTTTTGTGCTCTCTGTAAAAGCTCCATTTACATAGAGACAATTTCTGATTTTCCGTTTTGAGCTGCGCTACCCGAATTCAAAAGATTTAAAAGATTAACGAAGTAGAATTGGAAAGATTTTTACACAAAGTTCTTTCTTTTTCACTCTCCTCTTTTTCAAGCAGCACAGAAATTGCTTTCCTAAATATCAATTTAAAACAATGGCTAAAAAGCTGAGCAATTTCCCCCTTCTATTTCCAGCCCCCAAAGAAACAGCTTTCCCCTGTTGCTGTCAGAGTTACTACATATTCATCTACATATTCATGCAGTAGCAACTAAGCTTTATTGCTAGTCCTGGTCACCACTGCTTTTGTAAATCATCTCTTTGGCAGCCTGGCAGACGGAGAGCTAGAACCAGCTTCACACACTGTATGTGAGAAGATCTGCATCAATTTGTGAATATCGTGATTTGGGAAGAGACCAGGAAAATAAAGATTCAAGACAAATCCTCTTTTCCTAAACTCACCTGAAATCAAACCTCTTCCTGCAATGGAAAAGTTCAGGTAGCTTTTCTTCTTTTTTGGTGGGACCATCATGCTTATGATTCCTGGGCTATTGTGTTGTGAGGAGTATTTCTGTCTGAAATTTAGCACGGCTTAATTGTCTGAAATTTGAATGCACTGCCAGGAAGTCAATAGCAATGTTTCCATTGACTTTACTGAGCGGTGGACCAGAGGAGTCAAGGCAGAGCACAAAGGATTTTGTAATCGACCTCCACCCATTGCTTCTTCCGTCCCTCCTGACTCCTTTATTCATTTTCCCACTGCTGCCATAACTATATGCTGCATTTATTCAGTCCTGCCCAGTGCATTCAGCATTTTCTTCTCTTGTCTTCTAAACAAAACATTTTCCACCTCTTTGTGTTTTCTGACTCTCCTGAGGACCAGAGCAGTGTACCAATAACCAGAAGAGAAGAGGAAATCCCGTTTCTATTTATAGCCTCAAATTCTACGAATTCAGGAGTTTTGGAGAAGCACACAAAGTGCTGGTAATTTACTAAAACTGAGTAATTTTCCATTCTCTTTTACCACATACTCCTGAAAATGGAAGGAAAGATAATTTTGATGTAGGGCTATAATAGAGTCCCATGAAATAAGTACGGGGAGCGTACAGATTTGCTCTTTTCCCCATTGCCCTGAGCTAGACTGAAACAGCCTTATAGCAACATGCCCTCAAACGGTCCAATGGTTCAGCCACCCATGGCCTGAAGGTCCAGCTCTCTGCACTGCCAGGAGTCACCATCCCTCTTGCTAATGCAATTGATCCCTGGAGGGTGGTTGACAGTTTCCGTGCTGAACTCCTTCCTCTCCCAACTCCAAGGAGGCTTTGGCAGCAACCCCCCAGGGCTGTCAAATTCAGCAGCAGTTGGAGCCACAGCACAGTCACAGACTTGGAGAGCAGCTACTAAAGGTCTTTACAAAAGGAAAGTGAGTCCTTTTTCTCCCTAGCATTTATTTGCTCAAATCATTTATAAGGAAAGCAGCCAGAAAGCACCTTGGACTGTCCGCAGAGGTGATGCTCTGCAGACAGGCAGCGTGGGAGAAGAGGTCTATTTGCTTTTGAAGAAAGCGGGTGAAGAGGCAAGGGAGAAAAGCCAGCAGGCCAAATGAGAAGCGCTCCTTTAGAAGTCTTCCATCATTTCAGACTCATAAGTCATGATGCAGATTAATGAGAAATTAATGCAGTGCAGAAATTACTGGGGGTGAGGAGCTGTCGGTCAGCAGCAGGAGTGACTGTGCGTGAGACAAAGCAGTGAAGATCTCCAAAAAGAGAGAGCTCAGCAGCCTGGACTTGTTCTTTAATGACGAAAGACAGAGAGGTCAGCATGGGAACAAGATAGCGTGCGGCTGCATCAGGGAGACAAGGGGCACTATTTAAAAATCCTGTCAAAAGACTCTCCGGACTGATTTGTATTAAAGCCTTATTCACATCTTCTAATGAAAAATCCTCCTGCATCAAATCATAATATATAAGCCTTAAGAGAGAGAGAGAGAGAGAGTGCGCACAAGAGAGAGGGGGGCGGGAATCAAAGGAGTAGAGGTTAATTTCACTGTGCGCCTCTTCTGTTTGGGGAAAAAAAGTAACACAGATGAGGAAAATAGCCTACTTTACCTCCTGTTCTTTCCTCTTCGATCCTCCAGTGACATTATTTTAAGCATTTAACTTTCTGATAGCAGTTAGGCTGGTCACATTTTCTCTCCATTTAGTGGCAGGTTTTAAGCGCATCATTTAGTACTGCAATGGAAGTGATGGAGCAGGTGTATGATAGATGACTCACTTCCCTGGTGCTTGGGCATTTGGGGCTAACAAGTAGTTTAACATGTTGCTGGTTCAAGTGCTCTGAGGCTCTCTGCAAAGCAGGGTGTGCAAAGGTGGGGAGAGAGTAAAAACTGGCTTTCCTCCTTATTATTTCATATCTAAGGGAGGTGAGTATCGTCATCTTCTAAAGGTAAATTTTCTCTCTTCCTCCATAAAAATTGTTCTCACTATGAGTCCAAGCCAAGAAAGCGTAAATTGAGTCCTCATGTCCCAGCCCGTCCATGCAAATTTGCGACGGCAGCGACAGAAACTCGTGGGAGTCATTTTGGAGAACGTGGCCGTTCCACAGCAGGTAGGGTGTCTTTATGTAAATACCGCAGTAGTACCTTCATTTATGGCTCCTGTTGATCCCACTGCCTGCAGGATGCCTGTAACCATAGCAATGGGCTCAGATAGGAGGGTTCTCTATTGTGCGCAGAATAGACAGTGGCAGCTGATGGTATGAGCAGAAAGAAGTATCCAGACAGAGCCACTGTGGATGATGAGTGGATAATGGGAGAGCACACTCATAGCCCAGGCAGATGATAATCCATAACAATGGCGGTAAGTCAGGTAGACAGCGGTGCTCAGACACCATGGGGATGGGCACGAGAAAGGAATGGAAAGAGAATAGAGGATAAATGAGGATAAATGTTCAGCTGACTCAAATGTGAATACATCCAGACGTCACTATATACCATATCTAATAGAACTATATACACCCACTCTAACTCCTGCTCAGTCCGTGCAGGTTTTTCAGCTTTGGAATGGGGCTGGAGGAAAGATGGGATGTGGCCTGATCAGCTGAGGCATTTTGGGAGCACAGTGAGGAGAACGCAATCCATTGCGTTCGTAACAGATATAGCTGTGCTGGAGACGTTGCCTTTACACGAGCATCTGAGGACAAACCGCACGTCAAAGCATGCAGATTTTGTTATAGGCACTTTCTAATGCAATATGACATTCCTGCTGACAAATGAGTCCTAACATCTCTTACATACTCCAGCTCTTATATACTCCCGTTTTTTATTCAGGGGTGTGGGGACCCCACAGGTAGGATAGACTTCTTTGAGCCTAGGTGCACCACAAGTCCGTTAGACACCAGGCAAGCTATACATTCGTGTAGATATCCCCTCTGACAGCTTCTTTGGCTTTTAAGAGATGTAGTCTTTAATATTGCACCATTGTATGGAACATCTTTTTTTAAAATCTGCTCACATGCACACATGCACAAAGGATAAAATACAAGTGGGGGAAAAAGAAATCACAAAAAGGGCCCTATTTATCAAAAAAACAATGGCTCAGGAGTGGCGGTGAAATAGAGATATTGTTACTTAGTGATAATAAGGGAAAAAAGCCATTGTCAAAATGATAAGGCCATTTCTGTTGTCTCCCCAAGTGATAATATCTCTGCTACCACTAGTGCCTGAGTATTGTTAGGATATTTCATGGCAAGTGTTAGACAGAATAAGTTATACGCTAAGCCCACAGCTAACTCCAAAGCCTCCAACTTCACCTCCCCCCATATCCCTGCTCACACAACAGCCTCTTCTCTAATACCTTTGCAGCGGTGGTTTCTATTCCCTATGGCTTTTCGTCTGCTTCCGTTTAAATATAACACTGCTCCTGAGTCGGTTGACAAGGTACCTTTCACTGATAAGCAGCCCAACTTTGTTTTGCGATAGGTCGTCAGAAAGCCAGACTATCACATCTTGAAAAACGCAGGAAATGCTGGTTAAAGTGCCAGTGAAATGAGTTGGGGTAAAGAAAGAAAAAAAAAAAAAAGGAAAAAAAGTAATAACATATTGAAACAAGAATACAGAGATCAGCTGAAAATCTCCGGCAGACGCCCTGATGTTCTTGTGGAGTCTAGAGATAAAATTTACCCGAACGCTCAGAAGTGGAGGTTGTCCTCGTGCAGGGACTTGACACGAGTGTGCCTTCAGTGGAACATGCTTCACTCTCTCATTGCAGGAGGAGAAGAGCCAGCCCCATGGCAGCTCCAGCCCCACGGCCGCTCCAGCCCCACGTGGGAGCCGGGCAGCGGAGGGAAGATCAGTGCTGCACGGTCGGTTACTGCCTCCCTGCAGCAGTAAACAGAAAGGGAGTGAAGAGAGGGGGAACGTCTCATGCAGAAGACGAATATTCCTTTTTGTTAAATATAAGTTCCTTTATTTGATGTATAAAGTTTATTTGATATATAAAGTTAAATAATAAGTTCCTAAATTTGATATGTAAGTTCCTTTATATATCCAGCATTGCCACCAGCTGTTGAAAACAACAGGGTCCCTGTTACCCACAGCAGTGGTTCTCTATATGCTTTTTTCTCTTCGAGACCAGCAGGAAAAAGCAATCATAGGTGCATGGCCGATGACCTGTGGGTTCAGACCCGTTTTCTAGCAGAGGGATGACAGGACAGTGCAAAGAGGGTTTAAACCACCACAGAGGAGCCTCCCTCAGCAGAGTTTGTGTGCTGCCCGCGCAAGCCATGGGAAGCTATGCAGGTCTGGGAGTCGCTGCTTGGAAAACGCTGCTTTCCAAGAGCTCGTGCAGGAGGGAAAGCAAGCAAACCTAGCCGGGAAAGTATATCCAGGCTAATAAATCTAAAAAGCAGCCTCATTCCCTCCAGGGAACAAGAGGTGTGCCTTTGCACTGGGTCACACATCGATGTCCACACAGTTTGGGGCCAGAAGCCTGTTTTCTGCTCCTGTTCTGGAAGCAAGCATGCTACCAGGGGCTGTGTCTTGGAAGGGATGGGACAGGGGAAATACAGTGTCCCAGACAAGAGACACACAGTTCCTTGTCTCATAAGCCATTCCTAAAATCTGGGATGGCATAGTGTCCTGGAGACTTCCTTCCAATACTGGGAAAAGGTCTGTTTTCTGGAATTGTCCTGGGCACTGTAAGATGCATGGTAATATGTCCAATTTTTAAGCACACCTTACAGTCAGTCAGTAAGGAAAAACCCAAATGCCGGAAGAGAAAATTGCTCAAATTATCAAATTTTGGTGCTTAATATTTAGCAATTCATAAAGAAGCAGCAATTCAAATATGGAGCCATTTTCCTTGCTTTTCTCTCCCCTGGTTAAAGGTAAGGAAACCGAGTTCCTGGCGTACTGTTATAAGTCTCACTTTAAAAAGCCTTTGTTGAAGGTGGATCTTTGCCCTGTCCTCTGCAAAAACACGAGCAGCCCCGGGCAAGTAAAATGCAGATATTAGCTGGATCACCATAGTGCGGCCAGCTCCGGGGTGGGACGTGGCTGTTCATCACCCATGCAGCACACGGCAGCTCTGGAGTAAAGACTGTGCCTGCCCGCCTGGGCAGAGCCATGATAAATGTTTACAAATTATTTTCTCAAATGTCTTCACCCCCTTCTTTGGAGGCAGTTAGAGTGATGCTGCCAAAAATAAATGAATAAACAAAAAGATCAGCATCCCGCAAGTTCCCCGCGGAAGGTGACGTGAGAAGCTTCAGCAGCGAAGGCTGTGGAGGAAATAGATTGGGGAGGGTTTGAGGTTTTTTTTTCTTTTTTAAATAAATATTTGAGGCACACCATGGGAGTTGAGCAGCAGTGTGGTAAGTATATCAAACACAGAGAATCCCCAGATTATCCGCTCTGAAGGTATTAGCTGGCTGCGGAAAACAGCCATCTTGAACCTGTGGAATTAGGAAGGGCACAAAAATATGGAAAAGTAAATAAATAAGGCGTGAAACAGCACCAGGAATAAAACAATTCCTAAGAAGCCATCTGAATAAACAGGGTGAGAAAAATCAGCATTGCTGCTGCTGTCTGTCTGTCTCCCTTCTGCAGTCTTTTTCTCACCCCCTTTCCTGCGCCCTTACCTGGTTTTGAAATCAAGCTGACAGAGAGTTACACAGCTAATCAGGATGGGGGGCAGCTGCTCTCTTCAAACAATTTCTTAAATGCCTCGCTGAAGTCATCCATCTCTTCTTTGTCTCCGTTTTGCATCTTCCTGAGGCCTTTAAAAAACAAGATGTAACGTGGAGCTTAACAGTTGGCAAACGCTGATTTTAAGTGCGTTTGTGCATTGGCAGATTGATCCTGGAATGATCAAAGATAAATAATCTCCCCAGCGCTCCTTTGTAAAAACTAATGAAACTTTGGGGGCAGGGAGAGAGAGGGAGGCAGTGTAAAGCAGAGTTCATGTTTCCAGGATATTTTTGATCACTTCATTGTAATTACTGAAACAGTTTTTCCCACCCATTCTCCCCTTCCTGGCACCCTCATTCCCCTCATCTCCAGTAAATATATTTAGATAGTTAGACCCACTGCATATAACCTGGCCTGGTAATAACAACTTCAGAATCCCCCTTAGTGCAGCACTCTGTAATTTGGCTGTCTATGCCCACCCTCCATGTCGTTTATAGGCAAGTGCACACTGGGCAACAAGCGTGGGTGACCTCCAGGAATGGAAAAATTTCATTTACTCCTCAAATGCTCCCGTGCCATCCCAGGCTTCTCTTCCTGTGCCCGGTGCCATGGGCAGGAGTGAGCTCTGCTACGGCTCAGGCACCGGCGTGTCCCCGGAGCTCTGCTCCTCCCAGCCTGGAAAGGGGAAAACTCCTGAAGCAGCCTTTGCTCCCCATTTGTCATGCACATGGGCATCTCGACCGAGCTCCAAGTGGGCTGATACTGTCTTCACAGAAAGCTATGTGGTACTTATTTGGCACAATCCCTGGAAATTAAATAAAAATACAAAATTAATGGTGCTATTAATGCCATCCCTGGGATGAATAAAATGTCTAAAAGGAACCTTTGGTATAGCTGTTTTAGCCTGCAGCCCTTCCTGACATCTTTGGGTTACCTATCCTGCTCAAATAGTGCTCTAATGAGCATCATTTCCAGATCAGCCATAAGGGGCACTGAAGTATATCTTCTGAAAGTTCATGCTACTCTCTTAGCTTTGCTAATTCATTAAGCAGAGGGCAGACAGAAATCTTGCTTGGAGAACAACCACGAAAGATTACAAACCTGTGAATTTAAAGTCTCCTCTCCAAACTCCTGACGATTTTGCAGTGTCTACATAGGCAGACAGATTCTGTGTCCATATATGTATAAATACATTTAAAAGCTTTTGCTCTGCCTTTCACATGGGGAAGAGACTCATAAGGAAACCTGCAACCAGAGCACTTTTAATTGGCTGCAGGGTCCATTCTCCATCAGCATCTGAACCGACAATGGGACCAAATCCAGGCAACAGCACAGCACGCTCATTTTCCCTGTGGGCTGCTCCCAGCTCCTGGAGACGAATTACAGTGCCAGCATTTGCAGAGCTGGACCCAGGTTTGAGCTCCGCACGTGAGCTCGCTATCACATTCAAATGTATTTGGTAAAATAAAGAATTCACAATGGCACCTTTCCCACCAAAGAAGATGCAGAAGTGACCCAAAGTCTTTGATCCCGTAGACTGTGATAGCTGTTTAGACTCTACAAATATGCCTGGCGCTTTGGTCTCTGTTGGATTTGATAGACTTTATCCAAACTTCAGAAATCATCCTTGAATATTGATAGGGAGGTTTTAGCGGAAGCATTCAGCTAAAAATAAGCCAGCAGGAGAGAGGGAAAGAAGGGAAAGAAAACATTAGAAAGGGTCACGGCTGGATTTGCTGAACAAATGAGCTCTCTTGTGACTATGAGATCTCATCATACTCCTCTCAATTTTGTTGTAGGAAGCAGCATAAGACAATGACTGACCTTCAAGTACAGTGTGGGAATATGCAGGCTGACTCTCAACAAGAAAACCCCCCTAAAAGGGTATAATCAGATTTCCCCACAGGAGATCTTTTTCTACACTGCTGTTTAATCTCTCCTACCATATAGCTGTGTGTACTTTTAAAATAGATCGATCATGCATTAAAAAAAAAAAAAAAAAAAAAAAAGGAGGATATTCTGGTTTGTGCCTGTAACATAAAATCAGCTGGAGTGGAGGAGGGGATCAGAGGCAGACTCAGCTGGCCTACAAAATCCTTGAGCTGTTTGGTTACAGGCAATAGATGCAATGCAGCTATGGATATACAGGCAGGCAATACACGCCGAACTGCCTGCCGAATGTCCTACCGGCTGCGTGCGGCCAGCCCTCCCCGTCCCTTCACATCTTATTAATGTTGTTCTTACTGTAACAACACATCGAGGCCGCAAGGACTGGAGGCTGCATGGGAGGGAGGGATGAGACGATCCCCTTCTGAAGCTTTTGCTATCAAAACCGACAGGGCAAATGGTGGTGGGAAGGTGAGCATCAGCCCAGGTTTGGAGGGAGAGGCATCACCCTCAGACTGCAAAGGTGAGTTTTAAGAAACTGCTCAGCCAGTTCTCATTCATTTCTGATGGGATTTAACTGCTCAGTTTTCAAATGGTTTCAAACTTCCAAGGCAGAGCAGGTGGATCATTCCCACAAAAGAGGCTTGCAGAAGAGCTGAGACTTTAACCTGAATTTACCCAAATTTACTCCAGACTCTTAACCATAAGGCCAAAATCATCCGAGAGAGGTCATTTCCTCCAAGGTCAAGAATGACCGACCCCTGTTATAACCAGCAGTTATAACATCAGGTCCTAACCTGGAGCACCTCTCTCTCAGCATGAAGCCTTTTATCCATGTCCCTTCGCGTTTAACTTTCACCCTGACTTGTAAGTGAGGAAGAGAAGTGTAACGGGACGAACTTGTGGGCTGGGTTTCTCTCAAATCTGTTTTATCAACTGTATTCACCCTGACATAAAGATGATATGTCACTGAGCAATTAAAAATTAAATCCCAGACTTGTCAGTGCTGGATCGGACAGAGACACAGTCTAACTTTACTCACTATGGTTTACATTTTTTTTCTTGTTGTCTCCTTGCAAACAGGTCCCTGGGCTTTTTGATTTATACTTTACCATCTGAAATGCATAAAAGATGTGGCGCTTTTGCTCCCCCATGAATCTTCCGCAATTTTGTTCAAAATTTTACTGAAGGTGACATGACAAATTACCGCCAGAGTCAATTTGTGCTGGAGGAGGGCATCATTAAAAAAACCAGAAGAATAGGAACACCAAAAAAAAAAGTAAAGGGAGGATGGGGGAAAGAATGAGCTTGTGACCTCTTTGAATATGTCACACTCCAAAGGCAGCACTACCAGAATCAGACTAGCAGACTAATTACCCACACGGCAGGTTCGTTGATTCAGGGGAAAGGGAGAACTCAAAAGCTCATTTGACCCATTCAGTAGGACTGCTCTGTTTCTTGTTATCTATTTTGGAGAGAGCAGAGGAGCAGAAAGAGGTAGGATATTTCACAGCATCGCTCAGAGCTAAGCCTCTCCAGCCTTCGCATGTCTCCATCGCTGTAATTGTGCCCTGGTCCCCTCCTCTGGCAGTCTCTTCTCATTGCCCCGCCTGACTCTAACCCTGAACTTCATGGGCAGGTAAGAGGCCATTTGATTATGGCAGATGCTTCACTGTTTGCACTGTATAAAGAAGGCTTTTGCCTTTGGTGCGGCTCAGAACAGTCAAGTAGCAACAGGTAATTTGATATAAAGAGCAAAATAAACGTTTAACATGCTCATTTTATTTTCCCAATGAAAGGCACCATAGTAAGCAGTATTATTATGAGTCATGTTGCCATGTGTTACTTCTCCCACATCTTTCAAAGGTGTTGGAAGGGGAGCTTGTTTGTGTAGTGAATAGTGTCCCTGGTGTTTGCTGCTGTATCTTGTTTCAACACTTTCTGCAGACAGAAAACTTGTCTCCCTGTTGCAGGCCTGGGGACATTTTTCTTTGTAAACAATGATTTTCATCACAAAAACCAAGGTATCAGCTGGGATCAAATTCTGAAATACTTGTGAAAATATCTGTTTTCACGCATGGCTACTAGAAAAGTAAATATTAGCTAGGTTATGCGCAGTCCTGGATAACACTGGATCTGATACGTTTGGTCTCTATTGGTCCTACAGGAATTTTACCCTATTTATTTTTTTACTAGATCCACAGCCATTCTGAAGTGCCTGATGTCATGTTAATTTAGTGTTTCAATTCCTCACCTAGAGCCAATTCATTTCAGGGGTGACTTTGTACTTTCCCTTTCACTTCCTGAGAAAATCTGTCACAAATGTTACTTTTGCACACAGATTATGTGTTACAACATTTAGAAGATCCCGGGTATTATTTCTGTTTACATTTGGCTTACTGGGAAAAGAAAATGCACAACACCACATGGGTTCAACACAAGCAAAATCTAGTGATCTTTTAAAATCACTGCACCAGGCTTAGCAGATGCATCCTGCCTAGGCTCACCTGGAGTGCTGCTGAATTTACAACACACAGTATGTCTGGCTTAAGAAGTCTTCTATTTTAGGTACCCTGACTGCAGGCCACAGCTGCTGCGCTAGCAAACATACCAACTGCACCTTAATGGACACGGTCTGGTGTGCAACCAACCTATGTCCAGATAAAAGCCAGCCTGGCTCACAGCCAGACCTCCAAGCAACATGATGCTAAGCTGCAGCGTTTACCCAGCTGCTGCTCCGTGGAGGCTCCCTGTGGAAAGCCCTGCAAGGTGTGATGGATCCCAAGCCCATCTGGATTTCACGTGATCTAAAGATATTCCCAGTAAGATATTCTTGGACCTTTCTAACACACTGTTAATTTTCAGAGGATTGTAATTGGAGAGGGCTTCCGGAACTATCAAGCCTCAGACCC
The DNA here is from genome assembly GCF_018139145.2 of Gymnogyps californianus. Lineage (NCBI taxonomy): Eukaryota > Metazoa > Chordata > Aves > Accipitriformes > Cathartidae > Gymnogyps > Gymnogyps californianus. The sequence goes on from NC_059483.1 coordinate 12,669,358, forward strand.
CTGTTACTGGAAGCACCAGGTCATTCAACACGTCTGTAAGGCTTTCGCCTCACTGTATCTTTCGAAAAGGAGGTGGTGCTGTAATATGGTGGATCTAATGATCAGAACCTCCTAGCTGCCATCCCAAGTTTATCTGTAGGCGACCTGCTACCCTTTTTCCTCTTTGAAAGACATTTCTAACACCTGTATTTTCTTTTACTCGAGTCTGTTGATCCCCCATCCTGGTGTTCATCTCTCAGACCTTTTTTTTTTGCTAGACCCCTCCTGCAAGAAAAGAGCAGCCCAGTAAACAGAGTGAAATGGGAAGTCTGGGCTCAATGGGGAGAGGACTTTATCCTTCCTTCTTTCACAGCCAGAGAAAGGCAGGCCCTGGAGAGAGAGGGGTAAGCCTGGTAATGAGCACGGAGAGGCTGCAGCAGCCTCCTCTGTTCCTCTGCCACCTGCACGCTCGAGGACTGCAGGCTGCCCTGCTCCCGAGGAGATAAGCGTTTTTGCTGGCTGGAGGAGCAAGCCTTCCAGGACTGACTGAGCGAGCGTGGACGTCAGATCACCCTGGCTGTCTGATGGCTGCTGCTCTGAGGAGGACGTTTTGGATGCAGTGAAAAGTTATGCGCCTCAAGGCAGTGCATGCAGCGTGGGGAGTGCTGGGACAGCAGCTGAGCGAGGCACCAGCCCAATTAGTACCAGTTCGAGCAGGAGCCATCTGTGCTACTGCAAATCATTAACAGCAAAGGCCGAGTCCAGATGCATGTGCCTGAACAGCTGAATAAAACAGCAGCAATCAGAGATCTGCGCAGGGCAGCAGAGCCAGGTGAAAAAGCAGAATGGAGAAAGGGGGTCCTCTTGAAACCTGGCCTGAGATGGGCTTCTGGCTGGGACTTGGGCTGGCGTTGTTCCCCCTCCATCTTGACCTAACAGCTGGTCTCCCCACACACCTTCATTTGATCAGGTCCTTCCCCTCCCCGATTCCTGCCTCCCTCCATTTCTAGCTGTCTCGCAGCTGAACGTAGCACGCAGTCCATGCCCTCCCCCTTCGTCACTCCAAACACCCTCTGCTCTTGAATTCCTTTTTCTTCTGTGAACAGCATTTGGGGACACAGATTGACTGAAAGCTGTGATGCAGTATAAGCAATACCATAAATAGACTCCAAATGACCCAACAGGAGCCTAGTACCCACTGAAGGATTGAAAACACTTTTCTCGCTCCTTCCCGCAGAAAAAAGAAGCCACCTGCTTTCGTACACCCGCAGCAAGCAGTGCCTGAGAGGGCTCTCTGCAGCAACCTCCCTATTCCCTTGCTCCGAAGCTCCCCTTCTACCCACCTTCAAACCCTTGAGACCCATGCCACGTCCATATCTTCTTCGCTAACCTGCTGATGGATGGTGTCTCCCTCACCATCTTGGACGTGTGTTCGCTTCCCTTCTCTGCTGTGTCACTGGAGGGGGCTGTAATCTTCCAGGGTTGCATTGTTTTAGTGGAAGTAATACTCCTCATCTTCCAAACTCCTCCTACCTTGTCTTATCTATTCTATATGCATGCTGCTCTCTAATAACAGCAGTGCAAGCCCAGTACTAGATTTTGTCATCTTTCAGGAGGTGGCTGATAAACTAGATTGGATGCTCAGTCCTGTCATGTAGCAGCTGACCTGTAGGACCACTGGGTGCCAGCAACTTCACCGTGGTCATACAGGCACAATCCTCATTTAACCCTGAGACTTTTTACACCTTCCTCATTATTATCGTGTAGCAATTCCTGAGCAGAATGAGCTGTCAGGTTAGAAGGGGAACAAAACCAAGTGTTTGGGATTTTTGGTGACCCTGAGCCTGGCTGAAGTCTGAAGAGATACACTTTCCATTGCCCAGTTTCACACATGTGGAAACTGGGCTTCAAGGAAGGACAGTCCTTTCAATGCTGCTCACCCTTTATCATTAAAATAAGAGATGCGCAACAAGTCATCCACTCCTTTTATCTTTTGTTCCTCCCCTGTAAGGAAGCATGAATTACAAAGCATCTGGGGGAAAGAGGGCTGTCCAGAAAGGCTCCTTTTCTTTAGGTTTATACCTAAAGCATCTTCTAAAGGAGACTCAGCAGTACAGCTGGGACCCATCAAGCCTGCCAGGAAAGAAAAGCAATTGGCAGAGACCACTGCACAGTCCAGATGATCCCATATTCCTGGGCTCAAATTCATGCCCTCCTCCAGAAGTTCAAGAGTATTGAGATCAGATGTTTTGATTGACCTCATTATACATGGAGGGACCATCTGCAAAAGCTCAGATCTGGCTCCACGCTTCTTCCAAGTCCAGGTCTGGGATTTTGATTTGAACCTCTGCCTAACTCATTCAACCTCTGCCAGGGCACAATGAAAGCATGGTGCAAGATACCAAGAATCTTTTCTTTAATAGAAGTGCTGGACCAGATTTTCAGCAGAGGTCAGCTCCTACTCTAAACTCCTATTTCTGGCCTGCCTTTCAGATGTGCCCACCATCCTATGGCTCCCCTGCAAACCCTAGCCTCTCCTTCCTTGCCTATTTTACACCTATCTATCTGCCACATTAAGGAACCTGTCTGAATGCCTATTAATAGAGTATATAAACATGAAAAACAGTGAGTAGTGATGCATATATGGACTGTCTTTACTTGCAAAGGTACGTGGCAAGCGATCCCTTCCAAAGGGAATGTGGGAGATCAACAGATTCAGCACACTCCGAGATTCCCTGTAGGTCTCACACAGGCAAAAAATTTCATAAACAGCAAGCAGCCGTGACAAGAGGCCTTTTCTCTTTCCTTTATTCCTAAAAAAAGACTTGCATCTTTGAGATCCCATTGACAGCCATTCTCCCTTAACAATCTGCTTGACTCAACACAGGCCATGCTCTTGAGACTTGTTAAGGGAGGGGTGGGGAAGACATCTCTACACTGTTCTCTTCTTTCCTCCTTTCTTTAATCAAAGAAAGAAAACAGGGAAAGAAAATAAAAAAAAAGGGGAGGAGGGGGAGGGGAACCAACAGCCCCCTCCTCCCTGCTCCTTGGCTTTCTCCTCTATCTTCCTGGCCGTCAGATGCTCCGACATTCCTTGCACGTAAGTGTTTTGCTTCAAAAGTTAGAAGAAGAGAGGGAGAAAGAGAAACTGCATTGCACAGTCCCTGTTGATAAGGTTCAAAGCAGACAGAGACGCCTCAGAAGCACATGCAGTCTCTCCGTCTCTCCCTGTTACAAGGGAAAAAAGAAGAGCTAAATTCCATGGCAGACTTTGCTTTCTCCTGCTGCTGTTATCTTTCCTTGCACACAGGCTGGAGGTAGGGGGAAGATAGAAACTGTCCTGTTTACCTTGCAATTTCTTTCCACCCCCACCCCCCTTTGAAATGTTGTCTCTAAGCTGCTTTTGCACTCCTAATTTTTAATGGCATTTATAGAAAGAAAGAAAAAAGTCCGGACATGTTTGTCTGCTGAGTTGTTGTGTCCCCCCCGGCCCTTGTTTTAAAACTTTCCAGAAGCTAGGATAAGCCCAGATGAGGTTGCTCAAGGAAAACCCCTGCCAAAAGTCTTCCTTGCTGTTAATATTTCCCCAGCCTTGTCATTATCCGACTTTCCCCTTCCTCTACCCCTTCATAAATCCCTCTAATTTTCCCTCCCTGCTTAGCATTGGAGTAGCGAGGAAACACCACTAAGTTATCACCACATTACTCATCTGGGGAATCCAGCCAAGAATGCTTTGGCCTAGCAAAATAGTCACAGCCATCTGTCTGTCTGTTGTGCTAGAGGAGAAACAAGCACACAAAAAATAACCGAGAAACACACACACGCATTTACTAAAAAGAAAGAAACCCAAGAGCCATGAAAGTCAGAAACTAGCCACCAGAATCAGCAGTCACAGAGAATAATAAGGTAGAGTTTCAGTCACTTCACTGAGATATTTCGGATGAGCCTGGTGAGCTAAAAGCCCTCCCTTTATTGCCTTCAAAGAGGAATTAAAATAGCTAAGAGATTCGTGAAGGGAAGTCAGTGAAAGTTAAAGAGCTCATCAGACTGTCCCCTCACTTCCCATCTGTCTAATAGGAACACCAAGCTGCTCAAGGTACAATGTCCCCTGCAAGGGCACCTTAGGACAGGTCCAGCTGGCAAATGAGGTTAATTTATGCTTTCTCGTTGAGGTGGTTGGGACTCAGGTGTTGGGTGGGTACCTTGGGGTCTACAAGTGAACCATATCTGCTCCTGCCTCTGTCAGGAGCCTCCTCTCTCACAGGTGAGGTACATAAATAATTTAGAGCTGGTGTTTGTAACCACGGCCAAGCAAAGCCCAGCCTGCACCTCCTTCTCTCTTCCTAAGCAGTGCAAAGCCTTTTGGTAGCAGTCCAGTTCCTGCCAGCTATGTAGGGGGGCAGTGCCATGTGTGGATGAACCTCTGCTTACATGGTCCAGCCTATGGAGAATAAGGCTTTGACTGCCTCATCTCACTATGACTGGTGAGGGCAGAGGTCCAATCCCTCTTGGAGCTGATCAGCAGAAGAGCACCTCTAAGTTTGCATCCCGAATGTGTTCTTGCATGCTCTGCAGCTGGGCTTCCTCTGCACCCTTCAGCCGAAGAGGCAGCTGCGAAGGGGGCTGCAGGTACGAGCTGGTGCCTGGGTGGGGGCTGGACATGAGGGTACAGAGGGGATTTACCTTGACAGTGAGTATCAGTATGTTTATCTTTTCCCTACTGTTGTTGCATCGACTGCCTGAGATGAGTTAACAACTCGGAAGTGGCATTTGAGGAGCACAGAAAATGGGTTTGTCAAAATACGAATGATAAGAAAGGCCCTTAGTGTTATCAGGGTTTACTAGCGAAAGCTGGTGAGGGAAGAAAAAACCCTGACTTATCCCAGGCTGTTAACTATATCCAGATTGTTGCTAAGTTAACAATTTATACCAAACATGAAATACTCTCTTTTCTATGCAGTGAGGAATTAGTGCTATAGATGGAGAATATTTCCATGCACAGCAATGCAGTCGCTCCAGGAGGGCACTGGAGGCTGCAGGCTGCTTTTAGCCTGTTGCACAGACAGCAGAGAAGGGAGGGAGGATTTTTGACTGAAAGCAACAAAATAGTCACTGCTACTCCTACCTGGATTTGGTCCCAGCACAGTAAAAAGCTCGTCTCCCTTCCTGGGTGTTTTCCAGCCAAAAAAGAGGAAACTCGGAAAACTCTGAGAAGTGAAGACCCAGTCCAGCTTCTACTTGGCCTGAATATCTGAAGAGGTAAGAGCTCTACTCATTTAAAAGATAAAGGGTGTTATGTTGAGCTTTCTCCAAATTCATGGATTTCATCCTTGTGATGAAGGGTATCAAATGTGCTGGATGCCATTTAATGCTTCCCTAACCCAAACTGCCCCAGAGGTAGGGATGACTTTACATTGAAAACAGCTTCATATTGCTTCACGAAAAGCCTTTGCAGTGGAGAGCACTGGCTGCTCTTCCCAACAGGCCAACTCATGCTTCATGAAACTCACTGGGCCACATCCATAGCTATACCTTTGTCTGATTTGGCTGGGAAGATTCATCTGACATCTGAACCATGAATTCCCAGTCTGAGGGTGAATATCCATAGCTGAGGCCTTTAAAAATAGCCCAGGAGTGCATCAGGAGAGCTGGGTGCTCTGGGGTCTGTCTCCCTTACCCTCTGAACAGTCCTTGCTGCGGAGGAACGTTTCACTGCACCATGTTCAGTCCCTGTGCCAGAAGACATCCTTCCTTCCTCATCACATGCAGCGCACCGCATTTCCCCGTTCACAAATACATGTGGTGCTAAGGAATTTCTCTGTGAATTACAGTCATCAAGAAACAGAGCGCAAAAGTCATTTGCCCATGAGAAAAAGGGACAGAGAGAAAAGAGAGACTGGGATGTGCTGGGGATTGCTCTCTGCAGCCTGTGGTGCCAATTCTGCATTCAGCAAGGGCATTTCACAGCCAGCGGAGCAATACACCAAAGCAGCAGGATACCTGGAAAGTGAGTCTGAAATAATTTCATAGCTACATCCATCACTTCCCTTTTTAATTCATAGGCACAGGAGTTCAGATGCAAACTTCAGACTTGTAATGGAGCAGTTTAGGAACACATATATAAGCCACAATTCAGGATCTAGTTCCCCATGTGCCCATCTCAGACTCTGTGCTGTAAAAGAAGCATTTGGGGCAGAAGAACAACTTGCTACAGAATAATGAAAGCAGGAGACTTGGACTTTGTCATCTATGCTGAAGAATGTGAGTTCACTTACCAAACAGTGAAATAGCAATAGACTTCCCAGTAGGTAAAAGCAAACCCATGCTGGTTACCGCTGTATGTTCACAGCTAGCCTCACCTAGCCTATCTTGCCTGTGGGCATGAGATCAGCCTGTTCTGCAAGTCACCTAGTTCTTGATGCCAAAAAACTAAAGTTCCTGCCCATCACATCTGAAGCAGACATTTCAAAGTTAAACATCTAGTCTGTTTTCAATTTTTCCTTCAAATACCAGAAGTGATTGCACCACATTATGGACTAATCGCCTGTCAAATTTAATTTCTTAAGCTGAGGCTGCTTTAGAGCCAAGTGAATGAAAAGGAAAAAATACCCTGTCCAAACCCACTAAATTATTATTTTTATGCCTGTATAGTTATCTAGAAATTGGAGCTTTTCCTTAACCTTTTGGTTTAACTATATGGCAAATACATTACTGTCAGACTAGGGCATTGTATGCAAAATTTGATTTTCCAATAGGTCTTCATATCTAAACTGTAATGAACTGAATTTCATGAAAGTAGCGCTAGGGCCAGCTGGGAGGAAAGTCCTCTTCTGTACTTATTAATGAAGATCAAACACAGACCTTCAGCATCTTTTCCTACAGGCTGTATCTGTATTATCTATTGGAACAAGTCTTCTCACTTTATATATATCACAGTCCACCTGAAGATCTCATAGAGACATAAAGGTTTATTAATGCCCTTCAGTCCTAGGAAGGAGTCTCACCGATTTATCTGCATGGTGTCCACCATAGGATGATAACTATCATTGACATAGAGAGAACTGGGGCCTGTGTGTGGATTTGGGTGCAAACCTAAAACCAGTCTCAAACCCAGGCTCTCATTCCCCACGATTTTGAAGGGTAGACTTCAAATTTTGACAGGGGGTTGGTGGAAGGGTATGGTCTCTCATAAATCCACACACACTGGGAAAAACCTCAGAGAAGTCCCAGTGTGCAAACCTTTGGTGGGAATGTCTTGTAGCTCAGCTGCTAAAATATCTAAAATTTGGGTTTGAGTGTGGCTTAGTCTCTTGGCCCTGAGACTGTAAAAGGGAGAAGGACAAGGATGGGGAAGAAGGAGAGCAGAGCCCTTGAGGAGCTGGGTGGGAGAAGAGGGTCTAAAGCTGTCTAAGGAAACTTTGATTGAAACAGGACAGAAGTAATATCAGAGGCTCCCGGTAAAGGTGATAACCCTATTGCTGTCAATAACTATGATATCTTTGGGACAGGGAATCTGTGCAGTGAATCTAAAATTTCCAGCTCTCCCAATGAGCCAGGTGTAGGTATCAATGGCATTTCTTTTTTTTAAAACTTACTTAAGAAAACACAATACAAAGCTAGAAAATTACTTGAGCAGAAACACTACTATCTAAAAGAAAGTTATTTTGGACAAATGCTGAAAAAAAGAGCCAAACAAAAATTAAGATTTTCTGTGAACCAGTAGAAAATTTTTGAAGTAACTATAATCATTCTTGATGTATTATCAGAGAGACTAAGTCCAGCTCTGATCTGCTAGCGTTTTTCATCTGCAGATCCCAACATGCTTTATAGCCTGCCTCTGCCTCCTTTCTTATAGGAAAGCAGAAGAGAAATTTATTATGGCTGAGTACCTCGGGTCACACACCTAGCCAGCGACTGGCAGAGCTACCAAGTCTCCTATCTCCCAGATGCAGTCTAATTTAGTGATTTTTCTCATGTGGGTGTAGCCTGTAGCTAATGAGAAGAAAGAACAGTGAACAAAAATGATTCCCTGCTCCTGCCACCTACCAGAAGTGTCCACCCCATTTTGTCAACGGCTGACCCGCCCCAAAGTCTCTCTCATTTCCACCTTGCGTACCCCTGGTTGGCCCAATCCTCTCTCCTCACCAGCAATTTCACTGCCCTCCGTTGTGCTGAGCATCATATCAACCCTTTGTGTAGCCAGAGGTGGAAATATGTAATGAGGAACAGGGTGGGTGTTTCTGAAATGATAAGAATACTTGTAAAATCGGTAGTTATTTGTGGAAACTATCATCAGTAAACAAGTTACCAGCCAACAGCCCAATTTCTAACTAAGCCACGTAGACATGGCCTGAAGGAAAGGCTTGAGGAAATTTTACCAAGCTTCTTCAAACTTTTTAGGTGATAATGGGCTGTGCCTGAACACAGTGCTTTCACAGCACACATGTAAACCCATGCACAGTTAGATAAGGAAAGGTTTTGCTCTCATGTTGGTATAGTGGAGCAAATGGCCGGGAATTCTGCTGAAGTCTCTGCCGAACCCACGCTTTTCCTGGGTCCACGTTGCTTTTGTGTGCAGCTCACCAGCACAGGGGAGCTGAAGGGGGGGGAACGTTACTAGCCCCTCCTCAAATGCACTGAAAACTCCCTTCGCGGCATCTGCAAAGAGGCTTTTAAAATGGCTGGAGCTGGTTCGGCAGCTGTCCCTGGTAAAGTGAAGAACAGTGCACGTTCATTCATCCGTTCATTCAGGTCTACCGCCTTTGTTGAAGCCCGTGTAGTTTTCATGTGAAGGAATTGGCTATGGTGCTTAGGGCTTTGAGCAGCTTAGTGTGGCAGGATTTTAGAGGGAAGGGTTGCAATAGTAAGGGCAGTGGGTGCAGATGAAACAAAGTGTGCCCACAAAAAAATATGACTGTTCCCCTCCCCTACTCTCCCCCTCTTCTATTTCAATACGCACAAGCACTGATTTTAATAGAGCTGACTTCAGAAAGGCAGCAAGCACAGCAAGCATGAAGGTCTGAGTATTAGTCTGGAAATAAGATGAATAAATAGCCTTGGGAGAATGCTTGCCTGCTATCTCTCCCACCACAGCCCCTTGCCTCTTTAGGGAATTGCTGCTCCTCGTACAAATTGGTTACACCGCTGAACTTGTTTCCCCTCTCTATCCCATATCCATCCCAGTCTCTGTGGCTCTGCAGTGCTCTCCATGAGCCTGATCTCCAGGGCAGACCCCAGCCGCCTCCTGAATCCACATCCAGAGCCAGCCTGGTGCCCCCCTCATCCCTGCACCACACTGTCTTTAGGAAGGAAACCTGGGTCCCAGGCTGTGCAGGAGCCACAGTTTCTTCTGGTAGGTCTCCAAGGTGGACAGTCAGGGATGTAGGTCTCACTGCAGAAGATACCTGTCCCCCCCAGTGCGGACACAGCCAGTGCCTGTTTTCTCTTGGCTAGGTGCCTCTGCAGGCTTAGAGCCAGCCAGTGGGAAACATGAGATAATGGGAGCTTGGGTGGAATTTGTGCTGGCTGAATCCAGCCCATTTAATGTGTCCACAGAAACTCTTTATTTTTTCAAAAGAGACGCAGAAAACAAGGGATGATTCTCCATTGTTCTGCATGTTACTGGCAATAGAAATGGAAAATATTCTGGGCCAAGCCAAGAGCTGCTCCACATTTTTGGGAATAGGGAGGTGTAAAAGTTGTCTGCCAGCTGCCTTATCCCTTCTGCCTGCCTTTTAGTCAAAGGATGGGGTTTATTGTGCAGCCAACAACTAGATGCCCCACCTGCACCTCCTGCTCCCAGCCATGCACTGCAGTCCTCTCCTCTGTGCAACGCCAACCCTCCTGTGAGCTGCCTCGGGGAACTACACCAGCACCGGATTATTCACTTCTTCTGTAGGGTTACTTCTCCTATCCTATTACACTATGCTTGAAAGCATTCCCCCCATAAATTAACAGGCTGCAGGGAGGTCTCTGATGTGGGTGTGCGTGACGAGACATGGTCAGCACAGAGGCACAGCCCACCCTGCTTCCCTCTTGAGAGTCCCTGTGAGTCCTCTGAGAGGTCCATCCTGCTGAAGTGGCTGAGGGTCAGGCTGGAAAGCAGAAAATAGGAGCACAACCTTTAAGCCAGTGGCTTAAAAGGGTTCAAGCTCCCAAGAATTCGGATAATGGAAATACCTGCAATCAGACAGCATCAGAAAGGAATTACTGTGGAGAAATCAAGACTTGGAGGGTGGATTGGTGTCAACAGTCCCATCTTCAACAAAGATAAACCCTCTGAACCCACTCATTCACCTCTGCAGGAAAACTGGCTCTCAGAAGGCTAGTGTAAAAGGAAAGGGAGGGTGGGGATGCTCTTTATACGAATCTAGGCATCCTGCTTGAGAGTAAGAGAAACACCCATTAACTTCAAAGCCTGGCTTGTTTGTGTCCTCCTTTGAGAGGAGAGAGCCCCAAGGAAGCATCTTTATTTAGAGGGCTCCAGAGAGACATTCTGAACCAAGCAGAGAGGAGCAATGGGCCAGGAACCAGGGAGTCAGCTTCCCTGCTAATGCTAGCACTGTAATTAGGTGTGGCTGGGTCTTACATGGGAAGAACTGGCAGGCACGGTCCCTGGGCCATTTGAGAAGGGATTGGAAAAAGTTGCCACAAATACATTGTAATGAACAATCTCCTGCCAGCCCCTGAGGGACTGAGGGGAGGTGGGGAGACTCAGACGTTTAAGTTGATACCTAATAGGTCTTTTCCATCTCTGATTTCTATGATGTGCTGTACACAAAGCAAGAAGCAGCAGCTAAAATCGATGTGCAGCCTGAGCCAAGCGGAGAGGTTTTAATCAATCTGAGAAGCCGTTTATTGTGAGGATCCAACAAAGCGACAGAGATTATCACTGCTACACATGAAACTGGAACATGGAAAGCAAAAAGGGAGCATTGAGCTCTTGCTTTGTGGGGGCTGAAAAGTGTACCTATTGCCTCTATCTTGGACTTAATAGTGGCATAGCAAGAGTGAATAACTTGGGCAGGGTTGTGGAGAGAGGGGATGATTAAGTCCCAGCTACTGATCAATGCTAGATTTAGAACAGGAATGGATTTTGCCTCCCTAAGCTTGGGGAGAAGAGGAGAGCTTAGCCCCTAAGGTAAATGATGTTTTCCATTGACGCATCTGGGTGAGACACTGAGGAGCTGCGAGCAGACTGGCTTGTGGCTGGAGGGACAGCCTGTATGAGGGCAGATCTTTGGGACATTGAAGAAAGAGTAAATAAATATCCTACACATCCATCTGATTTGCAAGGGAGAACTGGCCATTTCTCTTTCCCTCAGCAGGGTTTTGAGAGAATGGAGGTTCAAGACATTTGCCAGTAGTTGGGAGCAAACAGTGACTGCCCAGAGTGCAGAGATGGGTGCCATGCTCTCTGAATGCTCCTCCCTGTGGAGGAAAGCCACCTCTGACTCCAGAAAGGGAATCCCATCTCTGTTTTGCGGTCCACGCTAGATGCCCAGGTCTAAGCACTTCTAACACACTTAAAGTTAAAACTAGATCCAACTTCAGAGTTTGGGCCAGTTTTCTTCTGAATGTAACAACAATGATGGCCTTCAGGCTCAGGCAAGAGCAATTGCTGTGTTGTGTTGGTAGTGACTGTCTGAAGTAGCCCTGATGTTTAGCAGCAAGTAACTGTAGTTCATAAGTGATGGCCTTATAAAGTATTGGTGCGTCTCACAACATGATTACCAAGCAGATGGTAATTAATCTTCAGCAATTTCAGGAGCACAACAATTATCATTAAACAATATTTGTGGGGGCTGTAGAGGTAACGGGAGGAACTACATAATCTAATAGACCTTTGCAAGACCTTTTCCATCTCCATCTTCTTTGATGTTCTGAATGTAAAAACTGAGCAGAACCATCACTCCATAGCAGTAGGGGAAAATGCACACTGTAGGAGAAGTTCATAGTTGCCCAGACGATGGTGGGAGGAAAGCACAGACTTGGCTCAGTTCTCTGTCCCACCAGGAGATACCCATGGCTTCTGCACCGTCCCTGGCTCCCAGTTTCTCCAGACTTTTCACTCTCTCCTGTTAGGAAGCCAAAGATCTGCTTACTGGCTGCCGTACCCAGCCCAGGATCACAGCTGCTGGAGTGGTTGCACAGGTAAAGGGACGCCGAACAATATTGCATGTATGGCAAGGGCCAAAGACTGGGCTGACTGGTGGTTCTGGATCTTGCCTTTTCACCCCAGCAGCTGCAGCCACCTTGGCTTTCAATTCCCGAAGATCAAAGCAGGTTCAGGGCTTTTTCACTACCCCGGTCCCCCTTTCCAGAAGTCTGCTGGCCTTGACACAGCCTCTTGAGCTGAAGCTGCCTTGCTGGAGCTGGCAATTACCATACTATTGGTATCCAAGTGATCTAGTTTAAAAGCTCACGTGGACATGCCTGTGGGGCAGAGCCATCTCTCAGTGACCGCTTTCTGGTCTGCTTTACTGCAGAACAGGATCTTAATGCCCTGTGCACGAATTGGTTGGGAAAGCCATGACTGAATCCCCGTTCATAAAATACCAGACAACGCAGTGCAACAAGAGCCATTTTTTTGCTGTTCTTCAGCCATGTCTTCGTTTACGTCAGTACGTATGCATTTTGCATCCCCGTTTTCATTCCAAAACTTTCTGTGCCGTGGCTATAAGAAACAAACAGGCTGAACAAGCACCTGAGAGCTGCAGAAAGGAGAAAACCCAAACAAAACAAAACATTCATTAATCTCTCTTTAATGTATCTTTTCCCCCTGCCCTCCCCAAAAGGGGAGATGATGGGGGCTGGCAAGGGGGAGGGACGATCCCAGCAGAACAGCCTAACTATAAAAATATGAGTGCAGTTGCTAAAAGCCCCATCTATTTTCAAATGATGTGCTCTAATGGAATGTTGCTGTACATCTTTTGATGAGACAGGAGTCTATTTAAAAAGACAGGCGCTTTCGAATGTGCTTTTAAACCCCGTCTGTCAATTAGAACAACATCAAGGGTTCAGTGGCTGGGAAAAAAGATGACAGTAATGAAAAGGTGGGAGGGCAGCAGAAGAAAAGAAAGATAAAGACAAAAAAAAGTGGAAAAAAGAAGACAGAAGGAAAAGAAAGAAAGCAGTATTGCAAAAAAATAGAAAGAAAAAGGAAGCGAAAGTAGGGCAGAATAAAGATTCATAAAGAACAGGGAAAAATAAAGATTCATGGAACAAGATTGCACTCATTTGTCCCCCAAAATTATGTATTCATTCATAGCCAAGAAGGATGCTGAGTGCAGAGAAGGCAGAAAATGCACTACTTCTTAAAATCTGATTCCCCGCATTACTCAGCATCTGGGGGAAGAAAATGGTGCTCAGCCTCTCCCTGGATGGATCCCATGCTGGGAGCTCTCCCTGCAGCTCTGCCACAGACACACACAGATGTGGGAAGATAATTTAATCTTTGAGAGGCACTCAGATACTAAGGTGAGGATCACTGTAGGAAAAAAGCCCGTGAGGAAATTTATAACTGGTATGAAGTGCAGGAGTGAGAGAGCAGTAAATAAGGCACTGGGCCACAAAGTGAACATGGGAGGAAACAAAACATTGGGCTGAGTCCTCCCCGAGGGAACGGAACCTGACCTGTGTGCAGGAGATGTCAGGCAAGGTGAGGGTGCTGGTGGGCACTGTATTAGAGGTGGGTACAGCGCACAGAGACCAGGGACATGACATCTCTGTGTGAGGGTGCCGCTACTGCCGTGCTAAAGGTGCTTTTAAAATCAGTTTGATCATGCAATTTCATTCATCAAGAAAGAGAAAAAAATTAAAAAAGGAAAACCCCAGAAATCCCATCATTTAGCACCATTCCCCCCTCCTCCCCCTGCCTTGGGTCACTGGCAGGGTGAAAGCCTTTCGATTCAACACATTGACCTCTGCCACTTGAACTAATGATAGAGATTGATAGCGGCCATAAGCTGCTGCAGTCTGCCTGGGTAAGGACTGCAGGAGATGGCACACACGCACTGCCTTTAACCCCTAACTGCTGGCAGCTGTCCCCAGCGCACGCTCCCTCTGCTCGGTCACCCCATCGTGGTACAATGGAGTCTGTCTTGCCCAGACTCTCTCAGGGCCACGGCCAGCATTGGTGGCTCAATCCTTCTCCTTGAGCTGGGCGGCTTTGAGCTGAGATGTCCTCAGACTGGTTGGTGAGTCCAGGCACTGGCATCTCTAGGTGTCTGCAGTAGCAAACCCCAAGGCACCACAGTAAAAATCATATGTGGTTTTGGTTTGCTCTCTCAAGTCCAGTGCCCAAACTCATCCTGATGCAAGACTCAGAGGTCTAAATGCTCCCATAAACATCAGTCATAGTGTTTCTGTGCCTCAGTCCCCTCTTTTGCAGAAAATCCTGCCATGCAGGGTCTCATGATGCTCACCTGAAGCAGTGGAGTCCATATCCACACCACACAGTAGGTACCTGAGGCAACTCCTGTCCTGCAGGAGGAACAGAAGTTTTGGCAGAACGAGTTGTGTTTCACACCTTCTGTACTGTAAAGAACAGAAGCACTTGCCAAGAAACAGTCCTGAGCTTCCACTTGTATCGTTGGGATTTAGAGACTTTTGTTTAGTTAGTTCCTACGACTACACATTGTTTACGGCCACTGTTGCAGCGAGCCTTAAAAAGTCACAACATTTAACATATCCAGCTCCTCGAGAAACTAAATAAATCGTCTTCCTCCTTCCCCTTCGTTGCTTGCGGAGTTGTTCATAAAAGCCAGGGCACTATTTCTCCAGGTTTAATTGCAGGCATTCACTCAGGTTACAGCAGACCATGATCTCGGCACAGGAAGCCATGGGCAGGGTTAATACTACAGCTGGATGCATTACAGGAGCCCACAGGCATCCCGGTCAGTGCTGGCACTTGCTGTGCTAGGCACTGTACAAAGGTACAACCAAAAGGTGGAGATACACGTGTTAAACCAGCGTGACGAGGAATTCTTTCTCCAGATTAGACCCAACTGGATAGACACAACTTAATGAGTAAAACTGGAGGTTTTGTGTGGCTTTTCTCACATGACATTTGAAGAAAGGCACTTGTGTGCTCTCCCTCCGTGGCAGTGTAATTAGCTTAGTCTGCAGGGAGAGAGGTAATAAAAGGAGTATGCTAACTTGAAATACTTTGGATTTTTGCATCTGCCGAGGTATGGTAACTTGTTGCCTTTGCTGGTAACTTTCTTATATACCTCAGTCCTATTTCTGCACAAAAGAGTGCTTGTTCACCATGTGTCTCCCAAGAAAACGCTTTACAAGTATCAGCCACCCAAAGATGTTAATTGGTGATAAATATTGGGGCTGGGTTTTTCTAAGGTGGGCAAGGGAATCAAAAGCCCCAAAGGCTCTTTTACCTAACTCCCGCAGGCATTACTCCATATATAAAATAAAAATACTACAGGTAAACAATTAATGGCAGAGCTGGCTGCTGCGGGAAGTTCACAGCCACAAAAATATGAACCTTTTATCAGACCTTGGCACCCACAGACATTCTTTCAAGTTCACTGAAGGCTGCCTCGTCAGCCCTTATTTTCCAAGGTGGATGTTACGGTTTGGGAAAAATGAGTACAGCTCCACTGCACCGAGGCCAGTCTTCATTTGCTGTCCCTGTGGCAGAAAGGCCAGTGTCCTTGTCCCTTGAGGACTGGGCTCTTCCTCTCTGTGTAAGGGTACAGTCTCCTCTGTGTTGGGGAGACACGGGACATCGCACAGTGCTGGGCATGCAGAGTGGGTTTGGTGCAGGGCACAGGATCACACCAAAGCTCACATTTGTGCTCAGCTCAGGTGACACCACCCTGGGCACCGTGTCTGGAAGGGCAATGCTCTGGGTTTGGGGAGTTAGGGTGGGCTGGGTCTCTGCCTGAGCTTGCCAGCCCCGCTTTCCTTCCCACAGAAACACCAGGAGTGTCACCCAAACTCCCCATGCCTCCGCAACCCTCCCTGTGCAGCTGAGATAATATCCTCCCCTGTTTGGAGAATAAATGCATTACAGGCTGTGAGGTGCTCAGATACTGTGGTAAAGAGGGCCGTGTAAGTACCTCTACCAAGTGGGTATGTTTAAGCAGTCACCACTCAGATCTTCAGTCATCATTACCCAGAGAAACCAGCTGTTCTTCTGCTATTTATGATCCCCCCCTTAAATCTACCCTCCCTATGACTCAACCCACAGGCTTTAAAATGTGCAGTGTATTGACATTTATATAGTACATTTCATACACTTCCTCTCAAAGCTTTTTACAAAGCCATGAATTACATACCTGTCACCCACTGAATTCATTCATCCAAAAAAGAAGCAGTCATTACGCACTCGGCAATAAGCCTCATAACACTACCCGCCATTGAGTTTGTATATGTGTGCACCAAAGAGATAAAGTTACTTTAATGCCATCTCTGCTATTAATGCGACAGAGAGCAAGGGAGGGGAAGGAGAAGGAGGGGGGGGGTAGATGATGGGTGGGAGGGTCTGGGTCTTTCTCCGTACCTAGATGTGGAGATGTAGCATATATTAACTTCTTAAGAGGCTGCAGCTGCAGGGAAGTAATTATGTGAGTGGCAAGGTGCCTCCATTCCGGTCTATAGGGGAGATAATAAAACAATAGAATACTTTGCATTTGTTTTGCTCCTTTCATTCTGGGATCCCAAAGTGCTTTTTAGACATTAATTAATTCTCAATAAAGGGGAAAAAAAAAAAAAAGACAACACCACCACAACTCTGGAGCAGATCTCATTTTGGAGATGGAGGCACTGACAGGTTTGCAAACTTTCTCCAAGCTGCCGAAAGAATTAGTGGCAGAAATAAACCCTGGAGTTTTGATTCCTAGCTCACTGGTCCACCTCACAGACTCACCTCTTCTTCCTCTAGTCCTATCAACCCTGCTTCTTTTTAATCAGTATTCCAGCGGGATGGCTTTCACTGCTGAGGAATGGCTGCCTTAACTTTTGTCTCAATGAACCAACCATAAGCAGAGCATCTAATTAATATCCCTGGACTTGATTGCAGGCAGACAAAAAAAATACTCCTTCCAGATTCCAGTGATTTTAGGATGTATTTTCCCCCAATCCTGTGAAGCCCATCGGTGTTGAGAGGGACTGGCGGGGACCAGTTCAAAGCCATAAGGACTGAATTGAATCTGCTGCATCCTGCACATGTCCTGGATTTCCCCTGAAAAGAGTAAACCCTGTGGTGTGTTATTCTTAAGCCAGCTTTTACCCCAGCATGGACCCTCATTCCTCCTCCCTTGCTGCATACTGTGCTGCAATGACATTTTGGGTTGCAGGATGCAGCAGATTCAGATTTTGATAGTCAAACCCCTGTCCCAGCCCTCAATGGAAAAGGGCTACCCCTGCCCAGAGCAGGTGATGAAGAAGTTGGGGAGGGGCAACAGCATAAACCAGGTCTTAAGAGATTTATTTGCCTGAGGGACTGAAATTGAACTGTGGTAAAGCGATAGTCCCTGGTCTGACTCAAACTCTCCAATCTCAGAAAGATCCAAAAGCAGGGCTGAATGAGAGAAGCCAGTTAAACTGGGGAAAGCAGTTAAATGTTTTTTTTCTTCATTTTGCTACTCCTAATCTGGCTACTGTAAGAGGAGATCCCTCTTCAACCCCCAGGCATACCAAGTTCATGAAAGGTGCTGCTCTAGAAGAACGAGCAGAAAATAAAGTGTGGGAAAAGACTCTCTTGCTGAAGGCAGCCACCATTCTCACCTTTCCTATTCAAAGAGAAGCCAAGAGGAAAATGGTTTCTTTTTTCCTGGTTGTCCTGGCTGGGGTTAAATCATGACACTGGTGTCACCATCAGGTGGTATTTCAGACTCACTTCCAACAAATTCGTTTCATTTTAGAAGGGCAGGAACAGATTCACCTTCACAAAAAACGAGTCCTGAGAAATCCCGAGAAATCCACTATCGAAATACCATCAGCTCATGATTTCCAGTCCACGAACCATTTTCTGGGCTGTTCTGTCACTGGTTGTGAAGGATGAGCCCACGTCAACAACAGATGCTCATAAAAACTGCATCTTTGCCCGACTCCTGTTCAAGTCTCTTACCAATTACTGCAGTCACCAATAATGAAGGTCATCCAGATTATCAAATGACCCTGAAAATTTCTGGTCGGGAATGAAGAAACCAAAATAGCAATCCTGTTTTGCATTTTCTGAGTGTCTCCTTGCTCAGTACGCAACCTGCCAGGCACTCTCCCAGCTCTGACAGCTTCCAGGTGACACCACCACTCAGCCTATATCAAAGCACCTATGATAAGTGATTAGACAGACAATTCAGTAGATGGTTAGGCATACAGACAGATAAATGAGAATATACAGATCCTTATTTGCACCCCATCCAGTGTATCATTGCCTGCAGTGTGGTATCATCACTCATTTCTAAGGGGTTTCTGCTCACTATGCCAGGTAGATGAAGCAAGTGCAGTTCATTTGAGGCCTTGCTGTGGTATACGCTGATACAGATTGTGTATAGCTACGTTGACGACAAACCCCTTGTACAGAAATATCGTGTCTCGCTGGGGATGAGTCAAGCTTGGACTTTGTAAATTCATTTGCAAACAGTGTGTGGTTTAGCAATGACAGCCTCTTTCTCAATTCAAGTCATTAATCTATTAGCGTTGATGGAACTTAAACCCACCTCCCTAAGTTCCTTTCCTTCAGGTTCTGGCCGCAGCATTGAATGGTGCAACACTAACATGCAGAGTGTGCTTACAAGGGTGGGAAACTTGTCTGGGAATCAAACCCGTCAGTGACCAAATGCCATCCTCCCCCTCTTCAAAACCCAAAGGCCCCCAGGGAACAGGCAGGATCCGAATTGCTGACCCTCATGTAGCATTGAAAAGCAACAACAACCTGTCTGGAGAAATAGCTTCCCTCTGTCTGCATTAGCTGAAAAGCACAAATGTGAAATTGTTTTTGCCTCTGTGCACCAAATCGCACTTCTCAATGGGGTTTTGGAGATTAAATACATTCAAAAATCTCTCAACAAATGGCAAAATAGAACATAAAACAACAAAGAGGGCATTGCTTTAAGTCTGGCTAGATTGTAGTTATTATGAGAAAAGATATTTTACATTTCTTTAGTAACTTCCACAGCAAAGCATTCAGCAGGCTACTGCTGAGATTTTAAAAGCAATATGTTGGATTATATGCCTAATACCCACTAATTTAAATGAAAAATAGAGATAGGCATTTACATCTCCTACATATTCCATCTCTCCTTCCCCAGCACACACACTCACAGACTCTTGCATGCACACAGAAATCCCTTTGGCCACGTGGTTTCTGTAGTGGAACTGCTGAGCTGGTTATTTGGAAAGACCAAATCATCGTTGTCAATGGGCAGACAAGAAGAATGAGATCTCAAACTGAAAATGCAGGAAAAAATGGAGAAGATAAAACGTTTTTATTCACAGGATGTGGACAGAAGACCTATCACTCACGCCCTAGAAAGGACACCACAATTCCTTTGAGAATTAAGATGTTCAGGGTGTTTGGTCTCGCACCTCATCAGAGGTAAATCCTAGAGAGAAAGACTCACCATCCTCCGTTTGGCCGGCCCCTCATCTCAACCATGACCAGAATTTCAGCCATTACATCTGCACATGGTGCCACCGGGGCATTCCTCAAAGCCTGTCTCACAGTTCGGGCCAGGCTAATCCCACCTGTAAGTACACCGCGTATCGAGTGTGTTACAAAGGAGAAAGCTGCTGCATAAGGCATGGTGTGTTGCAGATGAGGGCAGAGGGGGCTGAAAATTGTAGGAAATTTAAAACTAGTTCCAGTTCACAGTGATGTCAAACCACAGGAAATGAAAGCAGAAAGTGGAGATTTATGAAAAAAGTGGCAGGAGTCATTATTATGTGTGCAGTATTGATTGAAGAAGATCGTGTTGCCCCCAAATCGAAATGGCTTTTATGTGTTTGGGCCCATCCTGACAAAAATACTTTCTTCTCTGTTGACGAGGCCATGTTGCCATGGAGATGCAGGGCTGGATGCTTGGCAAAAGCACGTTTCGATAAGGCAGGTCTAATGGATATATTTTCACAACATTCACAGTTCCTTTCTGCTCATTTTCTCCTAGGCAGACTCGTCCACTTCTTCCATTTTGCCACTTGATGAAAAAATATCTTTTTAATCTTTTAATTTAGCTTAGATTTCCCTCCCTCCAGCACCAGAGCTTGGCAATTAAACTACTTATCTGAGATGCTCCACACCAAGGCCAAGTGCCTGCTTTTCATTATCAGGTTGGGTGGCTTGTTTTCACCCTCCCTCCTCCATGTCTGAACCTCTTTGCTGCTTGCTGTATGTTATAGATGTTGCGATATAAGGAGCTTATAGTTTCATGCCCTTGCTAGTGGAAGAGGCCGTAAGTTCATCTCTTCTTTAAGACAGCCCTTCTGAAGTGCTTGGGACCACAAAGCAGTATTATGTTGGCTGGTACGTGTCCTGGAGCATACGCTGACCCTGTCTGTGCCAAAACCACAGATGCTAATGCAGTCTCACCTAGAACACAGGCAGAGTTTTGTTATATCTTTTTAGTTCTGGGTGTCTTTGGTTTCTTTTTAATATAAGCAAATGCAAGTTTCTTTTAAACTAACATGAATGCAAGAGCAATTTCTGTGCATATGTAGGTACACAAACACAGACGTTCCTACACACAGGTAAGTTATTTCACATCCATTTCCATTTGAACATGTTTTACTGGTTCTTTCCATTTGAGTGCCTTTTGACCGACTTCTGGAATCTGTTTGAGTTTCTTTTGCAGGAATAGCCAACAGGTGTATTGACTAGAAGGGATGCTCACAGAAACATCCTGTTTGAATGGAAAGAACAGTTTGAAAGAATATTTTCAGTAAGTGAATTGAAGAAATATATATTCGTGCCACAAAATGCATTTATGCCATGTGGCCTTCGTGACCAATTAGAATTAGTCAATTCCTTTTGGGTTGGAGATACTCTTAATGACCTTCTCCTGAAGAAAAGAGCAGGCCAAGAAGTATTTGCATCAGCAAACAATTTCAAACAACCAATTAGCTGGAGAAATCAACACCGCAAGCACAGAAAATTCACAAACAGAAAAAGAGGCAAAATTCATCCAATAAATTATTCATCATTAATTATTTGTCCAGTTTCCTTTAGATCTGGTTTACGTTATTACTAATTAGTTATGGAGCCGTTTACCTACTAGGTCTTGGTTGGGAAGCAGAGGAAAACCATTATCTCCAGCGGTGATTTGAAGGCAGCTCCTAGGAACTGGTAACTCAAAGCTTGCATCACCAAGTGACTCTTATGAGCCCTCATGTTCCAGCTGACAATAACACAGCCCGATTTTCAATGGCAACAGTCATCAAAGAGTGCATTCATCTCTTTCCCCCTGAGTGAGGGCTGAGACGCTGTTGGGTCAATATTTTGGAGGCGTCATTGTTCAGCACATTCAGTGAGTGCCCAAAGGACTGCAGACACCAGGGCTGTCACTCAGACATGTTACAAAGCTTGGGGTGTTTCTTTGTCCTTTTGTACATGCTAGTGGTCTTGGAAAAAGAAAGGAAGAAACGAGATTGAGTATCATAGGATTCCTCGTTTCTTTGGCTTTGCCTCTGTCTGGGCTGTATGTCGTATAATAGGGCTTTGGCCCAGGACGTGGGCTATGAGATGTGAGGCAAATCCGGTAGGGAATAATCATCCAATAAGCAAATTCATTTCATCTCCTCATGCTTCAATTTTCCCATCCACAAGACGCTGCTAATGATACTTCCCCTGCTCTAAGATCTTTGGATGAAGGGGGCTGTGTATGCAAAAAACCCAGCATTAACTCTTTATAAAGGCTAATCCTCTTTGTCTGCTTTAACCACAGAAGCATGCAAAGCTCGGTGTTAGATGTGCCTCTGCAGCGCAGAGGAGCTGTAATTGGGAGCTTGGAAAGGTACAGGGGAGCAGGGGCAAAGACGGCCAGAAGCAGGGAACAGCTTCAGTAGGAGAAGAGACCAGGTAGGATCCCGCAGATCAGACAGTGGATCCTGAGGGAGGGATGTGATGAGGTCTATGGGACCATGGGTGGTGGGAAGGCAGTGGAGCAGGAGCACTTTTTCACCACATTGCACAATATAAGAATGATTTGGTAGCAGATTTAAAACACACAGAACACAGTGCTTTCTACACCACTCCTAGTGACTCTGGGATTGTCCCCAAGATCTTGTTATCACCACAGATGGAACTGGTTTTTAGCAGTATCCCTGACTGCTCTACTGACTCTGAGGAGAATTGCCAGACTCCCCTGCCATCTCTATGATAACTGTCAAATTTTGCAAGGTTTTGAAGACCTGTGCACAGCTCTTTCCTAAGCACCAGAAGTTTGCAGCCACGTATATGCCTGTAAATGCCCCCGGTGGAAAGATAATACCAAGACTGAGAAGGAATCCTATTAACAGGTCACCTGCATCTGCATACGGCCACATATAGCCAGTGGATGAACGCATGTTTTACTTTGGTTACCTTGCCCAGCTGATTACAGGATGGGACATTGGAAAGGAGAAAGTCTGAGTACACTGATGCCTTCCTTGTAGATTTTCTCTGTAGAGTTTTCACTTGGTCACGCTTCATTGATAAAATGAGTCCCAGGAAGGTTTATTCATTTTACTGCTTATTGTTTTCTCTAACAGGTGCGATCACTATAATTAGGTCTGTACAACGGCATTTTCTTGTTACTCGAATTCCTTCTGTCTCTCAGATGCTCCTGGCTATAGCACTACAGCGGCTGCTGCTTAGAGAATGAGTGAAAATGAGTTGTTTTCTTTCCCTCCTTTTTCTTCATTCATCCGTATTAAGCCAAGAAAAACATAGCCTCCACCTCGCACAGATCATTTGCTCCGTGTCTTTCTTGGGCTCAACTGAAGATGTTACCAAATGCCGTCACTTGCCTCTGATATAGGCATCTCCCTTGAAAACACAGCACAGACCAACACTAGGGACAGATGCAAGCACAGGAGCAGAGCATAGCTGGCATAAGATGGGAAGGAAAAGACCAAGGCTGTCCCTGGAGAGCTGCCCTTTGCTCCCAGTTTTGGAGGGAGGGCAGCAGGGCAGCTCCACTGTTGAGTCTCTTGAGTGATGGCACGGCCAAGGGGAGCACGGTAGTGGGAATACCACTCAGGGGTCCTGCAGGAGGGGTGTCACAGGAGAGACTGATATCCATCAGTTGAACGGGTGTCCACTACATCTTTTGCTGATTTAGAGGCTGTATTTCTTTCCTTCCAATTTAATGCACACACATATATAACCCATCAGGCAAGTGGTGTAAAACCAGGCAGGGCCCGGTTCAAATATTCAGGAATGTGTGGATGCATCCAGTTTAACCAGCAAAAAACTATCCTCTGAAGCCCCAGCAAACCAACCCCTTCCCTCGCAGAAAACATTGAGCCTGCCTAGAAAAAAAAGGGAAAACACATCTCTGTTGGCACTGTACAGAAGAGGGATATTTTCCCTGTCATTTTCTTGCCCTATTATATGACGTGCCAAAAATGTAAATTCAAATAGTGCTTTGGAGTAGGGTCTTTCTGGGAATGACGGGGTTGCATGTTGGCAGCGGCCTCAAGGCCCGATCGGTTTGAGGCTACGAGGAGCGACATCGCACTGAGAAAATGAGGCTCTCAGGATAACAATTGGGGGGGTATGTGCTGCTTTCAGTCAATCAAGCCCAAACTCAGCCACGGAGTAATCAAGCTCAATTCAACCGGCTTCTGCGTTATTATTGTTATTATTTATCACTTGAATTACTGGAGCACCTTGAGGAGGCAACTGAAATGAGAGCGGAGAGGGCTGCTGCTGTACAAAGATATAATGAGAGCGTGGCAGTCCGGCTGAGCACACAGGCTGCAGAGATGAGACTGGCAACAAGCAGGAGAGAAATGGGGTTGCAATTAGGCATTGGCAATGTTAGTCTGTCAGCCCCGTGGGGAAGATCCTGCTCCCTGATTTCAGGCAGGCTGCTCAGCATCCGGCATACTCAAGGCTCCCTCCATAGCTGGTGGCAACAGAGATGGCAGTGCAAAGCTGAAGTCTGATATAGGTCCTCTGCGGAGCTGCCTGGAGCAGCATGGGGACACCACCCTCCCACAGGTCCAGGCTGCAGTGCGGCACAGCAAATACTGCTGCACCCAGGCTTGATGCAAGCTCATAGCCTTGATAGCCCATCATACACACACCAGTTGTTTCCGTCCAATAGCACATACACATACAGACACACATCCCTATCATGCTGCACGAGCCCTTCAGGGCCTTCATCTTTCCTGTTCTTCCTCAGATATGGGCTTTCATATCTCACTAAAGTCATCACCCACTGCTTGCTTCATCCAGCCCTTCCCTCAGCGCCCGGCGCTCTCAACAGAAAAGCTGATGCGTCCCTTGGCGTGTCAGCTGGGGTCTGTCCAAATGAGGCAGGAGTCAAGTCCCTTCCCTCTGCCTTGCTGCTGAGCTCACACCGACTGTCATCTGTAAGTAATATGCTAGACATGTTTCTTTTTTCAGTTAAAAAAAAAAAGTAATTTATTTTCTAATTACAAAAGAATATAGGATAAAAAAAAAAAAAGAAAGAAAAGAAATTATGACTACCAGATGGCGAATCACCATTTAGCAGGAGCAAGCAAAGAGAGGACTCAGTCAATCACAGGGTAAGTGATAAGACACCGGAGGGAACTACCGAAAAGAAAGGCAGCTCATTACACAAAGCACTAAATTATTCTTATTGGGACTTCTCCTCCTTCTTTTCCCCTTTCTATTTTTTATTCTGAGCCATAAAGCAAGTAATTCCACTGAGACCCTCTTTTAAATGATTAACATTTCCATTTTAACTTTTGTTTTTGATTGTGTCCCTGCCATTAATCTTTCTGTCTTTTTTTGTGCCCTGCCGTTCACCTCATCTTCTAACTTTCTAATTCCCTCGGCCCGTCTCCCACACCCACAAAAGCAGCCATAAGCCCTACTGCTGGTGGGAGCCTTGGATGGATCAGGCCAAGGTCAGGGGCGATGTCCCGACACAGCATCACCCAAAACCCCAGCAGCATCATGCCCCATCAGCAGAGGCACCGTCCCTCCAAAGAGACATCTAGCCAAGATTGCCCCCCTACATTTACTTGCATGGATGTTCGGGGGCAATTTAAAAATCCCAGGTAAAGAGATAATCCTGAGATATACCTGGCCAGCAATCCCCGCTTGACTGAGATGGGAGCTGATGATATCTGTGGCTGGCTGAGAGCTAGTTCTGGCTCTATTCCTTTCCACCGAGCAGCTAATTCATCACTGGGATGAAAAGTTTTGGGCAGCACAGTGTTTTCAGCCAGCATCACAGCAGTGTCTGCCTTTGCTGTTTGAGGAGGCAGGATGCGAACCACAGCTCCCTTTCCCCAGGAAAGACACTGGGGAAAAGGTGGTAGGTCAAAACAGACCATTGCCCATCTTTGCACGTATCTGGGTAAATAGGAAAATGGAGGGAACATTGATTATTTGCTGATGACACCCATTGTGCCATGGGTCCCAAAAGAGCTGCGGGTTGCTGGGCTGTGTTCCTGTCCTGCCTCTGATCCTGGCCTGTGCCGGGACATCTCCAAAATCTCCTCCTACCCTGGTTTCCCCTCTGTTGCCAGAAAGGTAAATATTATTGCCTTCCTTTGCAAAGCCCCCTGTAAAACACTGCTAATGCGGAGCAAGAGCTCAGGTTTTTACAGCTGCCTCCTGGCACCGAGGAAGCCTGTTCCCCTTGGGGCAGCCCCTCGGCGGGAGCAAGCCAAGCCATGGGTGTTGCTAGCCTATAAATCCCCTCTCACTACCGGTTTCCTTGCCCCGTTGGCATTTATAGCTTGTTGATGTGTTTTAGGAGCGCTAGGCAAAATACAGATAGTCAGGCATTTTATTACTCATATTTCTCCGGCCTTAACGACAGAATGCAGTGCAACTTGCTAATGAACTGGGCTGAAGCGAATGCATTGGTAGCACTAATTGAAACAAACACAAGGCCTTGAAAAGGAGTGAAACCTCAAGCACTCTCAAAATACCCTCTCCTCCGCATTTCACCCCTGCCTGCCCCCTTTCACCGCCACCAGGGCTGCGGCCGTGGGTGGGTGTAACCAAGCACAGCAGCCTGCATTTGCAGGAACCAAGGGCTCGTGGTGCTGGGGAACGGCAGGGTGATATGCCCCTCCTTGGCTATAAAAGCAGCATGGCTGGGCCTGCACCACAGAGTACCCAGGGGGAAGGGGCTGAGGGGGCCCCAGGGCCCAGGCCCCAAGGACTCCCATAGCGCTGCAGGCTGCCTCAGTCCATGAGGAGACTAGTTGTTGAATGACGCAGTTTTGTCTTTTCTAGAAAGCATGCAGGCGAAAGGGAGAGGTTTCAGTCGATATATAAAGTACTTTTTAGCAAAATGGGAGAGCTTTAGCTTTGAGCAGCATAGGGGCACTGCTTAACTGTGGTGGTTTAGGAATATGGTTACTCGCTTGTCAATAAAAACCAAATCTTGCACTTGAAGCGAAAACAAATTAAAATTAATTAATCAGTGGAAAACACTTCATTTGAACTGGGAAAAGCAGATGCAACTAGCAAGTCTAGGTGGACAAACAAGATAATCGAATCAATACCCACACTTTTCTTACTGGCTCACAGCCACAGGCTACAAAGTGAGAGCAGGCGTGTGGATCTGCTTCGTTTGTATTAGCTATCAGCTGGTTCTGTAATTAACTGGAATTCAGACCCACTGGGGGAGTTATTGCCCTGTCCCAGGGTGGATCTTGTCTGTGTGAGGGAGGTAGCTTGCTCCTGCTGATGGTGTCTCCTACATCTCATCTTGCTTCTGCACAAACCTCACTCCTTCCATCCGAACTAGAGCTGGCTGCGAAATGTAAATTGTTAGGAGGGTGGTAGATACGGGAGGGATCAACCCAGTTCTTTGCTGTACCAGCTAATCAGTGCCATTGTCAACAGGAATAGCTGTAAACGAGTAGGGCCAGGTGTAGGACTTAGTTAATAATGCTCTAATTGAGACTAGATTATCGGGCCCTGACACAGGGGCAGGGCTGGGGAAAGATTTTGCGTCTTTGTTTGGTTTTAGCTGTTTAAAAATGCTGCATAGATTTTGCAGATGGCAGTCACGTGCCAGAATTATGTGTGCCCTCTGTGGGGACAACCCCCAGTGCCAGTGGGAGTCATAGCCTCTGTGGGTGCTTCCAGAAGCAGAATAGCTATGGAAAATCCCTAATATATCTACGAAGAGAGCAGTGTTCCCCTTCCTATCCCCATGGCCCCAGCAGCACATCGGGTCCTGTGGGCTGGAAACAATGCTAATTTTAATCAGTTAAAGACACCCTGTGACATTTGGGCTCTAATACTCAAAAACCTGGGATCAGGAGGTTGGGAGTTTCCCTGTCTCTTACTAGAGATGGCCCAAGAGCATCTCAGCTGAAGAGAGACGAACTTTTATTTTCTTGAGTTACGTTTTTAATTATTATTTGATATTTGCTCTCTGCAAGAAGAAGCTATCTTGGTCCTAGACCTGGCTAGATACTGAGAAGAAAGGCTCATAAATATTCATTTAAAACTGTTCCAAATTAATTCCAGTGCAATTCTTTGTGGTTTTTGCTTCCCACGAACATTCAAGTGAATGAGTTTTGCTAGGAGGAGCGGTAACCAAAAAAGTTAAAATTTCAAAGAAATTTAGATAATATTTGCCAAACCCCCCCAAGTTTTCCACTTTGAAATTACAAGCAGTAGTAGTAGTGGTCAGATCAGAGAATGAAGAGTTAGTGTCATCCCACTGGGGCCGAGAAACATGCTGTATCACCTACATACTCAAGCCAAATGGGGCACGCTGCAAATTTCAAGTAGCACCAATGACTCATAAGTCAAACAAGTGGCTTGGAAATTCACTGAAAAAGAGTTTATTTAACAAAAAAGAAAAAAAAAAAAAAGACAAGTCACAAGCAGAATAGGAACAGTTCTCCCTAGATCCACATTTCATTGCTAATGAATGCTTAGCTCGTCTCTCCTCTACCCTCCATGCCTTTTTTCTGTCCTCTTTCTTAATTTTGCCTCTTATTAGTTACACTTCAAGCTTTTTGTTTAGGCAACAGAAACATGTATTTCACCTGCAGCACTTTCTTATGCCTGAGATGAATGTGGATCTGTTTTAGAGGCTGGAAAAAATCATTACTCTGAGATTCAGGGTCTGTTTGCTATTCCAAAAGCTTGTGAAAGAAGAGAAGTTGAGTCCCGATGATCAAGACTGCGTGTGTGTGCATGTGTGTGTGTGTTTGCATTCACACCTTAATGTGCATCTCAGTCGTTCTGTTCCTTCCTCACCCCCCTTCCTCCACCCAAGGTCTAATTAAAACAAGAATGCACCAGGCTGCCTTTTGCTCTGTTTCATCTCCTGATATTTTTATGTTAAATCCACCAAGGAAATCTCCTGAAGTCTTTGAAGTCTTGGGGTGTGTGAATAAAGATGTCACATCGGTAGACACAGGGCTTCTTAATGAGGACAGAAGGTTTGATGTCGGAACACTTCAGTGCCCAAAGGAAAGAGATGCTCTCCAACAAGCTCTCCCTTTCTCTCTCTCCCTCACTTTTTTTTGTATTCTTGCTGCAAGGGCCTACTTTTTTTCCCCCCCTTCTTCTGTATTTTTTATTCTCTCCCCACCTTTCAAGGAGGAAGGGGATAAATGAGAGGAAAAGCAGAGAAAATGTGCAGTTTTACAAATCTTATCATTGTTCATGCCACTGTTTCTTTATCTCATTTCATCTTGGTACCATCCGAGGTGCCAGCCCCATCCAGACTCCTACTGCCTCCTTTCCAGTCTGGCCTGAGGTAACAGACCCTCCCTCTACCTCTGTCTCTCTCCCAGCCAAAAAGTTCTGATTCAGAGAGGGAAAGTTTAGCTTTATCGAGAGGAGTTTTTGCTTGAAAGAATCCCCATGAAATCAAAGGTGAATTTAATATAACTGAGAGGAACATCTGAGTACAAAATTCGTTATCACAAGCCTGGCCAGTGACAACAGCTCCAAATACTACTTGGGACTTCAATGTGTTCGAGCTGATCTATGTCTGCTTTGAGTTTGCCTGCTGGACCCTTATCCCTATTGCTTTCCCCCATTGCATCTGAGAAGTCAACTCATAAAATCATGGGGCAAATAGAAACCAAAGAAACTTATCTCATCCCATCACTCTCCACACCGTGTAACCAGCAGAACAACAGGATGCCATTAAGGCAGGGCTGGACATCTTCTTGGGCATGTCAGTTTTATGGTGGAGAAAGCTTCCAAGTTTCATGGGAAGAAGGCACTTCCTACACATGGGGAATGCCTGTTGGAGCCAGGCATCCCCTCTCCTTTGGGGTGTGCTGTCCTCTGAGGGAACTGAGTGGTTGTCTTGTTGCTAACCTCCTGGGCAGGATCTGGTTCACACAATGACCTGTCACTACTAAGCAAAGCCCCACTCTCAAATTTGAGATCCCTCCTTTGTGCGCTGTCCTTAGATCTGGCCACAGCATCCCAGATGAAGACCATTCTGGCTTGCTCCCCATTTGTCTCCCAGCATAATGGGTTTCATGGTGGGCTCCCCCCATGTCCTTCCCTCCTATGGACCATTTGAGAATCTCTTTTCTCTTCTCATCATTTCTCTGCAGGATCTTATCCCTCATCTTCACAGTATCTGAGCACCTCCCACTCTACTCAGTACGCTTCAATGCAGAAGTCTAGCACGTGCGATGCAATCCAGGGAGAGGGTAGCATTAGTGGCAGGGGATGTTCTTTTGGTGCTGTTTATATATGTACAGGCTCCTGCTCTCATCCCCCAGACCAGTGAGCACCTGAACGAAAGGGCTGAAGCCTTGAAGCCTCAGTGACTCTGAAGTTCATGTCTTCGTGAGAGACGAGGGGGAGTACTTTCTGGTTTGTAGTAGAGAAAAGAAAGTTTGGGGCAATGCTGTAAATCCAACCCAGTGACTGCAGAAGCCAATTTAGCTCCTAAGGATCCTGTCTGTGTACTTTTTCATTAAGCTCAAGCATAGCCAGAGTTTTTGCTGCAAACCTCTGAATTTCAAGCTCAGCATGAGTCAGTCCCAAAGTGCTGAAATATTTAAGGGCTTTTTTCACTCAGGAGCTGGATTTATTGACACCAAACGAGCTGTATCATTTTTCATCTAAGAAAACCCTGATGTTTGGAGTTGGTAGTGATGATGATGATTGTTTGAAATTAAGCTCCGCATTGACTGACCACATCTGCTTAGTTCCATCCTTCTCAAGTAAGACACAATCTTCTTTCCCCATCAGGATTCCTCCTCAAAGCCTTCTAGCCCCCTCGGGTGATGTTAATACATTTTAATAGGGATGTGGGAGCACACTCACCTCCTCGGTTTGTACTTTGATTTAATCCTCTAGGCCTGTGGACTTACAGGCCCACTGCTGAGAGATGGCTGGAAGAGGGAGGTGAGCTGGGAGAGCCCACCCTGCATGCAAAGAGACTTGGAGCTAGGCTGGAGGTCCCAGGTTGCAAAATACCTGTGCAGGTGCAGGATGGGTGGTCTCATAGCAAGGGGAAAATGAGTGCTTTTGCTTTGCAATTTTGTTCAGAAGGGAAGGTGGGTAGTCAGCCCTTTCCTTCCCCCTCAAAGAAAATCACAGCAATCTTTTTCTCCCTCTTCTTTCAATAAAATAAAGTGCATAGACTCACGTGATTCACTTTAATGGTGTATATTGCTCAGAGAGGTGGAGGTTTGTGCCGGAAAATATAGGAGCACGAGCTGAGCTCTGACCCTTATGTTTACTGCTCAAACCTGCTGCAGCAATCGATGGTGCCCACCGTTCCCCTGCCAGAGGATGTGACCCCTGAGGCAGAGATTTGGACAAGGTGTTTCTGCCTACACTGTGATCCTCTCCATTCCCCAGACAGTGATTTACCATCAGCCTCTGCACTGACAGCAGAAGTTAACGCAGCAGCAGTGAGTGCTTATCCCAGGCAGAGGGGCAGGGAGACAGCTGGGTTGGTAGCCTGTTACGGCAAGCTCTGCCAGAGGCTGCCTGTCAAAATGAAACCCCTCTCCGCCTGTCAAGCTCAACACTCATTGTTATGATCTGGCCTTAGACCAGGGCTCTGACTTTGCTGTGCTTGAGCCTGTGCAAATTCAGCAGAGTATCTAGTTGTTTGCTGAGGGGCTGGCAATTTTTAAGTGAGTGTTAATGAATCTGATGGGTATATGCTAAGAGCTCAGGTTGCCATGTAGTTTCTCTATTTACCAGCCCCTTTGCAGGCTAGAGCACCGCAAAAGCCTGGTCTGTAAACCCAGCAAAATCCCAGGGGAGCGCATGGCCAAATCCCAGTTTCCCAGAGATGGCCAAGCCTGGTCTCTGGATCTGATCATCCTTTGAATCAGAGAGCACTTGTTTAAGCCACCCAGATCCCTACCACTGCTATAATGAATGCGTTGCTTCCACCGTCAGACAGAGGATTAAGTCCTGCTCAGGTTTAAGGTCACCTCCTCTCCCAGACTGTGTGAAGCCATCTGGTTTTTGTGCCACTGACCTTTGTTAGTCCACATTAATTCACAGAGCCTGGTGAAAGAGCTCAAAACTTGCTTTCTGCAGAGCCATGAGTCACTGCTGGGAGCTAGATGGGTAATGAAAAAGCTGTTCAGTTTTGTTTTGATTTCCAGATCTTCATGAATAAATCCCTGCTCAGGTCCAATCAGATTGTTGCCTGTAAAATTCCCTGCCTATTACTTTGATCCTGTTTGCCTGAATCTCTAATCTCCACAGCACTGCAAGCCAGTGCGCTACCACAGCCTCAATTACCAGCTACGGTTTGTGATTTTGCGTCATCGACCCTCTCCACTCCAGCATGCCAGCCTCCTTTTTTTGCTTTTCCACATGTTTCTAAACACTTCAGCATCTTTTTCCAAAGTCACCCCATATGCAAGCAACCCCTGGCCCTGTCTTATAGTAAACCCATGGGGTTCAGTGTCTCCAGTCCACCACATCTAAATCAAAACTTTTCAGCAATACATGTGCCTGGCTTGCACAACCTGAGCTATAGCCAGACCTGTCAGCGACTGCGGGGGCACATCTGCCAATACAAAGCACCAACAGCTTATGAAAATGATTGATTGACAGTAATTGGAGAGTGTGGTGGGTTAACCCTGGCTGGATGCCAGGTGCCTACCAAAGCCGCTCTATCACTCCCCTCCTCAGCTGGACAGGGGAGAGAAAATACAACGAAAGGTTTGTGGGTCGAGATAAGGACAGGGAGAGCACTCACCAGTTACCATCACGGGCAAAATAGAGTCAACTTGGGGAAAAAAAAATTCATTTGTTGCCAGTCAAATCAGAGTAGGATAATGAGAAATAAAACCAAATCTTAAAAACACCTTCCCCCCACCCCTCCCTTCTTCCCAGGCTTAACTTTACTCCTGAATTCTCTACCTCCTCCCTGTGAGTGGCGTAGGGGGACAGGGAATGGGGGTTGCAGTCAGTTCATCACACATGATTTCTGCCGCTCCTTCCTCCTCAGGGGGAGGACTCCTCACACTCTTTCCCTGCTCCAGCGTGGGGTCCCTCCCACGGGAGACAGTTCTCCACGAACTTCTCCAACATGAGTGCTTCCCACGGGCTGCAGTTCTTCACAAACTACTCCAACGTGGGTCCCTTCCACGGGGTGCAGTCCTTCAGGAACAGACTGCTCCAGCGTGGGTCCCCCACAGGGTCACGAGTCCTGCCAGCAAACCTGCTCCAGCGTGGGCTCCTCTCTCCACGGGGCCACAGTGCAGGCTTCCCATGGAGTCACAGCCTCCTTTGGGCATCCCCCTGCTCCGGCGTGGGGTCCTCCACGGGCTGCAGGTGGATATCTGCTCCACCGTGGACCTCCATGGGCTGCAGGGGGACAGCCTGCCTCACCATGGTCTTCCCCACGGGCTGCAGGGGAATGTCTGCTCCGGCGCCTGGAGCACGTCCTCCCCCTCCTTCTTCACTGACCTTGGTGTCTGCGGAGTTGTTTCTCTCACATATTCTCACTCCTCTCTCCGGCTGCAGTTGCTGGGTTTTCCCGCCCCCCCCTTCTTAAATCTGTTATCCCAGAGGCACTACCACCGTTGCTGATGGGCTCGGGCTTGGCCAGCGGTGGGTCCGTCTTGGAGCCGGCTGGCATTGGCTCTATCAGACATAGGGGAAGCTTCTGGCAGCTTCTCGCAGAAGCCACCCCTATAGCCCCCCTGCTACCAAAACCTTGCCACGCAAAACCAATACAGAGAGGTTTCTGGATGCATCCCTCTGTCACCAAAGCCTCTGGGAGGAAAGTTGTCCGTCTGGCAACATGGGTAGGAGGGAATTCAGGACAGACTGCCAGCAGAGGGAGCTTCCCACTGCACATGCCATGGCCCCATGCTGCATCTCATACCCAGAGCTGGGCAGGGAGGGAGTACGTGCGTTATACATCACTTAGCCTTTCTCTCGCCTGGAGCCCCGGGTCACCGCAGTAGCACAAATGCCATCAAACTGCTCCAATCTGATTTGCTGAACTTCAAGGGGTCCTTTGGTATTCACAAAAAAAATACAGAGTTTCTTCAATTAATTCTGGAAAGTATTTTCTTTCCTGCTTTGTTGGTCGTGTGATTGTTTGGTTTACTCTGCTATTTTAAAAGGTCTGTCAGGCAGCCACAGAGGAAAAAGATTTCCATGTGACCAGTCGTGTGCCGTGCAGAAAGAATAGCAAATAGTTGTACTAAGTAGTCTGCCAGCTCTCCATAGCGAGGAAGTTAGCTGTTTGAGCTGGTCTCTCCATCCTTGTGAATAGCATCCCTAGGAATGGGGGACACTTTTCAAATGAAAGGCTCCCTGCCAGTGGACCTTCAGTTTGGGAAATCCCATTTGGCATGCTCGTGCCTCAGCATCCTCTTGTTGTGCTTTCCCCCTCCCCTGAAGTGTTACGCTGGCGAGAGATGGGAAAGACACTTCTCTTGGCCAGGTCTGCAGAGCCGCATGATTGCAATGCGTCAGTGTGGATGATGCTGTCAGAGATACGGACGGGCGGTCAGAAGTCAGGGTCCCCTGGGGGAATGACCAGTGACCTCTTTTATTGGAACAGACATAAATGCAATGGGCCTTGATTGCATCATTTATAATTAATCAGAAAAGTTGACATGAAAATTAATAATGGGAAAGGATCTAAAAGAGATGGGGAAAGCCAAGTTATTCAGGGCTGACCGTGCTGCTACCTCCCTTTTTCTTTGCCCCTCTGTAACTAGATAGCTCTAAGGAAGACAGCCCAGGGCCAAAGGTTGCAATATCCCACATTCTTTCTCCTGTCTCGTCTTATCTTTGTCTCAGTTAGGATAGCTGCTGGACTAGTATTTGAGGATTTTGACCTACAATTTTCTTCCAAATCTGAATGACTGTGGGCAAAGGGCTGAGGTCTCATGTCAAAGAATCTCATTATGCCCAGTGCATATATCAGGAGATGAAGTATAAAGGTGATTAAAGCATCTAAAAGTCCTTCCCTGCCTCTAATGCTTCTCTGTGCATTTCTGATGCTAGGGTTGCACATGTAAGCTTTGCCATCTGCAACGTGGACACCGAAGAGAGCATGTAGCTCAAACTCCATGTGAACAGACATTCAGACCTCAGACCAAAGTACACCCGCTGTGCTTCCTAAGAGAGCTGGGATGCACCTACGCTTAGATCTCTCTGGTCTTCCCAGGATCGATGAAAACAGGTGAAGGAGAAACATTTACCAGGCTTTGAAGTGTACGGAGCAAACCACAGCAGTGCACCTTGTACGCATAGAATTGAGTGTAGGTGAAGCCAGTTGCATCCTCTCTATGGGTGAATGCTTTCGAAACAGCTGTAGACTTGGGAGCGGGGAGGTTGTGTCCTTGGGCAGTATTTCAACAGCCACAGGTTGTCTAAGGTCCTTTGGTATTGTGACTGGCTGAGCATCAGCGTGCCAAATTCTTCTAACAAGAGCTTCTTATAGATGGTGATGTTGGGATCAGGCAAGCTGGCAAAAAACGTGTGCATTCAGCAAAATTCGGCATCCCCTTTTTCCTGTAGAAATTACTGCCATTTGAAGTATCTGCAGTGGCACTGCAAGCCAGACCAGCTGTGTCTGGGTAATTAACTCAAAGTTCAGATGAGGTTTGTTCACAGAATCGGGGTGGGAGGGGTGAGTCAAATGTGGTTTTCACCACAATTGGAAAAAAATTGCAGCTCTGTAGAATTTTGACCAACATCCCCTTGAAAGTCCCCCATGCGTAACACAAGAAGGCCTGAGTGATTTACCCTCTGGTGTGACCTCAAAGCAAGCATCATGCTGACATTGCAACCTTGCAAAGGGAAACCAACTCACTTTAGTCAGCTCCAGCAAGTGTCGCAGTGAACTTGCTTGATATCAAAAAGGACACCACAGCCATAAAATACCTGTTTAGTATTGCTTTGGATTGCATTACTACTCCTGCCTTAAGTTACTGGCCTGGAAATAGTCTTCAAAAGCAAATACAGTGTCTATCGCTTCCAGTGCACGTGTTTCCTTCCACACGGCAGGACTAGTTTCCCATTCCTTGTCTTGGCTCTGTTTTGTAGATCTCATGCCAGAGGCTAACCCAGCCGAAATCTCTGTTTCCAGTTCTGCACAGTGAATCGCAAGCCTTCAGCTTTTTTGTTGTTACTGCTTTTTCAGCAGCAGAATACTTTCAATATCCTTGTTTTTTTAAAACCTCCCTAAGTTCAGAAGTGATGGGCAGTGACCCATGAAGTTCGCAGCAGCAATACTTCTTGGAGGATGTTCCACTTGTGGGAGTCAGTGATTCCCCTGATGTGCAGAACAAGAGTTTGACTGCCTTCCATATAGCAAATATGTACATTGCCAGTTCCTGATCTTGATTACATCTATATCAACCTGCTTAAAATACCATTGGCTGCAATGACAGTGCAGGATGTGGGCCAGACACTGTACATTGCACCTGATAGTTCCTGCTTCCAACACAGTAGAACAACCTCTGCTTCAAACCCCTTCCCTCTCTCTTTCTCCTCTTCTCTTTCTGGCAGCCTGTGTGGATGAAACTAGGAAGTTCCCTGCTCAGCTTTTTGCTTGCTTTCCTCTAACCTTACCACAACTTCTGGAAGTCGGGTTCAGGCTTTCTACAGTGCACCATCATTCCCCTAAAATCTAAAAGCTGGCTAGTCATGTCAGCATGTCTGTAGCTTGACTTTTTCTCTCTCTGAGAATGAAATAAGCAATATTCCACATTCCTCCTTCTCTGGTGAGCAGACCTTCTGACGCCTGGCCTAGGGTTAATCATAGGGTTAACCAAGTCATGAAAAAATATTCTGGGAAAATGCAGAAGATTTCTCGCTTGGTTGGACTGAGCAATCTTTCTTTTTTAAATTCAGTGTCATGGGGCAGCCAAACAGATCTCTCTTTCACTGTCGCTCTCTTCTGCTGTGGGTCAGCAACATGATGTGCTTCTCCTTCCTTGCAACTTCAGGGCATAGGAGAGAGCTATAATTTGCTCTGGCCCTTTCAGAAAGTCAGCTCAGTTTTCCCTTTGCTCCAGCGCTGGGTTAGGGGAAGCCAACCAGCAAGACCCAAAGTACTGCTGCACTTGCTGGGGCTTGTCAGCCCAGATTGCATGTGCCTTCTCAGAGGGGGCAAAATAAAGTTTCTTTCTGCACCGTCCCTGTTTCAGTGGTGATCGGTATAGTAATGGAGTGGCCACCTGCCTCTCTGCAGCCAGAGTTGTCTTGGCAGTTTCTGGCCCAGTAAGGAGCAAATGGCACCTCCACTGGGCCCCTGTGTCCCAGAAGGAGTCACTGAGGCTTGAGATGGGCCATATGCAAGCGCCACCATGCCTCTAGTCCACTGTCTGAGATGCTCATCTCTTTTCCTGAGGGAGATTCCCTTTGGGAAGATTGATTACCCTGTAAAAGCTAGTTTTAGACTATATTTGACAGGGGTATCCCCTTCTATCCAACTCTATCCTCTGGAGTCTACTTACCAGCTTCCCAATTTTCCCCCTTGCTGGGCTGCTCTGATCAGTCCTGCCCTGATCTGATTCCTGCTCCTCCTCATTCCTCCCCACCTCCGTCCATGGCTGCTCCCATCCTCAGGGAGGAGCAGTGCTCATTCGTACCTCGCTGGGCAGCCTGCAAAGCTTTCTGCAAGTTTTAGGAATGACTTTTCAAGTTGTTATTTATTCCCCAAGTCAGCACATGTCACATTCAGGAGGGTGACATTGCCTGTTGCCTTTCACAGCCAGCATCTACGTTTTGCTTAAGGTCTGTGTACAGCAAGGGAGCCTTGATGGGTGTGTGCACAACAGTCTGTTAAATTAGCTGGTGCCTGCATGTCGCTGACAACCTCTTGTTACCACTTACATCGCTTTCCACTTCTGCAGTCCATCACGTTAATGGGGGAGCAGCCACACTGAGCATCCTGGCACCAGATTCGGAGTCATGGGCCTTTCTTTACACCTTCAGGAGGTGCAAAATGGGCCAGATGAGGGGAAGTTCAGGAGTGTCCTAAGGTGTGGGTTTCTGGTGTGGGCGAGCAGCATTCAACATTGCACCATTGAACACTAGACGCTGTAGCCAAGAAGCATGTAGGAGTGCTTACAGGAGCTGCTTACCCACCTCCAAGGAGGGAGGAGGTAAAGAAATCCTGTAACTGTCTTATAGCTATATTTTGGCCAATATCTATAAGCCCCACTTGGAGGATCGGTGAGCCCAGGGTTTTAAGCAAAGGGTATGTAGAAGGGAAGAAAAAGCAAGAGGAGTAGTAACAACACTCCGAATTACAAATTTTTGCATCCTGACGCCCTAATGACCCAGGGGGCTGGTGTGCTCCGCTGAGCTCCTGGCACACAGCACAGCTAACCCAGCCACGCTGCGGTGCTTGTGCACACTGGGGCGAAGTCCTGTTGCAGAGTCTAGAAAATGCTAGAGAGCTGTTCCTTTCCAAAATTACTTCTTTTTAAATGGCCTTATAATCTGGTAGGAGTTGATCCTTTATATCACTTCTTTTAAATTGCCTTCTGCTCATCAGCTGTTCTTTAAGAGATGAACAGACCCATCTTCATGTCCTGTCCTGACCTGCTGGTGGCTCTGAGACGCTGCCAAGCAGCTGCCGCCTTGCACCGCAGAGAAGGCTCTTTTCTCAGGGAGTGGGGGTGATATCTGTAGACTTAAGGTTTCAAAGTGCTTCCTAAACTTCTAGGATAAAAGCCACTGGAGAAATGTAAAACATTAGTGGTATTTTAAGAAAGTGTGTGGGTGTGTAGACACAATTAATTTTCCTTTTTATAGGCCTACATGGAATATCTCCATCTCCGAGGAAGACGTCTAGATCTATGGAGCGTTGGCATCCCAGAGGAGGGCACTGCTCTGTTCATGTTAACAGAAAATGCCATCGAAATTAACAGTGCAAGAACGCTGTTGTGGTCAGGCTGTGTCAGCCCGATAAATTATTGTACGTGTGAGAGGCGGCAGGCTCAGAATCGCTCCGTCCTTCCCAGGCTGAAACAGCTCTTTCTTCCTTGTTAAATGCACACGGTAGCAGTTGTAAGGGATTTTTGTCGTGTTAGTCCCCCA
Source organism: Gymnogyps californianus (assembly GCF_018139145.2). Classification (NCBI taxonomy): domain Eukaryota; kingdom Metazoa; phylum Chordata; class Aves; order Accipitriformes; family Cathartidae; genus Gymnogyps; species Gymnogyps californianus. Next base: position 12,707,999 of record NC_059483.1, read on the forward strand.
AGATCAGAGAGGAGCTGATGCGACTTGGAAATACACTGCATAGGATTAAACAGCAGAGGGTATGCGTGCTCGCACGCATGCAGGCAGAGTGTCTGCTCTCATGCTATGTATTGTTATTGACACACTGCACCTTAATGGCTATAATGTCAATGGGCACTTTGGGACCTTTACTCGTGGATTATTAATGCATTAGACCGCAGTTTTTATGGGTTATTATGTCAAGAGCAGAGGGAGTGGATGCCAACATTATATGGGCAGAATAAGGATATTTTTTAATCAGGGTTGTGGTATACACTGTGAGTGCTGCACCTTAGAAATCCCGTTTATTGCTCTATTGTACCTGCTCTCAGCAAGTGGGATCTCACTGCAGCTTAGAGGACAGCACGGAAAAAATGACACCATCAGAGAGGAAAAGGGACAGTCCGGGGAAAGGAAGAGATCCTCACGACTGTAGCTAGGCAATCGCACATTGCTGTCCCAGGCTGTGGGGAGATTATTTCCTGGCACTAGCCGCTGATACCCTGAAACATGAAGATTAATAGGCTCTTTATTTTATTGTGAGTAACTGCAGGTGCTGCTTTTATTTATATAAATGTGTGCTGCTCTCCTCGCTGTGGGCTCAGCCCAGGATGATTCCTCCCATGGGACTTCAGGGAGAGAAACTTTCTCACGCTGCCTCTCTGCTTGAGAGCAAATGTCACACCGCAGGCCTGAACGTGAGCATGGGGGATGTCCCCAAAGCCTTTGAAGGTGATGGAAACTGCAGGTCCCCAGTGCTGTTCAAGGGCTAGATCCCCTCATTTTAAAGGGCCTTTTTGAGCACATCATAATTTGCAGGGGAAAGTGATGCGGATGTAACCAGACTCTGGCTGATCTTTTCTGGGTAAATAGGATATGTATATTTGCCAAAGCCCCGTTTGACAAGACATAGTGGTTAAATCTGTAGATGAAGTGGAAAGGGCAGTATAACATGTTCAGACACCCTGAATGAAGCCCTGACTACTGTGCTGGCAGAGCAGGGGAAGAAGGGGAATCCTGAGAGCAGTGTGGCAGGAGCAAGGACACGCGTGACATTGTACGGTTGGAAATGTCCTCCCTGGCGTTTTAGCAATGCAGTCACTTCCAGGTCAGGCAGCTCGGAACAGCGAGTGAAGGGCTCTTAACAATAGCTCTGGGTTCATTTCTGGCAGGAATTGCCATCTTCCTTGTAATCACTACTGCTCCATTACATGGATACCTGGAGAAATTATCCTCACAACCAAACTAGCTATTGGGCAATAGAAACAATAATCAGCCAGTAATAGAAACAAAACCCATATCACAGGCTTTCCTTCCAGGCATTAACTCTAATGTATGGGTTGCAATGGCATGAAGCAAAAAAAGAGAGGCACGGAGGGCCTGAACCCAGGGGGATGCTGGTTCTCCAAAAAGCTGGAGGGCAAGAGATGACATTGACCAAGGAGGGAAGTTTCTTATTTGCAAACTGCTGTCTTTGCACTTAAGGCCCACGTCTTTCATTTTCTCAACTTCTCATTCTCTCAACTTCATATCTGAAGGAGGCAAAGAAATCCCCTGATTTTCCTGACAATGCTGAATACAGTTTGACTTTTCATCATGTCATATCTGGGCCATGGAAAGGCCCCTGCTTTTATTGTGTGACGACACGGAAATTACCGAGTAATTACAGGATTATGCAGCACCCTGTAAATTAAATGTTACCTCTTTACCTTTTATAGAACAAAAAATAACCATGTAATTACCTAGTGAATTAAGCTGTTAAGGTCTCATGGTAATTATACATGAAGTCAAAAGCTCTGAGTTCTTCTGGTAGTTACAAGTAAAGAATTATCTTTCATTTTTAAACATATGTTGCAGTTGGATCCCAAAGCTTGCACATTTCCATTTTAATAACACTATGGCCTGCCCAAATGAGAAGAGGCATATGTCTCCCATCTGAGTGTGCAAATAGAGTGAACATGTATATATAAAATAGATTGGACATATGCAAAACTGACCCAGGTTCATACCAGAAAAATTATATGGATTGAAATGGAATACCAACAGAGGTAAAACATGATTAGTCGGATGATAACATTTAAAATTATGTTTAGTTTCCTAGCACTGGAACTTGTTTTCACAGGAAGCAAGTCAGTGTGATGCTATTTTTAATATACACATGATTATATTTTGAAAACAGACAATCAATCCACCCATCGGGAAGCTCTGTCCCCTAAAGAGAGGCTCAGGACTTGCCACGTGTAGGTGGGTCTTGCCATGTATCAGCAAGGAGGGGATGACTGTTCTGGCAGGAGAGCCCCATGAAACTAAACACATTGATGGTGTGAGCTTGGTGGATAGTCCTGGCTCAGGTGAAGAGGTTTTGCCATTGTCTTTTGGCAGTAATAGGACAGAGCTCTCAGGTGTGCTGGCCTGGGACCCAGACTCTCCAGAGGCAGCCAGAGAGAGACATCATTGCACCAAAGAGCTGTAAAAGGAGAGGGGCTAGAGAGGAACAAGGGTTTGCTGCCTTGTGACAGAGCCCATTCCTGTCAGAGGAGCTGTAGGAACACATTTCCCTGCTTAAAAAGTGCCGCCGGAGACCTGGGTCACTGCAGTGGTTGCTGAACATGGAAAAAGCTGTAGTGTGACCAGAGACCAGCCAGCCAGCTCTGACCAAACCAGACAGAGTGGAAAGCTCTAAGGCACCAAGCAAGAAAAGAAGGGGGCCATCGGACCAGTGATTGCAGGTACTAAAATACACGGTCAGGTTTTTATTGGGCATGAGGATCTGTAGCACATAGGAATTGCCACTCTTGTTCTGCATATCCTCTGCTCCAGTCAGAGCTGGCTAAAAATACCCTTTTGTTATTTTAAGATTTGCATAGGTTTTTTAACTGTTCTGCATAACTTTTTTCTTGTTTAATTTTTAACCAGATGAAAGCAGACCAAAGCGTTTCAGGTTTTCTTCTCCTTTCTTCAGTTTTTCTATTTCCAGGTTTTTAGGAACACATTTCAAAAAAATCCCAATGAATTTTAATGATGAAATGATAACTAACTTCAATGTCCTTTCAGATTGAAAATAAGCATTTTCATAGGTCCCAAAAACAGATTCTTTGGCTTCATAATTTTAGATCCCTGAGTCTGAAAAATAGAATGTTACAATATGCCTAACACCGTCTGAAAGGTGCAGTACATTCACCTCCAGCACTTCAAAGAGGCGTTACGTGCACTAACTAGCTAATTTTATAACTTGCTTTGAAATATGTAGCATGTTATATAAGTAAGTGCTCACTTTGGTAATCATGGAAGAAAATACAGAACCAGGATAGGGAGCTGGGTTTTTCTTTTAATGAAGCTTAACACTGACATTTTAGCTATTAACATTGTGTCTGCAGTTTCTGTCACAGACCTAACTGTTTCACCTACAAGTCATCCCCAGTCCAAACAGTAATTGCTCCAGGTACAAAACGAATTGAAGTAATTATCTTCTCATCTTTTTATTTTGCATTTTTTCTCGTTTTGGTTTCAATATGATCAGCAATTCTCTGTAGCGCTGTGTTTCGTAGTGTTTAAATCCTGCAGTAATGCTGCATGCTGAATGCAGTAATGTGCATTTACTTCAAAGAGTCATTTATATCCCCTGGTAAGCAGGTAGTCTTTGCCGTAGAGATGCAGGGGTGTTTTGGTGCAAACGAGCTTTTTTACATGCGTTTGTTGCATGATTTTTTCCCCTTATGTCCATCAGTTTTACCACTTTGTAGTTGCTATCCAGTGAATATTAAAAAGCACCCTTTGGGATTAGATCAGAAAATGGGGAGGGGGGGAAATCACGCTCCATCTCATTCCTAGTCTCTTGCGTAACATCCCTTCATCCTGACACAGATTACTGCTAGCATTGTACTCGCCCAGTTCCTCTGCCTTAATAGCCTTACGTCTCATTCGAAGTGAGATCAAAGAGAGAAAAGTACCAAAGGGCTTACATTCAATTAACAGGAAAGGGGCAGGCTTTATACGTGCTCAGCAGAAGCTCTGATTGCAACAAACTGCTGACTGCATATCATGTACTATCACTATCAGCATGTGTAACACCAGCCCTTTCCCTGCCGTGCTGAAAGGTGGTCTGGAAAGGCAAATGGCATTTTTGTGCTCTTCCTGGCTGTGTTGGGATGGAGAAAGCTGGAGAAGCCCATGCCCCTTCGCAGGGATGCTCAGGAGGAGGAGGGGGGCTCTACCTCCCACTCTGCTATGTTTTTTTCTCGGAACTGCAGACTGGAAACTCTCTGTCAGCCCTTGACCGATGTATTGGACAACTTGAATTTTAAATGATGGGTGATTTCCCACTGCTCTCTTACACGGATCTCAGAGTTAGAGGCTTAGCCTGCGGCAGTCAGAAGTCCTCGGGCAAAAGCTGAGACTTTTGACCCTTTCTGTATATTTAGAGTATATCACAATGAAATAAAGCCCCCCTCATTTCTCAGAATAAACTATCCGCTTTTTCCCTTCTCCAGGTATTTGTGGCATTAGGAAAAACTAGAAAAGCTGGGTGTCTGAGAGCTAGTTTGTCATTAGGAGGCATCTGGGACCAGCCACTGCCATGGGAGACACGATACTGGGAAGACGAGAGACTTGACTCACTATGGCAGTCTGGTTTTACAATTTTTCCATTTCTCCCCATGAAAGGCAGAAGGGAGAGTTGCAGAACTAGGAACTGGATCATAAATGTGGGGGGAAAAAATTAGAGCATAAAAAAGATGGGGCATGGATGACAAGGATTTTACTTTTTGAGCACTGCTGAAGTGAGAGCGCGCATCCCATCCACTACACACTCAGTGCTCATCGCTGTTAACTCCACTTATGTCGAAACCTCACATTTCCCAGGGTTCTGTGTGTGAAGTTTGGAAAAGATATGAGTCCCATGAGTGTTACTGCTGGAATTTTTTTTAGTATTATTTTTTAGAGCTCTGAGACAGCATGGATCCCTATTTGTATTAAACCACTCTCTCCACTGAGCTGATTGCTGAGATAACCCACAGCCAGAGCTGTCTGAACTTCGGTGACCTGGTTACATCAGCATACAGCCCTGTTTTGCATTCTCTTCAATTTACTTCTAAAGCAAACCTTGCAGAGCAGGAAGTTCCTGGCCACACACACACACACACACACACAAAATCTGTTCCTAGGGATTCAGTACCTGCTCTTGCCAGGAATATTCTCAACTACTTTAACCTTTTAAAATTTTCTGCATTACTGTGGGAGATGACCACTCCACACATTGCTCACAGGTTAACAGTGCCATAAAGAGCGCAGCTGGTCAGTGGAATCAGAAAACACTGAAAAGGTCAAAGCATGCGAGTTCTGCAGAGGTTTCCCTCTAAATGAGAGTAGCCTGTGACCTTCACTTAACCCTTACTTTAAATGATTGCAAATTAACTTGGGCAACTTAGCCTGAGCTCTAAAAATCTAAATGAATCGAAAGATGAAACTGTATCAAACAGCTTTCCATCAATGTCAGGCAGTGTTCTCCGACACACGTATACCAGATAGACATTTCTGTCTGTGAGCCTTACTTACCCACTGAGATATATTCAAATAAAGCCCCATTAACTTCTCCAGTGCTGAATGACATACATGCATTTGTACCATAACGCAGTCGTCCCCTTGAACAAAGGCATATCTGACCGGGGATCTTTTCTACAAGGTGTTTTTTAATCTTCTTGGCTTATACAGGACTTACAGGTATAATATATGGTGTTTGCATAGCAGTCAAAGCAAGGATTTCAGCACTGTAAATCCATCACCTGCTTTCCATCAGCCAATTGTCTGTGCACTGGGGCTCAAGTTAAAGCTTCCTTCGACTTCAGCAGGGCAATATTCAGTCTCCTGGGCTCCAGGGACCAAATGCCCACCAGCGATTAAATATAATGACAAAACAGAAGAGCTCTGCAGCAAAGTATCCCATGACACTCCTCGTCTCAGAGCATCTTGACCTCCTCCATACAGTGACACCAGAGCAAAACCAGAGCTGGGGACCAGTGGTCTTCAGGGAGACCTGTGCCTGGGGTCATCTGTGGGGCCCCAACTTCTGAGCAGTCACCTGTGCCCAGGAGCAGCAGAGCCAGTGACACCCGCCTCTGGCAAACGGGTGGGATCCCCCAGCTAAACCATGAATATTCTTTAGTCAGTCTATTAATGCAACGAGAGGAGTCCTGAACAAGACATGGGTTTGCACAACACTATCAGATCTTCTTATTGGTGTTCTTTAATGTGGCCTTTGTTTCTTTTATTCCCTGTGTACCTACCTGACCCTTTTTTATTCCACAGCAACAAATGTGAAAACAAAACCATTTACTGAGCTGCAAACCCAAGAATTTCTTTTTTCCCACCCACATAAATCTATATCCCAATAACAGGAGCTGAAGTAAAGAGACACCTTTACGGAAACACCCCACAAAACAAGTTCTTTAACTCCAGTAAGAACCCAATTCTTCACAAATTTAGTTGACATTGAGACAGGGCAGTAGTGGTGGGGAAATGATGTGTCCTGTGAGCAGCTCAGATTTGTTCAATGCCATGGTCAAGAAATGGCTGCACAGTGTCTGATTTACTGGCCAAAAGGATACTCTACTTTCTGAATTCCCATGGAGATGGCCTGATTTCCATAGCAACTGGATTCTCTCTCTTGCCTTTCCCTTTAACAGGTAGAAACACACTTACATCCTGAAAATGCTAGATTGTTCTGAGTACTATTGTATTTTTGGATGCTAGTACACTTTCTGGACAATGTGTTGAAATACAGGCACCTTTTAATTATATTTTTGTATCCACCTTTAGAACTGGTGGTGACATTATCTTCCATCTGCTCTTAAGATTTCTTGTGATGTGAGCATGAAGTTTTCTCTTTTGCTTTCTTTCTTCTCTTATTCTTTATCATTGTTCCAATTTTCTATTGGACAACCTGCAATGCAGGGTGATGACTATTGAAGAAAGCTCTTGGGGAAAAGAGAGCATTGATAATACCAACTAACAGCAATATCCAAAATGCATGGGATATATTTCTAGAGAGAGATGTTGGTTCAATCTCTGCCCCAAAGATGGATTAAAAATTTGTGCTATAATTCAGTATGTCAGATATAGGAGATCATGTCAGCAGTAAGTATATATGTTATTTGTCACCCGTTTGTTGAGCCTTTTAATGGTTTCAGGTTTTGATTTTATATGCTAACTTGAAGTGTCCTCTTTAGGTCTGTCCTTCCTCAAATACATCTCCACTGCTTCTCCTTTCTAGACTACAGCTGTATGAGTACAAAGAATAAAACCAATCCACAAGAAGATGGTTTAACTAACTGGGGAGTTTCTTATAGTCATTGTGAAGGGATTCCTAGGGAATAAAAGAGGACAGACCCTGCAAACCATCTCCCAAAGGATCTGCTGAGGACACATACAGGACAAGGAGTCATGGAAACAGGTTTTTGGATAGTAGTAACATCACACATCAGTCTGATTCCTTAAGGAAGAGAGTGCCATGGACATCATGAGCCATGTCTGGGAATTACAGGGTCTGAAAGGGCAGGGCTCGTACCTTAAATTGCATTTGTGAAGGACCAGAGACTTGGTGTGCTCTGGAAAGCACCAGGTTTATGGCAGTCTGGACTTCTTCAATGACTGGTACAAAAGCTTCTGCATGGCAATGGGTGATGACACAGTCAAAGGAAGGGCAGCAGGAGGTGACGAATGCAGATTCTGTGTCTGCTAGGATGGCTGAAGTTTGTGAAAGGTATTCCTGGCAAGTAAAGCTATTTGGGAATCCAGGAAGAAAACCAAAACCGATGAATTGCAGAGAAAATGAGCAGTGCTGTTACAGAGGTGCTTCCCCTTTAGCCACGAATCACAGGGATGTGGTGCCTGCACTGAGGATGAATTTCACAAATATCCCTTTCACACAGCAGTCTGGCCCATGCCGCAAACCTTCCAGTGCTTCAGTGCCACCTCTCCCTGAGCACGCATTGCCCTTTTTCCCCTGCATTGGCAATTAAATAGTCAGCTGTGGTAGTCCGAGATGCCACGAGAGCATCCTGAGGTCCTGACAGCACTTTGCCAATTCACTGACCTCTGTTATGTTCCGAACCGCGAGAGGTTACACCGGAAATCAGCCTAAAAAATTGGCCGATTTTCCTGTGACCCCCAGTCTGACCTTACATCTGAGTTTACATTTTTAAATCTCACCATGAGCTGCCAGCTGACATCCATCCTCTGCAGCTCCTGCGCGGCCGTTCGGTTGCTGTCGTCTCCCCTCCATTTTGCAGCCCCACTTGCCCGCAGACCCTTGCCCACCACCCAGCCATGTAACACAGGGGTTTCCCTGGCTCTCCACCATGAAAGCATCCCTCTCCCCTCCCCTCCTTCCTCTTCTCTCCCCTTCCCCGGCTAATGCTGAAAGCCACGGAGGAAAGCATAACAAATTGAAATAAATGAGAGCGGAGGAAGAAAGGGGGAGGTTGGGAGGTTGGAGGGGGGAGGCGAGGAGTGAGGTCCCAGGGCCCTGTCACTTTGGCTGCCTCGGGGGCCGTGGGGAGAGAAGGGGAGGGTGACGACAAGGCCAGAGCTGGAGCAAAGCCTGGTCCTTGGTGGTGGCGGGAGCTTTATTGCCTGTGACCTTCAGAACACTTAGCGCTGATGAGGGACATTCAGACGATCACATTAGGGTTGTTGTGGGGGCAGGAAGGGCACACGTGTGCGTGGGAGTAAGAGGAGAGCAACGTGGGCTGGGGGGCTGCTGCCCATGCCTGCCTGCCACCGGAAAGGGGATCACAAAGCTGAAGGTGCAGGGCTTGGTGCTGGCACGACAGCATCCGTGGCTCCCCCTGAGCACCCTGGGAGCAACCTGAGGAAACCTGTCCTTTGGGCTTTTCTGAGCGATGCCCATAGAGGGCACTGATTTGTCAACAAATCTTAGAGAAAAGAGGCGTTTGGGTAAGAAAGAGAGACACCAAGGGCCCAGGTGTCCTCCTGTGTCTCCTGTAGGCAGGTTACTTCTGAGTTAATGATGGACTGCTTCTTTTTTCACTTCCCCTGTCTCTCTTGAAAATGCAAACATCGCTGGGAGGTGGGAGAGGTGGCTTCCCCTTCCCGTTTGCTAGAGGAGCAGATGGCCCCACAGATGATTTCTCCTTGCTTCCCTCTGTTGGTAAAAGATACGTAGCCTAGCTCTGAGAATACCATTTCTTGGCAAAGAAGTCCCTGAAAAATAGCAGGGAAATTCCCAGTACTGTGCTTTCATGCTTCTCTATCCTTTTTTTAATTTCTTTAATTCTACCGATAATGGCAAGGTGCACAGCTGCAGCTGTGTTTAGTTACTTAGAAGACACGTGCGGTGCTCGGACAATGCTGCCAACAGCCTGATCGGAGGGGAAGCCCTAGGGAAAGGCTGCAGACTCGCGTCCTTCGCCGGGTCCCGCGGCAGCTCTCAGGAGCTCTGCCCTCCACCCGAGGGGCAGCACCCACCTCCCTCGGGGCTGGCACGGGGCTGGCAAAGCAAACCTTTCAGGTCAGATCAGTGATCGAAACCCAGGTTCACCCGTGGGGCTGTGGCGTGGGTGCATGGGGGTGTGGTGGAGAGGACAAAAAGCCCTTGCTGCCCTCCTTTCCCCGGTGGCTCTGCTTCCCCTGCTCCCAGCTAATCCCACTCCTCCCCGGGGACGGGGGGGCAGCAGGGAGGGGGCCCATTAGCAGCAGCTCTGCTGCAATGTCTCTTTAAAGGAAGTGTCAGGAATAAAGATTTACCTGCAGCTTTAGGAAGACAATTATTGTACGTTAATTAAATATGAAATGACACTTAAGAGCATATCCATTGCCTTAACAGCGACTCTCTGTAATAATAATAATACTTAGCACTTGCATAGCTCTCTCCATCTACACAGCGCTTCACAAACATTAACTAATGAATCCTCACAACCTCCGTGTGAAGCTAAAGAGGCTGCTGGCATGATGGGGAGGGGGAAGAGGAGATGTATCAGGGGAATAACCTCTTCTTGGCCTGCTGCTGCTTTTCAGGCTGCTGTGGTTTTCATTCTCCCTCCTTTCTGTCAGCCTTCCCCTAACTGTGCTTCACTCCAGCACCGTGCGGTGGGCAAGGTGCGTGGTGAAGAAGGAAGGATGTCAGCAGTACAGCGAGGCGGTACCTGTGGTCCCCGCTGGAGCAGGCGCTCATGCTCTCCTGGCTCCTAGCGCTGGGCTCAGAGTCCCTGTGGCATGGCAGCAAGTCCATAGCACCCAAAACTGCCTCCTGTCCCATCCCCTTCGCCTCAGGGCTCACCGAGGGAGCCTAAGAGTGGGTTTGCCTGAAGCTGGAGTGTTTTGAATGTGGCCGTGAGAAACAAGGTTCTGGCTTGGACATAAACATCTGTAAAATGCAGAAGTCCGGTACTAGGACCAAAATAGTCTGGATTTTTGCAAATCACTTCTGGTGAAGCCATGCCTTGTCTTCAGGTCTTACCGGGGAAGCCAAGAAGCCTCTCCTGAGCCTACTTCATTTTCCCAGAATAGGATTTTTGAGCTGAAAGCCCAGGTCTCCTGGCTAGGGTACCTCTGTAGGAGTCGACTGTCTCCTGGCAGATGTGCTTGCTCCACCCTCTCTGAGCTCCCTCCATGATGACCCATGCTTTGAGACCACCACTTGACCCAGAGGGAAAGACAGATGCTACACTAAGTCTGTGTTTCCTAACATATCCACATTTTCCTCACTGCAGCTGCCTGTGATTGTGCAATGTCTTTGCTGGAAGAGTCAGGAGAGAGTTAAGAAAGAAGCTTCATTCTCTCCACGAGAAGAAGAAATGGACCTGACTCTCCAGAAATCCCAGCACCACGCTCTGCCCTCCGTTGGCAACACTCTCCTTCCCCCAACTCCCACAGCAGGCCTGGCTCTGCCTCTGCTCTCTGGCTTTTAGGCAGCGAAGTCCAGTTTTGCCTGTTTTTCCAGTTTTTTTTACCTGGAAGCATTGAAAGGGCACTAGGTCCATGTACACCCCCTCTTCCACATCTGGGCTGTCTCACCCTAACCAGGAGAGCATGGCAAGGGAGGGAAGATGGGAGCAATGGGTCAGGGCTGTTAGGAGGGAGGAAAGTGATTATCCATCCCTTTTCAGGGAGGGGTTTTCTGCATAATCTGCTTCCAGACTCTTTTTTTCCCAAGCTCATTCCTCTTAAAAAGGTAATAAATATTCAAAACATACTTGCCTAGATTAACATATATACTCTAACAGCTTCAGCACCTACAAAGCCAATGCCTGTGTGCATCCGCTAAGCAGTTGTCAAACTGCATTGCTTGTAATATTTAGGGTTGGTTTGGAAGGAGGTCTCAAGGCTACACTCTACAAAACACTCTGTATTGGCCAAGGGGGAAAAAAAGACACCGTGACCTAGAAAATCTTGTAATCTTCAAAGTTCCCTGATTCTGCTGTTATTTATTTAGCACTGTAAGCCCACCAGATGCATTTCCAAGTCATCGAGGGTTGTTTTTGTCTTCCAGAAAGGTCTCAAGGAAGCCTCTGAGTTTGATCACGCTAATATTTTCAGACATAGTCCTGTCAGTACCAGTGATTTCAGCTGTGTTCCCGGCTAACTCACTGGTGGGCTTCTTGGGGTTGCATTTAGATACGAAAATGTCACACAGTGCTCTCTGTAGTTTGGTGCAATATCAAAGGTTGCCTCCAACGTTAAACAGAATCTAGATCTTTCTGCATAGATCACAGTTATCTTGGCTTCATTTATTGAAGAGCCTTTGATAAGCCAGTAGGAAAAATGTATTTAGTGTGTAAGAGCTCACCTGTCCAGCCCTAAAGGTACAGACTGATGGAAGCCAACCTCAAGTAATTTATTTATGCCTCAGTCTTTCCTGTCTCAAAAATTGTCTTCCCCCTGCCTTTGACTTTGTTTTGCAAATGCAGCTGCTGACTTCAGGGCTTTTGCAAGTTCAGGTGATACCAGCAATTCTGGCACCCTCCTTTAGCCACAGGCAGGTGACAAGGTCGGGTGCGTTTGAGCTCAGCTCTCCAGCAGCAGGACCGTTTTGTTGATTCCTCGTGAGCGGCTTCCATGTACGGCATGACTCTGTGGGACCCCCGCCCCATGCCTGGAGGAGAATTGCATGGTGCGTACCTGCTTATTTGCACCTGCACAGCACAGGGAGCAAAATGCACTGGATCCAGCTAACCCAGATATCATCCTTCAAACCCCAGGAGATTTCCCCAGCCTTGGCCAGGGCTGGCAGGAAGCAGCCATTCTCCCACCACCGTCCTCACACCCACATGGTCTGGAGCTGGGATCTTTCTCCTCCTTCACGAGTTAACAAATTGGCCGTTCCCTGAGAGCGGATAATTTCTTCTTAATGGTAGCCATTTCTCAGCACGTACTTTGGCTGCCAGCTTTTGAAGGTAATTGCATTGTTATTTAGGAAAGTCAAAGGTGCATTCTTCCAGAGAGACTCTGGCTGCGAGCAGGCATGCGGAGGGCTGGCCAGGAGACAGCTTTGCATGCTCTTGTTACAGCAAGGTGTCACTGTGGGCAGCCAGAAGACAGGGATGGATGTACATCTCCCTCCCCACTCCCCGCTCTTTTCCTCCCCAGAGAAGAATCGGTAAGAAGCTGTTTGCTGTAAAATCAAGATGGGCATTCCAGTGCTGAAAATACACAACACAAAATGTTCCTTTTTCTGATAAGAAAGTGATGTCACAAATGACCTTATTAAAAAAAGGTAAAATGCTTGTTTACTTAAAGCACTTGTTCAAAGAGAGCAAGGAAAAATGTGGCTTTAGGATATTTTTCTTTCTCCTTTCTCTTTCCTCCTAAATGAGATTGAATACAGTTTCACATTTGCAAGGCCCAATGCCCTTTCTGCCAAGAAATCCATTGACAGTCCAATCAACAGACATGTTCTGGTTACAGGAATCAGGCATCAGTCAAACACTTGAAAGCCAGATCCAGCAAATGCAGCAGATAATAGTATTGAAAACAGCCAGTGGGGGAGATGAAAAAGTAATTGGAGTATAGGTAAGAGCTGGTATAAGCAGAATGGATCTGCGTGTTGCTGACATGAGGAAGGGAGGAGGCAGAGGGGGAGAGCTAATGAGAGGGGTAATTCTAATGATAGAAGTAGTTCAATGTGTCAGGCTTTTGTTTTTCAAGGGCTGAGAGAAGGATTTATTTGTGCAGAGGCAACACCACCTACATCATGAGTGCCCACTAGCTTCCAGAGCTGGTTCAGCCCTGGGATTTTGCAGGGTAGATCCGTCATAAAAGGCTACGTGTCATCAACAGGGAGGACTGCGGGGCTGGGCTGGCCGTGAAAGTGCTGGAGCGGTGGTGGTTTGCAGGGGGGGATCAGAGCGGGGTTAGCAGACTTAGCAGCATGGGGCAAAGGGACTTTGCGGCAGCCCCAGGCAGACGAGGCTGCAAGCGCCCTGGGAGGACTCGTTACCGTGAGCAAAGCAGCACTGGTCTCTGCATGCTCAGGGGCTGCATCACTAAACACAGTCATTTCAATCTCGGCAAGCCCTAAAATTTGCTGATTTCATCCCAAATGTAAAAATCTAGAGAAGACAGGAGTGAAAATGAACAGAATAGAATTTGATTGTATGGACTATATCTCCTAATTTATTCCAGAGCCCTTGCTAGTAAAATACCCAGACTCTGATTAGAGCAGTGAGCGCAAGAGAATTACTCACTTCCTATGGGTAACATGACGAGCAAATTACCTGAATTTCTTGTAAACCTGTAATCCTCTTTTGGGACTCAGCACTATGGAAATTGCAGAAAGGGGCTGTTGATCTCATACACTGTGGTATGTACTCCCTCATACTGAGGCTTGGGTGGGTTCACCCTTCGTACATCACCCTGCCCCATCCGGGTTATTTTTGCATCTCTTTAGATTCACCTTCTCTGTCCCACTGCCCCGAGCACTTGGCTCTGTTTTCTTGCCTGGCCCAGGAGGGGCATTTCTCAGGAGCTGCTCCATTGCAGGCTGTGCTGCATCAAAGGTGGCATGGAGAAGGGGGCAGTGGAGTTGGCAGGGGAAGAATTGAACATTCTGTAAGGACGGCGCAAAATATTCCAAAGTAATTCGGATCCAACTTGAGCAGGTGATAAATGAGAGCAGCATGGCAGTGACAGGTCAATCAAATATTTATAGAACTTCATCCATTAGCATTGCAGCAGCAGAAAGGAAGCAATGAAGTCAGGGTGCTCCTAGACCTGTGGGGGGCACGTGTGCCCATCGGCTTCCCCAAAATCTTCAGGCATGTGTGTATCTTCTGTCTTGTCCTGGAGGGGGCTGGGACAGACGAGGTGGTGGAAGAGCTAAAAAGAGGTTGGGATTATGCAGCGCCGTATTTTAGAATAAATTCCTCTGATCTCCTTGGGTGGATTAATGTATTTGCATACTAGTGAAGAGATACTTGTACCAAAAACATGGAAAAGCTGAGTGGCATGTGTAAGTATATACATATATGTCTGTACACACTGGGAAAGGGCATCAGGTTTTGCAATTCTCTGGAAAAGCAGTTGCTACAATCAGTGAAATGCCAGAAAAGGTTAAACCACAACAGCCAAGAAACCTTAAGGAGAGAGCAGAGTGGAATCAGAAAGCCTATTTTTAGGATCACATGACATGATTTGATTAATATTTTAGGAGGCAGTTATCATATGCTAAGAAACTGAAGGATTATTAGTAGCATTCTAATGTGCCTGCTTTCAGGGTTTTAACAGGGGATTCCATCCAAATTTCCCCCTGCTCACCTTTGATCAATCCCATAAGCCAGGGGTGCAGAGAAGTGACACATGGATGCACTGGAAGGTGCAAAGGGCTGTGGAAAAGGTATTCATTTGACTTCAGCACTCAAATGGAAGTGCCACGGTGCAGCCCGTGCTGAGGCAGAAGGCAGTAGCACACTGCAGACACGTACAGACGGAGCAGTGTTTAGCTGGGACTGTCTCCGCGATGCTCCCAGACACCAGCAAAGCAATGCAACAGCAGGCTGGTGAGGAGAAGGACTACCTTGGTACCCAAGTGGTTAAATAAATGCTTGACTTCAAGCCCAGGAAGGATTGCATTGAAGTCCCTCTTTGACCTGCTGATGAGATCTGTGTGCCTGGTCACATAAATGTGCATCCTGCATCCCTTCTCAGGGTTCCCAGGGCCATTCCCATTTTCTTTGGCAATTCAGGCTTCATTAAGTGTGGTCTACACATAAGTGCTTAACAGTGTGCTGGATCTGGGACTCGTGTGATGCCCTGTCTGATGCTATTCACCAAGGGCTGAATTCCTGTGAATTCAGGAGGAATCTGGGAAGGGAAATGAGCTCGCTCTTCTTCATTCACTGATGTCCTGACAAAGTTTCATTCATCCGGCCTGGGAGCAGTAGGGATGCCATGTGTCAGAGGCAACCAGTCAGCCAGGGGGATGAGGCAGGGCCCGGCACTCGCCAACAGCCCATTTGCTGAAAATTGATGATCCAAAGTTGCATGGGAAATTTGTATGAATGGAAGAAAAGACAGCCAGTAATTGGGATCGGTGGGTGAAGTGTCAGCAAACAGAAGAAAGGGATACTTTGGTGACAGTGATAAATGCTAGCAGCTTTTGGTCTCATCTGGAGGAGCGAATTGGAGCGAAGACTTTCTAAGAGAAGGAAGGAATAAAAAGACAGTGGTCTGATGGATATTACAGCCGAAAAAGGCTCAGAAAAAAAAAATTCAGCTGAGTGTTTTTAGGGGGATGATCAGAGGCAAGTCACAAGGGTCATTCCCCAAGGCTGAGAGAGTCATAATTTTTTACATCCCCAGGAATAAGCCAGCAGGCTGGAAGGGTACTTCCAGGTACCTTTCCCTTAGAAGGGTATCTACTGTACAGCCTCTCCATCCCTGCACTAGGTCACCTCTCAACCCACCCTAGTCCTCTGCTGGTGGAAAGCATTGTGGCTTACTGCAGTCCAGAGAGCTACCCCACATTGCAGCACCTGAAGAGCAACCCCTCCTCGAAGATTTCACTGCTCCAGTCCAACCCTGGCAATTCACAGGTTACCTCACCCTACGCAGCCAGCCCCAAACACCGTCCTACCTTTCCCCCACATGGTAGCCTTGCAGCACCCATAGCGTCGTGCTTGGTGGTACATGAAGACACCAGGCACCCATGCCTGGAGACTGGGCTCCCCCTGTGCTGCGCACTGTGCCTGCAGCTGCAAAGCCCTTGGGAGCAGCCATGGGGCTCTCCCGGTTGAGCAGCACAGATGTGAAAGGTCTGTGCCTTCGTGGGGGTGCAGAAGCCCTGGGGTCCCAGCTGGGCATCCGGGGCTGAGGGACGAGGCAGCCCTGCAAGCATGGGCTCTCGGCAGGCACTGGCATGCTGACCGCTCAGCGCTGGTTTATTTTTGTCAGCCAGCCTGGCAGATATGACTCAGGGAGGAATTTGCCTACAAACCAAGTATGTGCAATAACAAGATGCCATTTCCAGAGTCATTTCTCTGACCCTCACCAGCGTTTCAGAACACGTCTCAAACGCATTTGGCACCTCTGCGCTGCCAATTTTAGAAACGTTTTGCTTTGGAGGAAGGACTGGAGCACAGAGGTGATTATCCCTCCCCTCCTGGCAGCTTCAGGAGTTGTGCGACTTGCAGGGAATGTCAGAGATGAACAGCATGTAAAAGAGCTCCAGCGAACGCTCTTTCCCAGAGCACCGGGACGTGCCTCTGTCCTGCTCGTTCAGACTATAGAGGATCTTTGCCTCTTACAAGAGAAAAGATCCTGGCTGAGGTAGCTCAGACATCCGTCTAACATGCCCTGAGACAGTAGCACTGGCAACGAGAGAGGGACTGATTCTTCTGTCAGCAGCGCAGGCGAGGAGCCAGCAGAGTCAATGGGAGTCGATGTTTACTTCTGTTATGCTGCCTTGCATAGACACTGATAAATGTTATGAATTTTAAAAATTGAGATTCACATTAGTTTCCTTTAACTCATTTTAGATTTTCTGCTTAGCTTTATTAAGTGGCTTTTAGAAGCAGTTTAGCCTCTACGGCTCTCACTGCAACAGCCCTGCCTCCCAGCCTGTCTCGCGCCAGGAATAAAACCAAGCCCTGGGTGCTCACAGGGAAGGAGGAGGGCACTGGGGATGGAGCGGTGTGTCCGTCAGGGTGGGAGCACCTTGGCGGAGCAGGGAGATGAAGGAGGGTGGTGCAAGGAGGTGTCAGCCGTGCCTCGGGGCCGGTTTGGGCAAAGGTGGCAGATCCCTTCAGAGGGATGTATTGTGAGGTATCATGCAAAGCTGAAGATGCAGAGCTATTTCTGCTCCCCTCAAATACAGGCAGAGGAATATTAATGCAAGGGTTTTGTTTTCTCTTTCCTGAAGGACCATACAGACAGACATGTCTGGGCACTTTCAGGGAACAAATCTTGGGCTGATCTCCTGCATATTAGTGTAAATCAGGAGTAGCCCCAGTGGGGTGAACTCAACATCCTCCTGATTTTTTAAGGCCTGATCCAGCTTTCCCTGAAGTCAGTGAGAAGACACCAGCTAACTGCTCTTGGATCGATCTCTGAATGCCTTATTGTAATATCCATGAGCTGCAGTAAAACAATCCACATCTCCCCTGTTCCATCCTAAACTCTGCCTGCCACCTGCCATTTCATTTTTCATGACACAATTATCATTTTTAATAATGTCACTGCATTTTCTTGGCTAAAGAGCCTCTGGAGACCCTGTCTGAAAGAAAAGCTTCCCCATCTCCTCTTCTCCATGCCTGCAGGTGTATCTGTATCATAGCAAGCCCTTCCTAAGCATCTCTTCAAAGACACTCACAGCTTCGTCTCCTCTAATATAGATGCACTTTTGACATCGCTAAATAATTATGCAGTTATATAGTAAACTGGTGGTGGGAGATATGCAAGTGGCGAATCTCTGTTCTGGTGGCTAAAAACACAGTAATCCTGCCTGTTGTGTGAGGCAGCAGAGCTCTCCCCGATCGCCTGGAAACTGAAGCAGGGGAAAAGCAGGCCCAGTATGGACAGAAGAGTAATACTGATTTATGGGAGACAAACCTCTGAGATAGATAGAGATTTACTCCCTCAGGTTTTTTTTCCAAGAGATGACACCACACATCTGCAGGACTGGGACCAGGAGAGATAAAAGCCTGAGTTGCTATAAGCAACCAAAGGGGACCAAGTGCTCTGGGGTGGGGGTGTGCCTCCAGGGACATAACTCCCTTCTCCTATCAGCATTTCATCTTTTTACCATTGATTATAACAGGAAGGGAGAGATGGAAAACTCATGTAATTCCCTGTCCTTGGGGTTGTGGCCTGGGGGAAGTTGATGGTGTCTAATCTAATAAGGATGCAGTGCAGCTTGGATCATCTGGGCTCTCCTCTGATCCTTTGGGAGTCTTGAAAAGTACAGAAAGGAATTAAAAGTCCCCTAAAAAAACCCCAAACCAACCGAAAAATCACTCAGCTGATTTTTCTGCTTTCTTTTGAATGGCGACTGACTTTACATCAGGGCTCTCATGCTGCTTTGGGGGGAGATTGCCCAGCAGCAATGTGAGAGGATTAAGCTGCTGCCTTTACATCAGGGCAGGCTCTACTCTGGAGGGGTAAGGCAGGAGCTGGTAGAGGAGTGACAACAGTGGGATCAGCAGAGAAGGCTGACAGCAGGTTTGCAGCAGGCAGATGCCCTCTCTGTGCTGGAGCCATGCAATGGCCGATTCAGCACATTAAAGAAATCCTCTCAACCCATTGTGTGCACATGTTGTTCCTGGTGCAACGTCACACAGGGACGTGACAGCGCTGTGACATTCACTAGCTTTAAGCTAAACCAGGCCTGGCATACCCCTTTCGCTAAGCTTAGCAAGGAGCAGAATTGGCCAAAGCTGGAGGGTGTCCCAAGAGCCAGGCTGGGTGCAACCATGCCAGCCTTCACCCTGCTTTTCACCTCCCACTGTGCAGCATGTTTCCTCAGAGCCCATGTCTCTCAGGATAGGATAAGAGAAGAGCGTTGACTGCAAATGTGGCCTGACGTGCCAGACAGCAGTGGCAGGTGGGAAATGGATATACTACATCCCAAGATGATGCATCTTCCCATTCAAATCAACTCACCAGTGCAGATAGCCTCAGACTGCAAAGAACACTGTTTAGATGGGGGATTTTATTCAGACGGCATCTGAAACTTATTTTTTCTTGAATTTAATTTTAATTAATTGTGCTACCAAGGGTGAGCTGAAATGGCCTCTGTTTTTAATTTTTTCTCCCCAGAGTGGCTGTCCTTAAACTCCTTCCTATAATGATATGGTTGTAGCTTGCAAAAAGCCACTCTGGATTTATTATTCTGCCTCTTCCCTTGTCCCTTCTAATCCTAGAGAGAACATTGCAATGACTGCTGGTTAGAAAATTAGTTAAGTGAACTGTATACTGTATTGTATTTCTGTATCGCTCCTTATTAGGGAGAAAAGATAATATAGTTCCCTCTCTCCCCTCCACTCACCCTGCATTTCATCTAGTGCTCATGTAGGGACCATTCCAACTGACTACTGCAGCCTGCTTGCAAAACGACGCACATCTCAAAGCCCTTAGGATAACTGTCAACTTTTGGTGCAAAGCACAGCAAGTAGTATCATAAGTGTGGAGAAAGATGGTGGCGGCGAGGTTTGCTACCAATGCACGGGTGCTAAAGAAACGAGCCTGTCGGGGTCACTTCTGCAGATAGACAAGCAGCAGTCTATCACCTGTCTCATATTTGAGCGCTGCCTCTGCAAGCAGTCAGTATTTCAGGTGTTTGCCACACAGTGCTGCAGTTTCCCTTTGGGTCCATATGGTTGGACTCCTCCAACTGAATGTGCTCGATTTGGTGGGTCCCAGAGCATAGTGCCGCAGCAGTGAGCTGGCCCATGTAGGTAGCCCACGTATTCAAGAAAACCCTGAAGAAAAGATGCTTGCCACCAGCTGCAGCCTGGCAGCATGATTTCTTGTCATCAGGGGAGTGCCCACCATGGAGGTCTCCTCCTCCAGCTGGTCCATGTACGGTGTTTGGAGATAAAAAACATGGGAGGACTGCAAACGGGGGGATGTACGAGGTAGTTGACCTCTTTAGCAAAGTATGGACAAGACACCCTATAGTCTGGTTAAAAATATTGTCAAAATTAAACTGAATCTGTAGCGGGTAGAAAGCCAGAAATGTCCTTGTAAAACATTATTGCTATGGAGTTAATAGTGGATTTTGCTTGTCCATATGGATCAGTTAAAGGAAGGAATGTTCCCAAACTGAGTCAATTTATTGCACAGGGCCCATTTTAAAAGAATGTCTGACAAAGGGATAGATGACCCTGTTATAAGAATAAACTCCCAGAGAACTAAAAGGACAGCCCCAAGGAAGGCCAACTTGATAAGAATGGAGAGCTATTAAACGAAGATACTCTTTGCGCTCCAAATCCAAATATATCTCATGCAAGAGGAGAGCTTTCTAAAACAAATCCCTGTGACAGATGAAGGATTTAGGCACAGCCAGGTTGTCTGTTTAATGAATTCCCTGCATTTACCCCACCAAGGGAGGAGGACCCAAACACTGCTGTTCAGAATCTTTTTCATGTGGATTAGAGCAGCCACAAATGACAGAAGACTAATTTTGCCTTGTTACCCTCCTTCACAGCTCATCTGTCCTACTTTTTACTTTCAAAGGAATGAGTAATTCAAAAAAACCTCTAAAATTTATGGATGCTCTGGTTCTTTTAGGCTCACTGACTATATGTGAGCCATGAGCCTAATTACGCATATGTAATTCTTTGAATGTATCAGGAAAACCTTGACTTGGAGGCGAGGAAGATGGCTCAAAATGAAGTTATACGCCCTTTACTGTACCAGGCCACATCCTATCCTGCAGGGACTTTTTTGTCTGGAGATCCAGCCCCTTTCTGGTTCACTCCTGCATTAAGCCTGGCCTGTTGACAGGAGCTTTATAAACCGGTGGAAAAAGAAAGCTCAGTGGATTATCTGATACACCAGGGAAAAAAAGAAAGGTACAGATCAGTCCAAGAGGATGCCCCATTTGGACTGCATGGGGTGTCAGCCACTTTCAGAGGGTAACAAGCTGAAATCCCAATTTTCAGTCATTTCTTTCTTTGATGTTGCTTTGAAAGTGGATATTGAAGCACTGCATGTGGAACATTTCACAGCTGACCTCTGCTCACAATAAATACTTGGCCTGATGGCTAACCCCAAGCAGTTTGTAAGGAACAAGAGTCCGAGGCATTTTTTTAGGTTTTATTTAATGAACTGATCCACCTGACAGTTGAAAGAGAAGCCTTTTTATCTTAAAACAAAATTGAAGCCCTCTATACCTCTGTCTCTAGAAGCAGCCACGCGATGATGCTGGGTGTTTGTACCCAGTCTTGCTCCCTGAGCTGTCCCGCTGGCCTGGCTGTGCAAAAGACACTCCAAAGAGAGTGATGTGGCCTGACAGCCATAACAAACGCTGGAGTCCCCAGTGAAAAAGTCTCCATGTGTACCCAGTATTGTGCAGCCCAGACTTCCACGGCAATTTCTGTTACAAACAGATGCCCTCCAGGTCATCACCCTGCAGCCATGGGAGACTGACATCCCACCATGAGTGGCTTCCCCAGGAGCTGGCAGGAACAAATGATGATCTTACTGCTTGCTGGCTACCAAATTCCTGTCCTCCAGGGACCATACCTCATGCAGTGACCGCCTAGAAGGAGACAAACTGCTCCAGAAGGGTTAGGTTTCCGTTAGCTCCTATGTCCTATAAGCTCTCTGTGGATCCCTCTGGTAAATTCCTATGTCTTAACTGGCTTTAAATGCCTATTTTTGGCACCTGAATCTCTCCTGAAGAATCAACAGTGAATAAATGAATCTCCCCTTAGGATTCACAGAGGTAAAATGCATTGGGGAACCTACTGGGCTAAGTCCAAATCCAGCTCAGATTTGCCTTAGGAGCAAATCTAAGCTGTTTGTCTTCATCCTTGACCTTGTTTCCTTTCCCTTGGCACTTAGCAATCCTGTTTCCCAGACTAAATAGCGCAAGAGATGCCGGGACGAGGTGTTAGCAACCATCCAAGTGAAGAGTTACTTTAAATCCAGACTGCCTTTCTGACTTCTCTTCCTGTTCTCCTGAGCCACCAGCTATGGAAATTTTTCATCTCTGATAAAGCAGATTAGCTACTGGAAATGTCAGAGAGAGGCTACAGATGGCTGCACTGTGGGGATATATTTCCTTGCTAGCCCTGGAAGCCGCTGAACACCGGACCCCAAGAGAGATGCTCCACAGTCCATTGCATAAAGTGACTTGGCCTGTGAGGCTGTTAATGCAGAAACACCCCAATGTGCTCTGTTCAGTGAAGTTCACTAACAGCAGCGCGTCAAACCTACAGACAGCTTTGTGGAGGGGAGGCGGGGCGGGTTTTTTTCTTTTTCCTACTTCCATTTCTTTCTTCTTTAATTTTGGTAATGGATCAGAGTCAAATGAACAACATCTGGCAATTAGCACATCCCTTGCCTAGCTCCGATCTGCCACTAAGTTCTGAGTGTTTGCCTTTATTTTTAAATGGGTGGCTGTCAGAGAGAATTAAATGGTGCCTAAAGAAGCACACAGACATTATAATTAAAGGCACGCCAACCTTGACAGGTAGCTGGGAGTGGAGTTCAGAATTTCAACTTTTCATGGGAAAGGGGGCTGTTGGCATACGCATGTGCTCTTAAACTCCGTGTGTTTCCCCCAGCTGATCTATCCCCAGGTGCTTTTTATACACCCGTACTTGCAATTAATTGTCTCTTTGTCTGCTCCATTTCAGCAGCTATCCAGCCCAGTATTGTGAAAAGAAGCATACTTTAAATCTAGGAATAAAACTGCAATCCATTAGCTGTGATTGCATGTGCTTCTGTGGGGCTTTGCTGTTAACAAGGATAGAAATGATTTAATGGAAAACAGAACAGGGAGCATAAACCTGCTGGTGCACGGAGCATCCTGAAACCACGTAGTCTGTAATCCAAGGCAAGTGCCTTCTAGCTAGGAACAAAATGCCTGGTGCTTTGGACACTTTCCTGCCAGGCCATATTATTATAATCATGGTCTTCCCCCAACTCCATGATTTCTCATTCTGCTCTTTCTAATTCAAATAGGGCCAAATCTTCCTCCTTTCAGTATTGACTTATCCAACTCACAAGCTCAACTGACTCTTTTAGGGAATAAAGGGAGCATGGAAACGGGGTTCATCTGCTACCTGCTCAGCTTTGACCCCAGTGCTGAATGGAGGACAAATACCATGTTAATAGGATCTAGCCTGGCCTCACACCTTTGTTCAGAGGATTTCATGCTCTGAGGCTGCCAGTCCAGCATCTTCCCTGTCGTTGGCTTAGGGCTGTAATTGAAGGGCACGTAAGGTGGCAGGCACTGGTCCTCTCTCAGTCTTAGGGCTGGTGCTAGTTTTACAGAGGTGGGCAGAGCTGCATTGCTGGTGGAAAGGGCTGTGCTGCCATGGAGTTTCTGTGCTATCACACAACTGCAAATTTGGATATTACACCAGGCATCACTAGCTTGGAGAGTACAGCCTCCCCATATCTTGCCTTCTAAATCCGCACCTGCCACAGTCTTTGGTCTCTTGGTGGTTTTACCTGCTGTCTCTAAGTTTAAGTTGGACAGCATTTTTACAAGATTCAACAGCCACGCCGTCCCATCGGGGGTGGTTTCAGTAAGGTGATCCTGACAGTCTGGCTCTTAAGTTTTCAAGCAAAGATTTAAACAAACTCACTCCACTGATCCTTGCGTTACCTTCACAGTACTTGCTTTCCTGACTCAGCTTCCTGAGATCAGCCTATCCCGTTAGCATTTAACAACAACTTCATGAATGTGCTTCCAGCTGCCCATCCAACCAGGGTGGCTTTCGTGCCCTCCCTGGAAACCTAAGGTGAATTTGGTACAACTTAAGTTAGCATCCTAGGGAAGAAGGAAGGAGAGAAAAGGAGTTAGGAGGGAAGGGAGGAGTAACACAGGTGTGGTAAAGCAACCATAAGGCATAAGATCACTTGAAGTTGACTACACAATCCCCTGCTTGCAAGTGCTAGCAATGCTTTAGCACTGAACAGCCTCAACTGAGAAAAGCAAGGAATCATCCATCGCCCTTGTGCATCCAGCCCAACACCCTTGTGCCTCCTCCCTGCTGCGAGGAGGAGGTGGGACGTCCCAGTGGTCCGAGCTCAACTGACGCACAAGCATGACAGGATGAAGCTGCCTGACCTGGGGCAGTCAGGAGGTTGTGGCAGATGATAGCTTTGCTGCTTGTAATGGGTTGAGATAGCAACGCTGAGGGCTCAAAGCCAGGCTATTTGGTGGGACTGTGTTAGGGAATAACCTCCCTCCCCGTCTTCTTGCTGCAAAAATGGCTGTAGATGAAAAATGACTGAAGGAAAGTAAATCCAGGGGGAAAAACACCAGAGGGATGGTACTTCTCTCTCTCTGTCCCACACCTTGTAGCTTCTACCCACCCTACTCCCTACCTTTCTCACTCAACTTCTGATATCTATCTCTTTCTTTTCACCCCCTCCTTCCCCTGCTTCCCTCCCCAATCCCTCTCCCTGTCTCTGATGGATGGAACCATTAGTGGAATCACTGTAAATAATGTGTAAAGTTAGAAGTTACAACAAGGTATCTCATTAAAGCCGCTTCACTCATCTTGCTTCCCAATTAATGTTTAAGGCTTCGCTGGAATGCGGTGACAATATGTCACAGCATATCATTGTGGCAGGCGACAGGAAGTTAATAACCCACTGGCCCTTAAAGGAGCCTTTAATGTCAGCTGCAGAGGAGTAAATAACATTGGTTCCCTCCCCCCCCCCCCTTTTTCTTTTTCCTCTTTTAATTCGCTGCAGGAATGAGAGAGTTTTGTGCTGAAATAACATCATTATCTCATAAAGCCATCTTCCCACAGAGGCAGAGCACAAAAGGCGTTGCCCAAGGGACTCTGCGATTTTCGGCAATGTGACAAAGTTGCTCCAACTCCCCACCCCAAAAATTTGGGAACTCGTGGAGTGTTTGCCTTCACCACCCTTTCTGCCTCCACTTGGGGCCTCTTTCCTTCTTTAATAAAAGAAATTCCCTCATCCATCTTTTCTTAGTATCAATTTCTACCCCCTTCCTACACCTGTGAGCCCCTAAACACGACTTCACAGCATCAGTGTAGTCAAAAGTTTCCTTTCATGTGTAACAGTTTTATCTACCATTATTGAAACTTTCTTCCTTTGACATTGCTGCTTTCCGGGGACGAGTCATCTTTGCCTTTCATTCCTCTAAGCACGTGTTCACTTTGAGTGCAATTGCTGCTCTTTACCCTCCTGTTGCCACGTGATGGGGCTTGAGCCCTTCTGGACATCAACCACCACAGACTGCAGACTGGGAGCAATCCCAAGCGGCTCCACTGGAGTCAAGGAAACTGCCCTGGTTCATCCCAGAGCTGGCAAAGCTGGAACAGAGCTCCTGATTTCAGAAAAGGTGGTGTGGCATCAGTGTCACTAGCCTGATCCCCTCTGGGGATGTAAAGATCCATTAATCACACTGTGATACAACATAAAGGACCCATTATTGGAAAACCGTTTTGTATTTCTCCCATGAGGAGAAAGAACAAAAAACGTACATGTATAGCATTTATTTAAAAAAAAAAATACAGGAAAAGTGTCTAGGGCTTGGGGAATGAATCCCACAAACTTTCTGCTCAGCTCAGCCACAGACCCAATACGTCATATCAGGCAAGTCATGCAATAATTTCTCATGGCCTCGATTTCCTCCTGTACAGTGGGTCTAAAAATGTTTGCTGGGTTCTTGCTTTAGTGTTTGGAAAGGTGTTTCAAATTTCAGGCTAAATAGTCAAGTGTTCTGACTATATAAATACTTATTCTACTTATTGTACAAGGGACATTACAAATACGTCCCTAGACTTCCGTTCTAATAATAGGAAAATTCAGGATGAATATCAAGAGCAGATTGCCAGCAATGAGATCAACTGTTATTGCAAAAAGGTCCCAAATGAAAAGTCAATATGTTGGTTCTTTCAGAGCATTTAAAACTTCACTAGTTCCAAAATTTTGGAAGGCATTCTTCTCCTCCAAGAGAATAGGGATGGCCAACCAAGCTGTGTTGCATCTTCATGTCAGCCTGAATGGGCCATAAAAAATACTGTGCAGCAGAGAAGATGGAGAGATTTCAGGAGAGAGTCACAAGTACAAGAGGACCATGAATCCCAAAGTGCAGGCAGTAGCAGGAAGATCATGTAGCTGAGTCTTAGAGCAGCCAAAGTTTGTCCGTGCAATCCTGGAGACAGACTTCAGCACCTCCGACTGGAAACCACAAACTGAATGGAAGGAGATGGAGTTCAGTGTCCCATGGGAGTCCCCAGTAAGGTGGGAACTAAGACAGCCCTGTCTTGTGGGGAGCATGGGCAGGGTGAGGTCTGCCACAAGCCAAGGGTCTAGCATGGCGTCTAAAGCCCTGTCTGCATCTAGACCTTTGTCCCTCCACCTCGTGTGGGCTGTACTTAAAGGTGAGTAATTTAACCACCTGGTTCTGCCTCCCTGCACT
Source organism: Gymnogyps californianus (assembly GCF_018139145.2). Classification (NCBI taxonomy): domain Eukaryota; kingdom Metazoa; phylum Chordata; class Aves; order Accipitriformes; family Cathartidae; genus Gymnogyps; species Gymnogyps californianus. The sequence continues at coordinate 12,734,607 of NC_059483.1, forward strand.
GCTGGAAGTTTAACAAATTGAAAGTTCACATAGTGCTTTGAGATCCTCAACAAAAGGCACTGCAGAAATGCAAATGTGCTCAGTTCCTCCCCCGCTCTTGTCTAGCTCAAATACATTATTGATTTGCTCATTTACCAGGGGCCACTTGTCAAAAGTATAACAGCATTAGCAGCACTTGACGTAATAGGGGAATGGAGAGGTCTGTGATTAAGTTTAGACAGCCTTGTTTGACTTAGTTAATTGGTTAAATATATTCAGTTACATGTGATGCTTCAGAATTTCGGCTCCAATAAGGTATAATATTAATTTTAATTAAAGCTCAACAGAGTTGGCCAAATATTTCTATTTTCTGAATATTTTTCTTAATCATATAATTCATATTCTGCTATACAGGGATTCTGGTAGCAACTAAGGCCTGGAACATTTTGTCTGACCATGAAAAGTTGAAAGAAGAACTAGACAGGCTAACATTGAGGAGAAGTGAATTTATTAAAATCTTTCTAAGCTGAAGAAAAAATGAGGTGGAACAAGGAAAAATTCCCCCCTGCCTCAAGATAAGATTAACTTACATCTCTCCTGACAGATGTTTTTCTGCCATTTCTTAAAAATCTAAGATTCTCATGAAAGCCATAACTGCAAGAAGTTGCACCTCCTCCTAAGTTTGCCAAGGAGCCTTCATGTTGGCTGTCAACCCTAGGCAATCCCTGATCATTAGTCGCTGTTTCCTTTCTGAAGATCTGCATCCATCACCACAGGAAGGGCAAACAGCATCCTACGGGTTGCCTTAGCCAAGGGTCCCAAAAAGTGGGGACTCTTACCATTGATCCCTGAATGTTTCCAGAGACAGAACTCTTTTAGTTTCCTACTTAAGGACACTCCCATAGGACACTGAGCCCCGTCTCCTTCACTTCAGCATTCTTCTGAGGAGGGAATATTTGTGCCAGGGACATGCTCACATGAAAGTCAGATTTGCAAAGAGATGTTCTAAGTGGCCAAGAAACTTGCCTTAGCTCTTGCCTGGAGAGGCTTCAGTCTGGCTTGCCCAACTGCTGTCATCCTTGGGCCATAAAGATCTCCATCTAAAGCACATCTGTAGTTACATGAGGAATGTGCAAGCCCCAGTAACACTACCAGACTGGTATAACAGGAGCAGACTCACCTGACCTCTACAGCATAGCAAGGCATCCAGCAGGTGTTCAAAAGGGGGAGGTGGCTACCTCTGATGAACCACATTGACGTAATAATTACAAGAGTTGGTATTGCCTTCTTAATGATAGCAATTGAAAGTGCAAATACAGCCGCAGCACATTAAAAATAGACCACTGCTCCCATGAAGCAGCAGCTGCATTTGAGGACTTTTCCCAATGCAGAGCTCTCAGGACCGCCCCTCATCTTTCCTGCCAACTCCCCACCCCTCTGCTTTGCATTTCAATTATTTTTCCTTCTCTCTCTTTAAATGTAGACTCAAGGATCTGAAAGAAGAAAGATGGAAGGCAACTCTTGTGCTGCCTACCAACCACAGTCTGGATTTCTTTATATTACACACACAGGCGGTCAATTAAAAAGATGTGATATTTTTCTTTTGCAGTGTTGGCATCCAGCTCTGCAAGCCTTTAATTATCTGTATAGGTAGAGCCAGGACTGGGAGAGGGTGGAAACAGCATCTATTCTTTCAGCTGATCTGTCCCTGAGAGCATTCAGCTCAGGTATTTTGAGCCCAGTGATAAAAAATAACCCCCTTTTGCATGTTTTTCCTAGTGTTCTCTGCTGCAAGACCATTAAGGTTCTCATCTCCTGACTTCCACAGGACCTAAATGGCCAAGCACATATATAAGCATTTTGTTGAACAAGGACCCCAGCCAGGCCCAATGATCACACCTTATCTAAAAGGTGAATTCATAAATCTTCTGTAGATCATCTGTACATGGTAAATGATGTCCCTGACATGGCTGATAAACCTCAGCACCGACTTCTGCTCTTTCACTTCTGACTGTGTTTAATGATGCACCCTACTCTGACTTTTTATCACCTATTAATTGTACATCTGCCCCTTAGAAACAATGCAGAGGCGTACCTGTAGTGGAAGGTGCGGTGGCCCATTTCTTCCCAGGGCTCTGGCAGGAATGCTCCAAGTCTAAATGAAATGGCTCATTGCCAGCTTTGGGGTGAACTGCTCTCCCTGCTCAGATCTTCCTCTAATCCACATTGGACATCAGAAGGGCGGATGAATGAGCAGCCTCCAACATCAAACAGAGGAGACAAGAACAAAATCCTGTGCATTGCGTTAAGGACTCGTGGAAACCTGATGCCTGGGCAGTGCGAGGGTTAGCAGAATCACGGTTAGTGGCGTTTAACAAGTACGGCAGTGGGATAATGCATAAAAGGCTACAAGCAGGTTGGGACCCACTGTGCAGCAGCCCAAAGGAAGAAGCCTGACATCTCGCTCTTGTTCGGAGTGTCAGAGAAACCAGAGTTATGTTCTCAGGGGATTCAGTCATGGGGCTGGAATGGAGCGAGATATAATTATGGAATAATGCGTGTTCTTTTCCCACCACTCCCCCCCTTTCTAAATTAGCTGTCATGTCACTAAAAACGTTTCTGTGTTCCACAATCAGTCCACTTAACTGTAACAAAGCAGCACAGATCTATCAAACTCACAATGAGCTCCGCTAATGACCGCTGAAATTACCAAATCAGTCCTGCTTCCCAACACCCTGGCCTTACCTCCACGCCTCTCGTCAATCATCGCTCTGCTTGTGGCCCTGCTCGGAGGGAAAGGATTGTGTTGGAGGCTGCATCCAGCCACCTGGCACACCATCGCTTTGCTGTGCAAAGCTATTCTTCTGGATGCAAAGTGTTGAGGTGGTTGGGTTTATGCCTTTTTTTACTGCAAGGGGGCTGCTGGATGCTGGGGAGGGCTCTAGGCAGTGACTGGAGGCACTGAAGGGAAAACAGCAGAGCTACAGCCAGCAATAAAATACCAGCAGAGTGCATTGTTCCTGGTCCCTGATTATGCATTTAACTGCATTGCTAAGCACATCTGGGTTTTTTCTTCTTTTTTTTTTTTTTTTGGTAACCGCTCCTCGGAAGTGCAATCTCGCTGCTATTCAGATACAATGTGGCTTCTATTCTCTCTCCCAGTTTTAATTATGTGTCCGCCACTGCTCCTTCTCCAAGCTGGCGGGCTCTGAGATTCATAATTTCAGCCTGACACCATAGTAACCACTTAGTTTGATTCAAGACTCTAATGTCATCACTGGCTGGTCTTGAATAGAGCAGGGAGAGAGGGTGTAATTTGAAGGCAGCATCACATAGAAACTGCAATTATTTCTCCCTTTCAGAGGAAAATGTAAACAAAAGGTCATCGCTGGTCAGTGCTCTTCATTTCCATCCTTGCACACTGACAAGCTGACTTTTTTGTTTATTATTTATTTCCTCACCCACCCACATGCCTCCACACCAACATCAGGAGCAGAGGCCAGTGCTAGTTATCACCCCTCTGTAGGGATGTGACTACACCCCTGGGAGAACTCTTCTGGTATTTGAAAATGGCCCCAGACAGCTTTGAAAACCACTCTGGGGTCCCATGAAGAGGCCGGAGGGGACTGTCTCTGCTGGGGCATGCAGCCACTACAGCCCTCCACAGCCAGATGCTACAGCAGACAGCACACACCAGTGATAGGCAACCCTGGCTTCTGCTGTCCTTGTGAGAAAGGGACTTGATTCAAATTCTCTTCTCTTTCTTTTTGCCTTCTCCCATGCGGATCCCACGTAGAATTTCTTATGTCATTCCCCTTAAGTTAAATATGTGAGTCTCTCATCTGGAGATCAGACTGCATGACTCCAGAAATGACCCTCTAGCCCCCAAGAGCCATCCTGTCCTCTGCCAGCTCAGAGGGATGCCTCATGGTCACACAGGCTCACACTGAAAGAGCTGCTGGGCAGTAGTGCCACAGTCTAAGATATTAGCCCATGGTCCATGGTTTGCCCCATCTCTGGACACCACCTTTCTCTGATCCCACTGGGAAAGGCAGAAACACGAGACGAATATCAGCAAGACAGATGAATGTGTACACACAGTGAAATGCAATTCACTCGTCAGCATTCGCTGCAAATCCCACTGCACTAAATGAAGCTCTCCTGCCTTCCCCCAATGGCTCCGTGATAGAAAGAAGTTAAGTGAAAATAAATGCTCATATCAAATCACAGGTATTGATTTTCTGAGCTAGTAAATGAAGGCACTTTATCTCCGATGGGAGATTGAATGTCTGTGTGCCACGCTTTGCTCCATTTTCATAAAAAGGAAGGCATGGTGGAATTATTTTACCTGGCTTCTCATAAAGTGTAGAGGGAGCAGATTCTCACGTCAATGACAAGAGGTATCAATCAGGAAAAACGCCATGATGACAACGGAGCCATTGAGGATTGACAATGGAATAACGAGCCTGGGAAGCCACTCTTGGACATTGGCTCATTCTTCAGCAAACGTGGCAGTGTCTTTCACAGGTCTCTGTAGTCCCTTTCCCTTGCCAGGTGATGGGGACAGGCAGTAGTAACCTGTTCTCTGCAGTTTTTGCTTTGCTTTGCTAGATGTTAAGCTTACATCTAAATCATTTCATTCTACTGGCTGGTTTAAGATGAGAACAAGGGTTTCACTGCTACTTATGCCTGTTTTGAGCTCTAATGAGTTCTGAGCAGGATGTGATATTGAAATTACAGGTACATTACATTTAATAATCTGCAGAAAGCCTTAAAGGGAGCTGTCCATGGCCTTAAGGAGTAGTTTGGAAGATCAAAGCTGACTGATGCAAAGTAATTCATGTAGACAGGGGGAAGTCACACTCACAAAGGTCGTTTTGGAAACACAACCTCTTTTGACCAGGTTCATCTACACAGACATGCCTTGAAGTGAAAGAGCTAAATTTCTGCATCTGAGATCTACAGATCTGTGTTCAAACCTTCCACCTTATCTGGCAGTTACCCATCTTATCAGGCAATTTTCTGGCACTAGCAATCCATCTCTGCAGCCCTCCACCCATTTCACTATGCAGTCAGCCCTGATGTATTTTGCTGCTGATATTTTTCAAAGTGGAAGAGATCAAATATATAAAAATAGATGCAAAGAAGCAAGTCATTAAAAAGCAGGCCCCATGCCATTGCAGCAGAACATGGATTCTTCTGGTATAAAACTGTGCTGCTAACCGCGTTTTCACTTCCTGCCTTTCATGGCCCTGCACACCAAGAGAGATCAGAGAGGATCCAGTTTAACCCACCGACAGGGAGAAATGAAATGGCAGGTGGATTTCAGCCAGGAGTGACTTTTGCATGGATGAGGGATGATTAGGAGACACTCATGTTCCTGACTTGGATCCTGGCTACCTTTTATATCCCCACAATATTAAGTGGAGAACCAAGCCGTGAATCAGTTTCCAGAGGTGCGACCACTGATCTTAAACTTTGAGGCTTCTCTGTGTCGACATGAAGAGACTTGGGATGCTATTCAGATCTAGTTCAAGAGGGGCTCTACCATGTTGACATGGCCTGAAGCTATTGCTCTGTCCACCCCTAGCCTGACAATTTCTTCTGAAGTCTGAGGGAGTAAAGCCAAACCCAAGTCCATCAGTTTGGTGGAGAAAAGCTCATTTGTCCCAGCACTGATAGGCAATGAAAGAATAGATTTGCTGTTGAGACTAATTTTCACTGTATGAAGGTTAATAAGAGGAGAGGATATATGGAGGACAATAAGAGAGAAATTTGGCTCTTGATTATTAATGGTTGAATCTGAGAGGTGGAAAGTGGCAGTATGTGTCTTAAGAAGCGACAATGTTCACTTTGCTGGTGTCCTGGTTTTGGCTGGGATAGAGTTAATTTTCTTCCTAGTAGCTGGTATAGTGCTGTGGTTTGGATTTAGGATGAGAATAATGTTGATAACACACTGATGTTTTAGTTGTTGCGAAACAGTGTTTACATTAAGTCAAGGACTTTTCAGCTTCTCACACCACCCACCAGTGGGTAGGCTGGAAGGCACAAGAAGTGGGGAGGAGACACAGCCAGGACAGCTGACCCAAACTGGCCAAAGGAATATTACATACCACATGACGTCATGCTCAGTATATGAACTAGGAGGAAAGCTGGCCGGGGACAGCAGCTCGGGAACTGGCTGGGCATCTGTCGGCGGGTGGTGAGCAATTGCATTGTGCATCACTTGTTTTGTATATTCTAATTCTATTATTATTATCATTATTATTATTATTATATTTTATTTTCCCTTCTGTTTCTGTGCTATTAAACTGTCTTTATCTCCACCCATGCATTTTACTTTTTTTTTCCCAATTCTCTCCCCCATCCCACTGTGGCGGGGGGGAGTTAGCGAGCGGCCGTGTGGTGTTTAGCTACCTGCCGGGTTAAAGCACGACAGCTGGGAATAAAACCTGCAGTGTATGGGAAGCAGATCAGACACTGCTCCCATCAGCCCTTATTCCATCAGGTATTGAACACGGCCCTGTAGGGGAATGCTGTCTTGATGTCAGGCTCCCAAAGTGGTCTTTGCTGTGCAGTTGCAAAGCAGCACAGTGATGATAAGAGAAATAGTTTTGTGACAGCATTCTTTGAAATTTACTTTATTATTTCTTGGTTATTGTACAGCCCTTCTCAAGGTGGTATGTGAGCATCTTCCAGGATCTCAGATCTGCTCAGGGAGGTGGGCACTTGAAATAAATAAACGGAACAAGGCACTCTTTTGTAGACCTCGATTGAAGCAGTCCAGTCACTTTTGTCAGAGCCATGGGGCAAATAGGTGAGATTTCCTTTTTATTCCCAGTGGGAGGATTGAACATAAAGCGTTATCATTCTGTTTTGGTAGGATTTCGATTTTCACGATGACAATCATTTTACGCCACCAAGATTTGTTAGCCTCTCTTTGCACCTGGTTGTGGGTTTTTTGTAGTGGAGGAAGAGGACAGGTTACTTTTTATTATTATTCCCCCACCCACATGTCTGAGGCATCTTTTTCAATAATCTTCTTACTGCAACAAGCAGAAACGTCACCCTGTACAACCTCTCCATAAAGTGTGAACATCAATCCTCTCTTATTAAGCTGAAGCTAAAATGCTCATAGACAAACTGTTAAAAAGAAGAAAGCATCCACGCTGTGGTGAAAAAGGTAAAATGCAGTAATTGTCCAAACCTTTCAAAAAAGAATGTCTCAGTAGTGAGGGGAGGACCTTTTTCCTTTTGGCAAATTGCCAGGAGACTCCAGGAAACCTCACTTCACCAATATATATTTATTTTTAGGCACAAAATCACCTCTATTGCCCTTGATTCCTGCAAATTTGTTCCAAAGGCAGAGAGGAGAAGCAAATATCTTTCCTTGCCCAGCTTCCTGCACATGCTATCCCTGTCTCACATTGCTGCTCTTTTTTGAGTGCTTTCTGAATCTGATTTATTTGCAGTCTCCCAAGGAAAAATAGGCACTCCCTGTCATGTCTACACAGCAACAAGAGAGAGAACTGGAGCATATGTAGACATATAGAGTGGATTAATCTGATTAAATTCAGGCTTCTAAGTTTAAGCTAGTCACCCAAAGTTCCTTTCTTATAGTAGACAGACATCTCATCAATATACAGTCAATGGAGCCAGAGGTGTAATTCATCTGATTCCAAAGTAGATGCCTAAAGTAGGTCACATGAATCACACCCTTAAGAGCCTATTTCTCCCCATTGACTATAGAATGATCCTAGCACGACTAAATCATTTGTAGATACTGAAACCAACGTTGACTGAAGTGACTTCTATCCATTGCACAATGCCACTCCATGCCCTTGAATGCTCACGTGAGCAGCTCTTCTTCCCTGAAGTCTCTGATGCTGTGGTTTTGCTGTTGTTGTTACTCACTCCAGGAAAGTAGGGCAGGTTCAACTATGGAGACAGGGCTAAAGGCACAGGTCTCACTGAGGGATCCTGAAGCAACCTAGGAGAGCACTGCAGGCAGGGTAGAGCGATGTGGAGAAGACAGTGCCCCTAATGATATTTTTATGCTGATCTTGGATACAGTCCACCAGATAACCCTGTGCAGGACAGCATAGTTTTATGGATCAGTCCTCTGAAAGCATCTTTTGGCAATCAGAGATGACTAGACCTATGGAAGTCCTCACTTCTCATCATCATCATACCTGAAGTAACCAAGGGGCAGAGAAAGAAGATGACAACATGATTAAAGCACTGGAATATAGGAGCTCAGCCCTTTTTCTCTGCTATACTGTATCTTTGTGACTTTTGGCAATTCACTGCCTCTGTGACTCCATTTCCCACCTGCAGCACTGAAATAATTGTCTCTTCTTTCCCTTTCCTCAGGTTTATCTCTTGGACCACAAGTGCTAGGTGACAGGGGATGAAGACGTAAAACCATGGTCCAGTGAGTTGTTGATCTCTGGACTTGATACACAACTTTAGTCCAAAGAGCAATAAACGTAAGTGTCTGAAGGCGGGGGAAGCATCTGAGCTTGGTTGGGAATGTGAAATGGGTTGACCAGGTCATTTTGTTGGGGAAAAAGCCTTTTTACTTTCTCTGCCAGGAGATTCTTTAAATGACCTTTAGAAAAAAAAAAAAACACAACACAAACCCAAACTTAAGCAAGACAGCATGAAAACAGAGCTGTGAAATGCACATGAGCCTGCTCAAGTCTAACCAGAAGTCTTCCAAAGCAGAATCCAAAAGTTAGATGTGAGATTTTGATGCCTAGTGAAGATAACTTTTTAAAGAAAAGGAAAGAAACCTGTTACAGGCTGAACAAGTCAGTGCTTCTCGCAGCTGTTTTCACGAATCCAGAAAGACAGTCCATATATTATTTAAACCATCCAATTTATTGAACAGCTCAAACAGGTTCTCTCTACAGCAGTCAGAGTTGATGAGGGCTCACAGAAAACTTTGCAAAACATTCTGCTTTCAGCCAGTTCTGCTCCAGCCATAGGAAGTTTTGCTCCCTTGCCTGGATCATTTGCATGAATAAAGGTCTTTGCTCCTGTCACCTCTTTCCTGCCTCAGAGCAGAACCTCTGGTGATAGCAACAGTCACCTGTGCTGCTTCAGAAGAGAGGTGTTGTAGAGCTTCATGGCCCCAGGCCAGCGCCTTCATATGCAGTGATGACTCCACTGGCAACATCATAGCACAGATGTATCAGAGAGAGCAGGAAAAGATGAGCCTTTAGTAACATCTATTCTGAGATCTGTTGGAACTGGAGTAGCAGACATTAGCTAGAAGGCAAGTGCTCCCATCCATGGGTTTGAAAAGAGAATTGTGTTTAAAATCCTTTGCGATACCCAGCCAGCGAACTGCCCATCTGGAGTTCCTTAGGTATCAAAATGATGCATATGCCATAAAATGAGGTAGAAGTCCACGTGTTTCCAAATAAAACCCACACAGGAAGGGCTCTAAGAAGCTGTGAAACTGGGAAATAAACCAAACTTTCTCACCCTTCAAATAATCTTGGGTTTTCGTTTTTCAGCCTGTACTTGGATGAAAGTTCGTATCTTTTGTTGAGGTATCCAAACAAGCTCTTTTTTTCCTTAGTAACAATCTTTTGCCTCTCCTGGATTTTCTCACATCTGAGTCATGAAGTGATGTGTTTATATTGGAAATGTGTGTGAGCAGATCTTCCCTAACTAGTAGGGGATGGGAGAGAAACAGCTGAAAAAGTACATGCTCGTACATGCACAGACACACACACAATGGACCTAGCACAGCTAGTTATAAATCTAATAAACTGGCAAGCACTGCGATCCTTATGCTGCCTATAAATAATTCACTGCCAAGATTCTTGTAGGAACAGCACCTTCTGCATAGTCCATGGGAAATTCTAACGGGTACCGAGCCCTGCTGACTCCAGTTATTAATCCTGTTTATTGCTGCAGTGCCAAAGGGACAACACAGAATGAGCCCCCTTTGGGCTAAACACTGTATAAACACAGACTCTTGAGTTTAAAAGGACTTTGGGAGGAGAAATCTCTGGTATAACTATGTTAGCCCAGCCCCAGGACTGTCAAGATTCAAAATTTCTTTCCTCTCCAAGAAACAGCAATAGCTTTTAGGCAAAATTCTCTGCTTTATGTTAGAAACAGACCCAAGCTGCTGAGTCTGGAGTCTGATAAGGATGTGAATGTCTCCAGCTCTAAAGGATTTGGATGAGTTTGGCTCATTAGAGTGGTCTCTTTGCAGCATATTTCACCCCACTGGGAGGAAGTGGCAGAGAAGGGAGGAAGATTTTGCCCCTTCTTCTGGGAATGCTTTGTTCCAGAAACATAATTTGCCGGCCAAAAGGTACATGTTCTCAAACAGAAGGACTGCCCTGCACTACAAACGTGCAGAAGTCCCAGACCTGATGGCTTTCCCACATGCTGCTTCACTGAAGCATTTATGAGGAAGAACAGGGACCAGTTTCTGTGCCCCCTCAATCCTGGGTTGGTTTGCCACAAAGTGCCATGGAGGAGAAGCCGTGGAGCGGGTACTTTCTACAGCAGCAGTAATCAGTGAAGTGAATGAGATTTGTTTCAAGGGGCAGCTGAGCAGCCATTAGACCATCACCAACCTTGACCAGTGGCCTAAGGGTAGAAGAATCTAAAAATATCCCTTTATCTTGTAAGCCAACCTGTCCCTTTCCATTGTGGTTTCTAAATACGCCCTGGTGGAGGCTGAGTTTTCAAAGGAGTGTTGTTGAAAACATTCACTTCAAGGGGTCCCTTTTCCTCTACCCAGCAAAGAGTGGGTGAGGTAGAAAGGATTCAGCAGAGGTAGCTGTAACCTCCCCTCTACCGCTCACTCTACTGCATCTTAGAAATGGCATTTCAATAGCCTTAGCTGTAAAGTAGAGGAGAGCTACAGGTCTACAAAGCTCTCTGAGATCTACCAGTAAATGCTCCCAGTCAGTGCTGATCAATATTATTGATTTTTTTTTTTTTAATCCTGAATCACAGTCTTGATTTTTCAAGGGGCATGACCTAGCTGAGATGGCTCTATGGTTCCCTGAGCAAAGCCCCTTGCTGTGACTTCCACTGGCCATGGAGTGCAGGAGGGAACTTTTGCCTCCCAGCTGAATCACTCACCTTATCGTAGGCTACCAGAAGGATCCTGCTCATACTCCAATCTGCAAATCAACCTGTCTACACTTTCCTCCTGCCCATTCCTGATGGAACAGGCTGCTTGGACTGCTTTCATATCAGCTTCCAGAAGGTCATTAATAGTGCTGAGCCTAAGCATGGAGATTGGACTCACCTGGGCAGGCCCCCAGGATTCAGGGCTGGGAGCTTTTTTAAAAGGAAGTTTAAGAGGGATGCTGGTTCCCCACACAGCAACAGCTGTAAAGAAAAGGGGAGGTACTGGTAACACTGGGCAGGGAGGGAGTCACAGGAGCTGTGGTGGTCTCAATGCGATGAACAGCTCCAGGCTGAGCCTTGAGTCTGACGCTGGGGACTGTGGCTGTGGGCTGCAGCCATTGAGGTGAAATTCCATAAAATTAGACATTTATACATATGTGTATAATATAATCTTGTAAGCCATAAAGCAAAGGTTGGCTCTAGCTCTTCCAAGGTGGGTTTCCCAATAACGCCTTAAATGAAGTGTCTCAAATAAGGATTTAATTTAGACTCAATAAGGAGAGTTATTGCTCCGTAATGAAATAGCAAGTAGTTATTGCAAACACATTTAGCGAGGTTTAACAGCCTCATAATAGCTATGGAGAAGCTGTGGCCTGGCTAGGAAAGTTCAATGAATATCTTCTTAATCTTATACAGGTTGTTTTGGTTTTTTTTTTTATCCGTACACAATTACTATTTCATTAAATTTGTATTAAGCAACAGCCACGGGTGGGAAAATCCAACTAGTTCTCCAGCATTGGCTACTATTGGCACTCCTCCAAATGACTACCAGTAGTGTCATTTGGAGTTAAAATCAATGCTGCTGTCCCCTCCATGGCCTATTAAATGTATTAAATTGAGGCTGACACCAGGAACTGGAGACCTGGGTAGGGTCAGGTTTGGGGTGCAGGGTGCTGATATTTCATGAGCTGCTTAGGAGAGATTTCTAACCTGAAATATGATGTCTGTACCAACTTCAGTAAGGATCTAATTCTCTTTGGACCACAACAGGATCACCTATGGGGTGGTGCTCAGATATGAGGATCCTGTGCATCCGAGGAAAATAAAACCAGGCTTGGTTTGGGGCAAGGAGGATCCCCCAGGACCAAGGGGGCAACAGCATTTGAGAGACATGGTTCCTCTCCCTGTGCTCAGCCACCCACCCCTGGGGCTCACCAGGTTAGCGCTCTCCTCTCTCTAAACAGGAACACAGAAAGCCTTTGGGCTGCTGCCAGAACAGGTCCCCAAGAACCCTGCCTTAGTCTGCTCCTGTTATTTTCAGAAGTTTCTGCCACAGAATAGCCTCCCCCAAAACCTCCTACCTGCCCATTAGACATTAACCTCAGCTAGATGATCTCAACCTAGGGCAAAACAAGAAGCTCAGGCTTAAAGGCAGCAGGTACAATAGAGGATGCAGTAGAAAGCAGAATCGATGACTTTAAGAGAAAAACTACAATCACACCCCATGCTGTCACAAAAAAAGCCATGCCCCAGCTAACAGAGGAGAGAATCACACTTTCTTTCCACCAGCCAATGACTTAAATTGATCTAATGTAGGAAGTCATCCTGGCTAATCCTAATTTTATAGGGTCTAATGGCCGTCGCTTAGCTGTGATCACACTTTACCCAGTGTGTGAAAGAGTTAGGGTGGATGCGAAGGCAAGTGAGAGATTATCTGCTTTACAGCTGTGGAAAATGAGGCAGGAAAGGGGGGTGGCAGGGAATAAACCCACCCTGATTGAGTGAGGCAGTTCCTTAGCACATCACAAACTGCATGATCCTGAGCAATTACAGAGATCTCCGCTCTGTATTGGTTTTAAAGATTACTCTCCCTGTAATCTGTCTTTTAGGATCTAAATGGCCCATGACAAAAGGCCTCTGATTAAGCACTTCTTTTGCTTTGTTACACTTCTGGGTGAAACTGGTGCTCCTGAAAATAAAATAACTGAATAAAGATGAAAAGGAGAGACGCCTGATTGCAGACTCCCAGTGCAGGAGGCTCTTCAGTGTCAGGTCCAAATTTGTTGGAATTTTAGCCACAATTCATTCTGGGTCAAACATAACATTCTACTCAATCAGAAAGAAAACATTTAATTTTAGGTTTTGGGAAACTTACTGTAGATCTATAAACCATCCATATAAAAAATCACTTAGGTTACTCTTTTTTACTTTGAGGAAATCTTTTCAGGTATTTTAAAACAGAACCCATTCACCAAAACATACAAAACTGCAAAATTATTTGGCTGACCCATGCCTGCAATTCAACAGAAAATGCTCTTGAGCAATTCCATCCTACTTTGCTATCAAAAGAGAGTAAGCTTCATATTTAAGTTTCGTTTTCCAGTGGGATTTTACAAAGCTGAGAAGAGAAAATTTTTTTCTAAATTTTCTTTAAAAATTATCCAAGAATTAGCTTTATAAGGACCATGGTGGCTGCAGGGGGAACAAGTAAATTACACTTACTAAAACCAAAACCAACAAACATAGCAACATTGTCTACACTTGGGGAAAGGAAAGATATAATCGAACAGCACAGTGCACAGGGAGACCATCTTCTTTCCCTTTAGCAATTCAAGTTCTTGCTGTTATATCAGTGAAGACATGCTTTTCAGCCATTACAACTTGTACCGATCCACAGCCGTTTAGCAATACAGGACACACACAACTTCAGCTTATAGCTCTGCTTTTTGCTTTCCCTTAGGACAGGTGAAACGCTGCATTACACAAATGTAGTACAAGCAAGTGGCATCTCTGCTGAGTGATGTGGATGATGCTTGCCGGGCACATGCATGGCTGGAAGGCTAAGTCCTGAAGTGATGAAGGATGCCTGCGTGGAGGAGTCGGGGAGGGAACTCCTCACTCCTCTTCCCTCTGAGATGGCCATTGTGCTCCAGTAGAGAGGAGAGGCGCTTTTTTTCACACGTCATCTAAACTGCATACAAAATAGTGTTGCCACAGGGTGGAAGATAACAAGCTTGAACGTCTCTCAGGACTCTGCTTTTGAGAGGGCTTGTTGACAAATTGTTGGCAGTAGAGGGGAAGGAGCAGAGGGAGTTAAGTCCCAGGGACCGTGTCCCCAGTGCCAGGCACAAACACTTGAGCCAGCAAAGAGGTCAATGTTGCCGTGGTTTGTCACAAGCAAGAATCAGGATAAAATCCTCAGCTTGGTGAGCAAGGCAATGCCTGTCACATACAGCAGAACGAATTAGTCTTTCTAACTTTTTGCCACTGAAAAAGTGATTCATAACTCCCAGGTCACCGAGCGGAGGGAACCTGGGTTGCAGAGCATTGCTGGTACAACTGCATGTGCGGTAATCCGGAGAAGAGGTCTTTCACTGCCTGGGAGAATCATTTCTCCTTCACCTCAGAGGGAATTTTTCACAAGCCCTGGATCCATTAGCAATCCAAATATACATCTGTTTTTCATGGGTCCACCCAGTTCTCATTGAGGGAACTGAATGTAAATTTTGGTTATTGAAGCGTTCAGGGTCTGGGCCACTTGTTTGTTCTAACTGGTTCCTGAATTAAGCAGCCAGACTCAGAGGCCAGAAGCATCCCAGTGAGCAACTGGCCAAGACCGTGTACCTGTAAACCTCATGGGCTGAATTCTGCTCTTGTTTGCCCTCTTGCATACACACCCTGAAAAGGTCAGGCAAATCACTTCACCCCATTAATTCAGGAGTAGCAGGCAAAAGCAGAGGAATATCTGAAAGACCTCTGTGTTTTTCAAGCTTATACATTGCTGTTCCAAGGGAGAAAAGAAGTGAATTTCCTCCCAGCCCCAGAGACATGAAGACACAACAGTGTCCCTACAGATGTCAAAACAACTCTCGCCTTCACATCTCCATGAGATCTCAAACAGCTGTTTCATTATACCTGAAAACAAAAGGGCAGTTGGTATTCCAGATATTTTAGCTTGCAACTGAATGATTTCTTTCTTGTCTCCCCCCAGCATCCATCCCCATGCTTTCTTTTGCAATTGTCATCTAATTTGCAAGAGCAAATCACATGAGCACAACTTTTTGCCTTTCACCTCTGCCCCATCCCAGCCATATCACTCATTAGATATACAACAACATTCAAAGGAGATATCCCATGGACAGAAGCAGGAGATAGCTGAAGTTTCTGCTTTTGGGGGACAGGCTTTGTGGATAATTCTTGAATGGGGGAGATTAATAGAGCAGTAGGAAACCTGTAGGTTTAGCAATTCAGCTCCTTTCCTATGAGCCCTTGAACAAACAGCAAAAGATAGGCACAATTTGCCTAGGAAACAAGGCAATTAAATAAAGCAGGATGCATGCGTGTTTGATAAACTCATCCCTCAAACCCTCTATGGTTGTTCCAAAAGGTGGGCGTCAACTTAGTGTACCCACCAAAAAGAAGCATTTCCAAAGCTCACCATCAGAAAGATGAGGTGGACAGAAGGAGAAGGGAAGTGGGAGGCAAGAACAAGGAATTGAGTTAACCAAATTGAGCCTGCAGAGCCACATCTCATGAGCTGCCATCTCCAAGATGTCCAAGCCCCGTTTGCCCTGGGAGGCTGTAACACGAACGTATGGACGTTGCAGTCACCAGAGCCTTGGCCTGGGGCATCACAGCCCTTTGATCCTGGCTCTGCTGCAGGAAACACTTGGGGAGGGCTGACTCCTCACTTCTTCCAATGCACAAATATCTTCGAACGCACCTCTGGGGAGAGAGCAAATTGTCAGCAAAGTAAATTGCTTTTTGGATTGCTTTTTGTCCCGTTGTGAGAGCTTCACTTTAGGAGCTATCATGGGAAGGAGTGACATGGTCAGGTGAAAACCCCACATCCCAGAGGCTGCTGCAGGGGCACGATATATTAATAAACTAATTCCTTGTGGCTGAGACAGGAGCGTAGAGCAGCCACTGCTTCTTCGGAAGACTATAGTTTTCTGCTGGAGCGGTGAGGAGAGAAAGACCTATTTTATACCCAAATAATAAGAATAATAAAGGGAGACAAATAAATAAATAAGTAAATTCTGCTTGATACATGCATTATTAGCTAGTAGGAGCAATTACAAGAAGAATGGGAAGTGACAGCTGCAGGCCCCAGATAGCCAAGGCACAAAAGGGGAGTTTTAGACAAATGTCCTTCAGATAATGGGTTTGTTTCTCATCTAGTTTGGGGAGGGAGGTGGCAGATATGGGAAGCATTAGCAGGCTGTGCTGCACGTAAGGAGCAGGGATGCTGCTGTACCAACCCTCTGCAGGAATAATTTAGCATTTTGGTTTTTTTTGTTCCCCGGTGCATCTGACTTCACATTTGTTTAAAGCAATGTGGGTTTCACTGTCCTCACCCTCCCTGCTCAGAGCTATTCCCATAAAGAGAGGGTAAAGAGGGTCCTGGGATTAGCTTCTTTATAAGCATGTCTGTTGCAGGACTGGGAGCTTGGATGAATAAAATCACAGGGTGACCTCTGGGAATGGAATCACAGGCTCTAGGAACGTCTGTGTTGGGGGGGAGCAATGCAAACTTGATGGCAATAGCCCAACAGAGACAATCCAGAGACTGCTATCAGGAGGCCCCTTCCTCCAGATATCTCAAGGACTTTCAGAAGTAAGATCTGCCCAGGAATATCTCATTCACCAGGCGTCTGTTTGCTTTCCCTGGTCAGCCTCCCCAGTACGTTAAATCCTCTCTCCCCTTAGCATAGCCCAAGTCTGTTGCCTAAAGCAATGCATTTCAGCACAGCAGCCTTGCAGCCCCGGTGGGCAAAACCAGCATCTCTTCCACCGTGACTAGCTTCTATATTTGTGAGCCCTGTGTATCCTGATCTTAAATCTGTGTGTCCCCTCTGCCGGCTGCTGCTTGGCTAGGACACGGAGATGAAGCAGCTTGATGGGGATCATAGGGGATCATTCTGCTCCAGACTTTGCTCCAAATATTCAGGCTACGGTTGCTGGGAGCTCACTATAACCTCTTGCCTCGATGCTTCTCCCACTAAGGATGAACTGTGGACAAAGCGAAGAAAATCACCTCCAGTTTTTTCTACTGACCAGGTCTATCCATGCCCCTAAGACTGGGATTCAGAGACCTACCTGTTGCCCTTTTCCTGTGAGGCACACACCTTTTGCTGCTTTAACCCATGGCACTTTTCCAGTCACACAGTAATGAAAGCTTTTGGCCGTTTCAGGAGCACGGGAAAGCGTAGGTGATGGAAGGTGGAGGGAGAATGACTCCCCTGTATAGCAGTGCGCTCCATAATAACAGTGTGAGAACCAGTTGCAATTTGCTGGGGATGATGACACTGAGGTCAGACAAGCTGTATTGTAATTTACGTTCAGGAAAATGTAACCAGACATGACCAGACAACGAAGGATCACTCTTCCAGTTATTATGAACAAAGAGCATGCAGCGGGAAATCATAGAGGCCTCTCTACAAGACCCCTCTGCCTTCAGCTTAGCTCCATCTCAGCCTAATTACACGGCCTGGTTTGCATTAGTATTGTCTACTGGCTCTCCCATGTCCCCTTCTCGCTGTGTGTCACTCAGAGCCATTAGCACAGATTGCACAACCATACTAGGGATTCCCCGAGGGCATATATAAACTTTCCACGAAAAATATGATCAGTCCAGCCTGAGGCAACACCCAGGAGGGAAGATTTCAGCCTGAGTGGTTAGAATTTGGAAAAGTTGTAAGTAACAGTACGTGGGGTCTAATAATAGGAGGTGTTAGGCAGCCCTAATAGAAAGCACATTACGAGGCCTGTGCTCTGCATATAATGTATCGTCTCCAAGTTAATTGCTAATCAGTTCAGTACATAAACAAAGACTGATGCTGTGACTGTGCAAGTGGCAGGGCTCATTCCATGGTGAGTTTCTTGCTGCTAAAAAAAGTCTCACGCCGAACACCATCCCCTGCCTGCCCATGACGGCTGAGTGTCTGGGAGAACAGCTTCCTACAATACCAGGTGGCCCTCCTGGACCTAAGGAGCTGGGTGTCTGTCACCCTGTGATGGCTGTTCTCTCTCCCGCCAGCAGATGTGCCCAGCTGAAGCAGGGTTACTGCAATGTCACCTCATCTTGAATGCGATCCCTTCTCCACCCCCAGGACGGCTTACAAGCAGCTCTTTGGTAGTTGCAGCTCCTGCCTGGTGTTTTGAAACCCTGCCAGTTTTGCTTTTGTAAAAACAGGCACCTACAGGCGCTGGGACAGAAGTACTGGCCCTGCTGGTGCAGTGTTATTCAAGCAAGGACTGAGGCTGGGGACAGGGAACATCCTGCAGTTAGGATGTGCCCAGGGGACCAGAGGCAAACCCAGCAGTGTCTCTGCCTGTGTGTAGCAGTATGTGTAGGTCTGAAGCTGGAGGTCTGATGGACTCTGAGGGAAGAGGAGTTAGCAGGTGGGATGGGTAAGGGTAATAAAACTGGAGGGTAATAAAACAGGATTGCGAGGGGGTCATAGAAATCACAGGTTAACCACAGATACACCTGGTTATTCATTTCTTACAGGAATCTAGATTCATCCCATCTGAAGACAGGTAGGATAGGTTCATCCTACATGGTCCTCTGAAGGTGCCATCTGGAAATATGTTGGCACAACCACTTGAGAGCTCAGAACAAGTTTACAGACCATTGGAAAGAGGAGAGAGGAATCCTGCTTGTGATATCATGATTTGATTTGCAGGATTTTGCTTCTCCATCCCTTTTGCCGTTCCTGTGTGCACAGGACTCTGCTTATCTCTCTTGAAATGTTACCACAGTTCCTGTACTGGTTCCTCACTGCCATCCTTGCCCCACAGATGAGCCCACTGAGCCTGGGGTGGGAAGGGGAGAGAAGGGGGAAGCAGAATTATTCAGTTATTATGTTCTGAGAGATGGATAGTGGGTCTGCAGTCCTTCACAACCAGGAGAGGTCAGTCCACACCACTAAGTGGAGCATCACTTCTTGGGCATGCCCTGCTGTCTCAGAAATGGCTGCTCCTATGGTGGCAGCTGAACGTCCTGCAAGGTTGTGACACAGCTGGAAATGAGATCACTTATCTCCCAGGTAGTGCCAAAATGTAGCCTATTCCCACTCTTGTGCACAAACAATTAATGGGAAAGGGCATCTCAGTCCCAGGGCTCAGCGCAGCCTTGCTGGGACAGCAGCATGAAGGACGTGCTGCAGGGAGATGCCCAGTGCCCAGAATTGATCCTCACATTACTCACAAAGATATGGATTGCCGGACCTGGATCCAGAGATCCACAGGGCACTATTTCAAGAGCTATTTTCTCCTTTACCCACAAAGACATACTTTTTCTGTGCTGGGTGTAAAGAGAACAACCCCAGCTGGGAGGCTGGAAAGGCTGTCTCATCACCCTGGGAAGTCTGCACAGCCATTTCAGGCAGCACTAACATCCGTTTTGCAACTATTTCTGTTTGGTCCCTGGGGCTGTCCGGAATATCTTTGCCCATTGGAAGGGTATATACACACATCTCCGAAATACGTGTGCATGGACTTCGGTGGGCAAGAGCAGGAACCTGATGTTTACTAGCCAGAGGCAGTAAAGTCAGCGCCTTGCAACTAGCCTGATGGGTCTCTGCACCAAGCCTGTTGCCACCACACAGCATTGAAGACTGAATTTGCATGGCTTGCTAAGCATCGTATTAGCATCCCGGTCTGTTCCTGCTGGAACAGAGCTCCTTGGCGCTTGGGTTGGTAACACTTTCTGAAGTAGCCTTAAGGGTTATCCATGAGAAATGCCCGAAATCTGGTATTCTTGACCGCATGAATGACTGGTCTCACCTGGAATCATGCGACAGGAGACACGATGAAGTGTTGGTCTCTGGCAGCATATAGGCCCAGACAGATCACCAGGCTGTTTCTAAATGGCAGAGAATGAATGGCCAGAGGTGAAAACTGTCTGCTCTCAGGAGTCCGCTGTTTGCAGTAGTCTCATTGCCCAGGAAGGTAGTGTAAGTTATCCCATGGCAAAAGATATTCTAATTTGTCTTTGGCTCAGCCTGCGAGTCTGTAATCAGTGCTGCTAATCTTTAATAAAAGGGGTTCACAGGAGCCTTTGTTTATAATGACATGGTGGGTGATAGCTCTTTCTTGTTATAGTCCCCTCTCAGAAAGCATCTGATGGGGAAAATGTCTCCCTTGACAGTTTGCTTAAATTTTCATTTGCCAAAACGCTGAATAAACTTCTTGTTTGTCTAATGGAACTAGGAGGAATTGTGACACTTTTATTGTTTGTTTACTTCCTCACTGGGGCACCAGCTAAATTGAAGATGTCATCACACAGCAATGAGAATCAAGCTTCTTAATTTAACTGATTGGTTTGCAAACAAGGGTCTCCAAAGCACCACTCAGGCATACAGGCTTTACAGTGACCACAGACTGAAACACATCAGTGAACTACAAGCAGGAGAAGCAATGCAATGGGGAGGTAATCCCAGAAAAGCTGCTTCTTTTACAAGGTATCACACAGAAGCATCGGTCAAATGGCATCTGTAAAACCAGCAGCGAGAAGACAAAGAGAGCAATACATTTTCCTATAAATCCTACATAATTAGCAGCTGCTGCTGGATTAATGCTAGCACTAATTCTGAATAGGTGGGGGGGCGACTGGATTTCTTGCCTGAATTCCTTCTATTATTCACTCTTTTTATGCCCTTAAGACCAGGAGTAGAGTTACTCTTGCTTTACACCGCACTAAGCAAGAAGAGAAGGCAGCACTCAGGATGCAGACAGAGGAGTAGTCCCCCACGGATCGGTGAGATTTTCAGACAGATCAAATGTTGAGCTTCAGGTAATTGGCAGAGATCCTTTAATGTCTGAGTTTAACACTCACCTACTAGAAGAGAACACAATTAGGCAATGAGATGTGGAAGAGTCTGAAGTGCCAGGTATAATAATTCAGCCGTAGTACGCTGTTCAGAGGAAAGCTGAACGCTGAGAGCTGTCAATTACACCAGGGGTGAATTAATACAACCAAATTCATGCACTGAAGCATCTTATTATTGCTATGATCACATTTTATTATGAAGCAGTTTGGATGAGGTTATTTTTTTTAATTTATTTATCTATGTTAATTTTGTACAGAGGCAAATAAGTTATGAGTTGGGAATTGTATTAATTTCACTGCTTGGAAATATTTTAATAGCCGATTAGGTCGTTTGCAAGTTGTTGCTTTTTTTCTTTCTCTTCTTTCTGCTCATTATAAAATCAGTGTTTTGTACAACAAACACCATGAAGTAGCAAACCATAACCCCTCTTGGTTCTCATCCCACGCAAAATTTACTAGTCACCCCCTAAACTCAGCTTCCTGACCATACTTTTCCTTGCTCCCCCATGTGCATTTTAAGGACTGGCCTCTCCAGTGCAAAGAGAAGACCATTTTACAGTCTGGAGGGAGGTCTCCCCATCCTCCCCAAGGCAAATAAACTGCATTTCACTCTTACAGCAAGCACAAGGGGGCTCAGTGATCAAAATCCACAATTGAGGAAAATCGTAATTCAGCCACATCCAGCAAATAATGTCACACACTGAGGGCATGATTGCGCTGTGCCATCCCAGCGTGCCATCAGCAACACTGCTCCTTGTAGACCAGGCAAGCTGGAGGGGAACCACGCAGTTAAGGGAAGCCGCTAAAGTGTCTTTTGCTTCTAGGTCATGGTATCTAACCTGGGCTCACACCCAGCTGAAAGTCACCAGTGTTTGGTGCACAGTTGGGATTGGTAGGAAGCTGTCCCTTCACAGGACATGGCATGGAGGACACCAAGTAAAGCCAAGGACCAGGTAAATAGCTTGGACATGCCACAGGAGAATGCGGGCAGGTGGATGATGCCCATGCGCTCATTCTTACAGTGAATGATGCTCCTGGGGTCCCCAGCCAGCGCCTTGTAACTGCACAGATCTTTGTGGAGGAAGAGAGGAAAAAGGCAGGGTTGGGAGAGGAAGAAATAATTCCTGTGGCCTCTCCTGTTTCCTTACAAAACTATCCAAGGAAGAAACAATAATGTTCAAAAACCCAGCTGCCCTGAGATGATAGTGAGAGAGGTTTTGCCCACCCCATTCAAAGAAACAGAGATGTCCGAATATTTGCGACTTTTACAACTTGGACTGAAAGTCTCACAGTCTAGAGACATTAATTAGTTCTTCACCTTAAGAGGACAGTGCTCCGGGATTTTCCTCCTCCCCACACATGGCACGGGTGATGTGAGTTTTGTGGTCTCACACCCTGCTAGATATTTATCCGTGGTGGAGCAGGAGTGTCTGCAGATGACAACCACAGCCCCTGCCTCCGGCAGGTCGCTCAGCCCCCGGGCTGGCTCTGCCTTTCTGGACACCCGCTCTGAATGGGAAGAGCCTTTAAGTGCCCCAAAGTGAGAGAAAAGGACACTCTATTGCCTTGGCCACAGATATTTCAGCAGAGGCTCGACAGCTCTGGCTGCTAACATCAGGAGCTCGGAAACTTAGAGGAATCCTACAGTAACATTTTTCTTTGGCTTAATTACCGAAATAGACAAATTGGAAATTGGCCCATCATGAAGATAAATAGCAATAAAAAAACGCAGTTGAGAAAAGTGTTCCTGCTAAATTATAATTAACCACCCACCAGCAGCTACCTGACAGAGGTGAGAGGGGAGGCTGCAAGCAGCCCCTCGGATCAGCCGGCAGCGTTTCCCGTGATGCTCCTCGTTACTGCACCTCCGGGGCACTTAATGCCCCATTTTGCTTTCAGTGCAATTATAAAAGGCCACTTACATTTGCCACCCCCCCTCTTTGTCTCCCCACCCCAAGATCTCTAATAGTCTAAATTATCAGCAAATTGCCTATTTGATAAGGGCAAGCCATTTTGCATTGAGAGCTGAACTATTTCCCACTTCTGGGGGATAATATTAGGCAAATAACAAGCATCATTCTTTTGACATGTACAATTATTTGCCAAATGTATGTTTGAATAGCCTGCTCCTTTGTGTGACAGGGTCCGTTCCCCATTAGCATACTTGACAGATGAATATGCTGGGTCCTTGTGGAAAACCTGGCAGTAACCATGGTGATTGGGAGACAATGTTTTGAGTAAGGGATGTATTATCAATTTCAACTGGAAGTAAAAAAAGTGTATCGCTAACGAGCTGATCTGCGATCCAGGAGAAATACATTGTTCCCAGGTAATTAAGCCAATCTTGGTACTAGTTTTAAACTCACATAAATTAGAGGCAGAGGTGTCTACCTATTTTGCTGTTTCACTGGTTCCCAATGGAGGTTTTTCTCCTTGATTTTTAATTAAAGTTCTCTTTGAAAGAACTGAAATGTAGTTTTCTTCATGCTACAAAGTTCTGGGGCCCCAGGACACTCTCTGTCCCTGGGTGTGTTAGAGGGAGGTTAGCGGCCAGCCTTGCAAAACAAAGCTCCCAGGGCAGCTCCCATCACCTTTTGGGTTACCCTGGCTTTATTCTGAGCTTTCTTTTTGGAGCTGTGGAGGGAGATGTTGCCCTCGTGTCACTCTGGTGAAAGCAGGCAGCTCAGCGGTGGCTGTAATCATCTCCTCTCCTGACCTTGCTGAACCAAAGCCTTTTCTCCCTGGGGTCTTCCAGCTCTGCGGCATGCTCTGGCTGTCCTCTCTGAGAGGAAGGGGCTGATCAAACCCCTGGAGAACTCCACTGAATGCCTATGAAATATTGGTTGGAAGGTACTCCCTGAACAAAACGACACTCCTCCTGCAACTGGTGGGGCAACCCCCAACCTTACAGGGCCAAGGAGAGAGAAATGAGAAGAGGGGACTATTTGCTTTTGCTGACTGCAGGGTCTTGTTCCCACCTTGTGGATGTGATTTCATCTTCAGAGTAGCTCCGATGTTTGCACTGGGTCCCAGCCCCTCGTGCACATAGATTTCCTAGTTGAAGTCCTAGGGAGAGAGGCAGACAGACACCTCCACCCACTTACGGTTACCTGGTGCATCTAAAGAGACAGCTCTGGATGCAGCACCAAATCCATGACAGGGAGGAGAGACATCCTTATGCCTACATTTGATTAGAGAGGCTGCTCACATGCCTCTTCTCCTTGGGAAAGAGATTAAATAACCTATGCATAGCAATGCTTTGCTTCGAATCTTGCCCGTTTAAATCTATACAGAATAGGTGAAAAGCATCTCCATTTTGTCCTGGTAGTTACTTTGCATCAGCTTTGCCTGGGATAGACTGACACAAAACCCAGGCAGGGAGGAACAAGACCAGCTTTTCCTTCATGCTCTGCTAATAAAACCGAGCAACCTGTTTGAAACCGTTGTCCAGTCCCCCTCCAAACCCCCTAAATCCCCATAACACATAACCCCGCTTTACTGAAAAAAAGGCAGATTATAGCAATGAGGTTATTATTAGCAGTTTGATTAGGAACATATTCTCTACAGTCCTTCATTAGAAGGAACGTCTCTGCATTTTTAGACACAAATTTGCCCTCATTTCCCACACACCTGGTACTCTCTCGCTTTTAATATTGTAAAATACCGACTTGAAAATGCTGAGTCAGGTGCCCGAGGTCAGAGAAGGTGATTTTTACTGGAGTAATGAATCCTTCTGCCTTTCAGAACTTTTTTTCCTTGCCTTTTCCTTGTTCCTGGGTCTTTTTCAGGCAAATGTTTGATTTTTTTTCCCCCACCCCCAGTCTCTGTCCCCATCAATCTGCCTGTTTTGGACTTTGTTAGGTTGAGAGCTACAATTAGAGCCAGTGTTTATGGTGCTGGCCATATGGCTCGCAATGCAAAATAGCAGCTGCATGGGAATCTCGAAACGAGCCCTCCTCAAGGTCACCGCGCACATGGAAGCGTGCACCCGCCCAGGTGGGACACGCAAGCTTGTCGCTGGTCGATCTATGATCACGCACGTACCCATCGAGTGCCTCTGCTGCAAACTAATGCCGGAGCAGCTGCAGAGCGCTAATCATGTCGCAAAGGCGGCTGCTTTGCACAGCACCGGAGCTGGGAACGTCAGGGGCTTCTGCCTCCTCTTCGAGAGACCAGCTGCAAATTCCTGCAAGATCGCAGCACCGCAGAACAATTTCTCTCATCGTGGCACCCGTGTGGCTCCCAAAGCTTCCAGCCAGCCTTCGTGAGCTTGGCTCTTGAGAGTTGCAAGTGCTTCTGTATTTTTTATGGGAAAGAAGGGGAAATAAAGTAGGAGACAGGCTGAAGTCACTCAGGAGCATGCAGTGCCTTAAATGCAAGGTCTAGGCCAGCACTGAGGCTGAGGTTTCCCTTTTATCAGAGGGTCTTTTAGAGGGAGTTTGGCTCCCTGGGAGAGCAGAGGGCCTGGGTACTGCTCGTGGAGAGCCACAGGGGCAGGGGCTCTCTGAGCAGCAAGCACCTTGCTTTCCTGAATCGGGCAGATTTCTGCCCATTTTGTTACTGCAGTGACCCTCTCCTTCCCAACCCAAAGATAACTGACAACGTGGCTAGCACTGTGGCCCTTTGCCTGATCCATAGTCTCAGCTGTGCTGTTCATGAAAACACAGCAAAAAATCCCATCGCTGCAATCACGAATGCATTATGCCCATGTCTAAAGAGCAGAGCTTTGCCCCAGATATTGGGTAGATTTTTTTTTCAGGGGAGGAGAGTGTTTAAATCACTTATTTTCTGTAGAAATATCCCTGTAAAAACAATCTGAGCATCTTCTGCACCCAGCTGCTTTTCAGGAAACCTAGCGCCAAGCTGACCAAGCTGGGATTTCCTCCAGGTCTCTCGTGACATTAGCAGATATGCTTTTAAAGATGTCACATTGATAAAAGAGCAAGAATGTGACCTGACTGAAGCAGGCATTTCCCAGGCTGTTTATCACCCTCTGATAAATGAATGAGAGCATTTAATGCTTACAGGCTCTAACTAGACCAGAAGGGCCCTCTCTGGGACCGCATGAACTGCCCTGCTCTTCTCAGAGAGCATAAAAGCGTGTGTCCCAGGGACTAATACACGGGCCACTGAGCAGCTCATCATCCTGAAAGAAGCCAGGGAGCTTTACATATCGCATGGCATGGCCCATCTCTGAAATGCATCCATTGCTGCATTTCCAGGATGTCCCTCTTTAACAGTATGTGGCAGCACCATGCAGCAGTTCAATACGGGGAGGGAGGAAGGCTGCCACAGCTATCTAAAACTGCCAGGAGAAATTAGCCCAATGCTAGCCTTTCCACAGGACACAGCCTCCCAGCCCTCGCCAGTCTGATTGTCGTGGCTGATTTAGGACCTGAGGCTCTAATTCTTGCCTAAAAAGCAGCAAGCAAGATCTTGTCTGCCTGTGTTAAGGATTGCCCACCCCCCGCAACTAAATCTGTATGTGAAGGGATGGGAGAGGTTTCCCAGCTAAGCACTTCATTCCCAATGCTGTTATCTGTAGTAACATAGTCTTCATATGGTGCTCACAAAAAGTAACAGATATGGAAAGAAGATGGCACATATAAAATTTCTCATATTATGTAAAAAATTTTATCAATGGGTCTTCAGAATTCTAAAAGAGATGAAAGGTGCCTGAAACTAGAATAGTTAAGATATGTAATTGAAATGTTAAGTGAGAGGACAAGAAGAATGAAAATAACTTAAAATCTTCATTACCTTGTGACGTCCCAATGCCTAGTCACAAAAAACAGGCACTGGGTGGCAGTGAAAGAGAAAGGCAGAGGAGGTGATGGGACAGAAGTCTTTTCTGGGATCAGACATGTTCCCTCCCATGTAGACAGAATACTTAAACCATGGACATCTTCCTGTGAGTCTTTAACAGCGCCTAATTTAGGTTTTACACTATGTATTGCTATGCACGTGGCTGCAGAGAGCAATTGAAAACATCTTAATGAGGTACTTGGGCTCCTCATATAGTCCATGAAGAGAGCTGGTGACTGACAAACAGCTGAGAAAGCCTGGGAGCGATCAGAGCGGCTCCGCTCTGCAGAAAACACAAAGCACAGCACAGTATGAACTTTCTCCCTTCAGGCAGGAAATAATTGCCTGCCTTCCCAAACCAGGGCACTTCTGTGCCTGTGTGTCACTGGATAAAGTTTTCAGCTGAGCAAAGCACTAAATAGGAATTAGCCATCTTCAGGGTTTATCAGTGTGGGATGGAGGCTTTCTGGGTTGCTCTTTGGGGTGCAAATACCCCCTCGCACTTTGCTGATGAGCCTCACCCATGCAAGGCTCTGAGGAACTGCTTGTTAGAGAGAAAACCCAAATCTGATGGTGAATTCAAGGTTCTGCAGCCAAGAGTTGCTTGGGACCTCATCGTTACCTGTATGCCTGTGCTCTGAGACTGAAAAACTGCATGGTGACGGGAAGAAACAACCAACCTAATTTCCTCCTACGATAACCCCCCGGGCGAGGTGCTGACCTGGGCTGTCTCCAGCAGTGGAGACACCATTTTGGACTTCCCGACGTTCCCCACCATGAGGCAGGGGCCACTGGTGCTGCCCAGGTCGGTGAGGTGCCCAGACAGAGTCGTGTCCCATATGCAGGCTTTTCTGGGCTGCAGCAGCCAACTATTTCCAGAGAGATCCAGAATGAGAGTTACTATTAGACATAGGCCTAAAGACACATTAAAACATAATGAAGTGTCTTAATCACCCTTTACAAGCTAAATTTATCACAGGGAACCCTGTAAAATGAAAGAGCAATTCCACAACGACGCTTACCCAGGACGGCTTGAGAGATACTATTTGTCGTTAATGAATGGCAAATTCATTGCCGTCTCATCCCCATGAATGAAATTTGTGGGGATGTGGAGCAAGGGCCCTGGGCTGCACAGAAAACATTTTGCAATCAGCTCACGGCACCTGTTTAAACTGCCTGGAAGCTTGGTCACACTGATGCTCTAATGCCCAGATGCGGGCACGTCTGCTTCAAAATCCTCTGCTAACCTGGGGCTCAATAGCTTTCTGGCCCCTCCAGATTCAGTTGACTCCATCAGTAGGATTTTCTTTCACAGAGCCCCGGGGGAGAGCACAATGATTTCTGCAGCTTCTGTAATGAAGCCAAGACATCTCAGCCTAAGTGGTCTCTTCCCCTGCATAATTAAAGATTTGGCAGTGGCTAAATATTCGGGGTAAGTACCCCAGGTATACGATGTCTGCCGGGCTGCTGAGGACCCAGCAGTACTCTAGGTAGGAAGCATCTGCAAAGTTGCTGTCCCTACCCGTGTGCATCCCCACCAGATGATGCAAAGCACTGGGGACTTCTGGCCTTTCCTCTCCCCGTCTCCCTGCGGCCCTCTCAGAGCTCCCACCCCTCCAAACCTGCACCATTCACTGCAGCCAAAAGGCAATGTGGGCAGACATCTCGCAGGATCACTCTCTCCCGCAGGCTGGCTGCTTGGGCATAGCCCGACCCAGCCTTCAACGCTGCCCTGAAGAGCGAGGGTTTGATGAACACGCTGAGAGGCCAGATGGACCACATCCCACTGGGCTTCATTACAGATCTTCGCTCTGTTCAGCCCAAGTGGTCAACAATCTCTGTCTTCTAGATGTGCCCTGGATGTGCTGTTTTCCTGTAGCCTTAATGACAGGGACGCTGTGCATTGTGAATGCAGAAAAATCTGTAGACAAGGCAGAAAGGCTCTTCACTCGGATCCACTTGAAGTCTTGGAGGACCTTGGGGCTGGGGGAGCACCCAGCTGCCTCTCCAGCTGAGCAGAAGCCCTTGCCTCTGACTCTCACCAAAGGCATGTCCATTGGGCAAACCAATGCAAGGTCCTCTAAACATGGGGGGAGTGAGTTTAAATAACTGCCTCTCAAGCCCAGATACACCAGGCATTTCATGTTCTTCCATTCCCATCTCATGCGTGCCCTTCCTGTGTGCCCTTCTACCTCTTTGACCATAAATTTAAGTCGATGTCCTTTAAGACACCAGATCTCTGCTTTTTGCTTGCTCTAGCCCTGGCCACCGCAAAACTGAACTTTTCTTCGCAGGGCTAATTTCTGCACAAAGCAGCAGAGGCAGGAAGCACTCTCAAAGGGTAAGTGTTTTAGGACTGTTCCAACGGACATTGTAGGAAGCCTCAAAGCACAGCTGGAAAGGTCCAGCTCCCTGCTTTACCACTGATTCACTGCATGAGCATGGATAAATAAATCATTTCACCTCTTTCTGCCCCCATATAAAAAGAACTGATGGTGCCTTTCCTTTGTCAAGCACTGTGAGATCTCAGGGTAAAACACACTCAGAGTTTTATGAATTCTTCTTTTGGGCTCTTGTTATTATGGTGATCTGTGTGGTCATGCACCTTTGAAGTAAATATCAGCAGGAAATAGAAAAAGAGAGCTCCCCAGCATCCAGGGATCAGACAGTCCCATCGATTGCAAACACACAGCCTCATTTAAATGATTGGGTGCTGCACACACACAGCAGCTGGGACGGTCTGCTCCTGGCGTGGCTCAGCTAGATGTCCTGAATAACCTCCTGGACACACATCCAATCAAACTGATGGCGTGGGAAAAAAGTCCTTCTTTATACATTTGCAGCTCTGCCATCATCAAAAGCCGATGGCGTAGCATGACCTTCCTGCCAGGAGACCCTGGCTAAGCTGTGTATTTTCCTTGAGGGTCTCATATATCGTCCTCTTCTGAAACACGGCTGAGGCAGGTAACTGTTTGTTAGGCTGTGTGCTGTGCACCTACTGGAAGATTGTACAAATACAGCATCTTCTTGTCCTTGAAGAGCCTATAAATAAATGGGCTCTTACCTTGACTGCAGGCTGCAGCATTAGTCAACACTCAAGCAGTTCGTTTGTAAATTTGTACGCAATAGAATCCAAGACACTTGAAAAAGCAGCAGAATGTACCTTTTTTGTGTGCGAGTGGATTTAGCGCTTGAGCAAACTGCCGGACTAATAGGCCGAGAGACCAAAGGTTCGTATTTATCCACAGCAATACGGCTCAGACAGCCGCAGTGTTTGTGCTCCCTCCTTTGCTGCCCTGGCAATGCCTCCAGAACCTTCCAGGGATGCTGAAGGGACCCTGGCATCCCTCTCCCCCGAGAAGGTGGTTATATAGCATCGTGACTATCCGTCCCTGGGACATGGCTTTTTTATTTGGCCTTGCAACCTGAGAAATGACAGATCTCCTCCCACCATGCATCCCGTTCCTACCTCCCTCCTTTGGTCTGGCTTCTGAATGGAAAACTTATGGTCTGTCCTGTCTAGTTCTGGGTACTCAGCACACCTGAAAAGCAGGTCCAAAGCAGTGCACAGGAGCTGGATGTCAAAAAGCAATATTTCTCTGCTGGTCACTTGTTTTTTAATACATAATGGCTATAATATTTTTTTTCTAGCTCTTATTAGCCTTATAGCTGGATGACTTAATTTATTCCTCATTGACTGTCTTCACTCTACCACTTCAGTAATTTATATTTTTTATGGTCTTGCTACTTTGAATTGTTTAATTTTGCAAAGAGGTGTTTAATTTTGCAAAATTTTGGAGAAGTGTTTGCCCGGTGCAACGCACCATGTCACCCTGCCGCATCTTGTATCGCTGCAATTTCTGGCAGTCCCACTGTACAGGAAAGCAAGGGCCAAAACAAAAGGAGGCCTCAGCCTTGTCATCTACATGAAATGAGCCCAGACTGATCGGTCTTGTTTTGTGAGCTATTGTCTCTTGCCTCAGTTGCATTGTATGGGATCCTGTGTTATTACTGAGGGCCAAGGACAGGCTCTGCACAAACGGCTCTGAAGGAAGAATTAAAAACCATCACACGCTTAGTGATGCTAAATGAGTATTCAAATCAGCTAATAAAAAAGTAATGAGGAATGCCTGCAGCCATGAGCCACCTAAAGAAAATCAACAAATGCCAGCTACAATGCAAACACTTTCCGTGGTTGGCAGTGGGGATTTCAAAACAAGGCAGGGAGGGCTTGTGGGGACGACAGAGGAAAATGACACAGGAATCACAGCTGCTGGAGGAAGCGCAAGGGAAAATCATGGGGGAATTTTTTCACTGAAGGCAAAGACAGAGCCACTCCAGGGAGCTCCCAGCTGAAACAGGGCACAGAGCCGGACTCCTGCCCCTTCCTCCCTGAGGTGGCTCCAGGAGGAAAACCTCACCTGGGTTGGTACAGTCTCCTTGAGAGCTGAGCAACGGAGTGCCAGGCTTCCTCCTCCAGCCCAAAACCCCTTTGAGTTCAAGCAGGGTCTCCCAAGGACATCTTAATGTTTGGGTTCAGGTTTTTCCAAGCCATCCCCAGGCTGCTGGGGGGATGCTCCACCGCCGCACGTGGTTTCATGAAACGTAAGACCATGCCCCCACTGCATCATAGCGGTGGCATAGCATGGTCCAGGATGGGATGCTTATCCCAAGGCTCACGTCCCCTACAGATCAGGGGATTTAGCCCACACGAGGCTCCCCACCTTTCTTCAGATGAGCGGAATTCACCTCTAGTGCTTCCTACCTCCTTCCATCAATGGTGGGGGCTTAAATTCCATGTCTGATGCTGGGATAGATAAAGTTGGTGAGATGTGTGCTACTCAAGGGGAAACACTTCGGTGCACAGCATTGGAACAGGCTGCCAAGCCACCAGCTCCCTTGGTCATCCCAGTGGGATGAAGGAGAGGAGGAGGTGACGGTGGATAGGTGTCTCTCAGGAGTGTGTGAAGAGAACTATATTACAGATTGTGAAATGCTCAGGTACCCTGGAGACCGTATAAGTATCTATGACAAGACAATGAGAATAATTAGCTCGACAGCTGTGGGTACTGATCAGGAGCATTTTTAACAATATCCTGTCATGTTTGGGTCTATTACTACGGTCCAATGAGGTGTGATGCCATTTTTCCTGGTGATGGCTTTCCTTCCAGGAAGCATTGAGGTGCACTTACATTTCAGTAGGTATCTTGAGGGTCCTTGGCATATTCTGTCCCTCATTTAAAATTCAAAGCACCTTTTAAAAAATGACAAGCCAAAGAACTTGAGTCTAACAGACCTGTGGGAATAAAGGCTGACTCTGCAGGGGCCGTGGTGTTAGAGCATAAATGAGCTCAGAAGCAGGCCAAGCAAGCTTTAAAATGCACACTTAAATGGGTAACAGGATTTCCTGGCCTTCCAGGCTCAAAATAGTTCCCTCAACAGGCTCTCTTATGTTATTTATCTCTTCTGCTCAAGAACAGTGGCTTAGCAGAGCAGCCGAACTTCAAAATGTGAAGGAACAAGGGTGGAAAAGTTGAACAAAGTGTCATCCTCAGAGTACCCTGAGTTCAAACTGGGGTGACAGTCTGCAGGTTGGCACTTGTGTCTTCGCAACATGCTTCTAACACCCTCCAGAACGATACCTTCCCCTTGTGAGAAGCTCAAGGGCCAGCAAAGGAGTGACAAGTAACATTGACTTTTGTACCACAGCTAGGAATGACAGAAAAGGAGTGTGAAATAAGAAAACCCTGGAAGAGAGCCAGGGAATGTGTTTTCCGGAAACATATAATCTGTAATTGGGCTAATTCTGATGTATTTGTGTCTCCAATTCTTTGTTTCCCTGTTGTCTGTATAACTCTTGATTGAAACATTCGAAGTTGCTTTTGTGAGTTCCTAAATCCAATCCTCTCTGATGATCTACATGAATGTGCATCTGATGGATGTTTTCCAGCACCTTTTTGTTACCTCAATTAAGGGATAATGAACAAGAATTGTTCCTATTTGTAAAACATCTTCTGCTATTTCCTGCTTCCCAATTGGTTGGACAATGTGTCTTAATTAAACACAAAGCCTTGTAACATCTTTCAGGGGAGAGAGACCAAGACTGGGAAGAGAGGAAGAAAAGGAGGAGGAAGGGAGAGGTGAAGGCCTTTTGTACTTTCAGTGACTTGCTCGTGGAGGCATATTTGATTTGTTGCAGTAATGGTCACACCTTGCAGTTTTCTCTGAGTCTGATACTGGGGGAATGGTTAAGGACATCAGAGCAATCTCCACTCAGATCCATAACTCTATAGAATACCAAAATCGATGCCTCGGGGAATAACAAATGAGATGTAGAGCCTTTCGGTTTTAGTCACCAGACAAAATCCAGTTCATCTCCCAAGATGCAAAGAGAAATAACCATCACCTGGATACCTGCTAGGTCCTGTGTAACATAGGCTTATAGATAGCACATAAGAAAAGTAAAATAAAATAAAATAAAATAAAATAAAATAAAATAACCCAGAAGACACCGCACTGTATCTGTCTCAGCAGAGATATGCAGGAAAGACGAGGTCACAGATTTTTGGTAAACTCATCACTTTGGGTTGATATATACCAGGGTGGCGGGGGGGTAAAGCTCTCTTTGCACTGCCTCTGCTGCTGTATGAAGGGAGACTGGGCATGTTGTGCCATCTTTCACCAGCACACAGTTCATTTGATCATATGATTTTAAATCAAATCCATCCGGATCTGAGCACAAGCATAAAACATGCAATTTCATGTTTTAGCCCAATTAAAGGTACTGCAGAGTGTCATCTATTCTGCCCATGAAAAAGCAGCTTTAGCCTGATCTTTAGCCTCTAAGATCTCCTCTGTCACACAATCAAACATGTCTGTTTTGTCCTCTTTGGTTAAAACCCAGAATGGGTTTCTGTGTGGCTCCTGTGGCTTTGAGCCCGAAGTCTGTTAGACCAGCTGCTCCTCCTGCCTCGCCTGCTATTTCCAATGACCGGCAGGGTGTGACATTTGTGGGGAGGATCAGATTATGCGCTGCGATACCATTGCTGACCGATCGGATTCCATCCGCCCTTCGTACTCACTGCCTCCGCCAAACTTTCCCATCCACAGAGGACGAGAGGCAACTGCAGGAAATCCTCACCCCGCGTGGGGTGCCTGGCCCCTGGTTTAAGTGGAGCCATATGTTTAATGCTTAACACAAAACGCTGGCAATGGAGGGAGGTGATAAAAGTCTTTAGAGCCTGTGTTACACATGCAAATATTGCCTGTGAAAGGCAAGTCTGTGTCCTTTGACACTGCTTGTAATCCTGATGTCATCCTCGTCACTCCCTCTCGCACACACAGTGTTTATTTTGTCATGGTGCATCTGACACAAGACTAAAACCATGTGGGGCAGCAGAATTTTGCACATGTCCCTAAGCCAAGTCTTCATCCCCACAGAATCTGTATGTTTAAATATAGAAATGGGGACGCATGACAGAAAGATGAGGGAATTGCATCTGGTCTTTTTCATCCTAATATAACTCTCTAGTGGCATCTGTGAGCCTAGAGCAGCTCCAGCTGAAATAACTGGCCAACCCTTCCTGTCTGCTGGGATATCCCAGGCAAACCCATGCCCTGAGCTCTGCTGTTTCTTTATAGTTGCTCCAAGGAAGCTGGGAGCAAATATTGGATCTGTGCAGCAAAAAATATTCCATTTGCTCTAGTGTGCCTAATCCATCTGTAGCTGAGAACAAGGAGACATCGATAGATGTTAAACTCCATGACTTAGTGTGGATAAAAGAAGGCACGTTAACTCGTCTGGATCCTGGCATCATCTTTTGGTTCACAAAATAAAGAGTGGCAGCATAAGCATCTCCCATTGCTCTCCCTCAAAGCCCCAATCTGCAAGCACCTTGCCAGATAAGAAAGACGAGCTGAATTTCCACGGTCCCCTCAAACCCAAGCCTCTCTGAAGCCGCCAGTGAAAGGACGGGCTACTTTGTTCTCTCTGTTGATACCATGTAAAATGTGCTTAGGTACTCTAGAGATGGAGGCTCCTGTAACAAGGAGATAAGCTCGAGGTAGTGGCGGCTCTGGTGATAGGGACAGGGATGTTTGAGTGCTGGACACAATGCTGAGGCTCTCAGGAAGACATCAAATGGGCTGATAAGGATATTCCCCATCCAGGCAGAGCGGAGACCCGGTGGTCAGGCCTTTATCTTTCCCCTCACATAGGCTCCCTGCTCTCCTTTTTGTGATTAAAAAGCCTTGTGCGTAGACCAAGGAAAATAAAGAGAGCTAAGCATCCCTGGGGTGCTCATTCCTCAGGAGGGGACCATGCCAGCTTGGCGCTCTTTCTCCTCATCCCCTCCTTTCCTTCTCAACACCCAGTCTTTTCCTAGCTCCTCCTCTTCTGTCCCTGTTCCTCCTGCCTGTGCCTTGCCTCAAGAGTCAGCAAAACCGGGGACATCCTACGTGGGAGCGTTGCTGCTCTGTGCACAGGAGATGCCATAGGGTTTTTTCTTTTTTCCACTGCAACTTAAAAAAAAATAATTCTGCTAGCCACTCAATAATTAATGCTTATGAGCACTGATTCAGCATGTCAGGAAGAGAATTTTGCACTCTTATTGTAGTCTTTTGTAATTGAATCTTATGCTGTTATATTAGTGTGGCCCCAGGTGAGTATGCAATAGCTGAGGGGGGAAAAAAAGGTAAGATAAAGGAATTACAATAGAGCCAAGCTAATGTGAGAACAAGGCAATGTCTTCTGTGCCTCAAGGTGTTAAGTTAATCTCTGATAAGTTATTAACTTATTAATGGGCTGAGAAGGGATGAACTACTTTTCATCCAGAGTCCCAAGTGCTCCTCGTTTTCTTCCACATACTTCTCCTTGTCAACTAATTCTCCTTTGGCACTGCTCCCCATTGCTTTGCCTCCCTTCCTCCACATATCCTGTTTCAGCTCTAATGAAATCCGCTCAGAGGAGCTGCTCTGTGGACCGATCACATCATGCTCAAAGCCTAGGATGTGGGGACAGCAGGAAGGATTCAGGGGCAGAAATCAAGAGGATGAAAGCTAAAGAAAACTTTACAGAAGTTTCTAATCTCTCCTCCTGTGGTTGACTAATCACTGATGTGGAAAAGCAAAAAGAGAGGTCAGTGGTCTTCAGATTAACAAAAGGACTCCAAGTTACACACCTCCATCCCAGCTCTCAATCCAGCACTGGGTTCACAGGGAGTATTTCTGCACTCAGGGCCCGATATATGGTGCATTATCTGAGACCATGGCATTTGCCAGCCCTTCTTCTGAGGTCGTCGTCTTCTTCTTCATAGTTCTCACTGATTCCAGTTTCTCCAAAACCAGAGCAGGAGTTTAAAATTGATGAAATTGGGTGAAATCCTGAAAAGCTCAGGGAAAAGCTTCTGTTGAGGAAAGAGGGACAGGTCCCAGCTCACTCTCAGGGGATATAATTTCTCCTCATAGTTGGATTCGCTTTACCACTGAACCATCTCACTGATCCTCTCTTTTGAAGCCACAGTAAGGTGAACTGCTGTGCTGGAAGGGGGCTTTTCCTCACCATCCCCATTGCAGAGCCTCAGAGCACTGATCAGAAACCCCAGCTTGTACTTTCCTCCAGGTCTGTTCTGCCGAGGAGGGTCATCTCCCAGCGGTGCAATGAGGATGTATTAAGCTGGTGATCACAAGGTTTAAAGCTTCCTTTTGAGTGTGGTTCAACACGGGATGGGTCCAGGGTCTCTGCCCACTGCCATTCCCTTCATCTGGCCAAAAATGGAAAGGGAAACAGTTTAAGGGTGCTGGGGGATGAGTGGCTGTCCCCTTGGCACAGAGGGTCGGCACATCAATACAACAGACTTCTGACATCCTGACCAGACCAGATACCTCCCTGCATCACCCCACCAGAGCAT
The DNA here is from genome assembly GCF_018139145.2 of Gymnogyps californianus. NCBI lineage: Eukaryota > Metazoa > Chordata > Aves > Accipitriformes > Cathartidae > Gymnogyps > Gymnogyps californianus. The sequence goes on from NC_059483.1 coordinate 12,771,243, forward strand.
GACACTGTTTCTCCAGTGTTAAAAATGAACTGTGCTTTCAATCTTCCCTTCCAAGCTCAGACACTGGTGCTGACGTTGCAGGAAGCAGATAAAAAGAATGCTGTTCATTATAATCTGCTGAAGATGATGAACCTGATAATTCTTCCACATGAAAAATCAGTGACCTTTCAGCCAGGAAAAGGCATGGGCCATCACATGCCTTAGCACAAAGCAGGATGGGGATGGAAAATAACCGGCAGCCAACTTTGGAAAAACACCCAAGGGTTCTTCTTTGAATCAGCTGAGGCTTCAGCCCAAATCTTTCCATTTGCTCCGAGACAGGTTGGCATCTCTGTCTGTGCTGCTGCTGCTGCTGCTGCTGCACGGGGTAGAGAGCTCACCGGAGCATGAAAGAGATTGTGATAAAGATACACTGACTGCCATCCTCCTTCCACTGGAAACAGGCTCAGCTTCATATCCAGATGACATCTCAAACACCAGCACCAGAGAGGGGGGAGGGAGGGAGTTGCTCTTTTTTTGCCCTTTCTGTTTTTGATATTATGATTACTATTTGCAATTATTTATTGCTAGGGCAGCTTCTTGGGTATATAAATAGAGGTAAAAGAAGTCCCCTTTCCCCTGTCTGCTTCAGTGCATGCACTTTTTTCATGCTGCATCCAAGCTGGTTGAATTGTTTGGTAGATATAAGCCTTTGTTGAAGATTCCCCTGCATTCCCACTTTGTGAGCTATTCCCATGCCTGTTCTGCTTTCCAGCAATATCAGTTGTGCATATAAATTTTCAGACGCATCTGGATGAATCCTCTTCTGCTAGCCAGCTGTTTGAAAGCATTCCCTGAGACCACGTGCCATTTGTTCTGCGGAAGCTGGCTGGCACCAACATTCCCCGAGATGCTGCTGTCCTGCCAGGATGCGATGCACTTGTCACCATGATGGGGAAGGGGTAAAACACCTTCCATCTCCAGGGCTTGGCCACAGTGGGCTAGTTCATACGTAGGCTTTTCTAACCTTTGCTAGGTGACAGCAGCTTCAAGACCGTCTTCTGTCAGCTGAAGTTCATAATTCGTGCCAGCCTCATGGGAGGGTACCATAGGAACCGTTACCAAAATACTTTCTGTCATGAAAGCAGTTTTACTCAGGAAAGCAAGACTGGGTCTTGCAGGCATCCAGCCAGCAAAAAGCAATGACCTACAGACAACCAAGTTAAATCTGCACTCTCTCCCAGATGCCTGGTGAAACCTTTGGTGTGTTGCTTCACTGGGTCTCAGTTCTCCCTCTGTAAATGTGGGGGAAATAACAACACTGTCCCACCTCACAAAGGCACTGTCGGGATGAACACCCCAGTGACCAAGGTCCTCACATCCTCCAGCATCAAAGGCCACTGAACACTTAAGAGAAAAAGTTTTGCTCCAACAAGGCAGTATAAGCATAGCCAGGGATGGAAAAAAGGGTTTTCCTGTCCCAAAGAGTAACTTTGGGGAAGAACAAGGGAGACATTGCACATCCTACCAACCCCAATCCAAATTGTCATTCCCATTCATGTTTATGAAGTGTTGAGATTTGTAAGCATTTTCACAAAGACCTAATGCTTGGCCAAATACCCAGGAATCAAAAAGAAATTGTGAAAACCTCATGGTTATGACCGCAGCATAAATACAGGGAAGCAATCCCAGACCACAGCCAATACCTCATTGTCAGACGGAGATAATCATCCAAGCAGACTCCCAAGTGGTGAACTCCAGTGACAAATGGGAGGCAGACCTCCTCATGGACATGGGAACGCAGGCATTCTGTGTGTTTTCTACATGAAACCATAAATCATCCACAGCATTATAATGGCTGGAGAACAGATAAAGGCTCTCTGTGAAGCTGAGCAGGAATCTGAAGCCTCCTTTAAATGCAGGAGTTGGCATCAAGTAGTTAGTGTTCAGCTGATCCACATGATCACACTGACTCCTTGTGTGAAGAGTCTTATTGTGTGAGGAATACAAATCACAGCACTCATTTACCATCTTCCTAAGCTCAAAGGGTGTTCACGCTCCCCCAGCTGGAGAAAGCAATAGGGCCCAAGTGACCACCACTGGACTACACCAAAAATGAGTCCAGTTCGAACTTGCATCTACAAGCAAACCCGGTCACGCAGCTTTTGGTTTGGAGCTTGCTCATGTCTGGCTGGTTCCCCTGAACAGACCAACTCCTGAAGGTGCTAAGCTGGTATGATGAATGGAGCGCAGCACACAGGAGTAGTTCAAATACAGGTTTGATTTCCCTTGCTTATCAATACCTGTTGCTAGGCAGGGGAAATGTCACTTATCCTCTCCATGCCTACCTGCCTTTATCTTATACAAAACAGAGAGGATACCTAATACGTAACTGTATGCTCTCCCCCGAAGAGAGAAGTGGAAGTCACTGCACTTGCATTGCTTCCCATGTCCCTTAACCTGCACTTGCACAGCCTTTTGTGTCCCCAGAATTATTGCCCTCTGATGCAGCATTATCCCATGTTGACTTGTTGTCATATTCATGGCAGCATTACATTCCCTGGGGAAAAAGGGCTCCTGGCAGTACTGCTTTGAGAGACCCCTTATTATATTGATGCCAACAGAGATTGCCTCTTTGATAAATGAGCATGTACCTATGAATAAATACAGGAGTACATTTTATATGTATTGTATATCTGCAGTGACAGAGTAGAGGTTTGTGCAGGCGTGTGCTTTTAATATGCATGGAGGACACAAGGCAGCAGTAACTGGCAACCGTAGGTTGCTGCATATATATTCCAGTGACAAATGGAGGATCCCAGACAGCCATCTAGACAAGATGTTTCCATTGCATCCCTTTTTTGTGGCAGTTGGGAGATACCCACTCTGCACTCTGACTGGGTGGGGTACTGTTTGGATGCAACAGGACCTCTCTGTGAACATGAATTTGCAAACTCAGCTATGCTGGCCTGTCTTCTGGTCTCTCCTGAGGCAAGAAAGCTAAGGGAGATGGAGCTTTCCACGTATTCCCAGACTGACACAAAGAAGAAATTGCACATGAAAATTATTGCTCTCTTGGGAGATCTTCCTGGAGGCACTGTGTGAGTGTGGGATTATCACTGGGATGCTTTGGTACACACCAATGGTTGGGAAGAAGCAGGTCCAAAATGGTTCAAGGAGCAACGCCAGACTCCAAAGCCCATTTTGGTTGCCCAAGCTTCCAGATGAACAGCACCACTTCTTCTACAACCCCAGGCCTGAGAGCCCACACCAACCCACACCCGAGGAAGAAGTCTCTGTGTGCTACCCTGGGTGGAGAGTAGTGCAGGAGACCACCATGCAGAAACAATCCCCAGCAAGAAGCCAATGCAGGGACAGAGAACAACATTTCACTGAGGAGCTCAAAGGGTAAAACTTTCCCCTGAGTGCTTAACTGAGAGGTGCCAGGGAGCTGACCCAAACCAGACTTCATGCTCTAACCTGGCTTTGCAAGAGGGGAATTGGGAGGGAAGGGAGAGAGCACCTTAGCCGTTCTCATACCTCCCCAAAATGAGCTCACAGTCCCTGGAGGAGGGAATGGTAGCCTGCCCCTTGCCTGGCACCTCCCTGCCTGACACCTTGCCTCTGCCCAGGGAGCAAAGGAAACTCATTTCCCAGCTCCTGCTGACCCTGCCTGAACGGCTCCTTGTTATATTCTCTGAAAAGTTTAGAAGTTGTCTTTGAATACCATAACAGCAAGGTGATGGTTACCAAGGGAACAGGCTGGGAGAAGGTCAGGTTTTTCTGAGTATTTTTTCATGCTTTATCTTGGCTGAAAGTTTTTCCAGACAAATCAGATGGATGTCTTTCCATCCTGGAGAAATAAAGCTGTCATCTGCTTGGAAGAGGACTGATAAGAGGGGAAAGGGATAGCTCAGATTTCGCACAACAGCACACCACATTCTGAGGGAGTTACCCTCAAAATTGCCTGTGATGGGAAAACCCTGTACTACCATCAGCAGTTGTGATTTCAATCCAGGGACATAACTAGGAGACCCCTGTGGTGACGAGTTTAAAACTGGATTTGCTTGGAGGCCGCCGTAGAGGTCCAGAGTACAAATATCCCTGGAGCATAAAATAGAAAACTGAACCAGCAACTTGCCTGAAGTAAATCAGCACAGCCCTTGGAGCTCGTGCATTTCCATGGAGCTATGTTGCTTTCACCAAGAGAAAATTCAGCTTTCCAGGAAAGATGGTAAAGCTGAGGTCTAAACATGAGGTCTAAACGTAAGGTCTCACACACCAGGGCGTCATGAGGCCACAAAGTGACAGGGATGTAGAGCTATTTCTGCTGTAATAAGAAGCCCCAGATGTGGAGTTAAAATTGAGGTAGCTAAAGAAGAGCAGAGTCTGATGCTGCCCTTCATGTGCTAATTGCTCAGCACGGTTGCCTCCTGGCCACAGAGGACTGGACCTCTGCTCTTTTAGGAGGGTGGTTATCCAATGACCAGGTTCATTTTTCATGCTGCATATGGCAACTATTGTGCTACTGCTACTAGTAATATCTTTGATTTGCAGTGCTGCAGTTACCCCAACAGGCTGCCTGAGTTAAGTGAGATATAGGAACCAAGGAATGGCCATTTTAAGTTCCTGGTGTATGTTGAATGCCAGCTGCTGCCAGTCTTTCTCCTCTAAGAGCCCTGCCAAACATCCTTTCCCTCTGCACTTCAGTTTGGATCTCTTTCAAAGTCCTTCACTAGGAAAAACACTTTTGCTAATGAAAACCTATAGCTTTGCTGGCCCCAGTTGTGAGTGCTGCTAATGGGGGCTCTCAGGAGACCCTGTTTCTGTACAGCAGAGCCACTTGACATTAGTCAACATTAGTTGCCCTTCCAGTCCCTGATAGGGTCAGGCAAACAAGCTCTCTCTACTACAAGCAAAGAGCTGGCTCTACTAAACTTCTAAATGTCAAGGCAGGTCAGCCAAGGTGTAATCAACTCTCATGGCATAGCCATGAGCTGCAATGCTTTGTACTGGTGGCCAAGCAGACTACTGCTGGGAATGAAACTCTTTCCCAGCTCTAAAAGCAAATCAAAACTCTTACCTCCAGCTTGGCCTTCACAAAAGAAAGCCCAGCTAATCAGGCGGATCTGTCAATGATATATGGTTTTGAAAGAACAGGTTTTGATTTGCAGACAAATAGGTGTTCCCAGCACCAAGGTGCTTGTGGTTCGTGCTGAAATAGATGTTTTAGTGCTGAATTGCGGGGACTGGGGGCTTTTGTCTACTCTTTCTCAAACAGAAAGTCAGTGCAAGTAGCCTTCATGATCTGTTCATGCGCAGCCTTCACACTCAATGTGTGTGTGTGTGTGGCGGGGGCGGAACTGAGCAGTGGGAGTCTGCCAGTGCAGGTGGCCCTGAGCATAGCCCTCACCAGCACACATTCATCAGGCATTGGACAGGCAGACTTCCAGCTGATTTATTGATATTTAATATTTAAATATCAGCTGATCATTCAGCCCTGGTGAGTAGATGTTCAATAACAGCAGAGAGGAGCCATCTCCTGCCAGCCCACCCAGCCTCCTCCATCACTTAATGCCAAGTGCAGAGCCCTCTCCTTGCTCCCTGGGCTCGCTGGGGGGCCATGCCACAAGCAGCTCAGCTCCTCCAGCCCTTGCCTTCCTTCCCGCCCATCCACCCTGCTTTGCCCATGTCAGAGGCCTCTTAGGATTCACAGCGTCAGGACCCAGCAAGAAGATTAATTCCAGATATCTCCTAAACAGGACTGGCAAAGCTCTGTTCCCCTCCTGTCACCCTGTGGGGTGAGAAACCTCTCCACTGTTGGTGTCCATATCTGTTTCTCAGTGTCATCTTTTGCTGGGCAGCTCTTTAGCCTTGTCCATCTGTCTTAAGATTGCCCTTTCTTAGCAAGCAAGGACCCTACCCGGCATCTAACAAACTGCATCCCTCCCTTCAGTGCCCTAGCAATAATAATTCACTGTCCTGACACATGCAGCTGGAGCATAGGGGACCTTGTCAGCTTAAAAATCACTGCCACACCTCTGGGACTCTGAATCCAGCAGTACCTGAGATGACTGAAACAGAAAGAGTTTTTGAAAACCAATTTGCTCTCCGCTCTTTCTACCTCTCTGTTTGCATTTTTCATTTCTCTCAGCTTGGGGGATGAAGCTCAGTGTTAGGCTCACGTTTATCAGTGCTTGGCTCTCTGTTTGTCACTTTACAGCCCTGTCTGCAGGCCCTGCAGGTGGCACTTGCTTTCCCCTAAAGAAATAGCACCCCTACAATTTTTCGTCCAACTCCTGTCCTAAAAATAAATAGTACAGGAATGTTTCTGATGGTGTCAGGCTTTGTAATAGTTCATTCATTTCAACCCTAAATTTGGGACTGAATTTGAGCTGGCAGTAGCTCTTTAATATACAGGACCTGTCTTATTACATCTCTGTCTAATGCATATTTGGGAGCTTTCCCTGAAAGCTCTTGTAAGAAGGAGTATTATGACATCAGGAAGTCTAAAAGTACCTGAACTGCAGATGTGATAAATTCAGCAGGACGATACGTGCCTGGAATTTGTACTTGCCTTTTTCCATTGGCAAATGGCCGCCTGGGCTCCATCCCCCGGGATAGCTGTAGAGAACAGCCAGTTTGATGAGCCTAACCAGCCATTGGATGTCACTTTGGCTCCACACTAATTCAAGGGAAACAGCATTTATCTGGCAGCCAGGCAGCCAGCTCTTCAGCAGCTGAGAGTTTAATTATCAAAGGTTCAGGCGAATCTTGCTCTTGCTATCTCCAACCAGCTGCTGCAGAAAAAAAGACCTTCTGGCCCCATCCAGAAGTTTGTGAAGCTCTTGCAAGTTCCCTTTTGCTGTTAAAATGAGTCCCAGCCCATTTGCCCTTTCCTGTGAAAGCTCTGGGCTTGATGCCACTAGAAAAAGGAGACAGTGAAAATAATACAGTGGTGAAGGGCTCTGGGTGGATACGGCTGAGCAAGCAGCAGCCAGGAATGGGAGCACTGGGCAGACTTCAGCTGATGCCTTGATCCAGCCACGGGGGTTTGCACTGATAGATGGACATGGGCACGGCTTCTTCAAACTGCAGGATGCTGTTCTTTCACAGCCTCATTCTGCAGTGATGGAGCGGAGCCACTGTCTGGCTTGCGTTCAGTCCAGGCTAGCTGTGTTTCTGCTGGTGGACCTCAGCCTGAGCGGTCTCAAAGCAAAAAGCAAGGACTACACCTTCCTGCTCTCTGCCCCGCTTCCACTCTTCGGCAATCCCAGTGGGAAGGGTGGGGATTGAACAGGCCAGAGCAAGCAAACTGAAGGCAAGAAAAGAAGGCAAGACAAGAAGAGAAAAGTCTCTGCAAAGGGAGCCATTTGCACAGTATTTCTGCAAGAGTAAATGCCAGAAGGTGCACCAGGGAAATAATGGGGGAAAAAGGTGACCCCAAATGAAGCCACCTTTCCCTCCAAGAAGACAAGAGGCCAGTGTGTGAGGAAGGTGGAGGAGGTGTAGGGGTCATGGGGGATATCCTGCTCCACTCTTCACTCATCTCATCCCAGTGCCTCAGTCACTTGTCGTGGTTCCCCCACGTCTGGGTTCGGGTACCCCTGGATTCCTCTCCCAGCCTTGCTATCAACAACAATGAGTCCAAAAACAAAAGCTGTTGGTACTCTCCCAGGTTCTGCTCAATATCCAGATCTACCATGTAGTGAGACACTCAAGACCTGAATGAGGTGCCATTTCCAATAGATTCTTTGCACTTTTGTGGCAGGGATGTCCCTGCCCTTTCAGTCCTGCAGCGGCTGGTTAATAACGGGGCCACTTAAGTGCCTATCAGGAGAGTTTGTAACTAATGTGCTAGTGATGCACCTGCTTTTCATTATTCTCAGGCTCTCTGCAGACACAATCAGACACAATTGGCCATTCTCAAGGCACATTTATCTTCTGAATATGAAGGCAAGAGACTCAATTATCTTTTTCAAAAGTAAGCCAAGATTCTGGTGAGCAAATTAGTTATCCTCCACATTCTTCTTCAAAATGCCATCAGGAACTATCATAAGCAAATACTATCAATCACTACATGTTTTGCCCAGTCTGTCTGAGCTATCAGTAAGGATCCATGTAGGGAAATATGTTGTCTCCACTCCCCACCCAAGAAAAGTCTCTCCAAAGCTTGGGCATGATTTTGGTACTCGAGACTTCAGGCTAGATGCAATATAACTAGGGGGCTCAGGGCATGTGTGAACCTGAAGGAGATGGAACGAGCAAGAACTCATAAGTATCTATTAGTAGCTGGAAACATGGGGCCCTATGGAAGGAGCAAGAACTCATAAATATCTGTTAGTAGTTGGAAACATGGGGCCCTCCCTGCCCCTTCCCCACCAACTCAAAGAAACTTGGAAGCCACCCAGCCAACTGCTCTATATGGAAGAGAAACACACCCTGTAGCAAGTTCCTGCTAGAAATTTGATCTTGGGCTCCCCCTTGTAGTCCAGAAGCACTATCACTGAGGCCAAGTTGCCTTGGGTGTCTCGTTTCTCCGACCTGCGTGAACAAAAGTGTTTATTTAACACCATCTTTCCAGGGTTTCCTCAGCTCCCTAGTCTCCAGACCTGTCGGTTTACTTATAGCATCGCCAAGTGCAAACCGATTAGTCCAGTCCCCCTTCTCTTCTCCCCCATGGTTATCACTTTTATTAGCAGCAAGGCAGTGATAATGGGGAAAGATGATCAAAGCTGCTGGTATTAACGCAGGGGATTAACGGTATTTATATTCCTGATCAGTGCACTCTCAGTGTGGAGAAGGAACCGCCACAAATCAGCCTTTTCTGACTGAGAGTTGCTGCAGTGCCACTACGTAAATAGCTGCTGGCTAATGAGTCCTTTGCGGCTGGCTGAGGGAACAGCTCGCTCGCTTGGCTACTTCCCTCGCAACCTAATGCACCCAGGCTTGTGTCCGCAATGGCATGCAGGCACCTGATCTCGGGTTTCAAACTGCTCTTGAGGTCTTGGGGGCAAGGTCCACTGTTGGGATCAAGCCAGCTGGTGCTGAACAAGCAACTGAACTGATGTGGCCAGTTCACACTGGGATTGCATCATGTTATCACAGAGGGGGGAAACACAGCTTACATCCTGGTCTCGGACTTTGCGGGAGGTTCAGTGAGCACCACACTGGGGCAGCGAGAAAAGACACAAAAAAAATCCATGCCAGGTTTTACACGTAGGGCAGGGGGCTGAAATCCTCTGCAGCCATCCAGGGAGATTAGATATGTTTAAAGCCACAGGGTATTGTATATTGATTCCACTGAGATCCCAGCAGCCGTTCTGCAGCAGGCAGGGATGCAGGGAGAGGAAGCAGGACCAGCTGACCTTGGTCAGCCAAGGTTGCTGGCCACCACCAGCAAACCAACATGAAGAGGCTTCACCTGGCAGGGGCTGGAGACCAATGCAATGGGCAAAGAGCAAGTGGAGAGTACGGGGATCGGGGGGACACCTGAGAGACACCTTTGGGGATGCAGAATTTCACTTCACATGGAAGAATGAGGACACAAGGAAGCTGTCCACTTCTCTTCTGCCTCCCCTGAGGAGTCTTTCAGGGAGTACATGGCCCTCATCCTCAGAAAGCCCACAGATAGGCCCCATTGCAGCACCCCCTCCCAACCAGAGCGCAATGCATGGATGCTCAAAGATGACCTGAGGAACCAAGGCAACTCCTTTCCAAACCATCCAGTCTGTGTAAACTGGCCACACTACAATATTGAGCCAAAGAAATTCATCCAAAGCAAGCGCATTCTTATAAATAAATCTTTACAAAAGGCAGGAAAACAGGTACCTTGCCCACCAGCTTTGGGCAGCTTTTGGTGTCAGCCCAGCAAGAAAAGAGCAACCTGGGCTTGATTTGCGAGTTTGAACACTGCCATCTGGGCTGTAAGGTGCTTCCTCAGGAGAACTATCTGGAGACTGGATGGGAGCTCTTCTTCTTAATTATTACTGTTAAGAAATAAGGATCTTAAACAATACCATTTGTTTGCATATAATTTAGGGTCATTACTCCCTTCATGGCCAGCTAGAGTTATCTTTGACTATCTGCACAACTATTTCTTCCCTCCCTAGCCCCCTGTTGTTCATCACTCTCCGTCTCTCCTCTATGCAGTGTAATAATGTCATAAGAGTTTATTTATATCATCATAATTGGTTGCTGTGGAGACAATCATTATGTCACAAGTATAGGCCAGGGAGTTTTGGCTGAAGAATGAATTACAAAGAGGCCATGGAGGTGAGCCCTGCTGTTTTAGTGCACACTCCTATCCTCCCACTCACACCACGGACCATCTGCATCCACACGCATGCCCAACTCCACCTGCAGATGTTGGTCCTACATGTGGCCACGTGTAAACACAAGCTGACTTGCTCTGGCAAAATCTCAGAGCAGAGTTTTTTTATCCACATAACAAGGCAGTGACAACTGAGGGGAGAGGAGACACAGTTGTGAACGACAGGAAAAGGCTGGAGTCAGTTGGGGTAAGGCAGAGGGCAACAATGATGCTCCTAAGCCGCTTCCACCCCACCTGCCCCCACTCTTCAGCCTCTCCCCACACACATGCACAGTAAAAAACCCTCTGAAGGGGGTTGTAAAGCCCTGGGTGACCCATGGGGACTAATGAACACTTCACACAATCCCATTACTGTTACTCACTTATCAAAGCTGTTGTAGATCATCTCACCGTCTCAGGCTTGTAACACAGCTCAAGCAAGATGTACTTTTCTGGAGAAAACTTTTTGTCCCATAGGCTACTTCCAAGGTCGTGACACCTAGTACAGTATAACAGCAGCCTGTCATATAGGATGACGTGGACTTCTTATACACTCCATCTTCAGGACGTGTTTGTTAGCAGGTCATGGTCTGTTTGTGTCTTGTGTACAATCAGAAGGAGCAAGCAACAGATGAAGGCAAGTCTTTTCTTTGTGTGCCTGCATCCATCCAAGGTCAGCAAAATCACTAACAAACTGCCCTCCTAGCCAGACCTGATTGAAGGTGAATGTAGAAGAGCTGATTGGCATTAGCGGGCTCTGGATAAATGGAGCTGTTTGCCTTGGGATCGTGAGCTCAGAGGAAGGTCAGTTCACTGTTGACCACCATTCGTTAGCCTCTGGCAGCAGTTCAACAACTTTGTGAAATAAGGAGCCAGTCTTGGCTTGGGTCCTAGTGGAACTAGTGCCGGTGTCACTGCAGTTGCTGTCCTCGCTGGACTTTTGGCTGGCTCCACAGGGAAATAACGAAGCAATTCAGAGAGCCCATCCTCACGGCTTAGCACCTTTCTGAGAGATCACGCTGGAGTAATGCAGGGGGAGTTTCTGCTGTGTCTCAGTGTAGCTAGGCACAGAAACGACTGCTGAGCTCCAGTTCTGGTTGATGGGTGAAGGCCAGACGTCGCCACCAAAGACTTAAAACAAAGAAAAGCTCAAACTAAAATGGGGGAGGTGGGAGAAAGGTCAAAATCTCCTGTGGAAGAAGTCAAGAGAAAGGCAACCAAAATGACTGCAGAGCAGCTGACATGTAAGGACAGGAGGTGCATGGTGAGGTTAGAGGCTCGTGTGAGGACCCCTCTCTGCCCCGTGACTGTTGCCTACCTTTGGTGTTGAAGGGCAAAGGAGATAAGCCTTTTCCCACCCTCCTAGCCCCCTTCACCCCGTGCCCAAAGCAGGTGCAGTGTCTGCAGCAGTAGAGCTGCCCTATAGCCCACTCTTCGTGCTTCTGCATTGCTGTGGCCACATGAGACCCCAGGGAGGGAGTGAGGGAAATACTGGCCAAATGAACCGTTGAGGTGGCCTGTGGGTCTTAAATTGAGCGTCCCGGTATATATTGAAATAAATGCAATAAACCAGGTCACTATCACTTGCGTGAAATTTGCTTATTGTTTTAAATCATCATTATCGCCATCATAATTAAAATCAAGCAACAGCTTAAAGAAACTAATGAATATTTTTATACGTGAACTTATCACAGGAAGGGGGGGAAAAAAACGTAAAGTGAAAATGTGCCTGTATTGCTAATAAATATTATTGGAGGGACTCCCAGCTTTTCACATTACCACAGTGTGATATGACAGCCTATAATGGATTACTCAACTGCCCGAAGCCATTGTAGGAATAAATCCCTTTTAATATTCATGTGCGGTCTTTGAGAAAATAGATGTAAGCAGTTAATACTTTTGTATAGACAAAACAATGCAGTTTATCAAAACAAAATATGTGCTTGAAAACAAAAATCGCAAAGCTCCTGAACTAATTCTTTTTTTGCAAATCAGAAAAAATAGAACCTCAAAAAAGGACAATTTGGGGCACAATGGTGCACAGAAAGGAAGATGGGGAGGGACAGGATATTAGCAAGGGTTGGTAGAAAGGGGCGAAAGGGGTAAGAAAAGATAATGAGTAGTTTGTGTATCTGTGGTTGTAAACAGGGCACTGAACAGGGTGCTGCGGGAGGAAGGTGTCGGTTGGCAGTGGGGCTGCTGGTTGCCCTATAAAGCACTCACTGGGACAAGAGGGAGTATATAGGTGGCAGAGGAAGATCAGGAGCTTCCCAGGAATGAGGCGCAGTGCTCTGCGAGGTGCAAGGATGCTAGGTGATGCTAGGGCTTAGCCGTGTTTATAGGACAGTAAAGGATGTAGTAAAAGAGGTGAACAGGAAAGCTTGTGCAGGGCCAGCTGAGGGCTGCTCTCTCCCAGCCCTCTGCTCCATCTTCCCGCTTTTCCTTTTGCAGCTGATCTATAAAACCTGCCAGGTTTTTCTCTCTGGTTTGTTTGGGGTTTTCTTTCTCCCTTTACACAGTGGAACAAGAGAAGCAGCAGTGTAGAGGAGCCTTTGTGCCTTTTTGTGTGGTAGGGAGTGAGGGAAATGGAGGTTAACCCTTCCTGCCCCAGCTTTTTGTGGGCAGTCAATGCTTGGAGGGAAAACCAGAAAGCAAAACCCTCTCAAGGACTGGAGGGAATGGCTGCAGCCTCTCGGAGTGAGGGGGCAAAAATGAGAGACCTGATGTACAGAACCAGATGCAGCTGAGATGTGAACCCAACTTTTATTTGGCTGCCATGATCTGTGGCTATAAATGGCTGTAGATGCATCTGAAACTGTGAGGGAGAGAGATGCAGAAACTCTGCAATTCCCCTCCTGCTGTGAGATCTAGGCAGCAAAGACAAGCTTAAACTGAAGCATCAAGAATAAATAAGGCCCCCTTGGGACTCATGCTGCTTTGATATCTGTGGCTGCCTGGTAGGCAAAAGAGCTGACTCACACATGCCTTCTGCTTGCCCATGTTCAGAGACAGCCTGTGATGACACCTTGCCCCTGGCACAACCACAGCAAAGGCAGCTCAGGGTCTGTCTTGGATTGGGGTAGGCATGGTCCAGGCTGAAGGAGACACCATGTTCTTGAACCAAATTCAGCTCAAAATGTAGCCCAAGAGACTGACGCTGCTCTGAACACTGCAGGACTTGGCCAAAGTCATGAGTCTGCAAAGACCCAGAGGGCATTTAACTTGACCTTCTTGCTAAGTGTCACTGGCTTCCATGGAGCTGCTTGGAGGAATTCGGGATGGCCATGTGTTGAACCAACCACAACACCCTGAGATGCTCCCATGCTTGAAAATACTTAGGGGAGGGGCACTATTTTTTAAGATATCCAGTTTTATAATAGTAATTCCGATCATTGAGACAGGAAAAAAAAAATCCATGAACTTACCATGTTAGCATGTCAGACCAATCCACTCAACTTGTTCAGATTTTATTCTTACGTCATGTTCATGGAACAGTGGGGTTCCCCATCTGCGCAAAGCTTCAGCTGTGTAACCATTTACATTGCCAGCAGTGTTGGAAAGACTCTGTAATTAGAAATATTCCAGAAACACTTGTACAGACAATGTTTTTCTACATCTCTTTATTAATTTATTGTAACAGAAAGCTTGTCACTGTAAACACCAGGAGTGTCCCTTTAAATGCCAAATAGTTTTATAGGCTGTATTGGGTGATATGAAAGTGGGCCAATTTTATAGGTCATAGTCTTCTTTGAAATGGAATAGGTCCAGGAGACAATTGGGAACTAGAATGGGAAAAATTCCTCCCACCCACCTCCTTCCAGCAGAGCAGAGGTGTGTCTTGCTTCGAAAGGGAAAGAAAAAGTTTCACCTTCTAATTGTTGTATTGAGTAGCTCATTGACTGCAGTTTTTGTTCAATACCTTTTTTACCACTCCGATTGTCTAATCAAAGGCTTTTTCCTTCCTTGGTTTAGCTTTGCAGCCTCTAGCATTGATCCAAAATCCAAAACGAAAGAGGAAAACAGGCTCTGGGAAAAGAGAACACAATTAACACCCAAGCAGCTTCATTTTTTGGGGTGCCTTTAAACATCTTGCGCCTCTCAGTCTATTCTCCCATTCTTTTATTTTCCCTTTTGTGTTCAGGTTTCTTTAAGGAAAGCCTTTACCAGCAGCTCAGGGAGAAGATTAAAGCACCCGTCACAGAGAAACAGGTTACTTTTTGTGTCTGAGTTCTTAATCCACTTTATTAAAATGTTCCAAATCTTCCTTCAAGAGGAGAGATCAGAAGGACATTTCCCTGTCACCCCTGGCATGCCTTCCTTCCGGATACTTGTGCTTCATTAGAGGCTGAAAAAAACCAAAGTCAAGGCAAGGAAAAGAAGAGAGAACAAGACTGCAGTGACTGGTTAATATGGGATGTGGAGCCTTCTACTTCATGGTCACTGGTACTGCTCTGGCCCCAGGCTGGAAGCAATTGAAAGCTTTTCCCATCTGAAAGACACTTGTGTGAATCGAGTCAGAGATCTCTGACTATTTTTGCCTTTGAGGTTCAAAGAAGAGAGCTTTGCAGTGAGCAAAGCCAAACATCCATCCAGCCTGCTGCCAAACATCCATCCAGCCTGCTGCCCCATTGCTGATAGCAGCAAGGAAAGGGCACAGAAAGCGTGAGGATATTGAGTTTGCTTTGCTGTATACTCTACCTGCTCCCACAGACCTCAGGCCTGGTATTTCCCACCTGAAATAATGGATCTCTGTGGTTAATAAACCTTGATGGATTTTCTTCCATAACATCATCTAATCCTTTTTTCTGCATGTCCATAATCCTTCTCTGCACTAACATGGCCCTTCCAGAGCAAGGCTGAAGGACATCAGCACAAGCTGCTGCGTGGGTGCCTCTGAACTCTAGGGGTGTCCGGTGAGTCACTTTTTGTGATGTTTAGCTTGAAGGCTTTCATATTAAGACCCCTGGAATTTAAGTGTGTGATTCCTCTGGGCAGCCTCAGGAGATGTTTTGGGGGAAACAAGCCTAGATCAGGTCTACACCCCGTCTTGGACCTGCCACCATCTCCTCACCCTGAGATGCTTCACCCCAACTCTCCTTTCCCTTCCCTTGCCCTCAGGCTTCTCACACTGGATTTTCACAATCTGTCTGCCCTAATCCAGAGATGTGGCCACGACGTAGTGCAGGCAATCAGTGAGACGCACCGTCTCTGATGGTGGAAAACTAAAATAAGGATAGGATAGAAACTGCTCCAAGTGGCCATGATAGAGGTCTAATGAGGTAACTGCCATGGTGGCGTTTCCATGCACCCAGTCCTGGATTTAAAAGGCCACTTGCTTTGCATAAGTAGCTGCTGTTTTGTAAAGCAAGTGTATATGATGCAGACACTCCTCATGCTTCCTCAGGGTACAATTACTTCCTTATCTGTCTTGTACTGCTATTTCTCTTCAGCTGAAGTAAGTTCTGCAGCATGAGACTGTAGGGTTAATCTTTTAAGTAGGGAAAGTCTAAAAGGGCTGGAGAAAAGCATGGCAGTCTAAGAGAGCGAAGAGCAAGGAGGTGACATCTTCGCAGGCAGAGATGAAGCGTAAGGTGTTCTTGAAAGACGACCATCGCATTTCCCATCAGTGCTGACTCATAAAATGGCAGGTTCATTAAAGGTGAAATACACACAAACTACAGCTTGAGCAGTTTCATACTCTGCAAAGCACCTATGCAATTGGCTTTTCCCCTGCATCTTGACTCTTCTGAGTCAAGAGTATCAAAGTAATTTGATTTTAAAATGCGTCATCCTGTTAATAAAACTGCAGTTGAAGGCTACATTTTATTTATTATTCAAATTACAGTAGCTCTTTGAGGCCTTGGCTGCAATGCAGCCCTGCTTAGCTAGAGACCATCTATCCACAACTCGAGAGGCAAGTCCCTTCTGCTCCCCACCCCAGAGACTGCCACATCACTGGAGGAGATTTCCAAAGGGCTGCAAAGGTCTAGGACCCTGTTGATTTCCCTGCACTCCTGACTGCCTTCAACATGCCTTTGCAGAATCTCCTCTCCAGTCAAGACGACTGGCGAACACTGCAAGAAAGGGAGCCCAGAGCTAAGATCACTTGCAACAGACTCCAGCCACTCAGTGTCACTGCTGTGCCTTAATCACAAATCATCCCTTTTCTGCTTTTATAGCAGGCATACTACCGCGTTTTGTATCCACTGACACTCCTGTTCCAGGTATGGTACTGTACAGCAGTCTAGCCTGCGGCTATCTTGGTGTCCCATGTTTATCTAGTCTCTCCTGATGGCCTCCACAGCATATTTGCTCTATTTTCAAAGCCTATTTTTGAGCCGCTTTGAATTCCCTTTGTGCTTCGAGATCCGCCTCGCTCTTCGAGCTCCATGCACCCTCACCGGCAAGGTTTTTAAAGCAAGGCCGTAGCTGGAAGTTGTCATTGATACGTGATGCAGAACAAAATTCAGCTCGCTTGAATGCAGCTAGATTGGCTCAGCGGGGCTGACAATAGATGAACTGGGTCTTATCAGCGAAGGGAGCAGATACAACACAGGAGCAGCATGCAGGGAGCAGATAGGAGCTCTGCGAAAGCGAACGGCCTGGCTGGTGATAGTGTGGGGGAGGGGGTATTTTTTTTTTTTCCTGGCTGTTTTTGAGGCTGTTGTTTTAAAGCTGGCACCTTTCTAACCACAGCCACTGCATTAATGGGGAAAAGAAGCAAAAGTGACAGACAACCCAATGGAGGAGTGCTGTGACGAAAGGTCTCAGCGGGGCGCGTTTGTCCGAATGAGCCACTGCCTCCCTGGGCGATTTTTCCCTTGCTCCAAATGCATTTGCTGGATTTAATGACAAGTTGGTGGCATTTCTGCAATTAATCCTATCAAAGGGAGGTGATTTTACACGGAGCTGGTCCCATATTTCCTACCCTGTGTTTTTGTTTATGAGGAGAGGGGCTGCCAGCTGTCTCCCAATTCAGGGCACTACAGTCATGGCAGTAACAGTGGGCTATTAACCAGGTGTCTTTTCCTGACATCTGAAACCAGCACAGCTAAAAAATACAACCTCAGATTGTCCTAACAAGCAATCTCCAAACTGTAAATATGCAACAGCGAGAGAAAGTATTTCTTTGCCAGTGAAACACTTTAATGAGTGGATGGCTCAGCAAATTTTTTATGCAACTGCTTTTCCTGCTTCAGGTACTCAGATTTATGGTAGCAAGGGAGGGGAGAAATAAGCAACTGGGGGAGTGCAGTCCCTGTGTGGTTGGGTTCCACCTCATACTCTGGTTTGGCTGGTCTGATCCTTCTGCAACTCTCCTTTTCTTGGATAAACCATTAATGGTCCCATTCACTGGGGACTTGGAGCCAGGAACGGAAGTAGCTCCCAGTGCCAGAAATCATGACTTGGCTAAGACAAGAAGGAACAATCCATTCTTCCAACGAGGGTACTGATGACATATACCCAAAGCTTTTAAATATCAAGTGCTCTTGGAATACTGATGGCCTCTTTTGGAGAGAGAGAAGCAAAGGAGAGAGAGTCAATGGAGATGATGTATTTTTGCAATTCTGAGAAGCTTTTCTGTATTCCCTTCCAACTGACAGGTTCTTAAGCTCTTTATCCTTCTGTCCAGTTAAATGACATTTCTCATGAATACTAGTCCCAAAACCAAAATCACAATACCTGGAGGAATGGGATCCAAAAGAAACAATCTTCCTTCCTGATGGTGGTGGACTAAGAGACAAAAGAATAAGCCCAACGTGCATTTTCCAGAAGGCCCTTCCTAGTGATCATAACCTCCAACAGCAGTCTTTTCACAAAACACAATCTTTAGAGATGCTATTAACAGCAAAAAAAACCCACCAAAACAAACTATACAAAACAGCACATTCTCAACTGATCTACAAGCCCTCTGAGATGGTCCTTGAGCCACTCTTCCTGTCGTGATGAAATTTTCACTCCCCTTGGACCCGAGCTCCCAGCTGGAAGAGAAAGCTCACACCTCGACTTGCCTGTTGGCAGCAATGTACTCATCTGGGGCACCTGCTGTATTGGTGACAGTGTAAAGCAATTCTTCTTCTGACACTGCAGCATATTTTGAGCAATTTAATAGTCATAAACCCGATAATAGTCATCTTCTGACTTTGAAAAAAACCCCAAAATATCTCTAAAAACTGTTGCTGTTACTGCAACTTGGTGTTGCAAACTGAGCCATTCAGGCTGTTAGTTGCTGAGAAAAGGTTTATTCAACATCATCTCCAAAAGCACTTTCTGATTCATACTTGTTTGTGAAGGCTCTGAAGAGAGACCAGCCAGACATGGAGACTTGATGAAAGCTCCTGAAGGAATGTGAAGGTCTTGCTGTTGAGGACACACAGATGAAAACATCAGCAGAATACATAAGATGCTTTGCACTTTCCTTATTTATCCAAAAAGCTATTTTTGTTTATTAAAACCTAGTTACTAGCTGCATCTCGCCAATAACCTGGAGTGCTTGCTTGGTTAATTTAAGCAAGCAGAGCTTTGACGAAGTAATTTTACCGTCCTCGGGGATCTGCCAGCTTATGCCGGTCTTCACTATTTCAGATGAAATTGAGTTAATTTTCGCTGAAATTGCTTCTTAGCATACAAACACATTCCCCATCATTGCAAGCTTATGCCTCTGCAGCTCTATTATTCTTTAATTTACACACCCCGGCAGCGAGGGATTAATGCCTGAGACATACAAAAGGCTACAGTGTGGAGAGGAGAAGGGAAGGGGAGAGAGAGAGAGTGGAGCTCTGCGGGAATAGGTAATGGTGTTTCAGTTTTATAGTCAAAACATTTAAAGTTTGGCATTAATACGGAGTCAACTCTTGTTGTCCTTTCACTCTGGAAATGCATCGTCTAAAGTCTCAAGGCAGAAAACATCTCAGCTGCTCAGTCAGGCCAGAGATGATGGCAGGCCCCTGCAGGATTGCCAGGTTGAGAGAGCAATCACCAGGATATTACAAACTGCTCCACATCAGGAACTGATTGAGGGGGGTCAAGGCGGTGTGGAGCAGAACTGCACAGGAAGGCCAAATTTTGCCTTTGCATCTTCCATGACACTCTTGCTTCAAACAGGAGTTCCCCCGGGAAAATGGTGCTGCCAAGGCTCTGGTGATGCCTTCAAATGCTCAGAAATTAAAATACCAGGTTCTCATAAGCATCCAGACAAAAATATAACTAATGTCAAGGCACCTGCAAATGGGTGGAAAAGGGGGATTGCACTATCTGGCTTTTCCAGAGAGAACAGGCCAAAGTGCCAAGTTCAGCAGTCCCTGTAAAGTCTCTAGTGAGATTTCAGGGTAGCAGCATTTTAAGCTAGTCCCTGCTGCTGATTGATCAGAATAGCAATTATGCTTTTTTTATGTTATCACTGCAGTTTTCCTTCCTTAATTAAACAGCTAACCATTTCCTCTTTTATTGTATACACCTCTGAGGTACATACAGGTTATCAGATAAAATATGGCAATCCCATATCATGTGTTGGTATGCACATAGCAATGCCGTAATGAGATGTTTAAATTCCTTATCTTCCTTTGAAGGCCTGCCCTTCCTTCCCCTTCCCCGACTACTACCAGTGCCGCATCAGTGCCACAGTACATACCAAGATCCCACTCCACTGCCTACACGTCCTACTTCCACACAAACATATTAATGCTTTCTCCTTGCTACCCTCTGCTCATGAGAAGCTCTCTATCAGCCTGCGTTATTATTCTGCCTTCAAATCTTTTCTTGTTTCCTTCTTCACTATGATGCCTACCAAATCTGGACACCACAAGGAAGTTGCTGATGTGCTGGACCACTGCATCTTACACTAAGTTATCTCACTGTTGTCTAACATCCAGCTGTTCTTCCTGGCTTTTTATTAGATGGTAAGCTCTTTGGGGTAAGGGCAATCTTGTGCCTTTGGCTTGAGCACCCTGTCATCATGAGTGCATGCCATGAAGTCTACAAATTTAACAGCAAAAAAAGAAAGCTCTTGGGCTCCAAAGCAGGGCAATTGTATGAAATATGTTCTTGCATTTATTTGGAATGTATATCTGGTGATATACAAGAGACCAGACAAGGAGGGTCCCTTCCAGGCAAGAACTCTTTGTATCTTCAGCCTGAGAGATAATAAAGTGGAATATTTTTTGCTATAGTGTATAACAGACCTCCCAGCACCCATGGCACACCAGTTTGCCTTTCAGGGCTCCCCAGGGATCATTTTACCCTCTGCCAATGTCCCAGATGTTTGGTTTTGAGGCCAGTGGAAGGAATATTGCTTTTTTCCCCAGTTTGTGGGCAACACTGGCCCCTTTCTACCACCAGAATGACTACAATTAAATCTGCCTAACACTAACACATTAAGTTTAAGTTTCCTTTATTTGATAACGTTCCCTCCTGAGGACTGTCATTGGCAGCTGTGGATAGGATAGCAGTGGGGAAGGAAGTCCTCAATAT
The DNA here is from genome assembly GCF_018139145.2 of Gymnogyps californianus. NCBI lineage: Eukaryota > Metazoa > Chordata > Aves > Accipitriformes > Cathartidae > Gymnogyps > Gymnogyps californianus. Next base: position 12,792,004 of record NC_059483.1, read on the forward strand.
GATTCATGTTGAAGAAAATGAAAGGAACTCTGGTTCCCTCCAGAATTAACCTCACCATCTTGCAGGGCTAGCACCAGCTCTGCTGCATGGCTGGGAAATCCCAGCCTCTGAAGCAAGTCCTTGTTGAATCCAGGAGTAGGTCATGGTGAGAAAGGAGATGTTATTGGTTTGCACTAAAGAGAGACTCACAAGAAACTCCTGCGCAGTCAGAGCAAGACCAAATCCGAGAACAAGAGAAACACCCTCCCCATTTGCAGAAGAGGGAAGGGAGGAAAAAGCAGGAGAAAAACATTAACAGAAAAACAGTTCCGTTGAGGTGAGTGGTAAATACTGAAAAGCGCAGGGCACTTTCAGACACTTGCAGCTGGGGTCCAACTTGCATCGACTGGTAGAAATTCCCTCTGTTGGATCTGCATGACCGTCTCTTGAAAACAGCTGAAAATCAGCCTAAAAAGTTATATTAAACCGGTGGTCTAGTAGGGCAGGCTAGCACCAGCAACATGCCAACAGCAAGGATGAGTGGGACCAGTGGCTCAGGCAGGTACACCTTGTCCTCCCTCTGCCATCCAGGAGCAACTTCTGCCATTTTCCCAGCAAAGTTATTTCAGAAATCAACTCCTTTCAGCTCAGCTGACTTTTAGCCTCATGCATTTTTATACACTCTCTGCAAGAATGAGAACGATATTTACATTTTTTAATAAGCCTGACAGTTTGAAAGTAATTGGGGATTTATAATGGGTTTGTTTAGGTCTTTTTGTCCACTTGAATTCCAACTGCTAGTCTTAGGCCTAACAAGCAATATTATCTCTATGGTGATGAGGGAACCTCAACAGGAGGCCCTGAAGCCAAAGAGGAAAGCACTGACATGTTTTGTTTTGTTTTGTTTTGTTTTGTTTTTCCTTTGAACCTGCATTTTAAAGCAAAAACAGCATAACAAAAATTAAAGCAAGAGCAGAATTCCTCCAGCCATCCAGTGCTCGTAACTCTGGCTTCTTCCTCTGGTTCTCCCAGGGGCACGTAAACCAATGTCTGATCTCTATCAAGGTGTTTTTTTCTTCCTGGCAAAGATTTGCATTTATTTGTTCTATTATGGTTCTAAAATTATCTTAACCCTGATTTTTCTTTTGGGGGAATCAGATGTTTGGTGGTAAGGATGGAATTAGCCTGCAAAACTCAAGGTCTGGGTCAGATTCGTGCAGCTGAATCTCAAGGACTCAGATCTGCTTATTCCTGAAATGAAAAGACAGCTGTACCTGGTGGAAGAGAGAAAGGAGTGAAAGTCGAGAAGGGATCTGATCCAGTTGTGATAATGGGGTTTTCAGTGAGGACTGCTATCAAAAACAGAGACTCCTGGGAGTCTCTTTGGCTTCCTTGACATCGCAGAGGGACACTGCTGAGACTGCAGTGCTGATTTGTCCCAGGCTTCTCTAGACAAGGGCTGCCAACATATTACAGGTGATATGCTCTAAGCCTAACTTTCAAATTGGGTCCTTGCTTCTTTGTGCCTCAGTTCCCCACCTTCTTAAGAGAAGAAACAGCAGTCCCTGTCTTCTGCAAGAGTAAGGATATAAATGCAGCAGAGATCAGCAGGGTTAGTGTTGAAGTAGGAAGTGTCCACCAAAACCCCAAAAAACAGTGATAATGAGGAAAAAAAAACCAGGACTAGCACTGACACCTCTGATCAGCGGACATCAGCACACGGGTTCATTTCAGCATAAGCAAGCACCAAGCAGTGGTGCTATAGGACATACCTGACTTTGCCAAGGGCAGAGCCTCTCAGTTCACATCTTCTCCTCCCTGTGCCTCAGACCTCCATGGCATGCAGAGCACACCAGCGAATCGCTCCCCACGCTCCACGTTGCTATTCTTTTCTTGGAGCAGCTAAAGCTGTGGAAAGAATGACCTTCATAAGCAAAGCAAAGAGGAGTGGAGATGTTGCCGTTTGCCATTGCTCTTGCTTGCTCTTGATTGTGTGCTTTGGGTTGAAACCCATGCAAGATATACAAGCAAGGGGTAGCTTTCTCCACTGGGTCTCAGGCATGGGACTGTGCAGCCTTATTTCCTTCCCCTGTGGAGCAAAGAGGGACAAAAGGGACAATGCCCATTCCTAGTGTTTCCTAGCCCCCACAGCCCCAGAAGGGGCTTCTCCAGCCCTCTTGCAGCAGAGCACCATAGGAGCCATTCCCTGCCCTGGCACCAAGACCTGGCATCCGCGGCGGTGCTGCCCACTCCTTGCTGTACCTTCCCAGCACATGCATCTTGTGTATGCAATGATGCACCGGTCTCAGCACCCTGTGGAGGGCAGCAGGCAGGGAGGGGGCTGCGGGCAGGGAGCTATGGCTGGTGGGGCACTCGGAGGGAGGGGTGGAATAAGAGTCAAAGACAGGGAGAGGAGATAAAGAGAGACAGGATGGGAACGGGAGAAAGGCAGCCTGGGGGAGAGGGGAAAGTGGGAAATGAATTGAAATGAGTTAGAAAATTCCAGGCAGACAAGCTTGAGCATTCAGCAGCTGAGATGTGGGGCTTCATTAGTACAGACCGACGGAAGATAGAGACATTAAGGAAGGAAATGTGTGACTCATAGGGGAAAATGGGAAAAACAACACACACCATAGCAGCTGCTCCGTTTACTTCAATTAAAGAACAGCTCAAAGGGTATGTTAAGGGGAAAGGAGGGGGAAGCAAACAAAGGCACAAACAACAGAAAAAAAGCCAACGAGATGAAACAACTGTTACCCTCAAGCACCTAAATGAACTGACTCAGGCATTTGAACATGGAGCAAGGTTCCTCACCCTGTGCCTCCAAACAGGGGCTGAGCTGCTTGCTCTGCAGAGCAGGGCTGCGGCAGGAGCTGGTGGCCAGGGGCCACAGTGCTGCCCATGGAGCATGGAGCTGGGCACGGGGCAGCCAGTGCTCACGAAAATACTGTCCCAGCTATCAGGTGGGGAAGGGGAAGGCAGTTTCCCTTAGCATAGCTCTGTGACAGCTTGGGAATGCGTGTGCAGGGCATCCCGCTACACCCAAATCACCAGCCACAGCATGCCTGAGCAAGAAAGGGAGGACGGCAGTGGTGGGTGCATTAATCACAACCATGACTCACAGCAGAGTTGTGTTGGCCAAAGGGAAATACATTGCACTTGGCACCAGCATGGTGGGGGATGCTGCCGGTACCTCTCCATCCTCTCGGTGCCACCCCACAGTGATTCCAGCTCACCTGCCCCAGGCTTTGCTACCAGCATCAGCCAGAGCCAGGCAGCCTCTTGCAGCAACCTCATCAGCCACCATGCCTGGCTGGGATGCGAACACTTTTCTTACCTCCTCCTGTGGTGTATGAGGATGCAAAGAGCTCACTGAGATTGGCTTGTCCTGCTTTTCCAGAAAAAAAGATTGACATTAATTCCAGCCAGAGACTTCAGTTATTTCAGCCACACTGGACACACTGGTGGGAACATCCTGGCACTGGGCACAGAGGAGAATGAGCAAGGTGACTCCCGTCTCTTCCTTCATCCACTAATTGCCAACCCTAATTTCTCAGACCTCATGAGCCCTGAGAAATGTTATAGTAAAAATTTCATGGATTCCAGTGAATCCTCTTTGCAGCTTTCAGGTGATAAATGTTGGAAATGAAGAATGGAGTGGACCTGGAAGAGCAAAAGTGAGACACAGGAGAAAGGGAAGAGCAAAAGTGAGACACAGGAGAAGGAAGGAATGGAAGAAACTTCCACTTCTCTAGGTGTTTCCTCCTTGCAGCTTCCACCAGGACAAAAATGTGTTAAGGATTTATAGGGGAAGAAAGTTTTCTGTTTAGAGCCCACTAACTGCCACAGATCTCTGCTTTCTTTACCGGTTCCCTCACATAAGAGGTTTATCGCTTTGCTCCAGCTGTGACACCAGCCTGCAAGGGTTAGTTGCTTTGCTTGGTTGACTGAAGCCTCAAATCTGGAGGCTACTGGGTCAATCCCAACTCATAGCCTTCCCAGATGATCAAGACGACAACTTCACGATGTCAGAAAAGGTCTGCTTTCATTTTTGGTTGGGGAAAATCTTTGTTCAGATTTTATTCTCCCCTCCTTATCTTTGTGGATGCTTCCCAATTCCTGGATACAGCAAATCCATGACCCTTGGCTGACTCATTCCCTATATAAGCATAGCAGTGGATTTCATGACAAAGTCCCATGGTCTCAGGATAATTACCTGCCCAAAGTCTCAGATGGAGTGCCTAGATACAAGCAAACTCCCAAACTCCTGACATTTATCACTCTAAAGAGCAGCTAGCGGAAAAGCGGCCCCTATCAGATAAGAGGTGTCAGTCAAGATTTCAATGTAGTCAGCTGCAGCTTGAAAAGGACACATCACAGTATATCTGCGGAACGAAGTGTGGCGAATGTTAAATCTCCACAGCGTGGGAATTAGCACAATGGATCCCATCTCCATACGTAATAATGGGAAACTCATAATTCTCTTACGCGAACTTTAATGCCAAAAAGTTGCTACAGAGAACCACCGAGGACACAAGGGCTTTTTCTTCAAAGCTTCTGAGATAGGCAGCATTAAACACGTTTGCTTTGAGCTGGCTGTGTGTTAAGCTTCCTCTCTGTCCCTTCATCTCTCCCCAGTCAAGCTGTGTCTCAGTCAGCACCCAGTTGTTAAATTCTGGATGGATTAAAGAGCATGAGAAAGTGCTTTTTTTAGGAAAGCGATGTTTATCCATCATTCATCTGCGTGAGCGTTAAACTTCAGATCTTCTGCTCCTCTAATGATCATTGCATGGTGGTGCATTCAGAGTCTTTGCTTTGCACGGTAGTGGGGATGTTTGATCTAAAGGCTTCTCTTTGCCCAAGATTAAGTCTGAATTTGGATCATCCTTTGGGGTTTAATTGTGTAGGATTTTGGTGGCAGTGCAGCAGGGCCACAGAGTGTTTTGGCAGGAAGAAGAGGACAGGAATTCCCCAAATGACCTGACAGAACCCAAGAGATTTCAATAACATTTTGGGTGGAGGAGAAAATGAAGCTCAAAGACAGAAAAAACAGCTTTCCTTGTTCAGTGTTAAAAATGAAAAGAGGGGGAGGATAATCTCTCTAATCAAATTCCTAGAATTCATGCAGGCTTCCAACTAATGCCAACTTAGAAGAATCATTGACCGGTTTCAGACCCTCTCTGATGGAGACGTGGGTGGACAGGGATCAGACTGACAGTAAGTTCCTCAAAACTGCAAAGTTTCGACACTGCATTAGGCATAATTACACCTGTCAAAGACGACATACTCCTGGAAATTTTCTGTTGCAGAGCTAATGGCAGAGGGACTCTTGCAAAACCCTCCACATAATTTCTGGATGCCTCAGGCCTTCAGAAACTATCTTGACAGGCAGATGATGTCTTGCTGTGCAACAGGAGGCTCTGGTTTAACTACAGGTGGTGTTGGACCAAACAGTTTGAAGCACCTTTGCTTTTCTTGATCTGGAAAAGTCCACTCTTTGCATTTTGGGAGTGTGACCACTCAAAGAGATACAAGAGATATCATGTCATAAAATGACCACCTGCCAATTAGCTCCTCTGGTCTGTCACCTCCAGTAAAGGGCAAACACTTCAACACAGCAAGGAAACACATGATGATACTGGGCTGCCTGGCAAGACGAACACCTGGTTCCCCGCCTTCTCAACCCTTCAAATAACTTCTACAAAAAAAAAGGAGACGTTTTCCCCCCAAAAAAGTATCCCGGTATGGGGCCCAAGCACAGTGCTGATGGTAGCCAAGAAATACATACAATAGCTGCAATATCACTCCCTGGTTCAACTTCTTGCCAGCCCCGCAGTGCAAAGATGACGTGAAGTTCCCCCCAGAACAGCAGCTTTCCTCCCCACAAAAGAAAGCTCAACCAGATTAAGGCTAAGTAGGAAGGAAAGGCCCGTGTCAGAGCAGGACAGACACCACAGGGCTTGCTACAGCTTCTCCTCAGCTCTTATCCTAGTAGATCCCAGTGCCCTCCCTGCCCAGGTGGATTTGGAAAACTGTCTTAGAGATCCTAGACAAAGATAGATTATGCCTTGTCCATATTAGCATGAGCCAGAGCTCACACACACAGGTATGTCAGCATTGCATCAGAGCCTGCTCACCACACTGCAGATGAGGCTTTTTTTCCTGCCCAGCGGCACTTCTTTCATTGCCACACCACCACATGCTTCCAGCTCCAACTTCACATGCCCTGGGGAGCAGGAAGGTCGGCACTTGGTGCCAAAGGATGAAATGTTGAAATCCTCATCCAGCTGAGGTTAAATTAAGGGAGAAGGGATGGAGCATGCCAAACACAGTGAGCCTTAGATAAATGCTCATTGTCTTCACTGGTGGGTTTGAATAAGAAGGAGAAGTTCAGGATTTGGCAGACTGTATGTAAAACATTGCAGAACAACTGCTATGTGCATGCAGCTAGTTTTCATGCATAGTGTATGTAGGAGCATACCATATGTTTAAAGCATCAGGCAATCGGGCCAGTCTTGGATCATATTATAAAGCTTTCCTACAGTGTTGCATTTGTTCTAAACAGATGCATTTCTCCTTGCCTCCCTCCTCTCCCCCAGCTTCCCAGCCTGCCAACACTCACTTATAAGGAAACCAGGTGTCTATCTTTAAAAAAAGAAATAAATCAGTATCCAAAGGAATCTGTCCAGGAAGAAAGTAAGTGCCCATCTCTGCTATTTTTGTTTCAAACAGGAAATATGTTGCCAAACAAACTAACAAACGGACAAACAAGAATCAAAACAAGAAAAAGGGAGACATGAAAACTCATAGGAATTAGGTTCTGAATTCTGCAAAGCCAAATGCTAATTGCGCCAGCCCTCAAATGTACGGAACAGATGCATTCAAGAACAGAAAGTGCGCCAATGATAGCAGATATGCTCTGGATGAAACATGTCCTGCATTGATTATGAGAAGGGCTGGATGCTCTTGTCTTTAAAGTGTATGGTTTGATTTTATATTAATTCATCAGCAGCATCACAGATATCAGGGGCTCGTCTCCGCTCATTATAGGTGCTTTGCATATATGGTTGGAAAAGAACCACCATCTGATTTGTCTCATTGCTGCTCTCTGCTGTTGCTGTGTTACCCTGCTAGGGAGCTTTTGGCAGACCCCTCCATGTATCAGGAGCTCTGCCGGGCCCTGGCTCAGCGAGTGCCGGGTGCCCCGCCAGCGCAAGCAACTCTGCCGGCTGGGAGGAGAGCCCAGCATCTCCCAGCGTGCTGGGTGTTGGCAGCAGCTGGGCAGGGATGTGGAGGAAACCCGAGGCTAACTCACCTTGTGCACATCACCCTCAAGTGAGCAAGAGTAGCTCTGTCCTCCTGCAATGCTTCAAGTAACATTGCCTCCATCGGTCCCTGGGGGAACAGCAAAACCACCTTGCAGGTGAAAGCCAACAGGCACAGCAGAGCAGCTGGGAAACACTCGCAGCTGGCTCCCTATCCTTTACATGGAGTTCCCTCCACTCGTGCAAGCTCTTAAGGCCATGTTTTATATCCTAATTAAACTGAAAGAAAAGGAATTGGATAACAGTCTAAAAGATTTGCAAGCTACATCTATTTTACAAAATGACTCATGTTCCCACTAGTGTAGCTCATCAGGTCCAGCACATGCTCTAATGTGTGGGACTAATAGATTTGTAACAGTGATATCTAATATGAGTCTGTTCCGGTTACATACTTATCATGGGTCCTCGCAGGCTTTCCATCAAAGCTGCTGAATGAAAGCACTTTTTATTAAAGAAAGAGGAAAAAAACCCTCTTTGCCCATAAATCGCTCAGCACGTTAGCCCCCAAAACAATTCGCTGAGGCAAGGTCATATTTCCCTTACATTAATTTAGATCCTTGGAAAGTTCAATGAGATGAGAAGACAAGACAAAACACAAGAGGCTGTGTCTTCGGCTGCCATGAATCAGCGTTGCTTCCCATCAGCTGATAATCCAACCATATATCTAGAGGGAGCTATAGGAAATATATAACAATTTCTTTACGGTCTTGGGGTCTGGTAATGATGATCCATACATTGCCTTATTACTTGAGAAGGAAGGGAGTGACTACAAGGACAGACGATGCTTAGCATGTGAGAGTGGCTTTTACAGCCCCATGGGAAAAGCCCTTTTGATATCATCAGGCTCAAGTTTGTCCTGTGGTGTTGGGGGTCACCACGATTAAGTGGAGGGGAAAATATTTTGTTGCTTTGTTTTATTTCCAGGCAGTATTTCAGTGGGACAAGTCCTGATGCCAGTCACAGGCAGGAGTAGGACATGACAAATCAAGTTGCAGAGGGACAAGCTTAAGTGAAAGATAGCCATGATGATGATGATCTGCCTCTCATTTATCTCCCATCCGCTGCTCCGAACAGCAAGGAAAGCTGCCAGCTCTGAACCCTGTACCATGCGCTGTCCCTTTGATACCGCAGCTCTCTCCTTCATGTTTACACCCTTCAGATATTTTTAGGCTTTTTTTTTCCACATGCAGAAGTATGCGTTGTCATCTCGTAGCCTTGTTTAGCGGTTTGAAGCTTCCCACATAAATCATTTTTTCCAAACGTCTGATCATTTAGTGATCAGAAGGCAGAAGGGGTGGTCTGGTCGCTCTTCTTTTAGCTTCCTCCCAGGTCTCATTATCTGGTCACTTTGTGGTGGCCAGGACCAAGCGTGTGGTTCATTTTGAGGACAAATCAGAACCACATAGGGAAGGGCTGTTTCCTTCCCACGGCATAATTTGCCTCCATGGAGGCAGACGATTTTATTTGCAGTAATATACTATTTCAGAGTGATCTCCAATTTGTCATCTACTGGCATCTCAAGGACCCTTTCTGTACCTTACCTGGAACTGGTGGAAAATAGGTTGTCAAAACTGTTAATTTCTGATATAGTTGGAGGGGGAGGGTGTTCCCTGAAAACACCTTATGGTTTAGGATTAATGCTTTTTGGTGGAGGGAGCTTGATTTTTTAAATTGTGTTTACAATAAAAGCCAATCTTCTCCCCATGGGAAATAAGGTTTTAATCTGCTTCACTTTGAGACCTTCCAAATCTCTTCTTTTTGTGAGTTGTCTCAACTATTTTGGATAGCATTCTTGCACATACACATATTTGGCAGGTTTAACAGCAAGCAAATATCAAATTACAGTAACGGATTTGTGGGCACGGTCTGGTCCAACTAGACAGACAGCTAAGCACTATAAAGCGTTCTGTCAAATAATTATTCCCATTAAATTTCATTCTCCATAGTGGTCATGTTATCCAGATCAAACCCTTGGTCCTTCCTTAAAAATTCCTCAGAACATCCTTGTTTTCCCCCTCAGGCACCATTAAAACAAGCCACCCCAGATCATGAAATAGAAATACATTCAACCCATTATTCTGGGAAGAAAAAGCTGTTTCAGGCCAAATCCAATTATATACCATGTTTGTAACTTCATTCCAGAAAACCTTTGGAGCCAAATAGGTTCGTGTTAGCCATTATGGGGCATTTCTTACCAAAAAATCTCCTATTGCCGTAGTCACTCCTCCCCATCCCACCCTTGCAATGAACTCCAACAACTGGCAGATCTGAGCTGGTTGTTGACACAAAGGCAAGAAGTTGGGTGGTTGGGAGCAGCATGACAATTACCAGAGGCTTGACGAGTTCTCCCCTTTTTGCCCACCTCTGACCCCCGGCGCTTCCCAGCACAAGGAGCGGCTCCCAGGGCAGCGGCTTTGCAATCAGGACCCAACCGTGGGTTAGCGTTTCACTCTTCTTCAGGTATTAAACCTGTCACTGTACATGACAGGTTTTGCTGCTGTGAAATGCAATCCTGCCTCTTTACGGGCTCCATGGGTTACAGAGGGTGGTGGGTAACCATAGAAACGATGTTGTAAAACAGCATGGGAGTTGACGTGTAATAAAGTGCTACTGCCGTGCAACACCTGAACAGAGCCCTTCAGGAGGAGTCATTATGGATGCGCTTGTAATGGGTATGAGCAGGGATGTCCTGTGCAGAAAGTCAAGTGCGGGCTGGAGGACAGAGTTAGCATGGGAAGGCAGGTACCAACCATTAATGCAACTTGAAGTCCTTAAATTGAAGCCCAGAAACCCACTATATTTACACTGTTGTTCATTCAGCTTGTGAAAGGAGCAGGTCATGCTGAGCTCTGCTTCCTGTCCCCACACAGCTCTGGGCCTGTGTTCACCAAAATCTCCTACAAGCACCTGTAGGACCCTGCAAGCCTGGTCAGAATTTTCTGGAGGAAATCCTGGCTCTTCTTGGCTTGTTCCAAAGACCAGTTCATGTATGGAGAATACCCTTCTAATTACACAGAAGTACTTGAATATCAGATAGCCTAGAAATAGTGGTATTCAGTAACCTACAGTAACTTGCAGAAGCAGGTTCACAGATCAACATCATAAAAATATCAGCTTCTCTTCTTTCAAACAGAAGCTGAATGCCAACAGTGCTCAAACAGACATGCCACACCAAGGAGCTTTCAGTTTTAACACTGAGCTTCCTGACTGTTTCTTTCAAGACATTCCCATGAATCTCAGTATACTGTGGGGACTGTAGTGGGTACAACTATAAAAGCCATGGCTTCAGGAGGAGAGGAAGAGCAGATGCTCTTCCTCCACCTTCATTATTCATCTGCATTGGGGACAGTCACCATCTGGACCTGAGATTTCAGGCCAGCATTATTCCTTCTCTTGCCATATCTACACCTTCAGCAGTAGAAAACAGTGATGCAAGTGCAGCACAGTCCTACGCTGACAGTGGTTTCTGTCTGTGAATTCTCCTACACACAGGACATGATAATAAATCATACACAGAGCACACTGATCAATTCTGGCCGAGCAGTATGTTAGTCTCCAGGGCCAACAAACTAGCACTTAAATAAAGTTTCCTTGCTCAACGTGCTATGCTGCAATAAAAAAACCAACTTCTGCATCCCAGGCAGGTCATTTAGCCTCCTGTGCAAGGAGAATGTCAAAAAGATACACATGTAGGCATTAGGAAATGCTCTCACCTGATGTTCTCAGAGTGAGCTCTCCAACAGCTCAACGTTCCCCCTGTAGTTCTCCTAATAATTAATGGAAAATAGAGTCCTCTGGGAAAATTGTCACTGGGTAATTAATAAAAAATGAAAACGAGAGAGCAAGAAGAAAGAACAGAGATGTTGCAGAAAGCCTGCAAATTGAAAGAGGCAGACTTACAGTTGTGATTTCCTTCCCAGTCTCCGAGGGAACATAACGCGTGCTCCACGTTCATCAACGGCTCACTCAGGACTCTCCACTTCTTCCATTCACACTTCTGAAACAAGAGACATTGTGGTGGAAATGTTCGCGCCTTGCCATGTTTCTCAATGGCCCTGCATGCACTGACTTGCTCGCACAGATAGGGGAACGGCTGTCAAGGACAAATCTCCGGAGCCCTGCGGGTATCTATTACCAGGTGATCACTTGAAAATAAAGGTTGCTGTTTGTTTTCTACCTGTGGGTTCAATGTGCTTATCAGTTTGATGGGGGCGGTGCATTAAAACCCAGGAAAGATGTCCTTTCTCTATCAAAGCAGTGATGAAATGTCCTTTTGCCTTAGCATCTCTGAAACACCTCCCCAAAGAGCGAATGCTCTTCCTCATGCTCAAGCACATTTATCTCACTGCTCCTAAAGGAGACTAGAGAAGAGTTTAAAAAAACCCCAAACTTTCAAGGTCAAAATTGATGTCCTGTTGGGAAATGGGGATGAGGAACCATTGCTGGAAATGGCCATCTCCCAGCACTGTCTCCACCTGCAGTTTGCCAACATGAGTGCCTGAGCTATGACAGTTGCTGGGGAATCCTGAGAGGGAAGGGGATGAAGACGGATAGTCTTATGATTAAGCCAGAAGACAGGGATTCAAGGGATCTGGCGTCACTTATAGACCTCTTGCGCTGACTTTGGGCAAGTCAATTAACCTCTCTGTGCCTCTGCTTGCCATCTGTAAAATGGAGATAAGAGACTTCCCTACAGCACAGGAGCGTTCGAAGGAGACTTGTGTGTTTGACAGATGCTCTCATCCGATGCCAACAGGAGTCATGAGATTTCATTGACAGAAGAGTGATGGAGTGGAGAAGACCCACTGCCATTTGGGGTTATGTAGCTTTGTGAAAACTCAATAGGTATCCATTCTGCTTCCCTTGCCACCTCCTTTGCACCTGTCTGTCTTCCAAGGCACGAATGCTCTCTTGACCGAGCACTGGCTCCGACACCAGCTGTGGGAACTCACAAGTCTCATAGGATGCTTCCCGTCCCTCCACGAGGGCTCAAGCAGATCAGCGAGGATTTTTGCCACTAAAAAAAAAGTAATGGGAGTCTCAGAAAAAAAAGCCATGGAGAGGCCAGCCCTGCTGTACACGTATGAGTGTGGAAGTGCCCAAGGCGAAAGGCTCTGCTGCCCTGGGTCCCACTGCTCTTGCGCCCACAGGGCACCCGGATAAATCCCCACTCCTGGAGGGACATCCTGCCCATTGCAGCAGTGCGAGAGGCATCACAGGTGGGCTGGCCTGTCCATCTGTCCCACCACGCCACAGGGGCTTGCTAATCCCTCCAAACCCTTTACAGCTCTGGAAACAAGGGAACATAATTTGCCATTGTTTTTTGATTTCTGGATTTTTTTTAAGACGTCAGAAAAGAAAAGCATTCCTGTGCTTTCACAGGGAACGCTGTATTTCCCCTACCAGCTTCACAAGACAAGTTAAAGCATCTAATCCCGACCCTGGCAGAGCCCGCTTGACCCTTCTCTGCAAGGCTCGTGGGAGGATTTCTTTCCCTCTCCTGTTGGGTTTTTTTTTCCTTGTATTAAAATCCCATAGTGTTATTAAAAGGAATTGTTCAATTCCTTTAATTGGCTCAGAAGATAAATTCTTCCCTCAGCCCAGGGGTCATGGCCATCAGCAGCTATTTATTAGCTGCATTGATTGAGAAGAACAGCCTTTAAATGGAAATAAATTGAATTCTATGGCAAAGAGGATTCCATACAGGCTATTAATGTAAGGCAAGGAGCTTAGCAGTTTTATTTTTTATTTATTTGTTCCCCTCCTCAGCTCCTAGCTATCCTCAAGCTCCCAGCTACTTCCCATGTCTCTCACCAGCCATCCTCTCCTCACCATGGGGATTTCCTTACCTACCTGGGTGAGAGCAGGCACAAGGGTGATGGTGATGACGGAGACTTGGATGAGCTCAGGGAGGTTCCAAATCAGGTCCCCCGGAGCCAGTGGAGGAAGGAGGGGTGATGGGGAGCAAGTCGAGATGTCCACATGCATGCACAATAGAAATGAGAGGGGGAGCAGAGCTCTCCTACTCTGGAGCATTTTTATTATATTTTTGCCTTCTCCACTGCTCAGGGATTGTCTTTGCCACCCCCCTGTTGGCTCCAAAATACATTTCATGGTGCTCGCCTTCATTCCAGAGTTTAATTGCTTGAGATTGTTACTTGTAGGCTGTTAATTTATTAAAACCAGATCTCCCGTATTACTCTGGAGCCCAGAAAAATCATTGCCTTCTATTAAAGGCAGTGGCGCGTGCCCACTTGTCTTTTTTCTCCGGTCACCTCGGTAATTACAGCCCTCTGCTGAGATGGAAAACTCCCCCTACCAGCTAAACATCCTCCACAGGGCAGGTTCGGCTGAGGAACACGTACAGGAGACAAACTCACTCAAGGTGTAAACAGATATAACTTCTCTGATGTCCACAGAGGAGTGTGTGATTGCATTGGAGACACACAAAGCCTCTAAGCTGTTTGGGTCATGTTTACCCAGGTGGGACAAAAAGTGAAGTCAGGGGGTCCTGGCAACAGATGGTTGCTGGAGGCATCATGCAGACCAGACCTTGCCAAAATACGACGATGGATCCCCACAGCATCCAATGGAGCCAGCACTGCCCTCGCCCAACTAAGCACAGAAAGGTCTTCCTTGATTGTATGGGCCATCTTTTGAGTCAAACACATCCCTCAAAGCCAGACACTTGCACCATATTACTGGTGCCATGAGCACAGATGAGACTCCTATACCAGGAGATATACAGAGATATATACACATATATATATCTCCATATACCAGGTGGCTGATACAGGCCAGAAACTCCCCACTTCTTCTCAACCATCATCTCTCCAACAGGTCCCTCCATCTCTGAAAGGCTGCCCAGCTGCCTTCATCACGCCCTGGCTCTGCCCTGCCTTTGAAGGGCTTCCTTGGCAGCCCCATGCACACATCTGATCCTACAGAACTGCTCAATAGCATCTAAAATGCAGAAGTAGCATCCCTTAAGGCAATGCCTGAGCCTGGTTTTCAAACTCATAAAGGAAGGAAATCAACAGACAATTGGGAGATGAAAAATCATCACATATTTGAGATACTGCTGAGCAGCAGTGTGGGGTATGTCTGTCCCTCTCAGACTGTTTTCTGAGATCCTGCCATCACAAGAAGCAAATACCCGTCAATACATGACAGGGTCAACAGCCCACACAGCCACCTTGTGTCACGGCACAGTCCGTATTTTAGACACACAGTGTGCAGTCTCCCTCGAATTTGGGTGCCTCTGATTTGTGTCCTCACCTATATTTGGCACTGAGCTCCACTGATGTAAAAGTGCAAGCCCAAACATGGGCTAAAACCATCACCAAATGCTGGGATGAGGCACTGGATCCGGGCCAGCTGGGGGATGCCTTGTGGGGTTTCCAGCCTGCTGTCAGGAGAGCTCAGAAGTCTGAGTCCTCCTGCGGTCAAAAGGCCATCAGTGCTCCATGAGGCACCCAGACAGCCCGTGACACTTTTCACAAAAAGCGAGTGCCTAGGGCACAGCTCCCAGCACCTGCAGGCAGGTGCAGGCACAGGCAGAGGCACAAGCAGAGGCGCAGGCAGAGGCTCTCGTTACCCACCAGCCGACAATTATAACAGTACATTACAAGAGTAAAACAATAACATTTTGTTTATCTCCTAAATAGTTAGCTCATTTTAGCACTCTGCTTCCAAGTGCTAGATAATAACAGGATACCAGACAGGCGGTAGCTTTCTGTATCCAAAACAGTGTGGGTGCATCTGTGATTGTAAAGAAGTTGAGAGCTGCTGCTCCAGACTCCCAGTCCTGGAAGTGGCGTGGCTGGAGGTGGTGGTATGAGCTGTAGGTTAGACTGGATATGGGGATTTCTCAGGGATATGGAGCTGGGGCAAGCTAGACTAGCTGCTCTGGTGCCTGTGGACTGGCTTTGACCTACATCCTTTGAAGCTCTGGTTCCCTGTTCCTGAAACAGCCTGTGTTATTCTAGAACTGCTTTGCTTTTACCTAAGTACTTGATTTATTTTAAGTACAAATGTCTCAGGATCTAATCTGAGATCTGGAAGCAGGAGCACACAGCAAAAGATGGCACTTACAAAGATCCAAAAAACCCGTTTCATTTAGATTAAACAAGGCAGTTATTGTGTTTTAATATAGGAATTGATTATTGTAAGTATGCGTATTGAGCTTAACAGCTTAGATTTGTATCTATTTCATCACTGTTAATCTTTGATAAATATGTTTTTAATAATCTCTAGGTATTTATTGAACATAAAACTGTCTTGTGAAATTGAGGGTAAGATTGCTAAAGATACTTACTGTACACTACTTCAACACAAATTCATTATTAAAAACCTTTCACTGAGGTTTACTTTTAACCACAACATAACAGATGTGCATACTGCATAGTTAATCTATAATAAATATATTTGTAATAAACTATTGATATTTAACCTGCAGTAACCATCTTAATAAATAAGATACATGGAAATGGTTATTGGACAAGCTGCTCTTTTTAGCTCTGTCAAACACTTGGAGGATATGGGGTAAGAAGGAGGAAGGCTGTGGCCTGGTAGAAGGCAGTTTATTTATGAGTCCTCCACAGCCCTCACCTACCCTGGCCACTGGACTCATTGCTATTTCAGTCCCCAAATCTCCAGTCCCACATTCTTACATGGGTCTGCCATTTGATCTCAGTCCTGAGTCAAATTAACATTTGGCCCCAGGCGTCCATATGACTCCGGCAGGCTGTGCGATACAAAGGCTGTTAATTCAGCTCCTGGTGCCCTGAGATGATGCTCTGTCTGCCCAATAGCTTTGCAAAGTGGATAAACATCCTCAAGGGATCAGGAACAGACCAGAACCCATACCCCTGGGGTGGAAAAACCACAAGCTTTCTGAGAATATGGATCAACAGAGAAGCTCAAATGAGGAGATTTCAGCTTTGAACTCAGCGGAGGCCACCAAATGCCTTTGACACATGAACTAGACAGGACTCTGACTCCAAGCCATCAGAGGCAAAAGACTTGACCCACAGTGCTGCTTAGACCCCCTGGGATACTCTCAAAGATGTATTTGTCATTCTTTGCATCACTTAATGACTGAGGTTAGTTGCAACAAGCCAGCTCTAGCAGATACACACAAAATTTCACTCCCAGTACTAATCAAATGAGAGAGGAGCAGAATAATTCCTCCCATGTCCTCTCCTCTGGGTCCTGCCCCATTTGCTATATGGCCACTTGTACAGGCCCTGTAATCCTTCCTGTAGGCCACCGTCTGATTCCTATTTATCAGAGAGAGCCAAAGATCTTAACGTGCAACTTTTAATTGAGCTGTATCATCTGCCACAAACGTGAAATTAATGGTCCTACATCATAATCATAAATTCATACATAACCCCATGCACCAGCAAATAACTCTTTGCAGTGATACTACAATGGTAAGCTGATTTGCAAGAAGCGCACGCTACCCAGGAATCCTAATTAACCAAATTAACACCATCACTTCAAATCATGTCCCAGCAGTAGGACATTTCCGATTGGCCTCAGGCTGGAGCAAAGCAGCCAAATGAAAACCTGACTGCGTCTCCGCGGGTCCAGCAGGCTAACCCTTTGCTGAGGGAAATATCTGGTGCCCATCCACGCACACGAGGAAGGGAGCAAAAATCTCACGAGCATTTGTAGGCACCAACCCGAGACAGACTACGGCACAACGACGCTATGCAACAGAGGAGCTGTTCTCAGTTTCTCGTGCATTTCCCAAATTTAACCAGCAACATCAGGTACCCCTTCCTGCTATGCTGGCTTGCTCCAGGGATTGTGACACTGCCAAATCCCCCTGGAGAGTGCCAAATGTTGCTTTGGGTGAGCCAAGCAATGGGTCTGGGGTCATGGAGCAGAGCTGGTAATAGGAGCAGTCTCCACAAACCCCAAATCCATCTCCCTGAACCCACTTGTTTGCACTGGTTTCCGCTTGTGACTTGCCTGAGCTGTTTAGAACTCAACACCTTTTTTTTTTCCCCCTTCAGGTTAGTCAGGTTTTTCTATTTCTGCCACGGGAAAAACAAGTTGCTATTTTAGGAGCACGTGGGATTCAAGCCCACGACAGTCTCGGCACTCCCTGCATGAAAGATGAGATCCGTAACCTGTGTGCCAGAGGGACTGGCTCATGTCTCTCTACATGTTCAGCCTGGATGTTAGGGTGGCTCCGTCCCACCAGGGTTTTCACGCTGGGGCATTGAATGGCCTCGGCTCCCTGGGCACAGGGCCCAGAGCTCCCATCCCTGCTCTGAACTGATGCTCTAAAAGCTGGGGTAGGAGCTCCGGTCCAAGGGAAAAAGGAGGGTCCTACCAGAAGTGGGGTTCGAACCCACGCGGGCATGCGCCCATTGGATCTTAAGTCCAACGCCTTCACCACTCGGCCATCCTGGTGGGCTGCAAGCTCTCCCCTGGCCCATCAGCTCCTCCTCTGGAGGGCACACAACTCACCAAGCCCTTGACGTCCCAACCTAAGACACTTCCCGAGCCCAGCAACACCTTTCCCTCCTCACTGCTTTCTTTAATGTCCCTCGCAAACTGGCGGAACATCTCATTGGGAGGCACCAGGTCTTGTGGGCCATGGAGGACGGCACAGCCCCTGTGTGCCATGCTAGATCCTCATGCAAGGACCATAGTCACTGGTGATAACACCGCCAGGGACCCTGGTGCAGGAGCGGCATCGCTGGAGGGTCTCAGCCTGACCCCGCTGGGTGCCCAGGATGAAGGGAGCAGCTCTGACAGCCCAACAGCACTCAGCCAGACACGCCACACATTTAAAGCACTGTCCTTGCACCTCAGGTCCCACTCCTCACCCCCTCCAGTCCGCATTTGGGACTTTACTAGGACATTTAGCTGGGAAAGGCAGTGGGGCAGGAGAGTTTCTTTTTCCTTTGGGGTGAGGTACAGCTTTTTTGCTGCCATCTGAGGAAAAGAAAAAAAGCCCAAACACAAAAACCTCTGTTGAATCATGTGGGATTCAAACCCACAGCCCCCAAGTACCTATGTGCAGGAGGTCTTTAGTCCTTAAGCCACAGGAGCCTGACAATTTCTGTCTGATTTCAGCCACCCTCACTCTTCCCAGGCCAGCACCTTCACACAGGGATGCTATCACACAGAGAAACCTGACCAGGCCCTTTCACCAGAGGATCCTGTCTGCTGGAGACACACTTGGCCAGGCTGTCCTGGCCCTGTCCTGCTTGAAGATGAGAGCAATTCCCTCCTCACTTCCCCAGGGACTGCTCATGACTGTGCCCTGGGGTAGCTGAGCTGTTTGGAGGGCTTGTGGTTGGCTGCTGCAGAGGTGAGAGGCACTGACCAGAAAAAGGGATGTTTCCAGGTCTCAAAAGAGGGTGACACAGAGCTCCTCAGTCAGGAGGGGTCACCCTGGCTTCCAGAGATAATTCACGAGTGCTAGGAAGCAAGGCAGAAGGAACCCAGGCATCCCATGGGAGGATGCTGCAGGTCCTCAGCTCAGCAGAGGACTGGGTCAACATATTCACATACAAAAATGCTGCCAGAAGGAAAATTCACTCCCTTAGGTGCCAAGAGGGGACAGCACCTTTCCCTGCTTCCCTTTTACCCTTTGCGTTACAGTCACAGCAATCTGCCGTGCTGGTCCATATATGCAGAATCGCAGCTCAGCATCCCTGGATGCCTCCAGCTGCAGCACCCGCATTAATATCAAATGAAGCCATGCTCACAAAGGGTGTTGTGCTCACCAGCTCTGGAGGAATCTGCTCCTAATGAGTGACTTCAAAGCATTAATGAGCTTGCAAAGCTCTCCTCTTCATTTACAGAGCTGGACCTCGCACGCTTGGCATTAAGACAGGGGTCACCCATCAGGAGAAGAGAATGCGTGTGCATGTCGGCGAATATAATATATTTGTCATCCTCTAAGAAGCAAAGATTAATCATGCCCTCTCCGAAAGGAAGCTTTTACGCCACATCTGCTCTTCACAGCATGGAGAGAAGGGACCTGCCCGCAAGGACGTCCATGACCCACACTGCTCAGATCCCCATAGCGCCCAGTGAGCCCCGCTTTGAAGTTAACAACCCACCTTAACCCTTTGGGTCCAGGCTGGGAAATGCTACTTGAATTGGCAGCCTGAGGGATGAATAAAGTGGTGGAATTGCGCTCCGGCACAGGTTTAAGGCATGCATGGAGGGGGTGGTATGGATGTGTGAGAGAGCAGGTTTGACTCATTCTCCCTGCTCTCTGGCATCCTCCAGCACAGGCAAGGAAAGGAGATGCTGGCCCAGAACAGTAAGGGCTGCACAATGCGTCTGCTGCTTTTTCCAGGGACCACTCTCTCCTAGCCACAACCCCCTCCAAGCCTCCCTGAGCTCACTATAAATCTCTGTGTTGAAACAGCCTCCAGTGCCTGGCTAACAGCCCAGGTGCACCCATTTGAGGAGCTGAGCCTATCTATCCTGCTGAGCTAGGAGGAGGCCATGCAAGCAAACTGCTGAGGGACCAGCAGCCAGCCTGAGCACAAGCCTGCTGCTGGGCACAGCTTGCCCTTCCTCCCAAAGCCCCTCAGCCTCTTCAGCCTTTCCAGAGCCCTCTGGCTGCTGACACCCTGATTGGCATTTGTGCTGCCGCAGGAAGGCTTGGACAAGGCAGGAGGCAATGAGATACCGGCTTGTTATTGCACCACTGTTGCTGAACCTTCAGGACAATATCCACGTGCAGCCTACCAAGGCACTGGCGTGGGGGCAGCTCAGCTTCCCTTGCCTGGTTCAAACTTACCGTGACACATATCCAAGGGGGTCACTGGCACAACTTGGCTGTATTTAAAAATGCAGCCCTGAGCAGATGCTTCCCAGGGTCTTCCATGGCTGTGCATCATCCACGAGGCTGGTTGGTTTCACCTGCAAACCTGAGAGAGCACTGGCTGGCACTTTGCTGGGTCTGGAGTCAGCCTTGCCTCCGGGGGGGTTGTAATATCAGCTGAATTACCTGTAGTGTCTTGGATGTCTCCTATGCAATCCCAAGCCAGGCTGGCTGTACCTCGCTTGCAGTATCCACATGAAATGACAGCTTGAAGATGACATGGCTACAGGCTTTCAGAACACATGTTCTGTAAGAAAAAGACATTAATAATATCCTGAAGTCAGAAAGGTGTCATCCTTTGCTTCAGAAACACATTGGCAATGTTAACTGGAAAGCAGTTTCTCCTCTCACCTTTTCTCCCTCCAAAAGAGATCTCCTAGCACTCAGTGACTATTCAGTAGGTCTGTGTTTAATTTAAATAGCCACTGGAGGCAACCACCATCCCACGTGTTAATACTGCAGCTGGAGAGTGGCTGATTGGTAATTAAGAAAAAGAAAAAATCCAAAATCTTTAAGTTATGAGCAAGGCAGAGTAAAAATGTCACTTTAAGAGATTTCAGGCCAAAACTTCTCCACTTTACTGATGCAGGGGCAAAAATAATCTCTGCATCATCACTTTAGAAACTAGTCAGAAAAGAGAAAGAGTAGGACAGGGTTCTCCTCTGTGCTCCTCTTATGCCCTTTCCCTGCTGTGAGAGCAGTTCTGCGTGTGGGTTATGACCATCAGGAGCACTGTGGCCCAAATGTTTGGCACAGAGCAGCCCTACCAGGGTCATCTTAGGTTAAGTGAGAGATGACAGCGTGGCTCCACATTGTGCAACAGGCTTGGGGGGGAAACTTCATGCTGCTTATAGCAACAGGGCTCCTGTGTAGTGTTCATGTAGCAATTAATGAGGAAGCTCTCTGGACTTTGTCAGGTTTTAAATACACTATTGATGTCCCATATGTAACTGTAAACTACCACATTTTGAGAGTAGCTGGAGTTTGTTGACAAAAAGAAGAGTCGAACAGGGTAGCATTACTATTTAACTGGTCCTCAGTAGGTTTAAGAATAAACAGGCAAGCAAGCACAGAAGAAGATCACTCTTCCTTCCTATCTTTCCTCCCTCTTCAGAGGCAATTCAGGAAATCAAGCCAGCCTCACTTTATATTCAGAGAGTTTTCTTTACAGAATGGCTAGAAAATACATGTTGTATTCCTATGGGTGAAAGCTTATCCTCTGCAGAATTTGACATGATGCCCTGCTGCTTGTTGGCTCAAGTCAGCCCCTGTGGAACTACAAACCTTATGGTGCTCTATAGCTCAAGAGGAAAGGTTTTCCATGAAGCTTGCAAATAGTGGTATTTGGCCAGAAAACCAAAGACCACTTACTGTGGGCACACAGACTGGATTAAAAACCAGTGGAGTTGTGCAATTACAGGAGGTTATTTATCCCAGAGGGAAAATATGTTTTCTTTGTTGAGTAAGTAAGTTCTTTCAAAAAAACCAACAAAACCCCCATTAAACCAAAAGCAATGCAGCTACCAGAGCTAAAGTAGTAAGTCATAGAAAATAATGGATTTGTCTACTTTCTCCTGCTCAGGAATGGTGTCCCAGCTGTTTACAATTTTCCACAAGCTATTGCTAGTCTAAATTATTCTCACAGTTATTTTCCACAAATATTTCTTGGACAACAGACAGTTTCTCAAAAAATCAGTCTTGAGGGTTCAAAGTATCTAGGCTTCACATCATTGTTTCTGCTTTGGTTTTGAGTGGGCTCATAATCAGATGTCTGGAGTGAATGGTGATGATTCAGCATTTCAAAGTCATCACCTACCCACATTCAATTATTCCCATAGATGTTCTGGACAGGGTGCACATGTAGCTCATCAAGGCTTTACCTTTGTTCAGTCTGGACTAGATTTTGTGAAAGATACCATCATGGACCCATCTCTCCCTGTCACTGTTCCATGCTTCTTCCAAACACCATCACTTACAACACAGAGAAAATGAGTCACAGCTGTGCAGAAGAGAAAGCTCAAGAACACATCGAGGATCACAGCATTGTGATACTGATGCCTCAGATGCTGAGTGCCCAAATCAGTAAGTCATAAAGGGACCTGACGTAAATGAGACATTCAATGCATGTTCATTTGTTCTTGCCTAATGCAGTCAGCCAGAGTTTTTCGACAGTCATTGCAGAGAGAGAAACCTGGCTGATCCTGACCTGAGGCACATGATCTCTGAAGGTCCCTTCCAGCCCCATTCTCCATACCTGAATTTCAGCACGTGTTGTTCACCAGATGTGTACAAACCAGGCTGTATTAAGGGCATTCCAAAATCACACCAGAAAAACGTATGTGTTGCATTTTTTTTGGCTGCCTTTTCACATGACAGAGGAGTTAGCTGTGGTAAACAAAGGCTCAACAGAAAACTCTCCCTTACGGGGTCATAACTTAGGAAACACTGCAGCATACTACTCTCAGAATCAACCCAGAGGGGAAATGAGGTGATTGAGTTATCACATGGACAAACATCAACAGAAGACACTTGCATGTGTCAAAGAAGTCTCCTGCAATTATTTGCATAGCTTGGACAAAAGTGTTAGAATGAATGGGAAAAATCTTTTGCGCTCCACTTGCAGCGTCAGCAGTGCCCACTACTGCTCATTATCTCAATGGGGAAGTGTGCAGGCGATGTATCACATCCCAGATGTCAAGGTGTATCTGCATGAATTCCTAAAATGACATGTGTTCTTTAGCCCAGAGCTTGGCTCCAGGCTAAGAGCTAAATTTGATGTTTTCTGTAGCTAAAACTTCTTCAAAAACCATTCCGGGTTAATTAGGGAAGGGAAATTTTGGCTGTAGTCTGTACAAGAAGATTGGCTTGGGAAATGGTATGAAAGTTGCGGTTTTTGCAAGAGCAAAGAGAAAGAACAGGCTCATTTCTAAAAGCACTGCACCTAAGAACTTCAGAAAAGCACAGAACTTCACTGAAATACAATAAAAGGCACTGCCTAAAAGCAGAACATCTCCTTTGGCTCAACATATCCTCTCCCAGAGGCACCACATCATTCCTGCTGCTCACAAAACAGCTTCTGTCTCCTTTTAATAGTTTTATTTTTAGGCTTCCCATATTTAATTCTCTCTTTTTCCTTATGTAAGGTGCTTGGAAGGGCTGCAGTGTTAAACAATAATTACATCAGAGAAAATTTAGAATCCACAGTGTTAAAACGAGTCTGCTCTTGACAAGTGAATGAATGTGGGAAGTGAGGGGATACAGTTTTATCAAGGAGAGCACCCAACTGACAGTGTAACAGCATCTCTCGTGGGCTGGGGGCACCTGCCTTCGGATGTCGGCAATCTCAGCTTGGAGCACATCGGTACATGCGTGCATTAACATGGTCTGAAACCTAGATGCACATTCACGCAGTGCTATCAGCACGTACATGCCTCTCCCTGTGAGCAATCTTGAGGTAGGCTTAAAACGCAGTTTTGCCATCCTCTTAACACCCCTGGATTAGCTGAAGTGCATGTGCCTATAGCTGTAGCTTCACCTCAGCTAAGGATCAAGCATTTCCTGGTGCCAAGATGCACGACCATGACCACCATTAGTCCACTTACAACAGAAGCGAGAGAAGAAAAAGACCTATTCTCTTTGCCCAATCTGTGTTTCTGAAGATGTAGGTACCTACCCCCAGCAGGCTTCCAATACCTTTATAAATTACCCCCCACCATCTGTGCTGCAGTAACTGGACACGTATCTGCTGTGTCAAATTGTGTTGAAGTTGCAACTCAGTCCAACACAACACTGAATCTTGGACTATGCCTAGGTATTGCCACTGCCAGGGTGTTAAAGGAAGCCACTGGTGATAGCCTCCAAGTACCTGGGTTGCATTTTCCAACAAGTAATCACAGAAGGGTGAGTTTGATCCTCCACCCGTGGAGGCCATGCAGAAATCAGTAATGAGTGAGGCCGCTATGGGTGACCAAAAACTTATGGAAAGATCAGGAAAATCTTTTTCTCTCTAAAAGAGAGCATCAACTGCCTTACAGTGGACTCCAAGTAGATATATAGAAATGCTGACAGGTATCAGCGGGAATATCTGTCATGCAATGTCTAAAACCAGGTTGTGGTGAAGAGCAGGTGTATAGAGTGAGCTCACACATAATGCATACAAGAAATTTTCTAGGGATAACAAGTTTATAGAATATATATATTTTTCCCCATATGGGTTCCCAGCTGGACTTCTTTGCTGTCTTGGAAGAGACCAACTTGCTAAAAACATCAGTAATGTCGAAATCCAGGATCCTCCTAATTAGATGTGACCTTTGAAGGGAACTGCTGAAGGCTGAGAGCTCACTTGCTTCTGTGAGCTTACCACTGCCTGACAGGAGGGCACCCGGACTGTGTCCATTTGTGTTTTCGTTTGTTGCCTTTTAGCTCATGTTCGTACTACCAAAGTGAAGGAAAAGAGGCTCACAGAAGAGAAGGATGGGGAGGAGGGCAAACCTGTGAAGTCTCTGCTAGTCGTTCCACAGCTTCAGCTCCAGTGTCGGTCCTCTGTCTGGCATTTGATACCCTTCACTTTGCTTTTCCTGCTCCACTTCATGCCCATCAGCTTGGCTCCTGTCCTTCCAGTCCTTCCCTCCTCCTGCTGAGCAGAGGCCTTTGCGGGGCCAGGCCATCTCAAGGTGGAGCTGGCTGCCAGAAGATTTTACAACACAAGCAAGTTATCCCAAGCCGTATGGTTGGTGGCTTCCTGGGAAACTGGAAAAGAAACTTCCCAAGTTTAAAAGATAGATTAAAAAAAAAAAAGTAGTTCTTCAAATTTCTGCTATTTCTCTGCAGCTAAGAGGGTTTTTTACACTCAGTTTTCAGAAGAGCCACAGTGAAATGAATACTAAGCCCTTCTGAAGTCCTGTGAACATCAAGCACTTCTCTCCCATAGCTTCCTTCAAAATTCCTGATCATAAACAACAGACGGACAAACTCTAGCATATTTCATTCGTTCATCTGCTTTCTTTTCGTTGGTTTTTTTTGTGTGTTTGCTTTTTTCAAAATGAGATATAGTCTTTCTTCTGGGATTTACAGCCTGCTTTTGTAATAATTAGGCAAAGTAAACCATGTGGGGATTTTTTATGATCTGCTTTAAATGTAGAGTTTTGGAAAGTAGACAATGAAATTATTATTGTTTTGCTGCACAGCTGTGCTAAAGTGCAGGGGAAAGAGTGAAAAGACACTAGTATTTGTTTATTTGGCTTTCAATTGCTATGATAAAGCAAATAACATCTTTGGTCTTGGTCCACAATTGAGTTAATTGTTAACACCTCAAATTGTATGTCCTAAAAAACTCCTAATTAGCAGCTAAGCACAGGATAAACTAGGTAGCATTTGTTCCTTTGTGCTCCAAGAGGACCTGCGAATTAATAACAGACAGCTGAACTTAAGATCCAAAAGCATCTGATTTAATGTGTATATATGCAAGAAGTGATGCATGTATGTGTGTGCACGTTCTCTCTTGTTCTGTGTCCATACAGCACCTAGCACAGTGGGGCTGGGGTTCCTAACGCATTCTCTAGACAAGTGGGACCCAATCTAAAAACTACAGATAGTATTTTCCAGGAGACTTCTGCTGCCTCTGGTGGTCTCTGGGTCAGGGCCCGCTGGGAGATGTTCGCTGTTGCCTCCCCTGTTTAATTTCGGAGAGCTCCCAAGGAGATTCCCTCTATTTGCTCTTTCATTTACCATCCAAGCCCCTCACACCGCAGGAAGGTACTCAGAGCACTGTGGGAAGAAATGGTCTAGATAGGAGCAGCGAAGGGACTGGGAAAGAAAATGCAGATGTGTTGAAGAACCTGATGCGAAGACCTGTAAAAAGGGGATTTCTGGGGAGAGTGTTAGAAATTATACACCTGGGCCAGCAATTCAGACATCCAAATTGCATGCTGTAAAATGTGGGTACTAGAGGCATTGTGATGAGATGACAGTTTACACCATAATGAGGAAGCACAGTCGGAGTCCTTTAGCATATGTCTGCAATACAGGTCCAGAATCGGAGGTCAGCATCTCTTGCCTGCCTGATGGCCCCCTAAAATGAGTTCATGCATCTCAGTCTGTCTGTTTTTTTAGTAAATGCCTGCAGCACAAGGCAGGACGGCTGGTGTTGCTAGCGATCAACATCTTTGCCACAAAAGGGGAAGATTGGTAACTCACAAAGGCAGCAGCTGTGTTTCACTCCAGAGTAGCATCTGGGACACCTAACGCTGACTGATAAAAGCAGGAGGCAGTAAGACTAACACTTAAAAAATTCAGAAAGGACTGCTGGGTGCAGAAGCAGAAGACAGGACAGTGGCAGAGTGTTTTCCCGAAATGCAATGTTAGTCCTCCTGTAAAGATGGATGAGGGAGAAGTTTTGCAGCAGCTGTCCACGCTGCCTTCTTTCTCCTTTCTTCCTCTAAAGCACTAACATGGACAGAAAGGTCTGGTCGCCTCCTCCTGTCTGTCTCCTGCGGGACAGCCACACAAGCATTTTGGCAACTCCAGTCCAGCTGCCACGAGTTAGATGTGAGATGCGGGGAGATGGTGACACACTGCCCAGTCTCTTGGTAGTGACATAACCCCAACCCAGGGATGGAAACACATTAGTCTTGTACCCAGACTGATGGAGAGAGACAGGACATGCCACAGCAGGGGAAAAGCTTTGTTAGAGGCAAGTGTCTTCCCTCCAGCTCTCTCCCACAGCAGGTGAAACACATCTAGCACCATAAGGCCAGCAAGTGTTTAACAAAAGCCTTTCTTTGGGTGCTCTCTGCTCTGCTGTTTGCACGGCTGCATGAGGCAGATTGCTGTCTCTTATTAACTAAATAAACAAGCAGCAAAAGTTGAGCAAAATGGAAACACATACACAGCTTGTCTGCAAATAGAGACAAACGCCTCCATCGCATGGTTGCACCCAGCTGTCTGGCTGTTACCTGCTTAAAGAGCTTTAATTTCGCATTAAGGTCAATGCAGTCGTAGCTTCTCCTCCCAGGTGGAAAACCTGGCTAATGAAACACTCAGCTTTGTATTGAGTCCACTTCGATGCGCCAGCCGAGCGTTTTGAGGAGCTGAGGCGGGTGCCCTGGTCCTTCTTCCGCAAGGGTGAGTCCCCAGCTCGGGCTGCGGGAGCGGGGCTGAGCAGGCACAGTGGCCAGCATTAGTGAGCAGAGGCTCCTCCGCAATTGCCCACTGAAATGACGGGGTACCTCCAGTTTTCAGTCAGGGTATTCTCTTGCCTAATCCCACGCTGCAGGGAGTGCAGAGAGCCCCTGCCTATACACCAGCCCTGCCCAGGTCTGTGCTCCTTCCTCCTGGCTTCCCTGGACTGGCTCTGCTTCTAGCAAAGGGTATTTATTCAGCTTATGCGTTCCTTCCCTCTACCATTTATGCAGCCCTCTTGCTTTCCTCTGGGAATATAGATGGGATGAGTAAACTGTCTTTATATATGGTCTGAGGGGTTTCACTTTGAGTCTCATTTATTACTCTTCAATTTTGTTTAGCTTCTCCTTTCCAAAGATCAGAGTTCCTGACCAAGTTTTGATGCAGCCCATGAGGGTGACAAACATAGCTAGACCATGATCGCTTGTGCGTAGGAAGCTATTTGTCCTGAACCACATCCTCCACGTTACTCAAGGCAAAATCGAAAAAGAACCCCTTGTCTTGCATCCCTTCAAAGTAACTGTTCCGAGGATAATTTAAAGTATTGAGACATTGATTCACTAAACATTGTTGGCCTGCTTATATGTGGGCAGGCAAAGTCACCCATTATTGGTGATTTATTAGCTGTAGGTGCCTCTTTGATCTTCTCCAATGTATGTTGTGCACTCAATATCCTCCTCCCATGAGGCAGCTGGGAGGACAGCCCTATCAAGACATTTGCATTATTGTGACTTATGATTCACGTCCATGGGATCATCTCCGCTTAGACACTCTACCTCACTGGATTCAGGGGAATCTTCCAGAGCCCTACAATATATGCAAAACCAGAAGTTCCTCTTGGACTGAAAAATTATGATACCAGCACCTCTAAATTGCTTTTAGTGGCTTTCTGTGCTGCCTCTGGCTCAGAAGTGCTTAGTTTGCTGACAAAAATTATAGACTCATACACACTGGAGATGGAAAAGCCCTGCTAGGTTCAGCTAGTCCATTTCTCCTACCAGGGAAGGAATATTCCCAGCAATCTGTTTTCCCTGCTACTTTGTCTTGTCTATTTTTAAACATCCCATGTAGCAAAAATACATTTAGATTGTCAGGATTTCAGAGCCAAGTTAGCTGTGGAGGTACCAGCTGTAGCCTAACCTGCTTTGTCTGGTGGCAGCAGCTAAATTGCTCTCTGCTGCCTTTGAAGTCAATGGTAAAAGTCTTATTGGCTTCTGTGGGAGCATTCTCAGGCCTTCGGTACGGATGATTAGAGCAAATAGCTATGGAGCACTGATAAGCCATTCTTACACTATCGCTTTCCAGGCCGTAACTGCATTTTAATAGGCAAGAAATTGTCTCAGCAGCAGTCAGGGTGCAATAATAGCAAAGCCATGTGGAGCACACAACAGACTGGGTCTGCACAGAAGTGACTCCTGCCATGACCATACAAAATTATATCCACAAGCCCAAGCAGGTTCGGTGGAATACGTGATCCAAGGGGAACGGTCAGAGGCAGTCCCTTTTGTACCTCCTCAAACCGTAAAATCTCCCAGAGGTCAGTTCAACTTGTAGATAGCTCCAATGTGTTTTCCCTTTTCAACAGACTTTAACATCATGAATGAAGGGGGCTGGGCACATCAGAGTACCCCTTTACCTGCCTTTCACACCTTGGCCAGAATATAGCATAGGTATGGCACTGCCCCACTATTTTAGCCAAAAAAAGACCAGCTGTTGGATCACAGAAGTTAAGAAGTTACTATATAAAACTTGACTCACCTTCTCCAGGAAAAAAATGTCGACAGCTACCCCACGAGATGGAGCACTGGGCAGTGGCAGTGACACAGCCCCAGTGAAGCTTGGTCCTTTGCTTTCCCTTTTTATTTCAGTAACAATGGCAGGTAGTGGGAGCCAGGGTTGGATTTAATTTAACAGTTGCTGTGCTCTGCTGGGACAGCTTCCTCTGCCTCCACATTTCCTGCCTGGAAGTTCTCCCAAAAGGATGAATTAACCAATATATGACCTGTATGGGAAATGCACTTTATTGAAGCTATTTTTCTAGGGTGGAGCTGAACAGCTGTTTAACAGCACATAGCTGCACTACATGAGCAATGGTAAAAACATACAAAATGAACTGTATTCAAGTACAACTGGGCTGTAAGGAGGCAGAACATAATTATCTCAAACTGTAGTTTTTGCCTGTACGCAGAGGGTACCATCCTTGTGTGACGAAGCGTGCCAGCATGGGGTGCCACAGCATGACAGTCAGCACAGGGGAAGGGGACCTCGGTTTTACCTTCCCCATAGCACCTTCTTGTGCCATAAACACGGAGAGATTAACACCATCCCTGCAGGCCCCAGCATCCTGGCAAGGAAAACCTGCATGCTAAAGCTACATAGGCATAGACTCCTATCCAAAAACTGCTTCGTTTGACATGATGGAAGCAGCAAGTAACATGGTCCTGGTATCACTATGGGGACAGCTGTGCCTGAGATCAAGCACAGTTCAATCCTCTTTTTTATATAAGGCTTCAGCAATCAATAGGAGCCGTAAGTGTCACAGAAGCAGTCCCACATTAACTTCACGGCAAGCAATGTCTGTAGGCATCTCAGGGCAGATTACAGCTCTTCGGGTGTACATAGGGAGCTATTTGCTGCTGCGAGCCAGCACTGCCATCCGCGGAGCACAGTCCCACTGGTGACAGCTCCTGCCCCAGGCCATGAAGGAGCATCTCCGGGTGGCAGCACAAGGCTGCACAGCCCAGGCAACATCAACGTGAGAGATGGAAGCGCCCAGCATCTCTGCCTAGAAGCCTCAGTAAAGCCCCTGCTTTCCATTCACATCTCTTCCTCTCCCCCGCAGCAGGTTAGCAGTGCAATTAACTCACTGCAAATTTACATCAGGGCTGGAGAGGTGAGAATCTGAACAGAAGCTTTAAAAGCCACTTTTTTTTTTTTTAAAGCCTGACATAAAACACCAGCCAGATTTACCATGAGTTTCCTGTGTGTGCACATGAGTTATACGTACGGTAAGTGTCCCGTCATCATGAATTCTGCCGATGTGCTCTTTTTAACGGCACTGATCATAGGGAATTCATTTGGTCTTCATATAGCTGTCACCTGTATTACCAGAGCGATTTCATTCTAATTTAGCATTACTTAATGGTGAAGATAAAGTTAAGTGTTAGCCATGTGGGTCTTTTCTTGGCTTCTCTCTCTCTCTGACACAGCAAGAGTGTGACTGCAGGGTGTTTTATGACCAATAATTCAAAAGAGCAGGGAAAAGAAGGAGCAGCAAATATCAACTGCTTGTCAATCATCCACAGTCTTTCAGCTCAAATGGTTATACCTGGACCTCTGATCTTTTCTTCTGCCATCTCTGATCCCCCTGTTTGTTTGGAGTTCTTTAGGCACTGCAACCATCAAAAATATATTTTTTAAAGGTTCAGGTTTAGGAAACCTGCAGTGGTTACCCACAATGATAGGAAAACGTGGTATAGAAAGCCATACCTAATGGCTGCAGTATAGCAGCCAAATTACAGCCAGCCTGTCGGGGTGGTGATGATGGGGGACCCTACAAGCTGGCTGAACACATGAAAATGCTGTGGGGAAATGGAGTGGTTTTATAGCATCTGTTATATAGCAACAAGTGATTTGTCTTCCCAAGCCCCTGTGCCCCCCCTCTTTTCCCCCAGCTCGGGAAGGTAATCATTCTGTGTATATCACTAGCTTGTTTAAACTGGAGATGAAAAGCTACAAAAGTACAACTTAATTGAACCCTGTATTGTGTTATTATAAATGCTGCCGACCTCACTTGCAGTCCATTATCAGAGGGTTCTGCTGAATGCTTTAATTAAAGACAATAAGGCTAATAAAAAGGCATAATTTTCCTGTCTCCAGCGCTGCTGGAGAGTTGGGGCTGATGAGATTATTTCCTGCTAATGCTCTTCTTTTGTTGTTGTTTTTAAATCTTTTTCTCCCCATGGTTTGCAAATACTGTCTGAGCCTGAGCTGTACAAGATTCATTAAGAACAGGAAAAAATCAGTTTTGTTTCTAAAATGCTCACTAATATTTGACAAGCAGAGCCCCTCTTCCAGATGGTCCCTGGTGCCTTACCCCAACCATCACTGCCTTTTGCTCTCAGATCCAGTCCCAGTGAAGGAAAAAGCTTCCCTGCACAGGCACAGGTACACATACAAACTGACTTAAGGACAGAATCTGCCCATAGCACCCATCTCCAGCCCTCCCATTTGCAGGGAGGACAGCGTGATGGCAGTGCTACTTGCCAGAGGGCAGGATCTAGCCCAGAGTGAGTAATGCAGCACCTCACCACAATTAACATACTGCTTACTAATGGCCCATATGTGCCATCTCTATTTACTTTCATACTGATAGTATTAACGATACCAAACCAGCAGTGTTTCCAAAGCCAATTAAGGCAGCCTCGCTGGGCAACTTTGTCTCTCCAGTCTTGGTCCAAAGAGACAGAAGAAGAGAGGGACAATGCAGGAAGGCATCAGTGAGGATCACCACGAGGAAGGGAAGGTGCATAGCTGGGGGCGGGGGGGGGTAGCCAAAATGCTGGGGGGGAGGTCTTGTCACAAGGGAGGTGGGAAAGGCTTGCAGTAGGACAGCTTTGCTCGTCTGCCCATATGGGAATGTGCTGAGGGATAAGGGAGGCAGGATGGTCTCTACCTCTGGATGCACAGGGAAGATACACCAGTCCCTGTCTGCGTCCCTCTGCCTTCAAGGACATCTGCATGGGCTTGGCTTCATCCACCCCATGCATACCTTGGTGTTTGGTGAATAGCACAAACATGGTGGGGGTGTGGGGTGTGCAAAAAGGGCAATGGGAAATCACCTGGTGCTCATTGCATGGATGCGTTTACAGAACAGGCATATTCACCCACCTGCAAACAGGCTGAGCCCAGCAACTCCTCATACACTGGCCACAAAACAGTTAAAACTTCACTAACAATCCAGGCCATATTTGAACAAGAGACCTAATGGCAATTGGCATTGTAGCCCTGCTGTGAATAAGCCAAACCATCCAGTCTGACTGTGATTAAAAACTCCTTCTTGGACAAGGGAACAAGCAGCCAGACGGTAAGTAACTGAACTTTGCCCCTGGAAGGAGGAGAGCAAAGCACTAACCACTGAGCCAGCCCCGTTTGCCAAGACTTTTATAGGGAAGGAACTTTTACAATTAAATACAGCAAAAGGTTCCTTCCACTGTGAGCCTCTGAACACAGGTTGAAAGAAGCAGAGTCGAACGTGGAAGCCAAGTTAAGAAAAAAAAAAAAGGGAAAAAGTCTTGATCTGAAGGTTGCAGGCTCAAAGTAGCTAGAAACCCCATCAAGTGACTGAATGGGAACAGCAAGAGGCGGGCAAAGACCACAACTCCTCCCTGGGTAAAGGATGAAGCTGTAATGTGGAGCAGACTGACCTAGTTACATATTTCTTCTTCACTCTCCCTTTCTCTCACTGCTGCAGTTGCCAGGCTGGGATGTTGCAAAGCAAATTGTAAATGAAGTTTCTGCCATTCAAGCTGAGCAAAGGAGAAACCAGGAGCTCTGTAGATGTGGGCATCTCAAGCAGCACCATCTCAGACCCTTTGGAGGAAAGGCACTTGCCTGTGTCACATCACCTCATCTGATGTGGCTGTCCCCATCATGTCCTTCCCATCCATGTTTCCCTCGTGTGTCGACAGCTGCGTGTCATTTTTGGCACAGTAGGGAAATGGCCCACAACCTGGTGACATTTGTAGCTCCATCCTCCCGAGCACACAGCCGAGGCACATGCTGATTAAACAGACTCTCTCCATCTTTCTGGTCTGCAGTTCAAGTGAGGGAGTCTTTCCTTGGGCTGGGAGGGTCCTGCAGCCCCTGCTGCTGGAGAGGTGCTGCACAAAGCAGAGCTGCCCTGTACTGTTAAAAAGCCAGCAAGTATTGGGGAGACATGGTGCCATCAGGTATGGACATGCCACATACAAAGTGCTGATGATGATACCCTTAATTCTGATAGAGTTGGGAATAGAGAGGAGAGGGGACAGTGTCTTTCACTCGCTGAGTGCATTGCCACAGCTGGGAGCCCTCTGACAGCCTTAACCTTCATTCCCAGATACACACATACACCATTGGAGAGGGGCAACAAGAACAACTTTCAGGCCACTGTGAGGCCCTGCTCCTCTCTGCATTTGGGTGTAGCATCCTTGCAAAGCCAGCTCCCAAACAACACCTGGATTTTACCAATACGTAGCAGAGCTGATCTGGCTATGGCACGCAGGACACATGTCAGGCTGAGTTGGCACAAATCCCACCATGCTCCTACAGTAGGCACTGGAGGTCAGCAGGCTGCCAGGGATCCCAGGCAGGATTGTGGGTTTTGGTCCCTTTTGTACCCCAAGGATGGCCAAGGATACCCATGCATACTGACCCAGTGAGTCTCTGGAGGGCAGGAGGTTTGGAGAAGCACCCAGGATCTGGATCCCTTCACCCCAGATCTCCAAGGTATCCACCATTACTGCAGACTTACAAGACTGACAACCTTAACCCATAACCCAGCAGGTTGACATGGGGTGCAGGGAAAGCTTTGCTCTTGATGAGCAGTTAGATAAAGGAGCAGCTGCCAGGAGAGGCAAGAGAAACTACCAAGGGAAGCATCTCCAAAAGATGAGCAAACCCTTTGGGGAAGACCGTATTTTGGAAGAATCGATGCTAAATGTAGGAGCTTTAATGACTTGTGAGGAGTCTCCAGTCCATAACTTCTAACTAGAAAAGAGGGGAAAAGAACACTGAAACTTTCTGAACTTTCCACCACGCAAAACTACTGACAGGGGGTTTTTTGGCTCACTATTTTTGAGATATGCATGTCTCATCCTCAATGAAAAAATGCTTTGACAGGGGGAGAATTGGGGGTGATTGCGAGGAGTTTCACAGTGTCAGTCACAGCTACCCACTCCAGCTGAAGCAACGGATCTCCAGAAAAGGAGTGGCGCAGATGCTGAGGCAGATGCCAAGCAAATATGAAGCCAGGCAGAGTTCATTTTGTAAACGGTTGCTGTGACCCCACTTTTCAGCATCACTCGCTCACTTAAAGCCCTGCTCCTCCCTCATCAGCATTTTCAGAACAGGGTAAAAGAAAGGGTCTGCCTGTATGTTGTGGGTTTATCTCTCTGGACCAGCTGAGGTGAGCCTGGGTCCTGTGGACAACCTGGTAGAGCATTTTTTCCAATTCACCAAGTAAACATTGCTGTTGCAGACGTATTTTTCCATGCCTCAGCAGTTCTGAGGATTCTAGACTACAAGAGAATTTACCCAAAGCAAAGCCCCAGTCCAACCCCCTCTCCCTTCCCTTGCATTTCTCAGCTGCGTTTCACAACACAAAATACTTACAGAGGTACGGTGTCATACCTACCTTACAGAAATGCCAGTAGCCAGGCTTTGCCAGTCAAGGCTGCTGTAACAAGCAAGGAGGGCAGTGCCCTAAAGGCAGGAGAAGGGGCTGCCAGAGAGGCCCGCATCCCACTGCCCGGTTCAGCTTGCAAGGGATGGCAGGAGACCGGCAGCCATACAGCTGGGGCCAGCACAGTGGGCTGTCACTCTTGTCAAGCGGGAGGGTAATTAGGGAGCACTTCTTCAAACACAGCTGCCTGTGCTATTCGAAAGCTACCACGCACTTGCTCGGAACGGGGAAGGCCGTGGCCCACCAGCACAGAAGCAAAACCACCCCCTTCCCTCGCCGCTGCCCCAAATGAAAGCTTCGGAGCTAGCAATCATTTCAGAGAGGTTGGTGGTTGGTCACCAATTTCCAGCCTTCCCAACCCATGATCTGCTCTATGAGCATCTTGAATGGAGGGAAAAGGGTGGGTCATTATAGATGTGTCCTCAGGAAGAGATAAACTCATTACATGTATTAATAACCTCTACAATCATCACTGCGTGAAACTGGGTGTTTATGAGAACTGGCTCCTTTTTAAGAGTTGCACAAACACAATGCGGGGTGAATACCAGATTCAATAGGTGAAACAAAAGATTTGAAGAAGGAAAACAGTAAGATGCATAAGCTGAGACTGGAGGCAAATCTCAGTTTTGGGGGGAAGCAAAATAAAACAACATTCAGTGTGGGGCAACTACAAATAACTCATTCAACCCTGAAAGGAGTTTTGTTTAAACAGAATTATTATTTGACCCTTTTATTTTCTTTTAAAAAATGAGGTCCTCTTTCTCACTTTAAGTGAAAAAGACTATGCCAAAATGGAAGTTTAACATCTAAAGATTTTGTCTCAGAAAGTTTCACCTGGTAAAGAAAAGACATGTCCCACTCTGAAACCTGCAAACCAACCCTTCCAGCCTCTCTGACTGCCCCCCCTCCATCTCTCACCAGTGACACGCACAGACTCCAGTTCATGAGCAGTTTCCATCCTCCTGCAACTCCACTAATTGGCAAATTTACTGTGCACTACATGTATTTTACCCATGCCTGCAGGAACCAGACTTTTCTGTTCTCCCCACTTCCTTCTTCTCTGCCCCTTCTGCTCCCCAGTCCCCCACATCTGCCTTTCCGCTCAGAAGTCCTTCTCACCATTTCCCACACACACACAAATACACTTCTTTTTCATCTGTAACATCTGTACAGCCTGACCAGCTTCCTCAGTATTTTTTCATATGTACAAACTCAATAAATAATGCAAATGAGCCACTACTTAATTATTTTCTCAGCTTGCCGTGAAAGGAGCAATTTGGAGTGAGGACCCAAGGTGGCAAGGGGCAGCGTGCTCCCTCCCGAAGGCAGGCGTATGGCAGTACTACTGCTCCCCCTGCTTCCCACCGACCCACCCTCCAGCTTTCCAGCAAAGACTCACTTCACAAAATTTAATTACTCTGCTAACATGTCCCATATGCTCTGTGGCAGGCAGGGAAGGCTTTAATTACATCTGCTCTAGACATGCTGGGGAGCACCGATTCCTCATCTCCCAGGGACCCAACACAGCACCCATGGGGATGCGGGTGCTGCCAGAACCATAATGGTGCCTCAGCATCAGGCACTGAGTACCAAAATATCCTCTTTTTCCTCTTTCTGCCCCTCCACACACATATCCATAGCTAACGGTAGGGCTGCAGACGAGGGAGGGCTCTACTCTCTAGAGGAAAGCAAATCATCCCTCTTACAAAGTGATGACCATCACTGTTAATGAACTGATTAACAATCATTAATAATTAGAAAGCCCTTCCACACCATTGCTCATTTGTATGGCGCCTGAGAGACATCGTCCCTCATTTGGGAAGTGGAGGACAAAACCTGTCCCCAGCTGGCCTTCCTCTTCCCTCCATACTCTCAGCACATCAGCACCCAATTGGTTGGCTTTTCCCCTCCTTCTCCCATGCCATTTTACTTTTCATTTTCACAGCTGCCTCTGCAATTGCTAATTTCATAGCCATCAGGTGTTGCTGAGGTGGCAGGTAGTCAAAACCATTTTGGGGCACAATACATCAGGCGGTAGACAAGGAGCAGGCAGGAATTTGTTTGACGTGACATTGTTATGCAAAGATGCTCACGGTACCCGAAGTGCTTCATGCAACTGGATTGCATTTTCTGGAGACAAAAATCCTTTTTTAGGGGAAGAACGGCTGGAGGCAGGGGAAATCCTTTCATTCAGGATCGCATTTAAGTGTGAGAGCAGAATATCTATTGTAGTCCCTATACTTTTAATGTGGTTTGTGGCTTATGTGATCCAGCCTGTAATCTGTTCCACATCTTAGACTGCCTTGAATTTGATCAAGCCACATCTGAATTGTGATAGTCTGCTTTGCTGACTGCCTTGTGGTGAACCATCTCCTACCAGCTATGGTTAATGTTTTGAACAAGGGCCAGTCATTATTATTTGCAAACTCTGCAGGCAGAGGGGCAATTTCCAAGGATATTGTGGGTAGGAGATATTCCACAGAGGATGTCTTTGAAGAGCATTTTCCAAAGTGTGGGGTATGAATGTGCATGTACACACAATTTGTTTGGTAAACTCCCTGTGCTTCTTCCATCACAGCTCCGGCTGTAGGGTCACAGTTAGGAGCAGGAATAGCACTGCTTTCCCAGGGATCAAGGATTGTGACAGGGTCTTCCACAGGCCGTGGATTTCTAAGCCCCATTGCACCCATCTGCAGCATCCATCAGCTTTCCTGCTGTATTAGGGCATCCCTAAGCCAGCCTGTACGTACCTGACAGTCCAGCCATGGGCCATGCTGCGGACACAGTTTGGCAGCAGAGAAGAGGTGCAGGCAATGCTACACTGAGCGGTAGGAGAAGAGCATCCCATGCCGGGGTAGGAGGCATTTCCTCATAGCTGCGTTCTTTGTCCTCTTGCATGAACTGCTCTGCTTGAAGAAGAGCCTCATTGCCCATGTTTCCAAAGTGCTTTTGTTCCTATGGAGACACTGCAAGCTGCGTGGGAGCTTGCTTTTCCCCCTGCACTAAGTAGAGTCTTGCCCCATGAGCAAACTCTGGAATTATGAGTGCAAGGCTTGTGGCTGGCGGCATCATCTCCCTCCCTGTCTCCCTCCACTCTGGAGCTGCTACATGGAGCATGAAATGAGCACATGCTCGAGCTCCACATCACCAATTTCTCCTGTGAGAGGGAGATAATCCACAAAGCACTAGGCAGAAGGGTGGCACAATACATTCTCTTTCAACAGATGTTCATCCCAATGCCCTTCTTTCTCCACCATGAGGTCCCAGTGCGGTCCCATACATGCAATACTCCTCCAGGAGAGCACCGGTCTAGACAACTCCCTCCCTTTCCCAAGAGTACCTATGTTGCATTAACGTATCCGGGTTCCATGCCAAGGAACGGATGTGCAGCTGGTCCAGCTCCACTCTAGGGTTTGTATAGAAGCCAATTCCCTTTTCGGGACCATCATTACTTCTTTTTAGCCTAGAGCCTAAAATTACCACCCAAGCTGAGGGAAGGGAGCGGGAGGAAAAGAAAAGGGAATAAAGGAAGCAGACAGAGAGTAAAGTTGGCACTTGGGACATTTCAGCTGGAAAAGGTCAGGCTGCACTTTTGAATGGCTCATCCCCCTATTTAGGTGCATGGTAATGGGAGATCCTGCCCTTCTCTGTTTTATGCATTTCAATAGTGGCTCTGCCCTTTGGGTGAATCAAATTGATTTAGTCCAGTCCCCTAGTTCAATTTCTAGGGCTGCTCGGCCAGGACTCCCTAATCTGTGAACAGGATTTCATTGTGGCTAGGCACTTCTGATCCTTCAATTTATGGCTTGGCATTAAATTGGGCTCCAGTGATGCAGGGCCGCTTAGATTATGTGTCTGAAAGATCAGGCAAGTGTAGCTCTAGCAGTGGGAAGATAGAGGTATTCTTGGAGAAGCGAGCCTCCCTCCCTGAGCAAAAATAATCCTGTGACATCCTGCCTGTGTGATCCAAAAGGCTGTGGTTTTGAGGGCAGGATGAAATCTTGTTCAGGAGGAAAAAGAAATAAATTCTCATGGAAAGCTGGTTTGCAATTAAAAGAAGCATTTCTTCTAAAGTGCCTGTTCCTCACTTGCACACAATGGAATTAACTAAGCAGCTGAAATTGTTTCAGGCCCCAAGTCTGTTTTTCCATTTTGGAGGGCAGGAACTTCTGCAAAAATATCCCACAGGTTTTTTTTCCATTCCTGGGGGAGAGGCAGACAATACAAAAACACCTAATTGTAGAAGCAATGCTTGGAAATACAAATCTCAAATCCAATAGCACGTCATGGTCTTAAACCAGGGCTTATCACTGCCAGGCATAAAGAGATGCTGCAACTATCCCTTAGACATAATGGTCTTATCCTGTTTGGTGCTGCAAGCTGGCTGGACAGGTCTGAGCTGCGATTAAGGCATTTCTCTCCTTCCTGTCTGAGAGCAGAGCAGTTCTCCCTAGCAT
Source organism: Gymnogyps californianus (assembly GCF_018139145.2). Classification (NCBI taxonomy): domain Eukaryota; kingdom Metazoa; phylum Chordata; class Aves; order Accipitriformes; family Cathartidae; genus Gymnogyps; species Gymnogyps californianus. The sequence continues at coordinate 12,831,256 of NC_059483.1, forward strand.
ACACTTTAAGGGCAACCAGGACTGCACAAGCAGTGAGCTCAGCCTTTGGCAGAAGACGACCTGCCAGTCCTTCTGTAGTGCTTTTTATCCTGTGACCTCAAAGCACTGCGCAAGACACACCAGCCAAATATACCTAGTAAACTTTTCAATCCAAAATATCTGAGATAATATGCGAGGGCTGCACAGCAGCCTGCCAGAGGAATATCTTCTGCTGCGTGCAACATGGGTGTGAGTTGTATGCCCTGAGGTACAGCAAAAAAACACATGGAGATGCTCGAGCCCGCAGAGCCCGCCAAGACGGTCTGCATAGGGACCGTGCAGTCTGATCCCTGCTGCCTTTTGGGCATGGCTCCTAGGCTGAGCTAGGTCCAGAAGGTGTCCAGGGACACCCTGGAGACAATCCAAGACAAAGCCCGGAAACAACTTAACGAAGGAGCAGCACGGACAATGGGGCCCCCTCCCCCGGGGCCCTCCCTGGCCCCTTCCCGCACCAGCCCAGCAGAGCCGCCCCGCGCCGCACCAGCCTCCCCTGCCCCGGGAGCCTGACTCACAGCACAGTCATGCCCAGGCAACATCCCCTTCTCATGGGTAATTTCCTAGGCCCTGTATTGTTTCAGGGAAACATGTATTTGGCAGCTGATGTTTTCCGGCATACCAGCAAGGATGGAAATAGCTTTTTTTTCCAAAAAGTCTTTCTCTACTGTGTCATGAGATAAATATCCAGGGTGTGTTTCCTCACCCTTAATATGAAAGGCTGCTGCATTCAAAGATGGTAGGAGGGTAAGGCAAGAGACCTCGAGGACCCAGTATATCAGGATATTGGAGGTAAACCAGCTGCAGGGTCACTGCACGCTCCCATGGTACCATGCAGAGCGTGCAAAGAGCACGGAGCTCACCTGAGAGCCAGGCTCAGCTCAGGCAGAGCTACACGAACCCAAGGAATCACACATCCCCACCCCTGCACCTCACTGCTCTGCCTATAAAATCAAGGGAGGGCTCCGTGGCGCAGGGCTCTGTGCTGGACAAAGCCTCTCGCACCACGGGGGATAAGCACCCCCAGAGCTGTCGTCCCCCATGGCAGCGGAGCGGGGAGGCCAGGTCATGCCTTGTGCCCCCTTCTCATGCCCTATTGACTGGACACCACCACGCTGGCTTCTTGAGAGCAATCAATAAGCAAAGAGACAGGCACTACTGTTAAATTATCCCACTGACCTCCTGGTGATCTAATGGACTCTCCAGTAAGGTCTTATTAAATTCCAAGCCAAACTGTGTCCAGTTACAGTAATTACTGAATATTTAAGAAACAGCAATTGGCTATTTAGAGCACACTAACAAACATCTCACGGAGAATTTCATGCTCTTTAATTACTATGCAATACCTGTCCCTTTGGTGACACTCTCCAACCTGGATTTATGTGTTAATTTGCATCTGTTCTTCTGTTTTCCAGCATTTTAGAAAAGCAGAGAAATTACAAAAAAAAAAAAAAAGGGAGAGCAGTTCTCCTGTAGAGGGTTAGGGCCTGTGGGTAGAGAAAACCCTAATAAAAGCAGGTGCTATGCCAGCTTTCTCTTTCCCTATGTGGAAAGTCCAAATACTGTAGTCCATCACTGCAGCTTTCCATGTCATGCCAGACTCAAACCCAGCCCCATCCCTCTGCATGCTCAGCCCTGACCTCCACAACCCCCATCACTCCCACCCTAGGGCTCAAACGCTCCAAAAAAAAAAAAAGCTAAAAGTCAAGCAAATCATGCCTTCACTGACCGACGTGCATCCTCAGGAACTAGGGCAACACCTGCCTGGAGCTCATTTCCCTGCACGCAGCGAGAGCCGTGGCCGAATCCGAATCTGGGGCCTCTGTGCTAGCCGAGAGAGCCGTAACCCCAGCTGTGCTCTCCAGCTCGCTGCCTGCCTTATTAGCCCTAAACAGCATCCTTATTTAACACACTTCAATTTAGAGTGGAATGGGTATTTCTTACTTCAGAAAGTCTCACCTGCCTCTCAAATGGCTCTTGGCAGGCTGCCCGTTCTCACTTGCGTTTTGCCTTTAACAAGGCAAGCCTCGTTCCTCTCGAATGGAAAAGAGCTGGCAGGGCTTGATTGAAAGTTTGGAGTCCTTCCCCCTCCCCATCCACTTAGATGCCACAAGAGCCCCCAAATCTGTATAACCTTCTTATTGCCAGGAAAGCAAAGCTTTTGCCAACACATCTCCCAGGTTCCTCATCACAGAAACTGAAGCTAAAACATCTAATGGAGGCACCAACAAAGATTGGTACAAAAAAGAAAGGGGTGGGGGGGGAAGATGAGCGTTGTTTGCAGAGCTTGCCTGGCCTCCTGCTACCCCTGCACCCATATCTTTTCTTCCTCCACTGCTGTATCCTCAGAACATCCAAGGCCAAGGTAGAAATATCTAACAAGTCAATTCTTTTTTTCCTTCCTATCCCCAACTGCACTCCTTCCACAGGTAGCTTGAAATGCAGAGATCCAAGAGAAAAGAGCATCACTCACCGCTCCCACTTTCCTAACAAGACCTCATTATGGTGCAGGGAAAACTTGACCCTGTCGGAAGTGTCAAGCCGAGGCACCGCATTTATTCCTCACACATTCCCCTTTGCCTATAACCTAGCAGGTGCTGCGGGGAGTTTATTCTTCCTTTCTTTGATTGTCACAGGGAGTAAGCTTTTCTTTTTTTAACAAAGCTATTTTAAAACAGATGCTTAACTCTCTGTGCTATTTTAAATGATGCATAGGAAAAAAGCCCACAGCAGAGCCACAGTTTAGCACAAAGACAGGGCAAGCTGAAGCCCATGTGCTCCTACCTGTGTACAGAGGGATCTTGGCGAAAGGGATCCGCAGGTGACTGTTTTGAAGAAAATGGCCCTGTTTGGGCCAGAAGATGGCCATTCAGCTGGGAACAATTGCAAACCTGCAAGACATTTCCTCAGTTTGCTTTTGCAGGTCAGTAAATACCCATGCTCATCTCCAAACACTGTGAACTACATCACTGCAAGGTGAGGAGCGGGCTGGAGGAAGGCTCCTGGCTGCTGTGGGCACCATGTGTTTCTGGCCATCCTGTGGGCTGGTGGCTAAGCTGTAAGTTGGGTGAAAGACCCTCCACAGCCACAGGAGGGAAGAATTAGAAACACACAACGCATGACACCCAGAAAACAGATTTCCACCTTCATCTCCAACAGGAACAAGGTAGGAGCCACTAGATATCAACAACTCCAGGGACTCAGCTTGGATTTGCACTGTGATCTGGAGGCAGAAGGGTTTACTCTATGCATATTTATTATTTTGGTACACAGCAGATTATAAACCCAATCTCTGAAGTTACAAAACCATATAGTCAGTGTTTATCTGTGGTGTTTGATTATTACAAAATTGTTCATGCTCAGCAAATATGTTTTCTGATAATCAGCTGGCATTTACTTTATAGACATCTGTGTTATTAAACACACAGAGAGAGGGGATTTAGGGATTGTAATAGCAAATGGCCCTCGTTCAGTCTATAAAGCGTCACGTGCATTTTTCTAGCAGCTCCATCGAGATGTGTTACCGTGGGTCAAACCTCCACCCAGCCCAGAGAGACAGTGCATCTCCCAAAACTCCCTCCCCTCAAGCAGACGAAGTCATGTCACCTGCTAGGTAAAGGCATTCCATTTCTCCAGCCGCATCGATGTTGCTGTCTCACGCTGAATTATTTAGCTTCCCCTCACTGTGAATGGAAATGATCTGCAGTTTAAATGGGATGAAGAGAAGTTTGCATCAAAGGCACCTTAACTCAGTCAAACACACGTTGGAGACTTCCTTGCCTGTGACTGTCAGGGGTAATAACCATGGCTCTGATCAAACAAAAAGCCCTTCATACCCACTTAGTCCCTGTAATCGGCAGGTTCACATCTCCTCTTCCAGCTGTCGGGGGAAGAAAGTATTTAAAGAGGTTGAGTCAGAAGGAGATGAGGATGTTTGGCTGTGGAATGTGAAAGACTTTCCCATAGATTGGAGGTTGATGTAGTGCTGCCAGCCCTGGGCTTTCTCAACACCTAAACACTTTGTCATGCAGGCTGGCAACACCCTCTATTTTCCTCCTGACCTGGCAGGAGAGGAGGGTCAGTGCTAGCAGCACTCATGTTGGTTAATTCATATGGAAGTGTAGGGCTATTACAGCTGTCACTGGCACATCAAACGCTGGCTTTCTCGTTTCCTAAGCCTCTTCTGCCCAAAACCCACCGTCTCTGACCACCCCTCTCCTATGCACCCAAACCCACCAGCAGCTCTGCACTCTACCCATTGCCAAGTCCTCCCACCTGCGTCCACACCCAGGGCTTTTTTCCCCACCTCTTCTGTGCTGCCGACACCAGGACCACTGCAGACATCAGACCTCCTTGGATGGTCGTGTCCCTTTCCAAGTCACACAGTGACGGGGAACGCTGGTCAAGTGTCCTCACTGGTACCACAGGAAAGATGGCGTGAAGCTGGAGCTGGAGGCAAATCAGGGATCTCCTAACCAGGGTCATTGCAGAGACCTGGCTGTGAAAAGCCTTTTGTGGTAGCAGAAATGCTGCGATGCTCAGTGGAGACCTTAGGGTTAAACTAAAATCTGTCAGCATTTGGAGAACAAGGGATTCTGCTGTCTGCCCTGTCACTGCTCCATTGTCCCGCAACCCTGTTCTCCCCACACGTAAATTCTCCCCTCCCATGTTACCCTGTGAGCTGCCCCCCAGTCTGGGATGCCTCCCTTGGGGGATGCCATTGGAGGGAAGCAGAGGGATGCTCCGGCATCACGCAGCCAAGCTCTGCCAGCACCAGCACCGCACCGCAGCTCAGGCTTCCTCTGCTGCCCCTGCCACTCCCTACCCCCCAAGTTGCTAGCATTGAAAGGATTACTGAACAAAATGATGAGAGAGAAGGGATTACAGGGAATTATCAGCCTTGATCCCCTCCTAATTAATTACTGGTCAGACATATGAAAGGATGGCTCCAGCACATCCCACGACAGTGGAGAAGAAATGACATGTGCAACTGGAAGGCAGCTAGGAAAGGCTTTGGTAAATGCCAACACTTATTTGCTGATGCAACTTTCTTCCCAGAAAGGGCTCCTTCAGAGAGAGGTACCTGAACACAGCTGCTGCTGTCATCTGTATATTTTGCGTTCCTCATGGCACTCACCTTTTTTCTCTTCCTAATGCTTGCACCTTCTTGGGTGATTTGCAGCAAAGCCAGCTCTACCCCAAACCCTGTGGCTGGCTCCACAGATCACCTTCCTTTCTCAGCAGACTGGGAAAGCTGATGCTTACCTGGCTGACTGAGGGACGCCTGGTTTTCTTGCGCTAGGCTGGGGTGACTAATCAAAAGGTATTTTTCTTAAAATTCTTACGGATTGAGGCAATCATCACAACAATCAGAGCAATCCCGCAATGAGGGGAAAGAGGAGGCATGTCGTTTCAGCTCTGCTCTCTAGAGGAAGAGATAACAGAAGATCTATTTTTCTCTGTTTCCTGGCCTGAAAGGAAAAGCTGTTCTTATCCCTCCCAAACCACTGTTTACTGGGAACTGGCCAACTTCTATTTTATTTTCTAATTCTCAGAGTACACCCCAGTAAATAAGAACTAATGGCTAGACCCTGCATATTGTGCTTTGCACCCTCTCCAGTACCCAGCCCCTGCAGTGAGAAAGAGCCACCCTATAATGGTAGATTGGTTTTACCAGTCAAAGCCATTTTTCCTGAGAGCAGAGCTCTGACTAGTCCCATTGCTTTGCTGGGCCTGGTCCCACCTCCTTCCCTGACAGACCAGCTCTTCGGCAGGCTCATGGTGCCACCTGAGCAGAGTTGACCCCAAAGGATTCATGACACCTGATTAGGCTTACATGCTTCCTTACTGAACTCCACACCTCGAATAAGGATGCCCATGATTTTGGGGTGCCCAGCCTTCCTGAGACAGCCTCCATGCCCTGGGATCCCACAAGGACACCTTAAATCTCAGTGAATTTCGTTGATAGAGCACCAGGCGTCCCTGCCCAAGCCAGATGTTTCCAGGTTACCTGTAAGTGAAGTGGCTGTTTCCAGCCCTTGGCCCCAGCTACACCATTAGCGTCTGCCTCTGCAACCACCCCAGCCTTGCTTCCTCACCCAGCTGAGCATTACCAACCTGTTGGGTGATTTAGTTCTGGCTTGGGAAGTGCAGGTTCTCTGTTTGCAAACAACACACAACTCAGCAGCCCTGGGCTGGCCACTGCTCCACTGTTAAGCTCAAAGAGGGTGTGTAGTCACAGCAGGCTTCAGACTTGAAGGTACTTGCAGGACGTGGCTGAATATCATCTCTGTTTGCATCACACCTTTCCCATGCAGCTTCCCTCACTGCAAGATCGTTCCCCAACAGAGTCACAACCAGAAAACTGTAGCAAGTTTCCTTTAATGACCCACAAAGCCTTTAGGCAGAGAACTCAGACAAGGCATTTGCACCAGCTCCAAGGTCCCCCAGGTCTGTCCACATTGCCTATTTTTTTCCTTTTTTTTAACCCCAACAAATCTGCAGCACCTTCAAATCAATAAAACAAAGAAAGGCAAGGCAAGCTGCCACTAAACACCACCTGCTTAAAAAAGACCAGCTAAAATTATTTGCTGCTACACAACAAATTTCTGCCTGCTTAGTCCCCTGGTTGCTGTGCTGTAAATGACCAAGATGGAGCAGGATGCAGAAATGGAGGGACCAGCCGGCATCACCTTCCTCACTGCATGGGGCACTTGGGCTCTGCTGCAGCTGCAATTTGCACCATATGTTCACGTAAGTGATGAAGCAGGGACAGCCATAGCCCTTTCCTTGCTTCGGGAGCTGAGAAACCCCAGTGGGAGAGCCCAGAGACCATCTTTCTGCATCCAGCCGAGAGTTTATCAAAGCACATCCCTCCAGCCACTGGGACAGGCAGGCGGCTTCAGCACGTGAGCTCTGCTTTTGCCTGGGGGACGGAGGCCCTTCTCTGCGCAGAAAAGGTTAAGGGAAAGCAAGAGCTAGCAAAATTTCTGAGAAATACCAGCATGCTGGTTTTGACAAATGCACAAATTGGAGCTGATTTGGAATGCAGATGTATGTAAACATGCATGAAATTATCCCATCCCTCCTGCATAATGTCGCCTTGCAGCCGCAAAGGCTCTGAGCGCTCTGGTGAGGCCAAGCCAGTTAAATCCATTCAAATTGGGGAAAAAACACTGGAAAGACACCAGACAAAAGAGTGGGAGAAGAATGAGGGAAGAAGATACCTCATCATTAAGTTAAACATGGTCCCCCTGGCAGCAGGACACCCTGGCTCTGGGATTGGAGCTGCTGGTTCCCAGGAGCCCACGGGCTGAGCTGAGCATCCTGCTGTCTCCTGAGTTTGTAAGGGACAGATGTCACACACAGGCAGGAGATACTAATGGGTTTCTCTGGATGGATACTAATGGGTAAGGGAAAAAACAGAGGATGGAGGAAGCAGAACAGGAGGTAACTGTGTGCACTGAAGGGACCTCACTAGAAGCACCTCTGGCCTTCACATGCACACACAGAGGTGCCTTTTGGGTCCAGCTGCCCTACACAGGAGCAAGAGGTGAGTTTATGAGAAAGGCAATGGGAGTTTCAGCCCTTCTCCTCATCCCATCAGCACAGGGTATTTGCCACTTCTGTTCACATCGCAGGTGTACTTTGCTGCATGCACAGACACTAAGGGCCACTGTCCTTGGGCAAAGCCTTCCAGACACCAGCTCCAGGTGTCCAGCTCCAGACACCTTCCTCCCTCAGAGACCTCCAGCTTCAGCAGTGCCCCCCAGAGCATGTCCTGCATATCTTTGGATCCCAAGCGCATAGACATCAGTGGGAGTTTCAAGAGCTGCTTCCCTGCTCTGCCTGCAAACACCTTTAGTCCTCAATCTCTAACCTCTTCATACGGGGATGGGATGGTAAATGCCGGGTTACAGACTTTGAGCCATTTGCCCAAGATCATACCATGAGTCCTGGAAACAGAAGCCAGGAGTCCTGACTCCTATATCCTTGTCCTAACCACTCCATCGGTGCCCTCCACGGTTGTTGCCATGGAGATTATTTTAATGCCACACATTCCTCACCAGGACATCACTGAAATGGTCCAGCAAAAGCAGTACATAAGACCCCAAGAAAAAACACCCTTCCCTGCTCCTGCTTCCATGAGCTGCAGCAGGGCTGGGGCAGAGGTGAACAGCTTTCAAGGCTTTCTCCACATAAGGAGCCTCTTTTTAATATTAAGCTCACATATTTTCTATTTACCTACTGCCAGCCACACCTGCTCTGATACAAGCCATAAGCCCCAACAGGGGCTAATCTCCCCATCCTCACATAGCACCTGTGAAGCCTCAACTCCACTTTTTGTAACGGTCTGTATGAACAAATCTCTTTCATTAATCCCCCGCCTTCCCCTGGCCCTCGGCGAGCCTCTCGGCACTAGCCGTCTCCCCCTGCTCCGGCACTTCAAGCTGGATTTAGAGATGAGAGAACACAGGACTTCCTGATTAAACTAGATAGGGTGAGGGACACATCAAAAATGAAGAGAAGAGCAGACATCCAGTAGGCTCAGCGAGTCTCGTTTTATAGCCACGTGCTCATCCAGGCAACTTGAAAAACCTCAGCTCTTGGAAGAAAGGAATAGAAATGAAACGGGTAAGTCCCCAACTGCTAAACATATCCCACTCCCCTACCCCTCGACAGGAGCATTGAGAATCACCAACCGTCCTGCTGAGGATCCAAAAACCCTCCTGCAAGAGCAACTAAAGCTGGAGGCTTCAGAGAAAGGTAAACAAGCACCCGCGCACATAAATAAAGCATGGTAATAAATGTCTTAATAATTAGCAGTGATACAGATGCAGCTGAGCAAACAGCCCTGGATCCAAAAAAACAAACAAGCCCTCTGCTTTCTGCCCTAGCTCCAGTGATAATTGCTTGCATGCCTTCATTGCAGACGATCCCAAAGCTCTTATTAAACAGAGATGGGGATGCTGTACGGAGCGGGAGCTGGGAGAGGCCGTGGTGCAGCACAGGTCTCCAGCGTGGACACCCCAGAGCCACGCTTGGGTCCAGCACAATCACAGCCCACCAGTGCCACAACGTGGGTGCAGTGTCACACAGAGCATCCCCAGCAAATCCTATTGCTTTCCAGGAACTCCACTTTCAGATGATTAAGGGAAAGAAAGAAAGAATTGAGGAAAATTGGGCATGTTTCACTGCTCTGCTGAGCAGCCCCGACCCCCATCATCCGTGTTCGTAGGGCTGCTCTGAAGCTGCTGTGGGGCTACATGGGACAGCACTGAGCAGCACTTGGCATCTGTGTTGGTTTGTGACCCATCTAGGACAAGGCTAACACTTGCTCAGGAGCATATCTACAAGACTTTACTCTCAGTTATTTTTTCCCTCATTTATACAAGAAGGAAATCATATTATGACTGGGATCAATAAGGAAAAGCAGAGCTGGAAGAAGGGAGAGAGTTGTACAGAAACACAGGTGCGCACACAAACCCCTCTCTTCTGAACTCCAACTGCAAAAAAACCCCAACCCTTTGAACTTTCCCTTTGAGTCCCGAGTTCTTCTAGCTTTTTTTTTCCCCAACCAAACTCAAGGATGCATTTCTAACCTCAGAAAGAAAATCCTCCTTTTGTAACAGTCATTAATTGGCTTTGGGGAATCTGGGCCGCTAGGTATGCCCCTAATCCTATACACGCTTCCAGTCCCATGTTCAGGGCCGGGCTGCCCGGCACTTCTCTCCGCAAGAGGCTTGTTAGGGGAATTAGCTGCTTCCTTCAGCCGCTGCAGCTGTCTGGCTTGATATATTTTTTAAATATGGGGGAAAAAAGGGAAAAGGCAGTTGGCAGATCATGTTTGTTGGGGATACACAGATGTGAATTTTTATCTCTCTAAATGGTGCATTTCTCCATTATCAATATGCACAAAGCAACGTCAATCACCTTGTCCTAGTACAAAAGCTAAGAGCTTGCCAAAAGGTTGGCAGCAATACGCACACCAATGTAGGTGGCAGGGTGTTATGAGAGTGAGTGCCAGTTTGATAGGAGCTGTTTAGATTTTGAAGGTGTTAGAGTGTGTTTGTCATTATTTAAAACATTAAACCTTGGAAGTGATATATAAAGGCTGACATGAAAGAGTCTGAAGAACACATCCACGTGCGTGTGTTCAAAGGTCTGGGGAGCCAAACACGGCTCATGGTTGTGAATTCCCAGCTGCCCTTGGAAAACCTTCAGCTCAAACCTCTTGCAACGTGAGGGGATTTATTAAGCAGCCACCGATTGCAATACACTATTTCCCCAGGTGGTCCTACCTCCAGAGACTGCTTGCACATGCAGGGCATCTCCAAGCAGCAGGTGGGTGGAGGGGGAGCCTGAGAGGGAGACTTATTCTCCTGCCCCAGCATTAGACGCCTGAGCTGAGAGACTGATCTTCCTCCACGATGTGGGGAAAGCGATTCCTGCAGAAGGTAATTCAGGCAGGGGTCAAACTTGGGTGTCCTAAACCTCTTCCCAGAAATCCCATGCTCGTATCCTAACCAGTATATGCCAACAGGAACCAAAATGAAATCAAAATTAAGCTGAATTACTGCCTTGAACAAAACTAAGCCTGTTCACCAATCCAAACACATCTGAGCATCCTCTCTAGAACGAAAAAAACCACACATCATTTATTAAATTATTCTGACTTTTTCTTTTTACTGTCTCTCCTGGTTCAGACTAAGGCATTGAAAAGCCATGAGGCACATTGATCTTGTGCTATTTCCCATTTAATATTGAAGCTCTTGAAGCTCATGGGAAAGGTCATTCTGATCACATCTCTACCTGAGGAGATTTGGATTGCACAAACGAACACCCAGATGCTTGAGTCTCCCACCCGCCACACATGGCTATTCCTTTTGGGTCAGATCCTGCCAGGCTATGTTGAGCATCCTGTTGGTATTTACTGAAAGATGCAAAATGTCCTTTAAAAGGAGAAAAACCCAGCACAGGATGGAGTCGAGAGGATCTCCAGCTGGACCGTTATCCTGGAAACTGCCATAAACTGCAGAGGTGAACTCCAAATGAAAGATCACACAACAGGGACCCAGAGGTAAGCAGATGGCTTTTAGAACTGAGAGTCTCGCACCAGCTACAAGCAAGTAATTACCAGCAAGTCACAGCTGTGCTGGACCACATGAGCAGGTGAAAATGTGACTGTGCTAGGGTGTGATCGCACTGCCAGCATTCTCTGACACTTCTCCTCTTCCCTAGCTGGCCCGAATGCTACCAAATGTAGGGGTTATTTGCTTTAGAGAGATCAGAGCCATTTCTCCTTAGGAGGCCTTTAAAAACAGGGGTGGGAAGGAAGTTAACAAGATGCTCTGAAGTGGTGGATGAGTGTAGCTATTATTGCAAGAGGTGAGGAGCACATCCAGACAAACGCAGAGCTTGCCAAAGAGGCTGTCGAGAGCTAGCGAGGCACAAGCTGAGGCTGGGAGGGAGGTTTCTTCAGCCAGAGCTTGGGAAGGCAGCCTGGGGCCACAATCTGGTAGTGACATTGACACTAGGCTTTGCCTTGAGGATCGGAAAAACTGGCTTCCTCACTGCCCGCTGTCCAAGTAGGTCTGCTCTTGAATGCATAAAGATATGCTGTTCTGAAATCTTGGAATTTGCCCCCATCGTGAGTTACTGGCTCTAAGCCCCAGCTGGGAGGAAGCAGCTAGCACCAAGTTTCTGATCCAAAATGGTGGGCTGGCTTGTAAAAGCCAAACCAACTTCACCAGTCAGTCTGCCCCACGTGCTTGGCTTTTTTTTCCAGCTGCTTTGCCCAATATGTCTAAAGAGCATAGATATACTGACAGAGTCTCGGGAAGGACTGTGCATTTGTTTTTGTGCATCTCCAGAAATGAGAAGCAAAGAGAAGGATGATGCTGTAATGTCTCCTTCAGCCCCTGCAAGTCACTGTCAAGTAAGTTTACAACTCTCTTCACATCCATCAGTGTGGAATTCTTGGGCAATAAGCTGTTCTCTGCCTCTGCTGAAGCCTGGGAGCTCCTGGCCATTCGCTCATTGCTGGCTCTGGCAGCAGGAAGAGGTGCTGAGCCCCCAGGTGCCGAACCACCTGCAAATCTCCCAAATGTTTTTGCCTGGTCTGCCAGAAATTAGTAACTAAGAACGTCATTCAAGCAAGGCAGATCAGACCCCGCACCTCTCTCAGCCACCCTCCCCTCTGCGTTAGCTTTCCAGCAACACTGCAGAGGTCTCCTGGAAAGGACCACCTGATGCTTGCAGACAAAGGAGAGAAAACACACCTCAGCAATGAGGGCAAAGCCACTCTTCCTCCCTCCCGCCTCAACTCTTCCCCCTCCTTGCCCCTGTCGTGCTGTCTCGGGTTTTTTGGCACACCAGCAACTTCTGTCAGATTTGGGCAAAGGCAGGCAGCTCTTTCGCAGCCGTTGTGCCGGGGATGTCAGATCCCTTGCTTTTCCTCCTTTTTTCTCACCGGCGCTCAGAGCCAGCCTCTCGGATCGACTGCCGGATGACATGCCTGGCTGGGCTGAGGCACTCAGATCGACGCTTCCCCAGGGTGCTGCTCCTGATGGAGTTTGCAGCAGGAGCTAAAAGCTGCATACAGATAACTCTTTCTTCCCCCCCCAGTTCCTTCCTCCTTCCTTCCTTTCAGCAATTCAAAGAGAAGAGGGTGAAGAAAATGGCACTTGGATTAAATAAACTAACAACCAGCACACAGGGCTTTTAGCTGTAAGTGAGCCAAGTGTCCTGTAACATTAAATAAATGCAAGATTAACCTTCAAGGCTTCCACACTAAATTATTTATCTTGAGAGGCGGAGAGGTCGGGATTGAAACAAAGGGTAAATATTTGACGAGCACGCTGTGTGCGCTGGCTGCACGGCTGTTTGCCGACTGTGCCAGTGCTGCCTGCGCTTCCCCCCGACAGGGACAGCCGTGGGCTGGCCGTGCTGCTCCCCCAGCCCACCAGCATCCTAGGATTCGGCGGCCGGGGCAGCAGAGGGGACGAGGATAACCCTCGTGCCATCAGCTGTGGTATCCTGCCCAGCAGAAGTTGCGAGGTTGGGGGAGAGCCCCCGTGACCTGACAGGGGCTGGTAAGTTGTTGGAATTTCACTGAGCATCCCATGCTCCGTAATTAGCAGTTGCATCTGCCTTCTATACTGAAGTATTATTAACTGCATGATTTACATACAACCATTTCTGTAGCCACTGTAGGCAGGGAATTACCTGATAACAAAATACCCTGCTGTTCATGCTAAGTGACAGACTCAGAAATATTAGTCTGTTTAATCAAAGCACTAACAACACCGAATAGACGAAAATATTTTGCCATTCCCTAGCTGATCTCCCCCATTAAGATCCTCAAGCATCCTTCTGTCAAAGTTATGCCAATTATTTTCCTTTCAGTAAAAAAATTAAAATGTGGCCACTGCTGGGAAAGCATACAGCATCTGTGTAACAGTGAATAGCAACTTTACAGTGCATTTTAAGGTGAGAAATGCAAAAGACAGCTACAGCCAGGACCGATGTAATTAGTCAGGATGTACAACACCTTAAATTACCATCTCTGTACTTTCCAGAAGTGCCAGGCTTCAGAAGGAGAAGCAGGCAGGATCTCAGTGTTAACTCACCTGAAAAAAACTCCCCTAACACACTTTTTCCCTAGAAAGAGCATCACCAACTTACCAATCAATAACTTTGCTTGCAGCACCCATTTCCTCGCTCACGTTCCTGTCCCAGCCTGGAACAGAAGCAAACCAGTGTAGGTGCAATGGACCTCACAAGATCATGGCATGCTGTGGCACTGCTCAGCAGCTGCGGGAGGTTTGGTGTTAAATGCAAAAAAATGGAAAAAAAATTAAAGCTGCAACCTACCAAATTAAAATGTTTCAGCTATTTGTCAATACAAGTTCACATCATCGTATTCAAAGCATGTGCAGAAGAGAGCAAGGCTAAGGTGCCCTCTGCCCCGGGCTGGTACTCAGTGGGATATACAAAATTTCTCGGGCAGCTGTGGGGCCTGTCCCGTTCGTGTACAATGCATTAAACCCCTCGCAAGATGTAACGTCAGGAAGGGATTTTCTCTGAGTGAAGGGAATCACCGGAGTGGCCTTTTACATTCGTTCACAGTAAGGTGTGTGCTTTGGACTGTCAGATCATCTGCTTATTTCCACGTAGCAAATCCCTGCTATTTCAGAGATCAAAGACACCGGCACTGCTCTCGATCTCTAGATGTTTCCAAGGAGTACTTTAACTGGCGGGGTTGTCTCTGGCAGAGGGTGCAGGTGTGCTGCAGAGCCCTCCCCAGCAAACACCCTGTGCGGTCCCTCCTGCTCCTCTCCCCCTTGCACCAAAGCCTCCCCCACTGCACACAGCCTCAAGGGTCACTTTCCAAAAAATCCCAGTGTCCTGGTTTCGGCTAGGGTAGAGTTAATTTTCTTCCCAGTAGCTGGTATAATGTTATGTTTTGGATTTATTAGGAGAATAATGCTGGTAACACGCTGATGGTTTTAGTCGTTGCTAAGCAGTGCTTACACTAAGTCAAGGACTTTTCAGCTTCTCATGCACAGCCAGCAAGAAGGCTGGAGGGGCACAAGAAGTTGGGAGGAGACACAGCCAGGACAGCTGACCCAAACTGGCCAAAGGAATATTCCATACCATATGATGTCATGTCCAGTATATAAAATGGGGGAGTGGGCCAGGAGGGGTGGATCACTGCTTGGGAACTGGCTGAGCATCGGTCACTGGGTGGTGAGCAACTGCATTGTGCGTCATGTGTCTTTCTTGGGTTATATTTCACTCTCTTTTTTCAGTTATTGTCCTTTTCATTACTATTATTATTATTATTACTATTATTATATTTTATTTCAATTATTAAAATTAATAATTTTAATAATTTTAATTATTAAATTAAAACCCACGAGTTTTACTTGTTTTCAATTCTTCTCCCCATCCCACGGGGTGGGGGGAGGAATGAGCGAGCGGCTGCATGGTGCTTAGTTGCTGGCTGGGGTTAAACCACGACACCCAGTCACTCCACGCACCCCTGTGAGCCACCAACGTGCGCCAGGAGCACCGCAGATCATGTCCGAGACAGAGCATCAGGGAAGCTGGAAATGAGATGCCCAAAGAGACGAGCCACCCACCCCTCCTGCCACCCCTCCTGCACGCTGCCTTTACTAATCAGCTGATGAAGGCTTTGCCTCTGCTGCCAAAGAGCATGTGTTTTAGTGTAGGTAAGTGAGGTGAGTAAGCTGTGAAACCCAAGTGGCAGTGAGATACGTTGCTTTCTACCAATTACGAGCACAACTATGGGTAAAGAAGCCATAGCAACAAAAACTTGACCTGCTCCACTCCAGAGACATAGCTGAAGCCTATTCTAGCTTTAATGTAGTCTCTTAACGCCTACTGCTGTTAATGGTTCCTGCATAATAAGGGAGATTACTGATCTATTACAGATCTGTCACCTCTTAAGGAATATGCCATTAATCATGATCATTTATTTGCAAATTGGTTTATAATTTTGAAAATCTTTTGGAAATTACTTTAAATAGAAGAGGGTGGGGGGCAAGGGACTTTCAAAGCAGACTTCCACGCTATTTCCTTCCTCAGCTAATGCCCCGTTTTGAGCTAAATCACTGCTTGTGCATGTCTGCATATGTATATGGGTATTTATGTATAGGAATAAACTGGATGAACACAACCAGACACATGTGAGTGACAACAGTTAGCAGAAAGCACATAGGAGGGTGCATCTGTCTCTGCACAGATGCACCGGACAGTCCATGTGGGCCAAGGTGCCTTTTTGCAGGCTGCTTTTCATCTGGGCAGCTTTTACAGATGAAGAGCAACCGAGTATTTGCATGCATGCCTGCCCACTAGTGATACCGCTGCGTGTGGACACACTTCAGTGTACATCCCCGTGTGCGTTTTCGTGGCCTTTCACCAAGCTGGGTTGCACGAGATTTGGAGGTTGGGCCCAAGATTCGTGCCCTCCTCACCTCGGCCGTGCAAAACCTTGGTGTTACACCTCACACCAGAGCCAGCAGCTGATTAGCTCTGACCAGCTAACAGCCAAACGCCCCCCTAGCTGCTCGGAGAGCCCTGCAGGGCAGAGCACAAGACAAGAACAGACGCAGACCCTTCCCTCATCCCACAGCTCAACCCACGGTTGGGTCAGCACAGATAAATCCCTTCACCCCCCCACCCCACCCCCCCGTCTCACCCCCAGCTCCCTCAAGGCTCTGCCCTTTTTCCTGGCTTTCCCTTAAGCTCACCCCAAAATCGCCTTACCTGTCAGAGACTCCCCTCCACTCTCCTCGTCTCCAGCCCTTTGCATCCATCCCTGCTCCCTACCCCTGCAGATTAAGCAGACTTTGCCTGGATTACAGCTGCCAATCAAGTTCAAGTGCATTTTTAATAGTTTAATTTCTGGCACAAGGTTTTAAATAAAATCATCAAGTGCAGTCGATTAAACTCATTAAGTCCTTACGGACTCGTCTGTGTACTGTGCCGTTATCAGATTCGGAGACATGAGAATTAATTAGGCCGCTGTTATCCTTTGTCTGGATTAGTGTGCCAGGCCCAGCGGCCGGGTGTTTTGCTGTGAAAACACGAGGTCCATAATCTCCTTACGAGCACAACCAGGGAGACAGAGGCCTAAGAGATTTCTTCAACATTCCTCAAAGATCAAACAACAAGAAATGCACTGTTCTTTGATTTTTTTTTTTCCCCTCCCCTGGTTTTCTTTCTTTCTCTTTTTTTTTTTTCTTTTCCTAAGTGCACAGTGCAGCTCATGACTAAAGGCAGTTCAGCGGGAAGAGGGCAGGCATGTAGAAATGGGTTGCTGGTAGCACGTCTGGAAATGCTCCTCACATTAACCTCCACTACCAGGGTACACCAGGGATGCCCTGCAAGGCTGCTTCTGCTGCAAAGGGACTTTTCTTCTCTTCAATCTTCCCATGCATGCCGAACAACCCTTACTCTTGTCCACTGGGGCTATTTCCCCACTGCCGCATCCTTTGGGTCACTGCCCACATTTGGGTAAAGAGACTAAGGGTACCCAAAGAGACTAAGGGTACCCTTTCCACCCCTACAGATCCAGAATAATGTGAAATCACAGCTGACACACAACACAACTCACCAGGACGCCCCAGATGCCATAGTTTCTGCAGCGAGTGCAATGCCTCTGGTATGTGCATTACGTACCTCTGGGAACCGTGACTCTTCCACAGAGCAACCATTGCAGATGGTGAGCTGCTTGGAGAGATAGATGTGCAGGTGGGGAGGACAGTGCAAGACAGTGGCTGCCAGGACTGTATAGTCCTAAACATGAAGATGTACAGAGATGAGTACCCATGTTGGTACTCCAATCTATCCTGGAGGATATGGTGGGCAGATGAGCCAAGATGAAGATAAACAGGGATATATGTAGACGCCCTGCACCTAACTACTCCCACTTGCAATATTCTGACCCCTACCCATGGAGCAGGATCCCACTACACAAATACCAACACTAAACAAGCTTCCATAGGCAACTTGCCACCTACTCTGCTCTACAGAGCAGAAATACATGTTATACGTTCACCATCACAACAGGGCTTTTAACAAGCAACAGCTCACACTCGTAATACCAATGTATGAAACCAATACCTGTACCATGGAATATGCAATACAATACCAATATATATAGCTGAACAAATGGACCTCTGCAGCCCAGGGGAGACTTATGAATTCCCTTATAACCCCAGCAAGGTCCACCCACAAAACTGGGTAAGTGAAGTTTATACATCTATAGATCCCAGAGGAGAATTTTTTTAAGTACCACAGGCAGGTAAGCACCTCTGACTTTCTAACGCCATGAGGAACTTCATTGAGATCAGGGATCTGAAAGGCTCTCCCCTCATATTAAGGCTGCCCCTCATTTATCGAAGTCAGCTGTTACAAAGGAGGGCAGGAGATGGGAGATCCACAGCAAGTGATGACAAGCAGGTATCCATGTGCAACGGCCAAGGGTTGCTGCCTCAGTCAGACCTTTGATAGTGAAGTTGGTTGGTCCTTGACAAAGCTGTTATTTCATAGAACGACGTGGCTGCAGAAGGGCCTTAAAAATGCATATTGGCAAAGAGAGCTTTATCCAAGAGGCTATTCTGGTGGACACAAATCCTTTCCGATGGGCCAGATGCTGGCAAACACACTGCAACAGATTTATGAGAACATAACCATGCTGTAAAGAGATGAACTTAAGGGACAAAGAAAAGTAATCCATATTAAGGCTGGCAAGGGCTTTGCGCCTGCTAACAGTCCTGCTGAATTGCATTTGAGGGGAGCTGAACTACAGCAATTTCTAAACTAAATCACTTGGGCCTGCCAGTACTTTCACCAGTTTATTACAGAAATTTACTCACAAGGGTCAGTGACCCCTCAGTCAATGACTCCCCCAGGTGACTTCCCAAGCCGTGTTAAGCTACGAGCATTTGCTCTCATTCCCTCTGATCTTCTCCTTCTCTCCTCCTCCTCTTCCACTTCCCATTTCATTTGCCTCTCCACTGAATCCCTTCTTTTTTTCTCTCTATTGTCAAATCACAGGAGTAGGGTACGATGTGACAAGACAGTGTTGGCGGAACAAAAAGGGATGTAGATGTGAAGGAGCAACAGAGAGGCAAAAGGGCTGAGAAGGGAAGCTGAGGAGCCTGAATGTGATGGAGGGAAAGGGAGGTGTGAAGAGCTGCAGGGATGGCAGAAAGGTAGCTATGCTTTCAGGAAAGACGAGGATTTTCATGCCTGCTTCCCTGTACAGACAACATGAAGACAAGGATGAGGGTGAAAATAAAGCTGCAGCCTCCAAGATGCAGAAGGCCTCCAGAATCATTTTAGCTACTAAGGTGGGGAGAAAACAATGGGAGCTGCAGGGTGTAAGTGGACAAAGAGGCATCAGGATTTGGTACAGAGGAGGAGGAGGACTAAGAGACGGAGCAGTGGTACGGGCAAGAGGGGCAAAGCGCAAGGTCTGATGTCCTTGCACGAGAGAAAACAAGGGCTGTCTTTTTAATGGAGAGGGGTACACTCCCTCCAAAGGTGGGCATCCAAGTGTGTCAGGGGAATTCTGCTCTCCTTTCCTAAAAGGGGGTGTAGACAACTACGCATTTCCTGAGCCCAGAACATTTGCACTTAGACAAGATGAATCCTACAGAAACCTTGCCTCACCATAGCCAAACTGACGCATTGTCAGAGTCCTGCTCTGCTATTGGGCAAGGTCTCCAGGCCTGGCATAAATCTAATTCTCATCATTTCCCCAGTAGAAAAGTAAGTAAAAGAAATTCATCAGGAAATACTTAACCCATGTAGCCTGGAATATCAACTGCTGAAAGTTTAAAGGCATCCCAGTCCACAGCAGAATTTCTGCTACTGCCCCAGCCCTGCCAACCTCCTCCTGCTTCTGCCCAGACACCTCTCTGAGGCAGCCTTCAGCATTTCTTGTGGCCAACACAGTTTTCCACAAATTATTAACCACAAGTGAAAACATACAGAGCGGACAGGCATCCTTCCTCCCTGACTCCAAAAGGTTCTCCTTTCAGTGTCTCCTTCTCATTCGCTTTTTTCTTTCTTCTCCCCCCACCACGCATAAGGAATTGATGAATGTCTCTTTAAGGCCCTGGGTCTGCTGCCTTGCAGCACACCCTTGTAAATCAGATAAATATCTCAAGGATCCTTACCCTGGGAAAATTGAGATAATTATGCTAAAATGAAGAGCCTTTTTTTTTTCCCTCCTTCCCCCCCCCCCCACTTCTTCTCTTTTCAGCTGGAGTCTCTTGTAGTAACAGGTGTGCTGACTGCTAATTCCTGCACAGGAATTACCCCCTCTGAAGGGATGGCCCTCGATAGCTGGTTCCAGGCTAGCTCCTGAAGTCATTTTTAACCAAGATACAATGTCAGTCAGGAACCTTTTCACAGCTCCGTCCAGGAGTCTCTTGGAAAAGTTCACCCTTGCTGGTGCACCTCTGACACCCACCTGCTCAGGAGGTGTCTGCTGCGGTGTGAATGGTGGGTTGTGTCTGTAAGGGGCAATGCAGGGCCAGCTCCAACGTCCCCCTTCCTCCATGGACCAATGCTGTAGCAAGCCAGACAAAGGGAAAATAGGAACAAAAAAATACAGTGGAAGGATGGAGATGAATAGGATTCAGGTGAAAGAAGTTTAAGCATTAAGAAACAGCAGGAAAACTAACACGGTAGTGAAGTCAAGTCAAGTCAAGAAGGCCCTGAGTGATCTAATCTAAGCTGGCCTGCTCCAAGCAGGTCCTGAGGTCTCTTCCAAGCTATACCTTTCTGTGGTCCCATGGCAGGACAGAGGAACACTAATGCTATATGAGAGGAGGCATGGACCCCAAAACCAGTCCCCGTTTCTCAGCATCATCACCATGTGCTTCTCCCCCCACCCACAGAAGTGAGAACACCTCCCACTAGCTAAGAGCCGTCGTGCCAGCTACATTGAGTTATTAACCCTCCCTTCTACCGTAGTGGCAAAAGCCACTGGAAGAGCAGGCAACAGGGCAGCAGGTGAGAAGATTGAGGGGCAAGCTGTGACCCTGCTGGTTTTCTCCCAGGCGAAGAAAACTCTACAAACCAGAAGCCTACAGTGTTTTGCTTTTGGTGCACTACAGCCGAACACACAAGCAAATTGGGACTGTCAGAGGGACTGAGGGTGAGTGATGGTGCAATCCAAAGGGGATGATTACTTCTCTAAGAGATTTCCAAGCAGCACCTGGGGTCTCTGGGGGAGCCAGCAAAGAGGACTTTCAGGTGACTTTGCGTAAGGCAGGGAGCATAAACACAGAAGGTGCTCCGAGAGCAGGGATGACTCTGCACTCAGAAAACTAGGGAGGTGGCAAGCAGCGGATGGTGACATGATGGTGCTGAGTATGGCCCTCATAACGACAGGCCTCCTCCAAGTGCAGATTAGACCTTCAAGCCCAGCCAGCTCTTCTAAAGCTTGCATTGGCTGGGAGAACACAGAGCAGACTGGCTCCAAGCCCCACGAGATAATCGCTGAGCTTGGGCAAGCAGTCTTAAGGCTGCAGGTGGGTTGAAAGAGAGGAGGACAACAGCTGTTTCTACTTCACCCAAGTCTTCCGTGCCAGGCCACCCTTCCCTCGTCCCCAGCAGAGCCACAGCTCTCTGCAGACTCATCAGAGCCCATTCTTCTGAAAATGCTCTCACACACACCAATAATAACCCAAAAGCCCAGACAGGGCTGAAACAAGATGAATGTGGTGGCTGAATAAATTGGTTCAGAGCTGTGGCTCCAGCCAGAGCTTCACCAGCACGGCTTTACCCATTCCAGGCTTGGGAGGAAGAACAATTTTGGGAAGGTGGGAAACACGTTCTCTGAAGGTCCACTGATGAAGAGGCATGGAAGGAAGTCTCATGAGTCAACTCCCTCTTCTCAGTTGCAGCCCCAATTTTCTCACCTTCCCGTGTCAAATCGTCAGAAACAGCCACCACAGGGTACCATGTCCTGTACCTGGGACACGTGCAGTAGAAGGTGACTCCTCTGCTTGCTCCTTGTCATCCATATAGACCCAACTTGAGCTTAAAAGTAGCACTGCCAATGCAGAAAAGGGAGGTTGGTTCCCCATGGCTCCCGTCAACCCTTGCCCTAGCTCTGCAAAGAGGCTGAGGACAGCTTTCAGTGCTTATGGGACGGGATGACCCCTGCCCAGCCTGCAAGTCGCAGAGTCATTCCTGGCATCAGCAGGCTCCACACAACATCTCCACTCCTCTCAGGAAGAATAGACTTGACGGTGTTTTGACTCCCTTCTCAGAGACTCCCACACGGCACTTTACAATCCAACTTTGCTCTCAAATACACATCCTGGGCTGCATCCCAGAGATGTGTGTCAGGCACGAAGCGCTGTCAGTCAGCCCCAGTCACAACACATCAGGGCTTAGGAGAAGCCTGACTGATTGGGGCAAGGGGGGAGGGAGTGCGGGAATGAGAAGAAAAGGCTGAACAGCAGAAAAAAAAAGAGAGGAGAAAGACAAATCAAGCGGGAAAATGGCAGGGACTATTCCATACAGCAAGGATGTTTTTCATCTGTGATACAGCAGTGGTGTCAGGCACTGAAAAGGACAAAGATGTTCAGATACAGACTCGCAGGGAGGAGAGAGGAGGGAGCTCCTGGGAGGGCTCCTGGTCTGAAACCCGGCATCTCTCATTCGTGTGGCTTCAGGCAGCAGGGACTGAAACTCGCTGCCACATCAGCAGCATGGCAATTAATGTAAAGTGGGCTGTAGGGACAAAGCTACCAGATAAAGTGTGTGCCTGGCTACATGCCACTTCGGGGTTGGCTCCGATATCAGCAACCTCAGCCAAGAACGACCAAATGGCTGTGGCACCAGGACTGTCTCTCCCATGCCACGGAGCAGTTCACGGGGCGCAGGGAAGGGTCACTGCAGGAATGACATGGGGCAGCTCTCTTGCCACCACCCAGATGTTTTCCTGCATAGGAAGATACCTGCAATCCTAACGGTCAAGAAAGGCAAAGCTGGGCAAAATAGGAACAACTGAGGAAGCAACCAAAGCTGTGCTCATTTGAAGACAAAGGTGAATAAATTTAGGCAAGGGTTCAGAGGAGAGGTCTGCCTATGAAAGGGCACTGCAGTGGAGAGGGAGGAGGCCCCTCCTCATTCTGGGAGACGAAGGACATGGAGAGAAGACCTCAAACACTGCATAAAAGTTTGAGATGAGTCAAGTATGCTCAAATTATGAATTTCAGTCTCTTCTACCATGCATGAAATGAGTAAATATTCATTGGGCTGAAGAGAAAGAGAGGAGGGGGGTGAGGCGAGATGAATCCATAGCATAATTTATGTAAGTATTCACTGGAGCTTGAACAGGAACCCACATCTCCCCCACTCCCAGGTGAGTGCCCGAGCTGCTAGGCTGGAAGTCCTGCTTCTTTTTACTCCCTCACTGCAACCCAGGGTTTAAATAATATTTAATTATTCCTCACAAAGTGGAAAAGTTCAAATGGCAGGACTGAGTGGACTCTTCTGCCACCTCAAAACCGGAATTCCCTGATAATCAGGAGGGTCTTTCCAGGTGGGTTCAAGTCTCTTTCAGAGAGAGAAAAGATTAGAGGGGAGAGGGCTCTAGCCACTACGCTATTTTTTAAGAGTGGCCGACGTTTCCGATCCATGCAGACCCTGATCTCTGAGCCATACCCAGAAGATGCCTCACAGATTGGGCTTTGCCAGCAAAAGAGACATGCCTAGAGTAACCTGGTGTTGCTTAGGCATAAGATAAGCACTGGCCTGTTCAGCATGCTGAAAACAGAGGTGGGTCTGGCAAAGAGCAGAAGCAGATCCTCAGGGAGGATAGGGAACATGGAAATATGGCAGCTATATTGAGAGGCAGCTGAGCAGAGGCTCTGAGGATCCAAACTAGGCCCCTAAAATTGCTTTATGTTTAGGGTACAGCATACCTCTGTCAAATGGGCTTGTTTCTCCACAAATCTATGAGAGGGGACAACAGACTTGTGCTCATCTACATCATGAAGAAGATACAAGGGAAGGAACCACATGAGAAACCTGCTGCCCAGCCAAACCATTCCCATGTGAACCTCAGTGTGTCGGATCAGTCTCTTGTCTACAAGGAGGCACCGTTGCCTCTAGCTCAGACAGGGGATGCAGGGGCACAACCCATGGACAATTTCAAATTCTTCATCGCTGAGAGACAGATCCCCTTGCATGAGGACTGTCTGTAGCTCTGGCTTCACGGGCTGTGTTTAGCCGGCTCACATAGGGTTGCATTGGATTTTTCTTTCAGCTGCATGACAGACAAGGGAAATGAAGTGGGTGGTGTATACTCTGACTTCAAGAGGCATTTGCTAATCTCTGAGGAGGAATCTTATTAGAGAAATGGAAGAGGTCATTAGGGGTAGGGATGGGAAGCTCTAGAAATCACACATCGCCTAGAAAATTGCCTGGAAGAAATGGGAGTCTCCGTGCAAGCTGGCTGATGGGGAAAGGTGAGTCCATCCCTCCGGCTTCCTTTTATTCAACATCTTCACAATCACTGGTGGTTTTCCTCTGACACAACCCGACCTCAGCTCCTTGGCTGAGTGCCACAGCTGGTCCCTTCGTGCATCTGTCACATGGCAGATGGAAGAGGTAGCAATAAAATGAAGAACATGGAGGGAAATCCAGATGGGGAAGCAAAGAGAGTAGTGTGAGATCCGAATCCTTTAAACCTTGGGATCCTGCACTCAATCACCTACCTTCACTGGGGAAGAGAGCTCATGAGTCAGACCACTAGACCCCATAGCTGGGGTGAGGAGCCAGCAGTCTTGCAAGTCACTTTTCTCATCCAACAAAGAAAGAAGAAACGGCTATAGAAAGGAGGATACAGTGAGCCTTGCCTTTCACTGCCTCATCTGCATCATAATTAGAAAGTGCTGCAAAACATCTCTGCAAACCCAAGAGGAGACCAAGGAGAGGGAAAGACCCCAGGCACCCCACCACTCCCCCCAGCCTGCCCTCAACCTGTAAAGATATCAGTCCGACAGCACATGCTTGCAAACACCGGCCCGGCTCTGGCTGGGTTAATGTGACAATCCATTTCTGACAGCGTGTCAATACAAAGCAATTTAGGAGTGCATGAAAAATCGACCCGAGGTAACAGGCAATTTCTCCGCTCTGCTGGTTAGACGGAAGTAGGGACCAATGAGGCCAGCATCTCTGAGCACGCTCACCTCGGCAGCACCCGGTCTGCCGGCGCACGCTGTCACGTTAGCAGCTCTCACCAGAAAGGAGGATGGAGCAAGGCAGGAGCTATGGGGCAAGACACCTGCACTGGGCACGGTCTCAGGATGGGGACAAAGGAGAGTTCAGAGTGGTATCCCATTCTTTCTTCCCATAAAGATTTTGTTAATTGGGAGCCATTTGAATATGTGAAGTAACAAACTGGTTGAAACAGAGTAGACAGACTTAAACATACAGATGATTATAAGGCAGCACCCTGGCCTCTGGTCCATACAACCTGCCCTATGGGCAGGGAGCCACTGGCTGAACTACTCCAGGCTGGAGAGGGACAAGCAGGTGGTCCCTGCAGGTTAATGCATGTTAACAAAATTAAAAGTCATTATTAAAGGCAGATGTACTGGTGTATGAATAGCTAAGCATCAGCTTTGCCTTTACATGATCCGCAGCTTCAGCGTATGCTTCTAATAACCAGCTGTCATTTACCAGCGATGTGGTAACTCTCTTATTAAATCCTAAATAGGCATATGGACGTTACATTTAAAGTAGTACTTTTCCCCCCGCCTTCTATCTTTTCCCACACGCAACTGAGCCAACTCACGAATTTCCTGCAACATTTTTTCCCTTTGTTAATGGGATGCATGTTGAGATCAGAAGGGCCAAATGATGACCTGTCCTTTTGTTTTTACATCCCTTTGGAAAAATCCATATGACTCTCTGCGTGTCAAAAGAGTCATAATACATCCCAGATGCCTCAGCACTAATTGCGCTTTTTCTACTAGAAGCTGCTAAGCTCCCCTGAGAAGCTCTTCAACCACAAGCCCTGTTTGTCCAGTGCTGCCACGTTCCTGAACAGCTTTGCAGTAACAGGCTGGTGAGCTCAGCTCTTGGACGAGCCACCAACAACAACCCAGCATGAACACCTCCTTAGTCACAAACTGCATGTTCAGAGGATGCCGGAAACTGGGGCCCCGTGGGGCTTGCGAGAAGCAAAATCTGTTTCTGTGATAGGAGCGGGGGCGAAGGGTTAAGAGTGAAAATCAATCTCGTTTGCAAGGTTCCAGTAGGACTACAGTAAAAATGCCACCCAATGCAAATGGTGCTTAAAATCAGGAAAACACTTCCACCTTCCATTGTTTTTCACATCTTCTGCTTTTTAGCTGAGGCAAATGCAATTAGCAACGCAGGAGGCAGTACCTGTACCTTCCAGCATTGTGGTCTCCAGCCAGGAGCAGAGGGGACAGAGGGGACTTACCTCCCCCGCCAGGTCACCCCCGACAGACTGAAATTGCATCGGCTGAGCAGGAATAGCAAGAAGGGCCAGTTCTGCTCTGTCCTACATGGGGACCAACATTAAGACTCAGCTCAGGCTGACCACTTCCCTCTGGCCCCATCCTTCCTTGACGTGGATCTATATGTCCTTAATAGCATTTGAATAGTTAGCAAGGTTGGCTGGGAGGCAGGGAGGGGAGAAGTGCAGGCAAAGGATACCACCTCTCACAGATGCCCCCTTGGAAGGTACCACTTCCCAACCATACCTCTATAGGATGCCATCTGGGAGCTGCGCCTGCCCAGGTATCGGCCACTTGCACCGGGCAGAAGGTGGTGCCAGCAGGCCGCCCACCACGCTGGAAAGCCTTGCCTTGATCCTTCCTCCATGAGAAGAAGCTGGCACCCTCCTTTGACTCTATTTTTTCCATCATTAGCAGAGGGAGCCAGGACTTGTTCACACCAGGTAAGAGCATCTGCAGATATGTTGCTATAAAGTCTGAAAGAAACAGAAACAGACCCTTCCTTGTACCCCATGGAGATGAACAGCTGGACTGTCTGCCCCAGGCTATGGTCACTGCTGCCCTGGGAAGCGGAGGAGAGCATCAGGGGACTTGCTCTCCTCCTGTGCTCTCCTCTAGGCACTGCTATCAGCTATAAACACAGGATATTTGTGGCCTAAACTTTCACATCCTTATGTCTGAAGGTCCTGTACATTGTGCTATCAATCATCTGCAGAAATATTAAGCTGCTGGAGAGCTGACGCTGTCATGTGCTATGTTGATTCACTTGAGGATCAAATGTCTCAGCGAAAGCAGGAGCAGAGTCCAAACACAGAGCCTCCCCCATCCCTGATCTCATTATGGCCCTGCCACGTGCACAAACGCCTTTTCCCTCCAGGTCACTCTTCCCACAGCACTGACCACAGCTCATAAATTATTAAGTGCCTTTATTTTTAAAATCAGGTTTGTGGTGAGGGAGACATTGAAGATGAAGTGGAGGGGAGGGGTGGGAGAAAACAAAACCAACACATACAAACAGTTCAAACACTGCAAAATGTTTAACAACATGTAAGTCCTTCAAAGCCACAAACCCCTTGGTCCCTATCCGCTGGCTGGATTCGCTAATAGGTTTACTGCCAATGCCAGTGTGAAAGGCGGTGGTGCACAAGGACCCAGAATCCTCTGTTCTGCCTCCAATTATGTGCCAATTTACATTCGGGAAAAAAAACCCAACCTAATCCACAGTCATTCTTTAATCTTGTGCAGCTTATTAAAACCAAGAGGACAAGATAATCCACCCAGGCTGGCAAGTTGGAGGCTGCTCATTCCCTCTCCAGAAGAAATCAGCTGATGTTTTCTCCTCAGGATCCCAAGAGGCTCAGAGACCAGAAGACACTGACAATATGCTACAGAAAGAAAAAAAAAAGGAAGGTAATTATGGAAAAGGTTCAGAGGAAAACATGTTTCCGCACAGCTGCTGAGGGCGAGTAGGAGCTGTACACACAGCAGGAGCTGCTGGCTCCCCACTCCTGGTCATCAGAGGACCACACCGGAGAGGCAGAGCCGGGGCCGGGGCTGTAAGTGGGATGGGCAGCTCCAGTGATTCGGCCTCAACAGCCTGATCTACAAAAAGGCTGAAGAAGAGAAAAAAATGCTGTGTTGCAAGCTACACAGCCGAAGAGATCTAGGCTGGACGGGGCACACAGAGGGAAAGAGCTGGGCAGAGTGGACCATTATGTAGGGCACTTGTTCAGCACTTATGTTCACGTCCCTCACTCTGTCACAGACTCCCTTAGGCAAAGGATGGAGGTGGTTCAGAGGAACGTACATACCCAGTGGGACAGCACAACAGTGCATGTCATGACCCTAGGTGCTGGAGAGGTGACGGAAACCAGGAGGAGCAACAAACCTGGTGGAGCAAAGGTGCCAATGGCTCTGCTTCCCTCAGGAAAGGTGGGAGAGAGGAGGTGGCAAGGCAGCAATGCCTTCACTAACGTGATGGATGAAGACATATGACAGGATGGAAGAAGATCATTTGGGGCCACCACCACTTGGACAAAAGAAATAAAAGTAGCTCTGTTAGGAGAGTGCTGAAAGTCCGCCCTGGAGCAGCAGGCATCGGTTTGGATGGACACTGAGATTTCTGTTAACATTATTAACAAAGAGAGAGAAACTATGAAAAATACTCATTTGGGGAGGCTAACTTCCCAAACAAAAAAAACCAAAAACCAAAAACTGCAACAGTAAAAGCTCACACATCCTAGCTGCAATGTAGATGTATCACCAAGACAAGATAGTGGTTTAGGCTCAATATTGGTGAGTGATAAGAACACTATGGAAGAGCTGGAACTGGAAAATAACCTTGGACAGAGCGATTTATTTAAAACTCATGCCTTATTTTGACTTATTTTGAACAGAACAGACAGATAAACAACAGACAGATAAACAACAGCTGCCTAAAGGTTCCTGGTTTCAAAAGGGCAAACCCAGCCTTGGATATAAAAGGGAGGTTCAAATGTCTCTGAACCAAAGGCAAAACTCCCTGGAGACTGCACCCCAAACATGGAGAAAATATTGAAGGAGCAGCTCCTGAGTAGCTCCTAACTTGCTGGAATTAGTAGAGTAATGGGGATAAAAGGAATAAGAAGAGAGCATAGAAAGGGAAATGATTAAGTAGCAAAGACAGTAGTTTTTTAGGGGCTGGGAGATAGAAGGGATGGAGTGAGAAATGCCAGAAGTCAACCTGCGTTAGACCTGGGGAAGGATATGAAAACAAACAGTGAAAGCTTCTCTGGCCATACAAACACAAAGATAATAAAGACAGAATAAGCAGTGCTGTGATGCAGGATGGGGGAGGAGAGTTCACAGAAAATCTAGGTGAGGTTCAAAGACTAAATGAATTCTTCTCAGCAGGTCTGGACAGGGATAATAATTATAAACATATGAACTTAGCTGGGTGACCAATATGGAAAATGTACTTACCACAGCTGAGATGGAAGTGAAGATCCAAGATCTTCCTGTGATCAAGTCACGGGGCCAGGTAGCTCCCAGCCCAAATTCCTGGAGGAACTACCCCATGAAATGACAGGACTGGGAGCAAGGGCTTCAATAAATCCACCAGTAAGGAGGCAGAGAACATAAAATGCAGCACCTGTAAGTAAGAAGGATGAAAAAGCAATCTGAGCAGCTGCCAACCCAGTGCGCAAGGGAAGAAGCAGACTGGGGAGGGCTGTGAAATATGGGGGATGCCAGACTATCCTGTTTGGGATTCTTTTCCTTTTTGTCTCACTTTTTGTGTTAATAACTGATCTTCTAGATAAAGGAAAACATGCATTTTAGTGAATCATTTCGTGCAGTGCCATGATGGGAAGTGATTTGTTATGGTAAAGAGGATGAGGCTTAGCCCAGGCAATGTAGAGGCAGACTGGGATTTGATGGAGGGGCAGCTGTGGACAGGGAAGGAGGGGGACAGTTCAGCTGCAGGGAGGCTGGCAGTGGAGTTCCCTGCAGAGTGGTCTCGGGACTTGCCCTAGTCAACAATTTCCCTAATGAGCTGGTCTTAATTAAACTAGCCCATGAGAAGCAGGAGAAAACCAGGGAAGACAATGTGGATATCACACTGCTGGAGGATGGCTCAATCCCTGAAGCAAACCACGTAGTTTTCAAGAATTTCTGCTGCAAATGGGGAATTCATAAGTTGAAAATGACTGAAGAGGAAAAGACCCTGCTCGTAGGAGGCAATTACAGGCTGATTAGTGAGATATAGCCACAAAGCAGGCAAATTTGATCCTAAGGTATAGGCAGGGGAAGGTTTCCAGCAGAGGAGGGCATCACCCAATTCGTGAGATAGATAAACTGGTCATCCACTCTCAAGAGCAGCAATAGATGCAAAGAAAGGCTGCCAGGATAACCAGCGGATGGGAGATGGCCCAAGAAGAGGGGGCACATGAATTTTTGGTTTATTTGGCTGAAGGAGATGTGATTGCTGTCTCCATCCCAACTGTAGTTAGTAAACAAGGGAAAAAGCAATGGAAGTGGAAGGATGACATGGGTACTAAAAATACTTAAACTAGCTAGAAACATATCTAAGCTCAAAATTATGCCTCACCAGAGCAGGGAGGCAGCTAGGGCAAACAATGAAAAAAAAAAAACGAGGAAAGATGTTTAAGATGGTGCCTGCTAAGAGTATGAAAGGGATTTTATGAGGTGGTTCCCAGATGGGAATTTGGCCAAGGTACTGGGGTTAACACACCCACTACTCTGAAAAGTACCAAGGGATTTTCAGCAGCCAGAAATTGCCAAGACCTGGGTTTTAAATCTCCACTGCTGAAATGCAACTATTTATTCAGAGCAGTTCCACTTGAGCAACTATGTGAAATGCTGCTCTGAGACTCTCAAAAGTCTCCCGGGGAGCAGGCAAAAAAATACATATATTCTGTCTGGAGCTGATTCTCTTTCCACACTGCTCTCCCTCTCATCCCTCTTCACCACTAACAGGATTTGCATCAGAGCAGCCCAGCCCTCGGAGCCATGCAGCTCCTAGCCCCTCTCCCTCAGCTTGTCACACCGTGGAGACATCACCTTTGGACATTCAAGCATGAGGAGCGGGGTCCCAGGCAGCCAGGGGGGACTTTGGCCACACAACACACACCTCTGTGCCCCTCCTGGCAAGCAAGAAAGAGTTCAGGCATCGTGGGGTATTGTACAGTTTAGACATGTCCAAGAAATACCAGCTAGGAGCAGATGCTTTCAGAGCCACTCAAGACTTTCTTAATAACATAAGCTTACCTGCAACGAAAGAAAACTGAGCCATCTGCACCCTAAGCCAAATGCGAAGGTACCAGCATGCTCGGTGGTTCCCAGGGAGCAAAGAGCTCATCTTAACATGCACCATGTCCTTATGCACATGCTATGGGGAACAGCCACTGTTTGGGAGACCCAGGTATCCCAATGCCCAGGTATATTTTTAATGAGCTCAGTGTACTGTGTTTTCTTGCAACAACCACCAGACCCTGCAAAAAGAGACTGCTCAGCCAGGGCTCTCCATTTTGGGGGGGATTATTTTATTTTTTTATATCTTTGTCCCTTCTTTTACTCCATATCATTTGTGTCATGTGCTCAATGATACTGGTGAAAGCCTCCACAGCAAAGCCTGTACATGAACCAAGGAGCATTGCAAGTCCTGCCCTGCTGGCAGCGAGTAGCATCCACAACATAGCATGCAAATGCCAAAGCACCGCGAAAGAGCAAACCTGAGTGGACTTAATCCTCCTCCAGCTGCTCGGCTCCTTGTCATTCATCTCTTGCTGCTCAGTTTGGAACGGGGCTGAGCCAAGAGGGAAGCCCAGGTGCTGGGAGTGGGGCAGGAGGCAGAAGGGTGCTCAGCAGCGGGCAGCGTGGCTTTTCTGCCTGCAGGCATTTACATGCCACCAGGCAGCGAGGTGGATGGGAGCAGCCGGAGTGGCTGATACATAGAAGTTTAGCAATAGAACCTCCTGCTCCTCTGAGCCCATAGCTTGGCACGAGAGCAGGCAGGTCAGTCCCCAGTGCTATGACTCCTAAGGCTGCCAGCAAGGTGAGGCACAGTTGGCACTTATCCTCCCCACTCCTTGTCCAAAGGAGACACCTTTCCACCTTCCTCAGCTTTGGCAGGGTCTCAGGAGCCTAAACTGCAACAGAGAAGGGCCAAGCAAACTGCATGGGATGCTGGTAGAAACATGCCCAATGCTGCTACGTCCCACCCCATAGCCAGTCCTTCCTTTGCACTTGCACACCGACTTGCACAAACCAGGCTGCCATTGCTGCGCTGCACGCCACACATGCTGCCTGCCATCCCTCGCCGTCCCCAGCCTCCTGCAGCCCCCGCGGGAGAGGGGATGGGAGGGGGCCAGGCTGCCCAGTCCCAGCCCTCACCGGGCACCTGGCAGTCCCCACGGGGCTCTCGCCCTCCTTGCTGCCCACCGCACACGCGCCCCCTCCCCTTCCCCTGCCCTTCTCCGCTTGTTGCATGAAGGGCGCATTTGACCTCAATCTGTCTGCTCGGATTAGAGTCCGGAGCAGTTCCCCTCTGCCGAGCACAGAGCCCCATCAGGACTGCGAGGCCGCATCTGCCACGGCGGGTTATTCAAGAGGGGGTTCAGCGAGGGCTGCCACATCGCAGGGCAGCGGGGGACGCGGAGGTGAGAAGGGGCAGTGCTGGCTGCACCGTGCCAGAGCCACCTTTCCTGGCTGCAAAGGGGGAGAAGCACCGTCCTGCGAAGCTCAGCTTGCCTGAGAGGTGGAGGCCAAACGGAAAGGGTTAAGAGGTGAAGGAGGAGTGGGGACTTCTTATTGTAACTGAGCGGAGGTGGCTGCACGGACTGAGCCCCAGCTGCAGGAATATGGGTCCTTTGGGTTTGCAGAAGTGTTTCTTCGTAGTACTCCAGAGACACCTACAAATAAAAGTAAATAAAAAGGTAAGTATATAAAACACACTAGGGCCCAGTCTTTGTACCAAGGCAAGTGACACAGCATGGCTCAAAACAGCTGCACTCTACTCCCTGTTCCCAAAATCAGAGTGATCTCACTCAGACTGCTCTCTGGGAGCCATTGCTGGCCCGTGACGTCCCCAAAAAGTGCCTGGACAGGAGATGAGCTCCCGCAGGAAGCCCCTTTGACCTTCACTGCACCCTGCCCCATGCCACCAGCACCTTCTGCTCAGGCTGGAGCCCAGCAGTGCAGCAGACATGAATCCAAAGGGGACCAGAGGGAGGGGGGAAGGTGCCCTTCATCCCCAGGTGGACAAAAAGGGCAGAGACATTTGCACAAGGAGCTGACTGGCCGGTCTGGGGAAAAGCAGAAGGACGACATCCACCACGACACCCCTCAGATGCACACAGCTCAGCAAACTGGTCAGGAGGGGAGGGCAGCAAGCCCTGGAGGCCTCCGTTGTGTTGGTTGAGGATGACAGGCTGAGTCTGACAGCTCTGCGTGCTGTCACCATCTATTGTGTTGCATTCCCTGAAGGACGACGGGGCAAATGCAACACCCAGAGCCCTGACAAATGGGCTACTAGACGGCCTGGTACAGCCAAGAACTGTCCCCAGCTGCACACGCCTCTCCAAGTCAAGCCTCTCTCCTCTCTTTCTTTTAGAAACACCAGCAGAGGTATTTCCCCCTGGCCAGAGGACAGGTCTGCTGGCAGCACCCAACCCATCACAGCCATTTCTGACTGCATCGAAACCTGAGCTTCGGGAGGGACCGTCAGGTCCAGCATCACAGTGGTCAACGCCCTGGGGACATGAAGTTTCACCGTGGGATGAAGGCTGCAGCCCATCGTACTGCCCCAGTGTGTCCTGCACCACAACAGCTTGTTAACACAGTGCTGGGCCCAGTGCTGGGGCTAAATAACAGTATTCAACCCCTGACCAAGTCCATTACTGATGGCTATGGCATTCACGGTATGGGTAGGATTCCACTTACTCTGCAGACCAGGGTCAGCTGAGAAACGTAGATTTAGCTTCTGAAATGCTTCAAAATCTCAGGTGCTCAAGTCAGACATTTCCAACCCAGACCTCCCTGGTGAGAAGAAGAGGTATCAGTGCTGGGGGGAGAAGCTCTGCTAAGTCCCAGCTGGTTTATCCATGCCCAGAACTTAGCCTCATCCAGCAACAAGGACTTGTTACAAATGTGTAAGCTGTGGCTAAGATGTACATCTCTCGCAGGAGGTGCATATCAGCACTTCTCCATCATTTTCTCTTGCTCTGTGCCTCACCTAGTTTGGAGTCACTGCCCCTCAGACACATTGCTAAAGTCCCTAGGTGGAAATCCAAGAGGAAACCCCGGCCAGGCTGGAGACATGACAGGTCTGACAGGGTTAGGGGAATCCACACTCCACCCACTCCCTGCTCACCTCCAAGGGGAGAAGCCACCACCTGCTCTGGAGTTACAGCTCTGCAGGCAGAAAAGCCAGCGCAACCGCAGATGGACGCATGCCGCTCCAAGACTGCGCAGCTCTGCTGCTGCCCAGCTTGTCCGCTCTGTTCCTGAGGCCACTGAAGTTCAGCCAGCAGCTGGGGTGCGTGGTGACATGACGGTGACATGACAGAGGCCCGGCTGCAGCTTCATGCTGGAGGACAGCCTTGCCGCCATGTCCTGGGGCATCAGCAGTGAGGAGAGTGGCATGTCCCTCCAGCTACCCTGACAGCTGGCCTGGCTGTGCTCTTGTTCCTCTGTTCCTTTGACTCTGCCCAGCCCACGACCCCACAACCCAAAATCCTCCTCTTATTTCAGTCCAGTGACACAGAAAAACAGCCTTCAGGATGAGGGGAAGGGGTCAGATGCCAGCGTGGAGAAATCCTCCGAGTCAGACACACAAACAAACCTAAATCACCACTTCTCATGGATGTCACAATAAGTAGCACAAACTGTAGCTGCAGGAAGAAAATCCAATAGACACCAATTAAATG
The DNA here is from genome assembly GCF_018139145.2 of Gymnogyps californianus. Lineage (NCBI taxonomy): Eukaryota > Metazoa > Chordata > Aves > Accipitriformes > Cathartidae > Gymnogyps > Gymnogyps californianus. The sequence continues at coordinate 12,865,766 of NC_059483.1, forward strand.
CATGGCTTGACTGCCTCTGCCACAGCAGCCAGTGGTGGCTTGCTGGTGGCAGCAGAGTATCACCAGTCATTGCTGACACTGCTGAGCTGCTGCCTTTCCCAGGGGATGCCAAGGACGGTCAGTCTCACTGGTGCGACACGTGCCTGCGTACCAGCTAGATTATCGCCAAGTACACCATAAAGTCACTCATGTCTTGCGTTAAAAACAGGGGATCGTCACTTTGCCGTGAGCCCAAATCTCCCTAGAGCATTAACAGTGGGTGGACCCAACGGAAAAAATCTCGTTTAGGCTGCCCAAAATCTGGGCTAGCACAGGCAGGAGCATGTCTGCTACTGCTAAACAGGATGCTACAGCCAGGGCCAGCCCAGCAAAGGTCCTGCCACATCCCTTGACATGACAGAGAACTGGATCACCCCATGCCAGAGATATCCGGAGCAGCTGTTGGGTGGCAACATGGGACAGCCAAGAGAAAACCCACAGCCCATCCCTGAGCCACAGTTTTTCCTTGCCTAGCCACAGTGATGCTGCCATCTGCTTTAGACATCCCAAAGACGACTCTGAAGAGTCGCATTGGTGTGATAGCCACAACAGCACGATGCTGTGCCAGGCAGCCCGGCCACAGCATCCCCAGCAGCAAGTACTTCCAAAACCAGCCCTCCTGATGCTGGCAATCAAGCACCGGGTATCGCACCACAGCTACCCCAGGCATCTGCATCACCCTACAGCAGGTGCTCTTCCTGGGGGGCTCTGGGCCCCAGTATTCCCCATAGCACTGTTGTCTGCTCCCCTACAGCCTCCTGGCTTGCCCTCTACACTGCAGCCAGCACCCTCGGACAGGAGCATTTAGCGCATCGCAATCACGTCTGCAAGAAACGCACTTCCCTCCTCTTATTTAAGCTGCAGCCACTAGAGGGTAATCCAGTCCTCCGAGTTAGATCAGCTCCTTGCTTTGATGCAGTGGGCAGCAGGTAAGTGCCTGAACTTCAGCAACGAATTAGCAGGTGCCTTTCAACAGCCCCTGCCTAAATCAGCATCCATGCCCCCCACAGCTAGTCAGAGAGCCCTTCTGGCTACCGCTGAGCTGCACAACCTGGAGAAGGCACCCTGATCCAACGCCACACGCTGGAGTGCAGTTGTGACTCCGTTTCTTCCAGTTGGATGATGCCGCTCCTCCAAGCTGATTAAGATTAGTACAAAATAACAACACTGATAATGAAATAACGTTTTTAAAACCCACCATAAACCTGAAATCTTCATTAATTATGAATTTTGCATGGCAACCGTTACTAAGAGAGTCTCCTCTGAAACTGATGTTCAAAGAACTTTACATCAAATCTTCAAACAGCTGAGAAGGTTCAAGCTACAAAGTCGAAACATCTGTTGCTTTCCATGCATTTTTCAATGGGGACATCAGAGAGGAGAAAAAAGTGTACAAAATAATCTTGGTTCTGCTTTATTATTTAAATACAATGACAGCCTATGATATACACTCTGCGCAGAGAGAGAGAAAGCAAAAATGAAGGCAGAGTGTTATACAGTTCTTCCTACTGGAGCCAAAAATATAATATGCTTCCATTTGCTTTAAATTTAGCCCTTCTGGGAAACGCTGTATCAACAGCCCTGGGGGATGAAGTCTAAAAGAGGAAAAGAAGGGCAACTTCTCTGGCAGAAACAATGAGCTGACAGTCTCATCCCTCCTCCGACTGCCATGCAAAGCCCGGCTATGGTGGGAAAGTTAGGAGGCAAGGCTATGGGGTGCACCTCCCAGCTACATCTAATGCCACCTCCCTTCATCGCAGCCAGCAGGGAACAAGCAGAAAGGGTTGTCCTCTGTGCCTCTGGGAAGGACTGAGCAGACAGGGCTGTCTCCTAAAAACTGCCTTCAAAACACACTTTCTGCACTCAGCTTTTTGCCCTAAGGGCAGGCAGAAATCTGGACACTAGTGCCTCTTCACATCCGAGCAGTTCCATCTAGCGAGGTCTTTACTAGACCGGTCTGTGACATTTTTCAAACTTTTCATTTGAAAAAACTAGCATCTTTTTACCCAAACCCAAATCTTTCAACCAATAAAACAGTAACCAACATTCCCAACATTTTCCAAGGCTTTGCAAAATATTTGGTGTCACGTAGGATCGATATCACTTTCAGCGTAATGTTGACATTTTTTTGTTGAACAGTGAGAGGAAATTTCTAACAACATTTGGTTTAAAGACCTCAATTTAACACACAGCACAGCAACCTCTAGCCAAGGTATTCTCAGAGATGTGACCCAGAGGTCTGCAAGGTCTCTGCACTTGCAGTGTTTCAACCGCTTTCCCTGGAGCCTCAAGCATCGTAAGACCAATACCTGATGAGAGGTTTACCAGTAGACAAGCCTTTCTTTAAATGGGAAAACTGACTTCAGTTTTCAAACCATGTGTTTTTGGGGACTGCTGCCCCTCTGAGAGCTAATGCTGGACTGGAAAAAAAACTGGTCTGCCACAGGTAGGTTCATCTAATGCCAGGAACCAAGACCAATTAGCAAACTTCAGATGAGGAGCTGGACATCAAGGACATCTGTAACATGAAGCTGGGAATGGCTTCTTGGGTCACTGTACCAAGTCCCTGCCGTCACAGGCACTGTGTTATATTATCCCTTAATAAACATAAAGCTCAAAGCTTTGGTTCAAATCCCCCAAAAGAAGGGTGGAGTAGACATGAGAGACTGAGTGGCTCCCAAAAGCCTTGTGAACCTGAGATTCATGACCTAGCCCTCCTCCCTGCCTCAGACCCGTCCTCAAGCGTCAAAACTTTCCTCAAGGCACAGTGTTCTCCTGCTACTGTGGCAAAGGTGAGAGTTCCCCCCATGCCTCACCCCTTCCAGTAGGAAGGTGTCAAACTCCTTCAAAGAGGCTTTTTCTGCCCAGAGAGCCTGCTTTCAGCCCCAGATCATTTGGAGGCGGCTGAGAAATTCAGCTGCTGCTGGCTCAGCACAGGCAGGGATGAATTATCAAATGCTGTTCCTGAAGGCATGTAAAATGTTCTAGTTGCAGTCACGCTGAACTCCTGGCCATCCTCTTGCTTTCAGTGTAATTTGTAATTTCAATTTGGGCCCCAACAGTTCAATGGCCCTTGGGGCTTGGTTGGGTCAGAAAGACCAGAAGAAGAGGAGGAACAAGGAATTAACGTTTTCAGAGTGCTCTGTCCCAGCAGCTTTCCCAGCTCCCATCTCACCCAGACCCACCTGGGCCCCCAGGCAGCTCCTGCCCTGTAAATCCCATCAGGTTTCACTGACTCCTGCCCGTGCGACCAGCTGCAGCAGTCAGAAGCAAAGGCTGAAGCTGGTGCAGAGGTTCCCTCCTTCCCAGGCAGTGCGTTTCAATTACCACAGCGCAGGCTTCCAAGTGGATTTATCAAACTGGGCCTATAAAGCAAATTGAATAATCTCATGCTTCAGACCTATAAAATATAAGTATTATACTTGAAAGTACTTTGATAAAGTAATAAAGATGGAGAGTGAGGGAAAGGAGTGAGGAGAGCAACCAGCTCTTTGTTAATGTGTTGTAACTGAACCCAATCGACGCCCGACTCCAAGGCACCTCTCCGTCGTGGGAGCCACCGGGGCGCATCCAGCTGTGAGATTGCACAGTCTGGATGGAAAGCTGATAAACTTTAAGATATAAGGCTGTTTGATCACTCATTTTGCCCAAGACCGCTCCCTCGCTGCTGAACCTCCAGATCTCTCCAAAAACAAGACCTGAGGGGAGAGTTGGAGATAACTGAGACCTTGGAGGGGACCTGATAGGAGTTAGATACTGTTCCAAAAACAGCATCTGTGAGCAAAAACAGCATCTGTGAGCAATCTGGTCTTCACGTCTCTGCTGAGCAAGACCAGTAGAAAGGGAATTAAATTGCAACAAGGAAGATTTAGGCTGGTCAGTGGGAAAAACATACTGAGTGTGAGCATGGGGAAGCCCTGTTGTGTGTTGCTAGTGGAGACTGCAAACCTGCAGTTGTTTCAAAGAAGCAGTTAGGGGAGTATCTTGCCACAGTTTGGGATGCGGAGAACACTGATGCATTGGGCAGGTCCAATGTGAAGTCTTTCACGATACTAAATAATTTGAAAATTGGAGTACCAGGCCACGTGAGACACAGCAACAACCCTGGCTCTTTGGGAGCTCTTCTGCTCCACCCGGTTCTGCAGACACTCCAAAGCTCCATTTTTTTAACCCTGTCCCGGACTGTAACACTAACCCTCACCTCGGGTAGACTTTTTCCCATACATCCTGATAGTAAAAATGAACACAGGTTCCTCCCCACAATGGTGTGTTGTCCTTCCCCCTACCTCCATGAGACCCTACATTCAGAGGGACCTCCCAAATCCGGGCCACTGTAACACCATAATACTGGGATTAGCTGCGAACTTCTGCTCTCTCTAGCATAAAAAGTCATCCTCACCCTGCCAGTACCAGTTTTCATCATTTGGTATCCAATGGTAGGAAGAGCACTCCAGGTTTTGCTTTCATGAACCCCAGTTCACTCCCTGCCCTCCATCAGCCCCTGGCAAACCACGCTACCACTGAAGACAAACCACCTATGAAGGAGGCAATGCCAGGAACAACCATCAACTGTGATAATCCAGACAGGATCTGTAACCCCAAATCAGCAGCAAACTACAGAAAGGGCTTAATTCCTTGGCTCTGCCTCCATCCTACCTCTGCAACCCTTACATGATCCAGGAACATTAATCCAAGAAATGGAGCCATGAGTCCCCCTTCTCTATCTCCTCCCAAACACAAACAGGTGGGAGCCCACATCTCCACACCATTCTATCTGCTAAGTCTGGAGTAGCGTGCTCACATACTCATCCAAACTGACAACACACGTTGAGTCAGCCCATGGCACGCACAGTCCTTCAGCTCTAGCAAGCCCTGCTTTGGCCTGAAGCCCCATCCCTTGGCAGGACACCAGCTGAGGGCCACATTTCCACCCAGGTGGGACACGTGCCCAACCTTCCACATCACAGCACCCGGTGTTTCCCCTACTAAATCAGCACGCAGAGCTGCAAGGTGTGATGGAACAGGGTGGTAAAATCATCCAGCCAGCCTTTCAGAAAATTAAAGATAATTATCCAGCCTACGAATTTACCCCCGCGATTTCCCATGGCAGTGAAACCCCCTCTGGCCGTCTGCTCGAGCTCAAGCAAACGTCAGATCCCTCTCCCTTGCTTGTTATTTACTCTCAGCTCGCTGCCTTTCTTCTGCCCCAGTGACCCCACTGTTCACACATCCCTGCTCCGCCTTTAACCCCGTTTTGGTTTAGGGTCTGATTAACTCTTGATGCTGAAGGTTTTCGCCATCAAAAGGCTTTGTTGCCATGGTAACTCCTGGGGGGGATTATTCAAACCAATGTGTCCAGCTAGCGCAGGGTCAGCAGGATGGAGGAGCCCCCAGGGATGCTCAAGTCCCACTCCGCAGCGGTACCTGTGCCTCCTCCCCACCGCCAATTACTGCAGATGAGCGACGAAATCCTGCTGCCCTCTTTAACTCTCTCTCTGCATTAGCACCAGCTCACGCACTTTTTTTTTTCTCCTTTTTTTTTTGCACCATGTGTCACTAATTTTACTCATTTTCTGAGTTTGTCTAGAATAGTAAAAGATTTGATTAGAGTGTTCCTGGTTTTAATTGTAATTAGGACAGTCATTGTACGAGCTATAAAAGGAAATTGGGCTACCGCTGAGTGGAAGAGCCCCTGAGAGAATAGGAGCTGCGAACGGAGAAATTCGTTCATAAAAAAAGAAAAAAAAAATCAGTTTGGGGAAGAAATAAAACTCCAGCTCAGGATAGTGTGACAGCCAAAGTGGCCCAGGCATCTGGGACCATAACAAAAGCGTGCTTCCTAGGGATTTCATGGGTCGCGAGCGGTTTCTTCCTTCTGCAACATTCTGCGTGACCTTGGGCGAAGCATCTCTGCTCTTGTGCCTCAGTTTCCTCTGCTGGGACCGATCTGGGTGGTCTGTGAGCTAATGACTTATTTTACAATGTGCATTGTGATCCTTTGTGATATGGGAGAGGTGACCATTGAAATAACCCGCCCGGTCCCCATCACTTACCAGGAGCCACTTTGCTGGTGGCACCACGGCTGCTGAGGGACACCACCTGCAGCCAGGGGACAGCAGGATGCCCCTGGCCGCCCTCCAGGTCCCAAGGATGGACATTGGACATTTCTGCTTTTTTCCAGCAGAGGGAGGGGAAGGCCGGTTCAGGCCCGTCACAACAGTATTAATGCTGGGAAGAACACCTAGGAATAGCGTGTGCAAAGTCAGACCAGTCACCGCCTTAAAAGCCCCCAGAGAAGTGGGGCTCCCCCAGCGATAGCATCACCCCAGGGTTTGCCAGCCCAGGGTGACCTTGTTGGCCACCCGTGGCAGGCACGTGGCGGTGAGCCACCAAGTCGTTGGGGACCAGAGGGACGGGCAAGACGCCTACAGTGGTGTTTCTAGACTGACTTCACCGCACGGAAAAATTGCTCTTGACAGTCATGGCCAAGATTCCCAGTCATGGTCTCCAGCCCGGCCACCGTGCCCCACCGCCAGCCCCTTCAAAGGGGAAGCCTCTGAAAAGGGGCCCAGAATCATGTCACCTGCCCACCTCCCCACAGCTCTGCAGGGAGGGTGGCTCGTGTCTCTGGAGCTGTCAGTCCGATGCCATAAAATTCAAGATAAATCAATTTTCCCCCTTCCCCCTCCTCTAATTCCACCAGGGGAGACGGTCGTTTTCCTGAAGCAATAATTTGCCTCAGTTAAAAAAAAAACCACAGTGAAGCTCTGACTGCTCATGGCACATTAATGTGTATCAGCCGTCGCCTGCCACCTCCTAATGATCCCACCTCCAATCCAAGCCCAAAACTGTGGGCTTTTTACCACTACATTTAAAGCAAAGAACAAACATAAACCAGTCGCCTCCCAGCATGGCTGCGATTTTCATTAGTCCAGGCGGGGAGAGGAAGGGGGTGTTGCTCTACTCGGCCCTCACTGCCTTCACAATTTATGGATTTTTTTTTTTTTTTCTCTTCCCAGCAGCTCAGAAGAAACTTAATCATCACCTCTGAGTGGGAAGAAACCCCCCGTCGTATCCTTCAACTTGCAGGGCCACGTGATGCTGCTCTGGCCTTTCCTATGTGATATCTGAACCCAGCACATGACCTGGCACTCACAGCCCATGTTAATACTCTAGCTGGGTTTTAATTTATATTATATTATATATATAGTTACAGATTTTATGTATGTATTATGAATATATGTTATATATTATATATATATTTATGTATTTTATATATATCTATATATCTCTTAGGTGTGAGAGCTGAAAGCCTCTCTCCTGTGGGAAGTGGCTGCTCGAGGGCCCCCGTGCCCCCCAAAGACGTGGCAGGTCCCTTTCCTGCAGGATGATGGAGCTCGAGGAGCAGCGATGTACCTGGGACAGCCCAGTTAGCCTGGCTGCTCTGGGACGTGGGTCGGCAGCACCATGGGAAGGACCGGGGCTGCGCGGGGTGATGCTGCAGGAGGGGCAGGGAAGGAGCAGGCTGGTGCTCTCTGCGCTTAAGCGGATGGATCTGGCTGTTAAAGAATTACAGACTTCTCATCAGCTGGAAGAGCAGCCCCACTCCCAGCCCAGCCGCTTGGTCCCGACCTTTCGGCTAAGCCTGAAGAAGAGGATGAGTCTAACCACGTCTTTAGCGGCTTAGCTGCTGGTGGCTCAGCCTCTGGGGCTCTGAGCACATCAGTGGCAACACCAGAAGAAAACACGCACTGGGGGACATCGGTGGCAGGTAAAAGGTGTTAAACCCCCAAGTCAAACCCTCTTGTCTTTCTGGAGCAAAGCTCACCAAAGGCAGGAGGAGCTTTACTGGTGACTGACACACGCACCATGGGCACATGGCTGTCCATGACTGTGTGCCCGGGGACGTGAGCATGACACGTCCCTGTGCTGCAGACCGTGGGTCCCCGTCTCCTGCACCCACCTTACCCCAAGGTGACACACGGCACTGAGCACACAGTGCTTTCTGGAGGAGCAGTGCTACCACATGCATGTCCTGGCCCTCACTGCACGTGTAAGAGAAAAAAAGGAAGGATTATAGAGGGACCCCCAAAGACAGGAGAGCATCTCCACAGGGCTGGAGAGGACAAGGAGCTGCACAGGGAAAGCACAAGACCACGGCCATGGTGTAGGGATAGAGGTCTTGCGCAAAAAGCCCTGGACGAGACCTTCAGACCCCACGTGGGTGCCCTGGGATGTACCACTCACCTGGAGCCCGAGTTCGGGCGAGATGATGGCATGTGGGCCTCCAAGCCCCCCAGGGTCAGCCAGGGTGGCCACGGGCAGAAGGAGGCATGCTGCCGCAGGGAGCGGGCTGCCTTCATTGCCAAGCCCCGGCTGGCTCCGGGCACGCTGCGGCTGCTGCAGATTTGTTGGATTACTGCCGTCTCAGGCGGCAGTGGTGTATGTTACTGCTGGAAGGTTCACATTTTATCATTTAATCAAATAAAGTGCATTTGTGGATTACACAATCATTTGCAGGCCTTGATAATCTTTTTCTGCTTAGCTCTGCACTAGAACTGAGGAGGCAAACAAAGACATTTGTAGCTGTCGTTGGAGGCCCTGGCTTCATGCCAGGAGCTCTTACTCCTTGGGAAAACTGGTGCCATTTGTATTGAAGAACGTCCTGGCGATCGTGAAATACTAGATATTTATTTATTTGGCCAACCAGGAGGTTTTTAAGCTTTTGTTCCCTGGTAAAACAATAGAACAAATACTAAGAGGGAGGAAAAAACATAAAAAATCCTGCCTGCAAAGGGCTCAGAGTAAAGCAACAAGGTCCAGCAAGAGGGTTTATGCGGACAACAGCACATCCCAGATGGGTGCCAAGGACACCCCTTCCCCTCTCTGCACCCTGTCATGGCACACAGATGTCCTCCAGCAAGAAATTTCAACTCAAAGCAGGAGAAGATCCATGGCTGTTGTCCCCAGGGAAGGCAGGGAACCCCAACAGCACTGAGCCCCTAAAGAGGGGAGGGGAGAAGAGGGGTCGGTTCTGCTTCTTGCACTGGTGGGGGGCTGCTGCAGGCTGGAGTGTGGGGTCCCCTCCAACACATCCAACAAGGATGTGCCACCATAGAAACCCAACCTGACTCTTTGGGGAAAGACCCTCACCCCTATGCCTTGAAAAGACCCCAAAAGCAATGAAAGCCCCACTACGTGTTGGACTGAAAACTTCTGGAAAGTGTTATTTAAATACAGTTTCCGTACCCAGCATGGGGCTCAGCTGCCACCAGCTCCCTTGTGGCCACCAGGACGGTGTTTGCAGCTACAAAATTTGGGGAGATGAGGGTCTTTTTCCCATTGCCCTCAGTTAAATCCTTCCAGAAACCTGAACAGAATTCAGTTCAAACATGATTTTCTTAAACATTTGAAAGGTTGGTAAAAGAAAACCTTTTTTTTTTTTTTTTAGGATAGAAAAAAAAGATCAAATTAATCTTTGTTTTAATGGCACTACGGCTAAAATAGTGGATGTTTAATACTTGCTGCTGATGTTCTTCTCGCTGGAGAGTGGGAAAACTGCAGGAGAAAACGGAAAAAACATCCAGTTTATACACACACTAAATGCAGAGAAAAGATGTATTCAGGATCCACAGTACACAACCAGCCCTGTCAGCCCAAACCCTCAGGAGATTGGCCCCAGGAAGGGAAGACGCTAAGGAAAGCAGGAAAAAAAAAGAAGCAGCTTAATTTGTGTGATTTTGGTCTGCGTGCTGGGCAGAGCCCCGGTCGCAACCCCACACCCTGGGGATGCACCCCCCAAACTCACCTCCTTCTGCCTGGGAATGTCTCCCTGCGCCTGCCATGGCCACCCAGCATTGCTGGGGAAGGTCACCACCGTGAGGAGGGTGCCGTGGTGGCCGGCTGCGGGCATGGGCTTCCTCTCCCGGTGCTTTGCTTTAGGATCCTGCACACCCTATAATGCATTTTTGAGGTACCCAGAATTGCAGGGTGACACAGCGGCTTTGCAAGGCTTAAAGACAAGGACCAGGAGCTAGAAAAGACGATGCCGTACAGCGTGCAGAGCCTGCAGAGACATGACGGCAGCATCACCCCACCACTGTGTACCTCTTCCCCATCTTCCCCAAGCACTTGTGCTGTCACCGCCGTTATGTCCCCGTGGGAGGAAGGACCAGGATGGCCGAGAGGCAGAAGTGAAGCTGTCCCAGCCCCGGTCTGCTCCTTTTGACCCTGGCGAGTAGCAGTGCAGCTGGGCAGGTATTTACCTCTTCTTGCTTGCAGCGTAACAGATTCAGCTCTTCTGCATCTGATCAGCAGCTCTGAGCACTTTGAAAGGCAACAAGTGAAATCAAACGGTTTAAAACAATTTAACGTAAGCCACCTGGGAAAGCGGCTGACAGAGAAGCCCCCTCCCACCCCGCATACATCGACTGCCCAAATCCCCCCGTGAGCACCCGGAGCAGCCCCCAGGGCTGCTTTGGGGGAGTAAACAGCCACAACTCAGGGTCCCCATACCCACACATGCACACAGCGGCCCCAGTGATGCTGGCCCATCCCGATGCCGTTTTACATCATGCCACTCTGGCATGGCTGCGGATTCGGCCACTGCTCCCAGGAACAGCCCTTTCCCAAAGCCACCCGCTCCTCCCACCTGTATCACCCCCAAAAACAAAGGCGAGACACCAGCTTTAGCAAAAATGTTTAATCTCTCCTTGATGCGTGTGTTTATTTACAAGTACTAAATCTGAAGAACATTAAAATAGGAAATAGCAGGATATTTACACAATCAAAGGGCGTTCGACCAGCCGCGCTGGTCTGTTGCTTCAAGTCTGAAACAATCACAGAAAGGTAATCAGGACTCCGGATTTTTTTTTTTTTCTTCCCCATTTAATTTTTTAAAACTATTAAAACTCTCTGCCTTTCGCCAGGTCCGCGTTAGGCTTCCCCCTGCTTTCTTAAAGGACAGCTCGTTGTGCGCTTTGGTCGGGAGCGGGTGAGCCCGGGGAGAGGGGGGGTCCCGCCACCAGTCCCCCTGCTCCCTGTCCCCAGGCTGGGGCCAGCCCTGGGCGTGGCACAGGGCTCCTGCCGGAGGGGGACATCGGGGGACACCGGAGCCAGGCACGGGGCACACTTCCAGGCTGGACTGCACTTTTTTTTTAACCCCAAACTAAAGAGAAAAGGCAATGTGAGCAGAAGGGGGCAGGGAGCGACCCGCTTGCTGCAGCAGTCAGGGATCGGCCCGCAGGGTCCAGCTGCCTCCGACAGCGGGGGGCAGAGCAGGAGCTCCCCAAAACGCAGGCTCAGGGTAGGGGATGCTTCTCCGTCTCACCCCATTTTGGGGCACAGGCAATACCACCGGTAAGAGGAGTCCTGCGAATGCTTCCCAGCCCCTCCCCACCTTTCCCCGTTCGTAGGCAGGGTTAGACGGGGACGGCCAGCCCGGCTCTGCCACCCGCCAGGCTGGGGCGAGGAAGAAAGGACAGGCTGCCTGGCACGATTAAGGACGCTGGGCATCACGCGAAAGGCAAAGGTAGCACCAAGAAGCGCCGGAGGCTGCGGGCAGCATTGCAATGCCCACCTCGCCTACCACCACCCTCCCTGTTAGAGGCAGCATGGGGACCCCGGAGGGGTGGGGAGGTGCTGGGGGGATCCTTTGGTGGAGCAAACCGCAGACACCCCAAAGGTCCCCAGGAGGAAGCCAACGGGAACCCATCCTCAGGACCACACCACAGGCTCTCAGCGTCGCCATGGGGTGGGAAGAGCCAGGCTACAGCGCAAGGGGAGCCCAGAGAGCACAGCCACACCATGGCACTGCCAGCCTGCCCGGCATGACCTCCCCTGGGAACCTCTCTGCTGCCAAATCCGACCCAGGCCCACCATGGCCAAGAAACTCGCCTGTCCCTCCAGCCCGGCCGAGGGAGCACCCACAGCATTGCTGCTAGGAAAGCAACAGGCTAATAAACCCTCTGCTCTTAACATTGCTTCCAGCCCTCGTTTATCAACAAGGAAATTTTCAGGGAGATGCTCTTAGAAACACATCTCCATCCCCTCCAACCAGCAAGGGGGAGGGTCCCACCACCCCCTCTCAATCACCACGAAAACTACGCGCTTGGCTCCCTCAACGGCAACCGAAGCTCCCCAAGACGCTCTTACCACTGCAACAGGTAGGACCCACGCCACTTTCGGATAGAGACTTCAAAGCAACCGCTCCCCTTCCACCGGATCGCAATGACCACCAACACACAACTGCCGTCCTCCGCGTGATTTCCAGGACCTCCGCCAATGCCGCCCAGCCGGCAGCGGCGTGAGGAAGGAGCTTTGGGCCAACCTTACACCAAAAGGAGCCATGGGCACCTCTCCGCCCCATCGCAGCAGCAGCAGCGAGTTCTGCAAAGGACCCCCTGAGGGACCCCTGGGGAGGATTTTGTCCCCTTGAAGCGCCCAGGGAGATGCTGGCAGCTGGTGGTGGCCCCGGCGTGGGGCGGGTGGGCACACAGCTGTCCTTTAAGGCTCTCCGAGTACCACATTTGAGATGTGAACCTCTGAAGTCTTTCTTTTTGCTTTTTGTTCTGTGTTTTTTTCTTTTGGACGAGAAAGTGACAAATTAATTTCAAATAAAAAAAAATAGATAACAGGTCTAAACAAACCTCTAGTATTCAACACTTGCAGTTTTTTTGTTTTATGGGTTTTCTTCTGTTTCTTAAAAAGATCAACTCAGACTAAAATCTAGCACAGTCATGCAACAGCCCACAGCTCTCAGAAATCCAGTGACAGCTCAGGGTTCACAGGTTTGGGAAACAATTATTACTTCTTTTTCAAACATAGTTTTGCTGTTGTGGTTGGGTTTTTTGTTGTTGGGGTTTTTTTTAATCAGCATCTTCTCCTTTCCCTCCTTATTAAAACAAAACAAAACCAAACAAAATTACAACATAATGAGAGATGTGCAGGCTTCAAACGATTGTTCTGCATGGTGAGAAAGGCTTGGAAATTTCTTCCAGACCATTTGGCATTCTTTCTTTTTTTTTTTTGTAGTTGTTGTTTGTTTTGTTTTAACTGGCTGTGTAAATTCATTTCATATTTATATTGGTTCGATTCTCCTTCAGTTAACTATACAGCACCCCACTGGGGCACGAGAATTAGATTGTAAGCACATATATATATATACACACTTTTATTTTATTTTTTTTTAATTAAAAACTTCATTATTTCTCCCTCTCCCCCCCTTAACTTGCGATTTAAGGGAACGGACAGAAATCAGCTGCGCTTATTTCCACTTGGATTTCGACAGCCACCCGCTCCTGGCAGGGTTTGGCCCCGTCTGCCATGGCCTGGGCAGCGACAGGAGCTCTCGGTACAGTAAAGGAAAGGGGTTTGCTCATTTTTTTGGAAAATTTTGGTCACCTGCTGCCATTCAGGGCAGCATTCGACACCTTTTCATCTCTGGAAAGCACAAACCTGCAAGGATCTGACATTTCGAAGGGGGCAGCCAATGGAGCGACCTCGGGTTTCCAGCGAACCCCCCGGCAGGGCAGAGGCAGCAGAGGGGAGACAAGGTGACAGCAAGGAGAGAAAGGGGGAGAAAGAAGGAAAAGACAGAGAAAGAAAGGTCAATCTTGGGCGGAAAGTCCTGCACACATTTGGGCTTTCCAGGTGGAGAAGTGGACGACAGCCCCGTGGTGGCCAAGCATCCCAGTCCCTCCGCGGGCTGGTCACCCAGTGGGGTTTGCTGGGGGGGATCCTGTCAGGAGATGCGGAGGAGCTGCCTCCCCTTTCTGCGGGGATCTGGTCCCTTCCCCTGCCATCAGCACAAAAAGATGATGGGGGGCGGAATAAAGGGGCTTTGTTAAGGCTGCTCCAGCACCAGGGGATCTGCCAAAAAAACCCAGGCTGGCTCTCCACAAACCCTCCTGACAGCCCCCAAGCCCTCGCAGCCGTCCTCCACCCCACATCGTCCCGGGACAGGCAGGCGCAGGCAGCGCTGCCCAGACCTCCCGCGGCCACCGGACCGGGAAAATGAGGACGAGCTCAACAAAACACCGACCATCCCGCAGCGAACCCCCAGGAAAAGAAAAACCAACCTTGGGATCTCCCTTCCTCTCTGATCGTGACCTCCAGAACCACTCCAGCAGCATTTAAATAAGAGCATCTATTCAGCTAACAAAACTCCCACCTTTTTTTTCAGTTTTTTTTTTTTCTGCACTAAACAACATTCAAATAAAACATGGCACAGGACATATTTTTAGAAATATCAAAGCTCAGGGATTTCTCCCTTTCCTGCCCACCCCTACTGCCCCCACCCCCAAATCTCCCCAGCATCAGTCCCTTAGCTTATTTTTTAAAACCATTTTTGTTAGTTTGTTGCAAAAATTTAGAATCTTTTTTTTTTCCCTCCCATTTTTTCTTATAATTTTTTTTTCTTTAAATTAAAAATTTTGTTTGTCTCGTGTAAATTGTGCAAATATAGCAGTTAACACTAGTGGCAGAAGGCCAGAGAGAGAGAGAAGGGGGAAGAGACAGAAAAAGAGAGGAGGAGGAGGAGAGGGGGCGGCCAGCTGAGGGGAAGGAGGGGAGAGCAAGTCAAGTACAGTAAAAATAGGAGCCCACCCACCCTCCCTCCACCAAAGTAACAACAACATCCAAACGCCGTCCTAGAAAGCCCCATGGTCCCGACCCTCCTTTCTTGCAGGCTCAGGGGCTCTGCCCGGGCAAGGGATGCCCAGCGGGTCCATGGGGCAGGCGACCCCCTTCTCCTCTGCCCGGCACCGCCTCTCTGCAAGGTCCCTGCTGCATCCCGGTTGGATTGGGGGATTTATGTGTGTGTCAGGGGGTTTTATCGATCTTGCTGCTGTCATCGGGATTTGTTTTTTTTTTTTTCCGCTAAAGCGTGAGGTTTCCTTGTTCGTTCGTGGGAAGCGTGCGGGCGCGGCGGCTCCCGCGGGTCCGGCTGGCCCCAGCCCCAAAGTCTTCTTCTGCCCGTGGCTGCCGCTGGCCAGCCCTCCCTCCTGCCGCCTCCGCTGCCCGGGATGCTGGCACCGCGCCGCCGCCTTCTCAGCTGCTTAAGGCCATTGTGTCGATCGCCTGCTCCAGCTTACTCCTCAGCCGCTGCCTCCGGGCCTGCTCATCCTTCTCCAACGCAGCTAAAATCTGGGGGAGAGAGGGGAGAAGAGAGGGTGAGGAGATGCCCTCCTACCCAAAGCGGCTCCTTTTTGCCCATGGCCACGCTGGCTCATTGACGGCATCAGGGCATGAGGATGTGGCCCCACGGGAAGCGGCACACGCTCGTTCCTGTCCCTAACAGGGCCAGGAAAGGGCCAAAGGAAGAGGACACCGTCTGAGTGCTGCCACCCCACAGACAGAGCCTCCCGGGACCCCCAAGGGGCTGCAGTAACACCAGGGACCTGCTTGATACTAACGAGAGCCAACTTGCACGTGGGGAAACGAAGAAAACGAACATCCATCATCAAATGGAGGGTGAACCCCAAACCCAAGACAAGGACAGCTTCCCACCACATCCATGACTCCAACAAACCTATAACGTCCTAGGGAGGCAGGGGCTGGTTTCAGAGACAACGATCAAGCCATGAACTGGTTGCATGAGCACAAAAAGACCAAATCTATGAGGCTTCAGCTGCTGCCAGTGGTAAAACCCTGCTCATCTCTCCCCAAGGGGGACAACTGGGGGGCACTGAGGTGATGGAAGAGGACACCAGATGGATGCACCAGCAAAGCCTGCCTCGCTGGGAGCCCTCAGCCCTGTGCAAGGTGTGCACCCACAGACATCCGAGGATGACTTTCCTCCCTTGAAATCCCCTTTCTCTAAACAAGCTCCTGGCCATGATGACAGATCGCAGGGTGGAGGGACGGTCCCCTGCCCTGGGCTGGATGCAGCCATGCCCCAGGGCCGGGGAAGGACTGGCGGCAGTGGGAGGGTGAAGGACGAGGCTCAGAGTGGGGAGAAGGGAGTAATCAAGTGTAAAACAAAGGGGCAGTTGCCCTCCCAGCAGCCAGGAGTCTCGTCTCACTAACATCATGCCAGCAGAGCAGAAAAGCTGATTTAAAAAAACAAACCTGAGAGAAATCTCATCTCCTCGGGTGAGCTAGTTGAGAGAGCAAATTTTTTGCAATTAAATATCAAGGCATCCGTCAAAGGGGACTTGATTAACCATTTCATTGGCCGCATAATTGGAAACAAACTGTTGTATAATTAATAGACTTACTAGGAGGCAGGCAAAGTCCATCAGGAGCCCTACAGGTAACTTCTTAATGGGGAATCAGCTCCCTTTGATTAAGAGCTGCTGCAGCGCCGGCGGGCTGTGGAGCGGCGTGCAGGGCGTGCTGTGCAGCATCCACCACGCTGCCATGCAGCAGCCTCCAGCTACTGACAGGCTCTGGCTCTCTGCCAGCCTTTTTGGGACAGGACCAGGCTGGTCCCTGGCTGCTGGGGCAGTAAGAGATGCCCGATGGAGAATCTCTTCCCAAAGGAAAAGGGAAAGCTGCATCTTGACACTGGCATCAGCTCCCGAGGATGGGAAAATTTGCCAGCGAGAGCTGGGCACATCTGATTTACCTCCCCTGGCAGCAACAACCCTGGGCTGCAGCTGGACTCGCGAGAGCTCACAGATTCTGCCACAAACCTGCTACCAGGGACACTCCCCTGCCATCCATCTCCGCAGCCGCTGTTGGCTGTCATGCTACACACGGAATAAAATAACTACAATAACATTCACGCAGAAATCAAAACGCCACGTGCCTGAAAGGTGGCTGAGCTGGAACCAAATGAGATTGGTTCGAGAAGTGGAAGAGAAGCCTATTCCCCCCACCCGCCTCCTCCGCCTCTCCCGACACCTGGGATGCTGAGGTGTCGAAAGATTCACAACCTGCCCCTGCATTTATTTGCTCCTCTTTTATCTCAGCCTTATGGAAACAACGCAGTCAAAGGAAACCTGTACTGAGTGTAGAGAGAGACCCAGGTTTGTCACCTGCTGTAAGGAGCCAGGACCACTGATTACCAAGATGCAAGTACCCAAATGAAAATTAATTATGATTTTCATTCACAGCCAATGACAGAATATTATTGCACCGAACAACAGGAAAAATTATTCTCTCCCATTTTGCATCAAAGAGGGTGCAATCGGGCTGCATATAATTGTGCTTAATGAATGAAAACAAACAAAGGGAACAGCTGCGATTTATTAATCCCATTACAAATAATAAAAGAAGTTCCTGAAAGCTGTGAACACACTTGTGATGCTCAGAGAGCACGCGACAGCAAGACACTCAACAGATGTCAGGCTGCCGTTAGTGGGCAAGAAGAGGACCTGTGCCCCTAAAGAGCAGTTCATTAATGCCACATGGTCCCCTCCCTGCTCTCACCCAGGGCTTGGAGGATTTATTTAAGGCTTGGGGGACTTTTAGCCTGGAGGAAGCGAACACTTGATGATAGCTGAGGGATGACGGCTGCCCCACAGCAGATCTAGATCCTCCAGACTGCTCCTCTTCCACTCTTGTGGTAGCCACAGAGCTGTTGTACAAACTGTAAAACCCCAAAAACCTCCACAGCCAACTGATCACACAGAGCTATGGGGACCTCCTGGATGTGCCATCCCAAGTCGTTTGGGGAGTGGCACAGAGGTCCCACCAGCACGGTCATCACTACATGGCCACCAGCTGCACGGTGACCACCACGCAGCACCTTCCCAAGCACCAGGGTTTCCTCCCATCTCTGTAGGCAAGCTAGGCCCTCCTCCTCCTCCTCCTCCTCACTCCTGCAAAGCACCTAGCTCCACAAAGATTTTGGCCACCACGGTCCCAGTGCTGACCCCTTAGACCCAGGGGCCAGGTCTGCTACGACCTGCTCGTGGACTCCCTAAATTCACACCTCAAAGAGGCGCTGGGAGATGCCTCTCGGGATTGCTGCAGGGTACGACGGGGACCCTGCAGGTCCTCTCCCAGCAGGGCGAGAGGCCAGCTCTCCCAGCTCTCTCTGAGCGAGACGTTCTGGCACTCTGTCACCTAAATAAGCCACCATTCAAACATAGTTGTCAATCCCCTTTACTGGGACAATAAAACCTATACTATCATGTTATATGTATAGATCCATATTTTACTGTAGTTACATATTTTATTGCTTTAATAACAAGATGCGGGGTGTGGATTTGAGCGGTGCTTTACAAAGTTAATTTGTATAAATTACAACAGAGGGGTTTTTAACCATTCTTACTGATGTTCGCAAAGCAAGCACTGAAGAGGCCACCACATCCTCTAGCATCCCCGGGGAGCGGAGCTAGATGCTGCCTGTATAATCACATGGCAGTGGTACCACTGCAGCACCGGGTCGGTGGTGGTGGACAGAGGAGGCACACTGAGATAACGCCGCAAACTCTGCAGCCCCACGGAGCTCATGCGCCAAATGTGTACAAAAATAAGCGTTTCCCACATTACTCACTGCAGCAAATATGGGGAATGAAGCGCTGCCTACGCCAGCGCCTGGCTCCACACCTCCCAAACTTTTCCTTCCCCAGCAGCCCAAGCACAAACACGGACTACGTTGCTCTCCCTCATTTCACGGGGTGTTTTTCTATAGGAAAAAGCAGGGGACTACAGAAACGCAGGCAAAGGGACACGGCTCGCAGCCCAGGCTTGACTCCCCATCGCCGCATCATCTTACCTCGTCCTTGTACTTGGTGATGTAGGAGTAGATCTCGTGCAGCGCGCTCATACTGTTGAACTGGCTGAGGTGTAACCGCGACTGCTCCGCCAGGTACGCGCTCATGTCCTGGTCACTGATCGCTGGCATTTTAGCTATATCTGCATAATATCTGCAAGGGAGAAACAGAAGAGTGGGTCAGAAATAGGGACAGACAGAAGGGGATGGGTCCCCGCCATGACGCTCACTGAGAACAGCCACTGGAGAGGCAAGGTGAAGAGCATCTTGCCTCCGAGCAGTGATGTACCACGATCACCCATTATAACGCCACTGCTCATCAAGAGGTCTCAGAGTACTCCGCGGAGCAGTCAGCATCACTAGGAACACGCTCCCAATGGAGCAGCGCCGAGCGCAGGCCAGCCCAGCTCGCCATGCTGGGAAGCCAGGAGCTGCTGCTCTGAGGGATTTCCCATCCTCTCCTAAACCACACATTTTTCCTCCTTCCCATCCCATTGGCATGTTTTGCCACCAAACCATATCCACCAGAATCCTCCATGCCTGCAGCAACACTTAAGGCTTTGCTACCATTCTCCTAAGGTCGCTGTGTCGCTAAAGCCAACAATGCCCCTTTGCATTCAATTAAATACTTGGTGCATGAACACAAGACAAGTTCACATCCAGCCCTCGCAGTGATGCACACCCGTGTGGTTACGTCTTCCTCGGCAACAGGCATTCAACACAGCCTATGACTGCCGCTGGCCATGCTCAGAAGTTACCGCTGACCAAAAAGCTACAAGGAGCTTCGGTTTTTAGTGAAAACCGAGGTTCTGCAGACACGCCTGTAAACCCAAAGGATCCTGGGCAGCAGAGGAAGTAGCTGATGTCTTAGGGCATGCCTGGGTCAAACGACTTGGTGCTTTCCTGCCCTCCTTGTGCTTCTCTGATGGTTGCTACCAGCAGGATACTACCTTGCATTTCCTAGGACACCTTAAGATTTACCGTCCTATCTCACAGCTGCCTCACTGACACGCTCAGCAAATACAAGGAAACCCAGACACAGCTTATATGGTCCAGAATCGTAGTGGAAAAACAGAATATCCAACAGGATATTCATCAAAACCCAGGGAGATCAAAGCTGCAGCATTCCATTGCAGCAGGAGGGTTAGACCAAGCAGGCACACCAGCGGACTGGCCGCTGAGGTCCTTTTGGAAACCAGGGTTGTATCCACAGGCCTCTATTAAAAAAGAAACCCTACCCACAGCAAACGGGACCTGGCCACTCCTACCACCTGGAAATACAGCATGCCAGTCTCTCCCAGGTTTGCTTTACTCCTCATGACTCCTGACTCAGTGAAGTTTCTGGCACAGTGATTAGCATCATTAGCATCATCAGCTGAACACTGAGATGGAACATGGCTGAAGCACTTGGATAGGAGCAGATGGCAGCAAGACCATTTGAGGAGATGAATACAAGGATCCACTTCATCCCATGGCACTGAACTCAGCTAGTGATAAAATATTTGGGCAGTTTTTACAAGGGGGCTTATTCACACCTGGAAAGTGATGCAAGAGATTTCCTGGATGCTGCCAAGAGAGCAGTGGTCTGAGGTGAGGACCTCTGACTAAACCAGGCATCAAGAGATCTGCTACGCCGCCAGAGAGATCACCCCCAGAGTGACATTTCCTAAAGCTGACATTACTTCTACCTGTGCTGAGGAATATTAGGGACAATATGCCCAACCTTCTCAGTTCCAGCCAGCTTTGATTAGTAAAGAAAACCCACAGAGATCCTCCTGGCCACCCTTTAACTCCATAGGTGAAGGCCCCTCTGGGGAGGGACTCGTGGGAGATGAATGTACAAGGGAGACCTGCTGAAGAAGAAAGTTTTTGTGGCTGCCACAACAAGATGTCCAGGTAACATGCAGCAGTTTTACGTTCTGGGTTTTATCATGACACAAAGGATGGCAGGCAACCATCATTTTTCAATACAAGTGTGCATGGCTCGTATGGACCAAGATCCCAGTCACACCTACCATTTCCAGAGGACACCTACCACAGCCATGACCCCAGCAGCAGTCCCCTTGGGTTTCCCCAGGCTCCCCACCTCCCAAGCCCTTTACACTGTGCTATTCCTGCCTCAGACTGGCAGGATGCCCTTTTTTCAACTGGTGCCTGAACCATGGTGGCAGACAGACCTGCCGTTGGGACTAGCAGTCCCACTCAGCCACCCTCGCACCACTCCCATCCTGCCTCTGCAAAGCTTTGCGACGATAACCATGCCAAAAGCCAGAAATGCTGATTATGCCGTAAATCCCTGCAGCAGAGGAGCGGTAGGAGACGCAGTCACACTCTGCATGGGGCAGCTCTGCCCCCTGCTCGGCTGCCTCTGGGACCGTACCGGTGGTAAGCGATGGCAGGAACATCCGTCACCGGTGAGATCTCCCACCTCTTCCCCAGGGACACAGCATGTCTAGACCAATGTTTTAACTCTGGAATGGTTTTATACCTTTTTTTCTCCAGGCACATGCAGAGCTGAATATTTTTGTCATAGAGATGGCAAGGTCAGAGAAATTCACCTTATGAAGTTTGTGATATTCCTACGGGACCCCACTCCAAAGCCCCCGCCAGCCCCCCCCAAAGAACCTTCTCCTATTACAATGCAGCTCATCTCACCCATCATATTTCAGGGGCACCTTTTCTTCTGATCCTTCCTCGAGGGAAGAAGCTTGTCTTTGTATCTGCCTGTAAAGCACCAGCCACGCCAATGGTGCAACAAAAATAACTGTGTACAAGCGGGTATCCAAAGGATGATTTAGGCTACAAAGTCCCATGCTTGCAAACTAGAGAATATGACGCTTATCGTTGCCCGGACATCTTTCATTTGGTTCATTCTGTATCCAGTCTAGATGCTGAAAAAGGGAAGGGTCCTCAGAAGAGTATGATCCATAGCACAGCATATCAGCACAAGGGGAAAGTTGCATCAGCAACCTGAAATCTGTCATTTTTTTAAGCTTGATGAAGTCCCACTTCACAAGACAGCAACACTTTAACAGCAGCTCTATTTGGAGGGCTTTGGAGGACATCTCCTAGGTTTCTCTCCCAAAAGGATAAAGCTAAACACAGAATTATGCCTGAGCGCATCAATTTGCAATCAGTAGCATTCAAACCCTGAACCTTTAACACTGCATTAATTCAGCGGGACAGAAGGATGTCTCTCATCAGCTAACAGTGACGGTGGAGGGTGTCAGAAGGAGTCAGGGGACCTGCTCCTCTCCCTGCTCCTCAGCACAGCGACAGCAGCCCGAGCACTGCCTCAGAGCATGTGCTCTCATCAGGATCCCAGGCGAGATGTACTGACGGATGAGAGATGGGAAATGGTAATTTTCAACCATTTCAGCAAAACCTGCGTGTATTGTCGTGGTACAAAAAAGGCACTTCTCTAGTCCAAGGCTGACTTCTCACTGCTCTTCGAAAGCAGTCAAGGGAGGTGTTAGCAATTCCCTAGCACAGACCAAGTTTTTACAACAGAAAACATCAGACAACCTGAAAGTGGAGGTTGCTTTTAGCATCCCTTAAGCAAGTCATAAACAGCTATGTCAAACAGTCATTGCAAACTCATTCCAGGAGACAATCACGAGAAAGCATCATCTCCCAGAAGAGAGGATCACCTTCCGCAAGCGTTCGTATGGTCCCTCTTCAGACAGCTGCCAAGAGGAGTCCTCCCAATGACCCAAGGCCCCACACCCACATATGTCCACTGTAAGTCCTCCAGGTGAAGCAAGGAGCTATTGCCAAGTCTACTCACCTTTCTACCCAGCTCTTGTAGTTGGGGATGTCCTTGGCGTACAGTAGTTTATTGGAGGGAGAGTCTTTTCCTAGCTTGTGCTCAGAAGTTGAGCAGGAGTCCATGAATGTCTGAGCCACCACGGATAGGCAGGCATCAGTAATACTGTTCTTGTGAATGTCGAACACAAACTGGGGATTCTTAATCACATTCACCCAAAAACGTAGAGGTAGACTGAGGGATGAAGGAAACAGGAGTCAGCATCTGAACCAAGCCCTACAGGGCAGCTGGCACACACATGCACCTCCAGTTGTGGAGAAGGAGCTCCCAGAACTGGGCAGGATGCTTTTCCCAGCACCCCAGGGATGCAAACATCCTGGGGTAAATGGCCGTTCCCCTCTGCCCACCCCCACACGGCCACAGCTCTCGGTGGAGAAATTCCTCAGCACTGTCAACATCTCCAAAGGCAAACCAGGGCAGTGCAGATCTGCAGTTTCTCCAAGGACCCACTCATACTGAAGAGCCCTTGCTGAGCCCATGGGTCAAACCAGGCATGGTCCCCTTCTCTCGCATTAATAATCCCTTCGAAGGCGCCATGTGACATTTCACACATCTCCCGTGTCAGAGGAAGGAGTTAACTGGACTCCTCATGGGACTCATTAGCACATTTAACACCAGAGGAGAATTTAGGCAGCCTCAGATGCTGGAAATAAAGCTCTCAGCTGTAGAGGCAGCAGGTCTCCTGGCCAGCCACCGACTGGATGTTTGCTGCATACTGACACACATGCCACCTTCCATGGATCCATTTCCCAATCCTGCTGCCCCTCTCCTCTCCCAGGAGCATCTCAGGGCCTCCCCCCATCAGAAAGCCTCTCTGCTCTGTCATCCCTCAGCACCAACACCCACCAAATGCTTTTATCTTAGACAAAACACACTTCGTTCCCCAGGACTTTCCTAATGAGGGTACTGGGTGCATGTACATATTTCATTTGTGAAGGGAATGGCCTCAAGAAATTAGCTCCACACATTGAATTAGCGCCCAGAGATAAGCACAGGCATTAGTATGCAGGAGCCTGCATGCCCAGCCCCTGTGGAGTGGGGCTTTTTTTTCCTCCCTTGCCTTTCGCTCCTTCTTTTAATATAGAAAGCTGAGTTATAAATCAGTTCCAAGCACTTCCGCGCTCTCACATCTCCGTTTAAAAATGTTTCTTTTCCTGCCCTGCTAATTGCCAACAGTTACTGAACTACACAAAAGCAATTTGGCTGCCATTTAACAAATGCCAGACACGGGAATGTACGTACCCGTCGCCAGTAACGGCAAGATCAGAGAGATGAAATCAGTGAGGCAGCAGAAAAGAAAAATGCTGAGGGGGGGCTGCGGAGCAGGAGCCAAGGCCTGCTCGAGCCCTGGCCCCAGCACGGCACTTATGGAGGTCTCATCAGCCGCTCCGCCCCGCTTTTCAGAGAGCGATCAGCAGAGCCGACGGGCTGGCTCTGCGGGCAAGGTTAGGGAGTGTCCTGGTTTTGGCTGCGATAGAGTTAATTTTCTTCCTAGTAGCTGGTATAGTGCTGTGTTTTGGATTTAGGATGAGAATAATGTTGATAACACACTGATATTTTAGCTGTTGCTAAGCAGTGCTTACACTAAGTCAAGGACTTTTCAGCTTCTCATGCTGCCCTGGCAGCGAGTAGGCTGGGGGTGCACAAGAAGCTGGGAGGGGACACAGCCAGGACAGCTGACCCAAACTGGCCAAAGGGATATTCCATACCATATGACGTCATGCTCAGCATATAAACTAGGGGGAAAGGTGGCCAGGGGGCCACTGCTCGGGAAGAGGCTGGGCATCAGCCAGTTGGTGGTGAGTAATTGTTTTTCATTTGCATCACTTGTTTTTCTTGGGTTTTATTTCTCTCTCTTTTTGTTATTTTCCTTTTCATTACAATTTTTTATTATTATTATATTTTATTTCAATTATTAAACTGTTCTTATCTCCACCCACCAGTTTTCTTACTTTTACCCTCACGATTCTCTCCCCCATCCCACTGCGGGGGGGGGAGTGAGCAGGCGGCTGTGTGGTGCTTAGCTGCCAGCTGGGGTTAAACCACAACAGGGAGGATGCACACACGGCTTTACGCTGACTTTGTTAGGGCACGCTCGGCAGAGTGACGGGAGGGAGGGTGGAAACACCTTTAGGACAGTCGAGATGAGAACTGGGGCTGGCATCTCTGGAGGTGCCCGGAGGAT
Source organism: Gymnogyps californianus (assembly GCF_018139145.2). Classification (NCBI taxonomy): domain Eukaryota; kingdom Metazoa; phylum Chordata; class Aves; order Accipitriformes; family Cathartidae; genus Gymnogyps; species Gymnogyps californianus. Next base: position 12,890,480 of record NC_059483.1, read on the forward strand.
GGAGAAGCCTGAGCGGCGTTTGCCCAAGGTGAGAAGGGAACGGAGCCGCTGTGGTCCTCGGCCGAGTCCAGCCGTCAGGGGGAGCGTGGTGCCTGGGATGCGGGGAGGGAAGGGCTGAGGGAGCACTGCATTCCTGGGATTTTTTTCTGCTGCAGGAAGGCATGCAAGGGATTTACCCACACCCGAAATACAGAGATATGGGCCTCTCTTGTCCTGGATCGTTTCCAGGGACATATTTCCGCTCCCTGTGGGAGGGGTTGGAAGTATTGTCAGCTGTGATATTGTTAGCCCCCGTCCCGCTGTCCCTCTCCATTACCAGTTACTCTTCCAGGTGTGCCTGACATCGTAATCATTGATCTGATGCTTATCAGCTTGTTCATCCAGGAAATCAAACATGTATTTGATGGCGAGGGGCAGCGCGCTCCCACGATGCGCTGTGCTGAAGATGGTCTCAAACAGGTCATCCACGAATTTCTGCAGGGTGCCCTGAAGAGGAGAAAGAGAGAACAGCAGAGATGATGAGCCTTTAACTAAAGGTCGGCCTTTAAACCAATTTCACTTCTATTCCTACCACCTGGAAGAGAAGCGCAGCACAGTCTGTGTAACCCTACTGGTTCTCAGTGGTTTATACTGGGAAACAGACACTGCAGTGATGAGATTTCTCCTTCGCTGCATGATCTGGCACACTAAAAGCATACAAATAAAAACTCCATATAGAGCAAAAACCAAGTGAATGTATGTCATATTATGGTCTTTTTTGGGTCCCACTAAGGTACCCAAGACCTGATGACAAACATCGCCGAAACAAGCCATCATCCCACTATGCAGCGAGCCAAGTCACAGGGGAGATAGCTGAGCCCAGTCTCTGCAATCCTGAGACTGCAGATCCTGCAATCCAGTATCTTCAGCACAGCCCTCCGCTCCTCTCTAGGGACATCTCAGACACGCAGCACCCGCTCGGCACTAGAGACGGTTTTGTATGTGCTGAGGGAAGGGGAACCCACTAAGATGCCAAATGCCCCGGGTAATTACGCTTCCCACATCACTGATTTTGGAGCTTTATCCCAAACACCAAAGGGGATGAGGAGCCTGCCCCAGGGCATCTCTGCTTTGCAGTCCAGCAGCTGCTCAAGGATACAGGGAACACTAAAAACGCCAAAGGGTGCAAAAAGCAAGTAGGAAAATCCACTCAAGGGATATTCACTGAGGGTTTTGACACACAAAAACATCACCTCCAGCTCAGGAAAGAGACCAAGAGAGTAGCTCCTCCTGTGCTGAAGCAGAAGGCTAATAAAAAGCGGTGCTTACCACATTTGGACAGCCCAAATCACTGCCCTTCCCCACTCAGATTTAAAAAGCCAGGCAGCAGCTCTGCATCTCTGGGCCATACCTTGGTGGCTAACAGGCGGGTCAAGTAGATTTCGGAGACCATCTTGCTGCCCCGGTCGCCCTCCCGCTGGTCCATGTGGTCGTGGTTTTTCACCAGGTGCCAGAGCTTGGTGCCGCTCTCCAGGTCAGGAGTGATCATGGGGGTCCGTGAGCGCAGGCTGTCGGGGCTGCTGGCTGTCCGCAGCATGCTCTCTGCAAGCACCGAGCAGAGGGGGACGCTCGTACCCTGCCCACCTCCACCTTGCCGCCAGCCCCTCCGTCCCCTTCCCTCCACTGTGGCTTCAGGGCACATCACGGCCATGAAACGGGAGCTTTGGGATGCAGCCTCTGCAGTCACCGTGGACTGGGAGCTCTGCTGGGACCATCCTCACAGCCTGCTGGGCTACGTTCAAGCCTGGCTGATGTACAGGAGCCAGGACCATCATGGAAGGGATTCCGCAGAGGCCTGTGCTGCTCCCAGCACGCAGGTGCCAGGGTCACAGACGCCTCCTGTGTCAGTCTGAGCTGACCACGCTATTCCCTTCCAAACCAAGGCTGAAGTACGCTTGCCAGCACGTTCGCTGGAGTCCTCAACTCTGCTCATTTAAGTGCAAAGTGCCTCTGTGCCTATTTTAATTGGATTTCAGGGGAGTAAAATGGACGGCATCCCTTAGCAGCAGTCATCCGACACGTCTTTCTCCCCTGACACGTCGCAAAGAGAGATGGCTCTGAGGGCATCTGCTCCCTCTCCAACACCAGAATAAATAGCACAGTGCAGGAGAGCTGGGGGTTTGGAGGACCTTGTTCATGTGAGCCACAGTTACAATCACCTGCCCTGTGCCTTGGTCTGCAAGCCCAGCCCAGTGCTGCCTCCCCTGCCAGCACAGCGGAGGATGCCCCTGCGTGCTCACCATATCTGCTGAGGGACTTGGTGAAGGTGGAGGAGTTGGAGATGTTGTACGCCGAGTTCTGCTTGGGCACCAGGGCTACCGAGGAGCCGTCCGTCACCTGGGGGCAGAGATGGCGTGAGCAGGCTGCAATACTGGAGAGGCACAGGAGGAACTGCCCCACAGTATGGAGAAGCCAGCCCAGAAGGGATAAAGCTACACTGCACCCCACCCCAGGGACATCCATCTCCAGCAAAGGAGACCTACATATCTACCTCTGCAACAGCTTGAGGGAAGCGGTCAGAACAGGAACACACCAGAAACCTTGGCATGAAAATGGCAAAGTAAGGTCAGAGCAGGAAACAGCCTCTATGAGTCCTGGAGATGCCCCATTTAGTGCTTCCTCGAACGGAAAGACCATAAACGTGGGGCCCAGGCAGGAAAGTGACCGCAGACCTGCTGCCCATGCTCCTGCATGAGCAGCACGGTCTGGAGAGCTGAGCCCAAGCCCTGACCAAGCTGAGGAGGGAGAAGAGATGCTCAAGCTCAAAGCAGCTGGTGACTGCTCAGTGCTCTCCACCACGGACAGCCTTACCTGGTAGTGGGCCAGAGTGTTCAGCCTTTTCCAGTCATTGTCAATCTTTGTGGTGACATCTTCATCCTGCAGTATGATCCGGGCCATCCTGCCCTGCCGCCACTCTGTCTCCATGAGGAAGAAGGGCTCATGGTTAGGGGGCAATAGGAGCACAAAGCCGAGGCGAGGCTAGGAGCACGGTCTGGGCACAAAAGAGCCCTTCCACCACCTTCTGAACCCCAAGACTGATGACTATCAATATGGTGTTGGACAAAATCTGTTTCTAAGTACTCAAGGAAAGACAGCATCGATTTGACCCTGGCAATCGTTTCCTTTGCTCCTCGCTTCTTCATTCTCCTGCCCGTCCTTTAAGAACAGGACTATTAACACTGTTTTCAACTATTGTTGGCCTCCTTGGACCTCATCCACCTCAAGCCTGCAATCCAGACCACAGCCAGAACCGAGGCGGCTCCTCTCCCCATCCTCTCTACTGGCAGGATCCACACTCTCATGCCAGGGGTCCCCACACACAGTAAGAGCCACCAGCACAGCAGAAGTAGACTGGACAAGCACAAATGCTCTGGTCCTCCCAGGTCCCCTCTCCTGTAGGAGACGGGGATTTTCCTGCCTTGAACAGTTTTTTTGGCACTTCTGCTCTTAGTCACATCCCTGCTCCCCACAGGGAAGTGCTTGGCCTCTGTCTTACCCAGGTCCATGTCTCCGGCTTTGGGTCGCTGGGAATAGGGCACTCCCTTGTAGACAGCATCCAGCAGCTTCTCTTTCACCTGCGTGATGGTGTCGCAATTCAGCACCTTGACAGGGATCTCTGGGGCGTTCTCATTCTCAGGGTTCACGCAGTTGAGGGTCTGCACAGCACAGGGGAGCAAAAAGACTCAAGTGAGAGGTTGTGACGCACTGGCTGCAAAGGCAGGTCCAAGGACACGGGGCTACAGCTGTCTACAGTCCATGTCTTCTCACCTCCCGGGCTGCTGTGGAGATGCAACCACATGGCACATTCCTGCTCCCCCTTTCTCCCCACCTCTCCCCGCCACCCTCAAATCTCCAGCTATTCCCAGAAAGGCAGCACAGTGTCAGTGAAGGTTGGGCCAGCCCAACCATGCCCAACTCACCAAAACCTATCTAGCCTGAGCGATGCCCGGGCACGCTCCACTCCCCTTCCCAACCCCACCCCGGTGGAGACGAGGTGGTGAAGAACGAGCTGCAGGCTCAGCCAGGGGAAGGGCCTAGCTTATCATTCAGCTGGACAGAGGAGATGGCTCATATGGAAGAAGAGAAGTATCTCTTCATCTCCTGCAGTAATCTCAAGGCTCTAACTTCAATCCCCACCCAACATGAGCTGCTGGCTGCTCCAGGTAGAATGTGCTCAACAGCATCTCTGGCCCCATATCTGTCAGGGCCATGGGTTTTGCTGGGAGAGGCATGGAGGGGGATTCAGTTCATGTTTGGCTTTCTCAGCTCCATGGCAAGTGCAAACCTTGCCATGCAAAGGCCCCGTTTCTGACGCTAGCTGAGATGGGCACCACACAGTCAAGGAAGGGGCACCACACAGACAAGGAAGAGGCACCCCACGGATGCTGGAGAGAAGAACAAAAGACAAACCACCCTCTGCAAAGTACTTTGGGTGCCTCCAAGATCTTGTTAAATAGCTGGACCTAGCAGTCCTGGCAAGCACCAGTACCAGTGAGGCTTCCGCTTGCACTAACCAGCGTTTTGTAGTCAATCTGCTGCCGGATAAGCTTGTCTTCACTGAGGGAGTAGCGAGCCTCTCCTGTGATGGCATCAATGGGTCCCTTCTCCATCTGCTGCTTGATGGCGCAGTAGAGCATGAAGAGCGGTTCCCCAGCACACTCCTGTGGGACAGGGGATGGAGGAGAGGGGGAGAGAGGGGTGAGAAGGTGCCAGGCACCACCTTGCCTTTCAAGAACCACCACTGTGTCAGGAGCCTGCTGTGGCCCTGCAGCATTGAGTCCCATGTGTGGCTTTAAAAAGAGTCTCCAGCCCCTGCTCACAGCTGCAAGGAAGGGGGCACATGGCAAAATTCATCCCATGGAGGAACTCATTCTGTCTTTCCAAGCCTGCTGGAGGTTGTTCCCTTGTCTATCAACCCCTAGGCTCAGCTTCCCAGAGTTTCCAGACACTCCCTGGTGAACTCTGCTCATTCTACAGGCCAAAAATGAGCTAAAAAGGTTAAATTCAGGGCTAGCGAAGAGCAAGTTGGGTCTGGGGACTTTGTATATGATGGGATGTAGCCTATCTATTGAGCTGGCCCAGCCTAGAGAAGCCCCTGAGGACTGGAAAAGGCACGCTGCAGTTGTACAGCATGAGGGCTCTTGCCCAGGTATCACAATGCAGTTCTGGCATCTACCAGGAGCCCAGTCTCACATGAGAGAAGGTCAAAGGAGGTTTCTCCATATAACAGCTGGACACAGCTAGCCAGATCCACTGGGAAGGAAAAGCAAGAGGAACTCACTGACAACCCTACTCTGAGTCTCCAGCTGATGGAGCGGACCAGGCAATGAGGTTTCCTGCAGTTAAACTATTTGCCACCTACATGTCCCCACTGCCAAACCCCTATAGTCAGAGCCAGCTTTAGCCACCAGCCAGAGCCACATCAGCATCTATCTCATAGGTGGGAGGAAGGGAGAGGGAAACTGGACCAGACACTTCCCCTGAAGATGCTGGATACTGGAACTGCAGCGACCCAGGAACAGAAAAGGACCCACCAAGGCTAAAAGCACCAACCAGCCTGGAGCCATGAGCTGGCACAGAGGCGCTGGAAGTGGACACCCCTTTATCACCCAGGGCCCAAACCTCTCCCCTGAGCTGCATCCCAATGAGCCCTTCCAGATACAGGCATTAGCCCTAATGGAGAAAAAAGGGTACGATGGGAGCAGAGAGGATGGCGAGAAGTCCCAGCAGATTTTACCCCACCAGCTCTCACCCCTCCCTCCCAGCCGCCTCACAAATAAATTGTACTTTGGTGCAAAGTGTGGCTGCTCTCCCTGTCACCATATGCTGTTAGCATCTCGTTAGCATCTGCGGTAATTAAAGAGACAGCTGCTAACGAGCAGGAACAGGCATACATCATCCCCAGACCTTCCGACAACATGCCTGTCTTTGAAATTATGTTTCATTTGCAAACTTGGCTTCATTAAGTCAGCTTGGAAAAGTGAGAGACCCAAGGTGGGTGCTACGCTGCACATTACCGGCTGCCCAGCAAGGCGGGAGTGCCATGCTGGCTGCAGAGCGGTGAGCCCCCCGCGGCTCCCATGGCACCCTGAGCCCACCCCTCCAGCCACGGTGGAAGGACTCAAGTTGCTTCTTTTGGTTGCTTGTAAAAAATTCTCATAAAACTTCCAAGTCTGTGGAAGTGGTGCGGATGGAGGATAGCCTGGAGCGGGACTCATGCTCACATCTGGCATGGCTGCTCCCATCTCAGCCCACAGATTTCTCTTCTCCAGCGAGGCATGGTTGCTGCCCCCCCATCTGCAGCTCTGTGCCCACCTCTGGGGATCCCCACCGAGAGAGGTGGGTTCAGCCCTTCCCACACTGGCGGCCCGGTTGCACTCCAGACATCACAGCATCACCTCCTCCGCTCCTCGGACGCCAGCTGGGCTGATGGGGAACAAATCTCTTTTTGGATGCATAGATTAGAGCTGGCTCTGTGGCCTCCCCAGAGGGATGGAGGCATCAGTGGTCCTGGTGATGGGTACGTCACTCCTCCAGCACCATGCAGGCTTTCGGGGGCTCCTGCATGACCCTGGATTCTGGTCTCCTTCTGACCTGTCGGGCACCCTAATGTCAACTGAAACAGCCCCTCTGCCCTGTCCCGACTTTGCACATCCTCCACGTTGCAGCTTGGCTTCCCCATCTGTTCCCAATGTGGGTCCTACCCTTAAAAATCCAAAACCTCACTCCCAACCTCCCTGTCCGCACTGGCTCTTGAGGACTGGGGCCGAGATGCTGCTGTAGGTCACCGCTCACTGAGCCACAACCAGATGAGGTCTCTGTCCCTGACAGAGACCAACAAAACGAACAGGGACCACAGAAACCAGCGCCGGGCAGTTGCCCCGAGATGATCTCTGTCGGGTGAGATACAGGAGGGGACCGCTGAGACAGGGCCGGGCGGCCCCGCAGATTGATGGAGGGCAGCCTGCCCCCAAAATGCGGCTGTGCCCACGCTGCCAGCCCTGATGCAGTTTGCTCTCCGCTGGCAGCCTGAGTGAGGGGGGCTTTGGGGGGGGCTCTCCATGCGAGCCGAGCTGGAGGAGGGCAGCTGCAAACACCCCTGTGCATGCACGTGTCGGTACGTTGAGAGCAGGCTGAGGCGAGCCAGCTAACGCTCAAACTGTCTTACTGACTAGATCTAGCTCATCAGGCACCTAATATCGTGCATTTTTCAGCACTTGTCTCGATTTATCCCTCTCCCTTTCCCCAGAGCGTCTCATTAAGAGTCTGATAAATGCTACTACGGGGTCCCCATGAAAGCGCCAGCCCTCGCTGGCTCCCCATGCTGCAAGGCAGGGGGGCCTGGCCTGTCCCTGTCCCCATCCCTCACCCCAGCACATCAAGGCTGCGCGATGCCGAGCATCCAGCCCTGCTCCAGGCAGGTTTGCTGAGAGCCGATCTGGCAGCTGGGCACACGTCCGCCTGCCTCATTTACATGCACAATTACCGCAGTTTGGTGCAGTTTCCCTGCTGGGAAACTGTCTGCTGTGATACCTCTCCATCTACTCCATGGGTTTCTCCTGCTTTTGATGCCACCTGTGATCCTTACTGCCGGGAGACAGGCGGAAACAGCCCCGTGGGTTTCCTCTGGTGGGACTGACCCAGGAGAGGCCATGAGCGCATCCTGAAGTCTCTTCCAGTCTAACTCAAGTGACCCAAGCAATGGAGTTTCAACCACTTCCCCGGGGAAATGACCCCCAGCGTAACAAATTTCACAGCCAGCGGGTTTATCCAGGCCCTCTGCATGTGTTCCTCCTGTAATGGTGCATCTAGATCAGACTTCTCTCTCCTGCTGCTACCACCCAGAGACTGGAGGCGTCTTTCCCCCACCAAAGCCATGGTGCAGCCAAGGACTTTATAAAGAGGCATTGCCCTGGTCCCATCCCCACATCTCTCTCTTCTGCTACTCCTTATCCTCAGACCTGCCCCGCACCGGCGATGCGCCTGGAAGCCTCTCCGAAGGGGGACAGGGCTGTACAAGGACAGGTGCAGGACAGTGGTTGCACATGAGCTGATCCAAAGCAGCTTCTGAACAAGGTGAACATGCCCCTGTCACCTGCCCACATGGCCCAGCCCAGCCAGGGGCAGGCCAAGGCTGTCAAGTCATGCACAGGAACGCAACGTCCCCAAACGCCGCTGTGGGCATTTGAAGGCTGCGCACTGTGCTTTGCTCAGCCAAAGCACAACCTCGTCCACTTCAAGGAGCCCTGAGGGAGTTTATCCACAACGAGAGCTACTCCTGCCTGTCCCACCGACCCCACAGAGCCCAAAGAGCCATCTGCCGATGCCCTACCTGATCCCACCGGGCACTGCCGCTGCAGGGGCGGAGGGTGGCCCTGCTGAGCAAAGCCCCGGCACAAAGAGGCGGTGGGAGGCTTGACATCTCCCTGTGACCGGCACAGCTTTTCTCCTATCCCACCCCTAGAAAGCAATCTCCGCCACACGCTACAGCTAGATTTTTATAGATACAGGCTATCCCTCGACGGAGGCAAAAAGCCAAGTGCATGTAAGTGATATTATAAATCACCTCTCGTTGACGATCACTTGAGTTCTGCACAGACTCTTGCTCGCTCTCATCTCTTGGCTGGAAATGGTTCAAACCCTCTTTATCTTAATGAGGGATGAAATCCCACAAAAACGGCGGCGTGCCACCCAGCCTCGCTGCGCTGACGCCAGGCAGGATCCCAAGAAATTGCTCTGCTGACTGACAAACCAGCGGCAGGACCGCAGGCGCTGTTCACCCCACCGGTGTCATCCCGAAGCAGCAGCAGGACCGAGCCAGGGGTCCCCGGGCTGGAGCTGCAGCTGTGTAACCCACAAGGCCCAAAAACAGCCCTTACACTTTGGCATCCTCTTCAGCTACCCCAATGAAATTGGGAAAAAGGCGAATTCAAGCTAACGGGCTCTGCACCCTCGTGCACGCGCGGTGGAGAGAACTGTGTTCCCGGCTGCCAACAGGCCCCATGGGGTGTCCATCCCCACCGGAGCACCTTTTGGAGGGGAAGCAGCAGCAGAAGTGGAGATGCCTGGGGGAAACAATTCCCCTATCACGGAGCCGCAGTGTCAAAGAGATGAAGGAAAAGCAGCAGCGTTACATGAAGAGTGCAGCACATCAAACTACAGCTCAAACAGGCAGAAATATCCTCCGATCACAGTCATGTCTACAGAAGCACCAGCTCCTGGGGCTTTTTCCTCCCGAGTTACACAAGCAGAGGCAAGAAGGGAGGAATGGGGACCACTCCGAAGGGATTCAAGACTCGGCTGAGTTGCTTCAGATTTATCCTTTCTCCGGGCACCGTTTTTAAGAAGATCTCAAACCCACTACGCATTAAGCAATTCCATTCTGGATTTCATTTCTCAATCATCTCAGCTATTTCCCCAAAAGGAGACCCAGAATCACTAATCACATCTCAGAAACCCAGGATGGGAACGGAGGCCTGGGAACCAATCTCTGCTCCAGGAGGGAGCGGTAGCGCTCAGGAGCACATCAGCCCAGGCTTTGGGTATCACGCTGCCCGTCCCGGCGAGGCAGGAACCACCTCCCTGCCCACGCGGGGTTGCCATCCCTTCCCAGACTCACCTTCAGAAACTTGTACAGCAGAAACGTGAACCAATTCGTCAGCATCTTCTCTGCCACCGACTCCGTTCTGTAGGGAAGGCAGAGAGCAAAGCCGTCAGCAGTGGGTATTAAAGGTCTCTGATCTCACCCGTTGCCACCTCAGCCTTAGATTATGGCTAAATTATTTTTGGCTTTAAAAGGTCACATCTGGAAAGGCAGGAGCCTCGAAGCAAAGGGGCACAAGCAGACAGCAAAAGCTCTAGTGGAAAGCCTACCCGTCTGCAAGGCTGAGCCACAGCAGCCCCCCAGGAGGGAGAAGCAAATTGGTCTCCAGCGTATTTGGAGAACTGGAGAGCCGAACACAACCTTGTCCCATGGGGAGTCTTGCCCAGGGGATGACCAGCTTTCTGCTTCTCCCTGGTACCTTCTGCTTCAATGAAGTTTGTTTCTTCCATCGTGTCCCATTGGAACCAGGCAGTTCCCTCCACAGGAGGATTGTATGAGACACCTCAGCCAGGTAAAATGTCACCAACCCTACCTCAAGTTCCCCAGTTAAAGCACAACCTGAAGGGAAGAGCTGAGGTTGCAAGGCAAAGTCAGATCCTGACCCATGTTCTCACGACAGGAGCACCTCCTCCCACATCACAGCGTGCCTGATCTAGCTGGAAGCCCCTCTCCCTGCTTGGGAGCTGCTGCTGACTTCTGCTCCTGCAATGCACTCAATTGCCCTGACACAGGCCCACCACTACTGGGTGACATGGGACTTCCTGCAACCCCCAAAGTAGCCCTTGATCTCTACAGCCTCAAAGCCCAGGACCCGCAGTAGAGGAGGAGGACAATCACCACCAATACTGCAGGGATAAAGAGAGTTTTCCCCAGCAGCCTGTGCAAGGTCTGCTCAGAACTGCTGGAGGAGAGGACACCTGGTTCTTGGCACTCAGCGGTGGCGACAGTGAAGCTTTAGGAGGCCACGCTCTGCACCCTCGCTTCTCTCCATGCCCCTGCCCTTGGGCCTGGATCTGGGTGGCTCTTGGGCAGGGATGCAGAGCCCTGCAATGTAGAGAGGGCACCGGTCCACTGGCACATGGCCTTGGTTAAAGCCACAGCTGGATTTAGGTCTGGACACTTTGATCCCAGTATGTTGTTGGTCAAACTTATCCCCAGTACTAATTCAGCCAAAACCAAGAGGATTAAAGGAGGAAGGAGTAAGAGTAGTGGCTGGAAGCTTAAGCTGTTTTCCATGTACCTTTGAAGCACCGTGCAAAGACACTGTGCCAGGCTTGGGATTTAACCCTTCCCTGCCTGCATGGTGGAAATCCTGGGTCTCTGTGTGTCTCTGTGATGTAGGAGTTTGCAGTGAACAATGCTGCAACCACCTGCTCCAAAAGGAGTTTAAAAATGGAGCCGTGCCTCTCAGCTTTTGGAGATGCAGTTGAAGGAAGCAGCCAAAACTGCCTTGAGAAAACGTATATATTGTCCCTAATTTCCTAAAGCATGGTTCAAATCCAGATGCCATCGTGCTCCAAAGCAGCATGGCAGGGAAGGTCCAGGGGAGTTGCCCGCGTCTGTTTCGGACCATCGCCGCGCAGCATGTGCACAAGAGGGAGAGCAGGATCCCGCAGGATGGGTGTGAGACATGATGGGTCCGAATAGGACGTGGGGACCTCGGGGTGGTGGTACTGCAGCCAGGATGTGCCACATGAGCAGAGGAGAGGGACAGGCTGGCATGAAGGGAGCTGAGGGTGACACAGGACCCAGGTGAACCATGCAGCCCTACAAGGGCAGCTTAACACGCCTGTCTCTGCACCACAGCCTGGTCTCACTGCCATAAGATTAAAATTCCCCTTAACATGTCCATTTTTTTAAAGTGGTTTTCACTCCCTTTAAAGTAAAAATGCCAGCCAGCCCCTCAACCCTCTCCAGTTAGGCTTCTTCAGCTTATCCACCCATTAATCATCAGATCAGTCACTTCCAAACGCAGATGCTCCTGAAAGCACAAGTAATACTAATAACCTCAGGGACGTGGCTGCGTTCCTGTTGCACCAGGGGAATGGATACAAACGAGTTGACTCAAGAAACAAAACCCAGAAGGAACCCGAACCTCAGAGCCACCAGAAGGAGTCCCACTGCCCAAGGTCATGCACTGCCCAACGGCAATGCCATGCCCGGCAGATGGGCCAGGAGCAGTTCCCGATGGCCAGATGGCTGGGGTAGGAAATCCACTTTCCCAGAGTTTATTCAAGCTGACTCAGGGTCGTATGGTCCCTTCCAAGGCCTTCTCTCGTGCTAATGGGGCTTAGCCCTTTTTGCTCTCCCTGGAATAGCACAGCCCTCCTTAAACCATTAGGGGACAGCAATACCTGAGCCTCCAGGGGAGGGAAGCCTTCCTGCGCCCCGCCCGGGAAGATTAATCCATCAAGAGGAAGAAAAAAGGGAGAAGGAAAGGGACATGGGGAGAAAGCCAAGGGAAGGGTGGACTGAAGTTATTCAGCAGACATCCTCCCCGGCCCCAGACCAGGTCCTTTGCTGACAAGCCTGTAACACTCATCTGAAGTGTCACCACCCGGGGTTCCAGCGGATGTTTGTCTTTATCCACGATAGAGCCAGATGCCACAGCAACGGGGGGATTATCCAATAACAAAATAAATAAATAACAGCTCTCCCCAGTCAGATCAATGTTAATCCAGTTGCCCTGGGCAGTAAGCACACTCTCACGCCCAACAGCAGGGCTAATCAAAAGGATAGAGAAGCACAGCCCTCAGCACCACTCACTCCATGCCGTGGCTGCAGGAAGAACAAAATCTCTTTGTTAAATATCACTTGGGGAGGCACAAGCAAGGTACCGGCCAGGGGACCTCATCCCTGTCCTAAGCCTCCTGCAGCTCCACTTGCGATGAGCCCTTGAGCTCCGTGGCTGGGGACCGACAGTCCTCGGGCTGCCAGCTCTCGCTGCGCTGGCGTGGGCTGGGCTCTGCCCCTGTGCTGCTCCCATGGCTCAGCCGCTGCAGCTGCTGGCCTCCCTGCGCTGCCTTTTATTTATATTTTATTGATTTACTTCATTCCGGAGTTTTGCTCCGATGGCAGTGGCTTCATGATGCTCTAAGAGACCCAGGAGCTGAAAATGCCATTTAAATATTTCAGTGAAGCCTGGTGTCGTGGAGGGACAGTAAGAAGGGAAGACCCTAAGGATGTGCTCAGGGAACAGGGAGGGGGGACAGGGGTCGACACCTCCAAGACCCACCTCTCTCCCAGCCAGCCACAGGTCTGCACCACACACCCTCTCTGGCACATTGCTAATGAGGTACTTTGAGAAATTAAGGGCACTCTTTTAATGTGATAAATGAAGCAGACAGAGTAAGAAAGCAATGTGCCTAAAGAGACTGGCCAAGGGAAGGTAGCAGGGATGTAACTGGGACCAGCTCACATCTGTGCCTTCTCTAGGCGTCTCCCCAGGGCCAGGCATACAAAACCCAATAGGCTTTGTCTGGTCTGGCCATGCCACGAACATTGGTTGATGTTTGAAAGATGCTCTGGTTTTCTTGAGCCTTTCTCATGACACGCCAGCCCCGTGGCTGTCAGCCGTCGCTGCATCTCCACTGGAGGCTGGTGGCACCGGGCTGGTGGAGGCGGAGATGGGGAGGCACGGCACGGCGTGTGAAGCGAGAAGATGGCATGGAGGGCCTTGAGCTAGGCTGGTGGAGCTTATTAATTGTTTTTGTTCAGCACTTGGTGTATCTTTCAATATTCATCAGCCCGTGATGAAGGAGAGCTCAGAGCTATCGTTAAATATTGATGGGCCAGGCAGACTCACGGCAGGGCTTGGCAGGCTGCCTCCTGCTCGCGCTCCCCCCGGCCCCGGCGAGACTCCCAGCTTGCAAAGATCCGCTTGGCTTTCCCAGAAAAACCCCCACATGCCCAGCAAGGTGGGCAATCCCCGAGGAGGCAGCAGGGAAAGGAGGACTCCTGCCTGCTGCCAGCCTGCGGAGGCACCCACGCAGCAAGGCAGTCGCCAGGCAAGGCGAGAGCTGCCCCACGTGCTGAGAGGTGTGGGGGACTGCCTGGTCACCTGGAGAAGGGAAGGGAGGTGGGAGCATCCTCCCTGCACCAGCCTACGCAGCCGGCAGCTGCCGAGCATCTTGCTCCCTCCTTCCCAGACAACATGAACCTGCATGGGCCAAACCAGAGGGAGAACATCCCATCCGTGACTCCTGAGTTGGCTGGGTCCAGGTGGTCCCACATCCCTCTCATACTTGCATGCAGACAGGCAAGGAAATGCTTGACCACAGACCCAGTCCCGACACTGCCACAGCCAACACCAAAGCCATTGCTGATGGCATCCCTAAAGGACACCAGCTCGTGTCCACACACTCAGAAGAGCCTGGGCACTGTCCCACAGCTCCGACCTCTCGGATGGACACTCACCTCCGCAAGAGCAGCTTGGGGTGGTTCTTACTCTCCAGGTTCTTCTCGATGAGGTCGGAGAGGAGCTGCTTCAGCACACCCGTGGCATACTCCATCTCGCCCTGCAGCGCCGTCATGATGAGGGAGGCCACGTTGCCGCGGTCCCGCATGGAGAAGCTCCGCTGAGCCTCCAGAGTGCGGATGAAGGTCAGCAAGAAGTGCTTCTTGTTCAGGAGCTGCCCAAAGAGGGTCAACGACTTCTCCACATTCGCCTGGACCTGCAAGGATACAGCAAAGCTGGGAGACGGGCACAAGGGGGAGGGCGATGAGAAGGTGGTTGGGCTGCACAAGACCCTGGATTCACCCTCATCCCCCAAGAGGAAAGGATGAAAAAGGATCAAAAAGTAGCTGGATTTGCTCTCTCCATACTACCAAGCTTCCGCTTTGGTGATCAGCCTCAGTTCCCTCCAGAAGTATTATCTGGTTTGTAATATCTCAGCATTGGCTTAACACAGTCTCAGGGCATCAATGTGTATATATATATACGCACACACACACACACACACACTTCCACACAAAGAATCTCTCCCACGCATGTGCAGACACATACACACACTTCCCTCTCATAAACAAACTCTCTTTCTCTCCCAAACACACACACAAATTATAATTTTCAATTTCAGCTAACAAGCAGCTCAATTCCCACCCAAGACGCTGCAACACACGCTTCGGGTATTGCACAGAAAGCAAATAAAGCCACAACCCTGAGCTCTGCTGGCAGCAAACCCGCTTGGTTTTGGGGGACTGGATTTTAGACAGGGAAGCAAACAGCAGAAACTTGGGCCTGCCCCACTCCAGACACAGCCTGAAATATTCCCTTTCCTTTTAAGACATTTGAAGGTGTATTTCTGGCCACACTTGGCTGTGTAGGACCCAGCAGGGACTGGGCTGGGATGCTTTCATTCCTGCGCTGCCATTGTCAGCCCAGCTCTGGTCAGCCCTGACCGTATTTCCTATCAAAAATGAACATTTCTACAACACAAACATTTTCCCATTAGAAAAGATGGTTTCCTCTAAATAAAAGCCTTGCTGTGGTAAAACGTCAATTGTAATAATTATTTTTTTTTTCCCCCTTGTCTTCCTGATTGGGAGAATAAGTGAAAAATTTCATTTCATGTTGATATTTGGAGACAAAAACAACACTTTTCATTTCAAAACACCAACTCAAAATGAAGAACAGGGTTTTGACACATCAAATCATTTCACTTCAATCAAAACTTTGGATCGGCACTGTTTGGTTCAGCAAAATTCCTTGTGCTTCTAACTTCCCCCTCCAAAATACTCTTTCCCACTGGACAAAAACCCCGTTTCCCACCCAGTCCTTGTCAATCCTGCGATACAAGCCCCAGGTGCCACTGTTGCCCTCACCACCCAGGCGACCGGGGACGCCTGCCCCAGAGCATCCCAGAAGGGCGATGGGGGAGTGACAAACCCTCTCTGCCCCCGTCCTCGGGGTTCCTCTCGCAGGCACCGCATGAGCAAGCACGTGTCTCAATTTCCCTTAATGCAGGTCAGAAGATAACGTCCTGCTAGGAACAGAAATGCTTTAAATTATGTTTTCCTGGAGTTCCTCCCTCCAGCCTATGCGGGGACCTCGATGCAATGATGCTGGTAACTCAGGCAGATGCCCGAGGTTCAGCAGCATTAGCTGCTCCCTACGGGGACGCAGAGACGCTGGTTGATTCCTCAGCACAGGAAGACCCGAGAGCCAGCTGGAGCACAGTGGCTGCGCTGGAGACCTACCAGGCCCACCAGTAAAACTGAGGCAGAGGGAGACATGCTGCATCCTCACCCCTGCGCATTGCTGGTGCTTTTGCAACCAAGACCAGGCAAAGGAGACCACGGGATGAGAGGCTTTCTCCCTTCAGCGGAGCAGTAGGATCTTGGTAAGATGGGAAACGGGTCCTGCCTAACAGTGACCATCCCACTGGAGCCTTGGCAGGGAGCACGGGAGGACATGAAATCCCCATTGCAAGCAGGACAGCAATGCCTGAGCCCCCCACATGCCTGTCACCTCCCTGGGCTCCCGTGTTTAACTTGCTGATCATTAGCATAAATAAATGAACAATACTGAATTAAATATTTAATCAGGCTTAAATTCACACAAAGCAACAAACCTCCCCCCCAAAACCTAAAGAGAAAGGGAGCTGGTACCGGCAGCCTGATGCTCGCTGTGGATTACCATGTGGGTGAGCAAGTGCCGTTTCCTTCCCGTCACTTGCAATAGCTAATGTTACACTCTGAGTAAAGAGACAAATAAAAGCAAACCTGATTAAATTATATGAAGCTTACACAACTGTAGTTGCTTTATTTAATCTCTTTGGGGGATTTTTTTTTTTTTTTGCTCCTTTGCAATTTAACCCCTTGTTTCCCAGGCCAGGCTGAGCTGGCGTACTCTCTGGAGTGGAATGTTTTGAATTAGGAGCTGGAAGTGGACAAACTCCGCCCAGCTTGCCGCGGCCAATGCAAAATTGCCCCTCTGATACCCTTTTTGATACCCTTTCCACCCCTCTCTCTTTAGGGAAAATCCTTAAGAGCAAGAGCAGAGGTGAGAGGAGAGCCAGGCGTTTGCACAGACAGGAAGGGTTGTGCCCCAGGGAGGGCTGCGCTCACGCCTGCTGTGGCTCAACAGGCTCTGAGCATCCGGAAACCCGAGCTGCAAGGGGAAATCCATGGAAACGGGGTGCCTGCCACCATCCAGAGCTGGGATTAGGGACCAGGGAAAGAGAGCAGGCAGAGGGCCAGGGCCCCACGCTGTAGCCATGCTGGCGTACACACCAGCATGTGCACTTGCAGTTGGTAAGAGCTCGTTGTGTTGTAATTAGTGACCGTGCATCTTGCACCAGGGCCAATTACTTCTCCTAAATACATTGTGAAGCCCACGTCGACATTAATTACTGTGCTGGGTCAGCAGCGAGGGGAAGCTAAGGTCACCCCCCCTCCTTTGTCTAATCAAGAGTGGCCTCGGCAGCCAGCAAACGAGAAGCCAATTGCTGTGCAATTGCATGCACTAAATTAAACAGACGTGGGGAGGCCAGGAGAGGAGAGGGAGCTGGTTTGGGGAGCAGGGGAAGGATGCCAAGGATGGGTTCTGCATGGAGAAAGGGAGCCAAGCAAGCAGGCGATGTCAGACAAGCCTGCTAGAAACGAGCGGCCGGTCAGGCATCAAACAAACCCAATTGAATAAAGCAAGTGCTGTAGAAAATGACAGCAACAATGATATTAAGATAAATATTGATATTAATGTCAGAGAGTGCAGTAACCATTCGCAGCTGGTCTGCATTCGCATTGGCTGCCGTGTGGCGAGATGCTCTTTGCCACGCCAGGCCAGGCCAGCATCCGACCAAAGCATCTCTCCAGCCCTACGCTTGGGGCACAGGGACTCGTGCCGGGGACTTTGCAGGGGCACATCCCCAGCGTGAAACACTACAGAGACAGACAGACAGAACCACACCTCCATCTCCTTCAGCACGGGGTGGTCTTCTATCCCTGGGAAGAGAACCCGCATGGCGTAGGTGCGGTAATCCAGAAAGGGGATGCCAGCCCCGTCCAGGTCGTTGGTCAGCTCGTTAATGTCAGTCTGCAGCTCAGCGAAGGCTGGGGTGGGAAAAGCAGAATTAAGCAACACATCCTGGAGTCCCAGCACACAGCATTGGCACCCAGCCTCTGCCGCACCCCCGGCACCCCATGGGTGGGCCCCCCCCAGGCATGAATTGGCTCCGCATCCCTCCCCCTGGCAGGCTGTGATCGCTGTCCCCATCTCACAGATTGAGAAACTGAGCTGTGGAGGGTGGGGATGACTTCCCCAGAATAAATCAAGTGGCAGATTTGGGAACAGGACTGCCGGGTCCTGGGGGCTCAAATCCCCCTGCTCAGCACTCGTCGCCACAGCAAGGCTTGAACAAAGCCAGAGCTTCTGGGGGAAAATGTTAGCCTAAACCACAAGAATGTCCTCATTTCTTTTTGACCTAAATACTGCTCGAGAGAAGAGCTTGAACACACCCACCCGGCACCTCCCGATCCGAGCAGAGGCAGCTGCGACTCCCAGGGGAACACGATGCGGGGGGGGGGGGGGGGGGGGGGGGGGGTCCTGAACCTTTAATTGCAGCTATAGGGAAAAGCTGACGGGAGAGGAGTCCTGGAGATGCACCAGGGAAAGGGGCGGGGGCGGGGGAGAAAACCCTCAGAAAAATCAAATTAACGGCACTTTAAAGGGAGCTGAAAGCCAGGCAGAGGACTGTAGGCTCGTCAGCCTGATGAGAAAAAACAAACCGTCAGCTTGAAAGGCGTGCTATCTTATCTGTAACTAGTGGGACTAGAAAAGAGAAAAGGCAAGGAAGAGATTGTGCCTTTTAATTAAAAGCAGATCCTTTTATCTGCCAGCTGTGGAAGACAAGACACCATCCCCTCCACCAGCTCCCTCCCCTCTCCCTGTCACCAGTGCCGTCCACAGGCGTGTGTAGGGATCGGGATTTCGGGGAGCAAAGAGTTTTTCTTTCTTTCCCCTTATTATCTTGTTTTCGGTGCCTGCTCCATCCACAGCGCCTGGGCTGGTTGTGGCTGTGGCTGGCAGGGTCGGGGCCTCGGGAGCCAGCTCAGGGGCATAATGGGCAATTAGGTTTTATCAGCAGGATCATACAAGGAATTCTGTCCAATTTCACAGCATCCGTCTGTCACATAATGAGAGACCGACTGCCCGCTCACAGGCAGCCCTCACTACCCTCCTCGCTCTCTTTTCTCCCTTTTGGAGAAACGGAGGGGAATTTCTTAACTGGAAGAATTCCCAAATCCCACCCAAAACAAGTTCGCTTCCTCTGACAAAGCAGCTTTGCCTATTCCCATTCCCTCTCTGGGAAGCAGCAGGGAAGGGTGGGAGCACACTGAGCCTTGGGACGGTACGAGACCCTCCAAGACCCCCACGTTAATGGCACAGGGATCCCTCACCCTCTTTGCACTCCAGGGCCACCCGGGACTCCAGGTTGTCCATCTGCAGCTGGAGGCGTTTCAGAGTCCGGTCGGCATCCCGGGACTTGCGCTTGTAGGCAATGAGGACGATGATGATGATGAGGAGGAGCAGACCACCCCCACCGCCGATCCCGATGATGGCGGGCAGGGTGAGCAGGCTGTCCGAGTAGATCTGCAGCGTCCCCGGGGAGAATTCGAACCCTCCAGCCTTGATCTGCACCATGGTGGGGAAAAAAACGGACCTGGTGTCAGGGGGCATGCGCCCAGGGCAGCCCTCCCCACCATGCCCACTGTGCTGGGAACTGGGGGATGACTCCCAGCCCGGGGGAGGAAGGATGCAGAAAAACGCAGGGATGGCAGGAGCCAGTCCGGAGCAGTATGGTGCTCTTTAATGGGATGCAGGACACACGCTGCCAGCACGCGCACGGAGTGGGCAGAGAGTTTGATGTCTCATTCAGACAACATTACAGTAACAGATGGGATATGAAGTGAGTTCCCCCATGGGTGGGGAGCCTGGAGGGGACCGTGCTAGGTCCCTTTCAACCTGGTGGGGTCCTGGAGCGCGAGCACCGCGGTGCTACAACCCCACAAACAAAGGAGCCTTCCTTACAGTGTGAGCCAGCACCGGGGGGAAGGGGTAGGAACACCCCCCCCCCCGCCCCGCCTTGGCACAGGCTGTGCCTTGGCACCCAGCTGGGAAGGGAGGCTGTTGGCAGGGCCAGCCAGGGCCACTCAGGGCACAGGAACGCCTGGCTGAGCGTGCTGGGGAGGGGACAAAGTATTTGGTCCTACCAAACACGTAATTAGGGAGAGCAAAGCCCAGGGAGCAGGAAAATGGCTCCTGAGGATGCTTCTGCACGTGCACCAACTATCTGGTCCTCATCCAAGGACGAGCATGCAGCAGGGCCGGTGCCGGGATAAAGACTGAACCTCTGTGACACAGAGGACATGAGAAGCAAAGGCACTGGTGTCAGCATTTACCGTAACTTTGTGCTGGCCGGTGAGGTTGGGGGACTCGCAGAGGAGCTGGGTCTCGGAGACGGTCAGGGTGCAGGGAGTGTCTCCGATCAACACCGTGTAGTTCAGGCGGGAGTTACCAGCAGCCGGTGGGAGCAGGTTCCTGCCCTTTGAGGGAACAAGGAATGAGATTGTCAGTTCTCATGCAATGGGGAACGCTTAAAAAAAACCAACATAAAGCAAATTTGTGCTCTCGCAGTGCAGGACTTTGCCCCAGGAGAGACAAAAAGCCACCTCCACAGAGGGACACGTCCCTACCCCTCTTCACCCGGGTGCATGCTGCTTTACCTTCAGGATGAGGGGAGAGCTGGGCTTCAGCTCCAGCATCCCTGTGGGGCTGAGCGGCTCAAAGACAGGGTCCGGGTAGTAGACGAAGTTGGTGGTGTTGATGATCAGCAGGGCCTGGACATTATCCATGACAAAGCCGATCTCATCCGGGCGGTCGCCAACCTCCGGAGGGCTCCGCACAGGGTTGTCGATGGAGGGCGCGTAGCACACCATGGTGGTGTCGTTATAGACGGTGCAGTTCTGCAGGAGGCACAGACCGAGGTCAGACCTGGCTCCTGACAGGGAGGTCAGAATCAGACCCCCCAAGGATGTCCTGCAAGCAGCAGCTCTGGACACAGGGTTTAGACTTGGGATCTCCTGTCCTGTGCTGTTACATCAACAGGTGCCACATCCCACCCCGGGGCAGAGAGAGACTTCTGTCTGCAACAGATGTGTGAGGGCTGGCAGGTGGGAGCTTGCTGGGGACGGGCTCTTTCTGTCCCTATCCTGCAGACATCCCACAAACCTCCCATCAGTTTTGCACACTCAGATCTCAGCCCTCTCCTGGCAGCACCTGGCTGGAGGCTCTGCAGGGAGATCAGTGCCTCTCTTTGGGTAGCAGCCCCTGGACCTCAGCCCTTCCATGCCATCGCAGCTGATGGGCAAGGGATGTGCTTTCTGCCCTGCATTGCAGAGGGACGGCATCCCTCCTCCTCGTGCTCTGCCCCCAGCCAGCACCACTTACGTTCTCCCTTTCAGAGCTGCAGTACTTGGCCCGGATCCTGGGCTCTTTGATGGTGGCCAGGTTGGTGCCAGTCACGGTCAGCAGCGTCCCACCACTAGAGACATGGAGACAATGGGTTAGGAAAGGCAGCTTGGCACTGGGTCCCCACTTCTGGGAGGGAAGCGCCTATCCTCACCAGCCAGACACCCATCTGCCCCAGCCTGGGTGAACCACAATGCCCCGGGGACCGCTTATCCCACCCCGATGTCACCACGGCTGGCAGATCTGGCAGTGCACCACTGCCAAATCATCCCAGCTGACCCAGGGGCCAACTAGAGATCTAAAACCTGCTAATTAACACTAACATCCCACCCTGTGTCTGGGTTTGGGGTCTGAAGGCAGCTCCCAAGCTAAAGGAGACCAGGCATCCACAATGGGAAAGCATCCCGAGGAGGAGGAGGTCCTCTCTGCCACCCCCTTCTCCACCACGCAGGCAGTGGGTGGCAGGGCAGGCTGAGCCCCGCTGGGTTTTCTCCACGGCTTGGTGTTAAAAGCCCTGCAGTCCCGGAGAGCTCGGCCATGCCCCTGGGGAGCTTGCTCCTCATCAACACCCTGGGGAAGGTTTCCCTTGGCACTAGCTCTTAATGGATTCCTTTGCCTCCTCTCCAGCCAATTCAAACCTTTTAGAAAAATATGTAAACATTTCAAAAAATCCCCCGATGGGAAATATTTTAATTTTATTTGCCGCCGCCAAATGTCAAGCTGAAATTAAGCAGATCCAAAGCGCTCTCTGCTCTTGCCCCCTGCCAGGCTGAGCACTGCAGGCCAGGAGTTAGCAGGGCCCCGGTGCCAAGCCATTGCTCACACTCCTCTCGCCACATCTCTGGAGCACAGCCCGGCGGCTATCGCAGCAGCACCGAGATGTACCCATCAGGAGAGGGCAATCCGTGTAGAAAACAGCCCCCCATGCATCCCACAAGCTCCCTGCGGGCACTCCATGATTCACCTGTTGATGCTCCACTCGGGATCGATCTTCTGGATGGTGGGGTCCTCGTGTAGTTGTACTTCACCTCCGGGTTGCTCAGCTCTGCCCGGTTGATGTTGATGAGGATGGGAGAGCCGCCGGGGGTGTGCCCAGGGGGGGTCCTGCACCGGATCTCGCGGGCGCTTCTCCTGGGGCAGAAACACACAACCCATCAGTGCCCGGGCAGGAGGGAGGCGAGGGTGGCTGAGGGTGGCTGGGGGCGGCCGATGCTGCCTGGGAGCCCCCTAGCCCAGCCTCTCTCTCCCCTTCTGAAACTGCCAGGGTGGGGGCAAAGAGAGAAAGGAGGAAAAAAAGAAAAAAAAACCCCAAGAAATGAAACAAAAGGCAACCAGGAAAGGCTGAGCAGCTCCTGAGCGTTCCCATTGCGCGGCTGCTGCAAACAGCAGCGATTAGGGCTGATAACCAGTAATTACCGCAGGAAAATATTTAAAGAGCCGCTCCATTATCATCCCTAATCTAAAAATTATCCACTTCATGCCTCAGGGCTTTGTGCTTTTAGAGAAAAATCTGCTCTTCCTGCAGCCTCTGACACACAGAGGTTTCGGGGGAGATGCCCCTGGCCGCCCGCGGGGTTTGCCTCCCGGGGTCCCTCCTGGCTCCCAGGACGGCCTCCCCGCCACTGCTCTATCTGGAGGTCCCGCTGCCTCCGGAGGGGGTGGTCGCCCATCCTCCACCACCCTCTGTGCCCCTCACCATGAAAAAGCACAGGGCCGTCCCCCGATGGTCACGGAGACGTTGCTGCCGGCATTGAGGTGGCTGCCTTCGATGGCGATCCAGGTGCCGCCGGAGAGAGGACCCCGGGCTGGGACCACACGGGAGAAAGTGGGCGTCTGTCAAAGGAAAAGAGCATCCCTGGCATCAGACGGGCTGGGGACCAAAACCCACGTCCCCAAGCAGACCCAAGTGGGTGACAGGGCCACAGAGGAGAGGGACCTGTGGGACAGCAGCAGGGCACGGTGCTAAGGGCTGGCAGTGCCAGCAGAACCACGGGGAGGCAGAGCGGTGGCAGCCTTGGAGAAATTCAACCAGCACAACCCAATGCCTGCCCAGAGCATCCCCACCTCCCCCCGGGGAAATGATGGCCAATTTTCCAACTCGCCCAGAAAACCACCCAAAACCAGCCGGTATCACCTCCCTCCTGCAGTGCCAGACCTGTCCCCTGGCAGGGGGCTTACCACAAAGGTGAAGCTCTTAGGGGACGTGGCCCGGTAGCTGGGTGAGCAATCGCGGATGCACACTTCTACCCGTGCCTCGTGGACCTTGCTCGGGCTGGCATCTCCGATTTCACACACGATCCTAAGGGATGCAGGGAAGGAGCCCTCAGTGTCCTGGAACAAAGATGCTCCCTGTGCCATGGTGGGGATGGACTGGCTTCAGGAAGGGACAGATCTGACACCAAGCAAAGGTCCCAGGTGCCAGCAGGTTCATGAGAAACCAAGGCAGTGGCTGTTGGCACTGCCAGCCCTGGGGGCAGCTTCCCCAAAGCCTTTGGGCTCCTCCCAGAGCAACCACAACCAGCAGGTCCTTCTCTCCCAGTTCAGCCCAGTCACCTCCATGTCTTCTGCAGCCACAGGCAGCATTTGAACACCAGCACCCCTGTCCCCGACCTACCGAGGTGATCTGGAGCATGCCTACCCCTCGCCAGGCACTTACTGCTCAGCACTGATGTACTCGCTCTCGATGGGGATGCACATCACTTTGCCGACTCGAACGCCCCAGCGAACATCTTCAAACTTCAGGCCCAGGTTCTCGCCGGTGATGGTCAGACGGGTCCCTCCTTGCCTGGGGCCGGTCTCGGGGGACAGCTAGGAGAGAGCATGGCCCGTCAGCCAAGGGAGCAGAGCCGCGGGGACGTCTCGGTCGGGCAGGCTGCAGCCCGGGCAGCCGTGGGATGTGGGTTACTCCCCTACGAGCAGTGAGGAGCAGATGGGTGATGATAAATGCCAGCGCATCT
Organism: Gymnogyps californianus; assembly: GCF_018139145.2. Taxonomy (NCBI): domain Eukaryota; kingdom Metazoa; phylum Chordata; class Aves; order Accipitriformes; family Cathartidae; genus Gymnogyps; species Gymnogyps californianus. Next base: position 12,914,550 of record NC_059483.1, read on the forward strand.
GTAAGGAGCCCACAGAGCGGGAAAGACCTCCCAAATGACAGCTGCATCCACAAATCCCCCAGGAACAAGCCAGGAGATGCCAGATGTGTCCAAGCAGAGCGCTGGGATTGGGACACCCCACTGCAGAGCCACCTCGCAGGTGACAAGGACACAGATGGGAAGGAGACAGGGCAGCGTCAGCCACAGCTCCAGCTGAGCCGATGAGGAAGCACATGGATCTGCCTGGCTTTTGGCCAGGTCCCACGTACCCAGGGATGAGGTCCCCACGTCCAAGATGTCCTCAAAGGAGAAAGCATCTCCAGCAGGCCCCTGCACATGGCAGGCAGGGGGCAAAAGGGTTTCCACTGGCAAACCCTGTGCCGAGGCTGGCTGGGACGGGAAGGGACTTCACGCCGGCGCTGCGCCTCATTTACCAGGATGATGCCCAATAAAGTGGGCAGGTGTGGCTTGACAGACGGTGGCAGGATGAGGGATGAACGGAGGCGCGGGCCCATCGCTGCCTCCAACCAGGCAATTACAGGCAGTTTTACATCAGCGCTCGCCGGCCCTAGGGCCCAGCGCCCACCTGCAGCACTAACTGGGATGAATGGCAGGGCTGCGTGCCCCAGCTGGGACTGGGGACGGGGCTGGATTCCTAGTGACACCGAGACAGAGCAGGGGAAAAGGTAGCTGCAGGCAGCAGGCGAGGGAGATAGTAACGCAGGCTGGGTCGGTCGCAGAGGAAGGTGCGTCCTGACCCAGCAGAAAAGGGATTGTTTTGTTGCAGGTGATGCCCTCCTCTGCTCGTGCTCCTGCGGCGCTGGCAGAGATCCCCTCCAGCACCAGGAGGCACCTCTGCCCAGCGCTTGGACAGGCTCACGCTACGGCCATGTTCACACCGTGACCAAGCACGTGTGAGCTCTTTGCATTCCTGGCAAATCTGGGTGGCTGCAACCCTGGGGCCTGAGCCAGCTGGAGCCTCCTCCTCCTCTTTTTCCTCCTCCTCCTCACACAGGGCTCACTCTTGGACAGCACCCCCGCAGCGAGGAAAGGCAGACGGGCGGAGGGTGGGAAACATGCAGCAGCAGACATTGTCCACATCCCCAGCCCTGATGGACCGCAGGGAGCCAGGGGCTGTTTCTGCACAGCCCCGACGCAGCCATTGCCTCTGGGGTTAACCGCTGTTCTCTGGATCCGCACCAGACTGATCACCTTCAGTGCGCTCCAAGGGGGGCAGCCGGTCCCCCCCACGCACAGGCAGCCTGCAGAACGTGTCCCGGGACAGCATCAGAGCTGGGACCGGCACCTGGGGCCCCGGCTCCCGCCAAGGCAGCCACAACTCACAATTTACACAGCAACAAAACCTTCCGGGGCTGCGGGGAACCGCTGTTTGCCTAAACCCAGCTCAGCCCCTGCCCAAGTCCGGGATCAGAGCTCATTATGGCAGCTGCAGCCAGCATCAGGTTGGGTCTTCCCCCTAAATTGAGCTCCGCTGGGGCGGCTGGCAAGAAGCGGCTGTTTGTTTGGTGTTTCTAAATGAGTGTTAAAAGCTGCTCTGGCATGTTCGATTCCTCCTCTGCAGCAAAGCTGACAAGGGCCACGCGTTCGGGGAGAAATGAGCCCAGGAATGAAATGACATCGTTGGCCGCCCAGCATGGGGAGGTCACAGCTAAACAAGGTGTGTGGGACGAGGGAGCTGACGAGGAGAGCTGGGCTGCTCGAGCCTCCCCTTTCCCCCCTCCACCTCTGAACCCCTAGCCCTGACAAATACCGCCACTTTTCTGCTAATTGGTTTCACAGGGTCCTTTTACATCAACAAGCAAATGGCTCCGGTGGGCGCAAGCAGTGGGCTTGCTCCCAGCTCTGGCAGCCACAGCAGGGCCTGGAGGTGCCAAGGCCGAGGGGTTCCCCCTTCCCAGGGGAAGGGATATCGCTCTGAGGGTCACAGCCAGCACCGGGCAGGACCCCGCAGAGGTTTGGAGGGGGCTTGTCCCCACCACCAAGCAACAGGTAAGTGATTCTTCACTCCAAGGATGAAGAATCACGGTCATCTCCCAGCCCAGCCCCACCACCCATGAAGACGCCTGCACCTCGGTGGGCTGGGCAGGAAGGAGGCTCCAGCTCCTCCTGAAATCACTGTAGGAGACTCTTTTCCCCCACCACCCCATGCTGCCCTCTCTGCACCAGGCTGCTCTCTGGACCATTTCCAAGCCTGCCCACAGCCACGGGTGTGGGACAGGGGTTGTGGGAAGCAGCAGGCAACAGGCAGGCTGCCGGAGGAGCATCACACCAACAGCTACGCACATCCACAATGACCGCCAGCGCCCAGAGCACTAACGCAGAGCAGCACCAAGGTCAAGCCCACCTGCTAACAGATCTGTTTCTGCTGCACCTGCAATTAATGCAAAATTTCATAATGATTCAGGGCGGGAGAGCTGCTACCGAGGCTGGACACCATTAGCTGCTGGGAAGCTGCTGTGAGCAGTGTGTGTGTGGATGCCTACAGCCCTGGCCATGCGAGCACAAGATGACAGAGCACAGTCCACAGCGAGACCATCCTGGGCATGACCCAGCCACTGCGGTCTCCACTCCCACCATCCCCAGGGGTCCAGCTTTGGGAAGTTCAGCCTGAGCATGGTGGCAAGCCATTGGGGACGGGGAGCCCTGCAGTCCAACACACAACAGCCAACCTCCTTGTAGGGATGCAGGCTTTGGGGCTTGACCCCACTCCCCCAGGAGCAGATCCCTTCTCCTGCCAGCACTCCGCCAGCCCCAGGCAACTCTCTGCAGGCAGTACTTCTCGCAGGCAGGGCTCTTTGCTGGCAGGGACGTGCCCGGTGGGGGGGCACCCCCTCTCCCCACGTGGCTGCCATCCAGCACACTGCAGCGCCAGTACCCTGTGAGAGGCAGGCGGTGCGGGGAAAAGGCATGACTCTCATTTCCAGCTTCCATCAGATAAGACACTGAAACCCAAACAGATCAGATCCTGTGCTAAGACTCCGGTAATTAACACCGGCAAGGCCCGGCCAGCTGCGGGTAAACAGAAGGTATCCAGCAGAAATACCCACCAGTCCCTCCTCATGCACTTGGAGCCTGGCCCAACAGGCGTGTGAACATTAATATACACAATCTTATTAAGCGAAGGTCGTAAAAGCTGTCAGGGAAGGGGGGTGATGATGAACTACTGGCCCTGGCAAGCATGGCAACATGAGGAGGAGCAACCTGGAGCCACGGCTTTCCCGGGATCCTCCAGTCACGTGCAGGAGTGGTGGGAATCTCGGAGTGGGCCAGAAAGCCCAGTGCACGGGGGTGGGGGAGAGAGGATTTTAGCCTTGGAAATGAAAGTGGCGACAAGAGATGCTCAGTCCTAAACACCTAGTAGATTTGGCTGCTGTGACGTGCCACCGGAGAGCCCCATCCCCATCTCCATCTCCATCTTCCATCGCCCATCCCGGTCCCCCGGCACGGGGCATCACTGCCCGTCCATCCCCACGTACCTTGGTGATCTTGGGGTCGGTGCAGCGGCTGTTGCCACTGCTGGCGTGCATCCAGCTGCTCTCGTAGGCCAGGCAGTGCTGCCGCAGTGAGCAGCGCCTCTCCGACACGCACCAGCCGCATTCAAAGCGTGGGTCAGCCTTGAGGCACAGACCGCAGCTCTCCCGCAGGGCCGAGCACTTGTACAGGTGGGCTGCAATGGCAGGAGGAGCGTGGGGATCAGCACAGCTCCCCCAGTCCGTGGGCACAGGGTTTTGAGGAGAAGGGCACATGCTCTCATCCCCTCCTGCTGCATGTATGCCACCAGCTCCCAGGGGGACAAACCTCCATGAGGAGGAGGCACCAGCACCCCGGACTCAATGCCGAGGCAGAGCTTTGGGCTCTCTCCCAAAGCTTCCTGGAGAAAAGCCTCTTGTTTAGAAACCCATCTGATCGATGCAGCCAGAGCATCGCTCCCTCCCCCAAGGCACTGGTGTGAACTGTGGTCAGAGCAGGGGAGAGGGGTGGGCTGGAGGCTGCGGGGGGCACCGGGCTGCTTTCCCACCCCTGTCCCATCCCTCACTCACCCTGGATGTTCTGGGGGTTGTCGATGACGAAGTTCCCATTCCAGACCACGGACAAGTTGACTGGCAGGTCGCTGATGTCATTCCCTTCATAGAAATACTGCAGGAGGGGACAGAAGGAGGCAGAGCCCGTTAATTGGCAAGGTGAAACACCCCGGTGAGGGGCACGGAGAGGCATATGACCCCCGTTACATGGATGTCTCCCATCAACCCAGAGGAGAGGGATGGGGGTCTGGTTTGGACTCACTGGCTAGGAACAGACAGGTCTAACAGCCACTGGTCAAAGCATTGGACACAGCGCATGCAAACCAGTAGGCTGGACTGGCAAAAAAAAAAAAAAAAAAAAGGCAAAATAGAGGGTTTCTAAATAGACCCAAAACCCATTAACCCAAAGGTCTGAAGCTGCTGCTGCTGGGAGAGGAGGAAACAGATGGTGTCTCTGTGGCACATACATACGTCTCCCTGCCAGGCACCCGAGCCCTCCCCCATGCCCTCCGCACTCCAGGGACGCTCAGTCAGATGTTTGGGATCACACTCATCACTAGTGAAGCTCGGGGAGGACAGGCTGGGCGCATGGCAGGAGCGGATTCGGTAGAGCTGCCCCCAACACCCGGTGGGAGGATGTCCCCCGTGGTCCGCTCCAGCCCCATCGCCCATAACACAATGGCATAAAGCTGCGGCCACACGGCCGTGGGTGGGACAGAACCAGGCACCAGCCTGCTGCCATGCCAGCCCTCATAAAGATCTCAGGAGACCATCCCTTCCCTCCACACACCTCCGCACTGCACCCCCGGCTGTCCTGCTCCCAGCCCCGCACCGTGCTCGGCCGTTGGCTGTACGCCACTCCAGGACTGGCACCACCACCCTGATCCCCCAAGCTCCCATGTAGGGAGGTGACACCAGGGGATCCCGCCCCCCGGCTCCAGGGGACCCCAAACTCAGGCCCCCGCCACCACTGCTGTCTGGACATGCCCATCTCCATTGCTCCTTCCAGCCTGGCCAGTGCCTCCTCCCCACCCAAACCTCTCTCCCCTGCCTTGACGCCCAAGCCCCAGTCCCGGCAGCCCCATCAATATTCCCTGCACAGCCCCTGCACGCAGGCAGAGAGGTTTAATCGATACGGAGGCAGGAAGGCAGTCGGAACCATCCCTGACAGCTAATGACCTCCTTCGGCAAGAGATTCCCCGCTCCTCGCCCGAGAAAATGACAGGCGTGTCAGGAGAGATTAAATGAATGATTCATGGGTTGCTGGAGTTTGTTAGGGAGCAGCGGACACGCCGGCAGCGGCTCACCCGGCCGCGGGCTGGCCGCAGCCCTGCCACTACCTCCAGCCAGCCCAAGCGTCACCTTTCGCAGCCCCGGTGCCGTACCTGGAGGAGGTGGCCTCAGCATCTCCTCCAGCACTGCCCCAGCTGCTGCCCCACAGAGCACACTTGTCCCCTGCCAGCGCCAGGGACCACTCCGGTGGGTCTGCTCTGCTCGACCCCCTCCACAGGAGGCAGGGACGTGGCCCACGAAGAAAGCCAGCGTGCCCAGGTGGCTGTGGGAATCAAGAGACACTTGGGTCCTTCTCGCCTCTCCATCAAAGCTGGACCCTTCTGTGCTGAGTCTCTCCCAACCAGGCAGCATCACCAGCCACCGTCCAGCATCAGACACGGCATCAAAATGGGGCACACGCCCTATGCGAGACATGGCTATGGCAATGCGCCCCTCCCTCAACCCTACAAGGTGCAAATGAGAGGCCAAGCCTGGTCCTCGGTTACACCTCCACAACTTTTGGCTAGTGGTCCTACGTCCAGGGGCCACCCCACCCAAACGCAGGGTGGAGGACCCCAAAACACAGCCCTCCCCAGGGAGGAAGGCTGCTGCTGATCAACCGCATGCAGCAGCTGCAAGGCATAAGACATCCAACTGCAAACTCAACCCTTTCTTGAGAGCCCAACAGCTCCACCACCATCTCCCCTGTACAGGAAGAGCCCCATCGCCCCCCACCATGCAGCCTCTCAGACACGGCACCTCTCGTGGTGTTTGCTCAGAGGACCTTCAGCCACATCTCCACCACACACCATCTACAACCAGAGCCTCTCAGCAACATTCTCGTGACCAGGTCTGGGAAGATGGAGCCAGAACCGGGCTGGGAGTCCAGATCTGTTCACCTTCCCCTATCCCACACCCACCCAAGGACATCCCCAACAGGACCATGATGAGGAGCCAGCCAGACCCGCAGCAGCGAGCAGAGACCATCCCCTGGCAGCAGAAGGGAGCGCGTGCTGGGAAGGGCGGTGGCGGCGCTGGAGCAGAATTTAGCTGTGACGAGCCACGTGGCAGCGTAAGTGAAATTGGCATTTTCAATTTGTACTCTGACATGTCTCATTTGGGGCTCTGGCATCTCGGGAAGGCATCCAGCCTGCAGCTGTCCAAAACACTTATTTGCATCTCTCTGCCCCGGCTGCTTTTGGAAATTAGTTCTTCTGGGAGGTGGGCTGGAGGAAGAAGAATAGGGGGAGAGGGAGGGAAAGCATTAACTCTTCATGTACCAGCCCTGAGACAGCAACAGGGCAATTGCACAAGAGACGGCGTCCCTCTGGGAAAGGACACCATGCTGAGGATGCTGAATTTGCTGTGGCGTGGAGCTGAAGCGGACAGCGGGGAGCAGCTGGGAGCACAGGACTGCGTGGAGGGAAGCGGCAGGCAGGAGCAGGATTCGTCGCCCCGGCTGGAGTCTGCAGCGTAGGATCACCAAGGGAACACGGATATCAATGAAAAACGTGTCCTCGGCGTCTGCATGTCCATCAGCAGCCTCTCACCTGCTCTGCAGAGACAAGCAGCGAGTCCGCGACTTGGATGCCATTACTGGTCCCTGTAGGATGCCGGAGCTGGAGTCACAGATCAGTTGTGTGCGGGCAGGAGCTGTGGCCGCAGGGGCTCACTCAGGGCTCAGCCTCCTGGGACGCAGAGATCCATGAGATCCCTCTCTAATTTCCAAAGCACCTCTTATTTTGAAGGATGTTTTTGAAAGGCCTCCTCGCAGCTGCTCTTGCCGTAGCACGGGCAGGAAGGTGCCCTCTCCACCCACAGGCACAGCCACAGCCGGGGAGGCAGCAGGATCCAGGCCACAGCAGCTGAGCAAAGCAGCAGCCACTTTCCAGCCCTGAAGGCCCCACAACCGGTAAGGATAAGGCAGGGGGGGTGCTTAGCAATCTGTCCATCCCAGGGGATCCAGACAAGAGCCCACGGACAGCCAGCAGGTCCCATGACGCTGGTTCCTCCCTGCTTCTAGCTAACATGGTGCTAAACATCCATTAAACACTTAACTGTTATTAACTTCCCAGTTAATCAATCGTTGTGGCTGGCAGCGATCTGGGATGAGCTGTGGGAGGGGAGGCCAGGGCAGGCGTGAGCGGGGGGATGCACCTACCCAGGCAGTCCTGCTATCAGACCACCTTTTGCTCTACAAAGGCGCCCGGGACCCCCCGGCTGTGCCAAAGGATGATGTGGCATGGCACCTGCCACGAGGCCGAGATATGGGAAAGGGACGTTTGCTCTGGGAGCAAAAAACAACAGCCGCAGCCCCGAGAGCAAACCAACGGCGCCCAAAAGAGAAGCATTCTCACGCAGCACAGTCCATAGAAGGGGATAGGAGAAAAGATGTCATCAAGTGAGTCAGCAACAGAGATGTGAGCTGCTTGGCTCCTTACCTAACCCGGCCAGCCTTTCCGTCCCTCTCTGGAAGAGCCTACAAGGCAAGCATGAAAGGGCTGACAGAGGATGCGCCAGTCCCACTGACCTGGATACAGTTATTCCCAGCAAGGTCTCCTTCTGCAGGGATGTGGTTCAGGTGAGAGGACTCCTTGCTGAGCCTTTCTCAAGGCTCTTCACCCAAAACTTATCTCAGGCATCTTCCCAAGTAACAGCTGACAACCTCATGTGCTTCTCACATCTCCAATTCTCACACCTGCCCTGTCCTCATGTGGGGGATGCCCACCAGCCCAGCACGCTGCAAGGGCTGTGGGTGCCACCTCCCCTGAAGGTCCCACATTTGGTTCTAGCAAGCCCACTGCTCACCCACCAGCTAGCAGTGACGGGCACTGAGAGCTGCCCAGCTCCCCTTGGGGTGAGGGATTCAGCACTCCGAGAAGGTGCCTCCAGGGAGCCGCACTCCCAGGGGACAGAGCCACAGCCAGCGAGGGGGCACCCCAAATCTGGGGGCAGATCGCACTGAGATGCACTTTGGGATGCTGCTGCAAGCGCCGTGCCAACTAGCCAAGGCACTAGCCCTTCCCAGCCCAGATGAGGCAGGGTGGCCCCAGAGCCATCACACCCCTTGCCACGGGGCATCCATTCCACTCCAGCCACAACCTGCACAACCCAGCCCCGAGGAAGGCAGCGGAGGGGCTGCTCCTCTGCCCTCTGCGAGCAAACCCACACATCCAAATTTCCCTTGCAACCCCCCTCCCTCCCACGTGCACCATCCCCCGGGCTGCATTTCTGGAGGAGCGCTTGGGCTGCAGCTGTGTCCTATTTTTCTGTAGTTGATGACCTCAACTTCTTCCCCGCACTACGGGGATGGCAGTAATGTACATCGCGTCTCGCCAGGGCTCAACTGCAATTCATCATTATTTTATCTGCTGGAATTTAATTGGATCCTATCAAACTCTCCTGATACTCCCTTTTCACTTTAAACACTGCTGCAGGAAAGATAAATGTAGGCACCGCTAGGACGGAGAGCACGGCTTTGTTGGCAAACGGTGCTGGGGTTGTGGGCTCCAATCCTGTTTCCCTCTCCATGGCTGGTTAATTAGAGATACATACACTGGAGGTGTGCGGCGCTCAGAACAGGGCATGTGTGTATGATTTATGTTCCTCTATAAATACACCCTAGGCCTAGTAAAATACCGTCATCCACACAACAGCACAACTTGACGGTAACGCTTGGCCTCTGATTCTGGATCTCCTTTTGCTCTTTTCACATAAATCTCCTCCCTTCCTCCCCCCTCACACACAAGCTTCTTCGCCTGGATTCCTCCTGCCTGAAATTCGGCAGGGTGTAAGTGAGAACTCGAGACCCTGGGAATATGTCAGAGCAACACCCAGGCTCCACCGCAATAAAAAAATACCCAGAAAACTTAAATCTAACAGGTCTGGCCTGCCTTCCCAGCATCCACGCCTGGGGCTGAGCACCCCAGCCTCAGCATCCGCACTGGGTACCACTTGCATGCCCACCCTGCCAGCCCGGCTTGCTCTGCACCCACATCGATTCGTCACGGGAATAAGCCGCTCCTGGGTGAGCATCCCAACCCGAGCCTGGCCGGAGGGGAGCGACCTCCAGAGCGGCAGCCGAAACGGGCAGGCAGGGTGGGCTGCCCGTGCCAGGGGGATCGGTGAGGAAGGAACCAAAGGGGAGCCAGGGAGGTGACACAGCTGCTCCTCGCCACGCAGGGCTTTGGTTAAAAGGAAAGGGAAATAATTGAGGCGTGAGGCTTAATTTGAAGTGCTGAGATGACAAACTCAAATGCTCATGGAAAGGAGATCAGAGGTTCTTCCTATTTTACTTTTAAAGGGAAAGAGCAGCTCTGGGGCTATTCCAGCCTTAAGAGGAACATTCTGGAGAGAAAAAGGCAAACCCTTGGCAGCGAGAAACACCTGTAGCCATTTTGCCAAGGCCAGGATTAAATCAGATGAAGTCCAATGTTACAAGCAGTAGTGCAGATTCGGGACTGCGGTACTTTCCAACAGCAAAATTGTTTATTTTTTGCAGCAATCAGAAGGATGAGCCCCATTGAGGGATGGCAGATGGGAAAGAACAGGCAAAGGCAGGGATGCTTGGAAAATGAAACTCAGTGGCATTACCTGCACACATTAAGACAGGTGACCATTTCTCCATCCTGCGTTGCAAGAAGCAAGCCTGGAAATGTCTGCCTCCAGAAGATCAACCAATTAACAAAAAAATAGTTTACTGGCAAAGAATTTAATTTTCTTAGTTAGGCTTGTCTTCCCTTTTTGCTTCTTTACAATGCACGTGGAAAACCTTTAGGGTTCCTTTCCTTTTGAAGAGCAGAAAGAGACCAAAGTGAGGAGGCAGAAAAGGGTTTTTTCTGCTTGGTTTTTGCCCTGGGATGCGTGGGGAACACCAGGCCTGGTCTCCCTTGAGTTTGCTGAAGATCTATTGGGTGTCTCAAATGATGTTTATAGTCAACACTCAAACCTTAATGAATGGACTGCTGAATATTTAACCAAGATGCCCTTTCTTCAAAGTGCTAACAAGTCATTGGAGTTTGAAAAGCACTAAAACTGAACAAAAGACAAGGAGTTTTAAGCTGCTTGACTTATTATCCCTTCTATTCACCCACAATTCAGGAAAGCATCCCTAATTCCACAGAGTAATTAACCTCTTGTTTAGATCCCACTGAACTCCTGGAAACAAAATGTGCTTAAATGCCTTCCCCAGGAGAGGACATCCATTCCTCACTTGCTGGCTGGGAGGATATCATCCTTTCCCTATTCCTCCACTCCCCAGTGTCCTCCACACCAGGCAAGACCCACAATCCTAACCCAAAGGATGAATCACAATGGAAGAACCCGGAGGGTCACGAGTGGGTGACTGCGCAGGAGCCTGAAGTGCTATCAACCAGCCAGACAAACTGCAAAAAAAGACAGGGAGGAGACAAGCATCACGGAAGTGTGAATCTGAATCCCCCACACCATAAAGCAGCCTGGCTAAATGCCCTCAAATGTTAAAGCAGGCGAGCAGACCCTGAAAGCAAGACAGCTTCTTTCAAGCCAAAACTCTCTTCTTCCATCTGTGAAGCCACACTGCGCCTGAAAGCCACATCTCCTGCCTGAGACCGCAGAGCCCCACGGAGCTGCTGCTGCCTGCTCCCACACCCACGCAGCCTGCAACACCTCCCACGCACTCTCCGGCCGATTTGCTCTGTTTTCAGGGCATCCCTACCAATTTTCATGTCAAACATCCACCACTGTCAGCCCAGGAGAAGGTGCTGGTCACCTCAGCTCTGCATGGGGACCACAGGGCAGGCAGGCATGCCTCAAGCTGTCCTATCCCTTTGGAGAAGAGCTGCAGAGGCTGTGCAGCTCGTGACACCAGTGCTGGCAGCCACAGCACCCCTTGAGAAACACAGGCGGTGGTTTTTGCTTCTGCCTCTCCCTCCTGCCTTGCAAATTGAAACTTAGTGGGGAGAAATGAGTCCAAATGATTCAGACCCCCTCTCCGAGCCCCAGCTCCGTTAGGTAAAGGCTCCAGTCTGGCACAGGCAGCCCTCCCCCGACACCCAACAGGAGCCATCAGGCTGCCGCTGCCGGCACCATGCAGCCACGGCGCTTCTCTACCAGGAGCATCCTGCAGCACACACCGTCCCAAAGTGCTTTTGAATGAACTAAGCCAAACCGCATGCTAAAGAATTGGGCAAGAGAGAGCTGCCAGCTCTGCCAGCTGCAGGCAGAGGAGACCTGGCAGGAGGCTGGGCTGGCTGAGGGGCTCTGGCCAGGCAGGGGCTCACAAGATGTCCTGCAAAGCTGGGGACCAGCAAATCACCGCGAGGGATGAAGGTCTGAGAGCCAACATCTGCTTTCCCCACGGACTTCCCATGCCCTAGGCAGATGCGGTTTCGGCTCCCGGGTGCTGATGCAGTTCTGCGCCCGGCCAGGGTTCCTGCAGGCTGGGCTCTCTCTCTGGGACAAAGAGGCCGTGTTTCTTCCACACTCTGCAACATGGCAATGGTTCCTCCAGCCCGTTTCCAGCCGCAAGTGCACTAGCAGTGGGGCCAGGCATGGACACATTGCAGAAGAGCCCTCAGAGGACCAAGCAGGTACCCAATGTAACCAGCCTTCTGCCGGGACAAGAGTGGCTCGGCTCACCCCCAAGAAACCTCCCACGTGGCTGCAATGGAGACAGAGCAGCCAAGCCTGGCTACCAGCAGCAACGAGACCCCAGTGAAGGGACCCCCAACACCGCGATGTCTCTTTGCACACACATCCATCACGTTCCCCTCGAAGCACTAACACCAAGCCGTGCAGGCGATGGGCAAGACTGGGTCTGGGGGCAGATCCACGTGACGAAGCCCTGGCAAGGGTCATGATCAACATCAGGGACCAGCAGCCAAGCCAGCTCCACTGGGCAGTGCTCCACCTGGCTTCTTTTCTTCCCTGAATGCAGCAGCAAGACAACAAACCTTCGCTTAAGCCGCCTCGCTAATGGCTTCTTGCAACAGAGCCCTGCGGACACCGCTCTGGTCCTGCAGCTCCCTGGAGCTTTCACTTTGTGCTGCTGCTTGCATTCACCTCCGGGCCAAGCACAGACCCACCGACAACATTTCCAGCCAGCAGCTGAGGACAGGGAGCATTTCTGCTCCTCACAAACTGCGTGTTGCCGAGAAAGAGCCCCGGCAGCACAGCGTCCTCCCCGGCACTGCCTCCCAGGGCAGGAGGCAGCAACTTGGGATGCTCCTCCTGCCCAAAGATTCCGCAGCCCTGGGAGTGCAGGAGGAGGGAGGGAGCCAGGGCTCATCTTCAATGGCCTCTAAATGTCACTTGTGCCACCAAAGGACAAGGGAGCAGGGATCAGTGCTGGTGTTAGGCTGCAAATGAGCTTTCACAGTGTGAGTGATGGAAAACAAATTTTGAAAGGATTAAATGAGAGGGAGAAGGGAGGGGCCGGCTCTATGCGGATGAGGGCAGGTTGGTGCAGAGCCCAGCGGGGCAGCCAAGGAGCTGAGCAACGTTGGCTCCTGGGGGGTCTATTAACACCCTGGGTAGGTTTGCTCGTGGGCTTGGTGCTCCCTGCACAGGATTGCTGCACAGCAAGGGGCACACACACAGCTCACCGAGGGGCCACAAAACACCCTCTCACTTAGGGTTAAGGCAACCAAAGAGGGCAGAGCAGGCAGAGCTGCCTGCAGGAGAGAGCTTAAGTGACAGAGCTGCAGGGAGCAAGGACAGAGAGGCAGGGAGCGATGCACCAGCAGGGCCGGGATGGAGGGCAGGCAGGCAGGCAGGGGGATGAGGTAGCTGCCGGTCGGAGCCAGGGATGGACAGGGGCTGCAGGGGAGGAGGGGAAGCACTCGTGGGGCTGGCAGGCACGGCTGCATGCAGGGGAGCGTGTGCGCAGAGGAACACGGAGAAGGTGTTAGCTTGATCCCGCCTGTAAAGCGGCATGGCTCGGTGTCAGGGGGAAGCAAGAGCAGGCAGAGAGAAGGGGGAGGCAAGCCTCCGGCATGTCCGGGCCAGCTGGCTCCAGCCCAGACAACTTTCTTCAGCTTTCCAAAGCCAATTTCCTTGGAAGTGCTCCTAAAGCCTGGTGGCTCCCGCGGGGCGGCTCTGCCGTTGATCCTATCCAGAATGACCCCGAGCAGCAGCCTCCCCGTGCACCTGGGGGAAGCTGGGGGGAGCCCACCTCGCACCCCACAAGCACCAGGAACCCCCGTTACCTGCCCACAGGAGTGCACACCTAGCCGTGCAACGAGCTGGGTAGGTCCCGGGGCAGGGAAGGAACAAGCAGCCCGCAAACGAAGCCCGTGCCGAGGCGAGCCGTGCACTCACCGAGGTGTTCTGGCACTGGATGCTGGTGCTGTTGAAGCGCAGGGCGTGACGCGGGTGGTGCTGCCAGGGATGTGGAAGATGCACTCGTAGTTGCGCTGGCCAGACTGCGGCTGGGGCAGGTTCTTGGCCGTCAGGGTGATGGGTTTCACCACGCCCACAGGGATGTAGATCTGGGTGGAGGGCAGGATCTGGGGGCAGTCCTGCAAGGGGAACAAGGGGTAGCCGATGAGAGGGGAACACCACGCAGCCTCCCCCAGCACCCCTGCGACCCCCCCTTGGCTGGCAGGCTGGGCAATGTGCTGCAAAAATACCACCCTGAGCACACGTTTCAGTAAATCCTTATGTGCAGCCAACCTCAAACCAGCATCTCATGGCTGCTCTGACCAAAGCCCTGAAGACAGAAAAAGAGAGCACAGAGGAATCTGGTGGCAGGGCGGTGGGGTGTTTTCCACAGCTCGGGTTGATCCAGGCGGGAGGTGGGGAGAGGATTCAGCTCTGGGACCTGCAACCTGGTACTGCACCAGCAGCACACGTTTGGGTGAAATGACTGGTAACGAGATGGGGTTTAATGCCATCATTGCAGTCAGTAGGTTTCAGAATTAACACCCACTGGGCTTTGCATTGTCAGGCTACCCTCTCAGCCCTCCTGCTTCCCTTACAGCCTCCACCCCCTTCCTTCACAAGTGGACAGAAAAGCCTTTTCCCCCTTTGACACTGCAACATGCTTCTGCAGTGTTGCAGAGAACCTGCTCTGCAGCAAATTTTGCTACTGCTGCTTCTATCCACAGCCAGCTCAAAGCAGCATCACCCCAACCAGCCCGGCTGCGGGCCGCCCAGAAGACAGCGCCTCCGGCCAGGGGATGCTGGTGAGTCCAAGCCAGAGAAGAAGGCAAGGGGCTCAGCACCACCCTGCCAGCCCCGTGCTCCCCAGGGAAGGAGCTGTCGGGAGGGTAAAGCACTCGACTTTTAATAGCCACAGGCTCCCAGCTGCTCTGGGGGAGCCAGTGAGCCTTGTCTGCAAAGCACAGGGGAGCAGGAGGGAGCAAAAATAAATGAGCTCAGGCAGTAAACCAGCTCCGTGGCCCCGGCGGGTGCCACTTCGGCAACAACAGCCTGATGCAATCCCACGCTGGCTTTGCCGAGCTGGGCGGAGGTCTCGCACCTACGGCAGCAACTAGGGAATAACGTGTGCTGAAACGAGCTGCTCCGAAAACAGAAATGGCAGCAGCAGCGCCGGGGGTGGACGCAGCCGCCCCGCTGCTCTCACAAGGCTGCCGACGGCCGCAGCGCAGCTGCGGGGACAGCTCTTGCCCCAAGGCCACCGGCAGCCACGCATGGCCAATGCTGCCCAGCTGCCTCCTGCTGCCCTGCAGCAAGCCGGGCCGGACCCTGCACAGCACCGGGCTTTATCTCAGTAGGATTAATCTAACTTTCAAACGATGCAGAGAAATGAAAAGGAAATTGTTTCATTTAGCAAACATTGACAGAAAACCCCAACTCATTTCACTCTTTAAGTTTCCTGTTCTTCACAAGCCTGTATTCCCCAAAAGCACAATTTTTAAGGGAAGAAACTATTTATCCCCAAAACATGCTAAACGAAATGAAAGCAGAGAAGAACAGCGATGCCAGCCCCAACCTGGAGATGATGATGGGGCTGGGACAGTCTGGGGACCCTCGGAGCTGCTCTGCCACCTCCCTGCTCCATATCACGGCTGCCCCTCTGCAAAGGGGGGCTTCAGTTGCCCCCCCTTTCCGAATCAGCTCGAGGCTCACAGCGGGGAGACCCTGCGTGCCCGCTGCCATTTACAATGAGTGGCCCCCGCCGCTGCAAGGTGGTTGCTCCCCACTGGCTCCCAGCTCAGAAGTGCTGAGAGAGGGAGAAGTCCCCGCCTGCTTGATCCCCCTCCGCATTGCAGGGGGACCCCACGGGTGGCACACGCCTTCCGCACAGGGCAGGCACACACTTCAGCAAGGATTAGCTCCCAGCTCGCTCTCCAACACCTCCACCTCCTCCTTCTTCTGTAATTATTGCTGCCTGCCCCACCGGGGCGGTGGGTAAGTCCACGCCGCCCCAGCTGGGTTCACCACGGATGTTTGCAAGACCGGTGCCTGGAGAGTGCGGCGGGCACGTGCGTCCCTCTCCCTGCACAGGCAAGCAGGCAGGCGGGCTCGTTTTGCTGACTCGTGGGTTTGAGTCCCCCCGCGATGTCACATGCTCCGCATCTGCCAGCAGAAGTGTCTCATCCAGCAAAAATGTCAGCCTGCGCCCAAACAGGAAGCACCTGGTGCTGGTGGGCGCCCGGGGTGCCCAGAGGGGTGGGGGCACCGGGACAACTCATTTCCCCTACGAGCATTTCCAACCGCTGACAAAACTCGCCCCAGCATTGCCCGGCACTTACATCCCTTGGGAATGCTCTGCACAGCCCACGGAGCTCCCCATCCTGCCGAAAACAGCCCCCCCGGCAGAGCCCCGGCTCCCAGGAGCGGGGAGCTACGAAGGGATGGGACGAGCAGAAAAGCAAGACCCCAACACACACACATTCCCAAACATCACACAACTCGATTTTTGCCGTTAAAGCCGTTTTTCTAGCTGGATGAGAACATGACAAGAGTGTCCAGGTTTGCTTGGACAAGTAAAAGCCTTAGAGTCACGCTGCAAATGCTGCGGTTTGGGTTCCTCTGGCAGCTCCCAGCTCCAGCTGCAAGGCTGTGCCATCAGCAGAGATGGGGATGAAGGCAGTCTGGGGCTGGGCTTGACCCTGGCTTTGAGGTTCCCTCACAAAGTCCTCAGCCATTCCCACTGGTGAGGGAATGAAGAGCAAACACAAGCTGAACCTGCTTAGACTGAACCAACACACTTGGTCCCTGCAGGCCAGGAGCCTTTCACCCTCTGCAGCAGCTCTGCATCAGCAGGCAGCAGGGACTGTCACAGGAGAGCAGCTTTTTGGGACGGGAGACTCCAGCATCCATCACTGATCACCCCACGGCCACCACTGGGCACCACGAGTGGGGAAAAGCGAACAGCAGCCTGTGCTGCTTCATCACCCCTTCCCCAGCCCTGCACCCCGGAGCAAACCACAGAGGAAGGTGATCTCCGGAGCCCAGGCTTCAAAGCCACTGCAGCCAGCAGGCAGGGACATCCTTCCTGCTGCCGCCCGTTCCCAGGCACATTTACATGAGTGGTGGCTCCTACCCACGCCCTGTTCCTGCCCTGCCACCCCCAGAAATCCAGGCAAACATCCCCAGCATGCCCAGGACAGAGTCCCATGGCTCGCTCTTTGCGTTTTCCTACAAAACAGCTGCTTTCCCACCCAGGAAACCGTGGTGAAGCACCTGTGGGAACCAGCAGAGATGGAGTTAAGCGCTGCTGTTAACCCTGTCCCTGTCCTGACCAGTGCCCCCACACTCCAGCCAAAGCAGACAGACCAAATCCTGCTTAAAATAACCCTGCCAGTTAGACATCCTACCACAGAGAGGATGGGGCTGGACCGTCTACCATTAACTCGTCCAGTGGTGCCATGGGCTGGCACTGAGTCCCCCCACCCGCCACACCACCCTGCTGGGGACTGGGACAGCTGGGGATGGGGACGGGATGTCTCATCCCAGCCCGGACACGCAGCCCACAGCAGCAGCCGGTCTGAGGGTGTCTCGCCATCCCTGCCGGGAACTGCTGAGGCCACACCAATGTGCAAACAGGCTGAGCCAGGCGCTCCAAACCTCAAGCCAGGCACCGCTCCAGGTCCCAGTGTGGCCAAAAGGTCTGCTGGGGGACAGCCTGCCCATGCTGGGGAGCGACACGAGTTCCCAAGCAGCTGGTCCGTGGGAGAGCTGCACGCGTCCCAAAGACAACACCCCTGGGGGGTACAGCCAGATGCTTTTGGGTTTGCCTGGTAGGGAAGGGGGAAGAGCCCAGCAGCCTGACCATGCCCTCAGCGAGGGGAATGGGCAGACGAGAGCCACCGGGCTCCAGCGGTCTGGACACCACGTGTCGCATTTGCAGAAGCAATGCCAGGGCTGGCTGGAAGCGCAACCTCAAGAGCAGGCTTCTGGGATGCCTGTGACGGCCAGTCCCTCACCGGATTTCTTCAGGGCACAAGCTAGGAGAAAACAGCTTTTTCTGATCTTCTCACGTTACCAAATCCCCCCTCATGTGGGGCTGGGCTCGTTCTGGCCCATGCCAGACATGCTCGAGCACCCAGGAGCACTGTGCCACCCCCTTGCATTTGGATGACAACTCCAGGGACGTGAGGGACAGTGCCAGAGCCCGGAGTTTGGCCGTTTGGCTGAAGGTGCAGTGCAAAGCCATCGCGGCACCATCCAAGAGGCTGGCAGAGGGGCTGTGGCACAGCCCAGGCAGCTGAACGCTCACCAGTGGCGCAGGGGCAGTAGGGGCTGTTTGACAAGCGGAGTCCCGTTCCCAGCGCTCGCCTGTTGCCGTGCAGAAATGGCAAGCACCAACCCCGCCTGCACACACGCAGGAGCGATGGTTGGGCTTTTCCAGCTCTCCCAATGCACTTGGCTGAGAGGCAGCTTCACTCAGCTCCACGCCTGGAGTAAGGATCACAACGAGAGCCCAGCATGGCCCCATGCAGGGACACCACCATCTTCTGCAAGTCCCTCCACTCCTGAAGTCCTTGGAGGCTCCAAACTAGGGAGCACTCACATATCAGACCCAAGCAGCTGCCTTTGCAAGTTGCAAAGCCCAAATGTTCCCCCATAGACACAGCAGCTCCCCTGGGAGAGGCAGCAGGACCAGGCGCTCCAGCTTTCCACAGGGATGTGGTGGGTCAACCTTGGCTGGACACAGGATGCCCACCAGGTCGACCCACCCCAAGGGAGCAGAGAAGCCATGCAGGGCTCAGCACCAGTACACAGGAAGATGCTCCTCCATCCATCTCATCCCTGGCACGAAAGCGATGGTGCTGCTGGTAGCTGGGCAATTGTTGAGTAACGGCCCAGCTCTCCCATTCTCTCCTGTGAGAGAGCTCTTCGAGTGATGAGAGAGGCAGAGGGGGAGGAAGGGGAAAGAATTAATTGGGGCGTCTCAGCCACAGAGGGATTCGTCTGACTCTACACATGCTCCCAGCCCAGCACGGAAGCAGGGGGACATGGGGAAGACAACAGCCCTGACCTAGGACACCCACGAGCCCACAGGTCCTCACCGAGGATGAGGCCAGACCTCAGAAGACACAAATTATAGGGGATGGAGATTCACTCGGAGACACTGCTCCTCCTGAGTGGAAAGATGCAGAGGCAGGCTTCCTCTTGGTGCCAGCCAGGACAGCAAAGACCTTGGAGGACATCTCGGTTGCTTGCCTTCACACGTGGTCTGTGAAGCAGAGACAAGCCTTTCTTGTTTGCCTCTGCTCCTGGGGACCAGTCCTGGCCTGGGAGGCTGCTGGGACATGAGCTCTGCCAGAGCTCAGAGATGGGACTTTTTCTGAG
Source organism: Gymnogyps californianus (assembly GCF_018139145.2). Lineage (NCBI taxonomy): Eukaryota > Metazoa > Chordata > Aves > Accipitriformes > Cathartidae > Gymnogyps > Gymnogyps californianus. Next base: position 12,933,587 of record NC_059483.1, read on the forward strand.
ATGATCTGGGCAAATGCTTTCTCCAGGACAACATGCATTTGAGCTGTTCCCGTGAGGACAGCATACGGCTTCGCTCTCCGCAGCAACCATCAGGCAGCAGGACCCTTCCCACTGGGCCCCTGCACAGGCAACTGGAAACCCAGGTAAGTTCAACCAGAGCCCCCTGCCAGGACAGGGACAGAGGAGAAACTCTCCTTCCCAAAACTCTCTCTTCAGGACCCAAATCAGCATTTACTGTAGAGCCAGCGGTTGCTTGCCAGACCTCCAGACCCAATCCAAGCAGCCAGCGATGCCACCAGAGGCTGGGGATGCCAGGACCTCCTGCAAGCGCCCTGCCAGTGACAGGTTTCCCCGGTGGGCAGCACGGATGCTGCGCAGGATGAATCCCCGCAAAAGAACATGTTTCTTAGCAAAGCATTTGAGACGAAGAAGGCGTGAGGTGTAGCTAAATGGTTTGTTTTACGGATTTCAACCTTCCCCTCTCTGAAAACAAGTTGTTCTGCAATGACAGTTCAGGCTTGCTCCCTTCAAAAACATCAAAGGAAAATGCTTTAGCGTCTCTGCCTTTGTTTTTCCCTTCATTCAGCCTAAAGTGCTCTCGGCTGCGCCCGGCTTCCCAAGCAGCCTCTCTGCAGCGACACAGCCTCTCCCCACCGGCACTTCCCACTCCTCCCTCACTGCTTCCCAGGCAGCGCCAGCACCCCAGGCAAGGCGGTGGGAAAGGTTTCCAAAGCAGTTTGCCCTCTTCTAAACCCTTCCCCGGAGGGCAGGGGGCCACGACAGGACCGGGACAGGAAAGGGGAGCCGGCTCACATCGCCTTACCTCGGAGAGCTTGACACGTCCCTCCAGGAAGGAGCAGTCGGCGGCGTTGTGGGTGCAGATGTGGCGGTACTTGCACCAGTGGCAGGGGAAGGAGCCGTTCACACAGGACAGGCAGCTGTGGAGAGAGAGAAGAGGGCAGTGTTAGGGCAACAGCGAGGCAGGGTCCACTGGGGCACTTCTCGGGATGCTTCAGCAGGACAGCATCCGTAGGCGATCCCGTATCTCTGGGAGGGAAGGACCCCCCATGCGTGGGGTGAGGGCTGTGCACCGGCAGGCTGGGAGGGGAGATGCCCGCACACCCTGGACCCCGGGGCTTTGCCCATGGCAGGGCGAGGGGAAACAGCCTTTCCGGCTTGTGCCCCAGCCAGAGCGGCCACGCTCCCTCCTCCGCTTGGCAAGTTGACCCTGCCCGCCCCACTCCTGGGCAGGGGCCGAGCTCCAGACTTTGGGAGCTTTATTTGGGTTCGCTGAAAGGCGATTTTAGCAAGAGGCGGCAGAACAAGAGCTCTGCACTGCAGGGGAACAGGGGAGAAAGGGCCAGATTAATGCACGCTCATTGAGAGGAAAATTATAACTGGCGAAAGGTTGGGTCAGATTAACATTTCGGGACTGTAGCGCCTTTCAGCCGCTCACAATAGGTTGTGTGTGACCCCCTCCCTCGGCCCCCCTCATCCTCAGCCCTCTACAGCCGCGCGTGCGTGCGTGCGCTTCCACCCCCTCCCTCCAGCCTGAGACGTTTCCGTCTCTCTCCCCAGCCTCCTCTCCAGGCTCTTTGTGCGGTGGGATCGCACGTGCCCCCCTCTCCTCGCCTTTCCTGGGGGATGCGCTTGGGCACCCAGGGATGCTGGGAGCCCCATGCTCTGCTCTGCACCCCTCTCACCAAAGAAACCAGCCCTGGGGACGTGATGCCTCTCCCCGACGCAGGAGGGGACATACAGAGTCCCCTCCTTGTGCAACCATTCACACGAGCAGCAGCCCAACAGCCTGTCCCCTTGCTAACCCTCCCCAAACGCACGCCCTCCCAGCACCACGAGGCATCCCTGTTTACAAGCACAGGGGATCCCCCAGACCCCCACATCCAGAGGGCGGCTTTCGGGGCCCTCACCCCTGTGGGGATGGAAGGGGCTGAGCCCTCCCCACCACGCTGTCCCGGGGCAGCAGCGAGGTCCCGCATTAATGCAGCAAGCCTTCACAGGGCAGGTCTGTACCAGGCATGTCCCGCGCAGCCCAAGCTGCCCTCCTGAGGAGGAGACGGGAGAGCTGCTGAGGCATAAGCTCAAAGGCAAGAAAAATAATCAGCCTGGCTTTAAAAAAAAAAAAAAAGAGAAGGAAAAAAAAAAAAGCAGCAGCACCGTTTTTCTCCCTAGAAGGCTCATACCTGCTCTCACTAATCCAAGCATGAACAAGATCAGGCCCAAAGCAATTATATTTAAACAAAGGCACGATCTTCCCCTGAACACAGCTCTGGCAGGAGGCAGGCAGCCCTGCCCAGTCTGATCCCGCTCCTAAATCACAGCTACCTCTCTGCCTCTACCCCCCAGGAAATGACGGGGAAAACACAGCATCACCTTGCAAGGCAGCAGAAAGAAAACCTTCCTGGAAAGGGAGATCCTCAGGTGGCAGGGCTTGGCACACCGAATCCCTCACCCTCCAGCACACTTGTCACTTTGGAGGTGTGGGGACGGCGCACGAGGGAGCCGCAGCAGCAGGCAGCTCAGGGTGTGGGCAGCGCAGGGTGCAAAAGCACACCTAGGGCTTCGCAGGCCACCGCTCCCTGCCCGCCCTGGGGTTTCACACACCATTACATATACAGCAAGAGCTTCCCAAATCCGTGCGCACACACTAAGGAAATATTTAATTAAGCTGCTTGCAAAGGGGGCTGGAAGTCATTTCCATGTTTTGCTCACATTTTCACTTCCAAATGAACAGCCCTTTTAGCTTTACCCACAAATATGCTAATGGAGATGCTCCTTATGCAAATATATGCAATTTTATTTCAGCTGCAGAGATTCAACTTAAAAGCAGAGCCATAGCCTCCTATCTCTGGTTGCTTTGATGGAGGGATGTGCGGAGGGTGGGGGAGCAGGGGACACAAACAAAGCAAAAGGACGGCTCCAGCCCTCTGGATAAGGGCTCAAGCAGCGACCGGTGGGCAGGCAAATCCAAGATGTGGAGGCAGCGGGGCAGGGAAAGCACGGGCTAATCCTCATGGAAGCAGAGCAACCACAGAGAGGTCATGTAAGAGAGGAGTGTGGTCCAAGCAGTTGCAAGCCACACACCAGGGCATAACCACCAACACTCCCATGAAACCAGCCCTCCGCAAAGGAGAGATTTTCCAGCCACCAGGTCTTTCAGGGTCTGCAAAAAGACTCCCTAGTCCCCTCTCCACCACCTCCCAAGGCACCTCAAAGCAGTCGGGTGAAGCACCCAGCGCAGCCCTGCCCCGGGCACCCCGACCCCCAGAGTTGCAGCTCAGCTCTGCAGTTCCACTCTGCAGTTCTTCAGGGCCAAAGCCAAATCTTGGCTATTTTGGGACCCTCCTCACCTGAGGGTCTCCTTTGCCATTTAACTACTGCAGGTCCCAGCTGGTCTCCTGCTCTCCATTTGCCAAAGGACCTAAAGCATCTCAGGTTATCCTCCACATATGCCTCAAGGTGCATGGTTCCCTCCCTCTTACTTCAGCCCTCGCAGCTGCTTTTAACTTAACCGAGCCATTTCTAAAGCCCCATCCTCAGAGACGGTTTTCACACTCTCCCTTCTGCCGAGGTTCTCCATCTGCCATAAGGACATCAAACGCCGCAGTAAGAGCACTCACCACCACACATCTCGCTCCACAGCATCTCTGCTGCATTTAGAGCCTGTCTGGGTCAGCACCCACCCCAGCCGGCCAAAGACTCTGTAAAGTGGCGAGCAAGTCAGGGCCCAGGTGCCAGTAACACGGCGAAACCCCGTTTCCAGTCTGCCACGGTCCTGCCGGCCTCGGCATGTCCGTTTGACCGCCCCAGCTCCCTGCAAGGCTGCCCAAAACGCCGGGCAGGAGCCGAGGCAGGGCTCCCTGGCTGCAGGTCAGGCTGGGCGGCGTGGCCAGGGCTGTATCCCCAGTGTGTCCGTGTGTCGCTGCTGTCTGTTCCCAGCGCAGGAGCAGGTTGCTCGGCAGCATGATGCCATCTGTGCCGTCTCTCTCCTTCCCACGGTCAGGCACTCTTCCCTCATCACTTCTTGCCTAAGAGGCTTTCATCACTCCTGATAATTAGAGGGAGGCTCTCCTTCATGTGTTGAAGTCCCTCCCCTCCCTGAAGCGTGCCGGGAGTGCAAGAAGCCCAGCCAGGCAGAAAACCGATGCTGGGGGTGCAGCGCAGACACGGACCCACAGCTTGCTCCCCATCTGCCTCCTCCCCAGCCCTGCCAGGGGCCAGGTGGAGACGAAGCCCAGGCTGGGCAGGGGGAAGGGGGTCAGACCCACCAGTGGTGCCCCCCTTGCCTCCTAATGTCCTTGTGCAGGAGGAGTGGCACCAGCCTCAGAGCTGCGTTTCAGGATCGCTCTGTGCAAAGTGTCCCATCCCAAAACAAGTCCAGGTTCGCTGCTGGCTTGCAACCTCCCTCAGAAAGAGCAGGCAGCCCTGCAGGCAGCAGGGCAGCTCTGCCCACCTCTAACTGACCCGGGGCAAAGCTGGAGCCTCCCCACAGCCTCCACACTTGCCCCCAACTCACTACGCAGCTGGGTCAAGACCTCCTGACACTGTTCCCCTCCACTTTCATAACCAATCCCAAACTTGCTAAGGTCGTGCTAGAGAAACACCTGACATGGCTGCAGAAAAGCAGCGGTGCAGACAGGGCAGCAGGACAGAGAAGGAGCATCTCAGAGCTGGGCACATCTCCAGGTGGGTGCAAGGCCACAAGCATTGCTGCAGGATGAGCCCAGACCCAGGGGTGGCTTCAGGGACCAGCTCCTCGCTGGGCGTGCGGGCAGCTCTGCAGATGGCACCTCCAGCCGCCACGGCGAGGCTGCAGCTGTCTCCACGCCTGATCCAAAGTGATGCTGCAGCTGATGGGAAGCACGGGAAGCCAGCGGCGCTGGATCCAGGCTCCTTGCTCACTCTCCTTCCCGCACTCCCAGCCCCAGGCGTGCCACATGCCTGAAGGAGCCCAGAGCTCTTCAGCGTGCTGAGCAGGGAACGCAGAAAACAAAACCTGCGTCCACAGGGGTGAGATAAGCCTAAGCAGCAAACATGAGAGGAACAGGGGGTGCAAGTATTGCACACACACGCACAGACACTGAGACTATTTCCATGGAGCAGCGTGTTCCTGGAGGAAGGACACAGAGTGAAGGGTAGGGCGGAGGGATGGGGGCAAGCTGAACGGCATCAAGAGCAGAGCAGGGGAGGTCCATGAGAAGGGAAATTATCAACACAGTGCTGATGGAAACAGCATCTGCGCACGCACAGCACAGCCTGCCTGTGAGCCCCCCGACTGCTCCTCAGACCTCCTCTTGGCAGAAGGATGCATCCTTAGCGAATACTCAGCTCCGGCGCAGCCTGCAGCTGGAGCAACAGCTGTCAGGGGTGAGGGGCTGAACTGGAGTGCTTTGGGCTTTACATCCGTCTCTCTGCCCCAGGGAGAGGGGGAAATCCTGAAGAGCAGCGGGAACAGACAGTCAGTACCCTCCAGGCTCCTACACAGACCTACGGGCAGCCCTGCTCTTCCCGACCAGTGCCCAGATCCAAAGCCGGGAGAGGCGCGGGGTGGGAGATCAGCTCTCGCCTCCCTCCATCCCTGCCTATCTCAGTCCGTTTCTGCCCTTCCTTTCATGCCAGCCTGATGCTTTTCCATTCCTGCTGGGTTTTGCCAAGGGCCTTACTCACAGGGTAAGGGGCTGGGCATGCAGACCCGCTGCAGGGTGGTCCAGGGCATCCACCATCACGCTGGCTGGAGGATGCAGAATCAGGCCCTGGTTTTTAAGGTAATTCACTTGAAACACGTCCAGCTGCCTCCCCTCACTGAAACACAACACCAAGCTGTACCAGCCCTCCTCATTCACAACAAACGTGACATAAACCAGGTTATCCCAAGCAGTCTCTGGGGCCATCCTACAGGATTTTCCACCTGCCCCAGCCCAGGAATACACAGGGATCTGTTACCGCCTCACAGCTCAGCCATGCTAACTCAGATACACTCACTCAACTGCTTGCAGCCATCTGTCCATGCCTTCGAAAAGAAAGCATCTGTAAGCATCTGGAAACAAGCAGCGCTGGGCCAGCGGAGAAGCAGCCACGCCGTGTGCAGGCAGCTCGGTGGTGCGGGCAGCCTGGAGGCGCAGGCAGCCAGAAAGGCTGCAGCAAGGAGCCCAGCAGCACAAGGGCTGGCATCGTCCCACGGGTGCCAATGGGTGCCTCAGCCACCAGAGCAGCCCAGCCCTGCGGCTCCCAGCCCCTGGCACATGCATTAAAATCCCATTTACTTAATGGAGGCTTATAGGGAAAGCCTGACCTGTGGGACAGGGCCACGGCACAGTCACACCTCTCCGGCCAGGAGGAGTTAGAGCCGCTTGGCATGTCTGGCCCTTGCTCAAGCCTCAGAGAAATTCAGCACCCTGCAGCTGATGGGACCCGGGTGTCACAACCACCACTGCAGCGAGGCACAACCATGAGGCTGGAAGCATCACGACCACCTCCTGGATAGGAGACACAGCACGAGCGTGCACCAGTACAGGTTTCCAGGCTGCTCGGATCCCCTCTCGGCATCAGACCCGCTGACATGTGATTTTCCCCCTTCCCCTGTGCCACCACCTGGATTTTTGCTTCCACGTTGCAATGGCTGGTCATGCTGGTGGGGAGATGTGCTGGGCACGTCGGTGCTCGAAAAACCAGCAGCACTGCAAAACCTACCCACAGCGTCGAAGGAAGCGCCAAAGGCTCTCGTCTTCCTCCCCGTTCCCCTCCACTTGCCACCCACCTCCCCGCAGCCAGGCTCTCTGAAAAGCCAAACCACAACAGGATTTACGAAGCAGAGTTTCCAGAGGAGAAACCCAGAGAGCAAACACAGAAATAGTGGGAAGAAATACATCTTGGTATTCGCTGGAATTGCTCGCTGGCTTTCCGGGAGGATTCCCCACTCGCCCACCTTGCCGGCAAGTGCGGGCTCTGCTGGAGGCAGGCAGGGAGCCTGGTGTTACATCTTTATCTTGAAAGAGGACTCATTTTCCCACAAATGCTTTGAAGAGGGAGTTTAATGCTGACAAAGACGACCTCAACATCTGCCCGCGCACGTGCTGGACACGGGCTGATTCATTAAACGATCAAAGGCACCGAGCGGTCTTTAAATGCCTGCGCTTCATCGGTGCCCCATAGGAAAGCCCCAAGGGAATCCACCCCGGTCCCTGCCACGGGGTTTTCCATCCCATCCTCCACCGCAGGAACCAGAGCCTGTCCCCAGGAGCTGCAGACGAGCCTTCACGGGCAGCCCTGCTCCCGCACCATGGGCTGGCAGCGACCCTCAGCCACCCACGTCCCCCTTTGCAAGGGACCCATTTTTCTGCATCGACCTCCAGGTTTCCACTCCCCTGTTCAATGCATCTCTCACAGCTCAGCCAGAAACATCCCCTGCCTGATGCACAAACCTTCAGGAGCAAGATGCCCAAAAGATGCCACTGCCTGGAAACACCTGCCTGAGCCCCACAGGAGCCCTGAGGCTGCCAGGGTGCTGTACACCAAGCTGGGACCCCCAGAAACTTGCCAGGTGACCCTGCTGGAGCAAGGAATGGAGCCCCAGAGAGGGCACGGAGAAGTACCCTGGGAGCCAGTGATGCTGGTCTGCGATGGGAACAGTCCTGTCACACCGGGTGACACTATAAAGCCCTGCAATAACAGATGGGACAGCAACAGGACTCTATCTGGAAGGCACCCCCTCAGCCTGGACCATCACAAGCCCAACATACAGGCAGCGCAACCTCCTCTGTATCCCTCCTTCCCTGTAGGAGAAGGTATTAGACATATCTTCCCTTCTGCAACCCCTCCCTGGACCAGGCTGGTTCCAGCAGTCCTTGAAAACGCACGGGAAGAAGAGTTTTGCAAGGCTGTGAGAAACAAGAGCCTGGATGCTTGCACAGGATCAGTCCCACAGCCTGCAAAAGGGCTTTAACGGCGCCTTTTGCTGATGCCTTTCCAGATGTCTGCTGAAAATAAGAAGGGTCAGACTCTCCCTGGTGTACACAGTGGAGCTGTGTTGGCTTCCCTGGAGCCACCCCAGCTGACACCAGTGAAGAGCTGCCTTATAATCCTCCCATCTCTCCACAACCATCTGAAAAATCTCACCTAAACGTTTCATCCTCAGCTGAGAAATGATTCAACACGCAGGCCTCTGGCTTCCAACCTAAGCAAAGCCACCCAAATATAAAAAGAAAACATAATGCACAGCGATCGGAGATCTCCACAGGAAAAACATTAGCCTTGTGGAAAAGCATATTGTACCTAATACAGAATTTATCAGGCTGACGTATAGATTTTCCTCCACAAAATATGAAACCTGGATCTGAAAGGCTATTAACTCCAAAGAGATCCATTAAAGACGCCTGTCTGCAAATGGTATTTAAAAGTATTGCATCACCCTAGGTATAGTCATGCTCTTTGGCCATGACTCGACTGCAGGTCACATAGTTAAAACTGCCTCCAAACCCTAAAATTCTTGACGTAAAGAAAATAATAATACTGTTCACCAGCCTAGAACATGGACTTTTCTATCAGCTCCAACCGGAGTCCATAAATATTAATGTATCCATAATTAGCCTTTTTAAATAATGCATCCAAAATTAAACATCAACTCGGTAATAAATCAGTCAGGGCTCTTTGTTGTAGGTTTGTTGGGGGGCGGGGGGGGTTCCCCCTCCTGTGTCAGGCACATAAAATAAAATGCCAATTCCCTCACCACCTCTTCCCGCTGGATCAAGATGCTGGAGCCCCAATTGGACCGAATCCGATGCCATTTGTACTTAAAAGTTTTCTTTCTTTCATTTAGAAAAATAAAAGTCACATCTGCTTTTTGATTTGCAAAATAATGACATGCAGCCAGCCCGAGCCAAAGCTGAGCTAATGTTATTGAAACCACACGACGTGAAGGGAGACAAAGCTCATCATCTCGGGAGTCAAGGTGAGGGAGAAAGTCAAGTTTGCAAACTCTCTTCTCCCTCGCTGGCACAGCACTCCCAGGAGCCGAGACCCACTCCCTGTGCAAAGAGCGGGCAGGGCAGAAATCCCTGTGATGCACAAGGTTTGAAGGGGCTCTCTCTGACCCATCCCCCTCGGAGCTCACTGCAGGTACCCAACCGGGGCACCCGCATCTCACCTGCTTTTCCCCGATCAAAGTGGGAAATCCGAACAGGCTTTGGAGGAGCCGCCTGCAGCAGAGCCCCCCAAGCCAGGTTAGACACTTCGCAAAAAGCCGCCCAAAAGAGATCACTCTGCATTTGCTTATCTATAATTACTGATCAGCCGGAGCGCCACCATCCGTGGGAGGTTTCTGGCAGGGTAATGAAATCGCTTGCATTCTTGAGCTCCAAATTCTTTGCCCAAATACACCCCAGCATCTCCTCTGATGTTCCCACAGCAGAGCCATCTCCCCGCCACTCAAGCACACCGTCCGCAGCTTCTCATCAGGAGCTCGCTGTTAGAGGCTTTAGACACTCTGCTTAGACAGCATATCAATAATCCACACCTCCTCTATTTTATCACATGCATATCTCAAACTGCCTAAAAACCCATATGTGGAGTACATTTCACAGCAGCCTGACAAGAAAGCAAATTCACAATTACTTCCAGTTAGGAAATTCTTGGGTAAACGCCCCAGGACATGCAGCATGTTCCATCCCATGTTGCTCTAACTTTCCAGCTTGCTCTCCAGCAAGCCTGGGAAGCAGGTACTGTCACAGGAAAACACAGGCTTCTCCTTTTGCATCACCAAGTCACTCCTATTAACTGTTTCCAGGAATAAGAAGATGCTCGGCATTTTCGGTCACATGGATTGCTACAGTCTGCAATGCAGTAAACTCGCTTTTTCTTCCAAAGCTTTGCCAAACCCAAAGCCCTGTTTTTAAGTGAGGTTCTGCCCTGATGCTACAAGTTCCCACACGCTCAAACCAGCTGTGGGTGCTCTGGTCACCATCCCAGTTTACAAGGCCAAAAGGAGGAGGTTTCTCACTGCAAACACCATTATACTCGACTGCCCCTTCCTCTTGCAACATCAGCATGCACAAAGCTGAGATCTCTCTCTCCCAGTCTCACATTGCCCCACCAATCTGTTCCCGGAGCACTCTCACGAAGCCCAGGCCACTTACGACTGATGGACGCTGCAGTTGTAGAAGACAAAATCCACGGAGGCAAACTTCTTCCCCGTCTCCTTAGATTTCAGGTAGAGCTTCACCACTCGCTTGTCCCCTGGGAGAGAACCAGGCAGAAAAAGGCATCAGAAAGGACACAGTGCACAGCCCAGCATTCAGCCCAAGGCTTGTGATGGGCTGGAGGGAGCTGGGCATCACCACTCAGCCCAGTTAACTAACAAAATCCCCTGAATCTGGCAATAAAAAGAGTGTTCACCCACTCCCGCTCAGCTGCCAAAGAGGCCAGCAGAGCCCAAGTACAGCTCTGAGCCCCTACAGCTAACTGCAGCCTGCTGGCATGGAGGCAGGTGCCTTGGGTTGTACTGGTGGTACTGAAGGGGAGCTTAACAGTTCTGGGGTCAGCAGAATGTCCTAGAGCCCATGGCCACCTACAGCACATCTGCCCAGGAACAGTCCATAGGTGGGAACGAGGCCAGGGTGCCCAGGACTGGTGCACAGACCACTACAGTGTCAGCAAGTAACTGTGCCCATGGCTTGGAGGAGACCAAGGACCAGTCCCCCATGAGCAGCAACGTCCTTCTCCTCCTACACCCTGAGAACACAACTCAGGTCCTGCTCAGGGGCCAGGGATCGCTGTCACGGGAGGACTGTCCTCCTCCACATCTGCCTGTGGGGCAACAAGTAGGACAAAGTTTGCCTCGGGCTTTCTTCCCACCCTGGGGCACAAGCTCACCGCGGCCCCTGGTGATGGGGATGACATCCTTGGCAGAAGGAGAGCTGCAGTAGATCTTCCCATCTTCAATGCGGCTCTCGGACTCGGTGAAGTCTTCGAAAGAGCAGTTGACTCCCGCCGAGAGGTCTGGGACATTCCAGGCCTGCAGGACCAGCTGGGGAAGAGAGGCAAGAGCATCAACACAGAAAACTAGCAAAAGACTCCTCTGTGTCTGCTATATGTAAGTCCAGCCAACAGAAAAGACCAGGGGTGCAATCCCTCCTCTGCCACCCACACGTGGTGGGGAGACTTGCTCCGGGCTTTTGCAAGCAAGCCCCATCCATGGACCTCCCCGCTCAAGCAAGGAGCGTGGATTTAAATGGGTTAAAAGACAGAACGACTCACAGCCTCCTGTCCTCACCATACCACAAGCCATTACACCTCACCTCTCTACAGAGACCAAGCACAGCGTCTGGGCTAAAGACTGTTTCGCGGAAAGGCATCCACTCCGGCAGAGCCAAGGAGGGGAGGAATCCACCTCTTCCTTTGCAAAGTCATTCCCAGGGTCAGCAGTTCTCACTTTACAAAACACTTGCCTTATTTCTAATTTGAATTTTTCACAGCTTCCAGCCATTAGTTCTTGTTATGCCTTTCCCTGATAGATTAAAAAGCCCTTTAGTCCCTGATATTTGCTCCTTGTAAAGGCACTTATACTCTGTAATCAAGTCACCTCTTAATCTTCTTTTTGATAAGCTAAGCAGATTGAGCTCTGGAAGTCTCTCACTGCAAGGCATTTTCTCCAGCCTTCAACTCATTTACATGATGTTTACGGGAGGTTTTCAGCCTCTCCCTTTAAAAGCTGGACTCCAGCCTGAGCACAGCATCCCCATGTCGACCGTACCAGACCTCTGCGCAGCACCCAGCCATCGGTCAGGGAGATAACCACCTGAGAGGTGAAAACACCGCCCAGCTCCTGGCTTCGCCCAAGGAGCATCGAGAGCCCCACAGCAAGGGCTCAGACCCGGCACCACTTTCCAGGACACCGGGCGAACGCCGGTCTTCTCCCTCCATGTCTAACTTTAGACTTGGCAATATCAACCCCCAATTTCTCTGCTAAACCAGCCCCACTCAAACCCAACTGCTCTGAAGGAAATCTCACCCCATGCCACCCACTCAGTCCCAGCATCCCAGCAGGTCCCATCCGCAGCCGTCTCGCATTTATCTCCACGTTCCCAATGAACGTTAGCCCCTGCAGAAGCGCTTTCCAAACCATTTCCATCCGGTGACAATTCCCCTCTGATGAGGACTTTTTGAGATCTGTCACGGAGCCAATTTTTAATCCACTTAACACGTGCTTTATCAATATTGTATAATGCTAATTTTTAATCAGAACTTTGTGTTGTACCAAGTCAAATGCCTTGTAGAAGCCTAAAGACATCACATCCCCGCAGTCTCTCTTCTAATTCAAGTCATAATTTCATCAAAGAACAAAATGTGGTTTGCTTGACATAAAACCATGTTGACTGGCTTTAATTATATTCCCATCCTTAAATCTTTATCAGTTGTATCCTGCACCAGTTTTTTTCCTTTAGTTTTTCTAAACCTGATGTCAAACTAAGCAGTCTCTGACCATTTGGTCCTTTCTGCATCTGGGCAAAAAAAACGAGCACCTTTTCTGTTTCCGGGGCTTTTCTCAACATTCACTTATTTATTACAAAGTCATATTATTACAAATATCCGCAGGCCACGGAACTCTTTGGTCAACTCTTCTAGGACTCCTGAGTGCCAGATATCCAGACATGGCAGTTTTCAAAACTTTATTGCTAGTATACGCTGTTTTGTATTCTCTTCATAGTGCTAATGGCCTGGAAAATACTTCAGGGAAGTCCATCATCCTTTCTGTCTGCACAAAGAGAGCAGTGAGTTGTGCATCGAAGTCTCATCCCAAAATATCTACTGGAGGCCAGGGTCAGAGACAGGCTATTGAGCTAGATAGATCGCTGGCCTACAAATGGCATCTCTGATGTTGGAGTTTGTATTACGGAGAAATATTTATTGCTCAGTTATGTCTTTTCTGAATAATCATCAACTGGTTTATTATCTCCATCAATAGCCCAGCCCTCATCAATGCCCTGCACTTTGCTATGTTTTATTTGTCTCGGACCTCTCTTCCCCTTTCTCCCTATTTGTCGTATACTCATTATTTATTTTTAATTGCTGCCTCCCCAGCTGTTGCCTCCAGAGGGTCAGGAGGTGGCTGGGGGGGGTCCGTGGGCTGCAGATGTGGCTTACCGGGACCTCCGACATGGTGACCGAGATGTTCTTCGGCTGGACGGTGAGCTGGACGCACTGCCGCAGGTCAGAGGCAAAGCGCTGGGGCTCATCTGCCCGCTCGCACCGGTCCTTGCGTGAGCATCTGGAGGGGGATGAAACCACCACGGTGAGGAGGAGAATCCCCCGGGGTCCTGCACAGCTCTGGACTGACCTCACAGCAGACAGACCCTTTGGCACGGAGGTGATGCCCAGCTAGGGACCTTGGGTGCCTTGGGCCTGTACGGGAGCTCTGCTTTCCCCTGGTGCCAGCACTGGGGACTTCTAGGGGTCTTTTATGTTCAGCTTTTCTTATTGGCACAAAGATGCCGAACCCGGGAGCCCATGGGCAGGATTAGGGGCCCTGCCAGCGGCTGCGCTGCACGTGGGTGCTTATGAGCACTGCCCGGGTGCCGTGGGAAGGGATGACAGACCCCTTGGACCACTCCATCCCCCCATGGTTCAAGGCTGAATTCCAGGAGATAGTCCCCAAGGAGAACAGCGGTGGAGATGGGCACAGTTTGCAAACCGTGGTTTGCTGGCATGGCCCCGGGGCCGAGCCTGTGGTACTTACATGTTGTGGAGGACGCACCAGCCGCAGTGGGGGTCCCGGGAGCCCAGGCACAGCTCGCAGCTCTCATACTGCTCGCAGCTCTCCACCGGCACCCGCATCACCTGCAGGGAACAGGCAGGGAGTGAAGGGGGACGGGCTGTGTGCTTCCCCGCTGTGTCCATGCCCAGACCTCACAGAGACGGGACTCACCCTGGCCTGCGGCTCCCGTCCCGTTAGAGAGGAGGCAGCGGTGGGGAGCAGGCTGAGCCCCCACCATCACCCGCTCCTCTCCCGGGCAGCACATTTGCAGGCAACGCTTCCACCCCAGGGAGGCTTTTACCCCAACCAAGCTCCTTCCGCCATTGCATCTTTGTAGGGTTGCAGGAGCGGGCTGTGCCAGCTCAGCCCCGCGCCAGCTCCCGGTGCCAGCCAGGCATCCCACGGCTGCCGCAGCCCTGCTCCGAAAGGGTTACCAGTTCTTTATTAATTGCTCCTCCAGATTTGATTAAAATCCCCTCATTCTCCAAGCCCTTCGAGCTCTGTTACAACTGTTCATTTAATTACTTTCCACCAGCACTCTGATAACACCGAGCTGTAGCAGGGAAGAGAGCAGGTTTTATTAAGGAGAGGGGAGGAGAAGAGGGGGGACGGGGAGGGGGTGCAGGGAGCTGCCTGCTCACCTGCTGTGAGGAGCCGGCAGCACTGAGCAGCTGCCCGCACCTGCCGCACTCGTGCCTCAGTTTCCCCACTGCTGCCACGGGGCAGGACTCACTCGTTAATTAAAATATGCAAACTTCTCTACTGAAGGCTAAACCCAGGGTGCTCTCCCTCCTCCCAGCCCAGCAGGGCATGGGCTCAGCGTGATGCCTACAGGGCTGGGATAAGGCTGGCCAACCAGTACCCTTTGGTTTGCATACCGATGAGGATACCTGTAGCGTTCCCATTTGTTTGTCCCTGACATTGCCTCAGGCAGGCAGTGGCGAGGGGGTTGGCAGCGGGTCCCCCCCAGGCAGACCCCGCACAGGCACGTGCTGGCTCCCAGCAACCATGGTGGCCCTTGGGGGAGATCCCCAGTCCAGGTCAGCATAACTGCCCCCCACCCGGCATCCACGTCTCCAACACCTCCCCTGCAGAGGGGAGGCTTAGCTGAGCCAGGCCTGGGACAGAAACACAGCCAGGGACAGAAACACGGCCCAGGACAGCTGCACAGAGGAGCGCAAACGCAGTTTCTGCCTTGCCTGGAAAGCCGCAGGTTTCCTGCAGCAGAGCAGAAACCAGAGACAGGCACTGGGTGGAGGAGGGAAAGGGCTCTGCTGTCCCCACAGGGCTGTCTAGACAAACCCACTGCCCTACTCCAGCATCCTTCCCCCTCCCAAGCCCCTGGGCTGGCAGCCAGGAGACCTGTTATGCTCCGAGCTGCACTGCAGTCCCACTCGCACACATCTCTGCTGGGCATAGGAGTGGAGATGCTGCGCGACACAGGCATACCACATCCCAGCACGGCCACCCTGCATCACCCCACCGGGCACAGCGTGAGTCCCCGCTGACACTGGATCCAAAAAGTGCCACCACTATGGCATGAATCTGCTTCACTCGCTCCAATGCAGCCTGTGGATGGATGAACTCGCACCAGCAAGCTCTCCGGCAGGTCAGGGATCATGCAAACACTTGCAAAGCCAACCAAAACTTCCTACCATGAGCCCCAACCGCACTGCCAGGACGGCAGCACCGGATCCGGATCGGGTCTGTACCTCCAGTTGGCTCAGTATGAGCAGAAGCAGGGACCGAGGGGTGCACGCCAGGGCCTGGGGGCACACCAGCCCCATGTCCTCTCTGCCCCAACGTGCAAAAGCAGCCGCTCCAGAGGAGAAAAAGCCATTTGGAGCAAGGAGCTTCTGCTAACCTGCAAAAACCCTGCTCGGGAGGGGATGGCCAGAACAGGGAGGAGGTTTATGGCCAGCCTCTTGCAGCAAGGAAGGGTCAAGGAAGCCCTTGGTCTCCAGGGACCATGGGGATTTCAAGCAGCTGCTGCTAACAATTAATGCCTGGGGCATGGCCCCAGGGAGGAGAGGAGCAGCAGGGCCACAGAGTCAGTGCCTCGGGGCAGTGTTTTTGCAGAGAGGAGCAGGGACGAGCTGCCTCCGCGCTCTGGGACAGGAGTCTCCAGGCAGCCCCAACGCCAGGATGCAAAGGTCAGACCCCACCAGGGAGCTGCCCGAAAGGCTTCCCAGCGCACGGGACTGGAGGCTGGGGCTGCAATGTGGGCTGCTAAGTCAGGATTGCAGAGGGGCTGCCGTCCCCTCCCCTTACCTGTTTCTCAGTCATGGCATAGATGTGCTGGCGGTCGGGGCTCAGCACCAGGTCTCGCAGGATGGAGCTGCCCTCATGGGCCACAACGTTCTCATACTGCAGCGCTTGGTGCTTCCTCTCGGCTGGCAAGTCCACCAGGATCTGCGGGGAGAGCAAGAGGGGGTGAGCACAGTCCCACGTGCACCTCAGCCCCTACCCAAGGAGTGGGATGGGGAGTGTCCCCCTCCATCCCACACCAGTGTGGCCACGCCACAGCCACTGCAGCCTGGCAAAGTAGCAGCCGCTCTGCAAACATCCCGACCCTTTCCAGAAGGCCAATCTGCAAAGTTTGCTTCCCTTTTTTGCATTTTTCTGGTGCATTTGCACCATGTTTATGCTGATGGCGTTCACCTCCCTCCAGGAAGGGAAGCCACATCCGTGGTTCTCACGCTGCACCCCCCTACATGCTGCCCTGCTTCCCCCACTGCTGCTCAGCCCCAAAGCCCCTCCAACTTGCAGCATGGCATAGACGAGCCCCCAGCTTGTAGCAAAGCAGCAAATCCCATCTTGCCGCAGCGGTACCAAAAGCGGCCTGCATGCTGCACCAAGCCCCAGCCGGGCAGGATGCTGCGGCGCACGCAGGCAGCACTCCCATCTCCCCATCCATCAGAGGAAACGCTTGGGCTCGTGACCGGGTAAGTCAAGAGGGTCTGAAGGAAGCTGGGGGTCAACAGAGGTTCAGAAAGCGCCTTTGTTGTCTGAGCAGGAACGTGGCGAAGACTTTAATCCCCTTACGGCTCACAATTACGTTAAAGCTCTTCCTAAGTACACCGTTTTCTGGCTGTACCGGTGATAACCACATCAGGAGGCACCATGGGGCTGGAGGCACCCACTGAGCAGGAGCTAAACTCGGCTGCGCTACTTTCTATAACCTGATTGCCACCTCTGTGAGCGAGAGATGCTTCCTGCTAATGCCATCGTTCGTGATGCTCCCAGATTCAGGCTGTCCCCTGGCATGGGGCAGCCTCAGGGGAGACAGTGCCGGTGAAATTGTTCAGTGGGTCTGGTCTGCTCCCATAGGATGGGATGGGATGGGGGCCAAGCCAGCAGCACATGCTGCAAAAAACCCAGCAGCAGGCGGAGAAGCAGTGTGCCCAGCGAGACGGAGCAAACGCTGCCCGGGATCAGCTCCACGCTGCTGCCAGCACATGCAGGGAGCCAGTCCGGCACCCCCATCCGCAGAACTCGGGATCTCCCCACTGCATGGGGCCAAATCCACTGCTTTGAAGCACCCCCAAAATGCATCCCACAGCCCTGCCCTGATCATCACACCCACTCCAACGGCCCGGCACAGCCCTTGTGCTCCCCACGGCAGCCACGCTAGCATTCCGGCCGCCTCGTCCCCCCTCCTGCAATAAATCACTGCCGGCATTTGCATAGTTCCCAATCAGGAGGATACGGGGCCGGGAAAGCAGGATCCCGGTGTGCAGCTGATTAGCATGGAAATGTATGCGGCTCACAAACAAACCGGGGCCCGTTTAATTAGAGCGGCGCCTTTGATTCACCGCCAGCCTCCTGCATGCACCAGCCCCGGATTATTTTTAGGCAGTTTTACAAAACAAATGTATTTAATTAAGAAAGAGACCCCTGAGCAACCAGAGAGTGAGTCCTGCACGGCAGTGAGCAAAGGGGCCGCCCTCTCCCCAGGGGGACGTGGCGACCGGGCTTGCAGGGCCAGGCTAACCCTCAGGAGCCCACGGCACAGCCAAAAACCCCCTGTACGTCCTGCCACAGGACTGAAGAGCTTTTGCCGTAACCCAAACTGGTCCTGGTACTTACCTGCCTTCTCAGCATCCTTTGCCAGACCCCTACAGACACTCTGCTCCCCATCACCCCTGCACTGGGTACCACTGTGTGCTGGGGAAGCCAGAGACGCCGAAAGCCCATCCTAAAGCCTCTGCTTGCCCTTTGTGTGTGGGGGGGGGGGGGGGGGGGGGGGGGGGGGAGGGTGTCTTTCTGCCCAGGTCCAGGACCACATCTGCCGCTGCTCCAAACATCAGAGGATGTCAAGCCCCAGACACCTGTGGTACAGGGCCATGTGGCACCCCCTGCCCTGTGGTACGTTGTTCAGTGGTACCCAGCATCACCCCCCGAGCCCAACCCTGCCTCCCTGCATCCCCTTGCAGGTCGCTCCCCTCCTGGCTCTCAGCTTTTCCCCTACAAAGTCCTGTCCAAGCCAGCTCTCCGGAGGAGGGTAACAAGGAGCATATCCCCTCCCCAGCAAGGCACTGTCTCCCCTCCTTGCTACGGCAACGTGACAAACGCACCTTTCCAACCCTTTTATGGGCCGCAGTTGCGGCACAGAAGAATCGATATAGTTTTACCCTGGTTCTAAAATAGATCTATGGCTGGATGTCGCGCTGGCACTAATTTTTAACTAGCGGGGTAATTTCCCCATTACATTATTGCACTGCGCAGTGCTGGGAAAGAGAAAGAGATGTATTAAAAAAAACAACAGACGTGAAGCACTTCCAGTTAATTTGAGGCTCCAGGAAGAACCTAAAAATACTCTCAGTAGTCAAACAGGGCTGGAGCCCAGCCTGCCATATGTCAGGGTGCTCTGGTGGGGGGCACGGGGCCACCCCAGGCATGCACACGTGGGACCTCTTCTCTCTGGCACCTCTCCTCCCACTAAGGATGCTCTATAGGCAGGTTTGGGATTCAGGAAAATGAAATTTGGAAGACCTGGCAATCAAGCAGTTTTCTGGTTGGCCAAAAGGCAGGGCACGGAGGGAGCTTTTGAGTTAGCTTGTGGTAGGCAAATCCATCCTGCCACTCCTCCCCAGCACGAGGAGATCACCAGCAGATAGACCCCAATGTCATCATCCCATGCCAGGAGGACCCGACTGCCCACGGGAACCCAGCATCAGGGCCTTTCCAGCGGGATTAGCCCAACGGGAACCTACCCATCCCAGCTGGCGGGAAGGGGACGGGCTGTTTAGACCATAACACGGCGGAGCAGCGCATGGGATGTGCAAGGTGCTTCCCATCTCTTACAGACGCTGGGAGGGACCACTTCCCTCCCCTCTCCCCACACCCGCGGGGTAGCTGGGGGCAGGGGGAGAGGATGCGGTTTAATCAGAGCAGCCCCCCTCGGAAACACGCTCCTTCCTGCCCACCCTGCCTGCCTTCCCACCTGGGGGAAAAGACATTTACCAAAAATAAATAAATAAATAAACCTATTAACCTTTCTCCTCATCCTGACGCTGATATAATTACCCAATACTAATAATTACTCACACTAATTTCTCGCTCAGGATTCCTGCCCTCACTCTTTGCCTGCCTCGGGCTGGCTTCAGGCAGCAGCTCGTCAGCACTGCCTTCTGCAAGGGGCTGGCAGGAGCCCCAGCGGGCGGCCGGACCCCGGGACCATGATGAGGCGGAGGAGCAGGAGCGAGGGTCAGCTTGTTGGGCTCCTGCCTCGTTAAGTAAACGGAGGAGACCAGAGGCAAGAAATTACAAGCTCCTTGCTGGGATGAATCATCTCAAAGCAAGCCCAGAGGCTGCTCTGCCAGAAATCCACGTGCATGCCCTCCCCACCCAAGCGAGAAGCCTACCCCACGGGGTGAGCACCCAGCACAACTTCACTCTGAAGAGGGAAGGGTTTAAGACCTGGTCCCCCAGCAGCCAAGTGGGCTGGTGGAGGCAGCCCAAGGCCAGGAGATGCAAAGGCGTCTCACCTGACCAAGAGGCCCCTCACCTCCCAGGCCAGCCATGGAGAACCCCAGCAAAGGAACGATGAGGGAAAGGACAGTGTGCAATGCTTCAACCCCCGGGCACCCCGGTATAATGAGTGACGGTGCACAGCATGCCCTGGCTAGGCAGAGGCAAAGTCCTCCCTCAGGAGGCCCAGAGAGGGTTCCTGGGGATGGTTTTGTCTGGCTGGAGAAGGGAGTTGCCATCCCATACGGGTTTTGGAAGAGGAGAGCACATCACCTTGCTAAGAAGCATGCAGTGGTGCAGGGTTATGGCCGGACAACAGCACCGACCGGCCCTGCTGCTGCCTCGAGCCCAATGCTCCCTCCAAAGCTCAGCTCTCCTTTACAAACCATGATGCTGGAGCATCCAGAAGCTTCTGCAGGGCCCAGGCCCCACCACAGCCAGCGCTAGTGAAGAGCCACTGCCCTGAGGAGCTGTACAAGACAAGGCTGGGACCTGAAACCCACGTGAAAGGCATGGGGAAGCGAAAGCACCGGGAGGGCAGAGACAACACATCAGAGGAGAGACAGCTCCTTCCATTGCAGCACGCTTGCTCCTCTGGGCAAGCCACTCTCCAGGCTTGTCCAGGTGAGGAGGCACCTCCCCACTGCCATAACCACTGCCCGACTGCCGCTTGCCAAACCACCACAGGGAAAACCTCTCAACTTCCTTATGGCCACCTGCAATGGGCACAAGGCGGAGAGGAGCATCTCCCCAGGGCCACCTTTTGGAAAGACGGTCAATGAGAGGAACGAAGGGCAGCAGCCATGACCTGGCGGCCACCCAGCGCTGGCAGCGGGTGCGGAGGAGGACAGCAACGGAGGATGGGACTTTACAGCTCAGCCTGGGCCAGGGACGCCAGGCGGAAAGGGAGGAAGCACAGCCGGAGAGGGAAGGCAGCTGCAGACATGCCAAGGCTGCTTTCAGATTTAACACGCACCAGCAGGGATTTGGCCGGGGTCCGAGGGGTGCTGACGTGGGCCACCGGCTCCCCGCGGGACCGAAAACACGTGCTTGGGGGCACATGCGGAGGGTCCCCAAGAGACCCGGTCTCACTGCAGGGGACAGCCCCCAAGCCCACCACCAGGAAGAGGGGGCTCTTCACCGCCCCACAGCCGGTCCCCCCGTGGGGCTCTCCCACCCCAGCCCTCTATCTCTCCCCCTCCAGGCTCCCAAGTCCCCATCCTGGGTCCCAAGCAGTCCCCCACAGACCACTCCTCCGGGCAGGAGAAGTGCTCAGCCAGGCTTTGTACTCTTATCTGTACAGGGCTGTGATTAATTCGCAGCGGCTGGCAGCAGCTACAAGAGGAGGGCGCTTTCGCCCGCCTGCCACACTTCAAAGGCAGGGACTTATCTGCCTGAAACACACTCCGCAGCCTTTTCACGGGGACCCTTTCCAGTTCCATGGGGCTCGTGCGGCACTGATGGGCAACGCGAAAGAAAGTCTTATTTACGGGAGTGCATTTCAAAGCCTCCTCCCTTCCCTCTCAACACTCGCTGGGGGAAGCGGAGAGTCCCCCAGCCTCAGGGATGTCCATCAGGGACAGAGACTGAGCAGGGAAGGACAAGACAGGGCTGCGACGAGAGGATGCTGGATCAAGGTCCCTGTCCCACCTTCGCCCACGTCCTGGTCCCCTCCTGCCCAAACCTCTTGCCAGTGAGCAGCTCCGCAGCACGTCCCTGAGTTGGGAGGAGGAAAAAGCTTTGACATGTGCGGAGGGCAGAGCCCAGCCCCGGGACCAAAACCTTCCCCTCCCCATGCCACTGGTGCTCACCGCTCAGGCACCACCAAAGCCCCGGGCTCCGGCACCCAAACCAGCAGGTGTGCATTCCCCCTCCACGGGAGCGGGGCCATGCTAACACCCTCAGCATTCTGCTCTGATTTTGGCACTGTCCGCCCAAAGGGCACAGGACAGAGCAAATAAAACCAAGACAGGAGCGGGTCCCGGCAGAGCTGACCCCCCAAACCATGGGGCCACCTCCCGCAGGCAACAGAGGACCTGTGCAGCCCAGCCACCCCGGGGCAGAGGTGACAGCTGCCGGGTAGTGTCACACAACACCGCGCCAACAAGCCTACAGCCGGAAAGGGAGTATCCCGTGTCCAGCCAGGGGGGCTGGCGGGGGAGAGGGACCCCCCTGGGGTGCCAGCCTGCATGGCCCCTCCTGGCACGTGGCCTGGGCTCACCCCGAGGCAGCAGGCAGCGTGGGGACGGGGACATCGGCTGCCCCTCCACATGCCTCCCCCCGCCAGCCGTCCCCCGGGGACCAGCAGCGCCAGCAGCTGCTGCCCGCATGCCCCTCTCCAGTTTCCAAAGGAGGGAGAGGGGTTTAAAATGAGGTTCCCAGATCAGCTGCTCCAGGGGGACACACACTCCTCTTCCCCCCACCCCAGGAAGGTGCAGGGGCTGCCCAGCGAAACACGGGGCTGGGAGCAGCTGCCGGGCCATGGCATCGTCTGTCCTGGGGGGCAAAGCCAGTGGGGACGGGGGGCTGGGTACTGCTGGAGAGGGGGACACCAGCGTGCCGGGGGACAAGAGCGGAGAGGAGGCAGCGGGAGAAGGCAGTGGCTCCTGCTCCCTCCTGTATTGCAGGTTACCGAACTTTGGCACCCAGGGTGACGAGGATTCGCCTCTGGTTTTGCTCAGGCATCAAGAAAATTGCCACCAGCAGAGCCCTAGCCATGCTTTACCAGGGCTCACCGTACAGCTGCTCGGTGCCGTGGGGCAGGAGCCGCACACCCAGCCGGAAGGGTACAGGCAGCCGGCAGCAGGGGTGCAGGCAGGGCTTTAGGGACGCATCTCCCAAGGGCTCACACCCAGGACTGGGGACAGGATGGCCCCGCAGAAACATCCCAGCTATGCGGGGCGGGCTGGCAGCCAGCACCCCAGCTACCTCCGCTCCCCCGGCCAGCCACCCTCCCTGCTGGCCCAGCCAGCTGCCCGTGCAGGAATGCACCAGCCGGGCGCCGATCAGACACATGTCTCCTACCAGACAGGCAGGCAGCTGCCTGCTGCCGGTTGCTCGAACCCGGCATGCCAGGGCCCTGCAGAGGTGGCTGCCGTCCTCCCAGCCTCCTCTGCAGGGAGTAGGTTTCGCCAGCCCCTTGCACGGGGGGCTGGGATGCTCCTGCCTCATCACTAAGCCACCAAGGGAAAGCGGCGAGATGAGCTGCCTACTTCCACCCAGTGAAACCCATTTGCTTTATAAAGATGAATACAAACAAGACTTTCGTCCTGGGCCCGACATCGCCCTGAGCTGGAGACTATTGGGACTTTAATTATATCAGTATAATAAAGCAAAAACCAAGGAGATACTTAATCTAAATCAATGCTCGTAACAGCAAATGCCAGCGACTTGCCGACACTGACAGATATGACACCAATTCATCTAACCGGTTTCGAAGCACACGTTATTGCTGGTGCGTTGTCCCTGGGCGGTATCCCGAGCTCGGCCACGTGGGCTGAGGACAGACGCGCTCGCTGCACCTCTCCGGGGAGGTGGGGTGGGAACTGCGTGAAGGCACTGGGGTTTGCCATAGGAGATAGGGGAGATGGGGGAGGCAGGGGGGCAACCCTGCCCAGCAGGACCCCGAAACACAGCACCACCTTCCCCAAAACTCCTCAACCGCCTTTTTCTTTCACTCAAACTCATTTCCATCTTTTCCTCTTGTTCAGCCACCCACACGAGCGGCGCTCCCCCGCACTGAGCGGGCTCAGCAGAGCTGGCCAGACCAGTGCCAGCCCATGCGGCATGGCATGGCGTGGCATGGCACGGCACAGCACTGACTGGCCCCGCACCCACCGTCTGCA
Source organism: Gymnogyps californianus (assembly GCF_018139145.2). NCBI lineage: Eukaryota > Metazoa > Chordata > Aves > Accipitriformes > Cathartidae > Gymnogyps > Gymnogyps californianus. The sequence goes on from NC_059483.1 coordinate 12,957,170, forward strand.
AACCTTCCCAAAACCTCCCCTGACCAGGTCTGCCCCCATTGCTCTATCAGCAGGATGGGGAAGTACAGCCCAACACACCATTCCAGCAATTTTGACAGAACTAAAACACTGTCAGAAGAATCTTTTTGATCTTTCTGTACCAAAACTGAACTGCTGGAAAGAGGGAGTGAGTGCCAGGGCACCGCACGGGAACAGCACCTTCACCAAAGTCAAACCTGGCTGCAGGAGGGACTGACAGAGACAATGAATAAGGGAAAGGAATTACAAGCACCACCCCGTTGGGAGCCACATGGAGTGGGACAGGTAAAGGCACTTGTCCTGCTCCCCTCCCCAGCAAAGCCCCAGGTCCCGTCCCCATCCCCCCCAGCCCCACAGTTGCTCTGGCAGTCTCGAGCCATTGATTTCCCAGCTTTGCCCTTCAAAACTCTCCTGGCTCAGTGCCTGGTTCGTATCGTCTAGTCACTCAGGAGCAAAATATCTCTATTATTATTGCAATTATTTCCCAATCAGCATCGCTCAGGGCTGAGGCGGTCAGAGGGGGGGCCCTCGACAAGCGAATCGATGGGCAGCCTCTGCCCCAGGGGCTGCCAGGGACGAACGGGAGGCGCTGGCAGCTGCCGAGCAGCGTGAGGAAGGGCGGGCAGAGGACGGGGGACCCCAGGGACCTCTCCGTGCAATGCCGTGGACCGGCAGGGTGGCAGTCCTCAGTCTTTGCTGACTCTCAGCCAAGCAACAGTGATGCAAAATAACCTGTGCACGGAGCATGCATGCAGCCACCAACCCCACACGCTCTGGATGTGATGCAAGGGCTTTACCTCCGAGGCGCCTCATGGCTAAAGAGAACCGAGAACCGACGGGAGCTCCAGGGCATCCCCGGGGGCAGCACAGCAGCCACCGGGGCATCAGTTCCCTGGGGAGGGAGCAATAGAGCATCCCAAAACTACCCCTCCCGCGGCACGGTGCCTGCACCCGGCTGTGCCCTCTCCAGCGTATATGCAGAGCGAAACCCCAGCACCACACCTCACCGCAGACCCGTCCCTCTCGAGGGAGGGGAACGCAGGCAGGTAAGCGGGTCCCGCTGTTTCTCAAGCCACAGGAAGCAAGGAGGGAGCTGCCGAGGTAGGAGAGCCCAGTAACAGATAGGGAAGGAATTTTAGCCCTGCAAAACGGAAGGTAAGGGCAGAAAAAGCACACAGCAAAATGGGATGGGGACCTTTTCACCGCATCCCACTGTTCCCCTCCATGTAGGAAAAAGCCCTGGGTGACAGCAGTGAAGGGCAGAGCACGTCACAGAAATACAGGATTATTTTTTTCCCCGTTTATTAATTACTGTAGGCATCCCAAGCGTCCCAGCAGGCCTCAGGCACACTGAAGCCATGAAAGTGTGTCACCCTCCCGGCTCCCACGGGACTCGGACTGCACGTGACCAGCCTGGGGCAAGTTAATAACTAAACGTCCCAGAGAAGTCCCTGGGAAGAAAGCTCTCGCTTGAAGGACTCAGTACTCAGTTTTCCAAACAAAAGCCAGCCCTTTACTGCCAAGGCACCAGCTCCTCCAAGGAGACCACATCCTTCTGTCCCATTGGGACCAGCCCAGACCGTTGGCTACCAGTCTCCTGCGATGCACAGCCCATCGCCCTGGCTGGCGAGCAGAACAGACCCAGAGCCGCCATCCTCAGCCTCTCCACAGCTTAGGAGTTGCTATTTCTCCTGCAAATCCGAAGCACCACTTGTTTTCCTCCTAACGATGCTGCTTAGCTCAACAGGGCAGCACAAGCCCCCCTTCCCGAGCCTCACTGCACTTCTGACCATGCAATCAGACCAAGATAATCCCAACACAAACGCCGAGGGCTTGTCCCACCTCCCGCACCCTCCTGGCCGCTTGGGACATGCCTATGGCCAGGGGCTCAAACCCCCACTGCCTGCCAACAGTGATGGGGACGCTCCCCTTTCTAGATCTCCATCAGGGGATCCCAAAAGGCAGGGAGGAGGCAGCTGGGCTTCACCAGGGATGCGGCGGGGAGGAAGGACAGGCTCCCGGGGCTGCAGCACAGCTGGAGATCAGCTGGATCCTTCCTCCCCCCTCGACTCCAGGAAAACAGCTGTTTCCTTCCTGGTCCCTAAAACAACACAGCAGCAAGAAAGGAGCTGCCTGAGGACAAGGCAGGGGCCGTCGGTCTTGCAAACAGAGGAGCCAGCAGCAGGAAAAGCCCACGCAGGGGACGCTGCAGAGGGACAGACCCCAAGGTGGGGATTTGCTTCAGGGTACCCCCGCGGTCGGGTCCCCTCCCACCCCAGTGCCCGCACCAGCAGCCCCAGGCGCAGATTCAGCACCAGCCAAGCCCCCATTTCGGCGGGGCTGCCTGTGCAGGGCACCATGGCTTGTGTCTGGATTTATCCATCCATCAGACTCTAAAGCCTTCTGCAACCCCATCTCAGCAGCTCCCCATTCATTCAGCTCCAGCCGCGTAAATGCACCAGCCGTTACTTCCACGGCGTGCAAGCCAAAAGCCGTTTGCTGCAGCAATACATTGCAGCAAGGGGCATATAACAGGAATTAAATCCGCTGCCTATTCACCTCCACCTAGGGAGAAGGACAACGCTGACTGCACAGGGGGGATTCGGCTTCACCCGTTTAACACCGGCTTTGATCCCTTCCTACCAATCAGGCCTCTTGTTAATGCAGCTCTGGGCTGTCTTGGTGTTTTATCTCCATGGACAAATCATACCAGACTGCCCAGGAGAAGCCGATAAGCAATAAACGATCAGGGTCTAAATATCACAGGGCACAGTGACAACATTAAATATTAACACCCAGCACAGGCAGCAGGACTGGACATGCAGAATCTCTTACAAATTCAATGACAAAATCATACATCACATGATGTACTTCATGGGAACGTAACCCATGGCATTCAGGAGGAGGCAGAAAGTTACAGCCACACTTTTTTTTTTTTTTTCTTTTTAGATCGACATCTCTGCTATTGACACGCCATGATCAAAACTCCAGGCTCTGCCTTTCCTTCTGAAACAGTCCCTGCTCCAAACATAAACACCCCCAAGATTAGGGAAGAAACCTTCCGCTGTTCCATGCTCGGTGTTCCCAGCGATAACAGCCAGCTAAGCTTGGCTTCGGGCTGAGCACACTGGAGAGTGCCTGCAAATATTTTGTTTCAAATACACTCAGACCCTCTCGCTCACTCCACCTTGAGCTCTTGTCGTGTTTGCTAAATTCCCTGCTCTCACCTTTTGTTTGCATTTTAAGGCTTCATTCCCACACCCTAAATCTCTGGCCCTCCTACAGCATCTCCAATCCTGAGAGCCGCATCCCTGGCTACACTACAGCCTTCTCCGCATCTCCGTAAAGCCAGGGGAAAGCTATGGGGCAACGGCTCCCCACCACGCAGAACTTGGAGCGATGAAAACCACTTCTCTGCAGTGGGCCCTCCGTTCAAAACCAGGATGAAAATTAGGCTCTTCAGTCTGCGGATAGGAGCAATTTCGAAGGAGAGATTGAGAAGATTTCAATATAGAGATTGTTTTCCCTAAGGGCACTGCTCGAGATATTTAAGAGCTCAGGTTTTACACGGCATGGATTTCCTTTGGCACCGATGCAGAACTCCCCGCCCCGATTCTCCAGGGAGCAATCCCTTCTCCAGGCTGTTGGGGAGTGCTGGGTCCCGTTGGCTAACGTGGAGCCCATCGGTGACTGAGGGACTCACCCAGTAGGTAAACTGGGGCGCAGGTGGGCTGGAGCCCACCTTGAGCTTTCCAGGTGCAACAGCACTTGGCCACAAATTGTGGTAACCTCAGCTCTGGCAGGTCCATGCAATGGGAAACAAAGAGCCCAGCTAACTTCTTAATAAATTACTCCTGGGGATGCGGGGCTGCTCTCTGAAAGCCCAGCTCTTGCTAAGACCAGACCAGAGCACATGCCACACTCAAAACCAAGTTCTCAGAAGATCTTTGAGGAACATCTACCACCCTCCCCACCATTCCCACCACTGCCAGGGGACCTCAAGCAGAGCTGCCACCCACCGCGACTTGCCAGCACCATGGCCAAGGAGCTGCTCCCAGCCGGGGATGCCGGTTGGCACCCGGCAGCCCAGCGAGAGATGGTCAAGCACCAAGCACGGCCGGACCTTGCTGGCCTGATGCTGGAGGGAGCGGAGATGGGGACGTGCAGACAGCTCCCGGATAAAAAGCTTTATCCTGAGATGCAACCCTGGCAGGCACCCATCGCATGCCTGAATATCTATAGAGGGAGGCCAAGGGGTGGGAAATGATGTTAATTAAAGTTTTAATTACTGTAACCAAACGAGTAGTATAATTACTTTATTCTCACAGAGACGTCAAACTGATTAAGGACCACGTGCACAATCTTCAGGTTGATGTGGTTTTTAATTAAACGTGCCATCAAAGATGGTGAGAAGGGTGGGCAGGACGATGGCTCAGCCCTGCCTGCTCCTGCCTGGACCCCCCGGAGACCTCGTGCGAGGAAGGAGCCCAGGCTGGCAGAAACACGAAGGTCAAGGGCAGCAACTGGTGCAAAAGGCCAAAGACAGCTGCTTTGGGAAGACCGAAGCCGGTCGGATGCACGCAGGTGTCTCGAAGGAGAAACTCCTCTCCTATACATTGGCCCACAGCTTCACATACCCCCAAAACATCTACCTTTACAAACATCTCCAAAACAACTCCGCACAGGCCCCAAAAATATTAATGAACTGTGCTGCCAACTGGAGGGAATGATTAAAAAACAATTTTGCAAAGGTATCCTTTTCAAATAATAATAACACTAAAAGACAAAGCAGTAGAAATTAAATTCCCAGTCCCCTACCTCAAATAAATAGTATCAGAATTTGAAATGAGACATAATTACCCCGGCAAGGTTAAAGCCGCTAATGCACGCGGAATACAGAATCACCATCCATCATAATCATATCTTGTATCGCAGCCATTATTTATAATTAGGAGGCATGGTTTAAAAAACACATAAAGACGCCCATGCAATACAGTAATTCTTCTGTTATTGCTCCTGGAGGGCCAATCCTGCTCCGATTTGTGGAGTCCAGGATCAGGCAAAAGTAATTCCCAAAAAAACCCCAGAAGTCACTCCCAAAGAGCCTCTCACCAGCAGCCCTTCCTAAGCGCTGGGCTGGCATCAGTAGGACACAGCTGGGCTGCACTGGATCCCTCCCAGCCGTTTCAAACCCAAGCAGGCTCACAAGGCATCCAGATAGTCCTTCTCCCTTAACTATATTGAATTTATATTTTTTTCCCCCAAATGCCAAAGCAGGAAGAGTGGAGCTGAGCAGACACCAGAGCCGCAAGCCAGCTCAGCACGGCAGTGGCATGCAGGCGATGGCCGGCCTGGTGGGCTTTGCCCAGGCTTTCTCGCCTGCTGGGTGGTTTCTTACATATTTTTAAAACCACAGAATGAGTTATAGCAAAAGCTGGGGAAACCAAAAGCTAAACCCAAAGCTGCTGAAAGCTGCCCTCCTTTGAAGCACGGGCTTTGCAGGCTGCCCCCATTTCCCAGTGAAATATTAACAAGCTCCCAGCAAAGCAGGAGGAAATTACCCTAAATACATTCTGGGAAGTCTGCAGATGGTGGTGCCTACGCAGCAGAGCCCGGCTCTTGAGGTACCTACCTCCAAATCCCTTCTCCTCCCAGCAACGGGAGCAGCAGGTCTGCAGCCCCGCAGGGACCCGCAGTAGCTCCATCGCACACACAAGCACTGAAGCCAGAGCAAAGCCCTTGCACAGAAAAGCACAAACACCAGGACGTGGTGGGGTATGCAGCTGGTTCAGAGCCCCAGAAGTCTGGGAGAGGCGGTTTTGCACCCTTTGGTGGCAAATTAGAAAGCAACAGTGGTTGGAGAGGGTGTCCTGGGGACACAGAGCTGTGATGGCAGAGGCTACAGCAAAAGCCCAGGGATAAGACCATGGAAAGGACAGACATACACATGCACACGCATGTGTAAATCTAAGCTATGGTGTTTTCAGAGATGGAAAAGCAATCTGGGATAAGGACAGGGGAGAGCCGAGGCATGGCCAGAGAGGCACAAGTCCCCAGCAGAAGCAGCCCCGAGAAGGAGCTCAGCCCCACCACTGGCTGCAAGCAGCCCAAGGGAAACAGCCAAAGCCGCTTGCCCCGCCAGTCTCATGACTCTTACTCACAACCAGAGCTGCACTTTCTCAGAAGTTTCATGAAGCTATAAAACAAGGGGGAGGAAAAAAAAAAAAAAAAAAAAAAACCAAACAGGAAAAAAAAAAAACCACCCCAAGTAAAAGTCAGCTCGCAGATACACGTACAAACACACACTCTCCAGAACCCAGGAAACACATTTCTAATGAAGGTTGCCGCAAACACAGTGAAACACCAGCCGGCGTTTCCAGCCAGGGTCCCCATACTGGAGGTGCCACGCTCCTGCGGCACGAGGGGACAACAGGCGCAGGCAGTAGCTGGCAGGGGGGCACATCCAGAGAGAGGGGCTCTGTGCACAGCAGCACCATGCCACTGCCACCACGGAAGGGGAGGATGAGCCTTTTTGGGGTTCAGGCACCGTGCCCACCCGGCTGTCAGCTCTCCAGGGCAGGTTGTCTTCTCGCACGGTGGGTACCAGCCTATGCACCCCATCATGAATGATCGCTCTGACCTCCGGGGCTGCACGCAGGGGATGTGGGGCATCTCTTGGACTTGTGCTGAGCATTCTCCAGCTCCTCCTCTATTTCAGACAGCCAGCACACTGCCTAACATGCCAGGGATCAGGCCAGTCGTGCAGGATCGGATAAGTTTGGGGAAGACCACCTCGGGATGCCAGAGAGGAGATGCTCCCCACAGGGCTACGGAGGAGGAGTACTGCAAAGCCAAAGGGGACTGGGTCATCCCCCTGCAGCCAGTGCCTCCCCAGGCCCTGAAATGGCCATCAGTGCCTCGCCAGGCTCTGGCTGCCGTCCTTCAGCCATCTCAGCCCCGACGGCACACGCCAGAAGGACTTTTAACATCAGTGGCGGCAAGTTTACTGCAACCGAAAGGAGCAGAGAGAGGAGGCGGTGCTTTGCAGAGGATCACTATTTGCCCTTCCAAGTGCTGAAAACTAATCCTCCCTTCCCCCTTTTTATCCCATTGAAAACTTGACAGAACCTCCTAGCGCTTTGCAGTTGAAATTGGCAGGTCTTAAATTAATTGACTGCAATTTTACACAGCAACATGTTTAGCTGTGAGCTGGCCCACAGCCCGCTTGGCTTGCCACCGTTCCCCAGACACTTTTCAAGCAACCTCCGAAACTTCATAACACATCTAAGGCGAGGCAAGCAGGCTGCCAACGTGACCCGCTCCCTGCCAAAAATGAGCCCTGCCTCCCCGCGCCCCCACCCCGACCCTCCTCCAGCTCCTCCGGTGTTTTCCCCCGCTCTCGTTAATGGCTTGTTAAATTATTCTCATCGTCTCCAAGGATTTTTGCTCCTCCAAATGGCGAGGAGCACGGGGCAGGCTGGGTTACAGGCCCGCTGCTTTGCCATGGAAACGGCAGCAATGGGACCGATACGCGCAACAGGGGTGAGAAAAGTCAGGGGGTTTTTTTATTTCGATCCATCCTGACACATTCCTGCTCTCCTTCCGCTTAATACCCCGAAGGACGAAGCCCAAAGCAAAAGACGACGACGCAATCGCAGGTCTGCAACGTCCCCATTCGGGGCTGGGTGCTCAGGGTAATGCAAAAAACACACAACCCCAGCGCCCAGGAACGAGACGGCACCTGCAACCCACCTCCGACCCAGCCAAAAAACAACCGCGCTCTTCTTAGGAAAGGGTCTGAGCTGGCATCGCTGCTCGCGTGGAGCCTGCCTGCAACCCAGCCCCCAAAACGCGGGGCTGGTCCCGCCTGGTCCCGGCTCAAGGTCTCCGAGCCTCCCCGCGAGCTCCCGCGAGATGCTGCTGCCGCCGCCTCGGCCAAGCGCGAGCCCCAGCGATGAGTCAGCCCCTGCTCCCAGCCCTAATCTAATCCCGGGTGCCGGGCGGCTTTCCAGGGCATGTCCGCAACATGAAAGGCGCGCTCTCGCCGCGCTGCCGGGTCGAGAGCCGGAGGAGGAGGAGAGGGGAGGATTGCTCCGGCTCTGCTTGACTTGGGTCGAGCAGCTGATGCTCTGCGAAAGCCAAACTGGGGGTGGGTTGTTTGTGTGATTTCATTGCTTGAACAAACAGAAACATCCTGTATGTGATTAAGAGCCTTTATGAAAAACACACCAGCGCTGAGCCCCACAGCTGGGGCCGAAGGTACGGCTGTGGCTGGAAGACAGCGCGCAGCAGGGCTCGGAGCACTGGGGTGAGCGGAGCTCACAGGCAGATTCACGCAGCCACAGCATCCCAGGGATGTTTCAGACCATGCACGGAGAGAGACATCCCCCCTAGGAAATCATCTTCCCCATAAAATGTCATTTTTTTCATGCCAACCTACCCAAGCCCTCACTTGCTCTAGGGAGCAAGAGGCACAGCAGGGTTACCAACAGCCCATGAGCCACAGACGATGGCTGCACGGGGAGAGGCAGCCAAGGCGCTAACATCACTCTGAAGCATTAATTCTTTACTTTATCACCTTCTGCCCCAGGATATCAAAGTACTCAGCGCATGCCTATAGCTTGCTCCTCCTTTTGGCTGCGGGCATCGCCATCTGCAGATGGCACGGAGGAGAAACGGGCAGCACAGGCAGGAGAAGCTAACTGACCACAGTCCACCCCACCCCACCCCCCGAAAAACCCCAGCTCCTCCCAAAAACCAAGACTTGCCTGGACTCGTGCGGCCGTCACCTCCGCAGCCCCTGCCCTCCGCTCCAGCAGAGCTGCCTCTGGGGAGCCGCGCCAGGAAAACACATGCTTTTGTTTAAGGAGCACAGGCTGAGGGGGGAAAAAAGCACTTAAACGTTACACACACACACCAAAAAAAAGAAAATTGAAGTTTTGAAGTTGTTTCTCTTTGGCAAGGTTCAAAATAGGGCAAGGTTTTTGTTTTTTCTGGGAGGCCTTAAAAAAAAAAATGTATTTCATCCAAACCATCCTTGAAACATTTTTGACATTTATTACCATAAACTTTTACTCCAATTAATTGCTTCTATACAACTATCATTTTCCTGATAAAAAACATCACCAGAAACTCACAAGCCATTAAAAAAACGCTTGCTCGCTCTCTCTGTTTCTGCCTGCTCACGACCATAAACAGAATTAGGGAGGTTAGGGGGGTCAGAAACAACAGTTTTAACTCAACAGCCTTGGCCAGCGAGAGCTGCCACCCGCGGCAGGGACACCGAGGGCAAGACTTGGAGCTCACTAGATACTTGCAAAAATACCCCGGCTCCACAGGTATGCGGTACCACCTCCAACACTGACTCAGAAATGCACAGAGGGCCAAATCTCAGCCAAAAAATCATGTTCTTGGGGATTTGGGCTGGCTGTACAGCATGGCGGTCAGGATGCTCACAAGAGTGCAGCAGCACATGGGGGTGGGGGGAAGCGAAGCCGAGCAGAGGTGAGCAGAGATGCTTCCATCCCAGGAGGGAGGCACCGACAGCCACCTGGGTAGATACGGTGTCGAGGAGGATTGGAACTGTTTGCGTGCTCTTTAATTGCTTCCATTTCCAAAATGAAGCCCAGGTCTCGTTTCAGCAGCCCCGGCGAGCACACATCAGGCAGAAAGGCATCCCCAGCTGCGGTGTGAAAGGACAAGGCTGCAGAGGGGAAGGTGAGCCGTGACGCTGGACTCCATGAAAGGGCACAGAGGAAGCCCCTCCACCTCTCCTTAAGCCGGTGGGACGCAGTTGCTCTCCACCTCTGGGATCAGTGGCTAAGGAGGGGATGAGGCGCAAGGGGACATGCTTGAGGCACCCCAAGCAGCACACCCCATGGGGACCACGGGCGGTAAGTGCCACCCCAGGCTGTGCCAGACCCCACACAGCCTCCAGCCAGAAACGCTGACACTGCCATACAACCAAGTTACTGCGATTTAACGAGCCCTCCCGCAGATGAGCGGCGGTACCACATCGTCACACGGCGTGCCCTTAGTCACAGAGATGAACCACACTTTGAAGCTCGAGCAAGCACATTTCCCCCCCCTACTCCCTCCTCCTCCATCCCCATGCCAAAGGTAGCAATTTTTGCCCTCTTTTAAAACAAGAAGCCACCGGAGGAAGAAGCCAAAGCTCACACATCCCGTGTTGAAGCCGACTCATCCCCATGGGAGGAGAGCCCAGGCATCTCATTCCCAGGTTATTTGCTCCAGCTGCAGGCTCGCACTTTCCCCCCAGCAGATTAGGGGTGGGGGGGAAGGAGAGGCAGGAAGGAAACCCCCAGCTGAGACCGGGAGTGTTTATCTCACCTGCTAGAAGAGAAACACATCTTTAATTTTAAACGTTGAGTGTAAAACCAGATCCCTCGAGGCTCATAAACATAGCAGAAAGAGAGGGAGAGTAACACGGAGAAACTCTGGGGAAATAAATGGAGAATTCAATTTGGGAAGTTCCCATCCCTCGCGCGAGGTGGGAATCAGCTGGCACAGGCCACAGGCGAGGTGCACTTTTGGGGTCTTTTTAAAGGACTTCGCTCATTTCTCACAAAAACCATCACATGCATCACACACCCCACACACACACCCCCCCCAGGAAACCAAGCGTGGCAGCAATGAGCCCAACCCCATCCAGCACCTCCATCCAGGGGGGCAGAGGCTGCTCCCCTCCCTCTGCCATGAAAGCTGCCGGTACAGAGCACACCATGGGAGCCCACTGCCTGCAGCCCCCAGCCCTCCAGCTGTGCCCACCACCAAGGTCCCGCATCCCGACCTCCTTGCCAAGGATGCTGAGCCTTTCTGCGTGGTTGTGTACGTACCAGCCTTGCTAAGACACCCACTTTCCATAGCTAATTACAGATGCAGTCACCCTGGCCAAGACACAGGCCTGTTTTTGGAAGCTTTTAAAGAAAAATAAATACATACATATACACACACACACACACACGCACATCAAAACTGTATCATATTTTTCCTCCGTGAATTTTTTCAGTTGCATTTTGCTCAACAGCTACCGGTTAATTTTGACCGCCATCAATGGAAAGCAAAAAGCCAGGGGAGCCAGAGAACAGCCAGGCGCTGACCCAGCCTCCGAGACCAGCAGACCTGCTGCTTTCACAGCTTCCAAGCCTGCAAACTGCTCTACAGACCTCAAGCTTGTCTGTGGGCACCCCTGCTGAGCCCAAAATCCACCCTTGGAAGGATTTTGCTGCATCTTTCAGTGAAAATTTACCTTTACGTCCTGACTGGGAAGAGCATCACCAGTGACACGAGCTTGGTGTAGCTCCGGTTTTGGTATGGGTTGTTGCTGGGCGGATTGGGAGGACGCGAGAGGGCCAGGGAGGACTTCTGCAGGTGAGATACGTCCTGCTGGGGACCCCCGGTCCCGTTTCCCACCCCAAAGGAGACGGCATCCGTGTGTCTCCAGCTCCCTCCTCCCTGAGCTTCACCAGAGAACAGCCACAGCGAAATCATCCACACGTACATTTAACATCGTCCGTTCACCCGCCACTGCCCCAGCTCCCACCCACGTGGCTCTAGAGGTCCATCACATCTGGCAAGGATGTCCCCAAAAAGGCAAGGAAGCCCCTTACCTCAGCAGCCACCCAGCCCAGCAAGCAGCGTTGCCAGCGTTAAGCCTCCAGCTATGGCAGCACCAGGTTTGTTCTGCGGATGCCGGCACATAATTAAGATCTACGGGGCTCTGTCAATCACCGAGGGGAAAGAAACGGCAGGGAAACCTCTCCTGGGACACAGCAGAAGCCTACGCGTTACTGGTGCCAGGGTGCCTGAGGGATGCTGGCGGGGTGGCACAAATCCAATCCACCCCTGGAGCAAGCAGCCGGGCTCTCCGCCCTCCAAACTGGCTCTTCTCATCTGCTTCGCAAACCGTAACCCCCGCAAAGACAAGCCTGTGCTCTCCCAGTGCAGCATCCCTCCTAACTCTTGCTACAAAGGGAACAGCCTCAGTTAACAGCCCCGCGGATACTGCAACCCAGGGTGGCCCTGGAGGCAATCACTGTTGGGAAGAGTCAGCGCTGCATGCATGGGAGATGGGGTCCTACAGCATCTGAGGCTTTGATCTGGCACCCCAAAGCAGGGGCTGGGGGAGGAGAGCATGTTTGCACAGCTCTCCTCAGCCCCGAGGAGAAGCCCTCCAGGATGCAGATCCAGCACAAGAAAATGGCTCCTCTCCCCTCTCTGCGCTCTGCCTGCTACCTGCCCTTGCCAAGCGGCATCCCTGGGACCAGCAGGGACAAGAAGTCTCCAGGAGCAGCTGGAGATCAGCAGCAAGATGGCCAGGAGCCCTTTGCCTGGATTCATTCATTGCCAAACCCTCCTCTGGTACCCAGCCCTGGGGGGCAATTCCCTGGCCCTGCCCTCAGCAAAAGGCACCCCTAGCAGGGACCCCCCCGCTAAGGGGGTTTGGGGGGTGAAGGGACCTTCCTGGGGCTCCAGGCAAAGGGAGGAAAGGACCAGGGAAGGCAGAGCCTGCAGAGAGCAAGCCCCCTCCTGCCCCAAAACACTCTCATTAACTCTTCTCCTCCCGGCCAAACCACAGAGCTTGGACCCACCGGCTCTCAGCCCACACCGCAGCAGCACTGGGGAGCAGGACAGGAAAGCTGCACCCCAAAAGCACACACAGCCTGGGGAGCAGCAGGACAACCCCCTCCTTTCCCCTGGAGCATCAACCTTTCCCCGGCTCGTCCCCAAAGAGGGACCGCCCAGCGGGATGGAGCAGCACCCCCACTACCCCAGAGCCGCACGCAGCCACGCTAGCACACAAATTGCTTCATTAAATGTTGTCGCATTAAGCCAGTTTCATGAATTTAACATTGTCCCCGGACTATTGTTTGCCTGAAAATTAAATTACAGCAACATTTGTTGTTTCAACAAGTCTGTCAGTTAGGGACGGGGCTGGAGGAGGGGATGCAGGCGGGTGATGCCATTTCGGCAGCGGGACTCCTCCGGGTGGGCAACTCCGGTGAAGGTGGGAAAGGCAGCCACGGCTTCTTCCACGGGGGAGGGAGAAGGGAAGAATTAAGCTAACATGCTGTTTCAACCCAAGCCAACCGTGCCAGATGTGGAGAAGTGAGCCACGCTGCCCGGGAAGGGAAAGCATCACTGTTTTGGAGCAGATAAAGGCTCCAACCGGTCCCAGCAGCCATTGGCCAGCATGGCAGAACACCATCCCGTACCCCTCTGGGCAGCACGGACCCTGCCTACATCCGCACGAGGAGCTCAGCGCAGCAGTCCAGGGCTTTTTGATCTTTCCGGATTACAAAGCTTTGCCGCATACAGGAACACTCTGAAAAATTTCTCATTTATTCTTCCTTTTCCCTTGAGCAGCTCCTCTCTGCAGTATCAGAAACAAAGGTGACAACCTTTCGCTTTGTAAAGAAAACCGTCAAGCGGAGTGGACTATAAATAGCACCCAAAACTGACCCGCATCCCCAGCTGAGGGGAATGAAATGAAGACAAGTGAACGAACAGCTTCAAGGTCAGAGAGACTTTTTTTTTTTCCCCTTTGTTCAAGGTCTGGTAATTTTTATCCACGCAGGAGAGTAATCCAAAATACATCATTAGGGTTGTAGCTAATAAAAACCACGCGGGCTTTTTGCAGCCCGGCGTCATTTCCTTTCCCATACGGGGATTACAGCGGGAGGGAGATGCTTTCCCCAGCACCGGCTCTACTAGTACGACCCCTCCTCGCATCCTCCGCATCCTTGCACTGAGCTCCCCGGCCATGCCAGATCTGTCCCGGCACAGAGCGACCGACCAATGCTGCCCTCAAGAGCATGAAGCGTGGCAAAATTAAAGCGCTATCACATTATCCTGCCTTTGTCTGCCAGACCGTAGGGATGCTCCCCACCACCTCAGCCTGTCCTCGGTCTGCAGAGAGCTGGCTTGTCACACAGCACTGGCTCTCTTCCTTCTCTCCAGCTGCTAAACAACATTAAAAGAACTAAGCATGCATTAAATAAAACTTTCCCACTATTGCTTGCCATGTAGACAATTGCTCTTGCTGCCACAGGAAGGTTTCATGTTGGTGGCTGGTCCATGGGCACACAAAGAACGTGGAGGTGCCAGGATCAGCTCTGGGAGAGCACGGGCCACCCGGGGAAAGCGCCCGGGGGCCCCGAAATCCAGCACCAAACCTCAAACAATAGCACTCCCCCTGCCTGTCATGTCCCCCGCTGCACCTCACTGCAGCCCTGCTCTCCCCCTCCAGTCTCGACCCAATTGCAATGGCTAAGGAAAGGGAGAGGGGGGGTTATGGGGAAACGTCCCTGCTTGGAAGCAGCTGGGGAGGGTTCAGGAAGGTTTACTCAGTGCAAAGCCCTTCAACACCACTCCTCTGATCAGTCAGAGGTGAGATACGGGAACCTCAAGGACCCACCAAAGGGCAGGAGAGGAAGAACGTGGGGCTGGTGTGCAGCAGCCGGAGCTATTTTGAGCACTGGTGGGGGTAGAAGAGACAAAAGAGAAAGGCAAAATGGAGGACAAAAGTAAGAATGGGAAATGTTTCCATTCTGAGTAGAAAGTGAACAGAAAGTGGACACAGTACCTGCAGTCCATGCCATGGGCTCGGGACTCTGACACTCCTCCTGCCCCTCCTGAGATGTTCTGCCCACCAGCCTACTCCAATTCACCCTCAGCCACACAACTGCGTCCAATCGAGTGATTAAAGTGAGAACCCATCAAACTCATTTCATTGTGAAGCACCATCATGTAAAATGCTAAGCATTATTGTTATTGTGGTGGCCTAAGCCAGGATTAGCATGCACGCCCCCAAGGCTGGGAGACCCCTTTTCCCTAGCTGGGCGGCACATCCAAACCCCGGTGCGGTGGCTCTGGTGGCTCTGGCTCCGCCACCCTTTAATGAGCATAGCTCCCAGGTATTTGCTAATCCGTGAGGCACGGCAGGATTACCAGCACAGCCCTGATCCCCAGGTTTGTTTGCCCTGTATCACACAGGCTAAGTATGACCCAGGCAAGATGCAGGCTGCGCACTCCGGTCCCACTCCGGGTGCTTCTTGGGTACTCGATGGGACAGGGTTTAACTCCCATCCCGTACCCTGCCACCCAACAAGGCCAGCCCCCAGGAGAAACAGGGGCGCAGTCCCAGGGGTCTGCACCCTCACCACCACCCAGCGCCCACCCCAGCTCCTCCACCTCCGTATTTCACCCCACAATGTCAATCCCATGGGGCACCTTCCTGCTGCCTTCCCCATCAGTACCAGCCTGCCATTAGCATCTGTTCTCCTGCTCCATTTCAGAAAAGGCTATCATTAACAAGGGCAGGGGATAACGGAGGCCAAAGAGCAGCTCTTCCATGCGGCCTGGGGCTGAGCGCTGTCCCTGCCTGGACCTGCAGTGGAGACAAATGACCCCCATGTGTATCAAAGCCTCAGAGATGGATGATGGGCTCCAACAGCCACCAAGGCGCAGCCAGAGTCCACACCCTGCATGCTCAAGTGCCATACCGCACCTCCAACTCGCTCTTGATTTATGGTGGATTTTCCTCCTAGTCCAGAGGGGAGAAACAGGAAGGTCAGCCCAAAGGTACCGGGGATGACTGACTTTCCCCGCTGTCACGTTTCTACCTGAGGCAGTGCTGGGACACGCGGGGACCCAGACAACATCAAAATCAGCTTGGCCCCTGCTGAGACGCATCTTTCCTCCTCCAGCATCTTCCCTCCTCCAGCGGGCCACAGGCTCAGGGCAAATTCCTCAGGCACCATTAAATCTGGGTTAATGAGGCTGCACAAAGGCGAGGCAGAACACCAGCACTGCCCCTTCCCACCCAGGCATATCCGCAGCCCCTGCCTCCCAAACCACTGCCTTCCTGATGAGCAGGGGGCTCCCCGCATCCTCCCTCTTCTCCGCTGCCGTTGGTGGGAGGCCGGGGCTATTCTCCCACCTGAAAAGCCAAAATTAGTCAGTGTTTGTGCCAGTGAATAGGCACAATGGCTCCAACAGGAGGGACCCAACAGAGCTGGGGCCTCCCAGCTCATTTCCATCTCAATGGGGTGGCTTTTCACCCTGCCCTGTCCCCACGGGGCCACCGCAGAGGTCCCCAGCAAGAAGCAAGATAGACAGCAAGAGTCGTGCTCCTGCTCTTCCCAGCAGAATAGGGGTCGCAGGCGGCAGAGAGATGCAGAAGAAAATGCTCAGCAGCTTCATGCTTCACCAACCAAACCGACCCCGCCAGCCAGGAGGTAAAACCCAGTGCTTGCTGCTGCCGCTGCACGCCTCCAGCGATGGGCAAGTCCACACACCCCTTTTCCTAACACAGGCCCCTAGCGACTCTCACCCAGAGGCTTTTATGGGGGCTCAGCTTCCCCACCAACGACCCCAAAGCACTGCTCTTCCGTCTTGCTCTCCCAGCGCTGCTGAGCCATGGCCACCACTGCCTTACACAGCCCCGCAACAACAGGGGCATGACTAGCGACGGTATGCAGGCACAAACCTGCAGGCTCTTGCTTTTTCCTTTCCCAGCCCTATTTCCACCCTATTTCCAGGGTGGCAGCCCCTGCTGGGGCACATTATGGTCTGCCGGGACCAGCTGCGAAGGCGATGCTGCTGCATTTGGCTGGTACAGACCCGCCAGCTCCTAGGCACACCCCACGGAACAGCACTGAGCCGGCTCAGGGGGCTGCCAAGAGGCATTTTGCCCTCAAACCCCTTTTTTGGGGTGATTACAGAAGCCAGGTTCGCACCCAGCAGCCCTTCTGAAGACGCGGGGTCTTCGGGATCCACCTCCATCCCTGAGCCTCCTCCAGTTTCTGCAACGCGCTGCTCCCCAAAAGTCACCTTGCCCCGACACCGGCAAAGCCCAGCAGCAATGCTGCCTTACCCGTCGGCGGCTCCGCCGCAGCCGGAGCGGGCTGATGGATGGGGGTTAGGCGGCACGCTGCCTGCAGGCGCCCAGCGCTGGAGCCAGGGAGAGGCGAAACGTGCACCGTCAGCGCTTTCGGCGGGGAAGGTTGGAGCAGGGCTGGCTGCTGCTGCCGCCCCAGCTGGCCGGGTGCCAGGCTCCCAGGCCTCGCTCACCTGCCGGCTTTGTGCAGAGAGCAGAGCAGATGGGGAGGGGGGGGAGGAAAGGGTTATGGTTTGTGAGTCAAAAAGCCTGGGGGCACAGGGGGTGGAAGGAGTGGGGTTTGGGGGAAGGGAGCCCCCTGACACCTCCTCTGACACCCAAGGCTGCGTGAGCACGCTGGAGCATCCCTCGGAGAGCCAGGAGTGTGGAAACGTTCATCCCCATCCATCCCGCACAAGGGAGGAGCACGAACCCTGGTGGCATCCCCCTCCAGGAGTCACTCGAGGACGGAGCTGGCAGCTGCCTGCAGCCCCGGCCCCGCCGCCCCGGCCGGTCCCCAAGGCCAACGGTTCACGATGAATTTCTAATTGTTTCCTCCAACAATGAGACATCCTGTTCGGAGCCAGGCGGCTCAACAAAGCCCGACGCCGGCAAGCAGGGCCCCTTCCTGCTGAGCAGGAACGGGGCGATGCCGAGAGCTCCCCGTGACGAGTCGGGGGACGGGGAAGGCTCCACCACCCCCTCCCCACCATCCCATCCACTTAACACACCAGCTCTCCAGCCTCCACCTTGATTAAAACAGCTTAACGACTCCGGCGAGAGCTCTCAAGGGGGCGCAGAGCTGCCGAGAGGTATTTGATGGATTCACTTTGGCAACCGTCAGCTACCTTGTCATGCCAATAAAATTATTGCCATTGATTGGGGAGAGGCGCAGACGCGTGCTCCGAGGAGCGGATCTCCCTCGTGGGGCTGGGCGCAGGCGCCCACGGGGGCTGTGTGCATATGGGGAGGGGGCAAGGGGTCCCCAGGGGATGAGATGGGGATGGAGCGGGAGAGGGCAGAGGGAAGAGGCAGGAGGAACAAAAGGCCCTTGTGCCGAGCGGCCAGCTGGGGAGAGGCAGCAACACGGGCAGGAGAGGATTTCCAGGGGCTGCACCAGGGTCGATGCTTGGGGAGTCCTCAAGGGTCACTGGCTGACACCGCCGGGGCCAGGGCAGGCTTCATGCTCCAAATCTGCCCCCCCCCCCCAAAAAAGCCCGCTGAGAAGCAGGCAGTAAGTAGGGTAGCCGGCAGCAGGGTCACGAGGGGGGCCGAGCCCTCCCGCGCACTCTGGGAGCCGGATTTCACGCGCCGAGACACAAAGGGCCCCTTTTCAGCAGGAGCTGCTTACCCTGAGCACTAAGCAGAGGGCAACGCAAAAGGACCCACGGGGACGGGGACCGGCAGAGCAGGCAGGGAGCCTGATGGCTTCTCCTTCCAGCTCACGTGGACCACTATCAGGTCATGCATCATACCCAAGAGGCCGACACATGGGGGCTTTTTTGATGGGAAGAGAGCCAGCAGGCAAGAGGAAAATTCCTGAAAAGCCCCCAGTCAGCAGCTCTCCCTCCCCACAGCACCTATTTTCGGGTCATACTGCCTGGACACGCCAAGGGTTGTGAACACACCGAAGCATCCTTCTCCAAAGCTTCAAGAGAACCCTCCACGGGCTGCCAAATCTGGTCCCCTGAAGCACCCTCATCTCTCTGCCCTCAGCAGAACAGGGGGCTGCAGGGGAGCCCCTCAACCCTCCCCAGGACAGGAGACAAGCACCGCGTCCCGTTGTGTAGGGATGGGGATGACCCACTTAGCATGAAGAGTTTATTTATTGTTATTATTATTAAAGTGGAGAAGCCAAAGAAGCCAGACATGGGGCCAGTTCAGCTGTGCTTTCCGTGGGAGAGAATAAACAAGCTGCGGCAAGCATGAGCCCTGGGGGGGAGCAGATTCCCAACAGAGACATGTCCTGATGCGTTCATGCCCGAGGCCAGCCGGTTTCAGGACAGGGCAGGGAGCTGCAGGGATTACGGTGGCAACCGGGCAGCCAGATAATCTTCAAAAAAATGAGAGCTCGGCTGGCTGTGAGGGATGTGTATTCTGATGCTATCCTAGCTGCGATGCACTGGCTGCACCGTCCCACGACCATGCCTGCCTTAGGGATCTCCAGCGCCTGGATCCCAAGTGGCGCTGGATATCTCCTGTGGGGCTGTGGCAGGAGGGACAGCTCGCAGCCTCCTTGCTCCACAGCAGCTGGGGAATGGCAGTGGGCAGGGCGTCACCAGCTGCTTTGAGGGAGGAGCTCAGCTCACCCCCCCAAAAATAACCAGGCAGCACCCAAAACTGGGTCAACCCACAAGGGCCACACCAGAGCTCAATGGAGCCCTAAGGCAGTGCCTTGTTTGCGTAACGAGGAGCAGATGGCAAGCGAACGAGGGCAGCCCAGTCTCTGTGCTGCACCTCCCAGGACACCCCACTGCCCCGGCTCCGAGCCGCCAGCCCAGCGCAGTGCAGTTACCGGGAGGGTGTTGCACCATCAGCACACCC
Source organism: Gymnogyps californianus (assembly GCF_018139145.2). Taxonomy (NCBI): domain Eukaryota; kingdom Metazoa; phylum Chordata; class Aves; order Accipitriformes; family Cathartidae; genus Gymnogyps; species Gymnogyps californianus. The sequence goes on from NC_059483.1 coordinate 12,976,632, forward strand.
CCTCCAGCATTGTCCTTCTTCCCTCTCTCCATACAATGCTTCAGGCACACCCAAAATCGAGTCCTTGGTACATGCAGGTTAAGAGGTGACTATGGGTACAGTGTCAAACGTGCCTTTCCAGCATGTGACTGAGCGCTCCCACTGTAATTACACACGCAGCCTTCTGTCCAACCGAAAAATAGGAAAGACAACCTGGGAAAATGACAACCGCCCAATAAAAGACTGTCAAGCGAGGGGAGGTGGTTTCCAGGAAAAATCCAAGCATTAGGAAGCAAGCCTCGCTTCCCTTGCACAAATATCCCCTGGACATCCCCACTGCAGCATGCTCATGGCTCACGTCCTCATGTCACTTCCCCATCCACAGCACCCTCAGACCACAGGGTGCAAGGCCGGGTCCCCAACGCACCAGCTCAGGAGTGCGGAGGAAGTGGCTCACCGCCAGCCCCAGCAGCGTGAGAAGTCATCCCCGCATTGCTCACCCGGGGAGCGGCAGGAATTCCCCAAGCGCCCCAATCCCATGACTGCTGGCACGGAGGACAGCAAGCACGCGGGGCCGAGGGCTTTCCAAGCCTGGCCTCTCTGCATAACTCAGGGCCAGCCAAAGATAACCGCCTGCCTGATAACCCTGCAGGGACAAAGCTGAGAGCGGGCTGCCATGAACTTTGCTGCTGTGACCCGCTCAGCATCCCCGTGGTCCTGTATCTCCACCCCCCCCATACCTCCCCAGCCCACAGCCCCTGTCCCGCAGCCAGTTTGGCAAATCTGGCATTGCTTGCAATATCCTTCCACCCCCCCCGAAATGAGGGTCTCCCTGCAGCTGCGGTGGCAGCAGGTGCAGCCCAGCACCCCGGCCTCGCAGCGGCAACTGTTGGCGGCAGGGCTGGGGAGAGGCTGCAGGGCAGCCAGAGGCTCGCGTGGCTTTTTTTGGGGGGGACAAAGGGAGGCTCTGTCTGCACGCAACAGCCTGGACAAATGCTGGGCATGGGAGCTGCCATCCAAGGAAAATCCAGACGCGGCAGTGACTCTGCCCTGACCTTACCCCGGCCCAGATGGTGGGATCGGTGCCCCCTCAGCAGAGCAGCATCCATTACAGGGCTCCTGGGGATGGGGAGGGGAGCACTCAGCTGTTGGCGCAGCCCTCCCTCCCCAAAGGAGATGCCCCTGCAAGGGCAGGGGGGACCAGCAGGAGGGCAGAGAAGCCACCAGTCTGTGCCAAGCCTAACGCAGGTGCTTGCCAAGGGGACGGTGGGAAATGCCGGCGGCTTAAAAGCAGAGGGATTGCGACCGCTGCTGACAGATGCACCCCTCCTGCACCCTCTGCCTGGGGGAGCCACCTTGGCCACACACTGCTGTACCCCTGCCGGGCGTCCCATCCCCTGGTTGGGGACACGTCGGCACCACTCGGGGACAGGTCAGCAGCCCCCCTCTCGCACTCCCCAGGCAGGGGGGAGCCCTCCCCTCCCTCCGCCCCCGCTGGCAGCCAGGCGGCAAGATCAGGTAGCTGCTGAGGCAGCGCTTTGCCAGGCCGGCCAGGCAGGGGCTGCCGCAGAAAGGTTGGGCTGCCCACCCCAAGGTCACAGCAGGGGACAAGGTGGGGACCTGGCAGTGCAGGGCTCGGAGCCTGCAAAGTGCTCCCACGCTGCCATCGGAGAGCTCTGCGACCCCAGGGGTTTTGGGGGCTCCAGGCAGTATGAGCCTACAAAACCTGCCCAGCGTCCCAGTGCTGGGACAGGACTGAGACCCACCTCTTCGCTCCCCATGGACCTCCTGCTCCGTGTCCTCGTGCCCTGCAGGGGTACTGCAGGCTATTTGGGGTACTGACTTTAGAAACCCGCAAAAAAGAAAGTTGGGGAAAGCTCTGCAGGAGAGGAGGAGGCTCAAACCACACCTGAGCTCCAAGTCCTGGCCTCAGCCATGACTTTGTAGGATGCAGCCTGCACCCTGGCCAGGCACCCACCCTAAATCGCTGCTTGCAAGTGGCTCTGAAGGTGCAAAGACTGGAGAAAAACTGAAAGAAGGAGGGAGAGGAAAATAAAAATCTGCTGTGTAAAAAGCAACTGCCAGCCCCTCTAGATAAATAAGGAACTAGAGGTGTAACACTGTCCCTGGGGCTTTGTGAACCCTCCTCCCACACACTCCTTCCTTCCCATCCCCATTTAAAACCTCCCATCTGGAGCCCAGCGGCAGGAGAAGCTGCCAGCAACGCGACACCAGTCCCTCCGGATCCCTCATCGATCCGGAAGGGAGGACGAGCTGCCTCCGTCAGCTCCCCGCAGCCCTGCTCAGCCCTGGCGCCACCGTGCCCGCCCCAAGGGCCACAGAAAGCCAAGCAGAGGATGTGGGGCTGGAGAGGACCACCAGCATCCTGCCCCCCACCCCAACACATGCTGCCCATGTGCCCCCTGCCGCTAAACATGCTGCTAATAGGCAGGGCTGCAGGCAGGTCAGGGGTCTAGGGGGAACACAGGCAGGGCAAGCAGGACATATGGCGACTATTGCCTGCAACGGCACCCTGCTCCTGATTCCTGCCAGGGAAGCCACCCTGCCTCCTCCAGGGCACCCTGACCAGCACAGATCAGAAGAAGCAGCAAAAATGCAGGGTGCTGTGCCCAGGACAGGGTGCTGGAGCACCTTGCAAGCCACAGAGCAACAGGCCGGACCCCCCGGCCAAGACGTGGTCCTTCTGCCCCTGGCAGGGACCATACCAAGACCTTCGCACTGCCTTTCCCTGGCTGAGGATGCAGTTAATGCAAGCTGTGTTTATACAGGGCATGTACAGCTGTAATTATAGGCACGATGTTATGATAACAGGAAATCCGTGCCCTGTGGAGATGCAGGCAGAGAAAGGCAGACACGGAGCTATTTGCTAATTGCCACCAACAAGCAGCCTTTTGTGCCGTGGCAGGGTACGGGAAGAGAAGTCTCCCCCGCGCCGGGCTGGAGCCATCAGCACCCACCTCCACCCATCCTGCCCAGGTCATTGGCAAAGCCATATGGACCCGGACAGACAGAGCCCGCCCCGTGGCAGCTACAGGGCAAACCCACCTGCCCTGACACACAACGGGACAGGCTCAGATCCACCAGCAGCCAGGACTCAACTTCCCTAGGTTATAACCCTTCCAAAAGACAGAGGTTTTGTAAATTTGGCTGGCAGAGAGGAAAAAGGGGAAATTGCCCCTCACTGGCCCGTTGCACATTATCCCCAATACATCAAGTCATGCTACGATGGAGGCACAGCCCGACCTGTACCCCCAAAGGGCCGGCGAGGCGAGCGGTTATCCCTCCCCATCAGCATCACTGAGGGCTTTCCTACCTTTTTGATCTTCCCACTCCGTGTGCCCGCAAAGACGACCGTTTGTCCTCTGTAGTCGTAGGCAGCCACCGAGGTCATCCCATCCTCCTTATCCACAAAGAGCGGGGTCCCCTCGATGGTGACGGTCCCTCCCAGTGGCTGGTTAAAATCCTGGCCACAGAAATTGTCATCGATCTGCAGTGGCTGTCAGAAGAAAATAGACGAGAGATGAGTTTTTTGCCAATGCCTCGACATGCTGGACCTCTCAGATGGCCATCAGCCATCTCCCACCTCCACCCCATCAACTACAGCAACTTCGGCAGCCCCATCCCTTGCCCCTCCTGTCCCAGCCATCCCCCTCACCAGCTGAGGGAAGGGATGAGCTGATGCTTTCCTAAAATTCCCTATGCACTGATGTAAGGCACTTGGGACACATCCAAGGCATGCAGCCCCTCTCTGCATCTGAACAAGCTTTGCAGACCAAGACCAAGGCTCTCAGTCCTCTGCATCTTACAGAGCAGCACTTACAAACCCAGTGGGAGCCAGCGCAGCATCCCTGCTCCCCCTCCATCCCCACCGCTGCCATCTCAGACACGTGGGATGCCGGCACAACCTCCCCAGCACGCACACATCCCTCTCCTCCTCACCCCGGCACTAGCTTCAAAAAGAAAATGGCTTGGCAGTTAAGGCAGAAGGGGCTGAATCCTGCGCCCCAGCCTTTCCCCAGAGACAAAACACTTTCCAGCCAAGGCCGTGCCAAGACAAACGGGTCAGGGCTCCTGAAAGAGCCTCACTTCACCTAGCAGAGCCTCCAGCAAACACGCTACCCACCTGCCAGCCCTGTTCCTCCTCCCACAGGAATGTCTTTGGGAAATCCCCGCATTTTTTTCATGCTGCCTTGCCCCAGACAAGGCGCCTGGCTCAGCCAGCTGCTTTCTCGGTTCAGCACTCGCCCACGGGTCTGGGAGAAGCTTCTGCAAGCTCTGCCCGGGGAGAGGCAGAGGCAGGGCTGCACTGGCCCCTCTCCGCCCTCGGGGCTGCGACAGCAGGGACCTCCAGCGAGGACGGTCGCACCGATGGGCAAGGCAAAGCCAGAGGGATGCCCCCTGTGAAAGCTGGGATGCAGGCGGGGGAGCGGGACCAGGACCAGCTCTGCAGCACTTGTCCCCTCCATCGAGCATCCTGGCCATGTCACCCTGACCTGCTGAGCAGAACAACAGACCCTGGCCACGGGTATCCAAGCCTGCGGGGCACACGGGCCTCCCGGAGGTCCCACGCTAGGCAATGGCCTCACGTGGTCGCGCAGCACCAGCAAAATCCACCCCCAGCAGCCCCCAGCCTGTCCAAGACCAGCGAGGGGCTCTGGCCAAATCCCTAAGGGTGGCAGCGAGCCTGGGTGCAGGAGGTTAGGGCAGCAAGGCAAGCATGGCCGATGGTGAGACAGCCTGCTCCAGCCATGGGATTTTTCTGCTTCACAAGGTTCCTTATGTAACTTTGAATTTAAAGGGGAGAGAGGTTTTTTGGCAAGCAGCGGCCTCCAAATGCATGCCAGTCCCCAAGGGGTTTTAAATCCATACAGCATGTGCACAAAGCATATGGGAAAACGCCGAGCTCCCGAGCTCCACGTACACAAGGGCAGTACATAGCTCCACAATTCCCACTCGCCGCTGCCTGGGAAGCAAGGGTCAGCCCGGACTGGCTCCCACCAGCAACCCGCAGTTGCCCATGGGGAGGAGGGAAAACACAGCGCTTTTCCGTGCCCCGGCAGAATGCACTTGCAGCCACAATGGCTTCAGCCTCCTGCAGCCACGGCGAGGCTGCTCACCCTCCTCACCGTGCCGCCACACTGGCCCCAAGGCCAGTGGTCCTGCTCCCGGCTGCAGCGGGGACTCAGCACCATGCCAGCCTTCTAGCAGGGGAGGACCAGGAACGACGCCAGCCGGTCACGTTCGGCCTCCCCGGGTGGTCTGGGGATGCTGGGCTGCTTCCTCACTTACTCTAACTTCTGTTTTTGGTGGGTGCCTGAGTTAGTACACAACCAAAGATTGACACCCTTCCCCGCCTGACCTTTGCTCGTCCTTCCCTAAACTGGGGAACTCCTACAGCCAGGCGTGAGAGATGGGGGGTCCCCAAAACAGGAACGTGGGGCACCACGTGCCTCTGCAACCACAGGAAAAGGGGGGAAGGGGAATTAGGATCTCTCCACCCATCCTCTGAATCCCAGCCTTGCAAGCGCCCTCTCCTATCCATCAGCCAGCACACACACTAAGCATCCTCCTCTGCATCACCAGGCTAGACATTTTAAAACAGCAGATCCCAGAAAATTATCTTCCCAACCATGGAGCGAGACGGGAGCGATGCTCCAGCCAATACCCAGCTCCCATCCGGATACCCAGGATTCTTCAGACGCTTTGCTGGGAAAAAAACACTCTTTGGCCCCAACAGCCCCTCTGCCCTGGTAAAGCATCCCAGCACCTTCCACCCGGCCACCAGCAGTAGCAGAGGAGTTAAGGGCAATGCCATGAAGGTATTTAAGCCCCGGCAGCCCCTGGGTGCAGTTTCTGCTTTCTCCGCACTCAATCTGCAGCTTCCCCAACCCCTCAGCTGCTGAATATGCAAGAGGAGAGATGTTTACGGTGTTTACTCCTCTCTGCTTTGTCTCAACAAACTCTCTGGGAAACGACAAATACAGCTGCGCTCCGGGACCGCAAGGAGCGCCCGCCGCCGCCACGATGCCGACACCACCTCGATAAATAATTACACCGACAATTAGCTCATTAACAGCAAACTGCTTCGTTTAGGGAAGCGCAGGCAGCACAGCGAGGTCAGGCCAAGGGCAGCAGTACGGGGGTGACGGCACCAACCGACATCCCTGGTGGATGCGGGCTGTGAGGAGAGGCAAGGCAGAGGGATGGAGGGACGGAAGGACAGAGGGACAGCTGTCCCCCGGCCGGTGCCGGCAGGGACTGACACGCACCACAGCACGCGAGGGCCAGTGACCTTGCAGCATTTCAGCTTGCAGACGCTGGGATCTTGCAGGAGCTGTCAAGCTCTGCCCGCTCTCCCATTTGCACAGGTATTTGCAAGGACCATGGCCTCAGCCCATTGCAAGGGAGGGCCTGTTTGTTTTGGGGTGGTTTTGTGGGGTTTTTTTAATATTTTTTTCTTGTTTTTATTTCAGTGCTTTCCTTCAGCACCCCTCTCGGCTGCCCCTGGCCCCCAGACACCCCAGGCCCCCACCTCCACAGTGCGGCAGCCTTCTCCTCTCTCCCCACACTAACCTGCCTCCCCAAAATAGGGTCAGGAAACTCGGATTTCCTGGGGGAAGAGGCCTGCAGGAGCGGAGAAAGCAGGCCCGCAGCACCCAGCGAGCGGGAGCGGGCGTCTCCTTGACGTGCCTTGTCTCATTGCCTCCCTTCAAGCCCACTTACGAAAGCAATGAGGGAGCAGACAGCAGAGGTGAGGCTCATGCCGCTCAGCGTTATTAATTAGCCAGTAATTCGCCAGTTAACACCATTACAGGCTCATCCCATCCCCCTGTGCCCCCCAGGGGCTGCGGTGGAGGATGCGGGGGGGACACGAAGAGCCAGGGAGGAGGTTCCAGGAGGCAGGTACCAAGTGCCAGGCTGGGATGCCAGGCTTTTTGCACGTTAATCGCTGCCCAGGAATAATCCCAGTGTGGTACAGTTTGTTAACACCTGCATTTCTCTGGCTGGCCCCGGGAAGGATTTGGCTTATCCTGGCCCAGTTAGGGCCAGTTTGTCACCAGCCATTGCCCTGTGCCAGCAGGCTGGGCAGCAAGCCCCACCAAGGAGTCAAAACTCATTTTCCCCCTGGGGCAGCCGAGGGAAAGCTGCTGCCCACGTCCTGCCAGCTCCAGGCACTGGCTCTGCTCACGCTGCCAGCCCAGGGGTCAAGGACTCCGGGAACCCCAAATCGCTCCCTACTGCAACATCCCCACTCCAGCTCCAACCCGCTGCCCTTTCCCTGCCCTGTTACATCAGACCCTCATCCCCCCGTTTTGGGGACAGAGGCGTGCTGGGCAGATGCTCTGAGCACGTCTGGCTGCAGGCACGCAGACCTCCAGTCCCTGCACTGCACAGGGGAAGCAAAGAGCCGGGCTACACAACACTGAACCCCTCTTCAGTGAAACACCACGAGCAGCAAAACCTCTGGACGGGCTCAGGAGCGATTTAGGCAGTGGGGCTGGCGCAGGGGAATGGACCGGACGGTCCTGCAAGGTGCCTTTGCTGCATGTGCGTGTCCGTGCTTGCGTCTGAGCGCACTAGCATGAGGGGTCTCTTTCCTGAGCTGGCTCCGCTCGCCTTCCCACTGCTAGATCGCTGGATCCCAGAATGTGAGAGAGAGAAACAGGAGACAGGAATTCGCTCCGCTTGCCAGCACTGGGGAGGAACCACTAACATCTCCTGAGCTGGCTGCCAAGCCTGGCGGCCTCTTCTCCTGACTCCGGCACCGGCTCCAGAGAATCGGAGCTGCCCTGCAGCACTGGGGGATGAGCATCCCTTGGCCCCGCGCTGCTTGACGTCTGGGAGTGGGGTGCCAGCAAAGCCTCCTTCAGCACGGACCAGCCTCAGCCCCTTGTCACCGCGAAGGAGCGGACCAAGAGAGCTCCTAGGACATTTTCCATACGGATGGGGTGTAAATCCCAAGCAACTACTGACTTGAGCAATTACATTCTGCCTCCTTAAAAATAAAAAAACAACATGCCCTTTATTTTCTGGCCAGCCCTCACCACCAAGAGATCCATCACTGCCACAACCCACCCCAGAGGTGGCCGCATTTTAGTAGGGGCACAGACATTCCTGCCAGAAGGAGGTCACATGCTCCACGGGGTCTGGTTTGGCTTGCGCTCAGCACAGCAAAGGGCTGAGGGCTTGACTCACGATCCAGTCGTGCCTTTCCCACCTCTGCTTGGCAGCCGGAGCAGGACGGGGACAGAAAACACCACCTGGCTCCCCTGGGGGAGGGCGGCATCCCCCAACCCAACCCATTTGAAAGCAGGAGCCACCCCATCGTGGCACACATCCTTCCACCCTGCAAGAGCCACATCTGCAGGACCCAAAGAGCACCTTGAGATCCACCCACTTGCGCGGGCTGGCCACCAAGTAGCAATCCTAGGACCTTCCTAGCATGAAACCACCCTCAAAGTGCAGGGGGGCAGAGCCCCCTCTCCAAACCCAGGGGGCACGGCACTGCCATGGGGCACCGGGAAAGGCAAGCCAGGAGCACAGGAGAAAGCGGCGAGCATCTCCACCGCCGGAGCCAGCAGCTGCGCAACCCAACAGGCAGCAGTGTAACGATTTCATCATTTTCCAGCAAATTGAATTAGTTCAAAGCCAAAATCTGATTTGCGAGCCCAGCGCTCTTGACAGCAAACCCTTTACTTTGTCAGGCAGCTGTTAGCTGTCTCTTCCAGAGCTGCGGGGAGGACGGTGAGAGGGAAGGCAGGGCTGCTCCGCAAGGACCCCCTACCCACCTGCCTGCACCACCAGCCACCCAAAACCCTGCTCGGGCAGGGCTGGGGGCTTGGTGATGGGTGCCAAGCACCAGCAAACAGGGCTGGGGGGAGGTGAGCAATAGTAGGGGTGTCGGGACTTCCACCAGACCCTCCCAAATGCACACACCAGCACCCCAAAACCCCTCTCTCCACTGCTCATAGGTCCCACACAGAGCAGCTGAGCCACAAGCAGGGGCCAGACACGCCCCCATGAGCACCAGGCAGGAGGACACGTCTCTGGGGACAGAGGGGAGCGCTCCCTCGGTTGGGAATCACTGCTCTGGGATGTCGGCACTCGCCTCCTGCACCTCTGGACGACAGTTTGCACTGGCCACGCTCAAAACCCACCTCGCTGACAGCACCTTGTGCCCTCTGTCCTCCTCTCCAGCACCCCATGGAGAGGACGTGGTCCCTCCACGCTGAGCATCTGACCGACTTCTACCGGGACCGCCAACCACCCCGCCTCCCTCCATCAGGTCTGCACTCCCTGTCCCCCACATCCTACTGCCCCCAACACCTTCTGCGTGGCCACTGTCAAGCCCCAGGTGACACGACACTCACAAATTCACACGTGCCATCTGCAAGGGACTCCCCAGCAGAGCTGCAACAGATGTCCTGAGGACTGAGCATCCAGCCCTCCAGCCCAACTCACCAACACTTCCCAAATCCACGCGGCAGGGGCACCAGAAGCAGACACCTGCATCGGCACAGGGCCCCTAGCTTGGGGCTCTCCGCGGGCACCAATGCAACCCAAACCCAGATGGCCACCCCACAATGAAGCCGTGATCTCTGTGAGGAATGCTACCGAGCAAGCCGAGCGCCCAGCCCTAACGGCGCCAGTCCTCCCACCGGGAAAACACGGCTCAGGTCAGGTCACCAGGAAGGGTCTGGCCAGAGAGCACCACCAGGAACCAGAAACAGCCCGGCTTGGGTAGAGACAAGCGGGAACTTACCGAGTTGATGCAGCCCAGCTCCTTATTCAAGAGCCAGGGCAGCGACAGTTTCCCTTCCCCTCTGTAGCACGACTGGATACGCTCCTTGATCTTATCTTTGATCTTCTTCAACGTGAAGAGGCAGAGCACAGACTCCTTGGGAGGCTTAACTCTGTTTTTCTGGCCCTGGGAGAAGATGGTGAAGAGGATATCCTCCCGCTCCGAGATGCCCAGGTACTTGGCCAAAGCCTTGCCAGGCTTGGTCAGGTAGGCGTCCTGGATCAGGCGGTACTCGATGCCGTCCTGCACACAGCCGATGGGGAACTCCACGTAGGAGTAGAACTTGGGGTCGTCCACGCAGAGGCGGACGATCTTGGAGGTGAAAAACTGCTCCCCGGTGGAGTCAGGCGAGGTGAGCTGGGTGTCCAGCTGCAGGGTCAGGTAGTAAACAAACTGCTCACTGCTGAAGCTGTAGATGTAGTAGATGTCGAAGGTGGGGAACTTGGAGAGCGTATCCGAGGGGATCTTGAGCTGGGAGGAAACAAACTCGTCCTGGTAGACAAAGCCAAACATCTCCGCGTTCTCCTCGTTGGCCATCAGCTTGCGGCTGGAGAGTGTGGGGAAGTACTCCGACTTCCCATCGATGGGCGTCCCAATGAAGAGCTTGTTCTGCCCATTCAGCACCTCGATGATGACCCCAGACATGGTGCCTGACTCATTGACGCTGGAGAGGTAGTGCTCCTTGCGGTGGTGGGGCTCACCCAACTTGAAGAGGTCGTCCAGCCGCAGGAACTGGCAAATACCCTGGGAGGCACTGCCGCAGGCAATCAGCCGGTTCCCCGAGTAGTCCACCAGCAGCAGTTTGTTCACATTGTTGGTGGTGACCAGCCCGTGCGGGCAGGACTGAACGCTGGGCGGAGGGTAACACTTCTCATTGTCCTCCACGGGACCCGTCACGTGGGTCCGCAGGAGCGTGAGGTTATTGGAGAGCTTGTAGATCCGATTGACAGCCCCGACGTAGACCTCCCCGGTTTTGTTGTGGACCACCAAGTGCGTCAAGCTCCAGTCTGTAACCGGGAAAGTCCTAAAGGGAGACTTGGGGCTGCCTTCCGCCAGCGGTAGCCAGGTGCTCCCCAAAAGCAGCAAGGTCCAAACGTTGATGGACAAGTGGTGCTTGAGCCAAAGGAGCCACATTGCAGCAGCCTCACATCCAGTCAAGGCCATGCCCAAACCCAGCCACAAAATAAATAGAAACAAACCCAAACTAAAGGGATGCGGGGGGAGGAGGAGCTAATGGGACACAGTCTCCTCTGCTTCCACTGCGCTCAGCATTCAGGGCATCGTGGGCACAGCCAGTCCGGTCAGCCCTAGAGGGAGGAAGACAAGAAGAGTGGGGTTAGGAGGCTTTCCTGCACGGTGTCAAGCCTGTTCCACCCCATCCAGCAGAGGCTTTGCTGCTTCACGCCTTTCTAGCAGGCAGCCTAACAAAACATCCCCCACCACCTCCTGCCCCGGAGGAAGATGCGTCCCGGATGCAGGGACCAAGGGAGCCTGCAAGATGCTAAGGACAACTCCACCTGGTTGCACATCGCTGCGCACAGCATGTCCCAGCCAAGGAGCTACCACGTGCTTTGTCTCACCGTCCCAGCCTCAACCACCAGCCCGTGGCCCCCTCTAAGGGGAACCACCCTGCCCTTGCCCCCACCCAAGCCCCCCTCGGGAAGAGCAGCAGCTGTTTGAGCACGCCTGCAGCCGCTGCCTGGACCAGACCAGCACATCCCCGCAGGCAGCAGCCTGGCGATGTGCTCCGGCACACCTACCGCATACAAACGCCTCAGCGGGGCGTAGCTGGCCCTGACCTGCTTTTAAGACCACGAGCAGCACCAAAGTGTTAGGCGAGGATGGCTGCTAACAAGCCTCGAGAGAAGCCCCATGGCCTGCTGCCCCCGCCCAGCTCCACCACAGCACTGGGAGCGGATGCAAAAACCCAGTTTGTAGCAAGCACAGCCCAAGCCCCTACACAGAGGAGGATCTTGAAAGCACCTTTTAAAGGAGCTGGGAGAGCAGAGAGCCCTGGCATGCTGCCTGTCGTCCCTGCCACCTGCCTGCCTGACAAACCTCAGGAGGGCCATGGGCAGGAGGAGTTGCGGGGGGAGCAAGCGGGCACGGCAAGGAGAAGCACGTCCTTCTGGCATTTATATGCATTAAGAAACACAGGGCCAGCCATCAGGTAGTTGGCTTGAGAGGCTCCGGAGGGGTGAGGGAGCACACACAGGGAGGATGGAGAGCTCTGCATGCTGCTGTGCCGCGGCTGGGGCTCACCAACATGGAGCAGCAAAGCAGCAGAGAGCCAGCCAAAAACCCCACACCAGTGTGACCTTTGCATCCCCGGCAGCGGGGAGGAAATCGCCGCAGATAGCTGACGCAGACAGCTCTGCCCTCCACGGCTGCTCAGCAGCCCCTCAGTTACACCCTGCTCCCTGTCTTCTCCATCCCCCCCCCCCCCCCCCCCCCCCCCCCCCCCCCCCCCCCCCCGCCAGGCACAAGCACCCCTGGGCTAACGTGGCATTGTGCAACCCCCCCCCGCCAGCACACAGCCCGTCCCACTGACACCATCACAACCCATCCACCCAGGGTGGGACCATCGCTCCCCAAGGTCCACGGCCAGGACATGAGCTCAGCCCTCAGTTCCCCACCCCAGCCACTGCAGATAAGCCGCTTCGAAAGCAAGTGGAGGAGGAAAGCCTCCCTCTCCTTATCACCCATCTCTGACTCAGCCCGGGATAACCTGCAGGATGGTCCCCTCCGGGGAGCGACGCGGGTAGGAAATATGGCCCGTGGTGACTGTGCGGCTCTGTGGGCATCCCAGGCCAGGCAGGCTGTCTGATCAGAGGGCAGCCGGCTGCACATGCCATAACGGCAGGGCTGCGGGGGGCCAAATGGCTACCCCAGAGCTCAGCAGCCTGCTCTTAAGCACAGCTGTGGGACCCGCCAGCCAGGCCCCATGAAAACCTTGGGGGGCTGCATCATCCCTGGGCCAGTGGCTGGGCCATACGTGTACATCCCATATAGCATCTTTCAATTCTGCTGCCCCCTTCCCAAGCCACAGAGACAGCCAGGGAGAGGTCTCAGGGAAGGGAGAGACTTTCCTCCCCTTCTCCCACTCCCAACAAACACAAAACCCCACTCTCCCTTCCCAGGGCAAGCCCAGCCCAGGCCACCGCTGCAGCCCTGCCAGCTCCGCTGGGCCCCCAGTGCTTTGGGCAAAGCTTCTGCACCACTTCCAAACCCTCTCTGCAGATCTGCCATCTCCACCAGCTCTCCCCTGCCCACGCGCTCGCCACCCCACTCCCTTGCACCCCCCAACACATCCACCTCCAAGGCAATAGCCTCAAGGGAGCTTTGGGCAACCGCGTACAAGCAACACCGAGACCAAAGCCAGGTGCCACAAAGCTCCTGTGGGTATGGAGACAGCCAAAGCGTGAAGGCATCAGCCCTAGAAATTATCCCCATGGTCCTAATCCCCCATTCCTACCACCTTTTCCAACATTGGGAGCCTGCTAGCAAAGAGCACGCAGCCACACCACTGCCGGGGCGAGTGCGCTCCCAGGGGACAGCCACGCTGCCCAGCATCTTCATTTTTACGAGCTTGTCGGTAAGAGCATAACCACGAGCACCCCAGATCGGAGCTTATTAGCCCCAAACCACACTGAGGCACGGGACCAAGCCGCGCTGTCGGCACAAACCCGCCGGTTAGCTCAGAAAGCTGCCAGCCCGGCAGCGGCAGTGCGGTTTCCTGCCGGGTTGCTGGAGGGAGGTTTCCCACTCCAAGAAACCAGTACGGCTCTCACCAAGCTGCCACGAGCCATGGGGCTGAGACCCTCCAGGAACAGTACGGCCAGCTGCCTCGCAAGAAGATCACCATTGACACGGAACTCATGGGTCAGCGACACGCTGCAGAGAGAAGAAGGAGCAGGGAAGGCGGTGGAGGCGAAAGCGGGAGCTCAGCGCAGTGTGGGGATGCCAGGCGGAGCATCGCCCTGCCTGGACGGGCGAGCAGGACAGGTAAGTCACTTTCTCGGTGCATTTCTATGATTCATCGCTTTTGTTTCAGGGAGTGGGAGAGCTGGAGGTCGGGCTGCTGCCACAAAGCAGGGCTAGAAATCCCAACAGGAGATTCCCAAATTAACGTAGGGAACTGCTACTCAGGAGCTAGAACAAGAGCAAAGTGAGGCAGAGCTGCGGCGAGCAGAGAGACGACACCCTGCAGAGCTCTGCCGAGATTTCTGCTCCTAAATATATGTTAGCAGCAACATCTCATCCTAGTGCCCTGACACCAGCAGGGGTTTTGTCCAGTCCTGCTTAAAACCATCAGCAGTGATTATTAAAAAAAAACAGCAGGAATAGTTAGCTTGTCTGCTTTCTTCAGGATTAAATGATCTGGGTACTTGAGACTTGAATCGAATTGAAGTGGTGTCCAACCTCACAGCGGTGGGGGCAGCAGGCAGCCCTGCACTGGAGCACAGGCGCCTGCATGGCCTCAGCTCCCTGCCCGCAGGAGCAGCCAGGGAGGAGCGGCGCGGGGGCCAAAGGGCACTTCCCTCCCGTCACAACGCCTCCAACCCCCACGGAGCGGTCACAGTACGGCTAACGGCACGGCAGCTCCTCCGCCGGCACGCATTTTAAACCACGCAGCACCCAAACCCCATGGGGCTGCACTCAAGTAGCATCTTGCCCCAGGGAGGACCCAGCCCAGGACCACCATGCGAGCGCCGCCAGGAAGCGAGACCTGCGCCGCACACATGGCCACCACGGTCCAAAAGCATGGAAAACCCCGAGCAGACATCCTGGAGCCGAGCCCAGCCCTGAAACAGGCTGCAATAAAATAGCACACCCCAGCCTGGGTGCACACGTGCCAACCGGGAGAGCAGGACCAAAAATACACCCCGTTACGCTGCCTGGGCAGCAAGTGATGCAGCGCAGAGCATCCTGCAGTGCTGAGCATCCCCACGCAGGGCTGGCTCACCCCGCAGCAGGGCCACACCGCCGGCGAGACAGCACCGCAGGCTTGTGCTTTGTTTTCCATGCACACACACACATATATACACACAAACGCACGCATATATATATAGCAGGAAACCTGCCATCAGAAACAAAGCCGGCGAAGCAATCGCGCAAGCGCCAAATCCACCCCAGCCCCTTTCATCCCACGCCGGAGGAACATTTGCTCACGGTTTCACCTCGAAAGTGGCCACGCTGAGACAGTCGCAGCTGCTGCATGACCTGGATGGGGCTGCCCGCCTCGTCACGGCCAACGCTCACTCACCCTGACTTCAAAAGAGCCTTTCATCAAAAAGCCATTGACATGCCCCACAAATGCCTGCGTCCCGCTTGCTCGCTGCTGAAGATGTGGCAAGGGGCTGCCATCCCCCACGGCTGCGAGCTTCCTGGTCCCACAGCACCGCCAGAAACCTGGGTTTGGGACGGGAGATCACACTTTGGGAAAATAATCATCACTTTTGATAGCACAAAGCAGGAGTACTGGGATGGAAAAACTAACCTTAAAAGGCAAAGACTGGACAGAGCATTAAGGACCAGCTCTCCACTTGTCCGGGCAGTGAGTCCAGAGCACTGATGGATGCCGAGTCAGCACAGGCGGCTAGGCTACAAAGCGGCAGCCCCCGCAGAAACAGCCGAAGCCAGGGTTTAAAACATGCCGACGAGCACAGAGGTGCACATCTGGCACTCTCAGACCCGCTTGCTGTCCCCACTCCTGCATCACCAAGACCCTGGCAGGCTCACATCACCACTGGTGCCGTCTGCCACTGTGCAACGCCCCGGGAGGAGCCTCGCACTGTTACTGGGGTCCCAGGCAGGTCTGCACCCCCAGGGTTAGGGAAAGCATTGTTTGTCTTGGAGAGAAGCTGCTCTCAAGCAGTGGGATGAGGCTGCAAACTGCCCCAAGAGCTTTACAGCCTTGCACTTTCCAAGGGAGGCTGGAAGAGCGAAGCAATGGGATTGAAAACCCCCATATAACCGACCCCCGAAAGGAGAAATGGCATCTAATGGGTCTTTACCTGCAATCTCTCCAAGTCAATTGCTGCTCTCAGCAATAGGAAACCCTCTGAGAAGGGACCAGCTCCATTTTCAAACACATGAGCTGCTGAGCTGCCAGTAATTAGCAAAAGGGAGAGAGGGGAGATTATCCGGGGGAGAGAAAAGCCCACAGGCCACAGAAGAGTCAGCCTCACCATACAGCTGGTGTATTTTTAGGTTCGTCTGCCTGGGAAAAACCTTGCAACAATGAGGAAAGGCTGGTGGTGGTACCGAGTCAGAGCTGCACGACATATGCAATCATCTACAACAGGGCTAAACTTTAACTCCTTCCTTCACCGCACACAGTCATTAAAAACTATTTGGCTGGGGTCTCTCCCTAGCAAGGGAGTTAAATCATTACAAATCTCATCCCTGGCTCAAACCACACCCTGATGAAATCAATGGCAAGCTCAGAAGCTGCCCCCCTCCAATCTCCATTACTATCACACACATCAGGAATATCTTTAGCATCTTCAGTTTCCTGCCAGGCTCCTGCCGTCCCCCTGGGCAGGGGCTGAGGACCCTGTCCTGCCCTGCCACTGCAGCACACGTGGGCACAGCAGCTTCCACTCCGGCCCTGCAAGGATCTTTTGGGCAAGGAATTCAGCCTCTTCTGTCCTGAGAAACACAACAAGGAGAAGCAGCCATCTACTGCCCAAGGGCTTCAAGAAGCAGCTTGACCCTCATCAAAAAGGGGCATAAAAGAACAAGTAGTGAGGAAATTAAATAGCATTTCTCAAGCGTGCAATTCCCCTTCTCTGGTCCCCCGCAAGAAGTCACATCACACCAAGGAGAACAGGTCTGGAGCCACTACATGCTCTCACCATCAAGAGACCACATGTTGCCCTGCAGAAAGCCTTTCCCAAATGGGCTCACAAGCGTTTCCGAGATGGAAACGCAGGCTTTCCCCAACCACAATGTCCCAAGGCAGAGGGGCACGTGAGGACAGTCTCAGCAGGTCCTGCCAGGACTGCCTGTCCCTGCCACAGAAACCGGGCATGGACTGAGACCTTACACATACTCCCCGACTCTGCTCAGCTATGCTGAAAGTGAAAGCTGATGGCTGTCCCCTCCCTTATTCTCACAACTCATCTGGGTATCAAAGTCCCTATAGGGACCCTATAAGAGCTGCCAAGGGGCTTTCTATATGCAGCCCACATGCTGGATGTGTACTTCCCAGGAGGAGAGTGCACCCCATCCTTTCCTTGAGCTCCTGCAGCCAAGGGAGCAATATAAAGACCTGGATCGACCGATGCCTGGGATGGAGACCAATGCACAGCCCACGGCTGACCATCCCCACAGGATACAGCCTGCTGCCTCCCCATCCTGCTTCAGGAAGGTTGTCCATCAGCATACACGGAGCACAACACCTCACCCCAAGCCCCTCCACACCTCTCGTCATGCTGCAGACCCTGACCCAAGGCACCAGGACCCCAGCTACAGGACTGCTGCTTCCTACTATCAACACCCAGGCCAGCTCAAGGCTTCAAACCCCAGACTGATGTGAATTTTGCCACCTCAACCAGGACCAATTAACAACGTTTCGTCCCCAGCTTCAGAGCAAAGAAGCCTAGACCAAGACCCCTGAAGGCCACCTTCCACCTTGGCTTTGGCCCATATGCTCCAGAGCCTGGTTCTCACATCCCATCAGTCCACTGCCCACGTAAATGTCCTGAAAACCAGCCCTGCTGGCAGAGGTCACCTCGGTCCAGCTGAACCTGCAGAGACCCAGGTCACCCACAAGCCAGGTCTCCCAACAGCCAGCAGAGAAGTCCAACAAGAGGTCCTCTGGCCACCAGCATCCCTCCCTTGTCCAATCTCACTCTCTGTGGCATAACACATCACTCCTCGCTCCTGAACCTGCTGCTCCACGTCCTTCACTGGACCAGGGCAGCCACGAGCACAAGTCGATGACCTGACCCTCCCCAGATCAATGTACCTCTTCCAGCCTGGCTCTCCAGGCTGGGTTTTCCCCTCTCTGACACACACACACACACACCCTCCGCACCTCCTAACCGCCTCCGCAAGGCCAGCGGGAGAGCTGTGCTTCCTCCAAAGCTCAGAGGGAATCCGGGGAGCTCCCACTTTGCAACGAAGTGCTGCCACTGGAGGATTCCTGGTTGCTGGATCCCCTCTGCTCCCAGCAAAGGGAGGTCACTCTGGGGCTGGTTTAATCCCAGCTGAGCTGAAATTCCCATGCTTCCGCCCAGTCCCGTGCCAACACCAGCGCTTGCATCGTCACATGGTGAGCTGAGCACAACCACCGCTAGAGTTAGCTCTGATTAAAACAGACCACAAAATCTCTCCAAACAAGGTTTCCCCAGCTAAACCCCAAGCTGTGCCTGCCTTTCCTTCCCCACAACCTCCCGTCCTTCCCTCTCTGCCATCCCAGTCGTGCTGCCCCGAGCACCGCAGCTGGAATCGGCTCAGGTCCTGGCTCTGCTTCTCCTGCGAAGGTCCCGGCTCAGCACGACCCCATGTTTTATTTGCCCAAGGTGGAGCTGACCCAGGAGCAGCGAGACAGCCGGAGAGCTAGCGGAGCCTCACTTGGCAGCGGGACGGGCAGAGAGGGGAAGGGGAAGAGCCCAAAAACCTCCCCACACCACCACCACCACAGGGGAAAC
The DNA here is from genome assembly GCF_018139145.2 of Gymnogyps californianus. NCBI lineage: Eukaryota > Metazoa > Chordata > Aves > Accipitriformes > Cathartidae > Gymnogyps > Gymnogyps californianus. Next base: position 12,995,094 of record NC_059483.1, read on the forward strand.
TGCTCCGAGAGACTAACAGGGGCTTCATTCGCAGCACGACGGGCACAGGGCATCTGATAAAAACAGGGAGGCACCGCGCGCACCATGGCAGGGCTGTGCCTGCACTCTGCTCTCCTGCTGGCAGCGCCGCCCTGACCAGCAGTGCCAGCACAGCCCCCCCGCTCCAGCATACCTCCACCCCAGCCGCCCGCAGCAAGGGGGTCTTACCCAACCGACCTGGGCTCAGCAATCTTCGAAGCGTGGGTGCAGCACTGCCCAAGAGGTGCTGCCTAGGTAAGAGCAGAGCAAGGCTGCTTCTCTCCCTGCAGATCCTGGTTGCAGCCCCAACCCACGCTAGGCACAGGCGCACTGCTACAGCCTGACACTGTGCACGACGGGCTGAGACCCCAACAGGCATCAGCGTAATGGATCTGCTCGTTTGCCGCGAAACCAAGGGAGGCGGCTGCCTGCCTGTGCTGGGAGGGCTGTCCAAGCACCTCTGCCAAAAATCCACTTTCTGTTAATGAAGGTGGCTGGATGGTGGCTCCAGCGAGCGCCGTCACCCCACGGAGGGCCAGGGAGCTGTGCAAGGCACACTCAGCGAGCCAAAAGACATCCTGCTCGGAGTCCCGGTGCAAGATGACGCACGCCCCTGGCACGGGCGCATCCCTCCCTCCCGCCTCTCACCCACGCCTGCACGAGGCCGTGCAGAGCAGGACCTCTCCCGCGTGTGACGGCAGGCCCGCAGGCACCACCACCGTGCCGATAATAAGGAATAATAGCGGGTGTCGGTGGAAGCAGGGGTTGCCGGCGGCGTCAAGGGCTCTGTGGTGGCTCTCCTTCGGAAGCGGCGCTGCCTTCCTGCCTTCCTCCTCCCCCATTTCTTCCCGATGACATCAGCCTGAAAAACAGGTTCCTGACTTCAGAAGGGCTCATCGGGCCGATTCTGGTCCCGCCGGAGAGGGGAGAGCCCCCCGTTACTCCGGAAAGGATGTAGCCATCCAGGAGCCGGACCCTGAGATAAGCAGCAGTGGGCAGGCAGGCAGGCGGCAGGCAGGGACCCTGCCGGCATGCTAGCACTTCTAGGAATAAAAACCACCGAGGAGGAGATGGGGGTGGAGGGAGTGCAACGCTGCGGTGCTGGGGAACAGATTTTAAATATTTTACAGAGGCCTCTGCAGCTGTAAGCTTGAGCTTGGGCTCACACCCCGGCTCTGCCACTGCTCAGGTACGGGGCAGCCCGACCCACCCAGCGCAAAAGCCAAAAGCCAGGGCCAGCTCCTGGCCCCTCCGGCTCCTGGCCCCTCCGGCTCCCAGAGACTGACAGCAAGTCCTCAGGCTAGCCAAAGTGACAAGACAGGACTTTAACACCGCCCAGCAAAGCCTTCCGAGGGCCACAGGGCTGGACTTGGACCAGCAGGGAACAAGATTCTGCGAAACATCCTGCCCACCAGCCAAGCTCGAAGATTATTTTTAAACTCCTCCTAAAATATTTTTGGGTTTTCCTCTTCCCTTGTTGAAACTAACAGTCTGCACAGGAAGAGCGAAGCAGCCGCCCGTACAGAGAGCACGGCCGCACTCACAAAGCAAATAACTTATTGCCATTATAATTACCTATGATGTTATCGGCAGCTCTGACGGGGTCGGCATTTGCAGAAGGAAATGTGGTTTTCACATGGTGTCATTCGAAACATGAGACCATCCTTCCTCCCACCCTGCCCAAGGAGCCAGCCACCAGCAGTACCCACTCGCGCCGACGTGACATTAATGGGGGGAACAGCCCCCGGACACGGGGCTACATCACGCAGGAAATTTCTTCCCCCAACACAAGCACCGACAGGAATTATATTTTGACACACAAGCAGCTGCTTAACTAAGCACATAAAGCAAAGGGACTTGCAGGGCTCCTACAGTGATGCCAAGATTTGCCTGGATGGGGGTAGCGGCGGTTGTGTCGGGGCCCGATCCTCTGCTTAAGCAGAGGATCGGGCCCCGACACAACCGACGCTACCCTAGAGGGGCTTGGAGCATCCCAGGAGGGCGAGTATCCCAGCCGGCTTCCTGGTAACGGTGGGAAACCAGCCCTGCTCCTAACCCCTCACGCGCCAGACCACAGCTCTGCTCCACCAAACTTCCAAAAAAACGCGAATCGCTCAACACTTATCAGTTCAAAACACCCATGCAATTAGGAAGATTTTTTTTTTCTCCCTCCAGTATAATTATATACATTTTAACGCAATTACCACCCCTGTATTTTGTACATTAAACAGTAGGCAACCGAAGGAAGAGAGAGGCTTTATTTTTCTTGGTTTCGCATTTCTGAAAATAATAGTATGTTGCAAAACAGCTCCGGCAGAAGGGCTTATCTTCACCAGAGAAAGAGGGGGAGCAGATGGAAAACGAGAAGGGGGAAGGTGGGATCTCCCAAAGGGAAAGCGGGGATTGCAGTGCCTCTCCACACTGCCCTCACCCTCTGGTCCCTACACGTACCTACACCTGGAAACCGTCCCCAATACCAAGGGCAGGACTCGGAAACAGCCTCAGCCTCCGTCCTCCACCGCCGACAGAAAGGAAAACCAAATCAAGCAAATGGTCGTCAGTTACTCAACCCCCGAAGCCAGGGTCATTAGCCGGATTAAAGCTCTCAAGCTCTGGCCAGCAGCACGGATAGCAAAGTGCAGCTAAACTGCCCAAATTGGATTACTACCGCTCCTGGTTCTCCGTGCCAAGTTGGCCAGCGGATTGCGGGATGCTCGAGACAGGGAGGCAGGCGCCGAGCCCCGGGGCTGATCTGCAGGCTGCCGGGGAGGAGGAGGAGAGATGGGGAGGAGATGGTCCCCGCAAAGCAAGTCCCCCAGAGCCATGCAGCCCATCCCCGGCACACCTGCCATGCTCTCACCCCAGGCACTTTCTCCAGCGAAATCCCTCACAAGCTGAGCTCAAGAAGCAAAGAGGATATCGCACCGTGGCTCGCACCAGGCCCCGGATCGACGCCAGCGATAACAAATCTCCTCTACGGTTCAGGCGGCTCACAAGGGTCTCAGCCCCCAGGCACAGACCAGCACGCAGGAGCCCACAGGGCAGGGGTGGACTCGGCCCCCATCACGCCAAGGCACCCCACATCATAGGGACAGAGGGGTCACCCAGAATAGTCCGCCTTGCACCACGCAAGGAGACTTCAGAGGAGAAAGGAGCAAAAGTGTTTGTGGAGCGCGAGCCCCACGGTCTGGACGTGGAGTCTTTCTCCAGGCTCAAACATCTCGGCACACCAGCAACAAGGAGGAGGTTTGCCAAGCCTTAGCTAAAGGGAAAATAAACTTTTAAATGTTTTTAATTCAGAGTTTTAAGTGGTGGCTTCCACCTGGAACAAGGGCTGGAGGCAGCTGCGGATGCGGGATGCTCAGGGAAGCAAGGCAAACAAGGACACCGCCCCGTGCCCGGCCGCGCTCTGACGAGCCGGTGAGAAGACGTGCGTTTTGGCTACACATGCCGAGTGCAGGGGAGACGAGCCATGTCTGCCCGTGCCTGGCATGGAAACCATCAAGATTTATTTATTGGCTGGAGCTTTTCTCCTCCATGATGCACAAGATGTTTACTCAAACTTGGCTTCCATGCGTAGCTGGAGGACCACACTGGGGTATCTGCATGGTTTCCATGCTGCATCCTGGCCAGGACTAAGAGGGGCATGGCTGAGGCTGTGGGTCAGAGCTGGTGTCAGAACACACGTGTTCTCACCACATACCATCTATCTGTAGTGGGATGTTCCCCATAGCACTGCCCAGAACATGTCATGGGCTACAGCCAGAGAAGCAGCTGGTTGTCTCCAGCCTGAAGCCAAACCAGCCACCCCAGCACTGGACGGTGGCAAACGCTCGCTCCTCCTCATTCCGCATGCAGCCACAGCACTCAGCACCTTGCTGGGAAAAGGGGCCCCAGCCCAAACCCAGGAGAGGTAAGGGATTGTGGGCCACGCTGAACCAAGCTCCCCAACACTCATGATTCCCAGCCCTTGGGCCTTCCTCCACACACATGGCACACCACCGAGCCATTCACAGGTAAAACACTGGCCAGGAGCCCTCTGCCCACTGGTTTCTTCCATATAGCACACAAGTATCTAATGACAGAATTTGGAGGAGACATCAATGGATCACAGAGAGCAGCAACCCAAGGTCTCCATGCATATATCCCACCAGCCCAGGTCAACGCAAAATCCGAGCTTGCAGGCAGTGAGGATGGCATATGGTCATCGGGGTGACCCATGCCCACCTTCCCATTGCTGCACAGAGGGATGGCAGCACCTCCACTGCCCTGCCTCTTCCAAGGTCCACCTTCCTTCTGTTGTGCCGGGAGTGCCAAAAACCACGACTGACCCCTCACTTCGGGCACAAATGACCGCAGCACCGAAATACCCTATACAGAGAGGTGGTCACAACAAAGCCCAGCAGGACTCAGCAGAAGCCTGATGCTGCAGGCAAGGCTCCCTGCGGTTTGCAGGGAGCCGGCGGCGCCAGCACGGCAGCACCGGGCACTCCTGCTCGGAAATTCCCAGCTCAGGGCCGAGTTCGGCTCTCGCCAGTGGTTAGTGCTACAGCCAGGAGCAAGGCAGGCAACAACAAAGGCCCTGACCTGCGCTCAGCCTAGAGAATAAACACGTATAAGTTTCCTTCATCGAGTCTGATCCCAGGGCCGGATCCTTCCCTTTGTTCAATGGATGTCAAACACAGCGAACCACCAAAATGAATTGCCTGGCATGACATTTACACCCAGGGAGCAGGGCAGAGGCCAGCCCCGGCTGCTGCCGGGATGGAGGAGGGGAGGCAGCCCTGCCAGCACGCAGCAGCGCCGCTTTTATTACCCTCTTCCATTTCGGCTGTGCAAAGCTCTGGCGAAACAGCGCTCACCCGGAGCCGCCAGCGTGGCCCTCGGCCCCGTCTCCGCCAGAGTTCAGAGGAGTTTGTTTATCTCTCGCAGGGCACTCTGCCTCGCATGGGAAAAAGGCTTTGTGTTATGGAGAGGCACAAGGGCTCTTCTCCACAGCTCCATGCACAGCCCGAGCGTGCACGAAGGCGGATGCCTCCGCTCTGCTCCAAATCCGATGCATCTATTAAAAAACAAATAAGCCAGGAGGGGAAAACTCTCGCCAGTGCCGCTATCGCCATGCTAACAAAAACAACGCCACCAAAACTTTAATCTTCAGGGTATCAGCTGCAGAAAGCCCAGCCACCCAACAGAGAGCGAGCCAGCCAGCCCCCGGTGCTGCCTCCCCGCAGCCCCTCGGGAAGCAGCACATCCAGGCTCACCGCTCTCGGAGGAGCGGCACCAGCAGCCAAAGCCGCAGGCAGATGGGGAGCACAGGATCACACGCACAATCGGGTATTTTGAATCCAAACTTCCTTACCAGCCTTCCTTACAGCCCCGTGCCGCCGCATCGCTGCCAGTGCCGGCATCCACCGGCACCAGCAGACCGCACCGCAGCGAGCAGGCAGAAGCAAAAAACCTTCCCCCCTCGCAGCCGCTTAAGAAATTATCCGTGCATCCTCCCAGAGGCTTCTGCCCCGCTGCTTTTCCTTGGCTTCTCCACCTTTCCACCCCATTCGGTCACCAGTGTCTTGCGAGAGAGACATCGAGTCACTCATTTTACCCACTGAGTATATACAAAAGACCCTGAGATTGTTCAGGAAGCAATTAGCCACTGTTCAGAGGAAAATGGTGTTTTCAAATGGATAACCTTTGATGTAGTCAATAGCCTCGGCTCATCTTTTTTTTTCTTTTTTTTTTTCCTTGCAGTGGCACACAAAAGAAATAAAAAAAAAAAAAAAAAAAGAAATCCAGCAGAAGGCTGGTAATTCCCCCCGACACAGCCCTCGCTCAGCAAAAAGGGATTTTCTCGCAAGCCAGAGGAAAAGCAGCTTCGGAAAGGCAGCTCATCTGCCCAACTTTTCTCCCCTCCGTGTCCCAGAGCATATGAGAAGGATCATGAATATTCATTCCCCCCGTTAGCAGGTTCTGCTTTTGTTTTGTCCTCCCCAAAGCAGGAGGAAGGGGGGAGCTAACAAGTGAGGTTAATGCCTGTCTTTTCTCTCCCATCCATCTCCTCTTTAACCAGTGACCTTCATGTTAAGCCCTGTTTACACACCAGCCCCCCTCCCCTGGCTCCCCCCACCCCGGCACTCAGCCAGGGGCAGAAGGAAGAATTTCCCCGCAAGGAGGACGAGGGAGAAGAAGGGATTTCAGGATTTATTTCAGCATGCCACAGAGATTTTGCAAATCCCTCCCCGCTCGCACGCCGGAGCTGCCGTGGGTGTTTGCAGGGCAGAAACGGGAAAGGGAGAGGGCTAAGGGACACCAAACGTGCAGGCAGCTTTATTTGCCACCTTCCACGGTGATATTGGAGGCGGCAGGCATGCACCGGCACACAGCCCCGCACACAGGTATCGCAGCCTCCCACGCCTCGGTCAGAGAGGTGCCCAGGCGCTGCGCTGCAAAACTACAACACGATCACAATAGTAACGATTATAACGAGGGCGACGGCAGCCATCCCACAGGGCACCCTGCCTTACTGAGCAAACCCGACCCGGTCTGCCAGCATCCCCACCGCATCCCTCCGCCGGCTGCTGGGGAAAGGGAAGCGCAGGGGGAACGGCGGCTCTGCGGGTTTCGGGGCGAGCCCAGCCCGGATGCCGCGCACCGCGCCCCGGCGGGATGCGGGGATGCAAGAGTGGGGATGCGGGGATGCGAAGCAGCGGGGATGCGAGGCTGCGGGGATGGCAACGAGGACGTGAGCATGGATGTGGGGCAGCACGATGCGGGGATGGCAGCGAGGATGCAAGCGAGGATGCGGGGCAGCGTGGATGCAGGGATGACAGCGAGGATATGAACAAGGATACGGGGCAGGGCGGATGCGGGGATGGCAGCGAGGATGCAGGGCAGGGCGGATGCGGGGATCCGAGGCAGCAAGCCCGAGAAAGGCTGCGCCCCGCTCACGTCTCCAGCGGTGCCGGACTCGGGTGGGCAGCGGGGCGGGGGGCTCCCCGCGGTGCAGCACTAGGGAAGCAAACCCCGCCGAGACCCGGAGCGAGCGAGCGAGCGGGCTGCAGGAGGGAGGGAAGGAGGCAGCCAGCCCCGCCGCTGCGCCGGGCAGGGAGGCACCCGCGGCCCCGGCACCCCCGCGGGACCGCCCGCCCCGGCCCGAGCAGCTCCGAGCAGGGTGGCGGCCCCCGCCCGGTCCAGCCCGCACCTGCCCGTTCCCCGGCACCCCGCTGCGAAATCCACGCGGGGCGTGGGGTGGATAAAGAAAAAGGCTCGGTCCCCGGCGGGTTTTTGTCCCCCCCACGGGAGGCGGTTCCCGCGGCCGCGCTCCCGGAGCCGCGGGGCGCAATGCGGGCTGGCCCCGGGCGGCAGCAGCGCGGCGCCGGCCCGGCCCGGCCCAGCCCAGCCCGCCCGCCGCGGCCCCTCCGCGCCCCCCGACGGGCCGCCGCTGCCCTGCCCGGGCCAGCCCCGCTTCGCCGCCGCCTCCGTGTATTTTTGGGGGCGATAAAGCCAAATCCGTGTATTTTTAACAGATCAACCAATCGGGCACGTAAAGGCACGCGCCGCGCCCGCGGAGGAAAGTTGCAACCGGGTTACTCACGGCTCCGGTCCCCATTCGCCTCCGCCGTGCCAGCCATAATTGCATTCCACACCGAGCCGCCCGCCGGGCCGCCGCCGCCGCCGCCGCCGCCGCCTTCTCCCCCTCCTCCTCCTCCGCCGCCGCCTCCTCCGCGCCCGCCTGCCCCCGCCGCCGCCGCCGCCCGGGGCTCCGCGCCCGCCTCGCTCGCGCCGCCGCCGCCGCCGCTGCCCCGCATGAATGGGACGGCGGCGCGGGGCCCCGACGGAACGCCGCCCGCCGCGCGCCCCCGCCGCCGCGCGCACGCGCACGCCCGCACCGGCGGCGCGAGGGAGGGGAGGCGGTGGCGCCTTCACGCGCCACCTCCAGGGGGCGCCCAAGGGGGGAAGAGGGAGGGGAGAGAGGTGGGCGGAGCCGCCCCGCCCTCCGCCCGCCCTTAAAAGGGCGATGGCGCGCGGGGAGGGGCTCTAAAAGCGGCCACGGCGCGGTGGGCACCGAGCGCCCCACGCAACGCGACCGGGCTGTGGGGCAACCGGGGGACCGGGACCCACCTGAGGGCGGAGCAGCGCGGAGGGTCCTCCTCGGCCGCCCTCCTGCAGCCCACAGCAGGGCTGCGTTCCCCAGCAATGTCCATTCAGCATCTTTCCACTGGCACTGCATCCACTCCGCCTAAAAATAAAATTACAAAGGGGGAAAAAAAATAATAAGAGCCATAAAAAAAGATTAACTGGGGGGCTGAGGTGATTGTTTGTCTTTTTTAAGCACACTCCATGCCAGCCACTTTTGTCACCTTCATTCCCCAACCCTTACGCTCTCTCTCTTGCTTTTCCCTCTTACCATGCCAGCCACGGCTTCCCTTCCCGGAGGCAGCGGTGCTCCCCTGCCACCCTGCCTGCCCCCAGCACAGCACACCCCCATGGCAAGGGGTCCTGCTTGTTTGTGTAGGCCCTACAGAAATGCTCCGCCATCTCTCAGTTGGGAAGAGACCTTTGTGAAGACCAACAGAAATAAACAGAGTGTTTATAATCAGGACCTCCACTGATTTCATGGGCCACCTTTGGGATGGAAATGGCAGGGAGCGGCTCTATCCAGATCTGCCCACCAGGAGATGGAGCTGCAGATGGTTGTGATTTACTGGGACCCCATGGGGGCCACCTCTCCATGGGCAATCAAGGCATGGTGGCTTGTTCACCCAGGTTTTCATGGGTGCAACCAGCCAGATATTTATCCCCGCCAAATCTCAGCACTGGGACACACTTTGCTCTTTAGACGAGGACGTGCTGTTGTAGTTTGGGAGTTGCCCCCATCCGTGATGGGAGGCGTGCGCTCACCTTGTGTGGGCACATGCGCACAGACCTCCTCCGCCGGCATCCCGGCAGGCGTGCATGCCTCTGCATGGGCCAAGGTATGAGCACGTACACAGCTGCTTGTCCCGGCTGACGGGAGGAACTGACTCCCGAAGCCATGGAGACTGGGAAGCCTCCTTCAGCAAGAGCAGCACAGAGGTCACTGTGGGTCCTTTGGGAGAGGACAAGGAAGGAGAGCCGGGGGCTCCTGGTGAATCTCAAGCACCAGAAAGGAGAAGCAAAGGGACCCTCAGAGGCTCCAGCAAGGGTAGGAAGGAAGATGGAGGGGAAAATAGGTGATTTGTACAACAGCAGAAGTGCTCTTTCCTTCCAGCCCTCAGCACCTCAATGCTCAAACCTTGCTCAAAGCCCACCTGAGAGCAAAGATGACGTCCCTGCGACTTGGACAACATGTCCCTTCCGACACAAACAGGGTTTTCTCATTTATCCCCGCACACTGCCCTTGCCAGCATCCCTCTCCTGGAGGCCAGGAGGAGCCCGAACGGGCGCATTCCCCCAGGACATGGTCAGTGTCAGTGCCTGCCATTCTCCCACCTCTTGTTTGTGCACAGACACACATGGGGCCCAGACTTAAAAGCTTTCAAGACCAAGAGGAGAAGAAATCAGTGAGCTCTGCTGGCAGGGAAGTGGCTGGGGTTTGGATCACTTCCTCCGGATTGAAAGAAACACTTCTCTTTTTTTTTCCTTCCTCCAAGAGACTAAATTTAGTAAATCCCTTTCACATTAAAAACTTGTCAGGTATTCACATCCAAAGAGGCTGCTGCTCAGGTCTCTCAGGGGAGTTACCGAGACAGCAAAACCTCTTAAACATACAAAGAAGAAGGGAGAGATATTCAGGCAATCTCCCACCACCACTTTTAAACCCACTCTCTCCCAGGACCGGTGCACGGGCACCTTGGTCCTACGGCTGCTGTCTCCTGCTGCAGAGGCAAGAGGAGAAGGATGAATTCTTCCTCCCCGGGACAGGACTGAGTGATGCAGCAGCACCAACCCCCAGGCCATCGCTGCCGTTCCCGTGTCCCCCTGCTCGGCGCCGGTGGGAAGGAAACCAGAGCAATTAATTTATTTTTGCTGAAAGATGGATTGTCAACATCCATCCAGCAATGAGGGAAACCAAGGCGGTGGAGCTGAGAAAAGAGCGGGCGTCCCGGCTGTGGGCGCACCTCCAGCCCCCTCCTGAGCCGCCAAGGAGGGTCCAGCCCTGAGAGAGGGGAATAAAAAAAAGACAGCAAGAAAACCCAAGCATCCTCCATGCCAGGAGCCCAGCACAGGGTCAGGGAGGGACCTGGCAGGGGAGCATCCCGAGTTTGTACCGGGTGCGAAGCAGCCCCGGGCTCGCAGTGACCCACAGAGCTCACACAGCCGGTCCGATGGCTCGTCCAGCACCGTGCCCGGCGGGCACTGGGACACGCTTGTCACTCACATGCCTTCCCCCCGGGTCTGGGCACCTCACCCCCACAGAAAGACCCTCGTTATCTCAGGAAGCTTGGCCTTTTATCCTGCTTCCCATGGGGCTTTAATTGCTCTGTTCACTCCTCAACCTCCCTGTGCACCCTCACCCCCCTTCCCCGACAGTCCCCGCGGGCTGACAGCCTGGCCGTGCCCGGAGGACAGCCAGCTTGAGTGGCACCTCAAAGGCAGTTGAAAGCTCTGCGCTCGGCAGGGTGCTGGGAGGAAGGGCTGGAGGTAGAAGATGGCTCCGGTGGCAGCTGGACCCAAAGCCCAGCGGTGAGGGGTTTGCCCGGCTCCTTCTCATTATGCTAAAAGCTGACTCAGCTTTTCTTACCCACAACTTTGACCAAAATTACATTGAGAGACAATCTGTTCTCGGTGTGTCTGGTGCGCTTTCCCTACGTTACCGAAGAGACCGAGGGGCATTTCGTTCTCTAAAAGCAGCCTGACAACTACTTTGTAAAAAAGAAACTAATTGGGAGAGGATTAGGTTGCTGGAGAGAGCCCGAAGAGATAGGGAGGCTCTTCTGCTCAGCTTACTGGGTTAACCCAGTCCGAGTGGTGAGGGGCTAAAAATAATCAGCTAAATTCACGATTTCTCAACTGTTTGCAATTTTTGATAGCTAAAAATTTCTGCTAAAAGGCAGACTCCTGCACAGTGCGCCCAGGTCCTCAAGCACGCGCCGCCTCCCTTGGTTATCACCCATGGACCATCGCAAGATGGAACCCCCAGAATCTGCGACCACGGTTTAAACGCCCTGCGCTGAACAGCGACACATAGGGATGAGATAAATCCAGTGGCCTCAGCCCAGAGGCCTTTTGGGCTGTGAAATCTGGCTGGCCCAGAGAACAGCCTGCAACCCAAATGTGGGCTGTGGGGACCTTCACACCCAAACTCTGCAGCTCAGCTCTGCCCAGCCGGTCCCAGGGCATCCTCCAAAAGGGCATGGGCCCCAGGAGGGGATCAGCTCTGCCCAGATGTCAGTGATGGGGTTTTTTTTTTTCTTCCTCCCATCCTTGCAGACGTCTTTGCTAATCAAGACCCAGGAACAGAAAGGCTGGACAGACCGGCTGGGGAGGCAGCGCTAGGTCCAGCCAGAGGGTTTGTCAAAGTTTTCCAGGAGGCGTCAGCAGCTCTTTAAGCTTCTTGACAGCCGGGATAACAAACTGTGTCTGCAGAGCTCTGGGGATCCAGGGTGAAATTAAAACGGGTAATGAATAGAGCCATTTTTCAGGGGATCGCAGCTGCAGAGGCAAGCGGGGCCAGCGGGCAAAAGGTGCTGAAAAGGCACATGGGGAAGGGACCCGGGGTGGCACAGGGGCTGTCACCAGGGCGGCGTGTGTTCCTCCTCTCGAGCTCTGCCCAAGAAGGAAGGCACTTTGCTGCCTGCCAGCTCGGCTTTTATCCTGCGCCTGCTGCTACAGGCACCCTCCGGATCAGCGGGGTCCACAAAGCACTGCTGGCGAGCAGCCCCTTCCTCCACCCCACCATGCTTGTGTTCCTCAAAATGGGGAATTTTCTGTTAGAGGCCTCGGTGGGCAGCCAGCGCCGCTGTTAATTACAGCAAGAAGCTGCCCCCCAGCCAGGGCTGGGAAGGAAGAGGTCCGCAGGGGAAGTGGGTCACCTCCAAGGGATCGGGAGAAAGAGGGGTCTGGGAGCATCCTTGTTTCCCCAGCCTGTCACACTGGCAGCAATGCACCCTTTGATTTGGGAAGAGGTTTGGTGGGATGGGCGCTGGGAGCTCTGGTTGTGGGAGATGCTCTGGGGGACCCTGCCAGGTCTGTGACAGGAGGTCTGGGCATCAGTGCCAGCACGTGGGATGCAGGGGAAGACACACAGCCGCAGTGGGAGAGGACGAACACCCAGTGGCTCTGCTCTTCTCAAAGCTGATCCCCAGCTCCCAAAAGACTTGCCTGCCCCAATGACTGTGTATCCACCAGCCGACAAGCCATGCATGCACCGGTCCTTCCCCGATGGGCAGGGAGGTCCTGCAGAGATCCCCCCTGGCCATACCTGCTCCGGCTGAGCTCCTTCCCAGCTCCTTCATCCCTCGGCCCCGTGACTCACAACGGTGCTTAATTAGCAGGAAGCCTGATGCAGACACCTGTCAACTCCTCCGAGACAAGCAGCATTTCATGTTAGCTGCCCCGGGGCTGTTCAGCAGGAACAGCTCGCTCTCCGTATTGATATTCCTTCATCTCAGCCTATTTTCCAAGCCGTCAAGCTGCCATCTCAACCCTCCCAGGCCCGGCAGCACCGGGGAAAGCAGCCTCATGTCTGTCAGCTCCTGGACTCCGATCCCACCTTTGCAGCCGCTCAAGAGCGCTGAAACCGCTTTGTGCTTCCCCCCAGCAGCCCAAGGGCTCCCCGCCAAGGAAATCAGGCAGCCCTTGATGAGTCAAGCCCCGGCATCCCTGCACAGCGTGCACCAAACACAGACTTCAAGTCAGGGCAACTTTGAAGGTAGAAAAGAGAGTCACTGCCCGACTCCCCAGCTCCGCAGAGAGTCTCCGAGTTGCAGACCTCCGCCACCATGGACGTGACATCACCACCCTGGCCGTGGCATGGGACACCCACCCCACCGGGAGCCGTGGCGATAGCCGGCAGAGGCTACATGGCTGCTTTGATTTATTGCAGCCGGCAGAAGGGTGCGGTGCCATCACCAGCGTGTTTAGTGCCCGGGGCATTTTGTGACGCAGCGGTGCGCCGTGGCCGCTGTGCTAGGTCCTGCGGCAGATTACCTGGGGTGGGCTGCGGTTTGCGGCCAGTCTTGCAGAGACAGGAAAAGGCAGGACAGACTGACCCGACGGTTCTAACTGAGGTATAAAGCGATCCCCTGTTAATTGCAAAAGGTGTTAACTCTGAAACCTAATGGTTGAGGGCTGAATAGCAACCTGAGGTCCGTGCTTACCACCTTGGCTGGCCTGTCACCAGCTGGAACCAGGCAGAGCATCCCTCCTGGGGAAACGCCGCATCCTTTGGAACACCCCTCCGTCCTCCCTGTGCCATAGCCCACCGTACTGCTGCTTACTCCCGCCTCCCCCGTACCCTCGTTTGCCAGGGCCAGCTGAGGACCCCTTTCATGGAGCAGATTCACCTCCTCCCTCACCATCAGGATGACATGTGTCATTGTCCGCAGGGACAAGGAGAGGTTGCAGTGGTCTAAGAGCATCCCCCCTCCATTTCATGCATGGGGAGAAGACAGAAAACAACACAATTAAGACCCGACGATGCATCAGCCAGACTAAACCCCAGGCCATAGTTGCCCTTACTTGTAGGTGCCAGGCTCCATCCTCAGGCTGGCTGTTTCCCCCATGACTCAAGTCAGTGGAAAGATCAACACCAAATCCTTCGGCAGCTCGGAAACTCATCTCCTTCACATGGAACAAGTAGGTGGCCACAAGACGCCAAGGAGTCCCTTCCCTTTCTCCAGTGCCCATGTAAAATTAAAATGGACAAGGAAGAAGCTGCTGTAAATAATGCATTTGTGGTGCACTACACGGCTTCAGGAGCACATATTCATTGTCTAGTCTTATTTAAAGAAACCCAGCCCTGCCTGCGTCATTAAAAATGCATCCTGGTTTCAGCTTCATCCCATATACACTCACCACTGTGAAGCAGGTGGCTCGGTGGCTGTTTTCATGCCTTCCCACTCTCAGCTGCTCCCGGGCAGCCCCATGCTGGTATGAGCGAGGCCTCTGGGTCACATGAAAAATTCACGCGCTTGGCATCAGGCGTTTTCCATCCCTCTGCGCCCTGCTCCTCCCTCGCACCTGGGCCTGAGGACCTGCTCTCTGCCGCTGCCTCCCAGACCCCAGCAGCATCCTCTGAGCTAATAAAGGATGCTAACGAGAACTGCTAAGCCCCAGTCTGGCCACAGCATCAATCCCACCACTTTCCCATCCTGCTGCCTTCTCCCCACCTCCCTCTGGCCAGTGTTAATTCTCCCCTGCACGTTTCCCTTGCTCGTACCCTGCATCTCCTCCCCACCCACAGCCTGCCATGCTGCGGGGTGCACTGGCTCTTGGCCGGGTGTGAACGGCCAGTGGGAGCCGAGCCCGCAGGGAGGCAGTTTCCCTACGGCATCCTCCTGCCTCGCCGGAGACGGCAGCGAGGAGTCAGGCCCCTTAGGACCGGCAGGCTGTGGCGTCATGTTTGCTCTTCATTTTCATTCCAGGGACGCGGTGCCCAAGGCTGGTGCCTTGCACAGCTCCTGGCAGGCACCAGAGGGAACTTAATTCGCCCTTGGTGCTCTGGAAATGGTGGCTGGGGGTGAGGAGGAGAGGCTAGACCCAAGGCTGGGAATGAGGAGAGGAAAGTGAAGTAGCCCAACGCCTGGCTGAAATTCGCCACGTGCCGTTCAACAACCAGGCAGCCACAAGCTCAAACGCCTCATTGATGGGGCAGCACTTCAAATAACACAGCTGAAGCAACAGCGGCTCGTTAACGATGAAGATCCACCGCTTGCAGGCTGAGCCAAGGCAGGGTGGTAGGAGCAGGGCTGCATGCGGGGTGGCGAGGAGGGCAGCCACGAGCAGCTCCGTGCCAAGGGCATGTGCCCCTGGCGCATGCAATGCCCAGGAACAACCCGTGTTGCACTTTGCTGCAGAAGCAGGACAGCTCCAGCAGCTCCTGAAACAGCAAGGCCACCTACCCTGCGCACCGCTGGCGTGGGACACAGCATAGATGAGCACCTCCAGACGTCCACCAGCCAGCCCTGGCACGGCAGAGGCTCTGCAGGGAGACGGGGGAAAACCCAGGGGGTTCCCAGCCCCAACCAGTGCTCTCACCCCTTAGCCAGGCCATGACTAACGTATCTGCACCCATCCCTGCAAGGACAGACGGGTGCCCCAGGGTGCTCCCACCCTGACCAAAGGCAGAGCCATCGAACTGCGCTCAGCCCATCTCTGCCTGTTGGAAGGAGCACCTGGCCGACCGCAAGCACGCGTGAAACCACAGCAAAGCCTGGGTCAGAGGCATTATTCACAGCTTATAACATTTGTCCTTGCTTGCTGCTCACTGCCTCCTCCTCTCTGGGAAGCGCTGAGCCACCGGCCGGCTGGAGGCAAACCGCGGGGTGGGATAAGCCGGCAGCACCGCTCGGACACACGGACACCCACCCGCAGCCCCACGCATGCAGCCTGCGCCTGCCCGGGCACCCGCCTGGATCCTCTGCATCCCCCCACGGAGGAGCTCCTCTGGAGACACTGCAAGAAAACCTGGGAGATAACACATGCCTGCGACATTAGCAATTAAGGAACATTAATTATAATAATAATAATTATCACAAAATAGCATTTTTATGGCACAATATTATGCTGAAGGATTTACAACATACTGAATCATGAAGTTCGTAATTAAAGTTATTTTAGTTTCTAATTTTGCTTTAATTCTATTCCAATAAAAGATATGATAAATATACCTTAAAAAAAACCCACAGAAACCATTACTTAAGACAATTTCCCTATACAGGGATGTTATATTGCAGCACAGAGATCCCTTGAGTAGCATCACAAACCTTGACGAGGAAGAAGTGTCCGGCCCTGTGAAATACTGAGCTCCCGCAAGGCTTGCCCCGGGGCAGCAGGGCATTTGCAGCCTGCAACGCATCCACAGCCTCTTGGCTTTAGCTTCCTGGCCGCGAGCCCTCCCAAGATGGTTTTGTAAGTCACCGTGTTTCTTCTGCTGGTGGGACGGGAGGAACTGGAGAGGCTGGTACCCACGAGGCAGCTCCCCAGCAAGAGCTGAGCTGGGTTTATTCCTCGTGCCGCTGCCGGAAGAGTCCTGGCATCACCACTACGTGCGTAACGCTGCCCGGACAGAGCAGGGATGTTTAGCTCCAGCTCTGACTTCAGTCCATGCACCTGTAACAGTGGGTAGGAGAGAGAGTGAAGAAAAGACCCAAATCCCAGTCTTCCCAGCCTTGGAGACTTCCTTTTTTTCTCCCCTTCAACTTTTTTTCCATCAGAAAATGTTGATTGACTAAAGAGGTTTTACAGGAAAAAAAACCAACCTGCAATTGTTTTGATGAAAGTTCATCATCACAGTAAGAAATGAAAAGAAAAGGACAGGGAAATTCTTTAGACATGGTCAAAGAGCTATGTCTTGGAAGAGAGATTACCATTTTGTGAATAAACTCCATAACATTAACAAAGCCAAAACCAGAATACAAATGATGATGTTTACCGCAGGAGCCTGCTCTGACCGTCCCGTATCTTGCTGCACAGGAATTTCAAGTAACAAGTGTATCACCCCACTGTGGAGCAAGGTACATTTTGAAGCCTCAGGTTCTCCTCCCAAACAAACAAGTCCAGCCTCCACTTTGCTGGATCTGGACCATAACCCAGCTGGACCCACGCAGGCAGCCGGGCTCATGCCGGTTCAGCCATCCCCATCTTGATGCCTTGCTGTGTTCGGAGATGTGAGGCCACCTTCGGCGGGTCTGAGCCCCCCTCATCTGGGAGCTGCGCCCCACTCTTACTGCCAACACCGAATGGCACAAGAGGGCGGAAGGTAAAAAGAGGAGCTGATGGGCTTGAGAAGCCATTTGCCTCCAAACTCCCCAACATCGTCCCCATGGCTCAGGCAGCCCTGGCTGTGTCCCAGCAAAAAGCCACCATGGGGTGCGAGCAGCTGAAGGTCCGTCACATCCGTCCCTCGAGAGCTGGCATGGACCCAGCTGGCACGCTGCTGTCCCGCAGCGGCAACAGTCATTTGATTTGAAAGCCAGAGGATGTGCCGCATACCCATGCCTGCAGCGCGGTCCCTGCTCGCCGCCTTTGAGGAGCCCCCTCCGCCTGACCCCACGGGGCTGTGGTCTAACGCTGGGGCAACTCATCACACCGATGGAGCAGCCGCAGGGCAAGGCTGGCAGACCTTCCACCCCACTTTAGCTCTGCCCCTGCCCAAACCAGGCAGTGTGGCCGACTGCCTCCGTGCCCAGCCTGCAGCCCCGCTCCCCCGGGAGCCCCCCCTGGAACTTAACTTCTTCATAATTAATTTAAGTGCCTGTGTGCGGCGTGCTGCCCACCGGCGCCTCCCGAGCACGGATTAGCCACCTCGCTGCAGAGGCAGGGAACATTACGAGCAGGTCCAGGAGACGATAGGTCTTGGCTCCCTGACAGCCCGTAACTGATGGCTGGTTTGGGAGGCAGCCGGGGCAGCGCCGATTCCCAGAAAAGCAGCGAGCCTGCCAGCGGGCGATCCTGGCACCCACACTCCTAGATGGAGAGGGACCCAGCCTCGGCTGGGAGGGAAATGGGAATTCCCCAAAAGCAGAGCAGGGATGGTGGGGCGTGCGCTTGAGGGAAGGGTGAAGGCTTTAACTAAAAGAGGAGCCTATATTACTAGCAAGGTCTTTAATTGATTCTGGGAGAGTGATTTCAGAATTATATCCTGATGTGTACACCGCAATCAATAAATGCATTAAAGCAGACGGAGCCTGCAAGCCTTCGGTTGTGCGGCTCCACACTGTCCCCGCAGCCCATACCCCGCTCTGTGTCCCGCTGGGGCTGCAGAGAAATCCCCCGTGAGCAGTGGGGCTGGGTGCTGTAGCAGCTGGGGATGTGCCCCATGGAGCATCCCTCCCCAGGCAGGTTTCCCACACCTTGGAGGGATGCAGGCACCCCAAAATACTGACTTCTTTAAAGTTTGGTGCCACGGTTTGGTGGCAGAGACAGAAATAAACCTCCCTCTGCCGCACCAGGCTGGTGCTTCCACTGCAGCCTTGAGCTCCTCCTCTTACCCTGCTCCCCATCTCGTGGCTACTTCTTACAAACTTATTTGATCTGGAAAACTAAGAGTGAGGCAGAGTGATCCTTTCCATAAGGACACGCCAGAAATCCTGAAAAGCTCGGCTGCCTGCCTATTTTAGGATGACAGATTTAGGAAGGGGTTTACCATCCTTAGGAAGGGTTTAGTAATTCGAAGAAGCAGCCTGGAAGTTCCTGGTCTCCATGCGTGCTCTCCTGGCACATTCCCGCTGCCCAAAGGGAGAGCTGGGAGCTGGAAAAACAAAAGCAAATACAAACATTTCAGCCTATTTATAAAAAAAGTTTACAAAATGATGAGTGAAAGACAGCTAATGATGCATCGTATGGTTAGTGCCAGGGAAAATGCTCTAAATTAAAGTCCTCGAATATGAAAAGAATCAACATTTAATAAGACAGTTAATGTATGTTATTTAAATGTCACTTCATTATTAAAAGTGTATATTTTTTGAGGTTTAATAACCATGTAATTGAGGCATCTTTTCTATAGTTAAACCTTGGCAAATATGTTTTTCATAATTAGCTGGTATTTATTTAACATGCAATAACCATCCCATTAAATTTAATGACTTCAATTAATAGGTACAGAGGGGCCTTTTTTAATGTCAATATGTATTCTTAAAGACGGTTCCCGACGTGGTGCCACGAGGAAGCTCAGCTACCTGGGAGTGACCAGGGAGGGCAGGTGCCCAAACCGAGCCACGGGGCTTTGCTGGCACACCTTTGCAGGAATGGGGACCCCCGGGGGGCCCGCAGTTGGGGAGGGGGTGCTGCGTGCCCCAGCCAGGGCTCACAAGGAGGGGGATGCCAACAGGCACCCCACGGGGACCCCAGCCCATCCATGCCAGGCACCTTCTCACCCCATCAGCCCCACCACCGGGTACAAGGAGCAAGGCCGAAGGGCAAACTTCACTGGGACAGCGAAGCAGGAGAGGCTCAGCCCGACGCAGCCACGGCTGAGCCTTGTAGCCCAAATTAGCGAACAGCCCAGGGTAAATTAACTCCTTTAACAAACCATCCAGTACAGAGTTATTAACTGGCTTGTAATAAAGCCTAACATGACGCTGTGCGTGCTGCAGACCCGCTGGGCTCCGGGCTATAAAACCCCACACTGTTAGGCAGAAAACCTCCATCATGCAGGTATGCATCACCTCCATTGCCCCGGCACCTCCCCGGCCCGGGGCAGGGGCTTTGCTGCCACCTCCCAAGACCCCTGCAAACCTGGGGGCTCTCCCCACTCCGCCAGCCCTCACAGGACACCCCATATGTCTCTCCCCCATCCTTTGGGCCCCTGCTTTCCCCATGGACCTCACCCACATACTGGGGGACTTGGATTTGCCTGAAGGCAGAAGTGCCCGAGGAGCCAAAGAGTGCACATTTCCCCACGTAGCAAACAGGGGAGCGTGCTTGGGAACATAGAGCAAACCCCTCAGAAAGCAATTACTGCTCGCAAGAAGTGGCATGCTAGAAACACATCACCTTTCTGCTGCAGCAAAGGTGCCGGCTGTAGGCTGCAAGCAAGGTGCTCCCCTGGGGACCCCAAAATGCCGATGGCCGAGGCCAGCAGCCAGCACAGCTCCCTGGCCTGCTCCATGCACAGCCCAGGGGACCCCACTGGGCTCCCCAGTGCCCTGCAGCCACCCATCCATCCCTGAGGTCATCTCACCCGGGGATGTGATGCTGGCTGCAGGCAACAGGTCAGGTCACATCCTCCTGCCTTGCAAACTGGTGAGGTGATGCTGGAAGTGCTCACTGCAACAAGGGGACCCTGGGGAGGCGATTCCTCCATTTTTCCAGTTGTCTTGAGCCAGGACATGTCTCAGGAGACACCAAGTCCTTAAAGGCAAAGGACTGTCGGTTGGTCTTGTACCTCTGGCCAGGCTGACCCGGGTTCAGGGTGACTTCGTTCACCCTAGGGCAGAGATCCAGCTCCAACAGAGCCCACGTCCCTGAAAATACCCAGCACACGGTCCTGGGGCTGGGGCTTTCCTTCCACCCCTAACTTCTCCCTGTCCCTTCCAGCCCTTTCCATTGCAGCACGGCAGGGGCTGCAGGGCAGCCAGCATCTCACCGCCTCAGTGTCCTCAGTGCCACCTTCCCCAACTAAAACCTTCCAAGACCATTTCCAGGGGATGGCTGAAACACACCAAGGATCGAGCAGATTGGGGAAGCATATGTCTCCGTGCATTTCCCAGGGCACGGAGAGAGATGCCAGCAGCGCCGTCGGCCTCCGCCGGACAAGGCACCGGCTGCCTGCACTCACCTGCCCCGCACTCAGTGAGGCAGCAAGACCTAGCAGCGATCGGTGAATCCCATTTAATTGTAGCATCAGTAACTACCGGACCCCATCGGTTGCTCCCACAAGGGCGTCACAAGCTGGCTGCAGCCATCTGCTCCCCTGGCCCGGGGACCCCAGTGCCCACAGGGGTGGACCAGTGATTTCTGGTGCTGGGGCCAGGGTCTAGGTGGGAGGACTCCCACCCTGCTGCCCTCCTACCTGCTGCTCGGCTGGGGCAGCCTGGCCGGGATGGGGAGCGGAGCCAATGGGGTTATTTAAGTGCCTCAGCCCAGGCACACGTGCCCAGCAGCGAAGTTGCCAACCTACGAACAGCCGCCCACACCAACGTGACCATAAATTACCTGCAGAGCCACCAGAGACCAGTGCCGGAGGGCCGGCGTCAGCAACGTACAGCCCCTCACAGGAGCCCAGCACAGGCAATTAATCCTCGTTAGCAGCCTGACGGGGAGATGGGCTTGCTGGGCGTACTGCACAGGGTGGCTGCTCCTGCAGCAGGGCTTGCTCCTCCAGCACTGCTACCTGCTGCCACACTCCTCCGTTTGTACCCCTCCTTCCCCAGTGTCCTTCTCTCTGTGCAACTCCCTCTTCCCCGGCCTCCCCCTGCCCTCTCTCACCCTTGTTTCCTCCTACCTCTCTCCATCCTTTCTTCCCACCTCTCCTGCCAGCGTCCCGCTCCAAAAATGCTCCTGCAGCACTGCTCCCATCCCCAAAGCAAGGGTGAGGCTGGTCCCTGTCTGCCACACTCGGCTCCGGTGGGTGCCCAAGAGCGCTTGCAATGGGGCAGACACTGGGACTTGGGCATCCCGTGCCGCAGTCTCAGCCACCAACCTCCTGGCTTTCCAGGGAAGAAGATAAAACCAAGGTGTGCCAAACCACAAGGCCGCCTCCAGAGCCCAGACCTGCACTGCTGCACCCCAGCCCTTGGGGACACGAGGCTTGCTGGGCAAGGGCAGAGCACAGCCCGGCCCGGGCAGCCTAGCAATGCTGTGCAGGGACATGTCATCCCTGGTGTGACATCCCTGAAGCGAGCAAATGCCGCTTCTCACACAGCAGATGGCAAATCCTACAGCAGGGAGGGGAAGCGGGGTGCCCATCAGCACCCCCAGCTATCGCCTTAACTCTGCACCTCCCTTTTCAGGGCTGGGAGCCAGCACCGGGCTCCCAGGCTCTCCCCTCCACCACCCTCTTCTCAGCTCCAGACGTCCCCAAGAACACCCCCCGGGGCCGGGGACCAACCTTTGCCTCCTGCCCCCAGCCCTCTGCACCCAAGTCCATCAGCCACCGCTCCAGGAGGAAGCATCGAGCTGAAGCAAAAAAGGACCTTGATTTTAAAGAAAATAATAATTCTAGAATAAATAAATAAATAACAAGTCCAAGCGCAAGTCTGCTTTTAAATTCAAATGTGCAATATGGCCCAGAGCCTCAGAGCCAGAAGGAAACTACAGATTTGGGCAAGGAAACAGGGAATATTTCACTTCAGCTCAGTCCAAGCCGTCATGATTTACACAGCAGTGAGGGAGGTGGGAAGAGCGCTGCTCCCCAGGGGCTCTGCAGCTCCGGCAGTCATCCCCTGCCCACCACCCCCGGGATGCTATGCCTGGACCTAAAAAGTTTCTCCAGGCTCTCATGTCCTGCATCAGCTCCCCATCGTGTCCCACCAGCTCCACTTCAGGGCCATGGCTGGGCGAGGGCAGGGGGTTCTCCCTGGGGCTCCTGTTCAGTCCTCCAGTACCCCCAGGCACAGCGCCCTGCTGGGGCCCAGGACCCTCCAGCCCAAGCGGGGCGCAGAGCCATGCAGCGTGGCACCCAGGCAGGAGCGTAACACCCAGACCCTGCTCAGGGGCTGTGTGGGATCACAGAAACGCTGGTAGTCACAGCAGCTGCCATCCAGCTCGGGCTGGGTGTTTGCAAGGGGCAGCAACGCCACGACCGTGGCCCTGTCCTGCCGGGGAGGCTCCTGCCGCTGCCGGGGGTTACAGCCCCCACCCTGTCCCCGGGCAAGGGACGTTCTCCTGGATGCCGGGGCATTGCCCAGCCAGCAGCGGTGGCCAGTTCCTGCCCCTTGGGCTGCTTGGTTAATGCGCCCGTCCCGGGAGTCCAGAGCTGTAACTGGGATTCATGTCCCCTGCGGGCCACAAGTGACACGAGTTTGGACTGGCCTCAGCCCCAGTCCCGCAGCTGCGCACCGCCGGACTTTTACCTCTCCCGTATCGGGGAAACAGCGCCTGGGTCGTCTGGGATGCTTACAGAGGTGTGCCTCGGCTTTCGACAAGCACAGACCTCCGCCAAGCGCAGCCTGGGAGCATCCCCCGGCCCTCTGTCCCAGCCCCGGTCCCCGGCCCCCAGCGGCCCCGGGGCCCCCGGGCTTCCCCCGGCCCCGAGCCGAGCGGGAGCCGGGAAGCAGCACCGGCAGAAGCGCGGACCGACAGTGCCATCTTGTGCTGCCTGCCAGAAGGGATGCCCGGCCCCGCCGGCCCACGGAGGGGGCCCCAGCCCCACGGCTGCGGGGTCCGGCCCCACGGGGTGGTGGGTGCCCCGCGGCCGCACAGCTCGAGGCCGCGGTAGGTGCAGCAGGGTGGGTGCTCCGCACCCCTCGGCAGCACGGGGCGGTGGGGGTCCGGCGCAGGGTGCCTCGTGACGAGGGAAGTGACAGGGAGGTGACAGCGAGCCCGGAGCAGGGGCAAAAAATTCAGCATAAATCCCCAGACCTGTTTTTCCACCACCAGCAGGTGCCTTATCCCGACTTCCCCAGCAGCCCCGCACCTGCACCAGGGCGTGAGGACAAGGTGGGAACAGGCACAAGGCGATGGCTGTCCCCACGGCCACGTCCTGAACGCAGGAGCTGCAGGACCCTGTGCCCAAAAACCAGACACACACACACACACCCCCCCAATGCAGATGCATTACCCAGACAGACACGGGCCACGCAACTTCACACAGGGACGTCCCGAGAAGAAACCCCTCGTGCTCTGCACAGGGAGGTTCAGGGCGGCTGCTGGTGGGGCTGAGGAGAGGAGCTCTCCCTGAAAACAGCAGGGTACCCTGTGAGCACAGTCCCGCTTCCCCTGAAAACATGGGGGCAACATGGCGGGGCATCACCTCTGTGCACAAAGTTGGGGTGCAGGGTCGGCTCCCGCGGGGTGCGAAGGCACATGGGAGGTGTCAGGCGCAGCACGTCACCGTGTCACCCCATCCCCGCGCACGGCTGCCGGGGGGCCGCGGCCCTGATGCAGCGACCCAGGGACGGAGGGGCTGCAAAAGCCGCAGGCAATGCCGTGACATCCTCCCCCACATCCCTGTGGCACACGCACATCCTCCACCACCAGCACGCAGAGCAAGGGAGGGGGGGACCGACCGCGGGGTGGGGGGAAAATCTGCTTCACAAATTACCGTTAGTACCAAATGTCCCTTCTTATCAAGACTGGACGGGTATTCAATTTTCTCTTCAAACGCCTGCCTTCTGAAATGGTAATAGAATTTCAAATCTAGGGAAAAAGGGAGGGGAAAAACTGAATATGCAAAGATTAACAATGAGGGAGAGAGACAAAGGAAGAAATTATACCAAAAAAATATAGTCGGAGCCTTTGCAGGAATTAATTAAATACAAATATAAAGAGAAAATTAACAGTCTCATGCTTAGGAGGGGGGAGAAGAGGGATATTTTCTGAGTTTAATTAACCTTTTTTTGCCAAGAACAATGAAGAGGAAGGGGGAAGGGAGGGAGAGGAGAGCAAAAACTCCTAATTGTTTTGCCTTGCAGGAGATAATTATGGGAGCTGGCCGGGTCAGGGTCTGCCCACGCGGGTTTGGGGTGTGTGGGTCCGGCTCGCGCACGTGCCGGGATTGTGCGCGTATAATAACTCATTTGTTGGTCCTAATTGGCAGATAGATTGGGAGGAGCAACGGCAGAGCTGGAAAGAGCCGTGGTCCCCCGGATGCCAGGGGGCTCAATGTGGGTGGGGAGGGGACGTCCCCTTCCGGCAGCACCATGGGGAAGGGGAGAGCGTTGGGCATCGGTGGGGGGTGGCTGGTGGCCACTGTGGCCAGCACGGCTGCAAGACAACGTCCATCCCCACGCTCTCAAATGCCTTGTTTGCAGGTTTGGTATCTGCAGTGCTCGGAGGCATCAGTCACAGGGCGACAGCTTGGGGGTAGGATGGGGTTTTGGGGCAGCTAGATGCCAAATTAACAGTCTTTGTCACCACTGTCCCTCCTGGGGAAAGGCAGTGACAGCAGGATGAAAAGTGACAGCACAAGGAAAGTAAAGGCGATGTCGACGCTAACACAAGCACCTGCCTGCCGAGTCCTTGCTGCCCTCGTGCTCCTTGCCCTGGCGCCTCTGCTTCGCTGCTGCCCATGTGGGAGCTGTTTGGCCACAGCGTGGACTCCAAAAGAGGGGAAGGGGACAAAGCCAGACCTGGAGAGCCGGAGCTCTGGCAACTTTAGCAGCTGGCCAACATCGTGCCCAGCTCTAAGGAGCAGCACGGTGCTCCCTCTGGGCTACGGGCACTGCTGGACACTCAGGCTTACACCTGCAAGCCTAACGATAACATGTATGGCAACTCACATAACACCAGTGACTGGGAGCAATGGAAATGGGCCAGTCGATGCCCCACGGGCCACTCGAACAAGGGGCAATGAACAGCACCATCCTCCTCCTCTGGGTCTCAGCGCTGGGGCTGCTCATGGGGAGCAGCTCCCCGAAGCAAAGCACGGAGCTTTGGGGCTGCGGTGCTGCTTGCACAGGGCGGCTGCAAACAGGCAGCACGATGGGTTTCCCTGTGCCTTTCACTACATCCTTTCGACACCTCGGTACGACGAGGTTAGGAGCAGGACCTGTCTCCCTCTAACCCCCAGCCAGGTAAAGAAGAGATTTCCTGAGGACTTGTCACATGTAACTTCCTAGGCCCACCACCCACGGAGATGTCCTCTACCCCTGCACCACAAGCTCTCCCAGCATCCTGGTTTCAGCTGGGATAGAGTTAATTTTCTTCCTAGTAGCTGGTATAGTGCTGTGTTTTGGATTTAGTAGGTGAATAATGCTGATAACACACTGATGTTTTTAGTTGTTGCTAAGCAGTGCTTACACTAAGTCAAGGACTTTTCAGCTTCTCGTGCCCAGCCAGCAAGAAGGCTGGAGGGGCACAAGAAGCTGGGAGGGGACACAGCCGGGCCAAAGGGATATTCCATGCCATATGACATCATGCCCAGTGTATAAACTGGAGGGAGTTGGCTGGGAGGGGCAGATCGCTGCTTGGGAACTAGTTAGTTCCTGAGCATCGGTCGGCAAGTAGTGAGCAATTGCCTTGTGCATCACTTGTTTCGTATATTCTAAGTCTATTATTATTATTATTGTCATTTTATTATTATCATTGTTATTATTTTCTTCTTTTCTGTCCCGTTAAACTGTCTTTATCTCAACACACAAGTTTTACTTTTTTTTTTTTGATTCTCTCCCCCATCCCACTGGGTGGGGGGAGCGCACGAGCGGCTGCGTGGTGCTTAGTTGCTGGCTGGGGTTAAACCATGACACCCAGATACATCCAAAATCCCCTCCTCTCCCTCCAACCCCACCTCACCATGATTACACCACCACTCATCACACATGTGCTCGGGTGGGCGATGGAGAAGCCGGGGTCCGCGCTCCTGAACGAGGCCACAGGCAGCAGAGCTGGCTTTCCAGGGGGAATCGGTTGTGCTGAAGCCCTGTTTCCACCGGGTGACAGAGGGAGAAATTCATCGTTCCCTGGCAGGAGGCTCCTGAAAGGCACAAGCTGAAGACCCGGACCTCTGCACAGGTCTGGCCCTGCCGGCACGGCATCACCCAGGAGAATGCACACACAGGCAACAGATTACCCGGGAAGCGGGACGGGGTGATTAATAAGTTAAAACCAACACCAGCAAGCATTTATTTAACAAACACGGCTCCTTATCTGTCCAGGAATAGATTGCAAAATTATTCAAGAGTCTTCAGTGTAAATTATTCTTGGTATAAGGATTGTTTAAATTGCAAGCTGGGAATATTACTGTGAAGTGTACAAGGTATGTGGTAAATTATGTAACCAATTTATGTAATTTATAAATTGAGTTACATAAATTAGCTACACAAGGTACAGCATGAATGTCAAATTGTATACTCAATTGTCACAATAATAGCTCAGCATCAGATTAGCTTGAGGATTAATCCAGACAGTATAAACTGTAGATGTTACAAATAAATAAATATAAATATCAAACTGTATACCAACAGCTCAAACTAGAAAGTTATTGGCATTAATAAAGTGCAACCACTCAATTACCTGTCGGGGGGAAAAACAAGGCAGAGACAGCAGAATCAGTTTGCTGGTCAGTTTGCACAGACATCCCCAGCATCAGTGCCCTGCAAAGTGCTTCTCCAGAGGCCTTCTCCAGAAGGCCATGTCTCACTCCTGGGGTAAGGAATATCTCCATTAACAGTAAGGGGCTACAAAATCATTGATGACTTTGCAATTAAGAAGTTTAGACTAAGGGCACCATTACACTAATTAATGCGCTGCACACAGGGCCATGAGTATGGAAAAGTCCATGAACTTATTGCACAGCTCTGAGACTCACCTGCCGTTACTCACTAACCCAAATTTTCAGGACTTGGAGGACCCTTAGGAAACCAGAACCAAGGCTGTTAGTTTTCCCCAAGTTAACAGTCAAAGGCACATTTTCAACCACTCCTTTTCCATGAGCACTTCCCCTCCGCTCCCATAAACTACTCAGGTTCAGCACGGGTGAGACAACCCCGGGCCAGGCACAGCCTTTTTGGACATACAGACACCATGAGATGAAAGGTGCTGCTCTCTTGCAGGCTTCAGGTAGAGCTTTGATATAACTTGAAAACCTGGCAAGGGTTTTTGGGAGGCTATGTGGGGATTTGGAGCAACAAGAGGAAATACTACAGGCCGGTTTATAAATTGCTTAACCTAAAATCTAAGGCTGGATGGAAATAACTACTTTGGACCAGACGAAGCAAGGAGAGCCAGGAGCTCTCCCCGAGGAGCCCTGCTCACAGCGTGGCCCCGTGGGCAGTAGCAGGGCTGAGCTGCATTTCATACTTTTTGCTCCACTGTCCACATTCTCAATGGATGCTAAAGGCTTCCAAGTTTCAGAACTTTTTACCTTGTACTCCTCATTGAAATCTAATTTTTCTTTCAAGTTGAGAATGGCAGAATTCTGCTCTCCTGAGAACAGCTGTGACTATATCGTCACCTGCTTGCCCAGGAGTGCTGCAAGGTCTGTAGCAGCATTAGAGCATCGGCTTCCAGTCCCAGGGGTGACTAGAAAGCGATCTAGAGCACAGTTCTCCCGAGTACAACTTATTAAAACCTCCCCGTTAATGGGTGTGCTTGGTTTTCCCAGAGAGCTGTCTGAGTTCGGACATCCCAAGCAATCCCACGAGGTAAGCACTGGTTGGCAGTGACCAAGGTCACGGTCAGAAGGATGATGCAGATTGCCTTAAAATTATGGCGTGCACACGGGTCTCATTTTTCTGTGCAATTCCTTGCACTGTTGAATGGAGATTTTTACCCAGCACAAGAACCACACTTTGAAACATCTGCCCATCAGTCACAAAGAAGCAGCAAATGTACCTCTTTCTCCTGATGCCACACTTGTATACTGTCACCTTGACATCAGATTCCTATAACCTATATAGATCTAACCCCATTCATTGGCTGAAAATAGCCTCGAATAAAACTACTTGAGTAGGGCATCAGCAACAAGCAATGCAGGACCACCTGCAGCCTCCGAAGAGGACATCTGCTTTGTTCTTTGAGGAGCTGAAGAACCGGACCCTGCTGTCTGAGGGTGTTTCCAAGAAGATAATCAGCTTAGACTCTGAAGCATGATTTCTCTTCTTTATCTGGCCACAGACTAAATTACGACCCTTTCCTTCAGACAGCACAGTTCATTTTTCCTGGCAACCGGGAGGTCAGGCCAACCAGCGGCCGGGTGGAACCGACAGCTGGCACTGAGGTTTCACGGCTGGGTTTCATTAGGATGTTAGGGAAAGCAGCCATGAAGTATATTAAATATATTACTGTGGATATTCCATTTTCTAAACCGCCCTCCAGCCTGGGAATGTATACTTCAGGGTACCAGAAGGCACTATATAATTAGAATGTAGTCTTGAAATAAATGGATGAGCATTTTCTCTTTTTGTAACCTCTTTAACTTAAAGATCCCACAGCACTGCACAAGCACCTGATTTACGTTTGGAACAAGCCTAGCACACAGATAAGTCTGCTGGTCTCAGCTTATACTCTGTTTGGACAACCCTGCCTGCCTTCCCACCGCGGAGCCCCGAGATGCGGTCGCAGAGCCGTGCTTGGGAGCAGGCACAAACCTCACGGCAAAAGGTGGCTTCGGATGTGGATGCAACGCATGTGGATGCCAGGCTCAGTCTCTGTGGCTATCACAGATGCACAGCGCTGATCCATTTAATCCAATAAATTGCAATACAAGGAAGTTATCATTAGTTGGTAACAGAGCACTGGAAGGTAAGGAGTAGAGGGAAAAAGTCCCAACACAAAGGCTTGCAAAAGAAAAATAAGTAAATAAGGATAAAAGGGACTATGAAGGCTGTTTTATTGAGGCAGCCCATAAAGAGCAATTTCTCTGCCTTTTGTAAGCTTTTATTTTGGCTGATATGATTTAAGCTAAATCCTGAACTGGCATTTCCCCTCCATCTCATTAAGAGCCACAAAGCTTCGTTGCAGTCACAAGCCAGACTTCTTCAGCTGTTGAAAGGCTACTGAAGGAAAAGTAAAGAATTAATTTTTAAAAAGCCATGCTCACACACGGCTTTATCAAATGGCAAAAATTCAAATCTCTCCCTTGGTTCAGCCGCTCAGAGGGAGAATGCACGGCAGCACTGGCAGAGTTCCTGTTTACTTGTTTTATGATGGTTGTAACGAGGAACCCATTAAATTAATAGCCGTGCTTTATTTTTAATGTTATGTTTAGCTAACCCTGACTTACAGTGGCACTCCCCATTCACAGAAAATAAAAATCAAACTCACTATGATGATGGACTCCATCACCGAGAGAATAGATACGGAGGGATGTTGAAGAGGTCATCGGAGAGAAAAAAATAACACCCTTCTTCCTTCTGAGGCAGTGTCACTCGTGTGCTTCAGCTGGTGCCCGTTAGAGAAATGCTGCTCAGGCAAGTCCAAGGACTAAATAAAACAAAACTGACCTAAAGCCATAAGGAAAAAAATCATTGCCAGATAGACCCATTCCAACTCCACTAGCACCTCAGCACGAGGTCACGAAACACAGCGAGAACCTCCTGTCCTGCCCCTGTGAGAAAGCAACCCCTTGGACGGCTCCGCGGTCAGAGGCTGAAAGCTGGTGATATTCTCCTTACCCGTGAGGTTTAAGTTACCCATTCACATGCTTCAGACTACTTACCCAGGTTAATGACGCAACTAGGTCAAAATGAGCCTTCTTAGATCTGAGATGGATCTTGGGAACAGCAGCCCTGCAAATCTGCTTGTTCAGTGACCGGTGACCCTGGACAGCTCGAGCAGCTCTGCCCCACAAGCAGAGCCCTCTGAGCACATCTCAGAAGGAGATGCCCACCCAGAGACTCAAGCAGAGCTGCTCAGGCAGAGGGCATGGCTGGAGCGTGCACACGTGGGCACAGAGCGCCTTCAGCTGTATCACCCACCGACGCAGGTGAGTACTGACCAAGGACGAGCACACACAGTAACGACAGCGGCACAAGGATCTCACTGGATCAGGGACAAGCAGTTCAAGCGTATTCACCACGTCCACCTCCCACTGCCGTACAGCAGCCGGGCACTGCATCCCCGAGAGAGCGACAGGCTGAGAGACTCCTAGCACACAGCTCTCAGAAGACAGCAGCTGCCTCAGAGCAGGTACAACTCAAGTAAAACCAGCCCTTTTTATTACAGAAAAAAATTGGGAAGGACCAAATGCAGAGAACCCCGGAGGACTCCTGAGTTTCCACCATGACGCTCAGAAAGCAACTAACCACAGCAAGGCTGAATGAGCCCTCCTATAGCTGCTCCTTGCCCTCGGTCATTTCCCGCTTTGCAGTCTGGGTGACCCAATATTCTTTCCTGGTCTTAAACAGTGAAGATAACTTTAAAAAAAAAAAAAATTCTTTAGAGAAGGAAGTAGGAAATGTATAGGACTGAACCGCATGCACCAGTTTGCCATAAATGTTAGCAGTAGATGGGAATGAAGACAACTTACCCCGCAGCTGTCAACCCAATATTAACTCAGTATTCAAAAAGGATTTTGAAATTAAAGCTCTAAGGGATCCATAAGAAGGTGAGCAGATCCTAACTCTTCAAAGAGCCACGTGAGCCAAAGGGCTTTGTTTGGGCTCATGCTAATTAGCAAACCTGCTCCAAAGATATCAGAAGTTATATTTATTTCTAAACAAACTTTCTAAAAACAAAGGAGAATGCAAGTAGGCATCAAAATGAGACTCCCGGTCCCTACTGCCCCTTGTCCTACACTCCCTGGGACAGCAACTCTTCCCTATAACAGCTCCCACAGAAGACAATGCAGGGCAGCAGGAACCAGACACAAGTACTATCAACATCTCATAGCACATTGCACAAACAAAATGGCTGGATCAAGAACAAGCTACTCCACTGAGTGCAAGCAGGAAGAGTGTCTAATTTAGGCCATTCGCGAGGGGAAACCAGTTTCAGGAGCAGTTCGTTACATACCCCAGAGGGAGCGGTTGATTTCATGTTCAACTTGGAAACAAAAGTTTGTTTGCTGCTCTCCCTAGGAAGATGACAAAGGAGAGTTCTCTGCCATGTGCTGACCTCTGTAAAAAGTCTGAAAAGAGCACATGTGTCATTAAGTCCAAGACACTTTTGACACGGAGCCCTCCTGAGACCAGTGGCTGCTCCATTTGCTCCCTCTGGCTTTGCCCCAGGCTGCGCAACTACCACTCTGCCAGCGTAATTACACACCAGAGTGGGAGATGGAGGGGCGTCATTACTTGCCCTGAACAACCTCAGCATGAAAATGACTACTGGTCCAGGCTAATCACTTCAGTCTGCATCACCTTTCACTCTCCCAAGGCATCAGCCCAGGAGAACCGGGCAAGTGACGAGAAACCAAGACACATACGAGGAGCAGACTGATAAGGCTGACAGATAAGGAGGGCAAGCAAGTCAGTTCAGGAATATCACATCCATCTTCTCCGAGGATTTAAAAAAAAAAAAAAAAAAAAAAAAAAAAGAGAGAGCAAGGGAGCAGGTGTGGGGCTACAACCCCGGAGGACTCTGAACAGCCCTTCAGGCTCCTGTGGGTTTCTGAAAAAGGGCTGATCACTCTACAGTGCTGGGTGCAATGGTTCCCTGGGGCGGCAAAAAGAGCTGTTGCAGTTGTAGGCTGTATTTTATCCAGATGCACCTAGTTACAGCAACTCTTCGGGGGAGTGGGAAGGAACAAGTGGCAAGTCCTTGTAACTATACTGCTTCTAACCCCAAAAGACCAAGTCACCAGGCAAACTGAAGAATGCGGTCCCGAGATGTATACAAGACTGGCAATGAAGCGTTTTAGGGAATCAGACAAACAATTTAGCAACAAGCTACAGACAAACACTTTTAACCAGTTTGGAAATAAAAAATAACAACAACTTGAAAGACAAATTGAAAAATTCTGCCTGGAAAAGGAGCACACAGCATGAGATCACAGGATTCAGCAGACTATAAAATAGGAAATGAGACTTACTCTTCTCCCCCTACAGCTACACAAAACCCTCCACATAGCTTACAGACACGTTTGGCAATTGCCTTCCTCCTCCAGCCTCTCCCGTTATGGACAAGGCAGAGTTGGTAGAAGCCTGAATGCAGAGAGGATATTGATAAAGCAACTCGCAAAGCCAAGTCTGAAATATAAACAACAGGAGGCAACGGGTTGTGTTTTTATGCAAGATCACAAATTTGGTGCTTAGAGAGCCCAAGATGTTCTTGCACACTGGAATCTCAACGTGCTTGTTGAATGTTTCACTTAAAAAGCTGTTGAAGCCTACTGGAAAATTTCTATCAGTTCTGTTATTCGCTGTATCTTCTCTAACTTCGCTGTCTTTGTTCTGTTTCCTTCCTGCAACACTAAGAAATTATGCATGAATAAAAAGGTTGTTCCTTCCATTCACCTGGCCAGTTTTAAAACAATCATACTCATAAAGTGGGCACTCCGCAAGCCTGTATTTTCACGTGAAATTACCACAATTGTGCACATTGCATCCGAGTTACCGGATGCATTTGTACACGCAATTACCCAATTTGCACACAGAACTGCAGTAAGCAGGCAGGCAAAATGGACATGCAGCTGTTAGCTGAACGGAGCACTGCGCCCGAACTGCATTTGGCATTGGGCAGGTTTGGTTTTAGTAGGTGAAACAGGTCACAAATACTCCTGGACACAAAAGAGCTCCTTTTTATCCAGCACGTGCAGCACAGACAGCAGTGTGGCTGGCTGCCCCTACCCTACCAGAGGAAACGGCCTCCAATTCAGCTTCTACAATAGATTCAGACCTTGTTTATCCTGCTGTCCTAGTTGCCCATTAATGCCAACTGTGACAGTAGCAGTGTGATAAGGACATCTATTCAACACTGGACACCAGGCTCCAGGAATAATGATCTCTGCCACTTTGGAGCGTAACTGACACCTGCTGTCACAATCTTGCATGAAAAAAATGCATGCTCCGAATATCCAACAAGCAGTCAAGGAGAAACATAAGGAGAGGAAGCCTAAGAGAAGATTCAGGGCTTCTTCCTTCTTTGCAAGGGCCTCGGTAGTATAGGAGCAGCAAAGATGGGGGCTGGGGGGAGGCAGTGAGACAACACTCACTCAAGAAGCTGTGTTACATTTTTTACTCAGATGGCAGCTGAGGCTCTGCAAACTGAACTTCATGTTTGGTGATTTCCTATCGACATCTCTGCTCATCTTTTTTTTCCCCTCAGGCTCAGATACCTGAGCTGATGATCAGGGCAACAGCAGCAACAAACTGCTCCTGGGCACTAGGAAACACCAAAGGAAAGGGACTGCCTGAAAGGTAGGTGGGACCACAATCCACACACACACGACCACCAAGAAGTTTGCAGACATTCATCACGGAGTAAGCTAAAATCAAACCCAACATGGCAGGAGAGAGGAGTTTCCCGCTTCAAGGCTACATGATGAACTAATGTCTGTTCTCAGAGACTACCAGAGACCGAGAGTCAGGCAAGCCAGTACTGACGTGCGATGACAAGCAAGAGGTATATTTTCAGCTAATAATCAAGCAGTCCCTCATCTGGAGGTACTGGATCGCCTTAGAGTGCCACTTTGTCCTTGTCGGGCTGCAAAACAGCCGCAATGCACCTGGCCAACATTAGCTGGAGATGTTACATTTATGATTTTATGGCTGATTTTTTCCCCCTACCCTCTATCAATTGAGTTCACTGTCTGAACGATCACATCTGTTTATGTTCCACAGACACCTGCGTATCTTGAGATGACAGCAACTCCCTGAATGCTGTAATCAGTTATTTCTCAACAGAGGAATTGCCAATTTGGTAAATAAAGCTCATTATAAAAGAACATGGAAATGTATTACAGTTGCCTAACAGAGAAAATTGTCCAGTGCCGCCAAATAATCAGCCCTGGCATCACAGTCCCCCCCAATTTAGGGCAGCTGAAATAATGACATGCAAATTACTCATGCCAGGGCAACACTGGATGGGGCAAGAGGAAAATGAGGAAGAGACAAAATAGGTACTTTTCTCTTCAGACCAACAATAATTGAAAATCTAGGCAGGGATAGACCTTGGTGCTCCAAATTTCTGTGTGCAGTCTCAGAAGTTTTGTGGCTCTGTAGAACCGGCTATCCCAAGCAAATCCAAAAGCCGGCATGGCGGCAGCAGCAAAAGCCCATTCAGTACTGCTACAAACAGATCTGAGGGCACCAAGTGTCCTACTTTGGTTTGGAAAACTTGCCCTTCCTCCCTTGGGGACAGCAAGTTTGACCTGCACAGTGATAAAAAGCTGGAATTTTTGCAAGATCTGAGACTAACAGAGATGAACCATGGGTAAGAAAAACAATGCTTCTGAGGAGGAAGAGGGTTGTGGCATCAGCTCTCCACAAGAAGGAAAGGCATTTTGTTGCTTTAATGAAGATGTAAAGCACTAAGTTGCTGCCTAAAGAAAAAAGAGACAAAGCAGAATATAACACAGAAAACAATTCTCAGCCCCCCTCATCCATTTTCATAAACACTACATTAAACTCTGACATGACCTCCAAAAATCCATGTTCACATTCTTCAGAAACTGTCAGATACAGTCAAGAGAGGACATGAGCAGCAAACTCTGCCAGAGGAGAAGCTTTAGCCAGAGAAGGGGAATCAGGTTACCAAGCTAGGCCTGCTCCCCTGGTTTGCTGACAGGTCTTTTGCAAATCTACTGCACCTACCTTTACGAGGATGAAATGCCAGACGCACACAGCTCCCACTGTCCCTCGGCTCAGCAAGGAGAGGGCTCAAAACAGAGCACAAGGCTAAAGGGATGGCGGTTTATGGCAGACAAAGCAGAACTGCACACAAGAGCTGGTACAAAGAAAGATAACTTGGGCTCTGCATTCAGCAGGCAAAGGTTCTTTCAGTATGATTCACCAACACCAGTTCCCTTCAGCCAGGACTTTGCACTCTTCCAAGTACTTTCAAATAAGCCAAAGTCATTCAGCCCAGGACCAAAACGAACAAGTTTTGTGATTTATTAACTGTGACTTGAAATATTTCTATTCCTCACGCTTGTTTGGAGTTTTTGTTGGCATGGGTAGTAGGCAGAAAACAGCAATTTACAAACTCATGGGACTGAAAGTATCTCACAGCACACAGTGACCATTAAACACTTTATTGTTTAGGAGGGAACCTTGGAAGGGAAGAAACACGCCTGCCGGTGTAACCGATGGGAGCATGCTAGGAACAGTTAATCCTAACAAGCTAGTCAGGGTTACTTCCAAATACTTCAGACCCCTTTCTCCAGAGCAAACAGACGAAGATAACAGCTCTTGAAACTCAGATGTGGATTGGTGAAACCAAAGCTAGCACAGGGTGAACCAGTCTCGTGTTGGGCAAGCCTCCAAGCTACAAGCTGTGCTGGAAGCACCTGGGGTCAATATGATTCTTTACACTGTAATACAATAAAAAAGGAAACAAGAGCGTCCCCCTCTCCTGGGACCCTCCTCCCAACTCCAGGAACATCCAGTGAGACTGATACATGCAGGCAATTAGCAGAGGAATCATGTCGCTGTCTTGGACCGCGAAGGGCAGAAGGCACCGGTTTTGGTCACTGTCTATCCGAAGGATGCTGGGGCTTCCAAGGGCATCTGTGGTCCCTGTCTTCTGCTCTTTGATGGCTGATGTTTATCCAGAATTAACTAACAGCTCCTGGAGGAGAAAGGAGACAAAGGAAAAAGCAGCAAGTTAGTTATGCAGCTGTTGACATTGGACTGTTTCCTTCAGAAATGAAGGAGTAATGTTGGCAGGGTGAAAATCCCACAGAAAAATCATCAGGTTTTGCCAGCTGTAAAACATAAGACACTCAAGGGGACAGAGGACTGTAGAAGCAAGACAGCAGGTCGTGATATCAAAGGCGAGACTGATTCTGTGAACAAGAATATACAGTCAGTTACATGTGATTAGGGTTTATAAACCCGATGGCCTCCAGCAAGAGAGAAAGGCCATGGTCTCAGGTAAGCCTCAGAGCAGCTGGGTTGCAGGAGTAAGTGTAGCTCCACACAAAGTCCCAGCCTCAGCAGGACACTGGAGCACTTTGATTAGCTGCCATCAAACATGCACACACCACTCACTCATCCTGGAACAGGATCAACATAAGAGCGAGCACTAGAGAGAGGAGAGGAAGAAAGAGAGGGACTCGGAGACTGCCCTAACTCCTGACATGTTTGACAGCCTTTATCCTGTTAAGACCCAAACCCTCCTAAAATTCAAAGCAAAATCATGCCTGCTTTGTCCTCACAGGAGCCTCCTGTTTTCTAAGCGATACATCCTCAGATCCTGCAGGTATCTGTGTATGAGCTGTGGACTTCTGAGGGGTAGAAAAAACAGGAGGCTTTTGACCTTTTTAGGATGGAGATTGCAGAGCCTGCTATGGTCTCTTCCTATTTTTATCTTATCAGTCCTACAAAGTCAAAGAAATCAAACCAACAATGCCATCAGCAGTGGATGAGAACGCACCTGGCACCAGCTAGAACACCTCTCCCTCTGAGGATCTGGGGTATCGATGTTGGACTCTACTTCAAAACCTAGGTAATCAGCTCTCATGCATCAGCAATGGCATCTTTATATCAATGAACTGCTAGTGTAGCTACACGAACAGCAGAATTGCATAGGGTGAGCCCATCAACACACTACTTTTTTCTCATGCTCTGGATAGGTGCAGTTCCATCTTGCAGAGTAGACAGTACTTACCCATGTTTAGAGGATCCTGCTAAAGCCAGCTACAGAAAGACAGCTGTTAGCTGCACGTGGTCTCACCACCCATTTTTACTAGGGCTTGATTTGAGCTCGTTTCTACTCTCTAGACACTAGCCTTTCTTAGGAGAGAAGCTGTGCTTCCTTGAATGTGAATCAGAAAGGAGAACATCACAAAATAACGACGCTAGCACACTTGGCAGTATCTGTCAGAAGGTGAGGATGTCATTTTGGCTACTTCTGCATAGCAGGCTGATATTTGCTGCCTAACACCTGCAAGGTCAGCATATTCAGTCTACATTGACCATGCATCTCCAAAGACAGCCCCATCTCTAACAACAATGAACTGGAAAAGCTTCAAAGGACTCAAGAATAAAGAGAAAATTGTTTGCCATATTATTTAGACAAAGCTTATCCAGAAATCTGACAAATGAACCATCAATATTACTCGACTGACTCTAATTTCCCAGGTAATTTTTCTCATCATTAGTGACTTAAAAGTTTTGCACAGAGCAATACATTTTTAAAACTCCAAAAGCACTCACACAAATTGTAATGAGCGAAGCAGCAACAACTCGCAATCAATTTTGCAATAAAGTAATTTGCTGTATTCACACTGTAACACTTCAGTGAAGTGTCCAGGAACGCTACATTTTGTGGAAAAGCCACCAATGTGGCCACTCTGTGGTTAACCCTTATGGAAGACAGCAAAACCTTTTTCTTTAAAGTAATTTTAAAGAATATCGTAGTTACACAATTTCACGTTCAAAATCGTAACTACGTATTTCTACTCATTTCAGGAGAAAATGCAAACAGCCAGCACTTAACCTCAATCAATTCTTTCCAGCCTAACCTACCCACATACCGGAGACGCACTGAGCTGGAGGCTCACAAACATTCCTTGTGCAAAAACATCAGGTTCCATCTCACTCTGGATGACTAAACTTTCTCAAAATCTTTTGCACAGTGAGCACTGGAGCCAGAACTGATGGGCTGCCAGGCAGGCCAGACACCAATTTCCTGCTGTGCAGCTCTCACCAAGGGAAGCTTCTGTGAACAAAGGATGCAGGTAACGATACTGTCGATCAGCCCACACTGCTCCCAATAGTGGCCTGACACAATTACATCTAAGACCAGCCTGTGCTGGATGGAGCAACTAATTAATGTCCCCTCCCTCATCAGGGGCATGGAGTGCTCCTGAAGGTTATAGGGTTGGCATTTCTTGGGAACTGAAGCACTGGCAGTACACAACAGCCTGCACAGAGGGATGACTTTCCCAGCTGTTTCAGACTTTCCTGCTCAGATGCCAATCCAGATCTTGCAGCATTTGCCATGCCAGTGTAGACCACGACCATCCTGAACCCTCTCATATGGCTACGGTTCAATTTACAAAGAAAGTGAAACCAGAGTACAGTCTCTGGCTGGCTATGGATCCATGCTCCTCTGGATCTTCTGCAGAACATGCTGTGCAGTGCAGGCACGATTAACATCTAATGCTAGAGGCCAGAGGTCTCCTCTGCCAGCTACTGCAGAGCGTCACACAGCCATTGCACGCTGCACAGTAGAAGCTCTGTAGGCCTCGTGGCCTGTCAGCCCATCATATAAGTCTATGCTTGTTAGAATACACATATAATTGTTTTCACTGTTCCTAGGCCATCAGTTTATAAACCTGTGGCTAACTACTTAAAAGCACAGTTGCATCAATTTCATGCCTCACATGCTGTGTAATAGCATGGAAGGATGCCGTATCTCTAAGACTAACCCCACTCTTTGCTAAACTAACCATTTACACCAGCGTTTTAATTCCACCTAGCACTGCAACCATGCCGATACAGATTTGACACCCCTTCATTTCCTTCCAACCTGGAATCCTCCCTGCAAGATGCTACCAGGTTGCTACAAGACTTACCTTGAGCAGAAGGAGCCAGGAAAGGTAAGGAGAAGCCTTACCTCTCCTACATGCCCTTATCGTTGCATATGCACCAGGCAAGTTGCATACACAACAAGTCCAGGCAGCTTGCAATCACAAGCTGTTCCCACATGACAGGATACTCCAATTAATCAAGCTGAGGCTCAGTCTGAAGAAGTTCGGTGCCTCATCACAAAATAACTGCCCCACAGTTGGCATTAGCTGGTCTCTGCTGCAGTCTTAGCAGAAGAACAACTCGGGAAACAAGCAGCCTTGGAGAGCGCACCGCACACTCTAATGAGAAGGGACAGTGCCCTTCTTGCACAGGGAGGGTAAATTATTTTTACTGCCATTGCCAATGCAATGTCAGGTAGACACCAGGTTCCAGTCTCGATGAGCTCCAGCCCAGCACCTCTACATATGAATACAGTGTCCATACAAAGGGCTCCATACAAAGGCAATTCCTCACAGCCATGGCTGCAGCACAAACAGGAATGGCAATCTGTTCAGTCCTGACAGCAAATCCAGCTGGAGGGCACAGAGTGCTCTCCTCCACGCCTCTCCTGGCAAGCGGGATCTCGAGCCACTAACCCATGCTCTTCCACCACCATGAGACCCCGCTTGGGAACTAACAGCGGTCAATTTGGCTGGCTGCTCAGCTGACACAGCCCATCACTTTGCAGCACCTGTGGGGAAGCCAGCAGCTTTCCAGTTCTGGTTCCAGTTGAATGAGGAGAAAGGGTCAACCTCTGCAAGTAGATCTGCTCCACAAATCCCACCCCTGCTGAGAAGGGAGTCCAGTCAACACCCAACACGCTCCTTCTCCTGTAACAGAGAGCTGAGGCCTTGGTACCAGCATCAGGGCCAGCAAGTCTCAGCAAGATTTTCTAATGCACCGCTCTCTTGTCTTCCTCCTGTTCCTTCTCAGTCAGTCTGCATCCCAGGGTAGGAGCTCGGGGCTGCCTGGCGAGTCTGCAGCATCCTCTCCACCTCCCACAGTCGCTGGCTAGCTCTGCGCCTCGGCTCTCGGCCTCGCCGGAGGCTCACAGCCAGTGGAGGAATCTCCGTCTTTGAAAGCCCAGACCCTGAAGAACTTCCTCCCTCAGTGTTTGCCAGAGACACTGTTTGCCAAGCCTCAGCTGCGCTAAGACATATTTATTTAACCAGCCTTTAGTCTCACGGAATAAACCCTGCAAGTTTCCTCCAGCGAGTGCCTTGCCTTTGTTCTAATATTCTAAAAGCAATTGCACCACGGCACTCACACATATGGGCAATGTATAGCTATGAAGAAATCAGAAAGCAGATCCCCATGATAAATGACTTGGTGCATTTGGAGTGTCAGTGACAAAGCAGAAATTAATCTCCATAGTTCTGAGTTCCCTGCCGTGTGCAAGTAGCTCTCAAAACCAGAATACCTGTTGGCACACAGCAGAGTTCAGTAACATGACCACACAACTTTTTCATCTCAGTTAGTCTGGAAAGAGGCACTAACAAAATACAAAAATCCTGACCTGTCCTAAGATGGGTGTTCAAGGCCTTTCCACTGGATAAAGCATTTGTTGCGGGGCTATTAGCACCCCAAAGCGCTGCAAGGGACATTTGAGTCACTTTGTTTTGATGTATGCTGCAGGTATTTTTTGGTTATGTGCAATTTGTTCTGTTACATTCAGGGTATTGGCTATTTTGTGGAGCAGCTGTGCTGACTAATGGATCACAGCACTTCTGTGCCATATAGTTATTGCACAGAAAAGCCTCTCTGTCTCTCTCATCCTTCAGGAGTCCAACAGTTGCCGTCCTTGGGTTTGGAATAAGAAGGGGCAGGAGTATGCCTGGCAGCAACAAAAAACATTAATTCAAAAAGCTATGAAGAGAGTTTTGTTTTCCCTCTTCTCTGTACTGGTGTTAATAGCTTTGCAAAGCAGAGAAGTTCACCCAATGACTTCTTGGCTACTTCCCCAGATGGTGTCTTCAAAGCTGGCTTGACAGCAGAAAAGACGCCTTTCAAAAAACTCACCAGACGCATTATCAGAACACCCCAGAAAGTGCTTTCACGTGGAAGTCCCCTGGTCTACATACCCCACCAACAGAGTGCAAGGAACAGAAACAGTCTCTCTGGTTTCCTCTCCCCCCTCCTCACTCTCCTTTGACTCACAAGAGCTGACACACTGTTTGCTTCGCTCTGCCTTGACACCTCCCCATTGCTCTGCGTCACCCAAATACGAAGTTATTTACTAGCACAACTAATCTCTAGCTGTTCTGAGACTCACCTGTTTGTTCATGCATTATAACATTGATTTCCTCCAGACAATTGTTCTGATCATTGTTCTAACTCACAGAGAGCTCCCGTCATTAGCCTTGCTTAACAGGAAATGTTTTGCCACTGACTGAGCAGCTCTGCAGTTACTAGACTGCACAAAAAAATCATCTCGGTTGGGGGGGCTGCATTTCCCCGCTGAGCTGGTAGCCCCAGACATCGCAGTAGGGAACATGCTCAGTGCTTTTGATTTTGGACATGTGCTAGAAAATACCGGGGCCAGGAGGAACAAACACCACTCTACAAAGGGCCACTGCTGAAAGGATGGCTGTTAATTAATCGGCATACAAACTGAGGGCAGTTTTTGTTCAACCAACGTTAATTGCATTTAATCTCGTTCTCGCCATTAAGAAAAGCCACCAGGCCACGCTGATGTTGCTAGTGCCTGACATGCAGATTCCACCCACGTTCGGGAGGCAAGGCGGGAGGAGAAAAGTAATGGAAAGAAAGGAAATAATCCTTCCTCACCCCTTCTGCATCACTGCACGATTTCATTGGGTCTGTTCCATTATTTAAGCAATTTTTGTTTTCCAATAACATTACAGAGGAGCTCAAAGGATGAAAATCAGACATGGAGCATTTCACTACTAGTTATTCTTGCTCTCCTGGGCACTAGCTTAGAGTTTTGCTAACCTGCGCAGCCCTGGCTACTGTGCTTCTGTAAAGGACTGAAATACAGAAAATCACTTATGTGAAGCGGTGTCTGCTTTTTAGTCCCGGGCTGGTCCCAACAGACCTGCCAGTGCCCCTCAATATGACCTACAACTGCTGACTGCCACCTTCCCTCAGCTCTGCCGAAGTCTTTCTCCTCACCTTGCTACTAACCACAACTCCACCACATGCCAAAGCATGCTGAAGTCTGTCTTCCTCTGACATCTTATAACACGAAGTAGTATTTGCTATTAAACAACCTCTGACCAAATTTGCCTTATAAGTCAGTGCACTTTTGAAGCCTGAACTTCCCAGGTAAACCACTAGTGCATCCACCAGCGATTTGGCTCTGATCTGGGGACTGTGCCACTATCTGCCCAGCCACCTGCTTGGGAAACTGGAACAATCCTCTCGACTCTGCAGGAATCAAGCCTGGGGGCAGAGGGGCAGCTTTTGTAGCACAGGAGGCCCAAGGTGGCGGATTTCACGACTACTGGCTTATTGCTTCTGCGAGTGCCTTGCATTTTTCCAAATTAGTATCAAGAACAATAATAATCAAGACTAGGCTCTGTTGGCGCCTTTCCCCTGTGGCAGCACACAACGCTTGCCCAAAGCTGATGCTGCAGTTTATCATAGATTTTCTTTATCCCTCGACAAGTGTTAGTCCCATTGCCTCTCACCGCATAAAGTGGACATATCACAAGTGCCGTGAAGGACTGGCTGAGTTTTAAGTGGTCTGAAATGGCTCCACTAGACTTGGTCAAGATTGCTTTAAAATCATTTCCCATTAGGACTATGACCCTCTCTCTTTACAGCCAGCATAACGACTCTACCTCAGGGGAAGATAATTACATCCCACTATCTATACACATCAGAAAGTATACACTACAAACACTACCGTGCCTTTCTGGAACAAGTGAGAGAAGGCAATGCAAGAGGAAAAGGAGATAACACTGGGTGCCCCTCCATCCCACAACTGGAGTCACCCCGAGCGTTTCGCAAGCTCATGGATTAGCCCCCAGGAGGGATAAAGGGATCCAGAAGGCACAGAGTGTTTCTAAAGCAGAACAACGACAACTTGTACAAATCCAGCTCTGGTTTTGTGAGGATTAAAATGAACTTCACCCAACTGTGAATATCCGCTTCCAGAGCCAAAAGGAATGGAAAACCACTTCTGATGCAACAGCATTTCATTATTTCAAACCCTAAGCCCAACACTTCCAAAAATTAAGGACAGGCAACAGTAATGTTATTGCTGGGGGACATCAGTTGCAGGGGTTTAACTGCTAAACTGCCAAGCTGTGCTCTGAGCACAACATAATGAAGCAGTATACACAAATACAGGCAATGTCTCCATACTCTCATTTGTGCTCTTGCTACCAGCCCCCAGGATAATCAGTGGGAAAATAAAAGGAAAAAATAATCCCAGAAGCCAAGAGACTTTGGATTAAGTTGTATAAATGACCTGTTACCTCTTAACACAAGGAAGAAAGAAATGCAATAATACCTGCAAAGCCATTCCAGTATTTCGGATTAAATGGATTACAGAAATGGAAAGTACATGATGCAAGATGTTATAAAACAAGATGCCAGGAAAGTGCAGGAATTTGAATCAGGCTGGCAAATGATCCCTGCAGACTATTGAGGAAAATTAATAGAGAGAAGGGGTAGAGAAAGGATACAGTAAGAATATTGACTGATAAACACTGTTGTTAGGACGTGTAAATTCAGGATGTCAGACTTCCACTTAAATCTACCTCAGTCCTGGAAAAAAAATAGCAAATCCTACTGTTAAAAAGCACTAGAAGCAGAAGAGTCAGATATGCCAAGCCTCATTTCAGGACAGGTTTCCCCTGTGCATCCCTCAAGATTGAAGTTTGTGACTTTAATTATTCCTGGAACATTGTGTATATAGGGATTCAATGCAGGGATTACTAGCAGGATCCTTGTTATAAGTGCCACTTCTCAAACAAATTACACTTCACTGGATGTCAGTAACACACACAAGAAAACAAATTAGATAAAGGCAGCAGGATGGCAAGATACAGATCTGGTGCAAGGAAATTTCACAAGGTCACCCAGAAAAATTAAGATACTTGGAATAGAAACTCCCACAACATTTCTAATTCCACAGCACATTAAAGCTTCGCATGACCCAGACACAATACACCTTCAATACACCAGTGACTCCACACAAGTCTGAGACCAAGCTCAGCTGAGACATGTTTTCTTGTGAAGAAATGCCATCAGGGTGGAGGTGAAGGAAAAGAGAGACAGGAGATAGAAAGAGCAACCCCATATGTCCTCTGAACTCCTAGGGATCACCCCATCCCATCCCTTGCCTGTGACCGTTCACAGCCGAACACAGATGGATGGGAGAAGCCAGGGAGAGAGGATGTAATTTTGTTTGGAGGCAGATACAGCAGCTCCTTGGCTGCAGGGCTTCAACGCAAGCTGATCCCAACTTTACATACCGCATTTTGCCTTTCCAGATCTCATCCTGGAACAGATTATTAACCTGCACTAGTTCTAACGAGCATGTCTTTAACTCCAGGAATTTTCATGAAGATGGAAGCACAAGAAAGTCCAGTCCTTGGGTAGAGTGCAAAGAGGTGCTGAAAACACTTCACAACCCCTCAGCTATGGCACTGTGCCTTTGAGATGGGACCTCAATAGTGGTTGTTAAATTCTCATCCTGGGGATTTCACCTGCCAC
This sequence comes from Gymnogyps californianus, assembly GCF_018139145.2. NCBI lineage: Eukaryota > Metazoa > Chordata > Aves > Accipitriformes > Cathartidae > Gymnogyps > Gymnogyps californianus. Next base: position 13,039,655 of record NC_059483.1, read on the forward strand.
TTGCAAGTGTTACTAAACCATGCAGTTTTCCCATGCACTACAGGAAGGTAAGCACTGCCTGGAGGGCATGAGCCGGAGTTCTAGGCTCTGTTGTCAGACTCCTCCCTACTTTGCCCAGCAGCTGTAGATAAATCCCCATCTTGGTTTCCTTTTCTGTACATAAGAGTAATGCTACTTACCAACCACATAGAGGTACGATAATTATTCACCAGCAGAAGATGCTAAAGAAATGCAAAAAAAAAAAAAAAAAAAATCACACCGTTCTCAAGGGATCCATCCCTCTGTATAATTTGCATTTAGGCTTCAGAGGAAATCTAGTACTTTATCTTGTCCCTTTCTGCCTCGCTTTAGCAGGTTCCTGCACTGGATAAAGAGATTTCCTCTCTAGGTCAGGGTAGCATGTCCACATTTAAAGTATGGCTTATTCCTGTCTAGTCCAGCTTCATGTACCAAGCACAAGGGCAGGCAGAGACTTCTCCAGATATCCTTTTTCTATGCCTAATTCTATTTCTGCTCAGTGATACAGTGAAATTCCACGCAGAAGTATTATGAGCTTGACTGGCTTTATTTGTTTAACAGTTCACATTTTCATTAAGCTGTTGCTATTCGGCAGCCAGTAATTTTATTTGTGTGATAGTTGTATTCATCTCGCCCGTATGGGTGTAGATGTCGCTCTCCTTTTCTTCAGCTGAAGAGGCAAAAATCCACAATGATAGGACAGAGCCAAGGGAGGACTGGGAATTCTCATGTCTGTTTGCAGACAGATGTGGGATATAACTTCTACCTGGTTTTGTGAAGCATCTCCCAAAGACTAGGGTCACAGTAAAGAGCCTACAGGTAAATTAAAAAAAAAAAAAAAAAAAAAAAAATTGTATTGGGAGACTACCTCCACTGCCCAGATACAAAACCAGAAATCAAAATATCTTTCAGCAGAATCAGCCCATTTGACTCAGCACTGCAACTCTTTTGCACCAGAAGCTTATTGCTGACTGAGCGTTTACAGTGTTTGAGAATCAGATTTTAAAGAATTAATTACATGTCTAACTCTTGCCAGTCTTTAAGTATCTTGAAATATCTGGTCCCAGGAGCTGCAAGATCCGATTAGATCACAAGGAAGAGAAGTCTGGCTGGCTGGCCTGCACCAAGCCCCAATTAGACAATCCTCTACCAAGTTCAGGCAACCAGACAGAAAAATAACAGGCATTTTGAAATGTTAATGACTTGAACTGAGACAGTCAAATGACTCAACCACACCTCTTAGAGGTTTCAGAAGTCACACAAGAAACCCTAAACATTTCACTCTGCCACTCCCCTTTTACAACATCAAGGAGTTGAGGAGCAGGGAAGCCCTGCCTGCTGCACCAGTACTGGGTAGCAAATCCACAGCCCGGGCAGGACAGCACTGAAGGTTCCCACCAGGCATGACACATGGACCGGAATGGAGAGGCTGTGGACGGATTGGGAGGCCACGGAGACATTCATTACGTGCGGATGCCCAACCACAGGCACACCCAGGCAGCAACCTGCGTGAAGCTGCATGCTCAGCCCTGAACGCAGAAGCCACTGTAGTCAGTATCTCAGAAAGACGGATTTGTTCTGAGCAACTGCCCACCGGCGCCCAACGTAACCAATGCAATTAAGAGAAGAGCAGATAAGATGCCCTACAACCTGAAACATGGATCTGAGCAAACAAAGGGAGAATGGCAAACACCGGGAGATGCATCTTTATTTCTCAATCACTGTCTCCTCCTGCGTAAGTTCCAAATCCTTCTTTCAAGATTAAAAACCTTTACCAAGTGAAAAACAAGCTCAGCATTTCTCTAGCTCCTTCCTGTCCCTTTCCCTCTTCAGAGGGCACCCTGGTAGAATACCAGATGCTGGAATAAGCCACAAAAGCCTCCTAAATAATTATCTCCCATCTCCTTCACTGCAAATTTATAGTCCTGCCTCTGTGTCAGGACAGAGACCTGCTTCCATCTGTCTTACAAAGAGGACCTAAAGGTGGAATGTTTAACTGGAGCATTTGAAAACGTATTAAGAGACCGGAAAAGAAAGCGACAGTTTATAAGTGTGCTGTTCACTTGTCTTGTGGACGCTGCTCAAGTGGAGGGGGAGCTTTCTTTTTTTTAAATATGACAAATGATGCTGGTCCCATCTTGTAATTTCCCTCACCGTGCAGCATGTCTGTTCATGATAGATACCGGTGCAGCTGCTTAGGTGTCCGTTTATCTGCTAGAAAAGAATTGTCTATTTGGAACCAACTCATCCTAAAACAGTAGCCCCAGAGGGGGAGAGAGAAAAGGGAGGGGGAAAGAGAGACGAGGGAGCTGTTGGCTGGGAATACGTCCATGCTTCTGCTGCAAAGGTTCTGGCAAAAAGCAAGCATCATATTTAGTTTTAGCTACATCCTCTCTTCCCCGCTCCTAGACCATTCTTTTCTAGTGTCACTCAACATCTCTTTACACCCTCTTCCCACAAAGACCTTAACACTAACATACATTTAATTTCACACTTGCAACCTGTGGAAACAAAGCAAGCCCACAGCCTTCTTCCACAGGTCTGTGCCAGCGCAGAGGAGCTCTCGGGTCCCAACCTGAACAGTTTGCAGTTTAAGACAGGTAACATTTAAAAGAAAAACAAAACACATGAAGGAAGGGGAGAGAGAGAGAAAAAAAGGGAAAGAGAAAGAGAAGTACAAAAAAAAAAAAAGGGCAATCAAAGGGTATTTATATTTTGTGTTTAAAGAGACTTTAAGCAGGAACTTGCCAATTTTCTGTAACCAGGATTAGAACAGAACAAACTGAAACACTTCGTCCTTCTGCAGAGCCCTCCGAGCTGAATTTCACTCTCTGCAAAATGGCCAATATAGAAAGCAGCTCATAAATCCCTGTGACGTAAGTAACTTCACGTTACTCTTGGGGAAACAGAGGCAGGGACAGATTCATTAATCCAAGTAAATGAATCTGTGAAGCGGTCGGGATTTCTGAATCCCCATAATGTCCCACACAAGAAACAGCACCCAGGCCCCAGCAATTTCGATGCCACGCTGCCTGGCACAAGCAAAGCAAGACACTTGAATGGATGAGAATGTTTTTAGAAAGGAAAAGTACAGTCATTAAACCACACCTGCCCTAGCCATGTAGCATGCGTTCTTAGTAAAACACGTTTTATTACTTTAAAATACCTCCCACCATTTCACTCATTGCATCGTTAATACCAAAGACCAAGGTCACATCTGTAAGACGCTGCCTCAGAAACCTGCTGAGCAGCAGAGAGCTGCAAAACCTGTCTGAACAGGTGGGTACATATTCCAGCAGCTCAGCACTGCCAGGGTTAGCCTGCTGGTAATACCCAGGCTAGCAAGGTTACGGCTGGCTTTGATATGTCATCATTATTCTGCAGCCTAGGCGTATCCTGAGAGGATGTTGCTACGGGCTGGTACTCTGCCTCCGTCTTACCAAATACAACTTCCATATGTGTGCAGAGGAAACCTGGGTCTTTTAAAGCTGTTTAGATAGTTATATGTACACAAAGAGCTTTATAAGACATATACGTTAAAGAACTGTTAGAACTAGCACTGAATTAAAGACTTGACTTTTAAGATAAGGAACTGTCCCTTAAAAAATGTCTTTTTTTTTGTGGGGTGGGGTTTCTTTGTTTGTTTTGAAAATAATGAAATTCCACATGTAAGATGGTATCAGTCAATTGAGCTTAAATTGTGTAAGGTAGTTGTCATTACTGTGACTTAAAACTGATACTTGCATTCAGAAAGCTCAATATTTATTGTCTCCCAAAAACGTAAGTTCACAGAAAGACTGGCTGCTCCTGCAGGTGGAAGGTTAATCCTACCATTTCATATCCACGATAGGTCCACAGCTACTTTCTCACACATGAATGGTCCTGAGTGGATCTGCTGACAGCTACCAAAGCACCACCCCTGGCTGATGCTGACCGAAGGCCTCCAAGCATGAGGCTCTGAATTATGCAAGCCAAGTCCAGCCCCACTGACGCCAGCCAGCCTTAGCTTTTCAACCAGCCTGGGAAGGAAACACAGGCGTGCAAGCACACACACACACACCCCCCCAGCCCACCCAGCACAGGGGGGGACAGGCCGGTCACTTGATTTGCAGAGAGCTTTTCCATTTGTCCCACTCTACTTACTGCAGCATTCGAACAGACAACCCACTCCCCTTTCATCTGCTCTGCGGTGGCCATTTCTCCAGAGCTGCCCATCATTTCCTTATCAAGCAGTAAAAACGTAGGATCACTAGAGACACAGCTCAGCCTTGCTGAGATTTCACTCTCTCAGTGGGTTGTAAATGCCCCTATAATGTTGGCTTTTTTAATCTTGTGTTATTATTACCCGCGGCTGCCATTCAGTCTGCAGAGAATAAAGCGCCAATGCTTTCAGGACCCACACAATGGCTCTGTGCATTTGCCAGCGGTTGGACAAACAATACCTCTGTGTTTCAGCTTTATTGGAAACCTTTCTGTTGTGGGAGTCTGACTGCATGTGTCCTTCCGCTCAGGCAATGCAGAGGTGCGAGCGTGTGCCTACGAATTCATCGGTGATTTCAGCAGCACGTGCCTCCGCGGCTGCCTATAGAACGAACATGAAAGCGTGCAGGCAGCTGCCTGCAAGCCTATGGAAGAACAGAGATACGGGCCTGCAGAGCCAGTCAAGTCTTCTCTACAGATCAACCAGGGATTTCAAAGATGAACAGGGCCCCCCCCCGTGAATAATGACGTTCATCTCTGCGTAAACAGTGTTGCCGGCTCACATGGAAGTCTGATGATATACGACGTAACTAAGAAAATGTCAAAGCTCTACTTCCCCGAATCATGTTCTTAAATGAAATCTTGGCTTCCGCTTAAAACTAAAGAGCCTGAGATCCTCCTGTTTGCAAGGAAGGCTTGAAAAGTAGAACAACCAAAAAAGCACAAATTAGAATGCAAATGAGATTTGTGCAGGACTCTTCTAATTTGGGGAGTCTGAATGTTTTGGTTGGTTCGTTATCGCTTGCAGAGGACACTGCAGATGTGTGAACTCTTAGAGAGCTGCAAATATTCCCCCACTCAAGGAAACGAGCCATGCTGCTCACTCTTCACATATTCAAAACCCAAGAGAGAAGTCAGAAACTCCCCAAAACCCACAAGGTTGACTTGTAAAACTGTTTAGAAATGCACTGGAGTTATTTCATTTGCCTTCTGGTTTTAAGCACCTGAGTCACGTTCTCATGCCACTGCTGTCTAGGCAGGAAGGCTAGATTATTTTATTTTATTTATTCCTTCTTTTTTTTTTTTAATAAAAAAACAGAACTAAGATTCTCATGTACTTGTAAAACTTCAGGAACAACTCCACAAAACTAGGGCAATAGAAAACATGCCAAATACTTCAAGGCTTGGCAACAGTGAGTGCCTGCCTGTCTCTCCATGGCAGGAGGAATGTCTGTCTGTCTCAGCCAATGTTTCCGAGTAAGAATGTCTCATCCCGATAGCCCGTGTACATATAAAACACCTATGCTGTCAGCTCTCCAGGAAGAGACCTTGACATTTTGCAGAAAACCACATCCCCATCTCCCCTGAATATCAGCAGAAGGCAGAAAAACCTGGTAGATCTGAAAATGTAAGAATCAGGTGCTGCCTTCAGCAAGAATTAAAGTTAAAATGGAAGAGGCAGTGGTGAAATGAGCACAGGCCAAGTCACTGGACTTGGAGTACCAAGGAACCGACTTCCAGGTTTCCTAGACCCATGTCCACAGCTGGCCTGTCCCACTCCCTCTCTTGTGAGCCAAGAGAAGAGATATTTTGAAGGGGAGGAAATCGAGGTTTTGCTATCTTAAAAAGAATAAATAAAAGGTGAATGGTTTCAGCACATACTGTATTATCGTTGCAATATTATGTGCCTCATGCACCTGGAGAGATAAACTGCAACCCGTTCTCTGAGCTCTAACTTTACGATAACTGGGCTGGCATGGGAAGATGAGCTCTGCTGTCTGTGGACAGAGTAACTGGATTGCAATGTTCTCTTCCCAAAAAGAGTAATGAGGTGCCCAGAGAGCCTGCATAGGTGTCAGAGAAACAGATGCTGTAAGATCCTTTGCAGGCCAAAGACAGATTAAGAATAACACAATACCAGCATAACAGCACCTTATCAACAGCCTTGCAAGTGCTAAGAAGTGGAAGCTGAGCGAAGGCTGTGACACCTGTCTGTATCACAGCCCTGCTATTACTGCCTTCCGACTTCCCGCACAATCCAAGTGTCCAAACGGCTTTGAAGCAAGGAACAGCAAGACAGGCAGGTGAATCTGAACTCCGATCAGCTGTCTGAAGAGACAGTATGAATACCTTACATTTCAGTAACACTTTACATCCACAGCATTTTCGAGACATCCACTCAACCTCAACACTCCAAACCACAGAAGTAATATCTGCCCAGGTAGAGATGGGCAAATAAACACAAGTTAAATGACTGTTCAAGGTCGTCCAAGGACTATGAGACACACACGTCTAGCAAGTAGATTACTCTTCCCTTTTGAAAGGCACAGACACACACATGCACGCACAGGGGATTGAAACTGCTTAGCCAGGTGTGGAGCCTGCTGTGATCAACACAGCTTCACTGAGCAGTGACTCTTCTCACTGCTGTTTCGCTGGTGCTAAAACGTAAAAACCAAACCTTTATAACACAATTCATTCAAACAGATGCAAACAGGGATGGGGGATTTTGCATCTGGGCTAAGTTACCACAATCTACACATCCTATTTGTCTGCTAGTTATTAAATTACCCACAAGCCATCAACAATTCAAGTCGCTCTCTGAGAGGCAGAGATTAACTAGGAATTGCTATGCAGAAATGCTGCTCATCTCTTCTCTAGCGAGATCAGCCTCATGATGAGTTGCGGACATTTGGGAACAAAGGTGAGCATTCCTGCAAGAAATGAGAGGCACAGAAAGATGGGAAAATGCTGCTACAGGGAGAAGAGGATTTGCAAGGCAAGAATCTATCAGGAATGGTTTCACACACACACTACAAACCACGGACTCTGATCAAACCAACTCATGTATCTGGAGCACAGGAAGCCACACTTCTGTCCAAGCAGTAATGCAAATGAAATTTTCAGTGAAAGACAATGAAGCCAGTATGTAAATATTAATTTAACAATCTAGTTGACAAAGCCTCAGCTAATCTATAAATAGCTGGTTTATTAGGACGTGATGCTGAAGGCAGCTATCCTGGCTCCTCTTCCCACACTCCCCTGTGCCATCTTGTTTTTATTGACCCCAGAGACACGACGACTCTTAACTGTATGCAGCTTGCTTCTCCACCGCTACCCGCAGAGTAGCTACAAACACTTGACAATACAATACGTATTTATCAAGGCCCTTACATGACAAGGATCCTGCAGCACTACGCACACAATGGCTCACAGTCCTCAATTAAAAGAGAGCAAATGGTTTAGAAAAACAGAAAAATCATGCAGCCTTGCTTTTAAGGAGGCAGCGCTGAGGAGCTAGTCACTCAGGTACCATTAAGCGTTTAGGGAATGACTGACACAGAGCCAGAGCCAAGCACTGTCCATCCACATTTACTCTGCGCACTTGGCAAACTGAGCATCTAGGATAGCAACACCTTTAATAACTCTAGGCCACCAAAGAAGCATTTTGCCATCTCAAAACAAGATGTCAAAATCCTGATCTCTTTCTGCAGTTCTATTTCATCTGGAATTATTATTTTATAATGCATAATAAATCTTACAATTCTTTACTATCTCTTTGGGCTGCACACACAGGAATCCTTTCTTTCACATAGGCACGAGACAGCTATTTAACAGCAGACAGCAACACCATACCAGAGTTTAGGGCCAGCAGTCAAGAACATTGCATCCTGGTAAAACTGCTGTGGCATTTGAATCAACACAACAGAATTGCTCTGACTGCAGTATGGCCAGCATCCATGGAAATCATGTGAATTATGATGTTTTAGGCTATTCACGTGGATTTGTATATATTCTCTAGAACTCTTTTAAAGCCTCAGTCTTCCTCTTGCTGCAAAGAACACTGACAACATACTTTATGGGTTGGGCTTGTAAATAGGCAGATTGAATTAGAGGAACAGAATGGACTTTGTTATCCCTCCCTCCCACTTGCTTCAAGTTTCTAAAGAAACCTTTTGAGCACAAGAAGTTACTATGTTTCTCCTAGCCATATGATAAGCAGAAAGAAAAAATTAAAAACCACACAATCAACACTTTTTTTCCATAAGGTCCATCATATTCTTACAGCTTGTACAGTGGCAGGCTCTACAGTTTATCCCAACAGGGAACCTGCTCTGCCAGGCACTGCATCAACCCCAGCAAGGGCAGAGCCTGCACTCGTGATGGGGAAGTCTACGCTGCAGTCGGAGCATGCACAGAGGCGTACCGGAGCTCTGCTGGCAAAGAGTCCAGGTACATACCCTGCACACAGCCTACCCCGCTGCTGCACCCTCGCTTCTCAACACTGCCCCATCAATTAGGTGATAAGCATTTCCAGAATACCAACTTGTGCTGCCATGGCACGGCAGATACGGTCTAAAAGAGCAGAGTGATCTGTGCCAATGGCAGTACGGTTCCCTGTGCAGCAGACTTTGGACACAGGACTGTTCCTTCATTTGTCTGAACAACAAATCTTTACAAATTTTGTTTTAAAAAGTTTTAAATACAAGGGTTAAACTGATATTTATACGATTGCAACCCTGTGATGGTCTTACAATCTGGTTTTTAAGACCATCAGGGACTGTGGAAAGGAAACTTTTGCAATAAAGTTCACTTACTAAACTATCTTTTCCAAGTGGACGTACTTCTGTTTTCCATTATTTATGGAAATAAGATAAAGAAGTTTGACTCAGCAGAATAGAAACTTAAAATAAAGCCATGCTCAGAAACCCTGCGGAATTTAGCAAGAGAAGTGCTACACATTGCCAAATTGATCATAAACAAAGAAATTAGTTGTTCTCATTAATCCACTAGAAAAAAACCTAGGATAGTAATACATTCGCAATCATCTTTACTATATTATTTACTCGAATAAAACCGTCATAAATCTAATAGCAATAGACGTAAGCAGCACCGAGGAAAAACTGAAACATTTTACATAGTTCAGTAAGTGCAAGATGGTGCAACAAAGCATCAAAATAGCCTTCTCAGGAGAAATCCATACAGTTGCTGTCTCCTCCGTCTTTGATGTAAAGCTACACATAAACTTGCAGTGCCAAATGACCCAAAAGAAGTTTGTTCTCTTCCCCAAACCTCTACATGTGCCTTTTCCTGTAGCTCCTGCAAAGTTGCTGCTTCCTTTGTCTGCTGTCTCCTTTTCACATCAGTATATCAATTGCCCAGATCCTTGATTTCACAGCCCAGCCAGTTGTAATCCAGGAGCGCTTAGAAGCCAGGACCTGAAGAAAAGTTTAACTAAGTTTGGTTCTCTCTGAAGTAAATTTCGAGCAACTAGAGCACAGATGAATCCAACTTATCCAGAGTAATTCATTCTTCACACTTCTTTAAACATGGTCACTCACCGAGGACAAGACTGGCAGCCTTCTCTGTGGGTTGTAAGCTCCACCGCGCTGCCAGGAACTGTGCTGAGACAAGTCCACATCACGCGTCAGTGGAGATGGACTGCACCCTTCAGCTCTGAGATGTAAAGATCAAACTGCTAGATAGGTTCTCTTCCTTGCCGGGTACACTGATTTTTATCAACGGGAAAAGCCAATTAAAGTTGATAAAGACACATTCTCTGCTGATTTTTTCCTTACTGCCCACTGCTCAGTGCTAGTATAATGGATAATGTTCTGCCTGTGGGTGTATTTTCTAAGATCTGTCAGATCTGACAGCATTTTGGCACCTGGATAACTCAAGATCTATATCAAGGGTCCAGGAATGCACCATTTCTCAGTAGCTGATGGGTACATTTTTCAGCAGGGCTTCCCTAATTAAAGGGCTAGAAAGAGATGGGATCAGATTGATAGGTTTTGCAGTCAGATGTTTTACGCTTAGTTTGATGAATTATAAATCACCTTTTGCAACTTTTGGAACACGTGAGAAGAGCATGCAAGAGAAACTACAGCAATAGTACCAAAATATCACAATATAATTACTTATTTTCAAATTCCACCTCTGTCCCTATGGCAAGACCATTAAAGGCATATTCAAGAAAAGCAATACTCATTGACAAAAAAAAAAAAAAAAAAATATATCTCTATCTCGAAAAGAAAACTGATGCTATGAAATGAGACACTGCTGCTCTGGAGGTACTCCCACATGGAAGTGCTTTGCCCCAGCCAGGACACAAAAGGTGCAGCCCTCCTCCTCCGAGGATCACCCTAGGCTGGGAACACCGCACTGGTATTAAGTGCCTCACACAACTCAATTAGCAACCTGCCCTGCCAGACCAGCGGGAAGTTTTGCCTTGTCCTCGGCTGTCACAGCCTTGTCTCGGGGCTAGAAAAACCACTATCCTATTTAATGCTTTGACTTTAATACCTGTAAAACTGTGTGAAGACAATGTATTCTGTGCTGGCTTCGTTGTCTCTGTCAGAGCCCCTTCCCTACATATAGTGAAATGTAACTCCAGAGAGGCCAGCGGCAAGATCTTTAAGAATAACCACAGCTTGTGCTGGTCTTAACGGGATCTGCAAGTACTGAGCTCCTCTTGGCGGGGGTGAGGGGAGAACAACAACAATAACAAAAAAAAACCAAAACAGGATGTGAGAGCCCAGTATCACAAAGTGAAAGTTCACGAGTTCCTTGCCACCAGAGTGTTGTTCAGACCAACGTAGCCTTAAAACCATAGAGAAGAAAGTCACAGAATAACCATCTGGAATGGGGAAAAAATATTTGTTGGTAATTTAAAACATGAAACCAAAGAAATACAATGCAATGCAACCAGGATGTGAAAAGCATTTCCAGGCACTGAGAGGTTAAAACAATTATTTGAACAGCTGGGAAAATTAAAATGGTAAAATAATAGCTACCCTTCAAAACTCTACAGATGCAAAGAGACTCTTCAATGAATAACTGATAAAGGGGAAAAAACATTTTAAAAGAGAAACCGTTTCACGCATGAAGGTCATACAAGTAACAGCTCCTCTTAAGAACCTGGATTTTCAGACTTGGCAAGAGATGAAGTGGTGGGGTTAACACAGCAGCCTTTTACCTCTAGGGACCCTGGGTCAAAGCCTGAATACAAGTTACACATGAAAGCGACTTTGGGTATATCCTTTCTACTGCTTTTTTGGAAACTGTTCCCCACCACAGCAAAAACAAGGTCACATAGGATCATGCCGGAATTGTTGTAGCAGTTTGTTTGCTTTCCCAAGGAATTCTCCCAGCACTGGCACAGTCTCAATGACTGCAGCAACTCGTGCAATCAGAGCAGCCAGTTCAGGCGATTTTACTACCTTGTTATCCAGGGCTCCCCCGTCACACAACCTTGCTCTGGGAAGAATGTGGTGGTACATAATTTTTCAGAAAAAATGGACAGTCTGTAATGAGCTGCTTGACTATTCAGGAAAAGTCTAAGAGGAAGAATAATGCCAGTTAGGATTGCAGTGTATAAGCCATGGTGTACACAATGCTGCTCATCAGGACAGGGTACACGGACAGACATATCCAGGGGACCCAAGCTCCAGCAGAGCCATCTTCAGGGCAGGGAGGAGCTGAAAGAACACAGCTGGGGAAGGTCTATCTGCCACCTGGGTCCAGCTATCCTTCTTGTAGGCAATGAATCCTCTCTACTAGCTATTTTAAAACAAGAAACCGAAAACTTTCAGAAAGTAGAGAAAAAATTGACAACTGAATATGCAGCACTGCAGAGAAGAAATCAGCTGCACAGTGCCAGCTCTTGTTTCCATTCCTCACCCACTTCAAATGCACAACCTCTTCCACATAAATACTGAGCAAACTGTTACAAGGACAGCAACTGAACACACCTCATCAGAGTCCAAAAACATAGATCCTTTGGCAAAAAAAGGCAGAATCAGAACAGAAGGCCAAATCCATCCACCCCAGCAGTCAATTCTTCTATCGTTCACACATACCATTTCACCAGCCTCCAACTGGAAAGTCTTAACTACTACTTTTTTCTTTAAGTCAAAGAAAGAAGTTAGACAGCATAAACACTGAGATCCTCCTACAAGAAGACTTTTTCTCCAATCAAAAGATTTTTTTATTCCAAGATTATTAGAGCATTTCTGAAGAACTAAGATGTAGCCTCCTCAATCTGTACATTTCTTCTCTCCCCAGAGTAGAGCCTGCTTCAACCTACTCTGAACATGGTCATTGTACTTCTCCAGTTGACAATCATCTGGTATTGAGTCCTGATGCCGTCAGGTATCTCCTCTGATGGGTTAGGCTGCTCACTAGTCAATGATACTAAAAGAAAACATGAAGACGAGCCTGCAGCCTCCCCCACACTTCTTGCTGCAATCACCTTGAACACCCTCAGCTACATAGACCAGCTTTGACCACTTTAAGGATCAGAAACTCCCAACGTGTTGCAGAAAGGAGTACTTCTTACCCTGTGTCTATGCCAAACCAAAGTAGCCTGTGCCACAGAAAGTAACACGGCTGACAGAAGGTTTCCAATAGAGGTCTTGACCTTCCCATGGTCCTGAGGGACCCTGTGACACATTTTTACAAGAGTCAGGACCCTGGTATTCTGCCAAACTACATACATTTTGTCTAAACTAAAATTATGACTGCAGCTTTAATTCAATATGCTCTCCTTCACTTCCGATCCTAATCTGCTGGCAAGAGCTGTTGGACTGGTAAGCACCTGCCTTTTTTTTGCCCTTCAGGTGACTACGTCACTGGGCTGCCTGAACAGATGCCAGCAGCTAGAGTTGCACAGCAAAACCATTTAGGAAATTCACCAGCTGGTTACATAACCTGCCTTAGCAGAGCTGCTCCTCATACTAGGAAACCTGCAAATCCATCTCTGGTACCTTGTCAGGGCATTGGTTGTAAGAACATGCAACTGGGATATCCCGGCTTGTCCCCTCACCATACCAGCATGATGATCAGTCATCAGTCTTTTACTTCCCCAAGGCAAACAGCATCCTGCAAGGTTGATGTATAACTAGGTAATGTACTTTGGGATCCTTCAGGGTTAAAAAAAAAGTGCATAAATCTGACAGGATGAGAAAGAAGCTGAAGCAGAAAAAGAAGGTGTGAGGCTTACACAAGCACCCACACCTTTCTACCCTCCTGCCATGGAGTCTCTGAATCTTACCCACGTTTCCTGGAGTCAAACTCCCCTATACCAAGCAGCTTTCATGTTCAGTGAGGAGGCACAGGGGGATCCAGAGGATTACTCTATGTCCTGACAAGCTTCCAGTACTCAGAACCCAAAGACTTCTTTTGCTCCTCCGATCAGTCATGTTCAGATGCATATTTAAAAATAAGACAGACACTGAACTCTGTCTTGCCCCCTGAGGGAACTGCAGCCTCCTCTTTCCAAACCGCCAGTTCAGTGCTGCAGGGAATAGGCAGCCTGGTGTCAGCTCCAATACAGATTTTAAAATGAAAGGAATGCAAACGAAGGGGACAGAAGAGAGAGGAGAGGAGGGAGGGAGAGGGTACAGAGACACTGGAAAGAAGCAGGTGAAAAAGTGAAGACAGAGTGGAAAGAAAAAAATCTGAGCCCAAACTCTAGAAAGAGGTGAGTAAATAAAGAGATAGAAGGAGGAGGAGGTAGCAAAACCAGGCAATAGCGTATGTCTAGCTTGCTTGTACATACTACAAGAAAAATTCCTATAGGTGGCCAAAACTGCTCATGCTAGGTAGTGCAGAAGATATCACTCACTTATAGTGATATCACTGAGCCACACATAGCTTAGAATATACATGAAATACCCACAGCTTGAGTTTCAATCACAGAAGAGCCCTAGAACAATTTACACTTGCCTACAGCTCAAACATTTGCTATGCACTGTCCTGACCTAATGGAGACACACCCCAGTGCTAGCATGGCATTCGTAACTATCTTTAATTTGGCACACCACAAAACAAATTAAAACAAACCAAAAATACGATGGAGAAAATAACTTGGCAGTGCTATACAGCACTTGATTCTGGTGCCAGTGGGTCAAAACGGGGATTCGTCAATCTTCATGTTTCTAGATCCCGCCCAATAGGGTTGGCAAATTTCTAGTGTTTTTAAGCTTAAGAGAAGGATTCCAGATAGTTAACCTCACTGTTACGGAAACAGTTTTGAAAACCTTAAGATATTGGGGAGGGGGGGGAGGATATCAAGTGCATACCCAGAAGTAAACTTGCAAATAAGAAATGCCAAGTCAGAAATCAAGAGGACGGGTTCTTACAGGTCTACAACACGCAATTCCAGAAGCTTGTCAAAACTTCAGTGGCACTTGAGAAATTTGTGCCAAGATCAAGAAACTGCTTCCAACTGTTGATTCTGAGGCAATTATCAGGAAGAATGCAAGCTTGCCTGAGGTGAAACACGCAGTATGGTGTGAACTTACCATCCTGCTGTCAGGATTGACCAGGTACCATGGTCAAGTACAAATCAAAACTGACGAAGCCAAGGAAAGTACCAGAGAGAGCAAAGCAAGAACAAAGATGGAGCAAGAACCAAGGATCACAAGGAAGAGCAGGCAGGACCCAGATGCACAGTTACAGCCTAGAGGCTTGCGGAGCAGTACAGAGCCACTGGAGAAATCCCCTTACATATCTGGCTGGCGGGTCCAAACATCATTCAGATCCAAACCTGCCGGGGAGATTAATTGCAGACAGCTACAGATTAATGCACAATCCTTATAACCTTTTATATCCACGTGACAGTGTACTAGACTGCTGTGCTTTGGAAGACTCTTCTCAAGGGATGATGCCTACTTCAACCTTCAAGAACCACAACACTCTACTGCTTTATGTTGTCCCTTAAGAAAAGCTTTTCATAGCAGCAATGAAAGCTTTTTGCACTGAACAGCTGGAACCAAAGTCAAAGCACAACCTGGCAGTTTTCTTGGCTGAACAGAGATGCCATTGAATCTGAGCGTCACAGGCAGAAAGCCCATATTGACAAAGGTTTGAGACAGTGGTTCAAGATATTAAGAGAGTCAGAACTGCAATTCACAGGATTTACAGGAAGAATATTTTGAACGTCATCCTTCTGCTACAGCTGGCATCCAGGGATTATCTCCCTTACTTCTCTCCTTTAAATAGTTTTTTCCATACCACCTATCAAAGCCACCACCTTCCCAGCAGGAGCAGCCAGGACTTGCTGTCAGGTCTTCCCAGATGCTCAGATTAGCTAGTTCTGTTCTCCATGTGGGAACTCTCAGATCCCACAACTTAGTGAAGCAAGGATTTGAATCTGAGAGTCAAGTTTCCATGAGGGGATTTCTGTTATTATAGCAGATCTGGTTCCAGACACAGCCACTGTGAACTATGTGACAGGATACGAATCCTCTTCTATATATTCCCGCTGTGTGATCTCACTCTTTATTTCTTCATACCCCCCTTTTCTCTATAGTATTGCAACACTTCATTGATTCAACACAATCGACAAGAGAGCATGAAGGCAGAGGCAGACTCTCAGATTGGAACAGCTGGTTTTCTTGATGGCATCATGTCCCAAAGAGAGGTAAGGAATCACAAGAAAAGAAACTGCTTATTCTCAACAGCAAACAACTCCACACCGGAGAAGAAAGCACAACCCTGCTGACTGTGAAAAAAAGGCAGCAGTGGGATTTTGAATATATTTCACACTCCTTGATGGATCATGTCTGAAGATTTTGTGGGAAAGCGGAGCACAGAGGAAACCATGCTTCAAAGCCTATGACTGTGCTCGCAGGGGCTGTGAAAACTTCATAAATACGATCCCCTGCTATACTGTCCAAAGCCCACATGCAGACCTGCTGACACAACCAATTCCTCAATGGCCACACTCCACAACTACTATGCCCTGCTCCCATTAAGTTTTGGAATAAGCTCCTGTCAGTCATGCCAAAGTGGGTTTAATGACAGATGGACAAGGATGACCGGTGGGGACTAAAAAAGATGGTCAAAAGTCATTGACCCTGTGACCAAGCTCTGAACAAGGACTACTAGGCATAGTAGCCACCCACATCACAGCCAACGACCACACTTGAGTACCCACCTATGAGCTGACAAATCTTAGGCTATTCCACTCACAGTTGTCTGTCGCACTAGTCCTTGGACATAGGAGCGCAACACTGCAAAGTTTCCTCTTCCCTCATCTCAACCACTGTCCTGCCTCAACACGCAGCAGCAAAATCAAGCTACCAAGGAACTGACAACTGCCTGCCTGCTGATCAGCAGGAGAAGGTGCTGAGGCCAGCAAGGATCAGCAGTTGCTCTGGTTCCCAAAGCTTAAATTTCCCAAGTGTGAAACATTTGACTGAACAACACAAAAAGAGGTGCAGGAAGCAAGACCACAAGCTACCTTAAATCCATGAGCTCTTTTCTTCTTCCAGGCTGCTCACACCTAATACTGTATCTTTTATCTCATCCTAAAATAAGAGAACATGTGTTAAAGGATCAGGCTATTAACTTCTGAAAGCTGGGCCCTTTCTGTAGCCCTCTCTTGCAACAATGAGTTTGCTTCCTTTTCTCAAAAGCAAAGAAGGAAATCGATACTTGGACAGAGAAGGCATATTCCAAAGGACAATCCCTAAAAACAAGGCTGCTCTCTTTTCTCAGTTGCTGCAGTGCCACCCTTGTTGAGTCTCTCCAATGAAGCTGATTATAGTGGTAAGCACAAGTCAGCCCCTCAAACATTTAGGCAAGCCAGAGTCTTCAAGTCTAAATAGGCCATTTCATGAGCAGCAGAACTGAAGTCACTTGGATTCCTCCAGATTCCTGTCTCGAAGTTAAGTTCCTCTGTGACCAAACTGATGTCTAATAAAGGGTGAGTCAATACCATTCCCCTCTGCACAAGCACCGCTGGAGTCCCTTCTCTCCACCTAATTGCCTGCTTTCACAAGATATACAGGAACTTATTACTTCAGAGCCTTTGTGCCTTCTGAGGAACATCACTGCAACTCACCAGCAGGTTCAGAGGAAGCAGAGAGTGGGACAGAAACCAGGCTCACAGACGCACAACAGGGTTACATGAGTCCCATTTCCCTAATCAGGGTAAAACTCCAGACATGGCTGGGGGGGGGGGGGAGGGGGGAGGAGGGCCATACATTCAGGGGAAGTGCTGGCACATTAAACCCAGAACAGTGTTACCCGTGACACCTGAGCAGGTTCTGCCCTGCGCTCCAGGGGCTGCTCTGTATATGGCAAAGCTTCTGACCTTCCAACATCTGTTCAGTTTTTATACAAAAGCAAGTCAGGGCCCTGTAAGGCAGTACAACATCTTTGTTGACATTTCAGTCCCCAAGAGAGAAGCTCTCCGTTGGCTTTGTGTCAGCCACCTTTGGCTATGTCAGAAAAATAGTACATAGCCTGTTCTCTCAAGCAAAGCTGTTTGCCTGTGCAAAGGTTCCCAGCAAACAGACAGGAGGTGGCAGCTGGAGAAAGGAGACCTGGGATCACTGCACACAATCTCACCTTTTATTATTTAACCACATTTACTGAACACAGCCTGGCTCTAATCCATCAGTGCAAGAAACGTGCTAATACACCTACATGACTGGAGAGACTTTCCTGCATTTTATGGGGCTCTGTTGCAGCAAAAGTCAAGGCTCAGCAAAACAAGAAGGCATTAGTCTCACGCAGCCTGGGATCTCTCTTGCTCGTCTCCCAACCAGCATACATTTGATACTGCATTAAACAAGGAACTTGAGAGCATTCTGTTGTCTCAAGTTCATGCCATAGCTTTGTGTGCACATAACCCTCCCATCAGCACAAGCTAGAACAAAGTATGACTTTCACATTTAATAGCTTCCAAAATGCTTGTTCTTGAACAAAGTGGCACCCCATGTGCCTCAAGACATTTGCTAAAGGCTGGAAAGAGGGGAATTCATTAGAACATTATACCCTGTCTGTCCTGGGCAATGAACCTGCTTCTGCTTCAGAGAGGTCAATCTGGAGTCTGTACAGATGCTTTAACGTCGGCTTTTGCAGAACAATAAGGTGGTCACTGGTGCAGTACAAGCTCTCCACAAAAATTTCTCTAGTGCACTCCAGCCCTATCACACTGCCTTCGTCATGTCAGCTCAAGGTACACACAGCTGGGAAGAATCCTACCTGGATCACAGCGTTCAATACGTTTTTCAATGGCTGTCTACTTCTACAAGACTTGAGAAGATTTCCTGAGCCTCAGGATACTCCTGAACACATTCAGGCTTGGTACTAAAAGACAAAATACAACTTTGATGTGCCACAGGAAGTTAAACAGTATTGCCAACATCCTAGGGCCCAGAAATATTATGGAGCTTGTTAAACGATGATAATCTTAAGTAGGCCACCTTCAGCACTACTGAAGACAAAAGCTCTCAACTGTTCCTGCTGATAAGGCCTGAGGGAACCTCTTGTGTTGAAACTCAGCAATTGGTGTACACCTGAATCCATGAGAAGACACAGTAGTCATGTGTCAGAGAGCCCGGAAGGTCATTAGAAGTACCCGTATAATTTACCGACATACTGTGTTTAGCTGCAGCCAGTGCTTCAAAAGAAGTATACATTTTCTCCCTTCTTCCGCCCATGAAAAGGAATCAGCAGAAGTGCTCAAACATGGAATTAAGATGGCATTGAGATGGGACAAACAAACAGTAATTCAGTCTCCTTTCCAATTCCTTTGGAGAGGTCAACAAGTCTCCATATCATATCTATAACCAGAAATTCTCCTATTCTGTCAAAGAACTTCTTTCATAAAGTTATCGAGTACATAATTGAAACAGTATATTACTTGCCCTGCTGCCTCACTCAGAAAATAAAACCCTCAATTCTTTGATATTTAGAAACTTTCTGATTTTTTTTTTAATCTTATGCCAATATACTCCTCTAAATTACACAGTTCTTCCTGAAGTTTATACCACAAAGATGTTTTTACTTACACTTTTCTTCTGAACCTCTCTCTGATCCTGAAGCATGCAGACAATCACTTTGCCAACTATAGTTTCAACCCTTGATCCAAATGCTTACAGTCCTGTCAGTGAAGAGACTCTTGTAGAAGAGTGCCTTTTAAACAGCAGCAGTGCAGGGACCCATCATGTAGCTGGGCACTGCTTGTCTGATCCCCTAACAGGGAGCCATACAGAACTCACAAATCAGTTCAGTCCAGTATCATTTACCTAAGTCCACAATAGCCAAGAGATCTTTACACAGAAAAAACTCAAGAACAGAAAGAAGGTGCTGTTAATAAAACATCTAAAGAAGAAAGGTGTGTCCTAGACAGAAACTTAATTGCTTAAGCAGCTGGGCTGGAGCACCACACAGTACTAAAGACGAGTAATAAACTCAGAACAACTGCAAGTCATGAGTAGGAAACATCATTCAGAAAATAAGACAAATGTAAAAATTTTACAGCAGTCTGGTTTGAATGAAAGGGGAAAAAATGTTGCAGCTGCTATCATCTCACAAATTTTTAAGTTTGCTTTTTGTTCAGTTGTCTGATTTCCTGAGGATATACATTGTGACTGAAACTTTAAACAAGCAGAAAGGAGATTTGAAGATCCAGGAGTCTGTACAGGTGCAAGTAACTGTAATGGGAAGGCACCATCTCAGACCTGGCAGAAGGACACTGCCACCTGCCAAAGGCTTGCATGACCTGGATAAGCGGGTGCTCCCTTCAGTTTTTAAGACAGTGTCCACAGCATATAAATCACCAGAACACTTGAAATCACCCTCACCAGCAAACTCAAAGAAGAATCCAGGGAACAAGTAAATGAAGAAAAACATTCTTCATTTCCATATGAAACACTTAGATCAGGTCAGGATTGAAGTACACACTCCACAGAGAGGAAGCTGGAATGACCACTGTCTGCACTTCAACCTGTTCAGGAGTTTAAATAAATAAAGAAATCTCATTACCTTCTTTCACCAATGTTAAATTCATTCTGAGAAGGGAACTAGGTACCTGCAAAGACACAAAAATGCTGCAGATGTAGTGGTAATTGTTCAGAGCTCCCAGTCCCCCAATAAAAGAACAGTGTAATAATGCTTTACTAATAGACTGAACCAAGTAACCCTTAGCTTTCTGTTACACAGCTCAGTGAAGTAACCCAACAGATGAGCTGCTCAGAAGAATAAACCCAGTCCTTGTGGGCAGCAAACATGGACTGATAAACTCTGTGGGAGAGAATGCAGAGGCAGATGGGTAGAGGTAATCGGAAGTGACAGAAAGATAAGCAGGCAGAGGGCAAGTAGAGAGCTTGAAGGACAGAGGCAGAAGAGCTGAGATTTTACAGTGTACAGATATTTGAAAAGTTAAATCAACAGCTTTCCAACAGCATTATTTTAAAAATCATTCCCCTTAATATATGCAGGGAACCAGCTGCTTGCAAAATGACCTTTAAACCCTACCTACCATACCTTATTAGACTAATTCAGAGCTGGAGGTTGGCTGATCCTGAAATCCATTTATACAGGACAAACAGGCATTCAGCAGGGACAAAGAGAGAACATATTGTCAAAATTATTTTGTCTGCTTTTCTGGATGCACACTCAGGCTTAACACAGTAGAGTAGTGCGCTTCTCTAACTTCAGAAACAAGAAGATACAGGAGACATTGCAGCACCATCTACTCAAGGCTTCACTACCTGCTTCCCTCACATTACAAAGGTAACAAATTCTAATTATAACAAGTGTTGGCTTTGTGGACAGCTTCTGTGAATGCAGAGGTCTTAAGAGCCTTTCACCAACTCTTAAAGGCCCCCAACTAAGGCCTCTAACCAAAAAAGATGTTATAACCAAAGAAAGTTTCTTGTCAACAGGTGAAAGTATCAGCAGCAGAGCTAACTCTAGCAATATATTCAGATCACTGTAACATGCTGTCTTCAACATGTCTTGTTCCTATATTTGAAGCACTGGTGTCCAGAAAGGTTACTCAAACTGGCTTGAAAAGGTCTACCTAGGACTGATAGCTTTAAATTGCTTTGGAAGCATCACAAGTATTCTAGGAAAATCTCCAGACAAGGAGGCCTGTTGGGCAGACAGACAGTGTCACAGGGGGGTGAAAACCACAAACAAGATTTAGATTTCAGGTTTTGTAACAGATGAATGCTCCACAGTCTTGGACAGAGAGGCTCTGTGGAGAGAGCAAACACTAGCCAGCAGCATCAAGGCAACTTCCGCAAGCCTTCTCCTCCAACATGCCATAGCTCTGACGAGAAAAGGATTGGCTTCCTACTAATAGGAGGGCTCGTCCATCATTCATTAGCTTCCCAAGTTCTCTTTGGCATTGCAAAGAAGGGCTAGTTAGAGCAGTCTTGCTTGCTTGGTAGCAACTCTTCCACTAGATTGGGACCAATGCCACCAGAATAACCCCTGTACATGCTATCTACACAGACACATTCAGCTGATTGGTGAAGGCTTTAAATCCTATTAGTCCTCAAGGTATTCAGCCCCAAGACCTGCTAACAAAAATAGCTGATGGATGATGTTTGGAAACTGCAAACTGCATGTAGCAGGAAACCATCCTGAGCAGACTATGACCAACAAGGAGCATAACAAATCTTTGGTTTCCCCAGTTTGTCATGAAGACTTTGGCATCACTGATATAATTTCCCAAGTTATAGCCAAGTTGTCAGAGAATGGATCTAACATTAGCACGGAAGTTATGGAAGTCAGGGCTATTTTGGAACTTCTTGGGAGTCTGAAGGCATTTGACCACTGACCTTGTGCTTCTAACCAGCGGTTGCTATCGACAGCAATTTTTGTGGATCTGTTTCAATCTAACTTCAGCAGCAAAACACATAGTTTAAAAATTGGAAATCAACTTCTTTCTGTCCAAGACTGCTTGGTCATCAGTCTCCCAGAATTAATCTGAGTAAGAATTTCCACTTTCAACTTGCCAACACAGTGCTACAAATCTTTTGTGAAAAAATCTGGCATTAAAGCAGCATGATGTATCACAACACTCACTCACCCCCAAGCAACTGTTTCCCATACTAGATAAGCCCAACTGAATACAGACTACAGTTCTCAGGAAAACGCTGCCTAACATACCATACAGAAAGCACAGAACTAGAGAAACCTGTTAGATACAGTAGATCCATGTAGGTTCCATTAACTTAAGCCAAAAGGGAAATAATTTTTGAAGAGAGAGAGAGAGAGTGAGAGAGAAAAAACAATACATCAGAGAAACACATTCCCTTCCTGATAGTGCTTGGCCCTACTTTGCTTGAAATTTTGATACCCAACTTCAAATGAGCCTTTTCAGATTCACCCACTCAAAGACCACATCACAGCATCAAGTCAGCTATGACTTCTCATTCCTGACTGGCTAGCTCTTACAGTATTTTTATTATAGAAAAATTTTTAGACTGCTTTTAAACAGGTTGAGGTAAACTAAGTTTTAAAACAAGAAGAACTGTAGCACAGACCACATTTTAGAAGTAACAAAATACCAAACAGTTCAACTTCAGAACTTGTAATGGTATTCTGACTTCTTTCCCTCTTTTAACAAAGTTGCCTTCAAAATCATCTGTGAAACATGCATATTTAGATTAACTTTACCTGTAAGTGATCTGAGATCAGAACCATCAAGTGAGAAATTAGACCCAAAGGCAATTCTGCCTCACTGTAACTATGTCAAAAAAACAAACAAAAACCAGAAAACCAAAAATAAATGCACATGGACTGTGTGTTGAACTGTTAGACAACAGATTGTTTTTGAGAAGAGAAATGGGGTCAGAAGTCCTCCTTCCAGACCACGCAATGCATACAAGAACTTGAGAGGAAAAGATGATGCAGGGTATGAACTAAGTATCTCTGGAAGAGGAGCCTTGAAGCACAGCCAAGTGAGCAGAAAAGTTTTAAGCTTATTTATGCTCTTGTTTTCTTCAAAAATGACAAACTCCAGGACATGCCACGTTGGGGCTTTATGTGGACTGCAAACAGCAGACAGAAAAAGGTACTTGTTCGCGTGGGTTAATAAGTGCTGACGACATGCGAGGCTGTGGGGAACATCAGGGCTTCGTGAAGTGCTGAGACACAGAGCAAATAAAGAACTTATGCCTCCAGTTTCATAAATACCAGGTATAGGCAGCAGCCATTTCCATTTTAAGTAGGCCAGCATTTTACTCAGGGACATGCCTCATACATTAAGATGGCGGTTTATGTCCTTTCACGCAGCTCTATATTTTTAGTTTATCCACTGATGAACTCTTGAGGATACGAAGTGTTGTGTATAGACCCAAGACTTGCCAGAACCAAGAACTGCTGCCTTAAAAATCAAAACGATTACCTGTTTCCATCCGTTATAATTAGAAGCAAAATACGGATCCTTTTCACCTTTGCAAATAACAGGTCAGGGTATGCTTGGGTACAGTTAATCCACTGCTGCTCTCCTCTGTGTTTACGACTAAACAAACAGCAGCTGCCTGCAGCTTGTGGCCTCTCCACCGACTCCCTTGTGGGGGCCATTTATTGAGTCATAAACTCCTCCGATAGTGTTATCACCACAGCATTTGCACAAATAAAGGTTGGAAGAGAGAAAGATTAAAAAAGAGAATTGACTTTACAGAGAAGGCAAGAAAAATGCTTTACGGATATGTTTGCTTTGAGCACAGACCAACTGACGAAAGGCAGGGCAGACATACACCTGGCTGAGGATGGCTGGGCATATCATCCTCCAGATATGAAACACACAGATTTATCTGAAACTACAAAGCTGAATTTCAGAAAGCTCAAACAACCCCAAAGCCTTCCAAGTTAGATACGTTGCATTTCAAGTAGCATACCGTGTGATATATTTATATCTCCTCAATGAGACTTCAACAGCTAAGATCTACCTCTGCAGAGTCCTGGGGGAGGAGAAATCTTGGCATTTCTCAAGTACAGATACGGACCTCACTATACCTGGCCAAAACTTTCTTCCCCCAGCCACACACACTGACTGCTACTCTCTACCCCAATAAGTACACAAACAATCTATAAAGCATTTTGCAATCCATCAGAATGGAAACAACTCTTTAACAAGAGCCTAATGATCCAGACTGATCGGATGCAGTGCAGCCTGTGGCATCCAATGCATCCCGAAGCTGTTTCTCTTAAGCAGAGAGAGATTCAGGTTGCGGAAACGACAGCTCCCAGCAGGCCACGCTTCAGCAGGATCCAAAATGCTTGAGCGAAACTGCTCCATCAGGATGGGACACTGCACGACTACCTGTGGCATCTTCTCAATCTAGGTCACTGCCCACAGATTAGAGAGGAACTTCCAGCAGAGTTGCAATACTTTGCTGTGTGTGCCAAATGGGAACTGGGCTTTCACAGGGATCACTTGGAAAAGCAGGTGCAGTAAATTGACCACATTCCTTTTTATTACAGTCAAGGGCAAAGGAAAAAGCAGTCGACTCGAGGTTATGTTAAAAGTCTACCTCCACTGGAACCCAGTCCATCAGTGTTTTGCAAGGGCTTGTTTGCATAGCAGAGTGACTCACAGTAAACAAGTGTGAATTCTCCCTGCACTTCCATTACAAACCCAGAATGTTCATATACAGAGAAGTTGCTGTACCATAAACTCATTCACCAGTTTATTGCATTGTAATTTCCTTATGTAGACAAGCCCTAAAGCCTTGATAGAAGTAGGTTTACCTTTGTTATGAATAGCAGACTCGTGAGAAGCTGGACGCAGAACAGGGAGAAAGAGCACAGAATTATGAATGGCTCCTAGCTCAATGTATACAGCTCCTATTGACAAGGGAATACATGTGTCTGAGTATACAGCTCTTTATAGCTTGGTTTGGCCAGGAGCTAGAGCGCAAAAATTTCACCTTGGTCCTTCTGTGAAAGACAGGCACCTAGAGACAGTAAGAAAACACTTGGAAAGAAAGGGATACATGCTCCTCACTAACGGACATTTTTCTGCACACAGTCGCAAGAAGCAGGTTCTGTTTGAAATCTCAAATCACATTAATATATGGTCACCAGAGGCCGCATTTTTCAAGTGGCAGCTGGTCGGAGATTCCCTGGTATAACCAGCAATCACCTAACGAATTAACCAACTAAAAATCGATGGAAATTCAGATTTGCCTACTGGTGTGAACAGGACATAAGGGAAGCAGAATGGGTCACAGATATTCTGAAAAGCTTGCATGTGAGTGCGTATTTGCAGGGGGAGGGAAGCAATTCACTAACAGGAGTCAGACAAAAAAAAAATTCATTTGTTTTTCCCTTCCATCTGGACTCAAAGTAAGAAATTACGCAGATTTCCACTGCCCACTCTCCTTTTCCTTCCACACCCTCTTCTCATTGGCACAAGATAAAACCTTGGGGAAACAGCAGCAGCAATTTTCAATTCTCATTATCTAACGGCAGCAGTAGCTCTTGGTGAAACTTGCGGTCAATAAACTACAGGCAATTTTAAAAGACACAATGGGAACTGCCCCTCCCACAGCTGTCCCATTATCCCAGCTTTTATTAGATTTAAAGCCAGCGATTTTTATGCTGTAGCTGAAGTTCTGCAGAGCCATGAAAACAGACCACCAGAAAAGATAAAACACTCCTAAATTAAACAGGAGACATTACAGTAACATACTCTAAAGTCAGAGAACTTCCACATAAGCAAAGCACAGGACACAGCAAGCAACCCAGAGCCTAAGTGGGCTGACGCCGCTGCAGCGACCCAATGGCGACGCTACCAAAACTTAACGTTCAGGATGGTATAAACAGCAAAGTTAGTGAGCAGGTTAGGCAGGGCAAGTTGAAAGCATACTAGCTACAAAGGTGGACAATCAGAGCAGGATCCTGCTCCCGTAACTCTATGAACATCCCACTACAGGCATTAACTTTGGAGTTCATGGTCTGGATGTGCCTCCCAAGCAGCAGAGAGAAATACTCACTTGTGGATGGCAATTCAGCTGACCTGTTTCAGATGACTGTTTTAGGATCAGATGTGCCATGCTCTAGCAGTGCCTATTTCTCTCCCTTGGCTACAAAAGAAGCCCTGATGGCCAGAAAACATACAAAACAGATAATGTCAGCTATATCCCTACCATGCACTACAATGAAGTAACCTGTTCCAGTATGAGGGCCTGTACAGGAAATGAGTAGAAAATAAATTTCAAAACTCATTAAATGATTACTTGATATATTTGTCTGTGGGGCAGAAGTAACTGAGGGTGCACCTCAGCTCCCAGCTCAGAGATGTGCACAGCAATAGGCAAACGGGTGTCCAAAGGAACAGTCTCAAACCAACACAGTAAGGGGGAAGACGCAAAGAATTATTCTCATCCACTGTAAGCTGTAATTTTCAGTCTAGAAATCTAGAGCTTGCTTTCTCTGAGTCTAATGTATACCATGCCCTGGAGACATTCTTACCAGCCATCAAAAGGAACTTGCAGAGAACCAGATGCTTCATTAAAGAATATTCACCAAGCCTTATAAAATCTTTAGTAAAAAGCAGAAGAACAAATCACCAGCATGCAAGTGAGCTGAAGTCACACATCTAGCTTTGATTACAACCTCCTGTACTGGAAAACAAATTGTGTTTAAAAAAATAGGAAAAAACACCCAAGAAATCAAGAGATTCTGGCCTCTCTTTCCCACATTCCTCCAACCTGAATTTCCTGAATGAGGAATGCGTGAGACAAAGCCATTTGGTAGAAGATGCTAATTTAAACTTAAAGAAAAATAACAGCTTAAAAGGGGAAGGGAGGAGGGAGTTTTAATCCTTCATGAAAAAACACAACAGCTTGTGATTGCTACATATATCTCAGAAGTCAGAGGACTCAGTAAGAGCAGTGAGGCAAATTGTCAGGGCTTGAGCTGTCCTGGGACAAAGGAAACTACAGAAGATGTACCGCCTTACACAAGTTCTGTTTGAATTTGTACTTGCAGAACCCTCTAGCACCTATATCTAGCTGCAAGGTTTAGTTACCTATTCTTTAGTCTCTCTCGCCCCTTCTTAAAACATAGCAAGGAGATTTTCTGCCACATTGTCATCATCCACAGCAAATTAATGTCCTATGCACTGCTCCTTCCAGGAAGTTTCTATAACAGTGGTGAAAAAATTTCTGAAGTTCACTGAACACTCTGGGAACCAAGACAACCCCCAGGTTTTGGTTTATAAAGAAAACCTACCAAAAAGATCCCACCACCACACAAATCCAAAAAAGATCCAAGTTAATAGGATCCTTCACTGCCCTCTGCTGTTACCAGTCATTTAGCTTCCAATTTACTCTTTAATAATGTCAGGCTGAGGCTCAGGGCTGGCAGAGTCCCAGCCCCTTTCTCAGGCGGGTTGGAGCCGCAGCTTGCAAATATGCTGAAGTTTAATGCAATCTGTCTTCTTTGGTAATCACATTCTGTCCGCACTGCATGCAATAAAGATGTATTGGTAAATGCATTTGCTACAGATATACTCCACTGAAAAGGCTACAAGCCTGATTTACAGGAGGGAAGGAGGAAGCATCAGGTAACGGAGGCTGGCAATAGATGCGCCAACGCTCTGCGCACAGCAACAGAGGGCACGGATTATGCCGCGGCAGCACAGGCACCGCTTTACTTTAAAGCTGAGAAAGAAAAAGAAACCACATGTTTTGGGAGCTGGGGACTTTAAAGATATCAGAGAAAAGCCCTTTCCCTGGCAGCTTTAACCTTGCTGATTTGCAGACATACAAAGACCTTCTTTGTAAACAGGAAGGAAAAAAATTCCACTAGGACTAGCAACAACATTTGGTCTAATATATCCTGACAATTTTCCCATCTCCTTCTGTCGGGCTTCTTCTGGGAGCCGGCTGGCAGCTTGTTTCATGTTATACTTAAATCAGGCATACAGCTTCCCCTCACAATGCTAATGCGACAGAGAAAGACTACTTCTATGAAATCTCCACCTCTCCCCCACCCTTTGCATTAGTAATCCCATGAGAGGAGTCTCAGTTTTCTATTCCCAGAAGACTCCATCCTTTTCCCCAAATCCACCTCACTACAGTCTCAGCACCTTTTGGAGAATTTTCCACACCCCCCACCCCCCCCCCCCCCATAAAAAAAGGAAAGCCTGCCCTTGAGGGACACCTGACCCACTGAATTCTCATGTGGGGAACAGCATCCTTTACACATCCTTTGCCCAGTAAAGAAGCTTTCCTCATGCAGCAACAAAAGGAAGCAAGACCTCTAACTGCGAAGTCCCATAACGGGAGGATGTTTAGAGCCTGTTCAAAATGTTGCCGACACTGGCAAAATGGATTTGCCTACTGTTTGCAAAATACAGCATCCAAGAAGGCAAAACTTGGGAAAATTATTGACTGACTTTGAAACCTAGGCGCATCGGTGCCTCTGTTTGGGTGGCAGCTCAGTATAACAGGACCCATTGACAGGAGTGAAGGTGGGACATACCACAGTGTGACTGGGAAATGTGGAATGAATGTGGGAAAATGAATCCCAAAGAAAAACTGTCTCCTACGAACATTGCAGTTTGACTAACAGATACCACAGCTATCAGAAACACTCCCAGAAGAAAACACCATGCAATACAAGACAGCAAAGCCAGCAAGTACAACAGGGAAGCTTCTGTTACCTTCTGAGCTGCACTAACACAGCGCTGATATTCCTTAGCCAGCTCCGAGCATTTGAGCACTTCACGTTTGTTTTCTTGGTAGCACTTCAGAATTTCAGACTGCAGGCTTGCACAGACAGGATCAGTGTTCCTCCTCCTGCAGGGAAAACAAGCACAGAAAGATGTGTGAAGAGGAGTTTTCACCCACTTACTACCACTTTACCAGTGACACACATACTAATCTTGTGTTGGAGTCACCTAGTCCTAATAGAGAAACTGGTGGGAGCAGCAATCACCAAAGTGGGTCAAATGACCAACAGCATCTTCCAGCTGAAAAATCCAGGGTGATTAGCAGAAAGAAGGAACACGTTCTTTCTAGGTTGGTGTGGAAGGCTGTTTTACCCTTAGATAAAACATCATCTCTCCTCTGCAGTCAGGAGAAAAAAAAAAAAAAAAAATCAATTCCAAGAGGTTCAATGATTTCCTCAACTCACATTGGAAATCTTTGGCAGAACTCAGGAATCCTGGCTGGGCCTGCGCTAGATCTGTAACAGTCTGACAAGGAACTGAACAGACTTGTTGAATAAGCCACCTCGATCTATTGGATTCTTATCTATTTAAACACTTCAAAAAAATCCAACATGGTTGGAAGCACTGCAATTCTCCTAGTGACTAGAAAAAACAGAATAATAGCAAGACCAGATATCTGTTTCTTTGTATTTCTGAAGCAATTAGTACTCATACCCCGTAAATGGCATTGACAGCTACCCAAGAACAATTAGGGATGATGTTCTTATACTCTAATGTGCATGTGTACATATGGCACATCATCAGCAACAGTACCAATAAAGGGGAAGGTCGTTGTAAAACAATACCAGCAACAATGGCACAAACACAGTAATGACAGTGTCATCAGCTGCACAGACAGGCAGACACAAATTGCAGGAATTTGCAGCACAATTGTCATGGTATGTTTTACCAGAGAACAAGAGAACATATGCTTAGGTGTAGCAATCCTCAGATGCTCCCTCCTAAACCACAAATCCATTTAATTCCTTGCATTTTCTGCCCCAATACGCTTAGAGAGATCTGTGCCCAAATATCAAATGCACCTCTTCCTTCCAAAGCACTTGGTGCTACAGGCAGGCATTAATGCCATACTATGATGTATTCATTTCTACAGTAACAGCAACAGGCACTCATTCAGCAACAGGGCTTCATAGCAAGGCAGAGAGAAAACATGACCTGTTCCTGGGCATGTCTCATTCTCTCAGGTGGAACAGATTTCTAAGAAACATGAAATCTTAAACAAAGATCTTCTAAAAGCTTTTGGAGAGCTCAGATATGAGTTTCCAAATCACACTCATTTTTGTAAGGGGCTCAGGAAGGCAACTGGAAGGGCTAAAAGAAGAAAAAAAAATTCTGTTCTTTCCATATCAGCAACCTGGTTGCTTCCTCAAAATAGTTTGGCTGAGACATACTCCAAATGATACTTCTTCAGTCCTTAGTCTTACTGCCAACATACATGGACAGACTAAGAATTTATCAGTAACAGTATGACAGCCACACTCTAAAACACTGAGGTTTGGATCAGAAATCACCAAAGATACTATACAGACTTCTTTTTCCATCTCCTCACTAATCTTACAGCTTTTAGAAGAAACTTATTCCATGTATGGTCCCTAGAGGCTAGTGTGCATTTCTAATTTCTATGTTCTATAGCAAATCACCTTTAAAGCCTCTAAAAATCCATAGTCTAAAAAAATCTTCAAATTTTGGAATAGAAAAGAACCCAGGGAGAGCTTAAAAAACTCATAACATTGGCATTTTGCTTTGTCACTAACTTTAATATCACTCTAATCAAATCAGTGAGACTGTGGAAACTATACCAAGCAATACCAGGTCAGGAAATACCACCAAATCCCTCAATTCATTGAAAAAGTTAAGACTTCTAAAATCAGATTTTTAACACTTAGCCATGTTAAACTGAAGGGCATTCCATAATTTTCATGCAGAGAGCTGGAAGAGCAAAAAAGGTACAGCATGCCACAAAACAGTCTGTATTCATCTGAACTGAACAATACGGTACAAACATCTCAAATATTTAGAAGAATGCTTGAGCTTGCCACTGTCAGCATGGAGAGCTACAGGAATTGTGCCTTTTTTTTTGTCTGTTCCTTCACTATCCCTCCTACATCATCAGTCTTCATTGCCTAGAGCAAATATAAAGCTAGGACCCATCTGTAGGCTCAGATAGCAGTGCAAAGTCTGTGGCCCTCTTCTTTAGGAGACCCCTTGGTGCTCAGCCCACAGCGCAGAGGGTTATTTAAAAGCCACACAATGGTCAGCAAGAAGCCACAGAGGGAGTGTTGCTGCCTAAAGCCTACCAGAGCACAGAATGGCATACATTGCCCAGAGAGTACCTAAATCAGCATTCATACATGCCACTTCCCACAACACAGAGAGGATTTATTGGGTACCAGGTACCCAGAATCATAACAAGAATATTCTCCTTTATTTCTTCAAAATAAAATCTCAAACTGTGGTTATGCATCAATTGCACCAGCTTCTCAAAACAGAAGTCACCCACGTCCAGCTGACCAGTTCTGGTACCCATCTGGACTGAAAAGGGTTATCTGAACCGCCTGGGTGAACAGTTGCTTTAGGAGCTTTCCTCCCAGCACAGCAATTACTGCTCCTGTCCTATCTGACTCAAAGGGATGCCATTCTCCTGCTTGCACTAAGTCTCTTAACTTCAGGTTGCAACATTTCCACAGAAGGCGGAACTACGGCCCTATACACCAGTTGCACCTTACAGTTGTCTGGCTTTACTCGTACATATCTAAAAGGAATTAAACACAAAAAACCTGATGGAGACCAGCAGTGTCTAACTACAAACATCTCTGTTGAGAGCAATGGCACATTGACTTCCAAAGGAGGTGGACCTTCGTCAACTATCTCCCTTCAACCTCAGCCCAGCTCAAGGCTGTTGGCACTAACTAACCTTTAGAAAAATTCATCTTCTGGACACTCCACTATACTGCTCTTGGTAAACATCTCATTGTTTGAGGGTTTTTATTATTATTTCTTAAACAACGAGGGGGAAGGAACATGGTGGAGCCGGGATGAGGTTTGAATGCATAAAGAGCAGAAGACTAGTATGCTTTGACCTTTCTTCTAAAATAGGTCACAGTTTTAAGCATAATATGCCACCACCAAATAAGGTAGACAATTAGCCTCTGTCTAAAATAAAAAGCGTTGCAATTGCTACCGCTATTATCAAAACAGACGTAAGAAGCTCATTTATAGCAGCTAGGGAAAAGGCAAGAGAGAAAGGCTGGGCTGGGAGGGGCTAGGACACTACCTGCGGACAGGGAAGCATGGGAGATGAGTTCTGACAATACCTCAGAAATAAATGCAGGACATACAGAATATGAACGATTAAACCAATAACACACGCTCTCATCTGTTTAAAGGAAGAGGAAAGGAGAAAGGATGACAGGTGGGAAAAAGGAAAGGATGACTCTAGAAATAAAACTCATTAGCAGTGCCTCCCCCGTCATAGTGGGGAAAGAAATCTTTGCCTCACCACTGTTCAATGGGAAGGAAGGCTACGTACACATGAAAGCCATGATTTCAGATCTTCCTCTCCCCCTCCCATGGAGGGATCTAAATCAGGTCTTTGTCTGGAAAAGAAGGGAGAGGTTTTCTTAAAATGAAACAAAGGGCATCCTTCTCTCTGCTATCCCTTGAGGTAAGACAGAACGAGCATGATCTTGCTGCATTTTGACACACTGAGAGTTACCAAATCCTCTCTATCACTGCGTATTCCCTTTACTTTATTTAATAAATGAAATCTCATCAACTTATCCTTCTTCTATTATCACTGCTGACATCAATCTGATAATATTGGCTTGGCGTGGAATCGTGCTATTATATGTCCTCTTGATATTTAATTTAAGAGAAACGTCTGCAGTGGGGTGAATATGTGAAGCAAGCTTTTTATTACTGGCAGCAGTAAGGACGCTGGGAGTGAATTAGACATTCGTCTTAGTCAGGGCCAATCTAGTGGCTCAGAAGAGGTTTTCTTCTTAACCCTCTCCTAACTGTTCAACAGCGGCAGGTAACGGCTGCTCCAGTCAATAACTGCATTCATTTGTCTTGGCAAATTCATTTCTACATGGATATAAACCCCATGAAGAAGTGCTAAGCGTCTGGGAGGTTAAAGCAAGGTTCTTCAAGAATTTCCATCATAAGCTCTATGACAGTAGGAAGAGTGCTGCTCTAAATGTCCATCAGTTAATCAAGAAGCAACACAGCTTCCAAAGACAAACACACAAACTTACTGCAAGTAGCGATTAAGGCAGTATGATCAGGATACAGACCCCATAGACAGAAGGTTTCAAACACAGCACAATGGCTACTAGCTAGTTGCTGCTGACAGGTTCCCTTTTTAGAAGAAGAATTATGGACTCAGTATTGGAAAGCAAGGGAAAGCTGGAAGATGTGTATGTATTTGCTAGTCCTTCCACCCAGCTGAAAAATCAGACTAGCCAAGTGGAGATACAACTTTAATGCTTTAGGACTTGGCAGCTCTTTAGACTAGTGCAAAATCAGTAACTCCACAGTGAGTATCACACCATCACTTGACTTTACCGGGTAGAGCAGCAATTCCAGATGGAGTTAAGAGTAAGATCCTCTTTTTACCTTTTACTCTGGGAAACCATTCAAGCTGAGAAAAACCTCAATATAGAGACTGATGGTATCTAAACCTAGACATTTCGATACCTCTGCTCAGAAAGTGAAAAACAAAGACACGCAGGGTCCCTCATATAAGCCAACTTCAAAGTAGCTAGCTCCAGTACACAGCTGCAAGCAGCAACCTAAATGGGGCAGCAACGTGGAATTTCCTGTGGGCTGCAAAATCCAACAACGGGATTAGCTGCTTTCTGCTGCATTATTTGACTAAGACCAGTGTCCAAGCTAACTTGAGCAAACCACATTAGTCACCACTGTCATTACAGTGCAGACAGCCTCAGAGGTCAGCAATGAGGTGCAAAGGCAGCACTGCGAGCAAAACCCAGGGCACACAGCAGCAGTTTCTGCATGTCAGGAAGGAATCAGAGCCGTGTCATAGTTGGTTAGCATGTTTATATATCTGGGGTACATCACATGCATTTCAGACTAAGCTCAGTGATGCTTTGGTCACATAAATGCAGTGTGCTGCCATGCTGTACTGTACATACATAAAAACCGATAAGTGGTTAACTGACCTGTAAAACTGCATTCTCCCTTGGGTAGCAGTTGGCTCTGATGGCTTCTCTTTAACACGTCAGAAAAATAACTCCCGACAGATGCAATACACAGCACATAGAAAGGTTCCATCCTCTCTCATTATTGTATCCTTGACATTTACAGCAGAAAATTAAACACAATTGAAGCATTTCATTCACATATAACAAACTCATCAGCACAAACAGCCAGGAAAGCTAACTTTCAGCACAGGCTGCAGGATGCTGCACTCTCACAAAGCAAACACTATGGCCTCACTACAACCTATGGGATTCCCTGATCCTGCACGTCAGCTTGATAATGTGGCTTGAATGAAAGAGGGAAGAGTCATGTTGCAGCTGTTTGGCAAGAGAAATAAGAGATGGATGAAGCTTAATAGATTATCCCAATGTCTACTAAAAATTCAGTAATATTTAAGCTACATAACCTAGCACAGGGTAAACAAATTGCATGCCTCATGAGGATAAATTAATGTGATCAGGAAGGAAATATTTCTGATCAGCCTCATGTATTCAAAACACTGCTCATCAGGCTTTGCCACTAATCCGAATGGAATACAAGGCTTGTAGAAGTAACATATTGTGTAGAGCAAGAGGAGATGGACTAAAAGAAAACGTGAAACCTTATGACAATTTTCATGAGAATAGGGGCACTACCTCCAAATTTCAGCTGAAGCAGTTGTATTCCTGTCTTTCTAAACTCTTCTCATATGCCTTGTCACATTGTCTACAGCACACTACTGCAGTATTTCCCCCGTCTCTCTTCCTCCCCCTTGACAGCTGCATTTCAATAATAGGTCACCCGATTCTCTTTTTCCCTACCTTGTCCATGGAAGTGCCTAATGAATGCATATTTGTAAAGTACTATGAGTTTCTGGGTGACTCTGTGATCCTACAAAATTTGTCACTCAAGTACTTCCAATCTCCATTCCTGTTTTGACAGCTTGTTTGAAGCTGCCACACAATTCCCCACTGCAATTCGTGCACTCAGTGCACCCTTGTCCTTTCCAGGACAGATATCTCCTCTCCTTCCGATCACAGATATGCAGAAGCTGTTCTGAAATCTTCTCCTGTGTAAGTAATTAGATTCTATCACTGAGAACAAAAGTTAACACAAATGTCCAAACCTCAAGTGTCAGCAACTTGTTGTGTCACTGTACTGCATTCAGTGAAAACAGCCTGACCCAACCACATTTTCTTCATCAAACAAAAAAACCCCAAAAACCCAAACTCTAAAACATACAGATTTCAGTGGAAAATAACTAAAATTTAGCAGTTTTCTGTAACAACCTCTAATTTTGGAAATCCAACAAGTCTCTCCATTGCAGTGATGAAATTGATGCAAAGAGATTGTGTGACCCATCCAATGCTGGTTCCAGCTCTCTATCTTACTTACTCCAACATATCACAAACTCTCCTGTCCTCCTACATGGTTTATCCTCACACACAAGCGGTCATTTCCCATTTGACCAATGGGTCATCCTAAAAGACTTCGATTTATACTTCATTGTGCTTTGCCAAGTGCAGTTCCAACCAAGTTTAACCGGCTTCCTTAGCACCCCATAAGCTGCAGGCACTGGTGTTTTGGTGGTGGGCTGTGGGTCTTTGGGGGAGGAGGAAGGTAGCAATACGCAAAAAACTGTACAAAACCACATAAAACTAAATGACCCCTATCCTACCAAACCTGCAAATGCAATAACTAATCATTCCTATTAGCATTCTGCATGGCAGATGGCAAGTGGTTTGGAATAATGAGAGACTTTTCCCCACAAGTGGATAATTCCAATGTACATTTGGATGTAAATTCTTTACTGATTATGATGGTAGAATACTGAATTATGAGAAACTGCCAGTTTGGAAGATGAAAGGAAAACTACTGCCTCTTCCTTCACTTGCCAAGAGATACAGAAGTTAACAGAACTGGATCTCCTGCCCACAAAGCCATGCACCATTTTTTCCAAAGATGCCAAGCTACTAAAAGTTGACTAGCAAAGATGAAGAGCCTAAAGTTAGCAGCAAAACGGTCTCTGGAAGCCAAGCAGGAATGAGTCAGAATCTTGTTGCTGGAAGGAGTTCTCTGAATCAGAAAGGAAGCTGGCTCAGCTCCCACAAGGCAGAAAAGCAATATAGCAAGCAATAACTGAATCTGAAAACAACACACAGCCCAACAAGTGACCCGAATAGGGATTTTCTTTCTTCAGATAAAAAACAACATCTAAAAACTGGTTAAGATCTCAGGTTAGGAAGGGAATGCATGCAGCTTACAGAATGTATGCAGCACTGGCCCTAAGAATATATGGGTTGTGGTAGTGCTATAAGGTCTGGGAGTTAGCCGGGGAACTGCCTGCTGGGAGAATGCTGGGCCCATATATGTTGGTCTATTAAACCCCCCCCAAAAAAAGTATTCTAAAGAAAGTAACTAAAGATGTGATATGCTGATTTCATATAACCGCAAGACATGAGGGACAGACAGGTTCAGTAAATTTTTCCTATGTGAGATGATCTCGTAATGATGTCAGACTGCTAACAAAACATTCTTTTTAAAAGAAAACCCTGACCACTCATTGAACAGCAGTTACTTTTCTAAAATGCCACTAAGCACTACTAGGTCCCTACAGTTTACACCAGACTACACAAAGGGGTATCAGTGACGGACAAAAATATGAGTCCATCAGTATATTCTGCACTGACAGAGTGGCATATCCTGCTAAAGATGCGAAAACAAATTTTGAGAGGAGAATGAAGCTGTCAGCATTAAAGTTCAGGTGTGATCTGAAGCTAAACATTCACCTTATTAAAAAAAATCCCCTTGCTTCTGCCCACACGCTCTAATCTTCAAAACCACAGTGCCCCCTTTTACCATGCTGTGCAATGTGCCGAGTACTGACTCAGCAAGATCCCCATTAAGCAGTTACTCATCCCCCAGAGAACATCAATAATGGTGCTTTCAAAGAACACACACGCCAAACCTTGAAGTCTGTTTTTGGGGGGAGGTTGGGATTTTTTTGTTGTTTTTAAATAAGTATTATAATTTCAAGGAGTCCTCAGAGAATTGAAAAAATCCTTATAGAAAATAATTGAGATAACATGGTTTTAAGCTTGGAGAACAGCACATGAAATGTCTCGGGTGAGTTAATGAGATCCATGCCTACTTGAGACTGCACCATTGTGCTGTTAGTGGCACTTGCAGTCAGCACAACGCTGAGTTCTCTCCAAAAAAACAATATTCATCGCTGAACAAGGAAGCGCTCCTATCTTCGAAATGCCACTTCTTAGGGCCAAATTAGTTACGACTGTGGTTGGTGTGGTATGTGTACGTCCCAGACAGGCAGGCAAGAGACACTTCCGGGACTAACAAGGAAAAGAAAAGGATAGGAATGAAGAACCAACCCCAGCAAGGTCCTCTCACAGTAGGCTGAGTACCACCTGATCTTGAGGCTCCAAAAGCTGATGGGACCCCATAGCCTAGAAACCTATTTTATCAGAGTAAGTTCATGAACTATCAAAATCACACCAAATAAAGAAATAATAAAATAAATTAAGTCATCGAAGCCTGGTCTGATGGCAGAGATGGTTTTTCTCTCCCTTTATAAGGGAGGAAAGGATCTCAATCTCTCATCAGCCAACATCATCAAACACCACCAACTTCCTCAGTGCAGATGGATCACCATGATGGAAGGCGTCCACAGCTGTCCCGCCATAGTCCTTATTTTCTCACAAGGTGGAGATACAGAAGCTCTGACCTACAGAACAAACTATTTCTCTCCTCAAACTTCCCCCACTGGTACTTGTCTTTGGTCTCTCCTACCATCCCCCCATCACTCCAGGAGGAGACTCTGACGCAACAGTAAGTAAAGACATTTTGCACAGTGCATATAATCCAGAATCAGGAATACAATTACTGTTCGAAACAGCAACATTGCCCTTGAAATCAGTTGCTACTGAATTAATGACCAGATTGTTAGGAGTGTTACCTC
Source organism: Gymnogyps californianus (assembly GCF_018139145.2). Taxonomy (NCBI): domain Eukaryota; kingdom Metazoa; phylum Chordata; class Aves; order Accipitriformes; family Cathartidae; genus Gymnogyps; species Gymnogyps californianus. Next base: position 13,077,553 of record NC_059483.1, read on the forward strand.
AACTTTGCCTTAGGCTGCTAATTAGCAAACAAGTCATTAATTCACTGGTAACAAGTGGTTTCTCAGGCATTATTGCTTCTGACATCTTTAATTCACCACTCTTTTTGGAAAGCTTCTCCAGACAACTTTAACCTCAATCTTCTACAAATCAACCCCACACCACTACCACCAGCTCACTATACAACACACGCTGGAACACAGAGGCAGAAAAACACAGCAGGAATAAGCTGAGCTGGGTCATTAATTAATATTCATGATACTTTCCCAACTCAAGCCAAGGGGAGCAGGGGACCAAAGGCACAAGAAGTTCTGGACTTTGGTGTGGACCTGTCATTACATCTAAATACACAATAAAATACTGTGAAACCTGGAGAAATCTTGCTTCCACCATGGTACACAGTGGAATTTGCAATTCCCAATCTGACAGCAGAGATCTGCTTCTATTTTCACTGCATTCTCCATGACAAAGAGCTTTGAACTGAAATATTTCACGTACTCTGATGCACAAAGTATGTCTGAGGTTTGTTTTAACAGCTGCACAAATAACCATGCTTTTGAAAACAATCTGGATTTGGCCTGCCAACAAACCCTGATCTAAGGGTTTTATAATGGCAACATTACTACAGAATACAAGTGCCTTCCATGTAAAAATCGATAGCAATAGAAACAACCCTAATAGACTACATGGAGTCTTTGGCACCTCTTCCTTTGCTATTCCAGTCTTTGCTATTCAGGTCTTATTTTATAAATTCCCAAGTTCTACCAATGTACCTTTGAAGAAATGCTCTTGCAATTTTGAAAAGATACATTAATATTTTACACCAGTTTTTCAGCACTAACAGAACTGCAATCTCAGTTCACTGGACTGATTTATTAGTCATCCCTCATCATGCATGAGAAGAAAGACGATATTGTGAACACTAGATTAGAACATCATTTTACTAACTGGGCAAAAGGAAAGTCTTCTTTAGAACCAGCATCTTAGTAATCCCCAAGAACCGAACTTCAGAAAGACGATTCAACAGCTTGGATAAAGTATACAATCTAATAAATTTTCAAGATTTAAAATTCGGTTCAAAAAAGAATAATCTGGCCCAACTGGAGCATTTACACAAATCAGTTACACATATTCAACTTCTATTACCACATACCATATTCCTAAAGTAGTAGGGGAACACACCTTGCTTGGAAATCAATGCACTAATACAAACAGTTGCTTACCAGGGCCTGCCAGAATTCGTAAAGAAAATGTTTACATGCTAATGTAAATGAGTGAAAATCTCTGTGAAGCAGAACTGAAAATGATCAGGAAGTTTTTCTTTCAGTAAAATTCACACCATGTAAAATGACACAAAGTCAAAATTGTCCCATCTACCCTCTTTTGAAATAACTTTGGGGAAACTCATGTCTCTTACAGCAATATTCCAATTTCCTACTAAGAGCAACTTTATAAATGTGAGAAACAGCAAAGCTTTGACTAATAACTCATGTCTTTAAATAAAGATTACATGAAACAGACTCAGCACAGACAGAAGTAGGAACAACTAACACAAACCAAGCACTGAAGGAAGAACAGGACTGGGATGGAGCCAAACCATTTTTTTCTGAAGGTACCATCATTGCAGGGCACAAAGCACTATATTGAGATAAGGCTGGGGATGAGGTCCCAGCAGTAATCAGTCTTTTATTCCTGAAAACTCTTAAATCCCTATTGCAGAGGCTCTTAATTTCAACACTGAATTAATCATTTATCTAATCTAATGATAGAAGAAATCTCAGAGCAATTTTGTTTGAAAACTATGATGTCTTTACCCTTCTTCTCCTTGGGCTTCATGACCGTCCACATAATAACTATTTCAGAGCTTGATTCCGGGGCACAGCCCTCTGTTGAAATACCTGAGGCCTCGTAGTAAATTTCAAGATTAATCAACTCAAGTATCACCACATAACTATCTTATAAATTTTCCAGATCTACATAAACAAGAAAAAAAAGAAGAAAAAAAAGAAAAGGTAGTTCCCCTAGGTTCCAGTTAATGTTGCCATTTTAACTGAGGGGCCATCAAGCCTCCTACAATCTTGTGCAATTCAGTAAAACCTTAATTTCCATGAGTACTGAAAGCAAACCATAAATTCCCTGTTCCTAGCAGACAGTCCATCTGTGAACTTTCTGCCCCTACCCCCATTGAGTCAGTGTGGCTCTCTACTCCACGTTCAGCCCAGGAGGATACCTACTACTTGCCAGTTTCTCTAACATAATCAACTTAAATACTCACGTCCATTAAGTTTAAATATCTTAGGACCATTAAATGGAACTCTTAGCTACTAAGTCCCATATGGAGTAAATCTCTTTGGCAGTTTCTCCATTGGAAACCTGCCTTGGATTCAAGGCTGATCTCTATCAGGGTAAGATACCAACGTTCTTTATGCACTCCTTGATAACAGCGCAAAGCATATGCAGTCCTCTCAGCACAACATGCAAAGCAACACAGCCATCAGTAAGCAGCTTCAGAAACAGTTCTGCAAACTATAAGGAGATCTCAGAGGGAAACTCAGCTTCAGAACAATTTTATCTTTTAACAGCTTCCTAATCCCCTCACCCCACTCCTGCAGCTTTACCTTTTAGAGAGTCTCACACCCCCACCCATGCCAATTCTTGCATCCAAATTTAACAACTACAAAAATAAAATAAAAACGTGATAAGACAACCTTCACAAAAGAAAATAAATCAAATTTTAAAAAAATAGCATTTTGAGGATAAATCTAGAGTGCCTGCACTAAGCCATAACCTCTTTACTGATTTTTTTTCCTTCCCCTTAACAGATTCAGGGACTGTAATAACATTTAATCCTCAGAAGCTAATCTAAATGTAACACTCAAAAGAAGACAAAGACAACGCAACAGAAAAAAAATTTGGCCACTGCCTTTTGGGAGTGCTGCTTTATCCCCGGAGCGAGCGCATTAATACAGCTTGGAATGAAATGCCATTTTATTCTCTGTAGCGGGGAGGGGATTAGCAAGTTGTCTTCTCTAAACCCAGTCTGAGTCATGGCTCTATGAACACTGAGAAAAGGATGTGGAACGAAGTGAAGGGCGGAGAGCACTGGCTTTTTATTTACACGCTGCTTCCTTTGTGGGTGGTTACTGATGTGCACAGTTTGCTAAACAGGGAAGGAAGGGGGAAAAAGTTCTAGGTCCCCAGACTTTAATTCTGCTGGTTAACAAAAGAGAAAAAATAATAATGCACCAATTATAACAACATCATTGAGACAATATGTTCGTGGCAACTGTCCAATTCACCACAGCATGTAAGCAGCAAGGGCAAGTTACTTAAGGTGCTGAAAGCTGTGCTCAGTGGTTTCTTGTTGCTAGGATCTTCTTTCTGGGAGAAAGAAACAGGTTGGACAGAGCCCAGAAAAAAGAAGAAGGAGACACTGTGGTAGGAGGAATGCTGAGACAGGAGCAGGCTGGGTTCAGGTGAAGAGATGAGGAACAAAGTCCATTGCACAAGTCAGGCCATGCAGGCATCAAGCCTACTGCCCTACCTTGAAGTAGAAGTCAAGACCTAATGACTGGGTCAGTGATTTAATATGAAGCTCAGCACTAAGTACTTCACTTCTGTTTCTATACAAAGCAAGGTAGGAAGGTTTACCTGCCTACCTCACAGGCATGCTGTGAAGGGTCACTGGTGGAAAGCTTGTACAATATTCCCAAGTCCTGCAATGCTTGACAATCACTAAGGAGAGGAAATAGTCCATGGAGCACCTGACCACTTATGCAGAGCTGTAGGTGTTGATAACACAATTACAAAAGTCAATAAATGCCAAGAAAACAGTGGGGTTTTGTTTCAGATATTTCTTATCTTCATGCTTTCCTATCTCCAAGCTTCAACACGGACTCCGAAAAACAGGGTACTCACTGTGGAAACAGCCCCAGCTTCATTCCCCTCTTCCTCCATCAGCTATGCTGATACACAATGGCAGAAGGCAACAAATACAGGGTAGATTGGTCTCACAAGGCACAAGTGCCAGGGGCAGGTCAAAGAGTTCAGTGAAACAGGGATGATATAAGCTAGGGAAGAGACACTAAGGGAAGGAGATGCACTCTCCTCTCCAGATGGAGAAAGTGCCACTCCTGGTTTCCTTTCGTTCCAGGACCTGTCATAGTTCAGCACTGGAAGCAGGCAGACCTGCGCTTCATTCATACTTTGGCTATATTCCAGTTCATGTAATTTTGCTGGAGTGTCAGTTTATTCCTGCCAACCAAGCTACTAGATCTGCATGAATCAGTCTTACCTATCTTAGCACTTACTGTGCTTGTATGTCTAACATGAAAGCGCAAAACAGGATGAGCAAACTTCTTTCCACTGAAGTCATAGGATCTTGTAATTTATTACCATAAACAGGCTGTAGAAAGACGTGAATGTACAATGCCTAACAAGAGGACCTCACAACATGCAGACTTCAAGTCCTACCAATTAAGCATGAATGCTGATGTACGAAGGAAGTTTCCCTGACCCTGTCCCAGCCTTATTATGACCCACACATCAGGCATGTGCACTCTTTAAGAGCGTTTGTACAGCATGTTGTATACCGAGGCAATGATCCCGAAAAGGATCACTGCATACTGCTGTAAGACACACCTACACTGCAGGCTGATGGGGTGAAGTGTGATTCTTCCCGCATGTACAGTTATCAAAGGGCATTATCAATCCCAGATCGTGCACTCCAACACACAGCCCAGTGCAATCCTGGTTATTGCTGGCAATTTCTACTGTAAAGAAATAGAAACTATGATGTTCACCTTCTCCCTCAGTTTCACTAGTGCCACACAGCTTGTCCCTTCTCAAGGCATTCCCCCAGCCACGTTATCTTTTCACACAAAATTTACATGAGGGCAGGTGTCTCTTTCGGCTGCAAGGAAAACAGCCTAAAGAATCTGTCCCTTTATGATGGCTCAAGTTCATATGGCCTTCAAACAGAAGGGCATTGTACAATAAGGCCAGAAGCAAGGGACTGGTAGATGATGAAGGCTCAAAGAAAAGGGGAAGGAACCCCTAAGAGACCATAAACACATCTTCTGAATCTTGAAAGAAGTCATTAGCATTTGCATTGGTCTCAGCCACTAACCTTTATGAGAAATGGCTTCATTCCTGAGTTTCCTACATTAGCAGTCTTCATCTCTGTGCTTGTTTTGGCTGGGATAGAGTAAATTTTCTTCATAGTAGCTGGTATGGGGCTATGTTTTGTATTTGTGCTGGAAACAGTGTTGATAATACAGGGATGCGTTCCTTATTACTGAGCAGTGCTTACACAGAGTCAAGGCCTTCTCTGCTCCTCACCCCACCCCACCAGCGAGTAGGCTGGGGGTGCACAAGAAGCTGAGAGGGGACACAGCTGGGACAGCTGGCCCCAACTGCCCAAAGGGATATTCCATACCCTATGATGTCATGCTCAGCATATAAAGCTGGGGGAAGAAGAAGGAAGGGAGGGACGTTTGAAGTGATGGCATTTGTTTTCCCAAGTAACTGTTCTGCGTGATGGAGCCCCGCTTTCCTGGAGATGCCTGAACACCTGCCTGCTGATGGGAAGCAGTGAATTAATGCCTTGTTTTGCTTTGCTTGCACACGCAGCTTCTGCTTTACCTGTTAAACTGTTCTTATCTCAACCCACGAGTTTCCTCACTTTTAGTCTTCTGATTCTCTCCCCCATCCCACCAGGGGGGAGGGAGTGAGTGGCTGTGTGGCGCTTAGTTGCTGGCTGGGGTTAAACCACGACAATCTCCACAAGAAACAGAAGAGACCAAATGAAACTGAAACCTCAGGAACCACACTTAAGACTACTATAAAAAATAGGTTAGTTACAGTCTGTAATAGCAAGTAAAGAACATAATCCAAGGTCCCAATCTCTTCCTTTACAAAGTCACAAGGATAAAACATTGCTACATGTGTTTCCAACAACTGATCACACATCTGCAGAAGCAAATCCAAGAAAAGACTGAACTGATCAAAGACTGTCAGAACTTCATGTCCTATGAATTTTTTAAATTTTATTTAAAAACAGAATTTAGAATTCTACTATGGAAAACTGCATGAAAATGCACGCTATGTGTTAGCTGCCTTGCTTTGGCTTCTTTAGCAACTTATTGCTTGACTGTCCAAACAAAAATGTGAAATTACAACAGGTTATGTGATGCTTTGGCAGCCAAACATAATTTTAAATAAAGACAGCACAATATACTGCACACCCCACTAACATATTCATCACTACTATATTATCTATTTATGCAATTAAGTATCATACAGTCTGGACTGGACCCAACTGGACTACATATGTTGCTACTCCAGTTTACTGCATGTTGGCCAACTGTTTACCCAACTGAGATCCGAGTGCTGCTCTTGACAGTGTAATTGCTTTGGACTCATTAATATTAAAGAATTATAGAAAATATTTTTTCTTGGACAGCTGTTAGTGCATGTGGAACAATAAGCTATGTAACACTACTGGCAAATACAAATGGAATTTAGACACTAAATATGCTCATGGTAAAAAGACAACATTAAAGGTCTGCTAATTGTGCCAAGGCCAATAAAAAAGGCCAGAAAAATCATTGCATCCATTCTAAGAAAACATTCATGATAATTACAACACTATTTTGATTGAAATTTACAGGGCTAAGATTTAGATGATTTACCTTTTTCTTCCCTGGACAATGAAAACTTTAGATTCTTCCTACTCCCATGCACTAGCCCAATGCTGCAACGTGTAGATTAAAAACACTGGGTCACAGTTTGAACAGATTAAACGTTCCATTGCCATTTTGAAAACTCTAGTAAATATTCCTATTTAATGTGAATTTTCAAAGTCCATGTCTTCTCCCTCATTCTCCCTTGCAAGATCTAACAACTTTATACTAAATTTTGTCAAGCTTGGCACAGAAAGAGAGGATACTAGCTTACAACTCCTCAGCCCCCTAAATACCTCACAGGAGGTAACTTCACACTCTGTTTACAGGAATATCCAGAGGCTGCACACACAGCATTATGAAATGCAACTGGAACTGCTGAAAAGAACAAAAATGGCTCCTCACTTTATCCACTCCTCTGCCTTGATGGCTGCCTCCTGGTACTGCTCAGATGTCAGCTTGTAGATCTCTGCGTTCTGAAACAAAGAATATAATGCTCAGCTCTAAAAACTAAAGGCGTTTCAGATCTTATCCCATCACATAGTTATCTTCTATAATTAATAATGATTTCCAACAACAAACAGCATATTCAGTTCAAAGCACACAAAAAATGCTTAAAAGTTGATTTTATTTTCAGCAAAATGCATCAAGGCCACAACACGTCCTCCATTCTGCAGTTCACCTTTGTGAAGCGAAAGAGGGGAAAAAGGTCACTAACAAACCAACCATCAGCTTTGATTATTCCATGTAACCACAAAAACAAGGTGTTTCCAGCACCGAGTTATTTTGAGTTCAGTTGTGTTTTGTTCTCTTTTTTCATTAATTGTTGTGAAGGATCTTGTAAGTTACTGACATGCAAGTATCCAAATTGGCTGCTAGCACTGGAAAAATCCATTTTACATTTCAGTGCTTCTACTTATGTTACTTATTCTTTAAAAGAAAATTATGCAGCCTGTTTCCCTTTTAACAACACAGAGAGGCGTATCAGGTATCAGTTAAGGCACTGCCAAACAGAGTCTGGAGTGTCTTGCTGCAGGGCTTAAGAGGTTTGCATTATATTCTCCTGAGCTTGCACAGAAAGAGTTTTAGTTCACAACTGCTCAGCCGCTGAATATGGAGGATGAATTCCTCCTCTCGGTTGCACTTACAAGCCTCCCAAGCACAAACAGCAGAAGGGAACGGCTGCACACCCCCAGCGACTTCACTGCAAGGTCTTGTGTCACTAAACTGCTGATAAAGCTGCTTTAGGCAAAGCCTCTGGACTTTATACTGAAATAGCTGCAATTGCCTCACTCAAAGCTCATCTGCAAGGCCCTTAGTCTGAAAAGGCACATGCAGAAAATATGTAATAATCAATCAAAAAAGTGACAAAATGGTATTGAAAGTGAGGACAGCTACTCATTTAGGGCCGATTCTAGCCGCTATCTCGTCTCTCCCCAAATTTGGTCATTTTATATAGAATACTATTCTTGCCCTTCTTCATTTATTTTCCCATAAATGCAGCTGTGGTCCTGCGCATGATGAGACGACACATATTGTTCAGTGGTTAGAAAAAGGAAAGGACAGATATAACTCAATTTCTATTAGTGGCTCTGCCACTTCTGCAATCTTGGGCAAGTCACCATTTTCCATCTGCAAGCGAGGGATAACAGCTGCCTGTATCACTGAAGTTGTGTGAAGCTTAGCTAATTGGAAGGTTTATACAGGTTTTCAGAGCCTAGGCTTCAAGGTGCTATATTTAAGCGTTTTATCTCTGGTGCCTGAATTTGTGTCACATACCGAAAAAACCACAGAACAGACTTTGCTTTTCCAAACTTTGACCTAGGAGACAGACTTAAACTGAGAAATCATGGAGGAGTAACCACTTCAAAATGCACTTTGCCAGCAAATTGTCATTAATGTTTTCGTTTATTTACCTGTTACATAATGGTCAAACTTCTATGCTATTAAACCCATTTTTCTCCTTCCTATAATGAAAAGTTCAGCTTTTAATGGAGCCTTTTTCTCTGTCCTGTAAACAGACCTCATGACTTTGAGCTCCCTGCTGTTACTTGTTCACACATAAAACCACAAGACCTGTGCTTCATTAATTAAATTTGCCATTAAAAATTAAATAATGTGAATAAGTAGATGTAAGCGTTATCTCCATGGGTTTCATAAGTCTCACCGTTTCGCCAATTACTACCCAAGCAATTTTCATATTTCATACTGTCTGATTTCTCAAAGGGACTGCATTTGAGAGATCAAAATGAGAGAAACTGAGAAAGAGAGAAAGCAAGGTAGTAAAATTAAACATTTTTCAGGCAATAGGAAGTAGCCCCGTCAGATACTATTAGCCTGCAGCACTCTGCAGTGAAACAGCAGCGGGAGAGGAAAACAGGAACAAATATGTTGTACGTGAGACCCAGCATGAGGTTGGCATTTAACCCACCTAAAGAAAGAAAAAATAGCCAACAGATTCATTTGCTGGTTGCACTGTCGATTAAAGTGGTTGTGGCACAACCTTGCCTAGTTTATTAGAGAGAGTTCAACTGCCTAGTACTATGGTCAGCCTCATCTTCAACAACATCAATTACAAACATGGACAAAAATAGCTGGGCAAGAAACCGGTATGAAATAGCTCTGGATCCTAAAGCTGATGAAAGCAGGCAAGTGAGAACCTGAATGGAGAGGCAAGAATCTCAGTGAGAGAAAGGAGGAGAGACCTGGCCTCAAAGAAACCACAAGGCACATGGCACGATGTGAAGATCAAGGAGGGGTACAGAAGACCTTCAACCTGAAGATGAAAGCTGCTGAGCTTTAAAAATGAAAAGGAAACATCTTTGCCTGTGATCCAAATGGGCCTCTTGCCTTTGAATCAGACCTCTCTGCTGCCTTCTTCCCCCCTCCCCCTCAAAAACCCTAAAAACCAATGAAGCAGTATTTCCAATGCTATGAATCAGTATCTTTAAATGCTTCCCCAAGTAAGAAAAACAGAGTTTTGCCATTTAAACCTGAGTTTGTTCAACAAGCAGACTGGTTAAACAGGTTTTCCTTGGCCTCTAGGCCCTTTCCTACCTGGAGAAAGTCACATTCACTTTTGTCCTAAACACTAAACGAGCAACAAATGGGCTAAATTGGCAACAGACAGGCCTTTCAGCATGGGCACAGTCATGGCAGGTTCTGTGATTTGGGACTTCTACTCACAGAGAATAATCTTCCACGTATCCTCATCTGTACAACTTCACATGCAAGATCTGCTTTGTTTTCAGTATTTTACCTACCACACTATGGCAGGGGATAATGTTCCAATGGCCTACAAAAATCTAGGACTTTATAATAAGGTTGCAAATGAGGAACCAAGCCAGGAACCACCTATGCACTTCCCGTGACTTCAGCAGAGCCGCCCACACACAAGAGCTATTCAGCAGGATTAAGGTGCAGTATTTGCACTTGAAACAAAGTCTGAGCTGCCCATAGCCTTAGTGAAGCCCTTTAGCTTCATAAAACGATATTCAGTTGCACAGTAAAACAGAGAACATTCAACACAAAATTACAAGACACCAACGCTGCTTTTAATTTACTCTCACAATATTTGATGCTTGAGATAAAATGGCAGCTCAAAGAAAAAGTTCAACATGAAACCTCAACTATTATTAAATAAAGCTCCTGGCAGTCTTAGTTGCAGAAATAAGTTTAAAAACATGACCAAAGGACACCATAAGGGCTCAAATAACAAGAGACACAGAAAGAATGAATGAACCACCTAAAATGTTTCACTTCTCTCAATAAAGCTGAGCCTTAGGGGAGCCAACTTCAGAACATCAGAGCTTTGTCATATGGGGAGAGCGCTCTCCAGAGAGGACAAACAAACTAAACAAAGAAATGTTAGTTTGAAAGATTTTCCCCTGCTATTAAATGATGGTTCGTAGCAAATAATAAAAACACCGAGAAGTTAGAAAAATACATAACTAGAGCCTAAAGACCAAGAGAATCACTTTCCTTTACCCTGCTGCTTTTCTACAACGGATTTGCTGCTATATCCTTGCTCCCTCACTCTTCCTAAAAAAACCCTTGCACTAAAAATTCCCCCTCCAAAGGAAATCAGTTTTAAAACTCAGACCTAAATTTGGAGTAATTTTAATTCAACATTCCTCCTTGGCTGCAAACATGCAGAGAAACTCCAACACTCACTACTACACCTTGCTATGCTGCCCAGGCCCTTTCCACAACATATAGCAAAGAAAGTAAGAAAACAATATAGTAGAAGACAGAGTTCTCAGGGTTATTTCAGGAGGGAAACTAATTGAAGCATAAAGAGAAAACCCTGCCAGCTCATTCTCACATTGACATTAAATCACATTCCTTACAACTTCAGTGAAACATACACTACTTGCAGTAACATGTAAAACAGAAAACCGAGCAACGTGAGCATAAGGAACTGGAAATTAATCAGATTTTAGATGAAATTCTTTGTGAACATCAAGCAGCAGCAGCAAAAACCTGACACCAGGACACATTTCTCCATCAGGTTCAGTCTGGGTCAATAGATCAGAAGGTGTTTGGATTAAAAAAAAAAAACAAAACCCAACCACCATCACCACAGCTATCTTGAGATATTTTGACACCTCAGCGTATAGAAGCTTGTCAGTGGTCACAGTGTTTAAAGATACAAAGAGGATTAACAGCTGTTGAAATGCTGCCAGCCTAGATGAATGCTAGCGATACCTCTGATGAAACGGAGCAGGCCAGTGGAGGCCTTGACAAATGCTGCAGACGACAGCCGGGGGATTAGATGGTACAATCTGCCTCGCACCTGACAGACGCGTTGCTTCGATCCCCTCTCCTGACGTCCGTGCTCGCCAGCTTCCAGCAAACCTCCCAGCGCAAGCACCACCCGAACCGAAAGGAGCACGAGAGGCCGTGCCACATGGCAGGGGGAATACACGGTGTGTCCCAGGAGTAGGAAACACCGCAAATTTGGGAGAGAAAGGAGAAAGGCAGGCAGAGGTTACTTCTCATGGATCAAATGTCAACTGGGAGACGTTCAAATTCCTGCTTCCAGCTGCTTCTGAAGCCAGAAATAAGACCTCACACCATCCTGATAAAGCAGTGCAACTGTCACCTGCCCACACACACTTGGGGACAGGGAACACGTGTGTGCCCTGGACACAGCTGCTGCCACGAGGAACAGCGGGAAGCTGCAGAAAACTTTGGTTAGTGCAGGCTTTGGGAACGGCCATTGCTCACAGCACTGCCCAAGGGAAGCAAAGCTACACTCAGGCATCACACACCTCACCAGGTCGCTGGTTCACACGCACTATAAATCAGGTTGTTCAATCTCGTTGCCCAGAAGTCACATGCAAATGGCTCCTAACAGATTTGAAAAATTACCCCGTCTACCTGCACCCCTGCTGCAGGTACAGAGGCAGATGAGCTGAACTGATCTGTTCACTGGACAACCCTTTGAATCTGTTAAAATCAACCTACACAATCAATCACTGCTATCAACTCTGGTCGAAAACAGAGAGTTTGGGAATTTCAGGACACACTGCAAGAAGCAACCTCTTCACCTCCTGAGCTTGCCCCTCCCGAGTTCCTGCTCAGCCTGCTTGTTGGTATCAGCTAGCATTTAGCTAAAAGAGATCATTCACATTTTCTCCTTCCTATCAAGCACAAGTGCACATACACATAGAAGCCAATTAACAAGGAAGAGAAATATGCACATAAAGCATATCATGAGAGCATAGAAGCCAAGGGTTAAACTGCTTTATGTGAATTCAAATGTTTTTTTCTCAAAAGGTAATAGAGGAAAGATGCAAGCAACTACAAACAGCTTGCTGATACAGAAAAAAGATTTTTTTCAGCCAAAGCCAACTTCTAAACACAGTTCTGTTGTTTGCTGTTCGTGTGTGGGTTCATCCACTCCTCCCGCTGAGACCAATAATGAAATGAGAGCATTGAATTTATGTCATTCTATTCTTTCCTTCGGCAATAAGCTGTGAGATCATAAATTTTGGATTAAGATTCAGAGAAGACAGAAAGAGAGCAATGTCCACAGTAACAACACAGGAAAGTTAAACTAGTCATGGGCAGAAGTATATTCCTGTTTGAACAGATCTTCTCATGACTGCAATATTATACCGAGTTGAAAGCAAAATATGAATTCTGTAGCATACCTAGACAGCTGCTCAAAGATAAAATCCCACAAAATACCAATCTCCACAAAACTTGAGGAAGCAGAGCTGGGGAGAAGGACCACAGCTGTGTTTATCCTGTGGATAACAAGCTAGGCACAAAAAGGTTAAGCTACAGCCCCTAAAGCGCACAGTGAATCAAACAAAGCTACACACCCCAGGACTTCCCAGAACCAGGTCCCACACCGAGACACTCCATCTGGGTGAAAACGGGTTGACAGACCCAGACCAAGACGGCATGCCAGAGTCAGACTGTCTCTACGAAGGTACCCTGGGAAGAGTCCAATTAAAACAGTTACCCCACAGAAAGATGGTATTAGCAACTTCTCCAAAGAGCTGCAAGTGCCTCGCTGGAAACATGCAGAAAAGCCTCATGTTATCTTCAACTCAGAAAGACAGCCAGCAACAAAGAAATTATTACTACAGAGGCGATTATAAGGGGAAGAAGGAGCAAAAAATCCCCAGAAAGAATTAAACACTGCGTTTATACGAGGTCACTTTAAAGCACACTGTTCTGAAAGACTGCAAATAAAGCATTAATAATTCTTTAAACACAAACTCTGGAAAGTAAAAGCACCTTCAAAGAGAAAGGCCATAAAATGCGAGCAGGCAACCCAGGCTTTCTGACAAGGACAGCAACAGCAACATGAAAGGCCAGATTAGTGCTAAAACTGTTGTAGGAGAGTATCGCTCCACTCTCCTCCTAGCTGGAAGTTTAATATAGGAGCGAGAAGTCTTAGGTGAGGAATTCACAGTAAATGCCCGAATCAATTATACCTGACAAGTGCAGGTAAACAGGCTTCCCAGGCATTGATTAAACATCAAGGGTTTTCAGTATCTGCTTCAGAGAAGTCCTACATCTGGCTGATCTGCACAGGCAACGTAGTGCTCATGACTTCAAGGGCATGGCAATGCCTGCTAAATCCCTGCGCCCAGGCTGGGCAGCTGCACAACTAGTCCTGTAGTGATACCTGGGTCCTATCAGCTGATTCATCACATAACCAGGACGAACTCCTAGATCACAGGACACTGCCTCTAAAAACTGGGCATTGTCCGAGAGAGTGACAGGCATGCAGAGAATCAGTGCTAATGGAAGGGGAGAAGAGAGAAAGGCGGCAATTGCCAGAATATCAAGAGTGCCAAGGTATGCAGCTGAAAGTTTCACTAGGAGGCTGACCAGCACTTCAGAGGGAAAAAAGAAAAAAAAAAAAAACCACCCAAAAAACAAAACACAGAAAATTGGCAGTCATCAAGTACTTGTCATACATTAAAAAAAGATACTAAGTACATTCCCCTGTCAGGCCCATCACAGGAGCTTATTTCGGGAAGGGAGGAACATTATAGCTAAGGTTTGATGCCATCATGCCAAAGCTGGTATTTGACAGAGCCTCCAACAGAACTCCCACCACCTCGGACGGGCATGCTGCAGCTAAAACTCCCGGCTTTCTCTGCTGAGAATATCCCTAAGCCCCATTTATAAACTGCAGCAGCTGGCCCAGTTAACAGTTCCTGTCCCAATTTTAAAAATCTAAATTATATTCATGACCCCATCCTTTTCCACAACAGGTAGCTAAGGAATGCAATTCACTGGATTCCCAGAGGAAGCCAGAATAGCAGGGACCCAAGGCAGAAGGATGTGCAGGAGGACCAGAGAACACTGAAGAAAATGCATCACATCCATGCACTTGCATGTGTAAAGGGAACTACAAGGAAGAGAGTCACTATAAGAAACAAACAAAAAACGACCAAAAAACAGAAGTATACCAAAGCCTGCATATTCCACCCCCTCCCAGGGTTTTTCCTCCACCCCCAACTGCAAATTATTCTCCATGTTCAGTTTCCAGTAAATCAAGCTTTGCTAAATAACCCCGACATGTGCGGGGCTGAGAACCAGCCAACAAGCAATGATGAGATGTCCCTGGAATGATTAAGGAAAATGCAGACATCTCTCAGGTTACAAGGAAGCCTGTTGTACTCTCCCCTTAGTGCATATGCAATGCTGCAAGCACTGTTCCGAAAACCTCTGATATTCAAAGGCTCATTTGGTTGACAAGGAGCCTGTGGATTCGTGGACAGATTGTCACACAAACTGTCAGGTTTTTAGAGAGACTATCAGACCTCTCTTTGCCTACGTTATGGAGCACATCAAAGACACAGAAGATGAACCAGACGCAGACTGCACAGATCTGACAGAATGGTGGGTGTACATATTCAGAATACTGTACTGCGGGGGGGGGGGGAGGCTTAATGTGAATAATCAGGGGCTGAAAGTTCCAGAAATGTGACAGTTTTTGGCAGCAATTCTCATCTTTGCATTTATTTATCGAAGGGAGAAAAACTGCCATACTAGAGGCAAACTTGGGAGAGGAAGAAAAATTATATCAGCAGCAATTTATTTTGCCACCATACTTTTTCTTTATTATTATTACTCCCAGAGCATTTTCTGAAGACATTTGTATTTTCAGCCAGGGTTCTCTCACTATGCTTGCAGCTTCTCTTCCCATTTTATCCTGTAGGAGAGACTGGTTTAATGATTACAGCCAAAAAGACCGCTAGGACTTTACAGGTCACTGTACACAGTTAATGACACAGACAAATCCATACTTTCAGAAGTGCCTACTGGCTCGCGGCTCTGTCTGGAGATGCTCAGGAGCTCATTATTCAAAATTTCAAGCTCAAGTTATGGGTAATCAGCACATCTGAAGAAATATACCATACCCAGACAACCAAAAAAAGTGAAGTAACAAAAGCTATTATAGAAAATACTAACCTTAAACATTAGGGTCTCACTTTTTAAATTAGGACAATGTTCACTTATGTTCCAGTGAGCCAGAAATCTCAGTTAATGAATACCTGGAAGAAGTTCCCAGCTCCACAGCTCAAAAGTAGTTTTACAAGGATAACTTGATGTCATTCCCCTTTATTAGTAATACTTGGACAAACATTATAAAGCAACTGTATATTTATTTTACAGCTGGCAAAAAAAGTTATTAGGCTCTTTCTACCAAGAAGTATGAATTATTACTTAAAAAGGAAAGTAAAATATAAAATGAAACACTGATAACAAAAAAAAGAAAATGGATTAACACAGATTCCTTTGGCCTGCCTTTACAATACCACTGTCACATAACCTCCAGTTCTCCCTGCAAGGCATCAGTTATGCCAGAGAAAAGAACATTAGTATCTTTCTATATTTATTTTGCTATTCAAAATGGATTGAAATTCACCACACAGTAAACAGAAAATAAATACAATGTTTATCCTAAGATAAAAAAGCCAAGGAGGACAAAGGAGAAGGGATGGTAAAATGGATAAGAAAGAAATCAGAAAATATTTGTAAGCAATTTCCTTTCCATCATTTGGCAGTCTCATTCCCTCTGCTTTTAGTGATCTTCTCTTTCGCACAGTTTTTAACAGAGCGGTTTCGCCTCCTCTGAAGAGGACAAGGCATTGAAGAGACATCTCCGTAGCTGGCAAAGAGCTTGTGAAGTCTCTAAAGACAAGCCCAGAAGGACCACAGACTGCCAATCAGGTGGAGAGAGGCATTTTCACAGCGGGGCTATTGAGACGTAAATATTAACATGAAAATCAAACACCCACAGAGAGCAGAGGCAGCCACACAAATGCTTCATTCCCATACTCCAGCAGAGACCACTCCTTCACAGTCGATGACTGTCACAACCCTGGTGCATGATGTCACCCGTGGCCTTCAATAGCTTTTGGTCACCACCAGCTTAGTATCATACTTTCATTACAGAATCCAGGCGGAGGAAAGGGAACAAGGCATTTCTCACTTTTAGCCCCTTACAGAATAATAGGAATAATTACTTATTAACATTAAACCAGGAAACTCTCGTAAAGTCTTGCTGCCAAGGCATCTCAGGAACAAATGGAAAAATGTCACGTGTGGTGCACCATACACCCATAGATGCAAGCTAAATCTACTCTCAGAATTTGATCTCTAAACGCCATCTCTAACAGTAAGGGATACTACATGCAAACAACAACAGACCTTGACATTGGGACTAAATGAGGAAGAAAGAAAAGCAGGCTTAAAGCGCCAAAAGAAATATTTTGGTATAAGCATGGTAATTATCGGGGGTTTGTTGCTGTAGCTGATAAACTTTGTAACAAGAAAAGGCTTGGGAAATAGTGTTATAAGTGGATTTTTTCAGGCTCATGAAAACAGTATCAGTTTTTTACCTCTATCTACTGGACAAGACCAAACAAAAAATCCTAGCCCTTCAACTGGGGACAGCTTGGGCTCAGAAATCAGACAACAGGAACACAAAGAAGGGACAGAACTATACTTTTCCTGGGGAACAACAGGAGGGGAAAAAACCAAACACCACAAACACTGCAGACCCAGCACCAAATCCTCTCCACAGAACAACTGAACACACAACAAACTTATAACCCAGCACTGTCCTATTTTCAGCCAGCAAGGACAAACTCTGTGTTCCTCACTGGGACACCCTTTGCCTGTCATAGAAATCAACAGCTAGGACACAATTATATTTTTTCTGTTGTTCTTCCTGCAACAAACCCTTGCCTCTAACTGGAGGAAGAGCTATCTCGGTGCCACACGAATGAGTGATTAGCCATCAGGAAGTAATGGCTTTTTGCTGCTGCTAACAGAAGCTGTATCTCAACAAATGACCTAGAGGTGAAAGGTCTCATATACTACACTTAATTCCCTAAACAGCCAAAGGAAATTTTGTGGTATACATAACTATTATGAAAAATGAAGTTAAAAAATTAATATACATGCCCAGGCGGGCACACAATACAGCATTTTTACACGCCCATATGAGTCGTCTTCTCTGTTTCAAGAACCACAGCCCAGCCAGTTCAAGGCTTGCTGCATGTCTGGGCAAATTAGATTATTTCTGTATACCATCCAATACATCATAAGACATCTGTAGGGAGAAAAAAAAAATCCAAGCACTCCTCGATTGACCCAGGCATGCAAGCTCACAGCAACCTTGCAGCTCGAAATGACGTAAGCAAAGATTTGGCTTCTGTTCAGAAGAATGGGGAGGGAGAAGGAAGGAGAAGGAATTAAGCCTTTTTTCTTATGAAAAGACCTGAAATGCAGTAATTGAGAAGGAAAAGCAAAGCTAGCTCTTTTCGTAAAATAACCTAGTTATTACAAGTCTTCTCAAATCAGAGGCTTAAGAGTTTTATCTCAGCTCCCACATTTCCTTCTCCCATCTCTCGCTCCTCTGTGGCCTCTTGGAGACTGGCACAGATTAAGTGGCCTCTCAGCGTTTTCTGGCTCTGCGGCCATTCCTTGCTGTTGCTGCCCTCTGCACAGGGCAGCATCTTTTATCTGATGGCTACTCCACTAGTGAATACCTACCAGAGCAAAACTCTCCTCTCCACATTTGTCAGGGTTCGACTCCCAGACAGTTCTAGTGCATATGAGATGTATGTTAACTATATTTATTAAAAATAAAAAAAAAAATTAGTCATTATTTCATATTTATTTACAATGGGGCTGGGCTGCGAATGGGTGAGCCAGGTAATCCTCATTAGAGTCAAGGTGTTTAACGGTAAATTGCGATTGGGATCATTCTTGGTGCAGCAGAATACATAGCCAAACCACCAGCTAATCCCAAAAACAAGCAAACAAAAACCCCACCACTCATCATCCTGGGATCAGGAGATTCTGTGACAGACGAAGCAAATACCATTTGCAGCTGCTCAGGACCTCACGGTGAGCCTGATGGTGCACATATATTTAAGAACATTAAAACATGTTATTTACAAGCTACTTCTGAGTCACTCTGGTCTCTTGGGAATGTGCATTATATGTTCAAGAAATTGGAGTAGCTCTTTTATTTATGTTTTTTAAAATGACTGGCAGATGGGGAAAAACCTTCAGAGAAGTGGCCCTAGGCTGTCATGAAACATGTATTTAACACACCCACAGTAAACTACTAAACACACTCACTTCAGAAGGTACAGCCACTGTAAATACGGAGTAGTCCCTTTTTAAAGTCTGATCTCTGGACTACTTAATTCAACACAAATTTGAGATGTTCTGTGGAGTCTGCCCAATTTACAGAGTAATTATTAGCCATATTTTCCATTAACATGATGACAGCATATTCTGTAAGGGCAGAGCCATAATTTTAAGGACCTTTTCAAAACAAGCCCAGGCCTTGGCTTTATTTTTAAGTCATAATAGTGATGCCTTTTTTCCTGCCACATGTGGAAGGACCGCTGCAGGCTGAAATAGAAATCTCACATTCCCCATGCTCTTATGCAAGTGGATTCCACATACACAAGGAAGTTTTGTCTACCTGAAACAATTTCCAAGACTAAGTCTAAATCTGGAATATCCTAAGAGAAGTGCAAGCTTCAATCATCCAAATCCCAGCAGACACACAGACTCCAGTCTAAGGCCTGGAACATATCTAATCAATTCACTGTGTTAACTCTCTACAGTTTCATAAAATAGCCAATACTGCAATAACAGAGCCAAAAATTAATTGTACACTGGTTGGCAAATTACACAGAAATAACAGGCAGCACTGATATTTATTGCAGCAGGATATGTAGTTCGTGCTAAGGTACAACTACAGCACAGTAAAAATAGGTGAGACACAGACAGTGCGTGTGTGCACGCATGTGTATGTACATATGTGCATGCAAGCGTTGCTTTCCATTAGAAAAGTAGCACTGGTTTTACTGGTAGCAGTGCTACCTGTATATACACGCATTTATAAATATCATTCTGCTTATAAACAAGCATATAAACAGCACAAAGAGGAAGAAAACAGAAATTTAAACTATTAGGCAGTAAGAAAATGAATGAAACGAAGGGAAAATTGGGTTGAATAAAAAATGGAGAGGGAGGGTATCAGAAATATTAGATAATGGGGAAAGCTCTCAGAGGACAAAAGCACGCCTTGTTTTGCTCTTTTTGGACTAGACTTGACAAATACTCTGGTCTTGAGTTGTAACAAAGAGACAAGATCACATTCTAGGTCTTTTTGTTCTGCCTTTAACAAGTCTTCATAGTGATACACTGATAAGACCAGATACCAGATTGTTATCTAAATTCAGCTGCTAAATTCAGTGTTAAGACACTAAGTTCAAACCACACATTGCCACATTTATTTCACAAGTCGAGCCTGAGGACGGATTCCTCCAAGACGAAGCAGCCCATAAGCATCATTCTCTCCTTCTGCAAAGGTACTCTAAATGCCAGGGAAACAAAATCACCGTAAGGCTCTGACAGTTCACCCTTCAGCACACAGACTGCAAATGCATCTCTACACTTATCGTCCAGACTGAAGAGGAAGCAAACACTTAGTTGCTGTTTGCATAGAGGCTGCTTGTAATTTGATGTAATGTACTGTACATCAGTCAACACATATTGAAGGGAGAACATACACACTGCAGAGACGGCAGAGAGGCAGCGCTGACATCTAACACATTTTATTTACCCTATTATAGATGTTCTTTGAGTTCATCAAATTACCAATCAATTTATCTGATCTCTAAAAGCTGGTGTACTGAGGTATATTAACTACTAAACTTTACAAGCTTTCAGCAAAAACAGCCATTAAATAGGTGAATTGAGCACAGGGTACTGGAAGTGAGTTTGCAAGTTGGCCAACAGCAACAACGAAGCAACCTCTCCCTGCAGACAGGGAGACGACAGAGAAGCATTAGGAAGACAGCCTCCTCTAGATGCTGTTCAGCTCTAACTGATACCAGCGGAAAGAAGAAATAGGGATGCCGTACTCCCTCCTCCTCCCCCAGCATGACATTTAATGTCTGTGAATAACTGAAAAGAGGAAGAGGATGGGAGGTCAGAACGGGCTCAGATGACAATTTCAGGTTTGTTCTTTTTTCATTTTGTTCCCATTCAGAAATTTAACACGTGCACAGGACAAAATCTTCAGTTCTCTAAATATCAAAGGCTGTGCCCTGAGAGACTGCTAGAGCCACTGCCGCCTGAAAGACAACGTCGGCACAGCCCTGGACAGACAGCCTGAGCGACTGGGAAGTGATCTGGATGATTAGGATGGATGTTATCAGCCTATTTCAGAAAACTATACTGGAGATTATTCTTCTTGTGTTCAGAAGATTAAATCAACAGTTTGATGAACTGGGTGCTTCGTTATATTGCTCCACTGGCCTGAAAGGCACACTGCTTTTTTGGATCACAGTTGTTGTAGGTTCACATAAAGCGCTACTGGGTTTGTGGGAGGAAGGGTTTGCAGGAGGAACGGTTTGCAGCAAGGGCAGGGGATGAGAACTGAACAAATTAGGCAAGAAAAAAAATTGAAATTATAAAGAATATTATAAGGCTCAATTACGAAGGCAGGGACAAGAAATACTTCTGAAAGGGAAACACATTTTTTGAGACCAGAACTTGGTTTCACACTAACTGTTCTTCCTCAAAGTACCCCACAGCACTGGCTAGAGAAGTAAGCTAGTGGCCAGCAACACAGTGACTGGAGGCGAACAAAGCAGCCCTTACACACACAGCAACAGCCCACATGCAGCCCTAAGACGTTCCAGGCTATTATTGAGAAAGTAAATGGTGTCAGTGACACCTGCCAAGACATATCAACTCATTTAGAAAAGGGCACTGAATCCTTAACTCCCACTAAGAGGGCAGAGGGTTCGGTTGAAGATAACACCTCAACACGGCTTGCTTTTTCAAAGGTAGGTGAGTGCTCTCTAGGTCTCGTGGATACAGACACAGCCTGGGATCCCAACTCAGGGAACTGATTCCTCGTCCCCTTCAACAGAAATCCTCTGCCACCTTTGCC
The DNA here is from genome assembly GCF_018139145.2 of Gymnogyps californianus. Lineage (NCBI taxonomy): Eukaryota > Metazoa > Chordata > Aves > Accipitriformes > Cathartidae > Gymnogyps > Gymnogyps californianus. Next base: position 13,099,205 of record NC_059483.1, read on the forward strand.
AGGTGACATCAGTTTGTTCAGCCCCGCAGAATCTGCTTAAAATTGATCATGAAGACCCACCATGAACATACTATTCTGGAAGGCTTTTTTTTCCAGGCTGTTGTCACTTTCTCTGTGGCGATTTTTATTGAGATGAATTACTGGCCAAAAAGCATAGAAATGACAGTGGACTCACATGTAGGGGTGACCTTGGTGCACCACGAGTGGGAGACTGCTCCAAGAAGAAGGATCAAGGCCAGTAAGAATAACAAACAAAAATAAGTTTGCCTCCCGTTCTTTACACATCCTAAATGCTTTACAAACATGAATTAAATGGTAAGTGCAAGGGCAAAAGATTAATTTAAACAAACCAAACAAGGTGAATGCCACACACAAAATTACAAGATTTGTGAAGCTACGCAGAGAAAAAGGTGCAGTCTACCTTATTAATAAAAAAAAGTATTTGTTTAATGCATCCCTTTCCTACTTGCATAAATACCCTACAGCTTATGAATACCTCGTGCTACTTACTGTTCTGAAAAACTACAAGCAGAAATATGTTGCATATTAATGTATTCACTGCTCACAGTAGTCCACAGCCACCTAATAAAAGATAACATACGAGCCGGAGCTTAGGAAAATCCAAACAAAGAAGAGACATCATCTGTAGCAAGGAGTTTCACTTCATCTGCCAAGATTACCTTCAGCCCTTCTCTGCCATTTTACACTACTCCAAAGAGCTGCCTATGTTTTGCTATACTGTAGCAGTGCCCTTAACCTTTGTCAGGTTAAACCCAGCAAGAGGCCAAATAGCAAAAGGAGTCAAACAAATATTTACTTGGGAGAAAGTATACAACCAATATGCTAAGTGAAATCTCCTGGCATCTGAAGGGTTCCAGGAGAGACTGCATTTCTTTCTTATCATACTTTTTAAAGGATGTTTCTACCACTTAGAGAAAGCAGGAAAATGCATACACAGAATCCTTAATAAAAATCCCAGTTCTGAGCAGTATATATGTTAACTTTTTATATCCCCCCTCCATCTCCTTCCCTCCCTCCCTGCTTCTCAGTAACGTATAAATGCATGAAAGAACATCAGCTTAAGCTTCTCGAATTGAGTGTTTCTAAGGTTTTCCTTACAGATTATTAGGTCCAACTTTCATCCTTTCTACCCAGAGAAACACTACAGTACAAAACCTCCTTCAAAACAGTTGAGACAAGATCCACTTTTTGCGAAACAATTCTAAATTACATGGATGAGATGTAAAATTACTCTAACAAGTCAGAGTTAGAAGTTTAACTGCTTATAACAAATTACCCAGGTCTCATTACTGGATTACTTATTGGAGATTAGACAGTCACATTGGAAACACTGGTGTGGAATGGAATGTCTGTATCACCAGCTCCAAAATCCTGCAATTACACACAGTCATATAAGAAATAGTCAGTTCAAAGAATCTATTCCCTGTAATCTTCCTGATTACCAAAATAATTCAGGCACTCTACAACAAAAACATACAAGCAACCCAAGAGACCGAAATACACAACTACAACGAACTACCAGAATTAAGGTGAGGAAGACCAAGGGCATCACCTGATCCTCTGCAAGGAATTTGTTCAATAAAATTTGATTTAAACAAAGAGTCTAAAAAGCATGCACTGCACTGCACGCAGAACAAAACCTACCACCCCTTCACACACACCCCCCCCGACAAACTGATAATGAAGGGCACAGTGGGACGAATACCTCCCAACAATAAATCAGAGCATTGGTTTAATCCTAGTACAGCTATTTCATGCATTCAAATCTGCACTCAAAGTAGCTGAATGCTGCTAGCAGCAGTAGTGCATGGCATTTGCTCAACACAAGTCAGAAGTGCAAATCAAGCATTAGGCACTACAAAGAAACAGAGAACCAAACAGTGATTCCGATACAGCTACCATACATATTTGTGGTCCACCCGTACCTTGAGCGCTGTGTGCACAGTTCTGGTTCACACCTCTCAGAGGATTAAATAGATGTGGAAAAGTTTCAAAGACAACCAGCCAGGACGATCAAAGCATTTGGGGCAAGTATCCCATATACTTGCACTGATCTTATGCTCATCCCTGGACATCTACTTTCAGTCACAGTCAGGACCAGCATATTGAACTAGATGGATCTTTAGTGTGACACAGCACTGCTGCACTCATCATCTTACTTCTTGCAGTGCTTTAGTAGAAGATGCAGGGAAAACCCCAAAAGCTGAAACACTGGAATTATTTTTTCATACATGCCCTTTCCTGTGAAAATTTTAATAAGACTGTCTAGAGAAACTGAGTTTCTCAAGATCTATTTGAAATAAGGTACACCCGTAGTTCATCTCACACAAAACTAAAGGCAAAGCCTTTTAGCATTTTTATAGCCTTCCTGTTTCACAACACTTTGCCCTCCCATTATAAGCTATTCCATCATATAGATGGAATAACTGAGATAGATGGACTAAGTAATTGTTTCAAACTCCCAAAAGAGAAACAGCTATTAGAAAATGAGCAGTTTTTTGCTTCCAATTCTGTGCTCTGTCCAGTAGATTACAGTACTCTTTCAGAGATTACAAAATAAAAGGATAATGTATTCACACGGTCTGTTGCGTTCAAGGGAACTACTAAGTTCAATTCTGGTCAATACATCTCAAAGACAGAGCTGCAAGGGGAAAACAGCCCAAAGACAAACAAGTAGAATGAGAAACCTGGAAAAAATCATTCACACAAGCAGAGGCTGAAAAGGTAAGGACTGCTCAGCTTAATGGGAAGGTAAGAGAGGCAACAGAAGTCTACAGATAATGAATAATGAAGAGAATTCCTTTTCTCTCTTTCACAAAGGATATTAAGTGAAAAAAAGTACTTGAAACTGGTAACAGAGAATTTATAGAGTATATAAGTTAACTTGTGGCACACACTGCCACATGATATTGGAGGCAAAGAGCTAAACAAGGCTTCAGGAAAAATGCCTGAGACACATACAAGAACGATGGCAGTAATCCAAGTTCCATTACAGTGAATAAAAACACTGAATGAAAATAAACTCTTTTGCAGCAGGGCATGTGTCAGCCTCCAACTGACAACACTTAGGAAGACTCTTCTCAAAGTTGTTCTCCAAAAGTTTTTTTTGTTGTTTTGTTTTGGTGAAGTTTTTTTGCATCTTCCTTCAAAGTCTTTGAAAACTGACCACTGTCAGAAGAAGTAGGGCAGTCTCCATGTTTGATTCAGTGCAGCAGCTACTACGTTGTAAGGAGTATATAACACAATTATTCTTAGCATCCTACCGGGAAGGTACTTGCTCTCAACATCAACAGTTCAAAGCATCCTTCAAAAACAAATCTCTAAGTCTCCTACTACTGAATTCTGTTACCATGCAGAAGTCGGGACAAAGCCAACCTGAGGTTATACATAGGCACAGCAGGGGAGAAGAGGAGGAAATTCCTGACAGCTTGATCCTTAGAAAGAGACATTTCAGCTTTCTAACTCCACACTGAGCCATCACATTCATTCACTCCCAGCCCAACACCTCTGAACTACCAGTGACCACACTCCAAGTGACCATCCCCTCTGAAAACAGCAGAGAAAGCAAACTTCTATTTCAGAGCTCCTCCCCACCTCATCCCCTTACTGATAGCTTTTTTCTAATATAGATACACACACAGAGATATATAAAAATATATCTAAGCCTGAGTTGGAAGGTTTTAGCACAGTGGAAAGAAAAATAAATAAATAAATGTCAAGGTCTGCGTGTATTCAACAAATAAAAGCAGAATTATATAAAAGCAACAGCTAATAAAAAAGATTGTTCTGTGCTGTGTTTTCCATCTTTCCAACCATTACAGGAATAAAATTATCCACAGAGAAGATCAAAAACCTTTTTCAAAACTAATACAATTAAGCTTTATTACACTGTTTCAAGTACATTTCTCTCCTCTCCCTTCTAGCCCCCACCACCTCCCACTCCAATCCCGACTAACGGTTGGAGGCATTCTTCTATTTTATTACCAGCAAAATGCTAGTGTTTAAGGGTCAGAAACTACCTAGTGTTTCAAGAGAGGAAAGAAAACCTGTCCTTTTTATCTACTTGCTTTTGTACACATAAGAACTAGAAGATAGGTTCTATGCAGCTCTGCAGTTTGAATAGGACTATGGGCAAGCCACCTTACCCCCCTGAGAAGATCCCGCACTAAAATATCCATCATCCTGTTTAAAAAGTTACCCTGTAGCAAGGGACATGGACCTGAAAAGGGAAACACAAAATACAACAAAAGACTTCAAAAAGAGGACAATGCAGCCTGGACGCAAACTTCTCCCCACTCCACTGTCCATAAAGGACAGACACACATACAAATTTTCCCTGCAGTTTTCGCTTCATGAAACCAGATCCAGAGAGAAGAATATAATAGAAGCACACAGCATGAGACCAAGAAATTGCAAAAATTTCCTTTGCATATGAACATATGGACAACTGTGATAATTAGAACGATAGCTGCTAGATTGTTTGCAATTTCACTGAACAATCCCCATTATCTAGAAATAGAATTTAAAAATCTGAATGCAACACTGAGTGGTAGTTTTAATAGTTTATTTTTTAATGAACTGTATGGATTAAAGTGTTGCAAAATTCTATCATGTGAAATTGCTCATGGGCATGTTTTATCATCAATGGCTTAAAAAAAAAATGCTGTATGGACAATCATGCAGTAGCAGGGAATGAGAAGGGGAATAGATGTGCCAATAGTTTTCTACCATTTCTATAATCTGCAATTTTCCCATGTTCCATATTCACCATCATGCTACATATTGGTAGTAAAGCTGATTGATTTCTCTGTCTCTTTACAACCCACCTTTTTCATTGTTTGCATTTCTTTTTAGTCACATAACACAACCACAAGTCAGATGTATGCAACTCCCTGTCAGGAGGTCTAATTGCTTCAAATTGGAGAAGATTATTCTCCACATTTATTAAAAAATAAAGACTACTTATAACATTATTTCATTTTGCCAGGAAGTGAAAAACGCATTAGTTCATAAGGAACAGCATGGCTGCTCCTATTTTTATGGCATCAATTTTTAAAAACTCATCATAGTAAACAATTAAACAGAGAAGCAAATCCCACATTTAGGGGAGAGATTCAAATCCCTAAATGGATTTTCAAAGGTCATTTCAGGCTTAAAAGATGCTTGACAGTGTCTCTTTAAATCATGTTCATTTCAAAGGCTTATCCAGCAAGAAGCAGGCAGTGCACTGCAGCACCACCCTTTGAACTGTTGGGCTCCCCAGAGAAAAATTAATAATACAACTTTAATTCATATTTATAGCAAGATTTGTGGGGTTTTTTTTAATTTAGGAAAGGATTTTTAACAAAAGGAATAAGAAAAAGGGCACTTGTTTTTTTGAACTTAGCTTTCACCTAAACCCCATGGTGAAAAAGAAAATAAAGTTTGAATTACTTTATTAAAAAATCATTCTGTTAAAAACTCCTTATCGTTTCAAATGCAAGTTGTTCAAAAGATTTGGTTTGTACCGCTTTTTCATCACTTAACTATCTAAGGGGTGGAGGGCAGACAGATACTGGAAGCTGACAGTTTCAGGTTTCAGCACAATGCTTCTTGTTTCTCTACTCTTTGGATCCACACAGATCTGCATCCGATCCCGTTAGTATCCAGAGGCCACAAATAAAAGACAACTTAGCCTTACCTTCCTCTCAATGCGGGCCAACTGCTCTTTATAGAAGGCCTCTTGCCGCTTCAGCTCTGCCTCCCTGCCTTGCAGCTCCATGGCCTGGGAAGAAGAACAAAAGAGCATCAGTAGAAGAAGAAATTAAAAATAAAAAGTGCGAGTGCAAGGAAAGCACATGCAATGCAGACTGGAAGGAACTAAAAAAATCATTGCTCAGGACTGGTGTATGGGATCCCTCTCGGTGGAACTATAAACCCTCAGTGTTGCAGTTCATTTTGGATTATCCCCACAAGTTTGAAACGCTCTTATTAGTATCATATTCAAACTCATAACCTTGATTTTATTTCTCCTTATTAAAAGAAAACATATAATCATAGAAAGGTGACACCTTCCTATTGCCTTTTTCAGATCTCCACCTTATCCAAGTCTTTGTTTTTCACGAATCATGATGTTTATTACTCCAATATTCTTCACCTTACCTTAAAAATAAACCTCAAATCCTCCACTTTATAAACACTTGCCCCTCGGAGTGTCAGAAAACTTCTATAGATTTAACAGATCCCTACAATCATGAGGAAGATCCGAAATACAAGTCTATGTTGTAAAATTTTTATAGCAACACACATTCTCACTGACCATGCATTCGCTTTTACACACATACATAGTACTACTCTGATAATTAAGTACTCTCTCCACACACCCTCTGTGCATAACGCCACCAGCACCCCCAGAGTTCCTCTGGCTGGGTGCTGCAGATTTGGAGGAGAGATGGGTGTCAGAAAATTTGTCTTCCATCTTCCAAAGTGTAAGCGTGACACTTCCAAAACAGCAAACTTGGTATACAAGCACGTATTTAAGCATAACCTACTCATCAACTAAACAATGATCAATTGTGTGGTTACAGCAACAGCTTTTGCCTTTTAGCTCTTTACAACCAGCAGCACTTCATTGCATTCCCACCCCTAAACTGAACTAGCATTAAGAAAACATGGCATTGATGGACCGAAACCAAACTTTTTAAGCTTAAAAATAACAAGCAACAATAACAAGAAGAATGGCACTTGTCTTTCTTCCCCCATCCCACCCCAAAATCTCTGGGGCCACATAAGTTATCACTAGGCAAGAAGACCTTTCAAAACCAAAATTATTAGTCCATTTAAGATGAACACAAACCCTGCTAATCTATAGCATCCCAGCAGCATTGCTCTTAACTTTTAACGAAGATGGTACAATCACAGAAAATGCTGGTCCAATATGATTAAGCAGCTGGGACAGAAACATCCTCATGGGCTCAGACCTGTCATTTTACAGCCAACACCCATTGTTAATGAGAAAAATCACATCTGAAAGCCAGTTGCTGTGCATTTCTTTCTTTCTACTCCCCTGCTGATGGAAATACAGTAGTATAATAGGGCTTCGAACAGATTTTAAGCTAGGCAGTGAGGAACAGCTGATAAGCAAGCAAGGAAAGAAGTAGGAGTACATGAAATGGGGGGCATTGCGGGAGTGTGGTGGTGGTGTCTTTGTTTTTACAGGAAAAAGAAATATTTTGGTTCCCATGTTTGTCATCCAGCCAACAGGGCCAGGGTAAGGCATAAGCACTACAGACTGACATCTAAATCCCCTTGCTCTCAAAGACACTTGATTAAAGGCAAAATCTCTGGCTTTGGTTTAACCAGAGCTGCTATATATCTTCCAGCCTACAAATCAGCTGAAACAGGATGGGAATGGGGCTGAGAATCAGCTGCCCCATACATGTAGCCTGACCAAAGAGATACCACAGCCACAACAGGGGCACTGATGGCCACCTTAATTGCCAAAATTATTACCAATTCTGTGATAAGAGAACCAAAACTATCCTTCTGAACCAATATCCATCTTCCATACAGAAAAGGAATAAGCAATTTCAACTGAAATGAAACAGATGTAAGAAGGTAGGGTGGTCTGGTGGATGACCAAAGGAACCTGATTCTCCTGCTGATTTTCTGCATAACACCCATAAAATCAGATTACTAAACAAGTGATCTGTATTTCCTTAAGGAGGAAATAAATAAGGAAAAGAAAGAAGAGTAACACAGTACCGACCCCTCTGCACAATTCAGATGGAAGGTGCTTTTGATGTGAAGTGTATTTCAAGGGAAAAAAAAAGTCAAAAGATCAACCCTTAAAAATGCAAGAAAGTTTCTGCTTAAATAAATAAATTAAGTATGTGGCAGTGCTGCTCTTCTGGGGTAGCAGACTATTCTGGGAGCACAAAACCAGTATGTGTAACAATACTGGTGGGCAAGAGGCTTTACTCTGTTTCTGGCAAGACATGGATATGACATCTCCGGAAGGGAACACAAACCAAATACCTAATCTCTCAAGTGGAGTCTGCGTCTCAGCACACATTAGAGATGTGTTGATCTGCATGATGGCAATCCATGGACTCCCAAGCAGACCTGACTGGAGCTGGGGTGCCCACAGTGAATAATGCCTCCACACCAATGCACCCTGCAGCAGACAGACATTCCGTTTGTGACCTCCCTAGGGTCTTGCAAAATTGATGTCAAAGAATCAAAAGCGGATTTCCCAATTGCAGACTACAACCTCAGTATACACACCATTCTTCCCCTTAACTAATTTCTCCCATACTATCTCCCATTATCTCCCACTTATCGCCCATAAGTTGTATGATGAACCAGAGGTTGAACAGAAAACTTTTACTCACAACTCAAACGTATTTTCAATGCCTTGCTTGTTTTCAAGAGCTGCTGCTGTTTCAGTGCATTGAAGTATACTGAGAAACATTCTATTTGTGACAGATCTGCTTGAAAGTTGCTTTCTGTCTCCCTCTATCTCCAGTTATTACTAGAAACTTTAGTACACTTTATGGTGATGTTTTAAGTATGAATGGTACAGTCAGAGCATGTGTCATTTCAAATATTCACTGTTCCAAACTGGGCTAGGCAACAAGGGACATTTTGTATGAATACAGGATATTTATTAAGAGTTCCTCTAGTCCTGCTGCTTATTCCCTACCTGAAGTCAGAAGCCTGGGATGTCCCAGACAGAACTGGCTGCTATGGAGATGATTACAATTGCGCATGGGATTGAGATTGCAGGTGCCAAACAAAGCATCAGATACACTTTTCACATAAAGGCCTTTAGAACTAAAGAAGGAAGGAGAAGGGAAGACATGCATGATAACACACTGGTTTGAAAATCATATATCAGAAAGTTGCATTTCACATCCACGCTGCAGAAGCTACATCTGCGCTTGAACATATCATGCAAGAGATGACCAAAGCCCAGAGATGACATCTAAGAAACTGTAGTGTAGAACACAGCAGAAAGTGTGATGTCCAAGAAGTATGAAGACAGAAACAAAATGGAGGGGAGGAAGAGTGTAGTTAGTTGTAGAACACACAAATGCACCCAAAACTTAGAAAAGTAGCATGGAACAGCACATATTTGCAAAAGGGAATGCATGCAACAGGCAATTGCCCTTTGTACAAAAAGTAGGTATAAGATATATTCAGGAAATGCTCAAGAATTCCCTGTGATGTGTCAGAAATTACAAGCATCGCATTCGCACAAAAGGACAGTGAAGGTATACTACTAGCATGCTACTACAGCCTCCATGGGCATGGATCCATGGACTGGTTGGGGCTCTTTCAAATTCTTCCTACGTTTTATCTTTACACTTTTTCCACAGCCCAAAGTTTTTCAGGTTCTCTCAGTGCTGCTTTGAACGGTGACAAAGAGCTAGGGCAGAGTCATGTGCGACTCCCTGCCTCCTCCTCTCCCTTTATCAAGTAACTCATTTAGAAACAAACCGTGAAAGCACATTTCTAAAGCTATGCATTACATATTGGCTCAACTAAAGAATTCAAGCACTGGCCTGCTAGCTGACAGGCAGGCCAAAAGAAATATTTTACAAGCCTCTTAATTGAGGTAATGAAATATTATTGGTTCATTCTCTATGAACAAAGCCAGACACTCTTAGCCCCATCCTGAACTGACACCAACATGCAACACATCAGACTGTGCAACTGATCTTCTAGAGCTGGGCTTCACTCTAGCTACATCTATTCTCAGATTAGCTTTGGCTTTGCCCCCCACGAAATAGCACCAGATTTTTATTATTTTTAATCACAGTCTCTTCTCATCACCTTGTTAAACATGAAAACTAGGAAGGAAATCTGCTTGAAAAAAAGGGCTTCTTGGCAGGGTCGGATTACAGGAGGGAATGTGGCACCCAGGAATAAAGTGCAGCAATAGCACAGCCCACAGCTGACGGCTACCATCAGGCTGTCTCTCTCTGCAATACTGTTGGGATTCTGGGATTTGGGGAGAGGGCATGGAGAAGACTCTACTGGAGGAAAAAAAACCATCCCCTCTCTGCAAAGGGCAAGTCGAGCTAGAAGGTCCATACCTCAATCTATAAAGAACTTCCTCAAAGGCAAGTCACAGCACTTGGCAAGATTATTGCAAAAATATTTATCTTCTTGGCAAAACACATTCACCAGTCACAGACGAACTAGTGAGATGACGCCTAGAGAATCAGTCGGAGGCAATCCAGGGAAAGAAGCTACAGGATAAAGGAAAGGTCCTTAAGTCTCTATCAAATGCCTTGTTTCTACATTATCCTGTCTTTGCTGAGAGGAGTTATCAGCTTCCCCCAAAGGTACCCAGTAACATCTCTGCAGCAGCACAGCAGAGATGTTTTGGCTGGGTACCTCAGCTTGCCACACTTCACAACTGCAAATTCTTATACCTCATGCTTTCCCATGTCTCTTCCAGTCTTGGTAGCAGTCCAGGTGGCAGGGGAGAAAAACAAATGCTATTAAAGGCTCCAAGACTAGAAGAAGGAATTGACAGCAATGCACCGAAGAACAGAACTAGCTCCAAAATTAGCTAGCTGGCATGTTCCTCACCAAGCCTAAAGGGAATGGCAGAGCTGAAAGGGCAACACTGAAACAGCAAGAGGCAGCTTGCGCACATCATGCCTGAGACTGAACAGCAGAACTTTACAGGGAGGCTTGTACCGGACAAGTAACCACGGGGGGAGCCGTGACTCAACCTCCACTTGCATCAGCAGAAATATCACCACTGCTGTGGAGCCACCTGCAGTCACCATTCCAAACACACGAGGCCTGCAAAATCACCTGCTTTTTGTCCTCTATCTCATTCTGTTTAAGGCAGGTGACTGGGTTTTGTTTTAGAACCCAGATGCAGACTTATGGCCTTAAAAAGCAGTACTGGTGTAACCTTCATTTCCTCCTGTTTCTGCGACTCTCTTAGCCAACAACACACATCACCAGATCAAGTTTGGTTTCAGCAGCTGTAAGCTACACAAAAGGAACCAGTGAAAATCTTTATGGAGGAAATAATATGCAATTTTCTAGCTGAACACCTTTTAAAATGTAATGACAGAAAATAAAATCCTGCATCTGTGCTCAGCAATAACAATCTGTACACGCGCAGTAACAACATGACACTTGGAATAAGCAAGATCCAGACAAAAAAGGGAGCTTACCCAGGCGTCCAAATCTGCAGGCTTGGAATAAAGAGAGCGCAAGAGAGAAAGGAAAGGAAAGAGAAGAAAAAGAGAAATCAGTGATTTATGGAGGCCGCCTGCTGCTGTACAATATAGCTTTTAGGATGACAAGTTTAGAAAAGTTCCTTAAAAATGACAAGCTTCTTAAGCAGTGCAGTGCTGTCCCCTGTTGGGAACTGTGCTATCAAAGCAAAACAAAAGCACATGCACCCCCAAAAATAAAACCAAAACAAAGCCCCCAAAGACTGCTGCAGAATCCCCCTGTAGGGTGGAAGCTGAGCAAAGACAGCTGTGAAGCAGTCAGTTTCTGGGAGTCATGCAAGGTGCTGCACAATGTTAGAGATGCTGATATCCACACAACGTGCATCAATGAACGTCGCAACGCCAGGCATACTCAAAAGGAGGTGGCCAACAACTGCGCTGTTTCCAAATTACTTGCAAAGAACAAGTATCCTTTTGCAAGGGCATTTTTGAATGCACAAGTTGACCTACATAGCAAGTCATCTTCTTTACTGGACAATTTCAAAGAGTGCTTCCTAATAGAAAGCCAGTTGACTGATCAGATTTCCAACCAGATCCCCCTTCACAGGCAACTGAACACATCTTTAGCGCACAGTCCAAACCTCTGCCAAATCCAAGCTGCCTTCACCTACTCCTCCTTTTGTCGGCAAGCCCAGTTAAGTATGAAGACAAGCAGATGAAGTAGGCTGCAGTATCACCTCTTATTTACTTATTATTACTTTTTACTTACACAGTAACCCAGCAGCAGCAAAGCAAGTACAAGATGACAAACATTTCATGCCCATAACCACCTCCTCCTGAAGCCAAGGCATTTATGAGGCAGCCACAGCTCTCATTTGTTGTCAAGGGCTGCAAGCCTTCCCTGCCTCTCAGTGCTACGTTCAATCAGCAGCACATTCGCTAAGCAGGAACTTCAGAAAGGCTAGCCTTTTTTATTATGATTATTTATTTGAGGGGAGTCGACAGGGCAGGAGGAACTTTCCTCTTGGTCATAGTTCAGTGCCAGAGGGAGCAGACAGTGGAGTGCAATATGTTTATGGGATCTGCCATCATTTTAATGGCACAGAGCGACTACTTCAGGTAACTGAGGAATGATGTGTCATCAGCTATGTATGTCATCCATCCTCATCCTTTGCAACAGCTGAGAGGGCTGGAACCGAACATCTACAGTTCAACTGGGGGAAGCCAATTCTCCCCTTTCTGCATACAGGTTTGATATAGCGGCATCAAGTCCTTCGCCGAACAAACCAATACACAAAAGGTATTCACTGGTAATCATTGACTGATCTTGACAAAAGCCTGATTTGAATAACATTTTTCTTCCTGCTGATTTTTACAGTCAGGACAGATGTGCTCAGTTTTGTTTTTACATTTTAGTAATTGCAAGGCTGTCTGTCCACAGCAGATGGACAGGAGGAACACAGGGCTCTTTATGGTGCATGTTACTATTTCAGCAGGTAGGTCATGCACACTGGTAGCTCTCTACTGGATGTACATCTGTCATCCCTGGGGTACCTAAGCCATTAACTGTCAAATTCCTGGTGGACAAACGCTTGCATGACAAAATGAACATGAGGTACTAACTCAGTGGCACTGGACAGTTGCTGAGAAGAGAGGAAGGAGAAGGAACCAGCCCTATCACTGAGAGGTGGTCCCTCTTATACCCCTATAAGATATTATGCACAACAGCAGAATTACAGTTTTAAGAAAGATAACACTGTTACTAACCACAGGGCATCTCTTTTGCAGGTACTGCCAAAGGCTTTAATTTTGTCACCTTTCAGGAGGGGGGAAAATTATTACTCCAAGAAGAGACAGATACACTTCACTGAATGGAAACAGGAAAATTAAAACAGGTGTAGATGCAGTAGGACATACTGCTGTGTTGGAAAAAATAACTACATTTGGAGTGAAGCACAGGCTAAATAAAATATAATAATAAAATAATACAAAAATGAAAACTTTAAGTTTTGCTACCTCCTAAGCATGTGCCAAGATCTCTTTGTAGACCTGCATTTACCAACTTCGACTGATAATAAAAAACACAGCGTGTCCACTAATATTTTCAAAGTTTAAGTAAATTGTTTAAGAAACAAGCAACGTCTGGGTTCCTTGCTTCCTAACTGAGTGAGTTTCACTTCCAGCTCCCAGCTCAGGGCTTGTGAGTTTTATAATCCCAGCCCCGGGACACAAGCCATCTTTTAGCACCCTTGGTCAATACTGCTGAACTCTTCTGCTAAAACAAGGGTTCATTTCTCTTCCAGGTAACCCACTGGATAGCAATCACAGGAAGCTGCATAAACACTGGACTTAATCGTTTGGGGTCAAAACCAAATCAAGATATTCCTCTTGACTGCATCAGAGGCAAAAGGTTATTGAACCAGGACCTCAGGCCAAACCCGCAACCCCTGTCCTAGGTATTTATATGGGGGGAAAAGATGACACAGTCCACTTGGAGAAGACTCTGGCTAGATATGGGAACTATCTAAGTAATGCATCTGTGCTTCTGAAAATTTCACATTTGAGCACTGATTATTCAGGCAGGGGATGCTTTCCCACATATGTATCAACAGTCCAACTTCCAATGAAATCAAGAATACAGCGCCAAATTAGTATTTCACACATACGGATGATTTCCAGCATCTTTTCCCAAACCCATACATGACTGCCATAATGGGCACATCACTCATGCCCGTCATGGTCTGGGCAAATGTAAAAATGGCAGTGAGCAATCAAAACATAGTTCTGCAATTGGCAGTGAGGGAGGAAGGGATCAGTGTGATAAAACAGTGGCCTTAGGAAGGGCAATGCCTTTGTAACCTGACTGGAACCAGCTTCACCCTAAGTGTCCGTTACCTTGCCATAGTCAATAACTCTGTCATATAACTAATTTCACTACAGCATGACCAATGACTCAGGAATCCAGACTACCAGCTTGGTAGAGCTCTCCTACTTAAGAACTCAATACAGAGTATTTTTAGGGGCACTGCCAACTTTGGGAGTGGAAGATAAGAGTGGGAGATGCGAGAAATGAGAGGCAGCAGGTGCCCAAAACCCAAGACAGCTGCTGGCAACAACTTTTGCACTCATGTCAGTATCTGAAGAGCTCTACAGCACATATTCTAACATCTTGATGACCAGACTTCATCACTGAATGAGCAAAGAGTCATTTCTTCTTAAGGCAATAATCCAGCTCTAAACTTTTCCACGATGATAGGAATTAAAGCATTTAAAGAATATATCTAGACATTCAGTATCCACTCCAGACCCTTAAACGCTTCCAGTTTAGTGGAAAATTGAAGTAGTATCAATATTAAATGTAATGAGAGTCAGAGATGTAACCAGCTGACAAGGGAGAGGAAGCAGGAAGAGACACTGAACAGCAATCAATTTTGAGGAAAGGCTCTGATGAAATTGCTCAACTCTAATGTATACAGAGCATACACAATTCTATAAACATGAAGACAGGAAGCAGCAGAAAAACCTTCTGCCCTTTTATTATTCAGGAACAACTGCACTTCTAATACTTATGGCTTTGCTGCAAATAGGTTTGCAATGCTGACAGTTGATAGTTTTCATTTAAAACAAAATAAAGAGAAACCTATTTTATAAAATCCAAAGTAAACCATCTGCTTTCATTGCCTGCTTTAATACTTCAGCCCATTCCCACACTCTCCTTTTCCCATCACCACTTCTATACATGCACACATACATACAGTTTTCATTTTGTAGGCTGCCAACAGACAAGGCATTCAATGTCTATAGAAATCTTGCAGAGCGTAGGCTCTCTAGAGATGTATGCTCAAGATGCTTATTTCTGATAGCAGGTGAGTCAACAACTCCCTCCAAATTTTTACCTCCTTGCCTAAATTCCTACACTGCCTGTTAGACATAAGAATCTCCAAGTCCCTGACCAATTTAGGAAAAAAAACCTCAAGAGAGGGCATCATGAAATTCTATATTAATTATGACTTTCTATCCTAGAACATATTTCAGACCCTACTGAGTCAATGAGGTATTTTCTCATAAAGCTAGAATCAAAGACCACTCAACTCTTCTTGGATTATTTCTAGCTCATAATCATTAATACAGACTCCCATTATGCTAGCCTAAGGGTGGCATATGGCTTTCTAGGGATAGGACAGACGGGGGAAAATAACAGTTACGCATGCCTACATCCCAATCTCATTTCTGTGCATGCATATGGGGACATAGCTTTCTCTTGCCAGATTCTTAAATACCAAATATATTAGCTTCCGAGTCAAACATAGTACTTCAAACACAACCACTGTTTTGAAAAAAATCAAGATGACATGCATAATCAACCCATGTGCCTCCAAGCAGTAAAAATGATGAACCATGTGAGTTCAGAAGGAACTCCCTTCCCACGTTTGCTCCCAGACACTACCTGCAACTTCTACCTGCCTCTGAACAAAACAGACATTTATAGGCACCAGCCAATGGATACAGGTTTAGTATAGTACAGTGAATACAGAGTTCCTGCCATAAGATTAGAAATCTAATTTCTTTTATTTAAAAAAAAAAATTATCTCAAATACTATACAGTTTAAGAGGAATACAGTTGACTTTGGGGCTGCTTTTTAATACAGGCAAAGACTGTCTTAATTACATGCTTGAGTAAGAAAATTCTTGAAAGCCTTCAGTCATGGTCATGCATCCCCTGTCTGTCTCTATGAATCCTTCTGCAGGTGGAGAGTCAGGTGCACTTTCAAACATCACAGTTTACATTTTTACCCACTTTGACAGTCTTGTAAATTTTCCTGTTCTCCCTGCTCTTTCATCCCAGACATACACAAAGCACCCTTTAACACAGCGTTACAGGGTTGGTATCTTTCTGGGGGCACAATCCAACCTACCAGTTTGCCAAGATGTATGTGGGAAAGACATACAGTAATCAACAGTTCGTATATATCAAGTGGATTCCAAAGCCTTATAGAAAGGACCACAAAAAGCATAGGGGACTCAAAATAAATGGTCTGGGCTAGTACACATGCTTGTAGTAAGGTGTTACCCATGGAGTAAAATGGAGTCAAAATATGTAGAAAGATTAATCTGAGACTGCCCAGGAAAGAAAAAAAAATAGAAGTGAGGAACTTCACTGCAATCTCCCTCACTTCTATGATCACTAAAGACAGACAGACAGTCAGTACTAGATTCCCCTACAACCAGTTCTGAAAATGTACCTTGGTCTTCGCCTGCAGCATTCCCTACATTCTAGGCCACAGTCAGTGTTATGAAAAGGCTGCCAATTAAGTTGTGGTTTTGAGCTATAGACAAAATGTCCACCTGAGACTCTGATTCTTGCTTCCAAAGCATTTGCAACCCACTGTGTGTTTTAGGAAGAGAATACACTGGTTCTCAAATACATGTACTCTTGGCTCCTCACAAGGCTGCGATCAGAGAAAATGCTACAAGGTTGCATCTTTTAATGAAGTCCGAGTATATCCTAATGAAATCATCTGCAAAAAGAAGAGTGTAGATTCAGCAACAACAAGGATTTCAGGCTATTGTAAAACTGTATTCTTTATTTTTACATTGCAATCTCCAGGGCATGATTGTATCAAGAGCAACTTGCAAATCTATGTCACTGCTAGCAAATTTTGATTTCCATTTGATAGGACAATTTGCAAACAGCAGTTTTCCACATTGTGCAAGTGCTTAATGTTTGTAAGAACTACAAGAATTCAATGCTGATTCGATGCCCGTTTACTGGGCTATGCAACACACTCTTGCTCAAGGCAGATGGCTTGGAAAAATCAGGGGCAGGGGGAGAGCACTCTCTCTTTCTATGAAGGAGCAGTACCTGGTAGTCTCAGCAAGGATCACAAACCAGGTGTTGCTGCTGTTGAGAAGAAGAGGGTACAGACTGGGTGGGTGCAGCAGGAGGAGTTAAGCAGTTTGAAGAATTCTCCTTAGGAAAAGAAAACAACATTTCACTCTCAGTGGAGCTCCTGAAGCTCAAAAATGATATCACATGCTAAGGAACCAGAGAAGTATTTACTCCTTGACCTTTTGATCAAAAGCAAGAAGCTTGAAATTTAGCTTTAAAATAGTGTATGCTCTAAATATAGCAGATGACTTGACAGAGCTAAGATTCATGCTTCATGAGTTTGCAGATTGAGAGTCAATGCAGCTCAGAGTATCACAGAACCCTAAAGACAGATTGCTGTATTTATTGTAGTAGATACTGTTTACAAACATATCTCCACACTGTTTGCTCTCTAATTATAGTTGGGGCACATACAATCATTTACTTTCTATGAGCTCCTTTTGTACGCTACACCTCCAAAGTCAATGAAAGTAATTTTAAGAACCTGTTGATTGATTTATTGATCAAATAAGTTGACCAGTGCAGTAGACTAGAAATAACCAGACAGGCAAGTGATTTGACAAATATTCCTGGAGACTAGTCACTGTAGGCACTGAAAGTCAGGGGAAAAAGAAACCCTCGAAGGCAGGTTCAGGTTTGTTTTAGACTCTATATTAACAGTTGGCCCTAAAACTTCATTCCTTATGCAGGTCTGCTTGGTCAAGTGCACTCCCCATCCAAACGTTTGAGATAGCTAATACTGGATTGTACAGAGTTACCAAATTGAGCAGAAGCAATTGGCAGAAGTTCAGCTCCTATTACCAGAAACAATGTGACAAGAAAGAGGTGGGGGGGGGACGGGGGGGGAGGGTTATACAAGAGTTTGAGGCAGGAAAGGGATAATTCTATCTGACCAAGGCCATGGGACAGAAGAAACACAGGCAGAGATCATCATACACAGGCAGCTTCCAGTGCTTGGGACAGTTTTCTGGTGATTCTGTGGTGGGACTTCGCCGCAGCTTTCGCTGAGTTCCAACAGCAAGGAGCAGATTATGCCCCTGGCCCGCACTGAAAACCATAAACCTCAGCTACCAAGTATTCACTGAGATGGCCTACTTTTTTCCTGTGGATTTAATTGTGATTTAATGAGGTTTTCAATGAAAGATGTTGGCAGCTTATCATAAAACTAAGCTGAACATAACTTGTACTCCTTTTACACTGTCCGCTCGGTTGTGTGAAGAACTGTCATCCAACTCAAGCAAGAGGCAAATTAGGATTCAACTCTGCTGCATAGGAGTGGTTTCCTAAGAGGCAGAGGAAAGGTACACTAACAAAGCAGGAGGCAAAGGAAAAAGCTTGCGTTACTACTATTATTTGTACAATATTTTAGATAATCTTTTGGCACTGTGGTTTTGGGGAGTTTACATTTATCCTCAGGACAAGAAAAGAATTAAATGTCCAAGAACGTCAACAGCTTTTTCCACAAGCATAAAATTAAAGCAGGAAAAAAGACATTCAGGTGCAGATAAAATAAATTAGCAAGATCAAATTCACAATCTCTCATAACATCTCAGCATTTTTGAAAATAAATGCCACACTTATCAAAACAACCTTTAAAATAAAAACCTTTAAAAGCTTATTTATCTCATAATATTCTCCTTCCTGCCTGTCATATAATATATATTACATACATATAAAATCAAAAGAAAAATCCACTCAAAGAAACCAACACTCCAGTGCTCCCTTTTCCATTTAGTGTTGGTTATACACCCACATAGACCTTAAAACATTTCAAAGGATCAAGCTTTCCTTCTCATCAGTACCACCATCACGTTGTTCTGAACTGTGGTCATACAACCTTCTGCACCTTTTCACTCTATTGAATCAATCTCCCCTGGCAACTTCTGGTGTGGCACTCCACTCCC
The DNA here is from genome assembly GCF_018139145.2 of Gymnogyps californianus. Lineage (NCBI taxonomy): Eukaryota > Metazoa > Chordata > Aves > Accipitriformes > Cathartidae > Gymnogyps > Gymnogyps californianus. Next base: position 13,118,206 of record NC_059483.1, read on the forward strand.
TCTGCCTCTGGCTCTTCTTCCCTCACTAATTCTGTGTTCAGAACTGTGAAGCACAAAATTAGACGTTTCAAATTAAGCAAGGAGAGAGAATGAGAGAACCTTATTAAATCAACATTAGCATCAGAGTGTCTTTAAAAGAGAAACTCAATTGCAAAATATTACTCGTCTCTGTAAAGCTCTTTACATTGACAGAAATGAGACAGGCAGCAGCTGAAGTCATCTTCCTCTGCCCCCACCTTCCTCTTCATGCTGGTCACAGTGCTTGAGCAGCAAGAGCAGGATGCTTTTCAGACCACAGCCCCAGAGGAAGCAGAGCTTACCTTGAACTCACAAGCAATGGAATAGCCAAGTAAAAAGGACAAGGTCTATTAACATGATGCTGGGGGAAAAACACCCACACACAAGAAAGCATATTAACACACAAAAGCAGACTCCCTTCTCCTCCCCAGCTTTCCACAACACTGGTTGTTCTCTCAAGTCACATTACAAGTTACAGGCAATTCTTTACTTCTTACAATAAGGCAAAGAGCCATTTCAAGTTTTAGTTTCCATTCTCAGTCCCCAACAATCAAAATTACTGACACAATGGTGACGATCAGCATATTCTGTTCCAAAACACCTTAACTTTCTGAATGTGAACCTCCAGTTCCTGGCCAGATATCCTTAAACTCCTTTTCAACATAAATCACTGGAGTATCATACCATTCCCCCTTGCTGGATAATTAGACACGTTGTTAAAGCCAGAAATCACCTCTGAGCCTGTACGGTCTTTAAATATGACTTTCCCTTGGCACTTCTTGAATAAGAGATGATATTTGCACCTTGTGTCAACAGAATGAGTGTACACACCTTACACCATTGTGCAGCAGGCTACGTACTTGTCTGTTGGGCTGCCACCTAAAACAGGGAGTGTCTCGGCAGTATCTTGTAAGGAGAGTATATAACGTGTGCTGCTAAGGAGTTCTACGGAAACAAATCCTACTAAAACAATTTAAGGACAAAAAAATATATATTTCAAAACTATTTCAATTAATTAAAATCAACGTTTAGAGTACCCATTTAGCTAGGGAATATTATCCTAAGGGCAAGTGATATGAAACTGAAGCTCAATTCCTGATGACAAAACAAAGCTTTCAAAGCATTTTTGGGCAAAACAGATACTACTCCAACAGAAATGGAGGCTGAAGCTTTTGATTACTCTAGTCTTACCATGCAATGGAAACTTCTGTATGAGCCAGACACGACTGAAAACTCTGCAATATGCAGACAGGTTTCTATGTGCAGACTCTCCGTACCAATAAAACAGCACTTTGAGAAGCCAGGGGTGCTGGGAGTTCTGATACCTTTTCAGAGCTGTAATAAAAGTGACCACTTCCTCATCTGAGAGCCATGCTTAAATGATATCAACTAAGAGCTGCACATAGTTCCTACACCATAGTTAAGACAAAGTGCATCAGGGAAACAAGAAGGAGGAAGATAAAAATAACACCCACAAGAACTAGTGACAAAAAGCTAACTTGGTTGTTAAAGGGCTGTCTATTCAACATCCCTGTTTCGTAAAATGAAATGCTTCATTTTCACCTCAAAGGGCAACAGTAGCAATACAAGACTGCTTGGAGCCTTCCAAAATGAAAGGGTCTGATGAAAACGAGCAATTTACCACTCAATTATAAAAGCTGAAAAATGGGGAAAACAGAAGAGCCAGAATGAAGCACTGAACCTGCTGTCCTAGGGCTGCCCTCAATGCCTTTTCAGGCCGGTAAGAAGTCTTTACCAAAATATACTTAACTGTCTGCTACATGCTTTTCTTCCAGGAAAGGACAACACTAAGCAAAAACTGAAAACACATTTTTTCCTATTCTCTGCTGCATCTGATTTTCTTCTAGCCTTTCCCTAGCAGTCTGACACAGAACTAGAAGGCCTCCCGTTGCCTGCAAGTCCCATCCCTTGCTTTTGTAGGGGTTATCACATAGCGCCTTTAATTCAGTGGGACAGTAACTATACTGATGGATGTCTAAACAGAATGATAATAATAGGGCCTTATGAAGTTAAGCACTAAATATAATGATCAAAATTAATAAACTGATATCCCTAAATATGAATGCATTAGTTCATGGGATGGGTATATAATTCTCCTCCAAGGCCCTCTTCTCTTGTACGCAAAACACCAAGAATGTCAAAATGGAGCAGTATCACTTCAGCCTAAAAAAAAGGCACTCTAATTTCAGAGTGTCCACCAGGCAATGGAGTCTGTTTTTCCACAAATAACAAGTAATTAGTTTGTGTTCACATGCCCAACACTTTCAGCTGCCTCCATTCTGAAAATTCTTCAGGAAACAGTCAACTTTTACCAGCCACATAAAATGTACAACTAAAAGAAGAACAAACAGTGGAGACAATTTTTGTGCAACTTCCACCATCTAATTCTGTTTCTTAAAAATCATAAGTCAGTTTGACAACTCAGCATATACCAACCCCACAAGCAAACAATGAAATACATAGGTATTTAAAGTCACTTATAACTTGGAAAAGCTTTAAAAGAAACACAAAGATTTAAAAACCCGAAAAGCATCAAGAACTAAACAGCTAGAGGTTCTGAGGGCTTTTATTTTTGTTTTCGAAAAACGCACCATACTATTCACCTTCAAAGATCTCAGTGAATATCAACACATCATGACAACACTTCTTGAGATAACTACTATTCCAAGAAAACTAAAGCACAAGCAAGATGCAATAATTTGTCCTGATTCATGCAGAAAATACTAGACAGGATCATGACTGATAACAGAGACCCAAACCGCAGAAGAAACCAAGATTTTCATCATCCGTGTATTTGCACAGATTACTGAAAGGAAAACAGTCACAATGTACTGATGCTTGCCTGTTAATATCCTTCCAAGATGGCACAATCAGAAAATTATCTCAAAAGATCTAAGTATAATGGAATGAAAGGTTACACACATTTGAGATGAAGGGAAAGAGCTGGAGCAGCAAAAAAGCAATCCCTATTTCATTCTTAAGTCTCTAAGGGACTTAGGAAGCAGCAGTGAATGGTGGAAAGTCATCCACCAAATCCAGGTAACTAATATTGCTTGCAGTGATTAACTCACTCCAGGTGTCAGCCTGCCACCTACTACAGTCAGTGTGGAAAATTCGCTGTAAGCACCGAGAGGATTCTGAAGAAGGCAACAGAAACACTGAAAACGAAGAGGCAAGACAGACACAAAACAAGGAAAGAGTCATAGCAGCCCTTCCTTTCAGTAGTAACTATTGGCTTCTGAGACATCAGTAAAACGGACCCATCTCATCATCGTTCAGTTTTTCAAGCAGCAAATCAGGAATTAATATTCACAGGTTCTATGACTGACATAATTGCAACTTTAAAAGGCCAATTAATCATCAGCCACACTTGCGGCTGACTTGCCAGGCTGGGATCCTTTCTCTCCACACCTCCCAATAAACTCACAGGAGGCAAAAGCATCACATGTGCACACAGAGCCAGGAAGTGCCATTCTCCCTCTTACCCCCAACCTCAGGCTTCACAGAGTATGCTATGGTTTTTGTTATTGTTTTTTCTCCCACATGTGCCCCATCAGGATCATTCACCTACCCTTTTCCCCAGCAGCTCCCCCATGATGCCCAACCAATCTCCCTTGCCATGTGGATAAGGAATGCTCCCTCCATGTTGTATCTCACTCATGTCAGCCAAGAGAATTGAGGCAATGAGCTCCATCACCTCCATTATGGAGTTCTCGTCTCCCTGTTTTCCTCTGTATCTTTGCATGAACTAATATTTTTTTTTTAAGAGTGACATGTCATCCCATTCCTACTTGGAAAGTATATTACAAAGGTGAGAGTACAGCTCCAGAGAAGCAACTAACATAGGCTCATGGAAACTTCAAACCTGGCAAGTGGTTTTTATAAGATGAGTCAAAAAAGCCACTAAGGCAGTATTTACTTCTGTGCTCTTATTGGAAGGTTTTCAAGCATGCTTTAAGCAAAACCAAAAACCCAAGCAATTGTTCTGGGTATTAGTTCTGCCACTTTAAAATCTTTCTGCGTGAGCATCCATTGCCAGATGTGAAAGGTATTTCAACCAATAGTATTTAGAGAAGTGACATTTGGAAATTTGTCAATGGTGTTCAGGTTCGCAGAAAGAAAGTTCTGAGACTAAATTACTGTGGGGTGAGTATATAACCTCCTGTAGGAAGTACAATTCTTAATATAACATCCTTTCCTGAGAGGAAGAAAGCCATCAAACTGACCACCATATTATACCACTCTACTTATCTGGCAAGCACATAAAACACTCTGGTGATAAATACCATAGAAAATAAGTATGAGATTGATGGAAAGATTTAGAGCTCAGCAAGCTGTGAGGTCTTCAAGCGACATACTTAAGACTATGTCCTTGAGCCAAAGAAAATATACAACATACTTCTAGGCCAAAGAACTCTTGCTCAAACAGGTGCCACTGCTGCCAGCCAAGTGCAGCAGATACGTAGGGACTGAGGATGCATGTTGTAACACAAGCTGTATAGTCCTCCCCTCATTCCTGCCAGTCAGCAACCAGAAATTGCCTTCATCATAACAATACAGGAAAATAATTCAATGCTTTTGTATGTGAAAGAGAGTAATTTCAGTCCTAAGAATTAAGTCAGGATGGAAGCTGGAACACAATTACATATTGCACGTCTTGGTCAGAGCTCCAAACAAAGGTAGTTGGCAGAACGTCTCCACCAGCAGATAACACCAATAAACGGCCTCATTTCCATCTATTATAAGACAATAAACAGGCTTTGCTTCCTCATACTGTCCTCATTTCTATCAGGTCCCTCTCAAGATTAGCTATCTTTTTGACACATGCTCCAGGTGTTCCTCATCCACAAACCTCAGTGCATCATTGCAAGTTAAATGAGGTGTCTACAACCCACTTCTCTCAGCTTTGTGAAACTAGACAAGTGCAGTTATGAGCCCCCTCCAGCTTTTTCCTCATTCAGATTTTGCAAGGTTTTAGAAATCTCTTAAAGAACATTTTATTCCCAAACAGACCTTTGCCTTCCAACAACACAAGTATCATGTTGCCCACACGCCCTCTGTTCGGATAGGACTGACCTTGTCCTCCATTAACAAAATCACTCCTTAAGAAACAAGAGAGTGTGGTTTTAAGAAATAGCAGGTATTTCATTTGAGTATGTATCTTCTCCCAACTTAGGAGTAAATACCTGTAACTCAGTTGTATTTCCTCATAATGACTGGCTGGATCAAAGACTTTTACTGGGCTCTTCTGCACTCAGAGAGGGTGTTTACCAAAAACAGAGTTGGTAACAAAGTTTGGAGTGGGGGGAAGAAAAAAGAAAAAAAAAAAAGAAAAAAAAAAAGAGAAATATAAAGATATTTTTCTCAAACACAATCAGGGCTCCTGGGCTGCTGCCCAGGGTCACGGATGCTTCATTTCTTACATTTCTTCAGAAGAAAAACAAATACTTGTGCTTCCAAATTTTCTTAACACCTGTAAGCTTAATGCCTCCAATCAGCATTTGCTCACATCTTTATCTTCAAGCCCATATTATGAAGTTTTGATAAGCTTTTTCCTTCCCAACATCTCTCACTCCACATGGATAAGAGCCACTAATAGAAGACGGAGACCAAAATCCGTGCCTCTTCTATTGCCCGCATTTAGCAATCAGTAACTGCCTGAGTATTGTGAGAGACCCAAAGCACTGCCGTGTATTACACACTTATCTCTGCAAAACCACCCTGCACAAGTGACAACTTCCAGGCAGGGGGGAGGGGGACTTGTGGAGCTTTGTGATAATTAAAGCATAGACGAGTGTCACTGCTGTAGATAATTATGCATTAGCAGTGAAATTACTTAATGGAATGAAATAAACTAAGCCAAATGTTTTGTTTTAAAGGGAATTTAGGGTCTGCAAAAGGTGCCCAACTGACAGCCCAGGAGAGCAAGAATGACAGTCCTCCGTCATTCACAAAAGCGATACAACACAGCAACAGCCTGGCAGGCTTCCACCTCCCACCCAGGCACAGGGGGAGCAGAGGAGAAGCTAAAGAAAATTTCAACCTCCCCAGTCATTCAGGCTCTGATCCATCTGATGAGCACCCGCACAGGCACCAGTCAGTCACTAAGTAGAGAGGAACTGACTGGGATCATTTCCTAAATAAAGATACCAGCTCTGACGAAATGGATTAATTCAACAATTTAATCAGTGTCAGTACAGACAAGATTCCAACGAACAACAGAAACAATAGGATAAGTAGGTACATGGCCCACAACGAAACCACCTCCTCCCACCAAGCCCACGAGGTCTTCCCCCATCCTCTCCTCTTGCCTCAACAATTGCGCACCCACACACACTCCCACCACTGCTCTCATCTAGATGGCTCTCAACAGCGTCCTCCTGCTTGTTAAAACAAGGACTCTCAAGGTCAGTCAGAATTTATAAGGCAGCCATTTCATCTTTTGTGCTTCTCTGGCTACATTCCTTCCTAAAAGCTGCTGAATGTTGGAGATTCTGCTGGGTCTGAAAGCCCTGCCAACAGCAGGGCCAATTAGGAGTTTCAGGATGATGCATATTAAAGTTATTATGGGAGGCAGTTATGCAGCCAGAATAAATCTTAACTGAACCTTTAAGTGGTTTTTATAACTCTTGTTTCTCCTTCTTGAAAACAGATGAAAAGATACAAATCTCCTCCCTAAAAATCTGCAGGGATTCCAGCCAACCACCAACTTCTCCCTCAAGAGAAGATTCTGCCCTCAAAGCAGTAATTCATTTCGTCCAAGGCCAGCTAGATCAACTTTATGTTTTAAACTCCAATTCACTCAGTGAGAAACTTACAATATCAGTGAAGACTGACCTGAGATAGTGCCTTTACAAGAGCACTGCATATACTTCTCAAACTTCTGCTGAAAGAAGCTCCAGTGGTTTTTCAGTACAGGCCTTCTTAGACAGTCTACATAGTCTGACTGCAGACAGTCAAAGGGACACAGATATTATACTCAATTTTTACAGACCAGGTTTTGTAGGTAGTATCTAATTAGAAGGCTAGGATGTAGGTCAAAACAGTAAATCTTAAAGAGGATCTGAGGAACAGAGGCAGTGACATCAGTTTTGACAGCAAGCGTGAAATGTCATTAGGACAGCATCTGCCACTCTCCTCCCACCACTTCCAAAACCAAACTTGCTCTCAGCAGCAGTTATCTACCCCTCCAAGAAGTACTACTAGAAACCAACCAGAGAGCTGAAGACCAAAGAGAAATCTGAGGTGGCTGAGAACATACCGCACCATTTGTGTGGAAGCCTGCACCGTCTTCACGACAACCCTGTCCTCCCCTCTGCAGCCTGAATATACAGCAACTTCACAAGCTGCTAGATTCATGCATTTAAGCATGAAAGTGAGCCCCAGGAAGCATGGTGAGAAGATGAAAGATAGAAGCAGGCTGATTCAACATACATCTCCAGTTTGTAAATTATGTCAGTACATAGTGGCCTCAATTCCAAATGATGTATTTCTATAGAAACCAATGAACTTCAAAAACTTAGGGTAAACTCATCCTGAAAAATATTATGGTAACTCCTGGAGAAGCTTAGAGTCGGAATGAAAACAAATAAGCAAAACCTTTGAGACATTTCATTGGTATGCAAGCAATTTGAGAGCTCAGCAGTTCCCGGTCCACCCCTGGAAAGGAGTCTTCATGGGTGTCCCTTCACTGCCACCTTCAGGAAATACTCACTGCTGCTTTGAAAGTGCTCTCGACACCACAGGAAAAAAGCATGAACTCAGCAAAGGCATCACTACTGGCATGCAACCGAGATGCACATTAAAAATCCTTAGTTCCAAAATAATAGTACTACAGCTAAAATCACATCCCAAAGAACTGAGGAGCAGAGCACAGGGTCTGCAAGATCAATACACAGAGCAGCTGCCGGGCTGAGCAGTGGGTTTGACCCCAAATAAGATACATAATTCATCTCCTAGATTCTGCATATGAGGCAGGTAATAGATTTTCCCAGATCCTAAATTCAAAGGGGTATTAATGAGGATATGCTGTTTATGGATTGTTTATTAGACACCATTTGCACCATCACATTTTAAAGGCTCACTTGAAAAGCCAACAAACTCCCTCAAAAAATAATTTAAAAAATAAGCAAATCAAAACTGCTTTGCTAAGGAAAGTGGAAAGTTTCATAAGAATTCAGGGTCAGTAATGAAGTGAAAAAAATAATGCACAGGTCAAAAAAGATATTCTAATATCATTTATTTATTTACACACGTGTGCACAAGATGTACCTTAAGTCTGTGTTCAGTATATTGACTTACCAGTAGATGACATGAATTATCAAGCAGGAAACTTAGTTCCAAATCAGTCTGCACCATAGCTCTTAAAACAGGCAAATGACTTGAACTGTACAGTGAAGCCTAACCAAGCTCAACAGCAACATCTGCTGGCCAATGAGCAACAATATGAAATTAGTCTAATTATATGGAAGTCTATTATTCATTCTTACAAAGACGTGAATTTTTACTGCAGTTTAAGAATGCCCAGTAAGACATATTTCTTGTGCAGAAAGCAGATGTAAGTTCTAAACATGTGTGCAAACAACAAGGCAAAATTTTGCCTGCGCTTGCACGTGCATGTAGTCAGAAAAATCTATCATCTACCATTACCTGCCCACCGAGATACTTGACAGCAAAACACCGAAATTAAGAGGGGTTAAAATTCATGTTATCGAGACTACGCTGGAGGAAATCTCTTCTGTCTAGCCACTTCAATCCCATCTGAAGAACATCCATGGTACCCCTTGAACTACTTCCTTTCCTAAGGGAGCAGCCTGCATTTGCAAGGCCTGAGGCAGCGAAGTATTTATCAACCACACTAGTCCCATCTACACAGAGGAGAATGGCAGCTAAGACCATTAGAGCTCCTTTCCCTCCAGGTGCCTTAACACATTCCTTATTAACCTTAGGAAATAAGCCTGCTATGGCAGAATGACATTATTGGAGCAGAAGAATGGCTAATGGTCCCCACTTAATTTCAGCACAAACTGATACTCTATCTAGATTAATTACAATGAAAACTCTTATTTTTACCCCAGATGCATGAAATTTGATTAACTACTTCTAAACTGTTCTAAAGAAAAGAAAATGCAAGTGGCTGGCAACAGCTTCGATATTGCATTTAGACCTTCATCACGATCTGGAACAAGGGCAGAGTGACCCGAGAACCGGCTTCTGAACAGCCATCAGACGGGAAAAGGTGTTGACGCATCCCACTTCAGTTACCAGTAAAGGAACAGTGTCAAATTCTTACTTGACCAGAGAACCACCTCTTTTTGCAGGTCGCTGTGTAACAGGAAATCACAGGCAAGCAGGTTTTTAACAGAACTCTATGATAACCTTCAGTAGCACAAAGCTTAGAAAATTACACTGCAAAATGCTGAGCCTTGAACTGGAACAGGCACACCGGCTGGGGGGGGGGGCAACTTTTTAAATGATAGACAACTATAGGCTGGACTGACATTCATTATCTTTAAAATTGTAGTTGGCTTTCCATTTTAAAGCTCTCATGCTTTTTCAAGTTTTGTACTTGAAACAAAATTCTTTTACCCTGAAAAATTAGGGAAGAGGATTTAAGAAACATGCAGGTTTATTTGCAGCAGACAAGTTTTTATTGTTGTTATTGTTTTGGGAGGTTTTTTTGTTTTGTTTTTTTGGAGTGCTGCTTTGTTTTGTCTTGTGGTGGTTTGTTTTTCTTTGTTTTGGGTTTGTTTTGTTGTTTGGGTTTTTTTTTAAAATACTTTATTCCCAATCCCCCTTTTTCCACATTTAGCTGTTAAACTATGAGAGCATATCATATGAAAATACAGAAATGACTGATTGCTCAGGTCCTCAGCTGGGAAGAGAACAGCTTTTGTAAGGAACCATTTGTGTATTGGAAGTTTGGAAGCTACAGAGGGGAGTCACAGTTTCAGCTTGACAGTGCCAATTACAGCTATAAGCAAGATGAACACTGAGGAACAAATTCATTCTGCTCAGAGGGTGGAAAGAAGGGAAAAGGAAAGAGAAGAGATACGAGCCTATGTGTTTAGAAAAAGAAAGGGGCTTGAAGTCATCTGCTAGACAGTGAACCACTTTTTTCACGGCAAAAACATTAGGCTGAAGATCCACTGAATGTACGTGGCAAGCTCTCAGTCCTAATTGGAAGAGCACTGGTTATTTAACAAATGTATCCTTAGTCTAATGTACTATTCAAGTAGATATTAAACTATGGAGCTTTTCTCTTTTGGACAGTAATTATATATAGCCCTGCTCTATCTGTCTGTTTGATCAATTTTTACTCTTGACTCCTACAGCATCATCCTTCAAGTTTGCCCATTATCACGAAGTCTTCAAGGCTAAAAAGGCTCTAAACCCCCAATGTAACACACAGACAGGAAAAAAAGCCAGCTAACTCTCTAATTCCTTCCCTCCCTCATAAGCTTGCAGGTGTTCTATTTTCATTGTCTAAAAATCAAGGAGAAAGTCATCAGCTCATTTCCTCTCCCTTGGTACAGTCCCTTTTCAGAAGCTACTTTCTATCATGTTTTACTCAGTACTCATAAATAATATAGATAATTGCAGATGGTCATAACAAACAAGCATAGAAAGTATACATATATAGTACAAAGGAAACAAAAATTCTGATGTCCTCCAAAAGCAGAAGGAATTCCTGGCAAATAGCAGCAGTTGTATCCAGGTCATTTTTTTAGTTGATGTAAGGCAATCACAGAGCCAAAAATAATACAGGGACAGACTTCAGACAAAGCTAAAACAAGAGTCCTGGCAGCTCACTTCCCTCTGCAGCACGTATTTCCTACCTCCTCCTCACATGCAATACATATAGCTATTTATTCCCTAAAAATTTGCATTAGGAAGGAGGAATATTCCTCATGGAAAGATAGGTTTAAAACTGCTGAAACTCCAAAATACATAAGCAGCATGCAATTAGAAAGATATTGTGCTGAGTGTAATAAGAAACTCTAAGAGAGTCCACCCAGCTGCCCAAGAGTTAACATTATGCGTTTCTCATCAAAACCTCTTCCAAGAGGTTAAGCACACAATAGACTATCTAAAGCACAGCCAGAAAGGCTGCTTGAAATTCCACACATGTGCCTCAGCAATGTATTTCTATTAATGTCCAGTGTGTGTCAGCGTGAAGATAAGGTACCAACATCATGTCCAACCAGCCAGCTAGAGAATGGGACGCTGTGTAAAACATTGTCTGATACTTAGAATCCCAGAGAACAGTGGCGTTTGCAATCTCACCCGCTGCACACGTGCCTGATAACACCACCACCGAGGAAAGGCGGCAGGAGCAAACCATCCTGCAGTTTTGGGAAAGTAAAAAGACAGAGAGAGAAAGAGGGAGAGAGAGGGAAGCAAACAAGAATGAAAATAAACTTCATCAGCAAATAGAAGCAAGTTTGAGGATGCCCAACTGTAGCAGAGGGTATAAACAAACTGGAAAAAGCTTCAGTGAAACTTACTCTTCGTATCAGCTTGCTTTAACTTTTCCTTAAGGTGAGAAATAAAGACATAACACCAGTGCTTGTTTTGATTTCTCCCATCATACCATGTAGACTCAGCTTCATCTTCTAGTATGATCCAACAAAGCTGTTTGTATTGGGAGACTTGTGGAAGACATTATATTTGAGGAAATGTGATCTTGAACAGGACACATCTGCTCTGTTGGGCCCGGAACTTGGGGCTTGAGTGGCCCATACGTTACCATGAGCAGCTGCTGTATGGGAACCCACTGGAATACCCCGTGCCGGTCTGTGCTGTGCACTGACAGGTGTTATCAGACAGGTAACATTCTAGCCCATCAGGAAACTTCCTATTAGCTGAACAGCTTGCTAATATAATCTGTAACTTACCTATCTTTGAGAAAGGTATACTGTATGTGGATGAAGGGGTGGAATGTAGTGATCCTGACCGGGAGACCACTGTGCATCGAGGAGGTGGTGATCCACAGAACAGTTAACCTGCGCAGGCCTGTGCTGTGCTGTACATACAGATATAGCATGGCCTTCAGGCCTGTCTTGTGCTGCACAGATTGCTCGGCATCGTAACAGAGGAGCCTGCAGGCAGCTGCCTCTCAGTAGTGTCCCTGTGGGACCTTGCCTTTATCTAAAAGAGCAGCAAGATGTTCTCAGGTGAACATCCTTTATGAACAGAGTTGTTTTCTTGTAAGAATATAATTGCTCAAATGACAAAAAAGGAGGAACCTCTCCATCTGCACAGCACACCACGGGAAAATCCATCCAGGGTCTGTCCAATGCTGCATGAAAGCAGGGCTCCCAGCATGTGAAGGGACGTAAGATTTACTTGCTATCTATAGTCCTCTTTCTATTCTATCTTATTAAAACAGCTATTTTATTAAGCCACTTGTCAGCCTTTCTTACTGAGACCCAGAAAGAACCTTGCACCATTTCTCTCTCACACTGCCACCCAGTGCAGAACACTGGGCCCATCTCAGGTACCTTCTTTACCACCCCGCTGTTGTCAATGAGGATTACATCAAGACATACGCTTTAAGGTTCCAAGAAAAGGTGGCAGAGGCACCAAAGCTAGTTTTCATGGCATTTAGGGAATATGACAGAAATGGCATCCAGTGGCAGGTCACCTACCTCACATCCCCATCATCTGAGAGTGCAAGAGCAATCAAAGTGTTCCATTCAGTGCAAACTTATTTCCTAGCTATTATATTAGCCCTTTAAATTCATAATCTTGCTCTCTTTTTAAGTAACACTTTCCAGTTACATCAAGAAAATTTTCAGTGATCAAGGATCATTGATTCAACATTCAAACACTGTCATTTTTTAGATAGAATACAATGAATACTGGAAAGCTATCACCAAATACTGAGTTAGATATATGTAATATTCCAAATACTCAAAACACAGACAAGCAAAATCATAATCCAAAAATAAAGTTTAACAGAGCTAGTGGGAACCACATTCTTATAACACTCTCAGTCTTTATACCTATGACAATCTCATACCAAAAACCATACCACATTTGACTAACACTGGCTCATAGGAAAGGAAAGCCAACTGAAACACCCTGATGCATTACCAAATCTCTGCTGCTTATGCCCCCAAAATTAGCTGCAAAATTAGAGCAGCATTCTACTACTCCACAGCAGTCTGGCAGTAAAAAAAAAAAAAAAAAAAAAAGATGCAGTACTAGCTTTGCTGGACCATTCATGGAAAAATATCAACATATTATTCTCTTATTTCTTTGTGTATTGAATATTTTGTAGTTATAGATAGGGGAAAAGGAAGGCTAATCTTATCTTTTGCTTCTTAAACGATGGAATGGCTTTACAGTAACCCTAAGTCAGAACAAATGAATCTGGAAGAAGTTTCTGTGGAGTATAAGAACTTGGTAGACAAAAAAAAAGTGTGAAATATGGGCACAGGAGAATTGAAGGCAAGACAGGGGAAGTAGGCAGCACCACAGACAACTTCAATTTGTTGGAGCTCTAGGCTTTAAAAAGAGGCCAACCTTGTGATAAGGTCCCTTAGCCCAAGAGACTACAAAAATGAGAAGCTCAAACAACCATCAGCTGCTGAAATCTGCAAAAACTCTCCAAACACAAATTAACCTTCAGCCAGGAGATAAAAGACTAGCTGCAGAAATTGGAAGTTGTTAAAAAAAAAATGCTATAAATGTCTGACAAATCATAGCAGCAGTAGCAGGGAAAATAAGGAGTACATATGCAGCATCTTACCCTTAGCCAGATAACAGCTTTGCCTTCCCTCAAGAGAAGATGGAGAAAGAGGAGGTTTTCTTTTGGTTTGGCTTTGTTTTTACTTTCTGGGTTCATTGTAGTACACATTCTCCTAAACTGCTTTAGTTAAATTTAGACCTCACTGATGCTCTAGAGACCGGAAGTTATTAGCTTGCTGGAGGGAGAAGACATGCAGATCCTCACCATGCCAAGCTTAAATTTAATGCAAACCTTTCCAAAGCCCACCATTTAATACTGCAAGACTACTTTCTATAGGGATCCCTTAAAATGTTTAATGGTTTCATAAACAGAAATAATTTCTTCACTGCAGAAATGCACCCACTTCTATAGTAGAAGGCAGCAGCCAAAGAGGAACCCAACTTTGGGGGAAAAGGAGGGATGTTCTGGCCAGAGACTACAGAGCAATAGACCGCTAACTTTAAAGACTCCACACATTAATATATTTTCTTCAAAGGAAAGTCTAGAAAAGTATCTCTTAGCTCAGGCAGCAAGAATGAGAGGGACAGAAGGAACAAGGTCTGAAGCTACTCAGCCTAGCTATTTAAATCCCCCTATCAATAGCTTGCAACATTTTGTAATAAATCATTATGGCTTAAACCAAAAAAACCACGTCTTTCCATTTGTATCAACACATTTAAAAGGCAGTTTTATTCAATTAGTGAAAGCAATCGAAAACAACTGCATTGCAACTTCCAGCCAAAGAGAATGCCACTCCTGCTAACCTAGTCAGAGTTCCCTAGCTGGTTTTGCATGCCCTAAGGGTAGGTATGTGAGTGTTTGATACACAGTACGTGAATGCTCTGTAAATAGCCAAACTGCAGGGAACAACGCTCATCAGGAGGTACTGCCCCCACAACTGGCGGTACCCACACTATATATAGGAATTCATGTTCTAGTAACTAAATGCACTCGTCATTTTCTAAAGAAAACATAAAAATTAATCTGAAAAAAAAAGGTGTCATTCCTTAATAAACACATGAGGATACTCGTTGCTAATCACTAACATCAATGAAAATCAAACTTGGAAAAAAACAACTGAATAGGCTTTTTTCTCATTTTGCACTATTATTTAAAACAAGCCTCCATACTTTCTATTTAAATCAATGTTTTCTGCTTTGCTCACAAAATCTTCAATCAAGAAATATTTACAGAAATTAGAGCCCCTAAACACTAAAACCCAAGATTTGTGTTAGCAATGTCTCCTCCCAGAACCAAGCTATTTCCTACATGTAGGCTTGCAACTTTAGAAAGAGAAGGGTTTTAGCTCAGTGTGCTACATTTTAGCTGCAGAGCAAACAGGACCAGCAAAACTGGCCCTGATGTGAGCAGTATCCAAACCATAATGCAAAGCTCAGAGAGACAATACCTTTCATTACATCAACTCAAATAAATAGGGAGGAAAAAATGACAAGTTTGGACAATAGAGACCTGACTCAAAAACAGCAGTCTCACTTCACTGATGGCCCCACGCTGTCACAGTTTCAAACACCATGCCACTACTGGACCTCAGCCAGTCACTCCAGCTTGTCACAATGATAGGAGATTACGCACAACAAAAACCCAGTCTAATCTAGAGATGCTTACCTATGGTTAATCAGCCAGAATGAAGCTGATCCCCAGCTTATTACAAAGTAAATGAAAGCCTTAACAAAACTAAATCATGTTCAGCACCGTTTCTAAAACCATCTTCAGTACCAGCTTAGCTGCATCTACAGCTGATATTGCTCAACAACAGTGGGCAATTCACAGCAAAAAATGTAAGCAAGATTGGCTTGAAGCTTCATCAATGACCAGAAATCTAAAGAAAACTTTCCATGAATGGGCCAATTGGATCATTCCTCCACCCCCACATGGCCAAAAAGAAAACACTACTCCACTTGATCACTCCCCTACTACCACTAAAATTCTCCTCCATTGTATCAATCTATGAATGGGCTGTTTATGCTGCTTCCAGTAATTTTAAGCAATTTTACCTCCACATACTTTGAAATGGAGAAGAAAACATAGCAGTTAAAATGTCAGCAGACCAATATACACTAAACCAAGGGTGGAAGTGTCCAAAGTATGCCACAGGCAAAGCCTAAGAGTTCAGAATCTCACATTCACAAGATGACACCAATATCAAAACCCACTGCCCTGATCAAAGCCATTCCCAGTCACACATTCTTCCTTCAGCCCTTCTCTCCTGAATCAACAAGAGGACATGAGAGGCTCTGAAGAGCAAAGAGATTATTTCTGGGCAAGAAATCTTCTGAAATAATATGACAGCCTATGCCCAATTCTAATCAGCTACTGGAGAAACCAGAGACAAACCCTAAATCCTTGTATTTCCTCCCATGCTGGGAGGCCACGCTAATCACAATAGTGCAATGCTGGAGCCATCAGAAAGCAAAGGTTGCCATCCAGTAAGCCAGTGAGCAGGGCATGACCAGGAACGCTGTGAATACTAAGCCATCCGTCATCGACAGCTGAAGAAACACTTTCCCAGCAATTTAGGAGTTCTGTGTCCAGTCTGTTTTCATGCAGCAACCAATGCCCATCAGTCTCGTCTGAAAAAGCTAATCATGGCGCAAAGTTTCTCCTACCATCACCCCATTTCTGAATTCATTCTTTCAAAGTGGGAAGGAAGACGATGACTTTTGGTCAATAACTCTGACAAAGCCGTTATCCTAGGGGTATTAAATGGGGAGATAAGAACTTCAGGGCTTTGCACAAATCATATTAGTTCAATTCTCAAATCTGGGTAATGCTTCTTTTCAAAGTATTAATTTCATTTATTCTATTTGCTCTCCCTCTGTCCTGATAACACAGGCACACATGGCCCCTAAATGAGATCCTCCTATTTTATAAGTTATAATCCTCCCTTTCTAGAGTAGTAATGAGATGTCTTTGCTTAATCGCGTTTATTCCCCCCCACCAGCTTCTGCTTTTATCCATCCCCATTCCACATTGATTTGTCTCAAAGGTTTCAGCGAAAACCATCAAGCAGGGAGTCACTGGCTCCAAGAGGCTCATGATGCATATGCTGCACATGCTGCACAGCCTTAGGAGATTACAAAAGCAGAAAGGAGAAAGAAGAGCAGCTTTGCTTGCAAAGTTTCTTTTGTTGGCAAGAAGGAGAAAAAAAGAAAGTCAAAAGAACTGAGAAGTTGAGAGAAGAGGTTTTGATTAATTGGAAATGAAAAAGGAAAGACTCCTGGTACGGGGGAAAGGTGAGACTATTCACAACACAGTGAAGCAATTAAATAACTTGACTATGACAACTTTGGAAGTTCCTCATGCTAGAGATAAAAAAGGATTTAAAGATAGCTGTATTAATTCTTGGATATTTCACATGAGACTTAAGGCATGCTACAAGCATTAGTTAAACACCCTAGGCCCTGTTGTGAAGTACTGTACATATAATCCTTGTTGTATTCTAAGTACCCACAGCATTAAATTATTCAGAGAGTCCAGTCAGCACCATGATCCTGCAGTGCTATACAAACAAACAAAACATTTTATCTCTAACACAAATTGGTGAGAGTTCTTCTGCAGCAGCTTAGCAGACTATTTCCATTTCAGCCAGTCCCCCATGGTTAATCAAAAGCCATATTCACTCAGAGAGGGAAGCGAATGCTGCAGTGCCTCTACTTACAGAGCTGTTTTGCTTCTTAAGCTAAAACTTTAAGGAGTTTTACTCAAAACCTAAGGTATCTAGAAGCTAAGCACCTTGTTCAAAGTCATAAAAAAAGAAAGATCAAGACAAAAATGTAGGACAGGACCCAGGTACTTAATTCTAAATCCCACTTGTAACCAGTGCACCACTTCAACCAAAAAAAAACCCAAACAACAACAAACCACACAAACCACAAAAAACAACAATAAGTTTTAATCTGCACCCTACCCCATAAATAATGAAGTAACTGGCTCCAGAAGCTGACAGCAAGTTCCCTATCAAAGGTTAGCTCTAGTCCACGCTCTCTTCAGGAACGTGCACTATATAATAAGACTGAAGAAGTGCTTCATAGCAATACTGCCAATAATAAAAGTCAATGAATGAAAATCATAAAGAACAGATTAAATGACAAGTGATGCTCAGCACAATCAAAATGAAATCATTTCAAAATACAGCTATCATATTTGTATTTTTGGTCTACAAGTGGTAAGGTTAAAGGAGAATATTGCAGCACTACTGGAGACAACTGTACAAGAGCAGGCTACTAATCACCAAACTATTGATATGTTAAGGGCACAGGGCAGCTCAAGATCTTACTGCAAATATTAAAAAAAATAAATAAAACAAACCTTTCTAATTATATGTGGCATGATTTTCAATTTTTACTAAATTAAGTGCTACTAGAAGCAAATTACTCATTTGTTATTTCTTTCATGGGAGTCGCCCCATTTTTCTCTGGCTTCCCTAGCGGGTCACAACAGCAACAAAAACCCTGGAAGTTGTTCCCTTATAAATTTAAGCAGATAATTCCCAGTCCCATCTGCACCTGGACTACCGCTAGGTACCTAGAGTTCCACTACTATCTTCTACCTGAAAGAGAAGACTGACACAGAAGAGATGAAAGAGCAGCTCACACCCATTATTTGCCTCATATGCTAGGGCTAAAAAGCAGAAGAGGGAGCAAGAAACATTCAAGTCCTGTTCCAAATAAAGGAAGAAAACAATACTGGAAGACAAAGGACAGATATGATTTGAGTAGGATTGAGTCAACACAATAAGGTAACCATGCCCAAAAGGAAACTGTAGCTGAGATAAAGCAAGTCTGATAGAGAACCCAATAATTTAAAAGGCTGGCAAAAACAGTTCCTGCTTAGGAAGACATCTAGAAGCCAATAGACAATAGCTTTGACCTCATCTTTGCAAGGACAGGCTAGACTATTCCATTTTTAAGGATCTTAAATTTATGACTGATCAAGAGATAGTTAAAGAGCAATGAAATTTAACAGTTTCTCATTCTTGTACCACGTTCTGCGCTAAAACTCCATGGTCACCATTTATCTTTTATGGGTTACACAAGAAGAGCCTGATCAGGTTTTTGCAGAGCATCAAGTATGCAATAACTGGGTATGCAACATTGCAGGATTAAAAGCTAATTCAGATAATAGAACAGCTTTTGTATGTTAGCAGTCAGGTCCCAACTCATTTTAGAGGTGCCTTCTTTACACTTCACAAATATTGCCTGACTCTGCTAGTCACATTTCTCCAGGATTACTCTACACCTCACTGCAGGAGGGCAGGACTCTGCTTCTGAGCTAGGGCTCATCTTTAGATTAGACAATAAATTCACTAGCTTCTTTCCCCCTGGCTTTACAGAAGTCCGTTAATTGCATTCATAAAGAGAATACTCTCTTTCTAGTGGAAAGAGAGTTAATACTGCATCTGTTGACCCAGATGTCCTATGCAGAGGAACGGTAGTCACCTGCCTCAGACATCACTATTCTAAAGCTCAGCATCATGCAACTTCCCGTGGTTAGGGTACAATGTGCCAAGAGGAAATTTCCTACGACACAGCAGCTGTTCACAAGCTATATCCAGGAGAACAATCTCAGAGACCTACCAATCCAACCACATACAAACATTATCATGGAGTCCAAAAGCACAAATGGGTCCAAAAGCACAAACGGACAAATTCATGGAAGACAATTACATTAAGGACTGTTAACCACCAAGGTGAAAATACAACCTCTTGCTGAAGAAGCCTCTAAGCCCCAGAATGGCAGAAGTTGCAAGGGGATACAGGTGGGAAATACTGCTATACACCTGCTCTGTTCTCATGCTCTCCATAAGCAGCTGCTATGGATCACTGTCAGAGATGGGCTGTAACTAGAAGGACCTTCTGTCTGAACCACTATGACCATTCTTACATAAATTTTATTTATTCAGTCCCCCAAAAAGCCTTCATATTATAACCTCAAAATGCTTCACAGCCAAGTCATGTGCCTGGGTAAGCCGTGCCTGTTAGCATTCAACATATAGAAAAGACATGCTCATAGAAGGATTCTTCACTTAAATCAAGTGCATGCAACAGATGAGCAGGATGGAAGAAACACAATAAAGACCATCATTACTCAAGTCTATCCTCTCCCTAAACCATCCTTTCAGTATGTACCAGGCAAGGAGAATTACTCTTAGTCTAGTTCTCTCAATAAAGTTTCAACATCACAGTCTAAATGAACAGGCAGTTTGATCTCACTGTGGCAAGCATAGTCCCACCTCGCCGTCACATCCCAACACCTCATACCACTGCAGGTCAGGAAAAAGTGGCAGTTCCAGTAAGACTCTGCATTGTTTATAGGCAGTACACCATTGCCATAGTAATGTTAGTATTTAAAAGAAAACAATATAAAATAGTATCGTGTGAATATTAAGCACCAATGGCAACCCCAATCTACTGTAGCGATATAAGCCTTTTGCTCTACTCAGTCTCATCTCACTGTACTTCTGCCTCCATCACTGCTCTTCTCAGCACTGGTATGACAATAACCCAAGGGGTTATCTCAGCAACACCAAGGTGCCCAACTAACAGCAAAGGCTGCAGCAACAAATCCCCAAAAATAAGTCTGCCTACTGGGCAAGAACAGATTGGTTTGGGAGTCAGTGGTGTGTACAAAAGGGGTTTATGCTTCCTGGTCCCTAAAAATCAATCTTAAGCCTTCTTCAAAATGTTACAATACTTGACAGTTTTATAACAATTCTTCTGCTACCAGCATCATAAAAGACTCAAACAACAGAACTCATTATTACTTTTTATTAATTTGGGTATTTGCACAATTACATTCTAGAAAAACGGAGCAAAGTTTCAGGATAGATCAGCTCAGCAGCATCTCATCCTGTATATATCAAAACATTCATTTCATACACTTGATAGTTTAAGAGAGTTCTCTCTAGCTCAGACAACAACCCCATATACACACACCACACTGACCTGCCACAGGTAAAGCTGTCCCAGCACAGTCATTGCTTATGCCTTTCCCTGCAAGCTTGGCCTTAGCGTCACTGCATGACATGCTGCAAGTGTAGCTTGCCAGCTACACTGTAAGCCGAACGTTAAGTGATGAATTAGGAGGTAATGAGTGTTTCAGCCTCAATCAAAGTTTCTAAGCTCATCACACAAGTGACATTTAATGAATCCCCTCAAGCAGAGATATTTTAGCCTGTCCTGCATGGAAACATACTGGGTTTTTTTGTTACTCACCAGCTGGGCCACTCTCTGCCTCTCTTCGTTAGCGTTGTTCCTTTCCCGCTGAAGGGCGGTATTCAAGGCCTCACTGGCTGCTTCCCTTTCTCTTTTGGCCAGCCGGAGCAACTCCTCTTGGACCAGTGCCTGTTCTCGCTCATACCTGTATGAGCGCCAAAGGCAAACAGAGAGAAGGTGATCAGCAGACTTCTGGCAACAGGGTCACGGCTTAGCATGGACTATCTCTGCCTAGAGCCGAAACACAAACCCATAACCTATCTGACACAAAGTCTGCTCACAGCCCTTCCATTATCAGCAGGAATTCAAAAGTCCAACAAACTTCAAACATGACCTACAACTTTGGCGAGGTACAGCTCTGGCAACAACAGTAGACTTAGCAACATATAAGCTTATACTTCAGTTATATTTAGCTCTATTAAGTACTTAATTATCACCTGAAAACAGTGAGAACAGAAAGTAGTTAGCTAGATAAATAGACACTGCTTTGGAAAAGATCAAGGGACATACAACAATAAAAGGAGTTAGCCTATCTGACAATGCTGCTCTTCTGCTCTACAAGGGAAAGAAAATCACATAAAATGCATGCAGCAACAGCAGTGAGAGAAGTGGCCTTGTCACGTCCATAGACTGGACAGCTGAATCTCAGACTGTCATGAAGGAAATTTTGTCCAATTCAAGCCTTGGAAATTCCACACGCAAGCAAAGACAGATTAACGTGAAGTGAATCACAGAATAAATTAGGTTAGACAGGACCTTTGAAGGTTTTCTATTCCAGCCTCCTGCTCAAAACAGAACTAACTTCAAGGTTAGATCAGGTCGCTCAGGGCCTTCTCTGGTCAATCTCTGACAACCTCCAAGGGTGGAGATTCTATACCCTTTCAGTGCTTCACTGCACTCACTGACTGTTTGGGGTTTCACCCCATGCCCCCCCCCTCCAATACCCAGGCAGAATTCCCTTGCTGTGATCTGTGTCCCTTGCCTCTTGTCCTTTCAGTGTGCACCTCTGAGAACAGTCTGGCACTGTCTCTATTTTACTATTTTAGGAAGTTGAAAACAATTAGATCCCCCTTCTTTGCCAGGCTAAGCCAATGCTGTTCCCTCAGCCTCTCTTCTTCCATGCCTCTAGCTTGCCAAGGTCCCTCTCAGTGGCAGTGTTGCTCTCCAGCAGTGACCACTGCTTCAATTCGGTGTCATGCACAAACTTTCTCAGGCTGCATTTCAGCCCATCCAGGCCTGGTTCTGGTTCCACAGTTGAGCCACACACATACAAGCTGCTCCTCCCTTTCTTGTCTTCCCTGCCTACCTTTCAACTGCATTTCTACCCCTATCTCTCCTTTCCCAGATCGAGTATTTGGGATGCAGTTCAGTAGCTCAGCACTGAAAACTACCAGCAATTTTGATTTCACAGTCCCCAGGAAAGTGAACCAGCTTTCTAGAGATTTTCCTTGGTTGCATCTCTGACTTCCGTAAGGACAGTGTGATTAATGCTACAGGGTTTTAACAGGTTTGGTCAGTCCGTTGCAATACTCAAAAAACACTATGCACACAGAGACTGATTTTCATTGTTATCTAGACTATAAGCACGGTAAAGACACCATCAGAGCAGCAAAAGAAAGAACAGGAAAAGACCAATCTTTACAGCATCTTTAAGAACACACAGACAGATTAGGCCAGCAGTTTTATAATGGAAAGCTACTGAGTTACACAGAACTGAAGTTCTCACTGCCCTGCAATGCCTAGAACTAGGAGACTGCTGTGGTTCTGTCAGAGAGGAGAACAGTTTTCTTCTGCAATTTTTTTTCCTCACCCTTACCCGCATCTTTACAGGTATTTCTATCTTAATAAATTAAAATACCCTTGGATGAAAAACTCATAGCACTCTAGTACTGGCTGACAGGCATTATGTCCACTCTAGGAAAAGGAATGGAATCAGATACATAAGATGGATCTGATTATTTTAGGTATAAACTGAATTAAACCTATTACTGTGTTTGAGATTCCAAAATCCCTAAGGGAAGTATCAAACACTTAGACGCCTTCATTTTTCCCAGAAAAGGCAACTGTACTCAAGTTTATGCTCTATTGGTCCTGCAATGCACATCACACACAAGTTTTCTGTAGCTACCAACTCATTACATTGGTCCTTCCTGTTTCTCCAAACACCACTCCAATTGCCCACAGCTCCGCTGACTGCTCCTTTTGGCTAAGGGACAGGCTTCCCTAAAAAAATGTGTTCCATGGCCCTTAACTGAAGAAGGCTTCAAAGGCGATTCTCAGGCATTAAAACATACAGTCATTGCGCTTGGACTGAAGTAAAACATATATATGTACGTATATAGTCCAAAAGGAGCTAAACTATTGTCTTTTCCAAGAACTTCACCTCACCTCCTGTACAGTTCCTGCTCTGCAGCAGAAGACTTCTGACCAGAGTCACTTGTCATTGGTGGTTGGATTCCTAGAAAGAATAGAAACCTGTGACAACTATAGTACAAAACATAGTCCTTCATCACATCATAAATTATTTGAGGAGAATTTCATATGTGTTATCCCATCAAAAGAAAAAAACAATACACCTTGAAAAGTCTCAAGAAAATTTAAGTTTGATGGATGGAGTTTGAATTCATGAAACAAAGAGACACTGACAGCATCATCTTCAACAAGGCACACTGAACAAGGCATGCTACAGAAACTTCTCGGTAAGGATGTTAACTCCTCAAACCCTGGTTTATACTGAAACATAAGCATGGTTTTAAACCTAATTTCCATTTCCTTCCTCTAGTTCCATTAAGTCTTCCCCTTGACCTCCTGCTTTCCTTGTAATTACAAGGGATCCCACAAGTGGAGATGAAATTATTTGATGGAGTTCAGGCCATCCATAAGGCTGAATCCACTTTCAGGAAAGATGTAGGCTAACAGCAAACATACCTCTAAAAGCAAATGCCTGATTCCCTAACTTCATGTTAGTCTGGATGCCTTAAACAAATCCACATTGATAACATGTATCAACAAAGTATATTTGAGAACCAAGAGAAATCAAATAGTTTTCTGACCTGTAAAGAAAGACAAGTTCAGAAACCAAGTTCTCATCATCCACTTGGCAAGCTGTGCTTAGTCAGTCTATCCTTCCCTATGAGCTTATTTATGAAGAACAAAAAGCAGTATTTCCGCCACCCATCCATAATATACTCCCTGTGCGTGCAAAGGGGACAACAAGGCAGCTTGCCAGGAATGAAAGATAAAATAAAAGATTTCTGCCTTGCTTATCGCATGTTCATCTGAAATCCTAGAAATGTTCACAAAGTGATACAAGTTCATTAAAGTATCTGAGAAGGGTGGTAAGCCAAAGATGGAGAAGGAAAGGACCTAGAAAAACAAGTTGTCTTACTTAAGGTCACACAGCAACAGAACTAGAACCATAGCATTTCAACTGCTCCAACTGCCAGATGACACAGACACCTTTCAGAAACATAAAGAGGACATCACAGGACTGTAACATCCAAGGCATTCAATGATGCAAATATCTACATACATAAAAATATTACAGGCTAATCAAAGAGCTCCTCTCACAACAGGATAGTCTTGAAAAATACAGGCATACTATATAACATCCAGCGGCAGCGCTACCAAGAAGAGTGTCAAAACAGTCAGTAGACCTGATAGGGACTGACAGTACCTGTAGGAGATTTTGGCTTCCCTTCTGCAGCTGGTGAAGATGGAGCTATGCCATTGGATGAATGGGGTGATCTCTGGTTGTCCCTTTTACTTTGAGGAGATTCTTTCATTCGGTTCACTACATCTTCAGAGAGCTGAAACATACGTACACGGGAAAGAAATGAACCAAGTCAACTCTTAATGTGTACATATTTCACTATAAAAGCTCCCCATTTGTTAGTTTCCATGCTACTGCAAAAGTATTGCCAGTTACCTCATTTCAATGTGTCCTGGTTTCGGCTGGGACAGAGTTAACTTTCTTTTTAGTAGCTGGTACACTGCTGTGTTTTGGATTTAGTGTGAGAATAATGTTGCTAACACTCTGATGTTTTAGTTGTTGCTAAGTAGCACTTATCTTAAGCCAAGGACTTTTCAGTTTCCCATGCTCTGCCAGCAAGCAGGTGTGCAAGGAGCTGGGAGGGAGCAGAGCCGGGGCAGCTGACCTGAACTAGCCAAAGGGGTATTCCATACCATGGAACGTCATGCCCAGTATATAAACAGGGGGGAATTGGCCAGGAGGGGCAGACTGCGGCTCGGGAACTAACTGGGCATCGGTCAGCAGGTGGTGAGCAATTGCATTGTGCATCACTGGTTTTTTTTTTTTTCCTTCCCCCCCTTCCTTTTTTTGTTGTATTCCTTTTCATTACTAGTATTATTATTATATTTCATTATTACTATTGTTAGTATTATATTTTACTTTAGTTATTAAACTGTTCTTATCTCAACCCATGAGTTTTACTTTTTTTCCTTTCCTTTCCTCCTCCTCACCCCACTGGGAGGGGGAGGCAGAAACGGCTGCGTGGTGCTTAGTTGCTGACTGGGGTTAAACCACAACACAATGCCACAGTCCTTTGAATCCAGGTGGTCAACATCTGTACACTGACTTTACATTTTAAAAAACCATACCCTATCAGTGAGCGATAAAACCTCCAATCTACTGAACCTAAAGGCTTCACTGGACAGTGACAATTAATCTTCCACAAATACTAACAAAGGTGGAGAGCACTGCTAAACAAGCCGACCCCTTGAGTAGGGACATATTGACCAGAAGTGAAAGGAAAGGAACTAAGCAGGTTCTAAGTCTGTCCATCCATCCTTCTTCTTCTTCCCCCATGCTTGCTAACCCAGCTCAGCATGGCAGAAAGTACTGCAAACCATATGGCAGAGAACAGCTGCACAGCCCTCCCGTTCACATAAGGCTGCAAACATTTTTGCAATCTCAACTTCATTCTCATTCCCTTACTTGGGTCCAAACCCATGGAAAAGAAAGAAAAGTTAACTTGAAGTTTCTGGCAATTCAGTCCAAGGGGCTTCTCACAGCACTGTTAAGATTGACCCCTTCCTCCTCCCAAGGTCAGAGGTTCTGTGCTGACTGTTCTGGCTCCAGAACAAAACAAAATGAGGCTGTTTCCCCACCTAGGTCGGTCACAGTAGAAGACATATTTTCATCTATGCCACTGCTACCCAGTTTAACAGCATCTTTAACATCCTCATTATATGTTGTCATCATGTCAAATTCCTGTTTATGGGAACTGGTTTTTAAAAACACAAATCTGTAAAAAGCCAGACTTAGTTAAGGACAGGCTCAGTGGAACTACTTTTGTATACGTAGCTGCAAAAAAACCAAATAACATCCTCGGTACTAAGAATGGGGAATGATTATTTTATTTCACAAAACAAGCAAACAAAAAAAAGAAAATAAAAACTTTTACTTCAGGAAGTCAAACAGAAAGGTCTACAAAGACCACAGCTCACTTAACCTAATCAGCTATCATGATATACATAGGGCGTCTTCATCTTGAGTCCTGGCAGTCATAAACAGACCAGTAACATTGAACGCACATTTTTCTCTAGTTCCATCAGCATCCAGCTGATGGAGCAGCTAACTAAATTAAAGCACCAGAACAAATTACATCTATGGTAGGTGAGGGTGAGTCCTAAAGGGGTCCCTGCCTATATCCTGTAAAGAGAAATCAGGCAAGAACAACTTTATTTCCATTAAACAGTTTAAAAAGGAGGTTGGCACAATCTTAGTTAACTTTTGCCAAGTGATTAGTCAAAATTGGATGAAAAATACGTAACCACAGCAAAACACACTCTGCAAGCTCATTTCAGACAAGTCTTAGGGGAAAACCAGATAAAAGTATGAGAAGCGACAGCAATGAAAATGATGGTAGTAATAAAAAAAAAAACTTAAATAACCAATGAAAAATAGGGAAGAAATCTTGATGGGGAAAAAAAAAATGTTCCTTAACGACACCAACACCATTCTACAGCGCTTGTTTTCACAACACATACATGTAGATGTCCGATCAAAGTTCAAGAAGCAGCTTCCCACTGCCCCTCCTAGAAAAACCCGTAATTCTCACTAATCCCCAAAATCTCTTAACTCCCTGTGTGTTCAGACAGCGGTGCTTTGCCAAGGCTCTTGGTATCATCAATAAGGGCAGAGGTGTCTCCTTTTGGACGCCCTCAGAGCCAGGCAGTACCTTTAGCATCAAACTGATTGCAAACCACAAGGCAGGGGCAAGACGGGGTCATTAAGCAGTGAGGAGGGAAAGAGGGTTGAGAACGGAGTTTGGAAGAGGACATAAAGGGCTGGTGTGTCACTGCTCAAGAAAAGCCATGCTCAGGCACTCAGTCCTCTTTCCTACCACTCTCCAGTCATCCCATCATCTCTCCAATCCCCTACTTCTTCAGCCTTCCAGTTTTCCCTCCCCTCCTCCTTGCTGGTTTTCCCCCACTCACCCCTTCCAGCCCTGTACCACATTCCCCTGACCTCCCTGCCCTACCCTACCCTGCCCTGCCACCCCTCCTCAGCCCAGGTCCTGCCCTCCACTCCCGGCCTCAGCACCCCCGTCCCCCGCAGCCTCCCTGCCTCCATCACCCGGCCCCAGAACACCTCGGGCCGCCTCACCCTGATGCCCTGCAGCACCCGGACTTGCTCCCGCTCATCCAGCCCGAAGGAGACCTTCCTGCCGCCGTGACTGCTCTCGCTGCCCCCCATGCCGGCGGGGCGGGCGCTCGGGACTCCTCTCCCCGCCGCGCCCCCCACTCACACCGAGCCGCCGCTGCGAAGAGCGCCTCTCCCCTTCCGCCGCCTGCCAACATACCCGCGCCCCATTGGCGGCCGACTCCGGGACGGCCAATAGCGCGGCGCGGTGCTGGCGGCGAACCGCGGTGCAGGCTGGGGGCTGTAGTCTGCCGGCAGCGGCTGCGCGGGCTGCGGTGCCCAGGGCGCAGGCGGCCTGACCCGGCCCCGGAGAAAGCCGTGCTCCGAGAGAGGTTCCCTCTTCATCCTCCCCCTGCGACAGACCCATGGCGGCACCAAAGCGTCTCCGGGCTCGCTAGGAGCTCGCTTCCGCCTCCCCTCCCGCGCCAAGGGCTGCACCCGCTCTCCACACCTGCGTTTCGAATGCAGGATCAAACCACCCCCTGTATTTCCACTGCGATAACACCCAACTCACGGCGTTTCTTTACTGGGTCAAAATTATGGAAGGAAGAAAACCAAACCACGTGTAACCACGCAGAAAATAAGCCAGGAAGGCACGAAGCTTATCTCCTAGCTCCAAGATTGAGGAATCACCCAGACATTGTCCATCAGGGAGCATTCACGGGCTGACGAGCCCCTGTGGATGTCCCAAGGCAATTCCCCCTCAGCAGCATCGAGACAAAGCATCCCCCAACACAGCCGAGCGAGGGCAGGCTCACCCCACCAGGAATCCCTTGTCCACCTTCACACATGCCACTTCCCTCCATAGCCCTCGAGGGAGCTCACCACCCCAACATGTCAGCTCACATTTCCCTGGTGATTAAAAATAAAATTACAGTCTACAATCTCTAGTCAATTTTACAGCAGCTGCTCTCTGGGCAGAATTCACCTCTCTGCGCCTTTCAGCCACCCTGTTCCAGCAAGACCTACTGACTGTGCCATTACCTGCCTGACAGGCGCACACATGGGTCCCACATGGGTCAGGCCATCACAGATGCAGTCCCCATCACCAGGCACAACCAATCCCCAGCCTAAACCAAAGCAATGAGAAAGAAGATAATGTAACACACAAGCAGCTGGACCGAGAAATGGCAGCTTTGAAGGATCTTTTCCAAATAAACTTTCTGCATTCCGAGAAATAGAGGCCACGTGATGACCTATACAATTTTGTGCATTTGTGACTAGACAGTTAATGAAGCCTCAGTATTGACACACTACTTATCTACTTCTTAGTAGCGCATCGGAGCAGTTTTAACTGTTTAATGCTTATTCTTCACTGCAGTTAATGTGGCAACCACAGCTTTGACTCAGCAGTGGACTCAGGCCAGCTTTAAGGGAGTATTTAGGACTCTCTGCCCCCCAAGATACCCAGGCCTCTTCTATAGCATGTTCCTGGAAGCAGGGAATATTTTTGTTAGTTGTGTAATACGTTGTACACTGGGGACTCGGCCCGTTGCTTGAGTTCTCAAGGCAAGGGCACTGCATCGTGGTACCATCAGCTGTTTGCACTGCAGTACAGAAACGCTGCACGCATCCAGTGCAAGAGCAAAGGTCTGGCTAAAGTCAAACCACGATCCCTCCCAGAACGCTCTCACTAGCCTCTTATTTCTCATCTGCCACCTGCTCACTTCATTTGATGGCACCCAGGTTTTGTACCGAAAAAGCCCGTGAACAGTCATTCCTTATTTGCATCCTCTGTCCTTTCAGTGTTTCACAGACCTGCACCATTGCTCTTCCAGGCCGGTGAGTTCTCAACCATGTAATTACTCCTCCAAAAGTCTTCCCATAACTGATTATTCCTGTCATCCTTCCTTAGGCCTTTTTCAGGTGTAACTCCAGCCCGGTGGCAGGCATCATCTGCAAAGATCCAGGAGGGAGAGTGGGCAAAGACAAACAAAACTGCACATGACATCTACAGCTGTGCCTTCCTGTGATCTCCAAAAGCCTAAGGACGCCCAACAGGGCCCGCTACCTGCAGGACACTGATGTGGAAGCAGCCGTGATACTGGTGGAGGAGCTGTACAGCAACTTAAATGTCTCTCCACCTATGCAGGAGCAGAGGATGCCATCAAAGTTAACTCCAGCAGTAGCATCTCCTAGGGCAATCCCCACAGTTTTCTGCAGGGAGCCTGGAAGGAGCTCTGAAAGGTTTTATTGCACCAGGGCATGACCCAATTCCAAGGCAGAAACAAAGCTCACCCCACTTCCCCAGCCTGTACACCCCCGCCAAAGAGAACCGGATGGGTGCTGATTACTGCCAGCACACTTAGCTGTTACTCAGCACCTATCATGTCCTCCCTGCAGCCAGAAAATTAGTCCTGACACACAGGGTTCATTTCAAAGCCCAGAATAAGAAATAACCAAGTCAATTCCAACTTCCACATAAGCCTTTTCCCAAGCAACAGAGAAAGACCTCCTATAGCAAAGACCCCTGATGCTAGACATGCCCAGAACAGCAAGATCTAGTTACTGAGAGAAGAGTCAAAAGCTTCACTGACAATTATTTAGACCTGGAGACCACTCTCTGCACAGTCATCTGCTGTCCTAGTAATAGCCTTCCAAGAAGGAAAAATCCATCTCTGACAAAAGGACATCATGTTATTCCATTATTATCTGCCACATTTGTTCAGGGATTTTTAAAAAAAAAATCTGAGAGTTAGTTTTTCTCCATAATATGGATCATTTGAGAAAGAAAGTATGACCATTTATGCCAAACAATTTTATTTCTTTATTTTACAAACAAAAATATACATTTATTCTATATTTTCTCTCTTTTTACACCCCCACGCATAACACACTTCTGCTCAAGGACCACTTTGAATATGGCCCAAAGCACTATATATACATAAAAATACAACAGGAGGAAGGTCAGTCCATGACCTAGCGCAGAAGCTCCTCAGCAGCAGAACATGGGACACTCCAGAAATACTGGAGTCCTGCCAGCAAAGGACAGGATGGACATGTCGACCACCTGCACAGGTGATCCTTCAGCACTGAATTCAGCTGATAAAAAGGCAAATTCATAACCTGCTCTTCACATCGCCAAGGAGGGCAGATAAGTCCTCTTGGTCAGGGTGTTGAGAGTCAGCAAATACTCCTTGGGACAGAAAAGCAGTTGCTCCTTTATTTCTCAACTGCTTTAAGACCTTCGTATCTCTTGGCTCTATCCAAGGCCCACCAACTCCAGGGAAGCTTTGCAGGTTTCCCCACACTTTCTAACAGCAGCTCGGGATCAGTGCTGTAAGCAGCATCAGGAGCAGCAGCAGGGCAATTCAGGCACCACGTCATCCATCCCTTTTAAAGTAAGCAAGCAAGCGTGGCTCAGGCCGATTCACAGCAAGTGACGGGAGGAGCATGGAACACTTCTCTAATGTGGCAAGGGCTGACTTGGCCAGTTGCTTGTCCAGCCCTTACACGGTCATTGCATGGAGGAGAAATGTGAAAGGCTGTTGACTTACATGAGACAATTCAGCTCTCACACAGACAAACGGAAGCCTTTTTACCTCAAAAGTAAATTAAAAAAAAAAAAAAAAAAGGGTTTGTTTTCAAGGTGCCAGTGCTACTTAGAGGCCTGCAGGGCAAAGTCCACAGGCAGAACAGAGAGACTGCATTGCTCATTAACAAAAAAAGATAAGCAAAGGGCCTGCATAGTTTTGGCAACCAATATGAACTTCGTGTTCTTACCCAAACTTTCTTTCCCTGTGGTGGGAACACCTGGTAGCAAATGGTTTCCTCTATGTGCTCGTGATCCAAACTAACACCTCCACCCTGCATGATGATTTCCCAGAAACTCTTACCTCAGTATTCTTCAGGAACAGCAGAGAGTTGGGGCAAGAGATTCACACAGTCCCCAAATGTTTCAAATTCCCCCTTTCTACCATCTCTAATGGAAAGTTGCTATTGCTTATAGCAGATCTCCACCTACCTGGAGGACTCGGGTAGGAAAGCACCCCCAAAGCTAAAGGAATACACCTCTTCATCCTTGGAGAGCACAGTATGTCTGAGAAACCAGCCTGAAGCAGCTTTCAGCTGAACGGTGCCTGGATTAGAACACGATGTCTTGAAACTGCGTGCCAGACAGCTCAGACAACAATAGTCCCTTTTCCCGCATGGAAGAGGTTAATAAGAAGTGCCAGATAGTCTTTAAATGAACCACGCTCCACATGCACATAAGTATTTTCAACATATCAAGCCATAAAACCTATTCAGGCCAACAGAAGTCTGGAGATCTGAACTGCAACATAAGAGAAGGACACTGCCAGAGAAACACATCCATCTCCCACTTGCCTCCCAACTTAGAACACCAGCCAGCTTGATTCTAGCGCGCCTATGGTGTTTGAGAGTTTCCAGTCACTAAATACTGACAGCTCGGACTCATCATGGGCTTCTGCTCTGCCTCAAGCACCTGAACATCTCTGGAGCCTTCATCTGCAGAGTCAGCTTCCTCCTTCACAGCACTCTCCAAGACCCTGCCAGAGCCATGAAGCAGGGTGCAGATGGAAAATGCACCTCCCTCACAGGTTTTGCTCTTGAAACTCAGCCCTGATTCAGTGTTCTTACTTAGATTTTCCTGTGAGCTCAGATGCACAGTAGTACAGCCTCTATAGACTGTTTCACAGCTACTTCAGCTCAGCTAGACAGCAGCACTGTCTGTCCTTCTGTCTCCCTATTGTTCAGTCAGTTCACGTCCATGCTGCTAACTACTAGCCCCCCAAAATGCTCCCAGGGCACAAAGAACAGTTCATTCCTCTTCATACCTCTCTTCTTCCCACACGCTCAGAACACTCCTTTGAGCCCCTAGCAACTGCAATTCATGATTTTCATCAGTATTAGCTGAAACCAGAAATGAGCCCAGCTGACCAGCTTCCCTCTTCAGACACTGCTATCACCACCTATGCTGTTGCATTATGACAAGACCCAGGCAACCATGCTGCTTGAAAAAGCCCAGGAAGACCATCTTTGGTTTCAACGACGAAACTCCTTCTATACATGCACAATACAGCAGTCAAATCAACACCCTCATCCCTGAACGCCATTCCCCTAATTGGCAGACAAGTGCTTTCAGTCATTGAAAAGGAAGAGGTGCCAGTCAGGCCTGTCTTCTGGGTCATATTCACATCTGGAACACGGAGGATCAGGAAGGTTCGGTGTTTATACGTTTATGAACAAAACTGTTCTACATTGTTCTCAGGTAGCAACAGAAAACGTTCTTTCCAACAAGATTTGGGCTGCCAACTTAGTTCCACAATAGGTTTCAGAAATCCTAAGGAAGAGAGGAAAGCCATGGCAGATAGCCAAGGACAGATTTCCAATGGACATCCTAACAGCTGTGGTATCAGGGAGTTTAGAAGGAAAGGAATGAGGCATCGTGTGAAGCGGGTAGCCCTGCCTTAGGCGTTGATGGCTTTCCAGCGGTCACTGTCCATGCTGTTGATGCTGCCCACGTGATATGGCATAGAGGCCACATCATCCAGGTAGGCTGTGGTGTCAATCTGAGTGCTCGAGTAGAACCCAGAATCCATTCCTTCCTTCTTGGCAACAGCATAAGGGTGGGGTAGATGCACATCCACATCCTCAGGTTCATCCACCTGACATTTGTAGGAGAAAAGGATCTTCGGTTCAGACCTGGAGTGATTAAAGATTTAAAATACATGCTTAAGCAATGTAGTATCACAGCCACTTACCCTTAACTGAAATTCAGCAGCACCAAGAAATTGTGCATTCAGACCCTAAAAACTCTTCACACTAGCTTTCAGTCCTGAAATATACCTAGCAGAGTAACTGCCATAAAGTAATGCTAAATGTAGCTTTGGACTAAGTCACCTAAGAGAAATAAAAATGGCAGAATCCTGACTCTAGTGTGGGAAAGGTGTTCTCATCTTTGGGAGTTCTCAGTTACTGAGGGCAACAGCATCCAAACACCACCGGACTCTACAGCAGCCTGGTTACTGACACCAACAGAACAGGAGTCCACCTCAAGTTCCATCTGTGTGCACCAGGAAAACCAAAATGCAAATACTTGTGGATCAGCAGTTCCCACCTCTGACTCCAGATATTTCAGAAGGTAGCAGAAGCACATTTTGATATTTTAGGAGTACTTTATGTTCTTAGTTATTTTAAAGCCTGCTGTTTCTTGCTTATGGACAATACAAGCTAAAGCCTACACTAAAACACTCGGTTGTGTGATGTACAAGATGCATCTCCTCTCAGTGGCCACACGGCGGCAACCCCGACCCAGGAATCACACGCCCGAGTGCTTTTAACAGGTGACTCCTGGGCCCATTCTAGAGGAGTCCTCAGCCAAAAAGTTACCTAACCCCTATATCCTTTCTACAAACCTATCCCAAAACCCACGCAGAAGACCATTTAACCTTCCGGGACTCAATCTCTCACTAACCATTTAGTTAACAACTTCAGCAGAAAAACTTTATACTAAACAGGATGCAGACACCGAAGAAGTGATCCTCATAAATGTTTGAGAGGAATATAGCTATCAGCTCTACTTTGCACACAAAGGAGTGTTGGATAGAAGCGAGCAGCCCTGGGTCACACAAGAAAAACTTCAAGGCCAGAAATTAAAAACTGGTTCTCTAACTGGCATTCCAGTCACTCCCTTTGTTCTACAGATGGGGAGAACTTGAGTGCAAAACAATTAAATGACAATTATACCCTCTAAACTCCTGTTCTTGGCTACTCACCCAAAGAAGCCTTTCAGGAATGCCACGTAGATGAGAGGTGCAAAAAAGCTGAAGTAAAGGAACGTGGTAGCATCAACACAGCTGTCAACGGCAAAGGGGAACATGAAGGAATTTAGCACTCAAGCACAATACAGCTGGATAACACCAGTCACATCCCCCCAGAATGATCCAATTTCCCTCCAGGGTGTCCAAGCAGAGGACAAGAAAAAGTCTTGTGTTAAACAAATTCAGACTGATGCAAAGTAACAAACATTGCCATCAACCTGTGTCACTGCTCCTAGACACTCAGAGGGAACCATGCCAAGACCCAAGGTCTGACCAAGAGCACAGTCTCAGTGCTCCCAATTTTGACTCACAGAAGTGACACTGATCCCTGCAGAATGAGACTCCAGACGTGAATAAGGGTATCTCCATGCTATTTCTAGCAAACAGGCTATTTCCTCCCTTTTTACCTATGAAACAGGAGCCAATGGCCAGGCATCAGTGGATTCAAGCTATTACTCTCACTCACCACCTCTAGACCACTGCAGAGCATGCAGCTCCACAGACCTCTCCACTGTGAGTTTCCTGACCGCTTAGAGGTCTTTTGGCACAAAACAGAACCAGCAGCTTTATTGCCTCTTAGGAACACAGCACAAGTTTGTTTTCTTGGGAGAGGCAATGTTGAAGGACACTCAAATGCAACATGAGAAACTGGGCTGCAGACCTCGTCCCCCAGCATACATACCACAGTCCTTCTATGATATCCACACAAAGGAGAGCACTGCCCAGGCCCTGCACCAGGTTCAGCAGTGCCAGGATTCCAGCATAAACATAAAAACTCTTCCTGGCTGTGGGAAAGACATGGACACAGATGAAGCTCAACCTCATAAGCACCAGTCCAGCGCAAATCTGGTTGGAGATGGCAAACCCAACAGAAGTGTCTCACCATCTTGTCTGTTTAAGAACTCCTGAAGAATTAAGACTGCATTTTCCTGTCCCATGCTGACACGATTGACAGAGGTATAGTGGACTAAACCATACCCTCCTGCATGTGTATACACACACACAAGATGGGTTTTGAAAACACATGGTCATGGCAACACATGCAAAGATTTTATAGGCAAGCATCTGGAACCAGTGTCACTCACACAATTGAACATAAGAAAAACAAACAAAAAACCCACAGCTGAACTAGAAGCTGTGCCCTTCCACTGCACAGCACTAACAAAACTGCTCAGGAGACCTAGACAGGAGCAGCAGGGTATGCTGGACACTAGGCAGATCAGGCCCAGGACCACCTGCTTGTGGCATGTGCCACACATATCCACTCCCTCAGGGTACCCACACATAGATGCCAACACTACTTAGAGAACAGCCCAATGCAAACATCTTAGTAGCAGCTTCTCTCCCTACTCAAGAATCGCAGATATTCTGCAATAAAAACCAGAGAAGCATCTTCATAAAGTAAATGCCCAGATAAAAATTATTAAGCAGCTCCCAATTAGCCTTTCTTTCCCAGGGGACAAGCATGTACACTTTAACATCATACATGCATTTCAAAGGAAGCTATTAAGAAGCCATTTCTTATGGCTCTCTGAAGACGATATATTTACATTACATCTGTATCACTGAGCAGTAGGTCTTATTTTCTTAATGTAATTGTTTAGCTACTGAAGTAGCAATTTAATTGCTCTTACTCTGCTCTCCTGTCCTGGTTTTGGCTGGGATAAAGTTAATTTTCTTCTTACTAGCTGGTATAGTGTCTTTTGGATTTAGTGTGAGAATAATGTTGATAGCAACAACTGAAACATCAGAGTGTTAAGTAGTGCTTATCCTAAGCTAAGGACTTTTCAGTTTCCCATGCTCTGCCAGCAAGCAGGTGTGCAAGGAGCTGGGAGGGAGCAGAGCCGGGGCAGCTGACCCAAATTAGCCAAAGGGGTATTCTATACCATAGAACATCATGCCCAGTATATAAACTGGGGGGAGCTGGCTGGGAGGGGCGGATCACTGCTCAGGCATCGGTCAGCAGGTGGTGAGCAATTGCATTGTGCATCACTTGTCTTTTCTTGGGTTTTATTTCTCTCTTTTTTTTGTTATATTCCATTTCATTACAATTATTATTGTTATCTTTTTATTAGTAGTAGTATTATATTTTATTTTACTTTAGTTATTAAACTGCTCTTATCTCAAGCCACGAGTTTCACTTTTTTTTCCCCGATCCTCCCCCCCATCCCACTGGGAGCAGCGAGGGGTGAGCAGCTGTGTGGTGCTTAGTTGCTGGCTGGGGTTAAACCACGACATCTCCAAAAGGTACAACATACTATTCTTCCAGGGATAACTTCTCAGGGTACAGATACATGGCAAAGGACTGAGACAGTGGGATGTATCTGCAGCACAACCAGGTACAGGAACCTCTTACTCCCACCTATGTTTTATCCTGGCACTGTCTCCATCTATACTATGGAACATTCTACAGTCACTTACAGGGCAAAGAAATCCGGTCTTTCAGAGGAGTTTTTGGAAGAATCACCACCAAGGAATAGACCTGTTGAGACAAAGAACTAACTGTTCCACAGCTGCTTGGCAACTGAACTCAACAATCTTTGCAGGGATGGTGTGTGGTGTCACGCACTCCCTAGATGTCTCGGGACAGAGGCACAGACCCCCTGATATTAAACCAGTGCAGATGGTGCAGATGTGAAGGCCCCACGCCTCACCCCCATCAGCACAAAAAGGCTGGTCCCTGAGAAACAAGGGAGTGAAGAACATCTGAGTTCTGCCGGAATTCAGCTGCCACAGCTTACACCACTCCCACCACACCTTTATTGCTTCAGCTTCCCTGCCACATGAGAAGCATCAATGCTGCACTGTATCAGGCAGGAGGGGGACCAGGGCCGCCTTATACACAAATCATCCTCCTTGCCCCACTTAGAAAATACAAAGAAGCTATCCGAGTGCGTAACACACGCCCAGTACTTACCAGAAAGAAGAAACAGGAGCTGGCAAGCCAAAAGTGTCGCCCTCCATGGCCATAGATGTTGAAGTCTTCTGCTGAGAGGTGGGCATCAGGGTACAGGATTTCCAGAGTGCCCTAGGAGAGAAGTGGCACCAACATGATTCTGTTATAGGCAGCATTCTCACTAGAGTAGGTGCCTGGACAAGGGAGACTGTGTTTAAAGTTCAGACAACAGCTGTCCCTGCCACCTAAGACCCAACCATTGCCCTGCTTAGACCAAGTTAAGCTCACACAGGAAAAGAGGAAGAAACTGAAAACAAGAAGTGAGCGGAAGAAAGTGGCAGGAATCTGCATCTGAAGGAAACTGGCATCAATGACATTCCAGAAGAGAGACTGAATGAAGGCATAGGGAATGCAAGCAGTTGCCTGTTTGAAACACTAAGAATTCCATTTCCACCTCTAAATAGACCTTCTCTGCTGAAACATCCAGAATATAAAAGCCCACACTTGTGCAAGAGTTGGGAAAGGACACTGTCTCATTCACTTGAATTCCTGCAAAATGGTATGAACAGAAGCTAC
Source organism: Gymnogyps californianus (assembly GCF_018139145.2). Lineage (NCBI taxonomy): Eukaryota > Metazoa > Chordata > Aves > Accipitriformes > Cathartidae > Gymnogyps > Gymnogyps californianus. The sequence goes on from NC_059483.1 coordinate 13,156,136, forward strand.
CATACAGACAGTGGAAAGAGAAAAGTGCTCGTAAGTACTACTGAATCCAGACATAGCTCAAACACTCGATATTTCATGAGGCTCCTCCAGCTTTATCATGTGGTAATGATCAGCTCAGTGCCTCCGCAAGCAAGAGCCTGGTCACAGAACAAAGATCTGTGTGTTATTCTGGCACTGCCCCAAGCATAGAGACACAGGGCTGACCACTTACATACCAAGGAGAAGAATAAACCCAGACACATACCGCATTGTTCAGAGAGATGGAGACACAGCTAATAAACTGAGCTAGCAAGCCAGCTGCTAGTTTGAAGGGAAGCAAGAGCTCTCAGCTCTCACAGTCAGGAGACAAGAGGCCCACTGCACTGCCCTTATCGGGCAAGCACACCTCAGGTGTCACCATCTAGTTTTCATGGCACTTGAGGCTAGATTCAGAATTGGTGGCTCAGGTGTGAAAAACCTCTCACTCCTGTTCCAAGATTCACTAAACATGGCAATCCATCTAAATGTCATCTCATTTCTTCACCTTGGATGAGCCATTCGTGCCATAGAGAGGACAAGGAGATACAGTCTGGTGCACGCTCTGGGGATCCTCATACCGGGCCACAAGCATCCAGTCTTCCCCCAAAACCTCATCCAAAGAGCAAAGCTGCCACTTTCCAGATAAGAGTCCCACGCCTAACCACCTAACTCCAAGCAAAGTCCCCTCTTGCAAAGACTAATTCTCCAATGTACTCACCTGGGTGACAGAATATGCCAGAGACAGCACTGTAGTGATTGCCAGAACACGTTTCACACTCGACTTGCTCTCCAGGTGACCTGGAATTAAGGAATACAGAAGTGACTCAGGATGTGATCCCAGCCCTGGTAAAAATCAGTTCTCTTCAAAACCAATATAGGAAAACACTTGTATTTCCAGAGGCCTTCAAGGGAAGGCTAAGGCTCACTTAACCACTAGAAACTGCTTCCCTGTTTGGAGAGTTGAGCCTTTCACAGACAAAATAATACTTACAAAACAACAGGTTTTAACTTGCTTTCCTCCTGCCCACACTAATATAGAGAAAGCAACTAAGTTCTTCCGCTGGGGTTACAAAAAAAAAGTCCGGAATGACTGCAGTATCATGTACACTGAGATGTTGTAAAGTTTCTTCTCAGGAAAAAAAAGCTGATGGGAGACTAGGTTAGAGCAGGGAGAAGGCCTTACATAACTTAAAGAAATCTGCACTGGAATATGCTGGAGCAGACAATCTCCAGAAGCTCCTTCCAACCTAACTTATTCTATGAGTCCTCAAAAGATGAAAGAGCTAGTGCTCAGATGTCCCACTGGCAGATGCAACAGTGACGCCTACCAACCCCTCTCCTCTACCTCTGACCCCCAGGAAGAGGTGCTCCAAACAGCATTTTCACTTGTACAACTGAAAAAGGTAGAGTTACAGATTGCAGGTACAGTTAAAGCATTTGAATGAATCCAGGATGGAATCAAACCAATCACGGAGGGGACAGAAGGACACCCAAAGGAACCATCTTAAATAAAATGGGGTTGAAGCAAAGCACTGTTGATCTTTGCGTAAGTCTTCTTCACCTAAGCACCTTCACCACATGCATGCAGGACAAACAAAGCACGCACAAACCCTGAAATTGCACAAGCCATAGGTCTGTAAATATAATCAGGCTTTCAGCCATTTCTAACTAAAACTCCCCAATTTGTCCTTTGTCTTTATTCTAGAGCTCCTTCACTTTATAGAGTCAGCATCTCCACAAACTTACAGATGCATCCTTTGTGGAAAGAAAGGGAACAGGAAACGTTCAAAGTACTCAAAAACCTCCTGACACGTACCAAAGGCAAGGCCTAGAATCACCACACTCAGTTCAATCGCCAGAAGGAAGAACCTTGTGATCTCCCACAGGATCTGAGGGATAACAGAAACCAGACAAACATGATTAGATGGAGCCAGAAACCAGTCAGAAGTTAATACAGCAAAACTCCACACTCTGCTCCAGGAGATGGCCGCCTTTGAATGGAGCAGGTCATTTCCACAAACCCTCCTCACACTTTGTAAGGATACTACTTATATGCTTGTTCCAAGCCCTGTCGATGTCTGTGAAACAGAACAGTTGTGTGGGAGTGAGCAAATAGCATGCCTACGAAGAGAGGAAGTGGTCATGGTTTGCCACACTTGAGGATCTGTCACTTGTCTTGGATGTGTTCTTTCTGCTGTACTCCCAAGGAGCATAAACCCAAGAAGACCTCAAAAGTATAACATCAAACAGGGCCAGTTCTTAAAACAGTAGGTTCTGCAGCACAGTTATGACTGAACAAACTCAGTATTCTGCACTCCTCCAAAGCTACTGGTCCCTAAATCTAAAGCATATTCAACTCCAAACCGCTCCCACTTCCAGCTTCTCATTTTCATTCCCATGTTTTATTTGGTGAAACAAGAACAAAAAACCAGCAGGTGAGGTAACTTTCCAGGTAGTCATGCAATAAATCAGTGCCAAACCTAGAACAAGAACCCAGATTCTGGCTTATTAATCCTCTTCCTCTGAACACTGAATGGCGCTCTGTTAAAGATACACAATATTTTAAGAGGCATTTGATAAGACACTTCTAATCTCAGAAAACGCACTGTGTGTGTGCGTGTGCATATATACATGAGAGAAAACAAAAGAAACATAATAGACATGATAGAACATGTGTTTACAGGAAAAATTGACATCGAGTATCTGTCTTACTGCATGACTTCCCAGCAAGGTGCACTTAGCAGCAACACCGACAGAGCTGAAGAAAAGCACCTTCTCACCTCTTCTCCATTATTCAAGTCCTGGACCTACATCTATTCAACAGAGGTGAATGAAAATGCTACAAACATCCAGCCACTGACAACCAGCAGTGCATTACAATGCTTTGACAGGCAACATTAAAGGGAAAAGCAAAAGAACCACACTGATCCCAGAGAATAAAGCCAGAAGACCTGTACTCTATGGGTAGCTCTTCTTCCCCTAACAGCTCAAGAACTACAGAGCTTTTTGTTTTAGGTAATATTCTGCTACAAGTCAAATGACTACAAAGGAACAGCATGTACAAAGTTATTTCCTGTTTGCTAAGGGTTGGCCCTGTGCTCAGAGTGGCTGCAAGGACATTCAGATATCAGTCTCAAAAGGGAATTTGGTTTTATTTGCTTTCAATACAAAAGAATTAAATATTTTTCAGAGCCACTCAAATATTGCAAGAGTAACAAAGGCCAGGTCTTGCCTATCCACTAAAGGTATCTGAATGTTTAGCTCTTGCAAAGCAGACTCATTCCATCCCTGCAACAGGAAAGTTTTGCTGCCATTATTTGTGCGTCTATTTTAGGAAGTCCATTGTTTTACAGCCCTGTATGTTGTGATCATTTAGATACAGCTATCAGAACAGGATTCCATAGTACACATAGATACGAGTACTGCAAAAAAACACATTCTTCTTGTATGCACATAAAAGGGAAGCCACAGCAGATTGCTGTGATCAGAACTGCACAAAGCAGAGCCTCTAAGATCAGTGTTGTACCTACCTTATCAGCAACTGTGGCAGCATCAGAGGCACTCACAGTCATGGAGACAACAGCACGGGCAATACCAACTAAAGCCACCACAAATACCTACACAAAAAGATACCAAAAGTGAACTCATGTCAAAAGGCAGATATGCAGTAGTGACCAGAAACCCTTTTGGAATACCATTTCCAGGACAGCTTTCAAGTCTGATAATGTGTACTAAGGATTTCCTGCAGCAGTTTAGAGTTAATTTGCCAAAGAAGATTCCTCAGGCCTGTTAGATGCAGGAGTACTGGCTTAGAATTTAGGAAGGAACAAATTTCCTCAACTGTCAGATTAAACAGCTCTGAAGAGGTCTCATCCACTCCTTACAATAGTATCTTTACAGGCAAACGGTCTCCTCACCCTTCAGTCCACTGGGGCAGGGGAGGAATAAAACCAGACAAAAACCATATCCCTCCAAATTACACGATCAAGTGCTTGGTATGACTGAATAAACCAACCACATCAGATAACAGAAGCCACTCGATACCAACTACCACACTTCAGATCTGTGATAAAACTAAAATCTGCAGTTCTCACTCAACACTGACAATGCTCAGGAATGCAGAGGAAAAGTCAGCTGCAGCCAACAGCTTTAAAACATCTTACCCTGCTGCACAGTGCAACATATATACCCAAGTCAGCACATGTACCATTTAAGCATGACAGCATGGAGCTCAGCAAGGCTAATTTACCAACTCCTGTGCTGTCAAAGCCATACTATGCAATTAAGAGCTCAGTAGGATATATCTACCCTCTGCTGTGCAGACTTACCCTCTAAGAAAGCAGATTTTTCCAGATAAATTTCTCCAAGTCACAGGCTAATTCTAATGATGCACGTATGAGACAGTTAAGTCTATCAGAGAACAAAAAGAGTCCAAGCTGATTCTAAGGCGGCTGGAAAACAGAAATGACCAATAAGCCACCTACAGCTGAATATTTCCTCCTTAGAGGAAGAAGGGATGCAAACGGCATGAGAGAAGAATAATACAACACTCCCTCCTGGGGTGGAAAATGCTGGGACAAAACACTGACAAAAAAAGAAGGGTCCCTGAATAGAATTGTGTTCTAGAGCAGCAACAACTCATTGGAGAATAAAACACACCCTTTTTACTTCCTCTCTAAGTAGGTAGAGACTCTTCCCAATCTATTAACTTCACTTTAATCACTGACTCCACAAGAAAGCATTCCTTCAAGACATGACAAACAGCTGTGTGAAAGGAAATCTTCACAGAACACACTTCCACCCTCATTTCCCAATAACAAACTCCAGAAGATCAAACTGAATGAAAGCGTTTTCCTCTAAGGCTGTTTCATCACTTTCTGCTTCTCACTCTGTTTTGAAAAAGTCAACAGCATAAAGTCAGTTCACTTTTTTCTTCCCTTTGGTTTATCAGGAATTTTGCTTTTCAAAGCCTTTGGCATGAACTTCCTACTGAGCCATGTGCATTACTGGAAGCATAAAGGAAGATTTAAATCCAGACTGGAAATGGCTAGTAATATTTTTAAAAGTTTGGAGCATTTGTGTGTATACCTGGTTATCCAGAACTGTGCACAAGCCCAGTACCCACACTCCAGGCCTGAAAGAGCTAACAAGACTTCCCACCAAAGATTCAGTTGGGGCTACTAGCTCAGATTTGGTTTTGATGCTTCTTGGGTTTTGCCATGCCAGTACCTTCACACAGCCCAAAGAAGGATGCCTCCCATCTAACCCAATTCAAACACACATTCACTTCTACAATCTGTACTAATCTCACTGAGGAAGAGCAAGCACATTATGCTACACACTGAGGCAAGCCAGGATCAAAAAAAGCACCTATGATAAAGCTTCTGAATATTTTTAAACAAATTCAGGTAGGTCCTTAGCTGCATTTACCATGCCCTGTGAGCAGTATCACAGTTAATAGGTATGACGCTCAGAGATTACTAGAGACTACCTTAATGTGATCAAAAGTTGCCTGTGCCTTTTTAAACTGGGAAGAGGAGAACAGGCAAGATCTTAGATGTTTCAGAACTGTAACTGTACTGCCTACATATTCTGTTTCCACCTTAAGAAGTATCAAGAAATCATCACGTCAGCAGCTACTTTGATATGATGGGAAAGAAACTAAGAGGGTTGGGTTTCTACACTCCCAGACTAACCAGAATCCTGCCACATCACCATTTTCTACAGCAGATGACCAAGCTTTTCAACAGCTTCACACAAATTACTCTCCAGTGTTTCACTTTCATTACCTCAGTGAGAAGCTGATTTTGTGTCACATGCTACTTACTGCAAGGAGCAAGGAAAGTGTAAGATACTAGATTCCAAGACAACAGAGCAACAAAAGAAGAAAAAAGGAAAAGAAAAAAAAAATCACCATAGAAGAACAAAATCCACTCAAATCCAGCAGGTATGGTCCCAGAAACTGTGAACAGCAGAATTCAGACAGTGAAAAAAAACCCAAAAATCTGTGTCTACTTCTTGTAGTACACCTTCAACTAAAAATAGATTTTAACCCTGTGAGATCTGCTCTAGACTCTCTCTCCACTAGCTCAGTGGTATTGTTCATGAGTGGTAATAAAAAAAAACACGCACTCATCAGTTCAAAAAAACACAGAGCGGTACTCACTAGTATGTAGAATGTAGTGAAGATTGGGCTGGAAGTGACCCGGATTTTGGCCCTGGCAGAGGGCAGCTTCCAGAGAAGAAACATAAAGAAAAGCACATTGGGAACCAGGAGCAGAAGATCCCAGTAGCGGACTCTGCAAAAAGTAAATAAAACAGTTTTTTTTCCCTGTTCTTCAGCATCTAGAAGGGAAGGCACCAGCCCCAGCCCCTTCTCAACCAAACTCTGAAAAAGCAAGCTCTTTCCCCTGGCCCAGGGTCAGACCATGGTCCCATTTCCTCCGTCTCACCTGGACTTCCCAATGTCCTCATAGAGCAACAACAGGCACTTGTGCGGGACAGTGATGTTGGTGTCATTGATTGCCTGCATTGTTGTCGGGGACAAAGTTGTCACATTATCCAGTGCTGTCACCAGGGCAGTCGAATGTGTGATGTTGTCAGACACGGAGAATCTCATCACAGACATCATGGACTGGGACACCCTGCCTTCCTTCTGGTCCAGGTCAAACACAGCGCAAGACAACCACAGCAGAGACAAAAAGCAACATTAAATCAGTTGTGAGTCAGAGCTAAAAAAACACATCCCTGCCATTAGGGCCCTTCACAACTGCTTCCTGCTTGTTACAGCAAATTATCATCATCTGAAAGACTATTACACAATGAAATGCCACCTGCCCTTACTCTGCACACAGCCATCAGGACAGACAGTACAAAACCACTATCTTGTATCAGAGTAACAAGCACCTTCAAAATAGCGTAATACTATGTTGGATTAAATTTGTGATTTTTTGAGCTTTGGCAGATTCATAGGAGAAATCAAGACTCAGCAGCAATACATGGCATCATCCAATGGAGACAGAAATCCTGCTGTACCATAACATTAATGATCATTCTAGCTCCCAAGATGAAGAAGTTACAGTCAATTATTTGATTTCAAGTATTACAAAGAAAAAATGAAGGCCCCTACCTAAAACCTGTTGCTGTTACCAACCCTGCAGTCTGAAAGGAGGGAGAGCCTCCCATACTTTTACCTAAAGGGACTGTACAGACTCTTTATCTTCCAAAACCAACACTGGCAAAAGCCAAGATTCAGCATTTTACTTCTAACCCTCTCCAAGACACCAGAACTATTCTGATTTTAAGCACAACAGTAAGGCTGTGAAAAGACAGCTCCTAAAACCCTGTTAGCCTGAAGTTCTCCAGCTTCTTTACATTCACCAGTCTCAACCGCATTGCCCTTGTCAGACATAGATCAGCATCATCACTGGTAGTTTACAAACCCACCAGACGCAGTCGTATCTAATGGGTTTCCTAAGGTCTAACTCTCGGGCAGCAGAGAGCTATGGTCAGAATCAGAAGAGTCATGGCGCTCAGTTCTTTTGCCTGCCGTACCTTACATCTCTCCTGCCTCTCAAAAAGATGAGAACACAGAACTTCCCATTCCCGATTAAACTTTTTTGTACTGCTTTCCCTGAGACAACATTCACATCTTTTCCACCATCTGCCCATCCCCCAGGCCCTACGCTGCTGTGATATTAACTGTCCCTCTAGAAGTTAAAGGGAAACTCTGCTCTGCCATCCATAAAACTTCACGTGCTTCATGCCCGTGCCGGTGGCTTTGGCAGAAACCACATCACCAGCAGTCTATTCCTCTGTTGGTTCTACAATCACCTTGGAAGCTTAAGTGGACTATGGCACACAGTACTTTAGATCAGGATTTAGTATATACTAGAGTTTTGACCTGATTTACCTTACTAAGCCTGCTCCTGATTCAATCTATCACCTTGTGCAAACCCTCTCCTCTTCCCACCCTAAAAGAGCAAACCTCACCATTAAAGCACTTGACTAGCTATGAGCTGAATACAAACACAAGGGCCTACCATCTCGCCTGGCACTCCCCAAAGAAGTGGTCACACACAACACACAGATTCAAAAAAAAAAACTCTATCAGCTGGCATCTTAAAGATGCACATTGCCAGAGACAGCACTCTAGCAGTCTGTGTGCTATAGCTAATCCAGGAGTTATCTCAAAAAAATTCTCCCTGTTTGACTTTAGCCCTAGCTGGCATGGCAAAAACTGACAGCCTCCATGACAAGATTCAGAAGGTATTTTCCCTGCGAGGTTCTGGGTGACTCACAAGTTGGAAAGAATCAGCACAGCCCTGTGTCATCTGTTGAGCTTTTGGAGTTCAGTAGCACCTTCCCCACAAACTGCTCGAGACTGTGAGCCACAGACTCTTCTTTCTCTTCAGAGGCTGAGACTCTTCCCAGGTTTTCTGAGGGGTAAGGGGATCCTCCCACCCTCAGCTAACAAACCCTTCCTTTGACTCATCCATGCTGACAGATACTGAGCTGGGATTTTTCTTTTGCGACTGCCGTGTGCTGTGCTGCACAAGAGACGTCACATTAAATAAACACACACAGACCTGGGAATATCAACTTTGTACTGAGATGGCAAAATCTGTGCCAAAAATCCTAGTTCTAGTAGAGGTTCCAGCAAACAACCTTCACATTCCAGACTCATCTGTAGAAGTGTCCTCTCTTCCCTCCAGCTTCTCACTTCTCTGAATTGACACTGTTAAGAATGATTTTCTGTTAATAATTTTGTTCCATTCTCTTCCTCTGAAACACCTCTGCATCTCAGTAGCAGCAAGGACAAGTATGTTCACATTTGCCAACACAGAAAAAATTCTACCTAATTTTTAAAAAAGCTGAGAAAGGGTAGAGAAAAACCTCACAGAGCATGAGTAGTACAACATCATCAACTGCAAACCATCACACCCTCCTAACATCTCTTCTGGGACAAAGAATTTGATCTGCCTGTCCCACTGAAAAGAACTCAAGTATAAAGCTGTGAGAGAATTACATGGGAAAAACATCTTCCTTATAAAGAGAACAAACAGGCTCCATTCTTTTTCCCTAGAAGCCACCACTATCACGCAACAGCAGCAAGCTGCTGATAAGGAGAGGAGTTGGCCATATGTAACAGAGCTCCAGTCATAAGGTTTCAAAGGGCAAAGCAGAATCAAGCTTACCTCTCAGCCAGGCTGCTCACTACAGCCTGGTATTAGTATCCTATTCTTTCTCCCAAGATGGAGTATACACAAAGGCAGAGTAACAGAATGTCCAACATGATAAGAAAGGGCAGCCAAAGCCATCAGCCAGACAGCACGATCATCGTGCTTTTCTAATAGCTAAGGCCTACAGCAAGGATGTGAACTGGCCTGTTCCTATGGAGATCACCAGCAAAAATTCCACGGCAACACGACCAGGAACCGATGGCAAAGATCCAACTAGGCTTCATCATCCCCAGCAACACTGCTCCTTACAGCACACTGTCCAAACCCATGCCCTGTCTAGTCCAAAACAAACCCAGTCAGCTGAGCATATCCAGGAGATCACTCACCACATCCTGCCTCCACGGGGCTGTTCACTTCAGCCGGCCCAGCCTACGCAATGGGGGTAAAATCACCCCATAGCCACATAAGAGGAAACCAGTGCCGCAGTCCTGGTCTCCCTTTTTCTTCTAGCAGGCAGCTCTATTCACCATACACCAGAAAACAAAATAAAATGGTTTTCTACACTACAGCTGAAGTCAGCCTGACTTGGCGGAGGCCTATTCCTCTGTCCAGGCGCTGGACTCAAGTTGCATTCAGACCAAGAACATCTGCATGACTCGTAGGTTGTTGTGACGGAGTGCTGGAGAAGGCTCAGCTGCACCTTCAGTGAAAAAGATTGCCTCTCACCGAGGGGATGTTGTTTCCTGATTCATGGCACCGTAACCGTATCAGAGCTCAGTGAAATTCGGGGCTCACATCACTAGCAATTCTCTGTGCTCTCAAAGCCCAACCACATAAAGGTGAATTACACACTACCAGAGTTTCAGCTCCAATAAAATAACGAAAGTTTTCTTCCTTTCTGAAAACGGTATCATAAAATCTTGCAAGTACAGATTATACTAGGGTTAAGATTACTCCTTAAAACACTGTATTTGTGCAAGAAAAAAATGCACTGTCCAGATCCCTGCTTAAATATAACTGTTACCTCAATAACTTAAATGCTTAAGAAAAAAGAAAAAGAAAACACCACCTTTTTTTCTTCTCTTCCTTTTTAAGATGGTTCTTCAAACCTCAATTTGGTCACAACAATTGCATCTTGCATTTCACCCTTAGAACTCACTAGACAGGGATTTTCCGCGAGTGATCAAGGACCTCTCTTTTCTCCAAGTTTCATTCTCACAGATCGTTCTAAACTAAACTTAAAAAGAAAGGAACTGCAATGCTAGAAACAACCAAAGAAAAATACCAAAAGCAGAAGTATCAACAATAATCCAAAACCATTAGACAGAGAATCCCAGTTCAGGGATGTTTTCCAGAAAGAAGTACCCTAAGTTTTTTGTTGCTTTGTTTTTTTTTTTTTCCTCTAGAAGGCAGCTGCACAGACAACAAACAAGAGGGCGGCAAGTGAAGCAAAGTAACAGTACATGGTCACTTCATTCTACACTGGCAAGGAAGCATTGCCTATTTTAAAGGCTGCTAAAGGAACCAGAGAGCTGGAGAAAATCTTAAGTTACTTTCTACCCTTTAGGCTAGGCAAAGGTGCCTCTGGACGCTCCTGCCATAGGAGGGCTCCCAGACTGCAAAAGGGGGCATAAAGCTGCCTTTCAGGGACGCGCTGAAGTGTTCGCAAAGGGCAGGGCAGAAACCCAGAGAGCAGCGAGGTCCACCCAGGCCACCGGTAACCTCCGAGCTGATACCGACTGTAACCGAAGAACCGCACCGCCCCAGGCAAGGCACGAAGCTTTTTTCCTGCCGAACTCCCTATATGCAAAAGGGCAGCTGGGTAGCGAGGCGCGGGCTGCTAAAGCCTGACAGGTACGTTCAAGCTCCTCTCTCACCCGGGGACGACTGCCGGAGCCCGGCGGCCCCGCGGGGCCTCGCGCGGCCCCGGAGCGCGGCCCCGCCGCTCCCCTCAGAGGGCCGCGGCCCCCGCCGCAGCCAGGCCGTGCCGCCGGGGGCAGGCCCCGGCGCCCCTCCCCGTAAGCTCCTCCTCGTAAGCCCCCCTCCCAGCGCCGGCCCCGCTCCTACCCGCCGCGGGCCCGGCCCGCCCGGCCCTGCCTCCCCGGCGACGGTGCTCAGTCGCGGGGGCACAGCCCCGCCATCCCAGGCCCCGGCCCCACCGCTCCCCTCAGTCAGGGAGCGTCGCTGAAGAGCGGCTCAAGCAGAACGCCGCGCCGCCAGGTGGGGGGGACGCCGCCGGCAGAGCCAGGGCAGACAGGCCGACGCCTTTTCGGCCGGGCCCAGCGGCGCTATTGAGAGAGCGTCCCCAAGAGGGCTGCCGCTTGGGCCAATCAGAGACCAAGTAGAGAGAGGGTCCGTCAAAGAGGCAAAAAGAAATAGCGGCGCGAGCCAATGGGAAGGGGCGGGAGGCGGGACTCGAGGGGCGGGCCTGCCGCGTTTTAAAGGTGCTCTGTCCCCGTCTGTCCACCTGCGGGACGGGGAGCAGAGGGCGCCCTTGCCCTTGCCCTTGCCCTTGCCCTTGCCCTTGCCCTTGCCCTTGCCCTTGCCCTTGCCTTGCCCTTGCCCTTGCCCTTGCCCTTGCCCTTGCCCTTGCCCTTGCCCTTGCCCTTGCCCTTGCCCTTGCCCTGCCCTTGCCCTTGCCCTTGCCCTTGCCCTTGCCATCACGGCCGGGACGCTGAGCCCCCTCCCCGAGCCTGTCCTGAAACGGGTGGGAGTAACAAAACCTCCCCATGAGCCCCGCTGCTGAATCGCACTGCCCGGGGCCAGGTCTACCCTGGCCGCTCTCCTCACGCCCTCCCCCAGGCCACGGCAGGGTCCCCATCCACCCCCGGGCCGGGCTGGGGCTGGCCCACCTCCCTTGTGGGACCCCCTCGGCTGCCCGGACACCGCACCCCGGCCTGCCCTCACACCTCCTCACCATGCAGGAGCCAGGGCATCAGCAGCTCGCCCAGGGCTTGCCAGGCCCCATCGCCATCTTAGTGTGGAGCGAGGGGCAGCGGGGAACGGGCAAGGCAGTGACCCTCAGGGGCCTGCCCGAGCAGAAGCCCGTCCTTGCCACAGGCAGGCGGTGTTAGATGCTGCCTGTAACGTGCGGGCTCTGTCTTTCACAGCCTGATCGTATCTTCCAGGCCAGCTCACACAACCCAACGTCACACCCAATGGCGAACGCCAGTGTGATCCGGCACCCATATCGTCACACGCCTCCCAGGCGAGGAGAAATGGGCTGCTTCCGTAGAGGAATTATTGATTGCAAGGCAGGGGAGTTAACAATTTTCTTCCATGGCCCAGATCCTATAATCAAGTCCCTGCAGGGGAGAATGATTAACAACCTGGAGAGTTTGGCTTTTAAGGAAAGTTTAAAGCTGACCAAACTAACTTGGCATAGCTTGAACAATAGCAGCTAAAGGGAAACACGATAAATAACGAGCAGGATTTGGAGGTGCAAATACCAGGCAAAGAAAAGAGAAGTTTAGTATAGTAAACAGGGAAATAACTGGGACAAATGAGCCAAGATTTAAAAAGGAAATTAAAGGAAACAACTGGCTAAATATCAGCAGGTTATTCTCAGCAGTAAGAGCTGTCTGACTGTGAACAGAGTTTCAAGGGGGATGCTTGTTATCTGAGTCATTTCAAGGACTGGAGGATAAATTCTGGCATGGTTTTCTAACTGTGGTTCACCTGGGGCTCTAGGGATTGCTTCTATAGGAATGCAAGGCTTTTGCTAAGCTGACATTTGCTGTACAAAGCCTACACCTCTTTAGAAGATCCCTATATTGATCGAGTCTGCATGCCCTGCTTTAGCAAACAGCACGCACAGAGGGTTTCAGGCCCACCCCACACATACATCTTTCTCAACTTAAGTCTGCTTGATCCTCTTCTCAAGTTTAATTTTCCAGCTTCGCTGCAGCAAGTGTCATGGAGGGGACGTACCCTGAGACGGTGTTGCCTGCCTCAGCCCTATTCCTCTGATTTTCCACTGGGTTGAAACAGGTTTTTATGCTGGTGTCATGCCTTTGGAATGACATCTGGAGAAGCCGGTCCTCAGCTTGTCTCTTCTCACACTGTTGTTCAGGTTAATGATATGTTGCAATATTTTGACGTGTTCTATTTATGGATCCCAGCTCAAAGGCTCGGCAGGCACCAACATCTGTGAGTTACAGAAGGGACTCTTCTGTTTAAAGAGAGGTGGAGTGCTTCTGCCTAAAAAGTGCCTTGGTAACAGAGCCAGGAGTAAAATCCATGTCTTCTCACTTGTAGCCTCGGGCGCTAACTAATTGAACATGTTACCTCCCACATAACTGTGTCAGGAGAGATTTTGCTTTCCAATCCACCTGCTCTTTCCATCTGATTCACTCTGAGGCTAGAGCCCAGCACTTGGGACACCAGATCCAAAAGCTGTCCCTCGGGCAGAAGACTGCTGGATGCCACCACAAGGACCGTGACACTTTAGATCCTGCCTTCCTCACTGCTTACGTGAAACAGAGGTGGTGGGGAATCCACACTTATGGTTCCTTTGTATTAACAAGCCATGCCTTTCAGCTCAAACACGATGTGTGCAAACATAACTCTGCTCTTCCCACCTCCAAGGACTGCCCCATCTCCTTAACTGCACACGTCCTCCCCCTTCAGCTGAGAACCGCTGCTCTTTGTGTCATCTCCTCCATCCAGTGCATAAAGATGGCAGAGCTCACTCCCTTTGTCCTTGCTGTGCCACTTGGTGTTGCCAGGCTGAAGCAAGACGAGGTGATATTCAGCAGCCTTGGTGTAACCTTGAGGGCCCCAAGGAAAGCTGGTGCTTGGCACTGTACCTGCTGCAGTCTGCTGTCCTTTGGCAAGCTCACCTGACTCACAGGCATCGGAGGCGGAAGGCGCAGTCATGGTTTCCAGGACAGTATTACACCCTCATATCATCACCACATTCCACTCTTCTAGGACATTTTATCTCTCTACTCTTTCAGCTTTTATTAGATCAGTCTACCGGACAGGATATTACTTCTCATCCGAAACTGCTTTGCTGCTCAGGTGCTGAGCAACTACAGAGACAGATGTGCCTGTCTTGTTTCAGAGCTGCTCTACCAACCTACTGATTTCTAGGATTAGGCATAAATTTGCACCACGGGATACCACCTGGGCTGTACTCCTGTGTCTCTGCCCTTCTTTTCACGAGGAATTCAGTCCCCAGGGCTGCTCCTGTGCTGTAAGCCACCAGTCTGCAAAATCCTAGTGGTGTGTTTTGATATTCAGGAGTTTGGTGCTCAGCTGAGTTCACCCCAGGCAGCAGTCTGGGCCCTGTCTGCATCTCAGCGCTCTCGCATGCCCCAGTGCATCGTCTGTAGCACAGCAGAAGGAGCCCTGTCCCATGCGTGGCAGCCACCTGATTTTAGGGATGGTTTTAGCTGCCCAACCTCAGCTCTTCTCAAAGAGACTGAGCACCCCAGCTCAGGCACAGGACCACTTGTAGCTGGCACCCAAGGAGAGCAGTGAAAACATGGACATGGTGTGTGGTCTCCTGGGAAGGACAAACAGAAAAGCTGTCTGTCCATCCAGCTGTTCCGCGCCTGGAAAGACAGTGGCACCCTGTGGTGAGACCAGTTCATCACAGCGTGTCACCTGGGCCTTGTCAGACAGCACCACGGTACGCGGGTCCTGGGCTGCCTTCCTTTAAGCCATGGTGGTCTATAGTAGCCTACAGGTGGGGGCATCTCTTGGGGGGGGTCCCTGTGCCTGTTCCACTCGAGCACCAGCCAGCTCCCTGTCATGTGTCACATAGACGAGGCTGAGCCACTTTCCTATTTATATCGTGATGCTCCTGCTTTGCTATATTCGTACCAGGCTGAATCATCCAGCTGGGCTCCTGGAAGAGCCATTTCAGGTCTATGATTGTCAGCGGCCTCTTTAGTCACTTTTGCTTCTGGTGTCTCCTGTTTCAGGGTTACTGTCCCATGCTTGAGTGCAGCCAAGAGCAGAAGCAGTCTGATACTAAATAGCAGTCGGAAACCCTTCAGAGAAGACAGATCTCCAAAATCCAAACCACCTGCCATTATGCAAGAGCCTGTGGCCTGGAATGGAGGTGTTTCACCTCCTTGCCAAACATCAGCCCATTGCTTGTTTTGTCTCTCTAAATTCCTCTTCCAGTTTCTATGGCACAGGTGCTCCTCTTCAGTTCCTCTCCGAAATGGCATTGCTCGCTGCACCGAGCAGCTGTGGAGACAGATGTGTCTGTTCTTCAGAACTGCTCTGATTAGCTCCCCATTACTGTTATTACATACAGACTCACACAAAAAAAAAAAAACCCAAGCGCCAGAACCCCCTTCCCACCTCTTGTAGTTTTAGTGTGAGCCAGAATAAAGGTGAGTCAAGTGGGTGTCCCATGGGTCAGTGGCAAACCTGGTCAAGCCAGACTTGATTTTAGCTGCAGAAGAGGCAGACATGAGAACACGGACACAGGAATTCCCAGTGGGATCTCTCCCGTGACTCGGGTTCCCGGCAGGAGGGGACCCCTCGAGCCCAGAGGGAAATGCCTAAATGTTTGCGAAAATTTGCCAAAGTTTGCCACTGCTGCCCACCAGGCGCCCAAGCGCCCTTGGCCGTGCCCGGGGGTGGCGGTGGCGGTGGCCCTGGCCCTGGCCCTGGCCCTGGCCCCCGCCCGCTCCAGGCTACCGCCCGCCGCCTCATCCATATTCACGCTGCGGGGCGGGGCCTGCTCCCGAGGCTATCAATTATTCATGAGGTTTCGCGCGCTTTTGCTGATCACGTGGGTCTGTTTTCGCGCGGAATCCGGCTGGGCAGGAAGACGCGGCGGCGATGGCGGTGAGTAGCCGGGCCGGGCTGGGGCAGCGGAGCGGTGGGAGTTGGGGTGCCACCCCCGCGGGGTGCACATCCCGGTTCCTCCCCGCCGCGGGAGTCTTGGCACTGCGGTCACGGTCGCGCGGGGTCCAGAGGGGATTTCGGGGAGGGTGTGGGGGTGTGAATGGGGGTGCGCTCGCCGAGGACACCCGAAATGCCGAGGGAAGTTTCCCACGTGCGCTGCACCGGAGAAGAGAGCCGGGCCGCGGGAGGATCGGAGCCCTTCCCCTCCGCTCCGGCTGCTCTGGGCCCGGAGGATGGATTTTCCCCCACTCTCCCATGCATTCCCGTTGCCATTCGCAAGGAGGGCTAATTATTTTAATCTTTCCCTCATCGGGAAGGAGGACTCATCGATGATCCATGGCCCCCTTCTGACCGCCGCCCCCATTGCAGAGGCTCCTGGAAGCACTGACTCCCCTCTCCCCCCACGGCCCGGTGCCGGGGAGGAGGGTGCCCCGGGCCCCCCGCCCTCACCCTCTCCCTCCTGTCCTTGCAGGACTCCTCCGAGTCGCAGGCGGCGGCCACCAGCCCCGTGCGCAGCTCTCGCCGGGGCGATGCCTTCACGTCCAGCCCCGGCCGGGACCTGCCCCCCTTCGAGGATGAGTCCGAAGGGCTCCTGGGGACCGAGGGGCTCCCCGAGGAGGAGGAAGAAGGAGAAGAGCTCATCGGGGAAGGGATGGAAAGGTAAGGAAACCGGTGGGAGCCAGCTTCTGGGGGGTTGTGTCTGGGGATGGGGTTTTGCTAATGGGACGTCAGTGCAGCCAGCAACATGGAGGGGCTCTCCAGCCATGGTGGGGTCCCTCTGCTGTGCTGGTAGCTGGGGTGAGGGGGCCGAAGAGCTGCTGGACAGTGGAGAAAAGTCAGGGCATGATGTCATTTGAGTCCTGGAAGAACTGAGCAAATTGCAAGCTGGGAGCGAAGTGCCATCATGATCCAGTGTGGGTAAACCAGGATCTCCCGGGACGCATGATGTGCATCCAGCCCAGCTCCTTACTCCCGCAGGTGTAAATTTTAACGTTTTTTTACTCAGCCAGGCCTGCCAGCAAGCTGGTGAACTTTACAAGTTCAGCATGGCTGCTGGCATTCATAACCATGGTGCTGGAGCCCTTTGTACTGCAGGGCATCTTCCGTTGTGAAGTGCCTTCCTGCTCAACACGTTCAGTCTTGCTGCAGAACAACTGTCCTGACACCTACCCAGCAGCAGCTGGAGAAGGGCTGGAGAAACGCTTTCTGGAGACTGGCCTGATTGAACGCTATGTGTGTCTGGTAGGGACTACCGCCCCATCCCCGAGCTGGATGTCTATGAAGCAGAGGGCCTGGCCTTGGATGATGAAGATGTGGAGGAGCTGACCGCCAGCCAGCGGGAGGCCGCAGAGCGAGTAATGAGGCAGCGAGACCGCGAGCTGGAGCAGGGCATGGGCCGCATGAGGAGGGGGCTGCTTTACGGTAGGTGCAGATGAGCTGTACCAAGTGGGCTGCTGATCTCCGTGTGGTTGACTGTGAGCCGGTCCTTGTGGGGGAGCTGGACTCTCACCCTCAGAGTAGCAGCGAGGTCCCTGGAGCTCCAGTGTATTTGGGCTCCTAGTGAAATCTCTAGCTGTGGGCTTGGCTGGACTCCCCAGTGCATGATCCCTTTGATTTGGGCTTCCTAGGAGCTCATTTGGTGTGTTCTTCTGGTGACATGTTTGCAGCTGAAACAAAGTCAGGATCCTGGGCCTGTATCAAGGGTTTGGGATTCTGCTTAGCATATGCTGTGGAGTTTGTTGGTGTTGGTGTTCCTATAGAGACTTTTGTGGGCTGGGTGGGAGGGCCTTTGATGCACTTGGAAGCCCATTCCTTGGCCTTCCTTCCTCAGTGCGTTAATGGACTTGACTGTGTGCTGTTTCATACAAATCTTCTTATTCACCCCCATAAAGGCTTTAGCTGTGTTGTGGAAGATGTAGGAGCCAGGCTAGAACTGGATTTATGTTGGGCCTGGGATGGTTCTTGGTTTGTATCCCAGGCTCTGACCTCTTTGCTTCCACAGCCTGTGCAATCCAACCATGACTAATCCAAAGAGTGGGAATGGGAATCCCAACTCTTTAACATCTTTTCCTCCCAACCCTTAGATAGTGACGATGAAGACGAAGACCGTCCTTCACGGAAGAGGCGGCTGGCAGAACGGGCTGCCGATGGCATGGAAGAGGAAGATGAAGACATGATTGAGAGCATTGAGAATCTGGAAGACATGAAAGGGCATTCGGTGAGGGAGTGGGTTTCCATGGCAGCTCCCCGGCTTGAGATCTACCACCGCTTCAAGAACTTCTTGAAGACCCATGTGGATGACCATGGGCACAATGTCTTTAAGGAGAGGATCAGCGACATGTGCAAAGGTAGGGCTGGGTGATTAGAGGCTCTCTCCTCTTTATGTGGCTTGTGGTACTTTGCAGTGATCCAGTCCATAGGTGGATTTTTTCTGCCTGCCCTGTTTGTCCCAGACATTGAGTCAGCACTTTAAGAAACTCAGATGCTGATGGAGATAAATGAATAATGGAAATATGTCTACTATCTTCTTTGGTTCTGGCTGA
Source organism: Gymnogyps californianus (assembly GCF_018139145.2). NCBI lineage: Eukaryota > Metazoa > Chordata > Aves > Accipitriformes > Cathartidae > Gymnogyps > Gymnogyps californianus. The sequence goes on from NC_059483.1 coordinate 13,174,749, forward strand.
CTAATTAGAAGGCCCCTGGCGTCTGTTACTCATTAATATTCATATCGTAGAAATGCTAGCAAAAGAATATGTGGGGCAGCAGACAGTGGTCTGCAAGCTTGCAGTCTGAAAGAGACAACAATTGCTTGCTGTCTGTGCCAGTTACTTTCTCACAGTGGAAACTGGATTATCCAGCAAGGGGACACAAATAGACCTTGTGACTTTGAAAACCATGTCAGTGTTGCAGCCTTGAATTCTGACTAGGCACTGCCAGAAGAAGCAGTCATTAAGGCTGTCATTGATAAATTTTAAAAACAGAAATTGTCACATCTAGGAAGAGCTTGTGTAACTGCAGTTGTTCGTATTTCTTCTTTATATTGAGGCTGAAGCTCCAGAAGCTTGAGTAGTGGATCAGCGTCAGTGTTATACAGCTAGGAAATAAAAGGCATTTGTCTTGTCCCTTTCCAGGAACATAAGATGCAGAAGGTTTTTGCTAGCCATTCAGCACAGGTGTCTCTCCTACTAACTACTGTTTCCTGGAGGTCTCTGGGAGAGTTGTGCGTTGCGCTGAGGCTTTTGAGTCTCAGGAACACAGCCTGGGAAGTATCTGTGCTGAACTGGAGAGGAACAGTCACAAGCTTGGTACTGATGAAGAATTTGTCAGAGAAACAAATGAAAAAGAGTTTTACACTCATTTTCAAATAGTTGACCTCTAAACATTTTTCAGGGAAGGTGTAGACATCTGCAAACTGCAGCCTGCAGGATACAGGCTTGTCTGTTCTGACTATCTTTTGCAGACTCCTTGAGGAGTGATCAGGTTGAAAATACAATTCACCCCATCTTTTTCTTAAGAGAACAGAGAGAGTCTTGTGGTAAACTACGAGGATCTGGCAGCCCAGGAACATGTCCTTGCCTACTTTCTGCCTGAGGCCCCAGCAGAAATGCTGAAGATCTTTGACGAAGCAGCCAAGGAAGTGGTGTTGGCCATGTACCCCAAATACGATCGTATTGCTCAGGAGATCCATGTCCGTATCTCCCACCTCCCTCTGGTGGAAGAGTTGCGGTCGCTCAGGTAAGCAGCAGAATTACCAGCAGTGGCTGTGGGGCCTGCAGCAGGCTTTGGGGTGCTCAGGAGAACTAGTCTGCAAGCTAAAGCTCTGGATAAGTCCAACAGGATGACTGAGCTTATTACAGAAAAAAAGTCAGATTAAGGATGAACTTCCAATGTCCCCAAAGGTAAAACACAAACCCTGCGAGAAAACTCCTACTGATAACTGTTTCTTACTAGGCCTTTGGGAGTTGTGCCTTGTAGCAAGAATATTTCTGTAGGGTGTTCTGCCTTTTGTGCCCTGCAGGCATCCAGCATCTCTCTGTCTTTCGTCAGGCAACTGCACTTGAATCAGTTGATCCGGACCAGCGGAGTGGTGACAAGTTGCACAGGGGTCCTGCCTCAGCTCAGCATGGTCAAATACAACTGCAGCAAGTGCAGCTTCATCCTAGGACCCTTTTTCCAGTCCCAGAACCAGGAGGTGAAACCTGGTTCCTGTCCAGAGTGTCAGTCTCTTGGCCCCTTTGAAATCAACATGGAAGAGGTAAGAGATGCGCTTGCCTGGATGGGGCTGTTTGCTCGTCTTGCCCAGGCTGCTGCACTGCCTGTTCCTCCCAGCCCTGCCTTGGCTCACACCCTTTGAACAGCCTTGGTGCCAGGAGAGGGGTCTACTGCTATATCCAGGGGGCTGTGAGGATAGATCTTATCTGTTTGAGCTCTTGACCTGAATCTGCCCAATTTGGCAGCCAAAAGTCATTTACTGCCTCATTGTAAGTGTTTGGGCTGAATCTTTTGCCACAGTCATCTCTGTGGTACACAGTTACCTATTCATATTGTAGAAGTGCAGACGCAGACTGTCCAGTTCTCCTCCTTCCCAAGTTAGGTCAGTATTGCCTGATCTGCCAGCTAAGGAAACTAGAGGACAGTGATAAAATCACTGATGTGGAGCTTCTGACTTTCATTCTTTGCTTTGATATCTTTAACCATCACAAGTGGAGCATCTTTCTCGCAGGAACTGGTCCAGTATTTGGGTGGACAAACACTGTGGTGGCTGAAACACAGTGGTGAGATGTGGCAAAGTGCTTTCCTGTCCCCATTGTTGTCTTTCACACCCTGGGATTGCTCCTCACAACCTCCATCCTCCCACGCCCATAGTTTTCTAACCCAAGTATAGTAAATCTTTGAATGGACCTTCTTTGGTGAGGTGCCTTTGAAAAGCATCGGCTGTGCTGATGCCCACCAGACTTGCTGGGTAACTTTTATTTTGTTGCTGCAGACAGTCTATCAGAACTATCAGCGCATCAAAATCCAGGAGAGCCCTGGGAAGGTAGCTGCCGGCAGGCTGCCTCGCTCCAAGGATGCCATTCTCCTCGCCGATCTGGTTGACAGCTGCAAGCCAGGGGATGAGATTGTGAGTGCATTGTTGAACTCAAGTATGGGGTGAGCACAGAGCATTTTTAAACTCTGACAATGACGTCACAGGAACATCTGTGCGGATGTGGGAAGGGATTGTCCTCAGATGCATTTGGGCAGCTGCTTTTGAGACTGGTATCTTAAAATGGAGAAGGGGCTGTTTTGTACCATGCAGGCACTGACATAGCATCTCCTGGTTCCCAGGAGCTAACAGGGATCTACCACAACAACTATGACGGCTCCTTGAACACTGCCAACGGGTTCCCAGTGTTTGCGACTGTGATCCTGGCCAACCACATCGCCAAGAAGGACAACAAGCTGGCTATTGGAGAACTGACTGATGAAGATGTGAAAGTGATTGTGGGTCTGTCCAAGGATGAGCAAATTGGGGAGAAGGTGGGTCAGCCTCAGACATCCCTTCTTTTCCTGTTGATAACTTGCCATCACCTGGCAGCTGGATCAGAAAGTGATGAAAGGTGTCAGCTTGCTAAACAATGGTTAAAGAAACTTTTAGAAATCCCAGTTCCCTCTGAATGGTCTTCTGGTCTTCTGTAGCTCTCAGACAGCTGTTGATGAGAGTTAGTTTTAGGAGGGAAGTAAATAAGAAACTTCCCTTGTACTTTTGGGGGTCAAATTTTCTGTTTCTCCCCTTCCTTCTCTGAGCCTTCCACATCACAACAGGGCTGGAAGACAGGTGAGACACACTCAGACACTGATTATATCTGGTCACTGTTTTCTCTCCCCATATCTTGAAAGCAAAGTGGGGAAGTGTTCTGAGGGGCCAATGCTTGCATCTCCAGTCCCCTTAAGGGGATGTTATTACTTAGCTTAAGCTGTGGTAGAGATCTTAGCTTTGCTTCTCTCTGCATGCTAAGACCTGAATCCAATACTTGAAAGAACAAAGCTCCTGGATTGGTGCATGCTCAACCTCACTTGGGTCAGGTGTAAGCTCTGTAATAGGGAGACCTCACTCTGTTGCCTTGGTCATGCTGTTTGTATATTGACTGCTGTTCCCAGTGGGTGGAGCGGCTTTAACCAGGACTGTTTTAACGTCAGTAGTCTGCAGCATCAGGCTATTATCAGAATACCCTTGAGAAAATAAGCCGGTTGTTCATAATATTTGACCATGATGACAAGTCATGTGCGGCATAGCCCATCCAACTACTATCATGTGCAGTGAATAAGTCTCAGATCAAGGTTTCCAGCTTTGCAGCTGCTGATAACAGCCACTGCGGTGTGCTTTGTGTACAACAGGAGTGTGGAGGCAGTGAGAGCAGATTCCAGCACCAGACTACACAATCTGCCATGCCCCAACAGCACCATTTTTGTGAAGCACCTTTAGGGGACTCCGGGTGGGTAGTTAGCTTTGAAAAAGCCCCCTCACCTTGGATAATAAAAGACTCTTCAAAGACAGCAGTATTGTAAGAGTAACCGTAGATACAGCCCCTTGCTGATTTTCATGCCAAATTCTGCCCAGACTGGGAAGTGGTATTCTCTGGACAACTCCTCTGGTTTTCCTTTCAGATTTTTGCCAGCATTGCCCCATCTATTTACGGGCATGAAGATATCAAGAGGGGCTTGGCTTTAGCTCTCTTTGGTGGAGAGCCCAAAAACCCAGGTAGGTGTCACTTGGGGCTACTTCACTCAGCTGAAAGCAAATGGATCTGGGTTTGTCTGCAGTGTTGCAATGAGAGTGGTTAGAGTTGTCTGTGTGTCTTGGTGACAGGCGAGGTAACAGACTGAGGGATATCTGTGATGGAAGTGGCTGCTTTTATCACGCTGAAAACTCTGGTGTAACAGTAGAAACACTAGGACTGAAAACAGCTCCTGCTGCAAAGCTGGGCAAGTTTTTATTCCTCCTCCTCTAGGAGGTCATGTTTGATGCCCCTTCAGAGGTTTGACCTTTTGGTGTCCTGATTTGTTATCATCTCCTTCTTAGAAGGATGTGTTCAGCAAGGTTAGAAATGCTGGTTTACACATGTGACCGCCTCCAAAGCTGACTTTCTTTTTCCCTCAACTTCCCTGTAAAGTGGTTTCCCTGCCTACTCTTTGCCTTCCCTTCAGCTTTGTGGTGTTCAGGGCAGGGTTGCTATCAAGCCACGCACTCAGCTGCCAACATGTCTCTCCCGTTACTGTTGTAGGCGGCAAACACAAAGTCCGTGGTGACATCAACGTGCTTCTGTGCGGAGACCCTGGTACTGCGAAATCACAGTTTCTTAAATACATAGAGAAGGCGTCTAGCAGAGCAATCTTCACCACTGGCCAGGGTGCTTCTGCTGTGGGCCTCACAGCCTATGTCCAGAGGCACCCGGTCAGCAAGGAGTGGACTTTGGAGGCAGGAGCCCTCGTGCTGGCTGACAGAGGTGTCTGCCTGATCGATGAATTTGACAAGGTGAGGCCTAGCTTCATCTCTGTGAGAAGGAAGAGCTGCGGAGGGACCGGCTGTAACCTCTGCGATGAGGAGACACTATAACTCATGATACCATCTCCCAGCTGACCAAGAGTCCTGCAGTTTGCTTAGGTCCTTACTGGTCCATAGTGCAGTTTGCTACTTTTTCAGAGCATCAGGAGCTGATTCCCCTTGGTGTGTTGGACAATGGGTATAGACATAGATTCAGTTTCAGTCATTCTTGCTCTCTTACAGATGAATGATCAAGATAGGACCAGCATCCACGAAGCCATGGAGCAGCAAAGCATTTCCATCTCCAAAGCAGGCATTGTCACATCCTTGCAAGCCCGCTGCACCGTTATTGCTGCTGCTAATCCCATAGGTAAGTGCTGAGAAAGCACAGGACCGTCTCAGGTCTCCAGCATGAGTCCTGCTGTCATGAGAACTGTGGCACAGCTTCCCCTGCCTCTGCCTGGTTTCTCCAGATCAAGTGAGCAGTAAAGTCTCTCTGCAGGAGGTCTATGCTTGCTTCAAAGCTTCAGCCCTGGAGCCTGTGTTTGACTTTGTGGTTTATCTCTCTGATCTAGGTGGGCGATATGACCCATCATTAACTTTCTCGGAGAATGTAGACCTGACAGAGCCCATCATCTCTCGATTCGATATCCTGTGTGTGGTGAGAGACACAGTGGACCCTGTGCAGGTACAAGCTGTGCTATGAATCTGAGCTTGTGCTGGGCTTGTGATGCTGCTGTTGGGATGCTCAGCTGCAGTTGCCCACTGAGTTTTGCTATCCAGTGTCTTCAGTGTCTGTTAGTCCACTGCTCTCTTGTAGGATGAAATGCTTGCCCGGTTCGTTGTTGGCAGCCATGTCAAGCACCACCCAGGTAGCAAGGAGGCAGTGAATGGGGATGCCAATGAGATCATTCTTCCCAACACATATGGGGTTGAACCCATTCCCCAGGAGATCCTGAGGAAATACATCATCTATGCCAAAGAGAAGGTCCACCCCAAACTCAACCAGATGGACCAGGACAAGGTGGCCCGGATGTACAGTGACCTCAGGAAAGAGTCTATGGTGAGAATACTGAGGAAAGGGGGGAAGAAGTAGGTATCTAGACTGCAAATCAGCCTGAGACTGCTTCAGCATATGTTGACACATTCTTGCCATTCCTGTCACAAAAGTCTGTGCCACTGTTTTGTGAGAGACAGGCAGATCTTGCAGTGTCTGCTGAACAGATGATTCTTCATCTAAATGCAGAGTCCTGCCTGTTGGTGATCTGTGGACTGATGGACTGGACACATGTACTAATGCCTGCCATGCCAAAGTCCTCTTATTGTCACCCAGTCTGGCAGGCCCACAGGAGATGTTTGCATTCACTGAGACCCATGTGCTCTTGGTACATTACAGGGAGCCGTTCTGTGTAGAAATGCCTTTCTCTTTTGTCCATGGGATCTCTCAGGCTTGTTCCATGCTCTCCAAGTGGAAGAGGAATTTGTTGAGGTCAGAGGGAGATTTTTGGAGCTTGAGAAAACTATACCTTTTCTTTTTTAGTTGGCTTTTTGTTTCTTTAATGGGATTGCTGTTCCTGGAAAGGCACTAAACAACGGCCAAGAGAGACCCCGCGTAGCATCCCCTTGCACCCTGCTGAATTAAAATGTTGAACAGGGAACTTGTACCACTCTGTGCAGAACGTGCCAGCAGGTGGCAGAGCCTCCTTAGCCTGAGAGTCCTCAAAGGTCCAGGAGCAGCTCCCTACAGGGTGAAGTAGGTCCTGGGCCAGAAGCCACCTTTCTTGCCCCATATCTTTTATCCTTCAGTAAGGAGTTGCCTCCTCCTCTCCCCCTTAGGCAACTGGCAGCATCCCCATCACGGTGCGTCACATTGAGTCCATGATCCGGATGGCTGAGGCTCACGCCCGCATGCACCTGCGGGACTATGTGGTGGAAGACGATGTCAACATGGCCATCCGGGTGATGCTGGAGAGCTTCATCGACACGCAGAAGTTCAGCGTCATGCGGAGTATGCGCAAGGTGGGCACTGGCTGAGCTGAGGGCCGTAGCTGTACCCCAGACCCCATGGGTTTGGCTGCAGCCTGCTCACGCTGCCCTGGCTGCGCAAAGAGACTCTTCCAGGCTCCGCAGGGGTCTGTCCTGCAGCGTCGGGTGCTGAGCCCATGTAAATGGAGTACTGTGAGTCTGAAGGCACTGCTATGTGACTGCCCTTCGTTAGTCTGTGGTGGGGCAATGTTTTTGTTGGGGCTGAGAAGGAAGTGTGCCCTGAGCCTCTGTATCAAAAGCACTGCTGCATCTCTCTTCTTTTTTGACACCTTCCCTGCTATTTTGGCACAGGACTCCCACTGCTGCTGCTGCCGGGTGATCGAGCCCGAGCAGGCAGTTAGTTTCACGTTTTTTCTAGGGCTTCTCAGGGGACAGTTAACCACAGGGCAGCACTCGCTGTGGTTTAGTGCAGTCTGCCCTTTTCTCTGAGTGGCAGGGGCTGGCTCCGAACAGCTCTTGGCTGGCCACAGCCTGGCATTTATCCACTCTGAGTGTCTGCCCTCAGTCTGGACGACTCATGGCCTCTCTCTTTGGCTGCAAACAGCCAGCCAAGTGTGAGCGTCTGCTGCGGAGGCACAGGACAGTCTGGGTTAAGGGAGGCTGCTCTACGCCTTCCCCAGGGCCAGCCCTCCCACAGCTGCTCCCCACTGCAGGCAGCACACCTCCACAGCAGTGCGCTGCCAGCCCCCAAGAGGCTCCAGGGCTGGTGATGAGGCCCCTCCGGAGATTTTTTAATGGGTGTAAGAGCAGTCGGCAGAGGAGTGTCGTGGCTGTCACAGGGCTGTGTTTTAACTGCGTGTGCAAGTGGCAGCTTGGCAAGGCCGAAGTCCCTTAAGAGACACTAAGGGCGCAGGTGACAGCGCTGTTATTTGTTTCCCCTTGTGCTCTGTGGGAGGAGGGATTTGGTTGGTGTTGGGCATGGGAGACTGCAGTGCGTCACTTAGTTCCTGACCCTCTTGGCTCATCTCATCCTCCCTCCCAGACGTTCTCCCGCTACCTTTCATTCAAGCGGGACAACAATGAGCTGCTGCTGTTCATCCTGAAGCAGCTGGTCGCAGAGCAGGTGATGTACCAGAGAAACCGCTATGGGGCCCAGCAAGACACCATAGAAGTCCCAGAGAAGGACCTGGTGGATAAGGTATGGGCTTATTGTAACAAGCCACCTCTGGATTTGGTTCCTGCTCTCTGTCTGCAGCCTCAGAACCAGAGGTGTTCTCAGACTTGTAGCTTCCTTTCCTGAGTTATGGTACCAGGAAAAAATGGTGTTAATCAATTTAACCCAGAATCAGAACTGTCTTTGCTCCTCTCTTCTCTGGGAGCGCCATATTCTTCCCCCTCAGTTCTCATGCACCCCCATAAAGCTTTGGAGTTGGAGTGGTAAATCCTGCAGTATGGCTGGTGCTTTGCAAGTGAATGAGGACACAAGTTCCCTGGCATCTGCGTTTGAAGAAGCAATGAGCAGAAAAATCTCTGCTTGTATTTCCCAATCCCTCCCAACTTTCCCAATCCCTCCTGAGGCTCACTCTCCTCCTCCTTAATGCATCATCATCCCAGCCCAGGGGCTGCGCTCCTGGCTCTGCCTTTCTGTGCAATGTATTGACCTTGCTTGGCACTAAAGCAGTATTTGATTCCCGGGTTGCTGCTTTTCTGCTCCTTGCATCAAATGTGCAGAGTAACTACTTCCAGAGCCACCAGCTTGGTGCTGCTGGTGTGACCACCCCCAGTCAGAGGTCTCCTGCAAAACTGTCTCCCCCTGGGTGAGGTATTAGGGGCTTTTGGATAGTAGTTATGTTCTAGTTCCTGTGGAAGTAAAAGGACGAGCCGAGAGCAGGCAGATGCTGAGCCAGCATCCTCTCTTTGCTCAGCTCAGCTCTGCCAATGCTCCTTTCCTCATGACCTGCAGTCTCCCCTACTACTGCAGTTCTGGTTCCTGCTGAGCAGAGCAGAGATCGCTGACTGTCAAATTTTATGCGGCCTCTGCTATGGAAAACCACATGGTTCTTATTTTTTTTTAAATAAACATTTACCTCTCCCCTCCCTCCTCCTCCTCCCAGGCTCGGCAGATCAACATCCACAACCTTTCCGCTTTCTATGACAGCGAAGTGTTCAAGATGAACAGGTTCAGCCGGGATGTGAAGCGGAAGCTGATTGTCCAGCAGTTCTGAGGCTGGCAGCGGAGTCCACCACGTGCTCTTGTGAGATGAGACCTCCGTCTTGCAGCCCTCCCAGTAGCACTACAGAGATCACGATCCAGAGGGACTAAGCTGCACGTTCTCTTGCTTGCTTTGTGCCTTATGGATTAAGGGAGTGCTGAGTTGCTGAAGACCTTGTAAATAGAATGGAGTTAAGTAGTTAAATGCCCAGCCAAGTCTGTTTAGCAACTTCACTGTTTTGCCTTGTAGCTAAGCACAACAGGGAGAGAATTGCTGGCCACATAGATGGCATGTTTGCTGTTTGTTTGTCGCTAGTTGTTATGGGCTCATCTGCAGGAGGGACCTAGTGGGAGCATTCGAAAAGCATTTGTCTGCCTTATCCACGCCCCTTGGATTGCAAGCACCCTCAGGGCTTCTCTTTTCCCATCTCTGGCGACTGTGCAGCCTGCTGGGTGATAATTGAGACTGCTTTCAACTCTCTGTGAACCAGCCAGCCTCTCAGCTCCAGGCCTTTGTGCCCGACACTTGACATTTCCCCAGGTGCCCACATGGGTTGACCTTGTGCTTGGTTTCTGCAAGGGAGGCGGGGGCAGAGGAGGATGAGAACTGAAATAAAACATAACCATATCTAATATTAGTGGTGATCTGTATGGGCAGTGAAGGCTGCTTCAGTACATTGTGGGGAGTGTCCAGAAGCCTTAGGGAAGGGGCATCCCCTGCCTTATTGGGTGTTACCTTTGTGCAGCTGTCAGCAGATGTGAATTTAGGGCTGGATCGAAGTGCTGGCACCTAAACTGATCACCACCTCTCACAGCCATTTGTTGCGGGTGAAGTACCCATGGTGCTGTTTTTGGGAGTAGCAATGGAGGAGCCCTGAGCTGGAGGTGTTCACGGAGGACAGGATGGACTCAGTGTTCACATGCAATTTTCTTACTGTGTGCGTTTTGAATACATTTGTTTTTCAATACTTTTGTGTTTCCTCCTCTTTTGGGAACTCCTGCAGCCATGAGGGTAAGGAAGAGTGTAAGTGAGCAACCTGGATGCTGGACCAGCTGCTCAGTAGTTTGTGGGGTTGGGGTTGGGTACAAACACATCCCGTGCTTGTTCTTAAAGTTAGTAGGAATTGCCAGTGCTGGTCTCTCAGCTATTGCACATCTTTACCATGGATGGATACCAGGACACGGTTGTCCACAGGACAGTGTCATGAACACTGCCTTTCCTACCAAGGGCCTGCCTGCAGTGGCTCCTTCCCTGTGTTGCCTTCTTGTTGGAGCACTGATCCCTCTGTGGGACTCTCTCCTGTAAATGTTTGTATCACCTTGAGACTGTCCCGTCACAGTACATATCTCCCACCTCCCTTCCTTTCCCACTCTTGGATTAGACAGCCTTGATCTGATGTCTTGGCTGCCGCTTGGATTCCAGTCTAGAAGAAGCAGTAAACCCTCTCCAAGACGCAGCTGAGGTCTGTAGTGAATGTGCTTTGCCTGGCTAGACTTATGGGACCGTAAGGCATCTCCAGCCTCCTCCCGCCTGTGCTTGAGAGAATTTGTAAGCTGGCTGCTGCAATTCTGTGCTGGCCAAGCAGACATGTCCCTCCCTGGCTGCCGACACTGTGGGGTTTGTCATGGTGATGTGCGTGCGTGTGTGTCCTCTCAGCCTTGTTGTTACGCCGGAGCTAGCAGTGCTTGAACCCTGCTAGGGGCTTAGCACATGACTCTCGGCCTGAAACTGGCTCCGCGTGTTGCCTTTTCTGTCTGCCAGCTCCCTCCTGTGTATTTGTTTAACTGTTTTGGCTGGTTTTTTCCCTTCCCACTGGGTCTCTGTCTACCAGGGCTTTCCACAGGCAGCCCATAGAGACACTTTTCTGGCATGCCTTCCCTGCCTCAGCTAGCCCTTTGCCCCCTGAATGTGTGCCTGGGTCAGTTGTGCGCTGGGGATGGCAGAGCTGCTGTGTGCCTGGAACCGCAAGGTGAGGCCCAGCGTGGTTCCTCAGGGCTGGGCACAGAGCTGTTAGCACCTCACCTCCTCATGCCAGAGGCCATGGGCAGAGGCCATCCCTGGGGAGAGCAACTGCCAGCAGTTGCAAGCTGCGCCCAGCTCCGTGAGACCCCACACACCTTGCCGAGGAAAGTGCTGGCCCTGAGACAGCAAAACCAGCAGTAATGAGGGATGAAACAAGCTTGTCAACAAACTGAACTTGCGTGTTGTGGCAATGAATGTAGGGTGTGGGAGGAGAAAGAGGCTTTGTGTCACACTGGAGAAATACAAAATAGTACCTGAAGACTTGAAACCTTGTGAAGCCTCTGCTATGCCTGTAGTGACCCACACAGAGTTAAATACGTGGCCAAGCATGTCACCGCAAACCATGAGAGAATACACAGGAATGGAGTGGGCCTCCTGATTTTCCCAGCTCCTTGCCCTGCTGCTGTTGACAGTCGCCCTTCAGTTTTGTCCTACAACTACTCCTGCCTCCTGTGCTCTGGTCCCACCTCACTTGCCACACGGTGTGAGCAGTGGCAACAGAGAGATGCCCTTGTTGGAGTCACTTGTTTGTCACTTTCCTCACTCTGCCTCCTCCTGAATCCTCACTACAAAGGCAGTTATGCCCTCCCACCTTGTTGTGTTGCCAGCATCCAGCAGAGCAATGAATTCTTGCAGCTGCGCTCTTGCTAATGTTGGCATCAGCCGCTCCGTGGAGTGTTAATGCCAATCTGAAGGCATGTTCCTCCTCTCACAGCCACTGAGCTTTTCAGGTTCCCTGGAGCAAGCTTTGGCTGTTGACAGCATCAGGTGTCTGGTCTGGACAGGGGTGCAGACAGGGGTGCACACTGGGGTGAAAACAGATGCTGCTTTGAACAGGGACTGCCTTGCCAGGGGGCATGTTCCAGCTGAACGTAGCAAGGATTTTACCGCAGGGCTCTGGAGATCAGCAAGCCAAGCCACGCTCTCATGAAACGAGGAGTTGCTCCCCTGGCAACCTTGAGTTTAGCCAAGCTTGAGCACTTGGCTTCTCGCTGCTGTGATTCGAACATTGCGCAGCGCCTCTGACGACCTGGGGCAAAAGCAAGAGTCTTGGGGAGGTGAGGTTTGTCCACAACAGGCTGTGCCTGGGCTCAGATGGAAGATCATGAGGGTGCTACTTGCAAAGCAGGCAGGGCTTTGTGAAGCCAGGCATTGTCCCTTCTAGTGGTCATTCCCCTCTTGGGATTGTATTTGTTGGCAAATGCTGGGTAAGACTGGCTTGGAAGAGCATCTTGATTTGAAAAGGGCATGATGGGCCAGATCCTGATCCAGTTTAATTTGAACATGTTGTGTGCGTGCTCCTGAGAGAACAGCATGGCTCTCTGCATCTCATAAAAAGCTGTTTGACCTTAGCCCAGCACGGAGCATATCTATATACCCACACACATACAAAAAATGCATACATGCCTGCTTGGGGTACATGAGCAGGTGCCTGCAGATAACCAGCTAACTTGAGGGTATGTGATCTGGGAAAAAGGGGGAGACAAGCCCCCTCCCCTTCCTGCAAGCTCTTTCCTACCTACTGACAGGATTTAGAGTCCTGATAGCTTCTGCCTTTATTGTGATCATATACCAACACACTACATCTGCAAGTCCTGGGTTGTATCCAGTGTGCTAGCGGCTGTTTCTGAGTCTGCTTGTCAAATAGCAGATGCCCCTTGAGTAGGGGAAGTTCTACCTCCAGTAATACATTTTTTTTTTCCTCAAATTAATGCCAAAGCCATTTGGAAAAATTAGCATATGTAGCATTTCTGGACCGGCAGTGTTTCATTTTCTCCCATGCCAGACTTTGGCTGGAACCTGCTCTGTCCATCTCCTGTGTGTTTACTAAAGAGCTGTCTGGAAACTGGTTGACAAGAACTTCCCCAGTGTAACTGTGCTCAAGATGTAGCAGTTTTGTTGGATAGTGTCATCTTCCTGTCCTAGAGGAGACCAACCAGCTGCAGTTTGACCAGGAGGGCCATTTCAGGTGGTTATGGCTCTGTCCTTTTTGACCTCGACTGACCTGAATACCAGCATGTGATTGCTGAGCTATGAAGACAGTATGGGAATATGTTTACAGAAGATGGGTCTCTACAGATACAGGTGAGTCACTGCAGACAGCTACCCCTCATGCCATGCTGCAGGTAGGGTGCACTCTGAACTTCCTAGTATTTTTCCATCTCCTAAAACACTTCTCCACTTAACAAGGCAGAGCCAAAATTGGATCAGGTTTCTGCTGTATTTTGCATCTATTATGCAGTTCTTGCTGCCATGACTGATTTAATGTCTCCATTATCATGGAGCATTGGTCTGCCAACCACTCCAGCCATCCAGCATGCTCCTCAGCCACAACTAAACGTCTGTGAGGAGCCTCAAGGGGCTGCTGAGCACTGCATCTTTAGAGGAAAAGCTCCTTGGAAGGGGGTTGTGCTCCTTTCTGCTCATCTTGCAAGTCACTTTCCTCTAAAGGTGAGGTGAAGCTGTGGGGGGAACCCAGGGGAGATGCCAAGTTTCTTCTCTGAGTTATCTAGTGCTCAGGGAGATCTGATAGTGACTGTCCTGTGTAAAAGATGCCAAGGAGCTTCAGTCCCATCAAACCACATGGAAACACATATGTAGGAATGCCAGTAGTCCCCGTGAGCCAGTGTATGGCTCTCCTTAGAGTCAACAGACACCAGCCCTCTTCAGATACAGTCTGCTCCCTCTGCTCTGAAGATACCCACATCCCAGCTTAGCCAGCTATTAAAGAACCAGGAGTTTCTTTGAAGATAACATTAGGCTTTTCAGTTTAGCGAGGAAAGGTATGAACCACCTCTGGGTTCTTCCCAGTGACAATGCTTTGCTCACTGAGGGGTAAAAACTCCCCACCAGTTTCTCAAGTCACTGTGCAAGGAGCGAGGCTTATGTTGTCAGGGCCTTGAGCGTACCAATAGGCCTTAATTGCCCTAACCAGGCTCATCTGGGGCCTCCACCCACACCCATGGCGCAGGTGCTCTATTTAAGCTCAGCCTGGGGCCTTCAGTACCTGCCTGAGTTATGGGGTAGAAGTATTGGTTTCTGGCTTGCTGTGCCTGGTCACAGTCCCTATTGCTTTGGGGTGTGACCCATGACCTGCCTTCTTGACTTGACCTGACCTTGGTCCTCTTCTACTGCCGTGGAGCTGCCAAGTGATCACTGGATGGTGTCTGACCATGGTTGCCATCAGCAGACCTTGACTCTGACCTATGGACTGACTTCCTGGTTTGATGTTGGACCAGCTTCACCACCACAAGTTTCTCTGAGGATCTGGGCTTCTGGTTGAATCTGGCTGCCATCCCTGAGCTGCTCTGCTCAGGTGCCTTGGGTACTGGGGGGGCCCTGTCCTGGTGGCTGTTATTGTGCTCAGCTCCCTGATGTGTGCACCTCAAACCCTGCATAGCAAGGGCTTGGCGGTCGCTTATTTGGGCTTGGGTCATACCTCTAAAACAGGCAGAGCTAAGACCAAAGCTCCTGGACCTTGTCACCAACCTCCTGGCTCTACTGGGCTTTAGCCTGCTTATCCTTCGCCCCAGTAAAAAGCTTCAGAAGGTCTGAGGTTTGCCTGCCCTCATGACCTCTACTTTTGTACATTTCTGTAGATTTTCCATCCCTTCCAGAAGGGCATTTGGTCTCTGTTTAGGATCTGAGTTGATGAGCTCAACACAGAGATAAGTGGGTTCTCCAAGCTGAGCTGTACAGAAGCCCAGCTTAAATGATGTGAATAATCCATGAGAGATGTAGTCCTTTCTCCTTGGCTGGGAGCTCAGTAGTCGCCCCTCATGCAAGTGGAAGACTGTGACCATCCCTCTGCATGCTAGCTCCAACAGAGCAATGTGAGTGGGTTGCTATTCCTCTCAAGTGAGGAGCCCTGTCCCCTGGGCTACGAGGAAACCTGCATGGGCTTTCAGCTGGAGAGCTGTCTGCTTCCTTGCCCCAGGTGGCTCTGTTAAAGGTTATTCTGGCCTCTTAATCAAATTCAATATAGCTTTGTTTTCCTTTGCCCTCTAGGAGTCCGCTGAGGTTTGCTGTCAGAGCCTCCTGCAGGAGAATGGCATGGCTATTAATGCAGCAATCAACTCCGCTTTAGTGAGGAGAGAAATGTAAAGCTTCAGTGATGGGAGGCAGCAGGGGCATGTGAAAACTGGAAAAGTAAAGCACAACTTGTGCCTGCTCTTTTCGCTGCACCTTACAGCAGAGGATGGGAAACAAGCAGGGCTGGTAACAGCACTGTGTCCCAGGTGGGCAGCGTGCCCTCCCCTAAGAGGAGCAAGCTGATGCAGAGAGATGAAAAAAGGCTCAAAGTGATAGAGAAAACCTTGCTCCTGCTCCTGGGCTCTAACTAAAGCAGATTCTGCTCCCTTCTAATTACAGCGTATCCTGGACGGCATTAATTGCTCCAGGTCACTCCTCTTGAAGTGTTTATTATACATGTTCCCCAGCAGGATTTTGGATGAGAGCAGAAACTGCGTATTTTGCCCAGAGAATGGCTGCATGCCTGGGCTATGCAAGAATAGAGTGGGTACCCGCCCCTGCTTGGTACAGTCAAAATGTTTCACAGTGTCCCAGCATTAAAAAGGCTAAGTCAGCAAATAAGCTTATATAAAGCTTGTCAGAGGCTCTGAAGTAAATTCACATATGCTGGAACAAGGGAGAGGTTAAATCTTTCCTTGTGCCTAAGGAGGGAGGGGCTGGGCAGGGGAATTCTCAAGCTTTCCCCTTATGGGGGAATGAGATGCCAAAAGGCTGCACAGCTTCATAGAAGATAGAGTTAAATTGCATGGTGTGCCACAAGCCTGCCATGTCACCCAGTCTCTGTCCCAAAGAGCCAGCAATCGAGGTAACGGGACAGACTCTGAGAGTAGGTTTTTTTCCTTCTGATCTAAGAACGGGCACAGATCACCTTCTGTTGTCTGGACAATTGTCAGTGTGCAAAGGAAGAAGGGTTAAACCCTTTTCCTGGTACTAGTGACATCTTGCATTTTCTAACACTGCAAGAACTTAACATCTGACTGCTTATTTCTTTTGCTTATTGTTTACTTTCTTGCTCTGCTGAGCAAGGGCAATAGATCACTTTCACCTTTGTAGGTGAATTCAGTTTTGCTGTATTTAGGAGAATAAAACATCCCACCATCATATTTCAAGTTAATGTGTTGCCTTTTTTTTAACTGGAGTTTCAAAATAAGTTACATTTCTGTTGAGATTAGACTTTGTGGTTAATTTCTTTTTAATTAACAAGTCCTAGGCACCAAATTCTTTCCCTTAGCTATCACCTCATTCCTCTACCTCAGTAGTACTTGTTTGCAAGTATCTTGGAACAAAATGTGACCCTTACATTGAAATCGGAAAGCTGGCTGAATTTCCTGAAGGCAAAAGCTGTTACGGTAACTTAGAGGGGGAGACGGCAGAAGGATTTTCAGTTTTGCCACCTCAAAATACACGCTTGCTTTCTGATTCTGCCTAACAGACATAACTGTGAAATTGAACAATTTTGGGAAGAACAGAAAAGCACAGATAATGGTAATACCGAGAAAAACTTCTGAACAGCTTTGAAGCAGCTATAAAAAAGCATTTAGTGCAATTGTAAAGCCCCTTTTACCAGTGCTCTGAACATGGATGGAGAATATACACCAGGTAGGGAGGCTGGAGGAGATCAAATGAGAAATGACAAGCCTTTGACTATAAAGCTGTCAATACCTCAGAAGAGAGCCAAGCCAGCCGTACCTATTCCAGGGAGCGTAAAATGAAGACACAAGGGCTGTGCTGGGTTTAAGCTCATGCTGTTTTTAAAGAGAACTGGTGTTGCCCATCTCTGCTGGCTCTTTTCTGCTCCGCTGGCAGCGCTGACCGGGCTGATCGACGTTGCCACTGATTTTAATTTTCTTGCCTAAGATGTATCTTGTCCTTTCATACTCCCCCTTTGTTGCTCAGTCTGAGATTGATGTATAGCGTCAAAATAAATCCAGGGAGCACCATGAGCCTCATAGAAAGTGTGCTCGCTGCCATGCCTGTGTGGTTTCCTTCCCTCTGATTTGAGGCCGTGTAATACATGAGGGTGTTTTTGCGCTTTCTTTGATGTGATTAGGCTGCTTCAGACACTGGATTCAGTTTCTAAGATTTGGGAGCTGGATGTGGCAGGGTCGGGAGATCTGAAAGGCTTTTAGTTACCCACTTGTAGTAAGCCACCTGCATGCTAAGACAGCCAAATTACTAGCAACAAAGTGAAAAATGACAAGAGCATTCATTAAATGCCATGCCTGGACTAGAATCTGAGCGCACTGAAGTGTTTTTATCTCATCTAATGGGTAAGCGGCAGCTCGGTAGTTCCTGCTGCATTTCCTGCTCGGCGGGGGCTGGGGGCTGCATTGATGCTGGGATAAAAAGGACTTTCAGAGCACTGGAATGGACGTGGTCCAAAAGAAGCTAAAAGCGAGTACTTCGGTTCAAGCCTGTTGGCTTTGCCTTGCCGTGTTGAGTAACGGGTGCAGCTGGTCTGTTACCTGCCCTTGTCATGCTCGGGGTAGCTGCTGCATGGGAGCAGATGATGGAAGCAAAGAGCTGGCAAAAAGAGGCAGGCAATTGCACAAAGGGGTGACGTGTGCCAGTGTTGGTCTGGTAGGAGCTGTAAAGGTCAGTATCGATCATACCGAGTACCCTTGGCTGGCTGTTTGATGCACTAGAGGGTTCAGCGGGCTTTGGAACATGATGCATTTCTTTAGTTGTTGAAAACCAGCAAGGTCATGCCAGAAAAAAATACAATCAATATTTTTTTCAGGAGATTCACTCTTCAACTAAAAAAAAGGTTCAATTCTTACAGAAAAAAAAGACTCTGGAATATTTTTAATGAACACTTATTTGAGGAATAAGAATGTTTGAATTTAAAATCCTGATCACCTTCAGACCTATGTCCTGTCATCTCAGCGACATGCCATATGGGAGACATAGAGCACTGGGCACCCGGTGCAAGCATTGCAAGTGCAAAGACACTTGGTGAGGCCGTGACAGTGTGGCTGTTTCCTCACGCAGAGCTTGTGATGTTGGATTTTAGCATCTCCTGCCCTCCCAGAGTTGTGTGACAAGAGACAATTGTTTTGAAACCAAAGAAAAAGGCTCTTAGCCGCTGCTGTTGAGGAAAGCTTGAAAACATGAGCTGAATGCCTAACGGGAAGGGACTGATACGTTTTTGGATCCTTCAGCTTGGAGTTATACCGTATTTGCAGCCTTGTGATGCTTGGGGCTTGACCAGGTCTCTCGAATATTTGGCCAGCGCTGGATCGGGAGTTGCCCAGCTCCTCTGAGGTTGCATGCGCTGGAGGCCTGCAAGAGGGAAGCGGGAAGGCCGCAGCTCATCCAGCTGGCAAGAGGGGCTGAAGCGCAGGGAGCTGGTGGGTGTTCCCTCTCAACTGCTGTGGTGTTACAGGACCCGCTGAGCCTTATTTCTTGGACACCTGTCTGACAAAGATGTTGCTTGAGTCATTTACTGTAATGTCATGCCCTGAGGCCACTAAAGATGTGTTTAATTTGAAATTGAATGTAATTGGAGCAGTTGGCCTTGTTGCTGTAATAATGATTTTCAGCATGTTTCTTTGCTGTGCTATCCACCAAAAGAGAACTGCTCTAAGAGCTACAAATCCAAGAACTGCTGCACTATAAAATCTTTTCTTTTTTTTTTTTTTACAGACACAGCAGTTTGCACAGCAGTTTTTGCAGAAGGGCACAAAGAAGGGGGCATCAGTTGAATTAGTATCCCTGTGACAGTGTCAGATATGGTGGTGACACACCACAGAATGGTTTTGCCAGCAGGTGTTGGAGCAGCTGTCCCTGCTAGGGCAGAGGCTCCAGCGCAGACCCAGCTTCAGATAACGGATGCAGCACCTCCAAGCCCCAGTCTGCAGCGAGTGCCTGGGACTTCTCTGTGGTGCCAGGAGAAATGACCCTCTGTCTTTGAGGAGTTACAGGAGGAAGTGAGCAAGCTGCGCAGCTTCAGAGAAGATGAAGGAAGATAGACAGGATCTTATCTGAGACAAAACAGCTCGAAAAGCTCCCAACTGAGGTAGTGAAGCAGGCAGTGTCCACCCCTAATATTAAGGTAAGTGCAACCTCTGGAGAATATGAAGGATGGAAGCTTCCACACCAAGAGGAAGGCTCCTGCTCCCCCTAAGGACTTACAACTACAAAATAAGTTCACCTCCCTCAAGACTGAAGAGGAGCCAGATGTGCTCTGCCCCAATATCTGCTCGAGCGACAACACAGCAGGACATAAGCAATCCAGGAGGTTCCTGGAGTGTATTGACAGTAACTTCCTCCTCCAAGTGATAAAGGAGCCAATGAGAAGAGATGCTCTGCTGGACCTCATACTCACCAACAATGAGGGGCTCATTGGGGATGTGAAGGTCAAAGGCAGCCCTGGCTGCAGTGACCATGAGACGGTGGAGTTCAGGATCCTGAGGGGAGGAAGGGGGGAAAAAGAAAGCTCACAACCCTGGACTTCAGGAGAGCGGACTTTGGCCTCTTCAAAGATCTTAGGCTCTTCAAAGAGCATCCATGAGTGCAGAGGGAGCTGGCAAGTGTCATTGCAAGGCCACTCTCAATAATCTTTGATCGATCATCATGACTGGGAGAAGTGACCAAAGACTGAAGGAAAGCAAATGTCACCCCTCTCTTTAAGAAGGACAAGAAGGAGGACCCAGGGAACTACAGACCAGTCAGCCCCACCTCGATCCCTGGGAAGGTGATGGAGCAGCTAATCCTGGAAACCATTTCCAGACACATGAACAATAAGAAAATTTGCCACAAAAAAGGCTAATGGTATCCTGGGCTGCATTAGGCAAAGTATTGCCAGCAGATTGAGGGAGGTGATCCTTCCCCTCTACTCAGCACTGGTGAGGCCACACGCAGAGTGCTGTGTCCGGTGCTGGGCTCCCCAGTAAAAGAGAGACATGGACATGTTGGAGAGAGTCCAACAAAGGGCCACAAAGATGATTAAGGGACTGGAGCATCTCACATATGAGAAAAGGCTGAGAGAGCTGGGACTGTTTTTTAGCCTGGAGAAGAGAAGGCTCGGGGGTGATCTTATCAATGTATATAAATAGCTGAAGGGAAGGTGGAAAGATGGAGCCAGGCTCTTTCCAGTGGTGCCCAGTGACAGGCCCAGAGGCAATGGCCACAAACTGAAACACAAGATGTTCCCACTGAACATCAGGAAACACTTTTTTACTGTGAGGATGACTGAGCACTGGCACACGTTGCCCAGAGGGGTTGTAGAGTCTCCAACCTTGGAGATACTCAAAAGCCATCTATCTGGTCATGGTCCTGGGCCACCAGCTGTAGGTAGCCTGCTTGAGCAGGGATGTTGGACCAGATGACTTCCAGAGATGGGGAAATGAAGTTCCCCTGGGGGAGAAGTTTTTCCAGGTTATGAAGTGAGGCGGTCGCTGAGGGGTGAGGGAGACACGGTGGCTCTGTGGGCCGTGGACAACTGAGGTAAGGTCAGAAGATGGATGTTAAGGGTGTTTGGTCTGGGGACCGTTCCAGTCAGGGCCCCGATGTTTCAGGGAGCTGCCTTCTCGCCGGGGCTTTGCTCCTGCCCCCGCCTCGCCCGGCGGAGGGGGGCGTCGCCGGCGGGGTTCGGCGGCTCCCGCCTTCCCGCCGCGGGGGCTGATCACCCACCGCCGGCGCATGCAGCCGCGCCGCCGGCACTCGTTGTGGGCACCGCGGGGCGCCCGGGGGCGGTGGCGTGCCGGGGCCCTGCAGCCGGGGGGCCGGGCCGGGCCGGGGGGCGGCGGCGGCTCCGCAGCCAGGAATTAGGTGCAGATCGCCAGCTGCACCCCGCCTCTGCCTCGGCCGCTCCGTCTGCGCACCGGGCGGGCAGTTAGGAGCCCCCCCCCCCGCCGCTTCCCCCGCCCCCGGAGCGGCGGACAGCGGCGGCGGGAGGAGGCGGCGCTGGGCGGCGGGATGCAGTGCGGGGCCGGGCGGCGGGCGGGCGCGGCGGCGAGGGGCAGAGCCCGGCGGGCGGCGGGGCGGCCCCGCTCCCCGTGAAGAGGCGGCGCGGCAGGGCAGCGGCCGCCGCCATGCAGCCGTTGCACCGGGCCCCGGCGTTGCTGTTGCTGCTCCTGGCCGCCGGTGAGTGAAGGCTGGTGGGGCGGGGGTCGCCGCCATCCCTGTGGGCTGGGGCGGGCCGGCCACCGGGACTCTCCGCGGCAGGGCTGGGCAGCGCCGGGCAGCGGGTGGGTGTCGGTCCCCTCCCCGGGCACCGGAGCACTGCGAGCACCGGGACCCCCGGTGGGGGGCGGGTCTGCCCCCCCAACCCCGGGGAACCGCGGCCCGCGATGCGTCCAATTCCCCGGGACACCGGGACCTCTGTGGGAGGCAGGTCCCCATCACCCCCCCCGCAAGCACCGTTGACCCCCGGGTACCGAGACCTGTGTCGGTTTCCCGTCCCCCACCCCGGAGCTCTCCCCGGGTACCGGGCACTGCCCCCCACCCGGGCATCAGAGCCCTCTGGAGTGGCCGCTGTCTGCCCCGGGACCCCTGGGGGATGACAGGGACCCCCGGGCTCTCGGCATGGTGGGGCTGGATGCACCTGGGTTTCACCCCGCGGGGACGGGGGCTCCCGGTCTCCTGCCTCAGAGACGGGGTACGCAGCGCTGGCCCCTGCGGGAACCCCGCACGCTGTGGCCAGCACCGACGGCGCTGGCGGTGCGGAGAGAGGATGGACGTCGCCCTGGACGGGGCGTGCTGCCCACCGCGGCGCGTCGGCAGGGCAGACCCTGCTACGCCAGGGCTGCCCCAAAACCGCCTTCTCTTGTATTGATGGCTTCGTCTGGCGTCGTGGTAATTTTGCTAACTACCGCGAAACTGGCACAAAGGAAGGGGGAACCACAAATAGCTCCGCGTTTCCCCAGGAGCCTCCTCTTGAAATTTGGAGGAGAGGTAGGGTGCCAGGGAAAGGCAATTAAGTGCAGGAATAATTAGAATAGTTATGAAGGCTCTGCTTCTATTTTTAAATAGTCTGGGGAAATTTCCCAACAAAGGGATCCCCCCAAAGACCCGTGAGGCTGAGATTGCCCTCTCCCTCCCTACACCTATCCCTTTTGTACAGAAATCTGGTTAGTGTGGAACAGGAGTTTTGAACGGGGACATATAAAGAGTGGGGGAGTCTTTGTCTTGAGTCATTCTGGCAGGGAGGGAAGGGCTGATTTCCCAACCAGGCGCTGTCTTCCAGCACGACCGAGCTGTGATACAGTGACATCCAGCCCCCTGGCACGTCTCTCTTATTACCCCAATCTCCCGAAAATGTTCATGGGGGAATGTGTCATCTGTGGAGCCGTTCTGTCCATGAGCTGTATGTGCAGTGCCTCACCCCTGTCGCCTGGGGCTCCCTAAAGAGAAGGGATAAAGCCTTTTAGGTTTGCAAACAATAGTGAGCTTAAAGAGCAAAATGGATCAGAAAACCTGTTGGGGTTTTGTGCCAATACTCTGTGGCACAGAAGCAGTAAGTCTTTCCAGAGCTGAGCAGGGAGCCAGTTTTGTGGCTTCCTCCAGGCAGGTTGTCCACATTAGGGAAAACCTCGGGCATGGCTGGCAAAGGTCCTTTAGCTGTGTCTCAGCAGAAGACCCGTGTCCCCAAATTCAGCCAGACCTCTGCCTCTTCCACAGAGGAGGGCAAGGTGCATGGGGAGCAACTGCCATATTCCCACCCCACTGATCTGCTGGCAAGGGTTGGCCCTATCCCCATCGCTTGAAAGCTACATTGGCTCTGCGGAGGAAGGAGACGGACCTCATGGTGGTTTTAAAATCTGGTGGCCAAAAGGACCACAGCTGATACTGCTGTGCTGAGGGGAGGGTGTGTTTCCTATTCTGCTGAGGCTGCTGGAAACTTTCTAGTATTGCTGTCCAGCTGGTGATGATGTGGAGGATTTGGGTCCTTGGCTTTCCCTGTGATCCTCTCTGCTCTCCTAGGAGGGAGAGGCGTAGAGGCGGGAGGTGGGCAGCAGTTCCGAGGGACAGCTCAGTTCCTAATCTAGTGAAACTGGTAATCCTGGTGGGTTGTGGCAGCTCTGGGGGCTGGACTCGGTTGGCCAGGCATCTCCGGACACCTAGACTCCTACCTAGATGGGAGGTCAGAAGTGGAGATGCAGACTGCTGGGAATTTATAAATCAAGCCCTGTTTTGGTTAGTAGCTTTGCTCAGCGGTTTAGGATCTGTTCCAGTCTGGAATACTTCAGTGCACTCCGGCCTTGCTCCTCCAGTCCCGCAGGACAGGAATAGTTAAAACCTGAGAGAGCTGTAGGGACTGAGTGCAATTCCCCGCATGCTTCCCAGGATCAGGAGCCTCCGCAGACCTGCGGAATGGGCTGAAATGGGATGTGCACCTCATCGGGGTCCCATCAGACTACTGGGCAGCACAGGTCTGCTGGCAGAGTGTGGAAACATCTCTCCACGCTCTAGGGTATCTGAGCCCCTTTGCTTTTGCAAGTAGGAAAATGATGTGGTTAAAAGCAGAGGGAGAAGGGAGGGAATTGGTCTCTTCCCTCTTGTTGTCTCCCCAGGTGCTTGTCTGCATGTGGGCTATTTAAGGTTTTTTTTTTCCCTTCTGCCTGCTTAGAATATTCCTTGTTAGCATTGTGTGAACGAGCCTGAGATGAGGGAGTATAAATCAGGATGGATGAAAATTCCCTGTAGTCAGTTTTTCCTTGGCCTCTTCAGTGCCATAAGGAAATGTTCATTTAATTATAGGCATCAGGGGTAGAAATAACTACATTAAGCCCTCAGGGGGAAGCTGCCGGCGACGAGCTGCAGATCAGAGCGCACTAAAGTTTTTCTACTCGCTCAGCGTGGGAAGAAGCTCCGGCATTTTGTGGGTACCTGAGTGAGCAGCAGCAGCAACGGCAGCCCTGCTGCAGGGCCAGGAGGAGAGGGGCTGCGGGGAAGGTGCATCATGGCCCGCAGCTGGCGGTCGGGTGGACTTGCTTCCCGTTCTCGCTGGCTATTGAAGCACGTAATCCCAAAAGAATGGAGAGAGGCTATTTGTCAGCCACACGAGCGCAGCCCGCACAGAGGCAAAGCAAACACTTGCATTGGTTTGTTCAGAGGGCCAGGGATGCTGGCAAGGAAGATATGCCCTGCTGGGCCTCGGATCAGCCCCCCCACTGTCCCTGTGCCTGGTTAAGCCCCATTGTGTTTACCAGGGTTTGGATGTGCGTTCTTGTTTTGGGGATAATTTTTTACTGTTGGGAAGCCAGCTTTGCAGCCCTCCCTCTATATGACAACTGCAACCACTCTTGGCTCTTCCTAGCCTGCCTGATGTTTGTGAAGGTAGTCAGGACCCATACATGTGCCACGGGATTACCAAACCTTTGCATGAGCTTTTTTACCTGGGATGCATGAAGTTGGTTGGAGAGCGGAGCCTCTTGGGGGTGAGACTGCTGCGTGGCGTACCAGCATGTGGCAGGGTGGTCGTGACTGCCCTGCTGCAGGGGCTGGAGCAGAGTGTAACCATTTTGTGCTCAGTGTTGTGCCCAGTGAGTTTTAAAGACCTTTTGGGGTATAAAAGGCTTCTGTTATATTTTGATGGGTGACCGTGTCTTGAGGGAAGTCCCTCCTGCATCTGTGGTAGTGCTTGCTCTGCCCGGGCAGGGAGGCTTTGAAGACGAAGCAGCCACGAGCCTTTATTTGGTGTGCTGGAAATCAGGCCGAGCGCCATGGGGTACATGGTCCAGGTTGGGACAGAGCGAGAAGAGGAAGCACAGGCCTGGCGAGGTGATTTTTAGCAGACAGATGAAATGCTTTGGGCCTGTGAGAGGGCAAAGGAGTCTGTGGGCTGTGGTTTTTCTCTTATATCAGTGGCTTTCATCTTGTGGTCTGTTAACCCCTGGGGGCCTGTGGGCTGCTTTGAGGAGGCCTATAAAAGGTAACCAAAGAAAGAAAATTCACTCCTGCTGTATACAACTGTCTACCCGATGCTGTTTCCCCAGGGGCTGCATCTCCCCCCGCCTCCGCCCCAAGCTGGGAACTGCCACTGTCGATAGCGAGAAGCGCGGAGGAGAGCAGACGTTGCAGCAGCAGAGGAGGGAGGTGTGAAGGCTACGAGACGATCTGGGGAGGGAGCGAAGGCAAACAGTCTGGGAGACTGAAACCAAGCAAGATTGTGCCTCCCGGCATGAATGGTTGAGCGAAGGGGGAAGGACAGACAGGCTTGTCTGAGTTGCGTGACCTGCTTGCCTGGAGTCTCTTCTGTGGAGATGGCTGGTGGTGCTTAGAGCAGCCCTGACGTTACTGATCGTAACGACAGGAGACCTGACTCTTCTCAGCACTGGGCTGAGGATGCCCGGCACCGCTGGAGGTCAGGCCCCTGGTGCACACGTGCTGACAAAGGGCACATCTGCAATTATCTGCAAAAGCAGGTGCATCTTCTGGCAGTGCCTTGCCATTTCCTGTGGATGTACCTGGGTCTGCGTGCTGTAGATGTTCTCTGCTGAAATGCCAAGGGAGCAAATGTTGGCAGTCCTTTGCAAGGTAGCGCCCACTCAGTACGTGCAGACATGCACACCCTGTAGCCTGGTGTTTGAGCTCTCTGATTATGCTAGCTGTAAAGATCTGTAAAAGCTTAAAGATGCTGGCCCAGCTACTGTGTGCTCTAGGATTTCCCTCTGAAGAGTTGTCCCATTGCAAGGGCTTCTTCAGTTGTGCCTTGTCCCTCTTGTTGGTGCAGATTGGTAAGTATATGTGCTCCCTGCAGACCCGAATGCTTTTCCCATTGCTTTGTAAAATGTACTGGGGCCATGGGAAAGTGAATGGTTTTAGAGGGACACTCAGTGAGGGATCTGTTTGCTGGCAGTACCAGAGGAGGATGGCAGTCTGATCTTGTTTTCTGAAGCCCTAGGTGGAAATGATCTCAGAGATTAGGGACCTGGCTGGATTTGTGAGTGGTCTAGTGCCACGTGGGAGAGCAGCAATAAGGCTGTGTGGGAGCTGGACTGGGAGAGGTCTGTTAGGTAGAGCATCCCAGCACAGGTATGGTCAGTAACTCTGAATTAGCAGCAAAAGGACTTGGTCTGATATGCGATCATCCCATATGCTTCCCTGTGCAAGCTATTGAGGGTCTGGGGTGCAGAGACTCCAGGTGAGCATGGGGGAATCATCTTGGACATCCCTCAGCTGAACAACATTTTCTTCTCTTCCTCCTGCTGTCTGTGGTTGGGATCCTTTTTTGTTATTTAAATTACTCTGTGTTTTGTTATGTTCTGAAAGTGGTTAGTGCCGTTGGCTGTTCTGCCCTGGGGCCTCTCTCCTCTCTGCCCTTAGGCCTTGATCCCTGGCTTTTCCAGGCGCGGTGGTCTGGGGGAGGGAATATCCCTGACAGATGCTTCCCTCATCTGATCATTGTGTTTGTGTCCTAACCGTTTATCAGTAAATGACCATTCCTGACACAGCTCTCCTAGGAAATAAAATTGTTGGGTAACTCTTGGGTTTGGGGTGGGCTTGAAAGGAAGGTCAGCTGTAGCAGGGCCAGATGGACATTGTTGCGGCTGCTGCGTTGGCAATACCGAGATGCTCTGACCCCCCTCCCTGGTACCCATTGTGTAACTGCGTTTGGGTGGTGTTGTACAGGCTCTGCTAGTTGTTGGTGAGAGACAGGTAAGTCAGAGTGTGAGCTCCAGGTGAGTGCTCTTCCCTTCAGCAGGCTGATCCTGCCTCTGTGGCACTGTGGTGTAGCCACAGCACCCAGGCAGGAGAGGTAAAACCAGCCTTCAGTTGGGTAAACTGAAGGGCACACCAGCCCCTCCCTAGGTCAAGCCGATGTGATGACATCTTAAGGGATGTTTGTGTGTTTCCTTGGAGAGAAAATTGAGGTTTGCTTGTTGTTAATTAAAAAGCAAGAAAATTTTAAAGGCTGTTTGACACAGTCACAGCCAGATTCCATTTCATCTCCCCAAATCCCTCCTCTCATTTCAGCTGGATACAGAAACCACTTATTTCCTCTTTCACTTCTAGTCCTATTCAGTAGGCCAGTTGGGAGCTTTTAAACAGCTGCCCTGTCCCGTGGAGAGGTGGCTTTCCTTGTGGCAAAGGGATAAAGTGGTTCTTGGTCGGCTAATGTAGAAAATACTTTGGGGTTCTTTTAGAACTGTTTAGAAACGTGAAACTGCTCTTACAGCAGTTTGGGAGAGAGATGGCAGATGTTCTTTTCTCAGATTTTTTTTTTTTTCTGCTGTTGAGCGAAACTCCCCCATCTGCCTTGTCCGGGGCTGTTGTTATCAAATCCTCTGCTGAGCTGAACAGAGCAAGCTTCACCACTTTGACTTGGAACTGTTTTCTGAGGGGCCAGTGGGGTCAGCAACTAGCAAACTCATTTCATCTGTGTATCCTCCTGGCTGGCTCTTTTCTAGTGGCCATGGAAAGGTAACACTGCAGTATTATTCCCTGTTGTTGAAATCACCCCATTCTGCTCCTTACAGAGGTGAAGCACCTTTTGCAAGGTCAGCGTTACCTCCATGTGTCACCTTTGTGGGTGCTAGCAGCTGGAAAGCTCGCAGCCAGCGCGGGAGCTCCCATGCTGGTTTTGGTGCTCTCTCTCCGCCTTTGTTCCCTCTCCCCCCTCCACCTACCTCTCCCACTTTCTCTCCTTTCTCGCCCCCCCTCTGTCTGATCTGGGGCGGTTTTTCCTCCCGTGCTCACAGCCCTGCCGTTTCCCCGAAGGCTGGCTGCCCTCTTTAGCATGCAGAGCCTCATCTCCTCCAGGTTACGCAGAGGTGCCGCAAAAATAGAAATGAGAGACAAACGCCCCATTGAAGCAGCTGGCGAACGCTGGCTCCGTTCCCTGCTCCCTCCCATCTACAGTTGCAGGGCTTTATTCGTTTGTGTTTCTTTATTCCTATCGCTTGATCTGCCTTTTAGAATACAAAATTGGGAGACTGATGGCTGATAGAAGTCATCTAATCCTCGTCCCCCATCCTAGGAGGAAAATGGCTATCCACCGATGTCTTGGGCGTTAGATTTCCTCTCTCAGCTGTGCTCCCCTGCCTCCCAGCTCAGCTCATGCTTTCTTTCTTTCTTTGCCTTGGAGTTGACAGCTGCGTTGAGCTCCTTTATGAGATGCTTGGAAGAGAGGGGGAAGGTGGCAAATCTTGGGTCTGCTGTTTGGCACCCCAAGCCTTTGAGTTTTTGCTGCTGGTGCAAAAGGTATGAAGTGGTGTCAGGATACTGTCTGGAGAGGTACTGATTTGTACGCTGGTGCAACGGTGCTGTTAGCCCTGTGGCGTTCGGGCTGGTGCTGGCATGGAGGGTTCTCCCAGGCCAGCCTCTGCATCCTGTGCCTGTGGATCAGGCCCCAAGGTGTTGTCTTACTCCAGATCCACCCCAGGAGAAACCTGGCTTGCTCAGGCTGTGTCTATTAATGACTCATTCTTAGGGATGAAGTGGTGTACTTTTATCTTGGGCTGAGGAGAGCAGAGCATCCCAGTAAACAAGATAATGCAGCTTAGGGGGTTTTAAGTGGGTAAACACTTCAGAGTTAAATGAGGGTAAACGAACTCCCAGGATCTGAGCTTCCCGCATGGATGGGATTAGCTCTCTGGGTGCCCAGGTTCACCTGCCGTGAGATGCCTGTTGTAGAGGTGGTGGGATGGGCTGTGGCTGAGCTCTGGAGGCAGCCCAAATGGGGTGTAGCCGACAGAAACAGAGAGGCTTGAGCCAGTCTTTGGAGCTGGCACAGAGTTTCATTTTGAGGCTTTGCCTAGCTGGCTGGGAGACCCAGGATGTGTATTGTAGTATGGCTGGAAAGCCAAGGCACCACATTAGTCTCTGCTAATGGGAGTTGGGGGAAACTGAGGCATTGGGGTGGATAAAGAGCTGATGTAGGATCCAGGCAGTCAGCTGCAGTCCCAACTACACCAAATTTTCTATGTGGCCTTCGACTTGCCACGCTCTCTCCCCATCCTTGTGCTCCCCTTTTCTTGATAACTTTGAGAATAATGTTCCCTTTCTCCCCCTCGCTGCTCTCTGTCATGTTTGCTTAAGCTGTAAGCTCCTCAAGACAAGTGCTCTTTCCGCTGCGCTGCATGGAGCTCAGCAGTGCTCTCCGTTAGCGATGCAGGTGTCTTGTGTCAGCCTGGAGAAGCCCAGTCTAGGCACCATCACATTGGAGCCTGGTGAGCACCACTGAATCGGCACGGGGGCTGGCCTGGCCAGGTCTCTCCGGGTCCGTGCTCGCGCACAAGAGACGTGCGAACTCTCATTTCCAGCCGTCGACTTCACTGTGCATGCACAGCTCACAGGGAGCCAGCCCATCCCCAGGGATGCCCAGAGGCACTTTGGCTGGCTCTGTGGTGCTGCAGTAGCTTCCTTCCCCTTTGATACTCTGCCTCTGTTGCCATTCCCTTTTTGTTGCTGCGCTGGCCTCAGCCGATCTTGCCTTGGATCAATAGAACAAAATAAATGAGATAGATTGAGAAGTGCTGAAGCCTGGCCCAAGCGTATATGCGAAAGAGTAACCAATATTGGATTTTGCTCAGTTCAGAGAGTAGCAGAGGAGGGTGGAGAGGGTCAGAGCAGGCAGAAGGCTTGAGAAATGCATTTCTGGCTTCCAACGTTCCAAGGACAAGTTTGGTAATCAGCCTGGCAAGTGAGCAGCAACTCCCAAACTTTTTGTGCTAACAAGCCAATGTTTTCAGTGAAAGCACCAGGGCCAACCCATCTGCCATTGCCCCATAGCTCATCTTGGCACTTGCCCTGATTTGAATTTGTCCTTCTGGGACGTGGAGTCGTAGGACATAGTGGTGGGAAGGAACCTCGGGAGGTTGCCTAGTCTGTGCCCTTGCCTGAAGGCAGTTCAGCTCTGCTTAAATCATTTCAGGCCACGTGTATCCAGATCTGCGTGCAGCATCCAGGTGATATCTCAGCAGTGCTTTTATAAAAATCTCTTTATTTCTAATACTTCAGGGCTGTGCAAGCATTTTCACATCTGCATTCCAATGATATCTCAGAGCTGTTTCTAATACAGGAGTTTCTCCTCTTAAGACATTTCTAATGGATGGTTTCCTATCTTGTATCAGAAATGTTTGGTGCTAGTTCTCAAGGTGGTGACTTATCACTTTGTACTATTTCTTTTCATAATATTTCTGTTATTTCCATTGTCAAGATCACCTAGCTGTACCTACAGTCTTTCTGTGCAGTGAGGATGTCTCCTTGCTTTGTGTCCTTGGCTAATTTCATTATCATGTTCCTAATTTTTGTTCCAAGGTCACTTAGGAAAATGTTAAAGAACAGCAGACCCAAGGACAGACCTTGAGGAATTCCGCTAATAGCCTCCCTCCAGCACAAGCCTCTGTCATTGTTTGTGTAGCCAATGCCTTACGGTTGCCTTACAGTTTTCCTGCTAATCGGTGTCTATTCTTGCCTCTTGTAATTCTGCATGGGGCACTATATCAGATATTTTACTGAAGTCCAGCTGGATTAGATCTGGTGCATTTCTGTTGTCTACAAAATCAGTTATCAAAGAAAAATACCAAATTAGTCTTCATTTCAGCTTATTCAGTTAGCTCAGTGACTAGTTCATTAAGAATTGAGAAACTGAGTATGAGCTGAGAAAGCAGGAAAACTTGTCCTTTTTTCTTCTAATCTATGAATAAAAATCAGCTGTGAGAGGATGAGATCATCTAGTTTTAATGTGCTGAAGAACAGAGAGCTAGGAAGCAATTGGTTCAGTTCACCCAAATTAGTTACTTTGCTTGCTTAACAAAACTGTTTTAAATGTAAAACATGTTTTGGTAATCTCATTTTTTCCTTATGTCTCCATATTTATCATGGTATTTATCGGTTGAATAAAGCCAAGTTCCAGGTGCTGTTTTCTTGCATTTTGATTGAAGTTCAATATGCATGTGAATGTACCTTGACACAAATCACAATTAAAGTCTCATCTAGGAATCAAGAAGTGTCAGTCAAACCTTCTAATAGATAAAACGGAAATAACAAGGAGATAGTTGTTGAAAGAGAAGTGTAAAATGCAGCCTGCCTCCCTGCTTAGCGTTAGGTAGATGTTTGCTGTTGGTACGTTTTAATTCTTACCTGTGACAGTCAGCCCTTCCTTATGAAAACAAAAAATGTGAATGCAAAATGAAGTTCAAATCAATGACTTAAAAATAGATTTCCAGCCTGCTGATTTAAAACGATGAATATTGGTGATGTAAATAATTTTGGTTTAAGTCAGTCCCCCTGCATATAATATAGCTGCAGATCAGGAGCACTAGGGTGGAATCTTGCCTGGGTGAGTCAGATAGTAAAGTGTCATTGACTTCACAGGGCCAGAATTTCATGGCTTAAGTGTAAGACATTCCACCTCTTCTCCAAGATGGGTGATTAACAAGGCACCTCATCCTTTCAAAGAGGCAAAAAAACCTCAGAGAGGGTGAACCATCACTGCCCCATTGAAGAGAGGTGCCCCAGGCTGGATGGCTGCTTGGCACTGGCTCCTCCTGGATGTGAATGCTCCTCTGCATGGTTGTGGATGTTTCCCAAAATACCCTGATTTTCCTCATCATCTGAGAGCACAGCCCATCTGTGGGGCAGGTTATCCTGAAGGCAGGGGTGCGCAGAAGGTTGGTTTGGCAGGAGCAGGCTGCAAGGAGAAGACAAGCCCAGTGGGTGTCAGTCCTATCTCTGATATGGGTTTACTGTCATTATACAGGGACCTTGTGCCTCTGCCTTGCCTCCTCAGAGGAGCCAACCACTGATGGCCTCACATCAACTTCCCTGCTGGAGTTTGCCATGATGTCCCACCTGGAGGCCATGAATTCCCATGAGCAAACCAGCCCGGAGGCTGCGGAGCCTGATCTTGCCCCCGGCTCTCTGCATGCTGCCCCAGGATCGGGCTTTGCCAGCGAGGAGAATGAGGAGTCCAAGATATTACAGCCCCCGCAGTACTTCTGGGAAGATGGGGGAGAGCTCAACGACTCTAGCCTGGACTTGGGACCAGCAACAGGTAGGTTATTTTTACCCCATTCTTCTTCCCTGCTCTGCAGGGACTCTGGGGAGGTGGAAGGATGCAGGGATCTGTCTTCCTGCTTTGACACAACTCTCGCTAAGAGGGCCTGAGATTAAACGTCAGCTCTATTTTCTCACCTCAGTGCCTGATGTGTCCCCAGTGAACCCTGAGCAAGCACAGGCTTTAGAAACCAAGTTACAGCTGAGCCTTTATTCCTGAGCTGCTAAGAGCTGGGAAAAGTATTGCCTCCACCTAGTTTCCCATTGCCTTATGCCCTTCTTTCTCTCTCTCCTTCCCCCTTTTATGTTCTCTTCTCTCTCCCTTCTTTCTGTTGCTGTCAGTTAAGCCCAACCTAAAGGTCTCAAGACCCTAGCTCAGAGATCAAGGCCATTTTGGGGTTTGAGTCAAAGGTGGGTTCCCTGGGCCAAGTTCTGGATTCCTCTCTGTGACTTCAGTGGGGATTTGGCCAGAGAGAAGACAGCAGGTTTTCTTCCTTGGGCAGCTGTCCTGTTGCCTTCCCTGTCCTGCCTGCTTCCTGGGGAGCCATGGCCAAAATGAGTTTCGTTAGCATTTGATCTTGCTTTCCTCTATGGAGTGTTTTTTGAGACTACTGAGTCCCCTCAGTGGTTTCCACCCGAGCCCCTCATTGGCTTTGAGATGCTCTCAGGGAGAGGGATGGGAGGAAGGAGGAAGAGCGTTGCAGGGTTTCCAGTAGCTTAGGAGATTATTTCACATGCTCCTGCTCTTAAGTGTCATGTGGGGCATGTATTAAGTGTTACCCAGGGGCCAGGCTTCAGCCTTATTCCTCCTCCCTTATCCGGTATCGCTGCCTCCCTCTCAGCAGGTCTGACTGAGGTCTGCAATTAGAAAGCACAAGTCTTGTTTTATCTTCACTCCTGTTTCTGTGACCTTAAAAAAGACCTGTGCTCACACATGGCTGAGGGCTGCCGCAGTGCTATGGCTCAGGCTGCCCACTGGGGCACAGTGCACGCTATGCAGGGCAAGGGCCATCCCAGCTTAGGTCTCCAAAGCCCTTTGCTTGCTAACATTGCTGCTAAACTCATCTGGCCGTGCTCTTGCTGCCCTGCAGCTCGTGTGGCCCCCGGGGCACTTGCAGGCCTGGCTGTGGGGAAGCTGTGCAGATGCTGCCTCCGCAGCGATGCTGGGGGCGGATGGTGCATGTTCCTACCAGCACATCCTTGGGACATGCTCTGGCTTAGCCACTCTCACGCACTGGCAGCGTGCTCAGCGGCGCTTTTATTTGTGTGCCAGCAGGCACCTGCATGTACTCACAGATCTGGACGTGACTTGGAGAACAGCATGTGCTTGTGCATTGAGAGCGAGATGCACTGGGTACCGAACCGAGCCGAGCCTCTTGCACGTGCCTCGCCCCATTTGTATGCAGAACACGCTCCTCTCTCCTTCCGTTCTTGCCTGCAGTGCTTTCCTCCATGAACAGATGTGCTCTTTCAGCTGTCCTTTGCGCGTACTCTGCCCTATCCACTGCCCAGCTAACCACTTCTGTGCTTCCAAGCGCTGTTTTTTCCCTTGGCCGTTGCTGTGTCCAGAGCTTGTGTCCTGGTCGCGTTTCAGAACCTTGGTTAATAGAACAGTTTGAATTATTCAAGAGCTGGGAGCGCATTTCTACTTAAAATTTAATTAGAAGCCTGCTGTGTGTCATTTTACAATAAAGGATATTGTAATAGCATCCCTAAATTGGGCAGCCTTCTCCTGTCATGGAAAGCCTGTGCATGAGAGATGCACACGACCAATGGATCTTACATACTGCATGTGTGACAGATGCCATGTGATACCTTGTGGAACTGTGTGATGACATCTGTTAGGTTATTTTCAACGTATAAATCCATTAAACAGTTTCAAACAGCTGCTGTTTAAGAAAAAAAAGTTTATGGTATAAGTTTTCCTTACGTGGGATTTCTCTCCGAACGACAGTGAAGTGTAGCGTGGCATAGTTGGTAGCTCTGTCCCAGGCACAGATTTGAGACCCTGTATCAATCAAGGAATAAACAGGATTGTTATACTACTGGAGAGAGAAAATTCCCTGCTATGAAAGGAGACCTGTGCTGGCTTCTTTCTGTGTTTGGTGTAAAGATATTGGGCCTGGAATTGGTGGTCGTCTTTCAGATAGAAGTCTCCTGAGATTTCAAAGCTCTTTTAGTCATCTCTCCTTTTTTTTTTTTTTTTTTTTTATGTCCTTCTGAAGTCTGTGTGGGGAGACTCCTCTGCCTTTGTGCGACTTTGAGGCTGCAAGAGATAAAAACTAATAACAATCTGCAGCTGCTGCTCTTTTTTTGGTGCACTCGAACATCCTTTAAAAATATTTCCAGAAAACATGTGGCATCTAGGGCCACCTGTTAGTCCATTAGAAAGTGAGAACAAACTCCCGCTGGCAGAGCACAGCTCAGCCTGGGGCTCTCATTCTCCTGAATAATGTGCTTTTGCTGATTTATGCTACGGAACGGTAAATTTGTATTGACATCAGTGAGCGCCAGCCTGTGGAAGGACCCTGAGATTTGTCTCATTCTGTCTGAGCGTGCACAGAAGTGCACGCTTGCATGTGTGCTAACCCATGCACAGCTGCTGCTCAGTGGAGCTGCATCTGGAAGAGATGGATTAGGTCTGGTGGGAACGTGGATGCCATATCCTCATGGAAAGAAGCAGCGTGTGACTCATACTTCAGCCAAGAGGCAAGTCAGTGGAGCTGTGAACCTGTTACTTCTGTGTCCCACTGCCTTCAGGCTTCCAGGGAGCCCAGAAGCTTCTCAGATTGTAGTTTGGGTTTGTTTCACCTTTTGGTATCAAATTGGCCTGAGCCATAGATCAACCCTGAAGATAGAGTGGACCTGCAGGGACTCGCATCTGACCCTTCTTGTCCTCCTTTCCCGTCTTCCCACCTTCCCCGTCTTGTTTTGCCTGGAGGCTTCCAATCCCCCATGTTTCCTACTTTCACAATGGATTTCCTGGGCAACAGATGCAACATCTCTTCTAGCTTTAGGGCTAGAAGATGGGAGTCATTAGGGCTGCAGGTCCCTTTGAGTCCCTGATTTTTAGTGAAAGAGTTATATGGTGGCATATCCATCATGGAGTGCTCCCTGGTTTGCACCTCTCAGTGTTCTCTTTTGGATCAGTCAGAATGCAGTGCCCCATGTGTTCGCCTTCCAGTGAAGGCTCTAGGTTGAGGCAGCCTAATCATTAATTGCTGGGAAGTGCAGGCTCCTGAAAACTGATGCAAGACTTGTGAATGTTTGGTGAATGAAGGCACTTAGTCCCTCTCCTCCCTCTCCCAACAGCTGACCCTCCAAGGATTGGAGTGCATCATCACATCTTCCAGTGTGATGGGCTGGCGTGAAGCATGCTTCATTACAGCCAGGGTCTGCTCTTTTAGCTCCAAGGTTGTGCCTTTGAAGACCAGGGCATGACTCTGCTAGGAGCTATCAAATCTAGTCTTATAGGTTGGTGATTCACTGGGATGGCATGTGGTGCTTTGGGGGGTGGGAATTGTAATCTTTTAATTATTCATAGTAATTAGCAGAAGGGATTCCCAGGAGAGCTAGGATGAGGGATAGCAGGACAGACAAGTTAGAAGGACTGTATTCAAAGAAAAATAAGTTTTCTGACCAGCTGATGGGATAAAATATCTTCCGTCCCCAGCTCTTCTCTGATAGTGAGATTCGCTTCCTTCAGTGATGAATTACTTGCTTCTGGCCAGAGATCCCAGTCTCTCTCTCAGCCTTACTGAAATCTGCTGTCTCTTCATCCAGACTGACAGCAAATCTGCAGTTCTTAATACCATCTTCAACCCAAGCATTAATGAAATGAAGCACCTGGTAGAGACTGTCTACATAAGAAGCTTAGCGCTGAGCGGCCCCCTGCCTGAGCTCAGCTCCCGGGACGCCGCTTGTTTACGCCCTGGTTTAGTGTACACTGACACGTTAGGTGATCTATCTTGGGACAAGCCATCTCGACCCAGACATTGCTGACAAAGGCTGACCTGTGACAAAGAGGGTTTCTCTGTGCATAGTATTATTCTGGTGCAGCTATCCCCGACCGACTGCGTGTTTGGGTGAGGGTGGCTTATTCTAGCCTTATTGCAGTTCATATAGTGAGCAGGAAAAAGGCATGGGGCTATCTGGGAACAGCTGTAGCACTTGGTGCCCAGTCTCCACCTGAAGCAAATTCCAAGCATAATGAAACCTAACCACTTTGCTACCCTGGGTCTCTCTTTTAACTATGATCTCTTTTGTGTGTGTGGACCTGTCTTGGAGTCACAGATAGTAACTTCTCTTAGCTCTTCTGGAAGATTAGGATATTAGCCCCAACTGGCTCAATTCCAGCACCAGTAATTGCAATTTGCCTCTTTGAAATCCCCCTGCAGTTTCAATCAGATGGAGTATGCCTTTTTGCAGTAAGCCTCACTGCTCTATACTGCAAAACGGCAAGCAGATACCACCTCAGACCTGGCTGCATTTTAAGCAGTGAGTAGAGGGCACCTTGCACTTCCCAAAGTTGGCAGGTGCTTTAGTATGAATGGTGCTATCAGGCTGTGTTGTTGTGGTGGGAGCCCAGAAATGTTCTTGTCTTTATTACAGTGCCTTCTAGTTATCAGTAATTCAATCACTGGTTAACATGATCTTCCAGTTTAATCCAATAAAGACCTTATGGTCAGGTTATGTGTACTAAAAACAATGAGGGTCATCCTTTTTCTGAGCTGTCACAGTTGCTTTAAACGGCTAATAGTGGCAAATACAGGGTAGGGAACCTTGTAGGGCAGTAACTGAGACCAGCTCTTCTGAATGAAGGAGAAGCAGAAATGTAACGAATTAAGTGTTTGGCTGGGGAAATCTTACTTTGGCACAGTGCCAAGTCTTGGCCCATCTGGTGTCAGGGAAGTTTCGGTATTGATTTCAGAGGAAATAGGACATCGCCTAAATGGCGACTCTTGCAGAGGTTTGGAGCTCATGTTCACTTCTCCCAGGGCAAATCATCTCCCCATGCGAAGGAAATGAATCTGTGCAACCCGGACCTAAGTCTGCTGGGAGATGCAAAGGACAGGACTTGGAGTGGCAGGAGGGCTGTGCAAGATGGTTTCTTTAGAAAATAGTGCCTGAGGGTCTTTGCAAGAGAGCTTGGAAGGGAAAAGCTGGGGCAGGGGGGTTGGGGGAGGCCAAGACAGCTGGATGCTGCAATGTGAGTAATATCGCTACTGATGGAAAGCATTAAGAAGCGTAGCTAAGGATGTGGTGGCAAAGAGGTGGAGGTGTGGAATTTCATATTGGTGAACCAGACTCCCAAGGGGACAGTGTGACTGAGAAGCTCTGGGAGAGTACATGACATGGAGCTGTGGCTGCCTGCTATGCTCATCTGGTCCATCCCTGCTAGGCTGTTTGGCCAGAGATGCTGGGACAGTTTCGTGGCTCCAGCGGCCAGTTCTCCTGAGCTGTCCCTCTCTGTGATCAGGCTGGCTCCATCGTGGCTTGGCTGCTCTTGTTTGTGGCTGGAAGGGGTGCGTGGCACATGCCACCTCTGTGTGTGGCCACAAGTTCCTCTTGTGTTCCAACCTACTGCTGATCTTGGTGGGAGACTTACAGAGCAGACCCTGGCAGGGAAGGAGCTGATGGTGTGTGCAGTGACTACCTCCTGCCTTCTCAGGCACGCTTCTGTTCGGCAGTGCTCTGCTTCCTCGCTGAAATTAGATGAGCTGATAAACAAGCCTGACAAATCTGGCATGGCAGCCAGCTCCATAATACCTGTCTCCTTTAACAGAAGACCCTGCCCCACTTCTGCAGCAGGAGCACAGGTCTCCTGAGTCTCTCTGGCCTCTCTGTTCCATGGTTGCTGTTTCTCTCCACAAAAGCTGGTGGGGATGGGAGTGGATAGCGCTGGCATAGGTAGGTGGGAAGGTCTGTGGGTGCCCTTCCATGTGCCCAGGGCATGGGAGCCAGGTGTAGAGGGTCTGCTGAAGGTAGAGGACAACCAGGTGGGCCGGTGGGTTGTAGGGTCTAGAAGACCACTTGCTGAAGGGGAACTGCTAGCTGAATGTTGGAAGGAGCTGCTAAAAATGGGAGATGCCCTTTGAGTTCCCTTAGGGCTAGGGGGAAGGGGAATTGAGGGAGATGCTGAGAAGACTCTTCCAATGGGGAAGCTCTTGGCTCTGCATTGCACAGATGAGTGACAGAAACCAGCTTGTCTGGAAGGACCCTTGGGAAGAAGATGCTGGGACCAGCTTAGTGGCTGGGATCATACCAAGGAAATGGACAGGGTGCAAAAATTCCTTCAAATTGTAGAAGAGGGACGTAAACTAAAAGAAAATATGAGTGCCTTAAAGAAACTTGATCTTGAGAAGTGGACAGACACCCTTGGTAGTGAGACAGTAGGAGCTGATTCCAGACAGGAGCTATGTGTCTAGCTGGAAAATCTGGAAGGAAGGATTGACTCACCATCCCTGAACCTCTGAACCCGGAAAGTGATTGAACCCCTTTGGGAACTGGGTTGTATGGAGAGCTCCTTGTTTTAAGGACCACAAATCAGCACAACTCTGACCAAAACGCCTCAAGTTCCAAATCTGTGCAAATCTGAGTAACAGCCCTCGCAAGATTTGAGGGGAGTTGAGGTTATAATCAGTGGGGTCTTATGAACCAGATGGGAGAAGGATGCTCCCAGCTTAGCATGCAGGATAGTGGAGAGACTGGTGGTAAGTGAGGATGTTAACTCAATTAGTAGTGAGTATGAGGATTCCTGTGTCTGCTTCTACCTTGTTGATTTGTTGGCCCAGAGAAGCAGCTCAGGTTTCAGTCTTTGGCTGCCTTGTAAGACAGAAGCCTGCTGGGAGAGAGTGGGATGGGTTCTCCCTGAGCTTCCATTGCTGGGAGAGATGGCAGAGGCAGCAGTCCCTCCGGTGTCTTTAGATCTTGTTGGTGGAAAGCCACCATGCGGGGCTTTCTGCCATGGGAGCTAGCTAATCTGTGACAGGGCACCTTAAGAAGAGGTCGAATTTGTGACTTTAAAGGAGAGCCGACAGGCCAGGAGCATTTCTAGCTCCCATGGGGCAAACCTCATGCTGCTTTTTCCTGGTTTGTTTTTCTGCTGTGCCCATCTGCCAGTTCTTGCTCTCCTCCAGGTGGGAAGAGGGGTAGGGAAGAGAGGAGGTGCAGAGGAGTCAAGAATAGCTGAGAGTGTCTTTAGGCAAAGGAGATGGCAGATTGGATCACTGATCCTTGAAAATAACATCTCATCTGACAAGGCCTTGTTTTAAGGGGTGAAACCCTCACTTTTCACCCACAGCGTGTCAGGCCAGGTAGAGTTCCTGCTGAGGTTAGTGTTTTTGGTGCAAACCTTGAGTAACCCTGCAGCAGGAGGAGCAGCAGAGCCCTGGGAGATGCACTAAACCTTTACCATGTGTCTGAAGAGGGTGCCGACCTAATGTCCTCAATCCCGTGGTCTGTGGCTGTTCCTGCCATTAACCACCATCCGTCTAGCAAGGCAGTGACTGTGTCTGCAGACACTGGGATGTGTAGCTGTTGGTAAGGACCTTGGGGAAGACCAGTGCCAGGCAGTGGAGGGGAGATGGTTTTTGTTTGTCTGTGCTGCCACTGATTGCTCTTACCAGCCTCCTTGGCCTCTGAGGGAACATCACCAGGTAGGCTGTTGAGTAGCAAAAATCTTTTAATCCTAGGGTCCTTGGGCAGTCTCAGTCAGGATGGGTGCTCTCTATTGAAACACAGCGGCAAAGCAGACATTGCTTCTGCCTGCGGTGGTCAGTAGATCTCAGTGGCCTGTTTGCAGCCAGAACTGGGAGACAGTCACCACATCACAACCCTGAAGGTCAGCAGCTGGATCACGCTCATCTTTGGGCAGCATCTGGAGGGAGCTGCTGACAGCATGAAAGGAATGAGCTGTGGGTTAGGGAAGCCACTTGCCAGCTGAACAGGAGCATCTTTGCACCTCCTGCTTGGGGTGGAGGGAACAGCGTGGTCCTCTGCTCGGGAGGGATGGGGAGCAGCATGCAGGAGCAGCATGGGCAGTCCTGGTTGCCAGGGAATATCCAAGGCAAGGGATGTGTTTGCTGACATGGCCCACTGTCATGGTTTAACCCCAGCCAGCAACTAAGCACCATGCAGCCGCTTGCTCACTCCTCCCACTCCCAGTGAGATGGGGAGGAGGATCGGGGAAAAAAACGTAAAACTCGTGGGTTGAGATAAGAGCAGTTTAATAACTAAAATAAAATATAATAATAACAATAATAATAGATGTAATGAAAAGGAATATAACAAGAAGAGAGAGAAAAAAAGCCCAAGAAAAGACAAGTGATGCACCATGTGAATTGCTCACCACCTGCTGACCGATGCCCGAGCAGTGATCCGCCCCTCCCAGCCAGCTCCCCCCAGTTTATATACTGGGCATGACGTTCTATGGTATGGAATATCCCTTTGGCTATTTCGGGTCAGCTGTCCTGGCTGTGCTCCCTCCCAGCTTCTTGTACACCTGCTTGCTGGCAGAGCATGGGAAACTGAAAACTCCTTAACTTAGGATAAACACTACTTAGCAACAACTAAAACATCAATGTGTTAACATTATCCTCACACTAAATCCAAAACACGCTGTACCAGCTACTAGGAAGAAAATGAACTTTATCCCAGCTGAAACCAGGACACCCTCCCTGCCTGGGAGCTCACACCCGCTCCGACAGCAGCAAGCGATGGATTGGAATCAGGGATACGTGGAGATTCCCTGTGCAGATCTCCTCTGTAAGGCATCCAGACAGCTGCTGCCCGCTGTGCTCAGTGGAGCATCTGCTTTGGCAGGCAGGAGAGGAGACCGGGAGCTTTGGGGATTTCCAACAGTCAGTTACTTAATAACAATAACCATAGACAGGGCAGGGTGCTCGTTTCTGGCTGTGGAGGGATTGTCTTCCTTCCCTTTCTCAGTCAGAATGTGTGCTGTGCTCATCTTGGGGAGAAAGGGAGTTAATTGGGATGCAAACTCCTGAAACGGAGCTGCTTGGGTACAGGCAATTTCTCAAGAAAGATGAAGGTAGGTTTATGCCTGCTGGATTTATGCCTGCCACTCTGAGCTTAACGTGTCTGATCTTACAGCTACTTTCCTTATCCTGGGATCCCAGCTCCTTGCTGGGCTTCCAGAAGAAACCACTGCCTGCTCTGACCTTACATTTGTGAGGTGCATCTTCTCCTTTAGCATCTACATTTGTCTAGCAACATCACATGCATTCATGGTCAGAGCCACAGAGCAACCAGGGGCTGAAGTTGGAGGGAGGGGAGTTAGATTTGGCTCCTGTTTCTGGTTTCTGTTTCCCTGCAGTGAAACTGTTCCTTAATGGTACGGGAGTCTTGTAATGCAGATGTTTATGGGATGACTTTTCTGCTGTGAAGTGCTGTACAAATTGAAGTTCTGCATTTCAAAGATGCCCAGGTTGATTCAGGTTTTGGTGGTATTACTTGGGTGTGCCAGGGAGTAGGATTTGGTTTGCTGTGCTTTTGTTTCTCTTCCCTAGTATTTCCCATTTAGCTTGTGGCTGACTGCTGCTACCACCCCATATCTTTCTGAATCCTATCTGAAATGAATCTCGGTCCCAGCCCGATTCCTAACACTCAACCTCACCTTAAAGATGCCGGGTGTCAAAACTGTTATTTATTATTGTCTGTTAAAATGCCTCAGGACAGAAAGGAGTGGAGAGAATGAACATGTAAATCATCCCTAGGGAAAGTGTGTTTGCTGGGGTGGGACAGGGAGTTGGGGAAGTGCAGGAGGTTGCACTGCACTAGTCAGATTGGATTGTTCTTTTCAGTGGCAGGCTACCTGCTCTTAGAGGGTCTCTGCCATTTGACCCCATCTGTGGCTAGATACTTATAATGGGGCCAGCTCTCTGCCTTTCAGAGTTCATGGTTACTTGGGAAGTGACATGGTATCTTTTGGATCTCTTTTTAGATTACAGCTTTCCTGCT
This sequence comes from Gymnogyps californianus, assembly GCF_018139145.2. Lineage (NCBI taxonomy): Eukaryota > Metazoa > Chordata > Aves > Accipitriformes > Cathartidae > Gymnogyps > Gymnogyps californianus. The sequence continues at coordinate 13,216,771 of NC_059483.1, forward strand.
GCATCTCAGAAGGCCCTGCTGAAAGGGAACGGGACACAGGTGAAAGACAACTGGGAAACAGCCACTGTCCAGCCGCCAGCAGAATTTGTTGAGCCTGACTTGCACACGCCTTTCTCCAGCACACTGGAGGAAGAGGAGGGGCTTCTCCCTATAGACCACTCAAGAGGAGGAGTGGAGAGCCTCCAGACCTCCAGGCCAGAGGTTACATCTTCTGAACCAGTGGGCCAAGAGGGCTCCTTCTCCCTTCTGTTTTCCACAGCCTCCACCAGGCCAGGTATTGTGACTGAGGCAGCCGTAGGAGGGCAAGAAGAGGACTCTGTTCCTCCAGGCTCAGACCTTGGGAGCAGCATGGGACCAGGTCTTCTGCCTCTGTCCTCTATTTTTTCTACTACTGTTGCTGCAAGGTCTCCCAGTGTTTCAGAAGAGCCCTTTGAGGTGACAGCCAGGGACACGTGGCCTGTTGGGGGAGCAGATTCGGAGCTGACTGTGACTACCACAAGAGCAGAGCTTGCAGAGACCACAGTGGAGGCTGGTGGCGAAGAGCATTCGGCCAGAGAGGAGGTCTCAGAGACCACAGTGGGGTGGGAGATGCTGGAGCCCACGGTGCTAACTGAAATGGAGCAGACAGCGGAAATGCCTGTGGGGACACCCTCTCCTGGAGGCAGCTCCCCAGGCACCCAGACTCTTTCTGGGAGTGAGCAGCACCCCACTTCTTCTGCGTCTCCGTGGGACAGGGCTGATGAGCCTGCACTGGATCCCATTTGGAATGACACTGAGTCAGCCACTGAGACTGTGGCAGCAGAGAGGAGCTTGTCACCACAGGCTGGGGATGCCCGCGTGGCCATGCTGCCAACAGAGCTGCCCTGGGACTCAGCACAGGTAGCACTGGGAGCAGGGAGTGGGTGGGAGGTTGCAGTGGAGATATGTGGGTACTTCTGTCTTGGGGGGTGTTTAACCCCTTAACCTTACCCACATCCCTAAGTCTGACTGGTGGAAGTAGCTTTTTCTGTTCACCCAGCCAAAAATGAATTTTGGGGAGAGTTTTTCACAGCACTTCTTAAGGGTATCCATCATCCTTGGTGAAAGCCCTGCCCCCTCACATCTTCCCGAGCAAACTGCTGTACAAAATCCTGCTTCTAATAAACACCTGCCCTCTGGGGCGTGCACAGCAGCGAAAGCTCCTTGTTTCCTCAGCCTGCATTATTGGGAGTGTCAGGACAAAAACAGCCCCAAGGATTTCTGGAAAGGGAGTGAGAAGGAAGTGCTATTTTTTGCTGCTGCTGCTGCCTGCAGGGACCAGATGCAGAGCAGGTGGAGCAGGGTACAGCGATCTGTGAGGATGTTGGTCTAGGAGAGCCTGTGGGAGAGGAGGTGTGAGGTGAACTGCAGTTCCTGAATCCAGCAAACTGGCAGCTGGTTAAGGGAAGATAGGTAGCAGGAGCTGACTGGTGAGAAAGTACCAGGGAAAGCTTTTAATTTTGCTTTCTGGCCCACGGTACTCAGGACCCTAAGCAAGTGACTTAGTCCCTCTGGGCATCCGATCCTGCCTGCAAAGTGCTGCCCTGTCTCACCAGTTTGTGTAAGGACCACAGAGGTTCCTGGTTAGGTTTTGTGTTAAGAGGTGATCACATACAGAATAAGGCTGCAGGCTAGAGAGCTTTCCACTGAGTACCTGAGTCCTTCTGGAGCCTAGATAGAGGTGGAAGGTAAGCTGGGCTGTGGCAAGCTGGCACAGTAACCTTGTCCCTGCTCCATGCTCTAGCACTGAAATGGTGATTCCTGCTTAGTACAGAGAGTTAGAGGACAGTTACATCCTTTGGGAAGTGCTTCTCGGAGGTATGGCACAGCCCCTTGCTCCTTGTGTCCTGTCCCTTGTGTACCCTGTGCTTTCAGCAGGAGAGCTGCATTTGCTACCCGAACCCAGCTGTCTTTGTCTTGTCTCTCCAGGTGATCTGCAAAGACTGGAGCAACCTTGCAGGGAAAAACTACATCATCCTGAATATGTCGGATAACATTGACTGTGTAAGTCAGTCCAAAGAGGTTTGATGGCATGGGGGGAATAGTGCTTAGAGAAGTGGAGGCAGGCACAGCTCTTCCTGTCTGCTTTCACTACAAAGCATTTTAATAGCACTAAATCTCAACTTCCCTATAGAGGCTGTGGAGAGAAGGGAAGGATGACATAAATATTCCTGTTCTCCAAAAGGGAAAAGAGTGGGTGGAGAGAGACGATTTTGCTCAAAGTCTAGCACATGTCAGTCCCATATTGGATTTTGACTAACTTCTGGCTGCTAGTCTGTGCCAGTCAGTACCTGGATTGTCATGAGACATAGAGCTTTTAACATTGCACCCCTTACTGGTAGGAAAAGTGGCAGGATTGAAGTGCAATTCTCCTTCCCTCTCTTCCTTTTCCTTCCCCTCCTTCCAGGATATAGTAACATTCCTCTGATGGCTCGGAGGAATAAGGACTCCTCGTTTGCAGTGTGAATGGTTCAGTGTCAAGCAGCTGTCACTAAATCTTCCTTAAGTGCCTTCTCTCCCCACCCTGTTATCTTGTGTGTTATCTGGGTCTGTTAACCAGCCATGCTCTGCTAATCCAATGCCTGTCCATCCATCCCCATAAAGCTGCAGTTAATTCATGAGCCCAGAGCCCCTTGTGGATCCCTGGTAAAAGGGCACGTTCACCTCTGCTGGGCCTTTTATCAGGCACTTCAAAACCAGTTGTGAAAGGCCTGGGGTCAAGGTGCCTTTCATAATTCTAAGAAATGATTACGAGCCTGACAGCCCGAGACCAAAATGTTTCATTGGGGAACTGTGTTCTGGCCTCACGTGTCTGCACTCTCGCTTTCTGCGGCTCCTGCTGTGGGCAGAGCCGGCTGGTTTTGTTACTGCAGGGTGGCTCTGTGGCACTGACCTTTTTCCACTACTGGTGAGTTGTTGGGGTTTTTTTTTTTTGGTGTGGGGTTTTGTTTTTTTTAAAGTGAACTTTGTGGGGACAGGGAAAACAGGTGAATTCCTGTACACAATAAAGCATACTGACTGCTTTAAGGGTAGATGAAAGGTCAGTCTCTTTCCTCCTGATTTAGGCAAACCAGTTTGCTCTTTGGAGGGTTTTAAGTATCTCTGCTACAGTTCACAATTGCAACTCAGAAAATCAGTCCTTGAAAACCAGAGTCCTGCTGCCCTGTTTCCTCCATGTCCTAGTCCCCATTGCTTTCTCCCATCTCTGTGGAGTTTAAATGCTGGTTAATTTTGAAATACGTAGTAGCTTGCTTCCTGTGGTCACTTGCACTTGTGTTGTTTGAACCACTGGAAGGGTGAGAACTGACAAGCAGATGTGCAGATGTCTTTTGACCAAATTGTGTCTTTACTGTTGAATCCTCAGTTCTGCCTTGCTGAAAGAAGACAGTGCCCTGGGATAGGCAGGACTGAACTGTTTTTCTACTTGATTTCATGTTTCAAAACATATTTCCCAGCAAATGATTTGTGCTGTCCTCCCCCTTATTCGAAGGGACACTTGTCAACATACATATTTAACATGAACGTCGCTTCGTTCCCTGCCTCCCATTACCACTTTGCATGGCTGAAGCTGGAATCAAGCTCTTCTCCTTTCCACTGATGTTGATCCAGTTTGTTTCCTACCCATGGTAATTTGCTCAGTTTGGGCAACTCACCTACCCTCTGCCTGTCCCTTTTGTTTTCTGGTTTCTGTATCCGAGCCCTGTGGTGTTTGGGTTTCCAGGGTTGCGAGGGAGAATCTGCATTGCAAGTGCTGTAGTTTAAATTAGTGTGAATGGGGATTCCTCACATATTTCCTATGTTTTGATGCCCTGATCTGGTGCGGTACTGAGTCCCACTGAAAAGCTGAGGGACAAGGAGGATGCCTAGCCCCTTCCAGAGGGTTGCATCTTGAGCTTTAATGTTCTTCACAGTGCCAGGCTTTTACCTGCTGCAGGGATGATGTCTGTATTGCTGGGTTAAGCTGGCAGCCCATTTATCTTCCTAATGGGCTCTGGGCAAGGGAGTCACTTCAGTCTCTCTGTGGTCACATCTCCTGCTCAATATACCTGGGAATTTTGCCCATGTGAGGACTGCAGGATCTGACCCAACAGTGGTACCTGGCTACGCATTGGGAGGTGACCTCCACCTCGGCACATGTGCATTCAGGCTCCTTCTACAGCTCCCTTTTCTCCACCACAGAGAATTTATCAGTGCTCTGCAACCTCTGCTTTCTCCATCACTGGAAACATCTCACCTCTGCCCTCCTCCTGCTCTTGGGCTAAGCTGCTCCCCCTTCCTCCACATCCCCCAAAACAGAGCTGGGGGCTGGCAGTGGGGCCGTGAGCTGGAGCCGCAGCTGAGTAGCATGGTGCTGCATCCTCACGCTGCTCCTTCTGCCTCCCCGTGCCAAAACTTGTAACCTGATGAGACGAGGCACTGGCAGGCCCTTGTGATTCAGGCCCCAGTCATCGGTGTCTTTTCCAATTAGGCCATTTTCGGCACAGGCCTGTGCCTGCCCTGAGCGCTTCGAATTGCCATGGCAACAAGAGCTCTCCATTTTATTAATCATCTGTGTGGCCTTCAGGTTGGCATGGCAACCGGAGATAAGAATAGAAACACAGGAGTGAGAAAGCGGCAAAGGAGCCCGCCGAGGGATGGCTGGAGCATGTCAGGCTGAGCGGCACCCGCTGACCCAGCGCTTGCTGCGGGGAAGAGCCTGGCTGCTTCCTTCTTGCCTTACACGATAATGTTGCTTCAGGATCCCTGTGTGCCAGGGGAGCTGGGCTTGGCACGGTGTGGGGCGTATGGCGGCTGCAGGAGCCGAGGAGGAGGGTTGGTGTGTCAGGAGATGTGTGTGGGTCCAGCTTGGGGCACTGGGGACATTCAGGGGAGTGTTGCACCAGGTTTAGCATTGCTGGCTTTTGGGCACGCCTGGTTCGGGGGTCTTGGCCGTGCAGCCATGCCAGCCCTGCAGGGCTACATCTGCCCTGTTCCCACCATGTGCTCACCAAGGTCCCTTTCCTGTGGCAGGAGGAGTTTCGGCTGGAGAGGGGTCCCCAGCTGTTGGCACTGGTGGAGGACGCCTTCTCCAGACAGGCGGACGGACTGCAGGACCGCTGGCTGATCTCTCTGAGCAAACCCAATGAGAATGACAAGCACTTGCTAATGACACTGGCAGGGGAACAGGGTAAGTGCTGGGAGAAGGAGCCTTCCCATGATGGGGGGGTGTACTTAAGGGGCTCTCAAATGGAGGTGCTCAGCTATGTTGGAAGGAGCTTTTGCTCTCCAATCCATTTCAATCCCACCAGTTTCCAGTGTTAACTGGACTTGAGGGATGGAGGGGGACTGAGGACATAAGACTTTTTTTTTTTTTTTTTTTTTTTTTTCCCCCCATTCATATCTGCCTGTCCCTCACCACCTGCACTGCGCTTTGCCTCCTGCTTTGCTCCCTGCCTGGATTACCTTCACTCGAGCATCCGTCAGCTTTCTCCCGATGCTTATATACTCTCCTCTATGGGCAGGCCACTGCAATGGCAGGACATGACAGCCTGCTCTTAATTCACTTCCTAACTTAACAATTCATAAGTCTTGTCCAAACTGGGCCAGTCCTGATGGTGCCTCCCCTGCATTCCCAGAGAAACAAAAGCTGACAGTGAAAGGTGGGCTGGGCTGGAACACTTTACCATTTTTTTAATCCCCTTCTGGTAGGGATGTGCTTTTCCTGTACTGCTTCTGCTGCCTGCTTAGTGATGGAGGCGTCTAATGTTGACATTTATGGCCTATATGAAAAAAACCCAACAGTATTCTAAAATGCCTCATGGTGACAGGAAAATAGAGCTAACATTTAAGTGGTATTTGCTGTATCGGTGCCTTAAATCATTGCATCTCTCCCAAGTGCTTGGGCTGGACCATGTGCCAATGAAAAGGCTTTGGTGAGCATTTGGTCTTCTAAACTAAAACCTTCATGCCATCCTGAGAGGGGGACATCCTGGAGAAGAAAACAGGTCTGAACTCCGGCAGCACAGCCAGGCTGGGAGATATCCCTGAGTTTAGAAACCTCAGGAACCGAAGTATTTTCTGCTCTGAAGAATCGTGCTTTTGTTCAGTTCCTCTTTTTACTGCTGTGCAAGCGAAGGGAGAAATGGGCCTCAACCTCTAAATCCTCCCTGACTGCTCCTGTTCTCCTGGCTTGGAGAGCATCCTGGGAGCTGTTAGGGAAGGAAGGTCCCAGGAAGGGGTGACTCAGTGTGGACTGGTGGCTCCCTGGCTGAAGCTGTCTGCTGCTGGGAGTGGAGCTGTTACAGCACACCTCCTGCAGCCTCTGCTGTTGTGCCAGGCACACCACCTTGCCAGGGTGCTCTGCAGAGCAAAACACACCTGCTAAAGGTTGTGATTGGTGAGCATGGAGCTCTGTGGGAACATCTTGAGTGCTGCAGCTCAGGATCAAGTTGTGCTAGATGGGGAGGCTGGATCGGGCAGCATAGGCTCCTGCCTCCGTGACCTTTTGGATGTTGCTGCTTGCTCCCAGAGCAGACACAGATCCTGAGAGCTTCTGCGGCTTTGGGGAGGGCACCTAGGTGCCTCCGGTATCAGTTTGTGCCTGGATTTTTTTCCCCCCTTTAAAGAACATTTGGAGGTACCCTTGGTTGTGATCCTTGCATTCTTTCAGCCTTCTAACATAAGTACCAATGAACAAAAATGTGCATTACCATGTCTCTAGTCTGTTGGGGATTTCACAGTGATGAGTACGTATATCTGAGCTGAGAGCAGCACTGATCTCTCCCTCTCCTTCTTTACAGGCGTCATCCCTACAAAGGATGTTCTCATGGCACTGGGGGACGTTAAGAGGAGCTTGGCCGAGGTAAGAGCCTGTCTGCATCCATTTGTTAAGACTAGCTATACAATTAAATAAGCACCTTGAAAACTGGGAGCATATCTCAGTCTGAGTGCTGAACCCACAGCAGGCAAACAGATGAGTCAGACACTTGGCAAACTCCCTTCTTCCCTCTCTGGTAGTTGCCAGGCCATCAAATGTCTGCTCCCATTAAGAGTAACTGTGGGTTTTTCCCTCCCTGCTTTTCTGGCTTGGTTGTGAAGCTGCTTTTCACACATTCATTTTGCAGGGATACTTGGTCTCATCCCTTCTATACTAATGCCTGTGGCGATGCGGGTGCTGCAGAGCCCCAGATTTGGCCCTGCTCACCCTGGTTTACATATACTGGCTGCTCTCAGTAGCTCAAGCTTTGCTGAAAGAGGTGGGAGAGGTGCCTGTACTAGATGGGACACATTCACACGCCTTCTTCCTGCAGTCCCAGGGTCTGCATTTCACTCCTTTAGACAACTGCCTACACAAGGGCAGGCAGAGGACCAGAGGCGATGGATGCCACACTCCACTGTAGCTGCCTCTAGCCCTCACGTATTCCCCTCTAACCCTGGGCAGCTTGGAAGAGGGTAGACATGAGGGCAAATTAGTCCTACGATCTCTGACTTTGCCCCTGAGGCCTATGGGATATGTAGGCACTGAGGGCCTGATTCTGCTTGGGTGTTTTACACTACTGGAGTAATTCTGCTGACTTTAGCAGCAGAGTTGGGCCACTGCCTTGCTGGCTGTCTGCTCTCAGGTTTTTCCCTGACCTAACAAACTGGTGCAGTTAGACAAAGCAAATTAAGTGCTCAGTGCTGTATTGATTGGCTTACAGCAGAGAAAGTGTGAAAAGCCAACCCTCTAGAACTTGTGTGACTGAAGTATCAGCAGCTAGAACTGTCCAGAAAGAAGGATTCGTGTCAGTGCAAAGTTTGACTTCTTTGTGCAACTGTGACCCTACATTAACATGCATCCTGCCAGAGTAGTGCCTCACCACCTGCCTCCAGCTCTATCAATAACGAAACACTGCTCATTGCACTGACCTTGCGCTAGCACGAGCTTGGAGGGAGGATATTCTCTTACACACATCATACTATTGAATTGATACGTAACCTACTTGAAATCTGCCAAGTCACTGGGACCAACGTTGAGCTTTGTTTGCTGACAACCACAGGGAGCCCATTTCTAGGGCAGCTTTTTGGATCAGCGGGCAGCTGTCCACTTTCAAGACCTTGGAAAGACCACTATACCTTCTTAGGACCAGAGCTTTAACGGAAACCTATTTATTATGGTTTCATTCTCTCGCACAGTCACCAAAGCCTCAGCACCCATCAATGGTCCATAGCTTGTTTTGGGTACTCTTAATCTTGGGCAGTTTCTCCCATGAAAGCCTCCTTGTCTTGCACGTAGGTGTGATCCTTGTGCAGGTGATCAAGGTAAGATTGTGCCTAGTCATTTGCTGACGTGTCAGCTTTCATGGAAGATGGTGTTAAATTTAGTCATGTGCCTTCTAGTCATGTAAGACAGTGTACATCCTGAGTCCCCAACCCTGGCTTTTAGTTCCTCTGCCCACAGTGATGGTGCTGTATATGGACCCTGGAAAGTCTGAACAGGATCCCACCTGACTGCAGGCCAGGGGATTTAGTGTACCCCTTTCTTCCTTCCAGATTGGCATCCAGAATTACTCAACCACGACAAGCTGCCAATCACACCCCAACCAGACACGCAGTGATTATGGGAAACTCTTTGTAGTACTGGTGATCATTGGCTCCATCTGTGCCATCATCATTGTATTGGGGCTCATATACAACTGCTGGCAGAGACGCCTGCCCAAGGTGAAGAACATGGTGAGTGAGCACTGGACAGGTGGGGAAGGTGGCAGGACTCTTACCCCTTGGGATGGAGGGGATTGGAAAGTTAAGAGGGAGATTTTTTTTCCCTTGTCCACTTACTGGACATAGCTGGATACACTGCTGGAGCAGCAAGGGAGCCCATTCAGGTGTAAGAGAGATGCAAACCTGTCTCTTGCTGTACTCAGGACAGCTCGTTTCCACTGCAAGGGCTGGGCTAGGAGTAAATTTACCTTTTCCCACTGACCCTGCAAAGTCCTCGGTGACACTCATAGCCTGGTCTGATTGTGCTTCTCAGCAGCATTAAGACCTGTCCTCCTTTGTCTCCATTTGTGTTCCTCTCGTCCTTTGCAGTCGCATGGCGAGGAGCTGCGCTTTGTTGAGAACGGCTGCCATGACAACCCCACCTTGGATGTGGCCAGTGACAGCCAGTCGGAAATGCAGGAGAAGAAGCCAAGCGTGAACGGTGGAAACACCATCAATGGCCCTGACAGCTGGGATGTCCTGATCAATAAGCAGGCGAGCGAGGATGTGGATGTGTTTGAGGAAGACACGCATCTTTAGAAAAAGGGAGGGAACCACCCCCTTAAATACACTTGTCTCTCTCCTATCTTGACTGATGGACCACGGGATCAGGTGGCTTCTTAGGAACTTCTTAAAGGCTTGGAACAGGTCAAGTCTTTGGGCAAGTTTTCCCGGTAGAAGTCCTGAGCCCGCATCTGAGGCTTGGAGCCAGGAGGATCACTGAACAGAGGGAAGTGGGAGGGGTGGGTTTGTAGGTTTCTGTGTGTGTGTTCCTATCAGTAGCACCAATGCTTTCATCACCTTTAAATGCACTTATTGTAGCTCTCTGGTAGTGGCTGAGAGTGGCTGGGCTTGAGAAGCAAGGTGGTGAGGCTGAGTCTGTCACCAAGAGTCCAGCTTTGGGGAGTAAATTCACTTTGGGACTCCAGCTGGAGTTACGGCAGCCAGATCCTGACCTTGAGATCACGTTCAGTCCCTGCAGGTGCAGTAAAACCTGTGCGTTCTGGATGGAGGGGAGCCAAGATTCAGTCATGTCCTGGGCAGAGTTTGCATTTCAAATGTGAGAAGAGGTTTTCTAGTGCTGTAGCATTCAGCTGCTAATTAGATGAGCTGATGTTTACATCTGGGGAAAACATCCCGCTGTCATCTCATTTCCCCCCTCGCACCACAAACAGCCCCACTCCCTTTTTCAGCTCCACAGCTCCAAGCTGAGTTTGCAAAGTTTGAGCACTTTACCCGTGCTTGATTGATTGCAGAGAATTTGGTGCCATAGTGCAGTATCTTCGCTGGAAATTTGCTTTAGGTTGGAGAGTTGCTCAAAAAGGACATTTACATGCCTCTTTCACGCAACAGCCTGTGAAATCAGCAGCAAACTATCCCTTGTCTAAGTCTCACTTTTAGACTGGCAGGCCTTCTCCAGTCCTATTCTGTTTTCCAGGATAGTTTGGTTCCAGTTGGTCTTTTTGAGGTAAATGTAAAGACTATGTGAGACTCTTTAAACAGGGAGAAAAGTAAGAACTCGGAAACAGATAATTTTCTGGTCCTTTTGTTTCCTTTTCAGCATCCTGCCCTGGGGCGGGGGCGGGGGGAGTGTTTAATGTCCCACAGGTGTAAATTGGGGTAACGTCTTTAAAATCACTGCATTTAAGCAAGTGTAAAAGCCAGCTCAGATGAGATGAGAATCAGATCTAAGAGCTCCCCAATGAACGTTTCTCAGGCATGCCTCAGGCAACTTTGAGGCTCCAGCTCCCTGAAGATGTGTGATAAAAGGCACGTGAATATGCATAATTGTTCTCTGAGCCCTGCCTAAACCAGACTCAGAACTACTGTCAAGCCTGAAATCCCAGAACATTTGTTTCTTCTGTCATCAAGGGACTGAGGGACTTGCTTCAGTCAGAGGCAACAGTATTCCTCTCTGTTATGGTGATCTGCATGCTTGCTTACTGCAAGATGCAGCTTTGCATTTGGTCTTTAAGGTAACCGTTGTACAGAAAGACCCCAGATATGCAGCCTGATGCCGAGCCTGTAAATCTATCCCTGTATGTATAGGTATTTTTAGCATGTTCATCCCTGTTGGGAGTGCCTAAAGTCAAGGTACAAGGGTCTGTTTCATTTTGCATAGCGCTTTGCATACAAACTGAATCACAGATCACCTTGATGTAGGACCACGTTGATATCAGTCTATTAGGGATTCAAGAAAGGTGATAGCCTTTGGTGTCCTATCCAGATTCCAGTTTTCAGTGTTTTTATCCTGCCTCCGTACCTTTCCCTGTGTTATGTAGGAGATGGTGATCATCAGCTCCTTTTGTATCTTGTTGGTAGGGTTGCAGAGATGCTCAGAGGAGTTCCCTTCTCCTGCCCCAGCAGTTGGTAGGGGACAGTCCATGCACGTGGACAGCCACATGTGGCCCTTCTCTGAGCACCCCTCGCTGATGGCTCCTGCTGAGTTTGATGGGTCTGTGCAGTGAAACTGCACAAGTTCAGTGGCTGTGGTGATGGCACTTTGGGGCTTACAGGATTAAATGCAAGTTGTTGTTATGATATGGTGAGTAAATTAAAGCATGGAGTTAAAATTTGAGTTTGTACAGCACTTAGCATAACAGGGCCTGGCATGGCCATGGCCTTTAGGCAGTTTCACCGTATAAATGTTTCAAAGTCCAATAATCCTCATTAAATATGTCTTTAATGCCTAGTGGCTATTAAAAGATAATGCCACCAATCAGATGTGAATCAGTTCACCCACAAAACTCTTCTGGTGAACATCATTGCTAGGAGCTGCTTTGCTGCCTTGTTTTCTTTCCACTTTACTAATTCAGAGAAAAAACAAGGTGCTGATGAAGCAGTCCTTCTGGCTGGGCTCAGCACCTCCTGATCGGGTGTAAAGTCTTCAAATTTTAAAGAAACCAAGGAGGCTATATGGGCTTATTAATAAGCTAGCAAGTTCTCCTGATTTGCTCTTCTGGCTGCTTATGGCCTGAAGGTTTTCCAGAGACTGTAGAGCTCTCTTCTGCATCCGGAGCATCCAGGCGATCTTGAGAGTGTCTAAGGGTGGCTGTCACGAGGCTGAGAACAATTTTCTGCTGTCTCTGACAGGGTGCACGTGGCTGTATGATCTCAGTTTAGCTCCAGAAATCTACTGGTTAATAATAGCATTTCACTTTAGTCTGGTGATACTTTTTATACCTTTACCATTTGTTCTTTCTCTCTATCATTTTTTTGCACTAGGCTGATCTTGTTAAGTCGATTGCACTGTTGTCCCTCTCCTGCCAGCCTTGCAGAGACGGGTCATCTCCGGGGACCTGCGGGCTGGGGAGCACTGTAGCAAGGCTGTTGATAGCCCACTTACTCTGTTGTTCAGTGCTTGGGTTTCCAGCTCTGCACAGGGAGGATTTAAAGAGGAAGAGAAACTTTGTTTTAGCATTTGTAACAGGAAGCTTTTCTATCACCTTAATGTAGTTAAACTTCTTTTTAACAAAAACTGTCGAAGCTGGACTTCTCAGAGCAGTGTGCCGGGCGACAGAGCAGATGCAGGAGACAAAGTGATTCCTGGAAAACCGTTTTCCACCTACTCGGACTTCACTGCAGTCCCGTCTGCCAAACGTTTGATCGCACTGACACCTGGTGGCTGCTGGGAGTTGGAGACGAAAAATAATAATAAAAAAAGGACTTTTTCCCCCTCTTAGCTCTGAGTATTTGTTTCCTGTGACTTGCCTAGGACAGTCGCCTGCTTTATTCACGATGGGCTGCTGGACTCGCCTGTGAGCAGAGGGGCTCACACCAGGCACGTAAGGGATGGTTTGTGTGAGCACATCCCCGTCTGCAAAGCTATGAGATGGGACATTCCCTGCAGTCACCAGTCTAGAGGCCCTGGGTAGCAATACAGGGTCTCAGCTCCATCTCCCCGCTTTCTCCTCCACTTGCTCCCTCTCGTCCCAGGCAGCACATCCAGAAAGCAGAGGCTCTGGCTTGAAATGGAGGTCGTTCTTCAGAGAGAGCATCAGGTGCTGGTGTGAGGAGCTCTGCGCCCCGGGGAATGCCGGCAATGGCATCGGCTGGATGCACGGCTAAGATCAGAGTGGCTGTCCATCTCTGGGACAGTGGCCAGATGTGGTTTGGGATGGCCAAGCTGCAGATTACTCCCAGATGTTGCCCAGATGTCTAGAACAGTGTCTATAATGTGGAGCCCAACATGTGCTAGGACTTTGCATCCTTCAGGCCGCTTCATGGTATGTAGGGTGTAAAGAAACAATGAGAAGTGACCTGGTAACTGTGCCGTGGAGTATGTAATGCAGGTTGAGAATACAGTTCAAGATACCACCTTAAGGATCCCTCCGGGCAAAGGATGCAGTGTGAAATGGAGGTACATTATCGTATGGATTATTGCAGTATGACCTCAGAGCATTGCAGCAGGATCCCACTGCAGCCACGGCTGTCAGCAGCTCATCTGTTCCTGTCCACCTTCGCAGCCACGCAGGAGCACCTCTCTCCTTCACAGAGGGTTCAGGGCAGCTCAGACAGTCGGAGACAGGAAGCACCTTTATCCATGCTGGCTCACGAGAGCCTCGTGGGCTCACCTTGGCTGACAGCCAGGCTCCCAGCCGTTCTCAACACTCTCATTCCTGCTGGACCTAAACTGTCTGCAAGGCTTGGCCACTGCTCGGGATTGCTGCCGGAGAACGCTTAGAAACACTCGCGTCTGGCCCTGGAAGCGACAGGGTTGTGGTTTTGTTTTCTTTGCAATAAAACGCACCTCCTGGGTGTCTGAACACTGACCCGAGCGGAGTCCTTTGCTTGGTTGCATCTGCATGAATTCATGTCTGCCACATCTGTTAATGCGGTGTTGGCCAGGGTCCCTCTGCCGGGATGGGGGGCAGTCAGCCTCGCCCCCCCTCCCCTTCCCCACAGAGCACTCCTTAATTCTCCCATTGCAGGTTGCTGCACGAGGGAAACTGGTCCCCACTGTGGGGTGACAGTCCTGGTCCCGTGGGGTGCCCCCTGCCCCATCCCCACAGGACCAGCCCAGGACCCCTGTTTCCCTGCTAGGGTGGCTTAGCACAAGCCTCTGTTCCAGAGCAGAGCTCCTGCCTGTGTGCACACCCCTGTGCCATGTGTGTCCCAGAGCAGGTCCCCCCAGTTCCCCACCGTCCCACACCTGCTCCAGAGCTGGACCCCACGCAACTGCACGTGGTCCAGAGCCCCCACCCCCCAGTTCTGGACCAGCCCCGGTGTGTTCCAGAGCAGCCCCCCCCCATGCTTGTTCCAGAACAGACCCCCTTTTCACCGCTTTCACGTGTCCTGGAGCAGCAGCACATCCAGTTCCACGCGTGTCCCAGAGCAACCCGCCTCGCTCCCACACTGGGCTCCACGAGATAGTTGCTCCTCCAGCCCGCAGGGGGGCGCTGCGCGTCCCGTCGCTAGGCCAGGTCGGCCGCGGGGCCGCTCCGCTCCCGCCGCGCCGCCCGCCCCGCCCCGCCCCGCCCCGCCCGTCGCCGTGTTTACATCCGCCGCCGCTTCCGTCCCGCCGCCGCTGCCCCTCCGGCCCCTTCCCCCGGCTCGGCCCGGCCCGGCCCGGTCCCTTGCGGCTGCCCTCCGCTCTCCGCGTCAATGCGGCGCCGCCGCCCCGCGGCCTGCCCCGGCCATGGACACCAGCGACCTGTTCACCAGCTGCAAGAAGGGGGACGTGAGCCGCGTGCGGTGAGCCGGGCCGCGCCGGGCCGGGGCCGAGCTGCCAGGCCCGGGGCGGGGAGGGGAGCAGTTCCCCGCGTCCCCCCCCCGCAGGAGCCGCTGCCTTTAACCGCTTGAGTCCCCCGGGGGAAGCGGGGCCGGGCCTGGCGGGGGCAGCCTGGCCTCGCCGTGCCGCGTTACGGTATTGCGGCTGCCCCGGGGCCGGCGCGCGCCGCGGGTCGTATTTACCACAAGCCCTGCCCGGCCTTCCCCTGGCCGCTAAACCAGCGGGCTCCCGCAGCCTTGGGTCTCTCTAGGGCAGCCGCGGTGCCAGGAGATACCTGGGGTGTGAAAAGGAGAGTTTGTTTCTTTATAAATAAACGCACCTTGCTTCTCCCCCAAGGAATTGGGTGTACGCTGAGTCTTTGCTAGTGTTCTTAGGTTTGTTCGAGGTTGGCCTGTTTTCTTAAAATTCAGGCACCTGAATATCAAGTGGTATTGCATACTTCATTGGTATGAATGCTGTCTATGGCAAATGTCCTTGCAAAAGTCTCTTCTCTTCAGCTGCTCTTTCTCTACCATTGGAAACTATTTGCATTGGTAGGAACCTAGATCTCTGGAAAGTAATCGTCATGGAAATATTTAGACACCTTGTGCTGTAGACTGTGGTAGTATCTCTGAGAAGTACCAGGCTGCCAAATTTCAGGTCAAGCCTCCCTTGCTCATATTGAAGCAGTATGGCTTAGCTGCAGCGATCTCGGATCGGGAGGCAGATGGGCATGTTGTCTGCAGGGCGAATGGACGTTGTAATGCAAAGGCCCAGAGTTTACAACAGACTCTTCTGCTGCATCTCACGGTTTGAGTCTAAGACTGTTCTTCACCTTTTGATCCTACTTGATTCTTCCAGCTCCCAACATGTGGATCTTCCGAGATAATCAGAAGGAGCCTCTCTGTTTCAAGGTGCTTGCTAACGAAGGATGAATAGGCAGGCAGATGAGGTCTGCGGAACATTGTTATCAGTTGTGTATTTGTGTTAGATTAATTCATTGCAAGCAGTAAATTGCAGGTTTACTGTAGAAGGAGGGGCCCTGCAGGTGGCCTTGCAGAGGTTTAAGATGACCAGCGTAGAAGCGATAGTGGAGAAACGATTGGTCTGGGAATGCTGTCAAAGCAGAGGGGACAAATTGACCACATGGGGCTGAGTAGAAAGGAGCTGAGTTGCTTGGGGTTTTGAATGTGGTCAGAGAAACCTGAAGTTTGAGACAGGAAGGATGGAGGGAGTGAAAGGGGGGGCTGATGTGGTGGATGAGAGAAAAAAAAGTAAACCTTGAGAATCTTTGTGAAGGCTGAGGGGGACTTTTACATGTGGTTAGGAGAGATGGTTGTTGCAGTAGTTGGGGACAGGCTACAAGAGCTAGGCTGTGTAGGATATTTGTGTGCAAGGCAAAGGCTGGCTTCTAGAGATGCCAAAGAGGGAGCGTTGGCAGCATTTGATATAGCCTAAATGTGCAGGACAAGGAAGCGGCAGGAATTAAGAGCAGTCTGGAGTGACACTGATGTTGTTCCTTGTGGCAAGAAAAGCCATAAGCAGGATGGGAGTCCAGCCTCGGCCTTGTAAACTTGGCCACTTATTTGTAAGCACCCAGGCTGTGAGCATTGTTGGAGAATGTGAAGGTACTGCTGAAGTGCTCAGGCTTCTTTTGCAATTTCTGCCCTGTTAGGGGTCAGCAGGAGGTGGATTTGATTCCCCTCTTTCCCCCTGTGCACCACTTAAGATTGAAGGGAGCTGCCAAGCCATGCTGCAGGACACCGTTCTTTGGTTTGAGGATTTGACTGATGGCCCTTCAGCCTTAGCTGACAGCTCCCCAAGTCAAATGCAAGATCCTGTAATACCTTTGGAAGTTACTGTATAAACTCAAAGTTACATCTTTTGAAAGAGGAGAATGTGACTGAGTGCGTAGCTGCATGAAGTTATAACTTTTCTCTCCCTTTTCTTCCAGATACCTTCTTGAACAGCGAGATGTGGAAATTAATGTCCGTGATAAATGGGACAGTACACCTCTGTGAGTCCTGCAGCCTAGAGCACTGGCTGGGCGGGAGGGGAGGGCTTTCAGAGCTCTTTTGCTCCGTCGGCATCAGCAGCTAGGAGCACTGTTACAAAACATCTCAGGTTCTGCTTTTTGGGAGGTTTGGCTACATATTTCTGCTTCTCTTCTCTGTGGGTACTGTGCTAAATATGTCTTTGTCTCCCCATCTGACTGATGCTTGCTGTTGTAGTGCTCAGAAGGCTGGTTAATTTTGTGACCAAATTACCTGGATTAAGCAGTCTGTTCTTGGCCTGATTAGGCTTTTTCCCCCTCAAAGTCGATGGCGTTGTGGCATGTCTTTTCAGGTGAAGGCTTGGCTTGGTGAAATGCAAAGTGACTGTGAGATCACAGTCTTGTCTGGCAAGGCTGTGAACATACAGTACGTAGTGAGGAATCCCCATGCTGGTGCTGAGGAGGGTTGTGTGAGCTTTTTACCTCGCCGCATACTAATTCCAAAGTGTATTTACACATCTGCAATATATTTAGAGTACGGGTACGGAATAACTTCCCAAAGTAAAGGTAGACTAACATTTACCTGCTGCAATGCATGTTACAGGATTCTCCTAGTTTGTAGGACAATTTGAGGTCCTTGTGAAAGAGAATCATGAAAGGCTTAGATTGTGAAAGAGAAAACAAAACTCATCGTAAGTAGGACTTTGAGGGGTGGATTTGCTGTACATCCGGTGTGGGTGCTGTTCCCGCGTTATCATAGCATGCAGCAGTCAGACTGACAACAGAAGGAGCAAGGAGTGTTTTTGAGAATTTAGTGGAATCGCTGCATGCCCATGAAATGAACTCCATTAAAATGAGGATGGATTTGGCAGCTGATGGTGCAACAGAAGATGCTGAACCCAGATTGGGACCTTGAGATCTCCTTGCAGGACAGCAGTGCCTAGGAGTGCTGGGAACAGATTCTGCTTAGTCTGTTGCTGGGATCAGACTTCTATGCTGTTCAGTAGCAATTCCTCACTCCTATGAGGAGTCATCCTCTAAGCTTATCAAGGATGGCTCAGTGTTGAGGTCTGCATGCTGTGGTGTGCCCAAACACTGAATTTTTCTTCCTGCTGTATCTCTAATTTCTTTCTCTTGTTGTCAGGTATTATGCTTGCCTCTGTGGACATGAGGAGCTTGTACGCTATCTTCTAGCCAATGGTGAGCAAAAGTGTACTGGTTATGGGTGCAATATCTTTCTCCGTACTGGTCCGTAGGGATTGTATATCCTTCTAGCTGCCCCTTGTGAAAACTACTTCTGTTACAACCAACCATCTGATCAGAGATCTCAGGCTGCAGTGCAAGCCCTGAACACACGTTATTGGTCCCTTTTGCAGGCCATTTCCTACTTGAATTTGCTACAGGGAAGCTTTCTGTGATGACTTGAGGCAGCATGACTTTCTGAAATCACAGCTGATGTTTTGCGAGGGTGCATTGCTCTTGGGAGTATGCCGATGTAAGAATTGTACTTCATCTGAAGAACTGTCTGTGTAAAACTTTCTTGTACTCTTCTGGTAGCCTTGTTTTGTAAACAGGACTTAAAGGTGAAATGCAAGGGCTTTTATTAACGTCAAACAAAGCAAGACAAACTCTCCAGGCAAGGTGCCTGCCCATTTGGTTCCCAGCACGCAAATTCCCTTAGGTAGTGGTGATGTTCTGTGTTCTGGCAGAGGATTCAGAGTGCAGAGTCAGATCTCAAAAGGTTTGTCTCTTCCACTGCATTCAGACCGTCTTAATCAACCACTTGTGTAATTCTGAAATAGCAAAAATGCAAGTGCCCTCCCAATTCCTAGCAGACTCTAACCTAAACAGGCATCTCTTGCCTTGTGCAAGGCAGAAATGCTTTTTAGGAGAAGCTGTTAAAAGTCCGGTAAGTGATTGTACTCTTTGTACAGTGAGATTCTTTTCCCCAGAACACTGCTGGAACTATCCTGAGAGGCTTATTACCAGGGTCAGTTTAAATGAGTCATGACTTCTTCAGAAAGGGATTTTGCTGTGGGAGAACAGCTTTAGGTTATACACATGTAAGGGGAGCTTAGTTTTTGTAAATATGCTCAGTAGCATAGAGGATCACAGTGAAACATGTCACCAGCCAAAAGTCATACTCGTTTATGACCATTCGGGGACACTTGAGAAAGATTTAACTCTGCCTGCTGGCATGCACCTGTGATGATTTTGCAGGAGCGAAATGTGAGGCAAACACTTTTGATGGGGAACGTTGTTTGTATGGAGCTTTGAGCGATGCCATCCGACGTCTGCTGAAGGAGTACAAACAGATCACGGCAAAGTGCATGAAGAGAGACTACTATGATGTCTTCCTACAGCGGTAAGCAGATGAGGCAGCTCCATGTGCAACGTATTCTGTCGTCCTTCCTTAGCTGTTAACCTGGATATCCAAGCTCTCTGTTAAGGGCAGATTTGAAAGGCAACTGATCAGTACCCTATCTCATTCCGGGGCATGTGGAGCTTCCTAAGGGATGTTCCTTTGTGCCCTGAGGGATGACTTCCAGGTATGTGTGCATTTAAAATATAGTCTCCAATGACGTAGGTACAGACTCCAGAGCCAACAGAAAGCCGGTCATTATAATGCAGAAGCATTAGATTGTCATCCTTGATTGTCAAACCAAAATCAGATCACTAAAACCACATCAGCCATTTAGGATAATATGTCAACTGAAATTAAGTTTCAGGCCTGAAGTGCTATAGCCTGCAAGCCGAGGTTTCCAGCAGTGATAATAGGTATCTCATTTCTGAGATACAGCGCCTTAGGAAGCCTCAAATGGACTTATAGAGACAGTGCTCAGTTCTTTATTTTTGTTCATTAAAATGTGTTAATTTTAAGGAGTTTCTGAAAGTTGCCTGTCACACCTTGTAGTCTTAGCCTAGAGCTTGAGAAGAAGCCTAACTTGCTCTAGGAGTAGAGGAATAATGTCAATCTTTTCTTCTTGCTGTTTTTCTGCCCTAGTAGTTCTGATGTTATTACACAGACTTGGTTTTTGGTGTTGTTTTTTGTTGGTTTTTTTTCCCCCCCATTGGAATGACTTAAAAAAAACCAAACAACAAGGTTTCTGCATCTGTATCTTCAAAATTGGAGAGCAAATAAGTCCTAGAAAGATCTGACAATCTTCCCATTACTACAGAGTCCTAATTTCTGAAGCTGTGGGGAAAGAGGGGAGGAAGGAAACTCATTTATCTGAGTAAAATCAGATTCTGCCTTTCAGGGAAGTAGAATTTTGCAGGGTGATTTATCACTCCCCTGGTGAGTTTGTGGCTCAGATGATGCAGGGTTGAGCGCACATGAAAACTAAAATGTGCTGTTTTCCGCTTCTCAATCCAAACAGACCTTGCCTTAAAGCTGAAACAAAGGGCGACAGTACGGGGCAAAAAATAAACACCTAACTGCTTCTATTTTGTTTTGGGCAAGACGCTAGTAGGAAAGATGTTCTAGTGGCAGGAGATTAAGATCAGCATTCAAGACCCTACTCTGATATCATCTCCTTGTATGACCCCACACCTTTCTGTGCACCAGTCCTGCTCTCTAGAAGGAGCGTGATGCCTGATACCTGCCTGATTTGACCTCTTGGGGCTGTTTGTGAGGATATATACGCAAGGGGTGATGGGCGTTAGGAAACACTAGTGATGGTTGCTGTAAACTCTAGAAGTAGCAATCTTGGGTTTTTTCCTTTTAAAGAATGAGGGTATGGGCATGCAGTCATAAACAAGGCTTCATCTCTGATGTAATTGCCTGCATTTCATGCCTGTAACATCCTTCCTTCTTCTGAGGGTGGGTGACATCAAGTCCTCTCCTATTTGCTGCATGGTTAAAGCATGCACACTGACAGTGCCCAGAGAGCAGGAAAGTTGCGCCTTACTTTGTAGTGGAGTAATTCTTTTTGGAAGTGTGTGCTTCTGTAGGGCTTTTTGTCATCTGACAATTTAAAAGCAGGATTAACCTTTAGAGATGTGTTTGGGGGCAACTAGTTCCGCTTTAAAATCTGTTCCCTGTGTTCAGGTGTTCACCTGAGGCAGGAAAGTTTCATTCTGCAGCCTCCCTCTTGCACTAACGAAACTTCTTTGAGTCATTGGAGGGAGTGAGAGATCCCAGTCTAGTATGTGAAGTACCAGCCCTCGTGCTGGCCTTCTAACTGGGCAGGGAGAGACTGCAATGTCCAGAGGTATTTGTTTGTTTAGACTTAATTGTACCATGTGCCCCACTAGCTTTACCCCATTCTCTCCTTTCTCATTCTGCAATGAATTTCCCCTCTCTTTGTTCCTTACAGGTTGCTGGAGCAGGGTTACCAAAGCGACATCGTTTTCATTGTTCATGGCAAATCGTTCTGTGCCCACCGCTGCATTCTCAGCGCTCGCAGCGCCTACTTTGCGGAAATGTTTGAGACCAAATGGAAAGGGAAGAACATGATAGTGTTGAAGCATCCACTGGTGAGCAAGGCTGTGCCTCCAGCTGTTTCCTTTCTTTTCCTGTTTCAACGGGGTGAGAAAAGTGAGTAGGAAGGACAGTTTGAGGGTTAATTTCCACAGGGAGCTCCTGGAGCTCAGAATGACCCTAGTCAAGGAGAGGGGCTTGTGGTGGCACTTTATGCAGTAAAATAGCATCTTATTCAGATAACAGAAGGCTGTAGACTGCGTACTTCCCCTTTGTTCCCTCTGTCATGCGCTCAAACATATCTTAATTAATTGCAGTAGCAGGTAGCTGTTACCATCTGCCAGCTGCGTCACGACTCCTCTGTGGGATGAGTTGAGTCCGTCTAATTCCTGGTGGACAGGTGGTCTGTAGTGAAGACATCACCTCCATAATTGGCACTAATTGAGTCCCTGTTGTTGCCTTTGCAGCAAGAGCTAAATAGGCCATAAGTGCATTCCATCCGTTAATCACCAATACTCTGGCATATGTTTCTATAGCTTGATTGTGGCTGTGCAAAACCTCTCATGACAAACATACTTCCAGTTTCTCAGGACATTACTTAATGCCTCTCCTTTCTCTTTGTACAAGAACACGTATTTTCTCTCAAGAAGAGTTGGAAATGTTTGCGACCAGTGAAAGACTGGATTTTACAGAGCCTGTATTATAACTGTGTCTTTGAAGCACCTCCATTAGTCAGGTCCTGTCGCCCTAGGCACATGGATGAGTATCGGTTGATACATTTAAAGAGCTGTGTAAGCCAGGTGGAGTGGCAGCATTAGTTACAGGAGGAGCAAGGAAATTGGGTGCAGTGTGTGAGTTGCTATTTAAGTGGGGTTTTTTTGACTTGTTTAGGATCATGTTTGCATCCAGGCAAGTTTCAAGCTTGTTATTAAGTTCCTGGGAATTCTAAAAGTAACTTTCTCATGTTTTATTTTAGATTAATCCAGCAGCCTTTGGCTCTCTTCTGCAGTATCTATACACAGGTAAATGACTTACTGTCTAGTGTATGTATACATGGCTGGTGGGCAGCTGCCTGTGCCTCTGCCGTAGCACTGTTTGGGTGGCACAGGCTTGCAGACAACTGTGTTTGGGTGCATGAGTCGCCAACACATCCTCTCTGCTGGCAGAACTGGAGAATGTGAGCAATCCCCAGCTCTTCCAAGTTTTTTGTACCTTTTGCCAGTTGTTGTCCTGCCAATAATTATACAGTCAATTAAAAAAAAATCAGCTTAGGTTGGTTGGTTGGATGGATGTGGAGAATGTATTTTTAACTTAAGGAAGGTGAATCTGTCATCTGGGATAACAATCCCCTAAGATGGTGAAAAGCCACGTTCCCACGCAGGACATTTTCAGTCTGGCAGACCTGAGCAGTGTGCACTGAATGCTTTGACTACTTTCTAATATTTTTTCTGAACAGACGTTGATCCTAAACCTTCTATGAAAATGCCAAATGTTGTATTGTAGGCATGCTAAGTGCTGAACCATTTCAGGCCAGGAGGTGGTGCCAGAAAATAACTTTATCTTCAAGGCTCTCCTTCCCCAGTCCAGTGTTTTCAGAAATGTTCCTTGCCACGTTTTCAGTGATGGTAGAAGATTTTGGGATGACAGCTTGTGAGCCTAAAGTCTTTTCTTACCCAAAGCCAGGTAGCCAATGGTGGCAGTCATGCATGCTGCTGTTGTGCTGCTATTTTTTCTTTTCTGAGGGAATTAGACATCTTTTGTATAAGCCTGTTCAGTCTTTGGCCTCTTGAATGAAGCTATTAGGGTAGACACTGGAAAGTGGGAATGTGAATTAGATGCCAAACTGAGATTCATCGAAGTGGTGGGTGGTGGGGTACCAAGTCTTAGCTTCTTGGACTGAGTTGTAGCTGGATGCTGAAAAGTGAGGCAGTGTGTCTAATTACTGAATTTCTGTGCCATCAAGTCTTCAGTCCTTAATTTTTGCCATTTTTACACCTAAGTGGTATGAGTTAAAAGAGCTGGCTGCATTTCTTCTTGGCAGGTCGTCTTGATATCGACGTAGAATATGTGAATGATTGCAAGAGGTTAGCCAAGCAGTGTCGGCTGCAGGACCTCATAGATGATTTGGAGACCAAATGTAAAAAAGTCTATGAATTTGGTAAGCATTTTACTTGCTGTTGTCTCTGCTGTGCCTGTGTGCCCTTTCAGGGAGAAAGAGGAAAGTGTGGTGGTCGATGTTTCATGGTGCCCTTGGGGCTTCCAGAAGATGATTCTGTTGTGGAATTCCCATGTTTGCATGATAGTTTTCAGTCATGGGCTCTCTGTAGGTCAGCTGTAGTGGTTTCTGACACATCCATGTTTATCATTTATATTGAATGTTTTCATTCTAGTAGAGCAGCCATGGCAGCAGGACTTTGCTGTGGTTGCCAGACATTCAGTGGAGCACTGTGGGGTATATTGAGAAGTGCCTTTCAGCAGACAGCTTGTTAAACAAGCTCTCTCCCTGGAGAGATAAAATATGTACAATTAAAAGTCCTTTTCTGACCCCTAACCAAAGTAAAATGTTTGATGATTGGCTCAAAATGGATGCAGAGAGAGAGATAAATACACGTATGCTTTCAGAAATACTTCGCTGCTTTTAAAAAAGTGTTATAACACATGTATGTGCCAAACCTTAAATGATGCAATCATCTATTTAAGGGCTTTTTGTTAGCCAAAGAGCTTGTGATCTAATCATGACATCAGCTTAGTGCATGAAAACCAGCAGTTGGAGTTTATCATTCGTCTCCTTAGTTCAAGCTAAAGGATACATGAAGAAGAATCAAAACAGCACAAGTAGGGCAGACTGGTGTTAGTCATTAAGTAAAAAAAAGTTATCTGGTAACAAAACCTTCAGGCTGAAAACATCTGATTCTCATTTCATGCTCTGAGTTAACTCCTTTACTTCAGTCAAGTTAATTTTGGTTTGAGAAGAGAATCTAGTCTGTAGCTTTTAAGTCAATAGCGTCATCTTCCTTGATCTAAGAGGTAGGGATGTAGCTATTCCACCTTTCCCTTTTGAATTATGAGTTCTGATTATTCAGCCTCCTGAATTTCTTAGTTTCTTGCTACAAATAGTTTAAGATATCACTTTGTGTATTGAATAAGCGGTGGAAAAGGGGAGTGGTGGTGAGTACCATGAATAGAAAATAAAAACTACTCAGACAATCAGGTAACAAAATTATCTTGTGGTATCTTTTGATATCAGAGTAATCCAGTGAGATGCTGGAGATTCCCTGCCCCCCCCCCCTTTTTTTCCTTTTTATCTTTTTCTCCCAGGGTCTAGCTGAGACCCTGGAGGCGACCATTCCACCTTAATACATCAAGTTAAAATCTCGTATTAGATTGTGGGAGGAAAATAAGGTGGATAGCTTTGCTAGCTGTCTGAAGCCATTGCATAGTATGTCATGGGCAACTTAAGGATCATGAAGTCCAGTGGTTAAATTTGTGAACTGCAAAAAAGCTGACTTCTTGGTGGGGTTTAAAAATGGAAAATGGTGAAGGAACATTTCGGGTTGGTTGGGAGTTTCAGATACAAGCTCCACTTGGAAATGTAATACAAACTTCCTGGATGGCACTGGACAAATCATTTAATTTGTGTTCTTTGGGAGGGAACAGTTGTTCTTAATTTCTAAGGCCTGACAGAAGACGTAATCAATGGGTGGTGTAAAGCACTGATGGAAGTACTAGGCTTGATTTTTATTTATGGCAGGTTGGATTCAAATGAATAGACAGAACTGCTGATAGGTCTGTTAAAAGTTTGTTTCTCATATCAGATCTCATGTGGAAGCCAGGAAAACTTGATTCTCCAGAAAGTAATACATATAAGAATTATAGAAGTGAAAAAATTGGGAAAGATCTTAGGTCACATCATGTCTGGCACTTGACAAAGCATTACTGTTCCTTCTAGCGCATTAGGAATCTCTGCTTGTTCAAAGTGCTTTCTGTGGAATAAACATCTGATTGAGGTCTGCAGAGCAGGGTCATGTCTTGCATCTGTATTACAAAGTTGAAATGTGCCAAATAAAACAACATGAACTCAAGCTTGTGCAGCTCCAGTGGATAATTGCAGTCTGCAATCTCATTATCTAGAGTTAATCAGCATTTCAAAAGCACTTAGTATCTTGGCACGCGCAGACAGTAGTTTAGGAAAACCCTGAAGATGATGACCCAGTGTCTTCTGTTGCACCTGAGATAGACTTCAGTGTGAATGCTTGCATATTTTCCCCCATATGCATATTGTGGCTATAACAAGAAAAAACTGTTGCAGTGTTTGGAAAAGCTCAGACAGAGTTTGTCCAGATTAAGCCATATCCTTCCTTTAGAAGTGGAGGTATTTGAAAATAAATGTTCTGCAGTTATTTCTACGTTGGTTGAGAGCAAAGTTTGTGATGCTTACCTTGATAGTGAAGGCACTGGATGTACAGAATCTGTGGTTATAGCTAGTTGTGGCATTGGGAGGAGGATGTATAAGGCAGGTATCCGAGTGTGGCATCCTTTTGGAAAGGTTTGGGAGTTTGATAGGGTTTTTTGTGGCTCTTATTTTTTGTGGTGCATTGGCTCAATTGAAACAAAAGACTACAAAGAAGTATTGAGCAGTAAAACAAAGGCAGCTGATGAATTGGTAGGTGACGTTTAGTGCTATACAGCTGGGCTAGACTAGGAAGAAAGACAAAATCCTCTGTTCTCAACTGTAGTTGGGTTATTCCCTCCAGCTCCTTGCATTGTTTATGTTGCTCTTTTCAGAAAACCCTTCATTCCTACTTCTTGCAAGAAGGTGATGGTCCCTACTACTTGCTTGCAGCCAACAGCTTATTCCTGTTCTGTCACTTAGATTTTTACTGTTTCTGTTAGGAGAGAGTTGCTTGTGATACCAAATGCTGGGCTTTTGGATTTGAGAGAGGCAGTGTCTGAAATGTCTCATGATAGATTTGCTTCTCGGACAAATCACTGTTCTTTCATGTTGCTGTGAAAGTGCACAGATGCTTTGTAGATCCCAAGAGAAGAACTTTTTCCCTTGACTACTGCTTAAAACTTGCTGGGTCCATTAGTGCTTACAGAGCCTCACTGATTTGGCGACTGTTATAATAGGCACTACAGAAATATAAATTATTTTCTCTGCCATGAAGAATTTCTAATTGCACAGTGAGAAATTTTGTTCTTTCATGCTGGTCTGTAAGTGGACAGGGCTCTCTGAGAGAATGCACTCAGTCTTGTTTGTGTTGGTGCTAGGTCTTCTCGTGGTTTATTTATCCTGGAAGTCATCTATCTGAAGGTAGCGTTTAGTGCTAATAGAGCAGCCTTTCTCCTTGCTGGTGTAGCTCTGTGTGTAGCAATGATGGTACCTGATTGCCTTGTATTGGTAGATTATCCTTCCCTTTCCAGTATCTTTCTGGGATATTCAGCCTATTTGAGGTACAGTGGTGGCATATCTGAAGGGTGCAGCAGTAATGTGGAGGAGGGGGTGGAGAACTTGTTTTGTGGCACATCATGGTCTTGTTTCGCCCACGGTCCAATGGAGTCATCTGATGGAGCTCATGTAATGCTGCGCAAAATGTCAGGAAAAATGAGGTCTCAAGGTGGCGTGATTCACCTGCGAGGGGTTTTAATGCAGTGAATCATGCCTGTCAGAAATTCTTCTGAATGCTTCAGCGTGGGGCCGCTTAACTCTTTTGTCCTTGAGAGTTAACTCTGCATCTCTCTGGCTCCCAACAGCATCTCAAGCCTTCCTCACCACAACTTTGCATTTTCCAGTGGTGCTCCATGTTTTTTCACATACTTCCCTATATGCCAGGGACTCTTGAATGTCTTACGTGATCCAGTCTTCACCCCAAAGCATGCTGAGCTGAAAACAAACCTGAGGTAGTGAACTGTGCGAGGGAGATGGCCAGAAAGAGGAAAGGCTGCGCTGGCAGCGGTATTGTAACACAATAGCTGGGCATACTTTGGGCTGCCGCTCGTTTGAAGTTAGGGGGGTTGGCCCCAGTGAGCTCCACATCAACTTTGGTCACAGCAAGACCACAAAAGCATGATTGTGTATTTTGCTTCCCCTTTATTAGGCTGTTTAATTGTGTAAGCTGGTGGGGCAAGACAGGAAGACACACTAGGTCTGAAAAAGGCAAATGAAGTTGCCATCTCTGTATGGTTTGTTGATCTCTTTGGCGGTAGTGATACTTATTTAATGTTTGCGAAGAACACAGGCACACTCAGGAGTCGGGTGTTTTGAAGGTCTTTGTGCTTTGGGGATCTACAGGTAGAGAGTAGAGGACAGACTCAGGTGCACAGAACTTATTACCTAAACAAGAATAAAACCCTTTGTTCCCTGGAGTGAAGTTAGGATGGCACAGCTGAAATGGGACCCATGAGAGCACGTGACAGAGCAGAGAGGCATGGAAGCAGCTTTAACTAAATACTCCCTGGCATGGGCTTCACCTTAGGTGACACTGTCAGTGGTGAGGGTCGTTGGCTGGGGAAGGCATTGTATGAGTGGCTCCTACAGGATCAACGGTCCTCAACTGTAATTGATGACAAGGATTGCAGAGAGCAAGTTGGGCTTGAAATATGCCTGTGGCAACTTTGTGTTTGCCACAGCTGATATTCCAGCACAAAGAATTAAGTGGAGGTTTGAGAAGAGACAATACATGCATCCCCTTCCAGCCCTGCTCACCAGCTGTACTGAGGGGTGCTGTATGCATGTTTACATAGAAGAACCACATGTGTTTTGCAGTAAAAGCTAAACAGCAATAAAACTGATTTTTCCTGGAGTGTCTTTCTTTTCTCTAAATGGGAGAGAATGTTTGTAGAGGAATTTAGGCATCTCTGCTCTTTTGTTTTTTGCTTCTTCCAGTCTCTTCCAAGCCAGGGACCTGTGTGAAAGTGCTGACGATTGAGCCCACAGGTAACTGCCGGCTGCAGGAAGATCTGGCTCTTCTAGCAGACTGCGCCCTGCCAGCTGAACTGCGGGTAGGGAGCATTTATACTACTTCTGGTCTCTGTGGGACTGTGATATGTGTTCACACGTGTTCAGTCACATTCTCTCCATTTGAGTTTAGTGCTTGCTTGTTTGCTGGTGCTCCAAATGCTGAAAGCCTTTTATTGCTTGGAAATGCTGTAAAATTGTTTAATGAGGCTGTCAGTGCTGGTCCTTTCCCTTGGATTTTTCCCCCATCAGGGATCTTGGTAAACAGAACCCTTGCCATGTCGTTGGTAGGGATTTCCCCATTGACTACAATGGGACACGAGCTGGCCCTCAGCTCTTTTTCCTTCTCTCTGCCATCCTTCTTGAGTATCAGAAATGTTTTATCAGCAGGCATTGGTACCCGAAGGGACATATAGATGGAAGACGGCTTGCAGGGCTTGCTTACTAGGAACTGACACCCAGCAGTGGAGAGGTGCTTTCAAACCCTGAAAATATTTCCAGCAGAAATGTGAGTCCCTCTGAAGCGAATTTAACTTGACTGGCAATAGATTTGCTTTTCATAACTGCGTCTTGTTGACCCTTAGAAATAGTCCACAGACCACAGGTTGATGATCACTATGTTAAAATACCATCAGTATTATTAGTTAGGCTCATATATGTGGATCTTTGCTCCCAATTGCAGGAGAACAGGATAAATATTAGTGGTCTTCATTCTCCCTGCATCTGTTGTTTTCTGTAATATCAGCAGATTCACTTTGCTCTTATGCCTGTGCTTATTTTCCTCTTTCTTATACCAACCGCTGAATTTAATAACATGAACTCCTTTTAGGTGGCTGCTGTGCCCACAGGTTGTCTGACTGAGTGATGGAGCAAAGTTTATTGCCTTTTTTCTTTTTGTCCCATGCTGAATAGTCCTGCCTGGTGCAGAGAGCGTGTGTGTGTGCGTATGCATGGATAAGGTTTCTTACCTGTACTAAGCTAGCATGTTTTGTGCTGGCCTTTGGCAGACATATTTCTCTGAGTACTGAGCACTTTATAGAGGGAGTTTTTCTCCATCAAGTTACCATCTATCAATGCAGAAATCTTTCCTATGTAACCTGCCTCCCCCAAATAACTGTGCATTTATTTGTGGCTTTCAATATGATTTTCTGTATGTTTGCAGGCTTTAAAGGGAGGTACTATAAGTAAGCCTCAGATTTACCTCCCCAAGAATTCAAAAAAGGATCGTGGGCCCCAAAACAGTGAGATATACGTAAATTTTAAGTCACTTCACAAATAAAAAGAATGCTTTCTGTTTGATTGCTTGTTCCAGACCTTGATGGCACGCTCTTGTCGGGTTAAGCTTTTCTTCTCAAGGGTTAGAAACACTTCCCTTTTAATTCTTTCATGCAGAATAGGAGCTGGAAGGAAAATATGAAACTTGGAATGACATAATCATCTGACAGCACTGTGAATGCCTCTGTGAGCTGAGGGTTTCTTGCGATGTTCATAGATCAGAACGAAGACAGTTACAGTAGCATTAGACTTGAAATGGCTGTAAAAGTGAAGAGGGCATGGGCATACGCCTGTTCACTGGAGAATTTGTATGCCATGCACAAACATGGGTGCTTTGTTTAAGCCTGATAAATTCTAAAAGATTCCTGTTTTTCTCTCTCTAGATCTTTTTTTTTTTTTTTGATAACTTAGAAAGAATATATGAACAAAGCTCTTTATCCTATTGCCATTTCTCTCTCATCCTAGTGTTTGCAAATTGTTAAGTTCTGTGAATTAGGCATCTTTGTTCTGGGACAGAGGAATTGCACATCCTCATTCTTACAGGGTTTGATGCCATACAAGGGATAGTATACAAACTATGTAACCTAAAATGTCAGGGACAACTGAATAGTCACGTACAAACATCTGTGTTCTCAAGAGAAACATACATTTTTTTCCAGCCTATGCAGATGTCATGGTTTAACCCCAGCCGGCAGCTAAGCACCACGCAGCCGCTCGCTCACTGCCCCCCCACCCCTGGGATGGGGGAGAGAATCAGGAAAAAAAAAAAACCCTCGTGAGTTCGAGATAAAGACAGTTTAATAAGGCAGAAAGGAATGAAAAACAATGCTAATGATAATAATAATATGACAATAGTAATACTAAAAGAATTAAACTATACAAAGCAAGTGGTGCACAATGCAATTGCTCACCACTCGTTGACCGATGCCCAGTTACTTCCCGAGTCGCGATCCGCCCCTCCCAGCCAGCTCCCCCAGTTTATATACTGGGCATGATGTCATATAGTATGGAATAGCTCTTTGGCCAGTTTGGATCAGCTGTCCTGGCGGTGTCCCCTCCCAGCTGCTTGTGTCCCTCCAGCCTTCTTGCTGGCTGGGCATGAGAAGCTGAAAAATCCTTCACTTAGTATAAACACTACTTAGCTACAACTAAAAACGTCAGTGTGTTATCAACGTTATTTTCCTACTAAATCCAAAACACAGCACTATACCAGCTACTAGGAAGAAAATTAACTCTGTCCTAGCTGAAACCAGGACAGCAGAACAAAATAGGTATTTGGCTGCTGGATAAAAGCCAGCATTTCCAGAATTTGGCAAGAGACGTTCTGAGCTGCTGCATATCATGTAATGCCATATTACATGAAATGGGGATGTATGCAACTTTCTGTTTCACTATAAACTAATAATTTGCATGTAATGTCTCTGATACTTGAATGATGCAGAAAACTATGCATCCCAATTTCATAGTTCAGTAATATGTTATATGACTAAAACAATAATTAACATTTGATATCCAATCACAGTTCATTATTAGTTTGTAGAGTAAGAACTATCTATTCTTTGAACTCTTAAACATGTTTATAATCTTGGTATCTTGTTTCTCATTCCTGTTTATGCTTGAAAGCCTTTTCTCTTTCAGTGTTTGTTTTTAAAAGTGTGGTTGTTGTCTCTATTTTGTTTTAAACCAGTAATGGCCAGAATTTTTCTGACCTCAACAGCTGCTTCTTTGGTTTGTTGCAATAAAGTTTAGCAGTGACAGATTTAAGTAAAATACCATCAAAAGCCAGGCAACTGTCAAAACCCATGTGGCTTTCCACTGTCTGTCTGTCTAGCTCTTCATCTCGTGTCTGCTAGGTGACCTCTGAGTTAGAGACTCCAGGGCTTCCAGTATATGAGACTGTAGGCACATCATTTCTGTGTAGCTGGTTTTTCATTACCTTTTAACTGAAATCTTATTTTCCAAACCAAGATGAAATCAGACTTAAAAGGATCAGAGTTTGCCGTGAAATAATACTGTTCTCTCCATCTGTATTGACATTTGGTGTGGCTGCAAAAAAATGTGACTGTTTGTCACTTTTGGGGTAAAGCTAAACCTTGTAATGTGTAGAAAGAACAGTTTGAAACAAGTAGATGGGTTCCATCTTGTCTGTCTCCGCACCTGCGTGGTGTGGTTCTCCATGTCAGTTAGTCCTGTGCTTTGCTTTGCCCATTTGGCAGAGGCAGAGTAACTGAACTATTTACAATATGCTTCCAATTTTTTTTTATCCAGTCCACTTGCATCTGGTTATGGGCTGGTAATCTTCTCTTGGATCACTAACGCCTGTATTTTGTGTTGTAATTTATTTACAATTTTCTTGCTGAGATAATCTGGCCAAGGTACAAATTGCTGCCACTGATTTGTTTTGTATGTTTTTGCCTCTAGCAACATTTCTTTTTAAGCACTAATAGCCGATTCATAGCAGCAAAGACTTGGTCCTCCACATGTGATGCCTGGAAGATCCTGTGAAGCAGTCTTATGCTATAGAGGTGTTGAGAATATTTCTGTATGGTGACTGAGTTATTGTGAATGTGTTTGCATCTTGTAGGCTAGACTGTTTTGTGCTTCCTGGGCAACATGCTTAACTTTGGCAGCTGTGGTTTGCCTGGACAGAGGTATGCTAAGGAGGTTGCCTGAATGGGGGGGTGGGAGGAATAAGCCAGTTTTCTGCAGGGAGACCCTGAAAGGGAGATTAAATTCCTCAGGCATGACAAGGGAGGAGAGTAGAAGTAGTAGAGACTTAAAAGGGGAGTAAAAGGGAAAAATCTGCAAAGCCACTTCATGCTGAATAGGAGAGACAAAGACATGAACCTGCTTTTGTAGTAGGAATTGGAAATGACCTTGTAAACGTGAGCATCAGCGTGGGGACCAGGCAAGGCTAGAAGCAGGAAATTGAGCCCGGAGGAGTTTGTAATTCAGGAGACAACCTCTGAGACAAATAAAACTCCCATGTCCATTCCAGAGGGATGGATTCCTTTTAAAGGTTTACCTTTGGACAATGAAAGGGGAGCAAAGAAGGATGCACATAGGAGATGTGGAGTTTATGTCTCAATTAAAATTCTTGTGCTACAAAGAGTGGCATCTTATCAGAGCCTGTTTCTAGGTTTTTTTTAACCTGTAATGTGCCTGCAAAGTTGTAGCCTTGAAAGTCATGTCAGACTTCCTAGGAGAGGACATGGAAGCTGTGGGGATAGCAGCAAGGCAAACAGAGTGGGCAGTTGGATCATGACTACTAGCGTTTGTAATGTGATGCCACAGAGAGTGTGGCTGCAGATCCCGAGACCACGGTTTGTTCGTTGCCTTGAAACATGAGACACGGATAACAGCAAAATAGCAGCCTGGGGAATCTACAAATGGGACAATCTGATCTCATCTTCAATGCTGGAGGTGCCCTTTGTGTTACAGCTGTATGAAAAGCAGGTAATAGATCAGGTGGGGAGTGTTCCTTGAATTGCTGCATCTCTTCTGGGAGAGGAGTTCCCCGATGGGGAAGGACTCTCAGGAGAGAGGTGCTATGGAGAGGCAGCATTACTGCGACAGCCGTGTGCACAATTTTACTGCAAGTCATGTGCACAATTTGAATGTCACTGGGCTTACTCTCCTGTGATTAGGAATGAGAAGCTGCCAAATGTTGCTGTGGACAGACAAAGAGCTTGGCAAAATGGGTCCAGATTGCCATGTTCAGTGGTGGTGTGAGCTTTTGCCAGCTTGGTGCCTTGCCACATCCTAGAACCTGTTTTGTGAGAGAAACCTCACTGCATGCGAACTGAGCTTGGCTGAGAGCACCAACCCAGTGTATTGCAGGCTGTGTCTTTGTTTAGTTTGGGAGGGAGGAGTCATCTGGCTCCTCAGTGAAGCTGAAAGTCAGTTGCTTTCAGTTAGGACAGAGGCAGGCGTGTTGGAAATGGTGCTTAGGTAGTCTGCGATGGGGAGACTGATCTTCAGAGTGAGCCCAGGGTTTTCCCAGGTGCAAACTTGTAACTTTCCTGGATGAGAGACAGCAGTAATAAACTTCTCGGCCCATGCAGCTCAGGGGCATGTGCTTGGAAAGCAAGAACCAGGGGAAACTTTTGTTTCCAGAGATTAATTGTCTTGGTTATGTGACTGTGCATATAAACTTTTTTTACAATTGAATTACCCTGTATATAGGATAAGGTGAAAGTGAAAATATTTGGAAGTGTCACTTTAAAATAAGGCCAACAGATTTTTTTTTTTGTGTGTGTGTGTCTGTGTGTGCCGTCTTTGTTGGCATGCAGGACTGGGAGGAGGTGTATTGGTGTTAAAATAATTCACTGGAGTATTAATACTGCAACAACACTATCTTTGGCTGCAAATCAAATCAGAAATTTAAAATGTGCTTTAGAAATGTTGGATTATTCAAGTGCAGCAGTAATTGTAGCAAAACCATTTCAAACTGGTGTGTACTTCTATGCAATCTATACGTTACTACATCTTCCTGTACATCTACACAGTAAAGAGCTAGTCCTAAGCTCTAGTATGCTTATGATACCCACTACGTGAAGTAAACTTCGCCTCCACTTGGTTATCTGCCTTGTTAGGTGGCACAGAAATGCTTTCCAGAGGTGTATGGAGGGTCAGGGAGTTTCCATGAATAAGAGAGGCAGCTGTAACTTGTACAAGGAATATCTCTTATCAGGAGTGCGAGGACTTCAGCTCCTCACGTTGAAATCTGTGTTCAGAGCATCTCTGGTGCTCTGCACTGTGCTGAGGGAAGAGATGGATGGTTGCTTCTGGGAAGACCAAGAAGTCCAAACTTGGGACCCTGGGCGTGTTTAAAGCACGGATGTTAAAGGTAGGGTTTTCTGGTTTCTCTTCCTAGGTTGGTTTTGGGGAGTTGCCGTTTGACAGCACTGACAACTTTAACAGTTGTCCCGACGTGTGTTTCCGGGTGGCAGATTACAACTTTTTGTGCCACAAGGTATGTGCTTGTGCTGTACTTCCTTCTCCTCCCTTTTGCCGTAAGTCTAGTTTACCTGTCTCCCCCACTCATCCAGTGCTGGATACACTCTGCAGAGGCAGCATTGCTTCATCAGCTGGAAAAACCAAAGTTTTATTGCAGCTGGAAACTATATTTAAAGCGTTTAACAAAACAGCAAGCCTTGCCTTTCTTGCAGAGGTGAGGAGATAAATTTATGGATTCAGCTACAGCATTCACAGCTGCAAAATCTCCTACTGCTGGCTTGTGAGTATAGTGTCTGGAGAGGGGAATGTTTGATCTGCAAGTAAACAGCAGTAAGAATGGATTTTGAGATCCAACCTCAACTCAAACTCCTGCCCTAATGCCATGCTACTTTCAAATCTCTTAAGTTTACAAATTGTTTTTTTGGTTCTGAGGGTAGGCATGGATAGAAATAAGGTATGGAAAAATGTTGGAGATGCAGCTTCAAAATATAGGGAGAATCAGAGTTACAGAGTCTGGACTTCTGAAATATCTTTGAGCTGTTCTGACAGCTGGTTGGTAGTGCTGTTTGGTTTGGTGCAGTGAGAAAGATGCTAGTGTTTTGGTCTTTATTCCCTCTCCAGGCATTTTTCTGTGGTCGCAGTGATTATTTCAAAGCCCTTCTTGAAGACCATTTCAGTGAGAGTGAGGAGCTGCAGACACAGCCCAGCATCCCTGTGGTGACTCTCCACAACATCTCAGAAGACATCTTCATCCGGGTCCTCTACTACATCTACAGTGATGATACAGAGGTGAGGCCAGCCATGGAGCCTTTCCTCCTGTGCTGGTTAATTCTGGAGGTGTTCACAGCAGTGTTTTCCTACAGCATCTGGGCGGGGGGGTGTGTGGTTTCTTAAATCCCACTGCCCTACTCTGCTACCTCACTTCTGTCTCAGGAACCCACATACTGGGACTTGCTGTTACCCAGGCAGGGATCTAGTTTATGTGCATGACATTCGGGAAGCAAATCCCTAGTCTTTCATCTCATAATAAAAATTTGGAAATTAGGTTGCACGTTGTATGTTGGCGTGATAAATGCAGGGCTTTGCAGATTTCCCTCTTGGGCTCTGTGGAAGCATAAGGTGAGCAGCTGCCAGTAGATGGCAGATTGAACACATTTGGAGATGTGGAAAGGTTGAGAGATTCTGCTTATTTACTCTTGGCAGCATAGCCCACTTTTCCATTTGTAGCAAGGCATTATTTCCACTGTTATTTATTGCTGGGGTGGGCAAAGGTTCCGCTGGGAGACCAACGCCTTGCTGTACTCAGTATCGTAAGCAGTAACAAAACGGCCCTAACCCACCTAGTTTTCAGCCTAATGGAAGGTGCAGCAAATCTCAGGGTTTGAGCAGCTTCCTGCTTTGGTTTTGTGGCAAATGCCTTCAGCAGGTCTAGCTACAAGATGCCAGAACACATTCTGGCATTAGGGCAGCGATCAGAGACGCTGCTGCACCTGCCAGTGTCACTTCTCCCAAGCAGTATTTGTGCTCTGGGTTAGGTGCCACATACAGAGAGTGCACGCAGCTGTGACCTTGTTTGTGCTGATCTGTTCACCTCGGCGTAGCAGCAGGGAATGTGCAGTAGGGAGAGATGTATTTAGCAGGCAGCAAGGGCAGGATTGCCATTGGTATGCCAGAGAGCAGATGCTTCACTTGTCTGCACTCTTCCCTCAGCCACGCGCTGAAAGGGCAGGCAGAGAGGGGAAGAAGCATGTTGGGGTTGTGAAGATCCTCCTGACCTTGTGACTGCACTGCAGCATGACCCTGTTCCCTTGCACCTCTCCAGTCTGCCTGCCCTCCTCGTGGTGGCTCACAGGAAGGATGTTACCCAAGCAGCCATCCCTGTCCAAGGGGTGCCTCAGCTGCCCTGTCTGGACTTGGAGCAGGAGGACAGACCAACAACAATGTGTAGGAGTTGAAAGGATCTTGCTCATATGTTTTCTGTGCAGAATGGTGCATACTTTGGATTTCAAACTGAGCAGCCAAGATGTGAGCCTCTGCAGAGAGTTCATCTGTCATGAAAAACTACCAGGAAAAATGGTCAGGAAAACAGGAATATAGCTCAAGTTCCACACTTATATGTGGAGTGTTCTCCCTGCCCTGGGTTTCTCCAGCCAAGTGTCAGCACTCCCAATTCCACATTTCTTTTTCCAAAGGATTTATATGTCTCTCTGCCATGTAGTAGTGACAGTGTTTGCAGTTGGAGGGGAGAGTGCGTGCAGAGGACAGAAAGGGTTCCAGGCAGAAAGAGAAGTTGCTGATCAGAATACTTGTGTAGGCTCAAGGGGAGCTTTTGGAGGAACGTTTGCCAGGTTTGTCCTTGATCAAGCAGTTGGGAGCTGCTGCCGTCAGTACGACTGACTCAAACACCTCCAACTCGTGAGGTTCCTGGAGCTTATGAAAGGACAAAGCAGTACTTGATTAATAACCCCAAGAGCTTTGTTACACCACTGTAGCACTACGGCACTCATGGCATGCTTCTGTTACATCTTGCATCCTTCTGCACAGCTGTTGCAGGGTGTTATACAGCTGAGACATTTGCTGTGAGTAGTCTCTCCAAACACCGGTGTGGACAGCTGTAGGAGAAGAAATAATCAGCCTTTTGC
Organism: Gymnogyps californianus; assembly: GCF_018139145.2. Classification (NCBI taxonomy): domain Eukaryota; kingdom Metazoa; phylum Chordata; class Aves; order Accipitriformes; family Cathartidae; genus Gymnogyps; species Gymnogyps californianus. Next base: position 13,253,467 of record NC_059483.1, read on the forward strand.
AGTTGTCAGAGTGAGCAACAAGATGTGTAGCTGTGGACAGCAGTGTTTTTGCTGCCGACCAGTTATCAGGGCAGTGGACCACACTGCACCAGTGTTACCATTCCTCAGTCTAGACCAGTGTGGCTTGGTCTGTTAATGCAAGTGATCTTGCCTCCTCCACAGTCAGGGTATGCTGCATCCTGCAGATTTGCTGTTAAAATGGATGTGGGTAACTGTACTCTTTGCACTTCACATTAGCAGGAACAGAACTGTGCAGATAGAGGCTCTAGTTCCAGGTTAGTGACGCAGATGGCTGACTAAAATAGGATTTGCCCAGCCAGGGGGAAGAGACTGAGTGAAGCTGGAGGTGGTGTCTCCAACATTATCTACAGTATTTTTTATCCTCGGATCACTTGCAAGAAACAAAAGTACCGAAGAGGGAAATGGGAGGGTGGTTCTCTAGCTCAAGAGCCTGAAAATGTTAAAGGCTATTCACAACAGTGTAAGCTTGAGCATCTGGTGCATGAATTTCGTTCAGTTTGAATGCCTGTTAAAGCTCCAGTAGTAGTTGATGTGCAGAGTCTGTTCCTTACCTAGGTGGGCCTCACCTACAGTTTATTGGGGTGCAATTTTCTGTCCTTGGATGTATCCCTGTGCCAGGGAGGTTGTGCTGGCTGAATTAGCAGAGCCAGTTTGAGGAAGGAACTTAAGAGAATTTTGCACGTTTTTCACAAAATGTGAGTCCAGTGAGTACAGAATGGGAGGAAAAGTCTTAGTGGGGACAAGGTGCTCTGTTCTGCCAGCCTGTTCTGTTCGTCGCTTTGAAGGGCTTTCAGTACCTCTGGTAAAAGCTACCTCCTTCCACTGCCACATTGAACATTTCTTAGCAGCCAGCTTTCAGGTGCACTTCAGTGTTTCAGCATCGCTTTGTGCCTAGCTAGAGGGGTTAGCTGCAGCGTGGCAAATTTCTTGCTTTGTGCTGAGCAAGCCACCACTGTAGCATTTTAAACTCCTCTGTGGTAACTGAGTGGAAGACTTAGCCCTGAAGGATCGAGCTCCTGTCTCTCCATAGTACTGTTAACACTTGTCCGGTAATGGGCCAAACAACACTTCAGGGAATCTGCTAGAACAAAAGAGAAGGTGGCAGTTTGCCAGAGACAGGTGAAGTGGGTAGGACTGGACAGTAATTCTCCTCTTTCCATTGCCAGCTGTCCCCGGAAAACGCCTATGACGTGCTGTGCGTGGCGGACATGTACTTGCTGCCTGGGCTCAAGCGCCTTTGTGGCAGGACCTTGGCTCAGATCCTCGATGAGGACAACATTGTCAGCATCTGGAGGATTGCAAAGCTGTTCCAGCTGACCCGGCTGGAGGACCAGTGCACGGAGTACATGGCAAAGATCATCGAGAAGGTAGCAGAAACACTCCCCACTGCACTTACCACATGTGCCCATAAATCTAACTGCACAGTGAGCCATAGATACAACAGATTTAACGGTTGTACTTTGGTCTGTAATAAATGGTTGCCCTCTCTGGTTTGATGTGCTTCCTGAAAATGGGCAGCAGTTAAGTAGCAAAGCACATGGTGAGTTGGACAGAGGACGAGGAGTGTGGCAGTACCTGATGTCACTGCAGTAAGCCAGATGCTGGTGGCTGTCTAGCACATCCCTGTGGACTGTGGGGTGAAAAACCTGCCCAAAAAGTTCTGCAAGTGCCATGGGCAGGTGACTTTCACTGAGCTTTCAGCCACCGTGCCCAGAGCAACAACAGCGTTGCCTGAATACACCAGCTGGAGCCTGGAGAACCCAATGGGGTGTGCAGGGGAGCTCTGTGCAGGAAATGTTTTTCGGTGTTTGCTGGGGGGAGTTCTTCCTGGCATAATGCTGTAGAAAGGAGAAATCAGTGTGATCTCTACTCTCCTCCAGGATGACAAATCTAACAGTAGGGCTTTCCTCAGGGGGAAATTTGTCTGTTGCACAGCCAGAAGTAATGAATCTAACACTGAAGTTTTCTTTATGGGGCTCCATTTAAGTGTTACCCTGAGTCATTATAGCTTGAAGTTTCAGGACTCATGGAGAAAGCTGCCATACGGAAGGATAAACTAGAATCTATGGGGTGTTTTTATCCTGAGACAGATCTTTATAAATGGCTTGTACAGTTCACATGGGAATGTAACATTTTCACCTGCAGCTTGAAAGGTGTGAAATTCTTTTTGGCATGTGAAAACAGCGAAGGAAATGATTCTGGGTCTATTATTTTGTTCAGTGTATAGCTTGGGGATGATAGACACATCAGCATGCAGCCAGATTCTGGCTTCTGAAAAAGGGATTTGATTTGAAAGCTGATGAATATCCCAAGTAGTAATTGGGCAAGGTAGGGCTTTGCTTGTGTGTTCCCCTTACCTTCCTCTTCTCTAGCCTGAGTGGGAGTCCTCGGACCCAGCGTTGGCAATGTGCCTTCCTAAGGGTCTTGGCACAAATGGAGCCACCCCAGCTGTTCAAACATCAGCAGCTGCCAGCATCTTTTGGAGATGCACTGATGATGGCAACAGGGAGAGATTTTGGCAGTGTGTCTAGCATAGAGCAGGGCTCAGCAACCTGCCATGCCCAGGCACAGTTTAGTAGCGTAGACAGACGGAAGCTGCCTCTCACCCTTCAGCACACCACATGTTCCTGGGGAACTTGATGCAAAATCATTCATGGGTGACCTGATTCTGTCAGGTTGGGCGCAGAACAGAGCAGCTGCCTTGCTGTGATCTGCTGGTCGGCTCTTGGTGGTGGGGCTGAGAGCCATGGTGGGGATAGAGTCAGCTGTGGCTCCTGGTTCTGAACTGGGCACAAGCACCTGGTGCCTTGCCTGTGGCAAGACATTTCCCAAAAGTATCTGGCAGCATCTCCTGGTTCCTCTTGGGTGCCTTTCTGGAGGGAATATTGTGTATATTCATGTGCCCCAATACCAGAACTATGGATGCTTAGTTAGTGGGTATTACAGTGCACTGTTTGAGGTGCAGATTGCTTCCAGTTGTGACCGTTTATTGTTGGAGTATTACTGCCTCCTTACGATGAATAGCAGGATGTATCTCCAAGCGGTGTCTGTAGGAGACATAGGAAGATTTGGGTCTCCATGTACCCTTAGCATTCCCTTTTCTGTGGGATCCCTCAACAGTGGCTGAGCCCATTATCCCAACCCTTTACATCCCTTTACCTGTCGTCTTGTCTTCCTAATGGTTCTCTTGTCCACCCTGTCCAGCTGGTGGAGTTGGAGGAGTTTGTGGCTGCTGTGAAGGAGAATGCAGAGGCTGTGGAGGAACGGCAGGAGACTGACTCCATTCCTCTGGTTGATGACATCCGCTTCCACATCACCAGCAACGTGCAGACTTACAGTGCCATCGAGGAAGCCAACCAGAAACTTGAAGCTCTGGAAAACCTCCTGGCCAGTATAGGGCTTGAGTGCTGATGTGTGCAAACCCTGCCTGTCATATGCAGCCTGCGTAGCCCCCACTGGGTTGGCTCAGAGTGCAAGAACATCCAAGTCTCTGAATGTCTCTCTTCCCCTTCTTTGTCCACCTTCCCATCCACTTTCAGGCATGGTTTCTTTTTAATTTATTTATGTCTGGACATTTGCATGTCTGGTTTGTGTTTGGTTTTATTTTATTTTTTGTTCCTCCTTTCAGAAGTAGCTCCCAAAGCTCAGCCCAAATCAGTAGCTGCTCCTTTGTACAATACAATGTGGATAGGAAACTGCAAGCTGTTGGGGATGGTAAGGGAGCTGTTCTGGGGGACTTGCTATTGCCTGGTGTTAGGACCCATCCTGTTCTGTTGCCCAACAACACACTTCTGAAACTGGTTCATGCCAGGATATTTGTTGAATTGCCACCAGCAGAGGAAGAAAACTGGATTAAACTCTTCAAATAAGTATATTGGAAGGGAGGTAGCCTTTCTTTCGCTGTCAGCATTATAAGATTGGCAAAGGTGGGCAGTGCTTCCCTAACAGGGACACAGGAGTACTTGGCTATGTGGAAGGCACTGTCTTCACCTGCTATTCTAGTTCTTAGATGAAAAAAACCAAAGTGATTTCCAGGTCTTCCCTAGCTTTTCATTGCTTTAAAGTGCTCAGAATTGCTTTGCTTTCTGAACAAACATCTTTGGGAATACAGTAGAGACTGGAGTCCTTCTGTTCTTAAAAAGCAGTAGCTTTCAATGCATAAAAAAAGGGAGAGCACCCCTTTTCTTCCTAACAGGGGAAGGAAACACCTTTTTCTTGGAAACAGCACTTTTCCCTTTCTTTTTGTCCATTGTGGTAGAGCAAAACTGACTTGCTGGTGGGTCAGGGAAGAGAGGTCACCGGAAATCTTTTTTAAAAGGAAAAGAGGCCTTTTGGATCTCTCACAGGGCAGCTGTCCCACTCGTCGACCTTCTGGCTTTGCTCAGCCTTGAGCCTTGTAGCTTCATTGTTCTCCAGGAAATTCACTGTTTGTACTAATGAATGTGTTTGAATCTGTGTTCTGCAGTAGGTCGTGTTATCTCGTGTTGTCTCCCTAGACTCCTAATGAGGGTAACGATGTTCTTTCTCCTTGGCACTAATCAGCAGGCAATACCCCTGCATAAAGCTTGCCTTGCCAAATAGGCTGCCCTCAGAGCTGTTCATCTCCAGAATGGCATGTTATGAGAGTCTCGGGTCTCCAAGGCACAGGCCGGGCATACTTTGCCATGCTGTGAGTTGGGAGGGAGAAGAGGCGTTGTGTGAAGCACATATAGAATCTTGCACAGGCAGTGGGCTGCCATTACTAACGCATATCGTCATTTTGGTCACTTTGTGAGGCAAGAGCTTGAAATAATCCATGTCGGGTGTGCTTTTATTGTTTGAGGTGGGAACTGGGCACAGATCCCCCGCAGCTTCAGCATGTTGTTTTCTGTAATGGTGGTGGTACTTCACCTGGATAAGGGAAGGGTTTGGAGATCCAGCGTTTGTCAGGGACTTGCTTCAGGTGTGCATGTACTGGGAGGATGGGTTTCTCTTCTTTGCTAATCTCACCAGGTGAGAGCCTGATGCTCTCACCCCATGCGAGAACTGCAGCCTCACCGCCCCGGCTCAGAGTGTCTGCCTGTATCTGGCATGTGTTGAAGCTGTTTGCAGGTACGTGGGCAGGCTTTGGGCACCATTGCACTAGGCAGGCTGGGTTCAGTTGCAGTGAGGAGGGGGCACTGGGGTTTGGCCGCTGTACTCGAGAGAAGCTGGACTTAGGCAAAATCACGTGTCAGGATTCAGTTGCACTTAACAGAAGCTGGGGACAGAGCTGGCGGGGCAGGAATGAGGTGCATCGACATAACTGAGGCCCGGATGCTTGTGCACTTTGTCATCTGTGTTTAACTGGTGTCTCTTGCAGAACAAGTCTCTGGGGCAGGGGATGGTGGCAGCAGGGCTGTTCAAGCAGAGCGTGCTTCAATTCTTCTGTTTCAAAATGCTTGTGAGGAAGTGCAGGGATTTCTTGTGTTTTGTTTTCTGCAGTTATATTAGGGTGAGGGAAGAGGATGTGTCCCTGCAGATGGAAGCAGGGAGCAGCTTCTGTTTGAGGTGGTGACATGGAGAGGAGCTGTGCGTTTGTTGTGTGATTTGTGGAATGTACCTCCATGTCCATCTCTTAAGCTCAGTGTGGCTTTGACAGAACCACCAAAGAGCCCAGCACAACTTGAACTGATAAAGGCATCTCAGTAAACTTGAGGAGGGGAAGGGCTATTGAGAAAGCTTTAATATTAAAGTCCCGTATATTTTGGAGAAAGAAGGGTGAAGGCAGAACTGCCTGTTTTCTTGCTCAGTGGAGTGTCAGGCTCATGAAAGCCTGCTACAGAAACAGACAGCTTAACCCAGCTGGTTCAGTTCCCCTGCGTTTCTCCTCCCTATATGGCTGAAGATGACACTGAACATAAGCAGGATGTTTAGTTTATCACATCCCCTCTGCTCCTCCTGCATAAATTCTGCATCTGACATCTTAGTAGTCGGCTTTCCACAGCAGTGGTTGACAGCCCTGCGCAAGGCTCGCCCGGAGCCACCGGAGAACAGAACGTGGCCTTTGCCTTCTGCTTGTACTGAACGAGATGCAGAAACAGGATTACCAAGGAATGTGCTAATGCTTTTCTCTGCAGATGCCTCAGCTGCTAAAGCACATGGACACTGGTAGTGGGCAAAGCAGGAGGAAGGCAGAGGAGGGGCAGCAGTGCTGGGAAGTGTTTTCCATATGGCTGCTCTTGAATAATTCCATTCCTGCATCCTTAAGCATGGAGCAAGTGAGGCTGCAGTTGTACACGTGGGAGGAAAGGTCAGTGTGGCCTTTTGATCTGCCTCCCCAGTAGCGCAGTTCCATGTGGGCTGCCAAGCAAACGCCTCATCTGTCTGCGTGCACTTAGTGGTCACATCTGTGAGGCCCGTCAGATTGTCCAATTACTCGGGGTCCTTTAACCCCCCATCCCTTTTGGCGAAATAGGGCTATCAAAAAGCATACATAAGCAGATGGTCAGCATGCAGGCAAGCTAATTAAGATGAGCCAGGTCAAAACTTAGATTTGAATTCACTTTATTCTTGCTGCAAATAATTTTATCACAAAATAAAAACCTTTTGATTTTTCTTCTGTTGCCAGTGTCCTTTTTGTGTTCTGTTGCCTCTGTCCTTTTTATTTACTACTAGCCACTTGTTGAATTAAGAAGATTGTAAAATTTATCAGAGCAACATTATATTTAAGAGGAAATGTGTAAGCATGTGTGCAGCAATAAAATAGTATATTTCACTATATCTGTTCCTGCTGTGGCCTCTTTATTACCAGCTGACGATATCAGTGTGGCTTTATTTCTGAAAGGACTCGGTGGGCTCCTTCAGCTTATTTTCCTGCACCTGGGCCAAGGGCTGGCTCGGCACTACCTGGCTTCCAAGCAGTGAGGAAAGCATGACTCTGCTCTCCTCTCTTGGTGACCCGTTTGTACAGTCCTGCCAGAACATGAGTGTAAAGCACCAACTTGTTTTTACTGACTCCTTTCTCCCAGGATTATTCTGTTTCATTGGCAGCACCGTGGCGCAGGCTTGGTCAGTGTGGCGGTGGTGTGTCACAGGGAGGTGATGTTTGTCCTGGGAAGTTGCTCTGGGCAGCCCCCAACAGGTAAGTTGTCCCTCCCTCTCTTCTTGTCACCCTATGCCTCTGTCATTGCTGACTGTCCATTAAATCCAAGGAGGGAGATTTCTCAGCCTCTGTGCTTAACTACTCTGACTTGTTCAGTGCACTCACGGAGCCTCTGAAGCATGTGTTTTCTCCAAAACCTTGAGCCTGCTGAAGTGCCTGGGCAGTCCTTCCTCTCCTCTCTGAGAACACAGACGCTTATTTTCTCTTCTGCATTCTTGTATGTCTGGGTGGCTGTGATAGTTTCGGTGGCATTAACTGAGCTGCCTGTGGGCAGCCTCTGTTGACTTCAGAGCGTGACTGGCATTCAGGGAACGAGGATCCAAGCCTGTCCCCGTGGCTCCGTGTAGGAACATGCAGTTTTCGGGGGCGGGGGGGAGGGGTGTACTAACAGCATCTGAATGACGAATGCTGTTGAAGGGAGCGACTGGGCTTGGAAAAGTTCAAGCACTGATCAGGCTTTTGGGAAAGCCCGTCACAGCCTGGGGAGCCGGATTGCGTCTGTCTGTGCTCAGCTCCCAGGGATGAACGAACCTGGCTAGGGCTGGTGATGGGAGACAAAGGCTTGGCTTGGTTCTCTGCTCACAGGGGGTGGGTGTGCTGGCAGAGCAAGTTTTTGTTTTACATTCTAAGTAAAACAGATTTGACGTAACAAATTTATTAAGATAAGAGAGGCCACACTGGCAAACCATTAGTCAGAGTTGGGACCTGTTTTGAATAACAGCGCTGGCTCCGCCAGGGTTGCCGCCTGCCTTGAAGAAGTGCTGAGGGACAAGGGCAGAGAACTCCTTTTCTAGGGTTGCAAATGGTTTCTAGGGTTTTAGGTGGGAAATCAGAGGTGGGTTATTGGCAATAACCAAGGCAAGGGCTGCAGAGAGGCAGGCTCCTAATTAGGGGACAGCAGCCACATCTGGGTGCAGCTATGGACATGCAGACCCTTAAGGCCAAAGCCAAGCTACAAGCTTCAAGCTATGTGTGATCAGCATCTGGGGAAGGGGGCAAGCATGCACATGCCTCTTGCTTTTCCTAGTTGTGGTTAACTTTGTAAGCCTACAAGTTCAGGGCAAGGTTTGAAGGGCATTTCAAGAGACTAAAGAAAGCCTTGGAAGAGGATCAGTACCATGCAAAGAGCTAGCTCTGGTCCCAAGGGTCTGGCTGCTTGGTTCCCAAAATAAGCTCTGAGAAATGAGTGTGAGAGCTTTCCATTCCTTCCTCCTGTTACCGGCAGAACAAGCTTGAGGGGAATGAGAGCAGGATTGGAAAGTGAGATCTGCTCCCTCCTGACTGCAGCTTTCTGCCAGTGGGTCTATTTTGCTCCCTGCTCTGTGTGCTGGTATGGCAAAACACAAGGCTGTTGCTTTGGCACGGCAGCTTAGGAAAGAGGGAGGTGAAGGGAGTGCTATGGCATGGCCAGATGCATCGGTTCGTGGGCTCAGGGTAGGGTGGGGTTGGTCTTTTTAAAGAAATCCAAAGTAACTTGACATAGCTTTCCCATGGAGGAAACTGAGCTGGTCTGCGTTGCACTGGGATGTCATTAAAACCCCAGTGAGAAAAAATGCCTCCCTCTTTATTCTTGTATCTTATCACTTCTTTGCGAGCCAGGGTCATCCCAGTACTATTTGTACAAGGCTGCAACAGCAATGAACCATGCGAGCGAGGCTGTGCAAGAGACCTGCTCTGGAAGGAAGGCAAGTAAATGTGTTAGTTACTGCTCCTTGAGATATGCTTTAGGAGATGAAGGCTGATCTTTCATATCAAGGCTAAGATGACATTCTATCTCTCCCTTCTGCTCAGAAGGTTTTATTCTAACACATTCTTGGCACAGCATAGCAGAACCACCAATATTTCTATGAATTTTATTAAGCTTGCTTCCATAACGGGAGCCAGCAATCTGCTCTCTAGAACTCTTTCCACCCCCCTCCTCCCTGGATCTAAAACTGAACTTTTATTCAGGAGTTGTTTTAAAACAAGTTTGTTGGCGGCAAGTTCAATCTCTTTCCCTTTCCCAAAGGCTCTCATTGAGAAGCTGAAAATGCTTCAGGCAAGTTGTCCAGAAAGCTTTTTCTGCTGTGCTGCTTCTCTGGTCTGAGTGCCCGTCGGGCACAGTGTCTTCAAAGCCATTCAAGGCGCTGGCTCTGGCCACGCTGCTCCTGGAGTGACTGCTCCTTCCCTTCCCGGGGCGGGGGACATGGTATTTCTTGTTTCCTGATTTTACGTGACCTTTTCCAATCATGTGTGCAATTAAACAACAGTCTTCCAGGTCTGAAAGCGCACAAGGGGCAAGTACTTCTCTTGCTCTGCCGACTGCAGTGCAGGGCAGATCAGTCTTGCGTGCAAAGTTCAGCGTTTACTGGGGATCCAGGACTCGCCAGTCACGCAAGTGCCCCCGGGCTGGGTTTTGGTGCAGAGCAGCCGCAGCATGGGATGTACGTATGCTCAGCACAGGAAGAGAGGACTTGGTGTTAAAAGTGCACGGGGTGAGCCCTGGAAGCTTAGCGCTGTCGGGGCTTTTGATATGGCAAACACAAGGGCTGCCCTGTGCTGCGGGCAGGCGGCTTGTTGCTGTCATTGCAGCACGAAGCTGACCCTGCAGTCTAGCATGGGGGAAAAACTGATTTTTTTTCTCTGGATGGGGAACCAGAGTCGGGTTTTTTTCTAGCATGTGGATATCTCCTGCTCCAGGGTTCACTGTGTTGGCCTGAGGAGAGCTTTGCTGGCGTTGCCATTGCATTGTTTTTCATCTAAATGAAGGCATGACTCTGATACGAAGGCTGCTGACCTTGGGAAGGCTGGAAAGCCCTGCTTTTCCTGGGGCCCTGCCTCACGGCAGGGTTTACCGTGGTCTGGCAGGGGCTTGCTTGCCTTTCATCATGAATCCTTCCTAAACTGATGCAGGGAAGGTACTGCTTGTCCTTTGCACCTGAGCTGCCATTGCTTCACCTCTGCCGTTCTCATCTCTGCGTGTTTTCTTGTAAGGTAAGTGTTTTCCATGCTGGACATCTTGCTGTCCCCTTGGCTCCCCCCCAGGCCAAGCAGCTTTCTTTGCCAAGTTTCCTCTCGTTAGGCATCAGCACATATAATGCGATCCATCCAAACTCTTAATTGATCTCTTAGGAATTGTTTTTCATCTGAATTCCTGGAATGTTTCCATACATGGAAGAGTATCCCCCAGAGGGAAGGGAAATTAATCCTGTGTCCCTCCCTCCCAAGGACCAGTGGCCACGGGAAGGCCGGTTGTTAGGCTTGCTCCTGTTTGGAGATGTGGTCTCTGCAGTGTTTGCTCACAGATGTGGCTGTTTGGTTTAATAAGGCAGTTGTTAGGAGAGCAGCAGGAAGGTGAGCGGTAGCTCCACATCAGCAGCTTCCCCATCAGATGGAGAAAGAGAGCATCCCAGACTGATAAGGTGGGAGAGCATTGCCCTGTTTCTGTGCGCAAAAGAGACTTCTTGTGCTCGTATGTGGAGAGAAGAGCAAACAGTGGCTCAAGAAAAAAACCACTTTTGAGAGCCTGGAGTGAGCAGGAGCAGCGGCAGCAGGCAGTCAGGCTGCTGGCACGGTGTGCGGTAGTGGTGGTCTCTGATGGTGCGGTGGCACCTGCGCAACCCCGTCAGCTCCGTCCCCCTTTCCCTGTGATGGAGATCTGCCCAAGGCCAGGCAGGGATGGTGGCAGCCAGAGAAGTGCAAGTCTTCGCTTGCCCCCCCCGGCAGCTCTGGAGTGAATTACAGCCCTGCTTCTCCCTCCTGCGATGGTCTATAAATCCCATGCTTAACAGTTTGCCAGCAGCAAATGCAACCGAGGCGCTACCAGTTTATATGCTGAGCAGATCTTCTGAATTAAAATTCCTCACCGCTCACTTGAAGCTGCAGCATTTGGCTCTTCTCCAGTGCCTGAGCCTGGCCTGGGCGATGAGCTGTGTGGTCCTGGAGGTCTGACAGAGGCACGGTCCCTGCAGCAAAGTGACCGAGTGTGACACCTCTTGTCCCATGGCCTGGTGGTGGAGCAGGCTGCCTGTCCCTGCCAGGGTGGCTGGAGAGGACTCCTTAGGAGCTCTCTCCCCCGCCGCACCATGGCACTGCTCTGGCTCCTGCTTTACCATCGGCTGATCCCCACCTTGCACCAGCCCTGAGAGCCAGCTTTGGATAAGAGAAGACCCGAGCACAGGCTGGGGGAAGAGAAAAAGGCAAAAAGCTTCAGGGTTCCCGCAGTCTCGCAGGATCAGACTAGAAGCACATGCTAAAACCAGAAAGGCCACCTATGGCTGTGACAGCTCGCCGGGCACGGGGTGGTGACACCAGGAAAACTGCACTGCCAAAAAGGCTCCTTCGTGCCAGTGCTGCTCCCGGCCTTGTGCAGGACCGTCCCCTCCCTCCTGGGCTCGGTTCCTGTCCCAGCACTGTGGTGTGCACCGTCAGGTGTCCCTCATAGCTGCAAGGAGCTTAATGAGCCACTAAAATACCAGGGGAAAGAGCCGAGGACTTGCTGGTATTAAAGCAAATCTTGTTACTAATGATGTTCCTTACTACCATGGTGTGTCCGCTGGCTCGGCAAAAAGCCCCGGCTCTGCTCTCTGTGTTGATGTGCATCAAAGTCCTTGGCCAGAGCTTCTGACCCAGCGAGCCTGGGTGTGATCAGACGTACAGCCTGTGTGGGGCTGCAGAAAGAGAATATTATTCTCTCGATTTAGCAATTCGAGGCATGAGGAGGATGAAATGAGTTGCCAGAGGTTGCAGGTCGGGTCTGGCGCTGCTGATGACTCCAGCCAGAGGGCTGGCACATGGACGTGCCGTCCCGTCTGTCCCCTGCTGCAGCAGTCGTCGCCTGTTTTGGGGTGCGAGCGAGTGGCTGGGGAGCCCTCGCAAACACAGAGGCTTGTCCTGAAGTCTGCACGGGGAGGGAGGCAGGAGGGGACCCTGCGGCTGGGCTGTGCCCCAGCCCCGCTCTCTAGGCAGGAGGGACATTCTGCAGCACAGGGCACCCTGACAGCACCAGCCCTGGCTTTGCATGAACCAGGGGCTCTACAGCACCTGGGCACTGCCTGGGAGCTGAGAGAGCAGCAAACCCAGCTCCCCAGCCCTCTCTGTAGTTGCAGCTGGGGGCAAAAGGTTGGATTTAAATGGCTGCTGCTCCTGGCCACGGTGCAGATGCTTCCTGTTTGAATTGGGTATGGTTCAGGACCAACATAATATTTTAATGGGCTTGTAAAAGTGTGGGAACCAGGTCTCGAAGCAGGCTGAGCTTGCCTCTTACTCCAGGCTCCCCCACCAGCTCCGGACTGCTGTTTCGTCTGGGGTGGGGAAAGCACTTAGGCCAGGGAATTTTTTTTTTTCTATTTTTTTTTTTAAAGTTAGCACCTCAGCTACAATTAAAAAAAAAAAAGCAAGCTTTGACTCCAGGGAGGGTAGAGCTAGCTTTCATTGGGATTACCCAGACAGAGAGCCCTTCTAGGTCAAAGTAGGACGTAAAGACATCTTACACCTGCAGTGCCCCAAGCTAATTTTTTATTGTGCTGCTCTGGGCTATAGCAAATCGTGGTGTGAGGCCGTGGATTTCAGGGCTCTTTGAAAAGCTGACCTTGAAGCAGAAAGGGAACCTCAGGCCTCCATGAGACTGGGCTGCCCCAGACCCCTGGTCCGCAGCGGCTGGGGAGCAGGTGCCGGCTATGCCGGCAATTCGGCAGTGCCCGGGGGCTGCAGCCCCCTCCTCCACAAGCTGAACAGCAATTTAATATCTCTCCGCCTTTCCCTTCTCACCCTACAGAGGGATGGCAGTCACCAATGATGCCCTCAAACACGCTCTGTTCAGAAAACATAACTTTATTATTAGTTGCAATATACATTGTATTCCTTTAAGAATCCTAAACTTGTATATGATTTTTCCCACTGAAAATACATGTGTATGTATATATGTTTTTATATATGTATATATATATAAATGTATTTTATTGAACTGGAACACAACGGAACAAGAGAGACAAGCTCAGAAATTACTTGGAAAAGTAAATGGGATCTCAGTGGGTTTGTGCTGGCAGTATGCTAAGGTGCATGGTACAAAAAGAACAGGCTAAATAGAAAATGTGATGGGTTAGGCAGTGGGGAACGGTCTCAGTGCTACAGGTGGTGATATATACAGTAGTTACATGTTGCTATTGCTCAGGCATGAGTGCCACCTATTCTCAAAGGCAGACCAGTCTCTGGTGTGGCTCCGCACAGCAACATTCATAAGGCCGGCTGTGCTCCTTGCAAATGCTACCTGCCATTTGAAAATAGAGTTTAATTACATTTCCCTTGGCAGCAGCTCTGCTCATTACTAATCTGGTCAGCGAAGGAAGAATTCCTCTGAGGCATGGTGAAACCTAACTGGGTCAATATAAAGTAGCTTACAGGCAGGGTAAGGGATCAGCAACAGCAGTGAGAGCTGAAATGCGCAGGCTGGGCTGCAGCGGGTGCAAGTCAGCATCTCGGCTGACCCAGGCTGGTTTGCTCCTGGCTCCTTCCCTCTGCACTCATTTCCCCACCTGCAAATGGGCTGCTCCCCTCCGCTCAGCAGCCTGCCTGGAGGTGTGCGCTGCCAGGGGCAGGCAGCCTTCGGGGCTTTTTTGGGCTAGGTTTCCCTGTGTTAATTTCCTCCGAAGTTAACTCTTCAGAGGAGCGGCTGAGGGTGGCAATAATCCCTTCTGTGCCAGGGCTTGGGGCTTACTTGGCTTTTTTTGTTGTTGTTCTTTCAACTTTTTGTTTGTTAATTTTCAAACACAGCTTCCCCAGGCCACATGCCATTGCTGAGCTTAGCTAGACAGAGGGACAAGTCTTCCCCAGATCAACATAATTGGTTTCCTTTTATTTCTGCTGAGCTGCAGATGTTTCTTGGGTGAAAGGACACATTTTAGCGAAGGCACTGACCACGGACTTTCCTCTGCCTGAAGCCAGGTTGGAGGGAGCAGACGGGCTCTGACCTTCCTGCTGGAGGGTCGCTTCCCTCCCCCCTGCAAAGTGCTTGTCAATTTGGGAAGGGATGTAAAGAATGTGGGCATTGATTTACTCCTGACTTCCTCTGGAAAAGTGCTTTCAAAAGTCCCATCCTTAAGTCATCATCTTGCTACTACCCCCGCAATGTCTGTCACCACTGGATCACGCCTACTTGATTCCCCTTCCAGCTGAAGAAGCAGGTGAGGCTTATCACCGCTGTAGTGTTTCTCTTCTTGCTGTCTTTCCTGAGCAGCATCTGGCAAGGAGGGATCTTGCTCAGGGAAAAGAAGTTGCAACAAGGCAGGCTGCTGGAAGGTGCAGAGCAGGCGACCTGTGCATCGCCCCCTTCCCATAGCAAGTGTCACCAGAGGTTTAGCAGGGGTTGGTGAGAATAGCTGATTGCACTGGAGTAATATTTGAATCAAAAGCTGGCGTTGCTGGGAGAACTACAGCTCATTCCTCTCTTTAGAGGCAAGAAAATACAAGTGTGAAAGTGCCTGGATCAACCTGTATAAAAGAACTTTCCTGACTTGAGCCCCTTAGGGCAATTACAAGGACATAACCTGCATCCACACGTCCTTCATCCACCCACGCTGCTGGGACGGAATGGGACAGAGCCCTGATTCTGTTACTGCACAGAGGTCCCTTTCCTGAATCTTGCCAGAACCGGTTTCAAAGGGAGGAGAGGTGGGTGACACCCACGACTGTCGCAGGTGGGATCCAGCCCTGGGGACGGCAGCTCGAGACACAGCGATGGTTCCCACTGCTGCCAGGGAAGGCAATAAGAGGGCTGGTTTGTCACTGGGGGAGATGCCCCACTCTCTCATAGTGCAACATTGGCAGGCATTTTCTTCTTGCAAAATTGGAGGGAGAGGCGCAGGTTAAAGCCCTTCCCTTTGGCTAGTGCCAAGAAGTGTATTCATAATTAGGGCCATCACCCTGGACTAACTGACCCGCACAGCCACGCTGTGATCACTACGCGGCTTTTGCTGTATCGATACAATGCCTCTGCTCCCTAACTGGGTCTAAAGTCTTTCCTTTCACCCTGCTGCTGCCAGAGACCCAGGCAGCTCTAGGATTTGGCTTGTCTGCACCACTGGGCCACTCCACAAGCTCCTCCATGGCAGCTTGTACACCAGTGCCCCTGGATGCCCCCAGTGCAGCAAGGTAGATGTTGGATGGATGATTGCACCCTACACTCTGCCTTCAGCTCCCCGCATCACCTAAAGGGGTGAGCTCGGCCGCTCTGCTCGGTGACCTGCCTCAGAGGTGGCTGTGCTGATTAGGAGGAGATGGGGACGAGCTTGGACAGGATCTCTGTTCACGCTGTGGGTCTCCTGCTAAACCGGTGGACCATAAGGACACCCACTGCTACTCCCCACCCACCAGATGCTCTGCACTTCTCTCTAGCATTATTTTCAGGACATTTTCCAACTGATGAAGGAAAACAACAGATTATGACTGTAAAGTTATGGTGAGAGGACTGGATCCTGGTAGGACAACATTATTCCTTGCCAAGAGAAGGAACAATTAACCCCTTCTTTAGACTCTGCTCCCATTTCTTCCCCAGCTCCCAGCCACCTCTACATACATCATATATTATATTACTATGTTCTCTTATAATTTTGACTTTGCTATTTCAGTTTCAGTAGCGCAAGTGATTAATTCCAAAGGAAAAAAAAAAAGGAAGGAAAAAAAGCAGCCCCTAGGAATATTTACAGAATAGTTCATTTTGCAGAGGAGATGAGGTTTGGCACTGGGAAAAGCATGGTTTTTGAATGTGCTAAGTGGGTTTGATTCCACATTCCTGCTCTCCCCTCTGGGATCCTGCTCTGGTGATGAAAATTAAAGAGCTGTTTGACATGCTTTCCCTGCGTGCAAACTCGCAGAGAACGTGCAGGGTGGTGGGGGAGGCTGTCTTTATGCTCTCCCCTGGCCTGGCCTGCTTATAAAGGTAGTATCCAAAGGGGTCTGACCTTGAAAACCAGCCTTTCACCTTCAGGGAGCTGTCAGCTCCATCTTTAGCCTCTCCTCGTTACGCAGCACCTTCGTTACTGCTCTCCTCGCAAGGACCAGGGCTTTTAAGGTACTGGATGGTGGGGACAGAGAAGGGACTGTACACACCTGGAATCAAAACCATGAAGTGGAAGATACTGACTTCTTTAACATACCAAAAATTATTGCAATATAAATACACCCCTGTCACCCCAGCAAAAGCAGAGAAGGGGAAGTGGTGGGGGAAGTTTGGGGGTGAGGGGCATTTCAGTAAAGTCACCTGACCTGGAAAGCTTTGACGGCTGCTCCCACAGCTATCAATTCCTCTCCAGATTAGGGCAATGGCCATTTACATCAGCAAATGTAAAATGTCCCACCCTGTGCCTCTCCCCCCACCCTCCCTTACGCTGTGCGTGATAAAATATCCCAAGAGTCCCTCCGCGTTAGATCTTTTTCAGAGAGACTTCTATTAAGAAAAGCATCTATTCCCAGAAAACCCCAGTAAGAGCTGCAAAACCAATTGCTCTTAAGTATGGCTGGTTTCCCCAGCTGCTGAGACCTTCTGGCCAATCCATGTTAGTATTTCTGTGAAGACAGAGGTAGAGACCTCGGGCAGCTCTTTGTGGAGGGCATGATAGGCTTCCTCGTACACCTGCAACCAGGGAGAGAGTGGAGATTAGCATAGAAAAAAAAAAATCTGCATGAACAAAACAGCCTTCAGTCCCCTCTCGTCAACACCCACAGGTCCAACACGTCCTGCCCACACCTCGTCAGGTTTTTTTCCTAGATGTGGCAGGTTATGAAATCAAAGAGATGCCATTGGCAGTGCTGGCCCTCCGCGAGCACGAAGGCATTGGCATTGCAGCTTGACGTCCATGCATTACCCGAGCACCCTGCTGCCCTTTAGGAAGATAATGCATGTCCCAGCCCCATCCATTTCTTGCTTCTTATCCCACTAAGAAGGAGGAAATACTTATCATGCCCTTGGAGTTTAAAGGACAATGGGGGATGTTCCCATCATGCCTTGTGCAATTTTCCTCCTTTTATGCCCAGACTATCCAGTTATTTTTCCAATGACAAAAGCTTTCCCTTGGCCTCCCTGTCTCTCTTTCAGGCTCATTCATGTGCTAACAATTGGTTAATCAGCTGTGGCTCTCTTGAAATGAGCAGATGTGAAGTGGCTTTTGTTGTGCAGCGCTTTGGAAAGGCCTCCCTGTACCTTTACGCACTGGGGCATGAGGTAAGGTTGGTGCTTACACAGTTGGCATTGTTCAGAAGAGCTTTTGGGGTCAGCACTTTACCTGCTTATGAGCCTCGCTCTACTTCTACACCAAGCTGCTTCATGTCCAAGAGACCCTCCAGGTACACAGCCACCGCTGGGTCAGGTCTTGAGATCACCCACCTCCCCCTGCCTGCAGCCCGGCTGTAGCTGGTGAAAGGCCACCACACCGTGCCCAGGGAGCGCTGCACTTGGGCTACCTCCTGGTGAAAGCGGCTGTAACCTGCTCGGTCTCACCAATGCATCAGCCCTGCTTTGCCTCCGGCTCTCCGGAGCTCAGCAGGCTCCCTGCCCCTCACAGTCACTCGTGCTCAGGCCAACACTGACAGGATAAGACCCTAAAAATCAAGAAAGCAAGATGACCTTGAGCGTTTTGTCCTGACTCTGCACTGTGTCCATCAGTAAATAGGACCCTTTGATATCGCAGAGCTTGTCGGAAGAGCCGTGTAGCACCAGGATGGGCAAAGTCAGCTTGGGCAGAGCTCGCTCAATTCTGGCAATGGCATTCATCAGCTGGATGACGAAGGAGACCTTCATGCCACCGTGGTAGACCAAGGGATCAGATGTGTAAGACTCCATCTGGCAAGGAGAAAGAGGTAATTTAAGGTTAGCAATATTTCATGCAGAAAAGACAAAGCAGGTCAGCCTGGTGGTGAGGAGTCTCTTCCCTTGGCTTGCACGGTCATTTCCTACTCTGTCAGGACATCCTGCCATCAGAGTCAAGGTCGAGGTCTTCACTGTGGCTACCCAGAACTGCTCACACAACCTGGCTTGCTCCTTGTTGTGTGTTTCTCCCTTACATCACTAGAAAATATTCAAGCCAAAGCTGTTTCTGCAGGCAAACAACCAGTGTTGGACAAAGACTGTTCCCGTGGGGGCACCTGCCTGCATTTTTCTCCTCTGCCATGTCATTCTGTCACTCAAACATGACATCTCTTCTGCAGAGGGTTCTTCAGACTGCATTACTTGAAAGCTGATGTTCTCCGGGCCTTTATCCTCTCTGCTGAGGACTCAGATGTTCTTCTCTTTCACCTTCCCTCTCTGGGGATGAAGACTGTGACCTACACCTACAGACAACTGACACATCTGACTGCAAAGCACTCTTACGCTGAGGGGTCCTCTCCGGGTGCAGTGTGCACAGACAAGGCAGCAAATGATGGTATTAGGTGGTAGGCAAAAAAACAAAGTCAACAACTTGCTCAGCCAGACTGTGAGAGGATAAAAATGTACAAGAGGTGGTGCAGAAAGTTGCTAGGAACGAGTAGTTACCACAGCAGGCAAATCTACAGTAAATATTTGTATACTGTACATGGAGACGGCCCACACAGCCACTGCCATCTCAGTATTTGCCAGAATGCTTTGATTATGGGTTGGTCTCTGGCACAGCCTCCAGTTTCTCCCAACCCTGGCAGATGTTTATAGAAATGATGGTTATTTATAGGTTAGCCGAAAACAGTCTCCTCCTCTCCTTGCAGGCAGTGGGGTCTGTTCAAATTCTCCCTTGCTTTGCAGAAACTTGAGGCCCTCTTGCTGCTGCACATGCCTGCCCTGAGGGGACCACGGGTGGGAGGTGACCCAGAAGGCCACCCCAGGGACATGTAGCTATGCATAGGCATAGGCACAGACATGCACTGTAGCAGGACAGCATGGCCTGCCTGGTCCCCACCGAGAAGCCAGAAAGACTTTGGGGTGGATTCTGCATTCATCTCCCTGTGAGATGAGATTATCAGGGTGGCAGAAGGACACTACATGGTGGGGCTTTCCCGGCTGGGGGCATTAATTTGCCAGGGGCCGTAAAGCCAGTTTCCCTCCTTGTCATCTCAAATGTGCTGGAGCACAAAGCACTGGAAACGGAGCTGGCAGCGAGGCATGCTGGTGCTCACAAGTCTTTCCCCATCACCTTCTTGCTTCCAGTGCTCACCATCTCCTGCTGCTTTAACCCATGGTTCCTATCTGCGAGTGCAGCAAGGGGAAGGAGTGGGTGGGAATTTGGGACTGTTAGCGGCTGGCACCCTTCAGTCCCAGCCCACAGCGCTGAGGATGGTCAAGGGAGTGACAGCTGTAGAGCCACTCTAATTTGTGCTGGAGTTGGACCAAAGAAATTCAAGTTGTTGTAGCACTCATTTAGGGACCCTTGGATGCAGCAGATGTTTCCAGTATTTGATTAAGGGCATCATTGTGTTTTGGCCTCTGTGCAAGATCATGGCTACTGTGAAGTGAGGGGTAGTTTTTGGCATGGAGACAAAGATAGAGGTCTCTCGTCACAGCTCATAATATTACGATCTTATGCATAGTAGCTCCCTTTCAAAGAAGCAAGTGCCCATGCACGCTGAGGGTTTGGAAAACACTGTTTCTAAGAGGCCACTGCAAAGATGAGATTGCGGTTAAGGTAAAAGGATCCACTCTTAAGACATGCTGAGCGTCCTCTGCTCCTGCTACAGACCCTAGGAAGCAGAGAGGCTGAACAGCACGTGGTCCTCTTGGCTCCACATGGACCCTCCCACTGCCCAACAAGCTTGTTGGTGCAGAAACCTCCACCCACGTCCTCCATCCCCTACACCGCTCCGCCTGTCTGTCTGCCATACCTTCCCTGCTCTGCAAAGTACTTCAAAAGCACAAGAAGCTGCCTGTGCTTAGAAAGAAGCATCCTCTCATGAACGCGCTCATGGAAGAAGTTCAGCTTTGACTTTCAAAATACTGACTGCCCAGTGTGGTGTTGCCAGCTCTCCCATTGACAGCTGGGTGTACCCTGATATTTTCAGCCAAATGTGTTGACTTTTCATCAGCATTTTGAGCAAAACCACCGTGTTGCACTGGCACTGAGCAACTGGCTTCAGCCTAATCTGGGAGTTACTTGTCTGGATCTATGTCACAGTGCTGCGCTAAAGCAACACCGCTTTGAGATGGGTTTCTTTTTATTTTTTAGGGTTTTTTTTTAATTGAAGGCAACAAATGAGGGACTTTGGGGGGGGGGGGGAATCAGGAGGGGTGGGCGGATGGATTGACAGAAGTTCCCTTCCCATGGAGTAAAACAATGTTGATGAATTCATGTGAGCTGGCCCCGTCCCCAGCCCCATAAATGCTAAGAGAATGACCTAATGGGTTTCTTTCTTTCTCTTGTTCTTTTCTGAAAGAACAGGGATTTTTTAGCTACTGAGCAGCCAACAAATATTTTTGTGTAGATGATGGGAGGGGAAAAAAATAATAACCCAATCCCAACCCAGATCGATCAGGATTGCAGGGGGAGGATCCTGTTCCCAGTCAATGAAAAGGAATCCTTGTCAGAATTAATGTTCAGTGCATGGGGCGAGTGCAAAGCAGCGGCTTACTGGGGAAAGAAGGAAAGGTAGGGAATGGGCTTTATATTCTGCAAGCTATAAACTGCAAACCCTGCAAGCCCAGAGCTCCCGTTGGCGCACTGAGCTCTGAGACAGCAGGGGCAAGCAAGTGAGGGTGACCCTGGGAAAGCCTGCGACTGCTTCTAGCCGCGGTCCAGCGAAGGCTCTGCAGAGTCCACCACAACAGCTCTTTTTTCTCTTTATGTAATTCTAAGACAGAAGCAATTGCTGCGTTACATTCTCCTGCTTAGAGGTCTGCATCTTCCCTTTGCATTTTGCAGAGAAATAAATTCATTACAAGGTAATTGTAGCCTCATCCTCTGTGGACTCTGCAGGAACAAGACTAAAGTCAGGGGGACTGTTCCACGGAAACCAATGGCAGCTAACAAAGATTAATGGGGTAAAGGGGTGCCTGCCCCTGTGATGTTATTCCTCCTTGGAATAACAGGACTGGGTTTTTAAGGTTGCTTCTTGCTCTCTTTTGTGTCTCTTGCATTTGATATAGCAAGCAGATCAAACAAACATCTCCATACCATCCTGTGTTTCAGTCCCTACACCCTGAGGACAGCCTGCTGGGAACACAAACTCATCAGGAAATTCTTGGATGATGTCCCAAAAATATTTCTAGAGAATAGAAAGTTGGTCTGGCAGGAGAATGTGTTTAACATATAAATAATGGATGTTTCCAGCACATTGTGTGCTTTGAAGCTGCGTGTCTTGAGTCCAAAAGGAGGGTGGAGTGTGCGTTAGAGGCAGCCAGAGGACTGAGATGCTGTGTTATCTTCAGTAAGTGCCTGGAGCCTCAAATCCTGGCGTTTGAAGATGGTCAGGAAAGCGCTTTACATCGCAATCCACAGCTGCTATGTCAGCTGTGTGTTCACTTGGAGGTGTGCAGGCAGCACAGCAAGGAGGGGTTTGTTGCCTCATTTTGAAGACTACTCCATGATAAGCAGACTGTAATGAAGCAGACCTACACTTTCATCCACTGCAAAAGGCTTTCTCTTGCTCCATGGAAAGGGAAAGGGCAGAGGAAAAACAATGCTCAAAGGAAGCTCTTGAGACTTGGAGCATCATAGAGCAGAGGGAGCAGCAGCAAATATTTGGGTAGAAAGACAACACAACAGCATTTATTATAAACTATGTCCAGTGGTTGCTGTGGTGATTCCTAACATCAACCCAACATGGAAATGCTCAGTCAATATTGTGCACCAAACTAAGGGAGCTCACTGACACTTTTCTAAATGCATTATTATTCAGGATGTCCCCACATCATCACTTTTCTCCTCTAAAGCTATTTAGTGCAGCACTAGCATCTTCCAGCAGAGGATCCAACTGTTGGAGATGTATTTAAAACTGCTACCCTTAAGGACCAGCTGCAGCACAGAGTTCAAGTGCCAGATAACAAATCAGTGCAAGAAGCAGGCAAAGACCCGCACGTCCCAGCCACGCTCACTCTTCAGGTAGGGGGTAACACTTTCAAATTCCTCTCCTCCTCCAGAGCACTGATTGCTTTTATCCTCTAAATACAAATGCCGAAGTGAAAACTTCCCTCTGTGTGATTTTAGTGAATTGGCTGTGTAATTTAAACCTTTTCTCTGAACTATATGCAACAAGTTATGGCAGCTGAATGTAATTAAGAACAGGTTTCTATAGCTTGACGGGAATCAGCCTTCTTCCCAAGTATATATTTTGTGCAGCCTCATATGGTACTTAAGAACATATGTCATACAGTGCATCAGTGGATGCACATGAACTTGCTCCGTGCTAGTCCTGACAGTTTCCTAGGACCTACTCTGTCTTCCTTTTCTCAGCTCCTTGAATCTTTCCGCCTTCAACCCAGTGAAATGTTATGCTCTGTTCACAGATAAGTGAACTGAAAGTCGTTTGACCAAAAAACTCTTTGGCAGAGCCAAGAAACAACCCTGAAAGCCTTGAGGCTATTCTGGGAGACTCTTTGCTTTCCAGTTTACTGAATGGGTGAGCCAAAGAGGTGGGATACGCTGAGGCTGAATGCATTGCACTCACGCAGCCGCTGACGTTGTCTTTGCTCCTGATCCTTTCAGCTTCAGTTCTAATGCCAGTTGAGCTGCCTCCCCGGAGGAAGGCAATTCATTAACTTCTACTTAAGATATGAACCATTGCATGAACAGCAGGAAAAATTACAGCATCTGTCAGCGAGATGCAAGCTGATGTGGGAACACAAGAACAACTGACCACTACACCAGTGAAACTCTCCTGCTTTGAGACACCCTTGGGTGCCATTTTCTATCATTCAAGTTGATTTCTGAAATGCACCAGTGTTTTGGGTCCAGCCAAAGCATCTTCATTCACTTACAGTTCGTGTCTCTCTCCTTTCACTCGTCCCACAAAAGTGAGAAGGAAAAAGCCTTGTTACGTGTTGTTGCAGCAGTTGCAATGACATCTGGTTTTGGCAGTGATGGTATGAACAGGCCGCAGCCGTTATTACTAGGAGTGGGTATGAATGGGAGAAGAGTCCCAAGCTATGGTGACACTACAAAAATTTCACCCTGGAACAGTTCCATGCACAGTCGCAGCAGTGGAGCTGGAACCGGGTTGTTACAACGGCTGCTTTAATTGCAGCTCGTTTAAGTGTTATTCTCAGGTGCAGCACGAATACATCGTTTGTTTGGAAAGGCTGTAGCAGAGCCAGCGTGTGATCCAGCAGACCTTCTAGCAAGGTCTTTGGGGCAAGCATGCACTTTTCCTCTGTTTGAATGCATTCGGCACAACGTGATCCTGGTTGGTAAACAGGAAAACAAATCTCCAGGACTGTAGGGTTTTGCACGGTTTCACTGCAAAGAGCAGGGTTGGAAAAGTTGACTTTAGCAATGTGTTTGCAACCTGTATGAGCTGGTTTTTGCTGCTGTAATGAGTGGTGGTGGTGCAGCAGAGACAACCAGGGTTCCCACGTGCTTTCCACCGCAACCATAGCACAGGTCTCTGTTACGTCTTGTACCCAGAGTGGCTGCCGGTGCAAGGCACACCAAAGGGAAGAACAGCTGATTTCCCACAGTTTTCTCCTATGTGCAGTCAGTTCCACTGACTTCAGAGATGTTTTACCTTTTTACACCAGCGTAGATCTTGCCCTCATGATTTAGCAAAGCACTTGGTTTTTTTTTTTTAAAGAGAAATGGCAGGACTGGGACAAGATACTGACTATGCAGTGACTTTAAATGGCATTAAGGTTCTCACCTCCTTCTTGTTCCGGGAAATTGCATTTGGATCTATTGATCCCAGTGACAGGTTTGGGAGAACAAAGTTGAGCACTTTCGCTGCAAAAACCTGTGGGAGAGGAAAGCAAGCAGTTAAAGAGCTAGTTAGAGCAGGAGAGATAACACAGAGGGCCAAATCCTGAGCTGATGGGAATCAGCATGGAAGTTAAATAGTTGAGAAATGTCAACTGACACTGGAGAAAGATCTGTCCTATATTTAAAACATTTCTCTTAAAGAGAAAGTGTTTAAACTGCTCCTGGGATCAGGGAGTGGGTGTGCTAGCCTGAAATCTCGTCAGCTGTCTGTCCACATGCAACATTGCAACTTCATTGTACTTTGCCTTTTTCTCATTCTCAAGTTAATTTCTAAAAGGGCCTCTCCTCCTACCCTTTTTGATAGGAAAAAGCCATTTCCAGCCCTCAGAAGGGCTGGGTTTTGCTGTTTTACTGCCCTTCCTTGCTGCCACAGCTCTGATTTCAGGCTGCAGTGCATAAGTGATGTTTGGTGCAATTTGCAGTAGTTGCCTAGGCTGCACTCTTTTTGATAAGCATATTCTCCGGGGAACCTGTAAATAAGCAACAGCAAAATGCACATGCATGGGCTAAGAAAATCCATTGCTCACTTGTCTCCTGGGAACGAAACACAAAAGCAGTCAGCAGCCCAGGCTTGAAACTGCTGGCAGAAGAAAGGGTAACATCTTTCATTTCAATAGCACTACAAGCACATTGATACCAGGGTCCTGCTCTGATCTTCGATAGCTGTCTTTAATTAAGTGATCACCACTTAAGTCAGAAAATATGCAATTAGTGTTTGTTGGTCTGTTTTATGGCACTTTCGTGTTCACAGCTAACACTTGCAGGTAGGCTGTCACCTATGTTCTCTGTTTCTGCTGATATGTAATCATTTCTGAAGCACTCCCTGACATTTCAGATCACAGATGATACATGACAGAGTAATTATGATATTAGAGGAATAATGCAGGGTTGAAGTCAAAGTCATCCAGGAGTGAAAAGCAGTAAAGACTTACAGCAGATTTGGGAACACGTGTGTACCTTGGGGTGGATATGACTGGGAACTGGTGTCACTGTCTACCAGTATATTGAGCCCCGCACTGGCTATGACATTGTGTCAGCAAAATTAATTTCTGCTGAGGTCTCTGGAGTTAGGCTAGTAAAATAACATATCCACACCAATGCAAGTATGAGCTTATGATGCAAACAAGCAGGAATGGTGTTTTCTTTGTTTTGTGTTAAGTGGAGGCAGTGATGATTTGAGGAATGCACCTTCATGAATCCTAGGCAAGGTTATGCACTCTGTGCACTGACAATGCTGTTAACAGTTTTGCTTCTCTCCAGCCACTTACGATGACCCAGATATATGCCAAGTAACTTTAGACACCTAGCTGAGGTATTTAGCTTAGAAGTGTAATTGTCCTAGGCTTTCTTTAGAGTATGGGGAGTGAGAGAAACACCCCCCAGAACACCTCTAACATCCAAATAATGGTCTGGAAGTGCCTGTCTCCAAAGATTATCACGACAACCTCAGGGAATTAGGCTGTCCTAAAATTGGAGCCTGAGTTAAGAGCTAGGGTGAGTTCTTATGCCTAATGATTGCTTATTCAAGAGGAAATACCTTGGCATGAGAGGTTAGCTGATGCTCTCTCAAGATCTGTTTACAGTATTGGCCACAAAATCGATATGTTGGTATTAAGGCCACAGATATTTAGGTCCAAGATGACACATAAAAGAGTAAAAGATGGCATGTTTTTTGGAAGATGGGTGCTTTGCTTACTTTTAAATTTGGCTGAAGAAGGAAGTTAGTTGACATAATACACACTCTTAAATTCCAGAAGAAGCCATGAGTTTGATGGGGATTCTGCTCTGTGTCTGCTTGGTACGTGTGTGAAAATTTATATTCCCAAGGATCTGCAATAGGGATTTTGCAGAAGGAGCATAAATTTGAATCTTCCTCTCATATGAGCAACAATACACCAGCCTAACGATGAGCTGAAGGCGGGGAAGGTGTGACAAGGAAAGGGGAACTACATATATGCTCTTTCTCAGGCTCTTCCTTGTTGGAGACAGGCTAGACAGGCTTTTGTCAGATTCAGTATGGCCATTTTTCTGTTTGAATGATATGTGCTTATCAACCCAACCCCACAGCCTGCTGATGACCTTGCCTCCGTGACATGCTTTGGAAATGTTCTTGAAGTTTTTGCACGTATCTGGAGTTTTGCCAAACCGAGTCACAAGCTGGCTGCTGAACTGCCACAGAGATAGGGCTGGCTTCTGACCACAAGTACAGCAGCACGTACCGTCCCGGGTTGGTGATATCAGTGAAGTCATTGCTGGTGTTCAGCTGTACAAAAGAAGCACCAGGCCTTCTACATAGACACGTCAGATGTACTTACACACACATATATATACTCCCTGTATGCTTAAAAACTCCTACTTATGCACAGACAGAACTAACCCTGGTCTATAGGACTGATTGTGAAAGGACTCTGCCACCATCCTTCAAAGGGTCTTCAGATCTGCAGGAAATGCCCCATTCCCTCCAACATGTAGTACACCCACAAAATTCGGATGTAATTTTGATGATTCTTGGAGGCAAGGTCATGGCCAGAAAAATCAAGTTTTATGTTATAATAAAAAATTCAGAAGGTTCCCCTGGGCTGTCACTGATTTTGCAAGCACTGTGATACAGTTTGTGACATGCCAGACTTTAATTAAAAGCTGTGTTGTTGAAATGCTGGCTATATTGGATACATGAAGAGTTTATCTCCCTGTTGGTTCAAAGTGGCAGTGTCGGTTCTTGAGACAATAGCTCTCAAATGATCAAGAACGGGTAATGCAATGATGGGGCTATTACTGGTTGGGCTGAGGATGACACTACAGAGCAGTGGTTATTCGAGCTGCTCAAGGCCACCGCAGGTGTGCGAAATACTAACAGTGTTCAAATCCAGCCCTTCCCTGTCTATGAAAAAGATCTCGGAATAAGAGTGAAATAGATGAACATTGCCTCTTGACTGGAAGCATAACTTAAAGCTGATTTCATGTTTTTTGCATTAGTTTAACTATATGGATGCTTCACGGTGTAGACACTTTTCTTCTGAATGGAGCAATCCCTGTTCCTTCCACACCTCGATGTGCTTATTTCTCCCATGACCTCTGCTTGCCGAACTGCTTGTGTGAATGCCCTTTAGTTATTTCAGCTGCAAATGAGCTGGATTTACAAAAATGTGATGTTTGAACTGGTTAAGCTAGCCAGGCTCAACTGACTGAGCTGAAAAGTCTCTGGAAGACACACTGTGATGAGCTACAGAGATCAGGTTGAGACCAACTGAACAGTGTTATCAGGGAGATATGATATCAGGGATATGATATGATATGATATATGTCAGATACAGTGTGTCCATACCTGGATACCAAACCAATTCATATACGTTTGCCTGAACCTGATGAGTAACATCTCTGCTAAACTGGACAGAGCAGAGCAAAGCCAAAATAAGAGGTTTTAATATGGTACTTTCTTCCAGTTTGACTGTATCTTTAGAAACGGTCCTCTGCACTGTTATTGGGTGCAGATTCAGGCTGAATGACTGGGAGACCCTCAGGTACTGGAACAATGTGATGTCCAGTTAGGTTGGAAAGCAATAGGCAAAATGGAAAACACAAAAAGTAAAGAGAGAATATTGTGTACTGAGTCCTTAAGGAATAGGCTGAGGGTTAGTACAGGATTAATCACTAGGGAATATTTCCTAAGGGGTCATCCTGCCCATCTGATTTCAAAGCATTGAATAGCAGAAATGTAGTGGGAGGTACTCTTTTACCGTTATTCTGCATATGTGACTCCTGTCTCTTTGCATCCTTTGAAAATTTGAAGATTCAGAGCTGAATTTTGTCCAGATTAGTTGACAAGAAAAGGGGGAAGGCAGCAAGATCCCTCTCTCTCCATTGGATTTGCAACTGGATGCTTCTATCAGGACACAGGATTTATAGAGCATTGATGAAATTGTGTTTCTGCAAAAAGCAGAATTTGATTTTCCTGCACGTAGTCTGCAAACGCACTGCATTTCTGCTGCTGCCAGGGCTGGTTCAGCAGCGAGGGAAGGTATTTTTAAGACAGACTGAAGGACCCAGTGTATAATCTGGCCCACTGTTATTGTTGCCTTGAGCCCTCGTTTGTTTAGGCCAAGGTAAATTCTTGCTCAGCTGGAAACTTCCCCAGCAAAGGGATGAATGCAGTGGTTCTTGGGAAGTGGCCCAGGGCCGAGAAGTCATACCAGTTCCAAGGGAAAACCAAAGCCTTTGTGCCTCAGAGGCACAAGCACCAATGAAATGTTTTTTTGGCTCTCAGAGGGAAAAAAAGCACACAAGTGTTTTCAGCTCAGCTTTATGGGAAAATGGGGCTTGCTTACACAGGAATACTCACTGTTTTCACTCCTTACCCTTGCAAATACCTTTTCAACTCCAGGACTGATTTCAACTAAATTTGACAGAGCAGAGATATTTCAGGAATAATTAATTTTTTATCAGTTTTGAGACGCAACAATAGATTTGAAAGAGAAAGAAACTCACTGTGCACTTGTATTACTGCATGTGAGAGACTCTCTAGGAAAGAGACTGTATAAACACCTCCAAAATACTTCAGTGTTAGAGATTAGGATTTCCTACACTGAAATAAAGCAACAATCTGGTACAGATCTGCAAGAAATCAGACTACAGTAATACGAGTTCCCACAGAACTGGTAAGTCCTTATTTCGGAAAGGGCTTAGCATCTAGCAAAGGGTGTAGCTCTAGAAGAAGGAAAATCTTCCCATATTTTCCTTGACTCGAATAGAAACAGAAGGCTAACAGTGTCTCTCAGATTCTGACCCTATATTATTTTTTTTCTTAATATTTATTCTTTTTCCCATTCCAAAGTAAGAAAAAACAGGGGCACTGGTGCTCATGGGACCCTTATGCTGAGTCAGGTATAGCCTCACCCGTGAAGAATCAGCTACCAGCCTCCTAAAAGCACACTTCGGTGCTCTGACTCCTATTTAAATAAGTTTTCCTGGACTGGACGACTTCAGGATTCACTTCCCCTCTGAAAGGTAGGTGGGACTGTGGGGGAGGCACTTACTTAGAAGGAAAATATTGACTGGCATCCAGGTGGTGCAGATCTCAGCAGTATTTTGCATTTTAAGGCTAGAGGGCTCAACGCGTTTCCTTCAGTGGAAGAGTGAGGTGATTAAAAAGCACCCTTTGGTGCTTGTAATAATTTGTGAGGTCAGTAGATGGCTTTGGCCACAGCAGAAAGTGCGACAGGATTATGCTGAAAGCTGAGGTAATCTGTTTCCTTTCTCTCAGAAGAAAAAAAAGCAGGAGAAATAGCTTAGAAGTAGATTAAAACAAGAAGCTAGCCCTAGGAGAAGAAGCTAGGGAGAAAGGATAAAGGAACGAGTCCTGTGGGAATGAGATGGTCTGTCCTTCCTGCTGGTTTAGCTGGTCCTTCCCTTTGCTCCCAGCTTCTTTTAGGATTGCTGTTTATTCTTTTAAAAATCCAGAAAGGAGGGGAGAGCTAAGGGTCAGTTGCCTTGCAGAGCCTCCCCAGGGGAGGGAAAACTGGGCAGTGCCAATTTGGATCAGAAAAAGCTCTGGAAGGGAGATGTGAATGGGAGGGGGTAAAGCCTAAATGCAAACCAAAGAAGATGGTCTAGACAAGAAGCGGCTGTGGTACCAAGCCAAATGAGACACTGCTGGGGCAGGGATGCTTTAGCTGGAAGCCTCCTTTGAAGCTCATGAAGGATTCCTGGGACTCAAGAGCTCTAGTTTTGTTTAGAAATTGGTCATCCCCCAAACGCCAAAAATAACCCTGGCCTGACTTAGCCAGCAGCCTGTTTGCAACTATACCAGACTCTGTATGAGTCAGGAAGAAAACTGTAGGAGAGGAAGGGAAAGGACGGCACTGTGTGGGCTGCTGCAGGGTGTGGTGAAGAAAGCACAGTCTGCTACCACCTCCTGAGGTAGCATCGTTATCCGACTCTCATTTAAATAAGTTTCTCTGGATGAGTTCAGGATTCACTTCCCCTCTGAAAAGTAGGTGGGACTGTGGGGGAGGCACTTAGAAGAAAAGTATTGACCAGCATCCAGGTGGCACAGATCTCAGCAGCGTTT
Organism: Gymnogyps californianus; assembly: GCF_018139145.2. NCBI lineage: Eukaryota > Metazoa > Chordata > Aves > Accipitriformes > Cathartidae > Gymnogyps > Gymnogyps californianus. The sequence goes on from NC_059483.1 coordinate 13,283,579, forward strand.
TGCATTTTAAGGCTAGAGGTCTTAATGCGTTTCCTTCAGCGGAAGAGCGAGGTGACTAGGTGCAACGTGGGTTTGCTCTTACCTTGATGGGAGTGGCGACTTCTGGGCTGGCTACCACTAAAGGAGAGATTAACAGCATGCCTGAAAACTCACTGGGTCTCTCACTAGCTGTCAGAATGGAGATGGCTCCCCCCTGCAATGCAAAATAACAGCCCACAGCTTAATACAGGTGTCAACATCTCGTTTGTATAGTAATCCTGTCACTGGAAGGGTTTTAGTCCAAACAAGCAAATTATTTCTGCCCCAGTGAGAGTGCAGTGTGGTCAGTGAGGAAGGCGGGAGGAGTAGGGGCACTAGAAATGTCTGGGTTTTGTTGGGGAGAAGAGACCTAGTTTCTGTTCTCATGCTATAAACCCTCACGTCACACTGAACTCAACTCTCTGTGCAATGTCTGTCAGCTCCCTAGGATGCCTTGTGTCCTCCTCAGTTAAAAGGACTAAGAAGAAAATGTCTGAAGTGGTAGTTCAGGTGGGACTTGAAAAATAAGTTGAGGCTCTGTCAGCGTGACAGACTGGTGCTACATCAGGAAGATGCTGTGAAGCTGGGCTTGCTCCGTGCTTGTGGCACTGGTAACCTGGGCAACAGCAGTGCTGCCAACCGGCATGCAAAAAACTTCTCGAATTACTGGAAGTTAAATATTCTCCTCTTCAGTGTCCCCAGCCCCTCCAGCCCCGCAGCGCTGTGCCCAGGGCCTGACAGCGAACACCCAGCCCATGGTTTAGAGCTGAACGCCAGCCAGGCTGAGCCCTCCTGCATGAGGACAGGGGCTGATGGCGTGAGGGGTGGGGGACGGAAGGGATCTGGCTGGCTTGCTCCGGAAAGTTTGCAGAGGATTAGTTGCCAAGGGAAATATTTGGTGAACTTCCACGCTGCTGGAGAACCAGGGGCTTGTTAAATGGAGCAGCAGCGAGAAGCATCTCAAAGACCTCACTGGGAAATTAGCTCCTTGTTACAGCGGATTTGGAGCGCAGCAAGCACTTCAGAGCATGCCATGCCTTCTTATGCAAGAACACTTGTTTATCTGAGCATGGGCTGAATCCCAAAGTACTTATTCATTTTCCTCTCCTCCAGGAAGGCAGGGAGAGCAGATCAATGACATCAGTGGGAATATTGCTAGCTTGAATAAAGGGATTTGGCCCGTGCCATCAGAATCAGGCTTCAGATCTGTTCACCAAATCAGTGCCTTTGTTTTTGCAGCCCTAATCCCTGGTACATTTTCCTGTTAGGTTGTTTAACAGAATGAGGCTACAGGGTATTTTTGTGCTTCATCTCCTAGCCGCTCACAAAGCTTTGGAGGGCTTAACCTCCTGGTTACTGGTTAAAATGAAAGGAGAAGCCCAATGCTGCAGGGAGGTGGTGGGACTTACCATGTACCTGGTATGAATGAACGGTCCTATTAAAAAATAGGCCCATTGTTGCAAATGGCACTAATTAGGACCATGATCCGGGTAGAAGAGTTAAGGACTGACTATATTCAAGACAGATCTCGTGGGGTGCGGCATGCTGGCAAATCAGTCAGTGAATGAAGCGGAAGGGAAGGTTGCTTGTAGTTTTGTTTTTCCTGCTGTGGGCTGAGTTATTTCCTGCCATCCACAGGAGTACCACTGTGCTACGGCACGTGTCCTGGGTGCTGCCGGGAGGGGTAGGGGATGGTGCTTACCATGGAGTGCCCCAGAATGAGAATAGGCAGCTCAGGGTGCTCTTTCTTCATGAGATCAATGTGCTGCAAGCTGTCTCTGATGAAGACGTGGAAATCTGAGACAACCATACGATCACCCTCGCTCTGCCCATGGCCAACTGTAGGGGAAAAGGACAGCATGCATCTAAGTCATTTGAAGCAGTGGTTGCAATCGAGAAAGGCTTTAGCAGAAACATACCTGTTGGGCTGTTACTGTTCTAACTTGACCTTCTCCTGCAGTCATCTCTCAACAGAGAGAGCGCTGCAGAAATACAAAGGAAGCTGCACAGAGCTGTTTAAAAAGCACCATACTGTCCATGATCTGATTTAAAAAAAAATCTTATATTCCCCTGTGTTTCTACCTGCTCTTCAAAACTAAGAGTACCTTTCTAATCCCTTGCAGCCTTCAACATCAGGGTGAGGAGAGCAGAGGGCCTGTCTTGCCTTGCTGTAGAGATGGTGGGTCACTGCATCCTGGGAAGTCAGTTTTTGCCCCAGGGATCACAGCTGCTGGGGTCTGATGGCTCATTGTACAGCAATAACTGCTGTGTAGAGTCTTGGCAAGAAACAGAAAAATTCTGAAGACTAGATATGGTTGCTATAAACTTAACAGGCCATGGACACAGCCTTTTCCGGTGCCTGGGTGTGCATGAGCTTTGCAGAGTCCTGCCTTTTCTCACTGATACCCTGGAGCACTAGGTGGGCTGGAAACCTTCCCTGCTACGAGGTGAAGCACTCTCAGCAGAGGAGGCCAAGTGATGGTGGTTGCAACAGCCTGCAGTGGGAAAGTATCAAGTGGCATGCTCCTCCCAAACAAGTGTTAATGCAAACTGTACTGCACCTGGATGCTGTTAGCTCATTCTGTATCTGGGAATTATCTTGTCTCATCAAAGGGAAGGGAAAGTCTAAAACGGGAGACGGTGAGTTGCTATGGGAACAGCGGCATCCCTGGCAGAGGTGGAGCCAGCATCGCCACAAACACAGTCCCAGGCAATTCTGAGCTTGCAAAGGCTTGAAATTAATACCACCTTGGGGAAGCAAGTTTGCGTGCTTACCTGAACACACGTACATGTTATTATCTATCACAAATAGGATTCTTCCTTAAAAACAGTCTCCTTGCTTGTTTCTGTTCCATGAAGGTTGTTAAGGAAAACTGTGAAGGGGAAAACACATCCCCATCCATATGGGACAGGGTATAGGGAGTCTCAAACAACATCTCCCTCCTGCTGTGTGTCTCCCTAGGCCTTCTCCAGTGGGCACCTGGGCATACTTAAAGGCACAAAGGGGCAATGACTTGTCAAAGGGTGTGAAGTGCCTGATAATTGTTTACATGCTGGATGGTACCCCCTCTAGTGATCAGCAAAGAAAAGCATTGCCTACCCAGCCCGAAAGGTAAAGGCTTTTCAGTTAGATCTGCGGCAATAGTCATACCAGAAGAAATCAGTATGTCTAAACTTAATTTTCCTGTAAGCCATCCAAAAAAATCACCTTGCAAAGTAGGCAGAACTTCTAACAAAAAGCTGGACTAAATACACTCCATCTAAGAAAAACTGAACCCCAGACTTGTTCTTCTTTTGTCCTGCCCGGTGCTCTCCAGAGCTGGGTCTCTTGGCAGTGAACACTGCAATCAGCCATGCTGTCTGCCAGATGATAAACCCATAGATGTCATGCTGGTCAATTACAAATAACATATTACCGGTTCTGCTTTCCATGCACACACTCCAGTTCCTGCCAAAATATGATACAGCAAGCATCCTCCGTGGATCAGTGACCAGAAGCAAATTGAAGAGCCAATTAAAATATAAGTTGCAATAATCTACAGAAGTGAAGCCATGTGTGTGGCTAGTGGATCTATTAACTTTAAACTGATTTTTATTACAGATGGAAAGCGAGCTTTTCCCAACTTTTATACATATCCAGTCCACTCACTTTGTGGACCTCAAATGCATTATCTGCCTATTATTTAAACTTCAAATTTTGCAGGTTAATATGAGTTAAATAGTCCAGAGAGAGAAACATTTTCTCTTAGCAGAGCACTGCACTTTCACTTCTTTTTTCTCCGGTGCTGCTTGCACTTGCTTTTAGTATCTCTTTCTCTACAGTGGCCATGTAAGACAGCTGAGCAAGCAGAAATAGCAAACCCCTGTGGCCCAGGTCTGTATATGGGCCATGACTCCCTGTTGTGGAGCTGTGAGGCTTTGCTCTATTTTTGGATGAGACAGAGGCAGGTCTGGAAAGCCTCCTTGGTCCTCAGCGTGGAGAAAATCCCCTGGTCCTACCACATAACAATGATACTGCTCATAACAGTCAGAGTTAGGATTGTGGAAGCCAAGAAATACCTGTGCAATAGCTGTGACAAGCATCTCATTGGATTTCTGCAGGGTTTAGGTTTTTTTATTAATAACTTAATGAACCCACCTTTTGACTCTGCTTTTAACTACTCAACTACTGTTCCCCACTCAGACAGCACAGAGCAATGCTTGAGAAGCAGTTTGTCTGCATGCATGGTAAAGGAAGGCCATGCAAGTCTTTTTGCTTTGATACTATCCCTGCCCCTTGCACAAGGTTAGCCGGATGGCATTGCTAGGTTGTGTTCTTTTATTTTACTATTTTTCTCTCTTCCCCTTGAAGAAAGCAAACTTTTACTCCACCAGAGAATGAGTTTATTGCAAGTTTGAATTTCCCAGCTGAGAAAGCTTCAGGGTGAGGAAGTAAGACCTCTTCTATTAGATGAAAGACATGTGCACAACCAAACATCAATACAGTCAAGAATATTGACATGTTTTTCTCTGATCTTTTGCCTCCGGAGCTATTAAGAATGAAAGGTCAGGTTCATCCTTGATGTAAAGCTATTTGCTTTGGGTTTTGCTGGGAATGAATCTGACGTAGTGGTTCCACAGTGCCAGTGGCAAGACTGGGTGCAAGAGGAGGGCAACTGCCTGCACCCAGGAACTGGAACTAACCAGAGGCTGCTCCACACCCAAGTGACACAACACGCAAGGGAGATGACAGAGAAGTGTCACGAGAATCACAGCTCCATGAGTTCCTCATCACAACACTCCCCCTGGGGCCCCTGGTTTCAACAGGGCAATGTGAGGTTAGAACCATGAGATGCTCATCTGTTAAGAGCTGTGATTGATTGCCAGTGCACATCCACATGACACACTTGGTTTTCCAAAACTGTCGAATAGGCTTCATATTAGCTGGCTTCACATCCAGCTTGCGTGGTTCACTGCTAGCATCGTGTATGTGCAGTGGCTCACTGATCGACCATTTCAGGTGGCATGTACTGAGATGATTGTGGGCGCCCTTTCCTAGATGTGAGCCTTTAAAAACGAGAATCCAAAACACATCTTTTCAAATTGCAAATCTAGAATTAGGAGGTCTAAGCCTCCATTTCCAACCAAACACACCACTGCAAAATAACATACTTTGCTCAAAAAAAATCTGAATAAAAGCTGCAATGATCTGGCCCAATATGTAATAGCTATTAAGTTCTGCCCTCTGTATTTTCTGCATGAACTTGCTCAGACTGCAGCTCTGCCACCATAGAGACAAGAACAGCAACTCATGATTGTCAATCATGATGTCAATCCTGTCAGAAAGCATGACTTCAGAGCATGATTTCACCTATGATTATAGATCCTCCAAAGCCACACACCTCTCTGGATGGAAGAATACTGACTGGCTGTGCAGGAAGACAAAGCTGAGGGTTCAGCGATGAAATATTTGAGGGTGTGAGGGCTCTGGGGAGTGCGTTATCACCATGTAGGTATCACTCTGCCTGCATAACGGATCCTGTGGCCCTGCAAATGCGTATTTCTACAAGTCCCTCCATTCCTCAAATCCCATATTCTCTTGTGCTGTAGGGCCTGCTTTTGAAAATCACTCCAAAGGAGCCAGACTCTTCAGCTGACATTGGCTCACACGCCTCAAAAAATGTAACATCCTGGTCAGATTGAAGATATGCTGAAAAAAATGTAAATAAAAAGCCCATTGCAACTCGACACTCCCTCCCCTTCGGTAAAGGCCAAATGGGAACCACCTGAAGAAATGAGCACCCCAGCTCTGGGCTTGCTGGGCAGATTCATTCAGATGAGGGGAGCTGTGCTGGGTCTCCACCGGCACGATGCTTTTTTGCCAGGGCTGTGAGGCCACATCATAGCTGAAGAAATCCATCCTTAAATACAATAAGACCAACGGAGCATTAGGCAAAGAGGAGACCCTAGCAGTGCCTGTCTCCGCACACCCTAGGGTGCATTCGCACCCAGCCCTCTGAGGTACTGCGGGGATGGATGAGCGCGGCAGCACACCTTGTCCACCCTCAGATATTCGCACAATTTTTGGTCTAAACATCAACTTTTATATAAGCCACACACTACACATATTTCTTTCTCTTTCCCAGCACCAAACCCTCCTGACAAAGGCACAGCCCGGCCCGGCACGCTCAGGTGTGGACTGAATTGCTCCTCAGAGCTTCAGCGGGAACATTTTGTCATCGGAATGGAAGATGAGGTGACAGGGGAAATGCAGGGTCAAATGTTGACTTCAGCTATGCTGCTGTAAATTTACCAATTTTGGTGCTGTTCCTTAAAGCTTACAGTCATGGGAGAGCAGAAATTATGGGCTATGTTGTTTTTTCAGCCTTTGCTCCCTATTTATTATGGAAAAGCCATAAAACAGAGAGAGAGGACATGAGAAATCTGCCTGGGGAGTAGTAATTCTCCAGGCAGAATCTGGATCTTGACTTTTCACATATTTTGATGTTTCCAACTTTGGGGGAAAGGGGATGGTTTGGATCCATTTTTATTGTAGTGAGGACACCATCACAGGCATTCGTGGGGTGAAATGCTCTCCCTAACCAACTGATGGTAGAAACAATCAGGAGGATAGCCTGCCTCGGGATCCATCACACTGGGTGTTTGTTTTCCTCTCTAGATACGTAACTCCAAGATTTTGAAGTGGGAGAACCAGGAACGGGAGAGTTAGGAGAAGATCAGGCACTCCAGGCTTACCACTCCCTCAGCATAAATACGTTTTGAATTGCAATGGCACTAACACAGGAGTGCCAGGACTCTTCAGAAGTAGTTAAAGGTGAGAACTGCCACCACTGTGAAGTCAGTGATTCACCAGCCACAGCTGAGGAGCCGCTCCTGTACCGCAGAGTCCCACACTGAAAGGACACCTCTTAATTATGTCAGAGGGGGCCATCGGCAAGGCTCGGTGCCAGAGCGTCTGATTTAATAAGCTGGGGCATGGGTGCGATTCAATTCCCAGAGGAGCTGTTGGAGGCCAGAAAAGGTGATTTTACGGCTTCAGCACTGGCTCCGCAGTAGCAGCAGGCAGCAGCACATTACAGGGCAGGCAGTGGTGTGCAAAGGAAGGATTTCTGTTAGAGCCCACAACCAAGCTCAGGCTGAAGACCTTCTTCTTTCACTGCCTCCTTCATCAATAAGCTTATTGGAGTCTGACAAGTCCATTTGAAGCAAATGCCTAAATGCCTTTTGGAAAAGGAGGTATTTACATTAGTATTATGTGTTTATTAGCTTTCTGAAAGATTTGTTTTATTCCTGAAGGCCTCTGCCTCTGTTTTCTGCCCCAAATTGGAGATGAGATGGGCTCCTCGCTGGTATTGGACACTGCAGCATGTGGGAAGGTGAGCCCACCTCACCCGTTTTTTGCTCTCACTCCCCAGCAGGTGATGCTGCTGGAGAGAGACATGAAAATAGTATGTCCTCCCTGCTGCTAAACTGTCTGGGTTAGGAAAAAAACCCATAATTAAAAGATCTCATAGATGCTTTCACTCTGCAGGTGGCCCTCACGGAGGAGCAATGCTGGGTCTCAAGCTTGTGGGAGAGAGATGCCAGTGACAGAAATTTGGATGGCTCTTCTGGTGCGCAAGGTACAAACGTGCCAACCTAATCACTCTCCCGCAATTTTCCTGAGCTTGTGGCAGCTTGTTCAGGTGGGGACCTCGCTGTGGTGGTCCACAACCTACCCTGCGATCCCGCTGCTATGGGAAGGGACAATTTCAGCAGCTCATTTTAATATCCAAACCCCATAGACTGGGAGACAGCGACCCTTGTCCGCCTCTGCTTTCCTCTCTGCCCTATACGAAATGCATTCAGACTTGGAGGTAAAACTTATACTTAAAGCACAAGATGAAGCAGATAGATACAGTTTTCAGGAGTGTTTCGGTTTTGGAAGTCAGTGCAGCAGTTAATTAAGTGGTGTCACAAGGCACTACAGCTGATGCCTGTATTTATGAGATCTATTGAAACTCGTCTGAGCAAGGACTGCTATTTTTTGCACTTGTACAGCACCCAGCACTGCAGGGCATCACCACAGACCTTGGTCCAAAGTACTGCAAGATCTAAAAGTAATAATTAACTCTAATCCCAGACTGTAAGGCAGCACAGTTTTGCAGAGGAGGAGATGGGAGAAAGCACATAGATGGAGAATGTGGGTGAGACAATACACAAGACGACACTAATAATGGGTTTACATAGCAAATGTTGTGTGAAGCCTTGATTTTCTGCATGGGTGTTTTTTTAAGGTTTAATGAAAAAAAAATTAATGAACTAGTAAACACTTCAAATTGTCGTAACAGTTCACTACTGAAAAACTATACTTGTTTTGTAATGAACCAAGTACACATCCTTTTCATCAAGTGAGAAAAGCTCATTAATTAAACATACTGGATTTCAAATCTCTCAATGTTTAATTATTTGTTTAACAAGCAGTACATCTAATCCACCGTTCAGACACACAAACAACTGAAACAACAGGAAGAAGCTTCAAAGCAGGACAATCAACATCTGGAAAAGTCAACAGACTGTGCCTGTATTGTCAGTAACATGTAAAGCAAACGTTCCACTCGCAGAACAAATACACACAGGAAGCACCTCCGAGTTCATCCTGCAGATTCCTACTCAACAAAGCGGCTTCCTTGCCCTGAGAACAGACTTATCACAGCAAGGGAGGCTGTCCTGGTTTTATTTCCCATATCTTTTTCCATTCCCCAACCAAATCAAGTCTGATGCACAGAGGACATTCAGTAGTGTCTGCCCTCCATACATGCATACTCCTCATTTTGCATGCAGGTGGAGAGCAGCAGCAGGACAGAGACACCTGAGGTAGGAGAAGCAGGGTAAGCTGTCCTAGGATTTGCCACGCTACCTTGACTCCGATCAAGCTGCCACCTAGGTCAGCTGCTGTGCTGCAGTGTATTTTGTAGCTAAACCTTGGAGGTGAGCTTTTCAATGTCCATCTGACCCAGCCTTAGCTGTGCACCATTTCTCTTTTCCTCTCCGACAGCTCTGGTTTCCACAAGAAGAAAAAGCAGTGCTTAGGCTGGAAAGGAGGTGTGGAGTGCTCCAGCTAAGCCCATGATCTGGACCACCAGGAGACAGGACCATGGGGCACAGTGCAGAGTAAACCTGCTCTGCAGTATTGACAAGCTTTACACTGTGAATATTTGATACAAGCTTATGGTCTCAGGCTTTTCCAGGAGGACTACTTCCATGTTAGATGGGAAGCATTAGGAACTAAAAGAAGGGGGTTCCCTCTCCCCACTGCTTCCATCTTTATGTTCCTTGAGCATCTGAAATATAGCTCAACACATGCTTATCCTTAGTAACTTTTGACCGCTCTTCTCTGTCTGGGTAGTCCTCAGCATCCCTTCTTTCACACCACCTGTATAGATACAGTGAGTACACTGGGTTTTCCATGACAATAGGCACATTATAAAACCACTAGATATGGTACCCAACAGAAGTATCTCTCCACACTTGGTGGTTTATGTATGAAGCATGTAACTAAGAAATACAGATGGATTCTGCCTCTTACTAAAAGGGAGCCTTGTCCTGAATGCACAAGTCCGTCACCTTCCCTCTTCCTTCTCAAGGTTAGGAAAATAATCTTTCTTTCAGTATTTGCTGGGTGCTTTTTATTCACTTGCCTCACACAAAGAGTGCAGCAAATTGAAAGCCTTCTCCTCCCACATCAGAGACACATTTGCAGAGCTGAGATATTTTTAGAATAGTGCACACACAGAGTTATATTGTTTGTTGTCTTGGTTAGGAAAAAAAAAAGAAACAGGCAATTTTCTATATAAAAATTAGTTGTGCCTTATTGATGGGGAGCAGAGAACTAGTCGTCTTGCTGAAGCCATTTAAAGTCTTTTCTGTACTCCAGAGATGACAAACAAAATGACCTGGTACATATCAGAGCAGTCGTAAATTCTGTCCAACAAGGCAAACTGTTTCTGTCAATGTTAAGAGCCAATTCATCTCTAATGGATACAAGCATGGTTCTTTTGGCTTTAGAAGACTTGCCCACTTCTTATGCTGTTGCTGAATTTGGCTCTCAATTGCAGTTCCTTAAAAGTCTTCCTGGAACATCATGTTGCTCATGAAAACATGCTGAAAAAACCCACCCGAGTGTTTGTGTTGCAAAATAACGAGCTCTTCATAGGCTGCACTTACAAACAGCAGTCACTGTGGCCAGACTAGAAATATAAGTGTCTCCTGGGACATCATGTAATGAAAGGGGGCAAGACAGTATGAAAACCTGCACATATCATAGTCACTTCCCGTACTGCCTGGAGTAGGGTAGCTTTGTCATTCCTATCCCAAAATCAGGATGCTGCTGTGGCATGGCTGGTGGAAGCTAAGGCCCATGAAAGAGGAATATGGAGTCCAGTTCCTTTTCCACAAAGCTCATACACAACAGTATTCCACTTTCTTCCTCAGCCTCTTCTGTGATGCCACCTCCCAAGCCAGCTCTCAAGAATATTAAAGCAAAAGACAGCTGAAAGGAATGCCCTTCTCTACCAGGCTACTGGGATCAATGATTTGAAAATGCTGCACAAAGCTGGCATAGATGGTTGAGCAGCTGTTGAGTTCCTCTGCAAAAGTTTCTTTTGGCGATGGGTGAAATGATTCCTATCATCTAATCTCTTTTCCCATGGGATGAAAATCACAATATAAATGTAAGATATATAATCAATGAGGCACAACTTACGGTGCCTCTAAGGAGTCTTATAATCTGGCACTAAGTGATTTTATTTAAGGCCCTATAATAATTTTTAACTGTTATTCTTGCAGTGTTGCACTGAGATTTTGCCCTCTTTCATGAGGAGCAGATAATTTCCTGAAGTAATGTTGAGGTGACTTTATTTAGCATCAGAGTTGGTCTTCAAAGACTTATTCTGGTGTGACATAGAACCAGTATCAGTGCTCAGATACTGCAGAAAAAATTGCATGGACTTTGCTGGAGTTAATCCAGGGTCTCACTAGCTCACGACCTATATGCTGCTGATCTTTTAAGAACAGAGAAGGGCCTCTTTTCTGCTGTCCACATATGACTTAAGATACCACTAATGGTAGCTAGAGTTTCACACTCACTGGAAGAGGAGAGCAGCCAAGGACAATCTCCCTGCTATTTTAATTTAGCTTTAAAAACATATATATAATTTTCTTCTCTTGCTTTAATACCATAAAATAAAAAAAAAAATGTTGCAAACTTTATTTTTTCCCAGATGAAAACAAGGATGAAAGTCCACTTGCATTAACTTTCTGATCCAAGTTCCAGCTTTAAAACAGCTGGGGCACCAATTCAAAATGTCAAGGTTTTCAATGAAAAAGCCAGCACTGGAGTGGAACTGCACACTCCCCTTCCCCTTCCCCGCTCATTTATTCCAAAGCACGGCTGGCATGTGGGTTGGCTCTCCAACACGCACATGCTATTAAGTCCTAAATGACAGCTTGTTTAACTAGAAAACATTTCCATTTTTTCCTTAACAAAGGCCATTCATTTCTTGCTCTTCTATTTGCTTAAAGACGGTTTCATTTGCCCTGCCTGAGAGTTTGCACAACCCGCCTGATTGTTCCCCTCCAAATAGCGCTGCAAGTTAATGACCCACCTCTTGATCTCTGAGCAGGGAGCCTTGCCCAGCACACTGCAGCACCATCAAGCAAGCTAGCTACATTGCAAAATCCATATGTGTGCCTTGAATATTTTTATGCTTGAGAAAACAATTGAATCAATTCATCTCAGGGAAGACAGTCCTAATTCTTCCCTGCTAACAGTAGATTAGGCATCAAGGAGAAAAGAAGATGAAAGCTGGATCATGTAAGAACTCCCTCCATGCTGTTGACGAATGTCTTGGGGGACAGACACAACTTCCTTTCAAGCTATCTTCAAAAGGTTCCCGTCCATGCAGACCACCCATTGGGAACCCACATCAATAACAAACAAAAAGAATTTAAAAGACCCATATTTCAGCCAATTTATTTACATGTTAAAATAAACACGAGTTCCCATATAGAGCAAGGGCTCCCAGTGGGTTCTGTTTAGTCTGTGAGATTTCTGGCACCGGAGTACAGCACTTCTCTATTCCAAAGCAATCTTGGCACAGATTTTTTGGTTATATAATTTTTCCAGCAACCGGTAAATGAATAATAATAATGTTTCCAAAAAGTGGGAATCGTGTTCTAAGACACCGGCAAGGTGTTCTACCAAGTAATCTGCCAAAAGGTCATTAGTAAACCAGAGCTCCCAAACTCCTGCATTCAGGGTCAGTTCTCCCTATGGGCTGCACTTCCAGTTCTCAATCAACCTGTCCAAAGGGAGCTTTCCCACAGAGTTGAAGAGATTTTCGCTTTTTGCTTTGCTCCTTCGCATTGCCACATGGCAGTGCCACCTGGCAGTGCCACCCTCATTAGACTGGATTTGTCCCCATTCCTGACAAGGCATGAAGGAAATACCACTCTTCCAGAGCTGATACAGTTTTTTATGCCCACTTCGCACAATCTCAATGGGTGAGCAGCAGGTGGATTATTTGAAATAAGGGTAGGCTTTTTTTGTTTGTTTTTTTAACAGGGCACATCCGCACAGAGCTACAGCTCACTCAAACCCTACCAGACCTGACTGGGAGCAACACAATTAAGGAAAAAAACCTTCTGATTAAGCAGGTCTGGCAGGGAGCATTCCTGAGTGGGACAACCCTGCCCAGTGTGCCAGAGCAGAGTCCCACGGCTGCCAGTTGGCTCATGGCTGGGTGGTATTTAGATGGTGCACGGGGGAAGTCACAGGGAAAGTAGCATGGCAGAAAATAGCTCTACTAAATTCATCTTGCGGCAAAGCTGTTGTCCTTTCTTGGTAGAGATTGATTTCAGTGTTACTGTTTCAGCTGCTTTTTAGCACTTGATACCGTTTTCTCTGTACCTCTCCTCCCTGCAACTCTGAAACCCTCACTACATACATATTTACCAAACAAGTCAGGATCAAACAGGCAGGTTATTGCTTTCTGTGCTCTATTACTCATTTCAAACCGTGGCTGGTTGACAGTAGACAATGAATACGACCTGGCAGGTCTGCACTTCAGTAAACAATGCACAGGTACAAGTGTTGAGCTGTTGAAGGTTACGGATCTGTATGTTGGTTGTGGGCTATGCAAGCTACTTGGCAATCAGTCAGCGAGGGCGCATTTGCAGCTCAGAGAAAGCTCTCTTCAAAATCTGGGCAGGACAGGTGCAAGGTTCATGAAAAGGCACAGGACTGTAGTCAAAATAACAGGTCATATCAGGCAGTCTCAGTTCAGAAAAGCCCCCAGCCTCCTCTCCCTTCCCCCAGCCCTCCGCCGAACTGAGCATGAACTTGGCACCACTACGGATCAGGCTGCTTACTCCTTAGCATTAGACAAACTGCCAGGGTCTCCTAACACGCTTTGTCTTTGATAAATCCGGAACCAGAAAAGAAGTGCAGTGTGGAGAACATCAATTTTAAGGGATCTGGGTTGAGAGCATTAGTTTTTGTACCATCTACAATTCAGTACTTTATTTATTTTTGAAGCTAAACAAGGATTCTCAAATTGGAGAGTACTGCCAAGCCCTGAATAAATCCCAGCATTAGAGATGCTGTGGGTATAACAGCTTTCCCCATGAACTGAATCTGCAGACGATCTCTTCAGAGAAATTAACCCCCGAGTGCCACAGGACAGGCTCTGTGGCATCAGTTTTAATACCCTAGGAAATCTCACCTTGTGGTTAAAACAGGTTATTCCCAGTCATGGGGCAATACTGACGGAGGGTGGAGTAAAGCACAGGCTTAGCTGGTACAGAATAACTTTTCTGCATTGTTTGTGAAGTGGTCAAGTTTCCAGGTGCAATCCTGAATACAAATTCAGTCAAAGGACATGTAACTACCAAACTAGTCAACCAGCATGTAATTACCTGACATATGATTGTTTTCCATCCACAGCCCCATTCCTTAGCAGTTCTGAAAGCAAATGCTTAGCATTTGGACATAAGAAAACACTATACAGTTGCAATTTAACCTTTCTTATTTTTCTGCCTCATCTCTTTAAATATTGGTGAGATATTTTATACTAAGCTGCTCTCTTCACTAGCAGAATCTTCCTCTCAGCCTGTGAAGAGCCATTCACAGTAACAGTTGTGCATTCTTGGAGCTCTGGGCTTTTCATCTGCAAGCTCTCCGGAAGTGGGTTGGTATCACGTTCGGATTTTGCCATGAGTAACCGGAGATATAGGGAGGTGAAGTGTTTTTCCTGAGATCCATGACGAACCTGGGGCAGAGCTGAGCGGGGGGTTCCAACTACCTTCTTGCATAGTCTACTACTGCAATACAGAATGAGCCACATCCTGATCTGAATCATACAGGATTGATCACATGATTAATGGGAAGGACTACCTGCAAGAGAGATCCGTGGCTACTAAAACTGCTGCTCTATTGAAACATAACAGACCGTAGGCCAGACCTAAAGCTATGTGAAATCCAGGAAAGTCTTCAGAATACCAAGCAAAAGTGCTTTTCTAGTTCAGGTCACTAAAATTTGGCCACAGCTGGCACAGACCCAGATACGCTATCATCTGGGGACTGGCTGTTGCTTACAGAAACGGGTTGACAAGTTCACATTTGATGTCTTTTAGTGCATTATGAAATTGAAACACCTCCACTGCAACTGGCTCCCTGACCACCAGAATGCACAGAAGACTTCAAAGTGGGCTCCACACACACCTTCAGGTAAGACTTCTCCCAGATGGCCTTAGGTTTTGTGAGATCTTTTGCAATCCTCATTTTGTTATTATAAAGAAGGAAGATGCTCAAGGCTGAAAGGAATGTTACTGTGATGCTGGAAAATCTCATCTGGGTTGGAGAGTGAACCAGAGGCTAACCAGATGTTCTGCTTTACTTTACTAACGGGCTCGGAAATGAAGAGGATCACACTGCCAGAGGCTTTCAATTATGAAAATTAATTTTTTAAAATTCTGAAATAATTTTCCCAAATCACCAACCATGATTCTCATAGTTCCCTGTACACCTCTTTATCAGCTAAAATGATCTTTTCTTCTCTAAAATAATAGTCCAAGACATGCTAGCTTCTTACTAAAATAGGAAAAACAACCTTAAAACCCATGAGTCAAGTCCTGGCCCTACTGAAGTTAGTGACATTTAGCTACCGCCTTCAAAGGGTGCAAACATGTATTCTGTGTATAGAGACATAGAGCTCAAGCAATTAAGAAATAAACCCCCAAACCATGTAAGAATCACTTTATAAACATGGTTTTAAATTAAAGGCATTCTGAAACTAAAGAGAAGCTGCGGTGCTGAGCTGGGCGCGCACACACTGGCACCATCCCTGAAGGAGCAAAGGGCAAAGCTGAGGGGGTCTGGCACGCACAAGATCGGCCCAGTGCCCCAAAGGGGGAAGGAGAGGCAGAACCAGGACAGGTCCAAGGGCTATGTGGTACATAAGTGAGAGACGTCAGTTAATGTTAACGCTCTGCCAGGCTCCGCAGACAATGTGTGAGACTAAAAGAGAAATGCTCTTAACTAACATGTTGAGGGTAACTAATAGATGGAGAAAAGAAAAACATGGGCACTGAAATATATAGCCCTAAAGTGGGCAGAAATACACTGGCACAAAAAGTGAGAAGTGTCTAAGAGTCAGAGGAGCAAGAGCCTGGAACAGCCCGCTCAGCCGGAACAGTGTTTGCTAGCAACAAAACTTGGTTAAAAACTGAGCTTTGACCATTTGTGAAAAAGACAGAGGGATGCTCTTTGCAGGAACAAAAGCCTAGATAACCCAGGGAGTGTCTTCCTGTCTGTGCTGCTAATAAGAGTATGTTTTAATAAACAAATAAATGTCCTGTCTCACATTCAAAATGAATGTGCAATAGGAGGAACATGATTAATGGAAAACACCAGACACTGTAACCAAATATGTTTCTCTGCAACGCTCAGACTGATTAAAGAGGGAAGAATCTGAATATGTGAATCAAAAAAGGATGAATTTTCCCTTCGTTCATTGTCTATTTTGCTTCTGGGGCTTGTTGCTGCAATATTCAATGTCTTGTTTGCAGTCGCTGCTAGAGAACATTTTAGTTTTTAAAAAAGTCTCATCTTTTGTAATAAGAAAGTTGTCGATTAGTTTTAGGACTTGTGAGACAGTCCCTTAAAAGGGTCATGGTCTGTAACAAATGGAGCTACTCCCAGGAAAATCAGCAGGGCTAGTTATTTATGGAGGAAATCCACCAATTTGAATCAGGCATACCAGCTCTATAACAACACATCACACTTTATGAATGAGCAAATAGACAATCAAACAACGAACATTAGAACTACAAAGTATAAAGAGCAGTATATGGGCTGCTTCTGCATCTTTATTTTGGCAAGTGTAACTCTGGCCCCAACCCTCAACCTGATCTAAAAGCAAGGCCATGAAAGGACTGTGAAGCTGTGGGGGGCTGATGCCTCACTCGCAAGAAGTCTGTTGTTGGCTTAGACCCTGTTATCAGCTCATGGCATTTTACACTGCGCTAACAAACACAGGGCAGTAGGTTTGCCTGGGGTAGGCCCAGAGGATCTGTTAATAGCAACTTTTGGTGAAAAACAGAATGAGACTGCCGCAGTTTTGATCAAAAGACACAAATGCATGCAGCTTAAGTGAGCCTTCTCATGACTTCAGACCACTACTTATAAGGAAAATCAGTTCTCTCATTCGAAATTTTGAAAAGTTTTGCTTGCTTTAGTGAGTAATTTCCCCTGATACCATAGCTGTTCAGTTCAGCAAGAGCAATTTTATTCAGCAGTTTCCAATGTAGGTAGGGCACAAAGTGCATTAAAAATGAAGATGAAATGGCAGTTTTAGGCCATTTATTGACTGGTTATATGTTCTACTTCTCTTTGTAAAGCTGCCTGTCCTTTGCCTTTGTTCGGTGCAAATAAGAGCGCTCTTTGAATACCGCAGTCCTTAATAAGGCTGTTCCTCCAGGTTAGTGCTGAACTAGACACTGAGATGGACTGTACTCCTTTGACTCCTGTTATCTATCTAAAAAGGTATTGAAGGAAACCAGACTATGTGTTAATCCAACAGGAGTTATACACACAAAATATATTTTCTTCTGTACTTTTCAAATGGTGTTCAGTAACTTGGAACAGTCATTTGTAACTCAATAGGATTACAAACTCCACATCTGTATGAAGATACATTTATAGGTGAGGAATCATCAGTAATTAGCTTCTGAAACAACCTCCTCCAAATTAGACACATCTGACAAACAACAGGAAAGCTAGTCACATTAATGAAATGCTGTTGCTATGGAAAAATTGTCCCTGTAAAGGTGAAAATAAACACGCTTCCTTTTTCTCACTGTGCAAAGACATCAAAAAGCATCTCTCTGGAGATGAAGCTGTTCCTAACTGTAGCTACCATTAAAGTCTGCTTTTAAGAGGGTCATTGCTTCACCTATTTCAAAACCTTCTGTGCTTTAATTTTGGAAGCAACATCCCAAATGCTAGCAGCTAGGATGCTCTTTAGTTCATAAAGAATAATTGAGGCTGGAAGGGACATACGGAGATTATCTGGCTCAAGCCCCGACTCAAAGTGTTTCCCATTCAGACAGGTTGTTCAGGGCCTTGTTGAGTTGAGCTTTAAATATCTCCGAGGCTAGAGATTTCCCCACCTCTCTGGGTCCTGCTCCAGCATTTGACTGACCTCACGGTGAAAACATTTTTCCTTGTACATAACTGGGATTTCTCATGCTGTGACTTGTGTCGGTTCCCTCTCATCCCATCACCGTGCACCTCCAAGAAGAGTCTGGCTCTGCTGTCTCCACATCCTCCCACTGGGGACTTGTAGACAGCAATAAGATCCCCTCTTAGCCTTCTCTTTTAAGGCTAAATAAATGCAGTTTTATCAGCCTCTCCTCGTACATCTTGTTCTCCAGTACCCTAATTGTTTTGACAGCCCTCCTCTGGCCTTGCTCCAGTATGTCAATGTTTTCCTTTTACTGGGGAGCAAACTGGGCCCGGCGCTTCAGATGTGGTCTCAAAAATGCTGAATGGAAGAGAATAATCACTTCTCTTGAGTTGCTGGCTATAATCTTTCCAATACAGCTCCGTATGTGGTGTCCTTCTTCACCACAAGGTCACACTGTTGACCCATGTTCAACTTGTCTGCAAGGATCCTGAGGTCCTTTTCTGCAAAGCTGCTTTCTATTCATTCAGTGGCCAACCTTTAATGCTGAATGGCGTTACTCCCCCCCAGATGCAAAGCTTCATAAGCGCCTTTGTTGAAACTTCATGAGGTCCCTGCCAGTCCATTTCTTCAGCCTGTCAAGGTCCCTGTGAATAGCAGCCTTCCAGCATATGCTCACTTTCCACAATTTGGTACCCCTGTAAACTGGCTGAAAGTGCTCTCCATCCCATCATCCACACCATTAATGAAAAAGGTCCACTGATAGTATAAGCAACATCTATTTATTATTTTTCCCTTGAAGAATACAGATGCCTCTGACGCTTCTCGAGGCCAAAGTCCTTGCTGATATGAACTAATGTCCTGCCATGAAAGCCAGTAAAGGAAATGACCCCTGGAAAAAAGTTTGAAGCAAGTTTGATGTCTGTCCAGTAGCCCCAGATAATAGACATAGCTAGCAACATGAAATGATCTGTTCTCTCAGCCTTAGCTCTTTAATAACCATCTGGTCCTTGTCCTTCCACCCTCAACCATCTTGCATGCAGACATACGCCTACAGCGAGCAAAGCCGGTTATGGGAGAGCAAGTAAGCTGTTGAAAACATTACACGACGTTGCTGACCCTCCTTCACTAATAGGAAATGCAGTTACAAGTTACATACCTGAACCTGCTTTCTGACATGGTGACAGAGTTATCCTGGATTTACCTGAGCAGCTGTGAAAGCAGAATTTGACCCTTGATGTGGGGATTAATTTATATATGTAAAGACTGAGTACAGGTGACAATTGCACAGAACTTTGAGACAACAGAAGCAAAACAACAGGTTGTAAACCAAAATGAGCTCAGTTCAGCCAAGGCTATTTCCTCTTTAGTTTCTCTTATTCACCAAAGTGAACCCTTTGTCCAAGTAAAGGATGGTTTATTCCTGATTATCAGGACCACTCATCCAAAATTCCTATCACTTAGTCCCAACATTATCGGCACTCCACACAAATTTAGTGGCTCACTCTTTATCACAGAGGGTATCTCTCATCTGAGAGGCAGAATCATGGAAGGGAAGCCAGAAAGACTCAACCCCCATGGGAAGAAGGAAGCTTTTTAAGTTTCCCAAATGTCTTTCCTCTGTCATGCAGTCTATCTGTTAACAGTTAACCGTGACAGGTTGAGGAGCACAGTCTGGAAAGTGGCCAGTGCCGACAGCTCCATGCTGAAAGTCGTTGTGCTCAAAAGGGAGCACTCTGTTCCTTCTGCTGCTGTGTCCCCTCTCACTGGGGCCCGTTGTTACAGCTTCACGCCTCCTTGTGTGAAGGCCAACAGCGAGGCTTTGTTCAAGAAGCAGCTGCTGAGAAGATGTACTATCATCTCATGGAATGACCCACTGACATTTCTCCCTCTGCTCATTAGTAAGCAGTGAATAATTAGGAGAACTAGGGCAGATTGCACGGCCCATTTTTTTCAGAGTAAAAAGCCAGCTCCTCAGATCCCAGTGTGCCCCAAAAGGGATTCCCTCATAAAGTGGGCTTGCAGCAAAGCCAGGGGAGCTGGCTCTGTAGCATCTTCTTCTCATCACCTGATGGAGTGAGGAAAGAGAACGGCTCGTGCCAGAAGGTGGACAGGGCAAGGCTGGAGTAAAGGGTGTCCCAGCTCCGCTTCACTCAGAGCTCAAACCACACCTCTGCTGCATGAAGAGAAAGCTCAGCTCAGCCAGGACCTGAGCCAAAGATCCTGTTCGACTGGATGATATGTTGTTGTTTATTCAACAATCTATTGTTATAGGGTGGATCTACAGCAGTGAGGAAATGGTTGAGTGGTTGGAAAGAGCAGAGTAATTGGGGGAACTGAGGAAACCATAACCATTCTTTTGCAATCTTTACTGCAGTCCAGCATTATCATCTAGTGATGTCCACATACAGGGGCAGTGATGAAGGAACATCTGCATTGCCTTCCCCCCATCCAAACAATGCCTGCATCCAGCTCTGGGTTCTAGCACAGAACTTATCTGCCTGCCTTATACCACTGATTATACCACAATTAAATCTGACTTAAAAAAAAAAAATTGGTCAGATAAACAAATAGACTGCTTTGAGCAGCCCAGGTTTGGTTTGGCAAGTTTTCATAGCAAACATTAGATGACACTACATGTCTGATTTCAGGTGCTCTTGCTTCTGTGTCTGTGCTAAAGGCGTATCCAGTCTTCACAATTTCCAAACCCACTTGCCTAAAAGATAGGTGCAGGACCATGTTTTCCCCACTTTTACATCACCATGGCTCCAGTATTACTCTTGGGAAGTCCATGAAACAAAGAAAGTCTCATCCTCTGAGTGGAGTGGAAGGGAAACACCTCTGAGTATCCCCTGCCCCTTTCCTAACCCAAACATTTTAAGCAAAACACTCCACTGCCGCTTATGTGTGCGCTGTCAGATACATCAGCTGTGTGCAGCCTCACTGTGTCTTTATTTTTAGTTTGCTGTGGTCTAGCTGCTTCCTGGCTCGACAGCGTTGTTTCATCTGCCTTCACAAGACAAACAAAATAAAAGCCGCACTTGCATTTCCAAGTCCCAGCTTGTGGCTTCCTCTAGAGCATGAGACACTGTAGGTATTTGCTTTCATGATTCACCTCGTGTTTTCTTGCTGTTGTGTAGTTGCTCTCCTCAAACGGAAACAATGCTTACTACCCTGAAAGATGCCATGTGGTGCAGGCAGAGATTCGGGACTGCATTATCGCAGTGTGAATGAAGGGCGAGCGCTAAAGTGACAGAATCACTGCTGAGATGACTTCACCAGAGCAAGACTGGGCTGCAGAAGTCTGTGATGAGCTTCTCAAAAATAACAATAATAGCGTGCACACCTCTGTTTAATAAAACCCATCTCAAAGTACTTACAATTGCCTCTTGTGCCACAGGATACTCCCCTTGGGCTACACTGTATTCTGATACAATTATAGGCGCATTTCAGCCTCATTGTGTTGTAGGAGGTGTATCCAGACCACTTTTTCCTACAGGAGCTGTGGCCCCTCTGGGAGGTACTAGCTCTCAAACAGAGCCCAACTCCATGCAGCAATCTGGGAGAAAGCAAGAGAAAATACACTATCCAGTTGAAAGAGTGTGTTCAAGAGCTTGTCCAATGCATAGGGAAGGTTGCATCTTAGCAGTATGAATCATTTTGCCTATAATTTCAAAGAGGGTCAAACTGAATGACCTGTTTTCCTTAGCAAGCTGTCACTGCTGCTCTGAGATCCAGTGCTACAAGACCAGCCGTCACTCCAGAAGAGCTGGAGCTGAGAAGCGACTGGTTTCATTTTGGCTGGAGCTCATTGGTGGCGGGCAGGCTGGTTTCCCAGTTCATCTCCAGTTAATCTTGCTCTTTGGTCTTCAAGTTGATAATTCACATCTGTGCTGGGAGAAGCACACACTGTAGCCCCACTTTACATGAGAATCCCCACAACTGAAATAGAGTTAGAAAAGGGTGGCAGAAGTTTACTCATTAGCTATTTGTTTTATAGGAGGACTTTGCTCCAGGTTCTTACAGTTTTCTCACTGTCTAAGGAATTACATGGTGTACTGCAGTGTCTGAACTCTCACCCTGTAATTACATGCTGTCGTTTCACCTTCTGTGTGCCCCACACATGCTAAGCATTCCTCACCGCTGCCCTGGAAGGCAGATAAGCCTGACTGCTACCTTCGTTCAACATCTGGAGAAGGAAAGGCTAGGGAGAGCTAGGCTGGCTTGGGACCATACCGAATACAGAGTCAAAACAGGGATAAAACGGCACTGGCAGTGCTCTGCCAGCCAGGCCAAAGAGCCATCTCCTCCGGGATCCCCCTGCTAAGAGGAACCTATAGCGGATGCTTACAAGCGAGAACATGAGAAGTGGGGCAGACCCGCATGACTCTTCTCTGGTATATCCCCTCAATTTCCATCTCTGCCCGCACGCCATGCAGCAGACATCACTGCCTGCTTTTGACATCGCAGCCGTGTTTACGACTCAATCTTCTCCTGGGTTAAAAGGGGAGAATGGATGAATTCCAGACAGGGCTCACGGGTCCATATGACACTTAACATGGATCAAGGGTCAAAGAATCATTTAAGTGTTCCCTTATATTTCTGTTGTTTTTGCTCCGTCATGAGCTTTCAATCTAGCAGTTTTCAGAGCTATATGCACAAAGATTTATGTCCATACACTTGTATCATGGTGGGACAGACTAATCACCCCTTAGCAGCTCTCTCTCCATTCCAAATGAATTATCATAGAAGACTGAAAGACAGACAAGTCGAAATAATTTGAAGAACAAAAGGGCTAATTTCCCCATAGGGAATGTACTTGCAAAGTTTGATCTGAAGCTCTGAAGAACTTCCTTCTTTGCTTGGCAATTCTAACGAACTATCAGTGGCAAATGCCCCCGCAGCAGTCCTCATCTGACGAACAGGAACGGGCTAGGAGTCTTCAGATTGGAACCATTAGTAAAAATATTAAAAGAAAGAGTTTTCCTGACCCTTGAAGAGTGGAGTTTATGCAGAGGAAATACACAGGGAGAGAGGGGAACTCAACCTGACAGCTGGGCTGACTCTCCTCCTGCCCTTGCAGTCACCACTCCAGTCTGTGAACTGTAACAGCATTTTCCACCCACCCACGACACTTGTGTGTGGGAAACACTCTGGTTTTGCATGACTGCAGATCTCGCTGCCTGCCAGCCATGCTACCCTACTATGGGAGCTCTGCCTACAGCATGCAGTAGGTTCAGGACCTGTATTTATCCGTGGGGCTGGGCAGCACTATGAATTTCTCCTGGTAGAACACTTTCATCACTTCAGAAAAAGCCCGAAAGAGGATGCACTAACACAGGTACACAGCTAGTGCTATATTGTCTTTCCTAGCCAAGGAGAGCATCTGTCTAAGGATAAGCACATCGGCAGCAGTCCAATGGCTCAGAGCATGGCTGCTGGTATGGTTCAGGTAGTACAGCTTCGTGTGCAAGCAAATCCAAGTTCTGTGTGAGGCCCTCTCTGCTGCGGGGGGCAAGAATGAGAACAGGATTAATGAGGAGAACAGTCATTTTGCACTCCTGCAAATGCTAATGTGTCCATACCCATGGTTATTTCCAGTAGTGCATACGGAAGATTTTATTTCCCAGCAATGTTCACGTATTATGCTGAAGGCCAGGAGCCCTTCTCTGGAAAAAAATAAATAAAAATGTCCACAACCCATTGTAAGTCTCCTGTCCAAGGAAATGCAAACAATAAATGCCATTCTTTCCTATGTCTCTGCAGAAAAGCAGTTTAAACTTTTCCTGCTCTTGTGAGGTAGACTCAATTGGAGGAAGCAGAAAGGTAATAGATTGCTATGGGCAAGCGGGCCCACACCCAGCCTTGCTAACAGTCACCAAGGAACAGTTGTGCTGCTCTGCGAGCAAACCAGCTCCAAATAACGCTTGCCAAGGCTTTCCTGACTCCATCCCTGGAGATCACCCCGAAGTCTGCCTGATCACATCATCAGGGAGCGCTGCTCTCCAGGAACATTCCCTTTTGCTGGTGTGCATGAGCTGTTGCTTCTCTCTCGCAGTGCTACCCTAATTCTTGCTCTTGTTAATGCTGACATCCTTCTTAGTCATTTCCCCCCTCCCAGTTTGACCAGATTTAGTCCTTTTTAACCTTTCTGTGTAGAGCAATCCTTCCCAGTGCTATGAATAAATAAAAGCCTTCTGTTCTCATCAACAAAATGGTCTTTTAACAGTTGCAAGAACAACATAGCAATCACTTGGAAAAAAAACCGAAAACAAAACCAGCTAATATTTGCTGCATTTAAAAATCTCTGCTCCAGCTATTTTCTACTTTTTAGAAACAAGTGCTTCATTAAATAGAGAAAACAGTGAGAAAATTAACGGGGAGCACAAGCTGCAGTAGGTGTCTGAGAGGGACCTGCTAACCCATCAGAAATGCTCACCACACACAAAGTAGCGGCAGGGCTGAAAAAGCAAGCTGAACTTCAGTTAGAAACATCTAAGGAATATGAATAAGCTGTTAGACCTGCAACCTTTCCCTCTGCTTTGATCTGATGTTACACATAACTCATGAGTGGGAAATTCAACAGCTTCAAAGAGGGTCAAAGAGTCGGAGGTCTCCATCTATAGGTAGAGGGTTTATTCTGCCTGGAGAGAGAGGGAGGTTGGAGGAGCTGTCCTCAAGCAAATCTAAGGGCTAGGAACTGCTGCCAGGTTAGGGCTAAGTATTTCACCTTCCTCATCTTCACGTAAGACAGCCACCTTACCTGTAAGAAGCACCAGCAAGTCCAAGTGAAAAAGAGGGCCAGTGCCACTACTGTTAAAAAGTGTAAGAAAGAGAGAAGTAAATACGTTTTTGTGGCCCTTGCATCTTGGAAATGCTTTTGTAACTGCTATTAGTTGACATGTACTTTTGAAGGTGAAATTGCGGTTGTTCTGGGCTCTGGCCACGTAATGCAACCATAGAGAATAAGATCACAGCAAATGAGATGTTATAGGAAGAGAGATGAGGATAGCTGGAACATCATGTGCTTTACCAACTGAAATGCTTGGTATGAGAAAACAAAGCCACATTCTCTATCCTTTATTCTCATTTTCCTTGGCTCTCAGCTTTACAGATCCCTAAAAATACTGCATTATAACTAAAGGAGCTGCAATCTGCCTGTGACTGACTGAAGAATTACAATATCTCTCCAGTTTGATGAATCTCCCACGGGTATTCCTTCTAAGAGGGCTTTCCTAAATTGATTGCCAATAACCTAATACGCTTGTCTCTTTTTTCTGTCATCAGAATGTTGCCATCATAAAATAATAGTAATATAGAAAAGAAATTGAAAAAGTGAGGTGTCATTTCAAAATACCTAAAGCTTGCAGAAATGCATAGCAAGGTCATCCCAGCAGCCTTAACTCTGCCTTCGTGAAGCTGCATGCCAAGTAAATCCAGAAACCATGGAAAACGGTTACCTGCCTATTAAAAACACCATGTAAAAGACCACAGAAAAAAAATGCTGTATTACAAAGAAATACCATTTTCCGCTTTCATGGGATTGATATAAACCAAAGCAATTTAATAATATTAGATGTAAGGTAGGGTTAAGCGGTCTTCTGGAATTAAATTTTCATGACCACCATGGAAAATTTCTAATACATATCTATGAGGTCCAGCGGTCTTGGGATTACTATGAAATATCCCAAAGAGTAAATGTATGAATCCTGACATACTAAGAGAACTGAGCCAGTGACACCTTATACAGGGCACTGAGCCAGTGACACCTTATACGGGGCAATACTAAGACACAAATTTGGGTGAATAGTGTTACTCTGTGAAGTGCCAACCTTTTTGCTGAAGCCTTGCATAACAGCAAACAGTGGTGCAGAGCAGCCTGCGGCAAGATTTAGAGCCAGTGTGTGAGCTCCCACAGACTCAGCAATATAAATGGAAATTATTTTTCCTTCTTTTGACTGAAGGATAGACACAAAATAAATCAGTCAAGTTATGCATACTACAGCCCTCGTAACTTCCCAACTCATTTGGGAAATCATGCTAGCTACGCTGTGGAACCGCATTAATAATCTCATGGATAATGTGCCTATATTGGGAATTTTATCCATGAGAATACCAGAACCAGAACGAATGTCCAGGTCAGGAAATCTACGCCAAGCTCATAAGACTATGAGCCACTGTAAGAGATGGGGAATAGAAAGCAATTATTTTGCTAACACAATTGAATAATTAATATTACCCAAAGATATCCAAAGGATGGGACGCAAAGGGGGAACACACTGTTGAAGTGATTTGGAATATATAAAATGGTGGAGGAAAGCTATAAACTTCCCAGTATGATCTGAGCAAATTTGGCAATGGAGGTGTTCATGTCCTTCAGGTCTCGCTGGCATCCAGCTCAGCGAGATCAAACAAATGTTGTCCTCACTGCTTACCTCTTTAGGTGCAAAGATTATTTTACAGAGCCTAAAATATGTTGTCTGTCTAACTTACAGTGAATCTAGGCTCAGTTAAATTAGCTCTTTGTGTAACACAACTGTGTTTCCACTGTTCTGCTTTTGGGTTCCTCTTTACCCTCTCCCCTTTGCTGATGAAGAAAACGAAACTGAATTTACAAAGTAAACTGTAGGTTTGACAGGCAGAATGAAGTTGTTAACTGGCCTGAGCAACCAGATTTGTACTAATTGAAGTGAACTAATTAATCCAGCAACATCAGTCTATAGAAAAAAACCATGAAATATTTATGCTTCTCTAGTCAAAAAGATATTCAAGGAAAAAGAGAGCAAATAACTGTCTCATTATACAGCACAAAACATGCCTGACAGGAACCTTCACCCCAAGGCCCTTCTCCATCAACAGAATAGGCATTCTCCGTATCAAATCTATGCGATAAATACAATGTTTTATCATTTCTTCTAGGTTTGTTGCTTCAAATACTGTTATTTTAACTCTACGTCTTAAAACCTTTATCAAGTTTTAAGGGAATGAGGAACTAAGGCATGATGATAAGCATGCACAGTGAGCAACTGCAGTCTCTCACAGGCCCACTGTGGCTCTGAACAAATTGCTTGTGTGTCCCGGAGTGCAGGAACTTTTTGTATATATTGTCTGTGGTCTACTAACAGCAGCTGCAGAGTGGACAGCATGTGGCCTGTTCCATTGCCTTTCTCATGAACTTTATGCCATACAGATAAACTGAGAGGAATGGAGACACTTTCTACTGGTATTACTGCAGACTCCTGCTAGCCTACGTCCAACTCAGAAGGAAGTACATTGAAATGAATGAATCAACACTTAGAAATATTGTGCCTATATAGGGGGAAAGAGACTCATGTGGTCAGCACCAATACTTCTGCACGGGTCAACTGTCTTTGTAAAGCCAGCCCTGAATATGGCATGTGATCAGCTGTCCAGAAAAAGCACATGGGTTTTATTTATTTTCCTTGCAAGCTGTCCTGAGGACTAGGTATTCTCTTTTTCAGGGGAAATGTAGGGTTCATTTTTGCACATCAAGTGCAGTGCTGTGATTGAAAGGGAGTCATGAGAGCAAGTGCGAGGGGAAGCCTTGGTTACCTGGATTCAGTAAGGTTTTGCCTTTCCTCTCACAGACTAAATGGTGCAATGCCTCACATGCATTCAGGATCTTCAAGCTCAAATTAAGCAGTCCTGTCTTTGAGGAGATCTAGGGGCAGGTCTGAGTCTCAGCTTCAGCCAAGTAAATTGCAGTATACTTTCCAACGTATTGCAGTATACTTTCCAATGTCAGTGGACGATCTGCCAGGAGATCAGATTTACACTGACTGAGATTCATCCCATTTCAACCTGTCAGCTCAGAATTTGGCCTTACCTTTTGTCCACTGCCATCATTAATCCCATTAATTCGTTTTACTAATATCTAGAGTAACTCTTGCAGGAAGGCAGCGATCTGCAATGATAAAAACAAAGCAAAGACTTCCAAGCACAAGGAAGTCATGAAGCTGCAAGAGTCCGGTGTGACAGGAGGCTACCAAAGAACTAGGATAGTTGGTTCAAATATGTTATCGGGTTGTCCCGGCTCTTGCGCTGCAGGAGATCTGGTGATACCCAGCATCTCTATGTCACAGAATGGAGCAGAGAGCAGAGATCTTCAAGCCAGAAGAGGCTGGAACACTAAGCCTACCTGGCACAGCATTGCCCAGACCCACTGGCTGAGGGCTGAAGTGGTGTTGCTGTGTTATCACAGCCTTGCATGCACTCAAGCTGCTTTCTCGTCAGAGCTGAGGTGTGTACAGCCAGCTCTGGTGTCTCTGCTGGACTGTGGAGATGTGTCCAAAGAAAGGTCTGTGATGTCTCCATGCCTCTCCATGTCCCAAGGGTGCAGCTGTCTAGTTGTATCGGTATATGAAAGCTATGCTGTCACTTCAGTCTCCCCTCTGGGATCATTTAGGACATCAACCATGAATCCAGCAGAAATGGCTCCTAGTCCCACTTCCATAGTGGACAATACCTCTTCACCCCCCAACAGATAGGTGAAAGAGAAATAATCCCTTACAGAGAGGTTAAAATAGCACCAGCAGTAATGTCAAGAACAAGGCTGAGGAAAACTCAGGTAAACAGGGATAGCTTTTTACAGATTCAATATGCAGATCTTTACAAAGCGACAGATGATTCCTTTCTCATTTATGCTGAGGTGTAAATATTTTACTGACTCTTCTCTCACTGCTGAGTAGCTTTAATGGCATTTACTTCAGTAAAGTCCTGAGCTGCTGTAAATCAAGTACTGTTTTAGGCTACTCACCATGGTCATGGGCAAAAACAAACAAGTTAAGTCCTGTAAGCCTCTGGGCCAAGTCGTCATAGCGGCCGCAGTGTTCCCCAGCGCCATGAGCGATAAACACGAGGGCCCTAAATGGAGCATTAAGGTATAAATCATTAACTTGGCAATCAACCCACAAAGGCTTCAGAGCTGCAAGTAAAAACAGCATATTCAATTAGCAACAGCATTTCAGACATCAGCAAATACAAGGCAAGTATTTAATGGCTGAGGTGGGTGTGAACAGAGGGGAAATGATTGCCACCCTGACCTACCATTGACCTGGTCTTCACCAGGTGGTAGTAGGACGGACTACATGGAAGTCAGCTGCTCATGGGACAGACACAGCTCTTTCCCATTTGTCTTCCACCATGGTCTGCTGCAAGTTAAAGATGCAGATGGGCATCAGCATCAATCCTTGAGCTGGATAACTCTGTCTTGGGCTTGAGGTGTCTACACGGCTCCTACAGTGTAAGTGTTCCCATTGCTTTCTTTTGGGATTGGTATCTCTCTGTGGTTTCAGATACAAATATTGTCCTTAACTTTATAACTTGCAACATCGTCGATGCTACAGAGCACTCTTAAAGATGAAATTTTAGCTAAAGAATAGGTGTCCAGCAGAGTCCAGAACTTTGGTTGGAGTTTGAAATTTTATCTTTTGACCCCAATTCTGGTGATGTTAGCATTCCAGTTTCTGCCCCAAAAACAGTTGCTTCACTTTGGTGATTAAAGTGACATTTACATAGCCACTGTATGACTACAGACAGGGATCATAAAAAAACCAGTCTAACAGACCCTTCTTTTTGAAAGATGTGCAAATACTTACCTTCAAAGATTCCAGTTTTACCAATGATACTTTACTTTTACTGGAAAGGCACCAAGTGAGAGTGGCTGAAGTTGAATGAACCATCCCAGTGTTTTTACTGGGCAAAGTTTGTATAGAATTAGACTAGAACTATAGCAGAAGTAGCAATGAAATTACAGAAGTTTTGCTGAATTTGACAGGTGACTATTTAAAATCCAGCTTTAGCAACATAAACATAACTTGTTTGTTTAAAAGTACCATCTGTCATTGCAACATCAGCAACCACAAAAGAGTTTGAAGGCTACAAGTTAGACATTTTCAGTACATTAACAGTGAAATATTAAATGAACTGACAACATAAAATAATGACAGCAGTTCACAGCTAGTGAATTCCTCAACTTTATTTTGATTGAGGTTTTGAATACCTCTTTAGACAGTGTATTCACTGCAATAAACTGCTTTGATCTTAATATATTTAAACTTAAAAAAGATGTTGGATGATGCAGAAACTCCTGCTCTAGCTCTTTGATTAGCACCTGCTTCAACGTATTTGGTCATGTTAGACAGCTTGAAAGAGCACCCATCGAAACCAGAAGGATTTTACAGAGCATACTGCAAACACAAAAGCAGCAATGCAAAGATGCTCTGGTGTCTGTCTAACACTAACTAGCAAGGGTGAGGTTAGGTCATGTAGCATATTTAACTTGCTGTGCCTTACAAATGTTCTTTAGTATCACTGAAGGTTTCAAAACAATCAGTGTGGAGCAGTCATTTCTTCCTTTGTCATCTTCCCCAGTCAATAGATTTGTCAAGTTATCAATGCACTTGTCAGACAGCCTGATTTTCACAGTGCAGGGTCTATTATTATAGCTCCAAATACTGAAGAAATGGAGACACTGCTCATTCCACAGCAGAGAATATTAACTTTCTGCAGCAGAGGCATCATGGCTTTACATGTCCCACCTCTCCCAGACACAGGCAGCCCCGCAGACACTGTGGCCAGTGCTGGAAGAGCGAGCCATTACTCTATACATGCCCCTGAAAATTGGAGGCACCCTCCAAATGCTTCTGCCTCCACCTACGCGCAATGGTCTGGTACCTCAGCCCTGGTCCTGGGTCACCTAAAGAGACATCACAGTCCCCAAGTCTGGGGCTGGCAGATCTGCCAAACATTCAGAAATGCAGCAGGGGGGCAGGGGAGTGAAGCAAAGCCAGGCTGTTAACCCACAGGCTCTGGACTCTGCGGTACAGCAAGCAGTGGCACTGCGTGCACAGGACACCGATGCAGAAACTAAGGAAATGTGAGAGAAAATTCCTGTGTACCCATCACCTTGATATCCAACAGACTCAGCCAGGCTAAGTCTCTCTGCTGTATACCTCCTATTACCTGGCTCTTGACAGCTTCCCTGCTCAGTGTCTTACTTAAGCCCTCGGTTACTCTTTAGAGGATCTATTTTTTTTTTTGCTGACTAGGCACAGAGATTAAGGTGCAACTTGGCTGACTGAATACAGCCCTTCATTTTTCAGAGAAATATTATTTGAATGTATGCACTGAAATGCATCAAGTGAATGAAACCTAATGGGAAGCTGGCAAAGAGATCTCTGCCAGGAAATTCTTGCTGTTATTTCATCCCCTGACAGCAAAGCCCTAATTTTGCTTTCATTCACACTGATGCAGCACCATGACTGCCTGACAGCATCCTGCTAGATGCTCAGACCCCTCATCTTCTGTGAAATGGGTGAGAAAAGAAAAAAACTCAATGCTTCAGAGAGGCAAGGTGTTCTGCAACCTCTCCTCTCATCTAGCACAACAATTGCCAGGCGTTGCAGAACTGAGCCTTTGGACACCACAGGGAAGAGACCTGGGTTATTATTTGTCTGCAAAATACTGAATAAAATTCCTGAGACTGTGCTTTAAGAGCCCTAATGGCAGTAGCTGTCGAGAAGACTGAGATACTTTTGAAAGTTTTGTCCTATCAATAGTCATAAACAAGGAGTAAAATTTCCAAATTGTTATGTCGAAACAGAAGTAGCTCATTTTGTTGATCAATAAAAAGTGAGAGTGGCTTTACTGACTAAAAACTAGGTCACATCTACACAGCTCTTTAGCTCCAGCTTTCAGGTCTAAGCACAGGGGCCATACATTAAACACAACAGCTTGAAAAATTGAAATTAGTATGAGTATCATCTAAGCAAGGATTGAAGGATTTGGCTCTTTCACCTAATCCCCCTTTTTCCATTACAAAACAAGTTTAGATTTGGCAAATAATACCTGAAGGCAGTATAACAAATACACGGTTCAACATATTTTCGATAGCAAGCTGGTATGAAAATACAACGAGTGAGTACATTGACTGACAGCAGTTCTTTACTGTATGTAAACATTTTCGCAGACAGCCCTGCTCTCGAATCGCAGCCTGCTCCTTCCTACCACAATGGATGGAATAACAGAATATCAGAGACTGCTTTCAACAGAGTTGTTTAAAATTAATACAGAAACCCTGCAGGCTTTAAGATTTTGCAGGACTGCAGTGCCTCTGTGCGTGACCTCAACAGAAATTTTGTTTAAACAAGGTTTGCGTATTGGCCATGTATGAAACTGATCCTGGGGAGAAATTTCTTCACCTCCAGCTCTTGCAATTGCACTGGTGAAATCCTTGGAAACTTGCACATCTCAGGTAGAAAACATGGTGCACAGCCTGCAAAGCTTTCCGGTGGAGACTGACCTGTGCCTGAACCCATGCTAACTCTGGTCTCTCTAACCGCAGGCACGGAAACCTGATGTTTCTTTGGATGCTTCAGCTGGCTTTGGCTGGTGGAACTGTAATTGCTGAACATCTCGAAATAGCATTGCTTTGGCATATGCTCAAGAAAGCACCTAGTCACACAACAGCACAATTTCCCCGCGTTCGGCAGGTGTGTCTCCACACAAAGCCAAGGTGTGAGCTGAGCATGAGTAAGTATCCACGTGCTTGTTCTCACCTAACTAGTGCAACAACAATTATGGCTACTAAAGGAAACCAGTTTATTGACTGCCGTTTGCAAAAGCAACAGGCAGTTTTCCCTTCCCACAGCCTTCACCAGCTCCTCCTCCCTCCCCACTGCAGGTTTCTGTCTCTAGTACTGCACAGCTTGGCAAACAGATGCAGTTACTTATTACAACAAGAGGGCAGGACAATATTTGTCAAATATTTGTTCAAATCAACTACTGGCTGTGTTTACTTATCTCCCATTAGGAGGTGATGGTATATAGCAGTGACCAGTCCCTGCTCCCACATCTCCACTGTGCTGGTCATCCATGGCTGATATCAGCCCCTCCTGTGTTGCAGTTGCAGCTTGCTAAGTAAGCAATACACAGGGATGCCACACATGCAGTTGGTACAAGGCACATGCAAACATCCTTTCCTGAATCAGGGAAGTTGGGAGCGGTAGAGGCCAGGCTGCAACGCAAAGTCAGTGTGCACAAACCCATATGAGCGCATTGTCTTTCTGTCCTGCCTCTGGGAGAGGTCACCAGCTGATCTAAGCTTTAGCTGTTTGCAACCCTTCCATATTTCTCACTGTAACTTCACATCCTCTAATATTTCACTTGTGTGGGGAGCAGCTTCGCAGGTGCAAGAGCAGAACCAGTTTTAGAGGTTCTCACTTTCTTTATTGCTGGGCACATGTTGCCACCTCTGCCCCCTCTGCCATGCCAGGACAATTGTTTAGAGATGTGATTCCACAATCAATTGCAGGAGAACAATTTTAGGGAAAATAAATTGCAGCACCGGGCTTATGAAAATGAGCGAGAGCCCTCTTAAACTAGGGCTCTGTCATTAGAAGAAACATACCTTGAAACAACACTCAGAAAGCTGCTGTGCTATGAAATCTGGCAGGCCAGAAATACAACTCAGGATGTGGGTCCTGCTGAGCATAAGACCCCTGTTCTTGCTTTATTTTCAACAAAAGTCGTGTTGAAACTGAACTAGAGGAGGAAGGTTGTGAGCGGGACGGTATGATTTTAATGTCTTGTGTCCTCTGGGGACAGAGCCACTTCTGTGGGACCCCGTGCATGCTCTTTTATTGCCAGAAAATAACA
This sequence comes from Gymnogyps californianus, assembly GCF_018139145.2. NCBI lineage: Eukaryota > Metazoa > Chordata > Aves > Accipitriformes > Cathartidae > Gymnogyps > Gymnogyps californianus. The sequence continues at coordinate 13,316,998 of NC_059483.1, forward strand.
AAAAACACTGGGACTAGACCAAAGAACTGAAGACAAGCTTCCTATGACTGCATATATGAAAAATGCAATCTTTTCCACCCCATTCAAAAGCCTCCCTCTTCAGAACAACATTTAAGTACCTGCTTAACCTCAGGAAACTTTCTTTAACTCACGAAAGTCAGTAGGACTTACAAAGTACAAGATGAAAGTTAAAAAAGGATTTATAAATGCTGTCCTGAATAAGGACTGATTTAATCACATGCAGAAGTGATTTCCTGAATCAAGCCCTTGCAACTTAAGCTAATACCATGTTATTCTATGTAAGGCAACTATGCTTTTCATTTGATATCATGTATGTTGTTACCAGAACCAGATCAGCTCTAACAAAGAACATCTGACTTGAGCAGTTTTGAATACTTGACACTGAATTCCTAAAGTAATTTTTAAAAACTAGCTGACAGGAAAGCTCTGAGTTAGCTAGGCTGCCAGAAAAATGACTGGCTTACTGAAGTTAAGTATTACATTTTGTTGTGTTGTTTGAGCTGATTTATCAGTTCCTTGGTAGCTGGCAACAGCCCGAGTCTTAGAAGCACAGTGAACAATTAACCTTTATTTATCAAAAACATTTAACTGGTGGCATTTTTGGACAAGCAACTGGATAGTTGCTCACAGACCTTTTTAATTTGTTAAAAATGTAATGATGTCATGTATGTATATTTTGCTTCCAAAGTATATTATAATGGAAAATCAATTAAAGGTATGCATTCTTGTGTTAGCCGGGCTAGCGGTCCTCGCTGATTATGAAGGTTAGTTATCTTTCACATAATAAGATTATGCATTAAGCAGCTTGTAACTTTGTTGAGCTTTAACTGTCATTCCAATTTTCTACCCTTGGTATTTGGTTAAAGATTACCTTTTTTTAAAAAAAAATTTCCAGCTAATCATTTCCAAGAACACATAATGAAGAATGAATTGTTTTGTTCACTGTTGGTGACCTTTTCTCTGGAGGGCTCTTGAGCCTCTTGCTTTGGGTGTAAGAAAGACCTGAAGTTTGCAAGAGGGATGTCTCTGTATCTGCTTTTTGAGTCAGCTTTTGCACTTTTTTTTTTTCCTGAGGTGATTTGTGTCCTGAAGCAACCCTGACAAAACTTAGGCCGTGGGCGGGGATTACAAATAGTTATGGCAATTTCTCTCATGTTGTGCATGCTTGTGACCTACACAGTTAGCCAAGAGTTCAGCCTGGTGAGTCCGGTTAGACAGGAATATTTATGGTAGTCAGGTGTGTCCCTTCATGCCATCCTTCCGTCTCCAGGAAACATGCAGAGTTATGTCCCTCTGAAGGTGCAAGAGGCAATGACTTTGCTCCCAATTCCAAGCCATGTTTCAAGGAGGCATTACACCCAAGAGCATTGCTCGCTTTCTTGCTCAGTTTTTTTGAGAAATGCATTCTTAGCCTCTGCTCTACTGGCCCATAGCTTTGCCATCTAGGTCCATAATCTGAGTAGCCACCTCTTTTTTCAGCTGTCATTGAAGCTGAACAATGTTATGTTAAACTAGCAGTTCTACAGCTATTTTTCCCAACTCAGGAGAAAAAGCAAGTCAGAATGGCAACAGCTTGGAGTCCAGTCTCTATCGACCTTCTCTCAGTATCACAGCCCATGTAGCATCAGCATGGATATCTCACAGAGCTCCAAATCTGGAGGAATTCACCTCTTCCAGATAGACTGAGGTAAGTAGTAGTTCAAGAATGTAGTAGTTTAACCTGCGAAAAACCTTTAAGCACCACAGAATATGTCAAAGAACCGTGCACTACACTCACACTACAAAATTTCTGCTTGATTTTATAGAGCTTGTGGGGATTAAAGATTCTGCACATTTGTGTTAGATGTGGTTTGGTCTAGTTGAGTAGAATCAGCAGCTTCATTCCTGTCCAGTTCCTAAACTGGCAATTAAAAAATAAACCTCTCCAGCAAACCCTGCTTCCTACTTTGAAGTTCCCATTCAAGCCTGTCCAAAGGGGCTGCTGTTAGTTTAAGCAGCATCCTACTGTCTAACATCATAGAGACTGATGCCTCAGTCTTAAAATCTGCTCATCATACATCTCAAAATCACAATCCCTCATCAGCAGAGAGTTAGGAGGACATTTGAGAACTGCCACGACCTCCAGGAGGAGTAACATGGGTAAGTTATTCAACAACAGCAGAAAGCGTAGACACCATAAATCAATGGGGCACAGAGAGAACTGGGTAGCACAGATGTATTTATTTCAAAACAAAAGGTTCAACAGGATCTAGCCAGAGCCAGCAGAAAACAATGTGGAGAAGCAGCTTACGCTGATTTATTGTAGCTCTTCGAAAAGCAAGCCCTCACCGAGAATAACTCATGAGTGGTCTAATATAGGGAAAAGAGATGAAGGAAACTTCAGGTGGGGGTGGGAGGGAAGGAATTATTGGAACCTTGCAACTGCATAGCTCTGGACAAATCTCTGCAAAGTTAACATTTGAGACCAGCTGTATTTTGTTTCAAGGAAGCTTTGAAGTAATATTTTAGGGGACACAAGGCTGAGATCAGAGCCGAAATATGTGGTGTGTAGTTTAAAACTCATGGGCTGGATCTTCCCACCCTTTTCTTGGATAAAACTGAGGAGGAGGGATTCTAGGGTTACACGGACTGCCTCGGGGAGACACTCCTCCACTTTGATATCAGAGATGGGATTTTCCTGGGCAGAACTGGCTGCCAGACCTGCTGCTCTGAATCTGCAAGGCAGACAAGCACTCTGGAGACACGGGCAGCTCAGGGTTTGGAGCTGCGCTTTCCTCTTGCTGCTGCCCTTCTACAAAGCACAGGAATCCTTGAAAGAAGAATTATGACTTCTGTTTCCAAAGAGGCAAGGTGTAGGCATTGCCACGCACACAGGACTGAGGAAGGGGTGACTTGGAGGGAGCCCGGGCAGAACTGCCCCGGACCTGGCTGGGAGTAAGGCTGGAATTGGACATCCCAGTTCTGTACTTTGCTGTGCTTCAGCCCTTCCTCGTACAAGGGCTGCAAGAGAGATAAAATGGAGGTCATATCTCCCAAGGGGAGCTACAAGGATGAATGCACAAAGCAGTTAGTGTCTTTCTAAGAAAACTGTGCAAAGCATTATTTAAATAGAAGACATCAGCTGCAAAGTTCAAGTCGATCTGAAATCACACCTAAAATTTTTAGATTAGCTTTAAGGTGTGGAAGAAGAATAGTCAAAGAAGAAAAAGAGTTTCTGGCATAGATCCCTTTGGAAATCAGGAAAAATAAGATACCTCTTGTTAATTGTATTAAAAATTAATTTTCACTTGGAAGCAAAGCCACCACAGATGGAAGATGGCTGCAGGACCACGATTCTCAACGGAGAACCAACAAACGGGGAGTAAGAGCAAGAACAGTTTTCGCAGACCTCCCCCTCCTCTTTCATGGACTTGCACTGAACCTCTAATGATTTCCAAAGGGACAAGTATTACCGTTTAGCCAGTCGTGTAGTAGTTTCTTCTTGAAATCAAAATGCAGGCACTGCCTGGTGAGCCAAAGCCTTGGAAAAAGAAAGGCTTGTGTAATTAGATGGACTGTCCTTTCAAAGCATGAGAAAGCTGCAATTAAAGGGCCAGAACCTTTCTTCTGCACAGTCACTATCACTTAAACTCAGCACTACTCACTAGTTCAGGACTAAACCTGTTCACTGAACAAAGAAGGTTTTTTTATACAGAAGTATGTCTCTGTTTCAAAGTAGCTGTGCAAAACCAGTTACTTCTTACTGAGTTCACTTGCACTCTCAGCATATGCAGAACACTGGTACCTGTTCCAGTGACAAGTCAGGACTTATTGCTGCTATACGTTCATAGCCTGACAAACCCAATTCAAACCTAAAAGACCAAGCAGGCTTCCTAGAAAGGAACAAGGTGTGCCTGATTAAGGGATCAGCTCAAGCCATGCAAGAATGCTCCCTACATGGCATCCTAGTCCCATTTTGACCATTTAATCTCACCTTTCTGCATAGCACAGAAAATGGAGTTAGACAGCAGTATCCCTGTATCGAGGTGAGGAGTTCTAGTTGAGCCTCTGTAGGTTTCAAATGGTGGAAATTACTTTACTTAGTAAAGCCATCCCTCTGGTTAGGTCCACACAAGTACTTGGTGACTTTTAAGTCCTTAGTAACATGCTTGCTTGCTCGGTTATTGTCCTGGTTTCAGCAGGGATAGAGTTAATTTTCTTCTTAGTAGCTGGTACAGTGCTGTGTTTTGCTCTGCCAGCAAGCAGGTGCACAAGGAGCTGGGAGGGAGCACGGCCAGGACAGCTGACCCGAACTAGCCAAAGGGATATTCCATACCATAGAACGTCATGCTCAGTATATAAACGGGGGGGAGTTGGCCAGGAGGGGCGGATCACTTCTTGGGCATCGGTCAGCGGGTGGTGAGCAATTGCATTGTGCATCACTTGTCTTTTCTTGGGTCTAATTTCTCTCTTTTTGTTATATTCCCTTTCATTAATTTTTTATTATTATTGTAAGTTAGTATTATATTTTATTTTACTTCAGTTACTGAACTGCTCGTATCTCAACCCACGAGTTTTACTTTGTTTTTCCTGATCCTCCTCCCCACCCCACTGGGAGGGGGGAGGGTGGAGCGGCTGCGTGGTGCTGAGTTGCTGGCTGGGGTTAAACCATGACAGTTATTTTCAAATGTTTGCTAAGAAGTGCTTATGGTTTGAGACAAATCATAAAGTGGTGCAGAGGACACTACATCTAAATGTTAAGCAGTGTTTCCTAAAGTCCTCTAAGACAAGCCTGCAGACTCTTTCTGACTTCTCTTTTTTCACAAGGTATTTTTCATGCAGGAGCTGGACATCACTAGTAGTCTGAACCTGGGCGCACCAGGGGTTCTTCATGGTCAGTCTCCCCACAAAATCAATGGTTCTTAAAAAGGGGATTGTCCACGTTTTAGACTCTAGCCGTGGCGCTAATCACCTCCAGTCTCAAGCTGTTATTCCAGGGAATGGATGGCACAGACAACTCCTGACAAGCAATATTGAAAATGTTATTAAAGGAAGAATTCAGCTCATCACCCTAGCACCTGTGCAGGGAAGAGGCTGAAAAGTGCACATCTGGCACAAGGGGATGAGAGCATTTCCAAGCCATTCCTTGCAATAAAAACTGCACAACTGAAGTACTTGATCAGGCATTTTGGGCTTACGTGGGCAAATCTTCATTAGCTTGGAAGAGAGCTGTGAATAAGTAAGGAGCAAGAAAGGGGATGACACTTTACCTGTTCTGTGAACTTGAGATAGTATGATATTATTACTTTTTAATAGAGCACTGACTGCGCAATTCCCAATTGTATGGCAGTGGTTTAAAGCAAAACATAAAACTTCAATTCCCTGAAATACTCAGACCTGATAGTACGGTTTGTAACCAGGCAATTCCACCCATAATGTGGAACTCTTGATTACTTCCTGCACTGAGTCAATTACCTATCCTCACTTTTACCTTTCTGATCCAATTTTGTCTGTGATCCTCTGTCTTGGCAGAGATCTTAATAGGTTATCTTTAACAAACTGATGAACTCATAAAAAGTTCAGATGTCACAGATAACATGAGTCTCCAAATAGCCAATCTTTTTCTGCATGATTTTCCAAAAGCCAGGGTGGAATTATCCCATAAACTCAGAGACAGAAACTCAAGGATTGATTTCCTAATCATAAAGCACTTTTATGTATATTTTAACATACTTTGTGATTAAGCACATTAATTTCCAATGAATAATCCTATCTCGGCACATCCCAGAGCTGCACTTCAGCCCTGCCCAGCTATGAGAGGAATCTTTGCAGTGAGAGGCTTTACAGGCTCTGTCAAAATCAATATCAGCAGCTATTCCTCTGGGAAATCAGTAATGTCACAGGCAAAGTGTTTGCCAAGGCTTTGAGCATGTTCCAATTAATTTACTATTCCACGTTTGCCGTAGACCTGAGGTAGGAGAGAAAGTTAAATGTAAGCAGTTAAACATGAGACACTGGAATCCTGCTAAGACAGTGAGCGCTGCAACATGTGCTTTAAACACTGAAATGTTTATTCATGTTTTAAACCACAGTAAATGTGAACTGCAGCTGAGGTGCAATGGTTTACCTACAGATGACTTAAAAGTTAACAAACGGATGGAGACTTCAGCCCATGGTTGCCAAATCCAGGTCTGTGTTGTTTCTTGGCCACACTGAGCTAATCTGCCTGTCCAAAGACTTTAGCTACGGCAGGCTTGCTTCCTAAAATGTTCTTTCATTTCTAACACCAAGGCAGCTTCACGTATGGCAGCGAGGGCTGCCACGCTAATGTAAATAAGGAACTACTTGCCATGAGTTTTAAACACCGTCTTGTTGATTTGCTCTTAAAAAGAGCTAGATGTAATAGCTTTAAACTCCAAAAGGTGAATGGGGACCTGACCAACTTGGGGGGCAACTACTAAAATAAGGATGAGTGGTAACAATAAAATAAAAGAGTATTTAGTTAGATAGATCTGCCATCACTTTAGGTACAGGCAAAGAAAGCTAAAGGCATGTGGGATGCCTTTTCTGCAGAAAAGCTTAAAATAGAAAAGGAAATCAATACTCATTTACAGTATCTGGCAGCCACTGAACCAAAACATACATGTACACCTACAGCAGAGCAGAAATAACAACATTTATTTAAACCACAAGCTGTTATTCTGCTGCAGGAACGCTGTGTTTTATGTGGAGTGCTTCACCAGAAACTGAGAAGTACCACATATTTCCGACCATTTTTAAAAAGCCTCGGCAATATCAAGAGCAAATACTTTCAATACCACAGTTATTAACCCCACCACTGCCAGGCCAGCTCTGACTTCTCCAATTGCCAGCAAAGAAAGTCAGAGCTGATGTCTGAGCTAGCAGCAGGGAAGATGGTTCGTCTTTCCTACCGAGTTTCTCTTCTGCCAACTTACAAGACACCATTTGTTGGATCACATGTGAGGGGTGCATCTGTCACAGCCTGCAGCGGGAACAGGAAGAGCTCCATCAGCTACATCGCTACAGCGCAACACCGGGGCCACTCAGAGCGTCGGAGGCACAGCGCTCCCAGACGAGGGCTGAACCATTGCATGTGCCGTGTGGGACATGAGGAGGAAGAGAGACCTCAGTTCTGTAGTGGTGAGATAGGGATGGGGCTCGGGAGCACTGGAGCACCCATGCCCGTGCCCTGCGGGGTGCCCGAGAGCTGGCAGGGCAGGGGCAGGTTTGCTAACTGCCTGCAGAGCTGCGGGGCGGCTTGAGCAGGGACATGTCTGCAGATGTTGTGGGCTTAGCAAAATGTAAACAAGCCTTGATGCTACATCTAGCTGTGCTGAGGGATCTGACCATCTCTCCTAAAGCAACAGGAGAACATGCACAGCAGGAAGCAAACCTTTGATGGTCAGAACCCTCAAATGATGCTTCAAAAGAGAAATGTACGCTTGTGTGTAAGAATGAGACAATGTTTCCACCGACTATATAAAACTACGGGTTTTAGAGGAAGGAGTAGTGTTTAACAAATCAACATTCCCCAAAAACTGAAAGTGAAATTAAATATAAACAAAGTGACTCTGCTGATAGATCTTTTTTCCATTCCTCAGCTCGGAGAAATGTGACCAGTAAATAAACAGCATAAATAATAACAACAGCTGGCTTTTGTACAACACTGCTCATTCACAAAAACCAAAAATGCTTTGCAAAGGGTGCAGCTAGGCTTGTTGTAGAGTCACGTAACGCAGAGATGAATGGGACCTGAAGAGGTCCTCTGATCCATTACCCTGTCCCAAGCAAGGATCAACCCTTCCTCCCACTGCCACGTAAACTGAAGCACAAGAGGTAAAAAGCCTTGCCCATGGCAACACAGCACACCAGAGGCAAGGATGGACACACAGCGTGAGGCAAAACCTGACCCTACAGCAATCAGTGGGAGTTTAACAGCAGAGTCAAAATGTCACCGTGGGTTCCCTGAGCTCCAGCCCTGTCCTACATGCACAGGGCCACCGTGAACCTGGAAACAAAAACTCAATTTTCAAAAAGCTTTCTGTCCTAATGAACTTGTGGGCAGCTAATAATGTCAGAGGGATGATCTGTGCATTTTCAGGACAACCTCGGTTGAGATGCTTGGTGCTCCTTGCTAAAATGATTTGTGAAGAGCCAGAGGATGACTGAATGCTGGATCGCTTGAATATCCTTTTAATAAAATGAGATTATGAATGCTGCTCAGAATACAGTTTTTAATACTCCAAATATTGTAGACTAGCTCTCACACAAAATTGAAAAAATGAAGAAAAAGCTTAACCATTAAGTCAGCTAGATGCTATCTCTACAGCAATTTAATTACTTGCTGCTTCCTCATCACTCCTCATGCCTTTAGCTCAGCAAATTAAGCCACTGCAGATTTCTGGAATTTGACAGTTGAATTTGAAACCTCACTGAGACAGTTTTGAAAAATAAAAGTAAAAAATACGTTGAAAAATTATAAAAATGACCTCATTTTGCCAGCTGGTGAACTAGCGAACCTGCTGGCACCTACAGCAAATTAAACCAACTTTCTGTTCTAAAAAAAGGCCAAAGATTTAATTTTTATCCCCTCACTCTGCAAGCTTCAAGCTTGATCAAGGAAGAAAGAAAAAATACAGAGCAAGGCCTTTTATCATAGGTCAGATAGATGGCTGCAAAAGATCAGTAATCTTTCTTGCCTACCAAATCTACAGTAGTTTGTACATTTTCTCCTTACCCATCTATACACAACACTGGAGCAAATGATTACTACACTATTACCTGAATGTTTGGCTTTAGCCCAGTTGTCAATATTTTGTTTCCCTTTTTTTCCCCTCTCTCTTTTCTTTCTTTTAACCGATTCCTGCTGAGACAATTTACTTGTAGCTGAACAGCAGAGAACAGCTAATGCATCACTTAGTAGATTTTTTTTAAAATCTCTCTTCAAACATCAAGCACTCTTCAACCACCAAAACCTCAAGGAATAACTTACTTTCTCTGGCAACTTTCATCTAGGGACTCCAGACCCAATTTATATCACTTGCCTGGATGATTACACCCAATTTGAGATGAGGAAACAAAAGCACAGAGAAATTAAGGGTCCAATTCTGTAAATCACTGGTCACTATGTCACTGTCTAATGACTGTCTTGACCATGTGTTTTGCCTGTTCTCTGCTCCTCACTGACTTCTTTATTCTGTTTTCTGACATTAAATTTTCTAGGTCTAGCAAGCTGCCTTTGCCATCACTTAGTATGGGCGGATTCAGAGGCTCCCATCATCAGGTGAGCACCTGTCAAACAGAAATGAAGATAGCCCCTGGCTGGAGAGCAAGTGTCTGTCACACAGAAGGGGAGTCTCTTTCATTCCAGTGGAAGTACTCATGCAGTTTGGTGTTACTCAAGGTCTTAGGACATTGAAAATGGCTACATGGCTGCTACTGCAAAAATAATGAATCCCTTTGGACACAAACGTGCTGCATCTGTCTAGGAGAAACAAACACATCCCCAAGTAGAGCACACTCCAAGACCCATCCCCTCTCCTGCCCCTAGCTGATGTGGACAGCCCGTAGGAGTGTGCCTGGAGGCAGGAAAATCTGACTGGAGTGCTCTGGCTACCAGGACTGCTTCCAGTGGCCCTTCCCTGCCTGTCCCCAAGGCCACACCTTGGTACCACTGTCTGGACAGTGAGTCTGGTCAGCTTTGAGATGCCTTCCTGACATCGCCACCCAGTGATTCCCCTAGGTCTGGTTGCTTTAGAAGATGTTTATGGTTGGGACTAGCCCAAGGTTGGTATTCGGGATTGTTGTGCCAGTACTTCTCTTCCCGTTAATGTAAGTGAAATCTTATTGATCTGCAAGAAGAAACCCTGGGGGAGAGATAGTTTTAATGATGTCAAAAAACTTTACTTACCCTGGTGCTGCTAATTTCCTTCCTATAGGATAATAAGCCATACTGATACAGTGTCAGAATGTCCGTACTGGTAGAGTACAGGCCAAGGGTGTAGAGGTATAGTTAAGGATACAACTGGGGTGTGATGAGGTAAGGGACCTGCCTAAGCACATCTTAAGGAATGTCATGGGCAGGATGCAATACTATCTCCTTGGATACTTAGGAGAATCAGCCATTTGCTATCAGGGTTGTGTCACATCTCTTGGATAAGGGACAATAGGAGGTTTAAAACACTGATGGCTTCCATTCAAGTGGAAGCACATTAGGACAATGGCATGCCTGAACCTAGGGAAGGCAGCTCAGCCAAATGTGTCTGCAGGGACAGCTCTTAGAACAATGCAATTTCCCTAGAAGAACAGAGATCAGATGTTCGCCCTGGCTCTGAAAAGCACAAAGCCACAGCAGCTTGAAGGGAACTTGCAAGGAAACACAGGCCAACTCCTCTGCAACAGGCACCTAGAAAAAATACCCTCTTCTAGCCAGTACAACTATACCAGCCAGCTCTTGTTGTAGATATATTCGTGGTGATCTAAAAGAGCTGCTGTGTGTTCCCAAGGGATGTTCGAGGGTGCTGAAGAAATTGAGGCAAGGAACTGTGTGCAGCTGGTTTTATTCTTTTGTCTAAATGTACACATCTCTTGTGCTAGTGAAGTAAAGTGCTCTTGCGTCTGGAACCCTGATAAGGTTGATGAGTTTGTCTGCTTCAACTGTTGCGTCACTGTCAACAAATAACTGGTTTAGAGTGCTCCCAGTTTGATAAGCTGAAGAAAACTTATGCACCAGAGTCTGAGAGGAGAGCCAGTGCAGCGTCTGCTCAGGATAAAGAGACCTGGAGGGACAGGCAGGGCTCTAACTGCTGAGTGATCAGCTAGGGGATCCACCAGGGTCATGGTACAAAGCCAGTACTGATCATCACACTTGTAATCCCATTAAAAGCAAATGAACTATTTGCATGAGAGAAGCAAGGTTTGCTTAGCCTTCAGTCTCTGGCAGAATCATGAGCAGAAATTGAGTTTTTCAACTCAATCTCAAGATCATTTTTCTTCTTTTCTCCTATCTCTACCTCTACCTCTGATAATCACTGTGTTGGACAGCACCATTTTCGAAGTTCATCAGGTGGCACACTGAGAACCAACATTGATTTTGCTTCTTTTGCTGCTGTCTCAGGACCAGGATGAAATTTTACTGCTTTGAGATTCACAACAGGGAACTCCTAAAGTCACCTTATTCCCGCACACCAGTGTCACAAAGTTGTACACTTGTGCTCAGAGGCTGATCTTAACAGGGCAATGAGCAAAAGGGGCAGTTTAATTACAATTGTTATTCCCTTTGTTATTTGCCTTTTTCCTTGGGTTCTGTGGAATAAAAGGCAGATTTGCTTCTGTTGAACATTCCTGGGGGGACTGAAAAAAATTATCCTACTAAAAAAGTCTGTTCGAAATATCTACAGCAAGAACCAAAGCTGCTCTCCTGTCTGTCAGAGTCCCTCTTATGTGAAGGTGGTTTGCTAATTTGCCCTTCCTCTGGAATCGCATAAGAAATCATAAAAGGATGCCCCCATTCACCGTGAATAAGACAGTCACATGGAGCAAAGAGAACATAGGCATTAAAGGAACACATACATGGCTGATGAATAGAAGGGAGGCTTTAGAAATTCAGGCAATAGCAATACAGCAAGCAAAGCCTGGAATGTTGATTTGACAATGATAATTGTTATTTCCCCTTTGCACTGTGTACGATGTGATCAGACACACAGAGGGAGCTGAATTCATCCTACAACAAACTATGCCGACATAAGTCACTTTGCACCATACAAGTTCGGCCCTTGTGCATTAGTTTGAAGTTGACCTCATTAGTACAAACAAAAGTGTTCTTCAAGAGCGACACTGAATTGGAAATTCCTTTAAGTATTTCTAGAGACTAACACCACACAGTGTAATTAAAGACATTACAATTAGTGACTTGATTCCCTTTGCTTTGACTTCGCTTTGGTTTATTTATTTATTTATTTTATTTGGAAAGGTCTGAAAGTCAAATTCAGCTTTGTCATCTGTTCATGCTGGGAGCTGTGCTGTTCTTCTGGAAATGCCATGGAAATGCTGGTAATGAGGTGCCAAAATCAGCAAGCAATATTCACAATTTAAGGGCCAGTTCAAATATAAAGGCAGTTTGTATTTCTTCACCGCAGGCACTTCTGCAAAGTCCTTGGGGAAGAGAGAAATATATTTTCCCCTTATTGGCTTGGCCTTTCATTGCTAAGAAGTCAGAATGAATGACAGGCATTTTTCAAAGAGTAAAACAATAAAAAAAGTAAATAGAAAAGCAGGTGCTTTTTGTTTGTTTAATTTTGTATTTTTAATCACACTTGTCAGGTGTAGAACTGAAAGAACTCCCACAAAGACACTGTTTACTCAGACAATTGCAACTCTGTTCACTTAAACTATGGTCACGATGTCTAAAGCTGAGCCAACCCATTTTAGTGTACATTAACAATCGACCAGGAACACATCTGTGACCCACACGTGTCTCAGCTTCAGGCAGCCTCCTCAGGCAGACCACTTCAGTTGCTGGCAATCATCTAAGTGCACCTAGAGACCACTACGTGGAGAGACACACAAGCATCATGCTAACTAGCCAGATAATGATTTCTGTTTGATAGATGAGGAAGCTCAGATACAAGGATGTCTGGAACCCACATTTTCATAAGCATCCTCTAGCTACAAGTGTCTCAAGCTGCAAGTGTCCAACCTAGAGTGGCTGATCTACAGGGAGAGAGTTGATCATCGCTTTCTCTGTCTGAAGTCAATGGTGGCTGCAGGCTATTAGCACCTTTGAAAAAACTACTCTGGGTCAATAAATCTCACAGAGTTTAATTGAGGTCAAGCAGAGGGGCTGAAAGTGCCGCAGAACAAACTGTTTGTGCTTAGCTAGGCAGTGACAGGAACAGCTGAAGCATCCAGAAGAGGCTATGGGGATATAGAACAGAGAGGAAAAGAAGGTCATCTCTGATCTTCTCCAGGCCCTTTAGGGGCCTCAAAGGAAATGTCTTGACTTCTCCTCCCAACTTTCCTTCCCCTTCCTCATCCCAGCTCTATTCTTAGCAGCTTTGTCTGAGAGCTGGGAACAGAGCACGGTTTCTTAATTCCTCACCTCCTATTACCTCATATTTTGACTCAGACTGCCCAGGGTGGTGGCAGAGGTTTTAACCTTGCATGGAGACATTGTTTTTGTTTACACAAAAACTGCTTTCCCATTAAGTAGGATTTCCTCGACGACTGGGACACGCTATAGGCACGAGATCAATCTGGTTTGGTACCAACGATTTATTTCCTCCAAACAATATTACATGCTCCTGAAAATGCCCTGCCTTGCCCAGAACTTAAGCTTTGCACCCACTAGTGAGCACTCAGTGCCAAAGAGTTACCTGTTTTCATGCTCCACAAATCCTGTTGTTGGCACGATACATGAAAACACCACCAGAACATACTGCTTTTTCTTCCCTGCTGCATTCAACAAGACCACTTAATTACATCTTAAGATGAAACTGGCTCAACAAGTTGGGCAGCTTGCAGGGCTGCTGGCCAGGGAAGTCGCACCTGCATTGCTGCCAGCAGACAGCAATAGAAGACGACACCCAGTCCCCAGCTCCGCTGTTGGGAGTGACTTCCCACCCAAAAAAACAAGTGGAAAACACTGCCGTCCTCCTTCCTTAGTCCCACTACTACCTACTCTATCTACCCCATCTAATCATTATGACATCTGAGTGCCTTTGTGTGTCAGCTTCCTGTGAAGTAATCACCTAAATCCCCCTTCAAAACAAAGCGGACCCTGCTGAGGAACTCACAATAGGTGCCTTTCACTCGCAGGACAACCTTGGCCTCGGTGGCACTTACAACAAAGCTTCCATATGTGCACCAGTATGGGCTGATCAGTCAGTTCAACACCACACAGGATCAGAGCCTGGATATTTGTGAGCACGAAGCAAAAGAGCCTCACAAAATTTTCCCATCTTCCTGACAAATCTTTTTTTAAAAAAAATACGCTACAGCACATTAGTCTGCCACAGCCTTTATCCACCTTTGTGGGTCTGTTTGAGGAGATAAAGGAGAAGCAGAAGCTCCGAGGGGCGATGCCTGTCGGTCGGCCCCACTCTCAGAGACTGCCTAGCCATTGTTTGCTCTTCAACCCCAGGCTAGGGCTACTTTTTAATTTTTCCTTTGGCAGATATCCCGGTTTTTCCCCTCTCTGGGGGAGGGATCAAGGATGATAAGTTCTATTCTAATAGAAGACAAGTCAATGATAACCTTTGGGCATCTGCAGAGACGAGGTATTTCTATAGCCCTAGCTGGGATTAGATGCATAATGGATCAATGAAAGATCCCACCGTTTGACGGTTATAGCGTCATTCATTAGCGTTAAGATTTGAACCTGAATCAACAATTGAGTTAGAAGATTGAAAGAATTGCCTTCAGTATTTGAAATAGAATAAATTGTAACGGGCCTGTAAAAGTCCCCAGAGGTCTCTCTCTTTCTCTCCCTATACATATATATATAGATCACTTTTGCTGAACATTTAAAATTAGATGAAAGTTGCTGAGCTTCTACATATGAAGCAGGAAGAGCTGAGCTACTTATGAAAAGTGAGAGGGGAAAAAAAAAAGTATTTTTGGTTTGCCTATCAAAGCACTTCAAGAGCATTCTTGACTGTAGGATCCAGGCACTAACTTGTTATTCAGTCACTTACCATCTCCCTCATACATAACAATGCAAAAAGATCTAATAATAAACAGTACGCCCCCTCCTTATACACAAACATGCAAACACAAACACACGCACGCACGCACGCACGCAGGAACCACTTGTAAATGAGCAACACTGATCCCATCCACTTTTGTTGTCACAAAACTAGGGCAAGCTCGCTCTCAATTAACTGCTTGATGCACAGAGCCCCCCCCCAAAATTAACTACCCAGAGGACTTAGACACCAAGTTTTAACTCTCAGCTCTTTATCATCCTTTCATTTCTGGATCAAAGTCCCATCCACTCACTACTAATTTGCTAAGAAATTAAACATGAAAAAAGAAAGCAATTCCACAACTGGGTGAAGAACGTTGTGGGCAGTTGATGATTAATTAGCATTATAATACAAGACAGCCTGGTTTCACAGTAGAAGCTTGTTCTGACAGCATTTTTTTTTTCTGTAGAGGAAATCTTCAGGTTGGTGCAAAGACTATGTAAAGCATCAGTGCCAAAAACTTTCCTCCTTGTTTCTGAAAGGCAGTGCGTAGAAGTAACTATAAAATGCTCTGTGGACCAGGTGATCTTAAACCAAGAGCCATGCCCTATAGCCCAACCAGTGCAATGGAGCTAGAGTGGGGTGGCTGCACTGTCCTCCCCTCTGGGGACAGTGTGCTTCGCTGCTTGCCCACCTCCCAGCTCTATGTTATTCCCATTGCCCCTTAGTTTGGCAGGCATAAAACCCAAGGCCAGCTAACCTGGACCCGTATCCATCTCTCAGCGCAGCTGCAGGCTGATTTGGACACAGGATGATGTCTAACCTGTTGGGTGGTCAAGGAAAAAGTTTGTCCCTACTACAAATTAAACAACTTTTTCCTGTGACTGTTTTCTAGCTGTATAAAATCAATGTAGCTTTTCCTGTTGGCTTGCAGAAAAAGAAAACAATAAAACAATATCCAGATTTTTATGAAGTAGCTACCTATATAACTAGTGGTAGCAGAGATACATGCCAAGCCAGCAGATACTGGGAGGAAGAAGAAAGATCATAACTATGGGAAGAACAGAGATAGCTTTCTACAGCAGATCATAATCAGCACACAATCAGCATAGAAAGCTATTACAGTAAAGGGATTATTTAAGTTATGACAAAAACATTAGAGAAATTTCTCTATCTGGTTTCTTGTCTGTGTTTATTACTGAGGTCAGTTTTGAAATCGCAGTTGCCAGTGAAAGAGCTCCCTAAATCATTTACTAACTATAAATAAGTAAAAAAAAAAACCAAGCCATCAGTCAAAAAGCAATGCAGTCAAACCATATTCTGCCTGTTGCCCTGAGATTTTGGCTCCTACTGTTGAAATTGAACTCAGATGCTGATGTTTAATTTGTTGACACTGAGAAAATCAGAAAGAGTAGACATTCCTAAGCCTGTATCCCATCCGTCCCTGATTGTCTGTGCTATTAGTTTGAAGATAGTTGTTTATTACTGATAGGCATCAGCCACCTGTACGTGCCGGTAGCATACTGAACTGCCAACCAAGCCAGCTGTGCATGAAATGACAGTGACTCCATGTTTTACATCTGTAAGGCCGACTTGAGTGAGTAAAGATTTGAAGAATACAGTCTTTACAGTAGGGGCTCTCTCAGATGAGAGAAATCTCTCTAGTGGCTCTGTAAAGCTCCATGCACGCAGCCCTGTAACGCCAGTCAAGCTATAAATAATAATTACACAAATAGAGTCTTATTTACTGATAGTAAAAAAGGACATTTGCTTGAAAGTGCTCACCTGGGAGTTGCTGCTGGCTTCCAATACCTGCAGAAGAGATACTGCCCATCAGCATTGACAATATGGGGCAGGTCCTTGTACGGGATGTTTTGAGGACTCCGCTTTGGCGAACTTTCCTCTGGCATTCTGGAAGAATGACCTGCAAGGTGTTGGAAGAAACAAGACATACTTTAAAACAGGTGAAGGCAAGATAGAGGCTGATGGGCTTGGTAGCCACAGACATTCAAGAAAGTCAGTCAGTAAGGCAAGCACCACTGATGGAAGTCTCCCTCCAAAACCCCAGCCAAAGAGCCCCCAAAATCTTTACTGCTTTAAAACAGAAACGTAGCATTTTGTGTTCAGAAAAGGCTCACATTTTGGGGGAGGGCATTGGAGGGGGAGGGAAGGAGGGAAGATCCATCCACCATCACTACTTCATTACAGCTTTCTCTCCCCCACTTCTCCCATCTGTGTTTATTTTGCATCATTTTGTGAAACGGATCCCAAAAAGAATATTTTAGCTGCAATCAAGTGCAGATTGTGCAGCAACCGCTACAGATATGAAAAGACAGCTGCATAAAAGATTTATCTCTGCCTTAACATCTCCAAAGAACAGCGGATGGTACGCAGCAGAGGTATCTGCCACCGTGTCATCATTAAGATCGTCTCTGACATCTCAAACAGGAAAGTGGCGGCGGTGGGGAACGAAACATTTCCAGGAGAATTTGCAACAAACCTGTTTTCATCCTGTGCAAGGGTTTGCATTCTAGTGAGGAGCCGGCATCGCAAGTCAAATGCAAGCAGATAAGGCTTTTTGCATCTCGCTGCGGGGATGCATTCACACTCCGCCAACCACGCAGCCCCCACGGTCCCCAGTGGGTGCTCGGCGGGTCCCTCCCGGGCAGCTCCGGTGCGCCGGGCGGGCTGCGCGGGGCTCGCCGCAGCTCCTCTTCCCGGCTCGCTCGCTCTTTGAGGAAAGTCGCTTGGGTAATTCACCACTTCTTGTTCATCACTTTTTTTTTTTTTTCCTCCTTCTCAAACAAATTGCGTGTGTGGGCTGAAGTGGCGGTGGTGGGAGGGGAGGTTGGGAAGGGTGGGGGAGAGGGAGGGCTGACGAGTGGGAAAGCTGCAGTCCACTTTCCAGAAGCTGCTGCACACACATCAAAGGCACCTTGAACACATGCAGCTGGAGCAGCTCAGAAAGTTCCTGCCGCTGCAGGTTGTTTGCAACTTCACTTCCTTCCTGCCACTTACTGTTCGGAGGCCACGGCGACGGGGGGAGGCGAGGGAGGGGGAGCCCTTTTTCTCAAAGCGATCCCCGCTGCGAAGCCGTCTCGCGTGTAAGCGCAACTTCCCCAGCCCCTCGCTGCCGGGCGGGGAGCGGGCGGGAGGGGAGGAGGAGGAGGAGGAGGAGGAGGGATCCAAGCACCGACGCGATCCCAGGTCGCAAGCCCCGCACACGCATCCTCCCGCCGCGGCGAGGCGGGCAGCCTCCCCGCTTCCCCCGGCGGAGCCGAAGCCGGGCGGCTCCACCCCACGCTGCGCACCGGCTGCTCCCGGAGGCAGCAGCGGAGGGGCGGGCGGTGCCGCGCCGCGCCCGGGACGCGGTCGCTGCTGCCCCCCCGGCTGGGCTGGGCTGGACTGGGCTGGGCTGGGCGCCGAGCGAGCAGCGGTGCCCGGCGGGCGGGTGGTGCGGCGGGCAGGGCCGGGAGCGGAGGAGCCCCGCCGTGCCCCCCCGAGCCGCCTGGGCGTGGGGAAAGGGGGGGGGGGGGGGGGAGAAACCGCCGCCCCCCTCCCCACGGCAGTCGCGGTGCGGGGCTGCCCGGCCCGCGGGTGGGTCCTCACCGGCTGAGCCTCCGTCTGCCTCCCCGCTGGCTTCCCATGGCTGCCGGCGGCGGGGGGGCAGGCAGCCGCGGAGCTGCCCGCAGCCCGTGCCGCCTGACGAACCCAGAATACCGGGCTCTTGCCATAGGAGTGGCAAGACTGACTGCCAGCAGCGGGCTTGGGTGGCCACGAGTGACACCCTGGGAGCGTGGACGGCTTTTATACGCTGCGTTCAGAGAGGGGAGACTATGAAGCCGTGCTGCCTTCTGGGCTTCCCCGGTCTGAACCGCTCTTTGTAGTCCCAAATCCAGACTTCACTGTTTGCATTTAGATACGCGGCTCTTCAGACTTTGAAGCCACGCCGGAAAGATTGAGTCTTTCAGATACTGGTTCAGAGGAGCACCCAAGCCCCTTGCCTTGCGCCCTCGTTCATGGTAAAGGCAATTTATAAATACAGGATATGATTTATACACACGTAATCTAATAGTGCACCTAATCACCATAGATTATATGCAATACATATGTTGCAACTGTGTAATTAGAGATCTATTTGATGGTATATGATACTTGCTTATAAAAATTGTCACAGCAAGGTTCCCTGAAGTTAAAATAGCTTCCCAGCCTTAAGGCATCCCGATACTGAGTTTTGTCATTTAATACTGGTAAGTGCTTAGCATTTATTGAGCACTTTTAAATTGTTTATATTAAGGGCACAGATGCAGGTCTTTTATGTTTCATCAGGATAATATTATAAACTTTAATTTTGACATGCCTACATATGCTTAGAGGTCTCAGGCCTTTTTAAGAAGAGGCAGCTATTAACAATATTTTTTAAAGCTAGGCAATGGGCTCACTGAGTCCAAACCTGGGAACAAAGGCTGAGGAAAGGAAAGGAATATATGCCAACAATAATAACAATAAATGCAAAACCTCACAGATGACCCATATAAAAATAAAAAGGAAATAAAAAACAGATCTTTTCCTCTTTCAGTGTCATTTATATTAAATGCCCTAGAGGGGGTTTAGTTATAAACGGCAAAAGCAAAATTACATATTCCTGTAACTGCTGGTGTTTGAAAAAAACCCCAAACCCAACATTTATGGTTGTTTGTAATGAGTGAGATTTAGGTCAGATGGGGTCTTAACCAGAGCCCTGGGAGCTGTTCTTGGAGGTGTACAATTTGCTAGGCCAGCTACTGTCTAAGCACGGATGGGTGGAATTAAAGAGCTATCACAAGCCAGCTCCAGAGTTGGAAGAAGCAAAGGCATATATATTTATTTAAAGGATACAGATCAGATAATAACTGGATTAAGAAGAAAAGAAAGAAGGAAAGAAGCCTCTTCCCCTGCTCACAGTTTATCTGCCAGGAACACTTTACTGCTTCCCTACAGCCATCCATGAAACCTGATGCCAGGAACAGGCTCCTCTCCCCCTGTGGTGCCAGGAATATCAGAGTTCCCAGGGCCGGAGGGAGGTGGGGGGAGACAAGGAAAAAATATCTTTCTAAAACTCAGGATAAAAATAGCATCTGAAAGAAAATGACCTTTGTTGGGACACGAGGGCGAGATCCTCTCTTTGAGAGCCTGCCCTGGTCAGTCCAGATATACGATTCCCTCGATATCCCATTAACCTCCGTGTAGCTGATATTGGAGGCAGCAGGACTGTGGTCCAACCTACACTCTCTGCCAGGCCCAGATTCTCACCATTGCGCAGGAGCGGAGCATCAGCCGACTCCTCCTTCCCTTCTCCCCAGCTTCCCTGAGCCCCCAGGAATCTGAGGACATTTCTTCCCATAGGTAGCACACCCTCCCCTATCTCATGATAATGTCATAAAAATGAATGAGAAGCAACTGCTGACTAGTTACCTTATTATTTTATGGAGTTTAAGCTGTGAATGAAAAGCCACCTGAGAAAACTGGATTGGGTCTGAGGAATTCGCCTAGCTAATATCCAAACAATATACAGGGCTTTAGCAGAGCAATTATTGCATACTAGCTCCCTGTGAGAAATCAAAGGGATGTCTGAGCATGCAGTATTTATGAGATTGTAACATCTTCTCTTGTCTCAGTGGAGTGAAATACGTTTTGGAAATACAGTTTAAGCTAAATCAATTTCTTAATAAAAAACAGAAATATACTTGGTGAATCTCTACACTAACTCAGTAATTGCTTAAGCCTTGTAGGGAAAGGTGTTTGGTTTATTAAAGGCTGAGCCTTGCTTAATTTAAGTGTCTCCATTGACCCCCAAGGTACCCACAGGAGTATAGAGAAAAGGATTGCGCCCTCAAATAAGGCAAATTTTAGGAAATGAATCAATTGCTGGAATGACAGAGAAAACACATATAATGAAAACTTGTTATCACAGCAAGGGGAGAGA
This sequence comes from Gymnogyps californianus, assembly GCF_018139145.2. NCBI lineage: Eukaryota > Metazoa > Chordata > Aves > Accipitriformes > Cathartidae > Gymnogyps > Gymnogyps californianus. Next base: position 13,337,668 of record NC_059483.1, read on the forward strand.
GAGAACACGCTAGAGAGAAGAGAAAGGGGAGAGTAGGATGGATGGGAGACAGCATAGCGGGCTGGCATGTAATTCTGATGGTGAGGTAAGAGAATGAGACAGGATTTTCTCTGTCGTTAGGTTTTCATTCACAAAATGAGTTTTTAATGGATCATATCCTATTGGCGTGCAAAGGTAAACAGACTTTATGAGATCCTTCTGCTCTGGTTGACAATACCACGCTCTTAAATGGCAAAGGAGTACTTTTGTTTGAGAAGTGGATTTGATGGGGTGTGGGTGCTAAACCATTTGGGATTCTGCTCACCAGGACCACAAAGAGAATTTTTGCTGACAAGAAGGATGAAAAAAATGATAGAGGAGGAGGAGGACACAATAATAAAATATCTAAGAAGTATGTGGTTATGGAAGAATCTGCTCCAACAGAAAAATGCTGGAAGTTACAGTAGTCAGGGAGCAGCTGGAGAGAGCAACAGACAGTGCAAGCAAGAGAGCACATGGGAAACAATGGGAGATGAAGCATGAAGGGGAAGAATTAAAATCAAGTGAAAAGCAAAGAAGCCAGTGCCACTAAAGCTGTCAGTTTAGAGTCATTATTTTGGTTTTGCCTTTCTTTTTGGCTATTTTTTTATTTATCCCTAGCCAGAGTCCAGTCATTCAGCTTTACTTATTTGTGTAATCTGCCTTTGCTTGCCTGTTGGTATTCCTGATACGACATGTATGGGGATGAGACAGGAGGAGGGGCTGGGATAAACTGCTTTCGTTTTCCTGTAAAATAACAATTTTAATGCTTTGTAGCCAAAAAAATAAACTTGGTGTCAGGCAAATTGGATTGAGGAAGAAAATGTTAAAGGGCAATATTTTATTGATCAGGTTAAGCTTAACAATATCAGGAGAAATTATAACTAGCTTGGCATTGCTCTGCAATTCTGCAGTTTCATGTACCTCTTCACAAATTAGTGCCAAGTGAAATGGAGGAAGGTTGAAGCGTTAGCGCAGGGATATCTGAGCATCACAGAAATTGTTTGCAGGCTTCCACTGATTTGTTGCCCATCAGTAATTTCACTTTCCCTAATCAGTGGGAATAGAATTATTAGATTAAGCTACAAGTGGTTTAACACCCCTAGATACAAACTGCAGTCAAGTAATAAAGTATTTTTACCATGTAAATGAAAACAATTAGTGGAAAAAATAGTCCTTATTTTTTTGTAGGTAATAAAAATTCTGCAAATCATGCTGTCATTAGAAGTTGCTTACAAAGCTGTGACTGCAAACAGTAGCTATATGAGTGAAGTGATTAGTATCTTGCCTGTGCTCCTTATTTGACAGGACCAAAAATACACACTTAAAAATACACTCTTTCAATATAGGTTTCAGTCCTTTAAACTGATGTATAGAACATGACCCATCCTACATAGATGCTAATTTGAGAGCTGGTTGTTTTTAATTACAGAAGCAATACATGTTTTGTTTGGCGGTTCATTTTAATAAAAAACCCACAAGAATATTCATATCAGATTCTGAGGCACTCTTAGTATGAAATATATAAAAGGCATCCTCCAAAGTTAGGAAATTCAAAATGAAAGGTAGAAATTCTGCCCTAAAGCTTTGTCTGTAGAGGGGAAGTTGATAGAACTATTCTAGCACCCCTCTTGCTTGAGAATAACTCTGCCTTGGGAATAAATATGTTTTTTATAAAAGTCTGGAATTGTGTAACCTTAGCAGCGTCCCAGCAAGGGAGCTGATCCGCACTGGGTGCTGCAGAGAACAGCTCGCTCTGGGTTTTCTCAGGCGCACAAGCCCCTGGTCCGTGGAAATCGCGGTTAGGTATTGCAGGTCTCGGGCACTAGAGGGCACAGCCACAGCTTCGCTGTGCCCTGGGAGCCTGTGGACATGTTAGCCCTACCAAATTCCCCTTCCTCCTGATTTCTTTTTTGTTTGTTTGTTTTAAAATCCTTTTCCCCTTTATCATGAGAAGGTTTTCTTTAAACACTTGTCCCTTTTTATCTGTGCGGCCCAGTATTGGTTTCTAAATAAAAGTTTCCTGTGCTGGTATAAAATTAGTCCAATTTTCCTTCTGGATTCATTCACATCACGAGAATAAACTTCAGTGGTTTATACCCTGGACAAGCACATTGCTGCAGCACTTGACGGGAAATCCTGTCCTTGTCACTGTGAGGACAGACAGATTAATGAGTCTGTTACGGGATGGCATTTCCTATTTTACTGCGATATGACTGCATGTAGCCATACTACTATTGATAAAATGTTGGTCACCTCAGCAGAAACAGGGTTTTCATGGCAGAAAATGTAATTAAAAGCCGTCTTAAAGGCAAAAGTTCTAAGCTTTGAATTTTAATATGCATAAAAATCAGAATAAGACTTTATAAATTTTCTCCGGATGGAATTACAGTCTCAATTTTGAGAAGTACCTCACCATTTCTTTTCTCATTTCTATTACTAAGGATGACTGCATAATCCACTTTACAAATCCAGCATCATTGTATCAGGACTAAATAATATCGCCAAAAGATACAGCTATGCTGCCGTGGTTAGAGCGGTGCTTTATTTTGGTAGCCAAACTGGAAGCATTGACTGAAGAACAGTTATTATTGTGCCGCCTGGTTTTCTTGCTGCTTTGCAATTGACAAAGCATCATTTATCATGCTTTGCACTCCAATTTTTCTTTGCATGTTTTCCAGCTCATCATAACATAATTATGTTTCTGTTTCTTCCAGCCAGCGGCTGATACTTTCTTTTACTAAGACAACAGCTGCACTGCACAACCTTGATGAATCCCCATAAGGGTAAAATGTGTCTGTGGTGCTTGTTTCTGCCTTGGCAACCCAAATGTTCAAGCTCTTTTTTATGACAAATGCTGTTCTAAAATGCACCCAACCCCGATGCCTTCATAGCATTTCTCAAAATGAGGTTTTATATTGTAATTTTGACTTGAAATATTAAACATCCTGGCTGCTTTGTAATTTTAAAGGCTTCTTTTGTAACATTTCTTCTCATAGTGTTTTTAGGTTCATAAACACTGTGAGGGAATTTTGGAGGGCAATAGTTACTGATGTGCAATTTATTTTTTGAACTAAATTGATTTTATGTGTGAAAATCAGCACAATCTGGAGGTCTGCTTTATGCTCCTAAAAGACATCTTAAGGGAGCTTTCATGGTATAGGTGAATCATTTCCTTACTTGGCCTCAGTTGGTCCAGCCACACTGCAATGTAAAGGTAATTATATCAACCAACCTGGTCTATGAAGTGCATTAACTGCTAGTGATGGAAAATGCGGTAAAAGACACGCAGTATTTTTATTATTACTTATCGAGATATTTTATTTAACTCTAATTTAGTACTTTGAACCTGAGATTTCAAAGTACTTCAGAAAGGAAGGATACCATTGTTATTTTAGAGGGGGGAAATCAGAGCAGAAAAAAGTAGGGGTCAATACTGGAGGCAAGCTGAGGGCAGAATCCATTCTTAATGCTCCTGATTTTGTTTACCCAGTTATACCATTACTAACTCCCATCTCATCTCGAAATCTATCCGTCAGAGCACTGTGAACAACTAAAGCAGTAACTTTTTCCGTCATTAAAGATTATCCAGATTTGCAAGTATAGGGAATATTGTGTCCTGGACAAACCCACAGCCTTGATAACTACATTCTTCAGGGCAAAATTTTCCCTCCAGTTTTGCTTTCTATGCTGATCTCCTGGATGTTATTACTGCTGCCACCATCATTTGAAGACTGGTTGTATTTATATATAAAAATTACAATAATTCTGTACACAGAGGCAAGAGTTTTAACTCATATGGTCAATCCTATTTACATCTATGTGCGCCGTGATCTAAGGATACTTTGGGATATTTGAGCATGAGGGTGTATGTGGCAATGTTTGAGTTCTGTCCACCACATTGGTTACTGATGTCATTGCCTGAGAGGCTCTTAGATGTTGATGGAGACTGTACCTGCCCAGCCAGGGCTAACTTCATCTTCTATCCATGAATGGTGAGTATAATTCTGCTGTTGCTAGAAAAGGTAGCAGGCTTGTTGTTTTGGATATACAATGAACGCACGGCTCATGAGAAGAGCTTGCCTTGTGCTGTTTCTTCCTTATAACCCTGTGGCAAATTCTGGCAGATTCTGCTCAGATATATTTTAGCTTTTTTCTCATGTATCTTTGGTTTCTTTACTCACTCCACTCACACATGTTCAGTGTAAGAAAGATGTGCATTTTCTTTCTGATTCATGTACAGTAATTACTTCCTAACATCTGCCTAACAGATTTTGTAAGAAAAGTAATTCTGCAAATATTAAGAAAAAAATTAATGTACAAAATCTTTGAAATCTCTATTACTGGGGTTTGTTATCCACAGCTGACTGGATTCATTCCCAGCCAGGAAGCAGGTTCAGCAAAACAGCTGCATTAGTTATTTAACTGGAGGCCTGATTCTGCTCTTGCTCGCACCGATGTAAATCAGGAGTAGTACTAGAGAAAACAAAGAATCTCTCTAGTGCGAAATGCATGTTGGAGAAAAAGTAAGCATTATGGTATGGAACAACAAGAGAATTCTAGCAGATATTCTGCCATCCTGGTATAGGTGTTAGGCAGTATCTTAATGTCTTACAGAAACCTTATACCAAATATACTGCTCACTCCTGGGAGTGTTCTCCTGTATATATACTGTGGTAGCATCAAGTGGCCAACAAAATTAAGGCCCAGTTGTGCTCAGTGTTGCACCCTAGTACCATGAATTCACATGCGACTTATTCTGTACTAAGCACCACATTCATTACTGTTTGCATCTGGTTCATAATTGTTCCCTCTCAGTTATTTAATTTTTACAGTATATCTGCTACAATTTACTTTATACCTTCTAATGCAAGAAAACACACTCACTGGTTTTCCTCCTAGGCAGAATTAATGCATGTAATAATTAACTCAGAAGTACACTTTGAGAAAGGGGATGTCAAATGAGAAGCATTGCAGTGAAAAAGGGGACAAAGCATCCACAGGCAAAGTATTTCCTATGTAAGATGACAATGCTATATCTCAGGACAACAAAGGATTGTTACTAGAGCCTCACGTGCTTTAGAGATGGACATCTTCAATCCTCAAGGCCATTAACACCCTTTGTATTTGATCTTATTGTAAATTCGCAGCATGTGCTGTTAATAACATCAAAAGTTACAGTATCTGAGAGTTCACCACCCAACCCTCATCCTGTTTCCTCCAACACAAGGTATCTATTATATCTTGGCTACAGTCATTGATTCTCATGTAGCAAAGGTATCTGTGGTTTTGTTTGTGCTTTGGAGTCAGGAGCATCTGCAGTTGCTGTGGGCTGATAACGTCAGTTCCGATTCCTGTTACAGACCTGTTGGTGGGGCTTCCTGAACCCCTGCACATAGGAACCTTCCAGTTCACAGTACTATGCTTTGATACCAGCATGTGTTGATTATTTTTACTTGTTGACTTTTCCTCGTACAATGCTGAATCTTCTCTGGAGTTACAGTAACTTTTTAAATGGGAATCTAAGGTTTGGAGACGCTACCCTTTCAGGCACAAGAGGAAACACTCAGCTCCTGGATGTAGATATATGCATGAAACTCCATCATTCCTAGACCTTGGCAGCTTTTGAGGAAGAGGACAGCAGAGGGAAGGCTGCAACATTCAGCACCTGAGCCAGAGAGCACAAAGCATCTCTTTCCCTCCTGTGCTGTGAAATGTGTATGAGACATACTGAGCAACGTGTGTGTCCTCAGTCCCGTCCCGAGACCCGTGCCCAGCGCCTCAGCACCTGCAGGGATGGGATTACAGCAGCATCTATGCTTTGGGTTAAAACAAGGCTAAACTCCTAGCCTTTGATTTTGTGGGGCTCAGTCTGAAATGAGGCAGGGGTGAAACCAAGCCAGCAATGTCTGCCTGAGCCCAAAGCCTCCCTTCTGCAGTCCAGTTCAGACACGTACCCCTGACTGCGCCCCGGCAGTATAGCTCTCTGCCATGGCTCATCTGCCTCCACCTCTGCCCCCAGTTTCAGATCTCTTCAGCAATATGTTCTGCAACAAACAAGGATTTCTGGGGCAACTCCAGTCAGATCAGAAAGATATCCTTCTTGCTGCTTTGAAATCTGTGAGCGTGAACGATTCATTCAGCACAGCACCCCTTGGCCATTCATATCTATCTGATGATCAAATATATTTTTAATTATCAATCTGAGGTGATTTTTTCTTTTCACTAGACAATACTCAACTGTATTGTAAGAGCTGTTGGGATTGAGCCAGAGAATTTGGCAGCAAGATATGGAACATTTGGGCTTTCAACACTTAGGAACATATGGAAAGAGGTTTGGAAGATTGCCACATGGGGTGTAACTTGGAAGATGCTACATTTCTTCATCCTTTTTTTGTGGACAGAAGTAGAAGAAATTTTACTTTTTTGAAGGATCCTAATTTCTGTTCATTTTCTATGATGTACTGCTGCTCTAGAATACACCACTATGCTCAGCTGCAAGATTTAACCAAAATCAGCTGCATGGTTATGGGCAACTGTAGATGGGCAATTAAAAGGGTGACAGTATTGCAGATCTTTCCAAGTTTTTACCTCCTAATTCATGAGATCCCTCGCAGGTGAACTCACAGAGCTACAGTCTGGTGACTCAGATCATAGGGTGAAAGAGGATATCTGGTGCCTGGCCTGAGTCAGGATGTGCACTGTTTACTGAGGTCTTTGAGGATGAGGCCCTGCTAGGTGGTCCATCCTTCTTGCTCCCACTGTGACCATCTGTCTCCCTATCACCTTGACACCCATGGATGGATAGACAGTTTAGGCTGTCTGTCTGCCTCTGGTAGATAGTTTCATCATGTGGCTTGGAGCTCCAGCACTACACTACAAATGCCAGTCATGTTTGGGGCAGCAGGGGAATGGGAGACAGGAGCCACCTCCAGCTTGACGCTCAGGACTGGACATGTACGAACCAGCGTCATCTTCATCTTCATACCACTTTAGGGACAGATGCCTCATGCCCATGATGGGAGAAGTCTGTGTCTCTCAGAGTTATTGCTTTTGTTTGTCAGAAAAGTGATGCACAGTTTGCTTCATATTTGGTAATTCATTCACCATCATAACCACTGCGTAAGAAAGGTTTTTTTAATGCATTTTTTGTGGCACAGTTGTGTGCCAGGTTGGGGGGGCTGCAGCAAATGCAGAATTTATTGGAATACACAAACATGGATACCCTTCTTAACTTGCACAATTGGCACACAGGCCCTGCAGCTTAGTGAATACTAATTAGTCTCTCTGACTGCTAGGAAAGCATCGTCATCCTGGTTTAGCGATGAGAGACAAAGACCAACGGTGGCAGGGGCTTGTACTGAGTGACAGATAAAGTCACAGCAGCCAGAATTACAGTCGTCTTTGGTGTCCTGAATAGTAAATCACCCAAGTTTGCCAAGACTGTGTCTGAACAGCAGGATGGAGGCACCTTGGGGCTTTTCCCTCAATCCCTGTCCCCAGTAGCTCAGTTCAGGGCAGGCTGCAGCTCTCATCCCACCCAAGTGCTCAGGTTTCCTCTCCTCAGAAAGCACTAAGGGCGATGGGGAGGAGGTGTATGCCAGCTCTGCCTTTGGCAGGGAGCTCGAAACCAGCCCGGGTATGCATTCACTTCTGGGAACTGGGAAGCACTCTCAGACCCTGTGTTTTGGTTATAGTCTGCGTGTTCCTTGCCCACAAATTCATTGTGGCTTTTTATCTTGCATTTTCATGTGACAGTTTGTTTCAACACATGCAGCCAAATAATGACTAGGCATAGCAAGTTCCTGTTATTTCTTTGCTAACAGCATGCCGGGGGTCACTAAGGTATCTCTAGGTTATGAAAGGGGTAAGTGAAGGCTGAGAAGATGACATCTAGGATTAGGAATTGCACATGGAGGAATTGGTGACCAGAGCAGAGGAAAGAGCATCTCCTCCAAAGACATTCAAAGACCTGTGGCAATAGGTCTTGAGGACTGACCATGTAAGTCAGGAGAGCAAAAAAGATAGGCAAACCCTAAATCATTTGAATGGGATTTATTTTAGAATGAAACCTCTGTCTTTCTGAATAAAACCTGGAAAAGGTCAGGTGAGTTTCGAGCATTTTTTTAGCCTTATATCCTGTGGCTGCAGCATTTCTGAGCCAGCTAAAATCTGATTTAGAATGTTTTTAATATTTTGCTTCTTCTCATAGAACATACCCTGAGAAACATGAGAGTTATTTCTACTTTCTGTGGTCATAATGGCCCCAAGTTCTGCTATTCTGAGTATGCACTTCCCTTCCTGAGTTTCAGTTTTGATGTCGACTTAGAAATCTTTTTGACCCTTCTTAGAGAGATTAAAAAGCACTAAAACTAATGTACCGAACAGCCTTTCCACAAACACCATCCAGTTACATGCTTCTTTGCATCTCCATTCCCATCTCTACTGATCTACAAGGAGAAAAAATGCTCTCCTATCAGCCCATTCCTTCTGTCTGATTAACTGGCAGCTATCATCACGCTATTACAGTTTCATTTCCAGTGAAAAAAACCTGATGGATGTTGAGCTCCTGGATTGTGGCACCACTGCAAAAAAAATCAGGTTTCTGTTTATACCAAAGGGCCGGCAGTACCTCCTTAATCAGGCTGACTGTTCATTGGAAATCAGCAGATATTTTGACTAAAAGCATCCGGCAGTGCAGTATAACTCAGTAATAACTGCTTATCAGGGGATCAGGAGGGAAACGCCAGAAGAAAGACTGTAGGTGCAGTTAGAAGCACTGGTGAGTAGTTGACTTTGGGGGCTTTCTTTTCCCTTTTTTTTTTTTCAAGACTGAATTTGATGGAGGCTCTTTCATTTAAAAGACAGAAAGACCTACAAATTAAGCAACATCTAGCTCCTAATGTGTGAAACTGCAATTTGCATACATCATGGCAGCTGCTGAGTCGGTCCTTATTACCTCCGCTGGAGTGTTAATTTAGCCACAACTTTCTCATTTATTTAAATGAAAAAGCAGCGGGTGGCTGGCATGCCACATTATCTGTCAGGCAACCTGGGAATCAGGTTGACAGAGCCAGAAAGAGATTTCAATTCAGAGGGACTGCAGGGGTGCTGCCCCCCGGACTGCTGGTCGCAGGCGAGCTCAGGATTGCCCTTGGTCTGCTCTAAAGGTCAACAATTACCCTAAGGAAAAAAAAAAAAATCAATGTTGTATTTGGACTGACATAAGAGAATAGGTAATAGGATTAAACTGGAAATCTCTCTGTTTCTGTTTTTTCTCTCCCTATGTATCCAAACTGGCACTGTATATACGGATATGATAACCAAAATATCATTACTGGTCCTAACATAATAGAAATAGAATAACCGCCATTTGCAGAGTAACGTGGTTCAAACCCACCATCAGGGCCTGACTGCACTCCGGCTCTCTGCCCAGGCAGGAGGATGCCAACGCTGCCCGTGTGGGATGTGCCGGGAGGAGGGAGCAGCTGTGGCAGCGAGCGGTGCCGGTGCCATCACCGCTGCAGCCAGCCTGGAGGCACTTCCACACACGGCTGACGCCAAGTGGATGAACAGACATCCCAGAACTACTCACATGCGGGAAGTAAAGCCAATGTGAGGTACCAGTCCCCACATCGGAGGCTGCCTCACTTTCCAGGAAAAGAAGCCGAGGAGCCCCAGGGAATTGCTGAGCTGGGAGGGGCGAAGAGCAGTGGCCACGCTGGGGAGTCACCCGTGGGCATGGAGCCAAGCGTGAGGCTCTCCTCTTCCGAGCTACAATGTTGTGCTGCCGTTTAATGACACGTCTGTGGAAAACTGTGTATTTGTCAGCGGAGAACGAGCCAGAGCAAAACTGCAGAACCACGGCAAGAGTGACAGAGGAGATGAGTTTATTTCAGCACGTTGGTTGCAATGTTTCAGTGGCAGCAAAGAAAAACCACATCCTGATACTACCCAGAGTTTAACTGAGCTGATGCAGGTCTCTTCTAAAGTTCAGCTAGAACTGACTGTGGCTTGTGGGTCCACTCATTGCAAACCATGGCGTAGCTTCACCTATGGACAATTTGCTTGCACCTGCCTGTCAAAACAGGTTTTCTGCTTTCGGATGAACTGTAAACGCTGCGTAGCTGTTCCCAAAGTCTCCACTCAGAAAAACACACTCTTGGAAACTGGTCAGACTTTTTCCTAAAAAGAGTCTGTTTTTCCAATAGGTGAATCACTAGCAGTTGAGACTCAGAAGGGAACGTCTTTGCTCACGCAACACCAGAATGTACTGTATGACCGGTGCCATGCAAAAATTGTTCTAAAACATTAAATTCCATACGTATTTCCTAAACACTGATAAATTCACATCAAATGTGTCTCTTCTGTCTCTGACACCTACTTCTTAGCATTGTTTTAAAACACACTTTGTTAAATGATCACCCATTTGTTGTATTACCACAGATATTCTTCCCTTTGCCATTAACTTAACGAAGTTCAGCAAAAACTTTTGTCTTCGCCCACTTCTCAGCCATTCATTTTTATAATTAAAATCACCATGACAACAGATAATGATATCAGAATGAAAGGATTACAACTTAATTACATGAAGAAGGTGAAAACAGTCTTGGCTTACAGCAGAGAAAGCTTTTAATTCTAGCAAAAATATCTTGGCCTGATTCACCTCTGTGTTACGCCGTTTGTATAATTACACAGTGCTGCTGAGAGCCGCCCAGCGGTCGCCCCGCTGCAAGACGGGGTGTCCCGGTTAATTCAGTGAAGTGCAAGAGAAATATTCAGAATTTCATGAGCGATAAAAAGGAATTTGTCTTAAAAGCATTAGTTAGTGTTTTTGTGAAGCAGGCTTATTATAGAAATTAGCTGAGGAAACACACCCATAAAGGAAACATGATTATTATTATACTAGTGGAGTGGTTTCATATAAATAAAATTCATTACATAAACACTCCATGTTAACCATCACCATACTATAAATTGTTCCACGTAACAGGAGAACAAGACAATTTAGGGGATATGGTCCATTTTTATCACAGCTGTGGCATTTCATCAGTTCACCGTTCTATCTTGGTTTCTGTGAGACCTATAGTATCAGATTGGATATTTTTATTTCTAAGATAAAGCTGAACTTTTAATAAGAACAATCTGGGAGTTTAGACAATATATATCTTCGTAATCTGATCTATTGAATTTTCTGACATGAGTAAACTTTAATCACTTTGATTTTTTTTCCTAGTTTTGTTCACAAATGATACGAAATATGCTTTTAAAAATGATGTACATCTTAATTTTCCCCCTAAAAACGACAAACCGCTATTAACAGTTGAACATTCCTGAACACTCCCTCTACGGCTTTTGGAAAAACTCTGTAATAAAACCATCAGGCTAAAAATCTAGATAAGGAAATAAATTTCATTTTCAATTTTCTCAGAAGCTATTATGATCAATCAACCAATTAGTACAGTGAATAAATAAATTAATGCCATTTAAAAAAGAACATTCTGAAAACCCCTTAATGTCTTTCTCAACTAAAAGTATAGGCTCAACATTAATCAATTTTATAACCCTAAATTTTGCTTAATCTTTTTTCCATCTTTGCTTAAACGTATGGAGATATAAATAGTGTATTATGGCCCTCTCTATTCCCCTTTAATTTACAGAGCACAGGATCTGCAGCTGATGTAAATCAGTGCAGCCCCATTATTCTGGACCAATTTAGTGGCTCTGTTTCTGATTTACATCAACACAAACAAGAAGATAGTCCAGCCTTATGTCTGATTAAAATATACAGATAACACTTAAATTCAGTCAGGAACCCTTACTTTATGCACAACTTCAGCTCTTAGTGATCTAGCAAGGGCAGGAGACACAGTTTGGGGAAATTCCTCTCAGCTGTAGAGACAGTGGCCTTCGTTTTGAGAGTGACTTGGATAGGGTCAACTAGCAACGGCATCTCCTCTGGTTTGGTACCCAGCCCTCAGTGGTAGGTGGGAGTCAGCCCGATCATCGCCTATGCTGGAACCGCTCCAGCCACCCAGAAACAACTGCGACACAGAGATGTGCCCGGCCGTGTGCCCGTGGCAAGGTCCGGGGGGATGACGTAATTCTTTAGGTGGGCCACCAACATAAGCGGTGGCTGTGCCATCCCACAGAGGAGCCTGCTGCTTTTTAGTGCCGAGTCTGGCAGGCGGCGGGCCAGGCAGCATATGGGCAGGGGGGAAGGAGAGCAGCTCCGGTGCCAGTCGGCTGCGTCCTAATGTGCCCCTGTGCATGACATTAAAGCAGCTCCTCGTCCCAGCCAGAAGCCCAGCATGGGCTATTTATAGCCCTAGCACCTTGCTGCTCACCAGAAGCTCTGTGCTGCTGTATGAGATCTCTGTTTCCCTCTCCCACGCACTCTCACAGACACCTGCCACTCCCGGCGTCGGAAAGGTACATTTAAATCCTTTCCCCACTCAGAGCAGGAAAGAGAAGGGAGTTTGGCACTGAGGTGGATGGGCAATGTGGAAATGCGAGGGCCAGGCTGCTTTGGGTTGCTGGGTGCATGGGAAATTTGTGGGCAGGGGTACTTGAACGTATGTCTTGGGGAACCCTTAAAGATGTGGGCTGGAGCGGGGGCCTATACATGGCGATGCAGGGTCAGCTGCAAGGCAGCTACATGGGGAGGAGGCTGTAGGACCCATTGTTGGTGCCAAAATTGAAGCCCTTTCAGTTCCTTACAGCGCCTGCTGTCCAGTTCATAAAGGAAATGTAAGAGATGAATTACAAAGTTAGGATGGGAACCCCCAAACAATATCAAACTTGGGGTCTGTTTGCAGCTATATGGGGTTTGCCAGCAGTGTGGAAATAGGATCAGCCTGCGGATGCAGAAATTTCAGTGTCTGAGGTCTGTGCGTGGGGGGGGCTCTGCATACTCCACAAGCCTGCAAACATCTAGACTTGCTTCCAGTAAGGAAGCTCAGAGAAACTCTTGCTTCTCCCATCAAGGCATCTATATGTGCCTGGGACTGATCCTTACCATCAAGAGGCTGAACATTTTTAATATGAGGGTTCACTGATTTAGTGAACTAAATCATTGCAGATTTAGTAGGTATCGAATAGGTGTGTTAGTGCAGGGGCCATTTTGGAGGTGGTGCTGTGTTGTTGCCATGGGTTGCTACGAATTTTCTTTTCTGTGGGTATGGACGTACCTAGATATTTGCTTGGTAGTGATTGAAATTGAAACTAGAGAAATTTATGGGGAAGGCTGGATTTGAACAGTAACTAATGGAATGCTGGCGTCAAGTTATAAGGGTTTACAACTTGCAATTTATTTTAGTTTCACTGCTGAGTGATAGGAATATTAAAGCTTTTACATACTAGCATTTGCTCACCAAATGGATACATACTTCAGAGTTTTATGTAATATTAGCAATTAGAATTCACAGTCTTTTCTGTTGTAAAAACGCAAATAGAGCCTAGTTTGCACCAAGCTATTAAATTATATTTCTTTTAATTGTGATACAGTCCAATTTACACTGTATGATATAATTGTTCCAGAAAGTAAGCCTTTCCTATACTCACCAGTATGTTTAGATAAACACAAAAAGAGAAACCTCTAAGACCTTTGCCAGACTGCTTAAAGAACTACTGAAATACATTTTAGAAATACATTTTCCTTCTGCTGGCATCTGTCACTGGATATGTAAAAAACTTGTGCATCCTCCTTCTGTGAATGAGCACTTTGCCATTTCAATTAGTTTTGATATGTCAGAAAAATGATCTGCTCATGTGAACTGTAAAAGAAATGGGCTCTGTATGTATATATTCAGCTTCTATTCTTCTCATGCAATTAATGCACATAATTGGCTCAGACTGGGATTTGTTTATAGGCATTTGTTTGTGAACAGAGCCACATCCATTTTCTACTTAAATCGTGGGATTCGTTTGACTGACTTCACTGAGCTTTGAATCAGAGTAAGATTAAGGTCAGGTGAAGGCATATTTGAAAAGATGGCCCACAGGGTCTTTCATTTTCATCTGCTTTGATTTTTTTCATGAATCTATAACAGTTTAAAGAAAAAAATATGCCTGGTATTTGCTGAGATAGGATCAATATTAATCCAATCCCACATCTAGGCCTCTGTCTTGGCAGTAAACGGAGCTCAAACTGTCAAATCTTTCCAGAATCATAAACTACCCAAAGGCTTTGAAAACTGATCAAAGCATCTTCAGGTCTCCAATGGTCAAATGTGCTCCCAAACACAGTTTCTGAAGCCTTGCAGACTGCTTAAAATCTCACTGTTAGGTGTCAAGGTTCTCCTAGCCCAAAGAGCCTTGTTAAGTCCCATTTTATTTTTATTTTAAATTAAGAGCAACGAAATGAGAAAGAAAACAAATAAGCTACTGCAGAAAGGACAGGCTGTGTCTGTAGCAGTCTGAGTGGAGATGATTGCAGTTTCTGCTGGCAGTGGGATGCTTACAGCAGCAGGGATGCAGTGATGCACCCAGGGGAACACAACACTGCCACTACTGCCTACATCTATAGTAGCAGCCTGTAGGTCAGCAGCCCGTCTTTCTGCACTGAGAGCCTCCTTTTACACCACTTGCAGACTGTAACTGGCTAAAAAAGCTCCCATGAGCATGCCTCGCAGCACACGTCCCAGCAGGAGCTGGCCCGTGCTTGGATATCATGAGACCTCAAACTGCCTTGACTCAGGCTTCTCAGTATCAGATGGCATGTGAAAATAAACAAGCTGCCACAGGGACTGAGGGAGAAAGATAGTTAAAATCTCTCTCAGAAGGATTGTCATACTTTATCTTATATAGGCCACTGACATAATTTGATTTGTAGTGTTCAATGTTTTAAAACCTCAAAATTCCTCCTTCCCTGCCAGCAATAAATCAATTCAGCTCACCTGAAATGTACCTGCTATGGGGCTGATCCTGGGAGATCGATAGGGCTGAGCAAGGAGAGTTCTTCCTCTGACTTTAATGGGAAGGAGATCACATCATCTGGCAAACCTTTTAAAACTGCCTAAACAATTTAAGGCTGAAGTTTTACCTTTAAAAGTGATGCAGACACTTGAGTTCCTAAATTGCACAGTGAGCTTAAGTAGGACTTGGACTTTTAACTTAATTAGATGCCTTTGAAAACCTGAAAATCCTAAATATCTAAGTAACTAGCAACTGACAGAATACGAAAAACTTCAGAAAAGGTACCCTGGCTGCTAGTAGTTATGGTGATACTTGAGACACATCCAAACGCTAAATGTCTAATTGTCACAGAGAACCATTTATTAGAGACACTAACCTGTATGCCCTCTCCCAACCATATAGACATACATTTCCTAAGAAGAATTGGATGTTCTCCCACTTAATGCTCTGGCACAAGTTTGTATATTTTATCTGGACAGTGTGAATGAAATTAATTCAAGAAATAATATCTAAGTCAAAGCAAGAAAGTAAGTGTTCCCTGAAACTGTGAGTGACCTTTTCAGCATAGATCTCTAGCCACAGACTAGAAATGCTTCCCAGTCTGACCGCCGATAACTATTCTTTGAATCTGCTTTTTCAGCCAGTTGGGCATCTAACATACGTTGATTTAGTCAGTTGATTTCATCACAATTTGTTTCTAATGATATCATGTAGCACCGTATCAGTAACTTCACTCAAGACAAAGTATCTAATTTATCCCCTATTATGCCTGAAAAAATGAAGAAAATTAGATTGGATTGACACAATTTGTTCTTGATAAATAGGTGCTATAGCTGCTTTTATCACCTTATTACCCTCTAAATTCTTATAATTTAATCATGTAATAATTTCTTCCGGCATCTTTCGACGTATCAGAATTAAGAGAATAGTTCCTATTATCCTACAGATATAGGAACATCTATAATTCCCTGGAAGCTTCCTTTCTATATCTTATTCTTATTATACCTTTTCCTTATATAAAGATTAGCATTATTATTTGCCCTTCTCAAGCACTGCGGGACCTTTTGCATGGTTTAAAATCTTGATCTTAAATGCCAGCATGGCCTTCATAATTAAACCCCAAGATTATAACATTATTATCATCTGGGTACTGATTTCTGCCTCGCTGTGGCTGTCAGCCAAATGTCATAATGCATACAATTAACAGATTTGCTTCTCAGCTTACTGATAACAGAGGAAGCACAAATAATTCATAGGCAGAGGCACCGGTTTTTTGATGTGACTGAACTCTGATCCTTTCAGCACCTGAAGGGAGGCAGGCTGAAGACAGGGCAGCCTCATTAAGGCAAAGAAGAAAAAAAAAAAAAGCAGAGGAGGAGGAGGAGGATGCAGGAGGTGCCCCCCGCGCCGCGGCCCGCTGCCCCATGCTGGGTGCTGTGACCTCTTCTGGGCCAGGTCCCGCAGCTCCCACCCTCCCACCACGGCGCGGGAAAGAGGAGATTCCTTGGGACTGGGGGAAAAGACAAGAAGAATCTATGTCCCAGACAAAAATACAGACAAAATAATGTCTCTAATTACAAGGTAGCTTTTTTTTTCCAGAGGTTAAGGGAAATTCCTGATGAGATACTTCCATCTGGTTTACAGTCCCTTTGTGCTGGGGCAGTTCAAAGAGGCTGCAGTGTAACTGAGAATTGAGGACAGCATTTATTTATAGTTTAATAGCCTCATAAAAGCTGTAGAGCTGAGCTCACAGCAGTGCACTTATTTATGTTTTGAATTGCTCATGCAGCACCCTACTGCCTTGCAAAACGTATGCTGTAGCTCCTGCATAAAATTATATATGACTCTTCATAAGGTTCATGACACAAAGGCAAAAAAAAAAGTGAAATTAGACTAACAAAACAGCTGATATAAAAATTAAAGTAGCAGCCAGAACTGGAGGAAAAGTAACAGCCCAGCTCTGAAATAAAGTAACATCAAATGAAGATTTGCACCTGAATCCATTTTTCACAATAGAAGAAAAAAAAATCCAAAAACTCTGAATAAGGCAATAACTCTGATTTCAGCTCCTGGTGACATTACAAAGGATTTGAGCCTTGCACTGGAGGTTTTATAATGACAGCCCAGCCTCTGGCACAATCTCAGTATAGTGTCTCACTGCAAATTATATTTGTATCACATTTATCCCTTCTTTTAATATGAATGTACCATCTTTTTTCCTCTGTAACCCAGAGGGGAAAGCAAAGCAGCACTGTTTCATTATTACCCTTTAGCAGTCTTTCCAGTGATATAAAGGAGAATATTAATATCCTTCCAATGACCTCACCTAAACACTGCTAAAAGCCAGGAGGGGAGTGACAAGTTTGTAGCTAATGCACAGGGATGAATTTCTGAAGTTAATGAAAGGATTTCACCCCTGAGTTTTAATCCTGTTTTCTTTTTAACCTTTTAGCTTCAGTTTCCTCAGCTGTAGGATGGAGAAAGTAGACTCACATACAAGTCGACAGCACGATTTTATTGAGTACAGTTCAGTCAGGAGCTTGGTGTGCTATCAAAGCAAGGAGATGAAGGAGGTGCATTCTTATGAGGAAAGGCAAATACTGTTTTCTTGAAAGTGTAAGGTAACCAAGCTCTGCCTGTAGCTCTGGCTGGGGAAGCAGCATCGCTCTGCAGAGCTCAATGAGCTGGGTGAAGAGGAGGTTGGAGGGTTGCAGGCGATCCTGACTGCAAGGTGGAGACTCCTTGCACAATTCAGCCCAAGGATGACGTGACGGTTGGGTATGGGCCAGCTCCAGGAGAGGGGAGGCCACACCATCTGCCCCTCACAGGCTGTACGTAGTTCTGCTGCTGCTCCTGGGGAGGATGCCCAGAGCCACCCCACCAGCTTTGTGGGCAGCAGAGAAGACCACCCCACACCGGGTTCAGATGGGCAGGGCCCTTCATCATCTGGGTAGTGGGTGTAGGACTTAGCCATCAGATAATTTGTGCCTAAAGTAGTACATAAATGGCATGAGCTACATTGTGCTTTAAGGTTCCTATTGCTAACATCTTAAT
The DNA here is from genome assembly GCF_018139145.2 of Gymnogyps californianus. Classification (NCBI taxonomy): domain Eukaryota; kingdom Metazoa; phylum Chordata; class Aves; order Accipitriformes; family Cathartidae; genus Gymnogyps; species Gymnogyps californianus. The sequence goes on from NC_059483.1 coordinate 13,355,656, forward strand.
GAAGAAAGAGAGGAGAAAACGGCTGCAAGCATGTTGTGCGAGATATCCTAATCACTGCTAAATGATCACATAAAATTCACAAATCTGCTGAACGGTGTAATCAAAGACAAAGTGTTGCTCTTAAGAAAGCGAAATTAACAGTGAAAGAAAACTTAAAGGTGACCAGCAAAGGAAGTGAAATCATAACTCAGTTCTACACACTGCTTCTTCCTGATCTGTACAAAAGTCTGGGAAAGATGATGATGATTAATCATCTCACTTGTTCTTCACATTAAAAATGCACATTTTATCCATTATGGAAAAGCTGGAGGATGTGTGAAGCTCTGACATCACAAAAGAGAAAGGAGAGAAGTTGATCATTTTGGAGGAAAAACCCTGGTTAGTCAGATTGCTAAACAGGATTGGGGTCGTCTTGGTAGTTATTAACACTTTCATCCAGTTGGAGAGTGAACAACCTGGTTAAAGACACTACAGCTCATCTGCTTTAAGATATGTGTGCTTATAATACATGATCTTTGAGATATGGTGTGGTTCCTTTATCAAAATGCAGTGAAGATCAAATATTACAAGGTGATAAAATAGCACAAAGGGAAAACTATAAACTGGCCATCTAATTATCATGTAGGATTAAAAAAAGGAACATTTTCTATCTCATAAAAGACTTCTACTGACTGTAAAGACTGCTCCAGAGGCAGCTGATGCAGGATTAAGACCTATGTTTTCTCTAATGCAGTGTTTCATTTCAATGTAGCCAGCAAAAAAAAAAAAAAAAAGTTCTAGATTTTGGAAATACCATTGCTTTATTTTTTATACTCAACTTACTGCCTTTGATTGATTTTTAAAAGTACCATAAGAAGAGCTCAGAGCTTGGCCCACATTCAGACTATGAAGTTAATGTTTTGTCTTCCAAATCCATTTTTAAAATCTGGTAATAACCCAGATTCATTTCTCAGATTTGTTGCTTCTAGTTCCAGATTTGGAATATGGAAAGAATTGATAAAATCAAGGAAATGCTAGTCTTCAAGCAAGCCTGGCTTTTAATTTAGCACTCAAAGTGAGGAATTTATGTAATTTGCTAAAACAGAATGATAACTACTTCCAAAAACAACTGAACAGCTAAAAGAGTAGGACTGAGATTGATGATATAGCTGTAGATTTCTTTTTCACCTGGGAAATAACTATAATATTTTTTAAAAATCCATCTATCTAAATCTGTAGAGAAATCTGGACTGTTTGTGAAAATACCTTTAGGTGGATTTCAAAGAATTTCATATACTCATTTTTTATGTTGATACATATTTCTTTAATGAAACTAAGACTACTCTTTGTGCTTCCAGGATTTGAGAAAACCAGTTCAATCTGCCATACAAGACCCTGATCCTGCAAATATTTAAGCTGGTGCGGAATGTTAGTCATTTGGATAGTCTCATTAAGCGATTCATAGCATGTTTACAATGTGTTTCAAACATGGTTATAGCACAGCTTTAGGACTTGTTTGTGTATTGGTGACTCATGACATGAGTCCTTATTGCCTTTCCACAACAGAACTGTCTCATTACCACATTAGAGACAAAAACTGTGTTAAGGACTGGTATCCCTCAAGTGATGGGTAAACGTCATTCTCCCATTGACAGCCCTACCACTGTACCTCACATTCTGCAGCTTGCTGATCTGAAAGCCAGAGAGGTTCAGTAAAGGCCTCCCCCCCCAAAAACCAGAAATGGGACCATGAAGTTCCTTCTGTTTTCCCCATAAATAAAACTAGAGGGAGTATGTGAATAATTACAATTTAATTAAAAATCCCATTTGAGCTTACAGTAAGTGGAACCAAAACTCTGTGAATCTGCAGCACTTAAACATCCCGCTGAGAAGCAGGAGGACAGCTCAAAAACTGACTGATTATTTACTAATCCTTTGTTTATCCCAAAGCAAACCAGTAGCACCTCTGTAGAAACCAGTGACCTACACTTTGGTGTGAAAGAGTAAAGAATCTGGCCAATTGGACTGAGTTGCTTCCTGCCAATTCTGCCACCACACTTCAGGGGTGGAAGCTGTCTCTGCCCACAACATTGTCTTGACTCTCTCAGCTTGAAGCCTGGGGAGAAAGCTATTGGTAAAGTGGGGCGTGATGGGGCAGAGACAAATCCGTTGGTACAGTAACGAGGCGGCAGCTTCCTAACTGCTTTGCAAGGGTGTAAGCACAGGGCTTTTGAATCAAAACTGTTCTGCAAACTGGTAGCCAAGTCTGGTGGCAAGGCAGAGCATTAAACATCCACACATACGTTTATGCCTCTGAAAAATGCCAGTGAACTGGGTTGTACTAGTGGCTTTATTTCCCACCCGCTTTGCAGAGGTGTAGATCACTGTAAAAACTAATGAAAGAAGCAAGTCTAATGTTTTTCCATTTTTTCAGTCTTGTAAAACCTTTTTCTGAAGTCTCTACTTAGGCATAACTCCTAGTTTGAAAGGAGCTGTGAGCACTGAAAAGGCACTACTCCATTGTAGCTGTCTAACCTAAGGGGCTGTTGAAAATATAAGGTACTTTCAGCATCTAAGCAAGGACTAATGTCCTTCAGGTGCATGTGAGAGACAAAACTTGAATAGCCAAGGGACTAAGGGCCTGACCTACAGTTTATTAAAGTCAGTGGAAATCTTTCCCTCGATTTTAATAGGCTCTAGATCAGGATCAGGGAAAGGAGGGAGAAGGCAGCTGGAAAAGACTGTTTTGAAGGGAAGTCTGTAATTTTCTTTAAATAATCACAAAACTTGTGGGGGGCATTGAATATTGAAGATCACTTGAAGTGTTGATTTTATTTTTTTGTGCCTTGGAGACCTTGAGCCTGAGACCTCACCATAATTTTACATACTTTTTATGCCTTATTGATTTATATCACACCCTATAGAATGACTAGCTTTAGCTATTAGCAGCAATATTAATTTGCCCAATAATTTGTTCTTATTGGACAATGTTATGCTTCTACCTCTAGAAACACTCCTGATGAAGACCTTGAATTCTGAGGAGATTTAAAAAAAGGAAGTTGGGAGATCAGCCATGGATCATAAGGCTGAGGAGAAAAGAAGGCAGCGCCATAGCTTGACTTTATTGGAACAAGTAAAGACAATGAAAGAATCAACAGAGATAACTGATGTTGTCCTAGTTGCAGAAGGTGAGAAATTCCCCTGCCATAAGGTGGTGCTGGCTGCCTTCAGTCCCTATTTCAAAGCCATGTTTACCTGTGGCTTGGTTGAATGCACGCAAAGAGAAGTGGTACTGTATGACATCTCTGCAGAGAGCGTGTCAGTAATACTCAATTACATGTACAGTGCAGATTTGCACCTCACTAATCAGAATGTGCAGACTGTTGCGCTTGCTGCGTATTTCATGCAGATGGAAGATGTTTTCAGTATATGTCAGAAGTACATGATGGACCATATGGATGCTTCCAACTGTGTGGGCATCTACTACTTTGCGAACCACATTGGGGCAGAAGATTTATCTGATCAAGCAAGGAAATACTTATATCAGCATTTTGCTGAAGTGAGCTTACAGGAAGAAATATTAGAGATTGAATTCCAGCAGCTGTTGACTCTCATAAAATCAGATGATCTGAATATTTCCAGGGAGGAGAGCATTCTGGATCTCGTCATTAGATGGGTCAAGCACAGCAGAAAGTCACGTGTAGAGCACCTTATTGAGCTCCTGAAGCAAGTGAGACTGGTACTTGTCAGCCCTTCCTTTCTCGTGGAAGCCCAGAAGAGGAACACAATGATCCTGTGCAATTCAGAATGCAATGATATGTTTGAGGAAGCACTGAAAACCATCAAGCTATCCAGCCACCCTTCTCTCAGCCTGCGATATGGCATGGAGACTACTGATCTCTTACTCTGCATCGGCAACAATTCTCTTGGCATTAGGTCAAGACATGGTAGCTATGCAGATGCCAGTTTTTGCTACGCTCCTGCGACACAAAAGACTTACTTCATTTCCTCTCCAAAGTATGGAGAGGGTTTGGGATGTGTTTGCACTGGTGTTGTCACAGAGAATAATGATATTATTGTGGCAGGAGAGGCAAGTGCCGTCAAAATGTCTAGGCAAAAGACCAGGAACATCGAAATTTATAGGTGTGTACCCTCTGTCGGAAAATCCCTAATTATTTAAAAATTTTAAATCCAAATAATGTTTCTGGGGACAAAAGAAGACCATTAGACAAAGCGTTCTTTACTTGAAAGTTTTCCCAGAGATTTCGATTACTCTAATCAATTTGTCACAATCCATCTTTATGGCATAATGAATTATATACATACAACCAAACCCTGATGCCTTTTCTCCTGAAAGAAGGAGGATTTACTGTAGTGGCATCTCTGTGTAAATGAGCTTGATTAGATCCTACATCAATGTATGTGGATTTTATATTCTCGTTACTCAAATCTCAACTTTTTCCTAGGATGCTCTTTTCTAGGTTATTAGCAGGGGGAAATAAGTCAAGCGAATGACCCGAGGAGTCCAGTAAGACAGAGATAACACACCTCTCTGTTATGCTGATGATAGTACTTCAGAGATTAAAGGATAATGATTGTTAGCTTTAAACCCTCATTCTGTTTTTACTCATGTCTTTTTCAGATGCACCCATTTTAAAGAAAACCAGACATTTTCTGGATTAAAGACAAAATTAACAAATGGTGACAGCATTTTCAAATACAGATGCCTAAATTTAAGGAAGTAAATCCATACTGAGGCAGATGAAGTGGCCTTATTTTCAGCAGTGCTGAGCTCTTACTCTTCCCACTAACTTCAGTGGAAACTGTGATTGAACAGCACGTGCAGACATAAGGGATCCTTACCTTAATTAGGGTCAAATGTCTTTGAAAGGATGCCTAAAATTAGGACCCCTCATACTAAAAATGCTTGATATTGCAAAAATTGGGCTCACTTTTATAACTTATCTGTGAAGGAGAAAGCTCCTCTTGTCATTGTATCATTGTCTGAATAAACATTGACGATGAAGGGGGTAACGTTTCAAAACAAGCTGATGGGACCTCAGTGAACCAGGGCATTTACAACTTTGGATCTTCCTACAGATACCACCAGCGAGGAAACCAGTTTTGGCACAGCCTGTGCACCACTCAGCTCCGTGAACTCTACGCATTGGGCACTATCCATAAGGATCTCTATGTCATAGGAGGGCAAATGAAAGTGAAAAATCAGTATCTGGTCACAAACTGCGTGGAGAAGTATTCCATGGAGCAAGGCACCTGGAGAAGCACGGCACCTCTTCCAGTACCATTAGCCTGCCATGTGGTGGTGACGGTGAAGAATAAGCTCTACGTGCTGGGTGGATGGACACCACAGGTTAAGAAATGCGCCAGTTACTTTGTTTTGTTTGTGTACTAACAAGCAGTGTTGTGTAATTTTATCGTGCTTCTTCCATGGGAAAAGTACATCAGTGATAACAGAAGAATAAATTGTTCACGTTCCTCTGGTTAAACACCTTTTGTAGGAAAACCAAGCAGGGTGAAGAAGAATAATATCCATTTTATGCCATCCTCACTGTAAATACCAACTTCAGGAAGGGCAGTTCTTTCATAGAGATGTGCACAGTAAGCAAGAGTTTAAAATACGTCTCCTGTGTCAACGTGGGTTCCAGCTTTTCCTTTCCTTATTTACCATCCTCTTAATTTTTCTAGGTATCAGTATTTAGTATTTAATAATATTAGGTAATTAAATCATATGTATCATTTACATTAAATCAATGTAATATTAGGTATTTAAATCATACAGGGGCCCTTAACTGAGCCCTGTCTTCAAAAAGTGTGTACACAGGTAAATTTCAGGGACAGATTTATTTCTGAAATTTGAAGTTCACCCCAATTTCCCACGAAACTTTCTTGGTTAACTAAAGTTCATTTATTTGATTTTCATTATATTGTATTTTAAATGAAAAGTCAAAGTGTTGTCTGGAAAATGGATTCCTTTAATCAATCCATTTATTTGTTTCAGTTGCATTGCTTGGCCATGTAAAGTTTTAATGGGAATTTTCAGCAGGGCCACAGATACCATACTCAGTAGTACAAGGAATATACAGAACTACGCTACAAGGATGATGGATGTCAGGAACAGTGCCTGCTCTCTCCAGTTGCTCCCAGTGCAAAAGTTCTTTTTTAAGAGCGTAGCCCATTCTTATTTACTGCTCGGTACAGTTTAAATTTGAGTATTCAAGATAAATCCCCACATTTACGTGACAAGGAAGTAGAGCATGTGTAATTCTTATTGCCGACAGCAATATGTTCAGACTGTCATCACATCTCATTGGTTTGTGTTCTCTTGAAAGAAATTACTGTTTAAAGTATTTAAAAGTGAGATGCATTCAGCAAACAAGATTTCCACCTCTTTGGATATTTTGAGTGCAGGAGGCCCCAAAGGAGACAACAGAAAGATCAGAGAGTATTTCTGGTACTGAATCAACTGAGCAAGGATACCTTGCTACTTAAAGAATGAAAATATGAAAACACCTAATGTAGAAACAATCTGTCTGTAAAAAAACTTGAACTGAAAGATACGTCATATAACAAAGATAGATGTTGAAGTCAGACACCCAGCTTTGTCTTTCTTAATAGTTCTCCAGAACAGATTGTAAGGGGGAAAAGTGACTTAGAAGCACAAGTCAGGAACATTGAGCCAAGAATGGTTTTAAAAAAAGTACAGGCACCTCGAAAACACCTGAAGTGGATACCTGCCGACCAGTACTATCAGTGACAATACATGGGAGTCTGAGCTTATATGTAAATAGGCTTGAGATGAGCAGATTAACAGTAATTGATTAAAAACCATAGCTTTGTAAGATTAGGTCGTACCTGAACAGATCAGAACAAATTAGCTAAAGCTCTCAAAAAAGTGCTTTAAGACGAGCACTGCAGAGTGCTGAATTCTTCTGGTACCATATATCTCCCACACTTATGTGTCAGATGCAGTGATTGTATACATGGGGCTACCACAGCTGCACTGGGAAAGCAAATTAGTTCGTCAAGCCAGGAGTTGTCCCTATGCTCAAGCAGCACTGAATGTTCTGTCAATCCTGAACAAATACTAACGACGCAGCATTGATAGAGTGCCGTAAATGCATGTGTCCATTACAGGACAGAGATAAATACATGTTCCCTTCCCACTCAGGCTTTGCAATTGAAACAAGACAAGACAAAGTCAATCCAGGACATAAAATGACAGCTTAGGAGGGCAATGGCTCGACTCACAGCAGCATTGCTCCAGCTCAGCATTGGTCTAGCCTCACTGATGCCAGCAGAGTTGAAAACCCAAGCGACTCCAGCCTTGGTAACTGGGGGCTTTTAAAATGGAAGAAAGCATCTGGTGAGGCTGAGAGGAAGGTTTCAGACCCTTGAGACAGAGAGAAGGGCTGCTGGATGTTATGTTTTCTGCACATAAAGAGCACAGGGTGCGCTCTGAGGTGAATGTTACCACAAAAATTAGGTAGGATGTGAATTTACAGAATGTCAAATGGTGCCTGCTCCTAAGTATATGCTTACTCTGTGTTGAAAATACACAGCTTACCCCCTCTTTCAGTGAATAAATTAGTGTTTCACACTTACCACGGAAAAAGAGCATGCCCCTGGGCACTTACAGGGAGTAACCAAGGGGCTGTATATTTACTTTCTAGTTTGCCTCCTACTATCTGGCCCGTGACATTAGTGTTAGAAAGGTCTTTTGGGAAAGAAAAATAACAAGCAAAGCAAGAACACATATAACACCATCACAAGTAAGCAAAGTAGTTCTCTCCTTCTCGCTCTCTCTACATGAAACCTTTCATCCCGAAATATTTCAGGATCCTCCCCCCACAGCCTACTGCTTACATTCAAGGGTGTCGTACCCAGAAAATATAATCTGAGTTCCCTGCATCATACGAGACAGGCAGAGAGAGGGGAAGAAGATTAGAGAGAACAAGAGGAGTAGGAGTGAGTATAAAAACAGTGTTATGGCAGCAAAGATATAGCAGGGGGTTAGGAGCTTATTATGAAAACTATTGAAGGAGAAGTTACAGCAGTTGAACAACATTACTCTGGTTAGGCTGACTAAATAAATGTGCAAATGACTTGAGAATAAGTTATGTATATATACAGGCCTGAGAAAGGCCAGCAAAGTACCTCACTGAGACTCACGGTACGGTCTGAGTAACAGTGGGAATAGATTTCAACCTTTAGCAGGAAGAAAAAGTGTCAGATATACTGGGTTTCCCTCTATTATTATTAGGACTTTACAGCAGCCTTGTGAAAGAGGTGCATTCTGCCAGAGCCGGGCCCATGAATGTACTGTTATTACCCGAATCCTCAGCTTTATTGCTGCAGAATATAGATGCCCTCTTATTCATTTCCCTTCCACAGCGTACTCCCAGCCACAAGTCATGGGTGCTGTTAAACCCTAGTGAGTATGAATCACTTCGCAGCTATAATTGATGTGTTTATGTTATTTATCTGCTGAGCTGTCTGCTGTGATTAATTGCATGCAGGCATGTGCAGAGGGCTCCAAATGTTGTATTATTATATGGCTGTCATATTTCATACAGATGGATCTGCCTGACGATGAGCCGGATCGATTAAGTAACAGAACGTTTCAGTACGACCCGGGCCAAGACAAATGGACAGAAGGCGCGCCAATGAAGTACTCCAAATACCGCTTCAGCACAGCCGTAGTCAACAGTGAGATTTATGTCTTGGGTAAGAGGAAACAGATTTTTAACAGATAGTACCATGACTTCTTCTTTCCAGCAGTTTGCCTCTGCAAAGTGAAATATCTCACCCTTTGCTATGTATGTAGGACGAAGTATGTTGGACTAAATGGATAGTATTTTTCTAGAGTTACTTTTTCCTCACATCATTTCTTCCTTCCTTAATTTAAGTAGATTAAATTAAGTGAATGTTTAGTGTTCTGTATTAACGTAACAAAGATACTTCACTTTTTAAACTACTTTTCTTTGGAGTATCAGTGTGTGTTATAAATAATAATGAATTTTAAAAGGTAGGTAGAGAAGCCTTTTTAGCACCATTTCACAGGTGAGCAGTGAAAAGCTAAGGAACATACCCAGCATCATGAAGGAATGGCATAGGGAAAAAGAGAATTTGGATCTCCCAGTCAAAATCAACATTATTTGTGGATTCTGATAAAATTCAATGAATCATTCTCTTCCACCCACCTCAACACAGTGCATTTTTTTTTAAATCTAAATCTTTTGTCATTTTTTGATTGAAGTTTTTCAATTTTTTGTTTCAAAACAGTATTTTGACCAAAAGTTTTAAGACTTGTGTGAAAGAGTTCAATAATCTCCTCCCCCAAAACCTTTTGTCCCAAAATGATCCCCATCCATGTCCCCAGTTCTGCAGTTCATCCATAACATGACTCTTTTCCCAAAGACCATCCTTCCAAGACCATCCCAAAGACCATCCCCATCCCAACCTCTGTCCAAGCCAACAGAAAGAACATCACCTGTTTCTGAACACTAGGAAACACCTCAGAAGGTGGCAAGCAAGGGATTTTTCTGAAGAGAAAATGATGATGTAAGGCAGGGAAAGGCAGACAGAGAAGAAAGGCACTGCAGGCATTGGGAATAATATGGGGAAAAAGTTTAAAGGGATATCATGGAAGTGGAATAGGAGCCAGAAAGGTGTCTAAGTGATGGAGAGGATATACACAGGTGTATGACTGGAAAGTTCTTGAAGAAGTGGGAAAAAAGTTCATATAGTCAATTAATCCACAGGTGGACTGTGAGTTATTCATGCCCTTCCATGCTCCCGTGGTCCCATGGGCCGCATCAGACATGAAGAAGTTAGCAACCACATCAGTATGTCGGGACCTTTCAATCCCTTCTGCTTCAAACTGCTCCTGCTTACAAACTTATCAAAGTGAACACAATAAATATGGTCTTATCAACTTAACACCTCCTGTATAAGGGGTGTTCTGGTTTTGTCTGGGTTGTTATATACCATGGATAAAGGAGAGTTAGTTCCTGGCTTGTAATACAGAAAGCATTTTGCAGTGTGTGTATCTAAGAAAGATGTCTTTGAAGTAGAAGAGGAAAATGGCTTTAACGCTGCATTTGTCTTCTTTTAGAGAAACTTCTTTCTCTTAAATGGCTTGAGACAGGCCCATAGGCACAACCAGGAGAAAGGGTGAAAGAAGCCCATACGGAAAAGAGAGTTTTGCAACCAGAAAGTCATTTCATTATTGTCAAAGGTTAGTGATAGAGAACGTCAGTATGCTGTTAAATAATGAGCGTGTTGGCTGCCCAGGTTCAAAGGTGCTTTGAAAATGTTGAAACTCCATCCTTTATAAAAGGTTAAATATATATAATTATTTATACTGACACTGATGCTGTAATGGGGCAGCAGAAGCAGCTGTAATAGTTGGGAAGAGAAAGGCTATATTCATGCGTTTCAGTAAGAAGCGGTCTGAGATCAAGACCATGAATGCTGTGATGACGCAAGAGAGTCAGGGAGAAAAAAAAAGGAGCCGCCTTGGATGCATGTGATAAAACAAATTGACAGTCTTCTTCACAGCAAGCCTGACACTGAGACAAGGAAAAGGATTGGCTAATAAGGAAAACTGCATTCATTTTCTTCCCTCAAAATCTCACAAAGCAAGAAGCATATCTGAGCAATTACATTAATGAAATGTACAGATTGAACACAAAGCACAGTATTAAATCTGAAAAGCGCCTGTTTAAATGGCATTGAGGAAAGTTCACAGTCTCACAGACCTTCACAAGCATTTTGCTAACATAAAAAAATAAAAAGCATAGTTTTATTATGTATAGCTGCCAGTGCTGCAGTATTCAGGGAGCTGAATATTGACTTGAATTCTTTCTTACCATGCTAGCTGGTACCAGTGATTTTTTGGGTGAGAAAATCTTTGCTAACAATCGGATCGGCATGTGGGCCAGAACAGGCTCTTGTTCTGTCCCCATCACTTTGTTGGTTCACACACCTTCCCATAAGCAGTCCTTATTCAAGCAGTTCTAAGGGAACGAATGCACTTAATCCTGAGATTAACAATTTGCTGCACTGGACACTTCACTCTTGCCGCTAAATGTAACTAAATGTACGTAAAGGCAGGGTTTGTTCTCAGTTTTGACAGTGTAAATCTGGGGTAATTTCACTGTAATGAACAAATGTGCTTGTGATTTATACCGAAGGTAACCAAGCTCACACGCTGCTCTGGGGAGCAGATTTTTGAGAAAGATTGTGCTATGTTTACCATTGTGTTTCTGAGCCTGCCTCCGTTCTGATGCTCCGTCCACTCAAGGTGTAACTGCAGCAAGTGTAGACACAAAGGAGTTACCATCAGGTAGCATGAATATCAGCTGCAGGGAAGACATTTTGACCTAGGTCTGGGCTGTTTTCGCAAACTCCTGATTGCCTATTTTCACAAACCTTGTGAGGACTTTAACGTCCATAAATCTGTAAAATGTGGTTGAAACTGGCCACCAGGCGCAAAAGCTATGAGAGGCAGAAAAAATAATGTAAACGCAGATACAGAACACACATGTAGTGAGGGTAATTGTGTAAGTCTTGTTTCCTTAGGAAATCAAATACTATTAGAACTAATTTTTTAATTCAAAGACAAACCTGACACTGAGCCAAAAATGATTTGTCAACAAATTCTACCTTTGAATATGCTGGTTTAAATCCACCTTTAACAGTACGGGTGGAAATGAAGATTTATCTGTTAAAATTGAGAAGACAATGTGGTTGATAAATGTTAACCATCACTGTCTGAAAACTCTGTGGAAGAGATTAAAGCATTTTCCAAGATGTCTCAAAACGATGAAGCAATTTCCAAATGAATTCTCTTTGGAAACAGTGATACAGTCACTGATATTGGCACCTTATTCTGCTGCTGATATCACACATGGCCTCATCTCCAGCTGTAAACTCACACTCGCCAACTGTAATTAAAACCTCACACAGCAAAGCTACATTCCACAGTTTATTTGTGGTGACAAGTTCTTGTTACCTTGTGAGTTCTCAGGCTGTTGGGCTGTGAGGTGGGTACAGTTTTCCTCTGGAAACAATTGCGATGGTAACTCCGGCCGGGTGAATGGGCAATTGATGGCATTGAAAGGAAGACTGTGAAAGCGTTCTTAATCTGGCTGATGTGGTGCTTGATCATGCAGACGACATTCAGGAGTGAATGGGAATGGAAGGAACGGAGGTTGATGCTGACAGACCAAAGAATAGCAACTGTCATGAGGATGGTAAAACCATGGCAGGCTGTTCAAAGCTGTGGATCCCTCGGACATCACCCTGGTTCACAAGGAACGTAGGGCACTGTGGGAGTCTAGAAAGATGCTGTCAAGGGCGATTTGTGCAAAAAGACGCATTCTGAAGAGTATCACAACTTGCAGGTTGTCCTCACGTTGTGACCTCAGAGATGTCTATGCTCAGGCATAATGACTAAGCTTTTGTGCTACAGATGAGAAAGAGACTTTTGTGGAGTCTCTACCATTGCCGTTTATACCCCTTCTCACTCCGAATGGGGTTTCCCCATGGTGAAGTGTGTGTGCACAGAACTTGGGCATCTAACAGGCTCCCATGGAGCCCCAGTCAGAGGACAAAGGGAAGGGCCAATTCAGAAGCATGCTTGATGTCAGTGCTTGGATTCCCACACGCATCACCTGCTTTTCATATCATACTTGTTCCTTATGTGGTGCACTGTCTCCATGGGTGTCCTGCGGTCTGCACCCATCTAAGAAGATCCACTGGGGGCTGCTGGAGGCAGAGGAAGGAGAAGGAGGGAGGCAAGGTAGAAGCAGGTAAATGCAAGATATCTTCCGTATGCCACAAGGACCAAGCCCCACTTCCCAGAAATAAAAACATGAAATAAAGAAATATATAGCTCTAGCTGGATATATAAAGTAGTGTTGCAGAGAGAACAGACTTCTTTCAAGCGACTCTTGAAAACAAAATCCTTAAATGTAGTAAGTTTGTCAGCTCTTTCAGGCAGGATCTCTGTCTTCTTGTACAGCTCATACAGGTGTCAGCACATTCAGGATTAGGTGGGACTCTAGAGCATAAGTGAGAAATCACTGCACTAAAAGTTGATCCTTTCTAATGTCTCTGATGTATGAATGCAATTTCTATCATAAATATGAAGCAAAAAGCATAGATGGACCACTAGCTTTGAATAAGATGCAGTAGTAGACTCTTTGATATACAAGTCTAATTTTTGCTCTCATCCATGTAGGTGTAAATCTGTATTAAGTAGTCTGCTGATCTCAGTTGTGTTGTGTCAGACTCATTTTGTTCTAACCCAGATCAGAATCTGACGCTTAGCCTTTCAAGTGTTAATTTCTGAAAAGTCCTGTTGGCACAGAACAGAGAGTACATAGTCACTGTCCAAAAACTCTTCTCAGCCTAATTGCCAGCTCCAGCGTGTAAAACCCTAATGACTTAAATGGAGTTATTCTAGAGTCACACTGATGGAAGGAAAATGAGAAACAGATTAGAGTTTTTGGTCTGAGTAATAGCGTTGTTCAGGAACCTGTACCATGTGTCTTAATCAGCAATCCTGCAATATAATTGTCTGTTTGTTGTGTAATGTTCCTAGAGAATCTTACACTATTTATACAGCGTACATAATCCTCATAAGTAAATGAACAGCATTTCCTAAGGCTCAAAATCCTTTCTCCTATTCATCCCATTTGACTGGTCTTAGCTCTTTCTCTCCATATTTTCCCAGGAACATAACTATATTCGTTGGAAAGCCCAAGAAAGAGCAGTATTGTGTTCTTAATGACAGAGCCAATTGAGACACTTTTGGAAGAAAACCAGATGGGAGGGCTCTATTTAAGGTCATGCATTTTAATCTCTTGCTTAAAAAAATATCTTTTCCAGCTAAGTCTCTGAAAACTCATTACAGCCAACAGACAAATTAGGAAAATTTATCCAAATGAATCCATTTGAATGCCATATTCATTAGCTTATGTTAAAACACATTCAGTAGAACTACTGTCTCTGAAATACAGGTCACTGGTAAAAAATGTTGTATATCACCATGACAGCTTTAACCATGTGTTGCTTTCATGTTATATAATTCCTGCTTTATAAATAAGAACATATAGAAAGGCTTAAATGAGAAATCCTATTACGGAAGATTTAGGAATCAAAGAATTTTTGTTTATCCTCCTTAGCCTGGCATCCCACCTCTTACAACTTGTTTTTTTCCCCTGAGTTCTTGCTGAGAGCTTCTTTTAAAAGTTTTAAGCAGTTAAATGAGGTTCAATTAAATACTGAATGTCTTGATCATAAAATACTTATTTGAATATGTACTTTGGGGTCTCTCTGGAAAGGAAAGCTTGTGTAGGAGGGGCTGGAAGGAGACATTTTAGCTTTCATGCTTCAGTATTAACTGTGCATTTGAATAACACCTTCTTCTAAAATAAACGTGTCTATTTATAAACATGCTTTGGACTTCTGACAAGTAGCAGATTATGGGCCTGATTCTGCTCTGTTATACCTGTGCAATAGCCTCCAAAGTGCCTGTGTGCAGGGAGGAGTAGAAAAGGCAAAAATTTGGTCTGATAGATGGGATCAGAAATGCTCCCTACTCACTTAAGGATTATCAAAGGAAATGAGAACAAGGCATTACAGGAGAAAAGAAGGAGCTGGAACCGAAGTGTTGACTATGTTTAGGAAGATAATCACCTGTTTTTTCAGCCCTGCTTCTAATCATCTTTTGCCCTCATGTCTTCTACAAGCTGCATTACCTCATCTGCTGTGCTCTGTGTTAGTAAAGAATGACAGTGCTGCTCGGTTTCATCTCTGGAAGTGCCTGCCAGGGCTAGCTTTATTGCTCCCTTATTTCTCCGAGAAACCAGCTATGCAGCCCTGCTTTGCAGAGAGTGAGAGCAACATAAATGCTGAGACTCTCAGCTTGAGTGCCGTTAAAGAGTAATGAAGGGAAATGTTACATAAGAGATTAGCGCTATTAAATCCATTGTGCATTCCAGACATCAATTTAATAGTGAATTATTTTATGGGAGGCAAAGCTTAGATTTCACTTGCTTGGAGAATTACTCCTTTTTTCCCACCCATTTCCCAGGTTCCTTTGATGAAAATTCAAAGAGGCACTAGTAAGAATACATGTTGCTCAGTATTGTGATCTGAGGACATAATTATATGATAAAGAATTATAGTGTCAGTGCCCTGAGGGCACTAATAGGTCTTGATCATCCTGACCAACATCACCTGGGGCCTCCACGCACACCTGCTGCCCATAGGTCCAGGAGCATCATTTAAACACAGGCCTGGGAGCATTAGCCCCTTCTTGTTACCTTGCCTTTGCCTGAGAACTGCTGGTAGGACCCTCTGCAATCGCCTGCCTCTTGTTCTGCGGAGCTGTGCCCTGACGGTGAGCTCATTACCTGGGTCATCTTCCCTTTGCGAGCAGCTCTGCTCTTGTTCCTCCCTGATATACTGCCCTGGCTGAGAGCCTGTAGCTCATGTCTAATTTCAGCTGTCTGTTAGTGGGGGAACCAAATTAAATGGTATGAAGTCTGATATTCAGATGTCACCATCACCCTGCCCCTCTCAATGGAGTACATAAGCTGTTTTCAGTCCCATCTGGACCACCAACCACTTTGCAGGTGTCATTTTGGTCAGCCATCCTGTCTGTGCAATGAGCAATCCAGACTTGGATCTAGGTGGCTATCCTGGGGGAAAAAAGTTGTTCATGTTGGGCTCAGCTGCCTGGTAGACTTAGCTGCATAAGAGCTTGGTGTGGATGAGACTTGGAAGTGCAATTGCTCTGCACCAGTGCCTGCTTTTACAAGTATCAGTAACATGGGTGAAGTCCCTGGGTACGTGTAGGTAGGAATGCTCCCTATCTCTTGAAACTCAACTATGTGTCAGTCTCACTCCTATAGATATATATATAGATGTATCTAAGGCACTTATTTCCTTTGCACTTGCTGAACTAATTATTACCAGTGACTCTTTACCACTTCACTGCCGTTACTGATGTTCCCCCTCAAGTGCTGGAAGGGTGTTCTGTTATTAGAACTGATGTGACTCAAATTGCATTCAGTGTTCTCAGATGAGCATGGCATAAGGGGGAGGCAGTTGACCTCAGCCAAAGCAATATGTTTTGCCTTCAGCCAGCTACGAGCAGCATGTGGGTACAGCAAGGCACAGAACTGTACCTCATTGAAATTCTGAAGACGTGCTAATCACATCACCTACCCTGCTTTGCCTTCTTGCATCTAAGGCTTGTCTTCTCTATCCTGATTTCTTAATAAAGATCATGTATTTTATTTATATATTTATTTTACTAATGGAGCTTCATGTTAAATTTAAAGTCCATTAGAACCACTGCTTACAGAGTGCCCTTGAAAGTATGTTTGATTGCAGAATCATCCAAGCGTGATATGGAAAGCTCTCAAGCATTAATGGGTTTGGGAACACAAAGGTGGCTTCACTGGCTTTTTTTAGTCCTTCAGTGGCATCTGAAATATCTCCTAGGGGAAGCGCATAATGTAAAAGCCTAACGTGTTGAAAGGGTGTATTTGTAAGGGGGGGGGGGGCGCGAGACTGAGTTCTGGGATTAAATCCTCTTGTGTGATGAATGTGAAAATGACAGAAATGTTCAAAGCTCCCAGTGAGAAATCCATCTCCCCCTGAACACAGGACATATAATTGGGCTTTATGCAGAGAACTAAGCCAGGTGGTGTTAAATTCACCCGCTCTGTTCGTGACAAGATAGTTGAGTGGGCTTAATGAAGGACCCTCCCCAGCACCATTCCAGACAATGGGCATGGGAATAGCAATTCCTGCCCTTTGCACACCTGTCGGGACTCCCAGGAGGCTGCGACCACAGCGTGTGTGTTTTAATGACCCCATCTATAGTTCTGGGTGGTTTAAGGAACAATCGCAAGTACAGATCCATGTGCTGCTGGCGGGTCACTTGGCACAAGAGTCCCCCCCAAATGACCTAAACCCCTCTGCCCTCTTTACTGCACTCTGCCTTAGCCTCTTAAAGGTTACCCCCACTTTATGCAGAGGCTCCTGTAGGAGCAGAGCATGAACTCAGTTGTTCAGTTGCTTTATCCAGAGAACATGAAATAAAGACAATTTTCATGGTCTTAACTGTAATTCCATATGTCTCCACTTGCATTCCTAACGGTTTCATAAATCTGAATGAAGAAGGCAGTGGGACAGGATGATCTGGAGTCATGAGTGACGGAGCACAAAACAGCCTGAATTGTCTGACACAGCAAGTTTCTCTTTTTCTGCCAGTTTGAAGTCTTGCATGGTATATACATTGTAGGTGATGGATAGCCTGGTTAACGTGAGATGACTCCACTCAGTTGCAGATGTGAATTGATTTAAATTTGAGAATTCTTTTTTACTGATTTGTGTATTCAGCTCTTTGGGAAGAGGCCTGAGACATCAGTCTCCATAGAGGAAAAAAGTATTGTCTCAGAGGAGTATTTCTCAACTACCACATCTGGGAACACAGCAAAGCAGTGCTGGTAGAGTCTAATATCCTCAGATTCCTTTGTTAGCAATATTTCAGTGTTAGCATTGCTTTAGAAGAGGAGATTGAAATCCTTGATTTCTTGTTTTTCAGAATACTATTTTTCTAAGCTTGAAAATTAAACGTTACTCCCCTCTGATTTTTCCTTCTTACTTTCTATTTGCTGAGAAGTTAGCTTTGCCCTTGTTGTAAATTGAACACGAAATTGGATTTATCTGAAATGGCTGTGGAGGGCGTAAATAAAATAGAGATATTTTGTACCTTCAAGACTGTCTCTGACAATGACAGGACTAAAGGAGGTTAAATTTAAGTTGCTCAAACTATCCAATGAAGGTTTCATAAATGCTTGAAAATATGTGGTAGCTCCTAAACTTTTGAAAAGATGCTCCAATAGGTCATGAAAAATTACTTTTCTAACAACTATAGCAGAAAAATGTCTGGCGGCGGATCCCCTGGATTGGCAGCTGAATGTCTTCATTAACTGGTAATGGTTGTGATTTTTCGCAAAAAGTCACTGACTGTGCCGTATCAGTTTTGTACCTGATTATTTCTGTTCTTTCTGAAGTTACCATGCCCCACAGTTACTCAATTTAGAAAATGACAATAAAAATGCACTAAGAAATAAACAGCAATTACGCTTCTAGAAGAGTTCTGGGACATTTTGTCCACTGCCCCCCCTTCAAATATTGAGGCAATCAGCAAAGCTATTGTTGTTTGACTCTGACATGCCACATGCATTCCCTAACTGGTACCATTCATTCCTCTGATTGAACAAGATGCTCTTTCTTTCTTCATATGAAGACTTTTCTTATGGGTGAGTGCATATTCTTCAGTGGTGTACAGTAACACCTGGGCTAATTTTAAAAAAAGCTAGCTTGGTAACCAGCAGCAGTCTGTCTTTGGCACTACAAAGCTGTCTTTTGAACAGATCAGATTAGTCTGTGGGGAGCTTTAATATTATTGGTTCCCAGTTAAAACTGCCTTGAGTATCTTTTTCTACGTTACACTGCACTCTGTAGACTGTACATACCCTGGTAGCAAATTGTCTTGCATGCTGTACTCTGTGATTCTACCAAAGGATGCTACAGAATCAGAAAGACTACGTGATAAGCAATCAATTAAATAGCCTTATCAGTTAAAAAATTTGATTAGCCCTTAAAACTTTTCTTGATAAATTAGGAGAATGGTGTCCTGTCCTTAGAGTGGCACCTCTCTTCTAAGCCATTAAGGAGTAGCGGAGAATACTGCATAGAACAGGATAATGCTCGTGGCATAAAGAACAATACAGTAAGTAGACGGTTGAATTCTGAAATTTATTCTTGTTTCTAAATAGTCCTAAGGAATAGCTCAGTGAGACTCCATCATGAGAAAGGCTCAGCATGGTGATGCATACAAGACTCCCTTTTTGGCATGGAAATGATTAGCAAAATTCCATGACCACAGTTACTCCCTGCCTCAGCTCTCTTAGGTGAATCAAGCCTCAGAGGAGAAGCCCATCAGAGCAAACGCTGCTTAGTTGGGGGTGTTAAGCTAGTAATGAAAGCATTTGGATGCTTGCCTTGTTTAAGCACACACTGAGGGGAACCTAATACAAACTGCTAGGACCTTGCTGGTAGGTATTAGGGCAAGTAAAGATTTGCTGTGCATGGAAAGGGGGCTAAAAACCAAACCCAGTGAAGGTTTTCAAATTCAAATATTGAACCAAATCAAATGCTGCGAAGTTCAGCTGGAGGAAATCTTCCTGCTCATGATAATGGACACTGAATTTGGTTCTAATTTTGCTGCTCTGATGCAGGGATAACTGATCTTATCTTTACCTGACTCTAAAATACAGATCAGGAATACAGTGGTAGCAAATTTGGAGCATTGTTGTCCCCATTTACATGTAGTTGCCTCTTGCAAATTTGGAGAACGCACAAAAGGTTGAAAAAATAACACAGTCCATAGTAAGAGGTAGATGGAAAACCATATGCAAGTAAAACTTTGAGCACTAGGGGCTCATTTCTCTGACAGACCAGCTTAACAGCACTAGGGCCAATATATTTTAAAGCAGCCACACCAACCTTGCACAGGTTATACTTGCAGTCCTTTCCTTTTGCATATGCAAGGGCACAATTACATGCCATACAATGCATTTTGGATTTGCACAATTGAGCAGTCCTACATGTGTATCTAGAAAGCTAGCCTTCATGTGGAAATTGCTTGCATATTGCAGTCATTTTATATTTAAAAGTGATCATACACACACATGCACAAAAGAACTGCTTCAGCATGCCATCAGTGCTCATTACAGGGTATTGTGTCCATTGGCACAGATGGAAAACCTACGAGGGTACGTCAGCATATTAATTCTCGAGAACCAAAGACTGTGAATTCAAAATCTGGATTTGATCACTGGAAAGGATTTGGAAAGGCAGTGTTTACACTGTGATTTCAGTGTACAGTGTTTCCAGTGTGCACTGAGATCTCAGGTATGTTTGCAGCCTGTTGCAGTATGTCCTAGCAAATGAAAACTGGGATCTGTTTCAATCCTGCACACCAACTTCGAGCATCTTAATGAGCACATCAACAGTAGGGCTTGTCACAACTCAGTTGGCACTCCTGCATATTGGATGGGTTTGTTTCTGGAAGCTGATTTCCCTTAAGAAATGGGCGTAATCTTTTTCTTTTATTGAAGACAACTAACCAACAAATCCAAATGATTGTTGGTTAACACATGTAAGGGTCAAATCCACTAACAGTAATTGGAAAATAGTTTGATCCATTGCAACTTAACAATAAAGCAGTTTGTCCAGCACACAGAACAAGTAATTATGACAATTTCTACTATATAGGCAGAAAACAAGACAAAATACCTTTGCATTTTGAAGACATGCTGCTTGTCCTTCCTTTGATACAAGACTTCAGAAAGGATCTTGCTTTGATGTCTGTAGATGACGTGCAGTAGCTTCTGCTTTGAGTTTACTTTCTAACAAACTTTTGGAGCTGCAAAAGGGAAAAGAAAGGGAGGGAGATGAGGACAACAAAAAATGATGCAGCCAGCAATATGTTTTTCAGCAGAACCTGGGACTACTGCATTTGACCTATGTATCTTTTGCAGGAGGAATTGGGTGCCTTGGTCAAGACAGAGGACAGACACGGAAATGTCTTGATGCAGTGGAGATTTATAACCCTGATGGAGACTTTTGGAGGGATGGACCTCCTATGCCTTCTCCCCTCCTCTCCTTACGAACAAACTCTACCAGCGCAGGCTCTGTGGAAGGGAAGCTGTACCTCTGTGGAGGATTTCGCGGAGCAGGTACTAAAATGAGTCTGACTTTCTCTACACAGTTGAAATCAGTTTCACTGTATACAGACTGACCTGGGAACCATCCAGCCCTATCAGGTGGCACTGACATGCCCTGGAACCACAGAGCTGATTCAGCCCTTTGGACTGCCAGCTCCTAATGTCAATATGAATTGTGTTCTGTTTGCCCTTTGCTTTTTCCCTTAACAAAACATGAAAAATTAAGGATGTTTCCGATCTGCGCTAAACCTGTCCAAATCTACAACCTCAGTAAAATTCTTCTGGATTTACATCCAGAGCTACTGAGATCAGGAGCTTAGTGTGTTACGGACATTAAAGAATTTGGGCATATTTGTTGAAGATTAAGGCACTATCACTCTGTCCTTAGCCAAGCTATCTGGCTCTGCCTGTTTGCTTACATGCTTTTCATAATCGGTGTTGAAAAATCTTGTGTATTTAATGAGTACTCTGGGTAGGGAACTGAGATACAAAGAGACTAAAATTCCAGATCTGGTGATTTTAAATAATCCTAGCCCCATGGCCACCTTTCTTTTAAGTCTTCTTCCTTCCAACTGTGCTTAGCTCTAACTAAATCTCCAGTACTGCTAACCTTTTTTTTCATTATAAATGCAAAGAGTCTCAAAACATGCACACTTAAACTCTTCTGCTACATACAGCTGCTACCTCAATTTCCTTTCTAGGAGAAAGCAGTAACAGATGCATTATTCACTGATAATAAGTGTCATGTCAGGCTCGCTGTTGCCCAGGAATGGCCACGTGGTATCACTGGGTGACGTGTCCTTCACATTATGCCGAGTCTGGTTGCATCGACTTTTACTTGTGTAACGAACTCTAAACTTAAAGCTGCTGTTATTTTAGAATGATGATTTTCATCAGCTAGTTCACAACTCACCTTCCCCTCCCTTCATTTGCTACTGTTTGAGGAAGCTGCTTCCTGAAAACCATTGTATGGCAGCTCTCTAACAGGCATGCTCTCATGTCATCTCTGATGGAAGTTCTGTGACCTCAGCAATTATGGTTATGATACATCACTGTGTTTCCATAGCAAACATCGTGCCATTGTATTTGTTTTTTTTCCTCAGCAGTATTACGAAAAAGCCTAAAGTTAGTGGGTACAAATCTCAAAAGGCTGATCATTTGCACTGGCAAATGAAGCAATTTCATTCAAGATGACTAACAGATTAGTATGAGATTTTCTGAATAAGGTAGCTTCAGAGCCATAAAAACAGCCTCTGTACAACACCACCATGTTCTGTCACTGAGTCATGTATAAAGAGTGGTAGTACCAGGAGGGGTTGAAAGTCCCCTTGTGGATTTCAAGACAGGCCATCTTTTGTATGTTTGTATAATGCCAGCTCAATGGGGTCCTGATTCCTGACTGCATTATTGCAATCTATATAATTATGTATAGAACTCCCCTGCACTAAAAGTGTTATTTAGATTGGAAAACAAGAATTCAAAGTTAGAAAATGCCAGTTTTGCAGTTACCTATGCAACCTGAATTCTGACCCCCTACGTGTGCATTTTGTATACCAGTGAAGAAACAGTATGTGATTGTGTTGTTAGACATTGTTATCAAGTCTATTAACAAGGGAGCCAAAATAAGATTCTCGCTGTCAACTGTAAATCAGATGTATCCACATGTTTGAGAAGTTGAGAGGAAGCTGTACCTTAAAGACAGGCTTCTTAATGTGACTTTCAAGTTATTAAAGGAAAAGGGCTTTCTAAATCTTCATAACAATAACAACTTCTAGCTACCAGCATCAAGAAAAAGATGGGTGGAGTCCATATGCTGAACCTGAAGAGGTTATCTAGCTGGCCTCTCTCCTTGGCCCCGTCTTCTTTCCATACTGGAAAGAGCTCTTGCCTGATCTGCTCTTTGGGGGTGAAGGGTGGAGTAAGAGAGGGCCATTACTGTCATATGGGAACTTGGAGAGGGTGGCTTGACTCTGCTCTTTCACAATTACAGCTGCTTAGCAGCTTCAAGATATTCACAGAACAGCATGTGCTGCTGCCGCTTTAGTAGCAGATAGGGTTATTTTAGAATGTGCTTGTTTGGTTTTAGTCTTTTGGGTTTCTTGGCAGGTCACTTTGGTTTTTGTGAGGGATGCAACGAAGAGAGGATATTCCAATTTTACAAAACATTGTAATTTAGTTTCAACCAAGTGGAGTTTTTGGAACAAGCTGGAGGCACAGCTGTAGTCTCTGGGTTTTCCGCCTGCTGAACGCTAAAGGGCTGCTGTGAACATTCAAGAATGAGTGCTTCTCAAAAAAACCAGAAAATAAGCCAAAATCACTGCTGCAATGGAAAGTCCTAGCCAATGTATATAAGGGGCTGCAACCAACTCCCTGTATACTATAGATCTGTCCCCAACTCCACAGCCTCAACTTGCCCTTGCATTGGCTTAAATCCACTCTTGATCCAGCAGCGTGAAAGTTGACCTAAGGACATTGTTGCATCTTAATTTTACTCATATGTGCCATGCTCTGTATGACTTTCTGCATGAATATTGACCTAAATGGATAATTAGAGACCAGAGATGCTGTACACAAACACAAAGCTGAAAAGCAGCTGTCAACTGCTCAAAGGGCCTTAAATTTGGATGAAAAGATGAGCACTGCTCAGCTACCATTTCTTCTGAGTCCCATGTGACAATTGAAGTTTTATGATGGCAGGATTCCCATCCCATATATATTGCCTCTCATGAATCTTTGTCTTCTTGAAGGAAGACAAGTGGTGCAGCCCTAACAGCATCCCCAGGAGCAGAAGAGAAATTGCAGCTACTTAGAGTCTCCAGATGGAAGTCAGCTTGGCCAGCTGAGAGTAGCAATGCAAAGCACAGTCTCTCTAAAGGATGAGTGGACTCCAAAGTGTGTCCAAGCTTCATCAAGAGAAAGCTTCCTCTGAACTGCAAGGAATGCTGTTCAATGTTGAGCTGTGTTGGTAAACACAGGTTGTAAGACTTCCCCTGCTGAGGCTTCCTCATGTTAGAACCTTGCACAAAGCCTGGCCATGAAAGGGGAAAGGAGATTAATTCAGCTGAAGTTTAGACATTTATCTGGAGTGCCTACACTAAGAGCTTAGTGACCCCAGGCTCCCTGCAGTATATGGAGAAGCACAGACACTTCCAGAGGGTGATTCAGGTCCTTGATGCTTTACGTCTGCTCTGAAAGACTAGAAGGCGATTCAGAACCCTGAGGACCTCTCTTGCCTCTTAATGCTCTGTGTTTTGATCAGGATATGAGGGATTCTAACCTGGCTTACCTAAGGCAAACACATCAGGAGCTTGCTGTCTATGGTTAGATGGTACAAACCACTCTGAGATCTCCGTGTTGTATCACTAGCTGACAAATGTTGTATGTTCTTATGATCATGTAAGTACCCAAAAAAATCACTTCGCTTGTTTTGAATTTGTTTCTTCCTTAGCAAGACTTGAAACTTAACTTCATCTGTTAGCCAGTAGTTTATACAAATTAGCTCATTTTCCACTAAAACTATTATGGCAAATAGGACCCATTAATCTGCTTGCCTCTGACACTCAGCTCCAGCTCACGTAGCCTAGTGTCGTGAATGGTGCCTGTCATTTGTCAGCAATGTTATAGCATTCATCAAGATATTCAGAAATGTTTAAAATGATTGGTTTTGTCCATTAGTTTATAGTTCTGCACAGAGTGAAAACATTAGCCATAGTATGAATACTCAGAAGGACTCAATGCACAGTAGCCAGCCAGCTTTCTACAAATTGTTAAAATAGGTTGCTACATTTACTGCTGCAACTATGGATTTTAAACCAGCCTTTGCAGCCTGACTGTACAATGTTCTTGTTGACATGTTTTATTTCCTTTGCCTTTACGTAGAACTAAAACCTGCCACCTGTGCAGGCTGACAGCTATTAATGTTAGCCCGTGCACGGCAGAAGCAGCCTCATTAGCGTGCCTCACCGAAGGAGGTGGTAAGCAGCTCTTCAGGTATGCAGCATTACACGCTTATAAAATGCCTGCCAGACTGGGTTCCCTTTCTTTTTGACTGCTTCTGAGTATTATAAATATTTTTTCTGGTGAAAATAACCAAGGCAAGGGTGTGTGCCTGTTTAGGACTGTGTCATCTGCTGTCACTGTCAGCTTGCGGAGGCACATGTTTGTTTACTTCGCATTGTTGCCGCACAAATACAGATCTCGTAGCCTGTTTCTGCGGGCTGGGGGTTGCAGCTTTAGTTTCAGATTATAGACCTTGGTCCAACTGCCTATTTCAGATTTGAATTAATAAATTCAAATCCAGAGTTGATTTTTTTTAACTTGATGCATCCTGGCTTGTATCAGAAAGAGCGTGGCCAGCAGGACTAGGGAAGCGATCGTCCCCCTGTACTCAGCACTGGTGAGGCCGCACCTCGAATACTGTGTTCAGTTTTGGGCCCCTCGCTACAAGACAGACACGGAGGTGCTGGAGCGTGTCCAAAGCAGGGCAACGAAGCTGGTGAAGGGTCTAGAGCACAAGTCTTATGAGGAGCGGCTGAGGGAACTGGGGTTGTTTAGCCTGGAGAAAAGGAGGCTGAGGGGAGACCTTATCGCTCTCTACAACTACCTGAAAGGAGGCTGTGGCGAGGTGGATGTCGGTCTCCTCTCCCAAGTAACAAGTGATAGGACAAGAGGAAATGGCCTCAAGTTGCACCAGGGGAGGTTTAAATTGGATATTAGGAAAAATTTCTGCACCGAAAGGGTTGTCAAGCATTGGAACAGGCTGCCCGGGTGGTTGAGTCACCATCCCTGGAGGTATTTAAAAGACGTGTAGATGTGGCACTTAGGGACATGGTTTAGTGGTGGATTTGCCAGTGCTAGGGTAATGGTTGGACTCAATGATCTTAAAGGTCTTTTCCAACCTAAACAATTCTATGATTCTATGATTTTAATTAGAATGCCATCTTTACTGTACACCCATGTGACATCAGCTGATGTGCAAAGTAAAGGGACAACCACCTCAACGCAAATAATAAAATGTTTAATGGGTCTGCTGTTAGCAGCACATACCACTTCAAAGGTCTTATGATTTCATCAGCTAATGGCACTTGATGTGGAACTGTCTTTCTCTGAACTGGCAGTTTTGCCATCTCCTTCCAATGTAGTTTATAGCAGAGAAGATAAATGTACTGCTTCCCTACTATATATGTTGAAAAATTCTGTAATGTGTTTAGCATCATGTGTGAGACCAGAGCTGTTCAACCCAGTTCTGTTATTTACTTACTGATAACAAGTAGCAATTAATTTTTCACTAAGTGGTGTTAGTCAGAGGAAGGGGAAAGGGAAGAAATATCTATGAACTTGGCATGCAAGAATCTCAATTTTGTGTTAGCAACTGTTCGCCAAGATAGG
The DNA here is from genome assembly GCF_018139145.2 of Gymnogyps californianus. Taxonomy (NCBI): domain Eukaryota; kingdom Metazoa; phylum Chordata; class Aves; order Accipitriformes; family Cathartidae; genus Gymnogyps; species Gymnogyps californianus. Next base: position 13,381,866 of record NC_059483.1, read on the forward strand.
TGATAGTGACACTGAGTCCTACTAGCTGTGTAATTCTGATTCTACAAAAAAAAAGATATGTACTTACTCTAGATTCATTTTCTGGCCTTTTCTTCCTCATTTACATAAACTGCAATCCATACACTGGAATAGAAGCGGCGCTGCTTGCGGCGGTGCAGAACCGTGCAGTAATTACTGTATTCCAGCTGAGCTAATGAGTTTGTATCTCCACGCCATCCTCTCCTGACAGTGGACTAGCTTAATAGTTATTTATTTTGACTAATCTCCCATAAAGGCTGCTCCCCCTAGTCTCCTCCATTATGTGATTTAAATGGAGAATCGTTCTAGTGCTTGTTTTTTATTATAGTGGTTATGGAACATTACTGGAATCAAATTAAATTTAGACATATTAAGGAGCCTGGCACAGTAAATACTGCACTTGTGAAGTTTGGGGGTTGAGGGATTGGAACAAAACCTGTTTCTCCAGCACCTTCCCATGTTCCCAGCTAAATAAAGCAGAGGGGCAAACCCCGGGCTGCCTATCTGCAGCACTGTTTGTTTCCCTCTGTTAGAATTTACTGGGCAGCGATGAATAATTAAAGTTCTCCTGCCCACAGTTGTTACCATTTGAATAAATATTCCTACCAATGGAAGGGATTCAGGGTCCCTGCGTTTCGCTCAGCATAGAAATCCGCTCGTGGCCGCCTGCCGTGCCGCAGGCACTGCCACATCTCTCCAGCCTGCGTGCCGAGTCCACCCCGAAAAATGCTACCTGACCTTTCGCCTAATTCTCCCCCAGCACTGGCGTGAGCTGCCAGGCTGCTGCCGGGAACCGGCGTGCGGGAGAGACCTCTTCAGCTTGCTGCCTTCCCAGGGAGGGCTGCCCATTTACCCCCTGCTCATTAGCTAGAAACTCGCTACCGTAAATAAGGCCAATACAGGTCAGGGGAATTGCTGGGGAGCAGCACCTGCTCGTTTCAGATCTAAATTTGACCCAGTGTCTGACAGCATGGTATTAGTAATTCAGTCCTGCTTCTTACTAAGGCTCATTTATAGTTTATAAAGGGTTAATGAATGATTAATAGATATTTTAATGCATTTTAATTAATCGCTGAAGAGGTCAATAGGTTGTTTAGAAACATGGCGTGCAGCCATGTATGACATCTTCTATTGTGTTCATAACTGCCTGTCATGCATACAGTCTAAACTTGCTTTATATCCTCTATTAATAATGTATTAACCCATTGTAAGGCATTTAGAAGCAGTATCTCAGGATGGTCTGAGACCAGTAATTCTTGTTCTGATCTTGCAGTTTCCACTCATATGAACGGTGCATTGACTTCAAGAGCGCTGATCCTGCTGCCACTGTAATCTGTGATCCTGCTATCACCTGCAGCGCAAGCAGGACCAGCGCTTGTAAGATTATGTCTGAAAGAGGCCTTGCCTATGAACAACAGGCTAAATCTGGAAAGACTTTAAAAGCCGAAGTAGCTGGATCAATCCCAAGAAAAACAGTTGAAGCAACTGAATTAGAAGTTCCTTCCTGTAGACCATCCCATTCTTATATATATATTTAATTTTAATATATATTGATTTGTGAGTGAATGGGTGGATCATGAAACTATGGTCCTGAAGAATTACACAGCAGAGCAAGAGGATAGAGGTCCTGTCTATGAGAGTGAATATCTTACCTTACTCCACGCAGGTGCTCTGAACACAGTAAGCTGCCACGGTTGTAAATTCAAGCCCCAACCTGCCTCCCAGCTTTTGCTGTGTCTGGTGGGATACACTGCCTTGATACTTAACATCAGGAAGGCTGGCCAGCATGTTAAACAGCCAAGCCGAGTTCCCTCTCCTGTGTATTCTCTGCTTGCTTCTGCCCACAGGCATAGATGATGAATGTACTTGACCCCACAAGGGGTATTCGCTGTGTTATGCTAGCGAGGCTGGTAGAGTTAGGGGGCAGCTCGCATACGCAAATGGGATTGAAGGCCACAGGCTTGATGGACCTTTTCTTTTTCCTACTGCAAATGAGGAGCTGGGACATCTGGTGGTAACGATCTAAATGCACTTGTATCCCATTGCAACACAAACGTGAATTCCCAAGTCACCTAACTCCACATCATGTAATTATGAAAGCAGCTATTAGTGGCGAGGAAGATTAGTAGTAGAGGCTAGGCCCATAGGTTTAAAATCATTCTCTGGTCTCTGGTACCAATAATGGCATGCAAAACCAGGTACAAACCAGCAGTGGAGGCTGAACTACTTCAAGGTAGCTCTGGGGTGGCTGCTAGCTGACAAGCACTGGGGAAGACAGTGAAATAAACACCTCAGTAAACATTTTGGGGACTGTTGGGGAACTGGAAAGCACCTTGTGATGTTCAAGTGCTTTTTTCCATGGAAAGAGCAGACAGTTAACAGTTTAACCACTACAGGTTTGGTGTCTTTTTTTTGTAATCTGATTTATGGCGAAAGAAGACAGAGGACATTAGGAAACTGCAAACCGGAAAGGAAAAGGTGCTGTGACAACCTGAGAACCGACATCAGCAGGAGCTCAGGCAAGTAGCCTGTGTGAGGATGTCCCAGGGCACAGAGCTCATGGGCAAGGACAGATGTGACACTGAGACTACCCCCCACTACACAATGCGGTTCTGTGCTGAGGCACCTGGCCCTGCTCTGGGTAAACTTGCTTAGGTACTGCTGGCCATATAACAGTACATCAATGTAGCTATGCCGCAGCTAGCAGGCACGTGAGCTTGTCCAAAACTACTCTGGCTATCTCTGACCTGCACTGATGCAGAGGCATCACGACCCGTGGCTTGGCACCTGCTCTCACTATCTCCGTAACTCTGTTTCCTCATTCATAAGATGGAGGCAAATATACCAGCTGATGTCAATGGGCTTCTATAAGAAATAATGAAATATTGACCACATTTCAGCAAACTTGCCATAGATTTAACTCCAGTGAACTAAAATTCAGCATGAATTTTTTTGAGGTCAATGCTCTGGACACTAAACAGGCTATAGTAGAGTGAATTTACTTGTATTGGCTTACAAACATAATAGCTGCATGGTTAATAGTCCTGGATGACCTATAGATTTTCTACCTGTTAAGCATGTTGCTTAGTTCTTCTACACCTGCCTCCCTTCAACCCTCCCAATCCAAAACCTAATAATTGTATCTGAATGTTCAGTTCCAAATAGGAAAGAGAAAGCAAGGTCAAAAGAGACCAAAAGTGGTAATAAATACTATATTCACATGGAAAGTTGTTTCTCCCCCCAACCTCCAAATCACAAATGGAATGCAGTTAAAAAAAAAAAAATCAAATATTTATGTTGCCTGAAGTCATACTGGGGATCTTTCCAAGAATGGTTCATCCTGGTTTATGGTCAATCCTGGTTCAAATGACATGAGCAAACTTACAGCATAAAATGAAGTCTGGCCATATTTGGGGAGTGAATCATATTTGAAAATAAACCTTTTAAAGAGAAAACATGATTGTGTACATGGAGTGCAGGCAATCACTTACTGAAAAATATTATTTTTGTTTTTTTCTGCACAGTCAAAGAAAAATTTCATATGAAAAATTGTGGGAAAGTGTTTTATTTACAGACCAGAATATAAAAGAGAATTTAAAGATTAGACTCATTTTGCTTTCAGACTACTATATTTGCATATATGAAATATGATTTTAGCATTTATAAATTAAACATTTTCAGGTATAACTCACGTTCTTTCACTAGGAAAAGATGGGCTCGTAGGCTCAGAGTTAGCCTCCAGTCTGCACTTGTACATCAAAAAGGCATAACTATACCAAAAGAGCTCTGACTTTCTTTTAACATATCACAGTTTCTTGTGGGGATAAATTTAGGCTGGAATTAATGTTCCCTATGCTGGTTTAGCCTTTTCCTTTCCTGAATAGGAATAAACCATACTGCTATAAACACTGTTTTACTGCTTGAAAAGGATCTGCATTAGGGTTAGGTTGGTACTACTGAATAATTCTAATATAAAGTGGTTTAACTCCTATGCAGAAAAACATAGTGTAAAGAAAGTTTCTTAAAACTTCTCATGGTTAAACAAGAATGTGCAGAAAAATACTGCCTCATTTGGTAGAAAAAATGAAAGCATTTGGAAAGGAGTGAAATCCTTTCATTAGGTAAGGTGGTTGTCTGGTAAGTGATGCAGAATAATGCTGTGTATGACAGGGAGTTCTGTGGGGTGGCTTTTTAAGCAGGTAATCTGTGTAATACAGCCAATTTCTTTTTGTAGATGTCACATTATTCTCCTGTAAGCAAAACAGGCTGCTAAGATACTGCCTTAAAAAAAAAAATGCAATTAAATAAGGTGAACCAATGAGGGAGAATCTGGAATTATTTGCACCTTCAGGCTTAATCTTTATTGGGATTCAAGCCTGAATCCAACATTACAGCGTGGAATCAAAGGTGCTATTCTCTTTGAAAAACATTACCTTTTCTATTGTCCTAACCAAGAAAAATTAAAAAAAAAAAAAGGCTTAAGAATTGGGTGTTTTACCTCACTTCTCTTTTAAAAAGAAAGGGAGGATGTAATATTTTTTTTCTGAAGTATGACTGTATTTTGAGCACTGCTTTTCCTCACATGAACTTTCTCATCCGAAGGATGCTGCTTCCTTTCATATTAAACAAGACTAGAGAAATGATTGCTTCCCTTATTCCAACAACATACTCTTTTTATCTCCCAAGGGTTAAGAGTTAACTAACACTCCATGTGCTGGAAAGCAGAATTTGTAGAGTGGAACAAAACCAGTTACAACATCCCACAAAAAAGGGAAACAAGGGACACTGAAGGTTGTGAGTCACCAGGGTCAGGAAAAAACACAGCAAGGCTTGTAAGGAAGGGTTGCTGAATCTGCCTTTGATGTTTTAATTATGATTTTTTTTTCTGAAGCATTGCAATCACCCACAGAATGTCTCAGTTCCAGTGTTTGATTTCCCCCCCCCCCCCCGATTGTCTCATTTTAGTTATCATCCATGCCAAAGAAAATCCAGGCATAAAAATTTATTGCATAAAGGAGATGATCTAATAATAAATACAGGGACTGGAGCCTCCCATGTCACAGCTTAGGTCTGATTGTGTCTCCTTATTTGCCTCTTAGGAAAAACCTGTCTACTCTTGCAGGGTCATACAGAAATGAGCTCTTTGCTGGTACTGGCACATGTTCTTTGTTTGCAGTTTGTCAGTCATGCCTTCTCTCTTCACATGTAACTGGGTTTTTTAGCAGTTTGCTGTCTTCTCTCTTGGATGGGCGCAGCTTTCCTACGTATCATTATTCTCCTTTAATATCCAGGTTCAATAAGCAAACCATCATGACTATTGTTTCACTTCCTGTGAACAGCAGAAAGGAATGGAACAAAGACTATTCAGATGAGGCTAAATCCTGAAACCTTACCCAAATTTTACTCAAGCAAGCTCCCAGAGATCTATGAAAGTCCCAAAGGTCTGGATTTGGACCAACAAAAATTATGCCACAATTAATTGTGACACAACTGAGGGGAAAATGAGTACGGGCTGTGGACTGTGGGGTAGAAACACTGTGCTGCGCTCCTTTATCAGGTGAGAGAGGGGGCAGAGATGGTGAATGGTTGGTGAGCGGTTTCCTTAGATAAACATGACAAAAATGTACAGAAATTTCCATAAAGCTGAGACATCTACAACTCCCGTGCATGTGCAGGACCTGCAGTAAACAGAACTGTCCCGAATCAGCTCAGCAAGGAAACCGATCCTGGGAGGGGAGGAAGTCTTGTTTCCATCTGACCTCCCCATGTCCTGAAGCTACTTGCAGAGGAGCCCTAGGGGTATTTTAAATCCCATGACACTACATCATCATAACATCAGCACCAATTTTGCATGGAATGTAAACCATGACAGCACCATCTTGGGGGTACTAAACCCCCAGGGTTGCTGTCCTCCGGAGTAATATGTGGTCTGTCTTTCCAACATGAGAAACAATATATGCCTCTGGATGCTCTTCTGTATTTCATTCTTTTCCCCTTCTTCAATCCTTTGCTGTCTGTTCCACAGAAGGGCAGTGTCCAAACAATGAGATGCAATTGATAGATGTGAAGGATAGGGTTGTTTGTTGTTGTTTTTTTTGGTTTTTGGGGTTTTTTTGGGTTTTTTTTAAAGCTTTCTAGAAGGGAGAGCTGAATGGGAACCTCAGTCTGGACCCTGTGAAGTTTAGCCTGTCACCAGTCTTTTAAGACTCAATAAAACAGTGTTGAGTATTCAATGTTTCTTGCTATGATGGTTCTTATCCTGGTACTTGTGAAGTGGCTGTGCTTGGAAATCTCTGAGATCTGGCTTCTAATACATCTATCCAGAAATTCATCAGAAGGAAGCTGACAGCAAAGCACGTGCATGTCCTCAGTTCAAAGTAAGAAAAGTTTAGATTAAGGTTATTTGCTGTGAGAAAGCAACTTTAAGATGAAAAGAAAAAGTGAGCAGAAATGAAAGACACTTTTTATTTTTAGGAGAGAACTTGGCTTTGAGTAACAGTCGCTGGAGAGGTCAGGACTTTTGTTAGCAAAGAAAGGTTTTGCGTTCTTATAAGAAGTTTAATATAGCACTGCTGGTTGACAACTATGGTTCTCTGCTGCACGGTGATTCTTTCATTATTTTTTGTTAGTCTCAGTAAAAAACTTCTTGTCTTGAGATTGGCTGTGATTTAATGACATTCTTCTAACCTGGCTGTTCATGACAAATTCCTCAGAACTTCAGAACAGCTAAAGTACATTTAAAGCCCTGGAGGTTTCTTGCTGTCTTTATTTCTCCCCAGATCACAGGATGTCCAGACTTCGCACCCAAGAAAAGCCATAGTATTGGAGCGCTTCCAGGAGCCTGAGAGCTGCATTTTAGTTGGGGCAAAGAAAACACAACATACTGCATGTAGGCATACTCATTAACAATAGGCAATACTCTGTCTCTAAAAGATAAGCATTTGACAACCGATTGCACAATGAAATGCCACCTGCATACTTGTACCAAGATGGAGCACTTTATGCTTTTGTCCCTGCAGCTGCACCTGGAGCCCAGAGTGTGAGGACTGAATACACTGTGCAGATCTCCATCTGCAGTATTTCATTTGCTATACGTTGACAACTCGCATGCTCTTCGAACAGTGTAGCTATTAGTACCACAGAAATTACCTTTTCATTGCCACCTTACAGAAGGGTCATAATAACAACTGCACAAACCTCTTTGATCCTGTTTGACTTGACTTCTGTTGTTGCTTCTGTTTTTCAGCTCGTCACGAAGTTATCACTAAAGAGATCCTCGAGCTGGATACGTGGGAGAACCAGTGGAACGTGGTGGCCATCAACGTCCTCATGCACGACAGCTATGATGTTTGCCTTGTTGCTAGGCTGAACCCGCGGGATCTTATCCCTCCTCCTCCGGATTTAGTGGACCAATAGAAGTTCAGTGACTCTCAGTGCTGCCAGATTCTGCAGAAACTGAAGAATTTGGAGAGACAAATGCTGCATTGGCTCTGGATGACAGCTGAGTCCCACAGAGAGGAGCCAGCAATACATGCTTAAGGACAGAATTGCCGTTGAGCTGCGCTTCTCAAACGATGCTTAATTTGCTAATACTGGTACTCTGGACTACTGTGATTGAAAGTGGAGGTTGCCCAGCCTTTGTGTGTGGCTCTTCATCTTCCATCTGGCTGTGCAAGCTCCAGTGTTGGGTGCAGCCTGGGCTTCTGGGACCCTTAGCCTCACAGGCACAGTGGCAGCCCAGGGCTCATTTCACAGCAGAGCATGACATATGAAGGAAAGCTCTAGCCAGGGAAATCTCTCCTTTGCTGTTCATCCCACCTGGTTCTACTAGCCTGCCGAGGAGGCTAAGAAATATATTGTCAGCTGATGAAAACCAGTCCAGCTGTACCAAAGGGCCAGACTGTACCTGACTGATGCAGGAGCAGAAGGAAAACAGAGAAAAGCCTTTGTTTTAAACAAAAAAACATTAGCCGAGATTCATTAGCCAAGTATACCAGCTACTGCAAATATTATCTAACCCACAGACAGAACAGTCAAGAGATCCTGTCTTTGCCAACAGAGCTGAGCCTGTGCTAGTAGAAAACTAGTCTTTTGGCAACAAGTCACAAGTGAGTCTTCCAGCAGTGTTAGTAGGCAGCCTGTACCAAAGACAAGAAGAATCCTAAATTTTCACATAGATCCTACCTGTTACAAGGTCTGGTGTGACCAGAACCTTAAAGCTCAGTTAGAAAACCCTCTTCCTTTGAGAGATGGAGAAGGGGATGTAAACTAAAAAGTAATAAATGAGACCAGTATTATCTGCATATCAGCTCTGCAGCTACAGGGAAAGGATAGATGTGCTAAACAATAAATGTTTATGTAACAGTAGCTGTTTTTATAGAAGTAGCTTTAATGAAGTAGCATAAGGTAAATTCTCTACCAACAGAATTGGCTATAATCATGGGGAAGAGGAATTATTCAAACAGTGTTTCTTAAGGCAGTGTTAGCCTTTATAGGGCTTGAAGACAGTAGGTTAGAGAGAAAATTGTTACCAGTACTGCTATCCCATTTGAATTACCAATAACTATTCATCAGTTCTCTGGTGCCTAACTTATAGTGTATCTGTCTGTCACTGCCTGGGCAGTATGGAGAAGAGAACTGGAAATCTCAGTTGTGCTCTTGGGCCAAAATTGCAAATGATAGTACGCTGCAATGCAGAGTGAATGTCAGAGGCAAACACTAACAGTAAACTATGATATAGTACAAGAATGATCATTATCAGCAAGAAGTTGCTTTTGATGGCTACAAAAGCAGCAACAAAACTGGAAGGAAATAATCGGCAAAGAAATGAGGGAATCCATCAGGTAGTTCATCCGTAGTTACTTGCGGGATTTGCACTTCAGAGCATCTCCGTTTTCTTTTTCAATCACGTTTTAGGCTGCAAAAATGCCAGCTGGTGGGGTTTTTTTTGCCCGCAATGCTTATGGCAGAGAGAGATGGAGAGGATGACCCAAAAGCCCTTTCCCAATTCTGACTTTTCTGATTCATGAACTATTATCTAAAATATCCAGTGGGAATATTAAGCTGTCATATAAAAACAATCAGCAGGAAGGTCACTAAAGTTTACCTGATAACTATAGTAGGACACTGAGGACTGCTCAGACAACAAGGGAGTTGGAGGGGAGGAAACTAAGGAAAACATGTAGAAAAGGAGTAAATCTGTGAGCCTTACAGCTAATCTCTTGTCTCCCTTTATGTTTCCCAAGCAGAATGAGTGTCACAGCCTAAACACATACTCTTGTGTTTGTATCATTTCTGTATCATCCAGTCATTCTTTTTTCTTTCCAGTGTTCATATGCAGGCCATCATCTGTCTAGAACAGAGTTGTGACAAGCATGAACTTCAGTGGTGCAAATCAGCGACAGGTTCCTGGAGTCTTAACCACTCTGGTCGCTAAATGCAGTTGTAGGTATAAGATCAAGGAGGCAAACTCTGCTTTAATGTGTTTTTAAACAAAATCAGTAGAAAGTTCTTCTGATTAACCATCCAATATTGGAAACTCTTTTTTTAACTTTCGTTGTTCCTGTAAAGTAAAGGTAATCTTGTTCTAATTTCTCTACAGAGCTCTCAAGGCAGCTGGAAGCAATGGTCTTGAGCATCAGCTAAGTGTTTCCTTGTGAAACTCCGAATTCTGCAACTGTATCTACTGATTTTGCTTCTTTCACCTTTTTTGTTTTAAGGAAGAATGTTTTAAAGGGTATTTTTGTCTTCGGTCTCTGCTCTGTGGTCTATTCCTGACAATTCAAATCCTGCTGCGATTTAAAGCCTGAGTTAATGTACTGGATTTCACTCTCTGAAAGACAGTCTGCTTGGAATATTTCAAGGGGAGAAGCAAAACTTTTACAGGCTTTCATTAGTCATATTTGAACATATATGTGGAACACGGCTGAGATTCCTCTATTAAACTTTTATTCCAGTAGTGAGCTGGCTGTTTCTTTCCCACTTCATATGTTTTGCTTTTTAGACTGTTATTTAATGAGCTGGATGGAAGGAAAGTATGTACTCTGAGGTCTGTCTTGATAACCAAGGAGAGTAATTGCATATGTTTTATATACTGGCCTTGCAATCAGCTAGCTTGAGCTGTAGTGAGCAGTTAACAGGTTTTTCTTTGCGTACCACTGGCAAGTGTCCTGCCCTCACGTGCATCGAGCATCGCCTTTCCTGCTGCCCACAGCAGCAGGGTCTGACAGCTCGTGTGGGACTCTTGTGTGTCCACGTCTCTCTGTTTCTGCCCAAGTCCAAATGTCCAGCACTATATATCTAGCAGGGAATTGTTTTCTTCTGCATTAAATATCTAGAATCGGGGCATAAACTTCTTAATTTTGTGTGGGCCCCATGTAGTTCATGGTTTGCCCTTGGGGTGACTACAATTTCTAAACCAATACTTGGAAATGAAATCTTGACTGAGGAAGGAAGGAAGAAGCAGAAAGCACGCTTATTGAGAGGTATAGATCTCAGCCAAAATCCTTCTGAGAGTATGTGAATACTGCCTGTCTGATATGTCCATGGGTAGTCTCACATTGCTGGGAAAGTCCTTAAGAGTCTTAATTTCTTCTATTACAGAATATGCATTCCCCAAGCTTGTGACTTTCACTGAAATAATAGTTTACTTCAGCCCCTTTCTGTCTGAGCAGTAGTTAGCTGAGCATTTAATCAAGGCTGTCTTGGTATCATCCATAATTCTAAAATGCAAACAAAGCAGTGCTGGCAAGCTACTGACTATTTAAATGAATGGGGGGATTATTAAGCAAAGGCATACACTTCAGTTTCACTTGAAATGCTGAAGTACCTCACTAGTTGCCAAATATGAAGAAAAATGTTGGAGAGGTAGCTGGTCACGTGGCACACGGAGTAAAGCAAAAAATGAAATGCTATAAAAAGCTAATTGAAGCTCTCCATTTTTATCCCCAGCTACTGTTTTATTTTGAAATTGTCCATGTATAACTGATTTCATAAGGATCCCTGTAGATCTCTCATCTCTGTGTTCATACATGTGGTCATAGGAACTGCCCACATATGTAAACCATCAGGTATCTGACTACCCACCCTTACATACCACTACTGTGACTGCCTGTGGCTCAGTCCCTGCCCCTGCCAGGCAAACACACACATACATTTTGCATGTGTGCAATATTGAAATTTATGGGGCAGTTTCTGTATTGTGTTCCAGCTGTATTGTGCCACTCAGGAAGCCTTGATTTGCCAACAGAAAATTGCCTTGGTGCACACAGAGCTGTCAGCTTCTCTACCAGCACTCCCAAAGATGCTCCACCTAAGAGGCTGAGGGAGCATCAAAATCGAGAGACTGGCAACACAGATGAGAGGTGCTCCCAGGATGTTACAACGTGCAGCAGAGCCAAGATGGGGTGGAACAATCCTCCCCATCTCTTCCTAGGGAGGGTTCAGATGTAAAAGGATTTGGCCCTGGATCTTCATCTTATATTTTTTCCTCTATTTGAAATGTGTAATGAGATCTTTGATCACCTGAAAAGCAATGAAAACAAATGCTAGAATAATATATATTTTTTTAATGTTAAAATGTGTTCATGAAGATCTATATTGTTTTTCTGCTGATCTGGAAGACAATGACATTCTTTTAATAAGCTGTTTACCTAGTGATTGCTATCTTAGCTACAGCGATGGTCTCTTTCACAGGCTGCTCTCCTAATGGATTACATAGCTCCTCTGAAAATTTGTTTCATGAATCACAATGCTTTGAATCACCAGGTCAGAATTTCAGTGACTCTTTTGCAAATTTCTGTGGCTCTCCCTACAGCTTTTCAAGTGGACTCTAGCTTCAGCTTCAAAGAAAAGCTATTTTACCCCCAGTTGTGCTCAGCTGGAACTAGTACATTTGCAATTTACCATCATTTGACATGTAGAGGTTGAAAGCAAAGGAAATATTGGAAAATGGCTAAAATATACATAGAATGTATGTGGAAGTACACTTTCCTTCTTTTCTTGGTGAATGTCTCCTCTGTGTTTACTGCCCTGCCTGGGTGTCTGACGGAATGATTTACTAATAACCTATGATTGCAGCCACAGTAAAGGCCACGCTGGGGCTACGAGTTTGTGCTGCCAGAGCAGAGAGAATCAGCATGGTGCAGAGCTGTGGCTCCTGACAGGCTGGCCTGCCTCGCCATAAGAAATTACCTTCAAATGAAAATGCATTTAAGTGTTCCAGGATGTATACTCCTATGTTTTATATACATACGTATAACATTATTTTTAGAAGTTCTTTACTGACAGCAGTAAGATCCTTTTTTAACACATACCTGGCAACTCTGTCTTCTGCATAGCTCATCAAAGTACTTCAAAAAAAGTGCTGGTCTTTAAATATATAGAACTATTCCAGGCTTCAAGTCAAAAAGAACCTTAAATTCCTTGCTAAGCTAAGGAACAACTGGGGAAATCTTTTAGTCCTTGCCTATGTCTCCTTCCTTCTCCAATTTTTTGCTGGCTGTAGCGCTCCCCTCAGAAGTTCAGAGTCCTCTTGAAAGCTTTGTGCAGGTCTGTTCTGTTTCTCTTCCCCTAACCCCATTTCTGCCTCAGCCCGCTTGCCTGACCAGCCCTTAAGCTCCTTCTTTTCCCCTTCAGTTCCCCAGAAGATGGGAACAGCCACTTGAGGTGTTCCCCAGGCTCCACACTTCTCAGAAGCCTATTGCTCCAGCAATAAATCAGCTTTGAAGGACAGAAGGAAGGCCATACCAGCTCCCTGGATTTGAGGACACTCATCTTTGAGCAGGTTCTAGCCCCAACCCAAATTCTGTGGTTCAGTCTCATTGCAAATAAAACCTGCCTGCTCTGCAATGTTGCTGGTCCTCTGGCTATGAGCGGGATTGGAAGGCAGGTGACCTGCATTCTACTTAGTCTTGCCGCTGTCTCGCTGTGTGACGCTGGTAAGTTTGACATTAAATGCCTTGCATACTGTGCGTGCCATAGCTGTAACGATTGCAGGCACAATCCATTATCATTATCTCTGATTCCTGAACACTACTTGCTACAAAAACTGTCTGAAGCACAGAGGGAGGCGTCTTCATTATTGCATTATAGAGCTCATGTCTTAAAGCCAGATTTCCTCCTGCAGTTTCAGGCAGGCCAGGTTTCACTAAAGAACCTGGTCTCTAATTTATCAGGTTTTAGTATTGGTATTTTTTCTTCACTTTGTCTTTTTCTAGTCATTCTTTATAAGAATGCGAGTGACTTCACCAGCTTTTCTACGAAATGCATTATCCAAACTGGCCTCCCGAGGCCGCTGGCTTTTCATTACCAGGGTCGAAGTACTGCCACTAAGTCAGCTGCACTACTTTATTTTCTCATTCAGCAACTTCATAGTAGAGGAAATGTATTTCATCCATACATACAGTAATGTGAGAGGAAACCACTTCCCACATACACAAATTCCTGACTCATTCCTTTCAAACGTGGCTGAAACAACTGCTGAATCCTAACATAAAAAGCTATGATACCCATTCAATAGCCTTTTCCAGGCTTTCCAGTATGAGGAGGAGGATCACAGGGAAATGCCTTGTAGCTAGAGCACAGATTGGAAATTTGAACCCCTGGGGTTTGTTTCCAGTTCAATTACTCTGTTTACTAGTCTTGGGCATCTGGTCTCTGTGCCTAGGTTCACCCATGTAAAATAGTTATAATAATACATCTCTATTCATTTTGTGGGTCTGCCTTGCTGTGTCTTTAGGGGGGGTGGCTCACAGATGTCTGTAATGTCATGTTGAGATCCAGAGATCAAAAACTGTTATACAATGGTAGAATAATAACATTATTGCACTGCTGTCATCTCCCTGATTTTTGGTAACACGGTTGTCCATAGCATTCAGAAACTGAGCCTTTCTGGGAAAGGAGAGACTGGATGTTTGCAGCTAACAAGGGTATTTTGTTTACTCCTTCATAGAAAAGCAACAAGAGATATCTAACTGTGTAATACGTTAAGCAGAAGAAGAAACCTAAAGCTTATTGCTTGTGCCTTCATAGCTAGTCACTTCTACACAGGCAGAACTAATCTCAGCAAATTGAGAGGTCACTAATTGAGGCTAAATTTGAACAGTAGTAATTAGAAGAATGAGTGAACTGTATTTTTCTCAGAGCAGATTTGATTTAATAAATTATGCCGCTTAGATAGCCACAGTTGCTATGAAGCAAAAAAGAGAAGGTGCTTTACAGAAGTGTAGTAGATTTACTGAGTAACTGAGACCTGAATTTAGATGATCTACCACAGCTTTGATAGGGAAGATTCAACTCTCCGGGGATTCCCATAACGAATCTGTGATGCATTTAACTAGCCACTAAAAGGCACTGTTGCATCCAAGGAATCACCTACAGAATATGCATAAGAGGGTTTTAGGATATTGCTAAAGTGTAAACAACGTGGCGTCTACTTGCTGAGTTACTGAACTGATACTAGAGATTGTGTTGCCTTCCCCACCAGTGTGCATGAGTAAATAATGTTAGTTGAACTGACAAGTAATTTATAATACATAAGGCCTGAGATTCCAAAAATCTTTTAGGTTAAGACAAGTTTTGCAGGGTAGAGAACGGTTGTTACTAGGCAGACAGTGAGATATACTGGCACTTCCCTGCAAAACAACAAAATAAATAAATGCAGTTATTTTGCAGGACAGCACTGATCAGAAAGCTGCCTAATTGCTTTGTTTTCTTTTAATAGGTTAGACTGGAAGCCTGAGTGCAACAGCTAGTTGGCAACCTTTAAAAAAATCAGAGTGAGTTACACAATAAAAATAAAAAATAGGACAGATCCTTCTCTCACACTAGTGTAAGTCAAGTATAACTATTTTTTAAGTCAGTGATGAGGCAAAGGTGTGAGAAGATGCCCAGACCTAAGACCTACCTAAAAATCTCTCTCCACTCCAGGGGAGGCTTACAGTGTTAGGATTTCACCCTTCTACTGAGGATGAAAAGGCAACGAAGTGAAAGATGAGATGTGAGAGACTGGTAATGGAGACCTGGACCTTTCTTTCTAGCCATAAGGTCATACATAGTGCAGATCAAGAGCTGCTGAAAGTTACTCCCTGTAGATGGCTGTCTACTGACCACTGCTAAGCATGTTACTATATGGCAATCCCATATTTAATGGACAGAGAATCAAACTGCTAGAAAACCCCCATTATCATGGCTGGCCTCCCTGCTGGGACCCTGAATAGCAAGGTCAATGTCTAAATAACCTGTAATATTCACCCTCCAGTCTCCAGATGATTCCTGTTAGCAGTGTTAAAGATACCAGGCAAAGGAATTTTGCACTAGTTTTGTTGACACCCATAAGAGAGAGAGATACAACAAAGATTTAAGGTAAGTCAAACCAAGGCAGTGGCGAAGAGAAGGGGAAGAACTCCCAAACCTCGTCTTTAAAACCATTTCAGATGTGCCTGTTCCATTTATTCTTCATGCTGCCCCTACTCTCAGTTAATTCACTGCAGCAATACCTCATTAAAAACAAAGGAAGCTGTTCTTTATTTAAGGTCAGTTCAAATCCTACAGGAAGAAAGCCCATATTTAATCTAGGTCCCAAATGTCATATCAGACATTTCAGTGTCTATCATTTGTGTCTATTTTAATACATGCCCCCAGAATGACAGGCTAGATGCTCAGACTGCTATCTCCGTAAGGTCTCTCTGAGATAACGTGTTTGAATTCTACTCTTGATTACAATGACAGTCACCCAGAATACGACAGCATCTACCTAACTATATTGCCCCCAAAAAACAGATACCCTTTGCATTTCCTAGAAGGCAAACCAATGAAAGGACTGATCTTGCTACGTATTATACGCAGAGATGGCGATCACTACTCTAATGCATACAGAAATAACGACACGCCTAAATCCATAGTCCTCTTAAATAGCCAAGATTAAAATTGCAGTGGTGAATATTGTACTCTGTGACAGTTGGTGGCATGGGCTCTCTCTTCCTTTTTGCCTTTAAGAAGGATCACAGCAAAGGACTTTGCATGGATCTTGTCCCACAGAATTGTACTAAGCCGTGTGCTATTCATAGGACAGGTCTTTCCAGATTGCAGTGAAGTCTTAAATTCTAGCTTATATCCAGAAGATACAAAGGTTAAAGGGTTCTTAATATCCTTATTCCTTGCCGCATCCTTCAGTAATGATGCCTTTTAAGGTTGCGTTGCCCACTTAACTACTTAAACAGTCTACAACAACATAAAGTGCACAGGGAAAGGTAAGAAGATAAAAAAGTAAAGAAGAAAAGTGGCCTTTAAAAGTGTCTGATAGATTCCCGCTCCTCTCTTCTCTCAGCTGGGACACACCTGCACTTAGGTGTATGTTGATAGCAAAGCTATAGCCATATTGCAGTTGTGAGATGTGATTTTAAGCTGAATAGATGTACCCAAGCCAGATCTAATGATTAGCAATGAAGATTCAATAGTCCAGGTGTCAGCTGCCCTAGCAGTTCAGTGGGATCTCTAGCTGGCTTGGACAACCCATGCTGAAGCCCAAGCTGTTACGTGCTCACTGCTCTCATTAATTATCAGTCTCAACTAAAGCTAACTAAGGTATTCACTCACGTTGCAGTCAGAACTCCTAAGCGAGTATGAAAAAGACTAAATCTGTAGTTCAGCTGCAGAACTTGAAAAAGTCTTTGGCAGCCAGATTATTTCGTAGTCCATGTTGCCATGAAGCTACAAAATTGCCCGTACTGGCACAGCACAAAGAGAGGCATAGAGACAGGAACAAGTGCCCGCTAATGGGTGTGTGGTATGGCAGCTGCTTGTGCCAGCACCGCCGCTTGCAAATTCACCCATCAAACTGTGCCTTAATGCACTAGCGTTCACCTCAGCTCTGAAGCTAGCCCACTATAAAGCCTGCTCTTTGGAGTGCTTTAAGGGGACAAATAGTCAAAGACTATACAAAGATTGATAATTGCTGCAAAGCCTTGTCATGACTAATGCATTAATAGCTTACTGCTTGATGGCTTCTCGTGCTCTTACACAAAGATGCCAAATAGCATGTGAACAAAACCATGGGATAGGAAGTTCACCGTCTTTCCAGTATTCATAGCTGATAAAACCTTCCTAAAGGTTTTCATTAAGTACTTTTCAAAATGGATTAAGAATCCACCCCTGCTCAGCGCTGCAGTACGGAGCAGTCATCTGATGCACAAAATAAATTATCTTGCCAGGAAATTTGCTGTACTAATGCTGCTGTCCTAAGCAGCTCAATCTTTAATCTGATTTCTTTGTTTCTTATTTCAGGCAAGCCACTGTAACAGAAATGTTCAGTAAAGACTGCTAAGCCACTTGGCAAGTCTATAAAACTCAGGCGTGTTAGCTATTCTCTTGCTCTTCCCAGCTGGCCAGGGTCCTGCTCACTTGCAGTTAAGGAGGACTTTAATGTGCTTGTACTACTATGATATTGCACAGATCAGCTTTTAGTTACTGTTTTATTTTCCTAGCTGAGCTAGGTAAATATTGATAAAGACTTATATGGGTTACTTTTATAAGGAAAGTAAATCTTTATAAGCAAAAATTCAAAGTGAAGCTGTAGCTCGCTTTTTTGGAACCATCTGTGCACTGTGTATTTAACCATATTTCTGTCATTATTGGATTTACTGGATACATTTTATGAAGTGCATTAGGAGATCCATAGGGATGTGATCCACTCAGAGGATGTGACCCAGCAGGATTTTTGGCCAATGATTGTAATAGGCACAGGATCAAACCAAGCCTGTCATCCTGTTAGCATTTACAAAAGCCTTCTCTGAGATCAAGAGATAAATAGTAATCAAAAGTCGATTAAAAAGAAGTGATATGTTGTGAGTAATTTATATCTAGTTTGGACTTAAACTGCAATTTTTAGAAGGAAAGAAAGCTATCAAGAAAATACTTTGTATACCCAACCTGAATACAAACCTGAAATTATCCAGCTGCTGAAAGTCACTGTTGTTCCACTGAAAAATATGGGTGGATGAATTCTAGAGAAGGAACCAACTATGGGGAATAACAGTATAGAAATCATAACATAAAACCCACTGTTGAACCATCCACAAAGATCATCTGCTCTATTTAAATTACAGTAGGTTTTTGAGGGGCATTTGTTAAAAAATCTACACTAAATTTCATGTCAATAAAACAGTTGAGACAAAACTGGAGTCAAAGAAGAGTGGAAATATAGCTGCCTGGGGACTGCCCGCAGTCAGACTGCAGAAGTGCTGGTCACTGGGTTAATGACACAGTGAAACCCTTTTGTAGTACGGGAAAAGAAAATCCATTAGAAAAACCTACAGAGACATCTAGCTCTATTACCTAACATCTGCAGTTGTCTGCCATACAGTGCTATATTATGGAGATAAGAAAGCATGATAAAAATGTTATAATAACCTTTAAAAATGGGAGACTGGAAGTAAAATGCTGTTTTTACTTGCAAAGTGTTTCTCATGCAAGCGTCCCTGGGAGATGTTTTATAATAAAGTTTGAATGAAATACAATAAAAATCAAATTAAAGCTCATTCACTGTATACCAAACAGAACAGCTCAGGTTTCAGCTTTGGTTTTAAAGCCAGGAAGAGAATTTACTTGATGAATTGCTGCTGCTGCTGCTGCTCAGAATTCCAAAAAAGAAAAAGACAATAGCTCAAAAGGTAATTTACAAACAGTTTGGATTTAAAAGCTGATGTTGTAAAGAGATCAAAAGTGAAAGACTCAAAGAATTATTCAGCAAGCTGCAAATAGCCATAAAATAAACAGAATTCAGTTCTATTCCAGGATCAAAAGCATAATTTTACATGTACAGCATTTTCTTTTCAAGTATGCATATGATAATTACTGCATGCAAAAATATTAATGTATTCCATGTTTCATTTGCATGAAAAAGTTATGCAATTACAAGCAAAGCTCAGCCCCCACTTTGTGTGCATCACAACAGTACACATTCATGTACAAATGAAGAGTGTAACTCTATGTCACTGTGTGCATGAGGTTATTCAAATTCAACATCCAAACATTGATTTGAAAAACAACAGCCTGTGCAGATGCAGAAGTCCAATGTCCATGTTGTTATTTTTTTGACTAGTCAGAACGTTCCAGCTGGACTAAAGGGATCCAGCATCATTTACGATTCGATGACTTGAAAACCAGACAGCCTCCTCTGATTGGTATTTTTCCATTCCCAAATAGAGGTCCAATGTGTTTTTAGCATGAAAGGTATTTTTGCTGATGCCTCATAAAATTCTAGATGAAATTAATGCTCTGTGCCAAAAGCTGTCTCCGCAAAGGTGTGAAAGCTCTCTCAGAAGGTTAATAGCAATGATTTCTGGTCCTGGCCAACTTCCACATAGTGACTGTTAAAATAAAGCTGGCAGTGATTTTTATGTAAATGAGTCTATTATCAGAACTATATGTATCTGGTTACTAGACTATAGGCACTTAGGGGAAATTGGTATCAATATTTCCAAGACAAGCACTTTTTCCCTTAATGTTCCAAACACTGTTGTTTGGGTTTTTTTTCTCTAAACAATAGTTCCATGTCAATAGTTTGATGATTAAAAAACCAGATCATATAAGCAAAAGCTAGATCTTAATCCCTAGAAATATGAACATGTTTGGGTTAGCTCTATTATAATTTTTTACAGAATCCAGTTAGATAAGTCCCAGTAAAACAAGTAAGGCATGAAAAATAATCATTCGGGGGGGGTGCTGTTGCATAAAAAAATATGTTGGAGACTTCAAAAACTTTAAAAAAGGCAGGAAGAGAACACGTGGGAAGCATTTAGATGTTAAAAAGAGACTTTAACCTTGTATTAGCTGTGGGCCTTTCAGTCTTGCTGAAATATTCACCTGTTGGTTCACCATGAACTGGTATAAGTTGTAGGCTGTCAGCTGAGAACCAGCCATTATCAATCTAGTCTGGAGTTCTGCGGCCAGCAGTAGCCAACACCGCATCCCTCGGGGAAGGATGTAAAAACTCTTCGTTCTTCTTGCATATGTTTCAACTGTCCATATTGCACGTACTGACAGTGGCAAGTATCTGCCTGACCTTGTTTGCTGATGTGCATAATTTTACCATAATTTGTCATAATTTGTCCCCCTCGTGGCACATTTTAGCAAACAGAAGGTAGCTTTATTACAGAGCTTTTTCTGAATCAATAGCACTGCTATCGTTGCAAAACTACATGCTACATTTTGTTTCTACTTGAAATATTGAGGCTTCACTTGAAGATACAGGATGAAATGCTGGTCCTATTGAAGTTTTGTTGTTGTTTTTTGACAAGATCAGGGTTTAGCCACTGGCTCTTTGTGTTACACAAATGCATGTTATATAGGTGGTCTGTCTTATCAGAGCCAGAAATCAGGATCCCAGTTATTGAGAAAGCACTGCTGTAATACTGCCAGCTAAGAGCATGGCTGATTAAAGTTACGGTATTATGAAGTATTTTAGATACCTTATTAAGTATTGCCATAAACGCACAGAATAAAGTGATGTTCTAGGAGCGCCTGGGTGAACAAATTGGAGAAATAGGGGTGTGAGTCATAACAGGAGTTCAGGATTCAAAACATTTCATGCAAAGCAGTATAAAGACGTTCAGTTAACCTCTCATGTCCTGATAATGATGTTGGAAATTCTTTTGTGCGTTGCAATATTGGACTTATGCCTGGTGGGAAAGCTAAGCTTACTTCTTTTGATGTATCTAGGGCAATTCTATTTAATCAGTGGTTTGGGTATCTCATTTTAGATATCTAAATTGAAATTTTTTTGGAAATACCTACAGTTATGAAACACCCTGTGATCTTCAGGATAGGATAAAATTTTGCATTTCTTACCCATCCGGACTTAGGAGAGATGAATTTCATGCCTTATAGAAATAGCAGGTTTCATCTTTTAGAATGCATTTCTTCAACTGGAAATCAGCTAGACTAGAAGGAATTTACATTTTTTAAAGCCCCTTCTATTAAGGAATCAGAGGGTTTGATTGGCTAGAAAAAAATTAATTCACTCATTTCTTTGTTTCAACTAGACAGAAAGACCTTTTCACACAGCATCTCCCATTGTCCTGTACCTCTCATTGCCCTGTAATAAAGTTCAAATCTATGTAAGAAAATGTTATTCCATGATTCTTCAACTAGAAATGTGGCTCTCAACATCTCCCCACTACAGAAGATTCCTGTCTGCCTTTTGGCATGCTGCTTCAGGCTTCTCAGGCAAGCTGGGAGATCATTTCCTGAGTACAGACTACAAGGGAAACTCTAGCTCTGTTGAAATCAATGGAGTTTGGCTGTTGGCCTTAAAGGAGCTAGCAGTTAAGTCTCTTTTAGGTTAGCAGCATAGTAAACAATTTGGTTTAGAAATGTTGTCTACTCAGGGGTCCCTGAAGGTCAACCTTGTGTCCACACTCACCTGCCATTCAGACCATGAGCTTCCACTTGGGACCTGAATTGTTTCACGCATGCTACTGCCTCTAGAGCCCATCTACCTGGGTAAATAAATCGGTAAGGACATCTGACAAGCAACTGTCAAACAGCCTGAGAGACAGCATGGGGGTGGCAGGCAAAGGGGAGGTAAAGCATGTCACGGTTGTGGTTGCTCTGGAATGCTCTGTCAGAGCATTGGAGATACAGCTGCGACATCTGAACACAATTGCACGGAGCTCCCCATGCGCCGATCTCTTCGGGGAGCCTCACTGAAGTGAAGGGATCTCTAACAGTATAGCTATACTATGCAGAGAAAGAGATCACAGTGATCTCCTGAAGTATCGCAGACCTGAGCACTGTGTGGGGCACTGGGATCTATCTGCAGGAAGCTCCTTGCAGGACTGCGGACTGTATCTATATTACACTTAGCACAAGGACTTCTGGTCCTGAATGGGACCCTTGGGCACTGATGCACTATAACAATTAAATAATGATAGTAATAAACTTCCCTACACAGTTGTGTACATGTCATGCAAGCTGAGATGGCATCATAGGTAAAGCAGTTCTTCCACCTTGTGGTTAGACAGACTGCTACTGGCAGAGTTTGTACATCAGAAGTCACAGACCGCATACGAATCCTGCCATTAAACAGACCCACCGCACAAGGGGCTCTTGCTGTCACAGGACCCCTCTTGCAGACCAATGCTACAAATATTAACCATCCCTATTTTGTAAGGTGAACGTTCGAGTGTGTGTGTATACTTACACACGTGCGTACACACGAATGGATTTGTAATGCCCTCTAGCGATCCCAGCCCGCAGATGCTATGAGACCTGGTGTAACAACAGCTAGCGTGTCTCCTTTATCCTCCTTGGTAAAAAAAGGCCTTTATTCAATGCAACATGCAAGCTTTGACACACTGATAAAATGCACTGGTGTGGGAACAGAGTGTGAGTATGTCACAGACGTGGAAAATGTGATCTCTTCAAATAGAGACTATAGCCAGTTTCTGCGAGCAATGCCACTAGAACTAAAAGGAACCATTTGGAGGCAGTGAAAAATTAATCTATTTTCTGCTTTTTACCTCTGGCTAGTGAAGCAATCATACAGTCTTTGTTGTTTGCATCAGGGTACAATTCAGCACAACTGGGTCCAGCGTGTGTAGTCAGTCACCACAGAGTGAAGCCCGATTTCAAAAGCAGTAATTAAATGTCAACTTCGTACTAATGCAATAGAGGTGTATTAAGATATATAATTTTGCAGTAAATGCTGAAGATTTGCACTGTGTGCACAGTGGAACACGCTGGCTAACAAACTTCAGAGCCAGTAAGTGAATATTAATGTTTTTAATGGTCCTAAATTACACTATTTCCGAAGCAGGATGAACTTGGTTATATAAGAGGGACTGATTTGGTTCAAAGAAGACTAGCAAAACATGAAAAGAACAAGCTGTTTAAAATCTACGTCTGCTTCTCAGATGTTGCTGTTCTCTAAAGAGCTGTTTATTAATTACATGCTATCCTCCTCCTCCTCATCATCATTCCAGTTGTACCAGCTGGCACCACTCTAAACTGAGTCCTCTTGCAATAGTAGGTGCTTCCCAAACACA
Source organism: Gymnogyps californianus (assembly GCF_018139145.2). NCBI lineage: Eukaryota > Metazoa > Chordata > Aves > Accipitriformes > Cathartidae > Gymnogyps > Gymnogyps californianus. The sequence goes on from NC_059483.1 coordinate 13,404,929, forward strand.
ATGTAAAAATCAGCCCTAGTGTATCAAATTCCTTTTTTGTCACTCAGTCTGCAATTGGCTGCCAAAATAGTTCCCCAAGATAAACCGGCAAAGTCAGGGAGTCACATCAGGCCAAAATTTGACCCAGTGTCTCACATGGCTTTACTGTGATAATTCCCCAATAACTGTATCTTCAGTTTCTTTTGCTCTTCTGTTCTGCAGAGTGACAGCTGATTATACAAAGGAGCTGAACTTGGCTCCTCTCTCTCTATTTTTTTACTTCAGTTGGCTAAAGAGGGTTTTTTTCACTGTAAGGTCCTAAGAAAGCTAGCTTTCATCAACCATTTTTTCTACCTAGAATTGAACTTCAGTAGCAAATTTCAGCTGTAGGACTGTACCCTCTGCGCTCCAAATGTAAAGTTGTTCAGACCCAGAATGGACAAAATAGAGATGTAAGCAAAAACTAATGAGTTTTCAGCTTCCATGTCTAAGTACACAATTCTATGTAATTATAAGGTTCATTTTTTTACAGTAGGAAACCAAATTACCTTATTGTCCACAATTATTTTAAAAAACAAGAGGAACCCAAGAAGTCTGACAGGGGGCCACACAAAAAATAACAGTCTATTAAATATTTTTACCTATTCTTATGGCACAGATAAAGGCTACTAGCACAAAAAGCACGTGTGACTGTATCCCACAAAGCCAATTTTTAAGGGTAGACTTATCACCGTGGAAGGGACATAGATGAGACCCTAGAAGACTGACATTATCTATTTGTCAAAAGAGCAATTACAGTAGGAACAGTAGATTGACAAGCTTCCCCTCAGACTCTTTCAAAAATGCCTGAGCTTGATTCAGAGATAACACCTTTGAGAAGACACCTTTAGTCTTCATGTGTGGAATTAATCTCTTCTAACATCAGATGTCTAAAATATAGGTATCTAGTCTGAAGTGGTCACCTTAGTTCCATCTATAATCACTAGAGATAGATACCTCTGGAGGATGATTCATCTAATCTGAAAACAGATGTGTAAGACAGGTAGAGTGAATATTTCTCCAGAGGTGTCCACTTGTACTTCCATTGACCACAGAGAGTCTAGACAACTACCTCAACACCTGACTTCTAAAGGGCTAAAAGCAGATGAGCCATTTAGATAAGGATAAAGCCATGTTACCCTTTCTAACATAGCAGTGATCTGGCATAGGGATGTTATCAGCACCTCTCACAATAGTTTGCCTTATTTTAATAAATTCAGCAAATTCTGGCATTTCATTGCATGCTTCTACCATTGATCCCCTGGATCACTGCTGTTGCTTCCTTGCCCGGACTTCCACAAAACCACTGCTAGTTCTTCCTTCTTTTCCACATACCAGCTCTGGTAAACCAGGCACAGTGCCCACGTTAGTAAGTCAAAATGACCTTATCAAATCAACTCTGCAAGACAGCATGTCAGTTGGAAAGCAGTTGCTTTATCTCTAATTAGAAATGGGTGGGTTAAAACTAGTTTTCATAAACTGGATGTTTTGAAATAAGCTGCGCTGGACAAGAACCGACTAAAACATTCTCACACCCATTGGTAGATGTCTTCAATAAGTCCTAGAGGAGATCCATGGTTTCAGAAGCCTGGAGAAGGGCAAATATACTGTCCACGGATTTAAAAAAAAAGGGGGGGGGGGGGGAAACAGGAAATGGGAATTAGGACTAGTCTTTTAAAATTAATCTCAGAAAAGTAGGGATCAAATAATCAAACAAAGCATACCTAAGTACCTAGAAAATAACAGGGAGATTTGTGGAAGCCACTACGGGTTTCACAGAGCCTACATGCTGACTTTAATTGCTTTGTATTAACAACTCTATTTGCTTTTATCTTTCCTCTTTTTACCTTTTGTTTTCAGACCGGTGATAACTCCCTCTATAAAGGCCTGGAAAGCACACAGGACATTATGTGACTCTCAGAAAGAAACACCTTCAGCAATAAGTCAATGTGAGTACGTTTAATTTGTTGGTGCTCCTGGGGTGATACAGTGACATGTTGACATACCATGACTTCTTTGACACACAGTACAATGTTTCACATTTTCACCAATGTTTCATATTTTATTAGAAGCCCAGCTCGATCTGGGTGTGTTAAACCCAGCCTCAGGTGCGCAGTGACTGTGTGACACCACTGGCTGCCATTTTGTGTGGGGGGTGCAGGGAGTTTCTTACTGCAGAGAAAGGCCTAAAACATTCCACTATAAAAATACAAAAGCAGAAAATAAATTCTAAGTCTTTACTTATGTATTTATCTGTTGAAATCTCTTAAACCAACGTTACGATTTCTGGTGGCTAAAATATGCCTTCCTCAAAATAACCTACGACCTCAACACCTCGCCACGGCCCTTCCCAGGTGCCAGCCCTACACCTCATTAAGATGGCGGCCAGGGGGACCAAGACTACAACTCCCAGCAAGCCGCGCGCCACTCGTCATCTGATTGGTTGCATAAACCCGCGGGGAGCCAATAAGCATCAGGGGCCCTCCGCCCTCCTTGGAGGGTGTCGGTCACTCTAGCAGCAGTGCATGATGGGAGTTGTAGGCGCTTTGCCGTCGCGGCGGCGGGGACGGCGATTTCTGGGGGACGGGGCGGGCGACGACGCTTGCGCAGTGGCGGCGGCGCCCGGCGAACCCGGCGCGTGGCAGGAAGCGGAAGTGGGTCGGCCGGGATCAATCCCTGACGTGTCTCTCTGAGGCAGCTGCCGCCGCTGCTCGCTCTTTGCTCCCGTCCGGCGGCCGCCATGGGCAGTGAGTACCGGCGCGCCTCGGCCGGGCGGCGGCAGGCCGCAGGGGCGGGAAGGGAGGGGAGTGGGGTCTCCACGGGGTGCGTGATGGCCAAGAGGCCGCGGCTCGGCCACCGGCTCCCCTTTCCCAGGCACCTTGGGACGGGCCCTCCTCACGGGCGGCGCGGCGGCCCGTGTCCCCCGCTCCCCTCCAGGGCGGCGGGGAGCCCCCTCTGAGGGGCCGCCGGCCCCCAGTCTGGGCCCACGGCCCTCGGGGCTGCCCGCCGGCACTCGCTCGGTGGCCAGCCTTGCGCGGGTTTCCCTTCCTCTGGTTTAGAGGCTCCCTCTGGATTCCCCCCCCCCCCCCCCCGGTGAGAGACCCGTTTCCCGGTTATGGCAGATCTTCCTAGGAAAGGGAGCTTGCTCTGTGATGCCCGGTGACCGGGCCCCTCCGCCTGGCGGAGATTCTCGAGCCCGGCGCGGTACCGAGGCAGGGAGACGGGCTGTCAAGTTGGCGATTGGTCATAACGCTTTCAGTTCCATTGCCAGAGTAAACTGTAAACAGTGATCCGCAGTCTAGAAGTAATCTGAGTGAATGGAAGTCTTCACAGTCTGCTACCTCGAGGAAGAGCTGCTTGAAAAGCATCTTAGTCAATTGGTATATTATTATAGATTGAGGAGAGAATCACGATTTGCTTTAAGTTTAAAACCACAATCCAGTGTAACTTTTAAGGCAATTAATCGTTTGAAATTAAGTAAATAATTTTTATGGGTGGGTCTTAAAGTATTACAAAATTGCCACCGAATTTGCTGCTTTCCACAAAGAAGTGAAAAGCCACCAGTAGTTTCAGTTCTTCTGCATTGTTGTACACTTTTTAGTTCAAATCAGTCCAAAATACGTGTGCAGCCTTAGATTTGTCTTAAGAAGTTTAGCATTAACTCTATTCAAAATCAGATCTCTCTGCTCATAGGAGAACTTGTGACTTTGCAAATACTCTTTTCTTTTGGATGCTTATTCTAAAACTGAGACTTTTCTGATCTAAGGATGTGTCCTTTTGACTAGGAGATCATTGCATGAGGCATTCTGTAAAGTAATTTGAATTGTTGCTTATGAACGGTGTGTAGGAATTCTTAAGCTGTGTGGCCCAAAAGTAACCCCTGACTTAAAACTATCTGAGGTATTGTATTTCTCAAATATCAGGCTAGGGGAGAAGCTATTGTGAAATAAAAATTGAAGGGTATTGATAAACTGATGCAAAAGAATGGCAAGGTTTTTCTTGTGCTGTCAACGTACGCAGTAAAAAGGGAAAATGACTTTTTTTTTTCCTTCTGTTTCCAGTCTATACTGTACTTACACTGTACTAGCTGAATCTCTGTGTATTTGGAACAGATAAGAATTTAATTTAAAAAAAACCCCACAACAACAAACCTTTGTCCTTAACTGGGACTTTTAATATATAAAGTACATGTCCAAATTCAATTTTACTATAGCTTTTCCCAATGTTCTTTGTATCTCTGTGTTCACTTTGTCTTTTAACTGATTTCCATACAGTAAAATTTCTTGAAGTAATCAAGCCCTTCTGTGTTATCTTGCCTGAAATCCAAAAGCCAGAACGGAAGGTAAGTTAATAAAATTTTCTTTATAGGTTTGTATTTGTGTAATATAAAATGTTTACAGCTTAGTTTGCATTTGTGGGATTTGGGGTTTTTTTTCCTATTGGGAGAATGGCAGTTTTAGGCACAGCTGGTTTTAGTGGAGTGCTTGTCTAGTACATCCTGTACTGTGAATATGGTTGTACAAGAATATATTTGCTGGTAAATGCAATTGTGCAGATATGGTTTTGACATAGCAGTCAGCGGTGAGTGTTGAAAGCAGTACATATTGGAGTGTAAATTAGAGTAGTTTAAAATAGCAACTTGAAATTTTTTGCTTCTTAAGTTCTAATCTAAGATTATATGCTAAGATAAGCTTCTCTGTATTATCATTTTTTTCTCACCAGAAGCTCTCTTATGAAAATGTAAGGCTCATTTCTGTGGAAGTATTAGAATTACCTTCCACTGACATATGCTTGTTTGTTTGGATTAAAGTTTCAGTAAAGCTTTGTCATTTTCCTTGGCCTTATATAGTATAAAAGGGACGAAGAGTGAGTTATTTTCTTTAGGATGTCCTGTACTTTGTCCCTTCACAAGAAAATCAAGTGTGCTTTAGCTACTATGAAAGTTTGCCTGATTGACTAGATCTCATTGTCTTGACAGCTTTATCTTTGGTTGTTGGTTTTTATTTTTTTTCCCTTTAGATTCAGTTTAAGGAAAAGGTACTATGGACAGCTATCACACTCTTCATCTTCTTAGTATGCTGCCAGGTATGTTTCTTTCTCTTGTTTTTAAGGCAGAGCTGAAATGTTTAAAGGATGTTATGAAGTCTCTAATTTAATCCTGTTTTCCTCTGTTGGTTGGAAATGCAGATTCCCTTGTTTGGTATCATGTCATCAGACTCAGCAGATCCTTTCTACTGGATGAGAGTGATTCTGGCATCAAATAGAGGTATGGTCAGTCTTTCAGGAGGGCATTTTTTTAGCTTAAATCAAAATGTTTTTGGACTCGTTCTTACATTGCACTCTATTTTAATGAAGATAAAAACTGAAATAGAGAGGGAAAAGTCATTTTATATACCATGTAAAATCATAAACCAATGTGGCATTGGGAAAGGCACAACTTTGTGGACAAAATGAGTTTATGGTTGGCTGTGTGCAATCTATTCCATGCACAAAAATCAAGGAGCATTTTGGAGGGAAAAGGATTAGGGAAGAGACAGGTCCTAATTACCTGCATGGCTGCTGTTGCAATCTTCTGTGTGTATTTCAAGCTTTTTTTATTTGTGTTTCAAAGCATATTATATGCGTGGTGTTGTTTTCTGGGTGGCATCTTTGAGTCTCTCACAGAAGATTAAAATTCATGATAGTTTGTATAAATTTCAGTTTCTTTTAGAGGCTTTCTAATGCAGGTATGAATTAAGAATGGTGACAGTTTCCTGAATTCACTTTGTCATTATATATCATTTGGGCTATCTATCAGTTTATATCATAATGAGACGTGCATATATGCATGCATGCAACTTGGTGCACTCCTGAAAAAAGTTTGGGTTTTCCTGTTTAAAATTATGAATAATAAAGTGACTGATTGTCAAAGGCAGAAAGCAAATTCCTACCTTGTTTTATGCAGAGTAAATCTGCTCCTGACAGCAAAAGTCTTTTTCAGTGAACATAGTTTTTAAGGTACTGAGGAGTACTGCATTTCTTATCAGACTGACTTTTAACAAGCTTCTGTTATCATTGAAACCTTTTACATTTATGGAGATTTGGTGTTTTATATCTTCTCCATCATGATGTAAAGGGTGGAAAAAAACAAACTTTGAACTTCAAAAGTGCCTGGGTATGGTATACCCCATTATTTTCTTTCATTGTTCTTCCTGTGTCTGGCAGGTACGCTGATGGAGCTGGGCATTTCACCTATTGTCACTTCTGGGCTCATCATGCAGCTCTTGGCAGGTGCTAAGATAATTGAAGTTGGTGACACCCCAAAGGACAGAGCTCTCTTCAACGGAGCACAGAAATGTGAGTAACAGCTGATATTAAAGGCTGATATTTTAGAGTATCTAACCCTAACAATAGAAAGTATAAACTTACCGTGTGATGAATGTCAGATATATGGGTTTCTGTCATGCTATGTGTTCATGTTGTGCTACAGATTTCTGTATTTCATCAGTCTTTGACTGACTGCTCTCTGGCTTGTTAGCTGTTAAGCTTCAGAAAGGTTTGAAAAGGAAAACTATCTGTGCAATTGGCGTTGCTGCTGTAATCTCACCGGATAACCTAAGCAATATATAGACTGTGGGGACCCAACCTTTGAACTGTGTTGGTCAGTGTTAACCTAAAAAAGTTAATATTGATTAAGATGTTTGTTGTAGTTGTTTTTACCTTGCAGTTTCAAGCATGGTTCTTTCTCAGCAATAAGAGATCTCTGTGCTCAGTTGATAAATGACTTTTAGAAAAATGTGAATATTCTTTAGCTATTTGGTGCTGTACCAGACTACTTACTGATCTGTTTACTGGAAAAAAGAATCATAAATTGCTAAGGTAATATCTTCACACTCTGAATTTTCAGTATCTAAAGCAATCTTCGGTAACCAAACCCACTTGCTTCTAAGTGTATTTGTTTCTGAAGTGTCTGTGTGTATTTGTATTTTCAGTGCCAGACTTCAGACAACAAACTTAACTTGCCCTTGAATTTAAACATCCTGTGACTTACGTATTCCTTCCCAACTTTCTCTACAAAGAAGTGATTTCTATTTCTCTAATTGCCCACTGACGCAAATTTCCAAAACAAATACATACTTTTTTCTTTTTATTCTACAGTGTTTGGAATGATCATTACCATCGGACAGTCTATTGTGTATGTAATGACTGGAATGTATGGAGACCCATCTGAGATGGGTGCTGGTATCTGCTTGCTTATCACAATTCAGGTAATTTCTAGTCCTCTCTACTTACTCTCCCTCTGAAAGGGTCAAAAAGTCAGCCTTGTGGACTGCCTGCCCCACATGCAGAGAAAAAAAATCAAAGGGTGCTTCCTCGTGTGTGTGTGTGTGTATATATATATAGTCTTTCCTTATCTTTTAATACAAGTTATTTTTTTAACAAAAATTAAAAAGAGATTGAACTAATGCTGTGTTTTGGTTTTTACTGTAGCTTTTTGTTGCTGGATTGATAGTTCTGCTCTTGGATGAGCTCCTACAGAAAGGATATGGTCTCGGTTCTGGCATCTCTCTCTTCATTGCTACCAATATCTGTGAGACTATTGTGTGGAAAGCATTCAGCCCCACCACAGTGAACACAGGACGAGGTAATATGGCATAGTCCGTTTTCTTTACAAAAATTTTGTACAAAAAAGCAAAATCTTTTTTTGCAGTATGTTAACTTAAATGGGAAATGCTGTTACTAGCATCTTAGCTGTGTAGTTGCCATGTAGTGAATCTTGTTAATACAGCAAGTGCTCCTATGCAAGGTGCAAGTACAAAGACATTTCTTTTTAATTTTGTAGTATCTTACAAGATATTTCCTGAATTTGAATTTCTTACAGTGCCTCCATTAAAACTTGTTAATGGTAGACTGCCGTTGTATTACAGTTGCTGCCCAACTTACTGAAAAATATCATCTGTTTCTTTCTGCTCCTTGCATTTCTTACTCTTTGCACCAAAGACCTTATTCTGCAAACCTGACAGGAGCTGATCTTTTTGGTGCTGTATAATAGAAAACATAAGTGAGGTTGTCACATTTGCTGTAATACAAGCAATAACTAGTGTCTCACCATGAATGACATGAGAAAGCATGCTGCCTCCCTCATTTAATTTTTTTTTTTTTTGATGGGGAGGAGGAAAGGGCGAAAGAACTTGTCAATGTTTCTAGAGACCAATAAAGTTATCCCATTTGATTGTTGGATTATGACTTAGTTTATAGGCCACTACAGGGGGATTTAAAAAAAATCTTGGAAATAACATAGCTGATATGAAGGATGACAGTAGTAAAAGTCTGAGAGCATGCTCAAGATGCAAAAAACTTAGAAATCCCATTCTGAATCCTGTAGTTCAGAAGTATGCCTAATGGGGGAAAAGCACTGAAGTTTGGAGATAATCACAGCACACTTAACTTGGTATTTCTTTTCCTTTCCAAGGCATGGAATTTGAGGGAGCCATCATTGCTCTGTTCCATCTTCTGGCTACGCGTACAGACAAAGTCAGAGCTCTTCGTGAGGCCTTTTACCGTCAGAATCTCCCCAACCTTATGAATCTGATTGCCACCATCTTTGTCTTTGCTATTGTAATTTATTTCCAGGTCAGTTGGAATAAAGAGGACGGTAAAACTGTTTGTATGGAAGTAGATCTGTAATCTGCTTCCTTCTACAAGAAATCATATTTTGACTTTCTAGTGCCTTCAGAAGACTCATTTTTGTACCTGCAACATCTGGATGTTCATTTAACACTAGCTTCTCTTAATTGGTTTCCATGCTTGCTGTAGCCACACAAAAGACTTGAGACCTACTTTGGTCTCTGAAAAAACCCCAGATGAATGTGTACATGTAATATTGCCGAACCCAAATGCTATTGCTTTTTGCTGGAAAATACTTTGAAGTCTTTAAGCCTGTGTGTGTCTTATGGTTTGTTGCAGCAAACTGCTGAAGAATATAGAAAGTTCTAATGTTTCTTTTCCCGGACACTGTGTTCAGTCTTATTGAAACTTCAGATTTCTTATGATGTCTTCGTCTTTCATACCTTCTTATATGTGTGTGTTTAGGCAACCCTGCAGGCTTCCAGGCCCTTTGCAGAAGTGTTCACATGGATAGCCCTCTGGGTAGAGTATATGTACTTGCACAAAATGATTGCAGGTTTTTCTCTGTTGCTGTCAAGGCCTTGCACTTGAAATTTATGACCTGTGGTATGGGTTCATGTCCAGATATAACGGGGGACTTTCTTTTGAAAACTTTTCAGGGCTTCAGAGTGGATCTTCCTATCAAATCTGCTCGCTACCGTGGCCAGTACAACACCTACCCAATCAAGCTGTTCTATACTTCCAACATTCCCATTATTCTTCAGTCCGCCCTGGTGTCAAACTTGTACGTCATCTCCCAGATGCTTTCTGCTCGCTTCAGTGGCAACTTACTGGTTAGCCTGCTGGGCACTTGGTCTGTGAGTATTCCATCTAATCTTGCATACAGCTTTATAAGAGCACCATTAAAATGCATGGTTGAAGAGATCGTCTTTCTAAATATTAAGGCACGCTTCTACAGATGGTCATGTACACTGAAACTCCTAAATCAGTAATTTGTTTAAATTAATGGTAGAGTATGAGACCTGCTGTGATGAGTGTAGATGTTAGGTCTCCATTTACCTTTTACCTTGGGCTGTTCTTTGCTGCCCTAGGTATTTGTGCTGTTCCTTATTGTATTCCATTTCCACTTTAGAAACTGCTTGTGACAGTAAAGTTGAATCTTTGTGTGCTGCTGTAGTGGTAATGATACACAGTGACATAAGTGATATAAACCCAAGCTTAGCTTAATGGCTAAGAAATAGTGAGAAAGTTAGTGACTGCTTGCTTCCTTCTTCTAGGACACGTCATCTGGAGGCCCTGCTCGTGCTTATCCAGTTGGTGGACTTTGTTATTATCTGTCACCTCCAGAGTCCTTTTCTTCAGTGTTAGAAGACCCTGTACACGCAGTTGTTTATATCGTATTTATGTTGGGCTCCTGTGCTTTCTTCTCTAAGACATGGATTGAAGTCTCTGGCTCCTCTGCCAAAGATGTAAGTTTAAAATTATAAATTATGTAAGCTTACATGATGAAAACAGATGGGCTGCTGTAAGAATAAGACTGACTTTCTTCTGAAATAGCTATTATGCTGGTAATCTTATTGGTAATATTTATTGTTTATATGAACAGTGACTATGTCTTTTTTGTAAGTGGGGAGGATGAGGGCAGAATGGGAATAATTTTTTCCCTGTTTACTGCTTTTTCAAAAACAACAACAACAAAACTCAAATAATTGCTTTCATTGGCACTAGGAAACTTTGAACATCGCTATGCAACATCTGATCAGTGTGAGGGCAGGCAAAGTGGCAGGAAAGGTAGAAACTCTTTCAGTGCCAAATGGCAGGTGCACCGTGTGCAAGGCAGTTGCCACTTAAGAACTTGCAGGTAAAGCTTGAATACCTGTGCCTGGCATAGTGAGTCCTTAACTTCTTTTCGGGAAGGATTAACTAGAAGTTGTTATTTTTAACTTGGGAGCGCTGATAACATAGAATATAGTGCAGTGCATTAATGTACCTGAGCCTAGCTTCTCAAAATTTCCATTTGCTACAGGATATTTGATATTCAGCAACTATATCATTCTGAAATTGGAATTGGAAAACAAGATGGAAAATAGTTGTCATCGTGCTATGTTTGTATTTTGTGCTTTTGGGTAGGAAATCAAGTTTGGCAGCCATATGGAATGGTTTAATCCATTCTTTAACAAATATGTAATAGTTGCACAGTTACTGTAACAGCGTGAGCACTCTCTTGTTTTGGACTTGCATCTAGCTGCTTGTTGTCAGGCATGCAGGGAGGCACTCGCAGCTATGTATAGCCAGATTTTTATTTCAGTATAAACCACCGTACAGCTTTTAACACTCTAATATACTTTCCTGATACTGAATAAAATTAAGTTCATGTAAACAAGGTCAGAAATAAAAATTGATAAATCATTACTTCAGTGTCCATCGTATAGTGGAAAAGTGGTAGCTTAAGCATCTGAAATTGTGTTTTCTCAGTACATTGGATTCAGTGACAAGCACCTTCAGAAGTTCCCCTGCTAGAGTTTCAGTTCCCCTCAGTTGTTAGTAAAGTGTTTTCAGGGCTCTATTGTGACACTGTACAATTGCAGAAATCCAATTTAAGAGTAATGTCCCAAGAAGGGATTCTTTCTAAGTTATATAGTTTCTAATACGGCCCCACAAATAAATAGTGATCTCAACTGAATGCGGGAGACTGAAATGGAGTGGATGCTTCATAGGATGGTTTTGCTAACATCTACTAAACCGTAACCAGCAGAAGGGTAGGTGGCAAAACAGGAATTGAATTATGTGTATGAGAGCCTACCAATTTCCAGAGTTTCCTTTTCTCGATAGGACTAGAATTATCCAAAAAGCTTCGTGTAATTGACACTGTGGAAAAGTGCCTCTGACTGCAATCTATCTGAAGTTAAAATACTGGATATTTTAAACTCAGATGAATAATATAAAAAAACCAAAACCCAAAAAACAATACAAAAAAAACCCCAAACCCACCACCGTTTACTGAAATTTCTTGCTTTTGTTTTCCCATAGTGCTAAGTTCCGTGGCCTTGGCAAATGACGCTAAACTTACTTGCTCCATTCCTTGATTCAATACAGGTTGCCAAACAATTGAAAGAACAACAAATGGTAATGCGAGGCCACAGAGAAACTTCAATGGTACATGAGCTAAACAGGTGAGCTACACGTTGCACAGGCTATTTATGCAAAGTGTTATGGGGAAACACATGGCAAATTTTGCTTTGACTTCCATTTTCTAGATCCTAGAACACAGATGTTCTTTCAGCTTCAATGTTACTTACATGAGACACAGACTATCGTCTCATTAATGGAAGACTTGTACAGTACAGCATATTCTTGCCTTACAATTAGAGAATGTGCTGTAAATTCTGGAGCTTGTATTTTCCTGTTACATTTTTTCACTTTTATACTTTTTATAGGATAGCTAATAATGAGCATTTGAGTGTACTTTACTACTTCAACCTGACGCAGAAATTTTTTTACTGTAATTTTTAATGTGTTATGTCTTGAGTACTGTTTTCACACAGACCTTGCTTCTAAAACAAGTAGTTACTTAAATCTGCTAGGTGCAGAGGTAGGCAGGGATTGGTCTCTAGGTTTTCTAATTGCAGGGTAGGACCTATGCACCCTTCATGTTACAGAAATGTTATCGTAACTTTAGATGTCAGTCATCTGCAAATGACTTGAAGAGCTAGTAGTCATAGGCTTAATCGTTGTGCTTAATTGCGTGGTAGACTGTAAGACCTTCTCTTCTTAGTTTAGCATTTTTTTTCCCTCCAGTCAGGTTGAGCTTTTTATTTCCTTACCTAGTATACTGGCACTATTGCACGTTCCTTCTCTCATGGGTCTACAATCCAAGATAAGAGAGTATTCTGCCATTGACTTTTTTCCATTTATGTAGTTTCATTCTTGTTTTTTTAACCACCTGGTGATATCTCTGTAGTGTTCTTTCTGTTCTCAGTGGGATTGGTTTTCTAGAAAAAAATCTGCCTCTGATTTAGATACTTTCTATAGATCCCATATAGCACTAACCCTAGTGTATTTGTTAATATCCTGAGCAAAGTCTAATGGCAGCCTTTCTGTTCTCATTTTGTGTTCTACAGGTACATCCCTACAGCTGCTGCATTTGGTGGTCTCTGTATTGGCGCCCTCTCTGTGTTGGCAGACTTCCTTGGGGCAATTGGGTCTGGAACTGGAATTTTGCTCGCTGTCACTATCATTTATCAGTACTTTGAAATTTTTGTAAAGGAACAGAGTGAAGTTGGCAGTATGGGAGCTCTTCTTTTCTAAATCTAGCTTCTCATGGACCCAGGAAAGAGGCGAGGAACATTCTCCAAATATAGCCAGTCAGGTGAAAAGAAGTAACATAAACTTGATAATGTCATTCTATAGGAACACATATTTTAATAATGTTTCCAAAGCGCATTCCCTGATGTTCAAACTTTTCTAGGATACTGTTTGCATTTTATAAATTGATGAGGAAAAATGTGCAAAAAAATTTTTTTTAAGAAAATTGTTTTTTTAATTATGTGTTAGGAGAATCAGCTTTCTGAATTGGATTTAGTTCAATGACTCTTGAAATTTTTTTGAGCCCCTTTCAAATTTAGTATACCTGAAGCCTTTACAGGTTTTAATAAATGTTTGTTAAATGAATGTTTGGAAGGGATTTTTTCCATTTAACTTGGTTTTGCAGCTCCTTTGTAGTAGTGGTGAGAAAAATCTCTCCCTCTAATGCTCAAGTTCCATAATTATGGTTGTAAGCACAAACAGTGTTTAATATGTTCAGTTTTGTGTTTGGGGTTTTTTTCAGTATGGCAGATTTGGAAGGCAGTTGTTTCTTTTTACTAAACTATATCTCTAATTCCAAATGTTTTGTCTTGTAATTACTACGCTAGACCTTGTCAGATGTTGAATATTGGCTTGAGACTGTTGTCAAGTTTCTGTATAAGATAGGAATGGTTCTTTCCCCCCACCCCTCCTCCATAAGCAGAAAACTCAGGTCAATCGAGATTCTGCCGGAGTCTGTGCCTAAGAGTTGCAACTTTGAAACTTGGTCATACCGGCAGCTTTGTAAAACCTTCTAATTAGTTTTCATTGCCGTTAGTGGTAGTACTTCTAGTTCTGATGCTAGCTGAAGGAAATGGATGTTATGGCTGCTTAGATGCAAATCTGCTTGTGCTCTTTGCTAAAGTTAAGTTTCTCTCATTAATAATAAATTCTGGTCTTGTAGCAATCAGGATGTTATCTGACTACTCATATCTAGTGAATTTTGAGTCTCGTTGCCACAAAGGAGTGTGCAAAGCATGTATGTTACTTGTCTGTTTCTCTAGATCTAGATATGAGACCCTTGTCAGATAACTCTTGTAAATTGCTTATGTAGAAGGCTTTTCCATCCGATAATCTCATTGACTTGAATGGTGCATAGAAAAGTTCTTTTTCAGAAGGTATTGGGACTCCTCCTTTTTTTGAAGATCACACCTTCAAATCGGAGAAGTTACAGTAAAAGGCTTTAATGGACCAGAATAATACTTAATTTTCCCTTTTAATTTAGATTGTCAGTACTAATCAGGTGCCTAGGACCAAATTCATATATTTGTGTACGAGTCTTGTAAATACACTTTTCCTCAATCAGTATTGGACAACGTGGAAACCAGAATGAGGAGTTATAACGTTGGAATGTTTCTCTACACTGTGTCAACTTGCCTTCTGTGCATTTTTGCATATTGGGCTGACAGTATATGAATTACTGTTTCTGCTTGGAGTGATGGGACTCTGTTACGTACCCAAGGAGCACAGATGACATCCAGAAGCCCTTGTTAATGCACTGAGCTCAAATACCGAATGCGTGAGAAATCTGCAAATCTGGAATGAGATACACCTATCAATAAAAGCGAAGCTGCTGGGGTGAGGATCACAACTGGAAAAGGAACAAAAGTATTGGGATAAAGTATCTGTGAAATGCTCACTACCAACCATTCACTATTACTTCACACTACGTTCAATAATTCTGTCTTTTGTAAAGTACTAGTATGCCACAGCACAATTTTGATGTGAAATAAGGGACAGTTAAAAGGTGAGTTTAGAAGCAGAGGGAAGGAGTGTGGTATGGTTCTTCTGCTTTGGGTTTGGTTTTTTTCTTATTGTTTTTCTGGGAAGCCCAACACAAATTTTGTTTTGAAATAAAAAGGACTCCACTTTTGGACGCACGGCTCTGGCTGGGCTGGAGCTCTACTTGTATTTTTGATCATATCGTCTGTTTGAACTGGTTGCAGTTTAGACGGTTAGCTCTTCAGTGTCTAAGCAGCACTTGTTCTATGCATCTGTATTTTTGTTGTCTAGTGTGAAATCTTTGTCTGTTTTCAAGCAGCTATGTCCTCGAAGCAGGACCTGCTGATCATACAGTGGATGTTCACAAAAAGAAATAATGCCTAAACAATCTGCTTTATAATGAAATAAAGTACATCTTTGGAGCTAATGCTTGGCCTTTAGTGCTTTGAATACTGTTGCAATTCTAACACTTGTAGGATAACGTTACCTGCCTACGAGACTGTGAAAGCGATCCCTCTCAAAACGTTCAAAGCGTCAGTGTGAAATAAGACAAATTGTATTTGCTCCAAGGTCTTCTCTCAACAACAGAACCTTAACCGTTCCTCTGGGCTTTCCTGTTCCAGAAGAGTTGCAATTCAAAAGGCGCTGCACAAATAAATAGTGGGAGAGTGAGGTAATGATGCACCAGTTTAACAAAAATTTATTTCCGTATGAAATACAGCGCCAATCTTTTTGTAGCGTGATAGTAGTAACAGGGTATTAATTGAAACCACAAAACTCAAAGCTGGTGATAGTCCCAATATTGTTTTGCCCTCTGAGTTTTTAAACTTAACTTGGAGTAAGGAAAAATTTTATCTTCCTCCTGAATAGAAATATACTAGTACTTAAAAGCAAATTTATTTAAAATACTGGTACTGGATGCAAGAAGTTCAGCCAAGGTTTTGGTCGTGTATGAAGTCATTTTAAAAACCAGCTTGATTCCTCCCTTGCTGTTTTATATGTCCCCAGGGAACTTGCATTAATAACTGTGGTTGCTGTAGGAGTATTACGTCATCACACATATGATCACAGAAGTGATTGAAGTCACTATAGATGTGATGATTTATCTGCAAGACAGCTAGGTGAAATACCAACACCAAGGCAAAGTCTGAGATCCTCTTTCTGCTGGTAGTATTTTAAGTGCAAAATTCTTTGCTTAGCCTTTTCTTCTGCACTGTAGATTTCATGTGAAAGCTTGTGCCATAGCACTTAAGTGCTGGGTGTTTGATTTTTGTCCCCATCACCATTATTCAGGAAGCCTTAAAAATCATCCGGTTCATTCTAGTTCACTTATTCCTAGGGCCTATCTCCATATAATTTTGAGATGGCAAACAAAGGGACTTTTTTTCCTAATTAGTCGAACATTTTGTTTGTTGTTGGGTTTTGTTTTTTTTTTTTAAAAATCCTTTTGGCTGCAACTATAAAGGTTGTTGCTTTACTCTGTGAAATGTTTCATGGCTGTGCTCCCTTGACTGCCTCTGGGGACAGCCCTGTCCCTGTACTGTAAACAGAGCGTGATTTGTGAAATAGATTTCTCAGCCAGCTTTTGGTAAAGGAGGAGGCCGAGTGGCCTAGTAACTGCTTTTCCTAATTGTTCTCTCTTGCAGCAAGGAATAATAAGCTTTAGGTGGCCTTCAATTTTATCATGGCTTTGGGGAGTTTCGTGCAGGTTTTTGTAAGCTGTTGTTTGCTTACTGACGTGGTGTGACACAACTGACTGGTCCTCAATCAGCCCTCGCTGCCTGGAACACTAAACCTGCTTCCTGAGGTATTGCTGCGTGCTGAATGAGCGTTCGAGTCTTTCCCACAGCGAGTGCACGTCTTCCCAAATACACGATGGCCGCAGGGTGTTATCACCAGTAAAGAAGAGTGCTTTCCGAAAAAGTGTGCAGGGGAGGGAGACCAATGACATTTCTGAAACTCTGTTTTACCTGGTATGCGGCTTGGACGGCCTGCCGTCTCCCTTTCTCTGGCTGCTCCCTCTGCCAACTTTCTGACATGAAACCCCAGCCTTCGCCGGCTTCCTGCCTAAAAAGGTCACGGTTTGAACTGCGGCCAGCGGCGAGCGGCACTGCTGGCACCCTCCCAGCTGTACAGAGAGATGTGCAGGTGTTCAAACAATGCCTGCTTGTTTAGGGGGGTCTGGGTCTGGGAAACGCGGGCCCCTCCAGCTTCGCCAAACCTCCCCGAAGGACGGGCGCTGGCACGCCAAAGGGGAGCGTCTGCCCGCCTGGTGGCAATGTTACACCGCAATTCGAGGCACCAGGTTCAAGGCAATTTGGATCGGTGAAATGCGTATTAAATCTGTTCCAAATGTGCGTTCGTTCTTTCCCTTTGCTGCCACGCTGATGGGTGTCGTACAATGTAAAAAGTTGGGAACAGAGTTCGCCAATATTTATTTGTACTTCCTAGAATCGGGGCCAGGATTGAGGTTTTATGCTGAAATGCTGAAAATGATCATCTCCTCCTTTTAGAGAGTTTATAATATTTATAATATTTTCTAATATTTTTCAAGCACGCTAGGCGTCAAGGGGCAGTTGCTGTTACAGCCACTTAGTCTGCTGAATACTGCTACACAATTTAAGCCTCGACTGAGTCTATGGGATTGGAAAGAAGACAAAAAAAGAAGCATTTAAAACCAAAATCAATATTCTAAGCTGGGGACCTCATTAGTCAGCTCGACTTTAAGCTGCTGTTTTATAATATGCTACTGGATGGATCTGCTAAAATTGAAACTCTTCTGTGGGCCAGGTTCTAGCAATCCTCTGGCTATTGCTGATGTGACACTAGCCAAGCTGGCAGCGCTTGGCAGGAAGGAAATACCCTGACAATTGGCACCTCCTTTGGCAGTTGTGTCAGAGGGGCTAGAGACTGAATGAGCGCAGACATGATATACTTTGTCATCGCAGAGTGGGCTGTCAAGGTCAGAGATGGGATGCCTGCTCTGACATATTTCTTGTTGGAGAACAAGAGGACTGGGCCAGTCAATTTTCCAGCAATATGAATACCTGAGAGCTTAAAATAGAGGGAACAAATAAAACAGAAGAACAGTTAGGATATAAATTTTTAAAAAGCTGTTTCAGATGTTTTTGTATTGCTTTGGAGAAAATCAGGATACCTGGCACATATAAAATCCCAGATTTCCCTTCTTATATATTAAGGCTAAAGTGGATGGTTCCAAAAATGGTGGGAGCACTGTTGGGGGAACATTAGCTATCTGAAATCTAAGATGAGTATTATCCATTTTAATCTTCAGTGTGTCTTTAGCCATTTGATGTTCTTACAGCTCTGATGCGTCTCTTCCGTACACCTGTGGTGTGAAGCTTTATAAAAGAAAAAGGCAGCTCCAAACATACAGGGGCAGGAAACAGTGAGCAGAGCATTTTGCATGATTAACTTCACTATGTAAGTGTGAATTTTATTTTTGTTTAAATAGCTTTATCTTTTGGCAATGCAAGAACAAGGAATTGCTCCTGCTGCTGGATTCCCACGGGCTGCAGAACTACGCCTGATGCATCTAGGGCAAGGGCTCATCGTGACCACAAATGTAGTCATTTATACAATGATTTGGGATTGCAGAGCTCAGCTGCAGCAAGTAACTGGTGGGCGTGTGGTGAGAAGCCATAGCTCCGTGAAGGAATTGTGGGAAGAAGTAATGCAGGAGCCAAGGCAGCGAGGAGATGTATCCTTGTGAAGCCAGGATGTGGTGGTATGACGTGCCTATGCTTAAGATGAGTGCATCTAAGAATGCACTTGAGCTCCAGGATTTTGATGACTGCTGACAACAAATCGTGAGTGCGTTGTGCTGATGGGGATGGTGATTAAAATTGCAATGGGGTGGCTGCCTGCTAGATCTCCCCAGTAAGAGAAAGCCCAGAATACCTGTGTACTATAGAAACTGGTGTTTTGTTTGACCTCGGTATCCCAGCCTGACCTGCTGTTCCCTTTCCACTACACAAAGTTTTCTTCGTATTCTGCAGATGTAGAAACTTGTAAGATAGGGAAGTGTGTTTGTTAAAAGTGCTTAGAACAAGAATTAATTTATCTTGGATGTTTGAGGATGGAGCCTGAACTGGTGATCTTTAAGTTCGAAGAAGAGCATTTTTTTTAACCTGGCCCCTCTCACTTTGAGTAACTCTTGAAAGGAGGAGAGACTTATGGGGGGGACGGGGTTTAACTTCTTCAGGTAGGTAGAAAAGACCTGCCTCTTACCTCAGTGCCTCCCATTTCTGAAGCAGTACAGGCTAGTGGAAGCAAGCCAACATTTGGGATAAGGCTTATCTAATTTAGTGATGGAACACAGTAACGCAAGCTGGGGGGCTAACACAACTTTCTGCAACTGAGGTACACTGCTGTTGTTTTTACTTAGCTTTAAACACTTCTATCGACCTTATTGTAGTGGATAGCTGGAAGCTTGCATGATCCTTTAAACTGGAATGGTGACAGGGGTATCTCATGTGTGAAAAGAGAAGAGCCCTAGTTGTAGAGCAAATAAACTAGAAGGGTTTCCATTTTTATAAAGTGGATTCTCAGCTGTTACTTGTACTGCAGGAGGTGCTTGTTTTGCAGGGCAGCGCCCATTTTGGTGGGTACTGGCTGTAATTACAACATGAGAGAGATTTTTGGCTCCAAAGATTGTACAGTCTGAATAAAAAAACCCCACCTTTCTTTTAAAAAAACAAAGGAAATGCTGTAGGGAAGGACAGGACTTGTGCCTGGTCATACAGCTGGTCACTGCAAGAGTCCTGACTCCAACACAGCGTCTGTACCATGCCACCTCTGCAATGACCTCTTCTGTTGATGTTGCCTGTTCTTGAAGCACCAGAAAGAAATGTTAACTCTGTAGAAACTGAAATGCAGATCCAAATTGCACATGTGTATGTATATAAAGTAGATGTCTTTAAAACATAACTATGAGCAGCTAATTAATGAAGTAATACACTTCATTCTGTCCTTAATCCCAAAATCAGTGTGTCAGCAGTGAGCTCATGCCTCTAGGAGAAAGAGGGTCAGAGAATCAAGTGGTCTATGTGCCAGCATGGTCATGTTTTGCTTTGTTCTTGCCGAATTGCTGAGAGATCACAGCCTTGATGTTATTTCATCCTTGTAGAATATCTCTACTTCTCCAGAGAGTGTTTCCTTTATGCATAGTCCATTAAGTGATGGTCAGAGCTTTGAGTGCCTGCAATTCATCAAGTTTAACACTTTACGTTTACTATAAGTCAAGACAAAACCATTTCTCTATGTTTTTGGTTGTTAAAAATAATTGCTATAAAATCAACTCAAATCTGGATCATCTCCCTAAGCAGAAGCGACAGATTGGTGTTATCGGGGTTCTAGAAGGTGTTATTGGAGAAATAATGAAATTGCCTGAAGGCTGTTACGTTGCTACAGTCCAGGGAGCTTTGTATGAGTATAATGAAGTAGAAGCACCCTCTAGAAATCGGGAGAAAGGATCATTATTTAGCCTGGGCTCCAGTCCATAACCTGAAAGACCTGCGTAAAAGCCTCTGTCCCACTTTCTTGTGTTCCACGGATGAGTCTGTGGTGGAAAGTTCTTGCATGAAACAGGTATTGTTCATGTCAGAGCTTCAGTCCCTCTGTGGAAGTGACCCTTAGGCTATCCACACCTCACATTTTCCCCTGATAATGTGCTGCAGCAAAGGTAAACACATTGAAGAGCACTCTGTGTCCATGAGGATGGAGCAGTAGGGGAGGAAGGAGGGATTAAACAGGACAGAACTGAATTTGTTCCTGTGGTTGTAGTTTACCAGGATATCCCTGATGTGAGCTGAGGTGTAGTTAGCATCCTCCAGCATTTAAATGTGGGACTGAGGTGGAGGGGAGGTAAGAAGGGAAACCTTCTCATCTGCATGCAGCCCAGCGATGGGTGTATCTCTCAGCTCCTGAGGAGCTTGGCTGTGCTCTGGTTCCTGCTTGGGTGGGGGGAGCAGGGGGGGCTCTGGGTGACAGGTACTGATGGACTTTCAGTACCTGGCTGGATATCTGTTTGTGCCTGGGAAATTTCCATCTGCATCCGATGTTCCCTGATAGCTGGAAAAGGAACTTGCTTGGTGTTTCTACAGTGACAGGAAGATGCTGTTATGAGGGGATTGGCATGGGAAAAGTGTGAGCAAGGACACGTTCTGTCACTGCTGCAGAGTCGCTGTTGCCTTATGGCTGGGTATCAGTTAATCTCCCTCTGGCTACCTGTTAGAGTTCATCTTTCTCATATCGGGATTTATTAAATGCTCTCAAGCATTTGTATGGGGAAAGACATTCACAGAAGAGCAGTGCAGTCTATAATGAATCACTTCTATGGATTTTGCACCTCTTTCCATCGAGTGTTTCTGTTACTACTAACACTCCTTAAGTTACCTGCTACCTTGAACGGTGGGTAGCATCCTTCTGGCCTGTGGGTTTCCTGTGTAATCTGTCTCACAAATGCGTTGAGAAGACCCAACCCGATCAAAACCACCTGTGCTAAGCACAACCCTGAAGGGTGTACAGGAGGCTAAGCTAGAGCGTGCAGCCTACCACCCTGTTTTCAGAAAGTATGTGGGTATGGTACAGCCTGTAAGTCTGTAAGAGCCGAGCACAAGCATGTTAAAGATTGAAGACCTCAAAAGGTCATCTCTTCTCCCTGCCCACTGGCATTCACCCATGAGGCTGGTGCTTTCCTGCACATGCAGATGCTTCAAGTCAGCATCCCCCAGCCCGGAGCCCTCCCAGCCGGTACCGCTGGCATCCAGGAAGACGCTGCTTTGTTCCATTACCCAGCAGAGCTATTACTACAGCAATAAAGTGCAGATCTGACAAGGCGGCTTTGCCTTTCTCTTGTAAATCCTCTGGCAGGAGCCTGATGTGATTCTTGCCAAATACCTCTGTAAACAGTAGGAAGACCCAAGGGATTTCAGGAGCAGGATGAATGCCTAGAGAGGTGGGCAGCGGAGGTCAGAGATGGCCTTTCTTCACTGTGTATCAGAGCTTTGTGCTCACACAGATGTCTGCTGGAAGGCACAACAGCCTGATGCCCTTGGCTCCCAAGTCAGATGGGGCACAGGAGCTTTGCGAGCTTGTCCAACGTGACCTTTTAAAGGGCATGAGATGAGCTTCACACAATTTGTTTTCATCTTACAACAACAGCAAGAGCACTTGACTTTATGTAAAAGTTTTGCTTTATTTCTGTCTAAAAGGCTTAGCAATTCCTGGATGTATGTTTTTAATTTTCTCACTTTCTCCTGTGTATGTGTTCCATGGGTCTTTAATTGCCATTTGATGACTGCTTACCTCCTGTCCCAGCCTGGGTGGGATGGGGTTACCCTGCTCTGATTCTGGATGAGGGAGGGTGGCTGGTGTTTCTGAAGACAAGTGATGATATGTGTGGATACTCCTGACAAGATCCTGCCTTCTTGATTGGACAAAGCAAATTCATCCTCTGAAAAAATCTCTCCGGAAGGACAGGAGCCTTTAGGAATATATAGTTATCAGTCTCTCTAATCTTAGGTGCCTATCACCTGTATCCAAGTTGTACAATATAGATGTCCAGAGGGGCCGGAGCCATTCAATATAGCTGCTGCTATAGTTCTTTACATTAATACTGAGCTTGAGCACATCAGTCCTGCGGTCAGTGGTCTGGAAAACTACATGCAGCTCGCCGACCCAGAGAGCATTCGGGATAATAAAAGAAGGGACAGGCTGAAGCAGGGCTGTGGGTCCTGACAGTCACCACTTAGGACCCAGAAAAGATGTTTCTCTGGTGCTGGGGGATTGTCTTTGGCCTCCGTGGCAGCAGTTGGCTTGCTAGTTCCCAGTATTTACCTAAATATGTTTTGAATTGTTGCAGCTCCTATTGTTTGTGATAAAGGGTTGGACAAAAGGTCCATTGATCAGGCGGTTCTTGCTATCCATCTCTGTCTGCCTCTCAAGACAGCGAGTTTGTGGTTGCAGTGACACGGCAAAGCCGCTGCGCTACATCAGGCTGGCACAATGAGTTGCGCTCGCTGGGATGAAAAAAGGTGCGATAGCAGCGAGTACAGACTTGCAGATCCTTTTTCCTTTCTCGCCGCATGAATACGCGAATCGCTGTGTGAAGATGGTGCGACGTGTGACAGACTTGGTCGCCTCACTCTACGCCACATTCAAAGCCGATGGTGAACCTGCTCCCATGTTCTAGTTTTGCAGGGAACAGTCTGCTAGGTTTGAATGCACGTGGCATTCAAGCCCTGCGTGGGAGATTATTGTAGACAAAGGTGCTGAATTTTATAAAAAATTTTTTTTTAAAATGAAGGCAACTAAAGAGTAGAGAGAATCTTGTTTCTGGAAGAAAGCCCCTGAGTTTCTTAGGAAAAGTGAAATATCTCTCGTAGTTGTTGTTTGAGCTAAACTTTGTCTGCTTTTCTAACGATGAAAAATGGTGTTTGGTACAATTAGATAGCATATGGAAAATAGTCATATTTATGAAATACTTGTTATTTCTTTTTACTGTGTCATATTCAAAATACAGCCCATGTTAGAAATGAAATTGCATTGCGTGCAAAGATTCTTGCACTGACAGAGAAATTAAATACTTTTATCCATAAAATAGGAGGGAATAAGATATTGAAAATAAAAAGCATCAATATTGCTAACACGCATACAGAAAAGAAGGTTATATCTTGTGGCTCTGAAGTAGAACTTAAATCCAGACATAATAATGCAGATACACAAGAAACTTCTGTTTTAAAGAACTAGCTGGGGAAAAAAAGGATGTGAGATTTCAATATAGATTCATTATAATGTGGCTAACAGAGTGCAATATTAAGGACTGACAGTAAAATTGGCCAGCAATAAATGGGAATTACAGTTACCTACTGTTTTAACTTAAAATAACTCAAATTGCAATACTTATTCATTTTATAGAAAGCTTTTTTCCAAGTAATGGAATACAGAAGTAACATTATCACTTTAAAAATTAACATATGTAAAAGGATGTTACCATGTTTTCCTAATTATTTTTTTTAAATTGGGCCTTCCCCATTTCCGACACCTCCTGTTCCCAGTCCCCAGTCTGTTGGGGAAGATGGGGACGGAGGTCATCCAGCTGTGAAATCCTAAATTTCTTTAATTTTTCAATTAAAGAAAACAAACTCAAGCAATAATGAATAACGGAGAAAGAAATATTTTCTTCGATATTTGCCAGTACTTTAATCATCCAACCATTCTCAGCCCTCCCAAAATCTGTAACACGGTCTTAGCTTGACCACTCGGCGGTGCAGAAGCTCCAGCTGTGCTGGGTCCAGGGAGCTTTGGAAACCGGGGTGCAAGTGGCGCCCGCTGAGCGCAGGCAGGCAGGAGTCGCTTGAGCTGGGGGCGATGCCAAGGCAGAGCTCCCGCCCTGAGCACCGGGAAGAGCTGCCGCCTGTGTCTGGTTACAGGCGGGACTGGAGTGGGAACGGGAGCCCGTGCCTCCCTGTGATCTTTGTAGGCTTTGGATGTATCCGCTTAAGCTAGTCTCGTCAGCCAGTCCGTTAAGTGTGGAAGTCATTAACTTTACCCAGATGGAAAAATTGTCTTGTACTCGCGCTCCAAAGGGAGTCTGCAATGGCTTCCTCCGCATGACGAACGCACGCGGTGGTGGCCCTACCTGCTGCCGCTCGCCGACCTTCCGCCTCCTTCCTCCCGTCTCCGCTCTGCCCTGGTCTCTTCTGTCATCTCTCGTTTGCCATCCCTCACATCTGCGCAGCGCGGGGTCGGGCGCGGGCCCCGCTGACGGCTCTTGCCGAGGCGCTCTCATCGGTGATGTGTGCATCGGGAAGATCAAGGAGCGCTCTGACAATGGGGACATTGTACCCAGGCTTCTGCACCCTGGCTGGGGAAATGAGCCTGCCTCCTTGTAGCGAGCGCCGCGTATCCCTGCTACCTGGCGGTCCGTTGGCCGGATGATGCGGGTCTGATGCCGCAGATGTGTGGATGAGGTGTTGGAGAGAGGCTTTGGTGGGAGTGAATTGTGGTGGCTTTTGGCTAGTAAAATAATTGAGGGGAACAAAGCTGTTTGAGCAAACAATGCGATAAAAGGGGGTGCAGGATTTGAGGTCCCCTGTGCACACTGATTTGGAAAGCGTGTGGCCATGGAGGTCTCTCTAATACAAATTGAATACATGATTTAATTCATAACTTGAAGTAAAACCTCTGCCTGGGGTTTTGGTGGATTTGCTTCTATACTCAACGCTCTTTTTTAATTCTTTCTTTTCTTTTACTGGCATCAGCTTCCTGGGAAGAGCGTTGCCAGGGAGCCTGCTGCATCCTCTCGGGGGTCCTCTTTCTTTCTTTTGCCTTCTCCATTTTGCCTTTCTACTCTTCCTGTGTCTCTTTCCCTTCTCTGTTCTCTTGTAATGCACAGCCTTCTTTCAAACACCCCGTCTCTCTTCTGCTTCTCCTCTTGCTTTCTCTGGGATTGCATCCACTATACAGAGGGTTTATTCCTCCTCTCTGGTTGTGCTTTCTTTTGCCTTTTGTTAGCGTATTTCCGCCTTTCCCTTTTTCTTCCCCGTTCTCTAGATTTTCTTTCTTCTTCCTCACACTTCCTTCTCCTGTTTTAGGGAATTTTCCATTCTCTTCTTTCTCTTACCTCGCTGGCTTGCCATCCTCCCTTGCAACGTCTGCTCCTTGCTTATCAGCCCCTTTCCTTCAGTCCCTTCTGCCATCTCCTTATCCCCCCAGTGCTGTATCTCTGAAGTGAGATGGTCCAGCTCGGGGGACAGCAAGCTGCAAACAGATTTGCCGTGTTGCTCCATTGTAGACCTCCTCTGCTTGGGCTCCTCCTCAGCAGCAGCAGAGCACCAGGTTCTCTGCCCGGTGGCTCAGTGACCCACCCGCACCACAGGAGTGCGGTGGTCCCTTGCGGAGTCGTTACTAGAGGCTGGAGAAGTTGGGTGTTGATTTCTCTGCGGGGCAAATCTCCACTTGTGCAACCCCTGGCAGCCAGTGCAATAGTGAAGAACGGAGTTGGGGTACATGAGATAGAGAACCCTCCTGTATTCGTTTAAATAGCATCGTACTGTTGAGCTCATCCAGCCGAGGTGTAAGAGAAGGGTCTGGCTCCTGTTATTCTGTGAGATACTGGGTGACTGGATTGCAGGTATGAATCGAAGGATTCGGATGATGCTCAAACAGGTCCATGTGGGTGGTCTCTCAATAGGCAACAGAGGTAAACTGAAGTACTGTGGCCAGGCCAGAGGTGCTGCCCAGCGTGATGGGCAAATAGCATGGTGGTGGGCTCCGAGAAGTGGATTGGAAACTTCAACACATCATCTTTGGCCATTTAGAGCATATGGTCTTCACACCAGCCCTACAAATGAACAGAAGAGTTATCTGTGTGAGGTCATTGGAAATTGCATCTACCTTGCCAGCTTTCTCCTTGCACTGGTAGAGGTAAGATGGTATTTGCCGCTCAGCCTGACCTTCCAGTTTGGAAGAAGCGATGGTGAGCCCTGCCCACGCTGGTGTGGTGAAAGCGGGCACATGGATTTATTTTGTTAGGCAGTCGGCACCTTGCCTCATGATCCAGTCAGACCTTGTCACCCAAGAAACCTTGGGATTAATCAACTCAGATGGGAAACTTGCTGCAGATGCAGAGACGCTGCAGTGAGTGATTTAGCTGAGGGCAGTCTTCGTTCTTGTTGGAAGTGGACAATACTCCTGTACAGCAGTAAGGGTCCTGCGCTGCGAGAGGTGCCGTGGGGCGGCTGGGATCCAGCATCACAGCGCTCACAGCCCCACACATCCTGATGTCGCTTGTTGTAGGATTGAGCCTAATGAAACCCCATTCCTGACCGTTCAAGCCCAGTCTCGGTGGTTCAGGAATATTCCCTACTTTCTTTTTTGGGCTGTATGTTTTTCCAGACTTTTCCAGAGTGCGCGGTGTTACTCTGCTCCATCGGACAGTCGTGTCTCGCCCCAGAGATGGCTGCCTCTCGGTGGCAGATGGAGTAGTTGAAGCACTACTAGGCTGGGCCACTGTAAAATATTCTTTATCAAAAATAAGCATTGCAAAGAGTGCTGT
Organism: Gymnogyps californianus; assembly: GCF_018139145.2. Lineage (NCBI taxonomy): Eukaryota > Metazoa > Chordata > Aves > Accipitriformes > Cathartidae > Gymnogyps > Gymnogyps californianus. Next base: position 13,431,702 of record NC_059483.1, read on the forward strand.
AATTCTTTTGACCCTGTTCCCTTCTTTTTTTTCCTGTAGGAATATTTCTGCTATTTAATTAATTTTTTTTTTAAATATCTCTCTCTCCAGACTTTTTATTCCAGCCCCACTGCCTGCGATCCCTGCGGGGTGAAGGGAGGAGGGCTGAGTGACAGGCTAATAACCTGCTCCGGCTCTCGCTCCAAGCCCAGTGGCAGGTGTCCCAGCGCCCCTATTGAATGCCACCATCCAAAAAAAAAAAATTATCAACAATCTTCCTTCAACAATGATTTATTATTGCCATAATTTGCCTTGGTACAATGAGCTGCGGAGCGTATTTCTGCACCCGGCTGACAGGGATTTGATGGCTCCAGGTTCCTATTTTATTTAGTCTTGAGCCTAATATGATTTGGTTACCCTCGCCCCCTCCTTCCCGTCCCTCTCCTCCCTCCCCACCCAACCTTTTCTCATTTTGTTTTGTTTTCTATGAGTGTGTGTTTCGCATAACCCTGGGCTGGCTGACAGCGCTTGTAAAAACCAGAAGTCGATCTTGCAGTGGCTTTTCACCATTAATCAAGCTGCCTGGAATTGGAAAGTAACACTGACAGGCTTTTATCTTGGAGAGAAGGAGGATGGCAGATGTATTTTATGGTGGATGAGCCTTCACGGCTTCTATTAGACTGGGACTTCAGTGGTACAAGGTGGTGGTTTGGGGGAGGAGGGGAGCGAGGGGGAGGAGAAGCCGGGGAGCAGCCTATAGATAAATAGATCCGTCAGTCAGGCGATGTGGAGGTCTCCAGGCGGCCAGCCATTGTAGGTGACAGAAAAGGCAATCAAAGACAAAACAAATCAAAAGGTACATCTTATCAGCAGCAGGCCAGCTGGACTTCCACCGCACTCGGAGGCCCCGCCGAGGGCAGGAGAAATTAATCGTGCTGTCGAGGCCAGAGAAATTGTCGCCGCTGAAGGTCCAAGTTCAGGCGAGCGGAGGTGGCCAACATTAAAGGAGAGGGAGAGCGGGGGGCGGGAGGAGAGGAGCGAGGAAGCGAGTGCCGCTGTCCCGCCACCTCTCTCCCTCCCTCTCTCCCCCGGCCGCCGCGGGCTCCTGACAAGTGCATTCATCGTGCGATGATAGCTCGGCACCTATGATTGGTACCTTTAATAATATAGCCCTCGCTCAGCTGTCACCCTGAAAGAACAATTTTTCCTCCCGCTTTCCTCGATGCAAAGATACATCTGTAATGAGAAGGGTGACAGAAAGTGGGAGCGCGGGGAGCCAAGGAAAGTTTGGAAGAACATTAATCAAAAAGTGAAGCTGGAGGTGATGCCGGCTGCTCGGCGCGCCCGTGCCTCCAGCGGGGAGCCAGCATCGGGTCTGAAGCTCCTGTCGTGTTCCCTGGCCCGCAGCGCTTTGGGGTGCCCTCAACGAGGGGAGAGGGATCCTTCGCCCACCCTTGGAGAGGAGCAACTTTGAACGCCATCATCCTCCTGCACGGCAGAGCTGGTCGTGGCAGGAGGGACCAGGGAGTAGCCCCTTGTGTGGGGAGTCCTTGTGTAAACCAGCGCAACTCTGTTGTGTGCAATGGATTTACATCAGAGTAAGTGCAAAGGGACAGAAGTCTCTTTGTGCTTCCTCAGCCTGGAGAAAGAAATACGCGGTTACGAGTCCTGTGAGTTTCCTTGCAGCAGAGACCTGCTTGCGTCCTGCTCTGGGTAATCAGGACTCCATCCTTTCGGTCCAGCCAGATTCGATCCCCATTCCACTCCTTAGCAGTGCTGTGTGGAAACTGCCCTGTTTCCCCAAAGGAGGAGTTTTGCCTTCCAGGGCACGATGCCCTCGTCTCCGGGCTGCGGTGTGGCTGGCCCCTGGCCCATCACGCTCTTATGGCTCCGCCTGCATGGAAGATGCTTGTGTGTTAGTCCAAACCCCGAAGCCTCCCCAAAGCCCTGCGTTACGGACCGAGTCGCAGTGTTGCATTGCTCAGAGCCGCTGCCCATGTGTGTGTCAGCACCCAGCCCTGCGTCGCTGCGCCCGGGGCCATCGCTGGGGGTGTCTGAGGGCTCCTGTTGCAGCCACCCGGGCCACGCACGCCCATGAAATCACTCCATCATCAGCCCCTACTGAGCAATTGTGCCTGTCGGAGGTCAGCTGGGGAAGTTTGGGGGGGGGTATATTCCACCCCCAGTGTAAAAGAGATGCCAGCAGCCCTGCGCCAGTGGGCTGGGGAGAGCAGCAGGCGCATACATCCGCAGGAGGCACGGAGGGGGCTCATGATTGTTGTATTTAACGAACACGTCTATTTTAATTTAAGGGATAAGCAGCGACGTCCTTGAACGTGGTTATCTCCTGTGGTTTTTAGCAGCTTTCCAGGCTGCCCGGCTCTGCGGTTGTCAGTCCCTCCCTGGGACGAAGCCCTTGGGCTTGAATTCTTTAGCATTAGCATTTGGCAGTCAGTTCTCTCATTCTGTGTATTCGCTCTCTTGTACCTACAACGGATTTGCTAATCTGCATCTGTTTTTGTTTTTATGCTAATAAAAGTGGGGATTATAAGCAGATCTGGATCAAACAGGTTTGTCTGTAAAAGCTGGGGGTGCCTGTCTCTGCGGCCTGTCGTCTCAAATCCCAGAGGATCAGAAGGAAAGCAAGGAGGGTTAGGCAGCACCTCCGAAAGAAATAGTTTGTTCTGTATGGTTTCCAGAAATTGAGCAGTGATTACTTTCTGCCTTCTCCATGAAAGCAGAAAACTTCTTCAGACAGTAGTTGGCGGGTGTGTGAACCATACGGCTGGGATAAATGTTAGTAATAAGTGGTGGTGAAAACAGTCCTTGAGGAACATTTCCCTGATCCGTACAGAGAAGTTGAACCCAGAATGGATAAGCACAGCTCATGCAGGGAAGCAGAGCTCTGGTCTCCATGCAGACCTCCTTAGCAAGAACACACAGAAGAGGAAATGGGTCCTGGACAGTTGGCTTGGTCTGTCCATCCAGGAGCTTCAGAGGATGCTTAAAGGATGAACCCTTTACATACCCTCTGCAAAGATGATACAGATGCAGTTTGCTGGTGCTAAAATGAGGAAATAATGGTTTTCCTTGGTAATATTTTCTGCAGTCTGTAGGCTGGTGTCTCCATGGCCTGGAGCTGTAAGAACAGGGACCTCTGAGATGATTTTGAAAACTAAACAACCAAAGCCTGAGCTTCACTGAGACTTGGGCTCCTTCTAGATACTGAGGTGCTGTGGGAAAACATGAACCTGACATCTGCATTCCTGAATTTCCGCTAATGCTGTCAACCTTAGCATGAGAGCATCTGTACATCTGAAGCTTGGGTTTTGCAGAGGTACTGCAGGTTTTTAATTCTTGTGTGCCTATGATCTCTAAAACATAATTGCCCAAAGTAATGAATGCTGGTAAACTGTTACCTAAGAGAATGACTCATTGAAGACTGCAGTGTAAATCAGGAATAGATTTGGGTCTTGAGATATCAGGACATGACTCCTGAATTCATTTCAGCCATTCCTTCTCCAGCGGAAGGACGTGCTGTATGTGCAACGCAGGCTTGGCTTCATGCTTTCAGAGCTTATCACAAGTAATCAGCTGTATCCCTAGAGTTACTGCATCTACAGGGGCTTGCGAGCTGGGAGATGCAGAACTGGCAACAAACCTCTGCCAGGTGATTGCATCCAAATCAACAGGAACCTGGGAAGCAAGTTCTTTTCCAGCGCAAACAGTTATCATGCTGACAGTCACTCTCTAGACTTGGCCTGAACACGAACCTTTTGGGGCTAAAAAGCCAGGTCTGTTAGGGAATCCTGCACAAGCATCCTACATGCTGGTGAGGAAACAGTGCCCCATCCCCTTTATGAATGAGCTTCAAAACTACAGTCCTAGAATATATAATGATGCTGACATGCAACACATACAGTGCAACCTGTATGCTGAGAAGCTGTTATTTAATACTGTATCACACTGCTTGGGCAGGTGCCGAGTGTGGGAGGCAGAGCCAGGCCCAATGGCCTCAGCTAAAAATGGACAAAATGACATTACTCAAAGTCCATCCTCACTGTCTAGGTCCCCAGTAGCCTCACTGCAATTAATGCAGGTTTGTAATGACGTAAGTGGAGCCAGGGCTCCATTCATAATGTAAATCTGGTGAATTATAAAACAAAGAGGGTTTCAAAGTGCTTTCTTGGCATGTGATTAATCTCTTGGTAACTCTAACTCTGAAGTACTACACCAAAGAACTAGATGCTGCATGAAGTCTAACCAAAGAGGTTGTCACCTTGGGCAAGATGACCTCATCTCACGTTTAAATGCATGTTTGCAACATATTTATGGTTATGGCAGAGCACAGATAAGTTGCAGTATTTTGATTGCTTTTGCAGATGGGATCAAATTGTCCCTTAATCACATTAAAGAAATCAGGTTACGAGCTGGCTGCCGTAGCACCATTCCACTAAGATGATTATGAACAATTTGGTCCTGTCTGCAAACATCTTAATGAAATGGGGAAGCTACTCAACATAGTTGAATTTGCAGCGTAGAAATGACTCAGTCTTTGGTCTCCCGCTCTTACCACTAGACAATACTAATCTTCTGGCTCTTATAACTTCTTAAAGCACTGAAGCTCACAGGATAGGAAGCCCACCTCCACCCTTGCCATGCACTGGCTAGTGTTCTTCCTCTGCTCCCCAGCAGCAAGCAGAGCCCCTGAACCCTGCCACATCTCCTGACAGTGGTAGGGCTGAGAGACCCCGGAGGGATTGACTCTGCTCCTCTCTGGCTCTTGATGTAGCAGGAGCTGAACTGTGTGCAGGGTGTCACTATGACTGCTGCGTTCACAGTTGCCCTATGGGGTGTTCTTGATCCCGCTCTTGCTCCCTCCCTGCTGGAGAGGGGCAGTAATTCCCTGTGAGACAATGGGAAATAATTTCACTATGGGTGAATTTTTCCTGGCCCAATCTGAAATACTTCAGCTGGTGAGAGCTCTCGCCTACTTTCCCTCCCCAGCAAAGGTCAGCACAGACCCTTCCAAGCTTTCGCTGGAAGTGTCTCAGCAGCACCTCCCACACCTCCTTGCAGTCTGCATGGGATGGTTGGTGGAGGTCAGAACTAGGAGCCTATTGCAAAAGTCAGCATGACACCAGATCATGGAAACCACAGGGGTTTTTTTAACAAGATACTTCAGCCTATAAAGTTGGGGTTTTTTTTTCCCTTCCTCCAAAGAGTGCAATATATTTTCTAGTCTCTGAAGGTCCATTTCAGGAGCCAGGATAGCCACTCCCCAGGAATGTCCCCTGCCAAGAGCTGCATTTGACACCAATATACTGCCCATCTTCACTGTAAAGATTGGAAGCTTTCCAGGACAGAAATCATCCCTTGCTGTGTGGGCACATGGCTTCCCGGGCGACGGAGCCATGGCCCCAGCTGGGACCTCCAGCCATAACCAGGAAACAAATCAAGGAACGAGCATATGCTTGGCAGATGTTCGATTTGGGCCAGGCACAAGGTTACTTGTCACTTTTAAAAATTTTTTTCTCATATGCTTCATCTTTGTTGCAATGCTCTGGGGCTCAGTTCAGTTGCCTGAATGTAGGCCTTGAGGTGAGGCATGTGCCACTGGACCTCCATGGCATCTGCAGGGAGTTGGCAGCTACGACACATGGAGCAGCATCTGCAGTGGCACTGTATGCTTACGTGTGGGCCCCATAATTACATGTTGTGGTTTCTTATGTGGTTGCTGCTGTCCTTGGGCAATGTCTCCACTTTTGCAAGAGAGTCTGGAGTGCTTTGTGATCTGGTAACACTGGTCTCGCTGTTCTTGACCGCAGCAGTGGATTCAGTTGGGCTCCCTGGGAAGTCACAGCTTTCCCTGGAAGTAACATCTGTTTTGTTGTCTGCACCACTGCCACACTCGATACCTGCCAGTTACCACCGTTGTTTTTGAGGAGGAATAATAGCCCAGGACAGAAAATGGCAAGCCAGGCATCAAGGGGATGAATAATTGACCCAGAACGCAATTATTATAGTCACAAGTGTGTTGAGGACCCCATCAGGCAGAGCTTGTCATGGCTGGGGGAATTCAGCGCACCGGGGAATTGGCAATTGCAGGGACGGAGCTCCAGGTCCAGGGGATCAGGCACGTGCTGGGAATGCTGCTTTTGTCCTTGCTGACACTCACTTGACAAAGGTCCTTAACAGGCAAATGGCCTTTGCTACGGAGAGCACAGAGCCACCCCCCTTCTCCCTGCTTGCACAGCAGCAGCCCCAGCCAGGAGCTCAGCCTGGGGCTGGACGAGGGCAGACCTCCTGCCTCGCGCTGCGTCCCCGTTATCCCAAAGCGTAGAAGCCACTAGCCGGCCTCGCCGACCACCTCCAGTGCTGCATGAGCTTGGTCTGGAAGTTGAGGCACTAATGTGTTTTTATCGCAGCTGCCTTCAACAGCCCCCATGGCTTCCACCTTCCCACGGGAGATGGATCCACGTGGGGCTGTGGGATCAGGGGCCATGGTGAGTGGGCAGTAAAATCTCAGGTTGTGCCGTTTCCCGCTTTTCATTGCAGACTCAGGAATGTGAGTTTTCTTTCTTTGGGAAAGAAAGAGAAAGCGTCAGCTGCAGATGTTGAGAGGCAGATGTGAGCGTGCTCTTTGCTTCCTTGCGTCCCTGCGCCCCTTCCTACGCCTGGTTTCCGATCTGAAACGTGCTCAAGTCTCTCCTCTTTCTCCTTGTTTGCCTGGTTTTACACCAGAAAACCGCCACAAGTTCCGCTGGCTGCTGGCAGAGCCACGGGGCTGTCGGCCAGTGGAGCGGGGCAGCGGCAGAGCTGGGGGGCTGGTGCCTGGTTTGGAAATCGGGGCTGGGATCCCAACAGAGCCGTGCAGGCTGCACAGTTACAAGGTCAAGTGAGCAGCGTTAGGTCCTCTCCTCTTTGGAAATCTTTAATTGGCACCCCCAAAAAAACCCCAAGTGAAGGTTGTTGAAAATGTTTTTTGTAATAAAAATAAATTGGTTCTTAATTTTTATTGTTTAAAGGAAAAAAAGTCTGCTCTTTCCCTGGGCTGCTCGCTTTATCAAAATCTTTCCGCTCAATAAATTGTGCCATTGTAACCTCGCCCACTCCCAGGATATCGGTGCTGTCTCTTTGCCTTGTGTTAATGACTCGCTTGGATGTGCGCAATTAAAATATGTACATTGAAGCACAGGCTCCAAAGCTATTAATTGGCAGAGGAGGTACAGATGGTGAACTGAGGGCCCGAAGTGTATTTATACCCAGCTCCCAGAACTGACACAGAGCTGGGCACTTGCATTTGTTCCTTTTAAAGGTATCAAAGCGTTAGGCAGGAAAAGCTCCTGTTTGCTTCCAGGCGCTCTGAGGCTGGACGAGAACAGTGGAGTTTAAAATAAACTCCTGCTGGTAATGACTCTTGATTACCAGCGTATCCTCTGCCAAAACGAGGAAAAAGCATCATCATCTTCACCTCTCTGGAGTGTTTCCCACCCTGAGGAACGCTGATGTATCTCACGCTCCAAGTGTGTGCGCAGGCATCAGCACAGAGGAAGGGTTTCCCAAACGAGTGTTTCGCTGGCCCTGCCACGGTGCTGAGGATGCAGGGTGTAAAACAGGTCGCTGGCCTAACACCAGCACGTCCTCCGCCCGTCCTGCATCCCTGAAGCAAGGTTATACGCTTGTCTCGTGCCTGCTGTCCCTCAGCAAAGTGCTTACCCTGCTGTGAGCTGCTGCACACCCCCCGGTGCTGTTCTTTGTTGGTACCCCAGTTTCAAACAATAAAGGCCAATGCAAGAAGGGAATCATGAAGTTTTTCCATTGAGGGCATCTGGACTGATTTTTGAGACGGAAAGTTTTTAGGATGTGGGTAGTCTTGCATTTTCTTGACTCAGTGGTCTCCCAGCTGGGTCAGTTTTCAGAGTATCATCTCCCATTTTTTCTCATAAAGGTTAATTGTGGTTTAGATGCTTTTGGCCACATGAAAACTAAAGACGCGGCAATTTCTGACCTCAGTATGTATAAAGAGGGGGAATCAACTTTCAGGCGCCACCACACTGTGGCATCTGCATAGGAGGCACGTACAGTGAATTTATGTGTATCCACTGTCTCAGAGCAGGATCCGAGTGCGGCATTGCTCCACGTTGAAAGGAAATCACAGCTTATAATATTCAACTGGTTACTATAACCCCCACCCACCCTAGGTTTAATATTAGAACTATTTTTCACGTTGAAACCGAAATAGTACAAAATATGGGCTTGCTGTAATTGTTGTTAGATTATGTGTCACCCTGATAAGATGTAACAAATATTTTCCTACACAGCAGGGCCCGTTTCCCTGCGAGTAATGGATGGAGAAACTTCTCATAGTGTGTAGGCAATCGGTCGTAAAAACTTCACTTAGAAGATTAATGCATTAAGCGCAACCTTTGTGGAAAATAGGAAGAAAAGAATTAAAATAATAGTTTGTTCTTTCATGTTTAATATTAATAACCAAATTCATTTGGTGGGAATGTTCCTTGCGGCATGTGCCTTCCCCTTTCAAGGGCCAGCTTTGTGTCAAATAAGTATTTCTGTTTTTTTTAAAGATCCTTCAGCAGCAGCTATTGTATATGGTGTAGTGATTCTTTCAACAGAACTATTTTTATCGGTAATATGAAAGACTATTTTCATGGGCAAAGCTTTGACACCAATAAGTCTGCTGGACGTCACTTAATAGGCTAGATAAACATTCGCTCACCATTTAGGGTAGAAGGATTTTCCCTTTATATCATAGCTTTACGTCTTTCGTAGACACTTAATGGCCGTTAGAGAGATGGCACCCTCGGGAGAGAGCTCTCCAGAACTGGTGCACGGTCAGAGACAAGGCAAGAGCTTATTTGCTGCTGTACGAACATTAGCGTGCAGAATGGAAAAGCGAGGCCCTTCTTGTCACGAGCTGATTTGCACTGAGTCAAGTCCTTCGGTAGCAGAACCGAGGGTCTAGGAGGAGGGCATCAGTAGGTGACAACGGCCCCTCCTGCGCGCACCCTGCACCTAATTCTGCCGTTGCCCTTTAGAAGGGTTCTTGCTCCTTTCTGGGGATTGTTTGGTACCAGCCAGCGCTCTGCCGCAGAGCAGTGGCTGCGGCTAACTTGGCAGATGTAAGGATGGTCTTACATGATGAAGTAATGTTGTTTTGTTTTTTTTTTTTTAAATTGCTCAAGGTTTGGGAAAAATGCCAATTTAGATTGATTGCTGCTGCTTTCCCTCCATGTGTATTTTGAGATCTTGTTTTCTTCCTAAAGTACGCTTCTGTACCTGCAGTCAGTCCCAAGTGACAGGTACCATCAGTCACGAAGTCGGCTATGAAACCAGGGTCGGATGGAACTGCTTATTTTCAGTGTGTGGTACACAGTTCACTTCTTCCTAGGTCTTTGCTTGATATCTGAGGTCGGGTAGGCTATCCAGCTTGAGTTTTACAGAGGATCACTTGTTTTACTACTTGTGAGAACAGGTATCTCTTCCCAGTTTTACAGAGCTTGAATTTTTATAAAGAACACTCCGTAAGCAAAGAAATAATTGGTTTGCCAAAGGAGAAACAAGAGTTTCTGCCCTCTCCTGCCAATGGCAGGCAGTGGGAACAGTGGCCTTAAGATTTCAGTATTCCAGGAGGCACTGCCCCAGTACGTCTTTTGCTGCTGTGTGAACAGAGCCGCATTTATCAGTAAAAAGCCAATGCCATCAAACATTGATTGGGACTTTGAACAGCTCTGGCATTCAGAATTATTTAGGGCTTATTCAAACTTCTTTCTAAATTGATCAGTTAGATATTTCAGAAAACTCAAAGAAAAATGGTACCTATATTCTTACATAACTACATTCACGATTGCCAAGGACTTTCAAACTGCAACAGAAAAAAAAGGTTCAATTTTGACCATGCAGCAGCTTAATTCACTGAGTCTCCTTCCATCATGCCATAGCACTAAAACAGAACATGCCATCCTGCCGCAGTAAAAAGAGATTTTAGAAGTGCTGTGAAAATTAGTCTGATGGTATAATTGCAATCTTTATTCACTTGGAGTCAGTAAGAGAGAGGATTTCTAGGTTTGAAAGCAGGATTGCTCCCTGGCCAAAAATATTCACAGATAAACCAAAAATCATTCATCAAATATCTCTGTCACTACTGTTTAGTTGCAGATGTAGAGAAAGGAGCGGATAGATTATTTAAACTACAAAAGCTAATTAGGGTTGGCTGACAGAGTACTGAATTTTACTCTGAAGAATGGGACAGGTTTTTGCATGACTGAGACGGCAGAATGTGATCAAAACATTATTAAATCCAAACCACCCAGTTTCCTTCCAGCTCTGCTTTTTTTTCCCCAGCAGTCTCTGCTGTCCAGCCCACGTTTTTTGGAGCTGAAAAATCATTAGCAATTTCCACCATCAGCACGTCAGCGCAAGGAAGAGACAAGCCTCTAGAGCCTATGGGGGTGAGGACAGAGGTTTTTAGCAGCTGGACTCTTTCCCCAAAAAGACAATGACTGAGCTTATGCATTAGTTTTAGATCTCAGAATTCTACGATTTAACAAGGAAGCTTTGTTACATTTGATACATAGCAATTAAGCCATGTAAATCTATTTTATATTTAAAAAAATGCATGCTATGGCTCTGTGATCATTTTAGCTTCTCTAACTACCAAGAACTCTTAAAAAAAAAACCAAACCAACCTCTTAGGAAAGCAAAATGAACAACAGAGGCGCTTTTTACCTTTTTAAAAAAAAAAAAAAAAAGAAGAAAAAAGAAAAAAAGCAATTGCCAGTCAATGCCTAATACTACTGAGATTCTCCCAGTGTGAGGAACTGATGACTTTCTGTGAAGGATTCCTGGAAAGCTTAGTAGCTGTATGTTTGAGAAGCTTTCTGACAAGTACCATTTAGGAACATGGATTAAAATTTTTGATGAGCTAAAAGTATTAATTGAAAACTTCTCCACTTTGCAGCTGCTAAAAAGAAAAAGGGTATTTAAAACTGGGCTCCTGTGACAAGTTATTATTTCTTCCCTTCCCACCCTACCCTGAGAACTACGCTTGTTTAAGTAAGTGTACATAAATAGTGATTTAAAACACTAAAGGCTCTAATAAAGAATGTGAGGTTAGTCACTTTATAAAGCTTCTACATTTTTTTCCTAGTTCATCCATTTATGTGGTTACATAGATTGGTATTTCAGTGTTACAAGGATCTTAATCTTTAAATCATTTATCCTCAGAGTGCTGTGAAGCAATCAAGTATCCATGCTTTACAAAACAAGGAAGCATACTTCATGAAGAAGAGACTAAGACTAAGTTCGTAGAAAGTCTGTGCAGAGCAGGATTTCATTTTTAGTTTGCAAATTTTTCCTGATCCCAGGTGATCAAGAAAGTGGGGACAGAACATAGTGAAAAAATAGCTAACCACGATTAAAAGCAATTTTTATTTAATCTGCTTTAAGAAAGCCCAAAGTAAGGTTAAGTTACTCTGGAAGAAAGGCTTTAAATAGGGCCAAGATAATTACTATTATGTAGTTGTGCATTCTCCAAAGAAGTCTTCAGAAAATAAAAAAGATGACCTACAAAAAAGTAAACACTTTAAAAAGGTCCCATTACTATTTCTTTCCTTTGCTGTAGATCTATTTTTGTGTTGCAGATCCCTTTTACTCATATTTGGCTTTGTTAATTCCAACTGACTTTGACTGTTTCTTTAGGCAGGTCAACACCCAGGGCAAACACATGCAAGCTTCCAATGTTCTTGAAATATTTTATTATAAAGCACTTCAGACAAACTTTCATTCAAAAAAAAAAAAAGTTCTCATCTGTAAAAGGAAACTATTTTAAAACAACATTCATAAAGAAAATAGACTGTTCTTAAGCATCAACTTCAGTTAGAGCTCTTCTGTAACGCAATCTAAAGACAAAACTGATGGGTCAAGAGCTATTCATTTCATATATACTCATAAAAGGGAGACTAAGATGTTACACAGACATCATGGAGCATCTTATTGTTTATAATGAAATAGGAACACTTGATAGTTAATTCTGGCCTGACAAAGCAGTCCAACATTTAAATATTTTTCAGTCCCAAAAGAGACAAACCATTAACATTTCTCATTCGATAATTAAGCCAGCCCTGGGTAAGGGTTAAAGCCACTTCAAAGCATCTAACATGATAAGCTCTTCATTTCATGTACTTCTCCTGTTGATCAGCCAAGATTTTTGCTGAGGATTTGGCATCATAGAAAAGTTCATTTATTTCTTCAATATGCTCTTTCTCAATGCTGTCTTCCCATTAATCTTGGCAAGCAGGTTAGCTGGGGTCAGTAACTGCACGGCATACCTGTGATCAAACAGAGATGGATGGATGAATAATTACAATCCAGTGCATCCCAGTGAACTGAATATATGTAGGGGTGGGAGATTTGTTAGGAAACACACAGCTCTACCAGCAGTATAAAAAGTCTGCAAGACCCTCCAGCACATGCAATCCTTAAAGGAGGAAAGAGGAGGATTACCACTCTTTTTTAATGTTAGCACTGTTCTTAATAGACCACATTATTGTATGGGAGAGGTTTGTCTCACTTCCAAGACTGAGTTATCCTACAGTGTTTTTAGACCCAGTCATACTTAAGAGAAAAGCCAACTGTGCTCAACTTACCTTAAGGTTGTCTTGGTACCAATTTCCCCTAAATGGTTTAGAGCTTCTTCACTAATATTAATTCCTTCTGTCTGAGCACGAAGTTTTATGATCTGTTGGGATGAAGGAGTAAGTGAGGTACCAGCCCAAGTGATTAGCATGCTAAACTACTTAGCTTAGTATCTGGAAACTCTGTCAGCTTAGAGATGAGACATACTATAAAACAAGATGGTGTGGAGAGTTATCCTAGTGTAACTTACCACTAAACTAGAATCTGTAGAATTCTAAGTCTTTGAATAGGCAAATACAATGCTGAAAAACTGATTATCACAAAAGGCAGGCAAAGTAATATGTCTGGACTGCTAACCCTTCATGTTAATTCTGCACGGTTAGCAAAGTGTATCTACTAATAAGGAGCAGAATATTAGAACTTATATAAGAAAATGGAAAAAGTATGCAGGAAGTAAGTGACAGCTGGAGTCTTGTGGACAGCTACACCAGTTACTAAATTTTGCAGTGTATCACTGCCGCTATACAGCGGAGCCCTCCAAAAAGCCCTACAGAAAGCTACGCCCTTTCCTTAACAGCTCACAACACACTTTTTATTCAATTGACAAGAAGATAGTAAACTAAATCAAAAAGTTACTTTCTATGATTCACCTATTCCTGCAAGAAGAAAAAAAATCACTAAGAAGAATCTAATCTTTCAAGAACAGTCTCAGGCTTGTACCAGTTTGAAGATCTTTACAAAGTTGGAGAGCAAGATATCACCAATAAGCCTGAGCATATAAAGCTGTAACAAAAGTGGCACAAGTCTCTCGGTAGTCCGTATTACCAGCTGAGTGATAAGGGGCAGACTGGATAATGATGTTGTGTTGTAGTGCTGAGATAACTCTGGAACTGCAAGCCTCATATAATACAGGTATTTTTCACTTTGGCAGCTTTGTAAACAAGATATCAAGAAGCACTCGTTTAAATTAAAGCCATAAAAATGCGCAGGGGAGGCAGGGTAGGGAACAGAGTAAAAGAGAGGGGCTTGAAATGGCAGGAAGTTGTGCTAAGATATTAATACTAAATATTGGCAATGCTGCTGCAAATTGCAATTTCAGATTGAAGATTTTTTTTCTGTCTTTTAGATCACCTAAACATCACCTTCCCTTCATTCTAATACTGCTACTTTATTCTTCCCCTGCTAGAAACAAGGTATCTTGAATGCCACATCTTTAACAACCTTTTTTTAAATAACTTTTTATCTAGCAACTTGGTAGAACCTTACTGAAGGATTGGGGCCCAAGCCATTAACCCAGCAAAGACATATAAATAAGTTGCTATGAAATAGGAAAAGAAGTGTTTATCAGGTAAAATGCATTAGGAACAAAAAGTCCCAGTTATAACCTCTAATATCTAACAGCAGGCACATAGGCAAAAAAGTTTGATTACAACAATACCTGACTGGAATATGCATAAAAGTGAATTTTCTCCCTATTCTGGTTGCACTAACTGTGGGTCTTGCTCTCAGAGCAGCGCTACACAATGGGATTTCTACTTTATCAACACAAAAAGAAATATTTTGAACTGGTTATGAACAAATTTTCAGTAGATATATGGACAATTCTAGTGCTGATAAACAAATCAATTATGAAAGGCCAAGGCAAAGAGCCTCACACAGAAACAACAGCCGTGAAAACTTCTTCCTAGCATGAAAGAAAAATGGGAGCAAAACCAGAGAAATAAATTTATGGACGTCTTATTTTTAAACCCCCCCCATTGTATTTAGTTAGAAACCAAAGTTAAGTGTAATAGCTCCTCCTCTTCTCCCAAGAGAAGAAGTCATTCAAAAGCCTTAATTTAAGGGAAGATGAGATTATCTGACTATGGGAACATGATTTATGGGACATAATGTCTGGACTCTAGCTTTAGGAAATGCTACTGTAAACACTTGCTTTCCCTTACCCCTGGGGAGGGTGGAAATCACAGCACTTACCCAGCTCTTCTGAAAATCAACAGTTCAGAAACTAGCTCTTTAACAGTGTATTTATCTGCATGATAATACAGCATGAGGCAGGTATTATATATAGCGACCTTAACAAAAAGTAACTCGGAGTACATACTCCTACTACCCTAACTACACAAAATTCTCATACAGTATAGGAAAGTCCAGACAACAGTCTTTAACATCCCCAGACTAAGTAAAAGTCACACTTTAAAATTTTTTTTGTATATAGACAAAACATAATTGTATTATTAAATCACTGGGCTGCTTCTACTGTAATCTATACCATAATGCTTTGAAGTGTCCTTTTAGGTACAAAAAAATCATCCTGAGAATGGCTCACAACAGCCGTATGTGAAAAGCTCCTCAAACCAAGTGAAATGAAGCTTTGCCTCTACGTTTATATTCGATAAATGCCTCGGCTTCACCTTGGCACTTATCCAGCAGCAGGAGACTATTATCTCATGACAACGCTCTCCTCCATTGACACTATCTCTTAAATAATACAAAGAATTGACATGATAAACCGTAATGTCTTCTGCATTGTGTCACTTCGCAGCATTGAGACGCTAATGAGGGGGGATCTTTGACACAATGCATCATAATGGCAACCAAGCATTATAATCGATACACAATACATTATGATGGCCCCACAGGAAAAGTTTCAGGCATTCAGAAGCATATCTCTGCAACACTTGCTGTACTTACATTTCCAAACTTGACTAGGAGCATGAAAATCGTCCCAGTTTCAGGAGACAGTCCTAGTAGGTTAAAGCTATAGTATAGGGCATAGAGGCAAAAATGCAGTGCATGAAGTTGCATTCCTCAATCCCTCTCATCTCTTACATGGAGGAACAGCCTGAGGTCTGGGAGCAAAGGTCCCAAGATGAGACACTTCATCTCATACCAACTGAAAAAGCACTACCTGCTGGAACGTGCAAACTCTACGGAAAGCACATCTGTGCAAGAGATAAGGTCAGCTAACAATTCATGCTATTCCATGCAAGTGAGATGTCACTTTCAGCTCTAGATATGCTTACCAATAGAACTGGTCAGTGGGTGGAAATCAGACAGAGAAATTGCATGCACAATTTTAACCAGCTTATTGTAAATGGTTACTAAAGCAGCATGCATTTAGGAAGTGGTAAGCTTTCTGGCACAAACCCTGGTGACCACAATCAAACAGCTCTATAGTAACAGAATATGCAGAAACATAGCAGTCATCTCAATAGACTAGAACTCTGGGGACTTTTTACAGATTCTCTTAAAATGCTGTGCCTACCTGCTTCATTTCTTGGGGTGTATACAGCATGGTTCGGATAATCATTACTCTATCCAGCAGGTCCAGTGGTATTCCATGAGGAGACACTACATCCTCTGTGCCTCTAAAGGAGAAACCAAAGAGAAGGAGATCATTCTGAGTTCAGTACATTCATTTGACTAAAATCAGTAATAAGTAACTACACATCTACTAGTTTACAATTCTTGTGTCTTCCCGCAGAGACACACTCCCTAGATAGCGACAGAAAACATTCTAGTCTGAAGTTCATACTGGACAGCCTGAGGGAAACAGATACTATTTCTGGAGCTCTTAAACATGCCACTCAAAAATAGTTAGAGGTGGTGCTTTCCTGCATTGTATATTACAATACAGTCTTATCTAATGTTCCAAGGTATCTTCCAGCAAGGAACAAATCATTCTTACTAAGTTGTTTAGCAGTATCAGTAGAAATTAGATACACTATCATCCATTTGGAGAACATCCCCTCTTGCTGAGCAAGCCATTACTCTGTTCAATCCTTCCCCAGTCCCTCCAGTGAATACTGCAGTGGCTTACATTCCATGCTTGCAGTCCAGCAAATTGAGAAGTGGAGGTCTGTGCGTGAAGTATAGAGCAGGATCTAGACCCCCAACCATTTTAATTGTTTGATGTACAACACCAAACAGCAAAGGCTGCAGATACATCTACTCTTGGTTTTCCAAGACCACCACGATTTGCTGCGAAGTCAAGAGTGAAAGATATCCAGATTTCATGAGATCTATAGAGACTGCAGGTAAAAAAAAGTAAAGTGCTGGTAGAGAATTACATTTCTAAGTTCAGTGCTAGTACTTAGGCACTGCAGCTTTGGCCATGCTCCTCCTTGGGAAATGAATCAAAATGCCCTGCAATCATCTGCTGTACTCCCGAGTAGACAGTGTTCTCTCCTCTGAAGTTATTCCTTCTCTTATGAGGTTACAGAATCAACTATATCTATACAATTAACAATCAACAATCTATACAATTAATTTTTTCCCCGACCCTTTTAAGAGCCATCAGCAGGCAAATCAGAGCATCGCTAACTACTTGAGATAGTGGTATAAAGTTAAGAGCTTGCTTTTAAGGACTTAATTTAGCAATATTAGATACAACCATTATATGGAAAACTTCCATTCTTAAATCACACTTTTTTTCATAACAAGATCTGCAGTGAATCCATGCTGACAGATCTCTCCTTGCTCTACTTTTACAAGACAGCCTTTTTATGCCTCTGCAAAGAGAGCACTGCAATGTCCACCTTAAACATTTCTGAAGGGCTTATCACCTTCACTTCTAAGCAATGCAAACAGAGAAAGATTAATACCAGATGAGCCACTAAGAGAGAAAGGAATAGCTGGTTACACAGCTGAATTAAATCAATTTAAAGAGTAGCAATCATTGCTAATGACAGCTTGTTTAGACATAATTAGACCTAGACCACAAATTAGCAGTAGAGCTTATGGAAGAATCTGAAAGAGGAGAGCACTTTTACTGAACATGCAAAGAATGCATTGTGTGGGTGCAAAATATTGAAGTGGAGGCACGAACTGGAGTGGAGGTGAAAAACAAGTTAGTTGGCAAGACCAAAGAATCACAAAAAGCCAGACCAACATAGTAGGAAAAAATGAAGAGTAGGGAGAGGCTGAACTGTGACACGCTTTAAGAACAGGAAGCTTAAGTCTGATGCAATGAGGACAGCAAATGGCAAAATAATCCAGAAGAAGCAGGAAACTATGATATTAGAGGTTTGTAGCCCTGGTGCTTTTGAATTCCCTAATGTGCAAGCAACAGATGTGCTGAGGTATCCAGTGAGAAAGGTAATTGTTACAGATCACCCAGGAAGTAAGACAATTCAGAAGCTGTTAGAGAAAGAGGGATGTGTCAGTGGAAATAAAAGGAGGAATTCCATTCTGCTTTAACTCAGTCAGCCTGGCATTAAATGCTTGTCCCATCATGAAGCTCACAAGCAGTTCTTGAGCACTGATGCAGCTTGCAACCCATGCAGGGGATTATCACAGGTGTCAGTGTTAGAGCCAAAGCCTTCAAAGATTATAACTCTACTGAAACAGCTAATTCCAAGGTTTATGGACCTTGGACCTAAATTCAAGTTTAGACATCATACCTGATAACGCAGTTTCCTCGATTGGAAGCAAAGATCACAATGGGGGAAATAGAAGATTCCAGTGCTCGGTGCAGGTATGTGAAGCATTCAATATCCAGCATGTGAACCTCATCGACAAAGAGTACACCTGGCACTAGCTCTGCAATGCCTTGGTCGATGTATTTATTTACCACCTTATTTATCTCTCCTCGAAGTTTGTCTGAGAACAAAAAGAAACTGTTAGTTGTTCTGCTAGTGAACTATAGGTCTGTATACAAGGCTTAAAGCAAGTAAAATTCTCCTTGACTTTTTTCATGGTTTGGTATCTTAGTGCCACAGGGAAAATCTCTGTGACACTAAAATTCTGTGGCATTCAGTCCTGTATTGGTGAGACATCCGTACAACAAAATATTTCTAAACTGAACTTCTTGCACTTAACTGGGGTAGTCTGTCCCCTCACATGGCTTGTAAAAAACTGTGATTTTTGGGGGGGGGGGGCGGGGAAGTTAGTCAAACCTCAGTTTAAAACATGAAACGTAACAAAGTTTCCAAGCATGGCTGAAAAGAACATCACTGAAAGAATAAAATATTGCTACTGTATTTCAGCAAAGAAGTTGTGTTTAACAAAAAAAAAAAATAGGGCTATATAAATTTCTGTGAACATATGGATCTCAAAACTATGCAAGATGTCAAATCAATAAATCTGACATTAGAATAAGCAAAGTGACCTCTGGAACAGACAAAATACTTCAAAAGACCACCATTCAAGTTAGGTATTGAAACAGACTGATCTAAGTTTAGATAGTCACTTACTGAAACATCATTTCTTTCAAAGCAAAAAGGAGAATAGATCTTTATGTAGATATGTTTTTCTCCAATGATCTGTAGGTAGGAAGAGCAGCAGTGCACTTAGCGCATCAAGTCAACAGACAGCTGCTATAGAGGTGTCTAAACCAAACCAGGGTTAGAGTCTTTAGAAGCCATTTTTCTACTCCACAGAAATTCAGTACGATTGCTTCACATAAGAATGCAGACTAACAACTTTCAGATTTTTTTTGTTGTTGCTGTTCAGTTTGGCTCTTTGTTGAAAGTGTGAACCTCACGCTCTCTGGCAGGAATGTTTTGAGAAGAAGGATAGCACTAGTGTTCTGACCTCTTTCTCCCCAGGAAGATGGGTGCAGAGTACAGTATATATTTTATCACTATATGTGTGAACCGATAATGTGTTGTACTGTTTCCAGCCATTGCAATTCTAGCAGCTGTATCACTGCTTTTTGAAATCTGAATATTTATGAATAAATATTACGTAGGCATTCATTTAGAGATGCTGCATGAGTAACCCTATTTTTAATCCTTTTCTAACTGGCAAACGTATAGGTTATGTTGGTCTAAAAATACCATGCAGGATTCATACCAGTAATTTCAGTTTTCTTAGGCTTCATCAATTGTCCCATCATAGAAAGGATGTCTTGCCCACCCTAGGAAAAGAAAGTTACAGATCAGCTATGAGGTCTTGTAGTGAACACACACCTTGAGAATTTTATAAATGAGGAATTGGTTAAAGAAGTTGTTTCTTGCAGTTAACTTGATACTTCATACCAGCAGTGGTTGATAATTTGTCAAAGGTTAGGTTGCTTCACCGCAGCACTCTTCCAAACATAATCATTTAGCTACCTCCTCACCCTTTCTTTAGCCTTGTTCATTTGGAGAACACAAAAAACCAAAATGAGATATCCTCTTCTAAAAAAAATTGTCACAGAGAAACTCAGAAGGACTGAAATTGTCAGGGAACACAGAGACATGGGTTGCCTGCGTGCACGGTAGGTGTTCAACCTGTCAACACAGGAACAATTATTCTGAGCTTTAAGACTTGAATACCATGATTTTTATCAGATAAATGATTTTGTTGGAAAAAAGGATGTTTATTTTGAAATTGAGTAGGTTAAGGGGTTGTAGTATCATACTGTAGGGATGCCAGCCTTTAAACAAAGATACTGTATTGGTAGCGGCTTTTGTTTATGACATAAATGGAATTCCCTCGATACTGGGTTTATGTTACAGATACAGCAAGGAGTAATTCTCCTATTTTCAATTTTTTTGCTGCAGTATGTTCAGAGCTCTACTGAAAGTCACAAGGAAGTTTAACAAGAGGTTATGAAACATTTCTGAAGGAAGCAGGGGCATCAACAGAATCCACAGCAGTCAAAAATACTTAAGTCACCTTTTATCACAGTGCTTGCAGTTTCCATTTCATGGCCACAAAACCACAAACACAGAGCAGAATATATTAATCTGCATTCAGAACTTTCAATAAATAAAATGATGTAGATCTGGCTGCTGCTACCTCACATCTGTAGGCAACTTTCCTTCTGGAGAGAAAGTAATAAACTTTTCCTGGTCAAGAGGAGCAGCCCACACTGCTCTTTTTCTGCAGGGGACGGGGCACAGTGGTGGAGGGAAGGAGAGAGCTGGGTCTAGATTATGCATTAACCGTGAAGGTAGCGGATCCCAAATACCCGCGTGGAAGCTCTGCTATGGCTATAAGGCTTTCTCTGTAATGTTAGGAAATGTACTGTGACAAATATTCCATGACCAGGTGCATGAATCCTAACCTAGGAACTGCCTCTTTAACCTGTAAGGCAGGGCCACTGAAGCAGCCAACTGCAGCGTGACCTCCCTGAAGAGAGGAGAGGTAGACTGGCCTTCAAGGTGTAACACCTACTGCTTTTCCTATAGTGGAATCTTTGAGTACTTGAATAATCTCCTTGATTATTCTAGTAACCATCACATCTATGTCAAATAATTTTTCTGTAAAGACTTCATCTGTGGAGTCAGATACCTGAGGTCGAGCATTGGCCACATCCAAGTCATGCAGGGTCACATCCTGAATAATTTCCTTTTTCTTGTGCACATCACCCTTTGGCAAGGGAACATACTCTTCAGCTTCAAGGTCAAATTCCGTAGCATAGATATCACACCTGCCTTGTCTCTGAGGAAAAGCAAGGAAGAGAAACCCAGGTATAGAATTAGTTTCCGTGCCAAAACCTTGAGTGACACGAACTTGATAAAGATAAAGGGCTTAGTTCACAATTCCAGTCTTGACAAGCTTCTGCTGACAATTCAGACATCCCACTCCCTGCTTAGCAACAGGCATACCCTATCTACTGATCAAAGCTCAAAAACTCTGTTGAAAAACACCTGATATTTTCAGTGGTAAGAATATTCCACTCCTCTCTCCACTTCTTTTAACCGTATGCAATTCTTGCTAAAGGACAAATCCAGCAGATCAACTAGAGATTCAGAGAACTGCTCAAGACTCCTTTGTAGGTGGGTGATTTATTATAAGATACAAAATATTATGCTCATCCATTAAACAGCAAGTATCGCTGTACACTACTTTCTAAATCAGATATGAAAAGAATGCTAACTAATGCAGTATTCCCTTCTACATGTATATATCTCGTGGAGAAAATACCACAGCGATAAAAGAAAGATTAAATACGCTGCACATGTCAGCCTGAAAATGACTAAAGTTGCTTGGTTTTTCCCCTCTTCCCTTAAAGATGTTTTGATCTTACAAAAAACTCATCCAGACAGCATCAGTGATAGCTTCCTTGCCAGATGACCTTAATTGTGAACCAGACGACCACGTTCTTTCAGTGCAAGAGAGAATTTTCTCTCCAGATAAGGAAAACACTGGGCTCTTTTTAAAACTTCCATGTAACCATTTCATGTTAGTTAAAGTTAGTAAATCAGAGAGCCTTCTGACAAAGGCAGAGAAAGTCTACAAGAATACATACAACTGCATGAAAGCGCAGAACTTTTCTTTTACCTTGACAGCTCCACTGTTTGCTTCAATATAAATAACGTCACCAGTTTCCACTCGCTCCTTCTGCAAGCTTTCAAATATGCTTGGGTCCAGCTGGAGACAAGCAAACATCACAGTTGGTCAAAACAGTTCCATATTGTTATGGTAATCAAGGACAAGAAATTTAGTCTAAAGCTCAATCCCACCAGACAAAATTAAACCGCAACTCCACCCAACAATACCTCTAGGATTTTATAAAGCTGTAACACTTGGAGTAGTGATAGAGAATAAATCCGAAAGAAGATGTACAGAACTTACTTTCTTACCAAAAAAATCAGCTATCTGAAAGAAGCAACGGTAAGTGCCAGAAACATAACGATACCAGTTACCATCACAAAATATGCCTTTGTGTAATGTGACAATATATTTATACCTAGGAAGCAGCACTTCTCTTGCTTTCTAGCAAAACTTTTATAAAAAATCTGGCTATAGCATTGAATTACGCTACTTGATTTCTTGCGTCTTTATCCTCTGTGGAGCTGTGTGAGGGAGAGTGGATGTGGAATACGTTAGATGCTTTTGTTTCTCTCAGTACATGTTTATTCACTTTTGCTCTGCATTTTCTGGTTTTCAGAGTGAACACATGCAAGATGATACTTAACAACAGAGACAGCTTTCAGTTCTCTTGTACTCTGACAGGGAAGTTGAACAACATGGACAGAGACTTGTACAAGAAAACAAAGGGAAAGTGGATCTGAGCTGGCAACATACCAGCTCAATTTCCAGTTCTCTATCAAATATTCACTAGAGCATATCTCCCCATGTAGAAAGAAGGGATGTGACAGAAAGAACAATTTATACCAAAGCAGGCAAGATTTCCCAAAACCATCCTCAAAAATTCAGTTGAGAATCAGGAAAACAAAACCAAACAAGACCTTTCTCATATGTTTGTTATCATGAACATGAATTTATAGCCAGGGTCAGAGTGAGCAGATAGATCATAGTTCAGATTCCCAACTCAGCCCATTTTTCTGTGGTTCTAGAACGCTGCAAAACTGCATCAGGATCTCTTCCTGCTTAAATTCGCTTTTAACTCATTGAAGACATACAGTGTGTGCTGCCAAACAGAAAAATAACAAGAGCTGCTAACTGAGCGATGGGTTTATCCCCAATTTCAATTAGTAGGAGACAAGACTAACATCTAAATTTTCTACATAAAGCAGATAAACATACACACTCAGGAGTTGGATAAAGTTGTCTAGCAAAAGAAAACAGCCTCCTGGCATCTCCAGTCTACAGAGACGGAGATCAAGAGCTTGAAATGGAAATAAGAAGCACTAAAAATAGAAGACGCAGACCTGAAATACTTAATGAAATTTCCGAGACCCTACCATACCTACCTTCAACTGTTTGGTTCCCTTTGCAGTTTTGAGTCCTATAATTACGTGGCTGATGGTTTTGCCATACCCCCCCATAGGATTTTCAGTCTCACATGGAGTTAGTTCTGTGACTTCTCCTTCATAAACTTCCTTGGTCTCTTTAATCCTCAACCCTGCAAGAAATTGTTTAGAATAGTTTCAGTACACAAATCAATGGCCATATACACTCAGGAGTCTGCTGCATTACTGCCAACAGAATGTAACATATTATCAGGCTACATTACATTTAATCATAATTTTTTACTTTTAAAAGTAGAAAGATGAATTATTGTTCTCTTCTTCAATATTATGTGAGAATATTCATCCTGTGTCATCAGAACGGAAGTTCAGCCCAAGTTCTGACGCGCAAAGCAGTTTATCAAACTCTAAGAAATTATCTTCTGTTTGTTATTATTAGTTCTTGAAGCAAACGTCAGTATCCTCTCTCTTTTCCCTCCCCCAAAGAGGGGATTTGCTTGATTTATTCCCCTACGCTAAAGTCAGAGAAACAGATCATCTCTGGAAAATAGTGACGCTAATGTAACTGAGAGTTTTACACAATTTCTGGACTATCAGAAAATCCCTGCAAAGTAAAGAAAAAGACAGGAGAAAAAAGTAACTTCATAAAAAGCTTTATATTTTAGCAACTGAGTTAAAAATAACATAAATTGATTAACAGGTATTGTGTTAGAACCTCATAAAATTAAGAAAAGGTTAATGTATCATTTAAAATATTTTTCAAGTTAATAGCAAAAGGTGAGCTAGATAAAATTTAGCAGAAACTGCTATAATGCAAATTTAAAACTATTTCAAAATAGCTGACAATGACATCCTTCCTTTGTTGTTTTTCAGACAGGCGAGCAATCATTGTAGTATCTAGTTATCTTCTATTCTAGTCACAACTGTTGTAATTAACTAAGTTACTTTAAATTGATGAATAATACAGAGCTCAAGAGTTTTACAGTTAGACTGTTCCAAAGAAAAACCACTATCATCACCACCACCACTACAATTATGCAGACGTTCTAACTACATAAAAGTTCAAAGAACCCACATCTGAAGAGACTCTATAAAGTATTTTATGAGACACACATGCCATACCAAAAATAATGAATGGGCTGTAACAAGATATAAGGAAGTCATCCTGCCCAGTCTGAGGCTATTAGGACTTTATAAAACTTTCCTTGTTCCATAACTTTTCATTTTGCTTTGAAATAGATCAGACACTTCACCAGTAATCTTGAGTTGCTGATAGGGGAATACAAAGAATTGACAAATATGAGTCTGTCTCCCTCTACTGGACCCAAATTAAGACCAGGAGTTGAAATGTGAGAAATAGGTTAATTGTGGACAACATGATAATTTCTTGGTAAGAAATGTTTGCTTTCTCTTATTTAGCACTACATAAGAAGTTCTATATAAAGTTAATTCCAGTAATTTTTTTTAAAATGTTTTTCAGGTATGCCAAAACATCAGACAAAGAATGAATGAACCTTTGAGTTCCAAAACTGACTTAGACAAGGCTGCATCACATATGCTACATATGCAAGGAATGTGAAGCAATGTGGGAATCTGTACAGTGTCCACAAAACTGCTGGTGCCGAGAACTGGACATTCACAGGTTTGTTTTTCCTTTTTGTTTTGTTTTTAAGCTTTCAGCAGAAGCTCTATTCTGCTCTGAAAAACTGGAAGCCCATTTGTGTTTGGGGTATATTTTGTATGCTGCTAAAGCACACCTTCCAGTTTCATTTCGTCTGAAAAGAATCCAATTCACACGCTCAGAGTCTGTTCCACAACACAAACCAAAGCTGAGTCAGCGAGGACAACCTAGAGATTTGCTTCAAAAGCATGCCTCTAATCTAAACTAATGTGCTTATATAGATGTGCTTATAGAAAATATTTATACATGAACTTGATCTGAACAAAGGTAACCGATGCTTTGAACTAGCTGCTGATTATCCTTTGTTTTCAAATGAATCTGCATGTATCAACTACAAACTTCATTCTCAAAAGAATTCTTAAACAGAGACATCTACTTACAAATCAGACATGTGAGTCTAAGGCGGCAATTGTGGGCTATTTCATGTTTTGGTTCAATAGCACTATATGGAGCTAAATAGTGCTTGTTTGATTTACTGGCAGTTACAATTTGGAGACACAGGGAACAGATATGCTATTTAAGTGGCTATTCCAGCAGTCATTTTTTACTGCAACTGAGCTCTAACATTAGCTACTGTCATCATCCTTGCCAGCTGCTAATAAGCTCTACACAGGATTAATCTCTCTCAGCTGAAGTTTTTTTAACCCGTACAACAATTCCATCTTCTCATTTCCCACTCTGTCCTTTTATGTTTCTTACATATTATAAACTCTCTACTATACCCCAAACAGTACTTGGCCATGAGACTATGTCAAGTCTGTTATTAAAAGACTCTCAACAATAAAAATTCTGTAAACTCAGAGTCACTCCTGTTTCCTTATACAGTGATGGGTCCAAACCAGTCAGACTCTGTTGTTCCCAAGAAAAAAAAAAAATTAAGTAAAAAATTGATGTTAACATCTCTGATCATTTTTATAAATTGAGGAGGCTAAACCCACAAAAGTAAAATGCATAATATGAGCAATAGAAGATGTATACAGAACCTTCTAACAAGGAATCATACAAAAAACCTAAATGAATACTTTAGGTACTGATTGACATGTGAGCTGAAGCTTCTCTTGCACCCAGTCACAGCGGGCACTGCACTGTGCATACAAAATCATTTTTTTAAAAACGCACTCTTGTAAATTATTTATTTACCAAGCAGGGAAGCTAAAACATACCCGAGACTTAAACACAATTGGAAAGTGTTCCATTACAAGAAATGATGGTTACTAGTCCTTTAAAATATTTCAGGTTTTTTTTTTTACGCTGATAAAAATATTCAATAAAGGTTGTGTTATGAAAATATGACATGGAATTCAACAGAAAGGAATAAAAGAAGTTCCATCTTTCATTAACACTAATATTTGTTTAGAAGTGTCTCTCTATTGACATTCAGGGAATGCAGCGAACTAACAATGTAGCTGGCTGTTAAACCTCAGAGAGCTAAAATACTGCTATCTCTAGAAATGACAACATGGATAGTGTAAGTTTCATCTGTTGGTTCAGGTTTCCAAATCTCTGACAGGGAACTTCATCACATCAAGGAAATTTTGCAGACTGCTGAGTCTCTGGCTTCCCTCCCCCAGGCCCTGCCAGTTTCATGGTAACTAGAAGACCAGAGACTACTGAGAGTTGCTTTCTTACAAAAGTCAATGGAATACTTCTGTTTCATTGCAGAACTGAGAGACTTCTTCACCTCTGCCACCAAATACTTAGATGAAGTCCAAGGGGAAACATGGTAGAGAAACCATGAAAATTAACTGTTACTATGTTCAGTACTGAAATCAGCTAGGCTATCTTTAGCCAATCCTCATACAAACAAGGGCCACTTCTAACTGCATTTACCAGTTGTCAGCAGCAATCATATAAGAGAGTTTAGATACTCATTGAGCTTGTGTTACAAATTTAACCAATTTACATTAAACTTGTAAAAGCACTCTAGAAGTGAGGAAGACATTAAGTTGAAGTTATTTATTTTGTTGGCATGGAACTTTCTTTGTGCTCGTTGGAATACCAAGTCAAGTTAACACTGCCATTTGGGAGTCCCTAATTAAGACTGTTTGCTTAGTAGGGTGAAATTACTAAAATAAAAAAAGGAGAGTGCATTTTTCTGTCTGTAACTATTTCTCCTAATGTAAGAAACTAAAAATAATTTTTCTTTCAGCTTTATTCAGAGTCACAGGCAAAACCAGGAGATGAACCTGGAGGATGAGTAAAGACTCTGGGGAAGTAGAATAAACCATAATACAACAATTAAATTATGGTTCATAAACAGAAAACCTTACTGACTCCACTAAGTGTGGAAGAGATTCGTAAATTAAGATCAGCACTGAAAAAAAGAACATACAATAACCTGAAAACCACCATGACCACTGAAAAGTTTTTCCTTTTTAAATGACTGGTAAAAAGCAAAATAAGTATCACGCAAACACTTAATTTTTCTGTCTTTCTGAAACTTACCAATTGCACGTCGGAAGTTTTCCATTAGAACTTCTGTTTTCTTGATCTCAGTGGAATAGACCTCACTTCCAACCATAGGACAAAAGGGAACTTTACTTCCCAGTTCCTGAGCAATAGCTAAAGCCAAAGCAGTCTTAAAAAAAAAAAAACCAAAACAAAACCTACACGTTAATTTTTATGAGAATTAACAAAGGATTCTTTCTGCATAAAGTTAATTTTCCTCATCATATCGCCTTCCATATATCAACTATCAATTTAATAAAGACTATTCTGTCTGACATATATTTCTTACATATAACAACCCTCCACCCCCCAGAACAAGTTATACACATATAAAGTGACTTTTATCAAAGACTTATAAAACACTTTGAAGAAACAATACTAGGCATTTGAATTTGACATCTGATACAAATGCAAAAAGCCTTAAACAGCACGGGGAAAAAAAATAAACAAAGCAAAAACTATTTAGGCTTTTAATATAAAACTAACTTCCAAGACTCTTCTTCAGAGACCATGTTACCTATCTGTTTGGTAACTTACAAGAGGTGGTTTCATGCTAATGATGCCTGAACACATCACTGGATACTGCCAATGTTGATGACATGGCAAAAATCAAAATATAAAGCAGGAAACGATATCAATACATTGATGAAAAAAATTCCAGTAGATGAAGACATTATGCAACCACTACCCTAAAATGCTTTTGACAACAAATTAAAATAAAATAATTTGGGAATACTTTATTCCATATAAAAAAAGAAAAATAATACCTTGCCAGTTCCAGGAGGTCCTGCCAACAGCACAGCTCTGCCAGCCATTTTCTTGCTTTTGATTAGTTCCACTATAACCCCACAAGCCTATAAGTTAAATAAGTATTTACACTGTTAACACAAGTATTGCTATAATATCTTTTGTTCCAATATTACTAAAAGTGTTTAGAAATATTTCGTTTTGTGAGCCCACTAAAAATAAAGGTTTTCAATTTCATGCACACAAAAAGGGAGGCAAGATCAGAAAAACCTACTTCCCACAATCACTTTATCTGACATAGACATTAAAAAAAACCCAAAACCCACAGGCAACAAAACTCAACCTAAGAGCGCAGACTCCTTTCCCCCTCCTGGAGTTGCATGCATATATAAACGTTTAAAAATAAAGCAAGAAATGAATGTATGACTTTCAGAACGACAGATCAGCTAAAGCACCCGCCCAGGGCCAGACACCGGCCTGAAACGGAAGCTCCAATCCCCACTTGCACCAAATCTCTTGACTTTTGGTAGGTTTCATTGCCTTTGATACCCCAATTTCTACGCCTAAAACCGGGAGACAGACATCTGCCCTTGCCGCCAGCTAACGCAAAAAATTAGCGGCGTAAGGAATAGCCTTGATTGCCCCCATCGCAGCAGAATACGCGCAGGAGCTCAGGCAAAGACTTTCGCTCCCTAACGGGACTTCTAAGAACACCCAGCCCAGACCGGACCTGCCCCCGCGCCGCCCAGGGCCCCCGAGCTTCCACCTCAAGTGGGGTGGAGGCTGCAGAGCCCCAGGGGAGCCTCGGCCGGGCCCTGCCGCCCCCCTCGCTCACCTCCCGCGCATTCTCCTGCCCCACGAGCCCGGCCCCCGCCGGCTTGGCGGTCCCGCTCTCGTCCAGCCCCAGCCCCTTGACATGGCTGTGGGCGGCGATGCGCTGCGTCTTCGAGGTGCTCTTCACCTCCTCGATCTTCATCGCGGGGCAGAACCGTCCCCCACCGCCCGCGCTCGCCACACGCGGCCCGCGCGTTACCAAGGCTCCCGGCGCGCCACTGCCCCCGCCCGCCCCGCCGTGCCATTGGCCCTCGTGGCGGCGCTCTCGATAGTTATTGGACGCGGCGCATGCCTGTCACCGACAGAGGGTGCATTTTTTTTTAGGGTCCGTCCATCTATTTCCGTGTGCGCAGCTTCCAGGGGGCCCGGCTGGGTGCGGGCACTGCGGAGGAGTTGGGCCGGGAGGAAGGAATCGACAGAGGCCGAGCCCAGGCTGAGGGGGGGCTTTGTGGGGAGACGAGCACAGGCCCTCCTGGAGGGGAAAAGCAGCTTGTTCTTGCTCGGCAGGTTTCTTGGCCCTACATCTATATGAACACCTTCTGCCTTTATTGAATCTGGTTTGGGGTTGGAGCCAGGCAGAGGGAGCCCAGAGTGCCTCTGGCTCGGTGTGCTGCTGGGTGCCCCTCTCCCCATGCTGGGTACTCAGGCTGCCCGCGGCCAGCTGACAGTGGGCCAGGAACCATGAGCAATGCTTTCTGAAAACCTCTGCTAGGTTTAGCTTATGAAAGTAAGTTGAGGCTT
This sequence comes from Gymnogyps californianus, assembly GCF_018139145.2. Taxonomy (NCBI): domain Eukaryota; kingdom Metazoa; phylum Chordata; class Aves; order Accipitriformes; family Cathartidae; genus Gymnogyps; species Gymnogyps californianus. Next base: position 13,461,375 of record NC_059483.1, read on the forward strand.
TCCAAGGGTTTTCTAAACCTTTGTCAAAGAAAGAGTAAGGGTGATCTCTTGCCTGCTGGGTGTCACTCACTAACTTCCAGCTTTCAGTGTAACTGCAAAATAATTCTATTCCATGTATCCAAAGACTTCATGTAAGCATCTGAGGCTTTAACATATGCTATACCTACAGCATATGTTCCTCCTGAGCTTTGACCTACTGAAATGAGGAAAGATACTCTACCTTCTCAGCAGGTAGCTTCACGGCCTCGCAGAGCTTACCCTTGTTCCCTCAGGTCTGTGATGCTACAGCTTTTAGGCTGTTACAGCTCCTTACTGTGGTTCAGCTGCTATTCTGCTGTACCTTTCATGTAGTGTTTAAATGCCTGAGATGGAGATCACTCACAGTGAAATTTTAGATGGGATCTGGGAACCTGCAGTTCCAGTGACTTCTTGTTTGTAGATATTGGGATCTCTCCCCCAGGAAAAAGAGGGGACTCTCTTCCCATGGATATATAGTGTTTTCTGTGTTTGATTATAAAACTATGCCTGTGTCTGCAATGTTCAAGGCCAATGGATTAACGTGGTATGATGCAGGACTGCTGTCTGTGCAAAGGGATGGTGCCATCTCAGCTTTCCTATGCGCTGCCAGGGAGAATTGCAAAAGCAGTCCTGTGATGGTAAAAAGCTAGGAGAGTGGCTTTTAGGAAGGATGAGAGTTATGGTTCAATTTGCAGAAGCCCAGTGAACAATATATATGCTATTCATTCCCTTTTTGTCTAAGAGCTTCCATTAGTTTTGTTATAAATGTCATTCAGCAAAGAAAAGACTTTGCTATTTGTTGCTTTCTTTTTCTGTTAATTGTTCTGTCAGCTTATATTTACATAATCTAGTTTAAAATTGTAATTACAATATAATTGCACACATATGTAGTTCAGCACCTTTGTAAGGGTATCCTATTATACAACTGTTTAGCTAAGAATTTTTGAATCTAACAAATATGAGCTATCCTTTAAATAATTAAAAAAGTGTGTATACTATTGGACTCTATACATCCTCTCAGTGTCATATTAGTCACAGAATACAAATGCCTAATATGTACTGAACTGCAGACTTTTTTCTTTGTAAAATCGCAAATATACAACTTTGATTTCTCTAGTGCATTAAACTGCCGCAAGTGTTGTGGGTAAGTCTGGGCAGAGTTCAAGTTTCTGCCGGTTCTGGAAGAATAATTAGCAAGTCTTCTAAGAGCTCTGAAGGCAGTCATATTGTTAACAAGAGGTCCAGGCTAGGTATGGCCCTCCTTTTAAGAAGGGCTAGCAATGGGTGAAATACATAGTAATTTGTTAACTTAGACTGAAATCTGTCCATATGCTCCATGTTATCTTGTTTGATGTTGCAGCTAGGCCTATTTTTGAGATTATGGCGTTTCAAAGACTATTTAATAATATTTGCTTATTTCTTTTTGGTGAAATTCAATATATAGGAATGTAGATGGCAGGAATAGAGAATTGCTGTTAATCTTCATTATAACTTAGAGGAAGGATAGAAACATTCCATGTATGTAAAAATCAGATATGCTACATAAGGTTTTTTAACTTTAGAAATACTAATTCAATTAGAGATTTTTCCTGATAAAAGTGGGTAACAAAAAGAAGTGTTAATTGTTTGTCTACAACAATATGATGTCTTAAAAATAGAATTGGAGTAGAGCCTAAAACTTCAGTCTGCTAGTGACCATTGCTGTTCAGTAAATAAAATCTACTGCCTTGATGAAGGTACAATTTTAGTATTGACCTGCAGAAAATGTTCTGAAAATTATTTTGGTTTGTATTTGCAGTAGAAGAGGATATTTCAATATAAAAAAGAACCAGTAAACAATTGTTTGCTTGATAGATATGAGGCTGGCTCTCCTTATTTGCTCAAATTAGTATTACTTAACGGGGTTTACAATCATCCATAAGCTGTGCATGGTTTGGCATAGCTCATTGTATTGATTGTTTTACTTATTCCATATGTTCTTTGAGCATCGTACTGAAATTGCAGTCAGAGGGGGAGACGAGTACATTTGGGTAAGGGAAAATAAACAATAATCCTTTAGACCACACAGGATTAATTGTTTATTCCCCAGAAAGAGTAAAGTACAACTGGAACTACTGGAAAGTTTAGCACTGAACTTAAATAGCTTAGATGATCTTTTATAATTGATGTCTGATGTGTTATGATGCATCAATATAAGGAAATATTGAACCTCAACTTTAACATGATTTTTGTGATTTTTGAATAGTAAACACATTAGAGGGGGAGGGTAAAATAATTTCATTGCAAAGCGTGAGTCATCTTTCTCCTTTGTCCATGCCACCAGATGGAACATAAGTAGGTTGTTCGGCCATTCTGCCCTTCTCATGTTATAGATGCTTTGAGTATAATTTAATATTTCACTAGCCAGTTAACCAGAAAAAATAATACCTGTCACTAACAGTCTGAACTGTTATTCCCCAGGTTTAATCAACTCATTTTACCAACGTTTCTTTTGCCCCCCTGTTTGAGGTCTCCTTTTTGGCACAGACGTCATGCGATACCCGATGTGGGAGCTGGAGACTTGAGAGCTGTTTTCCTAGACTAAATGTTTGAGGTTACAGGACGTGGCCTAGTTTCACATAAGCTTTCAAATTTCAATGGGACATGCTGAATCCTGAAACTGTCAAATAGTGTATTATTTTTGGAGTGAGAGAGAGTATGTGTGTGTGAGTGTGTGAATGACCTTTACATTTTTACCCTATCCCAAAAGTCTGACTTCCTGCCCTTTCTCCCATGAGTCCATAAACTTTAGCAATTAAAATGAACACTTTTTAAGGAAGAAATTCAGTATAGGAGAGAACAACTGGGAAGGGGAAAACAAGGAAAACAGCTAAATGCTATAAACTGCTTGCTTCGTGAGGGATATAGAAAAATCTGGAGAGGCTGGGATTCTTTCATTTTGCCATGTTCCCCTCTCCATCTTAGTAATATCAAGACTGGGGGTGGGTGTGTGTGTGTTCTGTTTTGTTTCCTGCAAAAGAAGCTGAAAGATTTTTTCCTACTCTTCATCAAAGCAATAGGAGTGATGAGTCTTAACGAATGCCATCTCTTAATTTCCAAATCCGTAATTAATTCTAAAACTTTGTAAGCTAACAGAATGGACCTCTCTAAACACTGAATAAAAGTGCTTATGTCTCTATTTATCAAATTTCTCCTCCTTGATATTGGTGATACAAGTATATTCATTTCACAGGTACCATGTGCACCCTGATCTTGCAAAGAGCTGTGCCTTAAAGTGGTATGTTGCAAAATCAGACCCACAGACTCTAAAATCCTGGGGACAGAGGATTCTGAGTGGTAACAACAAAACTGTAGACGTTGTATCAAATTTACATTTTTTTTTTCCCTTCCCGCTACACAAGGACAACTGCCTTCCCTATCTAGAGAGTTGCAAGTCTTTGCTGTGTCTAAAGGAAGAAAAATAAGAACAAACCCACATTTGTACCTGACACCCCTCCTTCTTGCAGGTCACTTCAGAGTATAATGTTATAAAAGAAATGCCAGCTTTTTTTATGTGAGCAGTGGAATTAAATCCATTTTCCTATGGATTTTTATCTTCCTTCCTTATATCTCCTTAGCAAAAAAAAAAAACCAAACAACTCTTTTTTTTTTTTGTCCCATAAGTTCTATCCAGTATCCCTCTAGTTATTGTCTGAGCAAAATGGAACTCTTTGTTTCATTGGTAAATTGGCAGTCCAAGCAAAATGGGTCACACCTGAGCTCTTGCTGCAGCTTCTTACACTGTGGGGGCCATTGAAATGGGCATCTCCTCTACCTCGTTGCTAGTTTTCACAAGAGTTATAGAAACTTTTAGACCTCTATACTTTGACAAAGCTTGTTGAAAATGGCAGGTATTTTAGATGTTTTGGGAGGACTGCTGGATAATGCAATTCTGGATTCAGAATGCAAATCTGGAATCAGACCTTTTTCCACCTTTTCCTTCTGAACTCGTCTAATAATTAATGCTAAAAAGGAATTAAATGGTAGGTAATACGATATAGGGGTATCTGTGTGGATTACAACTGTGTAGGGCCTTTTCTTATGGGAATAGATATATACTTTCCCTCCACTTTGCAAGTATGTATTGATAAAACAGATTGAGACATTCAGGGCAATGAAGTGTACATGAGCCTTATGATTTAACAGGAAATTATTCAAAGCCTGGGAACTTGGTCTGAAAAGTGACATTATGCTTAATTCAGCTCCCATGACAGAGCTCCCATCAAACTGAACTATTCTGTTCAAGAAGCCGATTAACCAGGCTAGCTCAGTGCATTGGCAGTACTCCTTGTGAGTTCATTTCTTTCCTTTAGGGAGATAGGTGTCTCTCAGATAGCACTGAGTGCTAGGAATGTCTGCTATTTTTTCTTCCCCTGTCACAGAGTCATTGACATTGAATCAAGTCATCTTGACTTCTGTGTGTTTGGGAAGGAGGGGTAATTGGTACCGAGCTTTAAAGCTCTGCAAACTCTTTCCTATAGAAACTGTTGTTATATGAAGCAACTTTCTTTGTAAGAGAAAGCCTGAAGTTTGAAGGCAAAGCCTAAAACCTAAATCCATGATGCTGAGAATAACCTTAGGCAAGTCATCTTACACTTCTGGCTCATTAGTTATTGGGATGTGAATGCTAAATATTATTAGCAATGTATATTACTGTATAGGGAGAGCAAAAAAGGAACAGCAGTGTTCTGAAAGAAAAAGATCTGTAGAATATAGTGCAAGTCATCTACTTGGACACCTATGGGAGGTCCATAACACACTATTGCTTTCTTGGCTTGTAAACAGCTGTTGTAATTTGAAATGGTACTTAGGACTACTTAGTAGTCACTATTGAAAATGCAGAGCACATATGTTAAGCTTCATTGTGTAATGCATTTGGCCCTCTGTGCCTCCTGGGTTATCAGTAAAGCCAAGTGACCTGAACCAGTGAAATGTGCTCCTGCCTTTAGCATCTGAAATGCTCTCAGGCCTCTCCAATGCTTATCTACCTGTTTTGGTTTGGGGTTTTTTTGTTGTTGTTGCTTTGCAGGAGAGCTGTTAATCAGTGTTAATAATCTTGATTATTCTTGATCTCTTAAAGGTATCCTACCTATAGGAAGCATCCTACACAACATAAATATACTTTTACAGGAAAATGAATTATGGAAACCCAGAAATTGGTGATTAAGCATAAGGAGAGCAAGTGATCCAAATCTCGACCTGCTTTTTCATGTGAATTTGCAGTGTCCATGCGACTTTGAAATCAAATCTCAGCACCGTACTTCCAGCGGCACCAGGGTGGGGGTATCCTTGCAGGCAGAATGAAGGTGTGCTGTGACAGCGAGCGGGCTGAGCTAAGCAGCCCTACAGTGACTAATTAGCGCGGGCAAGATGAGAGCAAAGTGCCAGTGCCCCAGGGGCAGTTACAGTAACCCCTTCCACAGGGGCTCTCTGCAGCCAGTGCTCTTGGCTCCCTCCTCTTGCAATTAGGCCTGGCCCTGATGAGCCCCAGGCACATGCCTGGGGAGGAGGCACCAGCTGTTTGGTGTGTGGCCATCAGAGTAATCAGCTTTAATTGCCTCTCCTAGATGGGGTGGCCTTGGAGAGGAGGCCTGGCAGAGGCAGCGTGTGGGTAGTGGAGGAAACCTGCAAGCAGGTGCCGAGAGGCGAGGCAGGGCTGTTTGTCAGGGGCTGGGTGCTTTTCGTCCCTGCAGGCGTGGCTGCTGACTATATATGAATTTGACCTGTCTTTTGCCTTTCTGGGTCACCTTCAGCGTGCACGCTGTGAATGCAGCGCTCCTAACGTGTAGTTTAGCACGCTTTCACGTCGTGCCCGTGGGGGCAGGTGCCCGCGCTCCGTGGTGGAGCCGCTCCTCTCGGACTTCGTGTTCCTCCCGACTGTAACCCTGGCGGGGCAGGGACGGGTTTTCCCGCCGACCGGGGCTGAGGCGGCGGCCGCGGCGCGCGGAACGGCGGCGGCGGGGCCCGCGTTGCCGCAGGGGCGCTGTTGGGACGGACCGACCGGGTGCAGCGCCGTCATGGCCGCCGGGCCCGCGGCGCCCCGCGTCCTCAACGTGAACGTGGGCGTCCTGGGCCACATCGACAGCGGGAAGACGGCGCTGGCGCGGGCGCTGAGCACCACCGGCTCCACCGCCGCCTTCGACCGGGCGCCGCAGAGCCGGGCGCGGGGCATCACGCTGGACCTGGGCTTCTCCTGCCTGCGCACCGCCCTGCCGCCGCAGCTGGGCCCGGGGCCCGGCGAGCTCCAGTTCACGCTGGTCGACTGCCCGGGGCACGCCTCCCTCATCCGCACCATCATCGGCGGTAAGGGGGGGAGCGGGGGCGGCCACCCCTGCCCGCCCCGGGGCCCCCTGCGGAGAGGCCCTTGCCGGGGCGCTGCCGCGGGGCCGTCCCGGTGCCTCGGAGCGCCCCAGCCCTCGGCACGGTCCCGGCTTCCCGCGGTAAGGCGAGCAGGGCTGTTCCTGCCCGCCTGAGCGTGTCTGTGCTGGGAGCTTCGCTTGTGCTAGTCAGGGCCCCGGGGTCTCTGCCTGCCTGGCCGTGCCCACGGAGCGGAAGGCGCGGGTGGGGTGTCAGGTTTTTCACAGGCCTCGTGACTTTGTTACACTTCTTCGTAATTGCCCCTCAAATAAAATACCCGTACACATAGAAAAGCAGTTTGTAAATGTGAATTCTTTGGGTGCTCTTTGGACAGTCAGGCCTGCTCAGTTTTCTTACTTGGAAAAAAGTTTTCTTTATTGTGTACGGACACCTTGTTTGTGGTGTTTAAGGGCAACATTAATTTCTATTTTCTTGCTTGTTAAAGCTTTGATATCAGCTCTTTTGTTAAAGAGTTTGATATTCCCTGTGGTTGAGAACTGTGGTGTATTTGCTGGACATGCTCGTGTTGAACTTTTGTCTTGGAGAGACTGGGGAGTTCTAGCATGATAATATTATATTTAGAAATAATTTTATGGATTTTAGTAACTTTCGATTTTAGTCTTTGTAGATAATATCGTAAGGTTAATCTGGCTTGCATTAGAGCTCACTTTAAATTAGTTCACCTTGTTCTATGAGAAATAACACCTCCCCTTTCATCTCTTGTAAAAAGAGTTAAGAGGTGGTTGGTGCTTGACTAAGGATATAATGGAGTTGCAGCTGCAGGCTGTTTGAAGTAGTCACAGGTTGATAAACTGCAACTACAGGGACCTCTGAAAAGTTCAGTTCCTATGCATTTCCTTTGCTATTGTCTCTAGTGTCAGCTGGGTGGTAGTTTTGTAATGCAGCATACGCTTCTTCTCAGCTAGACTGAGGTTCAGACCAAGTTACTTTTCATGATGTATGAATTAACCCCCTTTTGAACGAATGTATTATTTGTAAATGGTGTTAGCAGTAACTGCATTGTATTGCTTGTATTTCTTTTGGATAGGATAATAAACATTTATTTATTTCTCGATTATTTCTGTACCATTAATGTGTGCTCTACAGCTGCAAGGGAGGAGTGGCTGTATGTTGAATTCCAGAAACCTGTGGTCTTTTAGTCTTCTTTTGTACTTTACAATCAGCTATCATTCTTAAGTAATTGTAATCACCTGATTATCTTCTAAAGAACAAAGTTTGCTTTGGCAAATGGTAACTTTCCTTGGATGTGCTGAAGAGTGACTTGTAGTTAGACGTTCCTTTCTGCCAGAAACAACTAATCTGAGCGGGGTAAACTTTTTCATGAAGAGGACATGGGAAAACTTGGAAAAACAGCTTTTTTATCACTAACGCTTATCTGGGGTGATTGTTTAATACATAGACTTCTTGTTGCTTCCTATTGTTTTTATGAAGAACTTCAAAGCATTTAGTCATAGCTGTCCACAATGGTTGAGTAAGTTATTCAGATTTCCTTATTGATAGGCCATGCTGGGAGAAGAAGAGATGTGGACAGTGGACTTGACTAAATGGCATGATAGAGTTTTCTTCCTAGCAAAAATGATTCTTTACAGGTAGCAATTCAGATGCATAAGCATGTCAAACTCGCTTAGTTCCAGTTATACCAGATTATGTATCTTAGTGAAAACATTTGATTAGCGTGACTTACTGCAATTCTATATATTAAGAAAGAGTTGTAGAGAAAATGCAGTATTGTGTTAATACTTAGTTTAAAGAGTTAGAACTTTGTTTTCTGCTTGATAGCATACATGTATCTTGATAGTGGATGCTTTTTTTTTTTACTACCAGGTTTAAAAGGTGAAACCTTGATGATAAAACCTGATCTGTGCCTGTGGGACTATTTAGGTGCTTACAGTTTTAGTATGGTTTGGTGAAACTCAAACTGAAGTATAGCATATCTTGTGTAACAAGATACGTCCTTCAGTGTTTAGGTATCAGTATTTCAATATTGCCAACTTTTCCAGCTCTTCAGAAATGGAAAGCCAGGCCCCCCAGATAATGATACTTTAAAAATTTAGATTTTCATCTGCTTCCTAATCATGAGTGTTCAGGGTTCACCATTCCAAGCATTTTCTTTGCAGCTGGGAATGCTACTACTTCTTTCTTTTTGATGGAATACGTGACTTCCCTGTTACTACAGATTTTCTATATATAAGGTTTTTAAATAAAACGGAAGAGCAAAGTACTCTATCTTTCTGTGTCTACTCTGCACCTCAGATTTCTCACACCTCCTTAAAATACAGCTCTTCTGAAATTAAGGCCTGCAATAGCTGTAGATGTGAGTTAACCTACAGAAAAACTACAGACAGGAGTGCTGTGGGAAAGGGAGCTGGATGTGAGGAATCAGAGGGTGGAATGACAACAGAGGGCTCTGAAGCAGCCTTCTCATGTTAGTCATGTGCATGCAGCTTTTGCAGTACAAGCTACAGGTGTGAAAACGTTATTGCATGCTCTTATTGTTTGAAGCTCTTTTCCTTTTCATTGAAGATGGTGTAAACTAGTTGGCTCCCCCTTGAGTGACCCCATCTTATGGAAGCGCTGTCTGCTGTGGCTGGGTAGCACCAGCATTATTCAGTCAGATCTCCCGCAAGGTGACTAGTTCAAGGGGTTCCTTCTGAGGAGCTCCTTACTGGCTTCACAAGGGAAGCCAGTAGTCTTTTTTTTTTTTTTTTTTTTTTTTTAATCTCAGCTCTTCTCTTCCAGGATGCCATTTTCATCAGTGGTGTCCCAGGCTATCTTGTAGTCCAATTCCATCCTCTCTAACTTTCATCTTTTTTGTGCTCCCAGAGTGCTCTAAGCGTTAATTCCTTTGCTGTACAAAGCTGATAAATCTGCTTACAGATTAAATGATACTCTTTACCATTCTTTAACATATTTCTCTATCTAGCTAATTCTTGAAGTGGATTTTTTCGTGGCTGAATGTAGTATTCCATTTTTGTCATGCTATGCCAGGTAGTGCTTGACCTTGCAAATACTTCTCTGTCACTCACAAGATGCTTATTCAGAGACAATACCTTAGGATTAAATGAATGCAGAATATTTGAGCAGTAACCAAATGGAATGGAAAGTGGAAGTAATATTTCATTCTGTGTGGCTGCATTTTTCTTGCAAAGCTTGTCCTTGAAAACAAAACATATCAAGTGTTAAATCAAAAGATTTTTTTTTTTACCTGCATGCTGAGAATTGGAAATGTTGCAGACAGTTCCACCCAAGATGCTTTCTTAAAGTTTTAACTGGAAGGTAATAGTCAAGGTTGGAATGGAATAAATGATAGGCACTTGACTTACTACATCATGGCTTTCACTTGTATTTAAACCATACTGGTTTATTCTTCAACAGCAGGCTCTTGTGTGTCTGATGTGGCAGGGAGGTATTAAGTTATTGTGGATAGCTGTATTGCTTGGACTGTGTCATATATTTCTTTTTGTCTTATTCTTTTGAACAGCAAGAACTCTTTATTTTACAATAATTTCAAGACTTTTCCTGTGCTCTAGCAGGATCTTGTCTATCATGTATCAAGCAATGCAACAAATACTGTATTTATAGCCATTCGTAGTTGACTTGCTAAACAGAGAAAACAAACCTGCATAACTGAATTTTAAGGGTCAATTCTTTAGCTTGTCACAAGCAGTAAGAAGCAGCCACAACAGCCTTATGCTTGCTTTCTGCACTGAAGGAATGACTGCAAAATGCAATACTGCTGTTTTTATCATTACTGCTTTCTTCTATTGCTATAGAGATTGGGTGGTATTTTGTTAAAATTTCACACTGAGATGGGGTAGTTTCTGTCACATCCTATGGGTTTTTTAAGCTCCTTTTTTTGTTAAATTTCAGCTCTCTGATCTTCCACAAAGCTGATGTTAATGTCATCAAAGTAAAATAAGAGTTGCTTTTTACAGTTGTTTGTCGCAGACCTATGCACCCAATAGGGTCTGGAATGGTTTCTCAAAGGAGTTCAGTAGTAAGAGATGCCTGCAGAGAGGTTGTATGAGTTAATCTGCCAGAAGAAATTCAATCCCCATATTTCATTTTAAGACCACTTTGCGTAGCAAAGTAGTTTAACCAGTAGCAGATTTCTTACTTGCTGATGGTTAATTTCATGCCCTACAAAGGGTCAGCACACTAATACAGAAGAACATGATTACCTCATCCTAGCTTCCCCTCCACACACGCAGTGAAGGGATACCGCAGTGTTTGTTTTAGGTGAGCTGTTGTCAGATGCCCTTTATCTGTTTGATTTTGAGATGGGTCCTCAAAAGAACTTCTAAAAAAGAAAGTTGTCTTTTTTTTCCCCTATGAAGTTCAAAGGACAGAGTAGCCTTATAGAGTTTTAATTGGAAAGCTACTGCTTGACCCTGGTTGTCTAAACCTGGGTGGGGGGCGGAATTCTGACGATCTTGTAGTTTTGTAATTCTTATGCCTGTCTGAACCTTTGACCTTTTTACTTTATAACTAGAGCTTCATTGTCACCATTTGTCCCTGCAGTTCCTTTCAAAGAAAACTGCCTTGCAAGTGTCTGTTTCCACTTTGCTGCTGTGTTCTGTTAAGGAAGGGTATTAATTCATACCTGATACATTGGAGGGGCCAAGACTTTTGAACTTGCACAAGAGCTTGGGGAGGGGGAAATGAGCATAGCAAAAGCATGTCTTGCTGATGCAAATGAGTACAATGAAAAGAGTCTTGGGAGATCAAGGGAAATGTGGTCTTGCTACCAGCATTCAAATTCAGTCAGATGCAGATTATTTGTAAGATTAACGTAGCACAAAAAAAAGTATTTTTATCATAATTAGTTGTTTTGCTGAATTTGTTGTAAGCTTTTAAGAGGATTTGTAAACTCAGGGTTACCTTTGCATTACTGTCATGAAAAGACACTTCTGTCAGTGTCAACTTCTGCTTGTTGACACCTTCATGAAGATATAGTTCTTGCTTTTTCCATTCCAGGTGAGGGAACAAGTAGAGTTTTATAGTTGCAGAGTGTATATATGGATGACTTAAATTTATGTGGGGGCCTCTTGCTGTTGAGTGCACACGTTGAAGGGAAACCTGTTCTTCTCTGGAGGAAAGTGCCTTGTGTTGTTCAGTGGATACCATTCTGGTCAGAGAGAAGTCACTGGAGAGTCTTGAGGACTTAGACTGCCAGCTTGAAGTGAGAATAACATAACAACAAGCCTTGTTCTGGTGAAAAAAATATTAAAATAGAACTGTCCTGTAATGTAATTCATATTCACGAGCCTTGATGTAGTGGTTGATGTTATGGAAGTACTCATGGGCCAAGAGAGTTCAACTAGCACTAATGTGAATGTTTTCTAGACCCTATTAAACATGTTGGGTTCATGGTGCTTGTAAATTGCTGTCATTGCTTTGTATTAAAAATGCAAATAAATAAACTTTATTTCTGTAAATGAAAACACTTTTCTCTTGAAATTGAAAGTGTCTTTTTTAAATTACTTAAAGTGAATTGGCTGGTGTCTGATACTTGTCTGACAAATTAAAGGAGTGTTTTTATTGACATTTTAAAATGAAAGCCACTTTTTTTAAATTAAGGAGCTATGCATAAAGAAAAGGCAGCTGGTATAAAAATATTGCTGCTCTAAAATTCTCCCTCTCCCCAACCCCCAAAGTGCAACTTTGTCTACTGGATATTACAGTGCACAAGAGGGCAGTATTTGCTTACAATGTAGGATCTTAATGATAAGTACGTAGGGTAACAGGTCAGCATGGATGGAGTGACCTTACTTTGAATCAAAACAGAATTAAGTAGAAGATTTGGAACACAACTGTGGCTTAATTTTCCCATTGCTAAACAAAATATCCTCTGTGTTTTAAGGAAGGTTAGTCTTATTTCATCTACAATTTGGATAGTGCTTTTTATACCTTAAGCAATAAAAACATATCAGGTGTTGTCTTACACATTACCTGAGATGCAAGTAACACAGATGAGATGAAACAACTGGTTTTCACTGAAGTTGCATGTGAGTGGTATGACTCTTCATCTGCATAGAAGGGGCTGGGTTTTCTATTTTGCATTTATGGAAAGTTTATCTAGTTTAACCTGTAAAGCAATTGGTGATGTGGGAACCATGGAATTTAGTGTACACAGTTATTTTATTTCTTCTTCATTTCCTCATGTCATTTAATAACTGAGCAAAAGCAAGGTAGTTGTACTAAATCTGTTTTGAACCACTTCTGTGCTATGTAGGGTTTGTTGTGTGAGATTGAGTAGAATAAACTTGGTTTTGTGTGTGTGTACCAGGGTACTTTAAAATAGTGGTATTCATGTGGAATTTTTATCTATCTGTATCATAACTTTAAGGGTCCTCACTTTCCATTTATTATGCATCGTTTCTTATTGCTGTGTGTGTTAATGTTTTTTGAGTGATGTGACAGCGAGGCTAGTCTACTTGGCTGCTATGACTTCTATTCTATGCCCTCTTCTGCTTTTTTTGACTTGAAGCTGATTTCACTATTACACAGGTTCAACAAGCTCCTAAACTATACATTAACTCTCAAGTAATATTAGAGAGCAAAGCAGGAAGAGTCTTTGTTTCCTTTTGTGTGTTGAAAAGTTTAAAAGGAGCAAGAGAGCCATCATCTTCTGATCTCAAAAGTTATAGTGAATAATCACATTCTCTTCTTGTTAGAATCCTGTCAGAAATGTACTGTTTCCTGTGTTCACTTAATTAATTGTGCATATCTTGTTCTAAAGATGTGATTTTAATTGAATTCTCAATCTTAAATGTAGATTCTAAACAGGAGTGGCTTTATTGAACCTTGTTTGAATGTTAAATTGTCTCTTGCTAATATAGGATAATTTTTCTATAAAGCTTTTGAGTGGTTGTGTGCATACTTGTATACAACAAAATTGTGCTAATTCACACTTCATTATTTGACACAAAAACTTGACAGCTTCTCAGGGAAACATAATAACCAAGTGCTGTAATGGTGCTGACTAAGTCTGTTTGATCATTCTTCCTATTGATTTAAAAACAGAATTTCTTTGTTCCATCATACTGTGTGCAAGCATTCATCAAATAACCACATGCCCTTTCATTTCACTTTTTCCTTCATGTTTCTCCTCGCTTGAAATTTTGTAAGCTGTTTGGGAGAGTGGTCAAGCTTTATTAATCCATTTTCAGATGTTTTTAAATATCAGCTAATGTAGTGAAGTGTTATAAATACCTGCATAAAATCTAGAATAACTTGCTGTAAAATATGAAGCATGTTTAGAGTTAAAATTACCCTTGTCAAAATAAATTTAAAGCACATTTTTCAAAGTAGTATTTTTACTGATGATGGATATGTTTGCTTGCTAAATAGTCCAATTTAGCAATTCAGTGGTCTACTAATCAACAAACTGGCTTGATAAGGTTCTACTGTATTTCTTTTACAGCTTGATTTAGAAGTTGTCTTCAATTAGTAGATGCTAGATATAAGTTGAATGATATGTTGCTTATGTATAGAACCCACTTTTAATAGCTAGTTTAGCTTGATGGAGGCATGAACTTAGCTTCATTAATATGTTTCTCTGGGGTTTTTTGTTTGTACTAGAAATAATAATGTATGTTCTTGGATGACTGTTGTACTGTTTATGAAAACCCCTAGAAAAACAAAATGCAGATGGAAAATCTAGATTATAATTGTAAAGCAGACGTGCAACAGATCTTCTAGCTAAGTGAGCAAACCAAACCCCCACATTGTCATTGTTAAAGTCCGTTAAGTGGAATTAAAAAGTTGTTTCTCTGTGTGGCAGCTAGTTGTTTTCTGTCTGGGAACCCTGAGGTTGGCCTGGCAAGCTGAAGAGCAAGGACAGATGTTCTGCAGTGGTAATTTCCAGCTGGATTCTTGAATGCATTGTGTTCTGTGGGTCACAGCTCATAACGGAGCAAAATTGAGTGAGAGCTCCAGCAAAGAAAGACTTGAACAGCTTGTACGGTAGCTATGATTGCAAAGATACCGTGCATTCTGTGAGAAAATATTCTCTGTGCTATCTGTAAAATTCAGATTAAATAGCCATTCTGAAGTGCTTCCTTTAAACTGTTTGCTTCCAAAAAGCATTGCAGGCTAAGTACCAATAATTCTTATTCCCCATCTCCTTATCAATTATTCTACCAAAATGTTCTTGCACAGCCTATCTAATCTCTTCAAGTGAACATGAAATGGTTAGTGTTGGCTTCCAATTTGAATTACGATATCTGTTTCAAACTTAAGCTGATTAATTCTACATTAGATTGTAATTATCAGCATTACCAGCACTAGGGGTGGTTGTGACCAAAAAAATAAATATATGTATGTTGAATGTAACAGCAGAATGAGTTGGTGAATAGTGAAAGAAAAGGAAATGGAATAGAGACAATAGCTTAAACAAAAAATGAATAAATTGTATTCAGGAGCGTCGTGGGGGTAAAGGATGATAAGGGGGAGTAAAAATCAAAGTTTGAATTTTGAGATTTATATGAGAAGTTGACCTGGGTAAGAATCCAGGCCCCTCACCCCAGATTCCAGAGAAGAAATGATTCATTTGGGCTTACAGTTTTGTTTAAAAACTTATTTTCTTTTACTTCATGCCATAGAAGGATCATGAAGGTTGTTTTGTCCACTGCAGATCTGCTTTTTCTGTAGTGCCAGAAAAATGAATTTAATCCAGTCTCCTGTAGCACTTTCTTCTGTGCCAAAGTTTTCCTTTTTGTGTCCTATTTGGGATGCAACGTATGGTTGGCATATGAGTAGCTGGTACTCTCAGATCTCAGGCGCTCTTTTTAATTGTGGAACCTTGATTTCTTCAGCAAAGTTTCACCTGTCTTTTATTTCCATTAAATGTATTGTAGAGCAGGTGAGCATATTTTAGAGATGATTCCTGTATATGTAAAATTTGAAATGGTCTTTGGGAACCTGTTGGGTAAGGAAAAGCTATAGAAGTGTTTGAGAATTGTTGCTAGAACTCTCCAATTATATTAACCAGGATAGGTGAGGGGCAGTGTCTTTTGTCATAGATGTTTATTCATGCTTAAATCTACTTTTCTTACATTAAAGACTTCCCTTCCAGCAGTATTGCTTTGGAGAAGAAAGTTTCCAAAGCATGCAAAAACTGCATTTTGTAGAAAGAAACAAAATTATTATAGTTTTCTTTTTTTAGGATCAAGAAGAGGGGGAGGGAAAATGGTTTCCTTGTATTTGATTGTGCTGTTGGATGGAAGACAAAGCTCAGTCTCTCTTGCTGACTAATGTCATCATCGAGGCATTTTTTTTCTCCCACAGAGCAATTTTGTCTCCATTGAGACCCCCACAGCCATTGGCAAGACCATGGCCTGAGATTAAATCTCATGCTTGGGTGAAATTCTAATGACTGTAATTGTTTCCTCTTTTTAAGTCTGTGGTCCCTTCATCAAAGAGTGGTGCGGAAATTATGCATTTATGTTGTAAAAAGGGAGGTCATGATTACCTGAACCTGTGGTTGACTTCGGGGGATTCTGTGTCGTGTTCTGGCAGTGGTTATCCACGCTGACATTCTAGTATGTGAAATGATTTAAAGTGTGGCTTAGAGTATATGTCTAAAGTAATAGTGGCATGCCTCAGTCCTCTGTGGGGTTTGTGCTGCTCTCGTTCAGCTGTCACCCACTGTTGGACATTGCTACCACTCAGTCAGGGGAGCGGTAGCAGCTCTTGTGTTTTGGTCATCTGTTGGAATAGGAGAGAAGGAAAAGTAGTAAATGTGGGTCGAGGTAGGCTTCTGTGAATGATCTGTTTCAAGGGTGAGCTCCTAATCTAGTGCAGCCATGAAGTAGTACTGGACTTGTGCCTCCCCCAAATTGCAAAGGGCTTAGGACCTATCAGCAAGTGTTACTGTTAACCCTCACACTTCAGTGTTTATTGAAGCTGTTCAGCATCTTGAAGGATTGCACCGGTATGGTAGTGCTGATTGTGGAGGAACTGAACATAAGCGTGTCTGTGAATGTGGATATGAAGAAAATTATACATAATTGTGTAGAGATAGCTTGCCTGATCCTGCAAAATTGGAATAAACATGTGCGTCAGTGTTGCTGTGTGATGGAAAAATTCAGATAAATATTTTGTTATTTGACTTTATTGTGCGGTTCTATGTGTATGCAACTTTGGAACCATACTTTCCCCCAACTTATTTGAAGATTTATGAAAACATCATGTACTGTGCGTTAAGTACAAAATTTTTGGAGTTTGTACTCTAATTTATGAAGTATCCTTTAAAGACATCAGAAGAACTGACCAAGAGGCATTTCATCAGAGAATAAGGAAAATGGTTCAAACGGCACTTAATTTTAAGTGTCTAGGCTGCATTTAGAGACTAAAGAAACCCCAAAACATTGTCATTCAAAAAAACACTCAGCACCAGAATCTTTCCCTGATCTCAGTGAGACGATGAGTATTCAGTTTAGAGTATTGAAAGGTACAACAACAAAAAAATCCCAAATGTCAACAGCGCTAGTCACCTGAGGGACCAGCTTTGGGCGTATAACACTGAAACTTCGGCCACTGTCTGGCAATATTATAACTTCAATATATATGATAACATGCTTCACTTTAAAAATTCCTTAAAGCCCCAAAAGCAAGTTTTTACACCAAAATTATATGTATGTGTTTACATATAAATAAAATCCATAATAAAAAAACTTGAAATAATTGTTGATAATATTTATCCTTGTGTATGGCTAATAACAGTATTGCTAAACATTCAAAAGTCACAAGTCAGGCGTCCCTAAGGAAATTGTTTAAGGAAATAGTTTTGTTCTTTCAATTTGCTTGCTGTGTGATAGGTTTTCACCCTGTGGTAGGGACCAATGTGTATTTCTTCCCCTGAGTAGACTTTTCACCTGACTAACAACTGAGATACTCCCATTATTTCAAGTGCTGTGATAAAAGTTGTGGTGGCTGGTGATGTTTACCCATGTGTTTGTAACTGAGCTCTCCCTTTACTCTCTCTGGTGTATATTATGATACCCAGTAATGCTAGCTTTTTCTGTCCAAAATTGCTATTTAACCGGAATCTCTTGTGGGAAGAGATTCACTTGTCTGTGGTGCTGTATGGTGTATCTAGGGGCAATATAAAAAACCATATATTTGGTTAAATTGAACTGTACCAAACTTTGCATGAAGAAAATACTCGTTTGGTTAAGGGAAAGAAAGAGTTTTGAACTGAAACTAAATTCTTTAAAAAAAAAAAAAAAAAGAAAAACAAACCCACCAGTGGCTGAAAATCGAGTCTTTATAGAAAGTTCATCTCCAGATGTGTTTTCATTACTGAACTGTATTCACTAACAAATTGTGTGTGGGTGGGTGTTTGGGTGTTTTTTCATTATGTGTCCCTAAATGTGTTTTCTTTTTTGTTTTGAAGCTTTATTTACTGTATAAAATAGTTGATTATCCTAGTAATAGCCAGCACTGCTTTTGTGGGGTTTAGTGTTTTCTTTGTTGTAATTTAAAGCCAAACAAATCAAATGTGAAGATAAATTTAACTTTTGTTGTTTTTAAATGCGAGCCCTGCTGTCCATTTCTTTACCTACCCTGCACCAAGAAACCAGCGAGTCCTTAACTTATTTTAAAAGAACATAGGTTTTTTTTGAAACATAGTCAAATTGATGCAGTGGTTGAAAGTTATTTTGGTTACTGTACTTGTTTCTTTTCCCTTTGAATTTTAAAGATCTTTATTTTTGTCCCATTAAGAAAATGGTGTACTGTAGCTAAGGAAACTGTAGACCACATGTAAAGTGATGTCAGGTTTATGGAATTTTTTTGTGTGTTGTTGCATATAATTGAGTCAATCCTAGGTAAAAACAGAATTGACTAATGTGAAATTTAAATTAGTTGACAGTATCCTTTCAAAGCTTATGCATACTATTTTAAACCTTTTTGCAGTAACTTATGGGCCCACGTAAGAACAGTTGGAACAAAATAATTACAAGAATGTTTGAGGTTAAGCTGTGTAATATTTATTTTAGCAGCATATGATATTTCAGCAGCGTTTGCATTTTGTATTGGAGAGCTAACAACTTCATAGCATCTCAAATGCAATTGTATTTACTGTTTTTATTGGATGCTGCAAATTTTCAGGACACCAGGATGAAATCATCAAAATGCACGCGTTTTGGGGATGTTGTTATTCTATTTGGAAGCTGTTACACTCTCTGTGAAAGATTTGTGCTTTTGTCCTAGTCTGTGTAAGTTCACCTTTACGCACTGTTTGTTCAGAAGTGGAATAAATAAGTTCTGTGAATGAGAAATACGTTTCAGCTAAGAGGATGCTAAAGTGGGTCTGATGTTCCCTAAAAAAAAAAAAATCATTTATTAGGGGTCAGAAGCATAGTACAGTATAGATGCAATAAAAGGAGCCAAGATCAGCTCAGCTGAAACAGTACACTTATGAGAACTTGTCATAAGAAGCAGAGTTGTGTGGTTAACAATTATGATTGGAATACAGGATGCTTGGGCACTAGCTTATAGGTGGCAAACATGGCTATTTTGCTGACCTACTACAAAGTCCATCAAGCTAGTTTTCCAAAATTAAATATATTCTGGAAAATATGGTTTGCTGCTAAGTGGTAATGATTGTTGCAAAATATTTTAAATGTCTGAGTTGTAATCTCTCTTTCTACTTCTGTTAGCTCTGAGCAACCAAAAAAATTGAGCTTTAATCACCAAGACTGTGTTCTTGGTGATTTCAGCATTTCATTAAGCAGTGATTAGTACTCTTCAATTATGCATTCATTTATCTTGGTGATGCATTTACAGTTAGAGATAGTGTTGGTTTATTGGAATTTGGCTGATGCCTAGCAATTTCAGCAGATTTTTTTTCTTGCCTTGAAAGAACATGCAAGAAAGTGGTAGAGAGGGGTTTGTAGCCTTGGCATTGTTTTTAATGATAATCTTACCTGATTTTTTTGAAGAAAAGTGGAAAATGAGTTGTGTGGGACTTCCCTCCCCCCCCCCCCCCCCCCCAACTTTTAGAAATTCTATTCTGAAGTCCATCTCCAGGCTTTGCCTTTGTCTGCTGGACATCGCTGGTTCACGGTATGCCTCTTTCAGGTGCAGGGGAACAAGCACTGTAGCCGGCTGGTCTTGAAGCTTGTAGTTAGAATGGATTTTTCTCCATGTTTGTAAGCTGGCAGTTCCACAAATGAATTAAAAGATCTTTTTTCCTTAAGGTGGGTAGGGGGAGAAGGAAAAGAAGAGGGACAATGCAGTGGGAAATGGGGTTGAAGAGCAATTTCTTGATACTTATATGTTGTTCTTTCCTGTACGAGTAAGAAGGAGGAGAAGAGAAAAGGATCTCAATACTGTTAAAAGCTGCCCTTGCTCATTTTCTGTCATAACTGGGTAAGGATTAAATTTAGATGAGCACTGGTGGACTGCGAGGTAGAATGGTTTGTCACAGGGGGAGTAGGGTTGCTGATAACCCACCTTTGCTTCACTTCTGTTTGTTTCATGTTTTTTGTTTGTATGTTTTAAAATTATGTATTCAGTTTGCTTCCAGATTTAACAGTATACAAGCTTGAGTTCTAGTTTATTAATGAAACTGAAATGAAATAGGCTTCTTTGCCTGCCCAGTGCTGCTGAAGAGGGAATAGATTGTTGCTGCTATCTTTTGGTACTGAAAACTTCAAAGCTTTAATTTTGCTGGTAAAGCCCTTCCTAAAACTTGTATACTCTGAGATGATGTGATTTAATTTTCCTTGGACCAACAGAATCTAGCTCTGAGAGAGGCAAATTTTCTCATTGTACACTTAACTTTTTCGGTTACTCAGAAAAAAATATATATGTTTAAAACATGGTAACCACAAATGAGTAAATTTTTTTTAAAAATTTTTTTTCCCCATGTGGTCTCTCAGGTCTCCCCCCTCACCCCCAATGTGTACCTTGCTTAACAGGACACTCTAGAAGTAAAAATTGTGTAAATGGATGCTAGTATTACTTTATTAAGGGAGGGGAAGAAACCTAAATACTGATTTATATGATTATCTACCTTTTTTTACTTCCATGTAGACCAGTCATTAAAGACTGTTTTATTTTCTGTACCTACATTACTTACCTTTTTTCCTTTTCATACATGTTATTTCAATGTTGGTTTTTTTTTTTTTACAAAATGGCAAGATAATTTTTTCCTCAAAAGCAGATTAACTGTGACATTTTAAACATAATTAATAAAAAATAATTTATTGGAAGTACTTTAAGGAAATCTTCTAACAAAATTTAATTTAAGTCTATAGTAAATTGTCAGTAAGAATATACTTAATAAAGTTCCTTTATTGCTCTTCTGTTATTATTATATGGTTCTTCAGCAGCAGTTGTCTCCATCGTTTGATGTGAAGACTGAAGTGGCTAGATAACAAATGAAGCATATTTACTTAAGTTCATTTGAAATTAAATTCTCATTCTGAGTTTTCCCTCCCTTGTTCTGTAATTCTAGTTCTTACTGTCAGAAAGTTTAGTTTAGAATCTATTGTTCTGTCTGAGTCTAGAAGACGTGAATGGGAAACAAGACCTAACAAAATGTGGAAAGTAATAGTTAAGAATATAAAAAAAAAAAACCAAACTCGTACAAGGCAAAAGCATCTAAGAATGGATTTCTGTGAAGAGGGAAGTGTGTAATCTTTAGGTATTATTGATATACTTTTGATACTGTTTTCTTGCTTAGGAATTTCTTCTCTTAGTCATCTGAGAAATTGTATCACAGATGTTAGATTAGCAAGTGCAGATGATTTTGCTGGGCTCCTGAGCACTTCATTTCTAGAATCCCGTCCAAGCTAGATAGTGATGGCTCAGTGCCTGTAGCTGCTGCTCTTTGAATTTTTGCTGTGACTAGTTGTCTCTTGAAATGTGCTAGTTACATTGTTCCATTTTTAAACAGTGAAATGCAAATTTACAGGTACGGCATACTTCGGAGTAGAAAGATTACTGCTTTGCACTCCATGTTATTTTCTTGTTTATCTAGGATTCTTAGTCTGTTTGTTGTGTATTTCCATTGAGTAACTTGTGCAGTGCCAGCATTCCTGAGAGCTGGTCACATGAGCTTGGCAGAGCGATGTGTATTCTGAGCAGACTTTGTTTTCTGTAGGCTTTCTTCCCGCTTCCCTGGGGATGTTGTCAGCCTCTGTTTTAGCTTGAAAATTTAGATTTGGGAGAGAAGTGGTTCCTAAATATCAAATGAAACATAGGAGGGCGAGTGGGATGCAGGCTTGGGAGACCTGTCGTACTTTTTCTTCTGATGACCCTTCTTGGTCACAGAAGCACAGCTCTGGTCTTAATGAAGGTTTTGATCTTGAGTGATGTTTTACTTCAACCAACAGATGTTACTGCTCACAAACTTAGTTTACACAAACTGCCACTACTACTTGTAAAATGCCTGTACCTTTGAGTCAACGCTTGTATTTTATTCAGTTGTTCATTCATCCTAGAGAAGATGCTGGAGGACTTGCTCTGAATTATTCTGAAATATCTATGATGATCTAAGCATGTTCTGTTTTATATAGTATTTGAGCTGTACTGTGAAATTACTGTGCAGGGTTGTGTTGAACAACTTCACCTTTTGAGATTCTTCAAAATACCTAATAGAAGACTTTTTTCTTTAATTTGAGGGGTTTTAGAGATAAAAGGACTGGTTTTGTATGTTGATGGTTTCTGTACGTTCACCTGACAAGATCTATGGTTTTCTAAGTATAAAACTTGAAGCAATAAAATAACCTGGCTGTGTCCAAGATTAAAATGTTTTCATTATTCTAGGGAGCAACTGGTCTAAATTTAGCCTGTGAGCTTTCTAAAGCTGGGGCCTTGTTTTGTGTTTATCTGAGGTGCCATGCATGCTTGCGGCTTTGTAGAAGTAACAATTCAGAGCCCAGTTGGGCGATCTGCATCCATGCAGCCTCGTAGGAATGAACTCTGTAAGGGAGCTTACATGATTAAGGTCCAAACCAGTACAAACTTGGACCAGGTCTGTATTTTGCTCCTTAGTTGGTTGTAAAACTTTAGTCACATGAGTATCTCTCTTTAAATAATAAAGTATGTCATTCAAAGCGTTTTAAATGTGGTGGTGTTTTGGGTTTTGTTGTGTGTGTTTTTTTTTTTTTTTTTAAACTAATACTCTACCAGTGAAATTTGGAATATCTTTTTATGGCACTTATTCTGCTGTCAAATTTCTTTAAAAAGTCATCTGTTTATAAATGATGATGCCTTAGCTTTTTCACCTTCCCTCCTATTAGTGCTGTTGAAAACATTTACTCAAGCATTGCTACTGTCTCTTATCTCTGTGTGGTTATAGATCATTACATTCCAGCCCCTCTTAATACAGTATAAATTCTAATCTTGGCAAGTATTGTGTCTAGTTTTATTTAGTAATTAAACTCCGCACTGCTTTCCTCCTTTACAGTGAGCATCACATTTTATATTACAGTGGACTTTTATTAATTATATGGAGAATGTATTAATGTGAAACACAAATACTATAGAACCTGCAATATCTGGAGTGCTTTGTCACGTTGGCAATTTAGATAGCATATCCAGCATGATGTGGTTTGTTTTGTCCTGAAGTACTGGGATGTGAGATTTACATGACTGTTGACCCCTTGGGACTACTCTGAAATGAGGTGTGTATCTTGTGCAATCCTAGTCAGCAAAAATTTAAATAAGAATAAATACACTGTCAAAAGCCCTTCTGTTGGCCTGGCAGGAAGTATGAAATAGTACCATATGCTTGATCATGGCTTCCTTGGAGAAGATTCTCTGGCACGATGTGATGTGACTTAGTGGAATGACAAGCTATGCAGAATGCTTCTTATTGTCATGATTTGGTATTGAATTGTTAGGCAGGGCCTGGTGTCTGCCATGGACTGAAGGCCAGAGAACAGAGTACAAAATAAATCTCTTTTTTGGAATTTGAGTGGCGAGACAAATTTATCTTTTAAAATGAACAGAAATTACAGCCTTTGTGAATGTTGAAAACTCCGTTAAAGTGAACTGAGAATAAACTAATAGGTCACTGCTTTGAGTTTGGTTTCAGGTGATAAGTTTGCGGTGATTTTGCATATAAACTTTCCTTGGTAGTGCAGTATTAACTCTTAAAACCTTAGCAAGAACAATCTAATGGCAACATTAACTCTTCAACTACTCATCTCTTAATCTGAAATTTGTGAGTTAACAAAGTACCTAATGTTCAGCATCGCAGCAAGGCAGGTTAACTGACTGCTGGCTAGACCGTGTACAAAAAAATTTGTCTTCCAAAATATTGCTGTTTACTCTGGCTCCAATTATCTGTGCACAGGGCAGAGAATGAAAGTATCCTATTTCCCAGAGCTGGCATCCTTAATTTAATTGTTTGGGACTGATTTGTTTTAGAGATTTCTTTCTTTCCATGTGCTCTGCTGCTATAGCTGTTTAGTAATGCAGGTGCTTGAAATAAAACTCAGATTGTTTGCAGGGTGTCTCTCTTGAGGACAACCTTACTTTTTTTTATATGGATATATTTTTCATCCTTGATCTAACACTGCTGTTCTTGCAAGGGTTATAATTCTTGTTGGCTCTTGGAGATGGTGAAGGTTTGGAAGTTAGAGCGTTAGTAGTCTCATAGAATTATGTATCATGAAGGTGAAGGAATTTCCCAGTTTGCATATGGATGGAGTTGTATGTTGAAGTACATGACACAAGGACTAATATAATGGTTCTATCTTTATTTTTCCATTTGGTTACATGCTGCAGCAGGAATATCAGTGCAACAGTTTTCTGCATTACTGTCACAGAAATCAGAAACTTTGCATCAAAATTGGAGTTCACCATGCTCCAAAGTATGGAAGACTGAAGACTAAATGTAATATAGTCCTGGTAACTTGAGGTAGTCTTTCTTATCTAACTTCCCACTAGATATTGGTAGCTCTTCTAGTCATTCTAGATGGCAGTATGAGAGAGAGGTGTGTAGGAGATTTAAACTGAAATAGGCATGTTTATTACTGTTAGTTGTAGTGGGTCTCTTCTTTGTTCCTTGTTGTCCCCCTCCATTTGATTCTTAATCATAGTGAGGTTTGCCCTTCCTTGATTGACATAATTTTCAAACTCTATCCATAGCATGCTATCAATGCAGGTGATGACCAAGTGTTACTTAGCTCTACAGCCTTGATGTCATTCCGTGGCTGGGTACCGCATTCATCTTTGGGGCAAGCTTGTCATGGCTCCTGGTCAAAGCTGGGTCTGCCTTTGAGAAGAACTTCTTGACCCTTTGTACTTTGTACAGTATCCCCCTTGCAGGCGGACTCTGGAGCCGTTGTCTGGAATGCGTGTCTAATGCGTTCCACTCGGACCCTCAGTTCCATTCCATAATGTTAGCTTTAATTGGCTGTTTTTATACTTTCATGTACAATTTGGTTGTACACGGTAAATTACCACCCTCTTCGCCTTTTCCTAAGAGTAAGAAACTAGAATCCAGACTGTGCTTTCCCTTGCTGCCTTTTACTGTTGCCCTTGAGCTCTTTTAGAGACAGCGCTGGTAGGTAGTGTTTCTGTCAGAGGACAGACCTTTTTTTACTAGTGTTTTTTTCTCTAATCTCCCAAAGACTGTACTTTTTAAACATTGCGTGTATTTTTGGACTGACTTCTGCATTTGAAAGTTTAAAAAGAATTAATACTACTTGTCCAAAGAAGTATCTCCAATTTAATAACTGTTGCCTAACTCTTAGTGTGGCTAGATATCTAGTGTGTCCTCCAAGTGATTTTTTTTTTAATATTCATATATTTTAATTTACTTGTTTGTGCATACAAGAACTTCAGAACAGAATCAGTTGTATAACCAAGGTTTGTTTTTACTATATGAGAATGCCTTTGTATGTGCTTCTGAAGTGTCAAAATTTATAGCATGGGCAGAATGATAGTCTCTGCTATTATACAGATTTCATCTAGGCTTAAATACTTGATCGGAGCATCGGCAGAAGCTATTTTTGAGAAAGAGAGGTAGTTTAGTTACATGGGGGGAAAAAAAAGTTGGCAGTACTGCATACAAAACAAATTTTGCAGTTCAAGCTCAAAACAGTGATGAGTCTCTTATTCGTACTTGGTATGAATAAAGTAAAACAAAGCCTGCCTTTATCCTCCATAACAGGCTTATGAGCTCATGTTTCGGCTTTTCCTTTCCCCTCCCTTTCTGACATGGACTCTGTCTTTTTTTCTTTGCTAAACAGACAGTAACTCTCCACAATATTTTTAATCTCAACAAGACATCCAGTGGCTGATGATGCAAAAGTGTTGAATCAACAAAGAGGGGATGATAGTTGGAGCATTCCAGGTCTGACATTTTTGGCCAAGGAGCCGTGTATTGTGGCCACTGATTCCTCCCTGCACAGCATGCTTGCTTCGGGCAGGAGACTACATTTCATTGACTCCTGTTGTGTGCCTCCCTGCGCCTTATTTTAGGCTTCCCCAAGAAGTTATGACTGGGAGTCTTATGGTTTTAGATGAAAGAGCCTGTTGTCTTGTTGAATTATCTCCTTTCTGTCTATATTTAAAGCAAAGCTGGCAGGTAAAAAAAACCCAATACAGTAAAATAAAAGCTCTGTTATAGTAACATCTTAGGGTAGATTAGAATAAAACTGAGAGAATGATCTAATGCTTTTTAATTTTATGTGTTTGTTTAGACTGCTTCTTTACCTGTAGTCCATTGGCACCTGGCAGTGGAACTGGACTCATTGCATTCAACTTCACATGGGTTCCTGGGCACTGGTGGGGTCTAACCCACAAAAATCTATTCACTGAAATAAATCATGATAATTATTTTCCCCTTTTAGATTAAAAATTGTCCTTATACAAATTGTATATTATGGAATTTTAAAATAATATACACGTGTAACCATGGATATTGAGTAGCCATAAGCATCTTGTACTCTTAGATTTTTTTGAGATAAATTGTTTTTAAAACCTAAACCAAACATTTCCAATTTTTTTAGTACTCTAGTGCAACATCT
The DNA here is from genome assembly GCF_018139145.2 of Gymnogyps californianus. Classification (NCBI taxonomy): domain Eukaryota; kingdom Metazoa; phylum Chordata; class Aves; order Accipitriformes; family Cathartidae; genus Gymnogyps; species Gymnogyps californianus. Next base: position 13,487,810 of record NC_059483.1, read on the forward strand.
TAAGCTAACAACTTTTTTTAGTGAGTGAAGTGAATGCAACTCATGAACCTCTTTGTTCACTAAAAGTATAGCTGATACTTTTAAAACTGGATTTAAGAACTTCCTCATGACAGCTAAACTTCTTGAATCCATATAAAAATCTGCTTAGATCACGATTTAGCCTTGCAGCACTGGTTTTATTGTGCAAATAAACTATAAGAAATTGATTTATAAGCTAGTTGTTTCATAGATGTGCCTGTTTATGTATGACTGTTACTATCGTAGTCTGTATTCCTTCACAGCATAAAGCCTTCAGACATCTCTTCAGTTGTGTCTGTTAGGCTGTTACAATCAGGTACTTCTTCCAGTCATGAAGTTTTCCCCAGTTTAATAAAGGCAAGGTGGGATAATTTGTTGATTTCTACCTGAATGCATCATTAACCATTACAAGAGGGGAAATTAGGGCATGGGTTTGGTGTCTTTTTTTTTCCCTTTTTGTAAATCTTATTTTTGATGCAAAGGCAGTTCTGTCGCCAGCCAGTCCAGCAAGCGTAGACTCTCCCCCCCGCCATAAAACAATGAGCACATTCAGGCACAACTCGTGTTTTCAGTTATTAAAAAACGGAGCCGTCTGTCTCTGCCTGTGACTTTAATCTTTAAGCCTTTATTCCCTGTACCCCACCCCCTCTTTCTTTCCCCAACCTTTTGTTTGTGAAGTGCAGAGCTACAGGATATGTGGGCCTGGAGTTTCTGAATGTATTGTACGTTCCCCTGCAATTACAGATGTTTATAACCCTGACTGATGTTATTTCAGTATTGTGGAGGGTGAAGAGAAAATTAAAGAATGCTTTTTTTTTTTTTTTTGCCCCAGCAGTCTTTAATTTTTTTGGGGGGGGGGAGTAAACTCTTAATTTCTTTTCTTAAAAAAAAAAAAAGCTTGTTCAGCATCCTCAGATGGAACATATTTGAGAGCTGTGCATGAATCTTCCAATAGCCTACCATAACTCTTCTGTTGGGACAGTGTGTTGTGTACAGTGTTGTAAAAAGCATAATAGTACTGGATTTTAGTACAAAACAATCCCCTTGTTGTGGGGACCATGACCTTTGGATACTTTATTTCAAAGACAGAGGCAAGGTAGCTTAGGGCTTGAAATGCTTTAAGAGTAGAATCACATTAATTTATTTCCAGCTTTACATGGAAACTGGGTTATCTTTTTTGTAGAAGAATGATTTAGAAGCTGATGAACTGGAGATTTACTTTTGGACTGGTGACTTGCAGAATTGTTCAAGAAAATTTATTTTTGTTAGTCTCATAGAAATATGCTCTTGATCTGTACAAGGTTTAAAATCAATTTCTTATTGGTGCTTCTTGAGCTATCTAAAGCTGCAGGTGCACTGTAAGATTAATGTCCTTGAATTGACAGAGAGGTGGAGAGAAGAGACTCCAGTAGCAAATCTCTGTGATCAAGGTGTTAATTTGTGTGTTTCTTGGGGCTCCCTGTGCATTTCATGATCTTCAGGGTAGTTGGCCTAAAGCATTGAATTTAGGTAGAGAAGTTTAACGGAGTTGTGGATTTCGGGGTGGTTCGGCAATATCTCCAAGGTACAGCTTTCGTATCTATACCTGTTTTCCAGCTGCATGCAAACTGCTGTTTATAGGTTGTGCAAGTTCAGAGTTGTATGTCTAAATGTGTATTCAGGTCTGTCTAGCTACACCTGGTGCGATGGTAGTCCTTATTTCTTACGACTGCTGCGTGAAACTTTTTGTTAGACTGATCTTTCAAAGGTACGGCAGAAGAATGAACAAGAATTCACAGTGAGATATCCTTTGGCTAGGCAGGACTCTAAGAAGTTAGTATAAAAGATAGCAAAAAAGTCTTACTGTCATCTAGTATTAAACTGACTAAAATATGCTTAAAGAAATTCTAACAGGCATCCTAAGATGTTCGTAATTCAGTAATTCTCCTAAACACCCAGAGGGAGGCAATAGATGCTCTGTAGTAACAATTCTTCAGTCCTTTGGGAGGAAAAAAATTAACTAGTTGGTCATTAAGCATAGTACATTCTTTTTATCCTGAGATAATCAGGTACTCAAGTTGTGTATCGCTTGTGTAAGGATTTCTGAAATGTGCTATTTCTTTTTGTATTGCAACATTGGCATGGATGTGATTGAATCCTAGATATGCTCACGTAACAATATCATCTTGTAAGAATTTTGAAAGAACTTGAAAAGATGAAGAGCTGAGTGTGAAATAGCACTGATATAGAATAGAATTTACAGAAACTTTGTAGTTACTGTTCAGGTGTCTGGGTTTTTTTCCCCTCTCTGAGTCCAGTACTGGGCCTGTATGTAGTAGTATTTTCAAATACATACAGAAATATGAACACATCAGTTAGGAAACATTTCAGTTAGTTGTGCTGTTCTTGGAAAACAGTGTGTTAAATTTTCTGAAAAGCTAATACAGAAATTCACTGCCTGAAGCAGCTAACTGGTTTGAAGGAAAATGCGTGCATGTAGGTACTGTTTGCCTGTTTATGTACTACTCTCCCTGAAACAACCTTGGAAACTATATCAAGTTATTCTAGTCATCTTTACCGTACCACTTTTCTCTCTCCAGTACAAGTCTGGTTTTGTATGACTGTTGTAATTCATAACAATAGGCATACAGGTATATCCTACTGTAGGCTGAAGCCTTAGGATCCTGGTACTGTCAGGGAGGTAGCAGGAATTTCCATGACTGTAGGTAGAGCAGAGGCTTTCACTCACTATCTGTCTCCACACTCCAGTGTTTATCATTAGTGGAGAAACCTTAGGTGCAACATTCCTGAAGCTGGGAATAGTCTGTCTGTTTCTGCCTGGTGTGAACTGAGTCTTCAGAGGTGGAGCAGAAGGCTCCGGGTGTGTGCAAGTCTGGCAGAACTGGGGATGGGCTCATGTCCTCGTTCATGCAGGTTCAGCGCCTTCGTAATTCTTTCAGATGCTTGATTCCTTTTGTACTGTTTCCTGTTTTCTCTTTCTGTTCTTGGAAGTAGCTTCAAAGACGATGTCTGTCTGTACTCTGAGAGATGGACTAGGCAGAATGGTCATACCTTGTAGTCATATTTTTTGCAACATATTTAGCATTATCACATGCAAATATTTTTACCTTTTTTCCTTTGAAACTTGATGGGAGATCTTGTAGAGGGCAAATGTAAAGCTGATATGAGTCAAGACTATAAAAAGGGTATTTTTTTATCTTGTTTCTTCTGACCTGTTTGCTTTTCAGTGTTTACTGTAAAGACTTTATGGACCTTCAGGGACCATTTATGGTCACTATGTAAGGCCCAAGTGTAATGTTACGTTATGTTTAATTCTTCAGAGCAGTGCAAAAACACATGTGGCCTTGATACCGATGCAAAATACCTCTGAATAAGAAGTCTGAAACTTGAACTAATCACTCATCAGGCCATAGGAAAGCTTACTAGGACCTTGAGCACACAATATCGTCTGAGGAGGTCAAAGTGGAGTTTTACAAGTATTCATTTTTTTTATTTTGCACCTTTCTTTTTCCTGAAGCATGAACATATAGTGTTGATTTACAGTATAACTTATTGCCACATTGTTTCAGAAACCTTGTTTTATGAACTCAACAACTCTAGACAGAAGGAACAGGGCACTTCATTGCAAACCTCTTAAGTTTGAGTGTGATATGAATCAGTGGAATTATAGGTGCCATTTTTTTATGTCATTTGGGAACCGAGAAATTTGACATGACTTTCTTGTTGAGGTGTGTTATAGTCTGGATGCCAAATTATGGAACTGAACCTTTTTGTGCTGGGTGTAATACAGGCACATAGCACAAAAAAAAGGTTACAACCCAAATGGTAACAACCCAATTGTTCTGTGCTTTGCTTTGCTTTCAAGTGTATGAAATAACTGTTTTTCCTACTATATGCCATGGATTGTACTCGCAACGGTGATGAACTGTCATTATGATGTTCAGTCTAAAAATGTTAGGTAACTTTTACTCTAGTTTTGTGCAGTATCCTAAATAATTTAACTTTCCAGCTTTACTGGTATCTGTATTTGCATATACATATATATGAATGACACTTTAAAAAGTTAATGTTTGCTAACTAATTCACAATTTATGCACTTTCAGCTTCAAGCCAAGAAAGGAATTAATGCAGCTGAAATACCATGGTGTTGTGTAATTTAGCAAACGCTAACTTTTTTGTAGCAGTCATCTGTGTCTACTCAGAATGATTGTTGTTTTCTCAAGATATGTAGGCTTTTTTAAACCCTACCACAGTTAATGTTTTCAGCCTTAAAATAAGTAGAGGTCTCTTTTGGACTCTGTCCAGTTTGTGCCTTGTCAATATAGAAATTCAGATCTAGTAATAGGTAGTATTACAGAAAAGGACTTTGCTACATATGGAAGAAGGATGATGTCTTATCTCATATGGTGCTTTACCTGCATTTTTACACATGCTATGTATTACGTGGCATTTCTTGTCACAAGGCAAGGATTGTTGCTCTCCCCTCATTGTCTATAGGAAAGTAATTCTCATTTGTGGTGATTTTTCTGGTTTTCTTCAGAAATATTTTGAAGAACAGGAATTGAAATACCAGACCGTAGTAGTTACTCATTTAATTTGCTACATTTTCTTTGGAAACAGTCAAAGTGAATGTTTCAGAGGGTTAAAGCAAGAAAGTCAATGATGGAATGAAGTGTCCCTTGCTTTAAGTTTCATCCTAATACTTCTTACACAGGATAAAAACATAAATGTTTTATAAACAATGGAACTTCATCCAGCTGGATGTAGCTTTAAAAAAAATCTTAATTGCGTAAATATCGAATCTATATCTTAATTTGTCTGAAGCCAAATGGTATCTAGCAGCACTGAGTTTGGCATTGTTGTGCAATTTACCATTATATAATTGATTGTGCTTTTTTATTAGACGTGTTTTATTTACCTTCTTTTGCTCAGCTTCATGTGCTTTTGTCACTGCATGCTGTTAACATGGATTTTTCTTTGTTAATGAAGTTGTATGTGAAGAACTTAACTGCATTTGTCTTGTTTCCTTTTTTGAAGCCACTTTATCTTTCAGATTCCTTTTTCAGAAAGTGATTAGATCTGAATGCAGTATTTTATTTCAGTATTACATTGGATATACAATCTAGTACTTTACCTTTTTTGACTGCTTCTAAACATAAAACAATTTTTCATTGAACAGCATATGACGACACTGTCTTTTTGTAATTTTCTAAAGTACTAGCACTAGTTTTGTGTAAATACATGTGTACTTAATAAGTTTCTTCCAACACTTTCTAACAATACATTGACAATTTATTCAACTTTAAGTTTCTCTGCAATTCCTCAGGCTGCTGTTTCATGAACAACTTGGCCTGCAGCAGCAGCCTGTCCCTAGAAGTGGGAGGCTTGCTTTGCTCTTTCCTTTTTTTTCCCGTTCGCAGCTCCTGGCTGTTTGGTCCTGCTGCCTCCTTTGTGCCGACTCTGGCTCTCCCTGGAGCCCTGTGTCAGCTGGGTTGCCTTGCCAATCCAGAGGAGAGCTGTCTGGTGTTGCTGAGTTGAACTGACTGGTCTGAGCTTCAACTTTGCCTTTCATTAGACCCTCCATGAGCCATGGGAGACCTGAATAAGCACGGAGTTGGGGAAGCATAGCTGGGAGCAGGAACTTCACAGCTCTCAGAACTGGAGCCTCCATCACCAGGGTGTGCCAGAGTGAATACCTTTTCAGTATGCTCCACTTCACTGATGACTGCTTCTAGGTAGCTGATGATATACAAATAGCTATGTAGATTAATGCAATAACAAAGTAAAGCGTGTGATTGCCCTGGCTTGAAACTACATGGGTAGAAATGCCTTTTTGACTTGCATGTTTTAACTTTACAATGGAAGTGAAGGAAAAAAAATCTACTCTCATGCTTCTAAAAGTATGCTTAAAGTGAAATAGAGCCTTTCCTTGTCTGTAGAAGTGTGTATCCTTAGCTGTGGCTGTTACTTGTGCGGCTCTCACTTATGTGCAGGCTGAGAGAAGGTTAGGTGTACTTAGCTTCTGTTTGTGTTGGAGAGAGGGGAGGAAAAGTGTAGGAAATTATTCTGTTACCTAAATTAAAGAGATTCATAGCAATCTCTTTTTGGTAGTGATTTCTATTTGGGAGCCTTTGAAGGAAGGATTCTGTTTTATTGTGTGTATTTTTTTTACAAAACTACATGTAACTTTTAATGTGTGTTTTACCAGTGAATTTAGTCAGATTGTAATGAGGGCTTCCTGTGCTTGCCTTGTTTTGGAATGGTCTCTCTTCTATAGTGGTGGAAGCTGCAGAAGCGTTCAGATGTTTCTCAGGCTGGTGCTTTCGATCTCCCTCAGCCAAAGAAGAGTAAAGACCTCAGAATACATCTTCTCTGTAACCATCGCTGCTGACTGAGCAGTGCGAGACCTTACTGTTCTCCGAATAAGTAAATTGGGGAGTCATTGGAAAATAATACATGGAGAGATGTCAAGTCAAGAGCTCAATGCTAAATTTTTGTCTGTGTCACAGGGTCAAGTGTATCCTTTTTTTCCCCTCATGTTTTCAGAGTACCCCATCTCAACTCTCAGGCCTCCTGTGCTTACCTGTTGTGGGCTGTAATGCCCTGCTGCTCCCCTCACGCTGCAGCTCCTGACCCAGAAGTCTGACAGAGTTCACGTGTGTTTCAGAGACTGTAATCAGAAGCATGCAGTGAGCAAACTTATTCAAAGTATTATTTACTTTTTAGTAAGAATAAAACACTTGGGGGGGGAAAAATGGACTTTAAAATAATTGGTCTACATGCATAGTTGTTCTGCCTGAAGCTTACCTTCCCATAATAATGAATTACTTAGGCCTAAGATCTCCAGGTGTCCCTAGAAAATGCATATGGGCGAATCTTGTTCTATACTCTTGTGGGCTTTTTAAAGTGTTTTCCTTCTTACAGCATTGTCTCCTCATAGTTCAGGTTGGAAGCAGCCTCTGGAAGTCATCTGGTTTTACCCCTTAAAGGTGGGCTAGCCATCTCTAAGTGGGCCACCTGTAAGCTAGATCTAGTTTCCGAAGATCATTTAGGGCTTCAGGGATGACCCAGTGTACAACAGCTCTCTGAAGAGGCTAAAGGCAACACAGGACTCCTTACGTACTGTAAAGTCTTGCAAAGGATCTCTTGATGACCTCCTTTTTTCCTGTGTTGTAATGCTTTTTTTGAGAGAGTTTTCACTTTAAGGTTTGTTTGGTTTTTCCCCTCAATAAGTCATCTGTTTAATGTAAGTGTATTCCTGTGTGCAATATTGCAATAGCTAGATCAGCATATAATAATAAATTATTGGAAGATATGCCTCAGTCTTTCTTAGCATGACCTTCATGGAGGCCTTATCAGCTTTGTTCGTGCTACTTCAGCATGGCCAATCAAGCTTATTGACATGCTCTAATCATTATAGGCATTTCCTCCCTTTGAAGAACACAGACTTGTTTCTGACAGAACGTATTCAAACAAGTAAGATCCTTGGATGACTTGACAAAGGAGAGGGTAGAGGCCTTCATTGCCTTTACCCTCTTCAGGACAATATTGCACACTGTTTCATCTGGGAGATGAAGTATAAAGTGTATTCCAAGTGGATTCTTGTGTGAGATCTTTCGCAAAAGAACCCTTTTATTCCTTATTAGCAATTACCCCTTTCCATCACTTACTATTTGTAGCTGAATTGAACTCAGGATTACAAATAAATAACTGTAAAAGACAGGTTATTTGACATATAAGAAATGTACTTCTTAGAGTTATGCCCTTATGGTCATCCTGCTTTCTCTTTGTAGCTCTCAGTGTAGGAAAGACCTTAGTGGCTGGTTTTCATTTAAAGGGAATTTGTTCAACCAGTGGTTTATTGTTCAAAAATCAAATATAATGCATATAATTTTAAGCTTTATTGTGCATTCAGAAAGAAGTCTTGTGGGTTGCCAGTCTGACCTTTTGCTATCGGAGATATTCCAAGCTATCCAGAGTTTGAAGCTGCACAGCTCCCTGTTTGTGCTTACAGCTGCTGAAATCTTTAGGAATGGCATGCCTGGGAAATAGTGGCGGGATGCTTGAACTCCATGAGTTTCTGTTCTTTTCGAAGTGTTTCCTAACAAAAGTTGTATCAGTTTTGGTCCATGATTTGCATTGCTTTACAGAGGGTTTCTTCATGTGTAATTCATGCGCTCCAGTTGTGTGCACGTCTCTCCCCCCTCACACCTCCTATTTCTGTTTAAATTTTGGGAGATTTCCTGTCCCGTAAAACATCTTCCTTATTCATCACAATGCCTCCCCTAAGGTACCTAGCAAAATCCTGTGCAACTTATGGCATCTCCCAAGGTGTTACTGTATATGAAAGCAGAGAATAATTTAGTTGTTTCTGAATAAAGATTCTTAACAAAAAAAGGGGGGGGGCTGGGAAGGGGGGAAGTTTCATACTCACTGCATGATATAGACAGTATTTCCTGAGACAGGAGATACTAACCTCAAAGAATTTAAAATAAAACATTGATTTTATTATTTTTTTGAAAGAGGAATAGGGGAGGCAAAAATGGTAGAATAGTTAGTCTTTTTTCCTATGTGCAGATGAAACTGATTAAACCTTAAAAACTCGCCTCAGTCCACCCGGTTTATTAATTGAAGAATTTCCTCTTCCCCAGAATGGGAAGTGCACATTAAAACAGAGCTTTGCCCCTAAGTAGCAATGATACTTGAGAACGGTACATTTTCTACAATCCTATTTTCTCTTCTGCACTAGAGGAAATCCTAACATGGTAAAAAGCATATTTAAAAAAAAAAAGTATGTTTAAGGAAGTCCTCTTTCATTTCCTTGTAAAGCATGAAATCAAATTATAGCCCATGGCCCACAATTATTTTATTTTTACATTTCAAATTCCATTTTCTGCTTCCTTTTGGTGCCTGTGAACAGGAGTTGTACTGTTTGTGCCAAGTCAGCTAAAAAGATTACCACAAACAGGACAGGACACAGTAGCTTAAGCCATGAGTCGGAATCTGTGCCTATGTTCCGTGCTTGCGTGGCATGCAAAACCTCCCCCTCATTCGCATAGGAACTCGACTCTACACCCCCCTTCTTCCCTCCACTAGCCCAGGTTTTATTGTTTGGAGCCAAGTCAGCTTTATATTGATGGATTATGGGGAATCCAATGTAATACTAAAATTATGCTTGCCAAAAGAGTAGTGCTTGTAAATGCTCTAATATTCTTGATCTACATTTGTTGAAGAGAAAACAATTGAGATTCTGCCTGTTTATTGAAAATGCCTTTTGGCTCTCCTTTTCAGTAAGAGTGAAATTGCTAGCTAGTTTAGTGCTTGGAGTTCATAAGTGAATTGTTCTGACAGTGGGCACAGTGCACATATAATAAAACAGTAATAAGCTTTTGGAACTGATAAAGTAATATGAGAGGCTAAAATGTTTTTGGTTTGTTTTGGTTTTTTTTTTTCACTAGACCTAGTAATGCCCTCTAACTTACTGTAAATGTTGTGCTTTGCTGTACGACTCCATCTACACACAGCTCTGGGGGAGTTTGGGTATATCACTTACAAGCATGCAACAGGTTGCACAAACAGAAGGTGTTTTGAGTTCATGTACATGCAGAACTGCAACAACTTCTGTGATTGAGGTTGAAGGAGATTTGTTATTTAAGATGTAATTTTCTGTTCCAAAATAAACATGGCAATTATAGTGCTTTACAGTTTTTAAAAACGCTGCCTGTAGGTTGGGTACTCAAATGGTGTTTCCCTGTGAATACTGGTGTAACAGATCTGGTTTCACTAATTGTATGCTTTTTGCGTAAGGGTGTGAGACAGTAGTATGTAAACATTGCAGAGTTTGTCTACTTTAGCTTCAGTGAGCAAAATCAAGTGTGCTTTATATAAGCTGTGTGGAAATCAAAGGTGGGTGTGATAGTACTTAAGACATTTACAAGGAGCGAATCTAATGCAGGGGATGAAGGTCTGCAGCCTTGTTGCCTAGAACTCTGTGTAGGCCTTTCTTCCTATTTCAGTGAAGGTTTGAAAAAAACATAAATGCAGAGAATGCAATGAATTTTCTCCTAAAGATTAAAAGTTCATCAATGCATACTTCAATGCATACTATTCTTCTGGGTCATCTGTCTTTTTCGGTGTACTGACAGCAGCTGGTGAGTTCTTCCAGGATCAAGAGTGAGAGCTAGCTATGAATGATGTGGTGCAAGTGGCATCATTTTGCTCTTCCCTTGGAGAAATGGAGACAATGGCCAGTTTAGGGAAACTGAGTTGCTGCCTTCTGCGCTTTTGAAACTTATCATAATTTATGACATCTCTGATTCAACTAGTCCCATGAGTAAAGAGTAATAAATTACTTTGCTGACAACTGTTCATAATCAGATACTCCCCAAAATTCAGAAGCAAGAGTGGGTTGGATGTGATTGTTCAAAGCAGGGGCTAGTCTTTTTCTCTCTCTTTGTGAAGGTGTTTTTCTTAGTATCTGAGTTCTGTGTTCCCTGTCACTTTGGTGGTACAAATGAGTGCTGCTGCCTCCAGGTTTAGCTGGTGCTTCTTGCAGTCTTTGTGATGCTGTGCTGCTGGTCTTGTTGCATTTTTCCTATATCTGGCTGTCATCCAGATACGCTCTGTTCATGTGTTATCTTTCTTGTTTGTTTTTCTTCACTCAGACTATCTACTTTACTTTGTGTTTTTGCTGTGGTTTAGCTGCTTATCTTGCAATATAATTCCCATCTTTCCCCACCCTGTTGTGTTTTCTGACGACTAGTTTGTTTCATTTGCTTTTAACAGGGCTACATCTGAGCTTTATGTCGTCACACAAAGGATACTCCCAATAGTTGATCTTTCATTTTCAAGCAAAGTGAGAAGTCACATGTCAGGAGGACTTTATCTTTCTAAATGTTCTTGAACACCTCTTTCATAGATGAAACAGCAAATAAAAGGTTACACCCCTGTCTTTTCTGTAGGGGAAATCGTTTGAATACCTTAGTTTATCATTGATTTTGTATGACCTGCTTCAATGCAGATAAAATATTTTTCTTGATTGCTCTGCTTCCTTATAAGCAGACCTGTTCTTTGCATGTGTGTCTGCTTCGTTCAGAGTAGTTTCAAGCCATTTGCCTGCTTTGAGGGCTTGAGGAACACTCATCTCTTCCATATCACTCTTCTTAACTGTTTAGGACCGTATCCCGTCTCCTTTTCTGAGCAAAAGCAAAATGTTTCAGTTCCTTTTTTGTTCCATTTTGCACAAGAGCGGATGGCAGGCATTCTGTGGTCAAATAGTGCAGGTTTATTGAGTTATATTGTCACCTTGTTTTGTTCTTGTTATTGTTTTTGGAGTCTCTGCTTGGTATGGCTGTAATATTTTTATGCCTCAATTAAAAGGTCTTTCCAAGTGAGATTACATACATGAGAATACTCTTATAATCCATCCTCACTTCACCTTTCCTAGTTAAATCTTGCTCTGCTGTAGAAAATTCATCAGGAATGTTGTTCCTCTTGTTGACTGAAATCCAACACGTTAGTGAGTTGATTGATTACTAGTGTGATAGAGATCATATAAATAGTGAATATGAAGTTAAACATATTGTAAGTCTGCTATTACTATTTACATGCTATGAGGAAAAAGCATACTGAATGAGATGTTCCATGTTGGGGGAGGCGGAGGGTATAGTTTTGTCACCTTGTTACAAGTGACCTGCCAACTTTCCTGATTAGAACTATTACATTTGTGAATCCCTGTGCACTTTGTTTGGACTTCCCTAGATTATTTCATTTTAGTATTTAATGAACTATTATGCATGGATGAGAGGCAACTAAGGAAAAGGGTTCTAGAATAAAACAAGATGTAAAACTGTCCAGGAGAAGATTGGGAAGGAGATGAATTGGCAAAGATGCCTTATTAAACAGCTTGAGGAAAGCTGAGGAACTAAGTATCAGCATTATTTTTTTTGCCTTGTTACCCAAGGGTCCTGTAAACTTGAGCATTTGTGTCTTGATATGCATGAGTAGATGAGTACAAAACATCCTCGTGCCTTGGGGAGAATGCAGTTAAAGTATTTCTGTCAATTCTGTCCTGATCTTTCCCTTGGTTTCATGACTCTGTTGAAGGGCAGCAGCTTCCCACCCTGCTTGGGTGCCAGCTCTCCCCCGCCATGCTTTCTGTTCCATCTTGCAACATCTCTTACGAACTGTGGCCAGTTAGCACGTTAAGGCTTTGGAGGAGGCACAATAGTTGTAGAGGCAGACATTTGTGAACTTGGGTATGCTGCTGTTTCCTTGACTGGTAATATATTTTTGTCTGGAGTGTTGTGATATATTTTCTGGTGTTCCTGGAGTTTTTCCATGGACTGTACACTTACTTTTCCTTTGTTCATCTCTGCTCTGAAATGCCCCAAGGTAGACATTCTTGACCTTCTAGCAACTGGGCTGATGATTTTTATGGCTCTTTTAAAGTGTTGCTAATAAATTCATAAATACAGCAATTACAAGCATTTGCTTTATAACAAATGTATTCAAAGCAGTTGATGTAGTGTTTCAAGAGAAAGTGACCCTTGTACTGAAACTGCATATAACAGTTTCAGTGCAGGTTTTGTCTCCTGTTGGAGGGAAGAGATACCGCACCATATATAGTGCATCTTATCAACCACCAGATTTCGATCTGGTTACTTTGGCTTAATTCTGGAGCATAAGGATTGCTGTGCGCTAGTAGTCATAAGTTAGCTAAAACTTAAGTTGCAGCATTGTTATTTTACTAGATGCGCCTTTTATAGTATTAACAATCGGTTTGACTTGATGGTTTGGTTTTAATTATTAATTCCCATTCATTTTAAGGATGTCACCTGCGTAGTAAGAATTACTGTGCTGTGTAGTTTAATACAAAATATGGGTGTTGTATTAAGTTTAAAAAAACCCTGCTGTACGTACTCACAAAAATGCATGCGTTCTGATTGTTAAGTGTTTTGTCCCACTTGAACTATTTTCATGCCATTCATTCCCCTTGCTTCCTGTCCTTTAGGTCTGCACTTCTGTATGGTGTATAAAGTCTGAGCCTTTTGTACAGCCTTGGTGATGCTTGTGTTATAATTTAAGCAAGTCCTAAATTAATACAATTCTTGAAACAATAAAAATGAAAAATACTTTTGAAGATATAAAGTCTATCTTTAATTTTGTCATGGAGAGATATTTGAAATGATTGGTGAAAATTCTGCAGGAGCTTTGGAAATATCATCCAACTAGTGTGCTGAAGGGTTTAGCATTCATTATTACAAGATGAAAGCTTTGGTAGGTTGGAAATAGTCATTTGTAACCATAATTTTTTTTTCTTGTTGTAGCTCCCACCCACTCATTCACCCATGCACTTCAACCTCAGAATGATTTCCTATCCTGAGTTCATGAGAATTACGAACAAGGGTAGCTGTTGTCATAGCCATTGTAAAAGCTTTTAAAAAAAAAAAAAGTGTGTGGGGGGAAGGTTGGAGAGGGCAAAGGAACAAGGAACAGTTATATCGATTTCTTGTTCTTCTGATCAAAAGCTTCAGGCAAATATTAAAAGTACTTCAGAATGCTGCAATTTTGCATGATTTCTAGCCTCTATCATCTTTCAAAATGTGTTTTTTGACATATAACTTTCTGGTAGTTCAGCTTTAGATTTTGGTTTAGTTTTTTAAGTTTAAACTTTCTCAACATTAAAATCTGTTGCACTTTACTTTTTTGGTGTTCAGAGTATTTCAGTTACCTGGAACGAGATGGAAAATTCTGAATGTTAATTAGCGGAAGACCCAACATTCATCAAAAGCTTCCTTGAAAACGAATTTAAATCCATGAAATTCACGTTGGTTCAATCAAAGGAATAAGGGTTCATGACAACAATACTTTGGAAAATAAAATAAAAATAATCCATAAGCGTGATAGGTAACTTCAGCCTAAAATTTAGGAACTTTTTCTTGAAGAGATCTAAGAATCGGATCTGTTTGTGGCTGTGTATGAAGTACATATTCAAGTTATGTAGATCTGAATTGGGAGTGAACGACAATATATTGCAGGGTTTTAAATCACCTCTTCCTCACATTGAGGGATTGTAGGAATTTGTTTAGACTTGGGGTAAACCTGCCTCTGGGGGGGTGGTCATCTTGTTTTCACTTTTATCAAATTTTGAACTCTGAAAGAAGAAATGGTGGGAAGCAGGTGGGGACTGAGGATTGCAGATGTAGTTATGTGGCATGTAGTTGGCTCTTATTGGGGTTGCTCCAAGTGTGCAACTGTCTGCAGTGTTGTTGTGTGTTTCTTTGGCTGTACCATATTCTTGCTTAGCTGCTTAGATTGTCTCTTTTAATTGACGCAAATGTCATGCTTGTGTTGCTGCAAGGATAACTTTCTTAATTTTTTTTGTAAATGCAGTGATAACATCCTTAAACTTGAACTGTTAATATGGAGGAATATGTAACCTATCACATGCTTCCATATTTTTTATGATCAGATAGTAGCATATAATAGCTTAAGTTCCTGAGGTCTTATTTTCAAACACAGCATTCGATGCTTACTTTCACTTGTGTTTTGTTCATATTTCTGGGTATTTGTATGTGTATGGACAGTTTTTATGGAAACTATTTGAGAAAATGATTCTTAATCTTTTTATGCTGCTGCAATACTGACTGTGAATTCTCCTCCAGGTGCCCAGATCATTGATTTGATGATGCTTGTAATAGATGTGACAAAAGGGATGCAGACGCAGTCAGCAGAGTGCTTGGTAATTGGGCAAATTGCCTGCCAGAAGATGGTGGTAGTTCTGAACAAAATAGATCTCCTTCCAGAGGGGAAGAGACAAAGTGCCATTGAGAAGATGACTAAGAAAATGCAGAAGACTTTGGAAAATACTAAGTAAGTTAACAGTAATATTAACAGCTAACTTGTAAAAAAAATGTTTAACAAAAATACTTCATGCACATTTCCCTTGCAACATGCTTCTAAACATACTGAGATGTCTAGCAAAGATGATAAGAGAGTGGAAAGATTACCAGAAACTCAAATGCAGTCCTGAATTTGCATCTGCAAGTGTCATGTATAGCAAAATATTTTCCTATAATGAAGCTTTTCAGTTTAAAGGGCTGCTTGGAGTTCAGATTAGATAAAGCAAAGCCAGAGTATCCAGATGAAGAACTGTTGGGTGTTTGGGTTTTTGTTTTGGTTTTTTTTGTTTATTGGTTTGTTTTTAGTTTATGGGCTTGCAAATTTTGTTGTGATCTGCAAGTCTTCTTCACTCCACAGAAAAGAAACTGTTAGGGCTTTTCCTTAACTGAGGGTGAAAAATGTGATTGCCCTAACTAGGGAGAGCAGAATGATGGAAGTTTATATAATGTAATGTGGCTCTGGCTGGGATGATGTTTGTCAGTCCTGTTTAGGTAACGTAATTGAGGTACATAATTGAGTGAAGTGCAGTGAGATTCATGAGTGGAAATGTGGCTGTTATGAAGTGGGAAGATTACAATATAGACACAGTATTTTAGTGGTTACACAAACTGAAGCACAGCTTGCTTTGCCCAGGGTCATAAGGGCATTGACATTGACTCCCACATTTGTAGCTGTTAGGTCACGTTTTGATTTGAAGAATCAAAGGGATAGGATTCAGTGTACAGATAAGAGAATCTCACCAGGACCAAAAAAGCAAAGCTTGGTTGGATATGGCAGTTCCTGCTTAGCTTATTTGTGGTGGTAGGGCAATGTCCCTTTTCAACTATGCAACTGCCACAATAGTGACTACAAAGATCTTGGTGTCTTTCCAGCTCCTGTGTTGTTCTTGGGTCCGTTCATTGTGCTGGGAATGGTACAGAGGTGACTAAGAAAGTGAAATTCCTACTTGTGAACTTAGAATCCTACAACTTTCAATTCTCTCTGGCAGCTGTTGATTTAAGGGCAAATAAATACAGGGTGGCTTGGTTTTCTCTGTAGGTTGCTGCCCCTTGTTTTAGGAGAGATGGAGAAAGGAGACACTTGCAATATATCAAAGTGTTTTGGATCAACAGTTTTTATAGCTGTGAGCTTGTTGATCAAATTCACAGGTAATCCCAATGGGGATAGTATTGAGATAAAGTTAGGAAAACTTTAGAGATAATTATCTAATGGCTTTTTTATGATTTTATTTGATTGTTTGAAAGATTCATATATAGAATGTGAATTAAGCAGTATTACAATTAATAGTTATTTTTTTCTTTCTCATATGCCAAGAAGTTAATGATTGTTAAGAGAGTTTCTCTTAATATACTAATCAGTTTTATTTTGTCCTTCTAAAATTTGTTTATTCTTCTTGAATGGCAGTAATTGCTGCTGCAGGTGGTACTTCATTCTTGGTTTAGTCCAAGATGGTATTGCAAATGATTGGGGAAAAAAAGACCTTTCTAGTGGTATATTCACAAAAGGAAGGCAAATTTTTGTAAGGAAACTGGTGTTCAGAAATAGTTTTCATGTATGCTGTTTGAACTAAATATTCTCTTTATATCCTGGAGTACAGATGGGTCTTTACAGCATGTCTTGAAAACCAGCAGACTTTGTCAAAACTGAAGGGGGAGTGAGTTTTTGAAACAGTTGACATGCTAACTGTGAGGTCCTTACCTCTAGCCCCCTTTTAAAACAAGGATGTGTATCAGCTGATCACAACAGCTGTGATTCTACCTGGAAAGAAATGGTCCTGTCATAATGTTTTAATTATTTGAACTCTGGATCCTAGAAATACTCTTTTATTGGATGTGTCTGCGTATTGTTCTCGTAACAAAACCTCAGTTTTTGCATGTGCAATCTGTGCTTTATGGTGCTTTGAAAGCACTGCTGACCTGGGCTTGATTGTAAAGTGCTTGTCCTGTTGTATCTCAGGCATGTGTTGCTTCTCGACAGCCTCTTTCCCACTTGATTTTGAATTTCCAAATGCATGTGTTCTTAAACTTTTTTGTATTTCTAAACTACTCTTCTTAGCAGGGCATATGCTGAGATCATGACAGCTGCCTCTGACCCCAAACACTTGGCAATGAGGGTTTTTTTTCTAGGAATAGTTCACTTTATTATTATTATTCCTCTACACACATAGGCATGCATCCACAATTCCATAGCAGTAAGTGAATCTGAAGTCTGTTGCAGCTATAGAGTAGGTGTTGCCATTGATGCTGTGGAAATTATTGTAGGGTTGTCAGGAGATTCCATGAAAAAAATAAGCAGAGCAGAGTAACTGTTGTGTACTTGAATAGTTTGACACTTGTAAATTTAACCTAATCAAAACTTGCTTGTTCCATGGATTGATACCAAAAGTAAACTGCCCCTATGAATGGAATTTCTATTTTTTCATAATTTTTTGCACATGCCAGCTTTTATCTTTGTCCAGCAGGGTCTAAACTCTGCTGACAATAAATTGGTGTGATGGAGTAAGAGTTTTACTAGGGCTGAATCATGTTTGGAAGTCCCTCCAAAGGCAGTATATGATTACTCCAGTTTGTTCTGGTATATGGGAAAAGGAGTAAAGCACCTGGTTCAGCATAAATTTCTATTTATTGCAATACAGTGCCCTAAATTATTTGTATGAAAATAAATTTTGAAAAGTTTATGGTTAATCACAGGAATTTTCAGTGCACATTTTTATTACTGTTTGTTCCTAGATGCCTCAGACTTATGGCATATAAACAAAGAAGATACCTTATATGCCTGATTACTGTTTGGTCACTGAATGAGCTCCCTCTGTAGAACTTAGCATTTTTTCTTTATCAAGGCATTGTCTTTTTCCTCCAGTTCACTCCCTTTTTGAGATAAAAATCTATGGGGGGTGGGTGTCAGAAGGATGACCACAGTAATTACTTTTACTCTGAATCTGTTGCATAAGAACCAAGTATCTATGGGAACCAATCACTCTTTTGCATTACTGCTGATTATTATTCCATTGCTTTAATACATATATTTTTTACATGGTTAATCCTGACTTTTGCAAAAATGCAGTAATAATTTGACTTATAGTCTAACTTCCCTTTCCAAAATGTAGGCAAAACAAGCTATTAGGTGATTTAAGCACTAGGTTGCATTTTAGGGAGCAAAAGTTGAGTCTGCTGACTGAATTTGTAAAAAAAAAAAAAAAAAAAAAAAAAAAAAGCTGCTGAATATTAAGGACTTGAAGAGTAAAATTCATTGTAAGAGAAAAGCTAAGCTGAGGTCAACTGTGGAAGTACTGCTCTTCTCTGAACCTTTGCATGTTTGAGATTTGTGAATTTCGTGAACTTTGATTTCAGTAGATTTAGATCTTTCTGTTGTGTGCAGATCTTGCAGTCTTCCTGCAGACTCAGGTAGACATCATGTGACATCTTTCATTTGGCTCCTGTTTTGAAGGTTGAGACTCTACAGCTAGGATTATAATTGTTTTAATGAAAGTTGAAAATAGTGCTAGTCTCCAGGTAAAATGGCTTGAATGCAAAGCCACTGCAATAAGACTGGGTAACAGACCTTTGCTTCTGAAATAAACTGCAGTCTTGCTTTTGACTGCCTGTCGTGGTTTAACCCCAGCGAGCAACTAAGCACCACAAAGCTGCTTGCTCACTACCCCCACAGTGGGATGGGCGAGAGAATTGGGGGCAAAAAAAAGTAAAACTCGTGGGTTGAGATAAAGACAGTTTAATAGGACAGAAACAGAAGGGAAAATAATAATAGAACATACTGAACAAGTGATGCACAATACAATTGCTCACCAACTGCTGACTGGTGCCCAGCCAGTCCCTGAGCTGCGGTGTCCCCTGGCCGACTTCCCCAGTTTATATACTGGGCATGACATTGTATGGTATGGAATACCCCTTTGGCTCATTCGGGTCAGCTGTCCTGGCTGTGTCCCCTCCCAGCTTCTTGTGCACCCCCAGCCTCTGCTGGCAGGGCAGTATGGGAAGCTGAGAAGTCCTTGACTTAGTATAAACACTGCTTAGCAACAACTAAAACATCAGTGTGTTATCAACATTATTTTCATCCTAAATCCAAAACACAGCACTGTATCAGCTCCTAGGAAGAAAATTAACTTTATTCCAGCTGAAACCAGGACACTGCCACAGAGCTGAATCAGTAGCTAATACTAAACAGGACTGAAGATTTCATAATGAAGTCCAGTAGCACAGATGCTAGTAATTCAAGAAAAAATTGTCAGTTATTCACTATGATGGGAAAAGCAGATAAATCAGAATTTGAGGGATTTTCCTTGCCTTCATTGTCAGATGAGTCTGGAACTACTTTACATTGACACATGTGGGAGATCTGTGTGGTCTAATGGTGGTAGTCTCTCTCTCTTTCAGGTTCTGTGGGTGTCCTATTGTTGCTGTTGCAGCAAGGCCTGGTGGACCAGAAGCCCCAGAGTCTGAGAATCCGCTAGGTGTTTCTGAATTAATTGAGGTACCTGCTGAAGAACATAATGATAACATAAAACATGCTTGAACTTTTCTTTAAGTCTTTTAGAGTACACTGTATTAGTATCTAGAGCTGAGGAACTCCTGCATTAATGTCAGTTTTAAGGAACCTGATTCTTAAGGGATTCCTTCCAGTGAATGGAGAAGTTGAGGTTGCATGCCCCAAAAGTGCATCTCCTTTTTCAACTACTAGGCTTCAATGCCTTTGAATAGCTGTTTCTTAAGGCACAGCTATATCACACGTGGTGAAATTGGTTTTAAAGTTCTAAAGAACTACGAAGCATAATGAATAAAAATAACTTTAAAATTCTGCCAAATCCTTGTAGGTGGTGTTTTATAATTGTACCACAGTTAAGAAAACAGTAAAGTTGTGAAGTCAGACACTCAAAAGTTACACGCTGGGAATTGTCTCCTTCCTTTGTGTGTATATTATGATCCAGTGTTTAAGTGCATGATTCTTTATTCTAAACAACCCTTACCTCATTCCTTGCACAGGATGGACAGGGCTCAACTAGTGAGCAGGTAGTCCGTATTTTGTTTTCATTCTCATTATCCTCTGTGCGGCTTCATGACTCCATTCAAATACTGCTCTGCATTCAGAATGATTAATTTCCTCCTGGACTTTTCTTTGGCACACATCACTGTGGTCTTTAGCACTTGGCAAACAGTTAATTTACTTCCAAAAGACCTATAGGAAGTGTAGAGGTGACTTTAATCCATATTTAGATTGGGAAGCTGAGGCACAAAGGAGTTAAGTCCACTGAGTTTACTAATTTGGGTTGCCAAATTTAAGGAAAGTAGGAACTCTTTTGGGACGTGCTTATGTTTAGATCATAGTACCTGCCAATTTTGACTGCAATTGTGAGTGGTTAGTGCTTCTGTTAAGCTTTGGGGTTTCTGTTTGGACAGTCTGAGGTGTATAGTCAGTGATTACCTGTGGAAAGTTTCAGTTTTGAGAATTGCAATACATGGGAGTTCTGGCATAAGCAAGTGTAGAATCCATTCTCTAGAGGAGCACCACCTGCCTTCATGATGAAACCATCCTTCCCTGTGATACTCTGCCTTGCTTACTGCATGCCTTGCACATCTGCATGATAAAAAGCGTGGCCTCAATTTACCCTGTACCCTGAATGAGTTGGGACCTAGAAAAAACGATATGGTTGTATAACTAACATTATGTCGGACCCATATGAACAAGAGAAGATTTTAAGCGAACTGATGCTTCACATGTATCCTTAGTTCCAGCAATGTGGGTTGTTGGGGGAGGAGAATGAATTCTCAGGTTTTCAAAAAACTAAGCTTATACTGTGAAGGGCAGGACACTTAAAATAGCTGTTTGAGAGCAGTTTGTAGCTTGTAGTAGACTTGTCACCCTTTCTGTGAATAAGCTTTAGGGGAAAAGTAGCATCTTTGCCCTGTTATTTGCAGACAGCAGAAAGTGGTCCTAAAACAAAGGCATCATTCTTTGCAGACTTGTCAAGGTCTGATTTGGGTGCTTTGGATGCTGCTGGGTTTAAAATACTTGTAAATTGCTGAAGTTAGGCTGCAGCACCAGTCATCAGAAATCTAGGGATGTCTGGCCAGGGCAGCCTGGCTTGTACAAAGGCAGGATATTCCATGTAGCTGCTGAGCACTGAATGTTGTACTGCCTCCCGGGCACGTATGGCATGTGATGTGGTATGGCCTTAGAATAGACTTAGCAAGAACCAGGCTGCCCACAGCAATGTCTAGAGAGGTGGAGGTAGGCAAGTCCTTAGTTCTGCCTTCATCTGGTTCCAGGTAGATTTACTGGGATGTTCCCCAGGATTAAAACCTCTGAAGGAAATACCAATGTTGCAGCTGGTTTTGTCAACTCTGAGACCTAATATTAGAAGAGCTGGCAAATGCTGTGCAAGCCCTGCCATTGGCCTTCAAGGTATTATCCTTTCTGTCCCTGATAAGAGGCTCTCTCCATTGTTCTGCCATTACAACTTGGGCTTAATCTGCAGTTTCTGACCTTAAAAGCAAACATTAAAGGCAGTGCCAAGTTTATATGCTGATCTTATAACAGAGGCAGAGATCAAAAGTGATTTGAGATGGGTGAACCTGTTCCTCTGAAGCACTGTTGGGCACATGACTGCATTTCTGTAATTAAGGTCTTTTCTCTATGATGATATATTTTAAGAAACGTAGTATTTGTCAGCAAAACAGAAACGCTAACCTTGGAGAATTTCTCTAGAAAATGGTACTTACGTAGCTATTTTTCTTAGTGGTTTGATCCTCCAAGGAGTGTTAACAGAAATCTTAAGGGGAAGTTGACTTCGAAAACTTAACCCAGTATAATAGTTTTTCTGGAAGGGAGGCAGGGATGGGGCACTAATATCTGTATATAAGTTCATTTTCACAAAATCCAAAAAAGCTGAAGTAGCAAAACACACTGTAAAATTGCACTTTTGAGAGAGGGAAGAAAAAAAAGGGGTGGGGTGGGGACATACAGGATTTTTTTCTCTTTGCTTTGCTGCAGTGTTTATATTGAGTTTGGCAGCAACTTTATCACTAGTGCAGTTTTGCTAACCAAGCTAAATGTGCAGCACCAAATCTTTCTAAGGCAGAAAATTGAACTGTTCCTGCTGCTAAGTGTACGTCTCCTCTATGGCACACACAGTTAATTTGGTATTGGTGTGTTCTAAGCTCACTGGGAGATGCCTGAAATCAGTAAAACTGCAAGCTTGTTCAATCAATCATCTGCTTGCCTTCCTTTTGCTGTATGGCTGTCATGACTTTTCACCCAGGCATGGTGCTGCCTTTTTTTTTTTTTCTTTTTCTTTCTTCTCAGGTCCTGAAGTCTCAGGCTTACCTGCCATCAAGAGACCCCTCGGGACACTTCCTTATGGCAGTCGACCACTGTTTCTCTATCAAGGGTCAAGGCACAGTGATGACAGGGACTATTCTTTCTGGCTCTGTTAGCCTTGGTGACAACGTGGAGATTCCTGCCCTGAAGGTGAGTCCCTCATTTTCACTCCCCCCAGCTTTCCTGATAGGAGGAGACACTCAACAAAGAAGAGAGTGTTCTCTTCCAGTCTGAAATTATTCAATTATTTTCAATGGGGTTTTTTTGTACTCTACTATCAGCCAACTTATAATAGGAAGAGACATAGAGATTTTTAAATAAGGCAGCCAGTAAAGTTACCTGCTCAGTTTTAGTTGAATGAAGAGGAGAGAAGACTGACCTAGATTAGCATGTTAGACTTTCAAATTCAGAAAAGCAAGGTGGGCATGTTTCCAAGATAGGATGTGCCCAAGGACTGAACAAGGTTTGAGTGAGGTTACTTTCATTTGAGACATGCTGCAGTGAGAAGGCTTGCAAAAGAATCTGAGTAGGTAGGCTTCCCAAGACGCCTGGAAGCGAAGGAAATGATGAGAAGAGGGCGTTGAAATGCTTGATGCACATTCTCTTTGTTTGCTGGGGCTTTAATTGATGTTAACGTGTTCTGGGAGAACTGCTGGGATGCAGTAGGTGGCTTATTGCCATTGGGCTTTTTAGAGAGCCTGTAGAAAGTCAAGAGGCCTTTCAATGGCCTTTGAACTGCTTAACTGTTGTTACTATTTTATTTCCTTAAAATATATTCATCCTTTAAAAGAAAACAAGCTGACTTTATGCTTGGAACAGGTGAAGCCTATTTCACAGATGCTGATTTGGACTACTCTGACTTTCCCTTTTATATTCATTGCCCAAAATGAGTCAAGACTTGTGGAGCGTTTGGCAGCTGCCTCTTAAAGTGGACTCAGGCGATTACATTCTGAGAGTGGGCAGCTTTTGGCTGAACAAGCCTGGATGGGACACTTTTGGTGCTGTCATTATTATCCTTAAGTTGTGTTAGTATAAGGACCTTACTCTTTCATTGAGTGAACATGCTGCTTTCTCATTTTTGCCTGTACTTTGTGGGCAAGTGAAGGACTTAAGTGAGGCATTCTGATTTCACCTGAAATATTTTGCTGATAGCTGACAATTAATTTTTCGTCAACCTCTTCTGTGGTACCTGTGGCTATCTAGTTTATATCATACTGTCCTTTGCATAAAAGTGATTTGCATGTTATGTACCCCATCATGTCTGCTTTCCCAGTGGAGTTCCTCACTGCCCATATTCTCATGTGCAGCATGCAGCCCATTCTGGGAGCCATGCTTGTAATTCCTGCAGGGAATATGCTTTGCTGGGATTGTAGCTCTGGTTTCAACCTCTCCTGTTTTCCACTTGCCAGCTTTCCTTCCCTTTTCCGTTGTGTCCTGCTTGCTGTCCTGGGCCTGCTGCACAAGGGGTCCAAAGAGGGACAGGCGGTTAGGAGTACAGGGCTGACGAGTGCTGAGTTATGGCTCCTGCCCAACAGGGGCCTTGCATAGCTAGTTAGCTACTTTCCTTTTGGCGTAGCACTGGCCAGCCTTCCTGTCGCTTTGTGCTCTGGGAGATGGGGGTGAGACAGAGCAGAGTAATTATTTCTTGCAAAGAAAGAATGCATAACTAGATTGTATCTGGGAATGACTGTTCAGCTCTTCGTGTATAGTCCAAGAATGTTTTGGAGAAATATGTTTAGGAATTAGTCTGCTCTTTGAGAATCTGTATGAAGGGGAAAATGACAAATATAGTGAATAACTTGCATGTTGCAAATGGGCGTTTAAAAGGACAGTAGGAAAGGCTTTAAGTGGGAATTCAAAAGATGCTTTCTTCACAAGCAACTGGGGGAGCAGTAAAGTGAAAGGCAAGTTAGCAGATAAACAGGTCATTGACAAAGAGAAGCCAGATCACTTGGCTTTTATGGCATTAACAACTTCCGTCAAAGTTTTAGTTATTTTCAATTGCTGCTAATGAATTAATCCTTATACTGCCTTGTGTGAAACAGAAGATGTGTCCATGCCTCTGAGTGGTAATAGTGGTGGGCAGAGCTTTGCATTTTGGTTTTTTTGCCACTAGCAGCTTGTGAATATTCATGCTCACATTGTATAGGTCTGAAAACCAAGGCGCAGTAAAAGGAAGCAACTTTTGTAAGTTTGAGTTGTGTTGTACTTACCCTGCTAGCATCATGCAGAGTTGGATTAGGATACCTAGAAAAGGTCAAACCTTTCTCAGGCCTACAAGGTAACGGAGGAAGCACATTTCACAACACATTGTGGTTTATGACTCTCTCTGACCCTTTTTTGCCCTGACCCTATGGTAACTGAGATTGACAGCTGGTGCCCACTGGGCATTTAGGGACATTACAAACCAGCTGCTTTTTAGATTTGAAGAACCCTCTCACCAAATGAAGTGGCATCACCTTCCAGTTCTACTAATGGACTTAGACATCTTTGACCGCTTGAACCTGCACAAAGGAGGGACACAGCAATTAAAAATAAACAGTAACATTCTCAAATGCCCATGCTTGCTCTGATTGAGGCTGAGAGCACCAGCAGTGCATAGATTCCTTTATGCTGTTGCCTATGTAAATTGCCATCTGGGGTTGATTATCCATATAGCGAAAAGAAAAATTATATATATGTGTTTGGCAAAAAGCTTTGACACAGCAAACAGTTCACTATCCAATTGAGTTAGTACTATTTGCTCACTAGCACTTGAAATCCACCTTGAAGAGCATGAACCTAGGATTTGTGCAGCTAAAATGTAGTGTTGGCAGAATTCTGAATGTCCTTTAAGATTATTTCAGTGGTCTTTCAATCTCTACAGTCTTCCAGTTTATAAACTGTAACAACTTGTGACATTTTTATTTCTGTGTTATAAAAGTTCCTGGAGTTTGAATAGTAAGGATTTTTTCAATATAGATTAATTTTATTTTACCGATAGCTTTGGTGGTAATCACTTCAAAATATTTATCTAAGTATATTTTTCTTAGTGAATGTAGTTTAAGTGAGCATGAATGTCAAATTCTAGTGCTGGTTTTTTCAGTGGGGGAGAAGTATCTTTGCCTTCCTTATCCAGGTGAAAAAAAAAAATCATAGTAGCTTAAGAACAGCAGCTACTTAGAAGACAAAAAACCAGGCAAGAACTAGGACTTTTGTTCTTGTCATTGGTTGTCTCAAACAAAAAAAAAAAAAATCTCTGTGTGAAAAGTAATGCAAAATGTTGTATGGTATGTGGTCTTCCTTCTGCCCAGTGTTAGTGATTCTATCTTTGGATTGCATAGTTGCAAGCACATTAGAAATACTGCAAGATTGGGTAAAACAGATGATAATATGTTAATATTCCTTTAAGGATGTTTTAGGGCACAGAAAATGTTCCAGGTGGGTTAAGACAGAGAGTGATTCTTATTAAGAGTTCTGAAAGATCAGAGAAGAGGTCAAGTCTGAGTTGAGTGAGGAGGCAGAGATGGATGTACACAGTTAATGGATATAAATCTGGTCATCCTGAAAGTGTCAACTCAGCATTGCCTTACCTGTGGTCAAGTGCTGCAGGTATATAGCAGCTGCAGAGCATGTACGTGGCAGCCAAGTACAAAGACCACTGTTTTTTTCAGGACTTGTAAGAAGTAGTAACTTTTCTTGCTTTATATTCAAGTTCTTATCTGCTCTGTTTAATGTAATTACTGCAAATGTTAGAGCAAGTTGATGCAAGCTGAATGGCTGGTGGAGGTTAATAGCTTCATTGGAGCCTATATAAAAGTACAGTATGCTGCCATTTTGTGCTGCATTTTGTCGGAAGGTTGTGAGCGCCTTGAAGGCTGAGTAGCTGTGTTATTGGTAAACAGTTACGTTGATGTTTTTCTGTAGGGGATCGTGTGGGGGTTTTTGCTGTGTGCTGAAGCTGAATAATATATCTGGTGTTATATAGTACAAAGTTATTTCTTATGTAATAAATCATGTGGACATCCAATCATTGGACTGACCTTGGGAGGTGCCTCTTTAGACATTGTCAGATTTGTGATCTGCTAGGTGTGGTTGAGCTGTTATCATTAAAGAGGAAGAGGAGTATTCATACCAGGTCCAGCCTTCACCGTCCCTGAGGTTTGCAGTAGACAATTGCTGTTATTAACGTTGAGCATTTCAATCTCAAAAGTTGTAAGCGTGTTTATGAAATGCTTTTCTTGTAGTTGGAGAGTGGTTGTCTAGGTGTTTCAGTACTCTGATATACTTTCAAGAGGTCACCTGAGACATCAGATATGAAAAATGTGAGAAACTTCTATTTATCTAGTCAAGTCTCCTAGTAAATGAGAGTGTCAGTTTAAACCAGTAGTGGATTCTGTCTTGGCAAGGGCCTATTTGCTGTCAAATTATATTGGCTTTATGAACTTTTAAGAAGCATCATTTTGTAAGTGTGATACTGAGAAGGTTCA
The DNA here is from genome assembly GCF_018139145.2 of Gymnogyps californianus. Taxonomy (NCBI): domain Eukaryota; kingdom Metazoa; phylum Chordata; class Aves; order Accipitriformes; family Cathartidae; genus Gymnogyps; species Gymnogyps californianus. The sequence continues at coordinate 13,514,533 of NC_059483.1, forward strand.
TATACTTCCACCATATGAAAAGAGATGATGTTTTTTAAACTTCTTTGGCTAGATAACCTTGGTTTGTTTTTTGGCAAACATTCTGTAGTTTTTATGGCTCATCCAACAAAAAAATTCTCCAGTGTCTGATAGAATAACCCAAGTGGTATTTGCAAGACTGTTTCCTTCAAACCACCATGGCTATTCAAATCATAACGGGTATATCTGCTTTTCCCCACATGAGTACTTCAGCCTATCTGATGTCCCAAGACCTCTGATTAGTAAGCTTTAGTATATAAATGTAGTAAGAACTAATTTCAGTGTATTTAAGGACTTTTTGCACAGAGTTGCATGGTTAAGTCTTGTCAGAGAACCTTTAAATCTTGGAAAACGAAGTTGGATCAAACCCCACTGAATTGGGTCACGAAGGCATTTGTATGTGGACTTCCATGGTGAAATCTTTTTACCACTATCATTCTTGAGTTCTTTGGACCTTGTAATATACCCCTTCCAAACTTCAGGATATCTTGACTGGTTTTTGCTAAGTTTTCTGAGAGTATGTCTGAATGCTGTTTCTACATCTGTTTTCTCCAATACTTCTTGGATTTTTTTGCCCAATGCTGATATAAACAGCCTTTAAAATGCTACGGTTCATCTGCTGGGGAAGAAGTCTAGCTCGCCTTGACCATTTTCTTTTTGTTGGAATGCTGTGAAGAAGGGCAGTTCAGAAAATTGGGTTGGGGGGAGAATCAATTAAATGTAACTGATAAAATCATGAAAAGGCAGTTCATAATACATATTTTAATATGTGGGTGATAAAATACAAGAATCTTAAATCCTAAATCAGTAAATTAAACATATACACATAATGTTATACATGAGGTTTAATTCAGTACAAGTATTAAACTGTTTCTTTAATTGTCTGCCACTTCTAAAGTATAGGTTGTGTTTTTTGGAGATTTTCTCCTTTCCTAGAAAACATCAGTGTGAATCCTACTGGTTTTGCATCTGCTGTGGCATTTACTTAAAAGCAAAACATGCCGGATTTGGCTTATACTCGAAAGTACTCTGCTTTCAACGTTTAGGGTATTATCAGTTGTTTTGGAAGAATTAAACTCCTCAGCGCAGTTCTTTGTGGTTAAGTAAAGGATTAAAGACTTGATCCAGTGCCTGTGGAATGAAATTTAGATCTGGCAATAAAAACTTCTCAAATCTTTTTGGCTCAATCTCTTGAGAGAATAAGAGTAGCAGATGCTGAGCTCTTTCTAAAGATCAGTTCCCTCATTTTCAATGTATGGTTTTGTAACTTTTTACTGTGTGGGTTTTTTTGGTTTTGTTTATTTCTGTTTTAGTTCACACTTTAAAAAAACAAACCAACACCATGCCCTCAAACAAACAAAAAACCCCAAACCCAAGACCCCAAAGAACAGAATCTATTTTAATTTTGTATTTAAAAAAAAAAAATTCTAGTTAACTTTAGACTTTAAAAAGGCTCAGGAAGAGATTTGTATGTTGCTGTTCTTTCACTGCCTGTTACTGAAGTACAGTCGTTTAGTTCATATCGCTTGCAGTTTTTTATTAAGTATCATGTAGGTACAGTAAAAAGAGGGAGCAAGATAAAGGACTTCGTGTGTTAAGGTTTGTTTTATTCAGGACCAGGGATAAGACATAATAGAAAGGGAGCTGGATATATATCATGGGGGTTTTTAAATTTTTTTTCTACTTGGTCAGAGCAGAAGGGAAGGAAGCCAGGGGAGAACAGCGAACCTGAGCAGTGCTAATCCAAACCATACACTGTATTTTTGGAGCTTGTGTGTCTAATGTGATCTCTGTAGGCAGAAAAGTGGCCTAGTCAATGCAGGCCAATTAACTTTTCAAATACTAGAATTCATCTGCAGCTTTTCTTGGAGGTCTATATGTACCCTGTGCTCCCTGCCAGCTAGAGACAGTTGGGATACAGATTGCCTTCTAATGGATTCGAAAAATTACCCAAAGTATACAAGTTTTTTCCTACAGTGGATCTGGAAAGGAAGAGATTTGTGTGTAACTTCTGCATTGCTTCTATTCACTTAAACCATCTTTAAATGACTGTTTGGGATCCAGGCTCCATACGGAAGTGCAGCATTGCTGGAAACAGTACTGTTCTCCAAGGTAGACTTTAACTTCTGCAGTATTTCTAAGATACTGATTGCTTGTTCAGGGTTATCTGCAACACTGACTGGTTGTGGTTAATGCATGAGATAATTTGAACTGTGTGTTTTGTGCTATTGCCACGCAGATAATTTTGCCTTAATAGAAAGTGCGGAGAGTTGGCATTGCCTAAGAACTGGTATGCTGTTCAATGGGGTTCAAAATGAAAAAGAAATATAGGATCATCTTGACTCTGAGTAGATCAAAATACTGTGAGATGAATGTCATATTTTTATTTGATACAATGACTGATTTTCTTAGATAAATCAAATTGCATTTTTTCTGTACAGATTTCAGTAAATCATTTGTCTCATGAGAACTGTTAGAAAAGCTGAAGAAAGTTCTTACAGAAATACAAGGTGGGAAAGAAACTGAGCTGAAGAAGAGGGAACCAATGGACTAACAGGAAAATTATACAGGTAGAGTTGTTCTGAGGTTGGTCTTGGCACTGAGGTGTAATAGTTTTGCTAGTGACTGTATGCACTCTCCCATGTATGTAGGCATTCTTCCCACTAGTGTGCCACACTAGTGTGCTCTCCTGACTAGTGTAGACTGCTGGCAGATGTGACTTCCATGTGTAGTCTATGATGCTTAGTATTCTGTAGCTCTTCGGGAATTCCCAATGTACTGGGTTGCTGGATCTGATGGAAAAACTCAGTATCCCAGTACAAGAGTGCCACAATTGGAGAAATGGAATATGTTCTTCTGTGTTATATTAGTGAGCAATTTGGCTTCAGTACGGCAACACGTTTAAGGATAAACAAATATGTAGGTTCACAACTCCAAAACAAAGTTGAAAAGAAAATCAACCATCTAATCAGCTATTAAGGTGACACCTGACATTTAGATTTATCTTTTTGCTTTAACTTCCCTCATCTGCTCATTCTACTTTTTTCTCCTGCCTATTTCCATCTTTCTCCATCTCTAGCTTCTTTGCCAGTCTCAAAGTTTGCTCTTCAAAGTGACTGACCTCTTCCACTTACATCATAGATTGAAGAAACTTTTCTCCCTCCTTTTTCTCAGCTGCTGTTGCAATCTTGAGTAAAGTGTAGTTGTATGCTTCCTTCCCCTCGCATACATCCTGGCTTGAAACCAGCATCAGTCAGGGTCAGATGAGAAACCTTGGGATGGTATTTTTGAACTTGTTTCCATAGGCTGAAGCTAGAGTGGGTCTGATGAGAGAAAGGACAAGACCTGATAAACATTGAGTGGTGTTATCCTCTCAAGGGCAGTTTCTGAAGATGAATAAGCAGGTTCTGATACCTCCTCTACAGGATACTCCAGCTATTGTTTTCCTAGGGCTAAATGTCTTGCATTTATAGTTTGAAAAGGAGTCCTGGAGCCATCTAAAGTGGGTACTCTAAGCAATGGTCCTGTAAGCTGTGTACAGGAGGAGAAAGGTTTTAAGATGACTTGAGCCACGACTGGGATGCAACTTAACAAAAACATGCATGTTATCCTGGGACTTAGTAGGTAACATATGTCCTGTCAAACAATTGCTGCTCCAGTGATCAAGTGTTGGGTTCTTGGGTTTGTGTACCATGGGGTTCAAGATTAGTTTGAAACTAAGTTAATGGGCATTGCTATAGTAATCACAAACTTTTATCCAAATGCCTTTTTGTTTAAGCTTTATGATAACTTTTTAAAGCAAAGGATGGCTGGTTTGTGTTTGCATAACTTGTTTGCTTAAGCATTGCTGCTGCCAGGTCATTAACTTTATTTTTATTTCTTTTAATTTATCAAGTAGAATTGTTCTCAATCCAATTCAATTGAAAACAGACCCACATGCACGTACACATACCGTTTGAGCAGGAATCTTAGTGGAACGCTTGAATAGTAATTGGAAAGGTAGCCTCCTAGATGGTAAACATAGCTTTCACATTGCATTCCTGCTGTGAATGTAACTTTACTATGAGTAGGCTTAGCTAGGGCAGTGAGTAACTATCATGTTTTAAATATTTAAGTTCAAGTGCCGGAGGCTTTGGCAAAATTTCAGTAACCAGAATGAAGGAAGGGAATGTCACTTTTTGTTCTTCCTTGGTCATCCATACACAGCACAATTCCTCATTTGATCAGTCTTTTAAGAAGCAGAACAATTCAGCAAGTGCTGCATTAACTAAGCCATGGTCTGTATATTATAAAGTTCTGCTCAGATTTGGGCACTGGCAAAAAAAGATCTGAATATTGAAAAAGCTTTTTAACCAAGACTGTTGAAGATAAACTTCTAAATTTGACCAAAAGACAGAAGAAAATGGAGTAGTGCATAAGTGCTCAGGAATCTATAATTAGTCTATTACCAGAGTACTTGAAGTATTACTATAACACCATAGCAAGTCCTCTGGATTTCGTGCCTTGTACCGTGTGTTCCTGAGATGACCCCATTTATAAAACTCTAAATTTTATTCTTTGTTACTACTATGAAAATTACATGAGAATTGACTTTGCTCTTTAAATGTTTGTTCAGCTCATTACCTGAATGTTGTCATAAGCTTGTGACAATAACATGTATTGCTGAAACTAAATGTAGGATACATCTCTTTGCTAGAGTATTCCCATAACTTTATATAATAATAGCTGGTGGAGTTAGAAATGAAAAAGTAATACTAGAGAGAGCCAATATTTACAGTATCAGCTGGAATAATATAATTATGTAAGCTGCCCAGACAGTACTGTGATGAACACGATATGAATGCCTAGATACAGATTTTAATTTGCAACTGTCTGAAATGAAAACTACAAACTCCTAGGCTCTTCATGGTTGTAAAGACTAGCTTGAAAACATATTCCATAAAATGTAGTTGGCTTCTCTTTCTTTCTCTAATGAATAAATAACCAAGAATAAATATTTTATACTTTAGAAATCACAAGGAAAGGTCAAATAGCCTTTTTAAAGAGTCACTGTAGCTAATACGTCTTTAAATGCTTAAATTGTAGACTTAAAAACTATCAGGCCTTTGTGAAAGTTAGATTTAGTAGTTGACCTGTCTTCTGCCTAGGCAACCTGTTTTTAAGATATATTCTATATATAGGGTGTGTAATAGATTCTGCAAAGAATGGCAGAGATGGTCTTACTCCTTGTTCAGTTTAGGTGGCAGAAATCAGCCATGAGAACAGATAACAAATTGGAAGCAATGACCCTGTTATATATACAGACGTAATTTTTTTTTCTTCAACAGAAAAGAGATAGAGGTACTGAAAATGATTCAGAAGTTTGTTTGTCACTTAAGTTTTGTGTGAGGTTTCAGAACCTCTTGGCGTTTTTCTGCTCTTTCTCAGTATTCATCTAACCACTTTGGGTTTTTTTCTTCATTTCAGTTACTATGTTGTAGTTGCTTTTTCTTAATACTATATTCATTATGTAATGAATGTCAATAGACTTTTATGCTAACTATCCTTAGAAGAGGTTTTTGTCTGATGTGCAACACCTAGTACATAGGACTGCAACAAGTTAAATGGTGGCTTAGGGAAAAATGTGCTGTTATAAATCAGTTTTGAAATATGGGTATTAGTCATGTGGTATTTTCTTTGCCTAGTTGAAGACATTGATCCCGCCTGTGGAGATTAGTTGACAATAAATTGAAGTCTTCAGGGAGTGAGGAATATGCAGGTATACCACAAACACTCAAAACAACCACAGAAAAGAGGATTGTTAAGGGGAAACTTGAAAATATGTATTTTTAGTAAAGGATTGAAATAAATGCCCAATAAAACTAAAATAAATGCCCAGTTTGGCCTTGAGTCAACACAAAACACCACCAGGTAGCTTAGTCTAAGTGCAAAGTAGTATACGAATCTTTGTAAAAATAAAATAAAACACAAAATCCCACCCTGGACTGTTTAGCATCGAGTTTTAGGAGAGAATTGGAGTCAGGTGGTGATTGAATAAGAATAATGTTTTGTATGATGTGTTTGTATTTCAAATGTTCCTTTTCTGTTGTTGATGTGATGCTCTTGTTTGGGGAGAAATATTTTTTGTACAAAATGTATTAAGGTGGCAAGGACCCTCAAATTAATGCTTTATTCCAGTCTTGTTAAAGGCTACTTGATTGCTTGGGCTTTAGAGGAGGTTATTAAGTATCTTCACCCCAGGGTAGGTCTTTAGTCTCTTATGGGTGGAGGTAGAGGAAGTTCTCCAACATGGTAATACAGAGTGGGGTCCTGACTTGCTCTGAGCCCTTCTGTGAGCCTGAGATGCTACGTAAGATTGAGGTTCAACATAATTTATTCTAGTATGTTAACATTTGTCAGGCATGCAGTTCCCTAAATACTGGGAAAATGGTGGAAATAGCCAAGTTGGTAGAAATCATGATGTGTCTGCTTTTCCTTCTTGCAGCAAGTGCTAACAGATTAGTCAAAACCACTTTTTTGTAGTATGAAAAGTTCAAAATTTTTTCAAGTCTTTCCTTTTACTTGTGTCCTTACTTTGTTTTCATCTTCACTTTTGCTGCCCACTCATCCTATCTGTTCAGGTTGTTGAACATCCATTTTTAAATTCACTTTCCAGATGTGTGATATGTGCAGACAGCACATAAGTGGTTGTCTTCTCTGAGATCACAGGCTCTATCCCCACTTTTAAAGAAGCTCTTAAAGATTTTAATATCGGGGGGGGGGGTGGTGGTGGAATATTTGCAAAGTTCAGATTTACTATTAGGAATACAGATAATAGAGGTAATAAGAGTAACAAGAACATGTTTAGGGAAGACAATTGTGGCTTCAGTAGCCTCTGCCTCTTTAAAACATGTATATGCTGAACTGATTTGGTGGATTACCAGAAACATTGAAGATATTTTCTTTCTTTTTTTTTTTTTAAAGATATGGTTTTGGCAGGAAGCTAAGCAGTATTTTTAAAAAATGACACTAATTTTCTAGTAAAAACCCACATAAGAATGTGAAGGTAAGGGTTCTATTCACTTTTTTATTTTTAATTTTTGGGGGTTTGAGGGCTTTTTTTTTTCTTTTTTACACAAGCTTCCTGTTTTAATTTTGATTAGAAAAAGCAAAAGCATGATAAATTTCTGGTGTAGTTTTTTACTTATTTTTTTAAATAAGGGTGATTCTAATTCTTACCTATGAGGGTTGCATGAAGTTAATATTGGCAAGATGTTTTGAAGATTCATACATGGGAAGAGAGATGGGCAAAGAAATTTTTACATCAGACTTAAATGGGGTGAGAGAGAAAGAAAAGTTAACATTTAGGCATAGTTTTGTGGTTATGGTGTGACTCACAAGAAAGACTCAGGCCATCTGACATGTACATTACAAACAGTTGTAAAAACATACCATTAGATATCCACAACGTGTAGTGGGCTGAGTTAATGTTATTTTGAATCTATAATGTTAAAGCTTTCTGGCACAGTGAGTGTAACTCCACAAATCAAACATTGTATTATTGCCTTTTGTTTTACATTACATTGTTGTCCCTGATGGACAAAGTCCCTTCTGATCAGCTCAGAAGTGAAGTTTTAATCCTGCCTTTCGCTTGTTCAGTGTCATCTAGCTACGCTGACACCAACCAGGGCTTTTTGCTTGAGTCGGGGTTAGATAGACTTTGACAGAATACATTGATGTGATTAATTTTTTTATAATTATGCAGTGTGCTTTACAATATGCATGCTTGTTTTCTTGCTGTTTCCCTGCATATGGAAAATCAAATTTGCGGAAGGTTAGACTTATATTCAAATGTGATTATATTTTTAAGTTTTCCTTAATGTCTCTCTCAATCTCAAATTGTGTGGTGATAATTTTCCCCAGCATGAACTTTTGCATAAGTACAGTTTTGAACCTATTGGACCTATACCTATATCTGAGCATGACTATGTAGAAATGAGTCTTGTATGTTCCTAATATTTAATATACTGCTAAAATTTCTTAGGAATCTTTGTTCAGAATTTGAATTCATGTGTTTTGTTTTCAGTTTTTGGAAGTAATGGCTTTTGTAACGGATTCCTTAGCTTCAGTCTCAACTCTGAAGGAGACATTATAAACATTTAATAGCTTTAAAAGAAGCTTTTTGGAAACTACAGTATCTGTGGTACGTGCTATATGTAAGAGGGTTTTTTATATTTTCATTTCAGAGAAGTTTGGGGTTTTTTTTCTACCAAAGCTATGAAGATGAGCTTTTCTCACTGATGCTGATTATCCCAGTTATCACTCAAATAATTTGCAGCCACAAGAGCTCAGTGTTCATGTAAATCAGGCTGCTTTTATTTAATGATGGATTTAGTTGTTTAACTGTAAAAAATGGCCAGTGAAGTACTGTAACTGTTTTTGGATCTAAGACTTTCCCCTGCTATATTTAAAGAGCATATTAGATGCATTTCTCACATGCAATTTTTTGTGGGAAATTCATCTAGTTTGAGTTTGTAGTGCTCTGATAATATCAGAATTCTGCAATAATGAAAAATAAATCAGAGCTGGAACAGGCAAATATTGGGGCTTTTGAACCTTCAGAGTAATTTTTATCATGTTTTTGTTCATAAATACAACAAGCTTTAGTTTCTGTGAAGCAGACATCCCATTGAAAATGGGAGAAGCTGAAACCAGCACAGGCAGGTGTTGAGCAAATGTCTCTAATGAGCTCTCACAAGGGTTGTGTTATAGATCTTCAATTCTTCTTGTTAGTCTGTTTAGAATCTCACTTCTCAGATTTGGACTTAATTACTGAGTGATTCTGTGGCATAAACATCCAGATGTATACCTGTTGCTTAAATCTGATTCCAGCCAGTCTTCCAAGTAAGATTTGTTTACCCCTTGTGCATCCCAGGCTCACTCAGGTACCTTCTCCTCAGAGCTGATATATTGTTGCTTCAAGATAATTTGAACTGACAAAATTACTAGGCCACACACTTGAGGTATTTGTTATACCTTAACCACTTTATATATATACTTACTTATATATATATATAACCACACTTACGAAAATGCAGAGAACTTAAGTGTTCCAAAAGCATGAACGTTTTCAGCCTCATCAATTATATTTAATATTAAAAGTCAGCAGATGGAGCCAAAGGCTTGTAGAAAAATTACTTGTGCTGAATGTATATTAAACCACAAAGTCCACTAAGTTTAATAATGTTTCTACTGAACCTTATAGCGGCAAAGCTCTTTATTTGCTGCTAAACCTCATACTAGCATCCCTTTTTTATTCCCTTGTCTCTGTGTAGAGTGAGACCTCACCCCTTTGTATATTGGGGAGTGAAGTTTGAGTGGGAACCTGATTTTCTTTGTAGATTTACATCTGTGCAAGGCTTTCTGCAGCATTGTTCACCACTTTATCAGAACAAATGGTGTTATATTTTGTCAATATTTTTACTTCTCCTATGAGCACAGTAATTGGAATCTACTGTTGAAAGTTAGATTGGAATTCATTACAACCTCATTTTCATTATTGCACAGTTGGTAAGATACTGGGGTTTCATGTTTTTCTTCTGAACCAACTTTGCTTTAGATACGTCAGACGTGATATTCTATTAACATCCTTTTGGGATTTTTAAATAATACTTTTAGAATAATAAGGGGGTGGAATGTTTTCCAAACAGTGTGCAATTTATCCCACTTTAATAAAATAAAAAACCCAAAGGCAGTAAGTGTTACCTACCTTCTGCAGAAAAAGGGAGAAAAAAAACGTTGTATAAAATATGATATCCAAAGGGGATGCAAGAAATGATGATGCTGACTGAACAGAGAATATTGCAGTGGTACAGTGTTGTTTTGCCTTTTAGTAAAGACAGAAAAATGAAACTGTTAAGTGACTAACAGCAGCTGTTTTGTCTAACTATTAAACTTCATTTTAAAAACTTTTCCTCCTCTAAATCTAATCTTCTGAACGATTATGAAATGTACATATGATACATAGAATATAGAGTAAGTGGTATATAAATGTATGCTTAAGTATTGCATGTATATATTTTTTTTCCCCCTCATTTTTGTTTTACTGATTCTTGAAGCTAGGTCTCTTTAGTTTGGAGCAAGCATATACTTGGAGCGACTTTGGAAACTTGGCTTACTGGCCAAGTTAAAAGCTTTTCTTATTTTTCTGTTTATCTTTGGCCTCATCTGTGTTTAAATTATCTTTCCCCCACTCCTCCTGTTGAAAGACAGTGATAAAACTTCAACCAATTGTACCAGCTTGCTGACTTAATTTCCTCTAATCAACATTGGCTGTAGTAGCAAGAGTTTCTAACATTGACATTTTTCTTTTGAATGATATGATCAGTTCTTAGTTTCAGATTCACTCCTGACTTACTGTAGGCTTTTCTAGTTAGACATTTTTCTTCCTAAATAAAGGTACCCAGTCACTTCCAATAAAATTATATTTTCTTTTCAAGCCATTTGAATTGTGCCAAAAACCTCATAAAATACAGGACTGGAGGGTGCATCCCAAATTATATCTTAGTCCAGTCTCCTAAAATTCCAACTAACCAAATCTTGCAGTCTCACTGTGATGAGTATCTTCTATATTTATATTTACTGTAGAAGAATATTAATGCATCTTTTAAAATAAAGAGAATATAAACTTGTAACATAGGAAGACACAGTGCTTTTTGCTATATTTAAGAGACTTCTGGATATACAGTCCAAGTTCAGCATCAATTTGCACTGAGATAGATGCTGATTTCCTCTGCGTAACATTGCCCTTAAAGATGAGAGCAAATGCTGTTTTGGTTTTTGAGAGAAGAATGTTGCTGAAGAAGAACAGTAGGTAGATGTGGTGGCCGGTGCAGTTGGGGTCTCCTTAGCGGAGACACTGTACAAAAAGCAGCGGTAACTTCCTGGTGTTACAGTGGTGCGTGTTTTCAATTGCAAGTTGTTGCCTTTGTCTCCCTTTAAAATGCTCTACTGATACTAGGTCTCTCTCCTAGATTTTATTAATGAGCAAACCTAACTGGGTGTGTTTTAATTTCGTATGGTTTTTTCAGAGATGTCTATCTCCATAGTCTGTGTGGATTGTCCTTGGGCATTTCTTAATCATTTTAAATTGAGAAGGTGCGTACAATTACAACATATATAATGTATCAAGACAGAAAGTCATGATGCAGTTTTGTGCTATTGAGGAAGTACATAATCCCCCAATATTTTGGGGGAATGGGAGCTGTGAGAACTAGTGACTGCAGTGAAAAATGTGCATATGAGGAAACCTGGTCATGAAAAAGTACTTCTAAAAAAATCTGATGGCACTTTTAAAACTACACTGGCAAAAAAAGCCCCAAACAAACAAAAACCAAACAACCCCCCCCTAAATAATATAGTGAATAAGGAAAAATTTTTACATTGGTGGATAGGCTAGGTAAGCTTCCTTTGGACTGGATCCAGTCATCTCAAAGAATTTCTTGTGGCCTGCATGCTTTGGATTACGTGTAATTTCAACTTCAATTTAAAAAGAAAAGGTTCTAGCTTTCAAGACTGTGAGGGAGTGACAGTTGCAGTTTTCCAGTCCTGACTGCAGACAGAGCAGAGACATGTCAAATCTTCTTCCAGTCTTGGAATGTTAATTTTGAAGCCTAATTGTGGTACTTTTGACATGTCATTGGCCATTTCAGTGAAGGTTGTCTCAGCAGGTGTGACCGGGCATGCAACAGCCATGAGACTCAAAGGATAGGAAGTGGAAGATTCTGCAAGGAAGGAGATCTGGCAGAAGAAGAGATATACATAGATAGAAAAAGAGAAATGAAAGGCAAGAAAAGCTGTTATTGGTGTGCTGCAATACTGCATAAAGTATTCAAAGATTGTTCTTTGCTATGTGAAGTACCTTTACATGCCAGCATTAACAGTTCACTCTTCTTTCATAGGCTTCAGGTTGCCCTCCTTACTTTTACCAAGCTTCTGTTGTTGGTGATCTACTGTCAGGTATTTTTGTATGATGGCTCTAGTGCTGTCTTGTCTGTTACCACACATGTTGCAACCTCAGTGAACCTATTTTTAAGGTCCCTTCATAGATCCTGTTTAGCTTCCTTTTAAAAGACCCATAATGGATTAAAATGATTTCTAAATTGACAGCTGTTTTCCATCTCTTCCTCCTGACTGATGACCATTTCCTTATTGTTGATGTATAAATTCCCTGAGCAGATCTTCCTCAAATTTTTCAGAAAATACTCTGACAGAGTGAATCCTAAAACAAATCAATAAATAAAAAGCACCAACAAAAGCAAAATTGCATTTTGTTCATAGTTTATCCTGAATATCTTGGTGAATATCTTGGTAAATATCACATTAGCCAAGAGAATCCTGTTGAGCATTCACTGTGCCTCAGTGGTACTTGCACATCTCTGCATGATGGGCTTGTTCCCATCCCTCAGCTGCAGTAGGTTTCCCGTGTTTCTGCTACAGGTGTCTGTGATATTTCATACTGGAAAATGAGGCAGCTTGTTTTAAATAAGAAATTAATTTGCACAGGTACTCAGAAATACTGAAATATGTTGGTGATAGTTGTAATTTCTTTGGATCTTGATGAAGGTTTAAAAAATCATGTCAGTAGGACTGCCACTAAAAAGGTGGGGGGGGCGCGGGCGGTGGTGTGTGTGTGTAAAATGTGGAAATATTTATTCACCTGATGACAGCTGAGAGGTTTAGGCAAATAGAAAGTATGTTTAGAAGATAATAGTTTGGAGTTCTATTGTTTGAATACAGCTCCTAGCTGTCATTGTCAGAATATACTAGGTATGCTTGCAGCATGTATCGGGAATTATTTCTTTTATAATCAAACCTAGAGTTTTTTCAAATTGGACAGCTCTTCCATAGCAAGTTAACAAATCCTTGAGAGGCAAAGAAGTCACAACTGTATGTCTGTTGTAAATGCTTGTTATATCAGAGGTGAGGGACCCTTTTCATGAGTTAATCAAAAAGACCTATGCAAACAAGCAAGAGGATTTTTTTCCTCAGTCAGTCACTACAGTTACAGAGCCTGACATTGTTAGGTGAACCTTTGTGATCTCATAGGCTACTGCATACTCTTGTGAGCCAGACCCCTCTTAATAAAAATGTGGGGCACTGGATACACAAATTCATAGCAGCTGTCACAGCTGGGCTGTAGTGAAGTTTGGTCAAGACCCTTTGAACTTTTTATTTCACACTAATCCCATTTAGTGTGATCAATATATGGACCTCCAGCTCCTAGGTCTGTTAATTAGGTGTCAAGTGTTGGGTTGGCCGCTGTCAGGCTGTAAAATACAAACACAGAAGAGCCTATCAGTAGGGAAGTGAAGTGTTTATTGTTTGAATGTATAAGAGCCATTGGTTCTGAAAAGTTGCTTTCCTAGTCTGAGATGTCCTTAGGGATCTCGAGAGTCTTTTGTTTCTCTCAGTAAGGTAAATGTATAGTTAAATAAGCATTTTACCAAAAATATTGGTGCGGTTGGGGGCTGCAGAATAATGTGAAAGATCCAATTTCTACTAATAATTTGATGTTGGAATAGCTCTTTGTTTACGTCCCTCCCCCTGCCTTTTCCTTGTTAATAAGAGTGCTTAATAATTGCTCTGGTAACTGTTTGCATTGGGTTAAGATAGGAGTCCGTTCCTGTTTTGCATACGTACATCTAAAATGAAGCTTCTCCTAAGACTTTACCAACATTTATTTTAACTTGTGCTTTGTAGCATTCAGGGAATAGACAGGATAACTTAGATCTTCATTTCCCCTATCTCAAAGAATCTCGGGAGCTTTTTGAACTCCCCCGTCTTTAGTTCTCTATCGTTCAGGGAAGGGTAAATATGTAGAATGATATTTCAGCTTTTATACATTCTTGGGTTCCTTTATTTCAGTTTTCCAGTGACAGAAAGGACTGAGGAGTTGTGAGTAGTTTGTTTCATCTCCTTTGAAGAAAACCTTAAATTTATAATCCCAGATCAGACCTTTCCTATAACTCACGCAACTCATCCTGTTAACTGTTTTAATATATGGCACCGCTATTTCATTAAACAACATCCAGGAATAATTAGTTCAGCAACGATGCCTCGGAACAAAAGCCCTTGATTTCGTTTAACTTTGTAAGTTGGTCTCTTTTGATCTGCAAGAACACATCTGGGGCCTTTAAGAAAGCAGAAAGAAAAATATTAAATGTTTAGTAATGCCGTTGGTGAAGGTTTCAAAGCACAGTAACCCTTTGGTACCAGGATGTGGCTCAGAGGCAAAAAAGTGTGAATTTCTTATTTCATAAGATATCACATGGTACCTCTATATGGTAAATGCTGGTTTTGCTAGCTGATAACCACTACATTTTGGCTTTATTTCCAGTTTCATAAGATTCAGTCTCTTCATTCTTTCCCTCATTTTTCCCCTCCATTTTTCCGCCCTTCTGCCCCCTTTCTTCCCCCAGCTGCATGTGAATTGATTAATCAGAATCATTACTGTAAACCTGACTTTTTTTTACCATGTGTCTGTGCATTAGAATGTGGTTTTGCTATATCAAACTTGGCGCCATACAGCTTTTGTTCCTTTAATAGCTTAGTACTATTTGCCAAGGTGGTAGGGATAAATCCAGTTGTTCTTTACTCTAGACTTAACTGCTTAGACTTTGAAAATATCATACAATGCAGAGGATATAAATTTACTCATCTAATCTTAATCACTATTACTGACTTGTATTAGAAATTGCTTAGCAGTTGAACTCTTTAAAATTTGCCACTAAAAAATCCTACCTCAAGGAAAAGCTATAAAGATTTTGTATACCAATTGTTTATTTTGTAAACTAAAAAGTATTGCGAAAAATACTTGTCTGATAGTAATTAATTCCTTTTTCTTCTCTTCTCATAGCAGAGGTAGCCTTTGTTTTGATTGTAATTAGTACAAGGAATTCACTAGGAGTAGTACCGTGTCATTTGATTTGTACTGATGTGCATACTTGTATTTGCTTGTTTGCTGCATTGCACTAGAGTGCTGTTGTGTTTTATATTCCAAGTATTTCCTAGAAAATGTACAAATCATCACAATTAATGTTAACATTTGCCACAGCTAATGAAGTCTACCAGATCTCTCTGTAATTATTCATCACCTTTGTTTCATTTTGTATAAATCATGGCTTCTATTAAGGAGCTTATTTTAGAGAAGGGACAGGAGAATTTTTTTCACAAGAAAGAAATCAGCAAAAGAACTTGGTTCTTATTTTTCCCCTCGACCTGTCAAAATAGGAGTGAAAAGAGCTGAAAATATTATCTTTCATTACAGGTTTTATTTTTAAATGCAGCTTTATGCTCACTCTGTGTTTGTTTTCCTTAGTGAGCCTTTAACTCCAAGGTTGTGACCCAATAACGACCTCCTCTTTCCACTCTCAATTGCTTTTGACCTACTCCATTAAGTAAAAAGAAATAACCTAACAGAAGGGTAACCAGGTCACTGCTACCACACCAAGGAAACAGACAGGCTTTGGGATGCTCTTCTTTAATCTCTCTATCCACAGAGCCTTCATTTTAATTTGCAAAATTGAACCCAGATCGAGAGCAGTAAAGCCTGAATACGGTAAATATTCATGCCTCAGTGATCTAGAGTGGCTCTATTACATTTCAGAGATTGGGAGAATTACCTTTTGGATTATGTATATTCATGGGCTGATTTTTATTTGAGATATAATATTACTCACATTGGGCTACATGTCGCACATTCTACCAGAACCAGCCTTCTCACAAAGCTCCCAATGTTCCTTACATGTAAAAGTTTTACTTCTTTACCCTATAGTTTCCTCCCTTTTATGCTTTTCAAAGACTGGTAGTAAACAAATTTCTTTTAAAGAAGAAGAAAAAAATCCCAGTAGAAGTTCTTCTATAAAACCTTCAACCCTGTGTTTACTGTGATATATTCTTTTGCATGTGACTTTGAAGTCTTCAGATAAAAGTGTTATTATTGTTCTAAACCTAAATCTATTCGGAAAAAAGAATTCAGTTCATTCTGTTGGAAGAAGAAAATTCCAGACAGCCTTTCTTTAACCTATCATTTTGCATTGGTTTTGACTTCTTTTTGGATTTTTTCTTTGAAAAATGTTTTATTGACATATTTTTTTATAAGTTGCAGAAATCTTAATTGGTATGTAAATGTTAAGCTTATTCTGTGTCATAGTTTTACTATGGGTCTGACATTCTCTGCCTGGATACTTGCTGGCTAACCTTATTGGCATTATATTGTGCTTTTAAAATGCATACTTTGTCATCGGTAGTGATAGATGGCACAAGCAGTACCACTTAATTTAAGGATACTTGACATCTTAAGATTCCTTTTTCAGTTACAAAAAAACTGTGAGAGATTTTAGTCGTTTGGAGATGAAAGGATATATAGTACGTGTCTGGCTTCTGCTTCCTTCCACATCCTTGGAGTGTGGGGATCTCTTCCCTACCTACAGCCCCAAGCATTCACTGTGTACGGCTGTTATGCTCTTTTGGCCAGAGGACTAAAGGGGGATGTGATCATTGTCCCCTATGTGAATAAATTCACCCAAATCTAGAAGAGGCAATGCAGAGAGAAAATAAAAGTGCAGCGGGGCTTGGTGCTCCTGGTGTTCCCATTGTGAATCCTAGGTAGAGGAGGAGATGTAAGGGGTGGAAGCCAAAGAGCATATTAAGAACATGTAATTACTGGGAAATACCGCAAGGGCAAATCATGCTTGACCA
The DNA here is from genome assembly GCF_018139145.2 of Gymnogyps californianus. NCBI lineage: Eukaryota > Metazoa > Chordata > Aves > Accipitriformes > Cathartidae > Gymnogyps > Gymnogyps californianus. The sequence continues at coordinate 13,531,291 of NC_059483.1, forward strand.
GCCTGATTGCCTTCTGTGCCAAAATGTAGAGACAGGAAGAGTCATGACTTCAGTAAGGCTTGGGTAACATCTCTCTCAGCATTCTCACGTGGTAGCTGGGGAGGTATGGGTTGGATTTGGGGGTTTTGGTGCAAGTTGAAAATTGGCCGAAGTGGTTGAGGCTATTGGAGGCTTTGCTGTGAATGAGGAAAACTGCTGTGAAATTACAAATATTCTGAAAAATCAGCCTCTTGCTTTCAAAAACTAGACATTGGGTTTTTCTTGAGAATTTGGATTGTGACAAATTATGCAGTTGAGTTTTTTATCTGTAGTGAGGCGTAATGCTGTGTTCTGTTGCAAGGGTGACAAGATTACTGAAGTTTACCAAATAAATACTCCAGTAAGATAGTACACGTGCAATACAGTGTGAATTTGATGGTTTACAGTAAATAATGAATTCAGGGCAGTTCAGTCACAAGAAGAAAATAAATAGAGGATAGTTTTCTTATTCAGTGAGCTTTGTCCAGCCTGTGCATGGGATGGATTAGGTTCTATTGAGAAAATTTGAGATTATATACTTAGAGGCTACAGGAAAATGCATAGGCACAGAAGGTCACTTAACTTTATGTGCAAAATCTTAAGATTAACACTTGCTAATTTTTGATTTGTGATTGTGTGCATGAATATAGCATACATATAATTTAAATTAAAATTACGGTATTAAAGCAGAGCAGCATGAGAGTAAGATCATTGACCTGCTGCTTTATTTACTGGGTGCATAGCCATATTTTAGATGCTGTGAAAGGAAATAAGCTAAAAGGGATTTTAGTATCCCCTTTTATATTGCTTTATTCCAGTGTTGCAGTGCAGGCTTTTCAGGCTATGGTGTTATCTTATCAGGAGGAGGAGTATATTAAATAAAATCTGGTAGCATGTGTGGCATTACATAAGCACCACAGTGGTCATATGGTGAATGCCCTTATAAACTTCACATCAAAAAACTAAGTTAAAAGAATCATTCTATGTGAAATAGTTTTTCCTCTAGATGCTGTATTTCTTTCCTATCTGGAGGCAAAGTGAGGCCAAGGACAAATAATAGATTCTAGAAATATTCAAGATCTTTCAGAAAATTGTTACTAAGCCACGTGATCTTGGTGGCACCCGCAAACTTGGATTTCTGACTGTTTGAGGTTTCTACTCTTTGTAGTTGGTCCTAGCTGCCATTGTGATGTTGACTCAGCAAAGATGGCTTTCCACAACCTGAGCAGTGGGCAAAGTTTGTGTTGTGTGATTGCTGTTCAACAATGTACAATTGACAGCTCCTGTTTTATCTCCATTTATGCTGTTCTGAAATCCTGGTTGAAGATTTGGAACTAATGTTTCTCAGTGTTCATTGAGATATGACATGAACCGCAAAGGCCTCTCAGAGAATTAAGAAAATATTCCAGATCTTAATTTTTAAAATAAAAGATTTTTTTTTTTATTTGGATGGAAGGTGTGGATGGAGTAGGGCAGAGGCCTTGACTCATGATTTCTGAATGCTCGTTGTTTGTCTTGTGCCTTCACAGCCTAGGTGTCCTTCTGACACTTTCAAGCAGGAGTGGTTTGCCTTCTTCACTAAACACATGGCTGCTTACTCATCTATAGGACTCAGCTTTGCTTGTGAATGGTCATCCCTTATAAAGCAAAGAATTTGGCATTCTTCATGTTTAGAAGAGACTTTATGAAAAGATCTGCTTACATGTAAGAGCAGTCTTACATCTGAATTAGAGCTTTGCTTAGTTTCAGTATATGTGCTTAGAGAAGGGTTGGCTGAAAACTAAAAATTGTGGTAGCCTTTCAGACAAGTGGGCTGCATTTTTTTTGACAGTGTAGCTTGATATCCTCTGACTACCAAGAGATGATACTGGAAGCAGGAGGATGAGATGCCTTATTGTTTATTTGGATTTGTAGTAGAGCAATAGGGAGGAAGGCAGTCCTTGCTTTCAAAAGCAGCAGATATGGGATGCATTTTAGTTGTGCAGCTGGGCATTAGTTTGTTGCTCCTCCTCAGCTGTAAGGAGGCACTTCTACTGGATGATATTAAGGTGGTGTTTCTGGTATTTGGCACTTTGCTGCAATGTATGGTCAGTTTATGCCTCTCAAGGGTTTGTTGTTTTTTTTCTTATTTGGGTGCTGATTCAGGCAGGCTTGCTCATGGTGTATTTCTAAACCTCAGGGCTGAAATGGTGCTTTCTTCATTTATCAGTTCCTCTTCCTTCTTGGATGTAAGTTTAAAGATGCAGCTCTTAGTAGCTGGGCTCCAAGATGTGATCTTTATTTTAAACTGATTGGAGTCCTCTGCATTTGAAGCGAGGTCTCTTTTTTGTGATACATATGTAATACTCCTTTTATAAATACTGCATTTGTAATCAGTGTTTTCTCTAATAGATTATTGAGACTAATTATTTTAACTTTGCAGTTTCTCATCAGAATTACAAGTATGGTTGCTGCATCTTTCGTGTCAGAAAGATGCACTCACAGCATTGGGAGGCAGCGGGATGGCTAGGTTCTTATCTAAAGAAGCTATAAGCAATGGCATATGGTTGATAACTTAATGGAAGTTGGATAAATAAAGGAAAAGCTCCCACATATCAGGGGAAAAAGTCATTAGTGGACTTTTTCTGTATCCTGTTTTCTATTAGTCTGTATTAAACTGCTTTGAAAATCTTAGTGGGCTTTTCCTTTGGTCTTCAAATAACAGGTTCTCTTCTTATTGAATACATTTGTTTATCTCAAGGGCTGAACTGTTTGGGTGCTTTTGATTTCTGTTTTGCATTTTTTAATCTGCATTTGAACACAAACTTCTTTCTCACACTTTTTATAGACCTTTACATAATGCTTTAGGAACATTAATGTAATTATACAAATAAAATTTAAAAAGTGAAGCAAATCTCTTTGCAAATGATACAAGATTTCAACACATGGCTCTTGATTTATATGATGAGATACAATCAATTCCCTTGTGTCATTGTTAGAAAACAAAATGTGAGTGAATTTCTTAGCGAAGTTTGTAGCAAGTTTTATAATGGTATCCAAATTTTCCATGTTCACCTACATTGTTTGCATGTAATAAGTCTGTCTCTTTGAAGTTGCACTCAATATTGTTCTCTTTCTTTCTGTGTCTAAATGCCTAATTCCGCAAAAGAGTAAAATATGTCTGTCTCTAGTGGATTGCTAAAATGGGCCTTGCACTATTTTAATGGACAAGATGAGATAGAAATTGTTTTACAGACAGCATTTTGAGGACAAAAATTGGGTGCTCGAAACAAATGCAAAGAAATGCCAAAGATACTAGTCATAGGTGATCTCAGTTATGAATTCCTATTGCTCAGGACAGAATGCTCTGAAATATTTAACGTCATTCTGTTGGTAGATGGGTGGACTGAGCGATCCAGCCGCAGCTCTCTACTTGAAACTTCTATTGTTGTAAAGCTAAAGAAAATATGTGAAAGTTTAGAACTGTGCTGTAACTTGTGGGGATCCCTTCCGTAGGGAAACTAGAAATACAGAAGAGAAACAAATCTAATACTGAGGGCCAGCTGCACCCTTTTCAGTGCTTCCAGGTTTGTATTTTAAAGGCCGGACAAAACAAAGATTAATTTTAGTTACGTACTTCGGTCTCTTGAAGAAAAACCCTACATTTGGAGTATTTTAAACCATGGACGAATGTCTCTGTCAGTCGGGGTCAGAGTGAAATGGAATGAAATACTGTACTGATGTTCATGGTCTGCTCAGAAAACAGGAAGTTAGTGATTTAAAGCTGCTCTGGCTCTTGTTATTTGATCCAGTGGGTGCAGATCAACTCACTGATTCACTTCTCTGCTGGTTCCATGTCTGACCTTTTGAAGGAGATGCAATTCCAACTCAGTTCTTGTGTGATCTAATCCACCCGCCCAATCACCTAAGCACACTCTAGTGTTCTGGTCAGATTCTAATTCCTACATATGTTAGTCTCTTGGAACAGAGTTTATGGTCAGTTAAGATACTGTGCTGTATACTCCTTTTACAGTTGCTTCTGGTACTGAGAACATGTAGGGGAAAAAGGAATGGGCTTGAATGTGTTCTTCCCATTTACTTTTCTTCTGTCCTCTGACATGTCTATGGGAGCTTTAGATACAAGAATAGATAACATGAATATAAGGGGAAAAACTGTTTAAATTTAGAACAAATATAGATGGGCTGATTAAATCATCTGCAAGGTACTGGATAGGTCAGCATGAAGTGCTGATTTTCAGTAGGTTGAGTAATGCAGTATCTTTCCCTTCATGTGTCTGAGGACAAGCAGACCTGTCTTGAAAGCCAGACCCAGCTACAAAGAAATCAGGCGATTCTTAAAGCTCTGGGTGAGCGCAGCCAGAATGTGGGGGGCTTGTCTCCCATGAGAGAGGTGGGGGCAGCACAGATAATCTGCTTGGGGGGGGAGGGGGGCTGACAGACACTTTACTTTACATGATTTTGCAAATTTTCAGTGTTTTTTTTAATTAGGATACTGTTTTCTGAAGGAGCAGCCTGAAAGAGAATTAGTCAGGATCCAAAACTTTTCTTGAACTTGCATTAGAGACTGTGAGGACCATCAGCAAATATATTAACGGGAGCCATCCTGTTAAAGCCTCATGCAACACTGGAAAATACTCCTGTATCAATACTCCATTGCAAAGTTTCTCCTACACATAGGAATTACATCAAGCTTTTTGTCATGGAAAGTGATATTTTACAATTGTATACTCTTTTTAATGTAGTTTAACACTGAGCAATGTGGAAGAACACAGCTAGCATTCTGATACAAGCCAGCCCTGTATGCCATGGTTGAGAACTGTGAATCTCATTGAAAAAGTTTAATCATGTGATGTGAATATTTTAAAAGTACTTGTTAATTCTCTTTCTGATTGTTATTTATGGGCTGCATGTCAGATGATCAAACCTAATCATTTGAGTTAATTTAAGGGGAGAGAGTAGGCATAACACTTTTGAAGAATGTTTCATAGATGCCTAATTAAAAGCTAAATGTATTCTGAGTATATGCACACAAGAATAGGTTTTTTTTAAACACAATTTTTATTCTTTAATGTTATCTGAATTCTGTGAAAGGTATTTCAGATGAATACATGTAGACTGTTTTAGAGACTGGCAAATATTTTCTGTAATAATTTCACTCAACTGTTCAGGTGGGTAGTTTCTAAAAAGTAATATAAACTGGAATATTTGTAATAAAGAAAAAAATCTTTGTGGCTCCATTTAAGATGGAAAACTGCATAGATCTCTTGTGCATCTTCCAGTTCCAGTTTTGTGTTGAGGAGTGACAGTGCTGGAAGATTCCTTAGTTCTTGTCAGTTTATTCACCCTGTCCATGGTTGTAGAAGATGAAAGTTTTACTGCCAGTATTATCACATATGAAATTACAGAAGTCCTTTCAAAATGGTTTGGGCTGGTACTTTTCATATGGAATTTCAGTCCTGTAGTGCTTGTTTATTTCTTTGAAACACATAAGTTTAGAAAACCTTTTTTTTTTAAAGTCCTTAAACATTACTTGTATCACCAGTGTTGCAACTATCACAATGATTGAAGCTGGAGAGGGAGAGGTAGGTTATAGCGAATGAAAGAAGGAAGGGTTTGATTCAAGCCCCTGTACTTCCAGCCTTCAAAAGTACAACCTCGGAAGTGAATAGAGAGGTGGCAGTAAATGCTAAATTGTTTCTCTTCAATTCATCTAGATAGGTAGTACTGTCTAGGAGGTTTGGCTAAAGGGATAATGAATATATATTTGAGTACAAAAATGCTTGAAACTGAAATTCTAGTGAGTGTTTAGAATGGCCTTTTAAGTCTGTTCTGATATTAGTTAAGATCATACCAAACTATTTGGGTCCAGGCTTTTTAGTGGGGGGTTTTTCTCTTACGTGAACACATCTCTTGATCTCCTTTCTCACAATATTCTGTGGATTCTTGTAGAATCCACAGGCATCGATGTGGCATTTGATTTGAAAAATGTTGCAATAAGAACTTATTATAATCTGAAAAAGGGTGTTTCTTTTGGTTTTGGTTAGCAGCCAGAGATCCAGGGAACCCAAACAACATTTGTAGTGGTGAAGCTTATGGCCATTGTTATTTGTACAATTATGATTTCAAGAAGGAATACAGGATTTTTGTTGTTTTCCAGAAGCCATGCAGCTGCTAGATTTTTTCCGTTTTTTATCAGCTTTCTGTGTATTGCCTGTGACTGTTTTTTGTTGACTTATTTGGAGAGCTTATATTCCAGTTACTGAAGGTTTTTAGTTCAGCCAATAGACTTTTCATCTACTCCTCTATTTTGATCTAAGTTTCTGCAATTTGTTCCCCTCTGAGTTTTTCCTCCTTCTTTTTCTACAGTCTCCTCTTAGTATTGCTTAGTTTGGTGATGTTGGGAATAGGCATACAAAGATTTGTCTGAAGCCAGGTACTATATCCTTCATATAGGGCAGCAGGCTTTGTAGAAAAGGAAAAGGTGAAAAACATAGTTTTGTTTCCACTTATGCATTGCATCCAAGATGCAGAAAAAAGCTGATATTTTCAGTATTATACTGTGAGAAAATAATTCTGTGATTAAAACTAATAAGGTTAACTTCTCTAGACTGTTCCGAGTCATCTAACCTAAATGATGTGCTCTAAGCTGTGTCACATACTGAGGATGAAGCCCAGATCTGCTGAGTCCCATCCTTTGGTTTGGGATTCTCTTCATCAGTGCTTGTGTATTTTGGTTTCTTACTTTCAGGAGTTAAAAGATAAATGGGGTGGGCCAGGATTAGAAGATGAGCTACTAAGGGACATGCAGTGGTTGGAGATTGATTTGAGAACAGTTCCAGCCGAGTAAGACGGATACTAATGGCTTGAATGCTGAGAATTGCACAGTAGCATTTGACATGAACCTTTACGATAGCTTTAGAAATGGTACTAAGAAAAGGGAGAGAGAAGAAGAAATTATACTGAAAGTTGAGATCTGTTCTGGCAATGTTGTTGTTCTGTATGCATTCACAGTATAATCTGTTGTATATTGATAAAGACACACTAAAGAAATGATCTCTGGAATGGAGCATTCTCATGGAGAGTTCAGTTCTTGGATCTAAATTTTGAGGTTTCAGCCCTTCAAAAATACGTTGTGTATAACTTTTCTGTACTAAGGACTCTTGTCCAAGTACTTAATGTTTATTTAGGAGATAAATATTTTTTTTATTGCCAAAAATATCATTTCAGTATTAAAAGCTATCTAATGTAGGGACTTCAAGCAAAGTGGTTACCTATCCAAGCATCCAGCATTAGTATGAATGCAACAGGTGGCAACATAAGCATATTATCAGAAAAAACATTTGGTTACACACAAACTGGGGGGCGGGGGGGGAATCTTATTAAAGGATGGTTTGCAGAACTGAAAGAAAAGCCAAAATGAAGCCTTGTTAAACTAAACTGGTTTAGTTTGATCAAGCTGAGCCTAGTCTGATCTTTAAAAGCTTATTTCATTCTTCTCTTCTCCTTGAGAACTCCTTGAAATAAGTAATACAATAGCAAGCTCATTAAGGTCAAACTTTTATAGCATCTGGGAAGAGCTGAATAAATTTTAAGTGGTGGCCAGTGCTGCGCTTTTCCTATGATAATCTGAACAGGTGGAACCCCACATCTTAGTGACAGTAATGCTAGCCATATGTTTATGAACATTCAAATCTTTGCAAGAAAGCTTTGAGGACCTTTTTTTTTAATATATGGAATGTCATAGACTAGGAGATGGTAGATTTTTGGATTACTAATTATTTTGCAGTGATGGCTTACAAGATTTCATTGTGGTCAGTGTTGTACAAATACATCATAAGGAAAGGTTTTTTGTTCTGAACATCTTACAGTTGAATTCAACCAAGTCAAAGAAGCATATGAAACGATTTTCATAGAAGGGGTGGGAAAACAGTCACATAGGTGCGTGGATGGGTATTGCAGTGCTACACTTTTGGTGGTGCTTAGGGGGAGTACATTAAGTAAGCTATTCCATGGTGTGGGTGTATCTGTTGATTTGCAGATAGTATGTAGGCATTGCAGCACAGATGATGCAAATATCAACATGATTGTGGCCATGATTATCTTACAGTCTCATGAACAGAAGTAGAATAAGCTAAGAGGCTCAAACCTGAGGTAATCCTAAATGATGGGGTATGTTCTCAGCCTGTTCACTTCCTGCTTTTTGAACTGTGGACTCTTCTAGGAGGTCAGTCATCTTACAAGAGAGCAGGCTGTGATATGTGGCTTTGTGCTTGTGATGTACTTGTGTGCAACTAATTGTTTCATTTTTTTTCTTGCTCTTTCATCAATAGGTGACAAAGAAAGTCAAGTCCATGCAGATGTTCCATACTCCTGTAACTTACGCTATGCAGGGTGACAGAGTAGGTATCTGTGTAACCCAGTTTGATCCCAGACTGCTAGAACGAGGCCTAATTTGCACCCCAGAATCACTTCACACCATCCATGCTGCGATAATTTCCCTGAAGAAAATCCAGTATTTTCGAGGAGCTCTTCAGACCAAGGCCAAGTTCCATATCACAGTTGGTCATGAAACAGTTATGGGAAGAGTGATGTTTTTCAGTCCAGCCCCTGCTGACTTCAGTGAAGAAATTCAAGAAAACGTTTTTGATTTTGAAAAAGATTATCTTTATCAAGAGGAATATTTGTCCAAGGACTCAAATTCTTCAGAGGAGAACAAAGAAAATGACCAGGCAGGAGAAGTCCAGCTCCCAAGACAACAGTGGGCTTTGCTAGAGTTTGAAAAACCAGTCACTTGTCCTAAACTGTGCCTTGTGATCGGCTCCAAGCTGGATACAGATATTCATGCAAATACTTGCAGGTTGGCATTCCATGGGGTACTGCTCCAAGGCATGGAAGACAAGAACTACGTGGAGACTTTCCTTCCAAAGCTGAAAGTGTACAAACTGAAGCACAAAGAAGGACAAGTGGAAAGGGTAAGCTGTCTCTAATGCTATACATGGGAAGGGGAAATATTTGTTCTGCTTAAGTACATATATTGGTGGGCTACAGAATTTTCACTGTTATGTTCCAGAGTCTTTATACACTTTTTTCTTATGTTTGTATACCTAGTGTATTACATCTTGTCTGCTTGCAAACAGTCGGAAATCACTGTTTAAAAGTGACTAGTTTATTCAGTTCAATGCAGTGTTGAGTAATTTGATGCTAGTTTTTCACTGATCCTCTTGATGTCTAGCCACTCTGTTCTTCCTGCAAACTTGCTTTGTTTGTGTACCTTCCTAAGTGGCTTGTCTGTTCTCTTCCCAGTTGACAAAACTTCCAGCTTTCCATTGACGTATTTTACACAGTTATTCTGCAGTACATTGAAAATGTAAAGACAGCGTAAAACAAATAGAAAGTAGCATTAGATTAAATAACTCAACACTATTAATTCTTTTATGCGTTTTCACACTTTATTAAATAAGAACCTTAATTATTAACGTTTATTTTAGTAGGCAAAAAGAATCTCCTACAAGATGCCTTACAGAGCTATAGCATGCTGAAGTTGGGATCAATCTCATGGATTGACATGGAGGACTTGGAGCCTTGATTAATGCGTGTTGTTTCTGTGTTGCACAGGTGTTAACCTGCTGTAGTGTATGTACTTGAACCACCTCATGGCAGAAAATAGAGGTGCTTTCTGGAGGAGTTAGCATCTACAGTAAAAATTAATTGGCATTTTTTACTGTCCCTTCAGTATGGATAGATACACTGTCTATAGTGGTTGGTATTACTACATTGCTCTCATAAGTTCGACCTTGGTGGTGGTTACCTTTCAGTAATCAGTGGAGAACCATTTGTTTATACATCCCATAGTGGAATTTTTCATGATGAATGGTTTAGGTGGAGATGTGCAATATATAAATAATTTAATTGCTTACTCCTAAATGAGCAGAGTTGATGTAAACTTTAGCAGATGTTTACTTGATGTATTATTGCGGTAAGTATTTTATTAACTTTTGTGTAAAGAACTATTAATTTTTATTTTCCTAATCCAAAACCTGATTGTTTGAACAAAATGTTTAGCATTCTTACTTCCTTTCAAAATTCCATAAAGCTGTGTTGAGTACTGCGTAATAGCTCTCCTTACTTTACTTTAGGAGACTAAACACTTAGCATACCTTACCATGTTTGCAATTTATAATGCAGACTTCTTGAATATTTTTTTGTTTGTTTGCTTTACTAATGTAATAGTAAAAAATAAACCAAGATTCCTGTCCAGGCATGATTTTGAATTAGTGAGGTTCTTTTCTAAATGCCTCACTACATTAAATGATCAAATGGGCAACTCGTATTTCCCCTTTTTCTCTGAGGTTTCTATGTTGCTGTTTTAGCTTTAAAAAAAAAAAAAAAAAAAAAATTTCTCCTTTTGAATTTCCACTACTGACTTTGGAGGCCATTCTTTTCAAAGGCACTACAGACCTGTGGTGTTGTGTTGGTTTTTTGGATGCCATTTTTGTCACTAGGAAGAAGGTAGTTAGGAGGAGGATATTTGTAGCTTTGAAAATTTTGTCTCCATTAATATGGGTTATATGGGACGCCCAAAATCAGCAGTCACTCTTCAAAATTTTGCTAGCAGGTGTATTGTTTCCTTTGTTTGAAATGGCTGGCTACATTTCTCTTTGGCTGATGGTGATGTTGAACTAGAACAACGGGTCCAAAGTATTCTGTCCTCTAAGCTGCAGAGAAGCTCTAGACCAAATGTGCGTGTCTGGATGCCAATTCTTCTGATGCCCTAGAGCTATCTGAACTCACGAAACATTTGCCTTTATCTTTGCTAAAAATTTACTCACTTGTGCATGGCCCATGCCGCTAATATCCAGCGAGACCTGGCTTACCAACTCCTTTTGTTTCTCTGGCTGTAGCAATATCAATGAGAACAGAAGTTTGTGTGACCCACGGAGACACATGCTGCTTGTGTTTTGTTTCACTGAAATGAACTGGTCTCAGATTCTTTCTTTATTTTTGCTCCCAATACATGGCACTAGTCTATGGGAGTTGAAAACTTGCAGAATATCAGCTGTTTGAGTTGTCTGACTGGGTTAACAGCATTTGCTGTTAGCCTCGGTCGTGCATTTTTAATTGTTCTTATTTTAATGTTATTTTCAAATCTTTTGCCAGTTTACGTATTCTGCTATTGATTTTACTGTGTAAGTAATGGAATAATGTTGATCAAATTACACATATTTTATTTTCCGGTTCAGAAGATAACCAAGGAATGTGGGTTATTTGATGTTTGACCAACAGTAATTTATTAGGCTGATATATTAGTGAACTGTTTTGATATTTTCCCATGCTTTTTAAAATATAGAGCTGGGGGGGGGTCATTATTTTATCCTGTCTTCATCTGTCATACAGTGTGCCCTAAATATGGGCCTTGATCACTGTCTGTATGAATACTAATTGGCCCTGTAAATGAACAGTTGCCATCGAATAGTCTGTCTGCAGGTTAGATTTGTTCTCGGATTTGGCCTCCTGTGGTACTGTAGATCCTCGGAGTTGGCATTTTCCCTGATGCGTGCCGAAAGGATAGTGGAGCAAATGTCGTAAGAAACGCTCATGGTGTAAAGTCACAGGGGCACGCAGGGACTTGGGAGAGTTGGTGGGAAGAGGATTGTGCCAGTTATAAAGGGCCTGCTGGGGAAGTACTTACAGCGCTAGTTGAGGTAGCTACTATTAAGTCTGTGCTTTTGCAGAGCAGAGAGCAGCAGGAACAATTGGGTGGTACAGTGACTTATTTTAGTACACAAAGTCGCTAGCTAATAGAAAACTGAATCAACTGGTCCCACCCTGCTGTTGATGGATGGCTAGAGATAAGGATCGCTGAATTTAGGGTGTCTATTCTTGGCACTGATACAGGAAAATTTCTTTCTCTGTTGAGCAAGGAAGCTCCCCCCTCCTCACCTTCCCTGGGGAGGCATAAAAAAAAAAAAAATTAAAAAATACATGTTACCTTCATGAGAAGTGAACTTTTCCTCCAGAGAATACTGCCGAGGAAAATTAGCTTCATAGCTTCCTGAAAGGCTGGGAGAGAGGGAGGCAGGAGCATGTAATGTCCGCCTTCCCGGGTTCAGCACGGGGTGGAAACATGCTCCCATAACTGGGTTGTAGCGGAATTCAATAGAGCGCGTTTGTAAAACGTTGCTGCTAATCTGATGTGGGCTCTTTCAAGGCCCCCCCCTGCTTGCTGCTAGAATTAAAATAAATTCCCTGCAGTTTAACTACTAGTTTACCCAGGAGAAATCAGGCATTTATGGTTTGGCTTTTTGTTCCTATTCTGATTAATTTCAGAGCACTGATGGAATAGTAAGAATTGTAAATTCATTAAGTTTCAGCATCACAGTACTTTTCTTTTGTGCCTCTTGTGCATGGAACCCTCTTGGATTTTAAGGTTTATTTTTTTTAATAAAAGAACAACATTTATGCTCAAAGATTTTTTTGGCTAAGAGCAAGTGTGTCATTTTTGCTATTTCACATAGAAATCAAATCCATGAACTGGGTAAACACTGCATTTTAAAAAAGTAAAAAATCATACTTAAACTAGCAAACAGTCTTGAATTAGTATGTTTCAGTGAAAATTCATGCCTAAGCTTCCTGGTTTTTTCTCATCTGCTCAAGTGGTGGTAAGTGTTCTACAAAAATTCAAGTACCCTTGCACTTCTTTTTCTACTGCTCACTGTTTCCTTCTGGTATCTTGCCTCTAATGCTAAGGGTGAGTGGAGCACGGGGAGAGCAAGAATCAAAGCCTGACTACTGTTGTTCACCAGGATCTTTGAATTTACCTGTCTGCAGTGTATCCTTGAGCCTCTTTTTTCACATCCTTGCTTATTTATCTGCTGATTTTTTTTTTTAGGTATGTATTACTGTAGTATCTGAGAAATTTGGCTTTAAAACATTTATCATCTGCCATTTTGGTTAAGTTAGTGTTGTCTGAGATCCTGCATGGTGCAGGAAGCTTGCTTCTAACCATGCTGGGATTGCATCTTGGTCATGAAAAAGTTGCATGATTCAAACTGCAGTTATGATTTTTATCTGATGTTTTTGAACTGTTGTAGAAGTGTGTGAATGCTCCTGTTTCGCTTTAGACCAGATTTGTTTTGGGGTTAGAGTAAGTCTTTAGGGGTTAGTTTTAAGGAAAATCAAAATCTGCCATTCCCTCAGAACTAAGAGGGCACTGGCAAAGGTTTGTATTTACTTAACTCCATGATTTTAAAATTATGTGAAATATTAGTCCAGTTTTCTCTGCAGAGAGGACTTGAGAGAAGGGGATAAGTTCAGTGGAAGGAAGTTTCTGTCAAGAGCATCTTTCTGGTGTGGTTATATGGAGGCAGAGACTGTCACCCTCTGGACGCTTCATTTTTGTAAAACCTTGGCTGCCTGACAAATGTACTTTCGATAGGAAAAAGAGCTAGGCTGGCAACAAGTGGCTTGTACTGATAAAAAGGTAAAAGCAAGGCTGAGAGTGCTATTGTGAACACCAGCGTCGCTTTAAGGAGCGTGATGTGGGAATCTTGGTGAAAAAAGGGCAAATGAGATGCTGTGAAGAAAGTTTGTCCCCCTGAATCGGCATACGGTGGTGGCTGTGCATGTGGACTTGCTGAACTGTAGCAGATCACCAGCCCCTAGAGTTGGAGACAAGCAAATTATGAAGCTAAACAGCAACTGTTGTCCTTGGTCTTGTGCTTCTGGAGACACGCTGCTCACCACTCAGCTCTTTGCAGGTCTGTGGGCAAAGAGACTTGTATTAATCTTAACACCATCTCTGAAATATCTTCCTCTCTGAATTTTACCTCTACGCAGCATTGCAGATTAATTCCAATCTGACTCACGAAGCACTTACTCAGTTCCTGGGATAAATCCTTTATACTTGTCACGTTATTTGCTCTTTGGCTTCCATGGACATACAGGTTGAGTACAGAGAGTTTCAACTGAAAGGTGAACTGTAGAAGTGCATCATGCTTTCCTGCATGACTCAGATATTCTGCCTGTTTTGAAAGTGTTTGCACAAGCAGGATTTATCTTAGGATGGTTGCCACGGTGTCCTATTGTCGAGGATGCTCGTAAATCAGTAGCTCTGTGGCAGAAACAAAAGGAAAAGGAAAACTCTGCCTTGCTTGCATAGCGCAAGCTGCACCTTCTGCACTTTCAAGCTTGTGTAGTGAAAAATATATGCATGTCTCAGTTGCAATTGTTTCCCATTTTAAGCATAGCAGAATGTTTCCCTATGAGAATGGGCTTGTCCTTCCTAAAGATGCTTTCTCTGTGTTCCTCTGACATTAAGAAAAATTAATTCTCTCTGTGTATTTAAAAGTTTTTAATGTATTTTTCTCATTATTTGCCTTGCTCTTAGGCATTACTTATTTGATGGTAATCACATTGCACTTGTTTCTTCAGCAGTTTCCTCTTGTGTCACAGCTGTGGGATGTCCTAGTTTTATTCATAGCCACTTTGTTCCCAAGTTTTGTGGGTTGCTGGATAGTGAGTTTTCTTATTGAACTTGTTCTCATGGGGACCAAGGCCATCATGTAGCTAGCATGCTTAGTTTCTGGAGGATGGAAGAATTCACTTATTGCTTAATAACAACATGTTACTAATTGTTTGGATATTGGTGTGATCTAAGTGTCCCCAAGGAGAAAAGTATTGTTGCAGGAGCAAGATGTGAAAGCAGGGTAAGTTATCAAGATTTTTATCAGAGCATCTCTTCTGAAGCCTGAATGGAAGAGAAAAAGCTTATCTTTCAGCATCTGTTAAGTGTTGGGTTTTTTCTCTCCTTACAGTAGGATAACAAGAGCTGTGTCAGAGCAAGTGTATTACCCAAGTGGTCAAATGGAAGGTCTTTGTCACCATTGCTTAACAGATCTTTCTGACCTTTCAGAAGAAGGATGAGATATTGTGGAGATGAGTACTAGTAAGCAACTGCAGGAAGCTTGAGAAAATAGTACTTAAATTTGTTGATGACCAGCAATGACCCAGACTACCCTTTAGGGAGCTAGATGTTTTGAAAAGCAGTGGTTGTGAAAATGGCATTTCTTAACAATTATCAGCCATATTTTGTCTTTTAATTCCTTATGGCTTTTTGAGTGAAAACACCAACATTTAGTTTCCAGAGTACGTGTCAAGTTTATAGTAGCTCAGCCACATGCTTGACCAAACTGCCAAAGGTGGGTATGAAGGAGGAAAAATGAACTTGTCCATGAGTGAATAGGAACGTCCAATGCGGTTCATTTAAGGGACGTGACCAGACTTCTGGGGAGGTTGTCTTTGCTTGGGGAGGTAGTAAATTAATATGGGAGTGCCAGAGTATTCCTGTCTAGAAAGATTCCTGAGCAGTGGATCATGTGTGAGCAACACAGGTACTTTTTTTTCACTGAATCATCTCCAGATATCAGTAATACCAGAATTCGTTTCACAGAGTTGTGCCTGTGCGCTGTATTTAAAATATTTGCCACAGAAATACTGTTCCTTGAGTTTTCTGTTGCATGGCAGCAGTGCCGCTAGGAATGCAGAGAAGTAAACTTTACATGCTCAGACAGTTAGATTCTTCCATCTAACTTATTTCTAGATAAAGGATGTTTCATTGGCTTAGTAGGGCTAATGTTTCATCTGCTATTTTCTTATAGTGGCACTGTAGTTCCAGCAGGATAGCAAGTCGAACACTGCATCAGCCAGGCAATGTCGCTTTCTGGGTGACTGATATGATGTGCAGACTAATACGGGCACAAAGTGAGTAACAAGGCCAAACTGTACAGGGAAAACTGATTGAGTGCTGCCTGCAGGCACAGGCAGTGACCTGGGCTGTCTGCAGAACCTTCTGTGACTCTGGCTGGGAGAAGTGGTGGATGTCACTCCATCTACTGTAAACATGGAGACGCCACAATTAATATTTTTCCTGCTTTGAAGTCTGAACATGAGTTTGTTTGGTTCTGCTTGGCTGCTGATGGTATGCTAAATACAGTAATAATACAGAGATGAAGCCAATCAGGTGAATAAAAGTGCACAGCACATTCACTAGTTAAAATACACTGTAAAATAGGAATATAAAAGATGCATTTATTTATTGGCTCTTGTTTAGTTTTTGAGTAAAAGGGTTTGAGAAGCTTAGTGGGGGAAGGGAGGGCTGTATGCTCATTAAACAGAAATGCCATTTCTGTTAAACAGTACTGAAAAAAGAATAGTGATGTTTACTGACGGACACAACATATGGATTAACACAGTAGAATACATTTGTCATAAAAGTGTACCAGCTAAGTCACAGAATCTGCTTGCTTACTCATATGAAAAGATTGATATTTTGTTCACTCACCAACAAAAGAATGCCTTGCTCCACATGACTGGGTAGTAGAATTTTGCAAGGTTTGAGTAACACCTATGGTTATTATTTATATTATTAAATTTAAAATGCAGACATGCTTTTGGGTCTTACAAGTGTATGGACAGCTGGTGTTGATTTTTCTGAGGTTGTGTAAGAGTCACCTGTGGGGGAATCGGTTTGTCAGCAAGGCAACCAATACACCATTTTATTTATTGGATACAAAAATAAATTAAGAATGTTACTTAGGTTGCAAAATCAAGCACTTGAAAGTTAGGAAATACCAGATTTACAGTTGCCTATGCAACATTAATTCTGTTCCCCTGTGCCTCTACCCTGTGCACTTAATAAGGCAGGGTTCCTGTGAAATTTTTTTGGATGTGGTCATGTAAAGACTATATCATGGGGCATAACAAAGAGGGACAGGAATAAGGTTGCATGGACATCTGGCATTTCTTAACTTAAGAGCCCAATTCTGCAATTTAAATAACTTCGGTTTTATATAAATGTAATTTCCTAGGCATTTTTAAAGTAAAAAGGTAAAGTAAAACTAAACCTGCATATTATTGAACTGTAACCATCCCTCTACTGTTACACCTTCACTGGGATTTGAGTTACAAATATTCAGCGGTATAGCACAGACTTGTATTACTTGGTACCACAAACCTTGTTAACCAAATGGCAGAAGGAAACTGTTATCCAAGAGAGATGGTGGACTGTTGGGCTTTGGGCAGAGGTTCCACACACTGGAGATAGAGATCATTAGGGGAGGGGAGAGACTTGGGATGTTTGTGTGTCTGTGTGGTGTCTTCAGAAGGGGATGTGAGTCTGTGTCAAGAGTCAGCGCTCTCCTCTTCCTTGGCATCAGTTGCTTCAGCTCTTTGCAGGCCTGTCCTCGTTGGCTACTTAACTTCCAGTGAGGATTTTGTAAGCCTCTGTTCTTTGTTCCTCTCTGCCCTCCCCAAGCTATTTGTGGGCAGTTTCCTTTAGAAACAAATTAACTTACTGTCACTATACTTGACCCACTGCTACGTGCCAGATCTATGCACTGTTCCAAATGAAAGTTGCCAGATCTCACTGATACTTCCTTTTGGATGTTTAAGATCTCAGAACCTGAGATCGCCACAGTTAAAATACTTTAAAATAGTTGAAGAAAGTGCCTGAGTGTTCTTAAGTCATGGAGATACCACCAGAGTCCTTCCAGCTGCTCAGAAGCGCAGCCTGGGAGGAGCCCTCTTCAGCTTGGCAATCCTCTCTGCGTCCTTCTTACAAGGCCAGGTCAAGACTTCTGCATCTACAGATCTTCTGCTCTACAGAACAGCCTCTTTCTTGGTTTGTGCTTGGATAGTAAGCATTACAGGGGTTTTAATCTTTATAGCATTTTGAGCCAGGGCTGGCTAGTCTGGAGATGGAGGTCCTGAGCAGTACAGTATGTAGTAACAGTCTGTAGCCTCCTCTTTTCCCTCTCTATTGATGTTGCTTTTCTTACATAAGGGGAACACAGCATAGATTGCTGTAAAGATTAGTAAAATCTTGACATCAACCAGTTTCTTCTTACTTGGTAAAATGAATGTGTTCTTAACTAGGCTATGTCAGGAATTTAGTGCCTGTGGTTTTTTGGGATTCAGCCCTTCTAAACTTTAAATAGAGGTGAAGGAAACTTGCACTATAAAGGTGCATAATGAAGTTAGTGCCCTGTTTGTACCCTGTGCGTGCCTGGAGAACGCTGATTGGTATGTATAGAGCTTTTAAAATCTAAACCGGTCTGGTTATGCAGTTCTTAAGCATTGTCCTGACTCAATAGCCAAGACTCTTTTTCCACTACTGTAATGGTTTTAAGCAGACTATAGTGATGGCAAAAAGCTCAGCAAAGAGAAGGGCCTTTATGGCTGCTTGTCAGATATTCTCAAATGCAGTTGTCCCTTT
This sequence comes from Gymnogyps californianus, assembly GCF_018139145.2. Taxonomy (NCBI): domain Eukaryota; kingdom Metazoa; phylum Chordata; class Aves; order Accipitriformes; family Cathartidae; genus Gymnogyps; species Gymnogyps californianus. The sequence goes on from NC_059483.1 coordinate 13,549,580, forward strand.
AACGAGAAAGGAAGAGAAGGGCAGAGAAAAGGTGTTTCTTGGATACAAGAAACATAGGCTGGGGAGAGATGGGACAAACATCTGAAAACCAAAGTTAGTGGATATGCAGAGATGTCTGTGTGATGGCTTCTTGCTCTATTAAAACAGCAGTAATGAGACATGAAGTACTGAAGGAGAAGAGCTTTTCAACTCTTCCTTCCTCCTGGATGGATGTTCAAAGGCACAAGTTTAGTATGTTCGCTTGGAGGATGGTGAGAAAGAAGGAGGTCTTTAGAGCTCAGCACGGAACCGAAAGCTTCTAGTGCTGGAGGGAATTGCAGAAAGAAAAGCCTTTAATGCTTTTATGCTGATGTAAGCTCTTGAGGAAACGGCGTGACTGACCAAATCATTCTTTCTTTGTACCAAGTTGTTCACCTAGTTCTCGGTAACGAACTATAAGCTAGAACAGTCTTTGGAGAATCAAAAAAGCTGCAAACACAATTGTCAGTCAAATCCTCAGTTCCTTTCTCCCTCTCCCTTTTTGCGGCCTCATGTACTGTCATTTTCTCAATGCATGAAGCCATGTTTTTAAAAAGGAGAACAGGAATTTGCAGCCTCCAAAATATTCCCATTTCTGACACAGAAATGGAAAGTGCTCGAAACTGTTTTCTAGAAATAAATGAACTGTCACTGAATCATGATGAAGATGTCTCAAGTGTACTTTTTCTAAAGTACAAAAAAGTAATAAAAATACTTTGTATTTTCAGTGTTAGTCATAGGTTCTTTTTGTTCTTTTCCTCTCCTGTTGTTTTCTGCTTTGGTTTCAGTGGGCCATTTATGAATTTGCTGAGAATAATCCTCAGACTTGTTTTTATCCTTTTTTAAAAAATTGTTTTATTTCTATTTAAAAACATATAATTTTAGATTAAATCAAAAAAGGTTATTCTTTCTCTCTCTGTGTCTCTAGTATTTAATATTCAGCGCTTTTACTTTCTCTGTCTCAAACCTTTTCTTATTTCCAGTCTCATTCTGGCACTGCTTTGTTTCCTCCTGTGTGTTTCTGTTCTGATCCCCTTTTTTTTTCTACAGTTATGTTAAGACACGGAGTTATTTGCTCTCAAAATGTGTGTGATGGATTGTTTGAGAGGGTGTTCAGATGACAGTAATTTCTAAGTTATCTTAAAAATGAGGGTGGTTTAACAAGCTGGATGGTATAGCTTGCTATCCCTGCTCAAAGGGAAATTGCAGAGTTATTTTTCCTTAGAATTATACTATGGTTTGCACTGAATGCCAACGTATGTAACATTAACTGTGGTTTTGCAAACAATATATGGTAGCGTAAGTACTGCTTAGATGGGGAGTGTGTGAGGTGGTTAATTTTTTCTGTGAACTTCTTGGTATTAGCAACAGTGTTATGTGCCAGAGATGCACATACTTCACCTATGGTTATAAAGTGCTGTTTACTTTTTTCCTGCAAACACAAAAGCCAAGTGGGAAGGGATATTTCATAAACTCAGTGCTATTGTGTCCTCTTGTCTAAGCCATAAAACAAGAGTAACAGAGACATTCCCTTTGAACTTGAAATCCCTTTCTAAGCTGCTGATCTAACCTGAGTGAGAGGGGGAGACTATACCAGGCAGAAAATTTTTCTCTTCTGGGTATTTCTCCCCCCGCCCCTTTTCTTTTTTTAAAGTCCTTAAGTGAGTTTGATGCTGCACCTCTGCCCATAAATTTAAAAAAATATTTTCGTAATGTAGGTCAGTGAACTGAAACGCCACTGTACACCATGGGGGATTAAAGTCAGAGAGGCAGCCCTCTCCCACTCCTACTAGGTCATATGACAATATAAACAAGAAATGCAAGGAGCCTTCAGCTTTTTCTTGCCCTAATCCTTTGTTTATGCAGCACTTAAACTGACTTTTGGGGTCGTCTCTGTCTGGCATTAAAGCCCTAAAGCTTTTTGAAGTTTCCCTGAAGTTAATAAAATTAGTCTGCCCTCATTGCTAGGCCCCTTGCTGCTGCTTCAGAGCAGACTGCGTATCCCTTACTGTCTTTGCGGCATTTGGCTTTTTAAGTTAATAATATTTTATAACAAAAAAAGAGTTTTTGAGAGAAAAGCAGAAAGATCTCCCAAAAGGCTGTTCAGCTAATAGGCAAAGTGATTGCCATTGTAGATGTTCTGAGAACTCAAAGGGGATTAACTTGAAATCCAGCGATTGGAGGTAAATTGCTGGTAAAGTAATTGGAAGTGTTGAGTTTCAGTTGGAGAGAACAACATGCATTTCTGTGCCTTTTTACAAAGCAAAACTGAAACAAAAATTTAATTTTTCTTTTCCTAAGATGGTCTTAAAGTTGAGAAAAATGAGGTTTCCTATGTAGCAATTGTCTCTCCTTCACCCATTTATTTTACTAGAAAGATTGATCAGTATCTTAGTTTATGTCAGGCATTCTCTTATTATTTATTCTTCTTCAGGGTTAAATTGGGGATAGGCTAACTGGGGGGAATGGACGACATGAGATGGGATGCATAGTATTTAGCGTATGAGACTGAGACTTTGGGTCATAAAGATTTTATTCCAAACAGCCACTCAGGCAAGTCACCGATCACTGATTATCTCAGCACCACTAAAGCAGTTGTTTTTCTAATGGCCTATAGAGATGTTCAAGGAATAATGGTGATATGGACAGAACATATTGATCAGCTAAAGGAGCGATTTTTTAGCAGGTTGACCATTGGAGTGAAAGGAAAAGTGCAGCTGGAGCCCTCAGTTACTCTCCTAAACTGTGTGTACAAGAGCAAGACCCTAAAAAGCACATTTACTTATAAAAGATGAGGGGGTTTAAAACCAGAAGGTATTGAGTATGGCATACCTACATGGTGATAGATTTTGTTGCTGTTATAATCATGAATTGTAGGTTATCATTACCAGTTTACTCAAAGGTACATGATGCCTGTAACACTTGTTCACAGAAATCATTCTGAGTTTTTTCTGACAGCCTTACTGGGGAGGCTCTAAACTGAACCATGCTAGCCTCGTATGATTGCTCACCCTGTAATTCCGTTTTTAATTAAGTTAAAGATAACTTTGAAGTGCTCTTGGAAAAATAAAAGATGTTTATGTTGTCTTTAAAGTTGGCTTCCTGTGCCATTTTGGGGGGATAACTACAAAAATAACAGATATATGGAAGATCCTCACTGGAAGGTAAGAGACCATCTGTATTTCAAACACAGGGGTAAGAAGCACGTAGCCAGTGGTGGAGGAGAGGGATGTTCAGTTTTGAAATTCTTGTTTTAGAAATAAAAGATTTATAAGAAGTAGTAATATTTTTATTTCACCGGCTAATGCAACTGGAAAAATGAAGAAGGTTTTGAGACTGTAAGTGCTTCTTCAGGTTGGAACTCACACCTTCTTTTTTCTGCTAGTCTTCTATTTCAGTCCTGAAGAAAGGCAAGTGTGCCTGAAAGCTTATCTTCCCTCTCTACCACCACCTATTATCAGTGGTTCTAGTAAAAGACATTATTCAGTTTTAAACTTAAGCCAGAGGTTGCCAAGCAGTGATGCTACCATTAATGGTTCCCAAGCTATTTTGAAGCAGTGCTTTTTGAGGGGGTGAGAGAGGACAGACACACCAAAAAAACCAGAAACATGACCTTTTGGGAAAAGATGAGGAGTGGATGTTCAGGCAGTGAATGTTGTTGAGACATCTGAATGCTTCTGCCTACAGCCTTGACTCTGCACCCAGCTGGGAGCAGAGCTGCCTGTACTGTTGGCATCTCCATGTGAAAGAAGGAAGAAGGGCTGTAAACATTTCTTATCCTGCATGTGCGTGTGGTCTGGGACAGGGTGAGGTCTTGCCAGTGCTCTCTAATATTGCATAGCCCTTTCGAGGCTGTTTATAGCTGAGCAAGTAAACACCATTTAAAATAAAACAAAAATTAAATTTCTGATGCTAGATTTACTGCCATACTGAGATTGGCATTAAAATAGAAGCATACATATGTAACAAAATAATAAACAACAATGCTAGGGATTTGAGTCTGTATATGCACTACTGTTTATGGAGGAGGCTTTAGGGAAGGAGAGTAGCTTAATAAACCAGCAATACTTAGAGTCATCATTTAAACTGAATAAAGGGGAGCGTTCAAAATTCATTGTAATTCTTTACTGTTCTAAGTCACTTTGGTCTTTGAAACCCTTAGGTTTATCTAAAAATTGCTCCTAAGATAGGAAGAAGAGCTGCAACTTTTGCCACCAAAAAAAAAAAATCTTGAATAGATTTAAGTAATATCCCCTTATTTCTTCTGATAAGTAAATAAATGTTCTTGCTGTGGCTATGAGGTAGAGTAACTCCAGGCATTAGGTATACAAGGATATTCACACCTACAGGATTAGGCTCACTTGACTGCACCTTATACTTTGTAATGCCTAAGGGAGGGTTGTTTATCTTGCCTTACCCACCAACCTTGCTGCCTCTTGTTCCTGATAGCTTAATTAAGAATTCAACTTGGAATGGTTCTTCCCACTGGGTTACAAACCTTGAAATTAAAATTGGATACAATGGTCATAAGGCTTTTAGTTTAACAAATCAATGTGTATGTGAAGGTGAATATTTAAAAGGCTCTATTTAGAAAGTCTGAGTAATTCTGTAATTTCTTTGGAAATGTAGCTGTTGGAGTGCAGGTCTGGAGCTAAGAGACAGAGAATGTTTATGTAGGAGATAATGTACTTAGCTGTAGGATAAGTAATGGAATAAACTTTTTGTGAGCATAGGTACTTAAGTGACTTTCACGGGAAGGTTTCAAAGCAGGAAAGATTTTAATTAACTGATCTTTACAGCATGTTCTGATGTAGGTTTTGTTCTTCCTATATTATAAGAAAGGAGGTGAAAGCAGAAATATATTAATTCACAAAGTCTTCTATGGTTTTAGACACAAATTGCCTTAAACTCAGCAGTTTAGACGACTCATCTAGAGTTTTGTTCATTTGGGGGTAAATGGTTTTCCAAGGGCAGGGTGGTAGAAGTCATCAAACTTAGTGTATGTCATAGGTATAATTTTTCTTGCCACTTTAGATTGTAGACTCATGAAGCCCTATTTCTTTTGCAGGTGATGGATGATTACAATGTGATTGGTCGTTCATTGTTTAAAAAGGAAACAAACATCCAGATTTTTGTGGGTCTAAAAGTCAAACTATCTACAGGAGAAGATGGAATAATAGACGGTGGTTTTGGACAAAGTGGCAAATTTAAAATCCGAATTCCAGGTAGGTGTTTATCAGCTAACAAATACTAATCTATGTCGAGTGTAGAGGATCTTCCAATATTGCAAGTCTGAATGTTACCAAGTTTCCTGAAGCTTTGAAATCAGCTCGTACCCAGTTAGACCACTGATGATTTGGTGGCTTGTATCTCTTCTAATTAAATGGTGGCTGTGACTTATATTGTGAGACTGAACGGCCTGAAGCCACATCTCCTGTGTCAACAAAGTCAGGTCTCAAAATGACTTCTTGTTAAGTGTCAGCAACATAGGAATCATGCTCTGCACAGAAGGGTTTGTGGAAATCTCTCCTCTCTTAATATACGTATGATTTGCACCAGAGCCCTTCTGAACAAATAAAGGAAAGCAAACCTGCAATCATTTTTACCTGTAGCTACTTATTAAATATAGTATAGTGGATGCAAGTTCCTTAAATTGGCTCTGTTCTGCATGTTATTACCTAACTTGCCTTCAAGCAAAAACTGCTTGATAAATGAGTTTTTGGAGATCTTGAGACTGTTCTATTGCTTGTGTCTCCTGGTTTTATGATATCATTACTGTATTTTTCATCCTTGGTGAATTACAGCAAGGATTTATGCCGCCTTAAGTTAAAGCATGGGGAATGATGGGTGCTAGAGTTTATAAGTGTCATTACTGGTTTTTTTCCTCCTTCTTTTAAGGTAGGAAAGTTGTTCTAAGCCTTTTCAAAAGGCAATAATAGGTGCTACATTTAACTCAGATTGTGGGATAAGATTTTAATGATACTAGAAGTACTTTTGTATTTCTGTAGTGTCTTCAGCCCATTTGTCACTAGTTAATCCTCCGCCCTCTTTAGGGAGATGAGTGAGATTACTTCCGTTGTACAAGTGGAGAAGAGAAATCATGATGTTATATGACAGCAAACAATCACATAGTGATTGATCGACAGAGAAAAATGAAGTTTCCTGATTTCTTGCTGAAGATGGGCTATTTTCCATTTAACTTAAGGCTTGATGCAACTGCACTAATTTTGACCCTCAGCAAATTTCCTTTCTTCCTGTCGCAAGATAAGGATTTCTGACTAGACAAAAAACCTCCTGTATTCTATCTTAGCTGTAATTCCAGTTTTGTCACCAAATGCTAGACTTTGCATATAGGTCTGAGAGCCTAATTAGCAAGCACAGTGCATATTTAAAGAAAGACGTTGCACCAGATTTATGTGTGGTTTGCATTTTCTAGGATAGAAAAGCTTTTAAGCGTTCACTGAGATAGGTACCTTTAGGTAGGTGGTGAAAGGATGTGTAAATGACCTTAACGCTGAAAAGGGTTCAAGCTGAAAATCAAGATGATATCTTGCTTAAAAATGTAGTGGTGTTAGTAGCTTTTCTCTCCCGGAGGCAAAAATACGATGAAAGAGAACAACAACAGGAGGATGGCATTTACATTGCTATTTCCACATTTTGGATGGAGGAAATCATTCTTCATGGGATGGGGAGAAGCCTAATAAGGAGTCTTTGTCGCCATTGTGGATGTAAGCAGGAACTATAATTGCGAACCAGCAGTCACATTAAGAAAATCGTACACAGATTTAGAAAATTGCTTTTTGCTCTGTATATATAGAGTTAGTGGGAAGAAATGATACCTTTCACCAAGGTGTTCATTATCTAATCTTGGTTATACTCTTCTGATGTTTAACAGCAGACCATGAAACAGAGGACTCTTTATAGTTTGTTCTTTCAATGAGAAGAATATGTAGCAGAATACTAGAATTTAATACCTTTCTAAGGTAGGCAGAATAATACAACTTAGTTTGCTTTAGTCTGGGTCAAGCTTAGGTACTCTTGTTGTCTGGAAAGAAGAGGCAGTAAGCCAAATTAGCTCAAGCTAAGAGTATCATACAACACATAGCAGGGTAAAGAACCATAGAAGTTGGAAGGGCCTAAAAACCTGTGTCTTTAAGAGTTGCAGAGATTTGTGTGTAGGGGAAGGGCTATTGCTGTGATGCTGTTTAAGTCAACTGCAGTTCACATTCCTTTGTTAGGTCAGTGTTGCTTTTTTAATGTGTCTGCATCCTGTTTGTGGGGTTTGGGGTTGTTTTTTTATTAAATTTAATGGATCAGACTCTTTTCTCCCTTCCCCCCCATTCTTCAGCCTTGCCTCCCCTCATATAGTCTCTCTTACAGATCTCTTTTGTGAAGAGCAATTTGATTTTTCTGAAGTTATTTCCCCATGATTCCTTCACAAATGTATCAGGGAGTGGGAGGGAAGGGAAGGAAATGTGCAAGTTGAAAACTGCCTTGGACTGCCTCAGCCTGGCAGTCAGTCAGTCCTCTCATATTTAAAACCAGTCTTAACCTCTGGAATCGAATAGCTTGTTCGGGTAGTTAACCTGATAGTTGAGGACTGGTTTTAGAAACAAAGCTCTACATAGCAATAAAAATCAGGTAGATGTATCAGACTTGTGTCCTGACTCCTTAAGGTGTAATAGCAGACCATGGCACGTTGTAGGGTGTTAGATGGTCCTGCTGGTGCCAACAGCCTCCAGCACCGTGCCTGCTCATGTGAGGAAGTGTTGGGCTCCCCAAGTGTTGTTCCATAGTCACTTGGAAATGGCTTGTGTTTGCCTATAGATCACAGCCTGGGAACGTTGTCTTACGTCGTCTGTGGGCTGAAACTTGGCAGACCTCACGACTGGGAATGACAGAACACGGATCTGTTTCTTATTCTGGCACTGCTTGTGTGCAGCAATAAGTCAGATACTTCTCTCTGCTCTTCTGCTCTGTGAAATGGGGATAATTACTATCCATTCTGGGAGAAAAAAAAAAAATTCTGATTTAGATTTATTCCAGGCTTGGAGCATTAATATTTCTTGAAAAGGCTTAATTATCTTTCTTTAGAGTACAAAAAACACATCTAGAGTACAGCATGCAATTGTGGAAGTTCCTCAGTTGCTGAAAGATGTCAGCAGTTTGGAAGAAATTCAGGGAAGAGCAGCAAGAATGCTGGAGAGGCTGAAGGGATTGATTTATGGGGGAAAGAAGATGAAAAGAAATGTATGAAACTTGGCTAAATGATGTCTAAGTGGGAGATATGATTATCTGCAAGTATTTGAAGAACATAATGGAGAAGAATCCCTTAGGGTGGTCCAAGGAGGTAGAAGTAAAGCTAATAACATGAAATAAAGCAAAGTGTAACTTGACTATTGAGAGATGTTATTTAGCAGAGATTTCTTGTACTGCCAGGTCACCTTTGCAGAGGAAGAAGATGTAGTTCTATTTTGAGAATACTCATGTGTAGTTTGCCTGGATGTTTGCTAGTGCCTATGTCAGGGTAAAACAGACAAGGCAGCAGGGTGGTGGAAAGTAGAAGGACAATGTATTTTTCATCTCATTTGTGTTTTTGTGTTCAGGCATGCTTTTATTGCTTGAATGACAAGGTATAACCTACTTTCTAGAGTGTTTGCAGTGGCATCTAGTTTAAAAAAAAAAAAATTAAAAAAGTGTTTGCTGGCAGATCTGCTATTCTATAGGGCTAGGTTGTGGAGCTGTTTGTGTTTTAATTGAGGAAAAAGTTTCAAGGTGTGTTAATTGACAGGATGATGTTTACCTTCCAGACTGGTTGTATGATCAAATACATAAAAAGGGGGACGTAATCTCTAAACTCACAAGAGAGTTTTGCTTAGTTTAACAAGCTGCTTAAAAAACAGGATTTGAAAGGCAATTTAAACTACAGTGCTTTGTAAGTTATGCTAGTGTGTGTGTGTATATGAGGGAACGAGCTACTGATGAAGTGCTTCTTGCTGAGGTGGGTGATATGTGGCAGCTGTTTTAGTTGTAAATGGGAACACTGCATTATATAGTCAGGGTAAATGAGTGAAAAGTATTGTTCACCTTTGAAATCAAGAACAAGTTTGGAGAGGCAGGAACTGTATGTTTAAGTGTCTTATTCTAAAGAAGACAAAAGCTAACAATGACAGTCTTTGGAAAATGCTTATTTCAACATACATTGCACCTAGGAATGTCATGCCAGTTGATAAGAAATTCAGACAAAGTTCAGTGAATCGTTTGAATAACTTAGTGCTAATTGTGGATTTTGTTTAACTGTCTCTCACCCAAGAACTGACCCTGTAAAACTCTGCTTGGTTTGCAAAATCACGATCTGTTGATGTGTCTCGTGACATCTTTTAAAAGATTGGCTCTAGATATGCCCATTTCATTGGTTTTGGCATGTTGCATTTGTCTTGTGCTTGATTATTGTAAAATGTAGCGACTTTTTAAATCTAATTGGAGCATATGTGATATCTTGGGCATAGTTCACTTTCCTTTCTATCTCTATCTTTACTGTCTAGTTGCTAGTAAAGTGTTCATCCTTTCTGAGGCACTGCGGTGTGTTTGACCAATTCTTTTCTTCTTTTTGACTCGATACAGTAAAAATTGCTATATGTGAGTTGAGTTAAAAGCTACCTTATTTCTTAAGGCAAAAGAAGCAGTGCATATCTAACACTCATAACAGCTGAACACATTTCTGAATTGAGCAAATTTAAATGTAATAAAAGGCACACTTTTCATATAAAGAGATACAAATGAGAATATTAGAATACAAGCTTTTTTTACTTTGCTGTTCTTTTTACCTGTACAGGATAACAGTAGTTTTATGTTTCTTACAACAGGTGAAGACAAACTTGTTTGTGACATTGTCTTTTGTTGCCAGTAACTTTTTGCCTTGCATTTATAAGTGTTTATTGCATATGAGAGAGCAAGTCTGTTTTCACCGTTTCCACTGCTTGTTGTGGTAGAGGGGTTGAATGTGCCGTAAAAGTCTGTTCTGAAGTAATAGCACAGATGTGCTCCCTAGTTCAGGGGAAACAATGCCTCTGGGATCCTACAGTGTTGGTATAAGATGACATAAAGTGGTAAGAATTAACCAATGTGCCTTATTCTTGAGAATCCCTCATATTCTTATGTGTGAAATTAAGGGTAGAAATGCTGAATATGTTTTTCCTTCTTAGTGTATTGTGGAGATACGGTGTCTTTGGTGTTTTTATATTTTGCTGCATACTTTTTTCATTGGATGGGATCCCACACTGGCTTGCAAAGTGGTTAATGACATAGTGGGAAAGCTTTGATGCAAGAGCTGTAGGTGAACAGCACTACTCTGCATAATTTCTATTCCAGTTAAAAATTGTGGGTTTAAAAGTGGGATTCAAATCGGTTATTTTTTAGCACTCCACTTAAGCAAGGAAGTCAAATAGAGGTTAAATAGTATGAGGGAAATTAGTTATGGAAAGATGGAAAAATGCAACAGTAAAATAATTTGTGTATCACATTGTTTTCTATAACTTCTCCCTTCAGAAATATCTTGTGTTCTTTTTTGATAAATTTTTTTAAATTGTTATTCAAGGGGTGTCTCGCTTTCTTCAGGTAGTTCTCAACACACCAACGTAGCTGGCATTTGTGGAATATTAGTTACAGGGGTTTTTTTTTTTTTTTTTAAACAACTGTAGGAGACAAGCTTTAAATAGTTGACTGTAGATAAATGTCATATTCCCAACTTTGTAATTTGGAGGGCAGTTGTTACTGACATCAGCAGGAATGGGACAGTCTAAACCTTTTCATTGCTCTGAGAATAATTAAACATCCTGTCACTAAGCAGCATACTTTTTTGTGGGAGATCTTGACATTTGGAATTCTTTGCTTGTGTGGTATTAAAATAGGATAATCTTCTTCTTTTAGGCCAAATGAAATTTAGGCACATTTAATGTCCATGTTTGTCCAGCCTGGCTCCTCTTTTAATAAAAGAAAATAAAAAATTGTTGGCTGCAAGGGTCTGGTGGGTTGCCATCCCTGTCAGTATCAGGTGAGGCTGAGCAGGATTGCAGTCAAGAGGAAAAACAAAAGCCCAAGGGCAAAGAAATCTGTGTAGCTGTGTTTTATTTAAAAGCTGGAGATTAGCTCTGCTTGTTCTTTCACAGTCTCTCTTCCCCTACCCTCTAAACCAAACAAAACCTAAAATCCTTAAGGGGTACTTCAAGCATAAATCTCCTTCTCTCCTTTTTGTGAAAGTTGGCTAGTGTAGTATGGACAGAGGCTGGGAGAGGATTGTTGCCAGGGAAGCATCACTTCCCTGTATGATCCCCTCTTGAGCGGATTAAACTGTAGCGATGTGAAAGTCCTGGTGACCACATAGGAACTAAGAGTTTGTACTGCATTTATACAAAAAGGTTGGCCTGAAGGAATCAAGCCTACCTTTTAAGTGGTGACTCTTCTAGGCCCATATTGACCTTTGGAGCTGAATATCCAGATTTATTGACCTTAGAGTGTTGTTTTTGTGGATTAAAAGTCAAGATTTGTGCACATTCCTTCTGAATGAAAACAGAAGTCAAGGAAATGTTAACTTATTAACTGGCTGTCTGCCTCATTCATGTTAGTATCAGTAGATCCTGGTTCTTGACTGTAATGACAGAATTGCAGGACTAAATCTCTAAACTTAGAGCTTTGAAGGGTGATGTGTTGATTGTAAGATTGGTTTCAGAAGCAGCCGGTCATTGTGCACTAGAGTAGATGCTGTGCCCAGGGGAGGTTAAGACTCTTCTTTGGATTTCAAGTTGCCATTGTAGTGTTTGTTCAGCAGGTTGCTCTTCTAGAATCAAGCAGACATGAATTATGGAATTATCAGGCATCAGGTGATGTAGCAGCATTTGAGTGCTTCTGTGGAAGAAAAAGGTCCGGCTCCTGTGTAAGCCCGTGTGTTGGGTACAGCATAGGCTACAGTGTTCTTCTGAGTAATTGAAAAGAATGAGATGGAGCCTTTTTTTTTCCTCCCACACATTCTTTATTTCTGTGCAAGAGGAGCTGCAGGAAAGTGTCATTAACGCAATGGAAGGACCATTGGTGGTTCTACACCACATGATGTAATCTCAGTGTTTCTTCCCTACTCACAACATACACCAATGACCATCACACTCCCCTTGAAGCTAGGGCTATGGGTGGTCTTCAGGAAAAAGTTGTATTGCTCTCTGACTGATCGTTCAATGGTGGTAAAGAGCAATGTGTACTGAACCCTTCTCCCTACCCTGAATAACAAAGTACCTTATACTTGCGCTAGTGTGAGCTTAGCATCAAAGCAAACCCAGCTTTAACTCTGGGCTTTGCTGGCTTCTGTGTTCATGCTTAGGTGGTTATTTCTATTACTTCTACTCTGCAGAGCATGTTTTTGTGAGCTTTGTGTTTGTATTTTGAAAGCAGTAAAGATGTAGGTGCTGCCTCAATCTAAAGAAAATTACTTTGAAAAGACAAGTGTATTAAGGTGGGGAAGTTAAGCATTTAAAACTGCAGAATATAAAAAAAGAATATCTTAATTAGCTCTCCATTGTGAGATGTGTTCTGATACCAGGTCCAGTTACGTGATTGCATTCCACATGCTGACACGCGCAGGGAAAACACTGCTGGTTTTGGGTGATGCTTTGTAATTGACCTATTCTCCCATACTATTTTTTTTTCTCCTCAGTGAGTAATCAACTCCTTTATTTTTTGCACTTCACTGGAGTCCTGCTGTAAATATGAAATTAATTATTTGTACAATTTAAGGAAAAAAAAATCCTATTAAGAAAAGAAAAATAATTCCAGCAGATGTGATTTGTTTGACCATAGCATGGGTATCTTTACTTCTACAGAACCTCTACCACTTGGGAAAGGAAAAAAAAACCAAAAACCAAAACAACCCACAACCAAAAAAAACCCCCACCTGGCGATCACTTACTTTCTTCTCTTAATATTAGCTTCCAGTCTCTGTCGAGCCCCCCTTCACTTTGACGAGTTTCTGCTAATACTCTTACCTCTCTCCCGTTTGCTTCTGTTCTTTTTTCCAATCTGCTACTGCTGCTGTCCCCCCGCCCATCTTTCTTGGTCTCTGAAGTCTTATGCCAGTAACAGCTTATTTTGCCCTCAAATATTTCTACCAGCAGTTCCAGGCTGCTATAGGGGTGTGCAGGGTAGAGGGGATTTGTTTCTGGCCTGTGAATGCTCTAGTGTTGTTATATTGTGAGCTCTTGAAAGGAAGGGCGGAAGGGAAAATCCAGTCTAGCTCTGTGCTCGAGATTGCCCTCTGCAGATGAAGGCTGTCGAGAATTTAGCTGCCAAAATAGTCTTTTCTTTTCTTTGCTAATTAACAGTTTCCTTTTTTGCCTCCAAGAACAGCAATCGCTCTACTAGTATCCTAAAGTTAAGTTTCAAATCCCTGTTGCAAATTAGAAAGATGCTATAGTTAGAATTTGTTTGTCTTAATTTGAGGATAAAATGTGTATCTGATAGCGTGGGGAGAGCTTGGGAGACAACTGTGGGTTTTTACAAGTATTTTGAAACTGAACAGTTATTTCAGTTGGCAGAGACATTGGTAGTCAGCTGTCCAAAGTACTCACAATGGTAAGCCCCCAAAGAATGATTTTTCTTTTATTTAAAAAAAAAAAAAAAAAATCTATAAAGATTGTTTCTTTTCTTAGATAAACTCAGGTCATATATATAAGATTCTCCTAAGCCACAAGAGCAGATATGTAAATTAAACTGAGATTTGCACTCAGTTGCATGTTTTTAGGATCTGGGATTTCAAAAGTGCACTTATCTTGAGATTTGTGGTAAAACTGAGAGCTGGTAGTGCTGCTGCATATTATAACCTTACTTCTGTGTAGGGTCTCTTGTGGTCATAAGTCTTTTCAGTTAATCCAGGCTTTGCTATTTTGGGGGAATGCAGTTATTGTGGAAAGTTGCATTCCCTGGGAGAAAAGAAGCATCTTACATATTTTGGGCTGCTACTTTGCTGAATTTTGAATAATTACAACAGCAACTGTAAGCTACTTGGACCCTATTGCACAGTCCAGATCACTGGCAGAACACGTCTGTCACTGATGTAGCTGAGCAGGCTGCTGTGTTCTGAGCTCGTATTTGCCGTCATGTCACCACTAACTTATCTGGTGACCTTTTCCAAATTATCTAATACCTTTTGGCTTCATACTGCTGTTGTGTAAACAGCCCCTATCAGGCTGTCATGAGCCTTGCCTAGCCCCTGTTAAATAGGGTTCTTTTACTGAAGGTTACCTTTTTGAAGGAAAAAGGGGGAAAAAAAAAGAACCATGTTGGTGGGTGGCAAAATTAAATATTCAAAATGAGGAAATGAACAAGCTTATTTCTCCATAAAAGTAATCCTACCCTATTTTGCCTATGTGATAGTTGCAAAGTTCCTTAAAGATACAACTGCAGAATAGAACTATATTCAAGTTTTAAAATTTTTGCTGTATTGTCATTTTGGATATTTTTCACTGTAAGTGGAGATGCCTTGCTACAGTCACTACAGACCAAATATCCTGTTCCTTACAGACCAAATTCTGCATTTAATTTTGACTTCACTGGGTTTATGCTGCTGAAATTGCAAACAATTTGGATTAGAACATGGTGTGGAACAACACAATTGCTCTTACTTTCATGAAATACTACAGAAGTTTAGTGTACTACACGTTCTGCACACAAGAGCAGGATGCATATGCTACCTTCTGTTTGGTTTTTTGTTGTCCTTTTTAGGTGTTTCATTTTGCGAATTCAATACACTTGCTGTAATTTCAAGTGTGAAAACATTTCTTTTCTTCTTGAGAAAGAATATAGCTAACAGTGTTTTTTATTATGTGCCTATACAGTTTGGCTGAGCAACCTGAAAGCACCAAAAAAAATAATAATCCTGTAATGCCTTCTATCTCCTACAGCAAATGGGAATATCCTTTTTTTAATTTAATTCTCATATAGTTCAACGTAAGAACCCTTATACTTTCCTCTTCGGGTTTGGGATGCTTCAGTGTGTGCCTTGAAAAAAAACACTGAAGGGACCAAGTACAGTTTCTTCTGAAGAGTAACAAAATATATATGTCTGATAAAAATTTGTATCAGTTCACTGCTGCTCAGTTAAGCATTGTCCTTCTGGGAAGGAAAGGCACTTTTTCCTTGCTAAGGACTTAGTTGATGTCAGTACAGCTAAATGTGAGGGATTCAGAGGATCCTTGTGGATTCAGTTATGGGACTGAACTACCAAAACATGGTACTTTTTAAAGTGATTGTTAAATGCTCCAAAAAATGTGCTGGGGACTTGCATGTTTTATAATTGCTTCTTTACTACTTTAGATGTTTAAGGTGGAATTTTATTTTGAAGGGTTACTTGTTCTGGTGAGAGATGACTGAAGTACTCTGTGCACAGGTGGAGCATGGGATTTCAGGGTGAGCTGTTCATGAGGAACTCACTCTGTCCTACTTCTAGTGGGCAGCTTTCTGTGAGAGCCCTCGTTTATGTAGAGGAAAGAAGTGAAGGCCATGAGATCTAGATTGTGTTCCCAGGTTTGTAGTTTATACAATACCAAAGAAGGAATTATTTCCTTTATGTTTATTTCTGCTTTCTTGTGTGCAAAATGGGTTGCTACTGTCTTTGGATGTTGCAGTCCTCATGGCTTTGCAGTATTTGGGTGGAAAATACTTATGTTCCAAGCCTTTACGTAATTTAACTTTGATCTTAGTAAATGTCTCCACAAGGGTAGCTCAAGCATTCAGATTGCCCTCTTTCAATGAAATTTCTCTCGTTTCTGTAAACTGTTTGTGCTTATTTACTCGATTTTGATCGTTCACCCCTTGGGCCTTTCACCTTCCCTTTCCACCAGTGTTTGTTCTGATATCTTTTTGAAGTCTGAGTAAAAACATACACCATGGGGGCTTCCTGGAGGCATAGAGCTTTGTGGTTTGCAAATTGTAGGCTATTTGAAGTATTGACTCGCAACAGTGGCCGCTGCTTAGTGGATGAGAGCTGTCGTGTGACAAGGACATTAACCTTGAGAGGCTGATCCATGTTTTGGTTTGAGGACAAAAAAATAGTTGTTCTTAATAGTGTGCATTGATTTCAAGGAAGTCTATGTAAAGCAGTCTTTGGTTTGTGTTTTCACAAAGGGATTTCGGTATTTAATAAAGAATAGGAAATAACTGGAGCTTCAATAGACCTGTTTTGATGGGGGGGACTGCTATAACATGATTTTGTATAATATTATACATAAGCAACAAAAGCATTTCCTGCCTGTAACTATAGTAGTATTGCATTAAAAAAAGCTGCAGAAAATACCTTAGAAGTACTTAATACCTGGAATAAAAGTTACAGGTAAAGTAGAGAAAACCATCATCCTGCTTAGAAAAGTCTTTCGTCTAATATCTGAGGTTGTAACTTCAATCACAAGAATTCCATATTGCATACTTCTGTGCTGTGGGTTTTATCAGAATAGTTTTTTAAACCTCTGAGCCCTCAATGCCCCACACCGCTTTCCCCCTCATCCCCCACAACTATTCCAGATTAGGAAATCAAGACAATTTGGTAATTTGGAGAACCTGTTCTTCCCTGTTACAACTGATGAGCTACCCAGTTTCATTTTTCTGATGTCTTACCCTAATATTTCTCTACTCGTCTTTCCCCACTCAATTCCCCCTCTGTTTGGCCATTTACCTTTTCTTACTCCTACAGCCCCTGCCTCTGCAAACTGTCCTTGCCCACACAACCATGAGCAGCCTCAGCTGCTTTTTGTTTTTTATAAAGTAAATACATTAACTACAGAACCCTGAACCAAGAAGATGGACCTGTGCCATCCCTTCAATTACTTTGTTGTTTCATCCTAAACTGTCTCTTTGTATGTAAATGAAGAACATTGTTTGTACGGTACAGCCTTTTGCTGTGCACCTGAGGATTTTTAATTCAGTACATGGTTTTGCTGCCAGGTACGTATTTACTTCTGAATGCACTTGTTTACCTTCTCATTTTTCTGTCTGTGAAAGAACAACATTCCCTCTTTCTAATTTGACCAGTTAATGTATGGATGTGTTAGGCAAGGGACTGCTTGCCTGCCTGTTTCTAAAGTATCAGCCCATCAGGATTGGTATTATAATATGAATACAACACAAAGAATATGCATTTGTTTTCTTTATGATTGCAATGAATTATCTTTTCAAGCTAGCACAGTGGTAACATGGGCTGTGCCAAGCAGCGTATGCCAGGTAGCACTACAGGCAGGAGAGAAAGAAGACGTTTTCAAGGACTGAAAATGTGCTAAAGAATGCAAGTTCCTGCTGACAGGAGCAGGCTGTATATCACGAACTGAGGATTTTCTTTCCATGGCTCATTACAATCGACTGTTCTCACAAGTACCTCCTCAGATGATGTATGAAGATTATAGTCCCTCTGGAGTTCGTGTGGAAATTGATGCCTGGATCCCCAATCCCTGACTTTTTTTCCCTAGTTTTGTTTTTCTTTTTTTATATTTTCCTTGTTATGCTCTAAGTAGTTTGAGGACATAATGTAATTGGGTTTAGTTGTGGTTTTTAT
Source organism: Gymnogyps californianus (assembly GCF_018139145.2). Classification (NCBI taxonomy): domain Eukaryota; kingdom Metazoa; phylum Chordata; class Aves; order Accipitriformes; family Cathartidae; genus Gymnogyps; species Gymnogyps californianus. The sequence continues at coordinate 13,567,182 of NC_059483.1, forward strand.
TTTTCTGTCTTGACATTGTGCACATTCAGAGCAAGATTGACTTAGTAAATTATCAGCATTTTTATTTTTCACTTTAAGTGAAACTTAAGCTTAAGTTTAGTGACCCAGGCTCTGTCTTGAGTTGCTCTTCCTTTTAAAGAAGTTGAATATTTTAAGAACCCTTTTCCATTGACTAAGCCATATGAAGGCCAAATAGAAATGAAAGTTTTTGGGGAAAATACTAAAATATGTATCTCTCTTAATATTTGCCAATTTTTTCCTATGAAAAATCAAATTAATTTCTCACACCTGTGAAAATAGAATAACTTGACTATTTCTGTCCAGTTGATCATTGTGCATTTCACTGGTGTTTACTCTGAAATATATGATTAGGTTTCAGAGTAAATGTATGCTGGAGCAAAAACAGGAGTGATTCTCATTTAGAACTCGTTTCTTATAAGCGCAGGAAAAAAAATTTAATTTTATTTGGCATTTGGAAAAAATTATAGGTAGATTAACAACAGATTTTAAATGTCTTTATTAAAGCTCAAAATATTACAGAAAAAATACAGATACTTGCAAGGAGACTGCTGTAGAGTTTTGCAAATGAGTTTGGTTGAATAACCTTACTTTCTCTAATTTTCATAAAGGATGGATTTGTAATATACACAAATGGTTGCTTTTAGGATGGTTAAGGGGAGAGAGAAATCCTGTAAACATGGGGGAAGGGTCTGTGTTATTCGGAATCTGAAGTTTCCTGGGTTTGCTTGCTGATGGTTGGGAATCTCCTGTTAAAGACCTGTTGATTCTCTTGGTACTTAAAGCTAAAAGCTTTAATAAATCTTCTATTAGATGTGGTTTTGATTTCAGGACACACATTCATATGGATCCCATATATAATAAATGGAAGCATGTTATGGATTCCCTGCTACTTTCATTGAACCAGGTAGTTAGAATTGATTTGGGATGGAAAAGGAGGAAAAGACCAGCTGTAAGCAAATTGATGGAGGGTATTTCAGTCCACCCCTGCCGATTATTTCTAATTGAAGCTGTCTGAGCCAGTCTTAATACAATTTAGTTATCGCCAGCCAGAAGGATTTTATTTATGGAACGGGGCCTGTTGGAACTTCCTCCGACCCCGGAGAAGCTGTGAATGGGAGAGCTGATCAAGCAGGCATGCCTGGCTAGCGTATGCATTTCTTTAATAAGGCAGGGATTGATGTCTTTTGCAGTTCAGGGGTTAGGTAAACAGCAGTCCCTCGGTTCAAGGCTCTCCATGTTCAGTTGTTTGTTTATACGGATCTCAGAAGGTTAGGTTAGCCTTCTTGACATCCCAGGGGAGCTTTCCTGACCATGGTATAACCTTATCTGCTTCAAAGTTGCTCAGGAGGTGTCGCATCCCTTTTTGGGAAAGGTACCGGCTGAGTGGAGTGTCTGCAGCTTGTACCTAGTCTCTAGGAAAGGTGGATGTAATCAGAGTGGTTGGAACACTGGGTCTGTCTTCAGTAACTCATCAATAATTTGCACATGTAGTGTATGTAACTACTGTGTTTCCATTTTCAGATTTGATATTTGCACACAAAGATGACTAGAAGATATAACTTAAGCTCTTGCTGAATTGCAGTTTTGAAAAATTGGTGACATGACTAATTTCACCAGAACTTTGAGGTTAAGTCTTACTAATTTGTGCTTCTATTGACTTTGCAGTGGTAGTCCATTAAATTGAATAGGATAAATCCTGAGTAAATAAGTAGGCATGTTAATAATTTGTGTTTAAAAATTAGTGATGGTTACATGTTGAACAATACAGTGAGTGACAGCATGCATCTCATGAGATTCATTTCTATGGCTATCGTATCCCAGTCTTCATCTTCCACAGAGGCTGGTGATGGTCGCATGAGAAGTGAGAAAAGAATGGTGCAAATTCATCTGGGTCTTGTTGCAATATAGTTCTGATGAGTGGAGTTGTTCTGGAATTTGAGGATGACTTTGCTCAGGGTTAGAAGTGTGCTTTATCACGCGTGCGACTGGCTGCTTTTAGAATGTTGACATGTTATGAAGTTGGCTTAAATCCCAGAATTTGTTGAATTAGTTTTTGCTGATTTGATGTCTGGCAATTCGTACTTCATTTTTCTGCAGCACCCCCAGTCTGTATCCATGCAGACCCAAACAGACATTAATAAACTAGCCGCACACCTACATCATGGCTTGTGAAATATCCTTGCATACAGAGGGGGGAAACTGAGGCACAAGTATGGGCTGTGAATTGCCACTGGACGTTTCTGAGAGCTAAGATCTGTACTGACCATTCCTGTCTTGTAACCCCCAGCATCATGCTGCTTGACCTGCAACGTCATAGTTTTCTTGGGATAGGTTTGTGCCACTCCTAGAGCTTTTCAGGAAACCTGAACTTTGTCCAGTGGTCTCAAATAGGATGGTGCAATTAAAGTGTCCTGTCCTGTAAAAAATCCATATGGGTGGCATCCCAGCTGAAAGGTGAGGTGTTCCGAGTTGGGAGGGGGAGGCCGCTTCCATGCTGGCTGAGGTTTCACTGTGCCAAAATATGAACATCTTGTCGCTTTTAAATAATGTGTGGGGTCGAACTTAAATGTTGGGGTTTGTATTTAATCAGTATTAATATGATAACAGGAATGTGATAACTGAAGCAAACACAAAGAGATTATCTTCTTAGCCAAATGCATCCATTAGCTAGGAAATATAGGTTTCTATTAAATGAAGCAGACAGATGGGCTATTGGAGGTGACTGAGAACAGGAGGGGGAGGGGGCTAAGAGGTGAAAGTTGAGGTTTAGAAAATCTCTATAAAAATAAAAACAAACCATCCATCTTGATGGTTGGCGTTTTACCCTCCCGTTGCACTTTAGGGATGGTGCTCCGATTCCTATCGAGAGCCTTATGCTGAAACTTAATCTAACAGAGCACTTACTCCTGCCAAACTCTGGCTCAGCAACTGCTCCGCTCCTCCAGAAGGAAGTGGCCAACAAGGCTTCGAATACAGGACGGTGTTGTGCCATCTTCAGGAAAGTTGCTGCTTTGAGATCCCGGGGGAAGGCAGATTGGATCTTGTCCCTCTAGTCTTTTTTTTTTTTTCCTTTTTGGTAGAGAAGCGTGTTGGGGAAACAAAATCATGTTACAGCATTTCAGAGCAGTTGTAAAATAAATTATTCATCTATGTGTGTGTATGTATGTATACGAATCCCTATCTAATAACTGTTGCAACAATGTTTATAGCCAATGTTTGAAACAAAGGTTATAATAGTATAAATAATTTTAGATAATGCAGATAACAAGAAGAAAATAACATAATTAAAAGAATTTTACAAGATGGACAATTCACTAAGATAGATGGAGTAACACAATACATTAAAAAAAAAAAATCTGTAACAGCACAAACATGACACTGGTGACAGGAAACATCTGTCTTGCCAGCCATCCCTGGACTGGCCACAGCCTCACATCTCCACCGCCAGCCTGGGGAGTCATGTGCGCTCCATTGCACGAGTGAGTGTCAGACCCTCAGCCTTAAAGTGGGTGGCTCTGTTTTGCCCCAAGGTTAGACTGTTTTTGTTTGGGAGTTTTGTGTTGGTTTTAACTCCTTTAATTTCTTTTTCAAGAAAAACGTATATAGAGCCACATAGGATGGCGCTGCCTAGGAAGAGTGGAATGACTGTCAACAAATTAAAGTTCATTTTTCTGAAAGTTGTTCCTAATAGTCGGACCTGATTATCGTGGAAACAATTCTGCATGTGAGCGGTGAGAGTCTGGTTGGTTGCAAACAGTTTTTTGTTGGTCACTGGCTCTTATCTTCCATCCCTTTTTGATTTTGCTGCCTGTGATTATTCCCCCGCTGGATTTTGAGGAAGGTGCCAAGCTTCCTTTGGCCGAGCTTTGTGTGGAGTTTTAGATTTTGTGATGGTGGGGAGATAGCAAAGGAAAAAAAATGTGTGGCAGGAGGGAGAAGCAGCATCCCTTTTCTGTCTGGCGTTTTCAGGCTTCACACAGAGTTTCATAAATGAATTTTATGTTCTTTTAGGTAAATTCACTGTCTTTGTCTGCATTACTTCAGCTTGATTTTCTGCTTAAGCCTTAAATGTTAACAAAAATGGGACGTGTGGAAGTCCAAAGTGGACTTTTTCTTGTCCCTTTACACTTGGCCCGCTGTCTATCTCTGTAAGCTAGTGCCAAATTAAGTGACCAGTTCATTTGAGGAGCACAAACCATATGTTCTTATGACCTCTGGATCCAAGATGCTTTTGGAAATATGAACTTTAAAACCAGATTGGTTTTGTATTTCCCCATGGTGTCGCTTATTTATACATACTGATTCCTTCCCCTTCCCCAACAGGTGATAGCTAACAGGGAGGAGGAAAAGATCTCGGAGCAAATGGGTAGAGGCAGGTGATGGCTTAGAGATGCCCGTCTCCTGCGGTAGCGGAGGGAAGGCTGTGGCAGGACCCCATTCCCTGGAAGCAGTGGGAGAGACGGGGAGGCATGTGTGCTCTGCTAGCTTCATGAGGGGGTGCAGGAGGCGTGGAGCCATTTTTCAGGCTGCCCTGTCACTCCCGCTTGGGAACCTGACACGTGGGCCCGCTTTCTTGCATGTGTTGTTTTTTAGGAGGGAGGGAGGTGACTGAGTGGCTAGCCCCTTGACAGGGCAGTTTTAAAACATTCATAAAACTTTTATTGGGCTGCCACCCTTAGAGATAAATATTTTCTGGGTTTATGGGCTTATTTTAAGGACTGAAGCTTAATAGCAGCTTTGTAGCCCTATCTGTCCCCAAAATAGCCTTTTGGCAAACCCCATCTCTGGAGACTGCCATGCTTTTCTAGGTCTTTGGAGTTTCTTCATCGCTAAGTTATTACCCTTTTGCCTTCTTCCAGCTTTGTATGACTAAATGGGACCAACTGTTAAACGAGTCTTTCCCCTTCCCCCAGCCTTGCTGAGAGCTGAAAGCTGATCCAGTGTACCGTATTTGGTCATCATGAAAGGAGAAAGATTGCAGTAGTTATAAATTAATTTCCTTTATTAAATTGGGTTTGTTAGACCTGTTTTATTTGTGTCTTAATTATCAATCTTTTCTTAATGCCGCATGTGATTTTAAGATGGTACAGGCTGGTGGCATTTCAGACATGTACTGGCACTTTTCAGGCGCTTTCTCAATGTGCTTCCACAAATATAAAAGCTTTACAGCGCGTCTCAGCAGTAAGTGGGGAAACCAGTGGGCTCGCAGCCAAGGCTATACAAAGGAATGCTGTATGTAGTGCTCAGAGGAAGATGGAGCTGCAGTTTGAACATCCACGCTATTTGATTTCACTGCGTTGTGTCCAAAGAGGTTTCCTGAATTTCAGCATGGGCTTTTGCTCAACGCTGACCCAAGACAACATGTGTGTTTTGGCTGCTCTTGGGAGAGCCGTGTAGGATCCCTGTGTGTTCCAGGTCCTGAAAAGTAAATGTTTTTAGCACTTCAAACACTACTCCATGTTACTGGCTGTTTGTATCCCAGTGCAGTTGCTGATCTCCCCTCTTTTCTTACCAGACACAGTTGTAGTATCTAGAAGGAAAGCGTACTATTTCTTTTTTTCATTTGCTCAGCTGTATATTATGACACTACTTTCAATCACTGACTTCCTGAACAGCAAATTTTTGATATACAGGATTGTATATGGCATCCTTTGTCTCATCCCAAGTTTTTGTTTGGTTTTTTTGTGGGGGTGGGGGGCGTGCTTTTCCTGTGCAGTGCACAGAGTGCAGGAACCCCTTTTCCAGTATGTGTGAGTGCTGTTCCCACAGAGATACTCAGAAAAGTGCGTGGGGTAGGACACAACTTAAAGGTTGGATTCAGAGGTTCTTGTGAAAGACTAGACTGTTGAAGTGACTAAGATAAAATAGGAGCTTCAGGACAACAGAAGAAACTAAAATAAACTTTAACTCCCTTAACAGGGTTGCTTGGTCCTAACAGATTTTGAAAACAACCAACCCCACTTGCTTTATTTTGGGTGAGGCTGACAAATCTTATATAGTCAGGGAACTCCCTTCTCCAGACCAGTCACAGTTCAGTAATACATTTGCTGGTTTGTTTTTTTTTCCTAAAAATAGAAATATCTATTTTAGTACAAAACAATACCCTGAGACTTTTGTTTCTATATTTCCATGACTTCTGTTTTTTATGTCAGCACATCTTGGGACTTGTCCTAAAAAGGGAGCTGATATAATAATCATGGCTTTCTGGACATCTAGAGCCTCACTCCTCATAACCATCTAATTTGTTGCTTAGATGCTTTTGCAGGGCTGTGTTTCTGCAAATGTTACACTGATAATTAAAGAAAAAACATAGGAGTGACAAAAGTAATATATTCAATGTAAGAATGAATTCAAACAGCTTAGATGCTTAAGTAACTCACCACAATCTGCCTATCTTGGTACAAGGCAAAAAGGTTAAGGCATGTTTTTTTGCAGAAGACTGTTGAGCTCTGGCAATGTACGCATTATATGCAGAGTTCTTGTCTGGCATAATTCTGGGCAAAGCTGGACAGTTTGAATTCTTGTACATTCATATGTGAATTTTATTGCTATATTTATTACGTAAGTATGAGTATAACAGATAGTAATTGTTTCAAGTCCTTTTCCCTAACATTTTGTAGTGGTAGTCCTCCTGCTAGCGCCTGGATGTTTCACAAGCAGATGGAGTTTATCCTTTTCTACCCCAATGAAGGAAGGTATGACCTATGTTCCAAAGACATGGAGCAGAGATCTAGAGTGATTAAATAAGTTGCCAGCGTGTTTATGGCAGCGCAGTGAAGAGGACTCTAGTGTTTTTGTTTACCACTGGAGGTAAGACCATCTCCTGGAGCTTTTGCAGTGTGTTTGATTTTTAGGTTAGTTATCAGGTCAGCCAGTAGCCCGTTGTTATTAACTGTTGATAATTTTCTTTTTTAAATTTCTTGGTTTAGTGGTGTGTTTTGATCCATTGTGTTCATTCTCAGATGGAGATTAGTCTTCAGAAGAATGCTGGTGGTTACCTCATTTCTAAGACTTGTAAAACAGTCTGGAAAGGTAGCTGGAAATATACTTTCAGGAAATATCTCATATTAGATTGGGATATTCCTTGGATGAGCTTATAAGTCTCCTTCATTTCTAGCATCTTATAGTTGTAAGGACACAAAAAGATCAAGTTTTTAGCAAATACATCTTTTCTTTTTTCACTCTCTCCTTCTGGTACCTTCTGATGAACATCATGTAGTGACAAGACTTTCCCCATTTCAAAGCACTTGATACGCATCAGTGTTCCTGCCGCAGCAAGATAATGTAACTGGCAAAGTTCCACAAGCTGTTCTCCTTTGCCCTTAGTGACGCTCAATCTTTGGCTGTGTAAGGTGAGGGTACCTTATAGAACTGTACTAAGGAAGACGTTCTGTAGACTGTCCTTTCTTTCTAACTTTTAATGCAATGGCAGTAGCAGCTGTTGACTCATGCCATGTGCCATTTTATATTAATCCTTTTTTCAGTTAAGCTTTAAAGAAAAAAGAAAAGCAAGTGGCAAGATGTTTTCCTTGTGAACAATTTTGGAGAAAAATATTGGAATAATGAATATACGTATTCCAGAAATTCTTATAGACTCTTTCCCAAAATAACAGACAAAAGGTAGAAAATGTCTCTCTCAATCTACATTATAGAAGAAATGGATACAGATAGCTATTAATTACTTTCTTAATATACTGTGGGCCAAAAAATAGCCATAATGAGAGTGCAGGTACAGAAATTGGTAGTAGACATTCTTAATTTTCTAGAAAATATGAAGAATTTAGCTAGCTTTTTTTACCAGCAACCTTGGAAGACCCACAGCCTAGGCAAGCTGAGAGATACTCCTTGTTCTTATTTGACTTTTGAACTCTATAACTACGTTTTCTTTTGTTGTGGTTTAAATTTCACATTGATCAAAAGTTAATGCTTCTTAAGGATGTAATTTACCTTCAACATGATTCTTTTTGCTGGTGTACGGATGGATCAAGTACTGTGGTTCTGATGGGAAAATATGAACTGCAGACATGAGTTCATGCTCTGGAAGCAGAAATAGTGAAACAATGAACAAGTACGGCTTTAGGGGAAAAAATACACTTCTCAAGTCTTGTTGTAAAATAATTAGCCTTCTGTGGTAGGCATGGAGACCATAGAAAAAGGACAGGAGCTGCTCAGTTGCCTGTGATTTGACTTAAAGTTTATGACCTTGAATAATGTGCCTGCTCGACTGCACTTAACAAAAGCATATTTGATGAAATGTTAAACTCATGAATTACATCTCCACGAAAAGCCTTTTTTAAAATTTGTAAAATCAGAAATAAATCAAGATCTTCAGACCTCAGTGGAGTTGTTTAAACATGGAATTAGAAGGAACAGGCTGTTTCATCAACAACACTTTGTGAACTTCATAAATATTATGTAGCTTTTCTTCAGATTAAAAAAGGGCTCTGTATTTCAAGGTATTGTATAAAGAATTGCAGCATTATTAGCCCCATTTTGTAAGTGATGACAGAGATGAAATAATACTGTGAACTGATAGAAGCCAAACCAGCAAAACTGCCTAGGCCTGGGTTTCTTAATTTCCAATCCAAATGTCTGTCCATTAGGGCTATAATAACTTGAGAGCAAGTTGTATTATAGTTTGGGGGTTTCTGTAAGGTAGTACTTGTTCCTCTGTTTTCCTTGGTATGAGCAAGAGTTATTGGTTCAATTGTATTCTCATTTCAACCATTGAATGTCTAGAGTTACTTACAAAACAGGTAGAATCCAGTTTACTTATGAGAGAATAAATGTGCTGTCCCTGCTACACGCAGCAGCAAGCGCTGGTATCCCTTGCATAGAGCTGTAAGCCTGGAGGCGTTCATGGCATTGGAGAGCCTATTCTTCTCTCTTTTATTGCTTGGTGAGTTTTGTTTTATTTGTCTGCTTTAGTAATACATTGGAATTATTATTATTTATTATTTTGTTGAGTTTTTTTATAAAGTAGTTGGAGTACTACTGTGCTGAAACAAAAATAGGAAGTGTTTCCTTTGACTGTTGCACTAGATGTCATGATTACTGTATAACAATGAAAGTACAATTTTTGTTTTCTTGGAGGGCTTTTACCCTTATTTTTCACCTTTTAGGGGATCAGATAGGATGCTAATGCAATGTATAAAACATTTCAGTTGAAAACTGGAAATTTCCCTGGAAAGCTGGATAGGTTTTTACATCACAGGAAAGTTTCAAATGCACAATGGCTCTGAACATTAACTTTTCACTTTATGTCCCTGGAACTTTTGAAGAGAGACTTGCATTTCTTGGCATTGGTCAAGTAGTCTGGTCTTCATAGACTTGCTGTCTGTAGTGTCTTTGTGCTAAGTGTTCCCCCTGGGGCACCATCTTATGTTTTAATTTGCAGTTTCAGTTGCTGCTGTATGGGCTCTTCTGTTAAATAACTTTTATTTTCTATGCCATTATGCCTATGTACTTTACTTGATTTGTGTTGCATACAAAGTGTTTTCCCTCTGTTGTGTTTGGAACTGCTTTGTAATAGAGTACTGTTGTGTAATTCTGACTGAAAGTTACAACTTTATCAACAAACACAAAGTGCTTGTGCTGTTTGAAAATCTGTGTTTTCCACTCATCATGAACTATTTATCCATTATGTGTGCTGGTTTTTGTCATTAAAATATAACAAACCACTATTTCATACATGCTACACGTTAGGAATTATTAAAGATTCACTGGTATGTAGAGCACTTACTGCTGTGAACACAAGTGAAGAGCTTCTGTAAACAATTGATTCAAGATTTCAAAATAACACAAGTGCTGAGAAAACTATTGCACTCTATACTGTCACATTTCGGTGGATTAATGAGTCGCTGTTTGTTATCTCAGTGATAGTGACTCTCTGAACGCTCAAACCCCATCACAGATGTGCTATAAATTCATAACCTTAGATCTCTCTTTAAATCCTAGTGAAGATGTTCTGTTGTGCATGTGATGTGCTGAGGAGTATATTCGCAGTTATTGAAGCTCAGCTGATAGGCACTAATATGCTTCTGTGTCTAAGCTGTAAAATAACAAATGGTTGAAAAATATCCTTTGTGCCAAGATCAGGGATTTCTGCCTGCAATTGTAGAGTGCTTTAGAGCAATTCAAGAAAATATTCAGATGTTGGCTGGAGAATACGTTAATTCTTCTGAGTTCTGACTGTTCCACCAGTCTGTGACTATACTTTTGTCACTGGTGCTCATAAACTTAGTGTGCTCAGAGGTTCCCAGACTCCTTGTGCTATCTAATCTTCCTGTCCCTCTTACTTCACCCCTGCTTCACTTACATTTTTAGCTTGCTGCGTCTGTGATGAAAAACACTATAAATGTGACGATAATTCTTTGGCCGTTGTATCCTTTACTTAGGTGTACTTGTGGTAGGCATGTTAGTGACATTAATGTGGCCAAGCTTGCAGATTTGGTGGTTGTACTTTCTATGAAGCATGTTGAATCTTTCCTATTCTATCTAAATAAAGTAGTATTGCAATTAACAAATTCTTTCATTAATGTGTCCTTTTGAAATTATGCCAAAAAAATTCCAGAAGCTTACTGAATTTTGAAATGCAGACTGGTCATGTTTGGCTTGGGAAGGCTGAATGCTCATGCAGTGCACATCACTCCGATGTATACTGGATAATGTTATGGTATTTAAAAATATGCAATATGTTCTGTGTGCAAAACCATACACATAAACACTCACACACTGTGTATATTGTGGCTGCACATCTTCAGCTTGTGTGGTATGATGTACATGCTCCTGTGCACGCCCACACACTAAACCTTTGCAGGTCAAAAAGTGAGGATAAACTTTTGAACCCAGCTGCTTCCAAATTAAGTACATGTGCAGGGACCACCAGAGCTGGGGTTACCATATTCCAGAAAAGTGCTGGACACTGACACCCACATATTGTACTGCAGGAGACTTCTTGTTCTTCCCTTAGAGTCTGAAGGATGATGCCTTGAAAACACGCTGTCCTCTTTGCCCTTTCGCTGTCACCAGAAAGGACAGGCAGCAGTTTGGTGACTTCTTCCTTCGTTATGGAAATGGGACTGACACAGTAATCAGGATGCTACATATGGAGCTTTTTAAATTACTGCTCTTCAGTCTTTTGTTAGCTTTCATTATTCCTGAAGATTTTTTCAAGTCATAAAAATGACATTTTTAATATGCAGAATTAAAAAAAGGCAATATGAAGAATACGTTTTTGTCAATAAGCTTTTACCTTTTAAACCAGTTATCTTAGTTTCTGCTCTAGGTATTTTAATTGAAGATTAACTACTGTTAAAGAGTATACAAATTTAGGTAGTATATATTTGGAGTAGTAAAATAGGACTTGAATAAAAGGTGGGAACAGAGTGGCCTGTCCATTATAATTTCAGATTGCAGAGCACAAACTAACCTTCATTAGAAGTTAGCACAGCTGACTGAGAGGTTCTTCTAATGTTAAGGCTATTTTTATGTTACTTGTTCCAGTGAAATTCACTAAAAGTATATTTGGAGTTTCAGATGAGACCTGCTCAACTTGCCTGTTTGGTTTATTTCCGCTGTCTTTTTTAATAAAAAGTTCTTAGCTCAAAGCTGATGCATGTAAACATGAAACAAAATCCTAAAAGTAATTGCTATATACTTCTCACTTCTGAGTTGCTGCAGAAATGGTCTTGGTGAACTCCTTGCTGAGTATCTTTTTGTCCAATACAGGAAATAAGACTGGTTCATTCCTGTCTTATTTATCAAATATCAAAATTATCAAACTGATAATTTTTCTTGCACCTAGAGCAGAACTCGAGTACCACATGGGTTGTCTTAAGTATGTGCATTTAAGACATGGAAGCTGATTTTGTTTGAGAGGGAGGCAGCTGAAGATGCTGCTTCATTCTAACCACCCGCATGTCTCTTGGGCAAACTACCTGGTTTCCTTCCAAAGAGTTGGGCTCTCTTATCTTCCCCATAGTATCCCATATTTCTTCCAAAGGATAAAAGGATAGCTGTCCTGAGGAAAATCTTGCTAAGACTTATTGTTTAAACCTATTTGGAAGGGGAGCACATCTGGTAGATTTTGTGAAGACTCAGATTTTTCTTTCTTCTCAGAGTTTTTACTAGAGCTTGAATTTTAGCAGCGTAAGTATTAACGTAAACTTACTGATCCATAGCCTTGATGAACTGGGGGGGGGGGGGGGGGAACCAAACCCAAAAACAACAAACCCAAAACCAAACCAAAAAAAAAACCCACCCAACAAAAAACCCCAAAAACTTTTATGAACACTTTTATGAGTTCCCTCATCATCAATATGCAGGATGAGGGAATGCTGCTGCTTCCATTTTGATCTGTGAAGGCTGAAATAGCTTAACGAAGCAGGGGGGTGGGGTTGGCATGTTAACCCACACTGAGATGTGCTTCCTCACTGGGCTGCTCCCTCACGCGTTACCTGAGCGAGCTCTGCACTGTGCTGCTGTCTGCAGGGCATGTAGATCTTTAAAAGGAGAATGTGACTTAATATTGTGGTGTGCTGCAGACCTCCTCCTCTGGTGTCTGCTGGTAAGGAAGGAACCTGGATGAGATAGGACCTCAGGGCTGACTTAACATGGTATAATAGTCGCTATGTTGCTATCTTTGCACAGGCAAAATGGTTATCGGCTAGGGCTGTGACTTTATCCATGATGCTTTCCCAGTCCTTCCCTTTTCTTGGAATTTTTTTGATTGTTCTTATTGTTTTCTCCCTCTGTGTAAGGAGGGAGGGTTTGAACCACAGATTTGCCATGATTCTGCTGGAAAATCATTAACAGCTGTTGGAATTGTAAATGGCTTCTTGGTTGTCGTCATGGAACCTGCAGTTGATCAGCTCTGCCCTGAGCAGTAAGTGGAGACATCAGGACCACTGAGGCTAACTAGAGAGTAAGGGTGGAGGGAATTAAAACCCTGAGGCAGGGATCTAAATGGAGAACACAGGCACAGATGGGTATTGGAAGGGACACTCTGTTTCCTTTTATTGGATGTCTTTTTAGATGCTGTGAAGTGCAAAGATGACTGGAGCAGTATCGTAGTGGGAGCAATGGGAGCTAGGAGGAAGATGTAGAAGAGGTTTCAGAGAAAATGTAATTTGAGTGTGAAATTGTCTTATCTTTTATTCCTCCCCTTCAAAAATCCAGTATTCTAGCAAAACTTAGCGGGCAAAAGATATTCCATGCTTTGGTAGGGTCACTCACAAGTAATTTATGTTGATAGGCTAAACTATGTTCCTGTGTTGTCTTTGAGTAAGTTAGGATATCATAAACATTGATATGTTAGTACAAGGCAGATGTTTAACAATTATTTGTTAAGAAAAATAAATCTTCAGATGTGAGAACTCCTACTCCTGAAATGGACTGTACTAGAACCCAAACTTAATGAAATCAACAGTCGTCACATAAGATGCTGCCTTTGTGGTTTTGGTAATGGGGCTAATTTATTTTTAACTTGTTTGTGTGTTTTGGTGGTCATATTACATCTTCTGTAATCTAATTTTCCTCTCCTTCAATGCTGCCTTTTACTGCACTCCCTAGAAACACCAAATTTATTTGTGGGGGTTGGATTTTTTGCAGCGCGAGTCAAAGTGAGTTGGTGTGTTGGAGATGTGCAGTGACTCTTCAATCCAGGTCATCGGTCCACAGAGATGGGTTGGCTGTCATAACACCCTGAAATACTAGTTGTGAACCTTTTCCCTTTCACTGTCGGATTTGGACCCAGACACTCAAACAGATTGGCATTGGTAGTGGGAATCTTCTAAGTTAGGTTGCTGTAATTCGTTCTCTTCTAGCCAGCCGCCTGGCATCAGGATGCTTGTTATTAATTTCTGCATCTGAGCCTTGTGAATTGCCTCCATCTTATTTCTAAACAATACCAGCACCTGGAAATTTCAGAAAGATGAAGAGAGTCTTTTTGGGGGATGGCTCAGGAAAGCTAATCTCCTTCAGCCTTAAATATGATCTGCTTCCCGTGGACTTGGACAGAGGCTGTACCTGCGTTTTCCGATACTTTACTTGACTAGGTTTTAGAACAGTCTGTGCCCCAGGAAGAGTGTAATGAGGAAGGAAACCCAGCCCTTGGGTGCTTGCCTAGAAAAATGGAAGTATTGCTGTGGGATGGATAGAGGTATTAAGTTATTAATGTGTGCTAGGTCTGTCTCACTGTATCTCTGCAACTTGTGCTACCTCATTTAAAGTCTGACTTAGTGTGCCTGCCCCTTTATAAACATATCACTGTTTGACTGTGTTCGACTTTGTCAGTGCTGCTGTTTATTTCGAGCACAAGTACTGTAAAGTAATTATTAGAAAACATTAACTTTGGATTCAAAGGTTTATTTCTGGCCTTTGTGATTACTGAGAAAAAGCATGAAAAGATTGAACTGAAAGTCTTGATATCGAGAAGGGGAATATAAATAAGTTATGCCTTTAATGCTTATATTAATTTTAAATGTTTTTCCTGGGAAGGTGAGCTGATGACTTTGCATTTTTTAAATTAATGATATTGGAACAGCTTACAGGAAGAGTCCCATTCTGCAAATCTTTCCCCCCTTTCCCAATTTCCAAAATCACTGGCTAATTTATTTCTATGAGAACTTTTAAAAATAACAGTAGTTAAATAATACAAAGAGAATCAGTTAAGGCTCAATAGTATTCAATTAGCATGTGCTGAATGGGGAAAAGCCTAGTGTCTTAATTAAAAGAAATGCAGGAAACTTAGTTACTGCAAAGTGTTTTTTCACTGCTAGAGGACTTGTGGGTGACTAAGAGATGTATAGACTTGAGTTTTTTATTTTTTAAATAAAAAACAGATACATGTCTTCATCCTTTGCTGGCTTGTTGACTCAATTTACTTGGATGGAATTTTTCAACATTTAAAACAAATTAAAATTCATGAATCATTTCTGCTTAAAGGCACAAGCTTTCATAGATACAACAGTTAAGACTTCTAACTGGTTACACACACAAATACTGTTTTGGATATGGCATGGGGGTTGGAACTAGATGATCTTTAAGGTCCCTTCCAGCCCAAACCATTCTATGGTTCTATGATATGTAAGTTTTGTACTTGCTCTCTTAAAAAAATGCAGATGAAAGTTTTAGTAGGTGAGATACAGTAGGCGTTACCTGTTCTAAGACAATTACTGTGCTTGAATAACTGTCCGTTTTAGTATTGCTTTGTCTGTCTGTACTGTTTCCTGCAAAAGCAGCAATTAGTTTGTAGGACAGATGTGAAGAAAACATGATACCATGGCAGAGGGCAACAACATGGTTTGTAGAGCTGTTTTGTGCCACCTTTGACACAATCTGCAATTTCTTGGTACTTGTTGAGAGAGATTTTTCAGTTTTGCTGTAGTGATCCATATATACTTGTAAACTCTTAAGTTTTGATGCTTCTGCGCTTGTATGGTGTGACCCTGTTCAGGAGGGGGAGGTGTCATTTTACCCAGTGTGCGTGCGTATTAGATTAAGATCAGCATTGTTTTACTCTATGGTAAATACAGCATGTGAATTTTTTAAAATTGTTTTAATTATTGTGGCCAGTTGATTGCTAGTACAGCTAAGCGAGCTTTTTCACAAGCATTTTGTAAATGTGGCAGGCTTTATCATGAGTTTTTAATTTGAGCTTTCCTGGAATTTGCTTAAAAATGTGACTCGGTAAAGGTAGGTGAGCAGTCAGTGGATGTTGACAGAAAATAACAATCATTCCAGATGAAAATGTACATTCTTTTTCAAATACATTATTTCAAGGATATTTCCAATTTTGAATTTGATATAGTTCAAGATTCGTTTAGGAAGCTCGTTTCTCTGCTGCTGTAATACCCATGCACCCAGTCACTGTAGCACAGCTCTAGGCACTGTGTTGGTGTCCGTAAAAGAAGTGCCAGCCGTGGCTTGCTTGTTTCTTCTCTGGACTTTCTTTGCAGAGGAAAAGGAGGAGAAAGGTGAGGTGTTTGTAGCTATACATGTGCACATGCATATGTATTGCTGAGAACTAAAGAAGTTGCATTGGAATGTAAAATTGTTTAAAAAAAAAAAGTAAAATAGTAGACAAATTAGGAAGCAAAGCAAGAATATGCTCTTTTGGATGTTCCTTGCTAAGGCTGATTTGTACCATAATGGACTTTCACTGAAAGCTGTGTTCATTTTTTTTTGCAGAGGGGATTTTTAAGAACACTGGAATCACTGAGAGTGAGTTTTGTTATATGGGCCAAATAATTAAGTGTTTGAAGCTTAACCAGACTGAGCATCCTGTAACTATAGCTGGAAAACATACAGTGCCTGCAAAAACCAACCCATCCAGTCTTGTCCCTCGGGTGGCCTCTTCTGTACTTTTTATTACATGACCATTACATTGTCATGCAGCCTGCCTCCCATTTGACTGAGATCTACCTGTGAATGGCGTTTCAATGTGGGAACCTCACCCAGGAACACATGCCCCATGATGCTGCTGCATCTGTGGGTGTTTGCATGCTCCATTACAATCTTCACCAATTTCAGTGTGTGCTGTTGGTCTTGGCAGACTGTGAAAGACATTGGGAGGGAAATACACTGTGGAACTGTCAACTTGAAGAGTCATTTTAGGGAAGAAGTATATGAATAATAAAGGAGGAAGAACTGGCAAACATTTGAATTTGTCTTGGTAAAACAAAATTATATAAATTTCCAGCATTCTTTTTTTGTAGAAAGCCATAGAGAAGGAATTTATAGGTTATTAAAAGACTGAAAACTTCATAGTAACCTAGCATTGTCATACTGTTTATTCTCCTCCACCTCCCACAACATTTTATTTCCCTTGTAATAATTAGTTTGAACTTTCATCTATTTCTGTGGATCAAGTAATTTTCATACAACTTCACGATTTTTTATATGCTTTAAATCTTTCTTCTAAATAATGTTTTTTTATAACAAAAAAAAGCCATGAATACATTATAATTTCAATTTTCATGGTGTGTGAAAGATTTCTGCACTAGGTCTTTATTGTTTTTGAAGAATTCATCACCCTAGTTAAGAAGCTTAATATAAATTAAAGAAGGTATTAAGGAACATTAAGACATCAATGTGGAGCGTTCTTTTCCTTTCGATTGCTCCAAATGCAAACAAGTTGAATAAAATGCAATCAAAGAGCCTGTTTGGAGAACATTGAGTGGCTTTACAGCTGTGCTGTAGAGAACCTCTGGTAAGAGCATAATTCAAATAAAAAGGCCTTTCTTTCCTCCTCCTAATTCTCTTTGTTGTGGTGACAACAGAGTACAAGCCCGATAAAAATTTAATCACCTTATCTTTTTAAAGCAAATTGCATATTTGTTTACACACAATATACATAACATAAAAAAGAAAAAGCTGCTATCCAATCCCCCTCCCCTTCTAATCGCATTAAAGGCCCTTGCCTAGAAGTTTAAAAAAAATTTAAATGTTTTATTCTTTATTCTGAAGTCCCATTGTTCAGGATTGCTTTATAAAGGCAGCCCAGGGGAAGATGAATATCGCCAAACTTAAACTCTGGACCAGCGCTGAGCAGCAGCTGCCCGGGTTACGTCAGCAGAGTTGGTCCGTCTTAACTGGCTTCTGTGGTGCCTACTCCACATCAAGAGTTGCGGGCAAGATGGGAGGATTACAGACAGGCCTGCGGATCTAGCACTTTGATTTGAAGCTGCTTTGTAATGAATTGCCTTTGATTCTGTGTCAGATCTGCTAACCTGAACTTTTTCCACATTGTATGCATTTCTGAAAGACTGCTGTAGGAGAGATTGTATATCGGTACTGTTTTTGTTGTTATTGCCTTTTCACTAGGCTGATGAAATTTCAGTCCCTTGTGTTGAATTCAAAATGTTTTCAGTTGTTTCTGCTCACCTTAGTGCACAAAGCATGAGCATTGTTGGTTTTGTTTATTTACTATTTTATAGGTATTGGAGTGCTGACAAAAATGCAATCAAAAGTATCTTCTGGCCTACTGCTGAGTGGCTCTGGGCTGGGAAGTCCCTCACCGGATATAAATTTAGTCCCAATGAGATATTCTACGGGTTTTAAAATTATGAAAGCTCCTATGCTCTAGTGGTTCCTTGATCTATTTTTACATACCTAACTGTACTCTTTGGGACATTTTTGTGACTTTGTTTGTCTTGATTTGAGGATTTAATCAGCAAGGACCACCTCAACAATAAAACTTGTGGAAAATCTGTCCCGTACAACAGTCGTCATAGACTCATCGTGTTGATGTCTGCATGTTTCTTTCCTTCTCTCCCTTCCTGAGAGAGTACTTCCTAGAGGTCCAGTGACAATAGTTGTGATTTTAAGACACTGTTCTGTCTTTGACTGTTTTGAATGGTCTTGGATATTTGACACTGACCTGCCTGTAATTTTTTCTATTGTTGAATTGTAACAAGAGCCTGTCTACATTCCCAGGCTTCCAACTACATTGCATATATTTGTATTAATAATTTGATGTCCTTATTAGTTCCATTATTTTTTCACAGTTGCTCCTGTTGTGCACTGGGCATTTTCCATGCACTCAGTTTTTGCTTCAGGGAGCTTGAAGAACGTGCAGCCTAAAAGCATAGCATCAGTATGAGAGTTGCCTCTCCCTGTAGGTATGCTGGGAGAATGAGTATAGCACTTAGGCATGATCTCAATGACTGCATGGACCTTGAGTGGCCATCAAGTGAAAACAGAATTTACGAATAATTGCTGGTATGATCTATCAGCTGGCATAATTTTGCGGCCTTGTTAATGTATTGAAAGCACATATATAGCCCATGCAGAAATTAATTTGAAATCCTTTCCTTTAGGCTAATGGGACAGTGTTGGATTTGAGGCCAAAAAGATTACCGTAGTGGTTGTCTTGTAGCTCTGCAAGTTGATCCGTTGTATTGTGTGTACACTTAATTTGTGTAGCCTAGACCTAGTAATTATGGTGCACTGGAGTTGCCCATGTAATCTGTATTAAAGCTAGTCTCTGGCATACAGAAACAAAAAAATTGTGTAGAGCATAAAAGTCATAGTTATGTTCCAGGAGTGCAAAATATAAAGTTGTCTTCTCTTTAGGAGAATTGTCCTAGGAGGGCTTAGCCAACAAATGGTTGTGGCACACAACATAACAGCAGCTGAAATATATGTTGGCCTGTAAGACAAGGTCAGGTTTGGTACTCTCAACCTATTCATACTGAAGTATGGCCAACTAGCCAAGAAATTAAGATCTCAAGTAGGTCACTTCATTTCAGAGCTGTTATTTAGGGGTGAAGAGTATGTTGGGTTAGGGTGCGTTTTGGAAAACCCACTGTGGGAACTGCAAATATCCTTCTAAAGTGTGTGTGGGCTTGTGTAGACTTACTTAAATAATGAGATGGTTGCAGAGCAATGGTATGATACGCAGTGGGGATTTGTCAAGTGCAGAAATCTGTCCTGCTACATGGCTTCAGATGATGGTGGTCCATTTGTATCTGGTGTTCGATTATTACATTTTATTTTTGCCAAAAAAAAAAAAGAAAAGGTTAAAATGTGGTTATATTATGTAATGAAAATTTGGGAAATAGGATAATATATCCTGATCATCTTGCTGGAAATTGAGAAGTATAAAACTGTGAATGAATGGCACACTCTCAATGCAATGCAGTATGTTGGGTGTCCTTGGTGTAGATGACAAGTTTAGGACTAAGAGAGGAGAGGGAAGGGGCAGGCAAGGCAGGTATAGGGAAGTATGGCATAGATAAGCATTCAGCAGCCGATAGATATGGTGTGGTACTGGAGTCTGTGCTTCATTTAGCAATACGAAAAATATCAGGCTGAAAATCAAGACGCTGACTTCATGCAGAGGGTATGGCAGACTAATTAAAGAAAAAAATGTGTACCAATTGAGCCTATAAAACTCTTCCTGACCTTGAGAAAACTCCCAGAGAGCTGTGAGAAACTCCAATCTGTCCCCTCTGAACTTTTTTGTGTTGTTGTTTAAATATAGTAACTGCTTTTTTAATTAAAAAGAAAAATTAGATGGCATTTCAAATTGTGTCCATGGTGCCTTGGGGACCTATTACAGTACAAATTACCCTATACTATTTAGTGAGGTCTTGTTTACTATTGTGTGAAGCGAGGGTTACCAGTGTAAGGATGTAGGACAAGAAGGGCCCTTCTTTGAAAGTCTGGCTCTGCACATGAAAGTGATGCCAGCAATTGGAAGCAATTTGGGGAATTGTTTGATTATATTAATTATGGCACCAGCAAACAGTGCTTGGGAAACAGTTTTGTTTTCTTGCATTCTTTCTTGATTGCTTACAGTAAAAGCCAAGATACAAAATGTGCCTGTAAGGACTGCCGGAGAGTGCAGTTCAAGCCATTGTGTAGAATTGGCACTGAGCTTGAAAGGGTTGTGTCCGGCTTGATGTGAGAGTTTTCCAAATACAGCTTCGGCCTGAACTTCACCTAGGTCAGCCTCTTGAATTAAAACAGCTTCTGTCTTCCTCATCAAGGAAGATTAGCTCTTTCCCTGCTAAGTAGGAGCCCATAATGAAATCCATGTTATTTCCAGTAGTACCACCTCTTATAATAATACCTTCCAGTCCAAAAACCTGTATAAACTTAACAAATTGAGACACAAGACTCAATTCAGTTCACCGCTGAACTGCAGCCTTCTCTGATGTGGTATGGGGCAACTGTTCCCCAATTTATGGGAAAATGTTTTAGTAGTTAAGGATTTCCAAACAGTCTACCAAGCTGAGACTGTGGGAATAACTCTGCTGATGCAGGCTGGCTGTCACAACAGTGTTTGGTCAGGACATGGGACAGTCTACTTCTGCTCAAAGTGGCTGTAAGATTTTTTTTTTTCTTGTATCTGTCATGCAACAATGAATTATGGAAATTTTGCGTAGATCCCAAGTACCACGCCAAGGCATTAGTGTAATTCTCATTTGGAAGGAAGGAGTCTACTTTCCGGTCTCCTTGGAGGTTGATTTCTCTCCCTGGCCAACTTCATGCTGTAGTCCTATTAATATTTACAAGCCAGGCAAGGTGGTAATAGCAGATCTTGTACCAGCCAGAAGAGAAGAATGAATCTACTCTGGAGTTTGAAACTCTAGCAGAATATTTGAGAGCTGACGAGATGTGGGAAAAGGTGGTGTGAACTCAAAATAGAATTACTGGAGAATTGTGAAGGGATTTACATAAGTAAAATTCATTGCCTGATCTGTGAAAGTAATTGAAGCTCAAATCCTGAGCTCCTGAGGGTAGCAAGGAAAGGAGTATCCCTTGTTTCTTGAGTGAATCTCTGGTCAATTATTACATGGACATTGTCTAGGTAATCATATTATACTTGTTCTCCTAGGTGTTCATCACCATGATGAGAGTAGCTTGGCTCCTGTAGGAGCACTGTACTTAAATCTTTTGGCTAGAAAGTTCGTAGGTGTTGACATACTGACCCTGATGTCAGGTAGAGAATTCCTACCTGATCCCAGGCTCTAGTTAGCTCAGGACACAGTTTTCATCCCTGTTCTTTCTGAAGCACCATATATTAATGACAGGCAGATGGGATGGGATGCCAAGTTAGATAGGACCAGCAGTCTCTAGATGACCAGTCATCCGGTCTACTAGATGTGGTGTGGCATATCTGATGTTCCTATTACAGTGTTTATGGGCAGAGCAACATAGTGCTTTTGTTCTTGGAAGGCTTACAAAGATGTCCTTTTTCCTGATCAGCTCAGGGCTTTTTTTTCTGGGATATTGAAGGAGAAAAATGACCACCTTAGCTTGACGAAAATCAAAAGGTAGGATTTTGGATATCTTTAGCAGAGGAGAAGAGAAGTAGAGTTGCTACCTAACAGCTTAATGTAAAGAGTTCAAGCAACAGGATGTTACTTTTTCTGTTATTCTTCTCCTTTCTGTCTGACTGTAGAGTTAACTGTAACAGGAGGGGCTGGGCAAATTGATCCTCTGATTTTGCGATGCTTCTGCTTTTTGTTTGAATCAAAACTTTAGCAATAATTGCATGAGCTTTTCATGGTTTTAGCGCACAGATTAACGATAACTTTTTTGTAGAACTGCTGACATGTTCTGGGACTAGGTGGAGAACAAGTGTGTGCTTGCTAGGGTATTCTGGAACTCTGAGAGCCACCACTTGTACCACTGATATTTCTCTTAATTTTGCTGGAAACCAGTGATAGTTTTATTCTTCTTGTTTTAAAGTTTATCAGAATCTGAAACAGATAAGAGTGCTGGTTTTGAACCTTGTACCCCTCTTTGAACTGGGTAAATATGGGGTTTTTTAAGTCTTGGATGAATATACATAGCTGTTGCAAGGAAAAAAAATCAAATTAGTTTATAACTGTGTTGTGCTGAAGTACGGGATTCTCGAGTACCACAGTATGGACAAAAAGTTTCTCTTTCCTTTCAATGGTCTGTCATCACAGTAAGCGGGAGGGGAGAGACTGGTCCTTGTCCGCTCTCAAGCGCAGCCCCTCTGCATCAGACTGTAGCACGGATGTCTCCATCTGGGGCTCGAATTATTTCTGATTTTCAGGTCAACCGGCTTTTGTACTCTCTGTTAGCAGGAGAGTTGATGCAGGCACACACTCCTTAACTGTGTAATTAGGGTTCAGGCTCTGAGGGTTCAATTTAAGGAAATCCTGAAATTGTGAAAACCAGCTGTTACGAATAATCCATTGTGAGTGAGGATTATCCCCAACCCTTTACCTCTTTCAAGTTTTGCTCTTTTTTCCTTCCCTCAGGAAGAAAGAAAAATGTCTGCCTGTCATATTAAAAGGTTACGTTTGCCTCGGATAAAAATTATTTCCGACATCAAATGTGCTATGCTAACTTGTTCTCTGATGTTCAGTCAATTTTTAACATCTAAATGTTGACAGGAAACAAGAAATTGCAGGTGGTTGAGTCTTCTACCTGCAGTGTTCAAAGGAAGTGAATAGGATATTTTGTTTACAGAAGGGAAGAACAAAGTTCAGTTTCCCACTGAAACTCTGCTCACAAATTCCTGAATGGAATGGGAGGTTTGGAGATAATATCAGCAGGTCAAGAATAGTCTAGGAATTTCTTAATATTGAGTGCAAAAAGGAGTATTTTCTATTCCAGTGAGAGCTACTGGTGTAGCCTCGATGTGCTTTTTTCTAACACGGTGGTAAGAAACCTGAGCCAGCACTTTCCCAGCACACCACGGCAAGTACCGTTGCAGGTAGCTGGTGTAATATGTTTCCTGATTTTTCTGTTGGTAGGATGAACTTTTAATTTTGACCTGAAAGCCAAGTTCTGATGAATCAGGAGACTTGAAATCTTTTAATACGATTTTTCTTTTTCCCCTGTTATGATTTTCAGTGTTGTAAGAAAACTATGTAATCATCCATGCTAATACCCTCATGTTCGGTGCTAGCTAGGATAGTTAGCAGTAGGCTTTTTTTTTTTACAAGTGTGCATATGAGAATGGAGTTGTTGAAGTTCAGCAAAATAAATTATTCTCCTTGACTGTGCTGGAGAGCATGCCCTGCACCTATATTATTACACCTGTTTTCAATGATAGGTTTATCAGTTGCTTAAAAATTACTCCTGTCTCTGGCTGGGCTACAAGGAGATCCTGTATTATCTTGCTTCTCATCTACAATGTGTTTAGCATTCAGTCTTTAAAATCTTCCATTCAAACACTTTTCATTAGCTTTGAAGGAGTCAGGACTATTCCTAAATATGGAAGAGATCTGTGGAAATAGGAAATAGAAATATGGAGATGGGAAATCTGAAAAATAAAGCTGGAAACAGAAAGAGAGATATAAAACTCCTGAAGGGCAGAATAGCAAGTGGAATTGGGAGTCAAGGAAGAAGGAGCTGGACTTTAGGAGAAAGAGCAGAGACCGTCCTTGGAGACCTTTTCAAGGAGCAGAAGACTAATAAGTAAACAAAAAGATGACAGAGGATGTTGATAAGGAATGACAATATTAAGCAAAGGAGGATGTGAAGTGGGGAAGTTATGTAAAAGGTAAAGTAGGATCCAAGCTTACTGGTAACAGTTGAAATAAAAATGTATATGGGGAAAAAGCACAGCAGTGCTTCTTCATCCTGCCGTTGGATTAGCAAAAGGAATTAGAAGAGGAGATATTCTATCAGCTTTCGTCCTCCTTCCAGCTGAAGTAGTAGTGGTAAAAACAAAGCAAAAGTAAACCATGCTAGTGTTATGGACACTTACATGGTTTATGTGTTTGTTGTGATTTGTGTACTGGCCGGCACTCCCCAGCAGTCTGGTATGGAGACTGTCCCCCGGGCCTGACGCAGCGACCACCGGCGTCAGCAGGGTGGTGTTTGTCACGAGGCTTTGCTGAGTCCCTGTTACAGGGAGGCCTGATTAGCATAAGGAGAAAATGAAGGATTAGAGAAACCCTAAAACTTGTGTAGATATGAGTATCTTCGGGGGAGAGGCAGATTGATTTCCTATATTTATACACAAGAAGGGGTCCAGAATTCTACAATGTGAAATTTCCATGTGAAGTTATTGAAATCTGCATGTTTCTATGCAAATTTCTTGCATGAGTAATTGTAAAACTTGAGGCTGCAATGCATTTAACTATGTAAGATACTGCAAATCACTAAGAAGCTAGCTTTTATTTGTGAAAACTGTGTAAAACATTGCATTCATCCTTTATTTTGTGTGTATGAAACTGTTCTTAGACTTGGAAAATATTTTTCCCGATGAGGTATTATTTTTCATTTGAATTTGAAAATTCACTTTTTTTGCATTTATAAATGGCTCAGTTTGGACTAAATCCTTGAGGCCATGCTGAGACAAAGGATATTATGTTAAGAGTCTGTATTCTTATTTGTTAATTATTAATAGTAGTTGAAACTAAAAGAAATGGATTAAACTATTTTACAACTAGATTTTCATATCTAACCTCAGTTAGTTGATGCTACAAGTATATTTTACATAAGACTTGTCTGGGCACTTCTTGTTACAGACATGGTTATGATGGGTGGGAATGAATTTGCTAAGCTTTCAGATATCTTATGTGCCTCTGAGGACTGCCCATTAATAATATTAATATATAGGTATTTTCCACTGTTGTATGCAAGGCATTTCTTAAAACTTCGAAGCTAAAGTCTTTTTTTAACACGTGGACCTTTTCAATTTAATCCATTAGCAACTTCACAAAATAAAGTAATTGTCCAACAGAGGAAGAAAAAAAATCTATTAACGTTTGCTACAAATCCGAGTAGTACAGGCAGCACTTAATTAATGGAACAGATTTCTCACTATGTATTCAAGCTAACATAGCTATTGTTCAGAAGAGATTAGACTCTTAATGTAAGTAAGTTAAACTAGACCTCCATCTAAAAATATCCGTCATTTCAGCTATTAAAGGTCTGATGTCTTCTTCGGTGACAGATATATTTCCCTTCATTTCCTTGGTTTTGTAAAATGTAAAGTATGCATTGTGTGTAACGCGAGAAATCTGCGGAGGTAGATGAAACCCCGATTGTGCCTCCCCGCCTGTCTCTCCCTGCCTGCTCCTTTGTGCTGCTCCCTATCACAGAGCCTCTTCAGCCCTTAGACCTCCTGGCACCAGAGCAGAAGAACAGAAAATGCCATTTGTTAGGGTATGATGCCAGCCACCTAATCTGTTTGCAGAATGAGGGCCATGGGATCTGATTAGGTAATTTAGATACCTTGTGAATTTAATAATACCTGAGCTGCCTTTGGCTGTGAGCCTGTCATTTCACTGGTAGGAACTACCACGTTCTTCCATTTCTTCTGTAAACTTCTTACCTGTAATACCTTATTTGAGTCCAAATAGGTGTTAAGGGCTGCAGGTGAGGTATATCTTTACTTCTCCATATGGCGAAGTTAGTGATAGGGTGGAGGAGGTGAGATTGCTCAGTTTTAAATACATTTTCCCCAGTACAGTTCCACATGCAGCGTATCCTTTTTTCTTGAAAACGAAATTTTTCAAACATGAAATTCGTTGTTTGAACACCTAAGATGATGTACCAGGTTTCAGATGTGTTGGGCCGTCCAAGTGCTCACTGATGTCACTGGCAGTTTTTGAAGCTCACTTTCTCCACAGTGGTTATTTCGTCCTCACGGCTGGGAGTTCCCCCACTTGCTGCTGCAGCCGGGCGCTGCTCCGGGGCGAGAGGCTGATCTGCCCGGGGGCATCACTGCCCGGCGGGCTGCGGACAAGGGTTTGCGGTAGCAGCCTAGGTGCCTTGCTTCAGATACCCACCAGGGAAAGTTTTGGCTGCAATTTTAACGCTGCATCTCCTCCCTTCCTCTCTCCTTTCCGCCAATTAGCATTTTTTGGAAATTAGAGTCTTGCAAAGCCTGCTAACATAAATAGAAGTGTTTTAGGATTTGTTTGCTTTAATTAATTTAAAGTGTGTCTTTCTGAAAGGATTTAGTTAAACATCTTTCTTAAACAGTAATGTGCCAGTAACAGCAATGTTAGTAATAGTGATAAGACCCAGAAAGGGAAACCAAGAAGAAAGCAAAATGAAATGTTTCTTTATCCAAAAAATAAATGGTCTTCCTAGAAAAGTGGAGGAAACTGTTCAGGGACACTTACAATTAGGTTGGTCAAAACAGTAGAAAACATATGAAATAAATCCTGCAAAGGTAGAGGACGGGACTGCGCGAGGTCGCTCTTTTTGCTGGTTTTATTTTGTTTTCCTCTTTTTTGACTGTTGCTATTTTTTTTTTCTAGCAGCACCCAAGATGTTCTCAGAGCTTTCCAAATAGGAAATAAGTTGCTTTTCATGTAATGATAAATTATTTTTCATAATGAAGATGGAGTGATTGTAAGGCTAATGATATTAATTGGATTTATATGAAAGCATCCAATTAAAAAAAAAATCAAAACAGCTGCATCAAACATGACTATACAATGTAATAAAACCATATAATAAATATGTGGTCTGGCTACACCATATTACCTAGTTTCATTAATTGAACCTTACACCTGGAAAGATAGTCATTATCAGACTTCTCAACCATCAAGGAAAAACAGTCTCAATTATTTTTACAATGAAATAATCATTGCTTTTTTCTATTCTGCCATCTGAAAAGAGAAAATGGCTGCTGCCTTGACTGTGAAGTATAAGGTCTTGCAGAACTATACAAAGTTGATTCTGCTTGATGCTGGACTTCTGCAGCCTTAGCGTAGACTGTAATTTCTTTAGTTATATGTGAAATGCGTCGCTTTGCTCCTTTTTTGTGCTCTTGCATTTTTTCAAAAAAATCAAGACCCCTCTATCTCCAAAAGTCTCCCCGTGGCTGCACTGCAGGGCGTTAGGGCTGTTGTACGACCTCTGGTTATGAAATGGCAAATCGGCAGTTGCCTGGTTTTGCTTCAACACTTCTTTTTTCCTCCCTTCCCTTTGCTGTGCGGTGGGGATGCTGCCTGGAACAATTTGCTACCTGACACAGCAAGATGAGAAGGTGGGCTCTGGTGCTGTGTCCCCCTGCAATCAGCTGTAAGTGCCTCTAGATGTGTCTGTGCTGGAGCAAATCACCTGTGCTTGTAGACCTCCTGTCTCCAGTAAATCATAAGCATCTCAATCTTTTTGTCAGGCTGTGATATGAGAATCCGCATCTGAATTTCAATATGAGGGGAGAGAAGCTGATTAAGTGTTTGAGATAAGGTTATGTGACACCACAGGTTAAAAATACCTGAACTGAATTTGGCCACATGCCTAGAGAACCACATTGCAGTGTGTTCGGGTGGCACTGAATAAGCTTCCAAGGAGTTTGCTGTCTTCTGCTTTAAGAAAGCAATTCTTCAGGAGTGGTCTTTTAGGAGCTGCATCTCTCTTGTTTTACAGCATTTCTTTGGACTGCGCTATCTTGCATTTCTTATCTAAAATGTCACCGATGTGTCGAGTTAAAAGAAAATATAAAAGTGTAATAAACCCTAGCCATTTAGGAAGAAAAGGACAAATATTTTTGTTTGGCACAAATGTCTGGAGAAAGACTTAAGTTAGATCCCCAGAATCCTACACAGGTTAATTCTAGTTCCCCTGAAAAGTGACAGTTGAAACCCTTAACAAATACTGTGTTTTAGCCAAAAAAACCAAACAACAAAAAAACCCAAACAAACACAAAACTGTATGATTTGTTAAAACCTAAGCAGTGTGCTTCTGGCAGGTCTGGGAAATAGACTAAAGAAATTCTAGAACCTTCTGACTCTTAAGACTCTCTATAATTTTAGTATTTTACCAGTTTTTGTTTTTCATTCATGACTTACATTTTTATAAATGTTCTTAGTGATGAGAAGAAACTTTGGGAGATGTGTGTAAATAATCGGAAAGGTCTGCTGAGTAAAAGGCTTAGTTAGACCAGGCAAGTTGGTCTGGCTTGTTTAAATTTTTGCCTGTATTTAATACTTTAAAAGCTGTAGAAGAATACAGCCAGGATACTGCACTGGATTTGGGGTATCACTCTTGTGAACTATGTTTGAAGGCTTCTCTTTTTTTTGTGTGTGTGGGAGTTACCATATTCCAGAAATGTGATGCAGAAGGGTGACTTTCCTAATGCATCTGATTTACTTTCTTATTTTTTTTGGTTGATTTCAGAAGTAAACTTGCTTATTCATTTTTTCTAGTTATACTGAAATGTGATGTTGAGCGTGTTTGTCATGCGTGTTCTTGTTTTTTTACAGATGGCCTGAAGCCAGATACCAAGATGCTGCTTACTGTTGCCTCCAAGAAGAAATCTAAGGCAGGGAAAGGGGATACAACCAAAGAGGATGAAAGCAGCAAGAATGATTCAGCCCAACCTGTTACCATCTCTCTTCTCTTTAAAAGATATGTCTTTGACACGCGGAAGAAGATGATTCAATCCTGAGAAAGCAAGAGAGAGGCCTCTGATCACACCTGAAAGACCAGACTCTGAAATGAATTCAGGTGGAATGTGTTCCTTGTCTGAATGCATTAAGACCTGCTCCTTCCTCACAAACAGAGCCTGGAAGCTCCTGATGACTATGTGCCCCCTTCCAAAATCTTTGCAATCTGGTTTTGTTCTGTTAGAATCTGCGTATTTTGTCATTTTGTCATGTCACTTTGCAATGTGAATCTTTACAGCCTCTCTGAGAACGTCACCTGCCAGATGAGCACGTTCAGGTGTGCGTTCTAATAGCAGTGTTTTTCTGGAGGATTGTTCTGAAGCTTCTCTTGATTTAAAAGTTTGCCACCAATATTAATCTAAATCTAGTCAAGATGTGAATTTCATGTGACCCACAAAGTGAAGCTGATTAGGCTAGGTTTACTTCCCTGAGCAAAGTGGGGGACAGAAAGCACACGATATAATAGGTGAAACCTAAAATGGATGTTTCGCATTCCTTCAGCTGCAACTATGTAAGACGCTATCTGAGAGATGATATGGATCTCTTTTATAAATATGATTTATATCTAGAAATGTTTTTCATATTAAACATAACGATGCATGTAACTGAGTCTTAATTGTTCTGTTTGCTGTTCTAAAGGTTCAGAACCTATCTTCAGTGACATTTTATATAGCTTTTCTGAATTTCTTGCCTGTTCTGTGGTGAATCCTACTCCAGAATTGTTTTCTTTTTTTTGTAACCAAAATGTCTTTTGTGTGTGAAAGAAAAAGTTGCCTCTGGAAATAGTCAAGGGCTTTATTTCATTAAAATAATGATAGAAGATTGCAGCATAAGCCTTGTAAAATGAATATCTCCAAGATGCTTTAGAAACCATTAGTTGTTTAATAGGGATTTCATGGCTGCTTTAGTTCTTCCTCTCAATTTCAGGTCCTAGGCTCATAAAAAGGAGAGCACTGGTAATATCCCTTCTTTGTTATTTACAAAGCATAGGACACCTTAACATGAAAACTAACAATAATTCTACAGGTACGAAAGATGCAGTATGGAACAGAAATTGGACTCAGGCCTGGCAGCATGGAAAATATTAGTTCCTGCCTTTTGAACAAAAAGTGTACTTCTGCTTGTTGATGTTAAATAGCAGCCTGTGACCCATTCACTGAAGCCAGCTGTAGAAGACGACTGCATGTATAATGTAAGTGCATTAGTTGCACATGGAAGTAAATAACTATAATAGATTGCTACACTCATTCTTATTAATCATATTATTATAATTATATTATTAATAACACTTTGAGTGTTATTAATCAAATATCCATTGATGGGCATGAGTCCATCATGCTAACATGATCCTGTTGTTTTCAGTCTTTTCCTTTTAATTTCCAGGTAGCCAAAGTGGATACAAATGGCAAAAATATCAGCTGTTGAGAGGATATTTACAGCTGGACAGTCGTGAGACAGGGCAAGTCTGGCGTCTAAGCTAGGTTGATGGTGCCCCTTTAAATCAGAACAGAATTAGTGCTTTGTGGAATAATCCCAAACAGTTTCTGCTGAGTGAGTCCCAGCAAAGCTTTAGCACATCCCTTAAGATTATGGGGTATGCTTTCAGTGTGATCCCAGAGGAATTAGGCAGGCAACTTCATCTATGGCTTAATGTGACTTGTGCTGCCAGCCTTGCTGGAAAATGTATCCTTCTATAATGAAAAAAATGCATTTCACACCCCCGTCACCTCTCCTTCCCCATTTCTCTCCTCTTCCCAGACACCCCCAAAGGCAGTCTTTAGAAAGAATATTTATTGTATTATCTTTCTTTTAAGCCTTTATCAAGTCCTGTTTTGTACCCTGCACTGTTACCTCAGCTTAAGATACTGCAGTGATGGAAGCTAGAGAAACAGATGACATAGAAGGAATGCCGTTATTACCATCCCAGGTTAGTCTAAGAATTATTGGTACAAAAAAACCTTCTAATTAAAAAAAAAATCAGAAGGGAATTATTAAGGAACTTACTTTTTTTTTTTATCTGTATAGTTCTAACGTCCTTGCCAAATTTTAAATGGGTCACGAAATTCTGCCAACTCTGCTTGGAGTTTTGGAAAGAAAAGGGCAGTCATCAGGAGAGATGTCCTGCTGTAGGATATTGTTGGCTGCTCCAGAGTTGTTAGCCTTGCACTTACAGGTTTTTGTCTTTCTCATTTCTAAGGCATTTTTGAATAGTTCTGGAGAGGAGGCTGTCAGTGTAAATGGTGGTATGTATTTTTACAAAGCACTATCTGATTAATGTTTTCCCCTCTACACTGTGGATTGCCCATAGCAGGATCAGTGAGTCAGTTGTTATGGAACTTGATCCATTTGAAAACTCGTTAGTCCTGAATACTTAGTTTTGCAGCCCTCTGCTTGGCTGAAAGGCCTTCTAGTGCTGAGGGGTCCCATGGTTTATTTGCTTGGGGTACTCCAAGGGAGGGAGCAGCAACAGCTTCCAGAGTTGGACCTGCATCCCTTTCTCGTCCAGTCTCCTGTAATATACTTTTTAAAATCTTTCCCCCCATCTTCCGTCTCATTTCTGGACTAGTGTACTAACTGAGCATCTTTCTTCCATCCTCTCAGTCCAAGACCTAATCTCCTCCTCAGTGCTCCTATGTCCCATCTTTGCTCATTGCTTCTGCTTGTTCTGGCTCTGCTCTTGCCTGTGGAGAAGGAGATGTAAATCTGGGTGCTGGCAGGGGTCCCATGGCAGGTGTTGGGAGCCCAGCATGGTGGGGAAGGCCCTTGCCCTGCAGCTTACACCAGCTCCTGCGTGCGGTGCGTAACTACCCGTGTTCAGGCACTTCGGCTGTGACTTGGGCAGTCTTGTGGACAGCTACTGCTGACCCAGTAGGAGTAGGCTGTGCGGAGGCATGCATGCCATGCCTCATGTGAGTCCCGTCACCTGCCACCATATCCTTGTGCTTTCTAATCCTCTCTGTAAAGTCCCTGTTGCAAAGCCCCGTCCTTTCGTTTTGCTCCCCAGCAGAGGTTTGTGTAGGACAGACAGCTGGAAAGGTATCTGTTGAAGACTGAGGTTTGGTTTTGTGTTTTTCCCCATTTTTAATTCCAAAAGGAGAAGTTAAGTGTGCCCAAGAACTTTGATTATAGTGTGCTATTACTGCAGATCTCTGGCTGCTGTCCTGAGGCTGTTGGATACACATTCAAAAAAGGGTGAAATGGTGGAACAAAATGATTATGGGAAAATCAAAGCTTTTAAAGACATTTGCAGGATGAACAGATGTTCAAACATTCTTTTATTTGGTTTCCAGACAGACGTAGAGACTTTCCTTTCATCCTCTTAATCAGTGCATTATGCTGTAATTTGTAAAAATGGCATTAAAAAAATATTAACAGGGTCATATTGTGATCTACTGACTCTGTGTCATTAAGCTGCGAAGTTAAGAACAGCAACCGGGAACAGGGGTTAAATGTTGTAGAATGTACTGTACTAGCATATATTGTCAGACTGTATTATAATGAATCCAAAATCGAATAAAGATGTAAGGAGGTTTTTTAATACTGCTAAGGTTGTCAGTGTTGCAAAACTAGAAATTATTATGGCTGTGCAGATGTTCAGTGAGTAATACATCTTTGGGTTGCGGGGAGAGTAGCAGTGAGAAAAGCTTTGTTTTTACAAGCCTGTTTTCTGCTTTTCCTTGGAATTTATTTTGGGACAGCAGTCTGGCTTGTGATCTTGCCAGAGGTCTTGAGCTGTGAGGGTCAAAGCATGCAATCGTGGTAGCAAGGATTCAGTAGGTGGCATCCTTTACTTGGATTCAAAACTAAATCTCCCCACCTAAAAATGGGGTATGCGCTGGCATTGATAATGAAGATTTTTGAATCAAGCTTGCAACCCATCTCTCAAAGAACAGTTTCTATTAAAAACTACAGTGCATTTAATGACTAGGGCAGAGCCATTAACTCCGATCTGTTGACCAAACCCTGAAGTACCAGTGTCCTTTCTGGGTGTGTTTCTGGTTCAGTTGAATATAGCTCTCTTCCTCAAATCCTACCAATTGTGTTAATTGGTTGCAAGTAGCTGACTGGAAAAGTGAGCCATCCGCACTGGCGGGGTTCTTGGCGTGTACAAGACATCTCGTCCTGGGCAGGAGGCACGTTACTTGCTTGTTGGAGCTCTGCAGTTGAACAGCCACAGGGTGGCAGAGCAAAAGTGAGAGCCCAGCATGATGAGGAGTTGTAATGATGCAGTCACGTCCTAGAGCAGCCATGTTCCACCCCAGGACTGTCTGCATCTCACTGCTGGGAGAGCAGCTCTGTATTTATATCTGTAAAGTGCTCTGGGATCTTGTGAAATGAAGGATGAAAGGCAGCAGAGGAATGCTACCTTATTAGCAGTTTCAAAAAATCTTTGTTTTCCTTTAATATCCACAGTGAGCTGGAAAGCTCTTTATTTACAAACACATGAGTTTTAAACAAACTTACTGAGGATACAAATAGAATAATTTTAAGACAGAGCCTAACATAGGGAGCTAACCTGCCAAGCCTGGGAGAAGGGGAAGAACTGTATGACTGCAGTCTGTGGTGAGGCCAGTCTTGCTAGATGATGGGCATCCAGAAGGAATTCAAGGGTTTGGGGAGGTTGTGTTTAAGCAAGATATTGTAGAAAGGGGAGTAGTCTTCTGGGATTCCCCGCAAATTCTCCTGCTGTTCTGTGCAAAAATAGGTTAAAAACATCATTTGATATGGTTGTAGCTCTACCGTAAACAATATGTAAGAGGAGAAAGAGTATGGTGGGTCTGCTTATTTCCTGTTGCCAATGCCAGAATATGGAGTCTTTCCCACATCTGCTGCTGTGCATGCAGCACGCTTTTTAGTTCCAGTTGTTAGTGGACTTAGACTTTAGGATAGAATAGGTTTTCCATTCCAGTAAGTATTACAGTTCTTTATTTTTTATTTGTGTGTCTGATATGAGTGCTTTTCCAAGATGGTATAATTGGTCTGCAAGACTCGTACCTTGTTTCCCCCCCCCCATCAGAGGTGACTGTTGCTTGTCAAAGGTGAATGCTCTAAGGGATGTCTTTGTCTCAGAGCCACACGTTTCTGATATGCATTTGTATGCTTTTCCTAATAAATGACAGGAGAGGGAATGCCATCTAATTCTTTTCTTTTTGGAGCTCATGCTCAGGATCAGCTGCGAAAGGAACTCATCAAACAGAATCAGAAAAACCCTGCAAAATCTTTGGTAAATCTCAGCCCTACCCTGCCCTACAAGGCTCATTCTTAAAAACATGACCGTCTTTTTGACTATTGAGTCCTTGCTAGTCTTGCCTGTTCTAGTTCACATTTCTTAACCAAAAGGTAATTTGAGGTCTGGATCAAGAGCTGCTAAACTAAACGACCCTGGTAGTGACTGAGGTGCCTGCTAGCACCGTTGTGTTGGCATTTTGGCTAAACTGATCTGATTACTTATGATCCTTTAAGAAACCTAGGCTGTTCATTAGCTCTAGAAGGTTCTGTTTAGATTAATTCCTTCTCCTTTGATTGGAAGTCATGCAGTCTTTTTGTGTTTTGGTTGATCATTCTTAGATTTCTCAAGGGCCTCATTCATGTCAATCAGAGAGACTCTGTCCTTCTTGGACCGCAAAATTGCTTTTATTAGGCTGTATATGGCCCCCATTCAGACATGTAGGAACCAGTTCTTTTATACTGTTTTCTGTGAAAACTGATATTTTAGTGCCTATAACTTCAGTCTGACAGTTAGGAGTAATCCATGCCCTCATGGTGAATTCATTCCCAAAACAGCATTCCATAAGGACAAGCTGAAACTTAGACCCCGCACAGTGGTTTTGCCTAAATTTCTTCCTTTTTGCTAAAGTAAGCAATCCATCGTCTAGTTTTCTTTCTTAAGCTTCACTTTAACCAAAGCTGAGTTGAACTCTGCACCCTCTGTGAGAATACTGTTTTATTACCTGGAAGGATCAAGGTCTCCCAGAAGCTCTTCTAGACGCTGTCAAGTTACTGAAAGATTATCTACAGTGGTGCCCACCTGCATTAATGTGTATGTGATTTCTTTTCTGCAGAATGTGGGTCATACTGTCTATGAGGACACTAGAAACAGAAACGAGGTATCTAGAGATAATCGTTGGAAGAAAGAAAAGTTGCTTACTGTGCAGGAATTGGAAATAACCAAAATTACTCCCCCCCAGAAATTAGGCATCTGAGATGTTTTCATTGCCTACGTGTATTCCGTAACTTCCCATCCTTTCTTATTACTGCAGAACATATGAAGTACTCATTTTTATATTGTAGCGTAGGAATGATTTCTGTCTTGCCAACAATATCCTTTCTGGGGATTGACTTCTTGGTTGTCACCACACACTGAGCCAATGATTGTAGAGAATCGAGTGAATACTCCAGAATCTCTTTCCTGAGTTGTAACTGCCAATTCTAAGCTTAGCATCATGTAATTTTTGCCTACGTGCATTAATTTGTATTTATCTATTTTGAAGCTTGTTTGCTTCTGTTACCCACTTACTTGGTGTTGTCTGATTCTTCTAGAATTCCTTACCATGTAGAGTGACTTCTGTGTTCTTTGTAGTGCAAGAATCTGAGAGTTGGTCCTGTCTGTGCATTTAAACCCTTGGGCTGAGGTATTGAGAAAGGAGGGAGAGGGTGCTTGAGCGACCTGTAATGTATGCATGGCTCAGAAGGACACTTAGCTTCAAAAGTGATTTTTGCATAGGGAGTGCACATGCACTGAAAGCAGAATGCAGCTCATGCAGGAGGGTAAGCAAGCGTACTTTTATTTTCTTCAACTGATTTTTTCATACTTTGAGATTTAGACATAGCATTGATGTTCTGTGTATGACGTAGTTTTAATTTAAGACTAGGACTAATTGAGTTCCATCGAGTGTTGCTCAGTGCATCAAAACCAGTGTTTCTTAAGTCTCATCCTCAGGTGCTTCCTGACAAAGATTATTGTAGAGTATTATACCTATGGAAAAGATTTGAAATGTTGGACTAATCGGGACATCTCACTGGGAAACTTTTTTCTCTTAATTTTGCATCTTAAGATACAGGAAGGGTGAGGGGTGTCAGACTGTCGGCTGATTTCCTTGGCAAATGTACCCTATTGCAGCTGAAGGGAAGGGTGGGATGGCATAAACAGAGTGTTTTGGCATGAGGGCAGAAAGTTGCATAGCTTGGGTGTGATATACCTGAGAAAACACATCTCATGCTCTATCTTCCTTGTTTCTTTTTTTAGATGAGCCATTAACAATTGAAACCTACCTTAGTAGGTTTCAATTGTTAATGAATGTAGAAGGGAAAAAGGAAGGGATAATGTTATGTCATCTTGCCTTTTTAAAAATGTAGTTGGGGAGCTCTGGCAAGAGAAGCATTTTGTTTGGAGAGAAATCCAAATCACTTCATAACTCAGTGTGGGGGTTTTTGTTTTGTTTTTAACTCCGAAGATTGATCTGTGCTTACAGCCCCACTGAGTAAGTGGACAATTTGGTCTCCATCCAGTTCTCAGTTGAGTTGTAAATCTCATTTGCCGTCTGGCAAAGCATGGCATGACTGGGCAGTTTCAGAGAGACATCTGGGTTTAGAACAGTGGAAAAGCAAAGAGGTTTGCCAGTTTGGAATGAAAATAGAGCTGTCAGGAACACACAACTGGATGAGAGGCATGGGTTTAGGCTGAAATGTATATGTAGAGGTCTAGAACTACTGTAATAACAATATTTGAGCACACATTTAGTAATTTAATTCTGATGTTATAACAGGTATATAAAAGTTTAAGCATCACAGGTTTTTTAACATAATTTCTTTTAAAGTTGAAGTTGTTGCAAGATCAATATTGAGAAAAGCTCTCTGCAAAGCATTTTGATTTATCAGTTCCAAGCGCTGACAGTATTTGACAATTTTTCCCCTTGGTATATGATGTATTTAAAAAATGTTATGTACAATTCACTCTCACTGATATGTTTGTTGCAGTAAATCCATGCCCAGTTGCTGGGTACAGAATTGGAAGAATGAGTTTAGTGAGTTGTCCACGGTCATATGTGGGATGTTGCAGGGGTGGAGCTGAATCTTCAGACTGTAGCTCCTGCTGCTTGTCTTCCCACATTTCACTCACCTACCATATGAAGGCCGCTTCTGCGTCTGCCGTTACTAGCCTTGAGGGTAGTTAGTCCAGGCTCTTCAGAACATTTCCTTTCTTTCCTGGGACAAAAGTAAGAGAAAGTCTGAGAGAACCTCATCTTTCACTGAGGCACTGCAGACAGAATTTGTTTATTTGTTCCTTGGTACTTTTTTATTTGGTCTGTCTTCCAAAGGCAGATGATAAGATGGATTGTCTGTTGTGTGCCATGCACCGTAACAAAGGAGGCTTGTCTAGGAAATGTTACTTGTCTCCCACTACTAAAATGGGCACAAGTGAACTCATAGTAACTTTGTCCGGAATTATTTGCTTAAAATACTAACATTAATATGATATATGAAAGAGCAACAAAGACCACCTTCAATTTGTACATAAGGCTTGCTAATTTGCAACATCAGTTTTGCTGGTTAGCGGGTTTTTTCCCTCCCTTAATTAGAAATTTTAATTAGAGCATGCTGTGTATTAAGATGTTGAAGCTTTGACTGGCAGTTTGGAATTGCAGAAGGATCAGCTGTCTCTGTAGGGCTGTAGCACAACAGGGATTAGCTCGCACCCTTCTGCCTGCAGGTATATTTTGCTTCTTGAGTCGGATCATCAGAAAATGTTCTTCAAGGTAGTATTCATCTTCCTGAACAGACCTTGTCTGTTCCAAGGGACCTGAGTTCAGAGGAGATCTACAGATTCACTGATCATACATAAGGTGAAAAGACAAAGTCTCAAAACTGAATGACAAATAAGTGAATTGTTGGACTATTTCACCATGGTGTTGGATCAGCCTTGCCCCTTTGTCTGCTTACTCCAGTTGTGATGCTACCAGTGCAGGGAGGATTCCCTGTCCCTGTCTTTGGAGATC
This sequence comes from Gymnogyps californianus, assembly GCF_018139145.2. Classification (NCBI taxonomy): domain Eukaryota; kingdom Metazoa; phylum Chordata; class Aves; order Accipitriformes; family Cathartidae; genus Gymnogyps; species Gymnogyps californianus. Next base: position 13,605,046 of record NC_059483.1, read on the forward strand.
AGTTACTATGTTGGTACTTCTGCAGCTCCAATGTTCAGTCCTGCCTAGTAACGTAGAAGAGAGCTGCCTGAAGAGTTTTCACCATCTTTGATCTGCTGATGTCAGCTGTCTATGCATAGCATGTTGCTGGGTGTGAGGGAGCCTTGCGAGCTGATGTATTTTGAGTTGCTCAAGCTCCCTTACCTCATTTTTCTTCTCTCCTGCTTTACAGCAGATTCGTGGGAAGATAGGGATACATTCTAAAACATGAGCATTTAATGTTTCCAGCATCACACTCTTGGAAAGTACAAAAACTTCTGCCATGGATAATTATGGAATAACCTAATTGTAAGGAAACTGTTTCCCCAGACTCCTCACACTTGGTGGATATCTTGTGTCCTTTGAGCCTGAACATTCGTATTTTTGTTCTGCCTAGTGTAAGTGTGGGTTTTCTGTTATTCAGACGAATACCCAATCATTTAAAAAATTGCTGAAACGCATTTTCCAAGTTATCTTGTGGCACTCTAACCCACAAGCTAATTATGAAACTGCAATTTTAATTTGCTATTTTCAGTTGATTTCGTGTTCTGCTGGAACAGAAGTCATGATTTCCCTTCCTTCTTGCTGTTAATTTGTTTACCTTTATCACATGTCATCTGTCTTCAGAAGTGCAAATCTTTGCAACCTGTTGGTATAGAAAACTATCCATGCTTCTAATGGTTTTATTAAATCAATATGCTCTTCAAAATGAAGATTGATCATTTTAATAATTTCAGTAATATCTGTCCCTTTTCTTAAGCGTGTATCCCCCGGAGTCCTGCTGTGCAGGGTCCGTGTTCTATTGAGCTGTTCACAGTGATGCCCAAATCTTTTATCTTCGATGCTTCTGGTACCGTATCAGCGTAGTTCAATTTATATGTTCTTTGTGGTTACCTTTCACTTGTCAATACTCAATTTCAGCCTAGCTTTAGTGGTACTTAAGTTCCTCCTCCTCCTCTTCCTGCCAGCTAAATTAACTTTGGGCTATTTGCAAATCTTGCCCAGTTATAGTTCTTCCCTTTCTGGAAGGTCATTAAAGTTAAGCAACACTGAGGTTAGCATGGAGGTTTTTAGCACTCTTTTAATCTTTCATTTGGTTAAAGCCAGACTCTTATTTTACTTCTGTCCTTTTCTTTCTTTGCTTTTTTTGCAGAAGGTCTTTGGTAAGCCAATGGTTTATGGATGTGTGTGGATAATTCCAGTATAGTGGAGATGCCCAATTTTCCTTTGCTTTTTTGGTGCTTAATGAATCATGTTTATCAGGATGATTAGCCAGCCTGGTTTTGATTGTTGCCTCATGGTTTTACCTGGCATTGAAGTAAGCTCACACTGGTCTGTAATTTCCAGAAGAATTTTTAACTTCTGTTTTAAAGAAAGTGATAACATTGGTAATTGACTGCAGTTAAGACATGTATTTCTGTTAGCATGTGAATCATTTAATAATGCTGTCAATGATGCAGCGAAGCAATTTAACAGTCATGTTCTGCTGATTGTCCACTTAGTGGACTCAGCCATTTTTATGCCAATCAATAGAAGTGAGTGAGGGTACCCTGGCTACTTTAAAAAAAAAAAAAAAACAACAAAAAAAAAACTAAAGAAGACAAAGAGTCTTAGTGTAGTTCAGAAGCATGTTCCTTTTTTTTTTTTGCCATACAGTAGTAGAATAACCTGAATCAACAGTTGATAATTACTGAATGTTATTGAGCTTCTCCCCTTTTTGCTGAGCAGTTCTAGTCCAAAGTTGGTCACAAAATTGGCTCAGGCATCAACACAAGTTTTTGTGTTCTTTATCTGATTGTGCAAGCAGCTTCTGTTTTAAATTAGTAAAACTGAAGTTTTCATTATTCATCTAAACTTTAAGCTAGCGCTGTCAGAAAGCACTGTGGGGTGAGTTTGTGCTGGAAGGACTTTTGCAGATATCATGCATCTTAAGCCAGGCAACGCTTGAGGAGTGGTTGAGCAAACCCAGCGTTACCATTCTGCACTTGGCTACTCCTGGCTTCTGCCCGTTGCAGTAACTTCCAAGTCCAGCATTTCAGTGCCTTAAAAAAGGAACATCAGGAGAGGCTTTGCAACAAGTCAAAAATGAGAAGTGATGTAGCAAATATGCCTTGATTGAAAAAAAAGGCTAATTTAATTAAATGTTTACAGCTGGGATGTTCTGGTGTAAACAGCCTGTGGCTCCTGGCTTGCAAATTAGGTGTCTTTCTCTTTATGGCTAATCTAGCTGTTTGTGCTTGCAATACCAGAGTTTCTGTTACTCTGAGCTCAAAATATCGAATCCAGGTAAGTGACTGTGCACTATGTGAGGTAGGAGAATCTCTTCACTTAACCACAAATGTGCAGCCTTTCTTGCAGGGATGGTCAGCAACAGCACAACAAGTTACAGTGCAGCAGTGCCGCATCCATTCCAGCTTGTGGCATTTGTGTGTTCAGAGGAGGAGCTCTGTTATGTGCGTGATTGGGAGGAAAATATGGTAGTGTCTCATTCTAAGATTGCACCAGATCAGATGGAAAGTAGTGTCTGTTGAGCTTCCAGTCTGTTTCTGACATCTCCATTTTTTCCTTGGAATCCTGTGGCTTGCTTTGTCATGTGAACTTCGCAGCGATGTTCAAAAGAGAAGCAGGTGTTGGTTTAAAACTTCTCAGTGGGTCGTGGAGCGACTGTGTCCAATTTAGGATCAATATAAAGATATTAAGAAAGCAAACCCTCTTTTGTGCTATCCGTTAGTAAGATCTCTTCTGAATCTGTCATTGATAAGCATCTCTTTGTGCCTTTTCATTAAGGCATTGTCATCTGTTAGATGTATATAGAATGACAGGGGCTATCGCTTCTTGAAGGGAATCCTAAGGTCATCTTGTCCCTTTCCCTACCCAAAAGAAGGATCAGCTTTATGTACGTTGTTCTTTTCAGGTGTCCAGCTAGCTTGTTTTTAGAGGTTTTGTCACTAGCTGTCACAGGACTTTACTATCATTAGGGTTGTTTGGGAGGGAAAGAGAACAGGTTCTTTCTTCCTGGTATCTTACTTGAATCTTTTGTGTGGCAGTGTAAGCCTGTTTACCTTTTTTTTTTTTAATCCCTATCCACTGTGGTACAGAGAACAGACTATTCCTTTCCTCTTTGCAGTGCTCTTTTATGTACTTGAAGACTGATAGCATCCGTGCTCAATCTTCTTTCCTCTGGACTAAATGTTCTTAGTTTGTACAGTCTCTCCCCTTGAGGGCTGTGTTTCCTAGATCTGGAGTTGTTTCTGTCTTCCTGAGTTTCTCCAAATGGTCAATGTCCTTCCTTAAGTGCATTTCTCTCAACTAGGCAGTTCTCTAGCTAAGGCCTCACGAGTACTGACTGAATAAAGCAGGATTTTAACTTTGGGTGTGTCTCAGGCCATCTTCCTATTTATGCTTCCCCATCTGTGGGTTTTGGAGAATAAGTTTATTGCCTTAAGTTTAATGTGTGAGCTCAGTATCATGATGCCTCTCTATAGGTCTGTTATATGGGCTTTCATTTTCCATTCTGTACTTACACATTTCTACGTCCCCTCTTAAATAGCTTTCTATTTTTTCAGACTACTTCCCCAATTTGCCAGTATCACTTAAATTCCAGTCCTTTCCTCCAGCATACTCATTCCCATCTGATCTATCCAGTCATCAAGATAATGAATGAAAATATTAAATAGAATTAGCTCAAAGATAGACCTCTGTGAACCATGCTTAATATATCCTCCCAAACAGTGTACCATTCATAACTATTCTCTTAATGTTTTTCAAACAGTGTCATGCTCAGCCTATAATGAGTTTCTCTAGGTGATTTTTCCCTAGCTTGCTTATGCGAATGTCTTGTGGAAAACTGTCAAAAGTTTTTTCTAAACCAAGCTATGTACACTTATATTCTAGGTGACTTTTTCAGAGTTTTTCACTCTGCTTTCATTTGGTTTCAGCTGCAAAACTGGACCTGTGTGGAGCCTGCTGTCCAAAAGACATGTGTTTATTTTTGGTTTTTACTAGAATCCATTTTTCAGACAAGTCTTTTTTTTTTTTAACGTGTGAGAGGGTGCTCAGGAATGTGGACTACTTTGGTGCAAAATATGCTGTACACAGGTGATATGCAAGTTTTCCTGGTTCTGTAGGTGCATTTTAATCTTGACCTGCAAGACTCAACCTTCACAGCCTTGACTTTCTCATTAAAGTATGCTGTAGTCACAGCCCTAAATCAGAGCTGTCATCAAACGCTCGGGTGCCAAGCATCCGAACCCAGACTGGATCCAGTTTCAGCGCTGCAGCCTTTCTCTCTCATGGCTCATGTCTAAATCACAGCATGTATGTCTTTCGGGACTAAGAAGCCGCAAATTTTGCAGCTGAGTTGAACAACAGTTTGGTGACAAGGATGAATTCTAAAAAGAGTCTGAGGAGACATTCAGGCTCATTTTTATGTATGAAATAAGTGAGGATTTGAATTGCAGGTGAGTATTCTGGTCCATTTCAGTAACACAATGTTTCAGGTGTGACTAAAATGTTTTTGTTAATATTTAAAAATCAAGTAAAACATGTGCTGATAATTCCTTCTCCTTTCTTGGCCTTGTAATAAGCATATAATAAATTCAACAGCTGATGTCGTGAGGAGCTATTGGATTTAAGCCCATCTGAACATGTAGATATTAGGACGCCTTCTGCACCTTTGTATGTAACGAGTGGGTCTTAGTTATTATAAAGTGCTGCACAATTTCACCTCTGTGCAGGGTCTTAGGCAAACAATCCCCAGCAGAAAACATTTGCTATTGCCTAAGCCATGGGAAATGCTCTCTTACTCCATTAGCCTTGCTGTACTTGCTTGTTTCCCCCCCCCTCACTAACTCAAAAGAGGAGGGAAATGTATCTTTGCAACCACGCAGGCAGGAATTAGCCCAAGTGTATTTTACAGGTAAACTAACAAATAAGAGGAGAATCTGAGCGGCCCCCAGGGATCTGAATTTGTTTGCTGCTGGGCCGTTCTATCTGCAGCTGGCATCGGCAGAAACCTGAGTGCTCCATTAAAAGTTGACAACCTCTGTTCGCTGGGGCACGGGGCAAACAGAGCCAGCCTGTTCTGCAGACAGACTGACGGCCTTTATCTCCCCCCACCCAGCTCGTGATGGGAAATGATGTGACTCTCAAACAAAAAGCTTGAAACTAGGACTCGGTGCTCTTACTCTGCAGCTGGTGTACCAAGGAGGAGTAGCGACACAAGGTTGCCTTTCAGGGGCCGTGTGGGAAATACACTGAGTGCAACACACTAAGTGAGGATTGGGGCTCATCTGGGGGTGCTACTAGGAATGGGGAATAATACACGGTGCTGGTGTGGGCCCCAGATAGTGACCAGGGGTGTGCGCATCTGAAAATCTTAATTCCAAAACCTCAGGGACTGCATGGGTAAGTCACCACTCTGGAAGACAACGGGGACAATAATCTATTACAGTGTCCACCTTTTCAACTATGCCTATGGATTAATGCCTTAAGCAACTGCTTACTACCCTCTCACCCACCCCAAGGAGGCTCAAACCTATGCTGTCCTATAGCATTATCTTGCAGTAAATGTGACTGCTCAAATGAGGCCTTGATGCTCTGGCTGCTCACAAAGCAGAAAGCAGGGGTACGTGTGTCTTTGTCCCCATGGTGCAACAGTATTACATTGCACCTCAAACACATGGGGTTAGGGATGATTCATGTGAAAATACATAAATTAGATGGTTTTGTCTTTTAAAAAGACAACACTTCAGCCAAGGGACAGTGTGCCACACAGGAAGTACACTTTGATGTGCTTTTGATGGTATCATAGTCTGGAGGGAAATGCATGATATTACTCCGAATGCAAGGGAAGTGGTCTTTCCACTCTGAGTTTGCAGATATTTGAATGGCAAATTCATCAGTTCTCCTATGCAGAAGAATATACCTTTACCCCATCCTTTCTGCTCCTCTGTCCCTTTGTTCCACCTACTGTTTTCAGCAATAAAGCTCTTTGGTACGGCCGGCGAGTTGCTGTTTCTCGTAGGCTTAAAGGCCATGTTTTGTTACTAAATGCTGTTGCCGTTTTCTTTTGGAGTCTGGGTGTGCGAGCTATTCAATAGTAACACTGGAGTTTTGGGGTTGTTGGGGTTTTGTGCATAATCCTGCTATCCTTTTACTTGTTATTTCAATCAGACAGTGTTATAAAGTGTGTAAAGGGAGAGTTCCCCTAATCAGCTGCCTTTTGTTCATCTTAATCTCTAGTCAGTGTGAGTGACCTTTCGATAACAATCAAGATAGTAGTTTGCTCTAAAAGCTTGAACGTAGAAATGAACACTGCAAATACCCTTTCGCTCTTAGCTTTCCACCCTGTTTTGGGTACATAGGTTGAACCATTATTCTGATTACCTTTTGAAGGTAAAGGTGGTATCCCGTGAATGGGATTTTCAGAAGCAGTAGCCCTAAACCTACTCTTGTAACAGTCACAGTGAGTTTTGTGGCTAACTTCAGTGGCATGGGCGGGCCCACAGCATGCAGCTGAGGGCCCAAACCGGGTCGCTACGCTGTGTGGCTGCATGAGTGACCTTGGTGATCTCCAGCAGAATTAGGGCGTTTTCCCCCAAATTACAGGAATTTAACCTCTTATTTGTAGGACGTACTCTGATGCCTGTACAATAGTCTCTAAACCTCTCCTCACATACACAGTAAACTCTGGCATCCCTGCAGAGGAGGAAAAAGGAAGGGAAAACATCTGGGGAAGGTAGCAGATGAGCACAGACCACTGAATGCATTTTGGATATTGTCTTTTGGTTATAACAGTGCATGAAACCTAAGGATAACCCACTGCAAAAATGCGGCAAGGGTGGCTCCACAAAAAAAAATACTTCTGGCTTAGAGCTTGTGCCCATGTTTTATGTCGATTTGACCATGGAGTTGCACTGTATCAAAGAATAATCCGAAGCAGTTGCATGTTGAATGAAGCAGTACAAGATCTTGCTAGAAGGGATTTGTGGATGTGCTTTACTGGTATGTATCACTTAGTGCAGAAGTCTTGAAGATTTCAGAGTCCTCCCTGGGCTCTCTGGCTAGCCTGAGGTAGCAGTGGATATTTAAGGTCTTGCCTTTTTGTAGGTGTTTCTTGAACCGGTGTGAAGGTTTGTGGTGAAGATGGTGGTAGGAATGGGGGGCAGCAAAACTGTACAGGCACTTTTGGTTGATTTGTGATTAACTGTAGCTTTTAAGCTCGTCTCCCTGCACCATGTGTAGGTCCAAGCCTACTGCTTGACTTTGTGGTTTCTGAGACTTCAGAGGTGTTGGAGTGGGGAAGAAGCCCAATGATCTGAACGTCAGCAAGGATTTGGCAGTCCTGCAGTCCCCTTAGCAAGTCTCTGGCATGTGTGTTGAATGTTGTCTGCCAGGTAAGTGGATCATGTGTCTTTTTGGTCTTAGTTTCAGTTGCTTTGTGTCTGTCATCTTCAGACTCCAGAAAAATTGCCCTGGGTGTCTCATGGTCTCAAGAGTGCCCATCTCTAAGCATTTTGGTAGATGCCTTTGGTTTGCACTGTTCTCTGCCTCCCGGTTTGTGACCAATTCTTTTTCTCCCTTCCCTGTTTTTTCTGACATTCTTCTGGTCAAGAGGTTTTGTTTCTTATAGCACCAAGAGCAGAGTTAGAAGCGGAAGCAATGCAAAACTCTGATATGTCCCCATCTCTCTTCAATCTGTTTATCTTCCGCAGAGGCCTGATAGTGAATGACATTCATATAAACAGTGGGTAAAAGACCTGATGTGCACAGTTCAAACATCCTGTCATGATCTGGGCACATGTACTTAATTGAAAAATAAACACCTAACATGCATAAACATCTGATGTGTTTTCCTGGTTAAAATTTTGTGTCCCTATGCTGTATTTTTTTAAGACCTACAGTTCATTCTTCCATTTTCCCACCATCCATAAGAGATAACCTGGTTTTAATTCAACTTCGAGCTGCTGGCTGTGACTTGGTTCCTGCTGTAGACAAGTTTACCTGAATGCAAGTTTATGTGATATAACAAACAGTACTTCGGGGAAATACTTAAATGCTTTTCTCTTTCCAGCAGTGACCTGTTAAACCATTTTACACATTTTAATTTAAGCTTGTCTCTCCCCCTCCATACACTTGAGGGAAAGGACAATGTTTCAATCTAGAAAGCCGTGTAGGTAGGACCAGGCTATCATTTCAAATTTTGGAATCTATTCTTGCAAATTTTCCAAGACCCAACTGGATAAAGCCCTAAGCAACTTGGTCTGAACTAACTTTGCTTCCAGCAGAGGTTGGTGCTAGATGGTCTCCCAATATCTTTTCCAATCTGAGTAATTCTATGAATCTGTGTTAGATTGTCTGCAGCCATAGTTGAGATCAGGTGTGTTCATGCTGAAATTCCTGTAGCTTAAAAGAAAAGCAGTGGCAGCTGTCAGTTTGTCCCCTGGGAGCTCTTCAGCTTCAGAGTTGGTCTCTTATTCTGCCAGAGAACAGCTGAAGTGTGAGGACCTTCACAACTCATCACACTTCTTTTTAAGGGTGTTTGGAAGCTGATTCCCTGTGACGGGAATCCAACTATGCAACTCTCAGGCTCTGGAAAAGAATGAACTGGAAGTCCTTGGGAAAAGATGATGTGGGCCTAAATAATAGGGATGTGTGCATAGGAATGATGTGGAAGGCCAAAAGTGTGCTCTAGCACCATCCTGAGATACCTTTTCATTGCCAGCTTCTCTGTGGTAGGCTTCTGCAGTAAGATTTTTGACCTGAAGACCAGACATTTTCAGGAACTGAGGGAAGACTTAATAGGTAAGTTGTTGAAAAAGGTCTATCCAGAAGGTGCAGTGAAACTCTTTCAGAGACATCATTTGGAGTCATTGTGGTCTGGTTCCAGGTTCCACCTGTGCTCGGTCCTGAACACCTCTGGTGCTGCTCTGGCTGTGGTGACCAGTGGATTCTCTGTGCTGGGTCTGTGAAGATAAAACTGATCCAACATGTGTGGCTGGGAAGTTACTGACCGTATGCGGTGGTTTCACTGTGCTCATCTTCTCTTAGTGGAGGGACATGACAGAGTGTCCCAGAGCCGTGTCTCCAGAGGAGTACTCTTATTTCACAACAAAAGGGTATGCGCTCTCCCATATTACTCAAGGGACAGACCTTGTGGCAAAGACCTTCAAAGTTTGTGCTTTCTCCTACATCTGGGAAAGCAGATGGCAAGCCCAGTTCAGGGGCTGCTGATGTTAGAGGGGATCAGGCTTTGAGCCTGAAGATCCTCAGTGACAACCATTTTAGCATGTGGAAAGGCTTGGTAAGGTCTCTGGTAGAGACTTACGTGCACAGTTGACGGTTTTGTCTGTGAGAAGTTTGTTTTTACTACGAGCCGCATTGTGCGTGCTGTTCATCCCTAGCTGTCTCTTTGCCCTCCTGCTATCCTCAGCTCTTTTCAGAAACCTTAGATTTATCACCCTTGGATCATCTGCCTTGTTCTGGCTTTTAAAAATAAAAGCTTTTCAAAGGGCCTTTGGAACAGGCTGTGTTATTTTTGGCTCGGGCTCTTAGTGACACTCATTGCAGAATTAAAACTTCTAATTAGAAAACAAAAAGAAACGCAAGAGAAGGAAAACACATTGCTGCAAAATTAAGGTGGATATTTTAATTGTCTCAGAGGCATGGAATTCAGATCCATTGCAGAGTTTGCTCTGCCCCAGAAAATCACTGTAGAAAATGATCACTGCTTTCCATAAGTAATCTAGAACCTTTTAATTTTAAAACCTCAAACAAGCATCTCTGCCAAGATACTTGGATGCTGCCTCAGTTGATGCAAACGCCCTAATAAGAACCATTTAAAATTTACACACATGATGTGGGGAGGACGAGATACCAGGAGAAAGTAGTAGTTAAGCAATGGCAAGGGAAAAGTTGTAATAAAAAATAGATGCAATGGAAATAGAAATGCAGATGACCTCTATGACCTTGGATTTGTCGAGTGGTTCATTTCCCCTGTGCAAACTTCTTGAAAATTGCTTGGAGATCATCTGCCGGCAGGCTCTGCGCTGTAGGGGAAGGAGGTACGTATTTGTAGAAATTCAAATACGGTTTGAGTGGGTGCTGCTTGATGCTGCTCTCTTTCCTTTTCTGTGGGTGCATGCTTGGCCCTGGTCAAACCCTCAGATCTCTCCATGGTACCTTTCACTGGGGTGGGGGTGGCATTTTTGTGCTTGTTGGTGTTTGTGTGCATTTGTGTCCACCAGAACCCCTGCAAGGTCCCAGTCATGCTCTCTGGAAAGCTGTTTTGAGAAGAGGGGAAAAAGAAACAGAGAAAAGGAGATGATTGACAGAGTAGCCCTTTAGATTTCTGTTGTTAATGCGCCAGTAATAAGATAAGGCTTATCTTTAAATGTTCATGGAATCGAGACTTTGATGGAAACAGGCTTTTGGGTTAATATATTTTTGATAGATAAAGCAGAATGAAATGGAAAGACCAGGGGAATGTACAGTATATGGAGAAAGACATATTTTTCTTTTAAATCTCTCTCGCATGCTGTCTGTGTGCGCGCATTTGACATGCATATATAAATGGTATGTTTGTAAACACTCAGTGTGTGTGTTTTGGGGGGGACGTGGGGGCCTAAAAGGGGTGTTACTTGTGTAAGAGGCAGCTGAGTGAGATGAAATCTGCTGCTGCCTGCCAGTTGAGATGAAAAATCTCACCCTCTTTCCCTCCACTTCTGTTCAAGTCCAGCTAGAGTTGAGGGGGTAAAAGTGAGCAGATAAGAGGTTGCAGTGTAGCATAGATTTTGCTTCCCCCTCCTCTGTCATGGAAAAGGAGTTGCGCGCCGGCCCCTTGGAGGAGTTTGGGCAGAAAAGTTCTGTTGGTTGAGCTGCACAGGGGGAGTTTGGGATGTCGTAGTCATTAATGCATTTCAGCTCAAGCCCATTGTATGATCTGTTTTGCATGTTTGCACATTTGGATGAAATTATCTCACAATCGTGCGTAGTACAGTGTGTGGGAAGGCCATGCCAAAGGGATACAGTCTCCTTGCAGTGAAGAGCTGCAGCATCTGTGACTGGCATCACAGACCATTTGGCTGCTGTTTTTCAGTTGTGTATGTAAATCACAATTGTTGAATTTTATCTACCTGGCCTCCTCCCTCTCTTTTATACCTCTTCAATGAGGAGTCATCTGTCCCTTATTTTTCTCTCCCTGCCATGAACTCCTATGCTGCAGCCCCAGCCATCTAAGCTACGCAAGTAGATGTGACAAGGAGACGGAGGAAGGAAGACGAAGCCTTGTCGTGCTGCAATGCTAGTCTCGGGAAGAAAGCAGAGGGGAAACCTCCTCTAATACTGCAGTACAGCTCTGGTGACATGCGAAGTTCACCTTAGGCTCCAGGCAGGGAGGCAAGTTTGCCATTGTAGCTTTAGGGAAAGGCATAAGAGAAAGCTAGGTGAATTTAGTGGTGGTATGTAGACTGGGGGTGAGAGATGAGGGAGGAGGTAGGGCTCTAGAAAGGCAAAGAGAATTCAGCTGTGGATGGATATGCATGGATACGTGTCCATCCTGGTGAACACAGTACAGGGAACTGCGTAAAGGGCCGGGCTACAGTGGCAGAGGCAATGGCTGCTGCTCTCATCTCCCAAACAGCAATCTAAGACACTATGATCAGTAATTTCCATCATAGAGAAAGAAGAAAAGCAGATGTCCATCATAGAGAAAGAAGAAAAGCAAATGGAAAGCTAGGCGTTAATCAGGTCCAAATCCACACAGTCTGAAAGACGGATGGGATCTGGTCCTGTACTCACAGAAATGCAACCTCTTTGCAAGTGTCCAAGCTGTTTGTTTTTGTCTGTAACCCGCCTGGACTCAAAATGACCTCTCCCTCTCAGGATGCGCTGGCATACCCCCAGCATCTTACCAGATCTTACAAAACATTACTGTAAATTGCTGCTAGAGCATCATGTTTAACTGCTGGTAATGTTGCCTGGCAAGTGAATGGCACAGCTGGGAGGGGAAGGTTCCAGGGTCTTTGAAGACGGACAAAAGGATTAGTGGGCCTAACAAAACTGTAATTCAGATCAACCTGGGAGATCAAGAGATCCAAATTTTGATTTGATTCCACCAAATCTTTAGTGTGGCTATGCCAAATTAGGGCTTTGATTTCTCTTATTGTAATAAGGTCTTTAAGCTTGGTTTGGGGTTTTGCTTGTTTTTTAAGAGGTTATAAAGTCAGCTCTGAAAATGAGACTCATGGGGCAAAAGCTTTGGTTCTTTTCAAAATTGGTGGTAGAAGTCTGACTTAATGCCATTAGGACTGGCATCAAAGCCAGACAAATAATTTTTCAAGGAGTAATTTTTCATGGAACAGACTACAAATGTAGTACAGTGCAAATTCCTCGTGTAGTTATCACTTATGTTTATTTCAGCCTTTCACTGAGTGTTAGGCTCTTGGCTCTGCTTGCTTATCCCTGGTTGTGGTCACACTGGTGGTGTTTCTGCTCTTAGCTGGGTGAGTGTATCAGTGCTTGTGAGCAGCTGCCACAGGTGCCAATATTTGCACCACCCTGGAATTAGCTTCCTTTGAACAGTTTTCGCTGGTAAAGCTCTGCCATTAGGAACGAAATGCATTTTAGAAACCTGCGTGTACGTTGGTTAGAATGTATTTGTGTAACTCGTGGACCTCTGTATTTAATTAACGTAAAACTACAGTCTTGAATCTAAGAAGCTATCTAGTTGCAATTAGTTCTTGTTTGCTAATTAATTACCAATGGATGATTAAAGACTTGTTTACTGAGGTTTAGCAGCTATCAAGACACACATCTAGTACTCAGGGGATTTACTATGCAGTAACTGGATTGTTGAATTAAATTCTTATTGGAGACCTTTAAACTGTGACCGAAGAAAGCTGCTCTGCAGCCAGTTTCCTCTAACAGCTCGCCCGTGTCCTCCTGGATCTGCTGCCATGGGTAGTGTTGCTCCTAAGGGGGGAGGTTATGTGGAACCTCCTGGCTCACTGGGGTGAGTAACTTGTTTTCTTCTGCAAATTAAAGGTGAGAAAAAACAGGATCTCAGGTCTTGGCTGTGTTGGTAGAGCAGCTCTGCTCACGTATGCTCCCAAATACTGTCTGCCTAGTCTGACAGTCGTGGTTCATCTTTGTCTCTTTGCTGATGCTCATCACATGTCTTACTCCAAATAGACTGCCATGAATGGAGCCTTTTTCTGTTGAGATTTGTTTGCAAACTGGCTTTTGCTTCTGCATGTAGGTTTTTGGTTTTGCTTTTTTTGACAATTTGCTGGGTGGTTTTGTTGAATTGTTTTAAGTCTGTGGGTTTATTTGCAGATTTAGTCCCTGTGTTTATGGTCTCTTTGGTCACCAAAACCCAAGTTTCTGCTCACCACTTGATGAATGAGAACAAGATTTATGGTGGTAATTAGTGGCTTTTTTGGGTAACCAGCTTGAAGAGGCTTGAGAAAGTGGTGCGTTAGCTGCCTTCTCAAAGCCAAGCTCTTGAGGTGTCCGGAGATGTGCAACCAACATTGCTTGCTGCTTTTGACAGCCCTGCCCTGCACACTGAGGATAGAACAACAGACAGGAAAGTTAAACACTGATATTCACACACAGAAGCTCTTGGGTTTACCAGTAGAGAGTTGTTTCCTATAGACTGGCACGAACAAAAGCTGTTCATGCAGGTGTTGGTGAATAACAAGGGACAGAAATGTGATTTATGAGAGCAGGAGTTCAGAGTTTGAAGGGATGGTTTTAAAAGCTGTCTTGCAGGATCTTTCAGCCTCTATGTCAAGGGCTGCTCTTCATTTTGGTTTTTAGCCTGTTGGTCATGAAAGGAGGTAGGAGACCAGCAAGCGTGCTGGCAGTTTCTACAGGGAGAGAAGCCTGGTAGGATTTCATGGAACGATTTCATCCATTCTTTCATTTTCTCTTGTTCTTTCCTTATTTATAAGCCTGAGGTTTGAATTGCTTTTCTACCAGCCTCTCTCACTAAGCAGAGCTGGCAGGGGGGGAGAAAAAAAAAAATAGAGAGAATGAGCAACTGCGGCAGAAAAGTGATTAAAAAGAATAATTAGCATTTGCCCCCGATAAATGAGCAAAGCCATTAATTAGACTGATTTACTCCTGGCTTTTTTTTTCCTTTCTCCCTTTCCTCTCTCTCTCTCTTTTTTTTTTTTTCCTCTCTCTTTATCAAATGGCAGCGCCGTGACTGCCCCTTTGGTACGTTTTCATCAGCTTTTCACCAGTTGTCAGAGCTAACACCCTCCTTTCCTGGATCCCAAGCAGCCTCTTGTAGCTAATGGATATGGAATGCAGCCAGAGCTGATAGCTGCTAGATCTCCACTGGCTTACAGGTGTTTCCATCATTACGGGCGTATTATCTGCCACTGGGTCCCCTTCCTCCTCCTCCTCTTCTTCTCTTTTCTCTCTGTTTTCGCCCTTCTTTGCAGTGTTCTAGAAGTAATTACAGTTTAAAAAAAAAAAAAAAATGCTGGCAGATTTTTAAGAATTTTATTTAATGCAACACGATGTCCTGGTGATCAAATCAATTTCTTTTTTTGGCACAGTGACAAGCAGCAATGCTGCTGCTGTCGCCTGTTTGAATGTAATTACCAGGATGAAAGGGAGAATTTTAATTAAGACAATTTCCCCCCCACACCTTCTTCCCTCCCCCTTATTCAAATCATGAGCTGGGGGCTGTGGTTTTTTTAGCAGTTTTTTATATATCCTTTTTTATTAAGAAATATTAGTAATCATCAGGCTATTGCATATTATATCATGAGTATGTCCTCCCCCCTGCTTCCACCCTGCTGAGAGCTGGCTGAAGGCATGGGCCTGTGCAGAATGGGAAAATGATATGTACGTGGTCTGAAATGGGGGCTTGGCACTTCACAAGCAAATACGAGCATAAAAGTCCTTGTTTCAAATCTAAACGGTGCAAATGCAATCACTGGCATATATATGGTGCTTGGAGCCTTTTGTGATTAATTATTATATGCATTCCTGTAATGCCTAGAGGCCAAATTCTTCATGCAATTTAGGGCATTGGAAGCAGAGACAGGCCCAAATGACTGCCTAGGAGCCAAACACCACAGAAACATTGCAAAATCTGGATTTAACCTTCATTCTTCAGACCCACCTCTAATTTAAGGAAGCATTTGAATTGTGTGCTGGGAAATGGGTATGAGAAGGTGCTTCTGAGGTAGGAGGAGGAAGAAAGTTGCTAACAAAGGGGAAACGTAAAGTGAAATGGGAGAAGAATGTGCTGGGGTTTGTCAGAGCTGGTAGGAAGCTGAGGAGAAGTAAATGGCAGGTACTGTCATGGAGCTTGGAAAATAAGGGAATGAGGCTTTATCTGGAGTGAGCTTTACTTTTAAGGTTCAAGCAAATACAAATGGATATTTCTTATGAACCTCTGGCATGGGAGGTGCATTGGCAATGGGTTTTGAAAGTAAAGACCATGAATTAAGAGTTAGGGCTTTGGGAGGAGGATATGAGGTGCTGAGCTAAAGATTTTGGGGGGTAGTTAACCAAATTCTCTAGTAATCCAGTCCAGGTGAGTCCTTTGGTTTTTATCTCAGGGGGTTGCATGCTGGGGATTATTTTAACTGGCTGTTGTCTTGGAAGGACATGTTACGCTGCAGTTCTGTCATCTCTCTGCTCCTGAATCCCACCACCATTTGCAACAGTTACACAGAGGTCAGGTTCTCTGGGACTGTACTACAATGCAAAGGCAGCAGCTAGGGAAGGAGCATGGAGAGGAATTTTTCTCATTCTTTGTAGGGAGGGCAGGGGACACCTTCCCAGTCCTGCAGAGATTTGCCCATATCTGGTTTCACCCCATACCTTGCATCACAAAACCCCTCTGCTCCCAGGCATCCTCTGTAGCCTGGCCACACAGGTCTGTTAACAATCCAGAGAGGCTGGTGCAGGGCAATTCAAACTGCCTCTTCCTCCCAGGGCCGGGAACACACTGCCTGCAAAATACGCTTTTTAACCTGCAGTCTTGGGACCAGGGCAGAGCCATTACTAGGGCTTGAAATTACGTCTTCAAAGAGTTGGTGTTGGAGGGGGCTACAGAAGAGGAAATTCATTTCCCAGCTGTGTTTTTGAAGCATGTCTCATGTCAGCGGAAGGTAATTTAGACCAATCTGGGTGCTTGATTTCCCAGAACAACTGCAAGTTTATGTGCAAGTACCTTAGCTGTGAAGTCTGTGGCAGGTTTCCTGAGCAGGACTGGTCCCCAGGCTCCCTGCGCTTCACCCTGCCTTCCTGGGGATCACTTCAGGCATGACTTGAAGATTGCTGGACAAACAGGAAAACCTGCAGAGCAAGGTAGGTGCCTGCCAAAAAATGAAGGAAGCAAGCTCTGTTTGAGTCTCTTCACTTGTTCAGTGATATTCGGAGGGGTTACACCTCTGCCTCTCACCTTGCCTGTCACGCCAGCTGCCATGGAGCAGCGGAGCTCAGGCATTTGGGCAGAGCTGGTTGAAATAGCCGAAACAAGGGAACTGGTAGAACTTGAACCTTGGCTGAATGGCTGCCCTTGTCCTCCACAAGGAAACCATTCCTGCTTATAAAATCCATGTGCTTACACCTGTGCTTTCAACTCCAAAGTGGAAAATTTCCTGCTCTAGTCATTCCTGAGTGAGTCAGGGGGAAAGGTGAGCTGTGGTGGGGCGTGAGTACCATGGTTACTGGATAGAGGAGGTCAGAGGGGTCTAGATGAGGAACAAAACCGAAGACAAGATGCTAGGACAGAGAGCAGGGGATATATTGTTGTGCTTTCAAAGGCCTTGGGCTCTGCTGGACCTGTCCTAAACCTGACAGAGCCATTCACGGGCTGGCATCCACCACCACAATGGCCAGTTGTGTTGGAAGAGGTGGTTTCTTTTGGATGCCAGCCCTCTAGGGTTTGGCAGAGCTTGGATGCACTAGTTTAACGAGCAAGGATCGGTATGCATGCCCCAACCACACACAAACAGATGCAGTAATCTGAATTATTCGTGTGCAACCCAGGTCCCTGGCTTGCTTAATCCCAGAGTGGAAATTGCGCCTGAGGTTAATGCACTGCAAAGAATGTACGGGAAATGTTTTGCATTTTAAACAAATAAAAATCAGTGCGTATTTTTTTAATGCTTGCTGACCAGCTCTTCACATCCTGTTAAGCTAAATATTTGCACGGTAGTAGTGCAAAGAGGGCTGAGCAAGGAACCCCTGTGTTTCGTTTGGGTGGCTGTATATTGCGATCAGCTGCTCTTTCCTCTTCTGTCTGTTTTTCTTAGCAGGGTCAGGACAAGTTTCACAGTCCGAATGGTTCACTGCAATTCTCTACAGGATATCCTCATTTTACTTTAATGGGGAGGAAATTAATGAAACATACAGGCCCTGGGGCTTCAGATACTATACATTAATATTATCCCAACGTGTTGTGGTATGTGCGCTCTCTCAGACTAAACTTTACACTGGACAGAGGAAGTTGTGATCAGATTCAGGTGCCTGTGAAATTTAAGTGGTAGGGGGGGAGAGGGGGAAAAAAAATAAAGGAAAAGAGAAGCTTGAAGCAGCTTCCTTCCGTTTCAGCCCCTGATCAGTGTGAGAACAGGGATGTTCAAATGGGATCAGGTCAATACAAACAAACTATCCCAGCTCTTAGGACAGGACTATTTAGCTGTATTTGTGTATCTGGGAGGTTAA
Organism: Gymnogyps californianus; assembly: GCF_018139145.2. NCBI lineage: Eukaryota > Metazoa > Chordata > Aves > Accipitriformes > Cathartidae > Gymnogyps > Gymnogyps californianus. Next base: position 13,622,764 of record NC_059483.1, read on the forward strand.
TTCTTTTGATTTGTTGCTTACCTTCTTTCGAGAGTGAATTCTTCCCATCTGTGAGTAGACCAATAGTGATCCAAGACAGTGGTGGTCTTTGCAGAAGATGGGCTGCAAAAGGATTGCAAATCGTCCCCCCTCCCTTTCCTCCAAATGAAAAACACCAAAAGTGCTTTCTAATGCCTGCAAGCAGGCAGACAATAAAATAGGAGAATATCAAAGCAATAAAAGAAAATTAAGTTCAGCTTCAGCTTTCTTTGGTGGTAGCAGGGAACAATGAGAAGACAGGCCTGAGCATGAAACCGTTACTCCTTGTGCAAACCACCTTACAAGGCAACAACTTTCTTGCAGCAATGCATGCCAGCTTCAACACAACCCAGGACCTAAGGGCTGAAGGTGCCTTGCCCTGACAGTGGACCTGTAGACTTCTAAAGCCTCTCAAGAAGACCAAAAAGCTTTGGCCATGTATTGAAAACAGCTTAGACCCAGGGTGCTCAGCTGCCATCCCAATGTTGCTCTTAGCTGCTTAAAGCCCCTCTTGTGGTAGCTGTTCCCGTGGTTGGAAGAGGGTCATTAACATTGGGCTGTGTCAGGCCCACTACTCAGAAAGCTGCTGACAGTGAATTCTGTTGTTCCTTCTGGGATTTTTGTTTTGTTTTCTTTCCCTTGTGGTGCAATTTCCTCATATTACAGCAATTGGCACTGTCTTTGCATCAAAAGGAACAGTGTCCTTCACAATTTTGGTGGAAGAATGTGGAGGAGGGGACCTTGTTTGGAGAAATTGGCTGCATCAAGGAAAAATAAGACGTTAAAAGGTCATCATGGTTTTGATCTCTTGGGGGATAACAAGGCATTTTTTTCTTTTTCTTAGAAATGCGTTAAAATACCGGAAATTTTCTATGGGCTGCAGAAGGAAGCGACCCCCTCCCATTCCCAAAGTCCACATCCCCAACTCTGTCCATTTGATTTTAAATGTGCCTGAACGGCTTGCCTGGTGGAGAAAACCACAACTTGAATATTACCACATTTTGCAAACTGAAGGCTCTGCCTTGGGATACGGGGACAATTTATTAGTGGAAATATCTTTAATTAATTTGTGCACAAGTTCGTGTTTTTCTTTAATTCTTCTCCCCAGGCACTTGACCCATAGTAATGAAATCCAAGAGCCCTTTTCAGAAAATTACTTTCTCAGCATTTTTGTTCCTTTTAAAGTTAAGTGTATCGCATAATGACCATGAAATGTTATCCTTTATTAGGAACACACTTTTCACTGAGAGTCTTCAAATAGACTTTATTACCAAGAACTCTGTGGTAAGCTGCCATCCGCTGCCTTACAGTCAGACAGGCCTGGCTTTGAACTCTGCATGCGAGTATCTTCGAGGACAAGTGCTCTGCTCTGGCAGCTCGGTCGGGCCTGGCCATCGCTGGAAGGAGGTGGGTCCTTGGTTCGGGACATAGCTTTGACCATGAGTGGCCAAAAGCCGGCTGACGGGCACCCGCAACCCAGCCGTGCATGAGTCCAGAAGGGACGTCATGAACTGACACTGGTGTTTGGGAGCCTCATGTGTGACCTGATCCCTAGGCAGGTCTAGGTGCCTCCAAATGTTGCACTTGGAAATGCAGACCTTTTTGCTAGGTCTGAGTGGGGACTACAGCCAGGATGGCTTTTGCTGGCCCAGTCCCTGCCAGTGTCATATTGGGGTGGTAATGTCTCAAAGGTTTCTTCTTCAGGCTGCCCCTAGGGAAAGTTTTCGAGCTCAGAAAAGGAAGACATGCCTCTAGAGTTGCTTTGGTGTCTTAGATACACTTTGCCTCTCACTGCAAACAGTCCTTGAGGACGGAACGGTTTCCTTTTACACAAAGATGGATCAACAGTCCCCTGTGGTTTGGCATGTGGGAACGTTAGCACTGACACAACAGACGCACTGGTGATTGAGGGGTTGTTTGGAGGCAATGCTGCCAAAGCAGAATGGGATTTTTCAGGTTTTTTGCAACGGAGAAAGATGGGAGGGGGGTGCTTAACAACAACAGGCGATGAACAGTTCTGATTTATAACCCATCTGAAATGTGTTATCTCCCCACCCCATCTCCTGCCCCTTAACTGCCACTCTTAAAGCCTGGCACCTTCTGATGCAACATTTAGGGTGCTGATTCAGAATGGACTCGGAGGACATGGTGTCATTGTGGACTAGCTCAGACTGATGTTTCTTAGAAAATCTCATTGAAGTACTAACTGGGCTTTTACCCCCACCCGGAACGTATGCCAGGGAATTCACCATGCTGTAAAATAACCCTGTTGTCCTGGAATGGGCAGTCTTGGCCAGAGCTAGAGAGTCCCCTGCACCCCTCCAACTCTGAATCCGTTTTTTTGGGGTAGTAACACAGGGCACTCGCTGCTCCCTTCTGTCTCTGATGCTCAGTCCAAGTAGATTCAAACCCCACAGGTCGGGGTCGGCTCCCTGGAACCAATTCACATCATGCCTAAATGATTTGTCTTATCGCAAAGATATTAGTGTTTAGAAACCCCCCACCAGCAGCAGAAAGGGCTGTTTCACAAAGGGCCTGTCCCTATTGTTTTGAGGTCATCCATCTCCCTGTCCTGGTCCCGTTTTCACTCTAATTTGTTTAGACCGCAGAATGGGCGCGTGAACAACTCACTTTGTTTTTGTTTTTGACGGGCGACCACAAGAACATTGGCTGCATGTGCTTTTCGTTTGGTTGCAGTTTAACAGCTGTTCCCTTTGAAATAACCCTGTTTCTGCTGGCTTTATTTCTTAGTTGCTCTTGCCCAACTTTTCCGACCAGTAAGGCTTCTCCCTCCTCTCCACCCACCTGGCCCTGTTCCCTGCCCTCCCCACCGCTACCCTAGGAACCCTTTTGGTTATTTCAACCTCCGTGATTAAACTGGCCCCCAATTGTTATCAAGAAGATTCAGGAAGGAGGATGAAAAAAGGAAACATAATCTTATCTGAGAATAGAAAATATGATAAGGGCCCCCTATCTGGAGGCTGCAGTGTCCCTCGTGGTGGGGCTGCAGCAGTTCCTTTGAAAATAATCACCGACACCATCTCTGCTAAATCACCTTTCACACAGCTCAGGCCTTTGATACAAAGGCCCCTGGCAAAATTAGAGCAGGATTGTGTAGACCCTAGAGCAAACGCATTAAATGCTCAAGAGATCGGAATTAGGGGGCACCCAGCTATAATTGCATAGGAGGAACTTCTGTTATTGGGGGGCGGGGGGGTGATGGTGGGCCTCTGTGCGTATACGTGTATGCGCATTTGTGTGTCGTCTGGTTGCTACCAGATGATGACTACAAGTTATAAGGCGTGACACAAGGTGCTAATTAAACGGCCTTTGTCCCTTTTAATCGTCCGCATAGGGGAGGAATTAATACTGGACTAAATGCAATGTATAATGATTGACTGCGCAGGTCTTTCAGAAAGTCTCGGATAAAGCGTGAACAGAGCAGTCCTGTGCTGGTTACATGTAAACAGCAAGACCAAGCGAGTGTTTCTTGCTTTTAGTTTCTTTTTTTTTTTTTTCTTGCCTGTTTTGCTGTCAGAATCCTCGGGGTTAAACTTTTCTTGTTTTATTTCAGCTGAAGTGAATTTCATAGTCTTGTATGCTAATAGACCCTATTGGGCACGCTGCAAAAAAAACTCAGTGTGTTGCTCCCAAGAACTTGGCAGACTTTTGCATGAATGTACCTGACCTGAAACAGTGCTTGTGCTGTGAGGGGAGGCTGCTGGGGCTGGGAAAATGAAATATCCTGCAGGGACAGGAGGGAGGTGCATTGAGTGAATGTGTAGAATCATAGGAAATACAAATATATGGGCCATAAGTCTTACTATTTAAAAAGGAAAACAAATTCTCCACTATAATTGTTCTAAGCAATGCCTATGGATTTCAAGTACTCAGTCTTTGGGCTCTCGGCATGGGGTGTCTTTCACAGGGTGGTATAAAATAGCCATTTCTAAGCAACTAGGTTATTTTAAAATGTTTGAAATTAGTAACCTAGTAATAGAAGTTCATAGAATCCCAGCTCTGGGATTTCACTTCTGAAAATTGTACATTGCTAATTGGCTCCATACATTTGTGATGACCATGGCTTATATCTTTTAGGAACTGACTCGGATTGAACTGGAAAAATCTCAGAACCACCACCCCATCTCGCAGGTGTTAGCCATCAGCCAGGTACCCATTTCCAACATACTACAAGGCAAAACTTAAATATGCTTAAAAAAACCCCAAAACACAAAAACCTACTTAAAACCTCCAACAGCCAAGAAACTCCACTCTTCTGTGAGTATCAGGTTAGGAAGTTTTGCTCGGGGCATAGGAAGTGCTGAAATTGTCACATCTTGTGAAATAGTTTAACTAAAGGATCCAAGCTGAATTTGGCCAAGCTCAAACTGTAACGTACTTCCTCTGCAACCCAATCATCTGGAATTAAATCCCTTTTTCTCATAGAGGAAAAACTACTTTTTTTTCCTATCTTTGTGGTGGGACACTGCAACACAGGGGAAGGGCATTATGGTGTTGCCACCTGGTAGCTCAAGGCAAGGTGTCGACTCCAGCGCTGCATCGCTATTCTAAAGTAAAAAGTTTGTAAAGTAACCAAATTTTAAGTGCTGGCCTGGAAGCAAATTACAGTGGTGGGAAATTGGCATGAGAAGTGAAAGATAAGTTCAGCAATCCTTGTCCTCCTGCTGATTTAGCTTTCAGGGGCTGGCATTTGTGAATGCAGCCCATTGAATATGAGTGCTGTAGCATGTTGGTCTGTAACAGAGACGTGGTCCATGTGGGATAAGGTTGTGGATGACTGGCAGAACCTTCTGTCCAATTTTTTCCGGATACACAAAATATGCCCTTTAGGTCTTTTCCTCCTATTCTTCCCCCTTGACAGCGAGAATTATGGATGGAGGTGCCAGCCTCAACTTTAAATTTCCTGTTGCGTGTTGATTTGTGGGATATTTGTGCAAGTGAAAATCACATTGATTTGCAGAGCATTCATAGAGGGCTAAACAGTGAATTTGAACATAAATCCATTTTACCTTTCGTAGATGGGTGGAAACCTTTCAGTCACTTCTGTAGCTGGCTATGAAACGTATCTAAACCAAATCGTCAAATTTCCTTGATCCTTGTGGGAAGCTTAAATCTGAGGTGTCCCACAAGGAGCCGAAGTAAAAACCTAGGTTCATCAAAATGGCTGTTTTATAAGCTTTTTATAATTAGACGTAATTGCTGACCCAGAGACTACTACACTCCAGTTTTCTTGCAGAAGAATGAAGTGAGGCACGAGCCAGCCAAGGCAAGCTGTGGTTTCATCTGCAAAACTGTTCATTGGCATCACAGTCTGGAGGCATTCCCGCCCTGGGGCAGCCATCCCCTTGATGCTGACCATGCAGTTTTGCAAGGTTGTGCAGTGGAACATCTCAGGGAACTGATCCGGCTGCAGAAGAAAAAGAAAAATCCTGCTTTTTGTGCCCCTTGTGTTTCTTCTTTTAGTGGATCAGTTCCCCTGTTATGCACCACTGCAGCAGCACATGGAGCGGATTGCCCACTCCAGGGCAGAGGCGGTCAGAAGGGAATCCCCGAAGCTGGTATTGCTGCCGAATTTGTAATGTGAAACCATAACCCCAGCAAAGGAGGAGAGAACAAGTGTGTGAATAGTTTAAGGGAAAAATAAAAAAAACAACGGGGAAAGCTGCTTTGGTGGAGAGAGTGCTTTTAAAAAAACAAACAAACAAAAAACCCCCAAACTAAATCCTTTTTCATAAGAAACAGCTCAGTAGCAGTGTTCTTCTGCCTGACCCCACAGTGGAGAGGGGGGCTGTTTCAGGAAGCTTGCAATGCAGAATGGGGAGTGAGGAAAGAAAACAAGCAACATCAACAAGTGCACAGTCAGTGAGGTTTAAAAATCCTCCCTCATCTGGGTTTTAGCAGCAGAAGGAGGTGTTAGTGACCATGAAGGGAGGAGAGCTCTCCCATAGTGTCTGACCCCGGGATCCTCTTTCGTGCTGCTAGAAGGGGCTGCGTGCAGGACTGGCATGCTGCTCCTGTTCACAGGCCCTTTTTATGGTTGCACCTTTTAAAGAGGGGTTCCCAGGCATTGCTCAATCTGTAACCTTCATGCACTTCCTGCGGAGCACGCTCTTAAATTATTTTTTATCAAAAAGGCCCAGAAATTTGATAGGGGAGATGAGAAGATGGGCACAATCGGGGAGGATAATAAAGAAGAACTGTCACTTCCCTGGCTGTAGCTTTGTTGGCCCTCCTGCTTTCTGAGATAAAGACACAGCAGCTGGTCTGGGTTCTATATCAAAAGGCTGATTTGGCTGCTTGATTATATATGAAATATAGATTTAAAGCTTAATTTATGTTCCCAAAAGCAAATCAATCGCAGGGTAAAGCCTGACGCATTTGTTATGATCACTAAGAGCTTTGCTGGGCTTGTTGATGCTCATAGTGGCTGGAGGGGCTTTAAAAAGCTGTTTGGATCCAGTTTACTGAAATCTTACCTGTTCAGAATACGTTATTTATTAATAACAGCTCAGGGTGGGAATATTTTTCTCTCTGCTATCCTTCTACCCCTGAGTTTCAGGAACCTCCAAAGAAGGAGTTAAACCTCCTTTTACCAGGCAGAAAGGGAAAGAGAGGCAGAAAGACTTCCAGAGCCACTGTCCAGAAAGGCTGTGATCTAGCCAAGTACTTAAGTTCTTCTGAAGGTGACCTTACTCAACTCCTTGGTTAAATGCTTTGCTGGATCTGCTGCTTTAGGCTTTGTTCCTGGAAAGTGGAGTATGTTAGACCTAGAGAAAAGCTGCCCTAACATGACGACATGGTTTCTGGTACCCGTGCAAGCTCTCATAGAACAACCTGGGGCATCTCTGGGGGTACTGGAGGAAGAAAGCACCTTTCAGGGGCTGTGGATCTTTGCCATATTCACCTCCCTCGCAGCACCGACAAGTGCGCAGCCAGAAGGTCAGTGCAACAGCGTGAGTTTGCCAGGCAGCAGCAGTTCGAGCCATCCTGCCTTGGCTGACAGGCCTCTGGGGCTTGTCTCTTCACAAATGACACACACATGCATGCACAAATAAAACCCTGGCAATCTCTTTCTGCAAAAGCCTCGCTGCTTCCAGGGGGAAGGAGTGCAAAGTAATTTGATGCCTTCATTATCTTCATAACATGAACCAATTTGTCAGCAAACTACTGTGCGGCCTGATTCCTGATTGCAGCGAAAACCAGGCTGGGAGAGAGGACTATTATTTGCAACTAGTTTGAGCATTGTTCTTTTTCAGAGGAATATAAATACACTGTGTAGGGCTGGCTCATTAGACACTTATCCATTTGTATTTATGGTTTAATTAAATAACTGCATGGGAGGACTTTGGTTTCTAATCACAATAACAATAATGATTTTGCCCTCCTTATGGCAGTTTCTTTCCAAGGAAGGCTTTGTAGGCATGAGTGCGTTTAATCTGTCAGCTCCCATCCCTGGATGGAAAGAAGAAAGTAAAATATTTTAACCCTTGTTGTACAGATGGGGGGACTGATGGGTAAAGAGTTTCAGTGACCAGCCCCAAGTTACCCTGGTTACTGACTTCTTATGAGAACACTTAGTTTTCTGCCTGAAAAGCAGGGCTAGGAAGTTAGTGTGAATCGCTGATTGCTCTTTGCTTCTAAAGAGATAGTCCCCCACCAAGCCTTGTAAGAGCCGCTTTCACCTCCCTTCTTGTTTTGTTACAAATTCCAGGCTTAGCCCAGCTTTCCAGTCACCCTGAATCTGGTTTGGGTTTTTTTTTTTGTTTTGTTGTTCGTTGGGTTTTTTTTTTTTTTGCGCAGATATGGGAGAGATTTGCTTGCTGTGGCTCTGATTTTAACCTAGAGCGGGAAAGATGCGATGCACTGGGTATGATTCCTCCAAACGAGCCCCTGCGCACTGTCCTGCACTGCTTCCCCGTCCCGGGAGCTAACCCCTAAGGGCTGGATTCCAGCTCAGGCCGTGCAGGATGGGGCAGGAACTACCTGCTAGGTTGGGTGTAACGCAGATGTGAGGCGGGTTACAAACTACCAGAAAAGCTGCTGCCAAGTTAGGTAACTCTCTGCCTATCTCTGAATATGGCCCCTAGTTTGGGATTACTTTCTGTTCTGGTATTGTCTTTAGACATACCAAACCCTGCAGGTTTCTTGCCACCCCATATTTCCCATAAAAACAATTCCACAGAAGATTTGCTTTGAGTTTTTGATGGGGGGAGAGTCTGTGTCATGGCTCTGGAGTGGAGACCAGGTGAACATAAAGCTACTTTTAGGTAAAGGTAGGCTTTCTGTGTCTACCTACCCCTTTACTTCTTGCATTAGCTCTCCTCTGTGATCTCGAGCTGGGACAGAGGACAGAAGAGTTATGAGATCTTCGAATCAGGCATAGATCTTCGAATCAGGCATACATCTTCAGGTAGTGCTTTGACTTTAAGGCTGAATTTTCTCTCTGAAAAGTCAGGGGAAATCTAAAGGAGCTGCCTGTTGCTTCGAGAATAGAGAGGAAGAGCGCTTTGACGTTGTGTTTTGTTACTCCGAATCCCTCTGGTAGTTGATGTTTTTATTTTATTTTTTTAACTCTCTTCCATGTTTAATGTGGTCCCTTAAATTGCTTAAGCTTATTTTTCTTCTCTTTAACTCAGTTAAATCAGCTTCCCCTGTATCCTGAAATATAAAATACATGGAGGTTTTCTCTAAAGCATAGTTTATGCAAATAATTCCCTCTCTGCATTCCTGTGCTGGAGTCAAGCACTGCATATCTGATTGGGCTCTTAATGACTTTTGGGAATCATTTAAATATCTAGCTGACTAGCCCAGTTAATAATCAAAGCTGCAGCTCCTTGAAGCCGGAGTGACTCATGGAAGAAGAAGAAAGCTTCTGGTTATTTCTAAGCCTTGCTCCTGCCCCTTCGCCGACGTGCAGCCTCTGAAGGGCATGGCATTATCAGATGTTCCCAGGCAAGGTGCATCCTTTCTGTCTTGCTCCCACTCGCACATTCAGGTGGTGCAAACTGCCAGCTCGGTTTCTGAACATCTGTTGCCTGTGCATCCCGTTGCACGGAGATCTCTGGAGCTTGCAGATTAAGCAGTTCAGGGGCAAATTTAGTGTTTGAATTGCAGATTTTTCAGGGGGTGGAAACCCTTAGATGTTGCAGTGGGGATAGTGCTTGGGAGACAACTGTCTTCACTCCTGTGTGCTTAAGTGTGCCCTGATGCTGCTAGTACTATCTGTGATTGAATCAGAAAACAGCGAACATTGGGATTTGCCTTTGGGATTGCTAATCTAATTCAGGCTGTCCTTTCCCAAATGGTGTTACTCTATTCTGATGTTTGTCCCAATTTTTAAGGTATTTTCAGACCATCTCACCTAATGTCTACTGAAGTTTCATTTAATTTCTAGATGAGCTCTTTTTTTAAATTTTCTGTTCTAGAGTGTCATGGATTATTGTCGCATGCTGTTGCTGCTGGCTGTACTGCAGCTGGACAAAACTCTGCTTTGGTAACGGAAGAATAATAATTGCTGTATGTTTCCCCTTCTCTTGCACCCCAGGATTACTCTGCTGAGCACTAACATGATGTTAGGACTACCTTTGGCATCCTCTGTATTCTCTTTTGTGTCCTGAATGGCAGTATTCACCGAGACATGCTGCTTCTCTGATTTATGAATTGAGATATATTCCACCAGAGAGAATGAGTGCCTGGGGGAGGAGAGCAGGGCTTTGATCTCACTGTGCTTTTGAAATATGACTGTAAAATCAGAATTAGATTGTAATCTCTTTGGGGCAGGGACATTTTTGTTTGCCCTGTACAGTGCCTAGCATGCTTTGGGTGCCATGTTATCAACAACAGAGGTTGAGTAATGAGCGATGCTCACAAACTGTATCTGTTGGCCCTGCAGAGTTGAGGGGCTGTTCTCTCCTCATCCTATAATTAATAATATGCTTTGATGTCTTTTCCCTGCTCCTCAGCTCCGTAGTAACTGCACTTTGCTGGACTCTCTGATCATAGGTGTGGTGGGATGGATCCGCTGCCCAGCCATTGCCTGGGGTTTTGTGCTGTGGACAGCTGGTCAGGCCTGCCCCTCAGCTCTGCACAGCTTCGTGTCCTGCTGCGCAAGCAATGTCAGCTGCCGTGGCTAATCTGTGGTACTCGCTATCTGTGGTTGGCCTTGAGCACCCTCTGTGGCCTCAGGAAGCCTTAAAATGGCAAAGACAGCAAGAAAAAGCGAGGGGTATGTTTACATCTGAGAGGAGGCCAGCAGACTGTTGGCCCATCCTTTTGGTTCCTCCCAGGCTGTCCTCACCGAGAGCTCAGTTCCCAGGCATGCTGCTGCTTCTGGTTTGCAGTAAAGGAACACGATTGCAGAAAGGGACCTGAGCATCTGTTGTTTTAGGTGTATTCTCATAAAGAAGAAAAATTCTCACAAGCTCCGGGAGCCCCTTTGTTGCTCTTTCCAACAAAGCCTCAGTTCTTAAAAGGGATATGTGACTTTGCTTGGCAAATACCTGAGCAATTTAGGACAGAAGTGTCCATCTTCCCTTCTGAAAGCCGGCGCTGACAAGAATCCCAGGGAGAGCCCTGAAGTGGGCTGGCCACACGCAGGGAGCTGCTGGGACCAGTCATGGATTTTTTTCCTTTGCCAGTGTGAGCGCAGAGGTGCCATTCATCTGGGGCTGACAGACTTTTCTTTCTCTTGGTTTGAAGTTTTGGAGAAGGTGTACAAGGACTGGGGGATTTTTTTTTTTTTTTTTTTTTGCTTGTTAATTGCCTGCTCTAAATCAAAGGTTTTCAGTGGGGGAGGCACAGCTGAAGATGTCCTGTCTGCATCCCTCCAGAACTGCTCTTTCCTCAGCTCTAAAAGCAACACCACGCATAATGGTTTCACTGAGCTTTTGCTGTCACTGCTGCTAAAAACCCTGGTTTAATTCACAGTCATTGCATTTGAGTGGAAAACTTGCCTTGTCATTGTAGGGCAAGAGGAAGGAAAGGATACTCAAGGTGCAATTCCTATGATTCCTAAATGAGTCATGCTGTTTGATGTTGAAAGAGCTGTCTGTGTCCTCCTAAACTGTGTATGTGGCTCTGCTTTTTAAGGTGAAAGATGGGGTTTCTGTCTATTCCACACCTGGTGGTTCAGATTTGAGCATAGTAGCTTCCATAGTCTTGACAGTTGGAGCCGTACAGCTTTGGGATAGAGGGCTGCCCCACTTTGGGACACCCTGTTGCAGTGGGGAGGCTCTTTACCCTAACAGCAACCATTTTTGAAGAGAGGGAGCAGGATGGGCTCTCAGATTATTTGAACTGAGCTGGCTGTGAAATACAGTCCTTGCGGAAACTGTTTCAAAGAGGACTGTTTTCCTATCTGTCATGGTAAGATTCAGGAGCACTTTTTAAATGATCATGCTTTCCTAAGAGTAGATTGGGGTTCAGAGAGAGGCAGAAAAGATGCCTTTTTTGAGACCTACCAAACTATGAGTAAAGCTGAGGTACACTTAGGCAGCTGAGCTGGAGACATCACCTATAGGTGCTTTGCTCTAAAATCGGACATGTCATGTGTCATTTCACATGGGCTACTGAGCTGTGTCCTAAAACACTCACCTAATTGTTTTGGTTCTCCAGCTACAAAGATTCCTTAGCGGAGACAGAAATTTCTTGCATCCCCAGCCAGGAAGAAAAAGGACTTATGAAAGGGAGTGGGGAGAGCTCAAAAGGAGACTTTGCTGGCAGATGACTATGGTGAATCTTACAGCCCCATTTAGCACATCTGTCTCTCCAGAGTAGCTGATGGCATATGCAAAATGCAGCAAGTCCTCGGGCTATTGTGTAACTTGGGGGCTGCCTGCAGCTGCTGTTCACAATTATTCATTTAAGCAACAGTAAAAGCAAGTGACTTTACTGACGGCATCCAAACTGCTGACCTCAATGCATTTTAAAAGTTCGCTGGATACTGAACCTCGAATGACCCATGGATGGATCTGGAATAATAATTTTCATAATCCTCAAGTCATTATCTTAAGAGGGAACGTATTGTTCTCCTAATTAAGTCTGTCCACACGCTGTGCATCTTGCCATGCAAGTGTACTGTGCATAAACTAATTAAAAGAAATATACAGCCACAAGGACTTAAACTGTCTTTTATGCAATCTCTTTAAATTATAAGGAGTCTCCCTCCTCCCCCCTCGCACACACTAACAAGGGATTCGGCACCATATTCAGCAGGGAAAACCACTGAGCAGTTTTGGATCAGAATCTGGAATTCCCCAGAATTTATTAGAAAGCCTTTGTTTTACGACATTTTTGTGAGGGTCCTGGATGTGTAGAAGACCCTAATTAAGCGAGAGTTATGATCATTTAATAAGAGACAGTCCCTGCCCTGAAGAGCTTACAGTCTAAACAGACAAGACAGCCAAAAGTTGGAAGAGCCATGTCTTGCAGTTAAACAGCTCAGCCATTGAAGAGTTGAATGACTTTTTCAAGGTCATACATACAGAGCTGGAAATTGGAGGTAGACCTGCTCCAGCACTGCAAGTACCTGAGTCTTCCACCTTTAGCAGTAGACCCAAAAGATGTAATATGTAGAAACCTACTTGATGCAACAGCACCAAAGGGCAATTTCCCAGTGAAACTCACTGGTATTTGGTTAGCTGGGAAATGGCTGTGAGACTGCTTGGCTGTTTTCAGTAGTTGTTTCATGTTCTCAGGTGTGGTGGAGGCTGTGCTACTGGAAAGCAATGTGTTGGAGGCATGTGACCATCTTAAAACATATTGTGCCGTGTCTCCCCGCTTAAGCCTCAGCAACACCATGCAGATATAGCAGCAGCCCCCCGTGCCAGCAGTGTGTGTGTGTTTGTGCTGTCTGCATGCCTCGTGTTGAGTCATGATTTTGATGAACCCTGGACTGGCCTCCATTTGTGTTTGGTTGTGGCAAGAACATGAATGAAGCAAGTTGAAGAATATCGTCAGGGCCAGCCTTTTCGCTGTAATTTCCCTTGGGACTGTTGCTGATGTTGCCTTAGGCTTCTACTTTGCAGAAGAGGAGTGGAAGCTCTGGATGTGTCCTGCTTGCTGTTTTCACTCCTTTTGTAGGATGTGTGTCTGGTGTCTGCACGTCTGCCAGAGCACTGTGGTGTTACTGCTTGCTCTCCTGTAAGAAATCAAAAGCAACTTAAGTATTTTGTCTAATGTATCATCATAGTCTCCATGGGTGCAGGAAGAGGTGTCTATACATACTAACATGCTAGGTTGGGGGTAGCTTAAACCAGTGGGTATGCCAGCAAGATAACTTGGATTTTTGTCTTGCTCAGACTTTCTCCCCCAAACAACTTTCTTGGCTGCTGGGGTTATGAGATACTCCAGATTAAATCTTAGGGCATCTGAGTTGGAGCAACAATCTTGTAAACTGAATCAGAGTTTAATGATGGAGCATCTCAGTGTTTTCACTGGTCTGAATGGTCTTGAGTGGGTTTGGTGGTAGAGAGATTGGTATTTGCAAATCTCACATGCATGGTTGTGGACCTGCTGTGCACAAAGACCGGGAGTGACAGGTCATAGCAAACAGGACAGTCAGCAAAGGAATGGTTGTGAGTAGTCTGACCTAAGCAAAGTACCCAGACAAAGAAGTCGGTATTTGCACTGAGGTGAACTGGGACAAAGCAGCCATGCCCACCCACGAGAAAGGACACAAAAGAAATTGTTGTGCAACTCAGCTGCTCTGAACCAGGTGGAATAATATCAGCTGCTAGATGAAGATGGGCTGCGTAGCTCACAGCCCTGCAGAAGCCTTTCTGCGTTCAGCCAAATAGACATTAGTTGGTGCCTGCAGCTTCTGAACAAGTGATATCTGCAATTATTGAGGCAATGGAGGTGCAAATTTCAGAAACAGCCCATAAATGTTTGTGTGTGCCATCCACAGCGGGACTAGCTCAGGGGGAAATGGCAACCAAGCCCGCAACAGCCCGGGCATGGTTGGATAGGAATTTGCACATAAATTTTGAGAAAGCACAGGGATTTCCTTGCTCTCTTTTGTAGTGTGTGTTTATAAGTGCAAAGTGGAAGATGACATTTCCTTATGCTGGTCTTGATTACTGTCTCATTCTTTGCACGTGACAGGTTTCCTGACAGCATCCCTACCAACACAGCAGTCATTGAAAAAGGCAGCTGGAAAAGGAGAGTGAAGAAGAGCCCGGCTCTGTGGCTGGGAGGCCCCTGCAGCACAGGATCAGAACCGGAGCGAACAGGCAGTTCTCCTCTTATCTGATGTAGCCTGGAGAGCAGACAGATAGGACTGCAGCAATCAGTATGATGGGAATGTGGTGGGTGGACTCTACCAAGAGAAAAGAAACCCTCCCCTCTATGGATGAACCTTCATCTCTCTGTTTCCCCCCTCTCCAGTCCTCATTCCGGTAAGAGGGAGGATCTTTTCCCCATCCAGTGATGAGATGAAAGAGTGCCCCCCATTTGACACTTCATGAGTTGGCTGAACCCTACAAAATGATCTTCATAAAATCCTGATTCCAAAGCATCAAAGCCTTTTCCTGACTGGTAAAAACCCTAAAAATTCCTGGAAGAACTGCCAAAGGGCAATGGGGCTGATTCTGTCAACTGCCTTTGGTTAGAGCTGGGTTTGGTTATTTATGGGGGCCAGGGGAGGCAAGAACTTTCCAGATGGGCGGCTGAACCAAATATAACAATGATAAAAATCAATGCAGTTATGTGAAGAGAAAAGAATGCCTGTGCTGAAGGGCTGCATGAGGCACACGCTTCTCTGTGCTGAAACACCCCTCAGCACGGTGCTGCTCGTGGTATCCCACCCTGCGCTGTTTCATCCCTGTGCATTGCACAGGCACCTCCTTTGTGTCTGCTGAAATGTGCCTTTTGCTGGGGGGTTCCTGGCTGGATTTAATGGTACCTACCTAACCAGACTCCACACTGATTGAGGAGTAAATACCCTATCCTACTAAAAACATGGCCAGGAGAGTAATCACCCAAATGCAATGAGATGTCATCCCACCCCAGTGAGATTATAGCAGGGCTGGTCTCTCATCCCATGCAAGAAGCCAACAGCTGATTAGCAGCATGACTTTTGTCTCCCTGGAAAGGTTGCAGTGTTCTGATGTCCAGGTCATGCTGGGACTCCAAAGAAGCAGATGTGTCTCTTGTCAAATTGTGGCTCAGACAGAATTGGTATGTGAGGGATCGAGGTTGGGACACAGGATATCAAACAGGTTGCACAGAAGCCCTTGGAAGAAAAGCAAAGTGTAAAGATGAACATTTCCTCTCTGAAAAGTCTGAAGAAATTTGCTGTTGCAATGTGATGGTGTAAAGGAACTGAGTGAGCAGGGGGGCAACCTTCAAAATCATCTGGGTTCTTAAGTCATCCTGAAGTATTAAATCTGATCACTTAGAGCCCTGTTGGTGTGCGTGGCATTGCAGTTGTGAGTCAGAGCAAAAAACTCTGTCCCTTCTCCAAAGGCATTGCAGTCTAGGCGTATAAGGGAAGAGAAAGCATAAGAAAGGCAGAACATATGGGATTGGGACTGATCATTAGATCTTTGTATGCATCCAAGAATAGAAGAGGAGGATTCAGTAATTCCTTCAAGAAGGAAGCTTGCTTGCCATCTACTTTGCGAGGAAGCATGCTGAGTATCTGGTGCAAGTGGGAAGATGACTAGGAGTCAGGACTGAGTGGGAGAGATGAAATATCTGGTGAGAAAGGAAATTTGCTGGAGAGGGTTGGAGTTGGTGACTGCAAACTGCTTTTGGCTGAGTGCACCCTTGGGTTTCCTATGTTAGTGAAATTTTGGATGCCTGCATGGGTTGTTAATAGCCGTACAATTAGCCAGTCCAATATCATCATCTTCCTAGTGCTGATCTTTATTTTTGGAGGTATCCTTTGGTGGAAAACCTCCAGCACTGTCATGGAAAGGATATGCAAAGGATATGCAAAAAATTGTCCTTGGGCAATTCCTTTTTTTCCCCATTGAGTCCTCTTGTACTTCTTTCAGTCTGGTATTCGCACTCCTCGGCCTCACCTATTGACCAATATGTGTTTACGCTGTTGAAAAGGTGGTGAGGCTCAGCCTACTGAGGTTGCTGTTCATCACTGTGAGTGAATTCCAGCTCTCTAGGTAAGTCTAATGAAATTGGGGGAATTAGTCTGTGTTATCCAACAGACAGAGCCTTATTCAGTTGGGTTTCTTTGTTTAGGTCAGGTTCTACATCTGTGTGTGGTCCCACCATCGGGTTGCCTTTCACCAGCCTGCTGTCTTGTGGGAGCCCAGCCCTGGCCACAGTCATCAGTCAGTGCTTGCTTCTCTCTGCTCCTTACCCACGGATGGACCCTGCTTGCAGCACTTCAGCAATTTGGCAAGAGAAGGCCGGGATGAGGCGAGTGATTTGTTTGCTAGTGAGATGGCGGGACCCTTGTTTCTTGTTAAAGGCACATGAGATAAGAGATGCCATTGATGTTTTAAGGTGTTCTTATCATAGGCCTTAGTCTGAAATGAACACTGTTCATCCACACTTTCTCTCCAGCTTATTGATGAAAACGCAGAATTTTCTCCTGCTGTCTCCAGTTTCTGGAAAGCCCCTAGACAAAAGAATTTTTTAGACACATGATTTCCTTTTGTGAATCAAACTCTAACCCCTTAATGTTCAGCAAATAATTTGTTCCAAAGGGACTGTGTTGTATGTGATCGTAATTACATTTGGTTTTTAATAATCATAAACACTCCTGTTTTCTAAGAACCAGCAAAACTGATTTCCAAATCATTTAGTTTGAATGGCATGTTTTGTGTTTGTGTAGCATCTTCTCCCCCATACGCACTTCTAAAGAAAAACAAACAATGTATTAAAAAAAAAAAAAAGCAAGTGTGGGGGAAAAAAACCTTGGAGAACTTTAAAAGATTCTAAACCTGAAAAGGGAGGGTGGGATCAGCTAATTTGTCCCTCTTTTGTATGGTTTATTAAGCCTTTTGTTCTGGAACGCATGGGTTCAGTGGGAAAGCGGTTTTTGATATATAATGTATTTACTTTTGCTAATTAATTAAAGCAGTATTCATATGAAAATGCCGACTGATAATGGCTTTCACAGCAACAACTGTGTTTTTTAAAGTAGCAACTTTTAATTACAAATTGACTGGCAGAAATATATAAACCCAAATATTGTTCCACTGATTTCCTTTTAACTGTGTTACTCTTGCTTGATTTATCGGATTAGGGCTTTTCACACATAGTGCGTACAAGATATTGTTTTTAATGAGAAATTAAAAGATTACCAACAATACCCATAAACCATTAAAAAACACAAACTCTAGATGAATGGTAATTAGACAGAATGATTTGAGGCTGATAAATTGAAAGCAATTAATGTATTTGTTTGGGATTCTGAAGATAGCTCTGGGTGTTCCAGAAAGCACTGAAGGGTTCAGATTTGGTGCCGAATTGCATGTGGAGATACCTGCACCGCTTCAAGTGTCCGGGGTACCAGTAGAGCACCAGTAGAGAAGATGCTGGCAGGGCTCCACTGGACTTTGAGAAGGGGGAGAGGTGAGGAGTTACGTGAAGGGGTTTTGTGGGGAGGGCTAAAGGGATATATCAGAGCAGGGCTTCCTTGGATCAAACCTTTTCTGTGTGTCACTGTTATCTGTGACATAATGTAAAGGAAAACTTGAGGAGGTAAGAGGGGGAAAGTGATGAGGAGAAGTAAAAGTTTCTCATACGTGCTGTGGTTTATCAGGATTGCATCTTCTGCTCAACTCGAGCAGTCCTGAGTCAATAAGCCTGCGTGACACGCTCTCTTTTGGGAGATGAGGAGGTTGCATTTGTTAACGGTGGCTTGTAACCCCAGCAAGAGCATTCCTGTTTCTATTCTTTCTCTTATTCTTGGCAAAGCAAATGTTTTGGGATTCTGTTTCAGCAAAAGGAAGTACTCTCGGGTGGTGATGCCTTTTGATATTGTTCCTTGTACTTGGGTCTAGAACAGAGCTCACCATGATTTCCCACCTCGGGAGAATTTCTTAGGACAAGAAAAATAGCCAAAATCAAGTAATCTCCTAAATCAGGGTAGTGGTGTCTCTTCTCAAAAATCTTAAAACAAAATAGCCCTCCCCACCCCAAAACCTAAAGCCCCAGGTGACATATGATCTGAACAATTGAAACATCTTATTTCAATTCTTACTATTTTTATTTTCAAGTCTTGTCCAAGTGTAAATTAAACAGAACATTCAAATGAAGAGTTGTGGCAAACAAAAACCTGAAAACTTTTCCCCATTTTCCCCCAAGTCAGGAATATCTGTCAGAATCAGCCCTTTCTTACACACAATGTTTTACTTGTGATAATTTGGCATTTCTGATGGGAGGTGGGGTATTTTTCATGAAAAAAAATCTTTACATGGAATTTTGCAAGTGGAACTCCCTTCTTCCACCATCAGCTTATCTCTCTATTCCAATCCCTCCTTTAGATGTATTTCTTCCATGAGGCTTTTCAGTGCTTATCCATTGTAGAAAGAAATGCATTATTTAACAAGGCAAGAGCAAGAGAACAGTGTACGCCTCTCACGTTTAACCATCAGCTGCTGGTATCTTGTTTGGAGAACCAGGTTTTCAAAGGAGCTCAAGTTCTCGAAAGCACTTAGCAGAGTGGATGCTGGTGGGTGCTCAGTTCTCTTGAAAACCTCATCGTCACATTCCTAGTGGAAACTGTTGGACTGAACCAGGTTTTTTTTTTGAGGCTTTGCCCTGAAAAAATGATGTTCTCTACAGAAACTCTGTGGCTTGTCAAATTTAGGGCTCAATTCTTTCACTTGTTGACTGTCTTCCAGGCACACTTGTGTTGCAGGTGCTCTGAAGCTTACATTTGCAGGAGCAGGAGCCCTGTCTTCTGTCCCTGTGGCTCCATCCCTGTGCAGCACACTGTGACTCTCGTGGGGTGATTTGCTATGGCTCTCCTCCATCCTACCGGAGTCATGGATAGTTGCAGAGAAAAGTCGGTGTGTTAGCAAAGAGTGTCTTTCTTCCAGGGATGAACTGGACAAGGTACCGCTTCGCCCAGCGGGCTTACTCTGGGGAACATTTGCTGGGTTGTTGCCGCTGCTGTGAAGTAGCATCTCAGGCATTTCATAAAGTATTTTTCATTCCTCGTACACCAGTTCAGCCATCAAATTAACAAATAAGGTTCTTGGAGGAGCCACCTGGGACCTGTTGCAAAAGCTGGACGCCAGTAAAATCCAGTTGCGTGTAGCAAAAGGAAAAAGACCAATAAGGAAACAATAACAGAAAAGCTCTGTTAAAAAGGCATATGGATACAATGTTGCTGGCCCAGTTAATGAACCTGTTATATTCAGTAGTGCAATAAAATCCGAAGTAATTGCAAATGAAACTTAATGCCTTGTAAAAGAGTTCAGCTCCTTTCTTCCGTAGCTACAGCTTTTTGAAATAAAGGCCTGATCCAGCAGGAGGTGTATGTGTGCTGCACAGCTTAAATAGTGTTTTAGGAAACATCTGATTAGCTGTGGACAGTGTTAAGGTTGTTTGAAATGTTCTGGCTTTTTTGGCCAGCCCAGCCTTCTGCAGGAGGATGTGGAACAGGGCAGCACATGGAGAATTTGACCTCGACCCTGTGCGTGTGGGATCTTGCGTATTCTGGCCTTCCCTGTAGGCGCAGGAATCACTTCAGACTAGTCCAACCAGGAAGCTGCTGAGGTGATGGTTACTTTTTTCCTCTATTCTTAAATCCCTGTGTTTCGCCATGGTTGTGACTAGAGTGATAGGCTCAAAAGCCCTGCAAAAGCAAGGCAGAGGAGTCCTCCTAACCTTGCCTGTGTGCGTATTCCTTCTGGGCTTTGGTCCAGACTTTTTCCTGACTTTTTACAGCATGTGATTCCTGCCTGCTTCAAGCAAACCTCATTTGTTTGGGGAAAATAGACTCATGATTTTGCTCTCTATTACAAATTTTGGGTAGTAACAGTTTCTTTAAGTTGTAGGGCTAAATCCTGATTGTCTTTACTCAGCTCTCAAGTCAGACTTCCTTTATGTGAAAAAGAAATATATAGGAGGAGGGGATTTGCAGCACCAGCATTTTCTGGTGAGGATAGTGATATTTTTTTGGTTGTTTAGTGCCCGGTCTTTGGGAATTAAATAACTGCTTGAGAATTTTAGCTTCATTTCAAAGGCATGTTTCTAGTCCTTATGTTTGTGTGAACTCCGCCCCCCCATGTAATTTGAAAATGTGACTTGGTTATGCCTGAAAGACTCGGGATCCAGAAGGCAGAGAAAAATAACCCAAAGCTCCTTGTTATTAAAAACAAACACCACCACCCTCTCCCCAAACTGATGGTATTTGAATTCCTGGGTTTGCGTTGCTGATTTTGGGCCAAGGGAACGGAAGGCAGGTAGAAGCCTGACTTGCATTAGATCAGAAGCAGAAACCTGGCAGTTTGCTTGAAAATGGTCTGAGCCTCTTAAGTCTGGTGAACAAGCACCTGCAAAATGGGGTGAGCAAGGATGGAGTGAGTGCCATAGAGGGAAATACCAGCTCTTAGAGAAAATCCTTCCTGCTTCCACCCATAAAACCTCATTTTTCAGGAGAGAAGTATGAGTCCTGCAAAGGGTGATATCCCCTCCTCCTCCTTTACTAATCAGGTTTTCATTTAATTTGCAATGCTTCGTTTCCCCACATGAATTGACTATAGTTGGTAGATAAAGCTGTGAATTGCCCTTTTAAGTTAAAATGATGGTTCTAGCTGCACGTTCCTCAGTTAAAAATGTGCAGTGTCCTCCTTTCCTGGCATGTGTTAGCAGAAGTCATGGGGTGCGCTCTGAGAAATAGCCCCTGCTTTCTTTATTGTTGTTCTTTCCTTCCTCTGATGGCATGAGTCAGGGGTACCGTCAGTCTCTGAACTGACAGTGTCTCCATTTCGGCAGTTAGTCTGCCCATTTCATTGTTTGACTGAGCTGTGGCATGCTATAAGGTTTATGTTGATTCTGTGTAGTTGACAATAAAGGGGCAAATTTCTGAAATTCTAGCGGGATTTCTGGAGAAACTTCCTTCCCCCTTTTCCCCCTCAAAAGGAAGCAACCTCCTGCAAACTCACCAGCCCACTTCTTTTCTTACAGGGTTAGAGCTGGCGTCCTTTATTAGCTTCCTGCATAACCATGGGTTTGACTTGGCTTCTCTCAAGGTTCTTGCTGAAACTGGTCCAACACTTTATCCTCACATTCACCCACGCACGTAAATTCCTCAGTGTCATAAGTTGGTTAAGATCCATGTAAGTCATAGCATCTCTCTGTCTTTGCCCCTTCGTCCACCCCTGTGAAAAATGTGCGACGTTGTAAATGGAGGCAAATGCAAATATATACAAGGTGGGGGGAGCCTTAGTGATGTGGAACTAAGAGATGAGGGCAGCGAAGACATAGTCTGTGGAAGGCTATTAGGGTTTTTCAATGATGAAATGCAAGACTGTCCCTTAAAGCTGGATGTGAAGTCTGCTGAAGTCAATGGAGAGATTTATATTGATTTCAGTGAAGTCTGGATCAGTCCCTTCAAAAGCAGCAAGGAATACGGTCCTAATCAGATGATGTGATTCTGGCAAAAGATAGGGCTTAGATCTATGCAGGACCCTAAATAAGACCTCAGGTCTTTCAGAAGTGCTCGTTAGGAAGGGGACAGATCCTATACTCAGGGGGTATTACAGCAGAGGCCAGTGGATATTGTGTGCTTTGGAAACTTGGCTCCTTTGGTTAAATGAGAACACCATGTATTTTCAAATCTGGTTCCAGTTGTAGGTGTTGAATGCTTGAAAGTCTATTTCCGAACACATTTTTAAAGACTGCCTCCTCTTCCATTTCAAAACTGAATTTTGCAACGTGTTATGTTCCTTCTGCTTTTAGGGCTACACATATACATAGTCAAGGACCTTAGGAGAATCACTGCTGGGAAATTAAAAAAAAAAGAAAACAAAGAAGATCTGACGATCTGGATATTCTGGATATTTAGATCAAGGATATGAACATTTGAGATCATTTTAGAAATGGCAGGCCAGCCAGCAATTTCACGGCTTGATGTTGATTTGAACTCTGAAACCCCAGCAAAGTTGGGGTATGTGATCCCAAGACTGGGGTTCTCTAAACACGGAAATCACTCAGAACTCAAGTCAGCAAAAATGTATGTAAAGGCACTGAATAAATGCAGTGGTCATGGGTAGCTAATCTTCCCACCCAGGAGCTCTGGTATTCTCAGTACGCAACCATTATCATCTAAAATACTACCTGTCCCATTGCAGCCTGGATTTGGTCTCCTTGCCTGTGGATTAGACATAAGGAATATAAAACAAAATACATGCACAAAACCCCTGTGTTTCCTTTGCAAAATCAGGCTGTGCACATAGCTAATTCTTTTCATGTTAATCTACACTTACAACCTGATAACAAGCTAGAGCTTTCTTCTAACCAGGCTTGATTAAATGTGGAAGATTTCTTCCCAACAGGAGAACCTTTTCTGCTTTCATGCAGTAAAC
The DNA here is from genome assembly GCF_018139145.2 of Gymnogyps californianus. Lineage (NCBI taxonomy): Eukaryota > Metazoa > Chordata > Aves > Accipitriformes > Cathartidae > Gymnogyps > Gymnogyps californianus. Next base: position 13,645,311 of record NC_059483.1, read on the forward strand.
ATGATTTTGTGCTTTCTGTATTTCCTTTTTTTATTTTTATTTCAGGAATTCTTTTTTTCTTATTATTATTATGAATAAGCTAGTTTTAAATCAATTTCAACAGCTGGAATTAATTTTCCTGTTACTGACTCTTCACTTGGGCCTGTCACAGAGCGGGAGGCTTTCTATTAGCATAAACATAACTGAAAGCTCTGGAATTTGCATTAATGTACTTTTAACAAGTTGACAGTCTTTTGGCACACGCTCCTGAGATCTGAGAAGCAAGGGAAAAAAAAGACTGTATTATACCTTACACTGGCCGGATTGTAAGAAGCTGTCAGGTAAAACCTCAGGTTTCTTTTCCTACTACAAAAATATGGGACAAAATATCCACTCATAAGCAGGTGCATATATCTGACAATTTTGCAAAGTCCTTACTGCTTGCCTCCTAGCCTCTGAAAAAGCATGCTCACAACTCAGGAGCAAGCTGGTTTATTGTTATTTAATGGATGCGGAACTCGCACAAGGGCTGGAGGTGCTGAGGTGCAAAATATTTTACAAAGTTTTTAAAGGGTCTCAGGAAATTTATATTTCAGTGACAGGGCTATGAGCCCTTTGAAAAGTGATCCAAACTCTGCTAAGTAAGTCGGAAGGTGTGTCAAATAAAGAGCTGGTCCGGCAAGCTCCGTATTACTAAAGGCAGGAATTCCAGAGGGCTCAGCATGGCAGTTTTGCCAGCAGATGACAAAATCATAAGTGAAGACCTAAATACAGAGACAATGGTTTTATACGTTTCTGTTTAAACCAAATAATTAAAGTGAGAATCTTTCCATTTGCTTCCAGCTCCTGAGTGGCAAGTGAATTGTGGTTGAACCTGGCCTTCATTAGCCACAGGATCAGAACCCAGTTTGTGGATACACAGAAGCTGCTGTTCCCACCAAATGACATGGCTGTAGCAGCAAGGCCTTGAAGGAGGATGATTATTAGGAAAACTGGTGTCAGTGGCTTGGCTGCACTCTGCTGGCTTTGCAGTCAGTGTATAGAAGTAGCTGGGCTACTGCTGGGTCAGTGTGGGCAACCAACGGGCTGGTCTGTGCGCCGCTGTCTGCTTGCAGGGATGTCTGCATGAATGGGCTCTACCATGGCTGGAAGCTAAGAGTTAACTGAGCCCCTGCACTGCAGGCATCGGCTGTGTGGATAGGCTGTATGGATAGCAAGCGTTGGGTAGCTCTGGATCCCTCAGCTATGTAGATGTTCTGCCTGCATATCAGTGGGTTTGATGTGTGTATTTAAATGCACTGTGTTGCATTTAAATGCACTATGTTTTCACCAGTTACTTAGGATAAAGGTGTTACAGTAGTTGCAAAAAATGTGCAAGCCAACATCAAATTTGTATGTACATTTATGTGTATGTGTTTCCAGTTATGCTAGAGAAGTAAGCACGAGAAAATACTTGGGCTGCAGATCAGACTCATATCAGTTGCCATGGGAATAAAAGGAATACTGAGAATTGAGGGAATCCTTTAAACTACACGATTTTTTAAATTGAGTTCTTATTTGACTGTTTATTTAGGCCCTACATTAAGACAAAAATGTGTGTTTAGCCAGCTCCTCCTGCTGGATCCAGAGCAACTATTAAAGCTTATTTCCACAGAGATATTGCTGATCCTGGCCCCAGAACAGAGAAGAAAGAGGCCTGGGAGAGCCGCTGTGCTTAGTGGCACTCGGCTCACTCTGCGGCCGGAGGCTCACGCAGCCCCCTCGCAGCTTGGCAAATAGAGGCTGGCTTTATGCTTACATGGTAAAGCTGCTGCCAGTGGTTTGGCAAGGCTGCGGTATTCATCTGCTACAGGCTTTGTTCCTGGGTTTGCTTCTTGAGTTTGGAGAGACCAAAATGGTACCCCTTTGGTCTGGAAACTATGACTCGATCTGGCCGGCACAGGAGTGATATGACGCTGCTTACAGTCAGTCATATGGGAATAGTCTCACTGCTGGGAAGAGTCACTGAAAGGTCTGCTAGTTAATTAGCAGGGGGATTGTAAATAGCTAAAACCTGACTGAATTCCTCTGTCAACTCAGGACAGGATCCTCCTGCCACTCCTCTTCCTGCCTCTTCGCTCTTTGACCACAATCGGTTATTCTGGAGATAATTTTTCCTCTCACGGCTGCTGTTCCAGTTGCTACCGTGAAACTCACTGTGGCTGTTACTCGTTGCCTATAGGAAAAGGAGCAACTCAGTGCTGTGGAAGAGCAGTATCTCCTCAGTCCCCTTCACGTCCTTTGTAGTTTTTCCCTTTCCCAGGGAAAGGCCCCAGGAACGCTGGCTGAGAGCAGAGGCAGCCTGTCCAGCGCTGCTTCGCTCGGATGCTGCTGTCCTCTCTTGCTTCGGCTGATGGAAGGCACTTGAAGTACATCTGCCTAGCTGTGATTGAATCACGTAATTTTTCCTGAGCTAATCTGCCTGTGTTCTTCTGGCTGCATGGAGCTCACTGCAGGTTCCTCTTCCAACGAACAACCATGCGTTTGTGCACAGCCCATGCCAGACCAGATGGTATAGAGATACCTTGGTGATGTCTTGAGTTGCAGTTGCTGACCGGTGTGCAGGGCCAGAACAGTGGAGTGGGGAACACTGACAGTTCTTCACTCAAGCCTCCAGACCCTATGATCATGAAGCCAGGAAGCCTTCTAGAAGGTGTATCTCCTTCTTCTTAAGGCACTTCAAAGAGCCACTGGAAGAAACCAGTTGTGTTGGTATAGGCAGTGCATCAGGGCTGCAAATGCATGAGAGCGTCACCCACCTGACAACTGTATGTCCTCCTTTGACAAAAAAGAGACATTTCTCCTCTTTCACAGAAGATTTTTTTCCCCTGCCTGCCAACCCAATTCCTTCCAATTGCATGAGCCCAGAAATTGTCCCAAATGCTGGAGTGGTGAAAGGATAACAGTAACGTTGGAAGCAGGGGTCAGCAACTGTGCTTGTGGTGAGGGAAGTTATCTAAAGCTGAGGGTCTAGTGCCTACACCAGCGTAGACTTCATCAGCATCAACGGAGGGTGTTGTGTGAGCCAACATTGACAGCAGCAGGCCCCTGGTCAGGGTTCGTGTGTGCAAGCGGTGGGCAGAGGAGCTGTGGGCTGGGAGAGCTTTGCAATGCTGGGAAGAAGAGTGTGGGAGGGGAAAAGGGAAGAGTAGTTTGGTTTAGAGATACTGTCCGCAGCGCTGATTCACTGGGCTAATCGGATCTTGGTGGCGTTTTTCCTCCGGTATCTGCTCTGGGCGTCTGTCACTGTTTTTGAGAATTTATCTTTCTAATCAGAGCTTGGGGTTTTTGTTGGTTTTTTTTCCTCTCTTCATTCAATGCCTGTAAGAGGAAAACACTTGAAAACAAAATGTCCTTTTTTTCAGAGCTCTGTTCAGTAGGCCTGAGCTGTGATAAAGTTTCTTATGTTGATTACCAAGGAACATTAGGTGCCCTGTGGGCAGTGGCCAGCCAGGACTACCTACAGCCTCTGCTGAATCCTTCCTTTTTTAGTAGGAGTTCTCAGTTACCCCCAGTCTCAAAACAGTACTTCAGGACCATGCAGCAAAGGCTGCTGTATAGTCATTTTTTTTGTTGAAGCCTGCCCTATGGCATAGATCCTGTGGGTGAGGGTCTGGGGCCTTTCCTTAAGTCACTCTGTTTCAGGTAAGCATGAGAAATGGCAGACTGTGATTTAAACTGGCAGCCCTAATGGGCAACGATGGAGAGGAGCACTGTCTCGCCTAGTGGGTCCTTGTCTATATCCTCCCACAGAAAAAACCTAATGAAAAAAAGTTGAGAAACTTTTATTATAGCTCAGGTTCTGGTACTGTTACTGGAGGGGTTTGAGCAACTGTTGTGGAGCTCCACTCTGTCCTTTGCAATCTGGCCTGCACGGATTGAGGTGAAGCCATGAACTAAGTGGAGCTCGTGATGACCAGTGTGCCAAACCTCCAAACCCTGCAGCATGGAAAAAGGGGTTCAAGTATTAGTTGTTATTTGGCAGCTGAAACCTCCCCTCCAACCCCTGTTGTGTCTGTTAAGCTGGGCACAGAATGAGAGGGGGGCTGTTTGGGGAACGTCTGATAAAAGAACTTTAGCTGTGTAAAGCTCCATTGGTGAGACTTCTCCACAAACATCATCTGTTGTTAATTCAGCTTTGCATGCTTACAGACAGACATTTGTGTTATGTGTGTTTTCTGGAGGAGAGATTTTTAAATATGGAGATGAATGGAGATATTTGCACAACCGGTTAGCATCCAGTTCATATTATTATTGAATGTACGTATTATGAAAGTGCCTAGAGACCTTAGATTATAGTAGGGCTTCGCTGAACAAGGTACAGAATATGCCTAGGGGAGATATGCCTTGCTACAAATAGCCTGAGACAGTCGTAGCCAGGGCAGACAGTTAGGCAGAGGGAGGGCAAGCACAAGGGGTAAGGTGACCTGCTCAGGGCTGTGTGCAGGAAGGTAGGAGCAAAGCTGGGCCAGGCTGCAGGTCTTCTGGCTCTGCCCAGTCCTTAAGCACTATTGTCCCCCCAGGCTTATGTGGGCAATTGACAAATAAGAATAGCCACGTAAGCAAGCGATGATATTGCTATAACTCTCTCTGCGGTGTTTTTACCATCCTTCTTGTGATATATCTGGCCTCAGACGCTGAGCTTTTAGGGGGAGAGGTGCTGGTTTTCTTGAGAATAAAGTGATGCTAATTTTACACTTTTTCTGCATTTGAAGTGCCAGAGACAATAAGAAAAAAGTTCTTGTTTTTTAAGTAATACCAAAACTCAAAGAGTGGTCTCAAAAGCATGTGTATTAGTTTATAGGTCTGTATAAATCGATATATTTTCTTGTCTAAATTCAAGAACTTGGGATAAGGCAATGAAAAGAGATGAAATACAATTGTAAGTGGAGACACAGGCTGTTCTGACCTGTTTTAGGATACTTTGGTTGAGGATTTGGGTGTGAGAATCCAAACCCTCCTTCACTGGAGCTGATGTTCTGTGCATTTGAATTTCTACCGTCTCGAACATGGAGAACCTCAGGAGATCAGCTGAAGGTTATAGCCATCATAACTGCATCCCAAATGGGGCTGGTGTGGGACCAACACCAACCTGTTTCTTGCAACCTAGAGAGTTAAGTCATTATTTTCAGACAGCAAAAATGTAGACATATCAGTTGGCATGTGTGTCCCAATATCATGGAGTGACACTTGTGATTGCCTCTTCTTGCTGAGTAACACCATAACCCAAAAGGCTCATACTAGTTTCCAGAGGCTATTCTTGGAGTAAAGTGTGATTTGCTTTGCATGCCTTGTCCTGTCTAAGCTATTGCTGCCATCCTTCTTACTCACTGGTGCCTTTGGCCTGATCTCTTATGTCCCAGAATCAAGTATCTCTATGTTTGTTCTTTTTCTCCTTTAGTGAAGGATTTCCAATAGCATTCAGGATTGGCCAACCTCTGCTCCTACTGAAACCAAAAGGTGTTTTTCCACTGACTTCATTGGGAGCTGTTAGAGCAGGGCTTGGTGCTGTTGGAAATCCCATGCCAGCTGACTGAGCAGGTGGGGAAGGGGCTCGAAAGATCTGGAGTGTTTCATGGCAGAAGCAGTATTTTGGAGGGCTACTGAGAAAACGGTCACAAAAGGCAATTTTTCTGTGATGTGGTAGGTTACCTTGGTTTAGGAGTGTTGTGGCAGGCATAGGACAACACAGCCCAGTGCAGCTGGAAGAAGTGGAGGAGTCAGTGGGGATATATGGGAGCATTTGTTCCTGAAAGGAGCTTATGTGTTTCCTTCTGCCTGGTCTATGATATTCCTCTGACTTTTTAAACCTTCAGACTATATTGATTCTTCTCTTAATGCTGCAACATCCTTTTTCTTGAATACTCATTCCCACATGTCTTAAAGCTGCACCAGCCCTACAGGGACTGGAACAATCATTGCAATGCACAGCACATGTGCCAAGCCTGTATTTTCTGGAAGCAGCAGTAGGCCACAACCAAGAGCCCTCTCCCATCTCAGGGTGAGCACTTCTGACCGATGCAGCTGGCACACTGGCAGCAGGACCCCAAATTGAGCTTTGAGTGCATGGGGAGGCTATACAGAGGGACCTCAGGTTAACGTGGCTTCAAGGAAACCTGTCCTCAGCCTCCATTTCATTGTCATCACCCAAAACTTCAGAACCTTCTGTGATACCAGGATGGCCATTTGTTACGGTTATCACAACGGTAAAATTGTCATGGGTAAAAACATCCCATTGTCCAGAAATACAAGACAATAGCAATGGCAAAGAGGGCCCATCCTCCACACCCCCCTTCCCCTCGTGACTCCTCCACACTCAGGAAGTGGCAAGGCTGTACTGTGTGGCCAAAAACAAGGCAGAAAAACTCTAGTGAAAAAGGGAGTTAGAGCTGATCGGTAAGCCAGGCATGGGCACTGAACATCTCTCAAGAGATAAGTCTCTGACGCTTGATTCTTTTCAGTCCTTTTGGAGACCGTGATAAGGAGGCGGCAGTTGCTTTGTCAGGGTTGCTCACGCTCTTTTGTGCAGTGTGTTCAGTCACTGAACTTGTTCAGATAAGACAAACATCTAAACTCCATTTCCGGAGACACATACCAGTCTTTGCAGTCAGGCAATGGTTATACCAGGGGTGGGCTACTAGAGACAGGACTGATGTTGAACGCCTGTAAGAAGGATGCTCCATTGTAGCTGGTGGTTCTGTGTCTCCTTTGCTTCCTCAGAGCTCCAAAACTGGAGTCCAGACTTTCCAAGTGGTCCAAAGATCTGGGGTATTTGGCAAAGGTGGCCACAAGCATCCCAGCAGCGGAGGGGGAAGTACTTCTGAAAAACTTGCCAAAATTCTGGGTGCTTTGGGCTGAGCAAAGCTGGGCCCTCCCAAAGTCCGGTCGCATCCAGACCAGTGTGTATCCCCTTCGCAGGACTTGTGAGTCCTCAGCCATCAGAAGAAAACTTGTTGTAGTTGGCGAGTGCTTCAGTCACTGCTGAAAGGCAGCCACAAGGGAATAGAAACATGATTGATTAAAGCGAACAATGTCTGGACACAATTGTTTAGGACAAGCGGTGCAGGAAAATAACGTAGGCAGCTGGCCTGCGTAAGGTGTCAGGATGTGATAAATTCCTGAGGTAGAAATCAGTCTGGGTGTTACTTAGCACCCCTGCTGCAAGAAGTGCTGGGGCAGCTCTTGTAACTGCAGTTGGCTAGAGTTTCTTTCTAAAATCTCGTGCAAAGTAAGAGATTTGCTTTGGAGACCACTCCCGACTAGAAGGAAGAAGCACTCCCCGTTCTGTTGCCCTAGTTCTATCAGCTTCTATGCTTTCTGTAGAGGGCTCCCAAATAACTACTCATCTTGCTTTTACCTGTGAGCTCTGAGAAGTCTTTGCCTGAGTTGGTATGAGCAGATGTACCTCAAATGGCTAGAGCTCTCCGTGCTTCAGCAGGAGAAGCAGACTCAGAGCGGTCATGCTGTCTGGGCAGCGAGGGTTATAGGAAGCTGTGTCTGTGGGTGTTATTTTCTATTCTGACACTCAATGTGAAAAGGCTGAGATACAGTTTGTGTAGAGACCTGTGGGTTTCAGAGGCGTTGTAATATGTCTGAATACATTTTGCTTGTATGATTTCTGGCATCTCCCAGTCTGGCCAGAAACAATCAAGCTTTTGCCTTCTCCTGGTCACCTAGGGAAGTAAATACATCTAACAAACCTTCACACCCCAGAAAAGACTCAATTCCTCAGCAAGCAGATGATTCCTCAAGTTGAACAGTGGCAACCTGAAAAATGCTTGTCTTGTTCTCCTGGCCTGGGATGAAGCATGTCCTCGCTGCGTGCTACCCACCATGAGTGACCTTCTGAGGTCCCTTACCCCCATAAAAGCTCCATTTTATAACTCATGGTATTAGTTTCTAGCTCTGCGCTCAGCCTAATGGAAGGCCTATCCAGTTAGCCTTAGAGGAGATGAGAAAATATGTCAATATTGGAAGGGAGGGACTGCAGGAAGAAAGTGGCATCGTTTGACTTTTGTGGGAGGCACTTCCTGGTGGTTTAGTTTTTCAGAATGAAAATAATGGGGCTAAACTTAGTTACACAGTGGTGTGCATCCCTGCCTCTGAACTCAGCACTAGCTCCTTGCAACCTCCTGAGGCCCGGGCTTGGTAGAGCTGAGTGTACAGCCTAAGGAGCAAAAAGAGCCGTGCATCACTTCTGAGGAGATACCTCATGAAACTGCCATCTCACACAGGGTCAGTTTATACATCAGGATACCAGTAGCAGACTGGTGTTGGCTTGTCCTAAACTGGGTGCCTAAGTTTGCTGATGTTCTGCACTGAAAATGGATGTACTTTAGGTGCCTCCTAGGAGTCCTGGAGGGAGAGGGACTGCTGAAACATTGCGAACTGGCTTCATTATTCTGTCTGAACCTCCTCTGAGATGCCTATGTGAAGGGATTTAACAGAAAAATCTTCTTTCCCCTCCTCAAACAGATTTCAACTAAAAGCCACCAAGAGAGCTGGGGATCTTCAGCACTCAAAGGATTTGGTCCCCACTGAAAGCACTGTCACCACTATGTCCCTGGGGGATTTTCCTCCTTGTGAAACTGCACAGTGGTCAGCTTAACCCTCATGTGAGCAGCAGTTGCATCACTTAGGCATCTAATCCCATTTATAACCCAAGATACCAGTTGTAAGATGCCAATAAATTTTAAAAACCCTACAATAGAAAGGCCTATTATTAGGCCATCTAGGATGCAGCTCTGTCAGCACAGGGTTATTCAATTAACTGGGATCCAAGTCATTAGTATGGCAGGGGTTTTTTTGTTAATTGCTACTACCAGAGCAATGATTTAAAGCATTTCTAAATTTCAGTGACATTTCCTTTCACTGCCAGTTGCCCAGGGTCAAATATTGGGCCTAAGGCATGTGATGGTGTCCTCCTGCTGTGAACAGCAACAGAAAATCCTGTCCTGAGAGATGCTCTTTCTGGGAGGAATGGATGCACACAGACTTCCTCTCCTTTCTCGTGCTGCGTTGGATTCTCTCTTACAGGTCACTCAGAAATGCTGTGTAATGGTGCGGATTTCCCAGCTTTTCCCAGGCTATTTTCTCCAGGGGCTGGGAGCAGTTTTGGCAAGCGATGACCTGGTCGTGGTGCCAGGGACCAAGTGAATTCATGACCTCGTGCTTCGTAGTTTTTCCCTGTGTTCTGCTGAGGTGCTGTGGAAACTGGAATAACACATTCTGCCTGTGGGCAAAACCACTGAGTCCCACTGTCCTACGGCAGTGTTTCCTGGATGGAAATGCTTCTCCTGCTTTATCTGAATATACCAGTCTATGTCCAAGGTAGGATACACCTGCTGTGCACCTATTCCCCCCAGGTGCCAGTCCATTCTGGTGCCCTCTGCTTTCATTTCATTCTTGCTCTTCCCATCCCCAGACTAGCTGCCTGCCCTGACGGAAAGGCTGCCTGTGCCCTTCTTGTGGAAGGCAGCTGCCTGCGTCAGGGAACTCCAAGAGCTGCCCAAGCCCTGAGCAGTGAAACTTTGTTGTTTGAAAGTCACGTTGACCTGAGTGCTGCAGCAAACGTGTATAGCGTCTGCTGCCGTTGTTTCGCATGAGGGAGCTGCAGTCAAATATTAAAAAGGCAGCAAAAGCATTAAATTATTCGGCAATGGAACATTGTCATTCCTCCATAAAACTATTTTGACCTGTAGTTTTCTGTGGAGTCCATTGCTCTTAAATGTGCAGTGAGAAAGGAAATTAAAAATTAATCTTTATTTCCATCTCAGAAGAAAACCTTAATTCTCTGCATTGAAATTATACTCGTAATCCAGGGTAATAAATTATAGTTTTTAATTGCAGCTAGTCACAGCCAATCAAACGGGAACGTCTCTCTCTCGTTTGCTTTAACTTTGCTATACAGAAGAACTCACGGAGTGCTGGAAAAAATTCATGTACGTTGACCCAGGCTCTTAACATTGTGTAGAATAAGCCCAGGACGTATTACAACAGTCAGGCTCTGCACGTCTGGCACGCTTGAGTCAATGACCTGAAAGTACCTTATGGGCACCAATTGCACCGTACACACAAGCACAGGGAAACAGGTAAATTCTACCATTTCCATGTGGAGAAGGTGTGGTGTAGCATCTTGTTCAAGGTTATGTAGTGAGTCAATGTTGAACGAGGAACAAAATCTTGATCCTGGTTCACCTGCTTTTAACTATCAGACAACACCCTTCTGAGCAGGGAATAGGAGCCAGGATGCCCTGCTCTGGCCCACTGACCAACTTGGCCGACCTTCAAGCATCTGAGCTCTGATGTCGTACCTCTTCTGACAAAAAGGACGGCTGGTTAAAGCAGGTACTTGTTTATGCTCAGTGTCTGGTGCAAGTAACCTCTGTGTTCTTTCACATTACAGTATGTTGCAGACGAATGAAATGTTTCTTGGGATTTGACATTCCTGTATTGCATATGATGAAAGCTACCTTGGAAATGGGCTTACTAAGGTATGGCATGCTTTAGCACAGCCAAGGAGGTGTCTCTGTTCCCCAATAACTGATGCTCTGCATGTGCCAGCTCTTTCCATTGCTATCCCACAATGTTTATGAGTACTTGCATACTCGCCATACTGCTAGACCGTCCTGGCTGTCATCTCACCCCTTGCATAGTGGCACTTAGCCAGGGGTGGTTGTCTCTAAGAGCAGCCCATAAGGTGTTCAAATACCTGTGCAGTGGAAGTACCTGGAATGTTTATGTAGCACCTTTCTCCAAGCAACCCAGCCTTGGCATTTTTTTTTCACCCTGTCATATCTCAGACAATGTGATAGACCTGTGCTAACAAGGAGGATTTTAAAGGTGTCCTAGCACTTCCAAGCTCAGCTAGAAAAAGGGAGAGCCAACAGGAATGCAGTCTTCAGCTGGAGAGAGAAATAGTAGCGGTTGGAGTACAATTCTGATAATAGCTCCTAGCTTTTTTCCTTTTTTTTTCTTAATTGTACCAGTATGTGGAAGAGTGGACAAAAGAGAAAAAGGATGGAGAAGTGGCTAAAATATCAGACAGAGCTGCGGGAATGAAATGAGGTCCACCTGACATAAAAAGCCTTAAGTGGTTATTATCAATACAATCACAGTGATGGTGTTTGTTACTAATCCGGATTAGCCTGGCATGTCTATAGTCATTGATTTGAAAAAGACTGTAAAATCTCTGCAGTCAGGGTCTTCAGTCTGTGACCATTCCTCCTCATGAGCTCAGTACTGTTAGTTGCAATGAGAACAGTGTGGTGGATCCTTACCCCAGGATGCATAAAAAAGTACAGACAAAAAAAAAATCTAACAACATTTTTGCCCAAGAGCACTTATGTTCTTGATGAGTAGTCCCTAGATTCCAGACAGGTGGTTTTACGGGGTCTTACTCTGCACTTGTTAATACTGGCTGTTGCTAGAGAGCTTCAGGTGGACAAAAGGAAGCATTAGCATGGACAAAACATCCCTTTGCCATTATGGCAGATTCACGCCCTCAGAAATTCTGCTGCCCACCCCACATCACTGGTGGTGAGCTGCTGTGCTCATTAGCCGGGGCTGCTGTCTGTGGAGGATCTCTGAACCCTGTGCTGGCAGGGCAAGGGGCCGTGTGTGTGGCATGCAAACCCAAGTGGTGCAAGCCCTTTACCAGGTGACTGTCTTTCCTGGTCGGATGATTAGCAGGACACAAGTGTGCTGCAGCAGTTGTGCAAAAAGGCTGATTTACCCATGTGAAATTTCACAAGGGAATACGAGTGGTCTGGGTGGGAATGACTGTCCTGCGTGCTGTGGGGAGTGCTCACTCATGTACTCGGCTGCCTCAGCCCTAGGGCGAGCTTGGAAGTGAATTAGATGGTTACAAGGAGATAAATTTTGACATCCTGGAGTTCTTCTGCCATCTCTGGACATCTCAGCTCTTTCATGCATTTCGTTACACAGAGCTCTCTCAGAAATGTGTGTATCAGCAAGGGCTGCTTCTGTCTGAAGTCATGGAGATGTAGATGAGCAGCTTGCACTGACATATTCTATGTCTTTGCTGCTATCAGTGTGCAAGTTCTAGCTAGATTAAAGGTAACTTATGTGCACTCACATATGGTAAGCACACCTCTGATTTGTTTTATCGGAGCTGCTTTTAAATGTGAATCCTATCCCTTTCCTAGGCAGGATTCACCACGGCATAACAAATAGAGCTGTTTGGAGGCTTTTCCTGGTGGTCTAGTTGAATTTTGCAGTTAACTTCCTTCCTTCTCTTCTGGTTCTACCAATTGGATTTACTTCTAAGTAATTCTCCTTTCTTGGAGCATTTAAACATGAGTCAAAGTTGCATAGCTTTTCCACTCTTTCACTGTTTTCCCTCCTAAGTCAGTTCCTCACAGTTCTTGGTCATTTTTTATTCTATCTTTATTTCCCACTTTCTCTCTTATTTTCCTACAAATAATGCAGTGGTAAAACAATTGTTGGGCTGCTTCTCCTGGTTGTTGAAACTGCAGAACAGCATACTTGGATTGCTGCTGAGGTAAGTAATAAATACAGTTTCTTATGGCTCATGAAAGTGATTCTTAGATTTTGAATGAGACAACTTTGTGATGCAGAAAGCAGAGACTGTCAGTTACACACTCTCCCAAAACCTCTGCTTCCCAGCTGGGAGCAATCGGGGAGAACAGGAGAATATGCAGCGGACTATATCTTGTATGTGTATACAGACAAGGCTCCTTCTGGAAATTAAATGGTTTATCTAAAGCTATCAGACTGCTGACTGCTCTTTAAAAGAGGTACTTCAGGGCTGGGGAAATAACTGCAGTTCTGTTTGTCAAATCCGAAGGAAGAATGATCCTGGAATTTATTATCCTGTATGCGTAATTTTTGTATTTAGCAAAATATTGAAACGAGGATTTATGAACTAAACAAACATGTTTCCAGAAGATGATGGCAGCTGTATGCCTTTAGCAGTAGTGGCGGCATGGTGAATATATCTCATCAGAAAATCTTTTATTTTATAGGACAATAAAATTAGTGAATGAAAGCAAAAAGAGAGGTATAATGGATCTGGATTTTAACAAGCATATGAATCAGTATCTCATGAGATCTTGCCTGAAAAAAATGTAATTGTATTTGAGCAAGGACATGCAGAGAATAAGGGAAAGAGAATAGGGGAAAAGAATAGGAGGGGTAATCTTGTGACCATGGTTGGAGATTTGACTAAGACGGGGTGGCCTGGTTTTCAGGGCCTCAGCCAGTGGGTTTAATTCCTTGCTCTGCCAAGGACTTCACAAGGGCACATCACTTCTTTTCTGTGGATCTTGGTTTGCCATCATTAAATGAAGAACGGTACTATTGCCCTTCTCGCTTGTGAGAATGATGACATTTAAAATTGAGAAGGACCACGAACCGTGGGAGTGGAGACCATGTAACAGTGTCAGATTTTTCCACCCCATCATACGAGCAATTATAAGAAATCATGCATTTCTCATCATTTCATGCTTTGTGCACAAGCGGGGCAGACTCTGGTTCCTATTAGAGTAGCAGCATTTCATACACGTTTTCCATTGGTGCAGTTATTGACGCAAGCTGCAGAAACAAGAAAAATAAGGCAAAAGGTCTTTGTGGCTGTGGGACAACCCCTTCCCCACAAGTCACTGTTATACATCTGTTACAGGCAACTGATTTTTTTTTTTTTTTTTTAAATTTGATTTGACTAGGATTGTGTGGGAAGAAGAAAAAGATTTATCTGGTGTTTGGAAATTTCCTGTAGTGACATCAGGAGAGAAAAAATGTCTTTTGCTTTTCCTCCATCCTGGAAATATGTAAGAAGAGCTCTTCAATGGGACTATGCAGTGATTGTTCAGGCTCACGGCCATGTCATTTAGTGTTTGCTTGGCTTCCCAGTGACTGGGAAGGAAGGTGTTTGCCTTCTCTGTCCCTTCTCTGTCCCCCTGCAGCCTGGGGACACGCTGTTCCTGGGCCCAGGAGCATTCTTTTTGCCCACTCCCCTGAACACGTATGCTAGCCAGAGAGATTGTCTCTAATGTAGGCTGAGTGGCTCTTCCTCACGCGCTCTTCTGTATCAAACACTTCCCACCTTGAAAACTTCCTTGGTTAACTGCTCATTTCAAAATCATTATTAATGTATTTGCACAGGGATTTTGAAATTTAATTAGCCTCTTTTGAACTGCTCTTAGTGTGTTTGTCTAGAGGAACACAAAATCCCTCCATGACTTGTTTGCTTTCTTCATTCGTTGGTTTTCACTGGAAGGGAAAGATACCGATGGGTTTTGCAGGGTTGCATCCTCCTGGTGCGACTGGTGCTGCGCCTGAGGATAAGCCATGGGGCTCTGCGAAGGCAGCTGCTGCTTCTGCGGTGCATCAAGGCCTCTCTTGTCCAGGGGAGGGTGCGTGAGCTTTGGCGCAGGCTGGGCTGCTGAGGACAGTAGGACTTGGTCAACTTGTGATAAGGATCTGTGCAGCGTCCAAGCACACAGCTCGCTCTTACTCCTTACCCAGACTTGTTTCCACCGTGGCAGCTGTGCTGGCTGAACTGGACTCCCATTTCCCTCTTCATTAGTTTCCCTTGGGAAATACAAATCCCTGGCTGTGATTTGAATGTATCCCACTTCCAGCGGCCAGAGGCCAATTGGCGCATTATTTTCATCTCACTTCTTGAAAGTGCGTGTTCAGGGCAGCGGTTCTGCCACACCGCATCCAGAGTGTGTTGCAGGCTATGCGTGTACATGCATGCAGATCTGCAGGCACTCGGTTTTCATGTAAAAGCTGTTTTATGTTAGTTTTTTTCCTTTTGTCCGATCCTGCTTTGACAAACAAGGCTGGGCAGAGCAGGACGGGGTTTCTGGTGTTCCCTGCTGCCACGGGAGCGTGCACATGCGCTCTCTTTCTCTCTCGCAAACCACAGCGGTTATGACCACTGCCTCTGGTACTGTTGTATTGGTCCCAAATTGAGGAAGGATGACTAACTTAATCACTTGATAGTTTTGATTTCTAAAATTAAACAGCCTGCCATATGTGCAACACTGTTACTATATTTATGCCTGCAGTTAGCAGACGGCATCAGCCGAGTTAGAGGGGCTTCGCAGCTGCAGCTTGTGCTTGTGCTGCTGTTGTGTGTACACAGATGTTTCTTCACGCTTTTCCTAAACGCAGCCCTGTAGACATTCCTCTTGTAAAAACAAAAGCACTTGTGCTCGTACAGCTTTCTGGACAAACTCTCAACCATCGCTTTGTAAACATGTCCTGATGCTCCATGGTGCGTCTCAGCTCCAAAGAATGGGTGGAAGGGTTGAGGGACTGGATCAAACCCAGGAGACAGTGCAGCAAGCCAGAATTGAAGGCTCCAGCCTCAGTGCTGAAGCAGCTGCTCTCTGAAGTATCAGGGAGAGTGGGTGAGCTGCAGAATGGGGCTTCCTTGGGGAAACAGTGGGTGGTCCCCGCAAGGAGTCACCTCGAGAGCTGTGCGTGGCCCCAGGGGACACGTGGCAGCACGCTGTCCCGGGCTGCCTGAGCTGTTTAGTGAATAAGGGGATGAGATGCCTTTCTTCCACCGTTTGCTTTGTAGGAGCTCAGTTAGCACCATGCAGATTTATTTGGATTCTAGGAGAGAGGAAATAAGAGGAATAAGCAGTGGATAAAAGCCAATGTGAAATGTAGTGAAGTAGAAGGAGTGGAGCCTTGTTCTTTGAAGGAGGATAGACTGAGGGATGAGATGTTAGTTATTATTTCAGTTCAGGCAACATTCCTCTGTGATCTTAGACATGTTACTTAACTTTGTTTTCTAGCAGGAAATCTGGCTTGCCTGGCAGAAGGATTAAGAGACGGCACGAATATTTAGCACTAACTAACCAAGAGTGTTTGGGTGAAACTGAAATATTTTGACATATTAGATCTGATTTTACCAACTGACTTTGGGACTTATATGTGCTTTTGTTTGGTATTGAGCAAGTGTTGCTGCAAAGCATTAGCAGCAGTGTGTTTTGGTAGGGTTGCATGTGCTTGTTGAGTAGGTGGCAGGAGAGGGTTTGTTTTTCATTTGCTTAGGCTTTTTATTTAAAACAATTGGAATCCTTGGGGATTTCTTTCTTGCAGAATAGAGCTATATGGATCTGGCACATGTATGTCATGGAAGCAGAGAGTATCTCTGTCCCTTACGACAATGTCAAATTGAGAAACCCATATCAATTAGATCAGAAAAAACAAATTATAGACAAGTTTCTGTGACTGCTACACACTCTCCTCTAAGGATGCATGGATGATCCTGGGGTACAGGGACACGTCAGAGCACCCAGGGGTGACCGATGCACTTCATAACCCTGTGCACTAACTTGTCACTTGTCCCTGCAACTTTTGGAGATCATCTTCCGTACCTGAACATCATTCCAGTGTCCATAAACTGTCTATAGCTAGTTCTTGTTTGACTCTTAACAGTTGCATGAGACTTGCATGCGTGGACCAGTTTTCATTCTGGAATTTCCCCACATCATGCGAATTCTTTCAAATTTCATTGACATATAGGGGCAAAATGAAACACTGACAGGTTGTTTTTTCAAAATCTTCCCTCCAGTATTTTTTTGGTGGGGGTGGTGGGGGTGTGTTTTTTAATCCACTTCCTTCTGCTCCTTGTTTATTGGGAGCCAAGGAGGAGGCCTGTTGGACTGTTTGCTGTTGTTTATTAAGCTTGCTTCCTCTAGGAAGATTTTCAAGCCCACTGTGGCCAAGGCAGGGAAATGCCTTCCTATGCTCCACCTCTGCTCAGAGGGCAGGAGTCTGGCATACAAAAACAAACAAGCAAACCTTGGGAATAATCCTTTCTTAAAGAGAGACAGAGCAGACTCACAGCATTTGAAGTTTTCTTCTGAAACCAGGGATCAGCATTTCCGTGGATTTACAGAACTGCTTTTGTACGTTAAAAAAGCATTTGCCTTTGCAGGCAAAAGGAGCCTTTATGGTTATTGTTTTGCCTGTGGATAGTTCCAGATAAATTACTTACAATTCTCAGATGTCTGGAAAGCATGGAGCGTTGGGAAAGGAGGAGGGATGCTTCTGTGCCAAAGGCAGCATGGGCAGCAGGCAGGTGAGCTGGCTCCACTCTGGCTTGTCACCTTGGGTAGCTCAGCCTCCCTGCTCAGTTTCTGCATCTGAACAGTACTGTTTACCAGTATTATTAGTAATGATGCATGATAAATAATTAACATTTGGAAAAGGCTTGAATTTATTTGGAGAATGCTGCTCTGGGGATGCAAGGGTGACTAGTTTTTTGTTTTGTTTTGTTTTCCCCATTCAGTTAACTAACTTTGAGTCCATACTTGGACTCATATTTTAAATGGTAAAACTGCAGTGTCAAGGAACTTGCTGTTTATGCTAGCAGGGCATTTGGCCCTCTCCTTTTTGCTGTGCTCTCTCTGCCTCCCATCTGAAAGGAGATGTGGGATATATTGATCCTGGCTTTTAGGACTTGTTCTATTTATGAACCCAGATTGCAGTATAAAGGTACGAGCACCATTCGAAAAGGGAAGATCTATATTAGAATGACAAAGAGAATAAATTAAAGCAGCCTCCCCTCTCTAATGGTCTGCCGGGCCGCCGTTACCAGAGGGAATGCCCCAGTGCTGTCTACCTGAATGATGCTTTAGAGTCTCCAGCATCAGGGGATTTTCTTGAGCACAGCATTGATTTTTGTTACTACATTAAGCTTTTAGCTTTGCAAATGGTTTTCTTTGAAATCATTAATATTGCGATGCGCAGCATGAGGGGTGAAATAGCTCTGCTGCTGTTGTGTAGCTACTGCCTATGATCACTTCCTTCTTCCCTTCCTCTGTTGAAGCCCCGTTCAGCTGATGCACCTGGAGGAGAGTGAGGAGAAAAGGAAGTAAAATTGCAAGCCAGGATGGCCTCTGATCTGGGTGAGGAAGACTAATTTTTCAAGAAATTGAAGGCAATGGTTTAAGCTTTCTTGGTGGTTGTGGTCTGGGGTGGGGGAGTCAGAGCACAGCCTAGGGCTGTGGTTGGGGTCCTCTGGGTGGGTATGTGGTTGTGTAGAATGGATGGTGGAGGCTGTAACAGCTCAGTGGGGGCCGAGAGCTGTCATCAGCATGTTTACTCCTGCTTGAACAAGGAATCTTAGATAAACTCAGTTATCAGGTAAGCTCAGACTTTCCCACCTCAAGACTGAAAATAGTTAAGAGTAAGTGGTGACAGGCCAGGATTGGAGGGCTGTTACTAGCATTGGACTGAGGTTTAGACCTGGTCCCAGGTTTGTTACTGTTAGAGAGATTAACACAGCTGAATCAGTAAATCCAAATGGTTATGGTTGTTTCCAATCTGTCTAGCTCCCTGTTTGATGGGAACTGCTTGCAGACAGGAGCATGTTACTGCAGACGCAGCTATGCTGTTTGAAGCAGCTCATTCCCTCCATCCCCTGTCTCCTCCCTCTGTCACTCTTCCTTCTCCATGCCCTGCTTCCTAGCCTGGCTTCCCACTTTCAGGGCTATCCCTTACCCCAGGGGAGAGGGAAGGATACTACAACATAGGTGGATGCTGCAAAACTGTCATCCTCTGCCAAAGATTGCAGAGACACCCACCGGGATGCCCAGGCAGGGTGGGGATTATCCACAGTGGGAATGGTGTCCTCTTGCAGTTGTGTTGCGGGGAGAGGATGTTAGTACCAGCTCTTTTGCTCTGGAGGAAAGAAAGGGAGGGGGGTTGGCTTGCCTTTTGGCTGTTTCTATTTGCCGTTGGCTGTTTCTTAACCCCTGTGCAGCATTACTGCTGTCTCTAAAGAACTTTGTGCGAGGAGCTTGAAGGGCTTTAGAAACTCCTGTGTGCCAGTCTTCCTGCTGCTTCCCAGTGGAAGGATGTGAGCCTTCTCCATTCTTCATGGACAAACCGAGGTCTCACATGTGCCAGGCAACCATCTAGTAGTGTGCATCCGACCTTCACATAGTTATGCGTGACCCTAGACATTATTTAGCGTAATGGGCCACAACCCCCTATCCGACAGTACTGCCCCCTTTACCAAACCATCTAAAAGCCAGTTTACACAGGACTTCAAGTTTCTAGGTGTTTCCCACTGGCTGGGGCAGGACCCAACCCCATGCTGTTCCTGCCCATCCACAGTTGCAGGAAGTCCAAAGGCTGCTAAAGGCATTCCCTTTCAGATTGTGTGCAACACCCCCCTCGCCTTTGCTGCACAGCAGTTGGTAAAGTTGATAAAGTTTTTTATCATCCCTTTATTACAAGGGATGAAGCAATGATATAGGACAAAAATAATCTTCCAGGTCCAGAAGAAAAATCACTGCTTTCCCAGGCTGTGATTAGTCATTCTTGGATCAGTCTGGCTCCCTGGTCCTCAGGGTCTGCGTGCATGAGCCCAACAACTTGGGTCCTTCAGGTCTAATAATATTGTTTCATTTCAGGACAGGGCAAGGAGCTTTTTGCCCTTAACAATCCTGACTTCACTGCTGTGGTGAGTTCCTGGGAGACACGGAGGTCTGTCTCTCCTGTTACAGAAAGGAGAGAAATGTTGTGATGTGGTCACAGAAATGACAAGTGCCAAAGGCCTAGTGGCTTCTGCATCATCTGGCCCTCACAGTTATTTTCATGTCAGCCCCTTCATGGGAAGGGGGGCTGGAAGGGAGCTGGAGAAACTGTCTAGTCCCTTCCACTGCCCCAAGATGGAGTCAACTCACCCAAAGATTTGATTTGGTGCAGCATAGCACGGTATGGGCTCTGCTTCTCTGACCAGCTCTGCCTGTCCTACTCCCACCAGACCCCGTTGGACAACCCTCTGCAATGCAAGTGGTTGCTGCTCAGGTAGGAAACTGCAGGGCCCTCTTCTCTGCACCGCACAGTCGTTTCAAAGAATGCTACAAAGCCAGTGCCCAGTTTATTTGCAGTGGCAGTTAAAGGCAACCCATCCCATTGCTCTGGAGACAAGATATATGTAGCCTTTTGTGTTGTTATCCTTCAACTAAAACAGTAATTCACACGCACAAATTGTGTATGTAAAGCTTGGTGCATTAGTAACAACTCTATTTGTGCTTTTATTTAGTTTTTAATATTTTGTTCTCTATCATGTCTCCATCCAGACAGCTCAAATAAGAGGCAGTCGCTCTCATCGCTAAAAGAGTTTCCCAGGTTTGCTGACAGCATGTGTGCTTGGGGAAGTGATGAGCCTCCTACCTTAGCAAGAAGCAGAGAAAATTTTTCTTTTCTGCGGTCTTCCCCCCTCCCCCAGTCCACTAGTGTGTCAAAACCTTGAGTTTTGTGTAAAGTTGTTAAATAAGCTTCTAGGCAAAATAAAAGATCAAAAGGGGTCTAATTAGCTGCAGTCTGCTTAGGAATTGTGGATGTTCACCTAGTTTTATAAATTGACACTTTTAACATTAGAACTCAAAGCAAAAAACGATGTAATTATTCCCTTTTTTTGAAGCTTAGGTTTAATGTCTTTATTGAAAATTGAGTACTTCTATGGCATCTCAAGATGCTTTATTCTATCAAATCTGGAGCAAGTCGTTTTTCATTTTGGATTGTAATGTGGTATAAATGATAAGGGCCTGATTCAGAAAGCTTCCCCCCGCCACTGGCAGCCTGACGAGAAAGCTTCATAGTCACATCGCAGTAACCCTGAAGATAATCTATGGTTTGAGTCTTTGTGAAGCTGCTCACTTTAATATAACGGAAAGAGTGAGATTTTGAGCTCTTAGTTAGGGTGCCTGAACCTAGCTTGTCATCACAGGATTTTTAGTTCTTTTTATATCTTTTACCAGACATAGAATGCCAAGGCAAAAGTATATTTCTCCTACAACCTTTCTGTGCTGCGATCATGTCTCTGGGAGTGCTTCAGGTCTAATTTAAACCTCAGGGAAGGTAGCAGGTAGTTGAATGGAGAACATCTGGTGGTTAAAGCAAAGGAGGAATGAGAAATAGCTGAGTTTTGTTATAAGTTTTTCAATTTTGTTCTGATATGACCTGATCACGTGTCTTGTTTCCCAGTCTCTGATCATTTGGACGTACCATGTATGATTCACTTTCATGTGTTAAACCTCACTAAATTTGACCTCAATAACCTACAGTAGCATGGATAGATGAGGCGAGGGTCATCATGAAGTTATGTGTTAGAGCTGGACAGGTTACGAATTTTATTTATACTGTGGCAGGACAGACAGGCTCCATTTAGAACCAGAGGTTGATGGTGCTGGCATTTTACTAATGCGTAGGAAGTCCTGGTGCCTGCCCTAAAGACCTTACCACCCATAAAGACAAATGGCAAATACAGGATTTGTGTGAGGGTGACTACAGAAAAGGGTCAGTCCCTCAGTGAACTTTAAACTTTTTTTGGATGTTTATCTAAAAGTTCATGCAAATGGAGGTGGGTTTCTTTGATCTGAGATTCTCATGACAACTGCCTTTTGTAATTTCAACTGCTCCCTGGCTTGTGTCAGAAATACTATGAGTGGGGTCTCCCTGGGGATTTGGCATAGCCCAGGTTTTAGCTGGGCTGGAAGGGAAGTGGGGCAAGATTTATGCATCAGAACAGGGCTTGCAGTAAAGAAATTTTTATTGGCATCTTTTATATTGTCCTAATTCGAAAGTTTCAATTCTTGATGATCATGCTGGGCATAGGTTCAAGGTTTCATTTGCACTTGGCTCAGCTCAGATGCTGGAGGAAACTTCTGTGATGGGAGACAGATCCTTTTCCTTCAAAAACATAATTTCTCAGTAGACGGTAGGATTGGATTAGAGCTTCCTTTAAGAATCCAGCAGGGATTTGCTTGAATTTTTCCAACTCTGTTTCTCTGATGCAGTGTGGTGATTAGAGGAGAGCTTTTCAGGTGTCCCTCCGAGAGCGGCCTGCTACTTGCTTCTGTGGGTTTTTCAGTAATTAGAGCTCACTGAATGAAAAGCTTGGTACATCCATATATTATTCATAAAGGTTTTCCTGAGAGAATGGGTGTTCATTCTTTATTACTTCTAAATTATTTTATTGGCTAACTAGTAAACAGACATTGCTTTCTAATCCTGAGACAGCTGGTTTCTGGAAAAGGTTCAATTTTTCTTTCTTTGTGCATACTCTATATATGGACTTTGCTGCCATACAGCATATGTATGGTCCAAGGCCTTTTCCCATTTGCTACTTAGCAAGATGCCAGTGACTTTGGTGGGAAGATAGCCTAAAAACAGCTCTGAGAGCCACTGCAGTTTGATGCAATGAGCAGCTGATGCAATTTAGTGGCTGATATAACATAAGGCTGCTTTTGTTAAGGAGTTAATGAAGAGGAGTTTCGGTCCCTCTGTCATACCCAGAGCAGGAGGCGAAGGATGTTCTCTCTGGCTGTACATTGGCTTGAGGACTCAACCTCCAGTGAACAGACGAACGTTGTGGAGCTACTCTGTGCTGTTGGACTTGTTGCTGGGAGGGTTTACGTCATGCAGAGCATCACTCCTGGGAAGCTGAGCTTGGACAGCACAGAGCAGCTTGCATCTGGCTTTCATACTGCCATAATGGTCATTAAATAACACTTTAATGTTTTAGAGCTCAATGTTTTTCTTTAAGTATTAAATAAAGATTTTCTTTTAAGGGAATTTAGCTTAATCATCTGGTTGCGTGGCTGACTTGAGTAGGAGCACTGAAAGTCTGCAAAATTCCCCAAATGCACCAGAGAATGAAAGTCCTTACAATTTCATAAACTATACAAGATAAAGTAACTGGACTAATAGGTTTGTGATCTGTAACTGAGGGACATGAATGTGTGCACGTTAGAGGTAGGAAACCAACGCTTCCGCCAGAATACACAGCTGCTGTTTTAGGTGATGTGAATGCACTCTTCGGTTTTTGCTTTGTCTTTCCTGGTTGCTTATACCAACCTGCCTACTCCAAGTGCTTCATTTAGAAGTGTGTGATTTTTCCCTTTTTTCTCACTCCTCAGGAACATGCAAGTCTTGTAAATTCCAGTTATTTTTTAACCCTTTAGAAAGTTACCTAAGTTGGCCGATACACTGTACAGCTGCCCCTCGAATCCACTGTATTGCCTCTAGATAATGCCTGGTGCTTTAGTGCTAATCCAAAAATTCCCAGAGTCACTAGTGAGGTAATAAAGACAGAAAGTCTTATCTGAACACGAGGCTACAACTACATGTTAAAGAGCTGGATTAGACAGGTTATTATATGTATTTTACTAGGTTTTGACTACCTACAAACTAGGGCATTAATCATGTAATTACGTAGCTTATGATTACCTAAAAATGCTCCCTCTTCAAATGGCCATTGCAAATTCGATCTTTCCTCTGCTGAAGTGACCTGTCAGCCGCTGATTGTGCTTCATTAAATATGTTGCAACTGAGTTATAATCATCACTGGTTTTACAGAATGCATCCAAAACCAAGGATAACCTTTTTTGTTTTCACTGAAACAAGCTGTCATGGGTGTTGATGTGTGTCTCCCTCACCTAGAGAAGTCTTGGTTCTAAAGCTCACTTCCGATTTTTTTGGTTCTTGAGAGTTTTTCAGGAGTTTTCAAGAATAAGAAAGCCTCGAGAGCAACATATCAGCATACAGAAAACAGAAATTTGTAAAATATTAACTTCTCTAATTTCTTGGTTTTTATAAACTTAATTTCAGATTACTTTCTTTTGACCATTTTGTTTTCAGAAGCATTTATCACAACACTGGCTTTTCATTTCCTTTCGACTGACAAATTTTGGAATCAGACAAGATACATCTCTCTGATTATTGCTGGACAAGGCTTATAGGCAGAGATAATGTCTTTTATTAGACGAACTAGTATGGCTGAAGAGCTTAGGTGAACTTTGAGGCATATGAGCCCTTCAAGTCTGAAACAGAAGCTTTCAATGCTAAGCACATGCTGAATAAGCAGCTGCTTGGGGCTTAGTTAGATACGTGTCAATTAGACCATCTCAGCAGGGGGGAAGATGGTGAGTACAGGTATCTCTAGGTCATAACAGTGACTACAAAATATTGCTAGATTATTTGTAAGCATTGTCTGGGACACAGATGAAGAGTAGCAGAATTTTACGAGGAAGAGTCTTTCTGTGTCTTAGGTGTGGGAAAGATGTGTTTCTTTTGAATGATCTAGTAGCCAACATATGAATGTGAAAGTTCCTATTTTATGCTTAGGAATGTGTGTCCTCCAGAAATGACTTCAATGTGCTTCAAATTCTCTTCCCTTTCAATCTCTGCAGGGTTTTGCAGGAAGCTTGGAAAATGGCTTTTACATTTACAACCTTTTCTGCTCTGACACAGGCAGAGTAGTCTTCAACGTGGAAGCTGAAACCATGTCCCTAGAGCAGCGAGTCCATGGAGAAGGTCACATATGACTGACAACGCTGAGCTAGTGAGATCTGCTGTTCTGGTTTTGTCAATGATTACCCTGGCCTGACAAAGGTTCTACCATGAGCATTGTGGTAACTTCTTAAAGTTGATTGGGAGCTATTAAAGAGTGATAAAAATCAGATATTTCTGACCATGGTGATCAAAGGAGGAATTCAGTGATACTACAATAAGTGCTTGGAGTTCTCCGGGCATTGCCATCAGTATTGTTTAATGACCCAAGTGCTATGGCTATGTTGGGTAAATAACAGCTTTGGCAGGTATATAGAAAAGAAGTTCTTAGGAGGCAGGGGTTTCAGAGCGACAACATAACTCACTTGCAAACTGTCTGCATTCCTTGAACACTGGCGGTTGTCATATTGTGACTGTCAGCCAGGAGGTTGACCCCACTTCCAGAATCCTGATTTATTCAGAAACCTGCATATTTCCTCTCTCAGGTTTCAAACACGTTGCTTTTGGTCTAAAGGCAGCAGTTCCACCAGCTGAGCTGTTGAAGGTTTCTTTCTGGCTGAGGTTACGGACCCATGTTAATAGCTGGTGTTAGGTGAACTTTGCCTAATAGGATTCTGAAATTTTCCTCCTCCATTAAGAACGAGGGTAATTTAATGCTCCTGCCCTACCTATAGGAATGTGTTCGTTTGGGAGCACAAATCCTCCGCTCTGCCATGCTGAAAGATTTTAGCAGCCTGTGCTAAGAAGTTGGGAGGCTCGGTGCGTGGAAAGCGTTACGCTGAGAGCTTGGTGAGGGTAGCCACCAAGTCCCCTGGCAACCCAGAATGTTTTTTCACCATATTGTCTTTCACCCAAAACTTGTGGGCATCCTCGCACTGCTTGGTGTGTGGAGCAGTGGCTGGGGGGAAGTTGACTTGCTGCATCTCAGGCCTTTCATGCCTGAATCCCCCAAATTGTCTGAACCCACCACACGTTGGAACTGTGTGAATCTCCTTCTTGTTCCTGCTGACCAACAACCAGCAATTTCCCAGGCATCGAGTACGTGTGTGTGTAGTATTGAGTCATTTCTTTGGGGCTATTGTTTAAGTCTTCAAACCATGGAAGGAAACCGGGAGCCTGTTTAGATGTCACTAAAGGTCACTGGCTATTTTTATAGATTACATTAAAGAAAACCAAAACTGCACAGAAAGAATATTCAGATTGTAAAATCAGGACTTTGAAAAATATTTTTGCTGTCAAACTATCACAAATCGCTACAGAGCATGTGCAAACTGATTTTTCAGGGGCTCATAGCTTGGCCAAAGGTGCGTTACTCTCCCTGTAAAAAATTAGTCCCTGGCACCATTGTGACCTTCCTGCCAAATTTTAAAGCAGTGCTCCAAACCATAGCGCTAAGACTGTTCAACCAAATGCTGGCAAGAGATATCAGTTGTTTGTTTGTTTGTTTGTTTTAACTTGGGTAAAAAGTTTTCCTGTAGTGGATGAACTGCATTAGCTGAAATTTTCACCCCGAATTCCAGCCAGGGCAGACAACCAGCATGAAAAGCTTTAATTCAAAAGATTAAAGTCTGGCAAAATTCTAAGCAACCAGAGTCTTTAGTGAGTTTTGTACAATGTGGTCAGCCTATCAAGGGGAAATCATTTTTTCTGTCTGTTTTGGTTTTGATGTCATTCCATCAAACATTTAATTGGGAGACACAGCATTAGCTTCAAACTCATTTTGAAGCAATGAACATTAGTCAGACACAAACAAATGGGCTGGGGGCAAACTACACGACTGCCAAGTGGTGGGAGAGATTTTAACAAGGGGCTTTGCAAACTGCTTCCCTGAATGAACGAAATTGCCGCAGAGCAGAAAACAGACCTCAGCCTGGGCTCTGATGGAAGGAAGCAGGGCTTGTACAGCAAATGTGCAGTTTAGATGTGTCCCAGTCTTGAGCAAGGTATGCAAGTGCTCAGAAAAAGCAGGTCATGTTGGGAATGCTCTTAGTGTGCAGGCCTGGCATTGGAGTGATCTGGGCAGAGAAGTGGTGGACTTTGACAATGTGGTGCAGCTGAGTGGTGGCTTGATCCAAAAACCTGCCAGCCTGCTCTCTTGGGGACAGCAGGGGTAATATTCTGGTGGTTTAGAGGCAATTTATGAGGTTAAACTGGAGGTTTTGAGGTAAAATTGGCTCCCATGCAAATGTGGGTCAAAATGCTAATATGTACATATACAAAAAACGTGCAGGCAGCAAGTTTCTTGAAAAGTCGTACTTGCAGTGACCAGACCACAGACATCATAAAATAAGGAATAACCTTTGCTAATTCTCAGTCATCGCCACTGCAGAGTATTACAGTTGAGGGACCGCAGGCCAGCAAGGCAGGTGGGACTTACTCAAGGTCTTATCTCAAGTCGGAGCACAGCTGAAGGTTCATTCCCAGGTCTATGGTCTCACCGCTGGAACAGGCTGCCCAGAATTACTGGGAATACGTTTGTTTTTAATCTTTGCACTGTTCTCCTTGCTGAGGTGCCTGGAATTTATCTCCAAAATATTTTGGAGGGGAAATGCGATCATAAAGCTAGGGCTTTGGGCTATGCATGCTTCTTTTCAGGCTCCTAACGTCTTTGAAAGGGGTAAGTGTTACTAACCTGCCTCCTTTGTTTTTTGACAAGGAGAGTAATTTAAAAAACAACATTTTAATCCCTTACACTGAGTTCATGTCAGCTTTAGCTTAACTCAGCCCACATTGCAAGAACTTTGGGAGGCGTTTTATGTTTGTTAAAATAGATTTGGGTCTTTTATTGCTTTTATGACTCTATCACTAACTGAGGCCAGAGCCTTGTCATGACTGGCACGTGCAGTGGGTAGAGAAGTCCTGCCCTCGGTGGCATAAGTGAGAGAAAGCTGCTCAACCCTGGGGTGAGGTTTGCTGAGCAAACAGTGTGCCCAGCCTTCTGCAGAAGGGCTGAGCCTTCAGTTCCTGTCCAGCCCCTTACACAAAACCCTGTGCTTCCTCTCCTGTATCTCTGGAGCCTCGTAAGACCCTTCCTCTTCCCAGCATATTGAATTGCAGCTGTGTCGGGCTGACTGGCAGCGTATTGCCACTCCTGAGTCTGCCCTTGTTTTTTCCCAAGCAGAAGGAAAAGGCTGAAAGTTCCCGGTTTCTGCCGTCACTGGCCGACTGTCCCAGCGAGCTCATATCTGCCCTGTTGAGAGACGTCTGCGCCCGTCTCAGCAGGGGGACAGCGTGAATGCGGCCAAGGAGCGCCAGTGTCAGGCAGGCATCATGCCTGCCTTTACCAGGCTGATGGGAACAGACAGGGACAAAGGTAAAGCTTGTGGCATGAAAGGGCTGCTTGTTGCAGCGTTTCATGGCCAGTGAGCATGACCAGCCTTCAGGGCTAATTACCAAAGGAGAGAGAAGTATGTTCTTGTCAGCAGACCTACAGGGTTACTATTTAATGAAGCAGATATGCAGGTAGCTTGTTCAATGGCATGAGCAAGTGACTGACTTGTGTCCACAAGCATGTAGGTGTGCGTGGCGAGGTGCTTCAGGTGGCTTTTGACCCTTGGTCTTCTCTCTAAGTGTAGTTGGGCACAACTCTCCTTCTCTTAGCAGTGGTGATCTGCAGCCTGCTTTCCTCTTCTCCAGTTTTTCCTCTCTACCTTCTCAGCTCTCCTTTTCCCTTTTTTCTCTACCATTTTCCCCCTTTTCCTACCCCAGCACCTCCGGTTTATTCCATTCTGTCCTTTCATAGCTTTCCACCTTATTTTTCCTCCTCTTTTTCAATTACTGATGCTAAATGGCATTGAACAGCAGTGTCATCACTATTTCATCAGGCCTGCCCCAGTTCCCTGCTAGTGGTTTGTGGAGCATGTGTGAGCCGGGAACAGCCAGTATCCTCCGTGTGCTTGCATCAGGGTCCCCTGCCGATCACAGTTGCTTAGCACATCTGACAAGTGTTACTTGTCCTTTTCTTGGGACTGCCCGTGGAGGTGTACGGGGGCTTGGTGAGCTGTGCCAAACCCTGGTGTTGTGCTGGCAGGGTTACAGTGAGTGTAAGGATGCCTCCATGCTACAGGAATCCCTTTGTATTACAGTGCAGTCATATGCCCAAAAGTTAGTTGTGTGTTAATCCAGTGCCTGCACTGGTCTCTGTGGGAGAGATGGGACAAAACACAGAGGAATTAATCAAGTGGTGATTTTTTTGCCCAAACCAGTGGGTATGGGCAGGCCCAACAGCTCTTTCTGACTCCTAAACTTGTACTCTGAATTCATACCATTTACTCCATCCAGTATCACCTCTCAGACTTGTCCTGACTTCTAGACTGGAGTAGGTATTACTAGGGAGGAGCAGCAACTATGGTATGACTCCTCTCAAAGTTTCTCATAGGAACTACTCATTTACTTCACGGCAATCTGTGTTTTGACCTGACAGCAGAGCTACGTTTGACAGGGGATCTTTCTAATACAAAAGTTGATTAATATATATATTAGACAGTTATGGATCTCCTCTAACAAAGTCCTTTGTGCATTTACTATAAATTATAATTTGATTGTCAAAATTTCACCCAAGCCGATGGTCCTCCCATGATATTGGGAGGAACATCCGAATTGTGAAAACTTAGTGTGACAGCAGAAATTTTGAAGCACAACAGCCTCGGTGTGTATGGGGAGCACAGACTGCAGCAGGGAGGATGTTGCAGGTCAGAAGTGAGATGCGTTGGCAGAAACTGTGGGAGAAGACACACCATGTCTGTCTGACTCGAGCCTGCTATTCCCTGCCTGTGGGGATGTCCCTTGGATTCTTTTTGTAGGAGGTTCACCAGGGTATGACAGCTTGAAAAAACATGTTTGACTTGTACGTTCCCTGGAATTCATGCTGTTTTCTCTGTAGAGAAAACTTCCCCCCCCCCCGGGATATTAAGCAAACAGATCTTGGGAAAGAGCCAGCCTTCCTTTTATTCTCCTCTTTGTCTCTGAGTGCTACACAAACCACCTGATATGAGGCACTGAAGATGTTTTGGTATACAGTTGTGTGCTTGGCCTCAGTTCAGGCTGCGAAAGTGGCTGCCACCCACAGGAGAACATGGGGCTGGGATGCGAGAGTCAAAGCTGTGCTACCGCAGGGATGCTCTGGGTCCCAGCCTCTTGCTCCGTGTCTCTACAGAAAAGACAGGCTGTTGAAAAGCAGCCCTTGTGGCTCTAGGACCTGTCACCGGTCCACTTGCAGTGATGCTAGGAAATGCACTTGTTTATAGTTGCGCCGCTTCACACTCTCCACTTCTACCAACAGGATTCAGGCCAGCTCTCCAACTCTGTAGGCCTGTGCTGTCCCCTGAGAAGGATCCTCCTGCTGCACTGGCTGCTGGTGACCTTGCAGGAGACATGGAACCGCTGGCTGTCATAGCACCAGAGAGAGCAAAGAAGGATGCAACAGCATCACAAGCCGAGGTGGAAGGAGTAGAAAAAGCAGTGGCAACAGGGGAGGTGGAGATCCCAGAGGGAGCAGGTCCGGGTGGAAAGGTGGTCACTCCGGAAGGAGCAGCGGCGATAGTGGTGGAAGCATCAGAAAACCCAGAGGCAGAAAGAGTTGCTGAAGCATTTGCCCGAGCAGCAGAAAGGATTGCAATATCAGAAGTAGCCAAGGTGTTGCAATCAGCAATAGCCGAGGTAGAGACCCCAGCAGCCTCGAGTTCCCACTGGGGTGAAGGGGCTGTGGGTGCATGCTCCCCTTGGCTTGGCTCACAGATACCCGATGGCATGGGAGGCTGCAGCTCCAGCACCGAAGCTAAACCTGGCATTTCAGCTTTACCCTCTGAATGCCTCAGGTGGATGGTACTGTATTTCTGCTTAGCCTCAAGCCATGGGGAGAGATCTTTATTTTGGAAAAATTGAAAGCAATCAAAAAAAAGAAAAAAAATCCCTGAAATTCCTGCTGAGAGGAGAGTTTGTGCTCTTTTCCCATCTGGTTTCCCTCTGTCTTTCAGATGAGCTTTTTTTCATGATAGCGGGCACTTTATCACGCCTGGTATAGTTAAGGATACAAAGCACTCTCCATTACAGCCCCACTGGCCACATGCTCATCCTGTTCTAAAGCATTCATATTTGGGGATCAAAAAAGGTCTACGCATGGTGTTTACTCAGCCGAGAATTTTTATTTGACATTTGAGCAATTATGCCTTGTGTTGTTCGTGAGTTTGCTGAGGGTGATAAACGCACTTTTCCCATTTGAAAAACCTGTCTTTTAACATTGACGATGTGGTGACAGATTTTCAGCAGGGCTGGGAGTCGGATTTGCCAGGGCTCAGTGCCCACTCCAAGCGCCAGATTTTCAGATGTGTTCGGCACCCAGCAGCTCCCCGTTGGGTGTGAGGCCCTTGGACATGTTTGTTCCCATGTGTAGAGCTCGTTTGAAAAGCTGCCTGCCTGCAGCACCACCGAGCATCCACCTTCTGCTCGCAGGAAAATCTGGATCTCATCTCCCCAGGCTCTGATTTCATTTTGGTTTGCAGGGTCAAGCTTGCTGCTATCACTGTTTCCTGGGCCCCAGAGCTGTCCTGAGCACATAGCATTTCTGTAGGATATCTTCTTTTAACTTATCCCCCAGTTCGGGCAAGTAGCTTCACTCAGGAAGGGCTCTTCAATGTGTATTTGAGTTTTGGTGTGTTTTTATGTCTTGTGGAGATCAGCTGGATTTAGGCACATGCCAAAACAATTCTTGAAATCAGCCTGTGAATAGGGACCTTTATTTTTAAACATCAGCAGCTTACTTTCTAGTGACTTTTCCAGTGCTCATGTATTTATTCTCTTGACTTTTCAGCTCAAAGAGAAGAGGAGGAGCACATTGCTGAAGCCGAGGAATGTCACTCAGCAGGAGGAGGAGGAGGAGGATTGGGTGAAAGAGAGAAAGGTGAAATGAAATGAAGGAGAGGAGGTGTTTTGGGTCATACCTAATGGGGGGCTGATACCCTGACAGTGCGACTGCTCCTGGAACACAATAGGGCTGCCAATTACATCTCTCTTGTGACTGCCCATACTGTTAAAAATAAAGATATGCCATATTCTGCACACAGTAGTGTTCATGGTCTTTTGAAGGCCCTTGTCTCCTGGTATTGTGAAATAGCAGCTCTGCACCTCTTCCTCAAAGATGAGGGAGAGCAAAGTGTGCTGTTCATGTTGGAAAACATGCTACAGGCATGAAATTATATAAAAAAGAAATACTCTAATATGGGGTCAAGTTTTCATGCCTGTAGGCCAGGAGATGGTCCATGGGAGCACAGCTAATTGTAAATTAGTTTCACATCCTAACAGAGCAGGTGCATTTACCAGTCTGTCCAGTTTGCTCTAGCTCTGAAGTGTGTTTCTTGCCTAGATGGGAATGGTAGGTATGATTTTTTTTTTTTTTAAAAAAATTCTGCTTATTTATCTGGAGCAGGGAATGGGAAAGGTCTCTCCATCCAGCTTTGATAATGGTGAAATGCAGGACAGAAGAAGTCCAGAAGAAGTTCAAGAAATGGGAAACAACATCTTCAGAACAGCGGTGGATTTGTCAGCATGAATGACATTCCCCAGGCAGTGCAGGCTGATCATTAAAACAGGCCTCTGATTTTTGAGAGGAAAAAACGTTAAGTTTATTGTAAGATTGTTTTCTCAGCATTTGAGGTATAGGTAAGTCTGTGTTGTAGTACGAGTTGGACGATGGGGCAGTCACCATAAGAGGTAAATGGTGATAAAGTGTTACAGAGAATATGGGATTAGAACAAAGCCAGTCTTGGTCTGTGTCTCCCAGGTTTTCCTATGAAGGATGACCACAACTCGGAAGCACCTGATGCCTTCAGCAAATGTCTGCTTCGTTAATTCCTTCCAAATACTTCATGGTTTGCTGCTCCAGGCTTGTGTTTAGCAGCCTGGGGAGATGGGGTCAAATCCGTAGCTGGATAGAAAATTTCTGAACCAAATGCAGGTGGTAGTGTGAGTGCCTGTGTGTGATTTGTCCCTGCGCCCCAGGTGGGGTGTCTGGGCAGTGCCACCAAGTACTCTGGGTGAAACAGAAAACAGCTCCCTGATTGCAGATGGTCATGAGCAAAGCCATAGCACTTTTGGAAAGAGTAAAGATTGCAGCCCTGGATTCTGCCCCAAAATCCATATGAGTATTGACAACCCATCTCTAAACTCCTGTGTAGTTGCAGCTGGATGTGATATTCTCCATATACCTTGCTTCCAGTGGTGTTTCTGTGAGAAACACAGCATTTGTTCTGGTGCACCCCAGAAGTGGGAGCACATTGGTAACAGCTATGGCATCATATGGAGCTGTTCTCTACATGAGATGGGGTCTGTTGGGACAGACCCCTGATATAACGGGAGGGGAGGGTGTCAGGGATCTGCTGCTACCCAGCACCGAGCTGGCTGGTGATGAAGATCTCTCTCCATCTCCCTCTCGGGAAACGTGTCCTTGTATCGCAGCAAAGTCAAGGGGTTTCAGTGCCAGGCTCGGGTCTTTGCACCTCTGCAGCGTACCCAGCACCCGGTGCACCTCCGCTGGCTTCTCTCTCCATGTAGTGACAGGCTGGGGAGGAGAGAGGAGGGGAGAACAGCAGCATCTGATTAAAACTCAGCCCCCCTGGCCCTAGATCTGAGGAGACAGAGCCCGCCCTCCCTTCCCTTACCATAATTTTATTTTATTACAAAAAGAGCCTATATTAAAAAAGCTCATGATTATGTTTTCTGTTCACCAAGACTTTTCCTGTATTCGACCTTTGGATAACCTCCAAGGCTTGCAAACATTTGAAAGGAGTAAAGGAGCTCGTTTTATTGCAGGGCCTCAGCATACATTCTTTCCAGCCTATCTTTAACATCAGTTGACAAGAATTATATAATTGCAGTCTGTGATCCCTTTAAGGCTAAAATGTATTCGTTTTCCCTCAAAGAACACTTCAGGTTTCAGAGTTAAATGTATACTTTTTTTTTTCCCCATCTGGGTTATTCTGTAAAAAGACATTTTCTCTTAAACTGGCAAGTCTCATTCTACCAAGTTGCATGGATTTATTTTTTTACTGTGGTTTTAAGCTCACATGTTAACAAGTAAAAGAAATAGCCTCCAAATCCCAACCTGTGTTTCCCATTCCATTGGAAAATTAGTGGGTTACAGAGAACACGCAGGGGGAATTATACTCCTTAGGTGGAATCAAATAAAATTTCAACATACTAATTTAATCAAATTAGTGTCTAATGCTAATTGATAGGCAGTCTGGAGATGGACAGGTAGCTGGATTGGATTTGATCTTGCATTTCAGAGGCATGACGTAATTTGCTGGGTCAGGAAGAATTTCTGGTTTCCTATCAGAATGGCATCTGCCACCATGTTTTAGGAAGCCATGGACATCAGATATTTGGATAGGAGCTGGGGAATCATGCCAAAAAAGAAGTCTGAAGATATTACCTGGAATTTAAAAAATTAATTAGCTGTTGCCACAATGACATTTCTGTTTGCATATGTTCCTTGCTGTTCAGGTTTTCACTGATGTTTGTGCTCCTGGAGAGTAAAAAAAGCACATAAACACATGAGTATTGCTGGAAGCTTTTCATGACAGTTGTATCCATGTGTCGGGGCTGGCGGTGCTCGGATCCTCTGCTCGGAGGGAACAGAAGTGATGCCGCCGCGGTGTTCTGAGCACATCCGCAGCACTCCTCAAGAATGGAGTGAGAAGTTCGAAGAAACTGCAAAAAACCTCACCTCTCCAAGTATTTCTGGACAATGAAAAATGGAGGGCGCAGTAGCCTGCTCATGGGTATTTGCATGTAAGAAGGGAAGTTAAATTTGTCTGGTAAATTGGCTATTAGGAGTGATTCAGCTGGTTGAAGCTGGAGAGGAGACTGGGCTCAATGGGGCAATTGTCTGCCCTGGTGCAGCAAAGGGGGCTGGGTGGGGTTGAAATCAAGAGGTTTGGGAGATTGTTCTCAATTTTGCAACAGACTTACCCCAGACCTCAGTTTTCTCACCTGAAAAGACGAGGACAGTGGCAGCCAGCATGCCTGCCTTCGTGCTTTTTTATCTAAGCACTTGAGGAAGTGCAAACTTTTATTCCAAATAATGTTTGCCAGTAAAAATGGGTCCCTTCTTCAAATATTTAGTTAATCTAACACTGATTGCCCCCATTCCCTAAGGGGAGGAGGGGGCAGGGGCAGCATTCCTGGTTTTATAGAGGGGCAGGTTTGAAAGGGCTGTAAATGCATGTCGCGGGAGTTGGATACAATAACCGAAGAGAGAGGAGCCAGTAACAGAATCCTTTTAATGAACTACAAGCCCACAATTTATAAACTTGGACACAGATTATGCTCCTGCCTAGTGTATAAAAATAACCGCATTTGGATGCCTTTGTGGCCAAAGGATCTTATAACCTGTTAAGTTTTTGCTGCCTGTTTTTCTAACGTAGGCAGGACCTGTGTAATACCCTGCGTTGCACTGAAAGGGAAAATCTCCGGTCTGTTAAGCTGTTCCCTGCCTTTGGTAGCCTCTCTGTATCAGGATTCACATTCTTGTTTCTGTTTCAAACAGGAGACTAGTTTACAAGGCAAGTTCCTCCTTGGAGATCACAAGAGGCTTTCTTTCCCCTTTCTTTTTCTGAGAGGAAGGATTAGGTCACCAGTAATACCATTTGCTTTTTATTTTTTTCTCCTTTGGCTAATCTGCTCTCCAAGATGTCCATGTTACAAGAGAAATAAAAGGCTTTAAGTGAGCGCGGGATCTTCCAGCCAAGAAGGGTGACTTACAGAAATCGCCGCATGGAAAAGCCTTAAAACAGAATTTCAGATGCTTATAGGACAAAGCAGAAAGATAGCAGAGCGGCAGGTGCCATCTCCTTACCTTGCAGGGTCGTGTTCTGCCTGCTCTTAAGGAGTTTGGTGGATGGTGATTACAAATATGTCTGCACCGTATCCAGATGTATTGTACGTGCAGTTACAGCTTTGTATAGTGAGCTTGTGTAGTCCCTCACCTGCAGTCAGGAGGCTTATCACTATTCAAAGACCTTTATTTTCCATTATCTTTGTGCATTTTATGTGGTGCAAGCATTAATGGTACCACATTTTAAGATGTGCTTTTTGAGTCTGGCACCCTTCCCGGTAATGGCATACAGTGTGCTGTACATCGCTTGGCTTCGCCCAAGAGGAGGACGCACACTAGCGCCGATTCTTCTATGCGGGAAGTTTTGGGACTGTCTAAACAAAATTACTTTGGTCAGAGCACACTGAGCACGAACAGATTATTGCTTTAGTGAAATCTATATTATTCTTGTTCAAATACCGAGTACTGGTACCAGTTTGTGGTAAAGCATAAGGATTTTGCAGCAATAAGTATGAATCTGCATCGGGTAGTTTGTACCTAGCACAGGTACAGCTTGTTCATGCTGGTCACATTACATTTGGCAAACTATGTTTAAAGGGCCAGGTCTGCCTTGATTTAAATCAGCACAGCTCTGCTGAACTCCGTGCCAGTCTCTGCTAACCAAAGTTCTGGCTCTCAAATGTTTTTGGCTATTTTTTCAGTCTTTCCTTTCCAAAGAGTTTTAAAAATGCAATTAAATGGACAGTAATACTCAGCAGTTACACATAAAAAGCTGTTTATCTAAGGATATCAAAGTACTTGACAAAGGTGGGTAATTCTCACAGTGCCCCCCCCCCTTTCTTTTTTCCAGGGTGGGATGCTGGCATGCAGAGACAGCGAGCGGTTTATCTGAGTAACAGAGTCGGTAGCAGAGGTGGTAATTAAAACTTTGGTCTCATGACACCCAACTCTGTACTGTAACCACTAGACAAACTGCCTCCCGGAACCGTATCTCATCTCTATCTCCCCACATATGCACAATAAAGCCTTTGTAGTATATGCTGTACACTTGCTATTGATAGTTGTATCAGCTGAAAGATAATGCTTGCTCTTCTAACTGGCTGCGAGTGTGCTCCATACAACCTCAATTATCTGAACATAATGGGGGAGAAGGGGAGAATTTTGGATAATCAAGGTTTCAAATAATTGAAGGAGTTTTCGGTGTAATTAATAGACATGGTGGGGACACAGCGTGTTTTGGAGAGCAGGTTCGGAAAACTGGTGTCAAACTGTGCAGTCAGTTAATAACCAACATGCTGCCGTTTGGGATATGTTTTTGGTTTTCTTTTTTCTGAAAGGAGGTGTGTCTCTTCCTCGCTTTGTTTCAGAGGAAAAAAAGGATAAATGCATTTCAGACGTGTTGCTGGTATCCCTTTAAGGTTGGTGAAGACTAACAGCTGTCCTGTTGCTTAATAGAAAGCCGCTTATAGATGTAGGTAGTTCAAAAATACCGATCGATAGGCATTACGCAGCCTGGACGGCGGCGGGGTGTGGGCTATGTGGGTGGCTCTGAATGTCTGCAGAGAAGTAGGACCAGAGATCATCTGAAAAATA
This sequence comes from Gymnogyps californianus, assembly GCF_018139145.2. NCBI lineage: Eukaryota > Metazoa > Chordata > Aves > Accipitriformes > Cathartidae > Gymnogyps > Gymnogyps californianus. The sequence goes on from NC_059483.1 coordinate 13,682,065, forward strand.
ATTTCCCCTGCATATGCCATAAACTCTAGGATTTCAAGTATGACCCAGCTGTTAATGAGCTCCATACAGGCAAACAAATGTACGGTTACTGTAGAGACGCATTCATTTATGAAGATAAAACATGATCCGCAGGACCTGGTAACTGCTCACAGTGTCTTTATGCTGAAAGCTGACCTCCCTGTGACGGAAATCTTTACTAGTGTGACTTTATAATAAATTTCACCATGCTATCTAGGCAAGCCTCACATCACTGCCTACTTTCTCTACAAGCTAATTTGTTTCTAAAAGCAACAGAGTCAAAAGATGGGATAAAGTTTGCAAAGTGTAGCACGAAGCATTACTGACCCTGTTCAGCTTTCATCGCACCGTATGCTCTCACCACAACTTGCTTTTTAAAACCAGCTCTGTCCTCTGCCTCACACCAGACACAGAAATTAAGAGCAGCCTTTACTCTTGAAGCTGTTATGAACTAACAGATGGGTGCAGGTAAGGCTGAAAGACCTTCAGGAAGGGATTAACTTGGTTTGGTTTTTATGAAATATAGTGTTAGGTAGAGGATGGCTATTCAGCATTGACCAGCCTCACAGTTCATCCTGAAGCATTAATCTGTTCTGAGAGTGTGGCAGTTACGTGCCCCCCCATCAGAGAAGCACACACACATGTTCAGATTAGTACCAAAACCACAGTTTGGTTTATTTTTCTCAGCTATTACCTGAGAGACAGGATACGTTGACATCTGGGAGCTGATGTCTGATGACTTTTCTGAGAAGATCAGTCCAATCTTAGTTGCTTTAAATTATAATCTTAACTTTTTCCCTGTAAGTTTACAGTGCCTGGTCTCATTAGCTACTTTAAATGCCTGAAAAATAAATATATATTCAGTGCTTACCCCAATATGCATGTTTGTGCAGAGAGAACGTGCATATTTATTATCTTTAATACAGTCTGGATGTACACACACGTATATAATTCTCTTTCTATTTAGACACCAATCTGTATATGTGTATTTATGTGGGCTTCAGTGGAAACAGGACTGACCCCAACATTTTATGCATTATTAGGAGAAGCAACAGTTCACCCTTTAAAATGACTATATTTGGAAATCTGATTCTAAACTCACGCTGGTTTAACTTAATTTTGTGGCTTTTCTCCAGATTTTCATAACCAGTGGAAGTGAGGACAGGATCAAGAGGAACATTTGTGCTCCTTGAAGGCGAGCGTTCATGTAGACGCACTTGCGTGTTAGCTGCTGTAAGGGACCGGGTAAGTGCGCAGCTTTCAGCCCCAGTGCGAGAAACGACTGCACCGAAGCATGGTGCTTTTTACAGTTCAATTTTTGTGCCTTTTCTCTAGCTAAGCTCTTTTTTTCCCACCACTTTGGTCGTTGCAAGTCCCATCTTTTTTTTTTTTTTTTTTTTTTTTTTTTAAAAAAAAGCTGGTCAGCTGCTTTTGTGGGAATCTTGTGCTCCCTCTTCTTTTCCCGGATTGTCTTGATCCGTTTTTGGGATCATTTTGTAGCACATAAAGTAGTGAGATAAAGCACAAAGGGCCCGTGATAAAGCCCGGAGTTTTGTTTAACAGTTCAGATAGTGAAAGTTTACAAGAGCTGTACTGGGAAAGCTATGCTGTGAATAGAGCTATTATTGCCATTATCACGTTGTTTAGACTGGTGGGCCAAAACACAGGCATTCCATATTTGTTTAACAGCTTCATCAAGCTGTATATTTGTATTGTCCTTCGGGCCGTGTTGTCAGAGGGCTGCAAATGACATAAGAAGAAGTACCGGCGGTTCCTTGGGGGATTTGACAGTCCAAGAAGTCATTCATTATCAAACAGCAGAGACTCGGCAGAGGGGAGGATTCGCCTTTCCCGAGCTGGCAGGCAGCTGCCGGGCTGTTGGGGCCGATAGAGGGCAGCAACCTCCTGCCGCTGGGGGCTGCCTGCGCAGGGCGCGGGCAGGGCTGCGCGGGCAGGGCTGCGCGGGCAGGGCTGCGCGGCGCGCGCGCGCCGCCGGGGACCCGCTGGCAGGTTTTACTGCTCAACCCCTTTTCCCCCGCGTAGAGAATCCAAGTCCCGCTTATCCGTCGTCTTTATGGTAACAGACCGCTGCAATAAGGAGGTTTTGGGGTTTTGTTTCGGTTTTTTTTCCTCTTTGTGTGCGTACAGTTGCAGATGTATAGCGGGAAGGCTTCTGGCGTTGGTCTCCTAGATAACTTTCCCCATAATTTAAAAAAAAAAAAAACAACAACAAAAAACCAAACACCTAGAAACAGTATTGAGTTGCTTGTGCAAAAATACCCCCTGAAGAACATCCGAGTAAATGTGTATATAGAACATATAAGCTCCCGTAAAAGCAGCTTTTTATTTGTGTGGATATGTATGAAACCCAAGATGATGTATCGTGTTATGCTTAGATCTTTGTTTCAAGATACAGCTATGGGTAGATTACATGATGGATTGTCTTTTAGTTATTTCAGCACTTTTTGCTCTCCTATTTTCAGTACATGCACACTCAGTATTAAAAGCCCATGATTATTACTTTTTTCAACTTTCTTTGCCTGTTAACAAGATCCTTTAAAAAACAAAGCAAAACAAAAACCTTTTAGATCCCATGTGGATTTGTTACTCCAATGTCGGTAGCGTCAGTGCCCAGCTCTGAACTTTACAGGCAAGTACAAGGGCGAGCTGCCTGCCCCGGCGAGTTTGCAGTCAAACCCGATGCTGCACAAGCACAGCGAGGCGAGCAGCAGAAAGCACGGAGCAAATGGTTACAAACGAGTGGTGCTCCTCTGTTCCACAATTTTCTGTTCATCTTAAATGCACTTTATTGCACCTTTTCTGCAGTTCATTCCGAGGACAGCCACACTAATAATCCTTATCCGACACAGAGGAATCCCCCTCCTGGCTCTCGGCTTGAAGCCACGGCTGGCATTTTGCTGCTCTCATTTGTTAACTTTGATATTTTTTAATTATTATTCCATATTAGCTCTTGCTCAAGTTGCTGGTGCAGCTTACCTCCGACCACAATCTGAGACTGAGTAATAGTTGCTATAATCTAGCTTCAGCATTTTCCATTGCTATATTTTCAGGGCTTGTGATTTCAGCAGAATATACGGCTTGTCATTTCAGCGGGGGCTCTCAAACTGCGTGACAGCCGTGAATTCAAAGTGAAGAATCCATGAGAGAGGCTGCATGCATGTGTGGCACTGGGGGTCTTAGATATGGGCAGATTCTTTAATACACTAAAAACATTATTTTTGATCATTGGTGCTCTGGAAGCTTTTTGTGCTATTTTTCGATGACGGCTTGAACTATTCCCCAAACTGAAAGTAGTTGCTTTTCCTATATTTTGACAGCCGCTTCTAATAAATGGAAGCCCTTCCCGGTGTTTAGAAAAATCAGTGTATTGAATACATGCTGCGTAGCAAGCACGATTCTTTTTTAAGTCCTTCTGTATTGTGAAGTATCGATGTTTTATATGTTAAAAACAGTACGTGCAATTCCTCGCAACTATTACGTTCGCTTTAAACAATGAAGTCTGTGCTTGGGAACGGTCCTGTGTTTGTTAGAGAATAAGTGCAGCACTGGCCCCGATCAATAAATGAAGTTTGCTTGTGGCAGGACTGACGAAGCCATTGTATAAGAGGGGAGTCCATGTAAGTATTTGATGATTTTTCTGGGGTTTTTATTTGCTTGTTTTCAGGCAAAATAGTGTCACTTAGAGTAAGTAATTAATCTTTTTTTCTCTTCTTTCTTAAAAAAAAAAAAATCTAACTGTGCAAACAACACCGAAAACTTAGCACTGAGCCTTGATTTTACAGAATTAGTTCCCATCAAGTTCACTGACTCCGTTCACAGGAGTAAAGGCCACAGGAGAAATTCCACACAGGAAAACATATTCTTTGCCCTGGAAACCTCGTTATCTTATATGATCCAGGTATAAACATTGGTTCATTCCTGGTGCACAAAGGGCGAACTCCTGCCTTTCTTACTCTGGCAGGGTTTTGCCAGGGCAAATTTACTCCTGGCTTACACCATCTGTAACCTCAGTGGGAGCAAAATTTAGCCCTTTAGCTCTAATGGGAGCCTGTTTGATCTAGTCCTTTATTGCCAAGTGGTATCAGGAAGGGAGCTGAGCACAGAAACGTGACTACCACCGAGCTGCTATTTGTTGCACTGCGTTATCTGTAGTATCCTTGTTATTCTAGAAACTTTGTTTTCCCTGCCTGGAATATTTTGCTGCAGCAAATGAAGAAGGTGGGGGGGGGGGGAAATTGAAGAGACCTTCATTTGGTGGCATAGAAAATTTGCATAAAATATCGCTCTAAGCATTGAAGGATCTTATTACATAGGGTTTTGATGATAATCTTTGTTGAAATAATATTTAACACATGCTGCACTTTTAATTAAGTATCTGAATAATCTCAAATTAATACCAGAGGTTTAAAAATAAGTTTTCATTTTAGTGAACTGTAACATAATAGCAAGCTGCATGGCAACCCCCTCCTCTACCCTTTGATTTAATTAAATGCCCTTCTGTGTGCTGCTTCTCACTTCAGAAATACACATAAAGAAATCAGACCCGGACATTTTATTTAGGATTTTGCCACTTTCCTTCTCCCTACGTCTTTACTTATTTATTTGCCCTGCTTCCTATAAGGCTTTGATTAAAGTGTTTCTTTGGGGATCGGCTCGTCCGGGGCTTCGCAAACTGGCCTGCGTGTTTGAAAAGGGCAATTACCGCGTGTCACATCTGTGCTGGTGTTTCGGTGCTGTGGTGCTGACACACAGGTCCCTGTTTGGAAGCAGCAGGCTGTGGCGGGGAAGTGTTGGGTCGTGTACGGGGGTGTGTGTGTGTGTGCGCGCGGTGGGGAGGATGCAGCCTGTTAAATCCCGGTGCAGCTCGCACAGCGCGGTGACACGCTGGAGTGTGTTATGCTCCTGGAGTTTGATTATAAGGTAAAAAGGGGCTTAACAGTGTAATGGTTTCAGAGAGCAATCAAACCATTGCAAATAAATTCACGTTTATTCTATTTATTTTTTCAAATTAAAAAGGCCTGATCCGGCCAATTTGTTTGCCTCCCAGTTAGGCATGTTTGACAATTACTGCTTCATTATTCCATCTTAAGAAATTCCATTAACCAAAGGAGGAAAAAAAAAAAAAAGACCTCTCTCAGATCCATGTCAGCGAAATTGTTTTGCCGAAGCCACCTCGCTCAGCGAGCGTGGGTGCGGGCTGGGGGCAGGCTGTTTACCGCCTTTATGAAAACATATTCGCAATTTGGGAGCACGAGGATGTGAAGCAGGCTGGCTTTGAAGGCTTTCTGTTAGATTTCCCCCTTTATCCCTTACCATCTATCATTGTAAAGGAGACATATATAACCGCTGCACTTTGTATATTAAGGGGAGCTGCCTGCTTTTTCCCTTTGCTGAGATAATGACGCTGAGGGTTGTTGACTGCTGTTATCTCTGATGACAGCCTTATCTGCATGGCTCTGATTCCCGCTCCCGGAGTCGGAGATATCCAGTCCTTCGGAAACTGACCACTGCTCCCATTACGGCTGGGCAGGCTGGAAAGCAAATGTTCAGGGGCAACAGAGTTCTTAATCGGTCGTGCTGTTTGCTATGTTCCCCCCCTCCCACAATACAAAGTGTTGAAGGGAAATGCTGGGGGTAAGGAGAAATGAGAGCCTCAAAATAAGGTCGGATAAAAGGCAAATGCCCCCAGTCCTCCCCAAACAGCCTCTGGTGGGGACAGAAAAAGGCGATAAACAATTGTTGAATGGTGTTGGTGCGTGGCTCAGCTTCTCCGCGCCACAAGGACCCCTCGCTGATGGACCTAGGAATGATATTTACACAGCAGAGGGACCGTTTTACACCCTCCTGGCTGCACCGAGTAAGAATCCATGAGTTTATTTTAATTCCTCTAAACATCATAATCTGCAGTTAATTGGCTAACGTTCACCGCGCCTCCAAGGTGCACAGCACTGCCATGGTTTGGCACGCTGCATTCCTGTCCCTCGGAGATCTCAAAGCAAATTTCAAATATTTATGAATTTAGCCTCTTAACGCTCTTGAGAAACAGCCTTGTTTTACTGCTGCAGAAAGCGAGATACAGAGATAGTGTGTGCACTTGGCTGGGATCCCCCTGAGCTGGGAGAGCAGTCAGCCGTGAAGCCCAGGTCTCCTAACACATTGCCGACACCTTGCTCATCAAACCCATCCAGTTGCCCAAGTATTATCATAACAACCCTTAAAAATAGACAACTGAACCCGTTTTCCACAATGTGGGTTTCTGCAAACGCCGCTGTATTAGAAGCACCTCTCAGGGTGGAAAAACTCCTGGGTAATTCCACCTTAAAGCAGCGCTGAGCAGGAGCTCGTGGAGCAAACTGCAGGAGAGCCAGGAGCTACATGAGCCACGGAGCCCTGCCCGTACTCTGCCTCATCTTCCCTGCGAGATCATCTGCCCTTTCTCAAATATAGGGGGCTATTAGGAGCTTTTTTTCCTCCCTGTCATATCTTATAATATAAATTTCAATCTGAACACTTAGACCAATTTTACTGATATGTGATCCAGCCTGTCTTTACCGAGTTGCACCTCTTCTGTCAGTTCTCTGCAATCCGGGCTTGCCTAAGCTGCAGTTCGAGGTTACCAAGGTTAACTACAAAGCAAGCATTACTGGAAATACACATCGCTGAAGTATGCTGATGATTTTTTTTTTTTTTTTCCCATTTTAAAAATGTGTTGTACTGGAAACTGCAGCGGGGGGGGCGGGAGATACTGAGTTTGCCCTAAAAGTTGAAAGGGATGTTTATTTTTCCAATGCTTCAGAAGAAGGCAAAGCCAGACTTTTTTTAGTACTGAGGAACAATTATTAATTAAAAACCAGAATTGGTACTGAAAAATCGCTCTAAATTTCATTTTTAATTTTTTTGATTGAAAAAGCAGCAATATATAACTGAAAAGTTTCCGTTTGAAAAGCATTTTTATTTGAAAAGCCATTTTTGTCATGTAAGAAGTTCCCCCCCCACACACTCCCAGTAGGGTTTTGTGCAGTGTAATATGTGACCACCAAGGGCTCCTTCTGCACTTTTCTTGTGGCTAGCTTGTGGGGCTGTTTTCCTGAGACATATAAAACAGTACTTATCTATGAATGTTCAATTAAGGTTGCAGGAAATCTGTTTAGGATATTATTAAATCAGCACAAAATTCAGTTGCAGACCACAGTGTGGAATATTCTTACACTCACTGTTTGAAGAGGAGCTTGGGTATTAATAATTTGTCTGTTTTTTCCCCTCCCGTGCTTCCAGCTGGTCTAATAAAAGTGAATACCTCCCCCTGTGGATCTTGCTTTGCTGTTGTACGTGAGGACGGAATAGGTCAAGTGCATAACACTTATTTTCCAAAGTTGCGAGGGACTGAAAGGGGTTAGGATGGGGTCTCGCTGTGGCAAAACTGGGATTACAGACTCGGATATAACATTTCCTTTTATCTGGGTCTGTCTAGGGCTCCAGCTCAAACTTGCTGGCTCGGGGCTTCAGAGACTGACCCCAGGAGGGGCCCCGGCCACCGGTGTCCTGGCTGCTGGCTCCTTGCTCACGTCACCAAAGGCGCACCCTTCCCCGTCGAAGTCTCATCAGATGTGCCAGTATCACTGAGAGCAGAGCTGCACGGCGGTGCCTGCCTGAGCTGAGCTACCCTGTAAGTAGCGCAAAACCCCGTGCTAAAGCTAGACACCATCTCTGCTGGGATTTTAACCTGAGCTCACAGACAGAACAGCAATTTGATCATTCGAGCGCGCCCTTACGCAGCCCTGGTGTTGATAAGGGTGGTTCAATTCCGGCATTTGCAGGATGGAAACTTTTTCCCTGATGGTTTCTCTGTTGTGATTCCCCCACCCAGCACATGCCATCCTCGAACACAAATGTGGTCATTTTTCTGTATCGTTTTCAGCCACTCAGCACAGCAGTGCTGCGGCACCGTGGCTCCTTTCCCACGCCATAGCCCCGCGATGGGAGAACGTTTCCCCGTGCGTTCAGGATGATGGTGGGAGCGGGTTTTGTGCGTTGGCGAGGCTTATCTGCGGCTGTGGGAACATGTTCTGCCAGAAGCCTGTGTCTCCCGAGCATTAATTACATAGCCCTGTGTGCTCCTCTGTTCCCAGCTGTAAAATGGAGATACCCTTCTTAACCCACGCCTTCGCTTTAGTTCACCGCAGCTCACAAAGTGCTTCTGGATCCACAGATGGGAGGTACTGGAGAAGTGACAAAGATGATTAATCAAGGAGGTTATTAACAAATGCTATGGGTCAAATTCTGCACTGGTTCCCAAGTTTGTGCTTGACACGGAGGTCAATGTCATGGACGACTCCCCATGTGGCTGGGAGCTGGACTCAACACTTGGATGTAAAGCCAGGATAGGCAAAAATTAGGTTAAATAGATTTGACCTGCACCTGATAGGAACATTTCTGAGGGAATGAGGTGTTTTCCATGGTATTACTGGAGTATAAAACCATCTCCCAGGTGAGTTATGAGTGGTCCCACGGACTGGTGTAGTTGTTTTGCAAGCTGGTTTGTCTAAACTTTTGTGATTTGAGGGGCTGTTGACACACTTAAACAAAATCTCTGAATCTCTGATGGTCTTGGGCAGGCAGCAAACTGTGTACTTGCTGTGGGGGAAAAGCACTGCTCTTCTGAAGCATGGTTTCCATTTAAACTTTCGGAGGGCTCCTAGCTTTGGCCTGCCTGTGGTTATGTGCGCCAAGTGTGAATGGGAATTGGAAAAGGGGAAAGAGAGAATGGCTGCTTTTTAAAAAGCTAATTTAAAAGCAGACGCAGTCTTCTGTAAAGATGATTCTGATTGTCCAGAGCTCTTTTAAAGGGACAAGGTTAAATGCATTTGTATTGAGAATGTGGGATTAGACACACGCACAAAATTAACAACATCTTCTTTATTTATTTCATACTGAAATGGCCAAGAGTGTAAGTCAGTCAATTCCTGATGATTCGGGAACGCAAGGGGATTTTCTGTATTGTTTTTTTATTTCATAAAGCTCTTCATCTCTGGCTTTGTATATTAGCTATTTCTACATTGCCACCAACCTTCTTCTGACCACTATCCTTGTGTAACCAAAGGGCGAAAATATGCACTGACTGTAAATGGCACAATTGGTTGAAAGCTACAGGTAAAATACTTGTGAGCCTATTCCCATGTACCCTGATTTAACAGTATAAACTGCCTCGCGTGGGAAAGGCTGATATTCATACCGTTATTCCATACAAGATCTGAAATGACCGAGGGTTTAAAACAGCTCCATGAAGCAGGGAATCGCAGTATTATTCACAAAGTGCTGATGCTTTGGCAAAAAACATGAACAGACCCAGTTCAAACTGATTGCAGTCTACGTTCAGCGCTGTGTCTGGAGCAGGACTGCCTTTTTTTGTATATTTTTACTGAGATTTTAATCTTGGCTGTGTCTGTTCATTGCTATTGTAAAAGGAAGAAATCATAATAATTTGAAGAAAAAACCTGGGGAAGTGGAAGTTTCTTTTTTGTCAGCTTTATAGCCAGGGAAACTGAGGCATGGAGAGGTCCTGGAGGTTCGTGGATGAAGAAAGCCGGCAAAGCGGTGGAGGAGTTGGGGAGAGAGCCCGGGACCCCCACGCCACGGCGCCAGCAGGAGAAGTTCCCTGTGCACAAGTATTATGGGAGAGCAGCCCAAAGGATCTTCAGTTGACGGAGTTTGCCCACACACATCAGCAGCACTTTTGGCCCAGGGAGCTAAGAGCTGGAAGTAGACAGTGTGCCTCATGAGTTAAGATTTGGTAGCTTGGTCTCTGGTGGAGCAGGATGCTCCAGACTCTGTTCATTTCTCAGAAAAAACTGGCTGGAAGCAACTCAGCTTAAAACTCCCTTTGGATGAACACAGCCAAAAACTTCAAGGGCTCTCCACGTGGGCTCTGCGAAAGGGAACTCTGGTCTCAAACTGCACACCAGTGTCCAGAACGATATTTCCCATCAGTGGAGTCTCTTCCTTTAAAAAAAAAAAAAAAAAAAAAAAAAATATATATATATATATATATGAATTCCAGCTTGTCACAGACCATCTGCCTTGTCTCAACTGTCTGGCTTTACCCTCCCACCCTTATTTTGGTAGTGTCATCTCTCTAGATACTATCTTACCTTTCTGGAGCACACGCAGTCTCTTGCTTATGTAGATGGGGCCAGGATCTCTGCTGCAGAAAAGCAGTGTGTCAGTTCAAATGAGCTGTGTTGAGTCATGCCAGCTGAGGATCCCACTGGTTGGTTTTATTGCTGAGAAAAGACCAAAAGTGAATACCCAGCACGAGGGAGGTTCTGTCTTATGTGCCCCATAGGCTTAATTAGCATACAGATTTTTGTTCACTGCTATTTCTTAAAACCAAAACCACTAACAAGCAAATGATGTAAAGGAGAAGGAGGGCAGAAATGCTGTGTTCATGACTTATTACTGTTTATATAGCACCAAAGTTGGGTAAGGCACTCTAAAGGCATTTAACAGGCATGATGGCATGAAATACTGAACCTAATTAAGCCAGATGGAGCTTTGGTGTTGATTTTAGTGGAGTCAGGATTGCCCTTTCCCAAGAAGTTCCTGTTTTAAGGGTAATTCTTGCCTTGAACAGAGATTCAGCAGGCAACAGGATGGGTTTGGGTCTGCTGGGCAAGATCTTGGCCTGGAGGAGCCCTAAATAGTGAGAATGAGCCCTAAACACTGCAGAGCTGTGCTGCCTGGGGATGCCCCTCTTTAGTGAGGGCATGTCCCAATGGACCTATGACTAATCAAACATGCTGGTTAAACACTTGTTATTCATACTGTTGGAAATATCATAACAAAAATAGCTTCCTACAACCAGGACCTAAATTTTCTGTACATTCCTACTTATTTCTTTGTTCCAGGTTTAATTGTGGCAATGAATATTCCAGGATTCCTGTTCAGAAGGGAGTGGACTATGCTTTCTGCAAATCCTCGGGTCGAGACACTAAAAATGGGTTATTTCCTTGCTGTGGTGTTGTCCAAGATTTAGAGGTTGCAATCGAACACATCAGCCAAAACAATGACCTTGGCTTGCAAGTGAGAAGGTTTTTGAAAGGTAGATTGAATTGTTGGAGGTTTTTGCCCGCTTTCTGTGTTTGAAACCATAAAGGTACTTAATAACATTTTTAGGCTTTCCCCAAAGCTATGAAGGCCAGATACTCTTTTTTCCAGCTGAGGAATGTAAGGCTGTTTGTGCTGCTCACGTTAAGACACCTGTCTTAGGTACTTGAGTGGTAAAGCTCCTCTTCCTAATTTGTCTATGCTCCTCTGGAAGGAGCATTTAGAGACCAACCTCCCAAAGTTAGGCACCCAGGTCGCAGTTTGTGTGAGAACCCCTCGCCTCTGCTTTCATCTCGTTGGTTGCCTCTGGGAGCTAAAACTGAAGCTGCAGGAAAAACCTCATATATTATAAGCTTCATGACAACAACACAAGAGCTGGCAGCACTGCGAGCTTGCGCTCTCGAGCCAGCTATGAAAACCTAGGTGTGGGAGAGAGGGCCTAGCAGAGCTGTTTCCTGGAACGTGAAAAATACTACCGTAAGTGTTCTAGGACTGGAAATTTGATTTTTACACCAGCCCCTTTGGCTGCATTCTTGCCCTTGTCTGGTTCCCATGTCTGTCTGCGCCAACACATTTCACTGGCATTTACTGTTTGTGCCAAGTAGATTTGACATGGGTGAGTATTCACCCCTTCCCCCAGAACTGAGAGGGAGTTCTGCTTATCCAGGTAAGAAGCCATTTCATGTGCCTGTGTTGCCCCTGATCACAGCTAAGCAGTACAGCAATAGCCACAGTACGAGTGAGAAGAGGAAATAGCCTTAAATAAATTTGAAGGAATCACAGTTCACCCATAGATGCTCCACAGCCATAAAAGTTGGTGAGAGTTGTTGCATCAATTACTCCTCCCAAGCTATTTGATCTACTCTTCTACTTCATGACCACAATGAATGTACCCACTGGTTTCTGAGGTTGCAGATCTGTTACCGCAGGCTGCTGCCTTCTGCGCTCGTGTGGCTGAGTGCTACAGACCAAACTAACTCTTAAAGTGGGATCTGGATCCAAATCCAGAGTGGTCCTAGAACACTAGGGCACAGTAACAACATTGCCAAAAGGACTAGCAGGTTGGCAGAGGTATTCCTCTTTTTGCAAAGCTGTTTGTCTAAAGACTCTGGTTCATATGAAAGGAGGTTGTAGTGAGGTGGGTGTTGGTCTGTTTTCCCAAGTAACAAGCGATAGGACAAGAGGAAATGGCCTCAAGTTGCGCCAGGGGAGGTTTAAATTGGATATTAGGAAAAATTTTGTCACTGAAAGGGTTGTCAAGGGTTGTTGGAACAGGCTGCCCAGGGAAGTGGTTGAGTCACCATCCCTGGAGGTATTTAAAAGACATGTAGACATGGCACTTAGGGACATGGTTTAGTGGTGGACTTGGCAGTGTTAGCTTTAAGGTTGAGCTCGATGATCTTAAAGGTCTTTTCCAACCTAAATGATTCCATGATTCTATATCTCTCACATACTTCACTCAAGCTGTTCTCTTGCATCTGCAGGTTTATCTGCTGGAGTCCCATCTTATGCTCAGTAAGAGCTGTTGAGCGGATTGGGAAGGACCTAATGGCTAAGTGTTACAGTGCCCAAATCCCTCCTGCATTGTTTTAACATCTATGTAACGTTTCTTTTTGCTTTTCCCTTCCAGAATTGAAAAGCTGTTTCATGGAGCGCAGTGACCTGCCCTGGAGGGCTCTCCCTGGCCTGTGGTTTCATGCTCTGCAATCTTATCCAGACAACTGCATTTGGGGTTTCCCTTCCAGCTTGTCTCCCACAGAGTGCTTTGGAGTGGGTATGTTTCTGTAGTGCAGGACTGAGCCTGGGGAGCACTGCAGAGCACGTGTGGGAAGGTGTCCTGTGCAAAGACTGCCCTTATGCACTGCTCGCCAGCCCCATGCTGGCAGTTCATGGTGTGTTGTATTTGCATAATGTACATAAATTGAAATAGGTCTTAAACAATTGCATTGGCATTAGTGTGTCTTTTTCCCCAGCCAAGCAGCAAAGACACCGTGTCTCCTGTTGCGGAGCGTGCCAACACTTTAAATATGCTCCTGCCAACATCCTACGTAAATCATCCCTTATCCAGCCCTCCCCTGTCCTTCTGGAGGTTGCAGTCCTGGAATCCCATCTTGTTCTTCAGTTTTCCAGGGAGTTCATTACTTGCTTTCAGGTACGGTTGACATACTAAGACGGGATATGTCTTGGAGCCTTTCTGCTCTGAGGAGGACTCCTGCTTCATTGCAAATGATACATGATCGATCTGTGCTTCCTTAGAGCATGGTGCAGCAGACAGAGCAATGCATTTGATCTCACTGTGTGTTTTTATGGTAAGCCACTGTCTGAGATTGTAGGATCTGCTCTCGTTTCCGCTATGAGCATGCCTGAGTGTGTGCTGTAATGAATCCTGGCAGAGACACCCCCACCATGCCTTTAGCGCCAGGTTGCCCAGGTCAGCCCAGTGCGTGGTGTTTGAGAGGTGACAGTCCAACTTGCTGAACACCACAGAACATTTTAGCCCATTAATCATTTGGGCTTGAAGAACAGATGTTCCTTCAAGGAATAGCCGTGTGGGAGGTAAAGCTGCGAGGTGGCTGGGGCTTTGGTGAACCTCTCTTCTGCCTCCAGAACTTCAGTAAGAGAACTTGACCAAATCTCCTTGCCTTTTTAGGCAAGAGGGTTTGTAGTTACCCAACTAAGTTAATTTGGTTGAGGACCTTCCATACACCATCTAACCCTTACTTCTTTTGACTTTCTTGAATCAGCAAGGTACCTACGTGCCATAGCAGAGGGGGGAAATGACATTTTGATGAATTTGAAGTGTCTGCATGGGGCTTAGAACACATTTCACAGAGTTTGTTTCCAAAATACTGAAACCAAGTGGAAGAGGGCAGGTTTTCATGTGAACATTAGGAAAAACATTAGGAAATTGTTTGGGTGCGAGATGCAGTTGGGATTCATTGCTACTCCAAGGAGTGGAGAGCACTGCCTTGGTTTAGTGGCACTGCCTTGGCTTGGTGCTGCAGATACAGGCTCCGTCCCATCCCAGCTGAACCGAGCCAAGCAGACCAGGCAAGTGTAAGTCAGGGAAACAAGGGCGGTGAGCCTGTGTGCAAGGGCACGAAGCCAGCCCTTGCCAAGGGGTTCAGGGCTGGGGCTCTGCTCCTGCTGCTGTCCTTGTGGCATGGGTACATCTCTGCTGTCCCCTGCAGCACGGGGGTTGGCATCGGGGTGAATTGCAGCATGTGGAACATCTTGTGAATTCTGCTTAGTGGCTTGAGGACTGACTGGAGGGCTTTGGGAGAAGACTTTCTCCCTCTCAATGGGCTTTCACTTCCCAGCAGGGAGAGAGCAGAGCAGCGGGGCATTAACCAAGGGGGTTTAGAGGATTGGGAAGTACCTGAAAGGGGAGGATTTGGTGGCGGTTCCTCTGGGTGAGGAACGTGGCGTTCAATGCTTGCACACTCCTCATTGTATCGGGAGGATAAAGCGGGGTGGCCGGAGGGACTCGGGGCTGGGGGTCCGGTCGGCGCCAGCACAGAAGGAGCCCAGCCCCAGCGGGAGCCCTGCCAGCCTGAATAGCCAGCCCGGCTGCCTCGCAGGCCTCCCCAACACACGTCCCTCCTCACTTTGAAGACCCCGGTGCTGTGAGAGGGGTGCTTTCTCTGGCTCTTGTTTGCTGATGATCCCTAAATTAAGAAATGCAAATCTATTCAGGGCAGATTCCTTTTCCAAAGGCAACTTGCCTCAGTTGCTAATTCCCTGCGTGGCTTCTATACAGACCCCTCGCGAACACCTGCAGCTTATTTTTTTCCTCTCCCCCTTTTTCCAGGGAGGGGGTGGCAATGGGGAGTTTATTGAAAATCTTTGTTTTCTCTGGTGCGATGAAACTTGCTTTGCTCTTTTGCCTCCTTTTCTTTCCCCTTTTCACAGAATAAATACAGCTGATCCATCTCCAGCCCCTCTGCACGTGCCAGAAGAATAAATCGTCCGCTTCGCCCCCAGCCCCCTCCTTTAATTCTTTCCCCTGCTGCTGTGTTTGCTTATTCTCACTGCAGCTGTAGTGCTGGTTGCAAGCGTGAGTTGACCTATTGCTGGTTTGTTTGGCACTGGCTCTGCAGAGCCACCCCCCAAAAAAGACTTTGAAATCAACTGTTAGAGCCCTCACTAGGCTTCTTTTTTTGCTTTCCCCCCCTTCTTATTATCATAGCACTTGCCTTTTGTTGCCAGTGCAAATACAAACACACACACACACACACACACACACACACGTGCGAGCGTGAAGAGCAGAGGGGAGCACAGCCCCTGAAATATTGCACTGTCCAAAGTCCACGGGTTAAAACAAACATCAACACTTCGTCAAATAGTTTGCCCGTAAGAGTCTTTTGTTATGAAGATAAGCTTGTTATCTCTTTCATTCAGATTTTAATCTGACAGGTCATTTGCATACTGCCAGCCGACTTCAGGGTGTGCATTAGATCCACTTTGCATTTAAATCCTCTGTCACTCAGGCAAATAAAAAAGGGAGGGGAGGTGGGGGGGCAGCAAAGAACCTCTTTCAGATCCTCCCGGTTATTGCTATCACTTTTTGTGTTGATTGTTGGCACAATTGATGGCAGAAAAGTTGTCCTGGCTCTTGGGGCTCTGCTTGTTTTCAGGGCAGCCGGGATGCTCCCAGGCCATGAGCTGCATAGCCAGGGTCTTCCCAAAGAGCCCCCTGTGACCCCTGGGCCCCTTCCTCACCCAAATCCTTCTTCAAACCCTGCTTGTGCAGACTCCCCAAACTGACGTCTGTTACTAGCTAAAACCCAGACCTGCTCGGTGCTTGGTCCTGCCCTCAGTCAAGTTAAGCCTGCCCTGGGCTTGCACGAGAAGGGATCAAGCCCTTGGTAATAACGGGACAAGGAACAATGAATGTCCTGGCCACAATGCAGTGAACAAGTCACCTATTTAGCAACTTCCATGTAAAAAAGTCTCTTCCCTTAGTTATTCCACTTGTCTTCTGTGTCTCTATATATCTTTTCCTCTCCACCTGAAGCCTGATCCTGCACCATTGCTCCTTGAGCTTCGTCACATGTGCTGGAGGGATCCCAGGGGCAAGGCTGCGCATACAGGTAACGGAGACACATTGTGTGACTGTGAAGGACAGGAGCTGTGGGACACAACTCACCTGTGGTGCAAAGGCAGGTTGATGGGGTTGTGTTGCGCTGTGGGCACAGAGAGCTACACCAGTTTCTGGTGTCTGTATGGTACTGCAGGCACAAAAACCAAACAAATAAACAAACAAACAAATGCACTTGATGACCAAAATGGGCGGCTACTGTGGATCTGTGGTTCTTGTTGCCACCCTGCAGCCTTGCACCTGCCCTTTCCAACTCCATTACAGGACCGGGGAAGGAGGGGGCCTGGCTAGCGATGGTCCAAGACCACTGACGGCACGCTCTGGGGTCCTGGCTCCCTGCAGGGACATTGCATTTATCTGTCAGGGCACAAAATTGGGGATTTCAGCTTCCGGATCTGATTCCTCCCACATCTTCTATGCTTGGACATATTGCCTGTGCTCACTTTTCTCTTCCTGAGACCAGCACAAATAGCATCGAGACTCCTGTGTGTGTTGGAGTGCCAAGCCCAGGCTCCAGCCTGCCCTGGTTTTGGGAGAGCTGCTACCCAGCTGTCCCCGCCAACTGGCCGCAGAGTGCCGGGTCCTGCCTGCTCCTGCCAGCACCTCCCTCCGCTCGCAGTGTTTCCTGCACCTCCTCTGAGATGCTGAAACAATGAACCGGGGACAAGATTAAACCTGGTGCAATTCTTCTCCTGTGCACAGAGGTGTAACCACGGCTCTGCTGAAGACCACAGGAATTACCCCAGGGTAAGTGAAAGGTGAAAGTATGAGTCTCCTTCCTGAAATACAATGGAAAGCCTGTGAGATAAGGCCACAGTCCCCCTACAGAGAGAGGGACGGCGTCCCAGGGGATTGTGTCCCAAGCCACAGCAAGCGGAGCCACGGGAGAACATTTCCTTCAGCCCCAATGGGGTTAAAGATCGGATCTGGTGCAATTAGTGTATCCAAAAGCAGGGCAGTGAATAGTTGCAGGGCATTTATTCAGCTCTAATGTGACAAGTTCAATTCTTCTGTTCGGAGCCAGTGATTTTCTTACATATATTAATTATTTGAAATAATTCTCTGAATAACATCTAGGAATAATTCAGGCAATATATCTTGATAATGAACCCGTTGCTACTGAATGGTTGAAATCTCAGCTGTGCTGGTGACTTTGGCTTGGGTGAACATTCACACGGCATTGTTTCTTCTCTTAAATACTAGTACGTGACTTTCAGAACCAGATTCTGGTCTGAATTGCTGTGTTTATGAGGTCTCTATTATTTGCCATTTCGGTAAATGTTCCTGACAGTAAATACCTTTGTTAGAATATTATTGGTAACATAAACATAAAAGCGTGTGAATGAAGGCAGACCAAATTTGAGCTATTTATTTGAATTGATAGTTGGAGGGGAAAAAAGTTTCCGAGTTACATTGCCACCTCCAAGCCTTAAATGAAGCTGCTGGGAGAAGGGTCTCTCTTCCCAGCTGACATCAGATTCACTCTTTTCCAATTTCTTGTCAAGATTTCTCAGGGCATTAAGAAAAAAAAAAAAAAGTATTTTGGAAAAAAAAAGTATTTTTTTTTCTCGCAACCCATAGTAGCAAACCTTAACAAGCAAAATCCCACATAATGCCACAGTATTGTAAAAGCAGCAGTGTTCCCAGTCCTCTCGCACTCTGTGATAGACTGCTTTTACTCCACGGCATTTGCAGTGGGGCAGTAGTGTCCCTGAGCACAGTGTGTGGTACAGGCAGGAGAGGACTGTGCTCCTCCCGCTGGAGCTGTCATCTTTGGAGATGACTGGGACAAGGCGACTCAGATGTCCAATTCATGTCGGGGCTCTCACGTGAGTGAGCTGCGCTTTCAGTTATTTATCATCCAGTGGCACTGCTAGTATTACCAAGACTAAGGCGGCACCGAGCAGTGTCCAGCGCTGGCTGGCCGAGCGAAGAGCATGCCTTGCTGATGCTCTCCTGCGAGAAGGAGCTGCAGTGGAGCCGTCACCAGCCAGCGGCGGTGAGAGCTGGCCGAGCACTGTGGATATGAGCGTGCTTCCAGAGCAGGGCCAGCCACCACTCCGCTCCTTGCTCCAGTCAGCCGGTCCCATATGCTCACAAGCATGGGAGCATTGGAGTTTTGGAGGGATTTTCTGTCCAAAATCCAGACCGTTTGGCCAAGGATGGAGTGGAAGGGAAAGGCAGAGATGCCCATATGCAAATAGGGAAGAGCTGCTTTTGCAATGCAGTTTCTCACCCATGCCCTAAAACTGACAACATTTAAGACCCCGGGACTAAGGGCAATGAATGCAAAATGAGAGCTCTGCAAAATCCCCTGGTTCCAGGCCAGCTCTCTTGCTTTGCTTTGCTGCTCCTTGGCATCAGTCTTTCAACCAAGTGAGCAAGTCAATGGCTAGCTTTATTGCCAAAAAAATCTTCCTAGCTGTTTTCTGTGTAGCTAATGAGAATGCAAATGTGCTGGATTTCCAGGCTTGCTTACAACCTCTGCTGCTTCCTTTCTGTGCATGGTACCTAAGTGCGCTTCCTCTTGCCATGAGATCTAAATACATCTCACTGGCTGGTGGGGGGTTTTCCTCACATTGCTAATGAGAAACGGAGTGTTTTGGGTGGAACCGCAAAGGAGGAACTGGAATGTCTCAAACACCTGCTCTACACTATCCTTCCACATGCCGTTTCTGGAGGGTTAAAGAAAGATCAGTTTAGAATTAGAAAAGCAGGCAAGAAGCAGGTTTTTCTTTGTAAGTTAGATACCACATCAGAGCCAAAGTCACAGATAGTCCCTACTGCATACTGCTTTGAGCCTATGGTTGGGCAGTGTAGATCTTCTTTGCTCGGCTCTCCTTGGGAGTTTTCCTTCTTCTCACCAGCACTTATGGCTCTTCTCTTCCATACTTGCAGCAGTAGTGTTGCTTTTCTAATCCCCCATAAAAAGGTTTCTCATCAGGCTTGCAATGTGATACCACTTACAGCTTTGATCCCCACAGAAATGGAGCGGTAACTCTGAACCTTTTGCTGTGCTTCTCTATTGAAGAGCAGAGCCTCTCTTGACCAAAACCTCCTGTCACAGCTCTGCCTGTGTTCTTCCTCGGGTATGGTGTCATACGCCATTATAAAACCAGCCCTGGGTGCTTTCCAGCTAGCCGAGCCTGGACAGAGTCCAGGCAGTGTCCCCAGCCCTGGCTCTCAGGGGCAAGTTCCTTGCCTGGCTCCCTTTCTGGGGATGTTGGATCAGAGATGAGAGCTCAGTAGCTTATAGGCATTGTGGCACCCTCTGTCCTGATGGGCACTCTGGACTCTTTGGGGACCATGGGGACAATTCAATAAAGGGACGTAGGAATTTTTTCCACACAGACACACGCACTTCATCCCTAGACAATGCAGGAGCGCTGCAGAGCGAGGCAAAGCTGCCGCCTCCTGAGCATTGCCCTTTTCTCCGGCTCTCCCGTCTGGTGTATGTCTCCAGATTTGCCTGCAGTCTTTAAGGGAGCCCAGGTTCCTCTGGCTGAGCCTTCCCACCCTGGCCACCAAAAGGCTTTCTCTGCCCCGAGAACAAGTCCCTTTTAAAAGCAGCCTGACATCTTTCCTTTGTTCCTGGCTTTCTACTAGGATTTTCCATGATGCAATCCCGTATGGGGTTACTGGCAAAGAGCTGTTAAAAGTCAGTAGCTGTGCCTGGAGCAAACCCATTGTTCTGCCAGCGCAGAGCCCTTCAATGCCGCTGACTCCTGCGTGGCCTCGCTCCTGCTCCCCCGGCACCGCTGGCAGGAGGGATGTCCTAATCCACACGGAGGGATACGGCCATAAACGCAAGGCACAGCACAAAGAGCAACGCGTGATTAGACGCAGACACTGCTCCCGGACTGTCACACCGACCAGTAGCACCAGACTCTGCCATGGTTGGGGACTGGGCTGTGACTCACCAGATGCATCTCACTTTTCCTGGGGAAGTTTGCAGGCTGCTGCTCCAGCCGAGAAGGGTTATTTTGGAGTGGAAAGTGAGAAGCTGTAGCTTTTATCCTTTTGGAGGAGCAATTTGCAAGGAAAACAATGCAGGATTTTCTGGAATAAGGAGTATTAGCTGCATCATCTTTTAAAAATAATTTAGTCAAGTGAATGTTGGCGGGGGATTAGCACCCTTGCAGGCACTTGGGTTGCGGTGAGGGGATGTTTGTTGAGATTTATTGATGTTGGGAATTGTTACAAATGCATAGGTGACATCTAATGCCAAAGCAGCTCTCTGGCTCGCTAATGAGATAAGTCAAAGGCTCTGAGAAGTTTTCAGCAGCATAGCCATTAACCCCGAGATTACAATATCCTTTGTGTTTTTCCAGCATGTTCTGCCAAGATTTCGCCTTAAGCAGAGGAAAGATGAAAAATGCAGGGCCAGAGAGTCTCTTACAGCTGAAAACCACTGTCCGCTGTGTTGTTCCCTGGGACAGAGAAGAGCTCGTATATTGTCAGCACTGAGCAGGGAAACATCTCTACTGTCCAGCACAGTCGTTTTCTTCAGTGTTGGACAAGTGGAAAAGGAAAAAAATGACAGAGAACGGTCCTGTCTGGGGAGATGCACTCTTATGTCCCCCACCCTCCTCTGCTCCTGATACTTGGATGTATGGGACTGTTAAACTCAGACTTCAGAAGGGTTTTCTAGGTAGTTACATTGGATACTTCTATTTCATCCAAGCAGGTGGTCTTAGGGGAATTATTTTTTGTGGTAATAATGAGGTTTTCATCTCTACTCTTAACTAAAATTGCACACTCAAAATGAGATAGGCTGCAGGTGAATTCCAGTATTAACTGTCCAGGACTGGCGATTGCAAAAATCCCTCAGCTAAAACATTTGTAGGAAATAAACAAACGCAGTTTTAGTGACACTGAAATGTTTAGTGACTTCATCTTGATGTGTCTGAGCTACTGCATTGGAAGGACCTCAACTTATATTTTCTGTTCTTCTCCCACAAAACATGAAACATTTTTTCCTAGAAATTTCCTTCCTAGTTTTATTTAAATCATTAAAAGAAAAAAAAAAAGTACCTCCCTCAAAAAATAGTCTTGAGTTAAACAAAACCTTTTGTTTTGCTCCAAATTTTTGAAAAATACCAACTACATCAAAATGAAAACCAACATGTTTTGGATGTTTGAAGCAAAATTCTTGTTTCCTTCTATTCTCCATAGTTCCTCAGTGAAGAATTACTTCCACTTGGGACACTTAGACAATGATTTGCAGATTTAAAAAAAAAAAAAAAGGAACAACCCAGGGTTATAGAAGTTTCAGTATCAGGGGTAGGTGCTGTGGGACTGCTCTCTAAACTTCACTTGGAGAGTTGAAAGAACCAAGGCATTGACTCAGGCATGAGCTAATGAATTACTTCCAACCTTCAAGGAACAAAACCAAATAGCTGTGATAGCAAGATAATGTCCACTATGTTATTGCTAGAAGCATACTTCAGTCTCATCTATATGCTGAATAAACAGCTTTGGCCTCTTTGCAGTGATATAAGCATTTTGTATCACCTATTCTACCATGAAAAAGACGCTCCTGACCACATCTAAGTTTTCACTTGGGGAGGTGATTTCAGTGTGGATCTCAGCACTATCTCAAAGACTGGTGATGGCTGATTCCCCTGTCTGCCAGAGCCATTCTTCACATCCTTTCTTTAGTGTCTGAGATAGGAGCAGTTCACCTGCCCTTCCAGCCCTCTGGAAGAGGCAAAGCCCTCAGCAAGACCGTGATTGTTTCCATGGTCCCTATATTGTGCCACTTCAGATGGCGGCCAACTTTGCTTGTGCCCAGCTCCAGCTCTGGGTTTTACAGCATCACTGTTCTCAAAATACACATCCTCTGTGCCCAAGGATGAGTTGGAGGGATGCTGTTAGTGGCGTGCTGGGTGCTACAAGTTAGTCCTTGTTCATGAGAGTCCATGAGAAATTAAACGAAAAAAAATTATAATTAATGCCAATCAGCACGAGTTTGTGGAAAATAGAATGTGATGTGTCTCTTTGGTTTAGTTGATAAAAGTGATAGTAGTGTACAAGACTTCTGTGAGACATTTGACTGGGTACCACATGACATTTTGATTAAGGATCTAGAGCAGTATAAAATCAAGAGGGTGTGCATTAAATGGATTAAAACCTGGCTCCCTGACAGGTCTCCAAATGTAACTGTAAATCATCTGCCAGCTGTGTTTGTAGCAAAGTCCCTCCAGTATTCTTGCATTTAATATCTTTATCAATGACATGGAAGAAAATGTAAAATCACCACTGATGTGGTCTGCTGATGGTGTAACGAGCCAGGAAGCGGTAAATAATGAAGAGGAGAGGTCACTGATAGGGAGGAATACAGAGCGCTTGGGGAGCCAGGCTCAAGCAAACAACAAATATGGTGATGCACGTGAATGCAAGAATAAAGAATAAAAGCTGCATTTATAGGACAGTGGACTCCAGGAAGCAGGATGCTGAAGAAGCTTCTGGGAAAGCTTCTTCAGTGGGCAAAAGTCAGCTGAATGGATGGTCCCAGTGCTAGGCTGTAACTGAGCAGGAAGACACTTGAAGGTAGAAAGAGCAGAACAGGGTCTCGTACATTTGCTCCTGATGACAGTGCTGCTGTGGTGAGGAAAAATATCAATATGTTGGAGAGGGTTCAGGGAAGAGCCACAAAAGTTTTGGAAGGGTGGCAAAGCCCTGAGTGACCCCATGTGTTGAGCCACCAGAGCAAAGTTGAGGATAGAGTTGGTCCCAGTTTGCAGATGTGGGGAGTGATGTAGATAGTAGGATTTTTTTGTCTAGAAAACCACTGTGCAGCAACTGGAAGCTGAGTGTGGAGGCATTCAGATGAAGAGAAAGGCTTCAACTTAAGGCTTCAAGGAGTCTGCTTCATCCAGAATTAACTTGTGTCGTCTGGGAGCTTTGGCCAGGCTCAGAAACTCATGGCATACCTGCTTTCAGAGTATCAGTATCTCAGCAGGATTAAATCACCATTGCTACAGTGGCATAGCCAGATTGGTGACTGACATCTGCATGTAAGTAAAAGCTGAAGTCCTGCTCATGTTGAAGTCGGTATCAAAAGTACCAGTGGTTTGGGGGAGGTAGAACTACCCCTAGAGTTCTTAGACACTTTTTATCCTGGTCTGTACGCAAAGGTGAAAAAAAACAAAAGTGATTTTTCAACCAATGTAGTACAACTTCCTGGGTGAACATCTCAAAATTAATTTAAAACTGCTGTAGGTGGTGTTGGTTGCAACTCCAAGGCTTTAGATAGATGTTCACTATGCAAGCAGCTGTGCTAGCTGAAATGTTACCTTACCCACGGCCTTCCCAGCCAAGTGGTTCTTGTCCATTTCAGCTTGAAAAGATTATATCCATCAGTGGGGTTGTGGAGTGGCAGGCTCTCCAGGGAGGTGGCAATGAGCATCTTATGGTCATACCATCAGCTAGCACAGCAAGACCTGGAGGACATGGATGTCCGCCATAACCTGTATTCACAGCATGAATCAACATTTAGGACTGATTGAAGCATGGTTGCACTGGTGTTCCTATGTGTTTAAGTTGTTTGTTAAACAAGATCCAAAGCAGTTCAAGTTTTGTTGAGAAGAACAGGCTACTCCTAGGGATGGCTTTACTGCAGCTTGAAGGTAGCTTAGGCTAACGCGTTTTATTTTGCAGGATCAGGCTACGAGAACGCATTGACAAGTGGCAGATCAGTCACTGCCAACGTTTATATCTTGTGAGTAGAGGAATGCCTCAGGCAGATTCATTTGGATGTTTTTACACCAATACAATGAGGTCCAAGGGAGCTTACAACTGACATAATTTACACACTATAGAGTCAAAAGACATTGAACGCTGTATCCAAGGGATTTTTGTGGCAGCCATCAGTTAGAAGAGATGGAGACTTTCATAACATTGGGTTCTCAGTTGCTTTTCTTACTTGGACTCTGAGATGGGCATTGCATTATCTTAAATCCCTCTACATATCAGCAAAGATAGTTAGTAGCATGTTCTAATGAGCTGAATTATGCAAGAAAGCAGTGCGCCAGCATAGTGGCCAGGTTACACAGGAGCAGAGTTAGCAGACTAAGCAAAGAAAGTAAGTCTAAGCTGAAATAACATGCAGTGCTGCGCAGAGCGGAAAGTCACGGTAAGAGGCACGGCTGCAGTTCACCTATCTGTGTGGTCTGCGGTGACATTGGAAGAGCCATCATTTGCCTCTTCCATAATCTGTCACCCATCACTGCTGCCTGGAGCATGGGAAGTTTAATTTCCTGTGAATCGTGGCGTCATTTGCGAAGTTTAATCCTACATCTTTATGAGCCTCCATTGACAAAATAGTTGAATAAGTCCATCGTGGTATTCCTGCCTGCTTAGTTGTTGTTGGAAGTTGTCGTCTGGCCGGCGGTATCTTCATGGGCTTCAGGGTCACCTGCAGGCTGGACTGCTGTGGCATCCCAGGTTGGTGGATTGGAGATGTTGGTGGAAGAATTGCTTGAGTTAAAGACGAGCGTCTGATGTCAGGGGACTCCTGCCAGTCATTGTTCTGCTGCCTGTGTGGAAACAGCCTGAACTCTGCGGTTTTGCTATGTAACATTCTTATGTAGCCGGCCGAGTCGCCAACATGATAAATGCAATTATTTTTTCCAATTGTTATTTTTGCCCAAAGCATGCAATTGACACTGAAGTCTGCTGGGCAGAATGGGAATGTAGCGGCTGCTCACATCCCTGCAGCGGCACGACGATGTGAAGGCATGAATTGCGACGATGGGAAGCAAACGCTGCCCTGTGGCGTATGTTGGGGGCAGGCACCCGTCTGTGCCTCCGTCAGTCCCACCCTCGGGTGTCAGCGGTCGGGGGGTAACCTGCTTTCTTGGTGTCATCGGAGGGGGAAGGATGGAGGTTTCTGGGCAGTTGCAAACAGGATTTTTGCTGGGAAGGTGGGAGGGAGCAGGGTTTGGTTATGCAATGTAGTCAAGGGAGCTGTATTGCACCACCTGGGAGGCGAGCAATGGCGCCAGAGCTGCTTCCCTCTCCCCTATGCTCACAGAGGCCAGCAGCCTCCCCGGCTCCCGACAGAAGCGTTTCCAAAGGGGAAAAAAGGGTTTGAGGCCCTTCCCCAAGGGAGGCAAGTCTTAACTGGACCCTGAGCTTGGGAGGGAGGCACAGCTCTCTTGTAACGATGGGGATGAGATTGCTTTCACAGAGGGGGGGGATGATGTGCTGGGCTAATTTGGGCCATCTGCACCTGATGGGAAACCGGCACCGTGGGGTGACCGGTGCTGCGGGCTCCCTCTGCCACAGCTTATTCAGCCGAGTAAAAGGACAGGCCAGCTGAGCTCCCACCATGGTGGTTAAAGTTTGTTTTAGCCGCCTTATCTAATCTCTCTCCTAACTTTTGCTGGGGGAAAGCGTTTATTGCTTATATCGTGTTACTCCATGAGCACTTGCTGGCTGTGGCTGTTTGCGTGTGTATATGTAGATGTGAAGCCAGATAACTTCAGGCCTTGCAGTTTTATGGGTCAGTCAATCCAAACTGCTTCCACTGGCAGATGTGGGGATGTGCTGCATTTGTTACCTGTGGGCCATGTGCTATCAGGGTGTAAATCAGCAAAACAGGGCTCTGTTTATACACATAAATTGCCCCAATCTGACAGCTTAATACCCTTTTGACTTTTTACCCTCTGCGGGGGAGAGCCTCAAATGTCTTGCGGCACTGTTCACCCCAGGGGTGATGGTAACGCGGGGAAACCAGCCCCGCTATAAAAGGAGGGAGCACGCTTTGCTCCTGCGCGTCTTCAGGCTTGGCTGCGTAGCCACCAGCTCCCCGGAGGGGAAAGGCCTGTCCAACAGACCAGTCCAACAGGAAATTATCTGCTCACCCTTTGCTAAATTACTAGCTGGACAGCCAGTCACAGGGTCCCAAAAATGCCAGCTCCATCTATTCCCCTACACACACGATTCCCAGGCACGCAAGATCCCTGCTTGGTCACCGGGAGGGCAAACACACCCGTCCGTCCCTCCCCTGCAGCGCCTTGCGCAAGTCTCGATTTCATCTCTTTTGTGGGACACGAAGGTCACACGGGTGAATTTTCCCTGAGCAATTGCAGGGTAAAACCTGCCAGGCTTCCTTTGGCTCCAGCTGAGGGGTTTTGTTGCTCCAGGAGATGCTTTATTTTTTTCAGCAGATGAGAGGGTGTTTCCAATGAGATAGTAGGGGGTTGATGAGAGGGAAGGGGAAGTACCAGGACATCACAGTGAGATGGATTGTTGTGATATTTTGAGGAGCTTCCCAAATTTAAATGATGTGGGAGTGGGGGTAAGATTGTTGAAACTGAGATCCCTCCTGTTTGAAATGTCCTTTTTTCTTCCCCCTCTGCTGCCTCCTTCACCAGCTTGGAGAACAGGCGCTCGTGGCTGCATCCAAACCTTTGGTAACTCCCTTGTCTGTTTTCCTTCATTTAGTGCATCCTAAATCTGGCTGCACTAAACCATCCTAAACCCAACCTGGAGAAAGAGAGACTCTCTTAATCAGAATTTTTGTTTGTGCTGGCACTGAGGAGCTCTGGCAGGGCTATTAATTTACCCCGTTGTGCTTTCTAAGCCCTCCTCCCCACGGGCACCTGAGCTCTGTAAGAGCACAGGAGCTCCCAGCTCACCTCCATGCTCCCACCCCAACCAGGAGTATGTCCTTGCATGAGAAAGAGGCATCTGCAACAGGCCTTTCCCAACCTGCTTTTAAAGTGCAAGTTGAAGCTGAAAATTGATGCTGTAGGAGACTGACCTTGTGGGAGCATCCTTCCCTCTGGCTGATGCCGGGTCAAACGCTCTCAGTTTACAAGTCAGCAAGTCCCACGGTAGCCAGGCTGCTCCTGCCTCCGCTCCTCCTCGCCCAAGCGGCAGCAGAGACCCCACAGCTGGGATGTTGCACGAAGCAGAAGGTGAGCCCATCCCTGCTCCTGGCGTTGCATCCCCTTAGAGCCCATAAGGTGGCTTTGGTGCAGGAAGGGCTGAGGACCAGCTTGGGTGGCTGGAGAGCTGGTTCTGGTGCTGGTGCTATCCTGTGACTGCAGATACCTCATTTTACCTGGCTGGGACTACTTCCCTTGCTGACATTACTCTATTGGCATTTCTCAGAAAGAGGGGCTGTCAGTCGCCACAGTTTTAAATTCTCAGCACAGAGCAGCTCGGATGCTGTTGTTTCTACAGCACACTTAGTCAGGGTGATTCAGTGAAGCGTGGCTTCCTGCAGAGAAACATATGAGGCAGCTCAAGGTTGGATGCTCTGGTGTTTAATACCAAGTAAGCGCATGCTGCAGCCTTTCTCTCAGCGTGGGCTCAGCTTTCTCTTGTCTGCCCAGCCCCGGGAAGACTTGTAAGCAGTTAGTTTCTTTGAGGACTCTGCCCTTCTGGGAAACTTGGTTGAAATTGGCCAGTGAGTTCAGAAGTTTTATTAGGGAGAGAGACAGGCACACCCACAGCACGATCACAAAAGAGTTGTTTCTCTAGGAAACTAGGCTGAAAAAAAATGGTTGTTTAAGTAAGCAAATATATTTCTTGGAGACACTAGAGCAGGGGAGGTGGTAGGGGAAAAGTGTGTTTATATAGCTGTTGACCCAACCTCCTCTTAAGCATTAGTTTCTTGTTTTAAACCTCTCTATCCCTATTTATGCCCATTTTTATCACATTGGTTATTAGTTCTAACAACTTGCTCTGCCCTGTGCTGCCGCCTCCATCTCAGCAACATCCCATTTTGCTGCAGGACTCCATGGACCACTTTGCTGAGATCAGCCCATCCAAATAACTTTACACATATAAACAATGAACCCAGTGAGGGAGAGGGATTGGCTGGGCCCCATGAAGGCAAGGCACAGATGTGAGCAAAATTAATTGGTGGCTCAAGCTCTCCTATAAAGCTCCCATTTCAGGATTTGCAAACTGGCTTCCTCTATCGGCTCCAAAGCATCAGAGCTGCTAATCCCAGGGCAGTAAAGGCCCTTTTGGTCTGAGCTGTCAGCTAAAAATTCAAGTGCCTGTGAGTTGTTCTAGTTTTGCCGAAAATGGGTACAGCGGTCAGGTGTCCCTTTGATGCGCTCCTGTTTATTTACAAAGAGCCTGAAAGGTCCCGTTCCCCCCGAAGGTGGCAGGAAACAGGCAGGGACAGAATTTGGTACCTTGTTCTTCCTGTTAGGGCTGATCTCACGTGTGAGTAAACAGCGGGCGCGTGGTGAGCTGCAGCGAAGGCTTTGCTGCCTCAATAGCCACCGGTCCTCTCGTTTTCCACCCCTGGACGCCTGTGCGGGTCTCCCTTTCACTTTCCTCCTGGCTAGCTCAATGCAGGAAATCAGGCTGATTAAAAACTAAAGAGGGGGAAAAAAAAATTTAAAAAAAAGATGAAAAATGTGTTTCTTTAAAAACAGAGGAAAAAAAATTAAAGATCATTTTAATTGGGTTTGAAAAATCTGCGGCGGAGTTGACAGGCGGGCTGACAGGGCTCCTTTTCACTGGATCGCCCGGCTCAGGGCTTTTCATCTTGCGTGCAGAATATTTTGACATTCGTGCTTTCTTGGCTCCGTTTGTAGAGCCCAGTGGAACCTGCAGCCTAATTAAATGTAACAATTCCTGAAAATGAGGGTTGTTATTTTTTTTCCTAAGGATAATAATAGAGGTTTTATTTAAAAAAGAGCTAATCTATTTACTCTAGGCTGCCTGCTTCCTGACCTGGCCTCAGCACCTGAGGGGACAGGAACAGAACAATTAGGCAGGGGCTTAGTCACTGGAAAAGATGAGGGTGTTAATGTGTATGTGTGTGTGCGCACACGTGTCCCACATGCTCCACTTGAAGAGTTGAGAGGTAGACAGTTAGGAGGCTCGAATTTTCCCTGGCAGCTGACTTTTTTCCCCTTACTTTTGTGGTTCGGTGATGGTTTTTAGCCAGCGTCAGACTCAGCGGGCTCTAAAGGGGCTGAAAGCAGCGCTGCAGGGCTGCACGGTCCCTTCTCTGGCTCCTCTACCTCAGCCACCAGCCTGCAGGGGAGGGGGAGCCGGTGGCTTTGGAAACCCGGGGCTGTGCAAGCTAGTGGGTAATGACAGAGCCTTTGTATTGAGAGCTGCATTAAACAAGGAGGCAAAGGAGAAGGAAAACGTGAGTCAATATTGTCGAGGACTGGATGTGCCCAACTATGCACCAGCGATCTGCAGCTCTTGGTGCCCAGAGCTTTCCTTCCAGAGCTTTCACCCACACTGTTTCATTTTGACCGTGGTGTAACTCCTGGTCCCTCGAGCACATCACTGTATCCTCATGACCGATGAAGCATGGCCAAGCTCCAGGAGAAAGTCGAGACAGAGTTGTTGTCTGCTTGTGCCTCTCGCTGTGGGTTCCCGGTGCCGTTGTGTCTCGGGTCTAGCAGCTGCCATCGCTGCACCTGGGGCTGCACCGCTCAGGCATCATTGCTCTTGGCTTCCCGTGGGCTGCTTGGCACTGAGAGTGGCTCTGGTGCGAGGGCAGTGAGTTCCTCTTTCATCTCAATGTGTAATGTGGTCTCCCAGGCTGATGCAGACGTGATGGTGGCAGAGGCTGAGGAACGCTCCCTACCATCCCATGCATGGTGGATGGCTTGCCTGTGCCCTGTACCCCAGTTCAGCATTGCTCATCAAATCATC
This sequence comes from Gymnogyps californianus, assembly GCF_018139145.2. Lineage (NCBI taxonomy): Eukaryota > Metazoa > Chordata > Aves > Accipitriformes > Cathartidae > Gymnogyps > Gymnogyps californianus. Next base: position 13,711,958 of record NC_059483.1, read on the forward strand.
TCAAAACTTCCCCTGAGCTGATGTGCCCATTACTCAGCCAAAAGCGACGTGGTAGGACACAAGCAGTGCAAAGCACTTGCAGACTTTCCCTCTCCTTGTTTCCTCCTGCAGCTCCGGGGAGGTCCCCTCCAGCACCAGAAATCAAAGCTTCGGGGCCACTTGCTCCCGGCTGGCCGTGGCAGGACCAGCTAATGGTGCCCGGTGCCTTTCCCAGCCGGCAGCCTGATGGCAGCAATGAATCAGCAGCCGGTGGAGTTGTCAAAGGCATTCCTCCACTTTAATCCTATTGACAGGGACTACTGCCTGGAACAGGAACTGTGGGGTGAGCCATGTCAACAGCAGATTCTTATTACAGATAATATTGATGGGGCCTTTACTTGAATAATGAAGGGAAGAGCCCTCTGCTTTGACGTTTGTCTCCAAAACCTAGAATTACTAAGAGTTTAACCATCGGAGGGGAGCTTAAGATAGTTGCATCTTAAAGGATCTGCTTTCTTGTCGCATTCAAGGCCGGGGAAAGGAGTTTAGCCCATATGCTGGGAGCTCTGCGCTGACCTTTTCACTGCTCTTAATAAATGTTACAGTTAAATAAAGTCGGATGGATTTTTCTATCTCTACTGTAGTATGTTATCCACTTTCTGGAAAAAAAAGGTAAAAAAATCCAAATCCCTGTTTAATATCACTGTTACTCATTATCTTTCCTAGCTGCAGGGCAAAAGGCAAGGAGGAAGGGCAGGGGCAGGACAATTCAGGCTGTATTATCAGGGTAATTCCTACCATCGCACATGATTATGTGCGTCTCTGTATGTGGGTGAATCAGGGCTGTTTAAATCAGTTGTGACCTTATGGCCAAAGCTTAAACAAGACTCAGCGGCTCTGGAAATGTTTGGGGAAAGTTTTGTTTGTTCGTTTTTAATTTACTTTCTTATTTTCCGTTCTTTAAAAAGAGCGGGGGGCGGGGGGGGGGGGGAGCGGGGCGGGACCTCTGTCCGGTCTATATCACTTAGTTCCCTACAGGAGTGGAGACACCAGAGCTGCAGGGGACAGGCTGCCTGGGAAGTCAAATGAGGGCAGAAAGTATCAGCCGTTCCAGGAAATAACCTGTCCTTGCACATTTCCTCATGTTTGGGCTTCAATATTGTGATTGCAAGCACTGTGATAAGAGAAGGTAAGGAAGGAAGATGGGGCTAAATGGTGGCATCCCTGTTCTTGGATTTTAAATGTAATCAGGAGCTCAAAGGTGTCCCTCTGAAACCTTATTCTAGAGACATCTCTAAATGGGGTTTGAACCTCTAGCTCCTATTGGGACAGATGAGGAAGAGAGCAGGCAAAGTTGGCTTTTGGCCACGTTTATACCTCCCAGATCCTAGAGCTGGCCCAGGACTGAACTGGCAGGTGGTTTAAGTTAGAGCAGCCCCGTGGCTGCTCTAACTTAAGCCAGCTGGAATCTCTTCTGGGGCTGGTTCTACCAGCCAAGGTTTGCTGGATTACAGCAGGGCCCTGAAAGCCTCCAGCCCACCCTGTATGGCCTACACAAGAGGACCAGGGAGCAGATGACATGAAAATGTCAGGGCAGTTCCCAGCTGGTGCTTTAGGACAGTTTTAATTCCTTCACACTGCTGCAGAAAATTAGTATCTGGTCCAAGGGAGCCTGTTCTCATGGTATTTTTAGTTTGATTTTGAAGACCCTAGGAGTTTTGGATTGCCCTTAAGTTTCTGAATTTTGGGCTTTCTGACTTGAACTGTTAAGTATTTTCCATACATAAACAGCAGCCACAAAATTTCAGGTTGGATGACTTGTGTTTTAAATTAAAAAAAAAAAAAAAAGCCAAAACAAGACAGAAGAAAAGTAAAATCGCCAAGCGGTCCAGTTATCTGAGTGTGTCTCCTCCCTCTGAAACAGGTTCCTGAGACAGGGGTGAAGTGGCCTCCCTTGGAACATTTCTTAAAAGTGCAAAGGAAAGACCCAGCAAGCACAGAAGGGCCCATCCTTGGGGTTGGAGAACAATCGCCCAGGACGTGATGGGGTGCATGAGAAGGCAGCCTCCGCTCTCTGTGTGCACCCTGCGCCTCTGAGTATTGTTTGGCTCACTGTCCATATCTACACGCAGTGTTTTAACCTCCTCAGATCTTCTGTTTTACCCAGAAAAGCCCATGCCTCACGTGGGCACTCATTTTCCTGTGCCATCTCTTAGAGCAACTTTGAAACCCCACTGAGCTGCAAGCCGTCTTCCCTTCCAGCCAAGTTTTATGCCACTTTGCTCTCTGATGGCTAAGGTGTGGTGTAGAAACGCAGCCCTGCTCCTAACAACGGGGGACAATCGGCTGGGCCTGACATCAGGCGCTGTGGTTACACATGGAGCCTTTCCCGGGAGGGACAACTCTGGCAGATGCTGGCGGTGGGGGGCACCCCATGCCGGGCAGGAATGGAGCAGGTGCGGGGCTGTGATGCTGCCAACCCTTGGGCCAGGCAGGGAGCAAGCAGCTTTGGAGACAGCATCCAACCAAGGCGTATGCCTGAAAAGGACTGTAAAAATACTCATGCATGAGCTCTTGCTCTGCAAGGTTTTCCAAACCGGTAGAGGCTTGCAGCAAGGGAGGAACGGGGATATTCCCTTGAGGTACTGATGCAGCAGGTAGATCTGTCCCAAGGCCCTGATTAGAAATGTCAATCCTCAGCCTTTTTGTCTCAACCAGGCGCCCATGAGATCCCACACATTGGGATCTGTGGTGGGGGTCCCTGCCCAGCTGCAGCATGGGTGAGCTCCAGCCTGGAACCACCTGCACCAGGCATCTCACAGAGCTAGGGAGAGGACCAGGCTGTGGGAGGTGGTGGGCATGAGCTCAGGAGATGGAGAGATCGAGCAGCTTCAAGTTGTCCTTAACTGTCTCTTAGTGCTGTGGCTGTGGGCATGGCCAGATCATTCGTGGTCCCACACTGGGGTGGGTGAGCAGAGCAGCGTGTGGCTCCAAGCCCGCCATGTCCTGGGGAAATGCCATCCTCTCCTCATCTCCACACTGCTACACTGGGAGCTGAAATCTGGCCAGTGCAAGCCATTGGTGGTACCTATGGAATTAGCTGACCCTTTATGTAACCCACCCCCCAAGGGCTCAAAAATCAATTGGGTCCTTCAGGTCATGAGGGTTTTTTTAATCACCTCTCTACAAAAAAAAAAAAGAAAAAAAAAGTGATAAATATTCGTTCCCCCATGCTTGCTTTTTTGGTTTGGAGGGTGCTTTAGGGTGCGCTGAACTTGTGTTTCTCAGCTTTTCTCTAGAACCTGGAGGCCCATGAACTGCTTGTTCTTTTTTCTTCTCTTTTAAAAATGAAATCTGAGATTTTTGCATAATACATTGGAGCAAGAAGCTGGGGAGGGGGTGAAGAAAAACATCAAGTACTGTGGGACTAAAATTGCGAGAGTTGGCAACAGTGATGCTTTTTTTGTTTTTCTTTCCTTTTTCCAGAGAAAAAGAAAACACCCCCCATTTTGCTGAGCCCCAGCAGGGTGGACAGAGGGAAAAGGTGCTTCAGGGCAGGAAGAAACTGTGAAGAAATAGGTTGCAAACTCCATTTATATTGGATTGTTTGAAAATTGTCCTGAGAGCTGCCTTCTGGGGACAGCTGTCCTGCTCTGAGGAGGGAACACAGAGATGTGTGTGGGCTCTCGGGCTGGAACAGGACTCAGGTTGCAGTTGCCTCTGGTTGCACTTGGGTCTCAGCAGTGCCAGCACCTCAAGGCAGGCAAGGAGAGGCTCGGTGTGCAGAGGAAAGGCTCCATGAAACCCTTTCTCTCCACAGAGGCAACATCTCCTTCTACAACAGGAAAAGTCCCAGTTGGCCAGAACCAGTCCTGGCAGGTGGAGAGGTGGAAAAGGACTGGAAATCGGTGCCGTTACCCCCAGGCCCCCTCCCTGCCAGTCATCTGGAAGTCATGGCAATGCTGCAATGCCCCTATGCTCAAGGAAGACATGCAGAAGGCCCTGAGTCTGCGCTGCAGACATGCATGGGATGGTGGTACCCAACCCCAGCTCTGGTGCTTGCAAGACTCCTGAGCCACCAGCAGCTGCAGCAATCGATAAATGGAGGCTCAGCAAAGTAGGGCATTGCCCTTAACGTATTGCATCCCAAGGGATGTTGCCCCTGGGTGTAAGGATGCTGGTGTGGATCTCCGCTAATGCGACCGCAGCCAGTATCTACTCCGGGCTGTTTAACAACAAAAATGAATGCATCTCTCTTGCCTTGGCTGCACGTGGCATGCACAGGGGACTGTTACTTATTAACACTCGCAATCGTTGGCAAGAGCTGCTGGAACGGAGGTTGAGCTCCAACTGCTATTCCTGCCTGTCCTCCTTCACTTGTGCTCGTATCTTTCTCAGACTCATTCCTTTTGGGTTGAAATTTTCCATGCTTCGTCTTAGCCCAGGGACACGTTTTTGCTGAAGGTATGGACTGTGCTGGTTGGAGTCCTCTTTGTGGAGCTCCTTGCTAATCTCTGCCCTGTGGTGGATGTCCATCTTTCGTGTCTGAGGAGATGTCAAGCTGAAGAAAATCTTTAGAGGATGGATTCTGATTTATTTACTTGTTTATTTATTTGGAAAAGTGACTTAAAGGTTTACATTTCAGTCAACTGAAACTTAAAAGGAAATCTTTTATTTAGATCTCCCCCAGTGGAAAACTGAACAGCTCTGGCAAAATTAAAGTTTTTCCATGGAACATTTAGATTTTGTGAAAACTACACTTTCTATTGAAAAAAATTATTTTGATCATTAGTTTTTGATCTGCTCCACTTTTTAAGGATGATTCAAAAACATAAAGGCAAAAATCTCCACTTCCTACGTCTAATATACCAACTTTTTTTTTTTTAGCATGACTTCAATTCCATCTCCTTAGCAAGGAGGCTAGAAAAATTATTCAGCTTAAGGAAAAGCATTTTATCAGTTATAAAGTTGTGGAAATTTAAAATGGGTATCTTAGTGCAAGTATTGGATTTGTAGTTTGCCTTTCTTCCTATCTGGGTTGAGGATGCCAGACTTAAAAACCTGGTGTTAACTTAGTTAAGAGTATCTCTGGTAGGAGGCTTTTGGTTTGTCGGTACGTTTTTTTTTGGGGGACAGCTGAAATACAGAAAAATCTGTTTAGGACTGAAGGACTAAAAATTACCTCTGGGAACTGGGAGACCTCCATTCATGGTGATTCTGTAACAGCGATTCCAGGGCCGAATTTATCATTTATGGGAGTCTTGTGGTTTAACACGTGTTTTTCCCCTGGATTTTCAAACTTAAAGATTTTTTTTTCTCTGTTCCCTTCTCTACCCCTTTGTGATGGGGCAACTTCTTGAATGTTCAGAGATTGTCCCCGCAGGGAGATATCAATTCGGTACTTTCAGACATGCACATATGTGTACAAAATTGGTGTAGTCTATGCACTGAACACATGAAATAGTTCCTTGAGTGCACAATGCATTCAAAATGGCTAATTTGCAAAATGCCCAGAATGCATCACGGTGGATGACTTGATTTGAAACGTTAGAATAGGTGATAAGAAAGTCATGCTATAGAATCATTTATATATATTTCAAACGACTCCCAGTTAAAGGGGAAAAAAAATCTTTATAATTAACATGACAGATAAGAGCAACTGTGACACTTTAAATAAATGCAATGTATTTGATTTTGAAGTAGAGTTTAAGATTCTGGGGATGTGTTCAAGAGAGAAAAAATATGTGCTCAGAGCTGAAAATTAAGAGATATTATAGATCATCTTTAAAAACTGAGCAACCTCACAGAACTACCCTGTTCCTAATAGCCTTCAGCACAGAGCCTCCTAGGAAATGGGAGTGGGGCTAATTAAAAGAGAGCTGACAAAAGGGAGGCCCTACAAGGGAAGGTTTAACTAGAGCTTCTTTTCTATGCCAATAGCCATGCAAGGAGAAGACATCCAAAGATCTAGCCATGGTGGAAGTAACTCTTGAGGAACATTACCTCCTTGCAGATTTTAAAATAAAATGCAGGGCTGATGACAGCTTAGATCTTAGATATAATGGAGATTATGTTGGTCATTGGATGGAGACTTGGTAGCCAGTTCAGTGAATAGTTTTGCTTAGTTTTTAGATGTGTGATCCTAGGTCCTGTGTTGGGCTAAGTTCCTATGGCTCCTCTGAAGATACATGGGCAGGAGCTAGAGGTGGATGGTTGTATGGCAGAAAGGGGGAATGGATATTTCCCGCCAGCGCTTTTATCTGCAGAGCCCATCACCAGGATGAACTAAAAAATACTGACTTCCGCAGCACACTCTTCTCATTTCTTAGCTGTTGCTCAGGCAAAGCTGTTATTAATTCAGGAGGAGTCTGCCTGAGCAAGAACTCTCCAGAGTCCAAAATATTTTGCAGAGAGTAAATACAAGAATTATTCACCTACCACAGAACAGCATCAGCCTCTTGGTGGAATGCAGGAGCTGTTTAACAGTGTGCAGAAACGTTTCTTCGCAGGTTTGTGTATGCCCAATTGAAACTACAACTGAAAGCAATAAGCAATAAGTTGGGCCCCCTCTCTTGCCATGGTACTGGATGGGCTTGGAGGGGCGAGCACCACCTACTCGAGTACCATACCACTTCCTCTAGGACGCTAGGAGCTTTTCTGGAGCTCGCCCATCTGACCCAGTCCTCCACATGAGATCTGGCAAGATAATCGCTCCAAGCGTCTGGGTAAGTACTGTAAAATGCTTCAAATAAATGAATAGAAATCATCTGCTTCGTAAATGCCAAGGGCTTTCAACATGTCGTTTCTTGGTAAACAAAGAATTTCAGCACGACAATATCTTAGGATGTTATTGGCCATATTTGTTCCCTCGTGCATATTGAAGCAAATGTGAACAGTCGCACAGCTATCCTGTACGTCCTCCTTCAGCTCGGAGGTTTTCTCCCTGCTGCAGCGGAGATGAGGGGGCTGCTCTGGCTACCCCTGGACAGACTGATCTGCCCCCAGTCCCCAAAACTCCTATTTCTGTGATGGTGAAGGGCAGGTGGAAGTTCTGCTCGTGCTCGGTTTTACACGAAGTGCCATATACTATGATTAGAAAAAAAATAAAACAAAACAAAACACGTCTTTTTTTTTTTTTTTGCGGACATTAGAATGCAATAAAAATATGTGTGTGCTTCCCCCCCTCGCCCCCCAGCTAAATTGATTACATCTGGTGGCATGAAAAAAAATAGCCAAAATGTCAGACTGAGTCACAGAGCCCCCTTGGGTGGTTATATTTATTTCAGGGTTGGAGCACTCATCAAAACAATTTATCCTTGGCTCTCCCTCTCAGCCTTCCCATCTCTGTGCTTACAAACTCTTCTCTGTTCCCTAACACTTGTATTTAGCCCCAAGCCCCCTCCTTCCCCTGGTCTTTCCTTTCTACATCTTTTCCCTCTCCATGTCCTCTGGCCTGGCTCTGTCCCCCTCCTTCCCCTTTGCTACATCAACCCCAGCAAACCCTGTAACTGCAATTCTCCACTGGGAATAGCAGGGGAAGCTGGAGCACAGACAAGGCTTGATGTTTCTAGCGCTCTGTCACCTATTTAGTGTCTTGTTTCACATTGCTTGGGGTGAAGGGACGTGGTAAAATGTGTGAGTGAGCTCCCTACTGTGGTTTCCGTCATTGCTGTGACTGGTGGGGCAGCTGGAGTGGGACCGTGCCTGCTGGGATGGCCACAGCTCCATCTCCAGCTTTGCCTGCTCTCCCTTGGCTGCCCTGACCAGCTGCAGTGGTGGAGGCGGATCTGCTGGCTCTCTTTTGGTGGATTATTTTTCAGGCTTGGTTCACCTGTGTCCTATGTTTTCTCTCTGGCGGGGAGCAGCACCAGAAGCATTTGCAGGGTGAGAAGAGTCTATGCTGCCATGTGTGGGGAGGACCTCATCTCCAAGAACAGAAAACCTCCTTTCCATCTCTCTTCCCAAACCTCATCCTTCTGCCCAAATCGCAAGGAGAATGGCCACCTCCTGCCTGCAGCCCTGGGGACACCCTGTACATCTCGGTCTATAAACCCTGTTGCAATCTGCTGCCAGGTTGTGCCTGCTCTCATGCCTTACGCCAACCACAGTTGCAGAAGACCAAGTGCTTTAGGATCCTTGTGGATGGAAATGGCTGCAGAAATGCATTTCTCTGTTTTTTTCTCCATGATGATGAAAGGTCCTGGTCTGGCAGGAGCAGGGACTGAAGCTCTTGGCTGCTCTTTTTCTTGGGCTGGAGGATTGCCCTGCACAGAAAGACCCTCTTGCTTTCTTCACTGCTCCTACAGGGTTCAATGACAGATGAGGAAGACAGGGTTACCCTCCACCATCTTGGCTGGGAGAGGACTTGAGAAGCTCTTGGCACCACTGCCACAGAGCTTAACGCGCTCTGTCCCATCCATTGTGCCTCCCGCTCCCAGCCTGGGCAGCGGGCTCCTGTTATACAGCACACCACATTTTTCTCCTGTGGTAAATCAGAGCCCCCTGGGATCTGGTATTGTGCTTTTTTTTTCCCCAGGTATTTTTGTCTGTGAACCACAGAAAACTGAATAGCAGGAAATGAAGTGCAGATTGAGAACATGGTTGAGTGCACTTGCTAAAATAAAACATTGGGGGGGAGGGAGAGATTCTTTTATAAATAGAAAATGAAGTGTGTTTACTTTTTATTGATGAAGTATTTAATTGTGCTGAGGGATTTGAAAGATGTTCTTAGTGGCATCTCAGACTGTGCGTTGACTAGAAATGCCAGTTGGTCTTTGGTACAAATAACTCGCTAGGTTGAACTCACCTGTTTTGTGGCTGGGAAGGGCAAGGGAATGTCAGGAACTTTTGGTGATCTCTGACATACCACAGTTGTGCCAGGAGGGCCAGAGAACTCCACTGGTATCTTCTCAAACTGGACTAGATGCTAAGATGACCCAAAGGCTTGTTGAGTGGATGCATTTGACAGCAGAAGAGAAAGTCTCTGCCCATTGCCCCTGGCCAGTGTACTTCAACTTTGGCTGGACAGGCTTACCCAAGCGGTGCTTTTGGTCTCTGTGGTGTGTTTGGCCTTTAGTCTCCATACAGAGTCTTCCAGCAAAGCAGGCCACACCAGAGAGCATCTGCTGAGCCGGTGCAAGATACACAGATACCTGAGCTAGTGCTGAAATGGCCCTGCTGAGGAAGGTAGGTTAACTGGGATGCTGTCACCACACTGCCATCGCTGTGCTATTTCTGGGATGCTTCCTGAAGCTAATGTGCTGAACTCTGCACAGCATCACGTTGTGTCACGGAGCTGTGCCACAGAGCCTTAGAACCTGCTTGCTCTCTGTTACGCCTCTGACTTTTTTTCTGAAGCGAGGCAAGTAGCACAAGCAAGTGCAGGGTGTGGAGATAAGGCTGTGACCTTTTAGATTATTCTGTTGCTCTACTACAAATGCTGGATGGGTCCAGCCAGGCAGCTGGCTTCTTTTGTGAGGTTAAATTAATCTCGTTAATTCAGATGTCTAAAAGTAGCAACCTTTAGTCATCAGTGACCTGGACTGCTTTCTTGTGGGGGGTAGATCTCTAGAGTCCATCTCCCATCTCTGGAGCTGTCCTGTTCTCCCTGTGTTTCTGAATCACTGTCTGAAAGATTGTACTTTCGTGTTTGTTTTGATTCAGTGAAGGATTATGAGGCTTCAAAAGCAGAGGAGACCGAGATGCTTGGAGTCTCCGTGACAGCTCTGTGCACCTTTACAAGAAGCATGGGTGCAACCAGGAGGTGTGCCCATAATGAATTAAATGGGGCTGCTCTTGTTTGGGCATTTGTTTGGTCTTAGCTGTGTAAAGTGTCCAGGGAAGCTTTTAAGTACATGCCAAAATCAGTGAGAGCTAACCACCTTTATTAAAGCTTGCTTGAATCAGATCCTAAATGTACAGAAATTGGACACACTGGTTGCTTTTCAGAGGGACCAATTATTCATCATCCAAATGTCTGTGGAGCAAAACTGTCATAAAGGAACACCAGGCAAGTGTCCTCATCTCAACTAGCCTTCACCCCTTTCCAGCTATGCCTGTGCAGGGAAAGCCATCATTCCCTTTAGCCATGAGAGCTGGTGGTGTCGCACGCCGCTGCCTCTGCTCCTGGGCCAGATGGGAGCTGGGGATCTGTTGGAAACATTCAAGCTCTTCCACCTGTACCTAAGGCCGTGGAATAAAGCATGTAGAGATGATCTAGGCCTCTTCATCTTGTGTATCTTACCTATTTACACCAAGTTGCTATTTCCAAAGTCCTGTCTTGACAATGCCTTAGCAGGGGAAAATGTCCAGTTATGCAGCCTCTAGATGAAACAGCCACCAGCCCAACAGAGGAGACCTCATCTGTGAGGGAATTGCAAGTTCATTTGCCTTCCTTGGGGGTAAAAGCCTCTTGGCAGCTTGTTGTGAGCTCCCACAAGAAGAGCTGCATCCTGCCGCATGGGAGTGGGTAGTCCCTGTGCTGGCCAGCATGCTGGCGGAAAGTGGAAGGGGGATTCAGGCAGAGAAGAAATTCTAGAGGGGAGAATAGATGCAAGAAATTCCTAGGAATGTTACAGAAATCAACATCCCCCCCTCAGCTGCTTCCAAACCAACCCACCTAAAAAATGCCGTTTTGTGGGCTATTTTGGAAAGGAGTCCATGCCTGGGGAATTTTTGGCTGATGCTTATGGCTTTTAGAAGTTTCTGGGAGATCAGACGAATAGAAACAGGAACCAGATGGGACTTCTAGCTGCTGGAAAGAAAGGAAGAAAAAAAGGGGGAAAAAAAATCCATCCCTTGTTTAAAATGTGAAGAGCACTTGTTCACTTTTGGGGAGTTTCCCCTTCACCCTGGATTTCTTATTTTGAAGTAATTTACCCCAGTTCCATAATATTCTCTTAGGACATTTATCTCTTTTGTTGTTGTTGCTAGGAATTTTTCTTTCTTTTGCAATAAAAAACAGTTTATTCTTAGGAGAATTTAAGCCTTTGCCTTACTAGATAAAAAGAAAGTCAGTGGTTGGTTTTGTTCTTGCAGCAGCCTCAACATCCCTTGGCCATTTACTTACTGAGTTTATCTCTGTGAGGCTGCAAAATATGAAGAAAGGCAGTGGTAGTGGAGAGTAGAGCAAAGTTGGAGACAGCTCTGAGCTAGCAAAACCAAGTGTGTGCAGGTCCTATTTGAGGCAAATAGCTATCAAAGGAAGTGTTGTACTGTACTGGAACGTACAATAGACCCAAACGTGGACCTCGGATGCATGGTGCCCACAGTGACCCAACTTGTCAAGCATAGTGTTGGATTTGTGGTGTCTTGGCTGTTGGGTTTTGGGGTTGCGGATCCAAAAAACAGGCCTGGTCCAGCCCCAGGCTCCATTTTATCAGACCTTGGCTCTAGAGCTGGTTCATTTCTGGAAAACATCCCAGAGGCTGAATAGGGGCCAAGGAGCATTTTCCAGCTCTTGAGTCTAAGCTGGACTCTGCATTGGGAGTTGTGGTCCAGCCATGATCTGACGCCATGCTGGGACTGGGCTCAGTTGTGCTTCATCCTCGCAGCCTTTTCTTTCCAGGCTGGCGGGCGACAGGGGACCAGTGCAGTGAGGTATGTTACACAGTGCCGCTGCTCTATTCCGGAGAGCCATGAAATCTTATTCGCCAGCTGGTAGGAAGGAAGCAAAGCAGATACCACCTCATAGATGAAGATAATAACTGGATATTACCATACTTGTAAGCCTTGCCACTAATCTTCTTTCAAGGGTTCTGCTTTTAAGGAATTCTTTTAATGGTTAATTGGGGGGGGGGGGGATATCCTTCCAGTTTTCCAGATATTTACTGCTTCCTGGAAAAAAATGACCGCTTCCCAGGTTCCTATCTTGTTTTATAGTCTTCCTTTTCTTGGTAATCATTTTATATTATTTCTCATGCCCTCTGATCTGCAGCCATTCCCAAGATAGGGTCATCAGCACAAGGCAATGACCCTTGATAAACCTTCATCCGTGGTTTGTAAGTCGGTATGAGAGGAAATCCGTCCCTGGGACTTAATAATGTATAAACTGTATTTCTAGGGAACTGATTGGAGGCTCCACAAACAACATCAGGACTATACTGTGTGCTATGATACTTATTAGCGGTGATGCACAAAGTCAACTGTAGATATTTTAAGACACAATAGTTGATCTTTTGTTCGCGTTTTCAAATGTGCGTGCATTTGAACACATGGCTTTGGTTCCAAAGTTCGTCACAGATGGACCTAACTAAGCCAGCTGCTTGAACCCTCTATTATGGTGACCAATTGATTAGATTAGTTTAAATGAAAAAAATGCCCCAAAACGTAAGGCTTTGGGTTTGAGTGTCCAATTTGAGTTCTGAATTTTGTGGCTTTCTTTTTTCCTTTGGCTCGGGCTGGTCCGGCAGGATGTCCCGTATTAGAATGCTGCTCGGTTGTTGTTGTTCTTTGTGGTTCCAGTGAGCTGTTTTTTCAGAAATGTCTGGAAGGAAAGAGACATAGGGGACTTGGTTCACAGGGTTTGTACAAAAGCTTTTATTTTCCCTTTTTTTCTCCCCTTCTTTTTGCTTCTCATGGATCTAATGTGCAAGTGTTCTCAGGAGTGACACACTGAGATTTTTGAAGCAAAGTGCTTATCACGTGACTCAGGTGACTGCTTTGACCGCGACAGCAGTATCATCCTAGGAATTTTGTTTGAATTTAGCTTCCAGCTCAAACAAAAGTCATCTGAGTAGGCAAGCTTTTACTGGTTTCACTTTGGCTTCCCACGTCGGTTTAATTTGGCCCATGTTTGCTCAAAATGTCTCCAGCTGTCTAGAAACTTGTTCCTAGCTTGCTGGAACATTCACAACCCTTTTGGCCAGTGTGACCTTAGTTATAAAGGCTGGCTGTTGTTTATTTCATTTTTACTAGCTCTATTATATAGAAGGCAGCTCACATAATTGAAAGAGACAAATGCGTTCGTTGCTGTCCTTGCATTCACAGGTTATAAGGTACTGCTGTCCACAATGCTCAGGCATGAGATCTGCCAGAGAACACCGCCTCATTTTGTTCCATGGGAGTTTTTGCTAATATTTTCTTTTATATTATCACTCGTTTTGTTTCTCTGTTGGAAAGTTTCCATGTGTTTCACACTGAGGATCAAAGTGTCACAAGATTAAAGGACTGTCTTTTTGCCCAACTAATGTGAATTGGATGCTGAACTGTGCACTACTCAGAAAATGAAATGCCTTCTAAAGAATAAGTGGCTGGAAGGAGGCAGTGAAAATCCATCAGATTTGCATGACTAATTAGCTTATCCATTAGTTATTATCCTTGTGTTTACTTGTAATGAGAATCTTCAAAGATTATTCTATATTGGACACACAGCTAATTTTTTTGCTTATGTAATTTTTTCCATACCAAGATACTACTGTGATGTGTGCTGTACCTTGACATACATAATTCTCCCTTAGCCCAGGTGTCCATCCTCTGGAGGGTGTTGATCCTGCATCCATCAGTAGGGGATGGACTGAGGGCCCACACAGCCCAGACTACGCATGGGACATTTTGTCTTTCCGTTGAAACTGGGTCTGATTTTCTGAACTTCTTGGCAACCAGAGCCTAGCCTTGTTTCATGAGACACAAGTGTTTCTGGATGTCAAGTCCTGGTTTTCAGTTAGTGTACCTTGAGTTATTCAGCTCCTCAGTTCTTAAACAAGTGCTCCTTTTGTGGAGGTCATTAATGCAGCTGTAGGGAGAAATTTTCTCTGTGTGCCTTTCTAATAGTTTTCTCAGTGTATGGTATGATTTCATAAGAGAAATGTGACTTCTGTAGTTGTTATTTTCAGATCTTCCTTACTCATAAAGGTTGAGAGGATATGTGTTGTCTTCTTTAAAAAACTAAAGGTCATCTTTAAAGAGTTCCACAAGTTTCTGTATGTCCTACAACTATTTAAATGTATTAATAATTTTTTATTTGGGGGGGGGGGGGGGGGGGTAGGTGGGGAGGGGGTGGTATTAATGTTCATATGCCCAAAGCAGGACATGGGAAGCATGTTACCTTTGGATTTTGACACACTGGGGCTTAAAAGTAAAATTTGGAGGATTTAGTTTTGTTTTCGTTTTGAAGTCCCTGCTATGTCATTCTCTTAGAACGGTTAGTAGAACTGAAAAAGAGGATTGATGTAATAAATCTGACTTTTGACAGATCTTCCCAAAGAGCTGGATTCGGTACTGTGCAACTCAACCAGGCAGGTCGGTATCATTTCTTGTTTTCTGACATTCACAAACTTCCACCAGACATATAAAATTTTACATTTACCACAAAAAGTCACCAAATTTAAAAAAAAAAAAAAAAAAAAAAAAGTCTTTTGAGCCTGATGAGGCCTTTATCTCTACAAGGAAACAAATAAAATCTGCATTTGTGACCTAACTTGTCAGCTTTAAGAGGACTTATGTCTGAGCCTGATGTTATTGTGGAAGCTGATTTTGCCAGCTCAGTGATATTTTTCCTTTGCCAAGAACCTGCAGGGGTGTGCTGGATGCATTTTGCCTGGAATCAAAGTTCCTGACATGTTTGGGACTTTCATCATCACCTACTTCAGACCGAACGAAAGGTGGGAAGTGCTGTCCTCTCCAAGCACTTGTCCATTGTTTCTGTAAGTTTGCTGTAGAGCTTATAGAAAATATTATCTCCATGTTGCCTGGAGCACGTTCAGAGTGTTTGCTTCCTGGACAGTGAAAGCAGTGACATTATTGCCTTTGAATCGTGCCTGAATTTCTGTGGTGCTCTCCATGCCTTGGTTCTCGCAGGTTTCCTGTGCTGGAGTTTCACAAGGAGGACATTCGAGGAGCATGTCGGGACAGCCTGCTCCATGGGGTGCATCCCCCCCCAAGGGAGACGGAGAGGAGAAGTGCTGAAGATGACAACAGGTCCAGCTCTGTTCCAGGAAAGCCTGCACGGCCCCAATTCAGCGAAGCCCACCCATCGCTCATCTCCAAGCGTCCGAACAGCCCTGGGAGGAGACGCGTCCCTACGGCGTGCGGTTAAGTGCTTTGCTGAACAAGGGCCAACGTCCAGCGCGGAGCCACCCTGCTCCCGCCAACTCCCTCTTTGGCGCCGCACCGTGGAGTCGGCCCTCGGCTCGCGCTGGAGGACGTTACGAAATCCTGGCCCTGACAGAGAGCAGATGCATTATTGGGAAGCCCTCGGGTCATGAGAGGGCTAATAGTCACATTCCTGGCTGGGATGGCGAAAGATTTACGCTGGGCGCTCGCTTGCCTCGCCCTGCACCAGGCCGGCTCCCTACTTCACCGGCCCCCTCGGCTTTAATTGTTGTGTTAATGGCCCTTTTATTTGAAGCAGATCCCCTGGCTTACAGAGGAGAATGTCATTATGTCGTATTTTAGATGTATTTACATTCTCCTTGCCACAGGGATAACGTTCTAATTATTTTCTATAGCTGACAGCACCAGCGTCTCTGGTATTAGGGACCCCTTAGACCTGATTACGTGGTCTGTTTTTCTTCAAATCACCCACAAATGACAGTGTGGAGCAGGTTTATTATCAATTGACGTACCTTTGCTTAACGCAACTCGCTCCCGAAACAAATGTCCTGAAAAGATAATACATGTTTAGAGCATACGTCTTCGCTTGCGTGAAGGCAGATGGGCTTAGGAGGTCAAGCCAACGGTTGACCTCTCCTGACTCCTCAGACTTCGCCACACACCCCCAGCATGGGTGCACGGAGGCAGCGCGGTGCCGCATAGCGTTTCCCATGCAAACCGTACCCAAAGGCCATCGAAAAGGACTGCTGTAAGTTTTACAGCTACTGTGTCAAATGGTGGAGAATGACAGCATGGGAAGGGGATGGAGGTGCAGGAGGAAAGGAATGAGAAGTGGAGGATGTTAGCTTAGTTTTGCAGTGAGGTGTAGAGAGGTACCGGAGTCTGGTCTAGATGGTGGGGTTGTGCCTGTGTGAGAAGTTGTTTTTAGGGGAGAAGAGGAGGCAGGGCTCCTCGTTAGAGCGAGCTGTGCAACACGCAGTGGACTTGACGGACGGGGTGGTGAGAGGAGACGCCTGGCAGCAGGGTGTGCGGGGCTGGTGGACGGAGGTTGGGGACCGCATGGAGAAAAGAGCTGCAATAGAAGATGAGACAGGAGAAGCCTGACAGCTTGATGAGAGGAGGTGGGATTGGGACCATCGCAGAGCTGGAGACAAGAGCAGAGAGGGAGGCTTCAGAGCGAGGGACGATGCCCACGAGTTGGCTGGGGAGGCGCGGGAGTACACAGAAGTAGGGACAGCAATTGAGATAAGGAGAGTGAGAGACATAGTTATTAGAACAGAATGATTTGATTTATCCCGAGTCATTTATTCACCAAATTTTCCCCCTGAGATCTTAAACAGACTGAAGTGGTTTCAAATGTTGTCATTATTTAGAACAATTCAACAAAATGTTTGTTGCTTTGAAAGAAAGGGAGGGGTGAGGGATGGAGGAAAGAAAGAAAGAAAGGAAAAATACAAGCCTGGATGGTCTGGTTTGCCACATTTGAATTTTATTGCCGAATTGGGATGGGTCAAGAAAAATCACTCTTTCTGTTCTCTGAGCGGGAGTTTCACTTACAAAGCTGTTTCTGATGTGAATACTTACCCAAGTTCAGATGCAGTCTCCATGTGTACTCAAACATAAAACGACAAAAAGCAAGTATTTGTGCTAGTGAAACCCTGTCGAGGAAATGTTTGTGCACCAGGACATCTCAACACAGAGACAATTTCATTACAAAATTCAGACGCGTCTTCGTGGAGACTTTTCTCCTTGCAGCTCTAGAGATTATTTTATACTTGGAGCTGCTGGGCACGCAAGGCATTTTAAAAGCAAATAGAAAGGCAAAGATGCTGCCCCAAGGGAGTTACAATTTAAGTCAGACCAAAGCAGAGTGAAAATGCTGGCTGCATGGTATTAAAAACCAGAAGGTGGGCACTTTTGTTTGGAAAGCCAAGGATTCCACTAAGTTATTTAGTTTTTCTTGTGTGCATGCATGGCTTCTGGAGCCGTTTTTAGCCTCAGCTTAAAAGAAATGGGTCTCACTCCTTCCCCCAATAACATTGGAGCCTATCTGCAAGGTTCAGTGAAAGGTGGCAGGAGGGTAGAGGTCTCAAAGGTACTGTGTTCCTGTTTTGTTTTGTGAAAATAAAAAGCTAGGTGGAGGAGAGGCAACCAAACCATTATTTCAACTGAAAGAAAAGCTTCTGCACGTGCAGAAGCAGTATTAGTAGTCTTCAAAAGATCTGAGAGAGAGGAAAAGAAGGATAGATGCTTTCTTGCAGCCATTGTGGCTGCAGCCATTGGAGAAGTTTCCATCACAGCATGTACATGAGAGCTGTACATTTTAAGACACAGGATAATTCAACCATGGAACACAAAGTGCAGGAAAACAGGATCCTTATTTCCACCTCTCTTGAAGTTACGTGTTTGTTTTTAATTTACTTGTATGCATTTGGTGGATGGCAGTTTGGGGATGCTTCTTTCGGCTCAAAGAACCATGAATGAGCACAGCATCTCCTGCCTCTGCTGGAGAGCATTTTGGGGGTGGAGGTGCTGATGGGTCATCATCCAGTTGGCCACAGTGCAAACAGGAGCTAGAGAGAGGATGAGTTACAATTTTCTTGCTGCTGTTTTTATGTTGGACTGAGTAATAGCACTGAGTATCTGTTATCCCATTTGGTCAATTTGATCAATCTGTTGGTCTCAGTATGGGATGAGCAATGACAAAGTGTGGGAATGGTTCTGTACCGATGTCCATTTGTGGAGTTTCACTTGAGAATATTCAAGTGTGTGTGTCCTGTGCAGATTTCTTGCCCTGTCAGTGTCTGAGCTGTAATGAGGTGAATGCTACTGGAAAGCAAAGGTTTAATTAGCTCTGCTGTTTCAATACTTTCCTAAAGTGCATTTCAAATCATACACTTAGTTGTGAAATCAGTCACTGATGCTGTGTTTGATGGTTACAGAAGCTGTGTGGTTTCCTTTATCTTTTTTCTGAGGAGCCCCTGATCAGATGACTTAATTTTCAGAACGCTGCACAAAAGAATAAATTGCAAGTACTCTGTGAATTACTGAAGGAGAATATTATGAATAACTTAAAAGAGGAAATGCGTGATAGAATTTTGTGTCATGTTGGCTAATTGTCCAGTAGCAGAAAGGAAAAGAAAGGCTAAATCGATTAGTCCAGCTTGTTTATTAAAAGTTTTTTGCTGATAACTTTTGGGTAGTTGTGCTTGGCAAACCGAATGCTAGTGCGAAGAGCATACCAGAGAGTTTGGTTTATTTTCTAAAATAAAAACGATTGGCTCACAGCACTGATGGATAGAAAAACAATGTAATATGCTTCTGTAGGGCTTTTCTCTGAGTGAGTCACAAGCTGTACTGATACAGCGCTCTTCTGAAGGGGTCAACATGTAGTGCAACAGCAAGATAAGAGGGGCCATGGTTTTGCCAGAAGCACTGCAAGACTGTGGACACACACACCAAGACACGCAGGAGCAAAACTCTAGAAAAGTTTAGGATCCATAAATCACTTCTGGTGGAGCCCAGGTGTGAGAGCACTGGCAGGAGCCGTGGTGTGGACAGACTCCGGGCACTACGCCTCCGCCACATAACGAATCTCCTTCTATGCTGTAGGCACCACCATCGGTATCTCCGCTCCAGTGGGGTCTTGGCCGGTGGAGACTCGCAAGTCACACTTCTGCATGGAGCTCACTTTATCTTCATCAGGAGGTTGGAGGGCTGAGTCAGCCCTGCTGGGATTTGCACCAGTGGTTCCAGGAAGTCTGGGTATTTCAAACCTTAGGCTTAGACCTCTAATCATCCCCTTATCTAAACTGCCTAACATCTGAGTCTGCAAAATTAGGTTGGAAATCTCACACAAACATGCTTTCCCCAGCGGCATTTCTGCGTTTGTTTGCCAGTGGAGCCCAGGACTACAGAAGGGCACAGAAGATTCAGCTTTGAAACCAAAGGTTTAATCAAAGTGTTGCGTGAAGGCCTGGTCCTTTCTTGATTGATGGCTTGCTTACTACTTGCTGACAGATGGAGAGGTTCACCCTTTGGGGCAGAAACTCAGAGTTAACACTCAGAGAGGCAAGTGTTGACCTTCTTGGGCCGTAAGTTTAGAGCAACCCAGTTCTTTTAAATTAATTTCTGCATCTGCTGGGGGTGGAAGGAAGGGGTTGATTGCTTTCTTGTAACCTATAAAGAAGTGGTCTCATCCTAAAAGCCCTATTGCTCAATACATGCAGAAATTATTTAAATTATCCAAGTGGGTTTTTTTCAACCCAAGAATTCAAAGACAAATGGTGTGAGGTCCTACATCAGGCCAGCATCTCTGAATCCCTCCTCAGGTAACTTTTTAAGCCTCACTTGGCTACAAAGCCTAAAGCGCTCAGAGATATGAAATTCTTACTGGTTTTGTGAGAATAGCTGGTTAAATGGGGATGACAGACTAAATTAGCCATCCCGGTTAGGAACAGGTTGCAGTGTCAATTCACTCCTTATCATATAGCAGAGGATCCTAAGCAGAGGCTGGGTCAAGGGGAGGCAAAGGGCTTTCTGATGTCCCCCAGCTGTGGAAAAGCTCCAGTGAAAACTCTCACTTTATCAACCATCTCATTGGGCAGTGGCACCTTAAAGAACAAACAAACCGGCTTTAGTTGTTCTCCATCTCTCAGAGCGGCTTGCTTATATGGCGTTTTCATTGATAACTTATGTCCATGTGGAAGTTCTTCTTTATCTTCACTTTAGTCCTGTCACTGAATGAAAGGAGTATCCTGTGGCTCAATGCTACACTGGATGGGGTGATACAACAGAAAGGAAACTTTCCAGTTTTGTCCTCTAGTCAAGAAAGAGGACTGGTGTAAATAATTCCTCACAAATCAGTACTTTGATATGTTTGGCTTCTTTCAGAGTATCTGTGAGCAGATGCATGATAAATTTCTCATTTTAACCAATGTTAGCAAATCTCTGGAGAAACCGACTGCTGTTTGCTGCCCATCTATAGTAGTTAAGCCAGATTCCTCTGTTCTGATTTATCAGATAGGGTGACTGATGATGTTTGTAAATGTAAATTTTAAGTTTCCTCAAATTCTAGTGTGTAAAGCTTCAAAATAGTCATTTTCTATAAACATTGTTGCTTGAAAAAGTCCTGCCACTTGAATATCTGGTGAAGATGAATGCACATTGCATGCAGAGTTGGCAAAGAGGCACCCATCTATAAACATACAGTTACCATTCATGGAGATTTCTTTTATCATCTTTCCAGTTGTACAAACACAACACCACCACCACCCCCGGCAATATTGCATTGTAAATTACCTTCCTTTTAAAAGCCCTCTCCCCATAGTGCTTTTCATTCAGGAGATGGGAGACAGCCCTGGGCGCTTGTTGTCTTCAGATCAAATACAAGCTGCAGGCTCTGGGTATTCACCTGAATTATATGAACCTCTGTGCTGTAGCTATTTACTTGTTGCGATACATTTCCTTTTCTTGATTAACTAAGCTCTGAAAAGACACATCTGTTTCAGCATTGCCCCCTCAAGGCAGTCCATCAGCCCTCTGTTTGTAGCATCTTTTTCTCTCACCTTTTCCTTGCCTTACCCTCTGTGGTCTGCTGCATTTTTTGTCTCGTCTTCATGATTTGTGTTAGACTCCTGGGGCAGGGACTGTGTCGGGGTGGTTGCCCGTGAAAAGCCATCTATCATGCAATGGATATGAGAACTATTTAGGGATATGCAAGTGCTGCAGCTCATTTTGTGGCTGAAGCCCCAAAGGTTGAGCTGGTGGCTGTTTCTAATTAGTTACACAGTGCCTATCTATAGCCTCCTACAATGCTCCAAGGGCTGAGTACCCTCAGTTTCTTATTAACTTTACTGGTGTTCAGCATCCTCAGCACCAGGCAGGTCTGGTCCCCAATAATGTACTAATGTACCGGCACACTTCAGCATTTTAAATGTATGTGCTGAATACCACTTTTAATAGAAACTGAACAGGACCATGATTTGCACTTAAAATAAATACGAGATAATTTATTAGAATACACTACTGGAGTCACAGCCTCCACAGGGTATTTCTCTCTGTTACACTATCCAAGTACTGGAGGAGTTTATTGCATGGTTTACTATGTGGCATCCAAAAATCCTCTATAAATAGCTGATGATTTGCACCTAGGAATCATTTTTGGGAGAAAGGAGAGCAGGAGCTCTAGGCTGATTCTTTGATCATGGAGGCCCTTAGGAACATCGGTGTTTCCCCAGCGCCCTGGGCCAGAGCTGGCATCTCTGTGCAGCAGGGCTGCCCCCAGCCCTCGCCGTGGCTTATGCCCTGCGGTCCTCTCCGCAGCAAAAGCAGCCAGGAGGTTCGCCCGGCGGTGGTGGTGCCTGTCGCTGTATTCTGCTCTCAGGCTTCTCTTGCCCTTTGAAGATTCCCCATTGTTTGGGCTATTAACATACTTTCAGGGTGGATGTTTATCTTTTTTGAAACTTTTACGGCAGTCGCATCGTTAAAGAAAACCCCAAGAAGCTCTTTGCAAGAAAGCACCGCCAGAGCCCTTTGGTGAGCGTAATGCAACTCTGAGCAGCTCTTCCCTTTATTTGATCAGCTTCTAATACCTAACAGTTCTGTGAGTAAACATTTATAGATCAAATCAAAAGCTCGCAAAAGGAAGCACTCTCGATAGATTAGAAGCTAAACTGATCTAAATTAGAACAGATGCAGAGATAACCTTGCCTGGCTAAAAAGCATATACTATCGGTTGCACGCAGATAATTAAATGAATGAGCCCTTTTCTATTGAACAACTGATTTGCAATTGATAAACTTAATTAATAATTAACTTTTTAATTAAATATCAATTTAAAACAAGTGTGGTAATATGCCACTCGCATTTAATTTTGCTGCCTTTTCTTCATTAAAGAACCGTCATTAGGGTTACAGGTATCTGTTTAAGATGCCTCTGTGCACGGCACAGGGAATAAATGTGTCCACTGGCACTTGCCAGTGAAGAGATGGTGATAAACAGCAGCAACCAGAGACAAAGCCGGCGTGTAACTTCAGAGAGTCAGAAGGAACCGCAAGTAAATGGCACATCCCTGGCCGTGGCTTTCTTAGCGGCAGAAGGCCTACCTGGGTTTATGCCATTGTTTGCTATTAAAAGAGGCGGCAATGGGTATAGAATTGCTGAGCCCTTCTCGTAACAACTCTTCGGGAAGACGGTCCTTCCCAGCTTTGTGAATGAAGTGGCTGGATGAAGCCAAGACTGAACATCTAAACCCTGGCCTGTGTTGAGGGGAGACAGATCCATCAGTTATTGCCTTATTTCAGCAAAACAATCCTGAATAAGTGAGGGAAAGCTGTGATCTTTTTGCATGTGTCTTCTCACATGATGCCTTAGTGCAATTCCTATTAGTGCTAATGGGGTAATTGGCTCCCCTCAATGTGAACTCCCTATAATGCATCCATGTAACTTGATTTGAGAGTGTAAATCCCATTAGCCTGAATGGCGATCTTTTCTGCCTCTAATTTACCCATTTGATCCTGCAAGCACTAACAGCCGATCTCGTCTCCCTTTGAAAGCGATAAATAGGCATCTGACTTCCGCTAAATGGTGTTTGCAAACGTGCATGACGGTATCACACCTCCGGGTTGGTGCCCCTCTCTGTGCCCCCCCCGCCCCGTGAGTCTGCCCTTGCGAACATCTGTGCAAAAGGGATATTGCTGCAGGGCCGCTGGCGAACGCCTGCTTTTCGTCCGGCTCCCCGGGGCAGCCCCAGCTCTCCGCCACACGTGGCGGCTGCGTGGCTGCGTCCATGCAGCATGGGACGGCAGCGGGTGCGTAGGGCTCCCAAGTGATTTGGACGCTTTCTGGGGTGTGCGTGCAATCAGAAGCTGTGGTGCTGGAGTCATAGCGGCTACTTGATCTACCGGCTGCCACTCTTGTTGGATACTGGATGAATAAACACACCGCATCAAATGAGAATAATAAGGGAGCCGATGGCTTCTTTGCTGCAGACTTTCCCATGCACTGAGTCCACACCTCGTCCTAACTGTGCTCCTTTATTTTTCCCCTCTGTTTAAAAAATTACCTAGAGAGCTCAGCTGTGATTTATGTATCTAAATACAATAAAATAGAGTTGAAGCAAACAGCTCCTGCACAGCCTTGGCGTTTGGGATGATTCCTTCCACCTACCTAGTAAGCACTTACAAGGAGCAAAGAAATATGCAGAAGGCAGGAAATTGGGTTTGAAAACTGGGAAAAAAAGGTGAAAGGCTGCAAGAAACATTTCCACCAACCCTGCGCCTGCTAGTAACAAGGAGAAATATTTGAGCACCTCACTGAGGATGTAAGAAAATCTTTCCACGGCGGTGGAGGATCTGAGTGAAGATTAAGGGTTGCTTTTTTTTTTTGTTAACGTCTTGATTTGTTTCCAACTGAAATAAGTAGGGTAAAGGATAAGCCAATGGGCTCTTGACTGTCCTTCTGCAATGTGGGGCTTGAAGCCAATTGGAAATGACTCCTCAGAAGGTACCATCATGGACACGGCACCAGACACCTATCCGGTCGGAATACACCGCCGATGAAAGGATGATTTCTTTTCCTGCTCGGCCTCTTAAGAGGATATTCTCGCTTCTCCACATGTGAAGGGAAGATGGGTCCCTCCCGTGGGGAATGTTACTGCTGGCCACCACTTCCTTTCTGAAAGCCCCATTTGAAAAGGAGGAAATAGTTGGTGGAGGAAGTTCCTGAAAAGGAATCTTTCAAATCCTTATTTTTGTCAGATTTTTTTCGGGGGACACCCAATATGATGGAAATAATTGGTGTGGCTGCCTCAAGTGATGGAAAAATTGCAGAAAACTGCAAAGGGTGTGACAGCAAGAAAACCGGCTTATTCTCCATTTATTGTACAATATTTATCATCAACCCGTTTTGTATATTTTGCTTTCTTTTGTGTAATCTTATCATCACTGGGGTTGAAAACGATGTAATTTTTGCTTCTTTGAGTAGTTGCCAAAAAAGCACTTACGTTGGAGTATTAGTGTATCATTTGGCTAGCACATCACATAATGGTTTTTTTACAGCAAGTATTTAACCGTGTTTTCATCCTGTGGGAAAGAATGATGGGTCTGTTTTGTAAAAATAAGACCTTGTGGCAATGTGGACATGCAAGAGATAGAAACATAATGCAACAAATTAATTTCAACACACAGAAATGAAGTAGTCCAGGCTCCATATACATTCAGCAGTGCTGGTTTCTCTCTCTCTCTTTTGTGTCTCCTTTTTTCTCTTATTCTGAAATGTATTGTTGGATTTTATGGGAAAACTTTGTGAGCAGAAACTATTAGAATTCAATGAGCTGCCTATTTGGTTTGGGCATGCAAGAAGATGTTATACTTGTATACATACATATGTTTCTATATATGTATGCACACATATAGGTAAAAATAGTATTTATGAGTGCATGTGCGAGAGAGAGAGGGTAGTTGTGGGTACCAAGCAGATATGATCAAATTCATCCATTTTGTGTGACTCGATGCAAGTTTGTGGTGTTATAGAAAGAACCAAATTAGCTTTATTATAGGCTGAAAAGATACTTTGGGTTTTAGCAACAGAAACAGTATTGTGAAGCAGGAGAAATCTGATCATTCTAATTTCATCACAGAAAATTAAGACCTGGAGCAAAAAATAATTTGCCTTTAGGTGCTTCAGAAATAATCAAGCAGTTAATCATTACAATTTGAGGTGATCCCATCAAATCCCTCCCAAATAGTGGTTAAGTGAATCTCTATTATAACCTGAAACCCGCCATTAACTTGAAAACCATTCATGCTACGATCCACATCTTTCCAGTCTGTGTGTTTTACAACCTGCCCCCAATAACGGTCACTCTCACCTCTGCCAGAAAAAAAGTTAGAGTTGCTGTTATAAAGTTCTCCCATTTCTCAACTTCATTCTTTGTATTAAAATGTCCCAGTGAGTTGTGGCTAAGATTTCTTTTTCTTTGCATGTAAAAATTCATCAGGATATTTCTCAGCTTTTGCCAAGTAACTATATAATCTGTTTGATGTCTACCTTCCTTCTTTCCAGCAGCCGCTTACCCGTTTGTGCAGTTACATGCACATTTGTATTTTGTCATGTCTGAATTCAGACCCAGAGTCTGGAGATGCCAAGTACGTGCCTAACTTACTTATGCGAGAAGGAGTGGAGTTGAGCATATGGCTACATGGTTCCTATGTAAAATAAAAAATGCTATTCAGCAAATTTATTAGGGCTTTATAGTGAGTTATCATCAGTAGTTGCACTAAAATACAACTCAGAAAAAAGACTCCATAGCAGAGAATTCATGATGGAATAGGCTTCTTGCGTGTCTTGTCTTTGCTTGCTAATTTACAACGTTCCATCTACGAATTGTTCTCTGAAAGCCTTTCATCCTGAAAGGTACTAGGAAACCGCACTGCTTGCTGGCATTGGCATGAGTCAGGGTGCTCAAAACCTGCCCTTTGGGTGCCCAGGTCGTTCCTTTGAATCAAGGGGTTTTATCATAACAAAAACATGCTTAGGGAGGGTTTCTCCATTCTGCATTAGTACTTCGGGACTATTCTGCTTTGAAAAACTGGAAAGCCCCTATTGCACTACCACAAACGAGTCATCAGAAAAATGAGATGGAAGAGGGGGGATGAAGACTATCCTATGTGTCTGCAGACCCGCTAAGGAGGATGCGTGAGCTATGGCTTGCAGGAGAAAGATGCGCCCAGTGTTTTCCTAACCAGTTTGCTTTCCTAACTAATCTTGCTCTAGGTGTGAGCAGAGCTTCACCTTTCCTGTGCTATAAGAAGAGTGATTAAAAGCAAACGAGAGAAGGTGGGTCAACAGTGACTAAAGACCATGCATAAATTCCTAACAAATGGTTGGTAGGAGAGACAAATAGCAGAAACATGAAGCAGACTGATTTTACTTTGAGCAACACTTTATCTTCACAGAGACGTCACCACTGTGTTATATCATTTCCTCTCCAGATATGGCTGTAGAAGAGCAAGACCTTCCCATAATGGGACAGCGCAAGCAATAGGGATATTTTTCATGGCTGCCTTGGGAGTGCCATCAGCCATAACAGAGCAAAGGCTCAGGGCAGGAAGTGTAACACAGGGAGAAGAGCTAATAAATGACCTTTGCAATAGTGCGATCAAGTTAAACCCACCAAAAAATGATAGGTGAGGTAAGAATTTGTTCAGGAGCTGTGTCCTGCCCGAAGGGTATAACCAGGTAGTCAGGTAGATAGGAGCAACCTTGCAACACTAGATTTTTTTTGGAGGGCTTGTGTTACCCTTGATAAAAATCTCGTTGGTATTTGGAGCAGAACGGCTCTGCTGGACTCTTAGCCTGGCTCTCCCTATGCCCTTCCATTACTGCTCTGCCAAAATCCCAGCGTTTAGTTATTCTTGCTCCAAATAAAATGCTCTGGCTTGGATACATCTCCCAAACTTTTAGGCATTTTTTTGCAATACCTATGCAGAAGTGACTCTGCTCCTAGCAGGGCTGAGCTTCTTCAGGGTCCCCCCTCCTGTGCTGTGCCAGCCCTGCGTAAGCTGCTGCTGAGCCCTGTTCCCTGCCAAGCCCCTGCTGTGTGGGCACCCTTCTCTGCCGCTGAGCCAGACCCTGTGCAAACCCCAAACGTGTGCAGCTATGAACACAGCAGTGACCATCACCGCAGGGCTGTGCACATATCGAGCCTTCCTTGTAAAAGTCTCCAGAATAGATATTTTGTGCAGAAAAAGGATTAAATAAAATTCAAGCTTCTAGAAGAAGCCCTATTTATTTGATTTTTTGCTGGAGAAACACTCCCTTACCACCAGTGAATTCATACTGATTTTTAGAAAATACGCTCTTTTGCAGGATCTTGCAAGATGGCAGGAGCCGAAGGACTGTGCGGAGCCTTGTGTTGCAGTCTGAGTTCAAAAAGGTGAGTTCCCCTGAGAGGGAAAGATTGGTTTTCTTGTTTAATGCCGTCTCTTGTTCAAACTTAGGGATTTGAATGGCCCATTTATCTCTTCTTTTTTTTTCTAAATATGTTTATCTTCATGTCTGAAATATTTTGTGAACTTTGCTTTTCTATCCCTGTAAAGGGTATCCTTTAGACAAGTTCTTGTTTCTTGTGTTTTCCATCTATAATTGTAGAGATGTAAGAGAAAGAACGCGCATTTTCATAAAGCAGTCATCTGACATGAAGTTATGGTAAATATATTTGCTCTGCCTGTTCCCTCTTTATATTGACTTTCCATTAATATCCTGGCATACATCTATATATGTATATGAATATGACTAGCAACAGATAAAATAGGCTAATGGTAGAGAATGTTGAGGGGTGGGGGCCAGTTTTAAACTCTTTTTAAAGTGTTTTTCTAAACTTTTTGACCACCTAAGTGGGTATAAACAAGCACATGACAGGTATGTTCACTTGGAGCTAGATGAAGGATTTAAATTTCAGTTTTTAGATGACAAATGCTGCAATGAGCGATGCAAGTGATGGAAGTTAAAAAATGTATCCAAAACCACTGCAGACTCTTTACTTGCTGTTTGCAGGAGAAAGCAAAATTCATTAAATAAATAATTCGATCCAAATGATTTGTCCAGTTGCTGAAGGAGCTAACAGGGTGTCTGGACTTGTGTACTAGCTTGGTTACAGCTATAGTGATGAAGAGCACAATGCAGAAAAGCTGGGGGTTTTTTAGAAGGAAGCGCAAGCAATTCCTGAGATGCTATATTCTTTTCTTGAAATTTCCGAACCAGCATTGCCAAACATGGGGGCTGATGCACTCGGTGGAGAGCAAACGAGGCTGGTCAACTCAGTGGGGCAAGGCATGCTGCAGCACAGTATTGGGGCTGTGCACACCCCGTGCGAGGGTGTTGGGAGAGCTTCTCGTGGTCCCCTCTGCTGCAATATAGCAAACCACTCTGTTCCTTTTTCGCCATGAGAGGGGAAAGGGATGGTGGAAAGTGCTTGGAGGGTTGTTTGCGTTGCCCCTTTGGGGATGGCTGTGGGGCTGCTGGCGCCACTGGTGTTCTGCGTGCTCCAGCCTCACCACCTGTGTCGGTAAGAAAAGGCTTTTCCAGTCTAAAAATAAGCAGCTGGTGTCTGGAGTCTGCTCATGGGAGCGTGTGTCTGATACGTAATTTGAACTTGATTGCAAGGGCCTCATAACCTCTCCTGGAGCTAGTGCTGCCATCCTGGAGTCAGTTCCCCTCTCCCCTAGGTGACCAGGCTGTTTGTAAAGCTGGGCTCCAGTGTGCCCCGGACTTGGTCCAGGCGCACAACAGCCTCCCACCCAGGGAGTTATCAGGTAGAGGTGACTTATGGCACATTATCCTGTTTTAACTCCTCTCCCACTGCTTTGCATCGAGCTACTGAAACCCATTTGTTTGGCAACCACCGAAACTTGACACTGATGAGGATGAGCAAGGGAAAGGAGAGATCTGTTGTTTCCAAGGGTGAATCTTAACTGCAAAAGCTTGATGTTTGCTGTAGAGCCCTTTGGGAAAGCTGTTGGTGTCTTGGGATGCTGCTGTTATGAATGGGGCCAACTTGGAAATTCATTTCTGGATCTTATCTTTCTTGCTTGGAAACATTTGGATCTGTAGTGCTTGACCAGAAAGTCACAAGGAGAAATTTTTCCTTGCACATTGCTCATGTGCGCTAGATGGAACCTTTCCTGGTCCAGACTTTTAATGCAGTCATTTAGTTAGACAAATGTGGTACTAATAGGGAGATGGGCCAATGAGTTTTGGTGTTGATCCCATCACCAAATGCTGATGCACAAGCCAGACTGTAACCCTGCTCATGGGACTGGCTGAGAAGGGTTTCCACGTAGCTTGGATAAACTACGTCCATCTCAGTCCCATTTTATAGCATGGAAATCGGAGTGGTTTTGGAATATGTAGTTGGAAAACCAGGTGCAGCATTGATCCAATTTCCATTTTATCCAAACAACAAGATCTTAGAGAGAGGGGGTCTAACGGAAACGGGCTTGGCAGGCAATGAGAAGAGGCCCAGTCATACTTCTCCAGTACCAACAAACTCCCCTGGCCTTCCATATAGTTCAGAACCATCTCTCCAACTCAGGGACCCCCTTGGCTATGGGTTTTCTGTGTCACAAAGGCTGGCTCTGACAAACATTTTTAGAATCGCCATCTGTCAGCTTTTCCTTCAGGGATCCCCATTTACAATAGCTTGTATCCAGGCCATGTGCAAATCCCACTGGGCTGAAACTTGGCCCTGCACAAGGTTGGCCTGGATGCAATTAACAAACACAAAATTTATTCAATTTAGTTTGGCCAAAAATATAAGATTCTTTTGTTTGCAGATGCTGAAGTTTAGATGCCTTTCCAAACTTATCAAGGACAAGGGAACCACTTTGGAGAAAATAACAGCCAACCCCAAAGTCATCCTAGAATTCAAACTGAACTGGAAACCTACACACCAACTAGTTTGTGAAGCTTAGAAATGGAGTCCATTTTTTTCTGATACTTTAATTTTTGCTGCTGTCTCTGAACTTCATTGTTCTAGCTGGGCTCTAGACAGAAACACTGACACATCAGAAGAAGAAAACCACTGTTTGCAGCATCTAGGGGGGCTCAGCAGGAACTATCGGATATCTCCCCGGAATTTTTCAGTTCCAGGAGATTTGGAGAAATGTCTGACCCAAATCCCAGAATTTAGAGGTTAGGACTGTCATGGGATCGTGTCTAAATTGCTTTGGTCTGGAGATCTGGCTGGAAATCTTGTAAGATCGGGATCTGTCTCTCTTGATTGTCCATCTAAGGTCTTCATTTTTTAGGTCTTATCTGCCAGACTCAAGTATGATAAACCTCATGGTGCCTGATTTATCTGTCTCAGAAAGATGAAGGGCTGAGTCAGTCCTGCATTCACATCTTTGTTTCCCAGTTCCCACAAAAGCACCAGACCACTTAATTTATTCCCATCTTCCATGCAGGTACTCTGGGATTATAAAACAGAATTCATATCTAGGACACGTGCTTTCTTCAAGCACTTTTAACCCCTGTCTATTCCACTGACCCCTGGTCCAGGGAGATTGCAATACTTCTACCGGAGCTGCAGGCTGGGATGAGGAGCTGAAGGAGAGATCCTCTGCATGTACCTAGCAGCAAGCAGGCCTGGGACAAACAGCTAATACAGTGCAAGAAGGATCAGCATGGCGTTACATATTTACATATGAGCATCCCCCAGATTGCATTACTCTGAGAGGTAATGCTGAAGCATTTCATAAAGATGATTTTTATTAGTTAAAGGGAAGCTGCCCCAGCTGTCTCTGATGAAGCAAACACCCAGAGGTGCTGGGGATGTTTGGCCACCCCTTCTCCGTACCTCCCAAACCTCCCTGCCGTTAGAGGAGGGGGAGCAGATCGAGTGCAATAAACCCACGCAGCGCCCTCCGCAGCAGCCGGGCCCGTTGCTGTCAGAGTAGTTAGTATGCTGGGGCTGTGCAGTTCCTCTGCCATCTTCATTCACCTTAGAAATGTGGAGTTTGAATGGTTTATCTCTATTAATCACCAGCTCAAAAAGCTTTGTGCACCGAGGGCCGCAGATAATTAACTTCACTATACTGCTTGTCTTATCAGTATCAACCTCTTGTCCTCCTGTGAAATAGTTAAAACCATCAGCCCCTTTTTACTTTTCCATTTAACTCTAATGCTTTAACACTGATGTTCTAAATGGCCCTGCGATTCATACTTATTAGACAAACCTTTCTTTCTGCATCTCTTATATTTTTTGATAATTGGCCATGTACATTTCTAAGGGGCTCAACAGCTTTTCATGCCACTATACTAATAATTAAAGGTTTCTCACAGCCTTTCAGATTTCTCTTTACCTTCTTTTCTTTGATAAGTATAATTTGCTGTTTAATTGGGGAGGGGGGAGAAAAGTGGTAGTAGCAATAGACTGACTGCATAGGAAAAGGTTTTGATTAATAAAATTCTCTAATTTTAAGCAAATCTTCATTGTTTCCCTATTCTTGTCCATTCTCTTGCTGGAGCTCCCCTCCTTCCCGCACCATAAAATGTTGTAACAGTCTAGTGAGAGGAAAGGGGGAGGCAGGATGGGGAAGTGAGACGTGTGGGAGGCAGGATGGTGATGGGGGCTCCGTTCTTCACGATGCTGCTTGGTTTAGCCCTTTGCTTTGCTAATGTCCCCCTCCCCACCGCTTGTTTTCCGCCTGGGAGCTGACCTGGGACTAAGCCCCGGCTCTGTTGGGGATGGTGGCCCAACGTTGCACTGCCTGGCTATGCCAAGGTGGGGACAGTGGATCTGAGGGAGGCTGCTTGTGCATCCAACCTGCCCAGCAGCACTCTCCACTCACCATAAGCAACCCCTGGGCACTGGGGCTGAGTGCCGCAGACTGGCCAGGGGACGTCCCATGAGTGTCAGCCCTTCGTGCATTCACGTTGTGCATGCTAGAAACCCCTTCCCAGTGCGGCTCCCCGCAGAAACCCTCCTCAATGGGCTGTGACACCAGCAGTCAGTGCTGTTGCCCCAGCTCCCTTTGGGGTCCTCTCGGCTCTCCCGGTGGGTGCTGTGGCTGTTGCCTTGCGGTGCTGCCAACAGGGCATCCCTCACACGGTATTATTGGAGTTTCAGCCTTTCACGTCCATGTGCCAGGTTGTTTTTAAGGGACCTTTCCTCCTGGAGGCTTTCTTAGTCCCATCCCTCTGCCATCTAACCCCACGTCCTACCCTCCATGCTAGCAGGATGTAAATGTCAGTGTTTGTGCACCTGATGTTTATGCTATCCAGAAGCATTTCTCCATTTTGTGCGGTTTTATCCTCTGCCTGTCTCTCCCACAAGCCCTCCTTGCAGTCCCCATTCCAGAGAGCTTTCCCTCCCTCTCCCACTTGCATTACTTGAGTTTTCCCTTTTTTCTTTTTTTTCTCTTTTTCCCCAGGTTCTCCAGTTCCCACATCAATGTCTTCTCTCTCCCGTCTTCAGGTCCATTCACTCTCAGCCCATTTTTTCCATCCTCCCTGTGCAGGGACCCTGTCGGGGGGTGACACAGCTGGGGGCTATCCTTGGCCCAAGTGCTAGAGCCAATCCTGTATGGAGAACAGCCCAAAGAGCTCCCCAGGGGCACCATCCTGCATCTGCAGAGGATAAAGAGGCTTTTAGACGATCTGCTGGACCTTCTCTCAGCTCTGGCCGTGGGTGATTTCCACCGTGCCAACAGAGGGAGGGCGCTGGGTCTGGAGGAGCCCCATTACTGCCATGGCCAGATTTCCTTCCCTAGATGTTGTCTGGCTCGGGGAGGTGTTTTGGGGGTCTTGGAGGTAGTGGTGTGGGGGGAGGATGGGATCTGGAGTACAGAAGCTCTGTTGCTCTGACAGCCTGTCTGGCTCCGTTCACACAGGTGAGGCCATTTGAGCTCAGAGGACCCACTGCCTTTGGTCTTCACTAAAGCTACTCTGAAAAATATTACTCAATAGCTCCTGTTCTAATCTTTAAATAATTCACTCTAACCACCTATCTCTTTCCATGTACATAGATTCAACTGGCATTAATGCTCTTGTGGGACATATGCTAGTGT
Organism: Gymnogyps californianus; assembly: GCF_018139145.2. Classification (NCBI taxonomy): domain Eukaryota; kingdom Metazoa; phylum Chordata; class Aves; order Accipitriformes; family Cathartidae; genus Gymnogyps; species Gymnogyps californianus. The sequence continues at coordinate 13,744,558 of NC_059483.1, forward strand.
ACACTTCTAAACCCCAGCTCCTGGAGTCATGTGATGGGAGGCTCTTTAGCTTTCCTTCAAAACAAAATGTTTATGCAGTTGAGCAGAGAAGGACGGAAATGTGACCCCAGTGCTCTGAAATGATTATTGAGAGAAAAACATCCAACACTGTTTTAAGACTTGTGATTTTTACAGGACCTCTTGATGTGGGGGGAAGTGGGAGCAAAGGGAAGAGAGAAGTGCTGATCCAAAGTTTTTGACTATTGGATATGGGCAACATGGTGGTGTGCTCCTTCAGTCAACGTGCAGTGACTGTTTCTTATCAGTGCTAGTATTGAATTGCAAAACAAGTTCATGCCGAAGTCATTCAGTTATTTTTTGAGTGAAGAATTCACACAACCTGTGATCTATTCCGGGATTATTCCCCAACAGGGGAGGAGGAAGAAAAAGGCTGGTGGTGCCTCTGTTGTGAATAATTCATCCCATCATCCTACTAGTGTGGGTGCTAGGTGACCCCTTTGCTTAGCTCCCACTAGGGTTGGGGAGGAGTGCGGGATGCCTCTTATATCTCCGTTAGCTGCTGGGGGTTTAATAGGGGCACTCAACACACACAAGCATGCTCTAAGCAGGGTCAGGGGGCAGCCAACACGCTGTGACCTAAAATTTTGACAGCTTTTTACTCATTTCATGTTAGGTGACCCCATTTCTCTTCGGCCAACTGCCTTGCCCGGTGCCCGTGCCTGGGGTGCATGGTGCTGCGGGAGCCTGGCCAGTCCCCTCTGAGCACTGGGGACAGCAATGACCCCCTGCACAGATGCACTCTTTGCCCTTATGTTCCATATCTCAAATTGCTGCCCAGTATCACAAGGGGAAATAAAAAGCGACAGCGGCTGTTGAATGACTGGCCCCTGCCCCTCTGCCATCTCAAACAGGACAGCTTGAAGATGCTCAGTTCCAGATAATTTATATTTTAACACACCAGGTCCTGGTGCCGTGTTGCAGCATGACAAACCGTTCCAGCTCACCATGGGGCCCTGGCAGCGTCCGGGCTGCTGGAGCACCAGCGACTTGACCCTGGTCATCCCCATGTGTCACCGTCCGTCCCATCCAGGGATTTATTTTCGGTAACTGCGATGCGAATAACGGTAAGATATCTTCTTGAGCTCCAACCAACATCTCTGGGAGTTCTCACTGATGCTTCAGTTTTCTCCCCTTCCCCTGGGATAAGGCTTTGAGGGCAATTCTCTTATCTCTGCTTGTTTTGTTTTGGTATCTTATGCAGCAGACTGTCTCGAGATGTCTCTCCTCTTTCCTCCTTTCCAGTTGTCTGTCTCCCTCCATCACTTTGTCACCCTCAGCTGCTTGTTAGTCTCTCTTATTTCCTCCTTCTTTTCCCTAGTTGGTCCATTCGTCATTTTTCCTCAGTAGTCCATGCTCCTTTCTCTCCCACTTCTTCTCTGTCTCTTGTTTCTCCCTCGTTTCTCTCTTTCGTTTTTCCCCCCTAGTGTCGGAACTTCTTTCTTTGATTCCCCCCCTCCACCTCCCACCCTTTATAGTGCTGTTATCTGTTATTTTGGCAAAGAGCACATTTATTGGGGAGGAATATCCCCATGGCAACGCAGCAGATGGTGACTTTTGATTAGCTTGGCTTTTTTTTTTTTCCCCCCGACTGCCAAATCACAATCCGTCTTTGAAATTAAATCAGGCTGTGATAGCATCAGTTGTTCTGGAGAGGGGACGAGAGAGAAACAAGACTGAAGTATTACAGCGGGAGCCAGGATGTAATGCAAATTCGTGTTTTTTAACCCCAGCAATAAAAACCCCTGTTCGTTCCGGGAGCAGGAGGAGTCACAAGAGAGGGAATAATAAAATAAAAAAAATAAGATTAAAAAAATTTTATCACCCCACATGGGCTCCTCACTCTGACCACGCTGGAGAGTGTGCCTCTGTAACACCGATGTCACTTCTTGCCAAGTCACTTGGTGCTGCTGGGCCTCATACTGCAGCTGCTTAAACACCATTGAGAGTTTTCCTCATGTCATGGGCAGTGGGAAGAGGCCAGGTTCTTAGCTGAGCAATTCAAACAACTATTTATTTACGGGGTTGCAGTGTCCAAAGTGGGAAGGAAAGCATTAGCAAGCAGCAGGAGGAAGGAAAGAAAGCAGCTCCTGGAAGGCATTGGAGGGAGGTGAGAGGAATTCAGGGTAAAGTGAGGAAACAGAGGAGCTGGAAAGGGTGGATGGCATCACCGAGCCAAGATGCTGAGTGATCAAGGGCATGGGAAAGTGAGGAGCTGTCTGTAATGGCACCAGGGAGGTCTGAGCCTCTGGAAGGAAGGGTGCAAAGTTCTGCCAGCCATTAAGAGAGAGTTACAGGGCATAGCCCCATGGAAGATGGGAAAGCAGATACTGAAGTCAAACAGTAAAGAACTTTCTTCAATGCTTCAGAAGTGGGTGCTATTCAAGTTCCGTGAGCTCCTTTGCCTGGTGCTTTTTGGAGGGTGACCAAAGGTGAATGCAACTGAGTGCTAATCATAGCCAAAGATAAAGGAGGGCTTGAAAATGAAAGCTGCAGAGAGGAGATGACTAATGATCCAGCAATTTCATGGGAACTGACGCGTTGTCTCAGGCTGTGAATCTGCTGGACTGCTATCTCCAATTACTAATGTTCCCCATACAGGAGTTTAGAAAGTGGTTGTCTGGTCTCAGCGCTGGCTCCTTTGGATGCAGTGAGTTTAGCAGTTATGGCTAAAGGCAAATAAAGGGTCACATTCAGTCTTGGTGAGGTTCAGCTGAGATGGTGGAGTTTCATCAGAAACAAAGTGCCTCAAGGGTTAATACCCTTTCCTATCTGGGGTTGTAGCATGCATATATTCTGGTACTGTGGAGAGCAAACACACATGAGCACTTGGTATGCTTCATATGAGCCTTGAGATACTCAAACTCTGTCACTAGGCTCTCTTTTGCCTTTGTAAAAAGGCTCTAACTTTCCGTAACATAGCCTGCTAAAAGATGCTTCTCCTGGAGGAGCTCTGATCTTAACATAGGATTCAAACCTGCACCCTTCTGCAAAATCTTTAATTATATGGGATTGTCCCGTCCCTTACATTAAGAGAAATAATAGAGAAGCTCCCACTACACTTTCTGAAAAGCAGTCCACATTCTCTTGCTCGCTAGGAGCTATGGGCCACCATCACATCTCTCCCACTGCTTTTTTAGTCAAACCAGTGCTTTTTGCTGCTCTGCTCCAGGGGACTCTGCGGGCTGTCTTAAGTTCTTCCAGGATAAGCTCTCTGGCCAATAGATAAAATTTTGCTGCAGATGTTGTTGGTTCTGTTGGATATCTCAGTTCAGGAGTGTTTTGTGTATGCCGTGTGTTAAATCTCATGTTTTTTGAGGAGAAGATAAGATTTGGGTGCAGGAGATAAATCAGGTAGGGATGCCACTAGAGCTTAATTGCCAAGAGATATCTCGGGGCCTGATTCTTCCTTGAGAGACACAGGCACAAGGGAGAGCTCCAGTCTGCAGGGATTCACGTGTTGGTGGAAGGCATCAGAGAAGTGTTTTAGGAGCACAGTGGGATCTAAACCCCTGTTTGAATCTCAGATGGCTTGTCGGGGGGGTCTAACCGTTGGTTCATTCTGTTTAGATGGTATCCTAGTTTAGACAAGAATTTGCATGTGCTGGGTGCTGCTTCTCCCTGTTTTGGTCAGATTGCTACTTGGTTTCTTGCCCCAGGCACCTTGCCATTGTCTGTCTGTCCCCAAATCTCTCTCTCCCTTGCTTGCATCTCCCCTTGCCCTGCACAAGCGCCTTGCAACCATGCTCTTCTCTTCCCTCGCATGCAGCCCCCGGGGGCTGGTTGGCATCCAATGCGCCTTTCTATATGAACCGCACATCGCACGCCTGTGCGTTTGCTCTGCCCTCTGGTAGCGTTGTGCCCCAGCTGGTAACCTCTAACAGGGTGTGGGACCTGCCGATGGATGAAAGCCAGACCTGCCCTGTGGCCTGCCCCTGCAGCTCATCCCGTTAGCCCAGCATACGTGTCCCGAGCGGTCCCAGCATGGCAAGCGTGGCATCTGCAGGGCTGCGATCCAGTCTGTAGAGCTGCACAAAACAAACCAGCTGTGACACCACGGCAGAGCGCTTGAGCCTCTCCGGCTTGACACCACATCGTTATATATTGATGCCATGACACCAGCGCTCAAAATAGAATCAGGACAATTTGATTTCCTGCAGATCTCAGGATGGGGTCATAAAAACGGAGACTGTTCTAGAGAAATGGGATAGGGTGGAAATGTTTGTAGTGACATCACAGCTGCTTCCATGCCAATGGCCTCCTACTGCTGCAAACATGTGATTGTGATTTTGCTGCACGCTCCATCAGAAAAGAGCCAGGCTGGCCAGGGAGGGAGAGGGAGGGAGGAGAAGGGACGGAAATATTCTGTTCTTGTATCTCAATTCAAATATCTGACAATAGCCTTGCAGCCCAGGGTGCTGAGTGATCAGGAGTGGGACCGTGGAGCAGAGACTGCTGCCAGATCAGTGGAGCTCAGGGGTTTATGGCAACCTAACTGGGGGCTGAATAAGGGCCTTTGATTTTACGGTGGAGAATCCTGGTCTGCATTGGGGTGCTTTAATGGAGAGTTGGGTATTCTCGTCATGCTCACTCTTCCCCACTGGTCCCAGTTACTTCTAACACCACTTTTCTTGGCAAGAAAAACCTACAGGCCTGAAATGTGGCTGCAAAAGCCACTGTGTAGCTGTTGTCTTTTAGGGGTTCCTGTTATAGAGAGGAACAGATCTGTGTTGGAGTTTCACTCGCGAAGCAGGGAGCCATGGGGAGGGATTTAAGTAGCTGGGGGTAAAGGAGGAAAGAAGAGAGAAAAGAGATGTGGAGAGGAAAGAAACAGAGGTCAACCCGGAAAACAAAACTAGTTTGTGTTTGAGGACACTGCAGGAGGAGATTTCATGTCAGTTGCCCCACAAAAGGCACCGATGGCTGCAAAGCTCATCTTGGTAGCAAGGTCCTTCCCAAGGAACAGCCTGTGGAGATCAGCCCTGGCACGTGCCCAGCACATGTAACCTTGGGGGGCTATGGAGGGGAGCAGTATCTGCGGGGGGGATGGGGGAGCGAAGAGATCCAGCTAATGTACCCGTCTATCAGATTAGGCTGTCAAAAAACCAAACCGCTTCCATCACTGTCCGAGGAGAGACTCTCGCTCCCCGCTTAATGGGATGGCGGGCCTGTTGTTGCCACTCCAGGGAGAGGGGCCACTGCCACCACAGTGTGCAGCAGGCTGCGAGTTTAAAATCCTATTAGGCAGAGACTAACAGTTGCAAAAAGAAAGCAGGTATCCCCTAGTGGGGATTTAAAGATGTTTAGACATAATTGGATTTTCCAAGCAGATGTCATTATTGTTAAACAGTTGCCCACTTGATATGTTCAAGTTGTTGGCTGTAATTGCTAAAATTAGCAGGTCTGCATAGAGCAAAGGTCAGTCGGTTAATATTGTGATTTAGTATTTTATGAAGTAATTCCAAATGCTTTTATGTATGTTTTTGTTTTTGCAGCCTAAGCCCACATTAAAGTAGTTGTGGGGCCTGCTAATAAAATAATGACTCAGCCTCTCCGCGCCGGCTGCTGGCCGGGCTCGGCGGCGGTGCTCGAGCTGCCTTTGCTCCCTGCTCTTCCCGGTGCCGCAGGCCAGCCGGGGCCACACGCTTGGGTTTGGTGCTGCAGTCAAATGCAAGGCTTCAAACTGCCCCCCAGTGTGATGTGTTCAAGCAGAGCCGGTGCTTGAAATGAGCCCGTCATGTCCAGCGGTGGCTGGAAGGATGAGGGGCTGGTTTCCATCAGCAGCTGAGCAAAAGGCTCTGCCGCTGGTATTTGTGGTGCTCGTAGGTGGATCCACTGCATATGCAAGTGCATGCAAGCGCCTTCAGCCATGAACACACCTGAAAGACACACCACTGACCAGGCAAGGTCCCAAAATACAGCTTTTTAGAGGGAAGACGCATTTCTGGAAGAGGAACAGAGAGCTGGAACCGGGCGAGGCAAAGGCCTCCCGGGTTGTGCTGTGGCTGGACATCTGGTGCTGCCTCCTCCGGCACTGCAGCTGCTAAATGGTATGAGAAAAAGCTTTAAAAAACTCCTTGAAGGTGTTAGTGTTTCGCTGGCAGGCTCAGTGTTAGTCTGATCCCATGTCCTGGGACAGGCAAGGGTTTTCTTCTAAGGCAAGGTTTGCTGGGGTTCATTTATCTTTCTCTGTAACAACAGAGATGCAACCTGTTTCCATGGGTGGTTGGGGCACACCTGGCAGATTTCTTGCTATTGCAGGAATGCAGGACTTTGCTAACACAGTTTGACCTCTTCTCTTACCACCAGACCTTTATGGTTGTCTTTTTTTTTTTTTTTTTTTAATCTCAGATCTTTTGCTCGCAGAAAGTGCTGCAAGGTGTTTTGTGGCCTGCAGTGCACAGGGAGATGTGGAAGAGGATCTGCAGGTCCTCCTGGACTCGACACTTACTGGGTGAGCTGGGTCCCTTCCCAATCTGTGTTCCTGTATTCCTAACAGCAGGTTTTGGTACGTGCAGCTGCCAGAGCTGTCCCAGGAACTCTCTGCTGCTGCAAGCAGCAATGGAAACGCTCTGACCCAGGGATGCGAAAAGGAAGCGCTTGCTCTTAAATGCTGCCTTAGATACTGGTACAAGAGAGGGAATTGCTGACCCAAGGCAGGACAGGTCTAAGATGTGTGTAGATCTGCATATCTTGATCTCAGATCAAGAAATATTGATGTGCATACATAAAAATATCCCATTAGAGACAAGACTGAAGCAAAGTTTTAGCCCTAGCAAGCTGCAAAGATTGAGGAGCTGGGAATTCAACTCTGGTCCAGATTTCAAAACATGTTATTTGGATCAAAGACCATATCAGTTTCCGATCCAAAATGTGCAGTTTGGTTTTTCTGTTTTACCTTGGACTTCCTCCGAAGTACCATAAGGTAAATTCAAGAAGCCATCTCACATGAACATGGTGTCCGCAGAGAGAGTATCGGTAGAAATATTTACTTGTGTTTGCTCTGACAGAATAATCTTTCTGTACCAAGCCCCTTAAATCTTTGCAATCCTCGGAGTCCCAGTGCCTGCAGGACTGCTGATGGCTCCCAAACTGTGGAGGAGCAGCAGACACGGTTTGTCCCTGCACCAAGGTTTTCCCTGCTACCATCACCACTGGCCTCCCTCCGTGAACCCGGCATGCACTTAGACTTCTACTCGCCTCTCAGTGCTGTGTCTTTTTCTTACTGGGAGAGGGACTCACAGGGACTTAACAGCCCTTAACATAACAAATACAGTTTTGGTCTGTTTTTCCAAGCTGGGAATGGCATCAGTCGCTAAGGAAGGTGACTGAAGCTACATTTTTCTTTTCAAAAGTAAAAGGTTTTGATTAAGGGGTGGCAGTATTCTGGCTAATTTAACTTACTGCTTAAGGTTTGGAGTCCTTTACTAGTATCACTACCTCGCAGTCTCCTTCAAAGCATGGGAGTCTGTTATTCCCATTTTACAGCAGAGGAAACAGATGCAAAGACCTGCCCAAACACAGGCAGCAATTGCAATCTGGATTAGAGTGAAAATGTCCCTGAAAGCTAGTTCTAGTCTCCAGGGAGACATCAGTGGGCAGGGCAAGCTAGGAAACTCAAGGGGATGGAGCGTGGGACCAAAAATAAGAGGCGTGTAAGATTTTAAATGCCTAAGGTGATCTGGCCAAGCAAGAAACAAGGCTCAGCAGTTCATGTCAGCACAGGGGAGGGCGGAAACGTGGGGAGCGCGTTCCTTAGCTCAGTGGAGGACGAAAGCAGCATGCTGGCAGGCTTTGCAAGAAATGCATTGTGAACTGGCTCTTGCAGCTGTGAGCAAGACAATAAGGATGGTAAAGCACCATCTAAGTCCCTGCATCCAGCTTTGCACAAAGAGGGAGCTAAACTCAGCCCCCTGGAATCTGTTTGCTCATGGTTTGAATTTAGGTCTTTTTGTTTGAACGACTCCAAGCAGAAAGGGACCGTAGGTTGTCCCAGTCCAAGAGACAAATCCACCTTCTCCCTGCTCACTTTCAGCTCCCGAGCTACACAGTGCTTCCATCAGGGTCTACTGGTCATAATTTGCAGGGCATTCTCAAGAAAGCCCCCATTTTCTTCTACAGTCTGAGGAATGACATTTTCTTCCTTGTTTTGGTTTTTCCTATGCCAGTCCCTCTCCTTTAGGCTCTGCATGACCCACTGAACCTCCCCTGCCTTCTTGCCTGTGTACAAAAACTTTTTTCAATGAATATGCATTTTCTCATACACCAAAGGTAGGATATTCTTCACTCAGCCTCAGGGTTGTGTATGTTGTGAGGGTCACACAAGTCTATTATTCCAGCTAGTAGACTTCAAGATTGGCATTTCAAGGAGTGGGAAGAGGACCTATAGCTTGTCATAGAGCTTTCTTACCTGTCCATCAACCAGCCTGTCTCCTCTTGCTATATTAATCAATCTTGGTCTCTTTGGCAAATGGGCACAGTTGCTTTCACATATATCTACTATACCTATTTACTGAACAAGCACTATCACCTTACACAGGGTTAGTAGAGTCCCACTCCTTAGTTTAGCATAATTCCATATCTTTACGTGTGAAGTATTTGTTCCCAACCATTGAGAAATCTGCATCGGTTGTGTCATGAACTCAGCATTTATTAATGCTGCTTATAGTAGATCCCATCCATTGAGCAACGAGAGCGCGTCCCACAGCTTGCAGTTAATGCTTGTGCTGGGGGACATTATAATTTCAGGTCTCTCCCGTTTATTTTCACAGACCTCAGCTGGCCATCTTCTTCCACTTCTGTTCTCTCCTGCCTGTTCTCAATGATTTTCCGGGTGGTGATTCTCTTGCCGTTGATCACTTCAGTAGTGGTTAACACTGATCTGACACTGTGTGGCCCAGCTGTGTCCTCAGCAAAGGAGGAGGTGGGCTGCTCGCTGGGGCTGAATGAATTCCATGGCATAAATGACTCCTTAAAGTCAGAAAACAGGCTGGAGCTGCTTCCTCTTCCACTCATCCTGTGCCAGTTTTCACCATTGTTTCTGATGTTGTTGAAAGGGTTCCAGAAAACATGTACAAAGGGATCCATCCCTTCAGAGACTTCCCTAAAGATCTCCTCGAGGTCGTGGAATACATAAGGGGAATCAAAGGAGCCGTTATGACCCCCTGTGGCACTTCTTCCTCTGTGGGATCTGCTCTCCTTAACAGACCTGTCATAGAGCGATCGTTTCTGAGGGTCAGACAAAACCTCATATGCCTCAGCGACTGCTTTGAATTTCTTTTCGGCTTCCACTTTGTTGCTGGGATTCTTATCAGGATGCCATTTTAGTGCCAGTTTGTGGTACGATTTCTTAACATCATCCTGTGAGGCGCTTTTTTGCAGTCCAAGGACTTTGTAATAATCCACCATCTCAAAGGAAAGGTGGGGCTGTTTGGAAGATGCCTGGTACCTCTCTCCCACCAAGGACGTGAAGCTCAGGGATGACCAGCATGCAGAAACTCCTGGACACCTAATGCTGCTGCACTCCGCAGGGGTGGGTAGATCAGTTCATCCTTTGATCTGCTCTGTCCTTTTGCATCGCAAGGCCACACAGTGCTGCTTGACCATATCCTTTCTTTTTAAGCCTGTTGTTCACAAATCATGAGATTGTGACCTCAGAGGGGGCTCAGCCAATCATTGCTCAGTTGACCTGACTTCATTCTAGGGTGGAGTTGGTTGTCTCTGGCCTTATGTTTTTAAACGTAGATCATACATGTGACGTTGTAGTTGCCCGATGTAGCTGTGATGTCACAGCTGTGACGTGTGAATTTGTCAGATTATTTTTTGCCTGTATGTGCCCAAAGGTGGGATTCTCAGATACTCAGTGTGGTTTCATGTGCAGGCCAGGGAAGTGTGGTGTAATGAGGTCATATCACCCCTATGGTGCATATTACGCTATAGCAGCAGCTATAGGAAAGGTGTTCACAGTTTGGCTTCCCACAGTTTGGGAAAAGTGTTGATAAATTGGAGAAGGCTCAGGGAAGAGCCATAAAATGTGATTAAGGGTTTGGAAAATATTGTCTGGAGGGAGAGACTTAGGGAAAGTGTCTTAGCATTAAGAGGAAGTTCAGTGCCAGCTTCATCATAGTCTGTAAGAACCTGCATGGGAACAGAAATTCAATGGCACAGGGATCTTCAGGCTCCCTGACAAAGCAGTTGGAAGGTGGCACTAGCCAAATTTAAACTCCAAGTAAGTTGCACGTCCTTCATTATGAAGGTGATGAATCATTGGAACCTCCTCATGTGGCTGTTTTTAATCTGGAGTGGGCCTTTTCCCTAAAATCATGATTAGATGGGCATCATGATCTCTTCTGAGTTTATAGCCAAACCTAACACTTCCAGGAGAGCTTAGCTCTCGTGTTGGTACCGAAGTAAATGCCCAGAATGAAGCTCATTAACAACCTTAGCCTCTTTTCTATGTGAATTTTGGATATCTGTGCCAAGGTGGATGCATATACAACAGGGATACCACATGAACTCAACACAGACAAGTTCAGCCTGAGAAGCTGAACTTTGACAATCCAGTCTGGGGTTATCCTGCATCTGTTTCTGTTCCCTGGATTTGCCATTCCTGTGGGAAATGCAATATCCTCACAGGGAATCGTTGCATGAAGGACGTCTCCAAGGAAGTGCCAGTAACGAGAACTCATCTGTCTGTAACACGGTGTCATAAACACCTACTAATGGCAACATGTGTTGCAGATCACTGCCCTCGTTTCCATTATCCTGCACTTCGGGAAGGAGTCAAGAGCTGGCCAGACCGAAGAGCATATGCACAGCGTATGAGCTGGCTGCTGTCCTAACATACATTGCACGTGTGGGGCCATGACGCCGAGGGGCAGCCATGTCAGCCTGTAGAAAGCAATGTGACAGAGGAAGGAAGAAAGGCAATGGAGCTGATGTGTGTTGGGGAAGGCTTTGTTTTGCTGGTTTTCTCAGTGGTCAGTGATGGGTCAGTAGTACAGAGGTACTTGTCATATTCTGGTGGTAAAAGTTTGCCGTAAGGCAGCGCAGTGCTGGTCTGGAGGCTGGAGCTGAAGGAAGTGCAAAGCAACAAAGGAGCTCATGGTCCCATGGGCTCACCTCATCGTCGAGATCTTGGCTTTTGTCTCCTTTGCACAGAGGAGGTCCTCTTAACTACAGGGTCGTTGTGCCACGTGAATTATTCTTCTGCTGGGTGCTGTTTGTACTGTAGCAATGGCAAAAGTTATCTGGGCCCAGCAGCAAGCTGCTGCTGCCTGTTTGATCTCAGAGGGCTCTTTGCATTCCCAAAGCATCCCAAAGGGCTCTTCTACGCTGAGGAGAGAGCTAAGGCTTCGTGGCTCGCTCACACTGTAGTGCTTTGCTTGAAATCTTCACCAAGGGGACTCATTTATTTGGGCTAGTGTTTTTTTAGGATAGTCCATTGGACTTGAGGGTGATCCAAGCTTACCACCCACAAGCCACTGAAAGGTGCCAACAGCTCCTAGCCTCTGCCAGCATCGTCCATTTGCAGATGCTTGGCAGAAATTTCAAGAGCAATTGCTGTTCCTACTCTCTGTTACCCAGAAGGGAAAATGGGATGTCAGAAAAGCCTGTTGGAGGGTCCCACACCAGTTATCTACTGCAGGGAGTGGGGCTGTGCACGGAAGGAAGGAGGCGACTCTGCCTTGTGCTGTCTCTTTGCAAACCATCTGCTCCCATACTTGCTTTTGATGATGAGTGCCCATCTCAGACTGGCTGGCGCACTGGATTATGTCTTGGATTTAGTGTGTCCTACCCATCTGAAAAGTAGGGAGTGTTTTTCTCCTGTCATCCCCGAACAGAGGACGCTCACTGCCTGTCTGTCTGCTGCCTGCAGCAGGCGTCAGAGATTAGCAGCCGTTCAAGAAAGGCCACTGCTGTGAGCCAAAAGGGTTTGCAAGGAAAAAAGAAAGGGTTGAGGAGAGGCAGGGAGAAAGGGAAATGAGAGAGACATGCACACATCAAGTAACTAGACCCAAACTAGCCTGGCAGCCCCATCCCTAGAAACCAAGGCTTTGAAATGAGAAATGTTTTTCGTATCTTAAATCTCAAGTACAAACAATAAAAACCAGCCCAGACTGTGTTCTTTGAAGAGAAAGTACGAGTGACCTGAACAGTGGTTATCAGCAGCGTCATTAAGATAAACCCTTAACATGATTTAAAGCATCCGAAACTGAAGGCAGCACTTTCAGATACTAACAAAATGGTCTGACATTGGGGATGAAAATCAATAGTAATCTGATGTCACTAAAAATACTCAAAAGTGTCCCATGGCTGATGGAGGTGAGATTAGTGTAAATATTTGTATTCTAATCAGTGGCACGCGAGGGCTGGAGGCGGCCTTTCTGTCTATTTAATTAATGGAGTGGCTTTTTAAAAGGATCCTAATCATATGTGATTGTATCTGCTTATCAACATTTTTGCTAATTAGATGATATGGAGGCAGTCACTCTGCTAATTCCCTCATCCAAACAGCATATCCTGCACAGATAAAGTACAGTCTCTTTTTAATAAGAAACAATCATGAGACAGACTAACCTTAATGGTGCTTATTATCCGAGGATCTTTGGGATTTTCTCTTCTACCCACCCCCTCCTTCCTTTTCCTTCATTCGCTACTTCAGTATGCCAGATGGATGCGGATGTGGCGGTCCCTATCCCCTCCAGTCCCCCGCTCCAGGCATCACCACGTCCAGCCTGCTCTTCCCTCCCAGCCAGGCATTGGGTCTGCAAGGGCAGGGGTTGTCAGCCAGGTCAGGATGGGAAGCAAAACACAAGGTACCAAGCAGCAAAATGCCCCAAGCTTTTGGTCACCCAGACCACAGGTGACCCCCAAACTTGCAGCCCCAATCCCTGACCTTGCTGTTGGCACCCCAATGCGCCCTGGTCCAGAAAGGAGTGAGCATCTCTGAGTTGTGAAAACTTTCTTCTATTATTATTATTATTATTATTATTATTATTATTATTATTAGATTGGATATTAGGAAAAATTTCGTCACTGAAAGGGTTATCAAGCATTGGAACAGGCTGCCCAGGGAAGTGGTTGAGTCACCATCCCTGGAGGTATTTAAAAGACATGTAGATGTGGCACTTAGGGACATGGTTTAGTGGTGGACTTGGCAGTGTTAGCTTTAAGGTTGGACTCGATGACCTTAAAGGTCTTTTCCAACCTAAATAATAATTGTTGTTGTTATTATTATTACGTTTTCTTCTGTTTTAAAAGGGTCTGAGGGCAGAGGGGGTCTACACGAGTGGTTTCTCACCAGCCCCGTTGATCCTGTGACAAGGCTGCGGTCCTTTTATCTAAACCAACATAAGTCGGAGACATTTGTTCCAAGTCCTTTGACTATCCAAACAAACACGAGTTGTGCTTCGCTCCACCAGTCAAACTGTCATCAGATGCCTCCCCCTGGGGCGGCCCCGTCAGAGGGGACACTGCACTCGCCCCCGGAGCCATGTTCCCAGGGAGCACAGCTGGGGATGGGTGCGTTGGGCTGACCTCCTGCTGGGGGGGCAACAGAGGGACATGCTTGACTTCAGAAGAAGATTGAAAAATAAATAGAAAATTTGTCCCAAAGAATGTCTCCTCACCTCTCAAAATATAAGGGCAACATCTTGATAAGGAGAATCTGTCCTAAACGAGTGTAGCTTCCACCCCAAGAGCGTCTGGGTGGACCACAGGAGAGAGGGGGAAGGTGCCTGGTGTTTAGTTTTGGGAGGTCAGAATTTTGCCTGCTGTGAATGTTGAGCGGAAAAGGCTTAAATGACATGGATTCCCATCTCCATGGGCAGGAGGGAGGGTCAGTGTGTCCTGTGCATTGATCCCGTGTGTCAGGCTCAGCACGGAGGTTGGCTGTGGGATGGGAGATGGGGTGGCTCTGGGGAGTGCTGGCTGGGAGGGACCCCCAGAGGCTGGGAGACAGAGCTGAAGGAGGATCCAGAGAGCTGGGTCTGTATCCAGCTTTTCTGAGCCTCAGGCTGGGGCTTGAGGCTAACTAAACCAAGGTTCAGGCAAGAAGATAACCAGCTTCTGAGTGGTGGTGAGGGGCAGGAACCTCACAAAACCACTCTTTTTTGAGGTATGAAGCCAAAGAGGAGGCCTGGTCCTGCTTAGTGGAGTCAAGGATGGGCCTAACATGTTTTTTATGTTACATCATACCCCATGCCCAGGGCAAGGCCTTGCTCCAGTCTTAGAAAGCCTAAATGGTGCTGTAACTTGTGTCCGTGGACTCTGACCCCAGCAGAATTCAGAGCACTTTGGTTTCATCGCCTGGGTCACCTCCATGTGTCATCTGCACTATCCTTGTCTAGGCATGGCTATGCTGAGGTTGTACTCAGCAACACAGTTGGCCCGTCCTATTATTCCTCCTCTTTAGCACGGTCCCTGACCCTCCTTCCTCTCCACGCTACATGCAGGAATTAATTCAGTATTGACCACTTTCCCAGAGCAGTTTCCCATTGCTAGTTCCATGACTGAGGGCTACAACTTGAAAAGAGGAGGGACTTCGGGGCCAAGGATTGCGTTGCAAGCCGTTGAGTCCTGGGGCTTAATGAGGCACTGCTTATCAGCAGAGTGTGCTTATCTGGAGCCCGCCGACGGTGTACCTGCTCCAGCCCCATCGTGAGCGAACATGTTTTACCACCCAGTTGCAGGGAGCTGGGAGCGCGCGTGCGGTCAGATGGCACAGTTCAGCTGATGCGTGGTAACTCGCGAAGCCGCAGCAACTTTATCACTTCACAACATCCATACATAGCCACAGCCTTGAATCTTCTCAGGGGAAGAAAGGATGATGAGTTACTGTCCTGGGATTTTCTCTCTGTCTCCAGTCAGTGGGAAGTGGTATGTGGAGCATTCATTTAATAAACCAGAGGGGAAAAGCTGTAGATCAGCTTCTCATTATTTCAGTGCTGGCTCACGCCATCTCTTGGGTTTGTGCCTGACAGTTCAGTGTGTTATTTGAGGCCACTCAAGCATTCTGCAGAAATGATGCCACCCTCTTCTGAAAGTGTGGGGTTCGTCCAAGCGAGGAGGGCCTGCCTCCGTTAGTAGGTTTATGAGTGCTAATTTCATCTCAATTTTAGGTCTCAGTTTGTGAAGGAGGTGCCCACTTTGGAGATCAGTTCCTGTTGAGAGCCACTGCTCCAGCAGGAAACTTCTGGAGATGGTTCTTCTGATGTGGACCTCTGAAGTAAAGCAACTCTAGGTGGGTAAAAATGCACCAGTGGGGCTGGTTTGCAGGGGAAGGGGGGAGTCTTAAGTGGTACAAAACTGAGGGTGAGGGTCCTGGTGATGTGCACATAGACCTGAAGCCCCCTGATTAAAAGAAGCAGCCCCTTTCTCTAGAAGGCAGGTGGGATTGTAGGGGACCACTGTAAGTGTTTGTCCCCAAGTATTTGCTAGTGTGTCATACCTACGTCCAAGAAGGGGGTCTGGGCAATCAAGGTAACGGGTGGGAGACTGATCAATTACCAATTACTTTACTGGGAGTGGGGAACTGGAGAAGACATCCCACAATGAAGCCATCAGGAAGCATGTTCTGGTCCTGCCTATGGGCACCCTGTCCATGGGGCTGCCAGGAAGAGTGAAATTTCCATACTGCCTCAGCAAAGGTTTAGTCCGAGTTTATTGCTGAGATTAAAAGACTGGAGAATATAAATTGTAAATGTGATGACTTAAGAGCTCATAAATTCAGTATACAGCCCCATTCCAGGCAGCTTGTGTGTGGTGCAGCCACGCTGCCTTGGGCTCACAAGTTGCACTTGCTCCCATTGCTCAAACCCAGGCTCCCCAAAGAGCCCTTCTGCCCTGCCCTGGCTCCCGAGATGGTGCGCGTGTGTGTGTATGCACAGATGCTTGGAAATGCACATACATGCTGGCCAGGGATGCCATCCTTTCTGTGCAGGCTGTGGTTTTGCTGCTTATGTACAGACATAGACTCCCTGTCACTGCTTCAGCCCAGAAACCAGTGGTAATGCTGGAGTCGTATTTGCCCATATCTGACTGCAGTGAGGGAGCAAGTGGAGGTCTTGACGATGGTGTTGCATCCCCTGGGAGGGAGGGACAATCACTCCTAGGTGGACAGCCATTTGCATTTGCCTGGGGTCCAAGTGTCTTTGCCTAGTTGCTTGCAAAGGAGTCCTATGGTCTTACCCATGTTCTTGTGTGTGGGCAGCAAGAACTGCCTGGGTGAATTGGTCACACACACGGAGTCAGTCGAAGCAGCATTGCCTCTGAGCTGTGGTGGAGACTGCCAGAGTGGGAATGATGGAGCTTTCACCCAATGCATAAGTCCCTCCCTCAGTTTTCAGCTTATCCCACTTATGTCCCCCACCCTAGAGCTGGGTGACCCCTGTGAGCAGAGGACTGAGGGGAGCTTTTCCGAGGAGTGGTTAATGTGCCAGACTGTTTCTGGGGTGAGTTGTGATGAGGTTTCTACAGCTGGGTCGTGGCTGTCACTGAGTTTGTCCAGGACAAAGTTCCTTAAATAAATTGCTTAGGTGTAAGCACTTTTGGCATTATGTGCTTTTTCCTCTTTTCCTAGGAAGATGGAGAGCTGGAAACCAGCCTGCTCCTAGGATTGGTCCAGCCTGTGCCAAGGACGTAGCTTTTGGTCTGGGAGCCCTAACTGAAGCCAAGATGAGGATGCAGCATCCAGTGCCAACCTGCTGTCCTGCTGGGAGCAGAGCTTATGACACCGTCTGAGCAAGGAGAGCTAGGGACAAATCCTGGGGGGACACCAGAAGATGCCATGGGATGCCTTTCTCCCCAGTCAAGCGGACCAAGCCCCCAGCACACAGTGAGTGTGGAGGGGATGGGCTCGGCGGGTGGTTGCCGCAGGCCTCGTGGCTCCCCGTCCTTGCGCAAGCGCCCAGGGGCAGGCTGTGCTTTGGCTGGCTCGGGGTAAGCCCCAGCCTGCTTTTCGGAAAACAGGTCCCTGCAGCCCCCTGTGCACAGGCCCCAGCTGCGATGGCACGTGTGAGTCGGCGCCGAGAGCTCCTCTGGGCTCTGGGGTTCGCTTTCGGAGTCCAGCACGGGGGCCGATGGCAGCGCTTGCAAAAATGCACGCCGGCCTCTCTCAGCAAAGCCAAGTCCCTGAGCTCCTGCCATGTTTCTCTGAAGAAAGTGGGTCGGGCCTCCCAGATGGCATTGCTTGAGGTTTCCCCTCTCCCAGGGACCAGGCCCGGCAAAGGCAGTTTCGGCAGTGTTTTGGCTCGGAGGTGGCTGCACGGCACCAGTCCCTTGGGGCAGTGTAGGTGCTGAGGGTTGAGTTGGGTACAGCTGGCATTCGCTCATTTTGCAGACCTTCTTTTACCGAATGAGCAACAGGAGAGGAGGAGGTTATATTTTTAAAATCATTTTTAATCACTATAAAAACCACATTCCTTCCATTTCGTTTTTTGATCTGACTTGCAGTAAATGTGGCATTGACGCCATAAGAGCGCGTGTGGACGTAGGGCTGCATGTGCAGGTTTACAGCAGTCTGCTTGTGTGCATGGCTGGGCAGATGAGGGTCGCGGTGCATGCCCAGAGGTGGTGGTCCTGCCTGAGCAGACTCAGGAACACACTGCATATATTGGCCAAGCCATGCTGCATTTTCCTATCCTGGCTGAAGTCTATTTGGCAGTGTTTTGGTCTGACAAGACCGTCTTCCCTTGCTTCCCTCCGCCCAGACCCTCGAAAACTTTGCAAATTCACCCGAAATGTTTGCCATTCCTCAGGACCCTGTTTGTGTGACCCACCATAACTGCCCTTTCCCCGGACTCAGTTCTGAATGAGGAGCAGAGATAACGTTTAACAGGTAAGAGCAGATGAAAAGGAGATAAAGGAATGGGGGGGGGGGAGAAAAGGAGGGAGGGAAGGGAAGAGGAATGCAGAGGTATGTGGCTGCATGTTGTACTGCGTCTATGCATAAACAGGCACGCTTATCGATATCCAGATGTAAGCATGTGTGCAGGGTAATATCTCCTGAAACAATAGGCGCTACTCGACTCGGGGAGCGCTGCTGGAGCCTCCCCGTCAGATGCTGCCGTGTTATCAGGTTGCAGCAGGCGTTCCCATCTAATCGGGGATCTGAGCCCCGTGAGCCACACCCGGGGCTTTCAAAGCCTCTCCTCCAGCCTTCAGCCCGCTTTGCCTCTCCGAGAAGGGAGGGCAAGAGGGGACAAAAGGGGCTAAGCATCTCCAGAGGTGACACCCGGCATGTCTGGCTGCCCAGCTTCACACCTCGGCAGGGATGCGGGAGCTGGTGTTGCCGCCGTGCTTCAACGAGGACGGCAGTGGGGTGACCCTGAGGTCCTAGCCAGCCCTTGCCAGGAGGAGAAAGCCTGGCCAGAGCCACAGCAAAGCACCCGCTTTGTTCAGTGTGGGGCAGATAACGTCAGAGGGGCCAAACCGGCCATTTCGCCCCCATCCCCTGTGCTGTGGCAGGCACAGGAGCCAGCCCTGGGGGCAGCGCTGGCAGCCGGGGGCCTTCTCTTTTTTTTTCTTCTGTGTTTTTAAGGAAGGCTCCAAGACCAAAAAAAGCTTATAAAAACCTTCTTCCCCCCACTGCTCCCTAGCACCAAAACGCAATGACCACTAATCTTAGGTGGCTCGTAACTGCAAATAGCTCTGGAACTAATTAATTTGACAGTGTGGCGGCTGCCTGCCTTTTTCACCAAAATCAATTAAGGAAATGCACATTTCCCCTTCTCCTGCCTCCCTTCCCCACGCCGCTTTGCAGCGAGGCAGAGGCGAGAAGGGGCAGTGAGGACCGGGCACTGCTTTCCCAGGGCTCCCGGGGGGTCAGGGTGGGGAGCCGAGCGCGGGAGCACAGAGAAAGGGGATTAACAAGGTGGAGGGAGAGACGCCGCTGCTTCTCCACAACAGGAGCAGGGATGCTCCCCGGGGACGGGTGGCGGTGGGAAAGCTTGATTGCCACACGCAGCCACGCTGCGCGGCGCTTCTCCCTCCCTCCGTCCCGGCTCCCTGAAGACCCCCATGAATTGTCATTCCTTGCCAGTGCAGGGGGAGAATCGGCCGTCGGGCTCTCGGAGCATTTTTTATTTGCATGGCTAATGAGGCCCTCCAGAAGGGGCTGCAAGGGAGAGGCAGGTGGGAATTCCGGCACTGTTTGCTTGCCAAGCGAGGGCAGAGGTGTGTGTTAAAAAGGAGTCAGCGAGGAATTTAAAGCGGTGAATTTTGCATTTTGTGGGAGGCAGTGGTAGGAATCGGAGCGGGGTCTCATGCAATTTTTAAGGCTCCTGGCCTTGGAGGTTTAAAAGCATGGCCGGGGGTGAAGGCAGGGAGTGTGCCGGAGGGGGCTGCAGCTCCCCTCTGCCCCGGGCTGGGTGTGGGGCGGGAGGTCTGAGCTGCGGGGGAGTGTA
Organism: Gymnogyps californianus; assembly: GCF_018139145.2. NCBI lineage: Eukaryota > Metazoa > Chordata > Aves > Accipitriformes > Cathartidae > Gymnogyps > Gymnogyps californianus. Next base: position 13,764,021 of record NC_059483.1, read on the forward strand.
TCAGCATCACACCGCTTCCCAAAAAATCCAGCGAGAACAGGACCCCTCTCTGTGCTTGTTCTTCTGGCTCCACTTCCAGGTGGAAATGAAAGCCAGATCTGGGGGAAATGGGTTGAGTGATGGCAGGGCTCTGTGAGCATGCAGCTCCCCCAAAACACCCTTTTCGGGGAATGGGAGACAACTGTCCTCAGGACACAGTGTTGAGACACCTGGCCAAGCTGGGTAAAACCTCCTGAGTATTATTTCTGTAAATACCTCCATTTGGTCCCTATCACCTCCTCCGATCTCTATTGAAATGCCCTTCTATTAATAAATAACTCCATTCTCCATTACCCCATCTCCACAGCTCACGTTGAAGTAACTGGGAATTTGGGTTTGGTTTTTATAGACATTAGAAATAGATTTTATCTTTATTAAGGGCTCTCTCTCCACCTCCCCAACCTTTGCTCCATTGCACCGAGCACGGCAGCGGCTGGAGCAGAGGAAGCAGGTCCCTGGGCTGAGCTCAGCACCAGCAGAGGAAGGAGAACCTCTCCCTGGTTTTGGCCAGGGCAGAAGGAGTTTAAAAGAGCCAGGTTCCTCCCTGTGCATTGGCGACCTGTGAGTACATCTCTATAGTATAGTGTAAAGCACTTGAAAAAACAAGGGAGAAATTTTGAAGGAAGAACGATATTTAAGAAATTGTGTATCTGAAAGACTTGGTTCTCAAGGGTTTGTTGTCTTTTTCTTCGTGGGGGCAGATATCTGGCTTGGGAAATACCTATAAGGAAACCTCCCTGAATGCAGTCATGATGCTGAGCCACCACATGAATTTGGGGAAGATTTTCTTTTTTTAAACTGTGGGTTGCAAACATTCCCTGGAAAATATTTGAGTTTTGAAGTGCATCGGTTGGTCGTGATTGGGCAGGGAAGTCACAGGGCGGCATTTTTATCCCCGGGTTGGACGGCAGCACGGTTTCTGGCAGGGAAATCAGTGCATGTGAATTAGAATTGTGGTTTCCATGAATACTATCATATATGGATTGGAAGCTGATTTTCCAAGAGCAGTCGTGCCAGGAAAACTTGTGCTCTCACATAGCCCCAGGCAGCAAACACGAGTGACACAAACATGGTGAGGGTGAGTTCATTTACAACTGTGACTGTTCAAAAAGTATTTCTAAAATTTGCCTTCCCTGCTGTTCCTTCCCTGTCTCTCCTTCCTCCTCCCCTTCCAGCTATGCTGGAGTGAGCTAGGAGGTTTGGTATCCAGCCTTACGCAGCGGCTGGTGCTCGGCTGGCGGGGATAGGCGCCGCGGCCAGCGTGCACCTGGGCGCAGGTAAGGCTCCGGCAGGGTGGGGACTGGATTCCTTCCCGGCCCCTCTCGGCAAACAGCTCCTGCCCCGGAGCTCTGCGTTCCTCTGCCCTTATCTCCCTGCGCAAGGCAAAGCTATAAATGTTATTGGCCATGAAGTTATTCATCCCCTTCAAAGTTACGCATATGCAAAATAGGCTCTCCTGCTAGAAATGGGAGCCTTCTTACCAAGTGTGAGTGTTTAAAGATCTTCTTTTTTTTTTTTTTTTTTAAATAAAAATCTCTAAGAAAGACGTGCGTTAACATATAGTGACATTAATAGCACTGGATCTGTAGAGACCTAATTATATATGTTACCACAAGTATATAACCACAGTATTTCTTACAAGGTAAATATACTGTTGCTCCAGAGATGGCTAAATCGAGGTGCAGAGCAATGGCCCGGCTGGTCCATGCAGTTGGCAGCAGAGAGAATAAGTAAGAAGTAACATACGAGAGCTTGAGTTGGGATACAGGTCCTGCCTTCATCGCAGGCACAACTCGGCCCCCCTCAGCCCCTCGCCATCCCTTGTCCCAGGGATGTGGCACGGGGTCCTGCTCCCACAGCACTCTGCAGACAGCCAGGCTGGCACGCAGCGACCTCCATCCTGCCTGGATGCAGTGATGGTCCTACCAGAGCAGCACGCAGCGGTGGGGGCTGATAGCGGAGATCAGACTTTCAAAGCTCACAAGACCCCAGTGCCTTCTTCTGGGAGTTCATAAAATTCGTTCTGGTTCATACCTGTTGTTGTTTTAAACCCGTTTCTTTCTGAGGAATGACTCAGCTCAAGAAAGAAAAGCAGTTATTTTATTTTTTTCTAACTAGGAGAATCCAATGATATATAAAGGGATGGGAGATCCGTTACATCTCTCTGACCTCCGAAGCTGGAAGAAGCTGTTTCCCCTATCTGTGGCACGTCTCCTATTTTATTAGGCTTATGCATGGGCTACGCTTGCCCGTATCAGTCATCCCATTTCCCCCCACGCTGTCTGTTGACGGCTCAGACCAAGACCTTTGCAATGCTTCAAGCCAGCTGAGCCTGGAAACCTCTGGACCATCCAGGCAGCAGTTTTCAGTCGCTCTGTCCCATCCCCTTCCCCTCTCCCCCTGCGGGGCAGCTCTCTGCGGAGGGCAGCGGTGCCGGGGCGAAGCCATGCGGGACGGGGCTTTGTGGGGAAGCAAACGCGAGACCCTGGCCAGCTTCTGTCCTGCATTTCAACTTCTGTGGCCCGACATCAAACATGTCGCTGCAGCCTGAGCCCCCACGGGCCTGATGGAGGAGCAAAGAGAGAGGGCTGGAGGCAGCAGATCCTAATCTTTATTAAATAAGAACAAAGCTTATGCCAGCTAATGAGAAAAACAAACCGATGAAAGATCCGGCAAGCTCCTCAGAAGGACACAAAGAAATTCTCTCTGAACAAGAGCAGGCTAAAAATATTCCCGAATATTTATTTTGCTGGCAATGGCTTCACAGTCTCCAGATTCGATGCCGCCTCTTTGGGGATTGGCATGGCCGTTGCAGAGATTTCAGAGGAGGGTGCTCCAAACTCTGCACGACGCCCAGAGCCACAGCAGAAACAGCCCCGCAGCCAAGATGCAAGAGCATGAACTGCCTCAGCACTGTGAGATGACGGCCAGTGCCTGTACGCCTCTGTTTCTCTAAGGACAACAGGGTGTTTTACCGTCAGTTTAGGTCCATCATCCTGTTTGGAGCCGGTGCGTAAGAGCCAGAGATGCTGCAGGCACTTTTCTCCAGTTTCACTCCCTTTCTCGGCATGGGTCCCTGCACACGGAGTGCTGAGGTTGCTGCCACTAAGGCTTGCACTGATGTTGCGCACCCTCTGCATCACGACATCCGGGACAACTGGCAGAAAACTGGGAGCACTGGTGGTCTTATCCAGCTTGAGCCCACAACGTTACCCCAAAACATCTCCACGACCCGCTGGGCCTCGCCAGTTCCCAGTCTCCTCCCTGCAGCAAGCCGCAGCGTACGCAGCCATCATCGGCAAAGATACGGGCATCGTTTGCAACCAAATCCAAAAACACATGAAGTTGCCCAGGTTGCGCACATACCGTAACGAACTTGAAGCGCAGACCGTGCCTGGGAAAACCAGTCAGGGCAGGGAGCATTTTGGGAGGCTGTGATCAGCCTGGCGTGGGCTGTGGACCCCAGCGGGCGAGCCTGCACCCGCACAGGGGTTTGCAGAGATTCGGCCAGCCCGGCTGCTTCACTCCTCCTGCCCTTGCCACCTCGCACAGGCCCCCGCAACCTCTGTCTGGCCCGTTATCTCCAGAGATGGTTAGCAAGAGGTGATGGCAACCACAGCGCTGGATCAGACCACCCAGCTGGGACAGGCAGACAGCCACAGGGGCTGCTCAGAAATCACCTCCCAACTTCACAACTGCCCCCCCCTTTCCCGTACGGGCTAAGTCCCAAACCTCAGCCTTGAGTGCCTTGAGTGCCACTGAACTTGGCTGAAAACGTCGCTTCTAAAGGCAAAAGCAACGCAGCGATGAGGCCTGCAGTTCCTCCTCTACCTCTGCCTTCGCTGACCGTGAAACCTCAGCCTCTGCTCTTTTGTACTGTGGCTGAACTTGCTGCCAGCAGGTCAAAGGGAACATAATTTACTCCGGCTTTGATGCATTTGATACAGTTTGGGGTGAAAATGGAGAGGGGAGGACAGGAGACGGAGGGGATAAGCGGTGGCAAGGAAGGAAGGAGGTTGCCTGTTTGTATGGGAACTGGATTAGTATGAAGATGACAAAGCCATTTTCTAGCCAAGAGGGACTTAGCGATAACCAAGAGGGGTTTGACTGGAGCGAGGGGCTCCGCATGCTCAGATCAGCGTGGTGGGTAGGAAGCAGCCTGAGCATTTGTCTGCAGGCCCCTTTTTATCTCTTTCTCCAATTAGGAGATTGGCAAGGGGAGGGGGAGGGGGTGTTTGTATTCTGTATTGCCTGGAGAGTCCTTTTACTGTTCAGGCAGGACCATGGGACGGTCACAGTTCCCTTTCCGGCAGCCAGCTCTCATCATGTTTGCATCTCCTTAACACCCTCCTCATCTTAGAGCCCTTTGCCAGCTGCTTCATGAAGCCTTCCCTGCCTGTTTTCCTGCTGGAAGGAGGTTGCAAGGCACCGAGCAGGTAAATGAACCCGTGTGGTACCACAGGTGGCTTTTTTGGAGAGAGAAACCAGAGGTACCAATTGCCCAGCCTACACTCGGAGCATGGGGAGCTCACAAACACTGAGGCTGGGCTGAAATCAAGGGAGCGCAGCCCTTACCACACATTGCTTCTGGCTGTGCTTTTTCCCAGCAAGCTGGTCCTGATCGTCTCACCAGCCCTGTCCCCGCTGGGGTTGTGCAAACTCCAAAATACTGTAAAAACCCCCACCCTCTACCCTTCTCACTCCTCTAGTGAGCACCGTCAGCCTTGGAGAAGTCAGGGGCCATCATGTGCCTCTTGATGTAGGTTTTTCTACAGGTACCTAAGCTGTATCTTGGCTATAGGCTTCAGAGCAGGACTGAATTAAAAGCAGGAGCCAGCAGCTTTTGCAAAGAGCCCCTCCTGATGGCAATGCTTTTGGGTCACATCACCCACCTCACCAGGCTGTGAGCGCTTGGGCCAGAGTCTGAGGCTTTCAGACACAGGTTGCTTCCCCCTTTTTTTGTAGAGGGCAATAGAGGAAAAGGGCAACATCCCTTGTGAGAACCTAAATATTTTACTCTCCAGCTTTTGTCTTGACGGGCTGGTGTTTACACAGGGGCGAAGAGGCCGGGAGGAAGCGAAGTGATGTGGCTGCTGTGGTTTCGGTTCTCACTCCACCTCGCTACTGAGAAACTGGACCCATGGATTGGTTTGTGGCTGGGGGGGAAGAAGAAAGGTCCTTGGATCCGATCCCTGCTGGTGAGGCTCTCCCAGCCCCTTAGAGGTGCCGGCAACGCTGATGGGGACTTGAGAAAGAGGAGGGAAAACCAGCCCCCCAACAAACCCTGCTCTAGCAGCTCACGGTGCATTAATATTCACTGCAGAGCGAGGAGTGTAAATTCACTGCTATCTCCCTGGAGTTTGCCGTTTATGCCGTTCATTTCACATAGATGTCACTACTGCCTTATGAGCGCTCCTCCGAGCCAGCCGGTTAAATGGACCTAGTGCATTATAGTAATGGAGTAACTGTATAAAAACAATGAAATCCAATCTCTTTAAACTGATTTGATGTCTGCCTGAACCACAACATTTCCTGCTAATGGCTTCCTTCATTTTGTAACCGTGATCTCCACCTGATCAGATTACAGCTGTTTTTAATTACAAAGCTAATAGAGTTTGTAGGCAGTGTCAGGCAGACAGCGCATGCCTGGGGCGGGCACGGGGTGGAGGGGAGCCGGCGGGGGCTCTGGGTGACTCTGCTAACACGCTCAGCCCGTCAAGCCGACTGTCAAAACACTGGGAGCGGGGGGCAGCTAGGAGGGACGGTGATATTTTTCGGCATGGAGCCAGCATGCCGGTCTCCGGGCTGGTCTGCGCGACAGCAGACAGCCCTGGGTTGTGTTCCTGCTCCGTGCTCAGGATGCCTTGTCACCAGGCCGGGCAGCTGGTGATGCCTAGGAGATGCATGGTGTGTTTGGTGTGCCCAGGAAGGCAGGTGCCAGGGTCACAGGAAGGCATGAGAAGGGCAGAAACAGCTTTTCTTGATGATAGAGTGTAAAAACACCAAGGGAAATAAAAAAGAAAAGAAAAAAGACCAGAATAGGGATGCATGGTGCTATTTGACTTCTGCAACTGATGGGGCAGGAAAGAGCATTGTGGATAACTGACAGTGGAAAAAGCCCTCGAGATTGATGTCTTTCTCATGGGATAGTGCAGTCAGCTGCGGGGTCTGCGTCCTCTGCCTCGGCACAGGCAGCGAACCCTCGGGGACCGTCTCCACGACTCAGCCCCGTCCCCAGTGGCCTTGTTTTGTCCAGTGGTTCATTTGTGTATTGATTGCTCCATCTCTCTGGGTTAGGGGCATGGATCAACATAGCTGCGGGGAGAGAAGCAGTTTGAAAGAGCTGTTCCCAAGCAGTGCTGGCCAGGGACGCCTGTATTTGGCAAAGCATGTGCATACGCTGCAGGCGAGCCCCAGTTTGACACTGATGGTGGGAAAAAACCTGTGGGTGTGTTACAGATGGTGCTGGGTAGCTCATGCTGATGTTTAGGATTCAGCTGAGCTTGGGCTCAGTTGGTTGAAAAATCTCAGTAGAGAAACAGCAGCATCTCCCTCTTGTACCGCCCTGTCCTGCCGTGTGAACCTCTTTAGTGGCTTGGTGGAGCTACTTTTGTCTACCAATGCATAACGCCAGGCAAGTGGGATGGCTTGGTGGCGAGCAACCCACTTACAGCAGCTGGGGAAGGGTGGGACCAGGCAGGAGGAGCACCCCGACTCAGCCAAGCCTCTGTGGGGGTGTCCCTGGGCGGTGTGACCCATGCCAGAGGTGCCCTGCTTGATTCGCCCTGCTGCAGGGGATGCTCATCCCTCACCACCGTAATGCCAGAGCTGCACATGTCGGGTTACACACCAGCCTTGTAAATGATTTAGGGTCCACATCAAGAGTGCATCAATTATGTACCCTGGGACTTAATTATTTAGCTTGACAGGAGCCTCTCCCCTCAATTTCATTGTCTTCTCTGTCTCCCCTTTCACAACAGAGCCATGGATGCTCTGCTGGGAAGGGTGCGTCGTTGCGTGTTTCTGCTCCTTCCCAGTATTACCCAAACTCATCTGTCTCCCCCTTCCCTTAGCGGATGAGGAAAACAAGCCCCAGACGTGACTCCGGGGCAAGGTGAGGGTCTGGGCCCGTGCACCATTGCTGCTGTGCTCTGCCCTTGAGGTGTGTCAGGGACTGGACTCTGCCACCAGTCCTAAATGAGCAAAATTAGGAGGCTTTGGGAATGTTGTAGGTGAGCTGGGTGCTGGGATGAATTTTGTGATTTCCGAAGCCCTTTCTGCTGCCTGGTCACCCACCAGCAGCCAGAGAAGAGGGTTCCCGCAGCCCTTCCAGGTGCTCCCTGGCAGCACTGGGGATGCTGCCTGGGGACGATGCCTGCCCATCACACCGAAAGCCATCAGCACACGCCATCATTGAAGTCAGTGCTTCACTTCTCTCCTCCCCCCTGGCCCCCTTTTCTTCTCCTTCCACCTCTTCCTTTACCTGAACTTTTAAACCCCACGTCTGGTGCAGATTTTTACAGTAACTCAAGCCTTTGCGAACTGTTAATGCCGTGCTGTTTTCACAGAAACATTAATATGCACTGCAAAAATGCCGAGTATCAAAAGTCGGTTACTGCTGCTGGGAGGCTGCAGGTCACGGCAGCCACGGGAGCGCAGGAGGCGAGGACGCGGCCACGCTCGAGGGGCACAGCTCAGGCAGGCGAGGCGCCAGATTTGACAGGATTTCCTCTCCGCGCCATCTCTTCGCTCTGTCTTGGTATGTCTTTAAACATGTTTATTTTTCAACCCTTAAAAACTACCTTTTCCTAAAATAAATAAATGAAACCAAGACCAGGAGCCTAGGATTTTAAAGCAACCCTACAATAACAAAGCAGTGTGTGCAGATCAATTGTCACCAGCAACCCTACAATAACAAAATAATACACGCAACCCCATGCAACACTAAAACAACTGCTATGGGCATGCGAAGAAGGAAATATATTTTTCAGTGTCGAAATTAACAAGACTTTGTTCTGCAGTAAACTCGGGGGTCAGAAGGGGGATGTAAGGACCAAAACACCTTGAGCGGCGTAACTTTAATGTCACGCAGCAGGCAGGGTCGTCGGACATGCCGCAAACACCGCTTCGTTAGCATGGGGTTTAATAGTGTGGAAAAGGAAAAGAAAGCGAGGTTTTGCGATGAAACAGGAAGTTCCCTCGAATCCTGGAGCCTTTGAAGAATTGTCAAAGGAATGAGAAGTCTGTATGTTTGAAAAGGCTCTGGGTTGTGGAGCCGGAGGGGGCAGGGGGACACGGGGAGGGAGGCAACGGAGCACAGACCTTCTCTAGTCCCACACTCCGCTCTTTGTTCTCCTTTTCTTTTTTTTTTTTTTTTTAATTATTTGATGCTTTTTCATTGCTTAATTTTTTTTCTGACACACACACATGCACTCTCTGAGGTTAGCAGGAGTTTTCTCAGAGTTAGAGCAAAGCCCTGATCCTACATCAGGCTGTTGCTGGTGTGGCTTTGCCCGCACCTTGTTGCGGAGTGGTGAGTGGAAGTAGCTCTGCGATCCCAGCTCTGCTCACGCCTGATGCACAAAACCATTTTTTTGAGGAAGTGTTTCTGGAGTTTGAAAAGAACTGGTTAGCTGCTTTTTTTTTTTTCTTTTTTTCTTTTTTAAATTTATTTCTGCCCCTTCTACTTTTCAGGCACGTCACTTCTGTGTGGCTGTGGGAGCATATGGGTAATGCCTCCCCTTCCCAGAGTGCCCGGTCGGCTGAGAGTCACCAAAGAAAATTCCTGTATGATTTCCAACACATTTTCTCAACGTTTGAAATATAAATATGCTGCAAAAGCGTAGTTCGATGGCTTAGCTATTGCTAAAGGGAATCTGGTTGCTGCAAAACTGATGATGATGATGAAAGGCTGGTCAGGGCTGAATTTAAAGGCCTGTTGCGTGCCCTTAAAGGGGACTGGACACTAGACCCGAGAGAGGCTTTCAGCCAGTTGAAGGCATCAGGAAGATGCCCAGCGCTGGAGGGATGCCTGCAGGCACGTCTCCACAGGGAATGGGTTTCATTTCCTTGCAAGCCCAAGGTGGGGAGGACTGGCTCTTTCTTCCTACCCACCGAAGGACACAGGATCTGCCCTTCCCCAGGCAAAAACTGCTGGTGATGAGTTGCCTTCTCCCCTTACAGCGTGCCCTTCCTGGTGCCCAGAAATGGCAAGACATGAGCAGCGAGGTGGCCGAGAGGGAGCACCCAGCCACTCAGCAGAGAGGGCAAGCCTGGTGAAGGGAATCTGGAGGAAGAGCCAAGAGACTGTCATGACACCACGCTTTCCTCTGTACTAATTGTACACTTGGGACCAAATTTAGCCTGGTGTAACTCTGCTGAAGTCACCAGGGATTAATTTGGCCTCTGGTGGCTCCATTGTTTTAGCTAAATGAGTCAGAAGAAGCAGCCTATTCTTATCTGCACACAGTGGGGCGGTGACAGTAATGGCTTGGTGAGGCAGACCCCAAAAGCAGTGTGACTAGGACCCGGGATCGGGGCTACCACGAGCCGAACGGGGCTGCAAGAGGAAATGTTTTGACATTTGGGTTATAGATGGAGGCAGGCTCGGCGTGGGCGCGCTAGCGGCACTCACCGCTGCTGCAGGCGGAGGGGAAGGGGGCTGTCAGGTTCCCTGAATATTTGGCGGTGCCGTTTGGAGTTCCTCAATTCTTCGGCCACCGGAGAGGGAAGCTGTGGTTCTGGAAGGGGCACGTGGTGTCGAAGGGGACTTCACGCCGCTTCCCGGCCCGGTGAGAAAGGGAGCCCAGGCTGGAAATGTCCAAAAAGCACTGGTTGCATCCCTGGGCTGCTCATGCATCTGCCAGCGGCTGGGTGCGGGGAAGGAGGGATGGGATGGAGCATGGGCTTGCACAGGGCTAGAGGAGATGTCTTGGGCGAAAGTTTTGGCTGCTGCCCCAAGGCAGCGTGCCAGTTTGGCGTGTTGTGAATTCCCTCAAACTTCTAGGAAATTCAGGATGAGTTGGGAAGTTGTGATTTTTCCAGCCCAGGTTAGGTGTAAGCTGTTTCCAAGCAGAGAGGTGTTTGCTGGATGGGCTGCGGGAGCCATGTGCCTCAGCCAGCATCCAGCCTTGCAGCAGGCGGTTTTGGAGGGGAAATGGAGGGGGCAATGGAGCAGGCAATGGAGACAAAACTGTTGTCCCTCTTCCCATGCCTACTGCTGCACCCAATCTACCCTTCTCATGCTGTACCCACTGGCCAGATAAGCACAAGGCTTCTGTCTCTGAGGCTGTCAAGCTGGCACCTTTCGCCATGGCTGAACACGCTTTAAAGCGAGTACAAAGGCAGATCTTCTTCTGAGGACGGAGATAACAATAGGTAGGAAGGGAGGGGAGAGCAGACCTGGAGCCTCGCTGCTCCCAGCGCTCTTGCACCTCTGTGGCTCGAACAGGCACATTCCCGGCGTCCGGGGCCGGATAATAAGCAGAGCCACAGCAGCTATTCAGGAGGCTCTGACCCTGGCTAGGTAACTACATAATGAGCCTGTTTGAATTGCTCCCGTCCCTGCCAAAGGGGTGGGATCGGGGGATGCTTTTGTTTGCAATAATGAACCTGTAATTATGCTACATTTCTTGGTTTTAGCCACATTTTTTGTGTGCGTGTTGTTCTCTTTGTATTGACAGATTTATGGCCAGGATACTCCACTGCACCACCAGCCGTACAGCACTGTGTGGAGACTGTCTGACTGTCGTCTCGGAAAGGTGTGGGGAGAGGGGGAGGAGCAGGGGGGGGGTCTTTGCACTACCTCAGCCCCTGAAGGGTTAAATAAATGCATTAAAATTAATACAAATGGCAGAGGTGCTGCCTTTCCAAAAGTCACTGCTTTCAGCAAGGCAAAAAAAAAAAAATCTTTTGAGCTCCAGGTGAATTAAAAAAAAAAAAAAGTAGGGAACGATTAAACTGCATAAATAAATAAATAACACACACCAGATTTCAGCTCCAAGGCGCTCAATAAAATTACACTTTGAAATGCAAGGATTAAGCAGAGTAGGTGACAAGGTAACTTTGTTAACAGGCTAATCTCTCGCCTTAACAGAGACAGGGGATTTACATGTGACTGCACAAAACTGCTTTATGGTCTCTTTTTCCAGCTGGAGATGGTAGGAAGGGGGCAGGATGAGATGGGACAGGGTTGGATGTTTTCGAGCCATTTGTAAGATGCGTTTAAACTGCCTTTTTTTTTTATGTTTGTTTGTGGGTTTTTTAAGCAAGTCTGCATGGAAATGTGTCACCAATATTCAGCTGTTTCCAAACAGTTCAGGTAGGGACGATGAAGATGTCACAGGATGATGAATAATTGGGTAAAAGCATTGGTGGTGCCGTTTCTCCCTGAATGGTTTTATTTGCTTTCCTATAAAAAGCCAACCAGCAGCATGGGCTATTCAAAATATTACATCAGGACTTCTTTGCCCTGAGTCTCTCCCTGAATTTCAGCACTTCTTCACCAAGGGATGTGTGAAATCTAAATCCAGGTTACTTTTGTCGAATGGCTCCTCTGTTCTTTGTGGGGGAAAAAAAGAAAAGAAGAAAATAAAGAGCTTTATGTCTTTACATTTCTATCCGTTACTAAAATGTGACAGTGATGGGCAGATGAATCTGAAATGAGACCTGGATTCCCCTGTGAGTGTTTGTACCATACGGTGCCCACTTCACTGTACACAGGGTCCAGCCACCCCCTGCCATCCCGCCGTCCTGCAGCAGGCAGAGTGCTCCTCGCTTTGCCGCTTAACTCTCTTGAGTGCCAGTGTGGATCTCCGCGGTGAACCAGGGGAGATGTGGGGGAGCAATCAGGAGTTCAAACCTTCTCCAGGCTTCTTTGTTTCTGGATAAAAATGACAATGAGAAAATCATCTCCTCCATAATGTTCACTTGAAATTCAACAGAAAACAGCAGGCTGAACATGTTGTCTGGTTTTAAATAGATCTGGTGAAAGTATTTATCATGTTGTATTTGTTGCAGCATTTCTGGGGTACTTGTGCTGGCTGCAGGCGGAGGGACTGATCCTGGAAGGAAACTCAGTGTTAAGTCCCCAGCCCATTTACAGATTCATGTGCTGGACCATTTCTGGATGAGATTTCAGCTTTCTCAGGTGGGTGAAGGTGATTTCGTCTATGAGGGCATGGGAACGGAGGTCCTAGTGAGGGAGGCTCTGCCACTGGGTCAAGGGAAAGTTGCTTTTCCCTTTGCTTTGATGCCTGGGTCGCAGGAGGGAAGACGGTTTCTCGCAGGAGAGTTGTGAACCTCAGTTGAGTACAGTTTCCAAACCAAGAGCCCAAAGAGTCTTCTCTACTAACGCTGAAAAAAGCCAAAAAAATGATGTGGTTGAGCATTACCCCTCAGCCTCCGAACCTCAGGGTTATGTCCGTTCCTGTGTTTCAAGCTACCTTTGCAGGAAGGCGCGCGTAACGGCTCAGCAGTGCATCTGCCCAAAACAACCATGGCCAGCTTGCCCACGGACGTTCCAGCAGGTCATGGAGCTGATGGGAGTACAGGCAGAGGTCAGAGCTGCAGCGGTGCGGCGGGAGGGGAGATGGGGGGACGGGACAGGGCTGTCACACAGCACGGCGGGTCACCGTTTCCCCTGGGGAGCCATCCGACCCTCCAGAGAAAACGCCCAACTTTGGGCTGAGTTGAGTGAACCTGATAGAAGTGCTGGTCCAAGCCCCAGCCGTGACTCGGCTGGTGGGGACCTGGAGCATTATGTTGAGACCCCTCTGCCCCTCAGCAGTGGTAACCAGCGCACACCCTCCACACAGCTTGCGGGTGACAATAAAACTTGTCCGCTTGCCGCTGCCCAAGGGCTCGAGCTTGCACACGGGCCACGTGGGCTGCCATGTGCCAGGTCCTAGCAGGGCTCATCGGAGGTGGACTGCTGACTGTGAGCACATCAAGTACTTTCCCAAGTATAGATGGAACAGAAAGTATGAATTACCCACTTTAAAAATCAGACTTAACCCTAACTCTGAAGTTCATCCACCGTTTGGGCTCTAAAACATGTTCAAACTGAGCAGCAGAAGCTTATTCTGTGCAGGAATCTGACCAATTGTTTCCCTTCTCTGTCTTGTCCTTATACCTTAAATCATTTTGACCTTTAATTGGCCCTAATTTGCCCACAGACGGCCCTGGGACCCTTCAACACATTTGCTTGTAATTGGGTCCCTTTGTTATTTTTCCAGAGAGCCACTGCTGGTTGCTTCTTTTTGAAAACATTGTGGCATGTCATTGAGAGCGGAGCCGCTTTTAAATTAGCCCTGCTGGGGGCCAGGAGAGCCCTGTGAAAAGCCCAGCAAGAGAGACAGGGCTATCTAAACGCAATTATCATATCACTGTGAAAACGTGAAACCAGCCTGAGCTTAAGCAAACATCACACGCCCCTCGGCTGGAGGGTGGTAAATGCTTTGCTGGGAGGCGCGGGGTTGAATGCCACGGAAGAGGTTATCCTGCCATCACGTTTCGCCGGCAAAGCGGCGAACATCTCTCTGCCTCTTGCTCGCTACGGCTGAGGATGTAACTTGGCGATGTGTTTTCCTTAGTGGTTTTATTTAAATTCACCTTATTTCAGCGTGGTGGTTTCCAAGCGATTGCTCTGGTACAGCTACAGGGCACTGCACTGCAGAGCAGGGATAGGAAAATCCAGAAGAGGGGCAGCAATAGCAGTGAGCGACTGTATTAGCAGACAGCGCTTCCCGAGTAAAGCCCTGTGTGTGCTATTAATCTGGCTGTGGCCACAGTTTGCCCCTAGCCCCGCTCATAATGTCATCAAGATCTTAACTGTCCAAAGCTAAGTTAGAACAGCAAGGGATAATACCACAGCTAGATAGCATCTGCACTGCCTCCTGCACTAATGGACAGTTGTTCTGTAACCGAGTCTCCCGGCTCAGTTAGCCCTGCAGCATGGAGACCTCGCTTTAATATTCGCTCTGTGCAGACCTTAAAATCAAGTTAAGTTACAGTACTGTAAAGCCTCTGATCATGGGTTGTTGTGATGATGGTCCTCTTGTCACCAGCTGAGATTGAAGCTGGTGCCCAAGCAGCTGGGAGCTGCAGTGTGTCCCGTAAAGTCATTTTAGTACCAGATCCCAAATAAGTTTACCTTCTGTGGCTTAAAGCATTCATGCAGGCAGCACCCACTGACTTCTGCCACCTTGGAATAGGTTAGCAAACTACATCTCACGTTGTACAGGAAATCAAGTGAGCCGTGGCTGGCAAAAGCTAAGCCTGGATTTCTGCCCTGGAGAGGGGAGTTTTGTATCAGGTCAGTCTGTCCATGTGTGGCTCCAGCAAGGAAAAGACGCTGCTGTTTTCACCTGGCTGACGCTAGTGGAGGTCAACAGCAATTGAGGAGGACTTGCTGCTCTGCAAAGGTAGCAGGTATGGTGATGCCTCCTCTCCCTCGAGGTCACGCGCTGAGACAGGCATGGCAAGATGGTGATTGCAATGTAGAAGGCACATGTTGGGAAGGAAGAGAGTGTCCTGCCCTACCATCATGGCTGTTAAATTGTAACTGAAGCCAGCAGAGATGGGCCCTTAGAAACAGGCAAACCTCACAAGTCCTCCATTGCCCATGGATATTTCTTGATCTGAGGGGCTGGAAGCTGTAGTTTCTAATGGTCGAGGCATCTAATTAGAGTTGAAGGTGGACGAAATTAGCTCAGTAAAGTGAGTCTCAATAGTTGGCAGCAAGACTCCTAGTTGTGTAAAGCTCCTACCATAATTTGGCAACACGTAACTGCCTTTGAGGTGCTGGGGGAAGAAGTCCATCAAAGTGTCCCCCCTTCCCTCCCCAGGTCAGGCCCTGCTCTCCCAGAGCCATGCAAAAGGGGCAGTGCTCCTCTGCCCAAACCTCCACCGGCTGGGGCTGCTCACCCAAAACACCAAGCTCTGAACACTGCTGGCACGGAGAGGCTCCCAGGTGTGACCAGAGCGCAGGTTTCAGCCAGGGGATCACCTGCAGTCCTGCAACTGCAGCCAAGGAAGGTCCTTTTCTAAGGGTGATGTGGAGTCAACAGGCCTGGGGGTGAGGTTTGGGGTCCACATGATGCACCCAGGCATGGCTGGGTCCTCCTTTGGAGGATGGGCTGGGCACAGGGAGCGCAGCCCCACCAAAGCAGGGCTGAACACTCTGGAGTCTGCAAAACTGAAGGTGGGAAGCATTTTTGTAGTTGTCTTCAGCATCTGCATCTCTCTTCTGACTGAACTGTGCATTTTTCCCGGGTTTTTCTGATGTTTCTGTCCAGCTTGCTTAGGATCCAAGGCATTTTATTTCTGCTAATGAGGTTCTGGTCAGATGTGGGCTCTTACTGGAGTTCAGCAGTGGATCCCTGCTGTACAGCTGTAAGAGAGGACAGAGCACACCCCGAAGCGTTTACAGTGTCAGGCCCAGTCCTGGCAGACGCTGGTCCGCATAAGTATGTTTAGACACATGATCCTTCCC
Source organism: Gymnogyps californianus (assembly GCF_018139145.2). NCBI lineage: Eukaryota > Metazoa > Chordata > Aves > Accipitriformes > Cathartidae > Gymnogyps > Gymnogyps californianus. Next base: position 13,779,553 of record NC_059483.1, read on the forward strand.
CTAGAGCTCAGAGTGCCCAGGATTCTTGCATATGTAAATGTTTGCAGAGTCAGGGCTCTGTTTGTATTGCTTGTTTACTAATTTAAGTTTATATTTAAGCTTCTGATGTTCAGTTCTTTTTTTTTAATCCATCCGTAATTTTAAGGAACGGGTTTTTTGTTTTGCTTTTTAAGCAGATGTCTGAAACATTCCTTGTGAGTTCAGCGTGTTGCTGCAGTAGATATAAAGTCTGGGTCCAGTGGTTTGGGTTGGGGTCTCTAGTTTTGAGCAATGATGAAGGAGAATGAGAACTGTACTGTACAAAGACTTGTCAACCCATCACCATTCCCGATGGTCTTTTGTTCCAATTCCTTCTAGGACATGCTTTCTCCATTTCAGCATCCATCACAGTGGACCATTACATAGGTCTGTGCTTGGTGCTGAGTCAGAAAGCTGGTCATCTGTCTCCTTTGAGAAGACAAGCACAACAGGGCATGCCTGCATATGCCAGCTGCTCTTACAAGCCCAAAGCCTTCCTGGGGGCTTGGACAAAGCCAAAACATCACCCTGGCATAGGAAGGAGATGTCCATGTCATGGAAGCCCTCTGACAGCACTGGCTTGGTCTGATCCAGGTTAGAGACAAAATGCCTTGCCGATAGGGGATGGTGGCGTGGGAGTTTGCTCCTGCCATGCTCTGATTGCAGTGCGTGGAGCAGTGGAGGGTACTGGTCTTCAGGGCTGTCAGTCCAGCACTAGAAAATTCCCCTTTCAACAATTCTCTTTTTTATTAAAACAAAAAAGCCTGAACACTCAGGCAGGAACAAGTCATTTTTCCAAAATACTCAGTGATGAATTTGGGAAAATTGGAGGGAGGCCAAGGAGCTACAGCAGAGAGTGAAAGTTGGGTGACTTTCCTGGGAGTGACCAGGGAAGCTTTCAAAGCCAGCTCCCCCCACCACCACCACTGCCGCAGGAGAGCGAAAACCTTGGCGGGCAGAGGAGCCGCTGCCACCGCCACTGCCTCCTTTTCTTGCTGCCAGATAAAGAGGACAGACTCTCCTTTTTCAGCCCATTCTGCTCACACAATAGGAGAGGAGGATGAGCGCCAAAATTACAAGTGTGAGCCCTTAATGCATCAGGTTGAACAATGGGCTTTGGAGGCGTCTGCCTTGTCGCAAGGAGCAGTACAGCTAGTTCTGACTACCCAGTGCCATGGAAAAAAACCTCATTGTCCTGGCGAAATGCTCCCCAGAATGAAAACACCCTCCTCCTCCTTTCTTCAGCTTCCTAATGGGAAGCAAAATAACAAACCAGGCCCACAATTAAACAAACATGCCACTAACCGAGCAGAGCTCAAGTGTAACAGATGTTGTTGCAGTTGGACCAGGCTGGGGGCCGGGAGCGAGCCACGCTGGCTGGCTGCAGCTCCTGGGACGCTGTCGCTACAAGGGTTTCTCTGCTGCACCATGGCCTTCTCCCTCTACAGATCTTTATTCCTTTTTCTCTGGTGTGCCTTTTCCTTGCTCTCCTCCTCCTCTCGGTGCACTCCTTCTGCTCATCCCGCCTGGCCGCCCCACTTCATCACTTCATCGCTTCATCGTTTTCATTTTTTAACACTCAAAAACACAGATTTTATTTCAGAAAAGCTCAAAAGAAGGGGCAAAGCCACTTCGATGAACTTTTTAGATTATTTTAGTATAGGAGAACATAACAATTATTTCTCTCCATTTCTTTTTTCTTGCTTGGATCCGGTGCAGGGACTAGCTCTGTCCCCTCACCAGCACACAGTCTCCACGAGGATGCTCAATGCCACCTCCCAGTTCCTGCAGCCCCCCTGAGTTTGATGGTTGCGGTGCAGCTGGCTGTGGGGCTGCAGCTGGGCACACGTGAGATCCCCGCCCCAAAAGTGCTGCCCCCCCTCTTGCTGTTCCCCAAAATCACTGGCATCTCTGCAACACAAGAAATTTGGTGTTGGAGAGGTGACAGAGATGGCTAAAGAAGGGCAAGCAAAAGGGAAGCTGTGTCCTTTCCGTATTTGGCTGAATCCATCTTCTCTGGGGCTTCACAACTCTGGCGCCGTCCACGACGGGGGTCTTATTACCTCTGAGGCTTAAAGTCCCTAAGTCCCCATCTGGCACCAACTGATGCTTCTGACAGCCTGTGCATCCCTCAGCTTTGCTGGGATCTGTTCCTTCCAACTCCATGTCAAGGGGACCAAAATAATTTGGCACATCCCAGAGCTGGAGGCTCGTTGGCCTTGCTCGCTCCCCTGCAAAGCTCTGCCAGGGTTGTATGCTGCTGGAGGAACCAGAGGGACTCAGGGGTTCAGTGAGAGCACAGCAGCCCTCTGGGGTTGGGCACACTCTTCTCAGGCCTTTGGGTCACTCCCAGAGCAAAACCTCCCTCTCTCATCTGGGAGCCATCATCACCAACACCTTGCTGAGGTGTTTTGAAGAGGAATTACAGGGCTGTAACATGGGGCATCTGTGCCCACACACATTTTTGGCTTGTCTTTTGTTCTATTTGCTCTTGCAAGTACAAGGTCTTGTGCAGTTGGGTTTTGCCTTGCCCCAGGCTGCCGTAGCACAGCAACTTCTGCAACTATTAATAGAAGCCTGAAGATGTAAGAAAAGTTACTTCTCTTTCTCCTTCAAGCAGGGGAGCTGGAAGAAGTGGGAAGATCCCTGAAATCTTCCCTGAGCTGTCTCAGAACAGGGAGTAGACCAGCCCAAAGGCCCCCAGAGCCATGGCTCACCAGCACAGTTTGGGACTGGAGCATCCCCCACCTGCCGTGCCCAGCAATGCTGTGGGGTGGAGCAGGTAAGCAGCTCAGAGTGAAGCCTTGCTTGGTTTACCCTGTTTGTTAGGTGAGATACCCTAGGCTGGATACCCTGGGGCACTGGCACTATTAAGCCAACACCACCTCTCAATGCTCTGCTTTGGTAAGGAGCCAGCCAAATGCATGGCCACTACGGACCAGGTCTGCTAGTTCACCGCTCCATCGGTCAGAGCAAGAGCAGCACAGCCACAGATAGCTCTAGCCAGAACTGGCTCTCATGTGCTCCCAGTGCTAGCACAGCACTGAGTGATATTTCCACTCATATGACAAACTTGTGAACAAACAACAGGGAGCCCTTAGCAAAAAGCACCTCTGCTGTCAAAACCCCCTTCCAGTTCAAAATGAAAACCAAGTCCACGTGAACATCCAGGTATTCCAGACTAGGGTGGCACTGAAGGTAAATCACAGCAAGCCAACCAACCACATATCAGTTTATTTATTACCTAAGATTTGTTTTTTTATACTTTTGAACTATTTACACTGAGGCAAAGCACCTCAGATGGAAAATTTGATCAGGATATTGGTTTTTACTTCCTTTTTCACAGTTGATACACACAATGTGTGCACATATGTGACTGCACGTTTGATAAATACAGCAGCAGTTTTACAAGGTTGGCTCCATTAGAACAGTTGGTGACATGAGCTAAAACGACTAGGAATTACCATCCAGAAGCAGATGTAAAATTATCAGACTTCAAGAAACTCAGGAGAAATCCTGTCCTATAAAACACTGGTGCTTTGTTCAAAAAATGCATCTCTCTTCTCACTGCCCTTCATTCTTCATCCCACCCCCTTCTTTCTCTCATTTGAAACTCAAATTTACCTCTGTTCAATTCCCGCTCTGTTGCCCACAGCATCTTTTATTTTCACAGCAGCTTGGCAATGCAGATTTTGAGACTAAGACCTAGGGACACACCTTGTTACACTAACGTATCTGGGCTGTGGCTGCACAGCAGCCTCCATCCTCTCACTGGCTCTGGGGCTCACTGGATCCTGCTCTGAGCCTGCTCAGGATGCTGAGTAGCAAAAAGAAAGTCATCTTTGGTTGGGTTAGTTTTATGCCACCTCAACATGTTGAGGCAATTCTTTACAGGGTCAAGTGAGAAAGGGAGTGAAAAAGAGGGACACCATGTAGGACAGCAGCGCTCAGCAGAGAGGTTGGCTAGGGATGCTGCAGAGCTGCTGCCTCCAGCCCCATTTTTTCAATGCTGGTACGTTATATATCTTGTATGGATGTTTGTCCTGGTTCTTGCTCAAGGCATTGACCTGAACATACTGTTTAACAGCAGTTCTCCACTTAGTCCCATCCCAGTGAAGACCTATGTGGCTTCTGTATTTTAAAGCCCATTTAATTTAGGTCTTCTGTAAGCAGGACTATTTTGACAGAGCTGGGGAAGTGATGACACAAATAGTTGACAACACAAATAGTTATGCTGGCAGATCAGAAAAGGTGGCAACCTCTGGATGGGAGCCATGAAAAGCAGCTGCGGACAGACACCTCTGCACGGAGCTCAGCTGCAGCTGAAACAGGATGCACAACCTAGGGCTTCAGTCACCGTTTCATCAGGTCAAAGGAAGCAGCAGGGTGAATCAGTCCAGAGCAAATGAAAACTATGCTGAGTGCCTGCTCATAAAACCAAAGGGAACTTTTTTGCTGAGATTTGAAAAGATTTGGCTAATCCTCCACCATTCTGTTATTTCTATTGTCGATCTAGTGCCTGGTTTAATTCCCGTCCCAGACAAAAGCAGAAATGCCGGGATACCACAAGTAGTTGTTGGTCTCTGTAGCTCTTCAGGCCAGGTAGAAGCAGAAGTAGTGGGGATTTCTCATGAATTATCCACCCGGTTTCTAAAAGCGTGTGTGTACAGTCTTGAGTGTCTCAGCCTCTTCTACAGCAGATACTGTAAGGCACCAGCAATAGCAGCATTTCTGACTGTGATTCACTCTGATTTGGCTGCAACATCTCAGAGGCCTCAGATCCCATGAGCTCTTGAGAGGTATAACCTCCATGCATTGCTTCAGGTCTGACTGAGCATTTGTTGGGAAGAGAAGGTAAAGCGAAGGGGAAACACCCTATGTGACACAGAGCAAGGAATGAAGGCAGGACTGAGCGAGACTAGAAGATGCTGCATGACGGCAATTCCCAACCATTGTAACAGCCCTCAGGAGAGCTGCTGTGAACTGGAATAGTTTGTAACAGCCCTGAGGGACCAGGGCCAGAGCAAGGGTGATATCAGCCAGCTTTGTCCCCCTCACAGGACTGAAGCTCAGCACGACTTGGAAAGCAAAGGATCTGTTTTTTCTCTCTGGGAAATGGGCATCTAAGGATGCCATCTGATTAGGGCTCTTCTGACAGAAAGTGCAAAATAGGAGCATCGCATAACCCTGTGATCAGCTCACCCTCAATCCAGTGATTGCTTTTTCTTTTAGATCCTTCTTCTGTCCCTCCTGGATGGAGCCCTCACTTTTGCAGAGCACTGGCGATGTGATACCATGCTCACAGGCCTGGAGGAGCCTTGCTCATTCCAGTGCCGCCATCAGGAGGAAAGCGTGCTCTTTTGCTGCAGCCAGACCAGCACTGGAGGAGCCCTTAACCCTCAGGCCACTGGTGACAGGATGCCTGACATCCACGTATGCCTACAAGCATGCAGCGAGATCTCTCTGATGCAAAAGCCCCTTTGGCTGCGCTACTATGTGAGACTGCCTCCATGCTCTTTGCATTTCAATCGCATGCATCTACATCCAATCATCTGGGAATCTTATCGTAACTCATAAAGTCCCCTCTGCTCCGTAATTACAGGGGCCAAACTAAGAGGGTCCTTAAACTGTTTGTGAGTCAGGTGATCAGGATGTGGCCTAAGGTATCAAAACTTCCAGCAATAAAGGGGACATCATCGTTAGCTAACCCCCTTCAGGGGCTGGTATGTGGCAAGCACTGGAATGCACCACTTTTCTTCGTCTTGCTTGATATAATTGCTTTCAGTGTTATTTAAAGCTCTGACTAATCACATGGCAATGGCCAGGTTTATAATGCAACAGTGTGTAGCCTGGAGCAAATTCTGACATAATTACACTGTATAAATTCCCCCATTAGAAATGACACTGCATTGGCATTGTGTACAAAGCAGCCATGGTCCAGTCAACTGGCTCTGTGAAAATATGTCTGACAATTGTTTACCCTGTTGGTATCTTATTGACACTTCCTACAATGATGAAACTGTTACATGACAGCGAACCGGAGCCAAAGGCTGAACGAGTCTCTCGTTTCCTCTCGCTCGCTTCAAGTGCAGTCATTTTCTTGCCTGGTTTTCTCCAGATGAGGGCTTGCTCAGTTCTGATCGCTCTGAAATAGAAAGAGAAGCGTATGGTTATGGTACAAATCACAAAAGCCCATAGAAATCCTGGCTGGGGTTGCATCATTTGCCACAAGGAGCCATTGCTCCCCTAGGCCCTGTCCCTTCACTGCAGCATGATTATGGGCCATTTTCGGATTCGTTCCGACCTGACATTGCCTTGTGCCATGGCAGGGCAGTGGGAGCCAAGCTGCTCTCCCGCTGGTTTTGGCATGTGCCAACAGAGCGGCAGGGTGTCGCGATGGGCTAATTTGTCAGACCCTGGCATGTTGCGCTGCGAAATGATTGCGTGATATATTTGTTTCCCACCACAGGGCTATGGCACGTTTGAATGGCCTGATGAGAGGGAGGCTGCCCTCTTGGTTGGGAGGAGGATGAAACTCTCAGTGCTGTGGCCAACGCTATTTGGGCAGAGGAAGCCAAACTCATTTCCAGTTTCGGAGCACTGATTCAGTGTAGGACAAGGAAGGATTTTGTCCTTTTCAGTCGTTATCTTGTATAAGGATAGAAAAAAAAATTGGGAAATACTCAGTAATGTGGAGAAATTCAATGAATGCAATGAATATTGGTTATGAAAACAAAAACTTGTAGAGTGCTTCAAAGGCAGTTTTATCGCCTCCCTGAGGAAGGTTCAGGTGGAACCCAGTGAAAACATATCTTAAACAACAAGCTTGCTAGCAACAGAATAGCAACAAATGGTGATATGGTTCAGAGGATAGGATAGAGGAGTATGATTCCAGTCTCCTTCTAACCTGGGAGATCTGAGATAATTTGAAGTATGGGGAATGGGATCCGGAGCCTTTCCAGTTCTTCAATTTCAAGCTGGCTCGGGAGACCAGGAGGCCTCCAACACAGGCAAACTTAAGAGAGAAATAGAGGGATATTTTTGAGTTATAGCTGAAAAAGAGGGGGAATTTGAATACCTGCCTCCCTACCTGTAGAGGATTGTTCCTTGCAGTATGTTGTCTATACCAGTTAATTTCCAAAATCCCAAAAGACTGAGTTTCTTCATTTCCCCATGGAATAGACTATTCTTTAAAGGACCTATTGTCATGTCCATTTGGAAATCTTTGGAGCTTTGTGCAATACAAGTAACATTGGTAGCATTTGTCCATTTTCACCACGTAAGAGCCGAACCCGTTAACACTGCCCTAAACCTGGAGCAATAACCCGAGTCTTTGTTTGTTTGTTTGTTTGTTTGTTTGTTTGTTTGTTTTCAGCGTCATCAGGAAAGCTGTGACCTGGATGCACCACACAATCTCCTTCCTAAGCAGTAAGTAATGCCCCCAGACAGAGATTTTTCCTGATGGTATTCAGAGGCTGCAGCAAAATACTGAGATGCTGTTGCATGTATGGGAACAGTGGTGTGGTCCCCTGCTTGTGTTCCCAGTCCCAGCATCCCCACACTGAGCTGGGTCCCTATCGGAATACAGTGTTTTTCCCCAGTCCCACTAGCAGTACTGTGGGACCTGAGCAGTCCCCCCCTTCTCTGGGGTGCATGTCCTTGTCTCCGCGAGGAGCAGCATGGAAGAAGTTAGCACTGCTGTTCCCTATGGCAAACCAAGCTGTGGCTAAAGGAGTATTTAGATACCCTGGGCTGCCAATTCAGAACTTTCCTAAAACCAGCAGTAAAATTTGCCTCTGATTCCTTTTTAGGAAAAGAAGGCTGTAGTATAAAGTCCCATTTTCTGGGCATTAAAAGTTTACAGCCCGCACCATTAAAAGCAGCATTCCGTGTCTAACTTAATGTTTGGTCTTCAGGAACAGCCAGGAGGAAAAGAGAAGGTTCCCTGTTTGTTCTACAAAACAGGAAAGTGGTTGCTTTCTATACTGTAAATATGCATTAGAAAGCTCTTATAGGCTCGTGCTGGGGATTTGATGTTTTTAACTGACTACATTCCTTACATTTTTGTATAACTGCCAAGAAAGCTAAATAAAATGGCTTTTTTAGTGTTTTCTCTAAGAATAGCCCTGCTTCTTTGTAAATATAGCAAAGGAATTGTTGATAATAATTCTTTAGGAGAATAACTGGTGTTATTGATGTTAAAAGTAGAAAGATTGCTGTTTCTCTGTCTCAGAAATACAGCTAACCAAGTAGGCTGGGACTTCAGAAAGCTTGAGCATTCCTTAGCCAGTTACTGCGATTAGACTGGTTTCATTCCTGTGCCAGAAGGTGTAGAATCAGAGAAGACTGGCACTGAAGCTCAAGTAAAAAAAAAAAAAAAAATTTGCATTTTCTTTCAGAATGCAAAACTGAACTTTTTCCCTCCTTGTTTGCATTTTTCAGTTTGCAGATGGTTCTGCCTTCTGCCAACTTACCCTGAAAAGCTGGGGGTTAATCTACTCAGTCTGACTCTAATATGCACAATTAACACTTGGGCACCCCTAAACCTCTGCAGTGTTAGGTGAAGTCCCATCCTTCTGAGATAACAGCAGGCAAAGCCTGCCATTCTCATCTAGAAGTTGGCAAGTTGAGCCAGACTTTAGACTACAGGCCCCTGGCTGTTACTGGTTTGACACCGATCATATGCCAAGACGTTAGATGTGTTTTGTAATGCCATATGATAAACTAATGGTAAAACCAGGATAGCAGCATGAGAATTTGAACCAACCTGTGCCATGCTCTGACTGCTAAACATTGCTGCCATCCAGGATTACCAGAAGGTGAAAGGCTCATAACCCACTCGTGTCACTTCCAGGAAACAAAAAGGCTAAAATTATTTTTTTAGGGTTGACTGAAAGCATCTGCCTTCCCTACAGTTGAGGCAACCTCTCACAAAGGTTCCCTGTCATTAACCAGACCTGCACTTCAGTTAAGCATGCAGAGATTTGGTGCTTGTTCAACCGGGCCTCGTCTGGGCTGGTAGCCCTCATTAGGATTATTTTTCAAAACAGAGACTTGGTGGGGCCAGGCTGTAGCGTACACTGCCCAGATGCTGTCTTCTGTTTGTTCTGACTCTGCCTCCTCCTAGCTTCCCTAGTTGCTCCCTACCTCTGCCAGAAAAGGTGGTAAAGGGTTGTTCCTGATTCACCTTTGCCAGTGCCATGCAGCAGTTTATACACTTCTATTATATTCTCTCTCACTTGTTTACTTCTCAGACTGAAACACTCCAGTCTCTTTAGTTATTCCTCATAGAGATATAGTAGGTAAAAATAGGATAATTTGGGGAAAAGAGGTAGCCAGTCAGTCCTGTCATGATTTTTTTTCCCTCTATTGTCAGTTTGGTTACATGGTCTCCTTGTCAGTGAGATTTACACTGTGCCAGATGGCATTTGAGGCCAAGCATCTCAGCATCTTTTGAGCCAAAGGAGTTGTTCTGTGTTTCACGTTCAAGCCTGTGCTTGTGCCACAGCTTTGATGATATTCTCTACCCAAAGATACGATATCTAGAATGACACCAAAATTCATGGAGCCTGTAAGGGAAAGGCATCTCATCATCTCTATGAGTGACTTGTGAATGTGAGGTGAAGAAGGGTGGAATGCAGAGTTCCCACCCTGTAAGGATTTTCAAGATTTGAAAAATTAAAACAGACCCCAGTGGTCGCCATATCTATCAATTTAAACAAACAAACAAACAACACCCAAACCCAGTTTGTTTTTATCAAGATTGAGAGATGCCACACAGGCTGACTACAGCATTAATGAGCTTGTCTGTGGTTTAGGAAATTTAGATTCAGATCCCTCACCTGTCATTTCCAGTATGCATCTGGGCTGTTGGCTGCTCTGCTTGTATTCCTAGATCTCGTGTTGTCACTGCTAGTTCCAAATTTGGGTTGAATCTCAATCAGGTAGGACCTTGTTCAGGTCCAAATAGCAGCCAACTTACCAGGCTCACAGAACTTCAATCCTGAATGAGAACAAAATTATGAAAATTGCTTGTCCTATAAGATTTCTGTCATTCAAAGCCAAATCCACATGCTAAACTTGATTTGTCTATTCCTTTTACTGCTCTTTGGAAAAGTCTGAGCACTGTGATAAGGACTGTGTAGAGTACAATGAGAGAAGAATAGCTTAAACATTGCAGATGTGCTTAAATTTGGGTTAGGGAGAGAACCGAATGGGAGAAGTAGTCTGGGATCCAAACCACTTTGTGACTTCTGCATAACTGGAGAATTGAGCTGTAATGGGATGCAGAGCGTCTGCGTGTTTGTCTGCCCATGAGAGGCACAGCTTCTTTTAAGTTGCCTGGACCACAGGCCCCAAAAGATCTTGTACTAACTATAGGATAAAATAACTCTTGCCTCCCTGAATCCCTCCATACGCCTAAGTAAGAGGGATGTGAGTGAGGGCTGAGTTCCCAGAGTGGGTGCTGGGAGCACAGTGTGAGAGCGTGTGATGCTGTGCAGAAACACGGCTTAAGGTCAGACTCAGCTCTAAAGCTTCCCCAGAATCCCAAATCCTCTTTTTATATGAGTTTCACTCAAACACAAACAATTAAAGAATTTCATCTTCTCCTACTATGGTGGGAAAGCCTGGATGCTTCTCTGGTCTCTAAACTTTATTAAATAGCTCCAGAGTGTTCCCTAGATGAGGGTCCTGCTTGGCTTCAGACAACCCATATCTTTGTGTTTGATGCAAATTGGTCACTGATGCCAGTTGGCAGTGGGGAAGAGAAATAACACAGCCTGTTGCAAAGAAGGGGAAAAAAAAAGGGGGCAGCTATGGGCCTTGTGTCTGCTCGGATGATTGGAGTCATTTGACAAGGACTCCCATCAATGGCAGCTTTTCAGAGACCTCAGTGTGGGCTATTGCACATCTCCGCTATCTGCCTCCTTTTATGTTTCTCCTCCTAAGGACAACACCCATGCCAGCTTTCAAGCTTAAGCACCATATGTTCTGACACCTGCCCGGAGCACAGGGAGATGCTTTTTGTAGTTTTAATTTTGGAATTTGCTCCATTAATAGCAACAGTCTGGTGGAACGAGGAGAAACTTTCCCCCTAGGCTGGATTGCTCTGGACGCCAGCAGCTCTCTCATCATCAGGGGTTTGTCAAAGCGTGCAGTATGCTAACATCCTGCCAGCTCACCTTTCGCAAGCTGAGTTGAAAGCATTAGTCCCACCAGTGCAAATAAGGTGTCTGCCACATGTCTGCTGGTTTCTCCCTGGTGCGCTGAGGCAAAGCAGCCCTTCCTTGTCAGTCATTGACCAAAACTGTTGATTCTGGAACAACTGACTGTGCTGGTTGTAAAGGATGCCAAAACCTCTTGAAAGCTGGGAGGCAAAGGTGTTTTCTTTTTAAATGAATTAAGCCGTAGAAGGAATTTCCCTGAGAGCTTGTTTGATATCTGGAGTAGAAATGGCTTTCCTTCTCCATCTCCACCTACTCAACACTCAGAGTCACATCCAGAGAGCCTTTAGACACATTTCTCCTCTCCTCTCTAGACTCCCTGCATTGGAGTTCCTCTGCATTTATTTCTACACAGCTCACGAATGTTCCAGGTGAATCCAACTTGAATTTGCTTGCTGGGTTAGTGTAATGGACTTAGTTCAGCCTAGGGAGAATATAGCCGTTGCAGAGCACATTCTTCTGTTGTATCAGAACATGATACATGTAACATGAGCTGAAGGAAGTTTGGTCCAGTTTGGTTAAACTGTCTGTTAAAATCACAGCCAGTTCCTGAACTGCTTGTTAAAGCTGAGGTCTGGTACATCCCACTTTATGTACATGCTCTCTGTTTTCCTGGGAGCCACCCCTGCTCAGTTTAGCAGGCAGTTCCCTCCCTTCCCCTCCCCAACAGCAGGCTGAGAGGGGATTTCTGGCCAGCTCCAGGCCTCAGGGTCACCCGGACACCTCCTGACCCCCCTACCTCCCCTGAGAAACATAGCTGTGCAAAAGGAAAGCACACCCCAAGATCTGCGTATGCCCAAAGCAGCACGGACCTGCCATATTGCTAAATGCTGTCATGTGTTGTGTGGTTGAGGCAGAACGTTGCAACGCAAAAGGCATTTTGCAGACACATAGGGGAGCAACCCCATGATAAGAGTGGCTTTTAAAAAACAAGTCTTATTGAGAGGAGTGGTAAACCCAGCTCTACCTGTACCTAAAGACACAGATAACACCTGGTGGCACTGATAAAGCGCTGGAGCTGTGAGCCTAATGCCCCTTGGCTCCCGTAGGAAATAGGACCTCTACCAGCATCTGTAAATAAATATCCCCCTGTGTCTTCACACACTTAAATACCTTTGCAAACCTGGCTCCTTGCCTGTTTCCCGTACTCAGCTGCTGCTTCTTTACTTTTGCACAGCAGCAGGAGCAAGGAGCTCAGCTGTAATTTGGGGTTGTGTTGTGCTAAGTGCTGTACAGGCACAGAACAAAAGACCTCTGACCGCTTCCCAGCATCTAGCCCTTGTTGTTTTAAAAACAACCCTCTCTGGTTCTCTTTTTTTTTTTTTGTCTTTTATTCATTGTTTTCTTGCTTCCTTTATATTCCTGGTGCCTCCAAGCTAGAATACCTTTGCTGAGCTCCTGAGTGAGCCAGGCCAAGCCGGCCACATGGAAAGGACTTTTTACCTGTGTCCTGCTGATCTGCAAGTGGTAAGTGTGGCTGGAGTGAAGCTGCAAGGGTTGAAATGAAGGGTGTTAGGGGTAATGCTGCACAACAAACTTAGTGCTTCAAGGTTCCCACTGGGATTAGGGAACATAAGCACTGCTGGAAAAAAAAGCAAAAGCTTAGATGACGGAGAACTGAGCAGATGCAAACACACGACACAAAACCAAAAAGCTGTGCTCCAAGAGAGGCAAATGTACCCCAGCTGAGCTTGCAGTGAGTGGGTCATGCTTTTCCTGTGCCCAGGCTGTTTATTCAACAGCAACTACCAAGATGGGATTTCCTCCAGGTTTATGCCAAGGAATTTTGTTTCTTGCGTCTTGACCCTTAACTAGGTAAAAGTTATTGTATTAACAATCAACCAACCTTGGGTTCCAGCTCAGAGTGACGATTTGCGTCCATCCCCGAGTTACATAAATCTAAGCCACCATATTTTAAAGAAAAAGTTCTTGAGCTGGTGTTTCTTGTGAAATCCCAACGGGAGAAGTGTGTTTTCTGGGTGCTTTGATGCATTTCAGGTTCATTTTGGGGCTCTACAATTCATGGCAGCTGGTTCTCTGATTATTTTATATTAAGGGCCAACTTCCAGTAACATCACTGTGAGCAGGATTTTAGCTCTAAAGCTATTATTAACTAATGCAGCACAACAATGCCTGGCTTTCGTTCTGTTTTGTTTTCTCCCAGGGTCGGAACGTGTGTGTATCCCATTAACTCTGTCCTCGCTGCTCTCAAGATGTTCCGCACAAATGATTTTATTTTTTTTGTAAGAAAATATATTTTACTAGGCAGTTTTATGAGAGCTGACAAAATGCCTCGTAAATAACCCAGCAGGAAATATGGGGTAAATAAAGTTTTTACAACTTTATCATAAACCTGAGAAGTCTTTGGTTCTTTTTCGAATGGAATGAGCAAGGTATTTCATTAAAGGAAAAGACATGCTCTCTAAAGCCCAACAATTATAGACACAATGCCTTTTTAACCTGCAATTCAGTCAAACAGGTTTGGTGGCAGTGGAAAATGTTAAAGGCCCTGTTTTGACACTTTGGGTCATGCTCCCCACAGATCAATTTGTGCTGTAGGTTCCCTACACAGCAGAGCTGGAGAACTGGTGTGTACCTGACCTGCCCCCAAACTATCCAGGACCTCTAAGGAAACACGTATCTGGGGGAAGATGCTTAGGACAGGCTGAGGTTTTCTGTTGCCTTTGTACATCTCCTAGTACGGGGGGCTGTGGCTGGGCCCCTAAGTGCAAAGGGAGTACAAACAAATATGGTCCTCAGGTCTTCAGCACAAGCCTGAAATGCGATGATTTGGTCAAAGACCAAGAGTCTGAAATAGAAACACTTGGAACAAGCCTCAGTCCTTGAACTTTGCGTGAAGGGGGAATTCAGCTCTCAGCAGGAGGATCTTTGACGTGTGATATTTTGGTACTGTGGGAAGACGGGAGGGGGTGTCACTTGTAAGTCCTTTGCACTTGTAAAAATTCATATTGACATCCATGACTATTTTCTACTCACAGTGAAACAGAAATTCGGCAAAATACAACCTGTTCCTGGGTGCACAAGAGGTATGGAAACTACCTCCCAAAGAAGTGGTAAAGTGCCACTGTATGCCTACTTGGTCTGATGACATACCAGAGGAAATGATCTGGAGTGAAGCTCTTTGCCATTTCTCACACCTCTGCTTCTCTGATCCACCCTATTTGTGTCTCTGGGTTGGCTAAAAACTGAGAGAGAACAGTCCTGGAAAGGCTGAGCTTCACAGAAGAATTGGAGATGTTCAGATATGCATGTTATCTTCCCCACGTTGAGAGCAGGGCTCTCAGACTCATCAGAGGAAGACAAGAGTGGACTCCACCACCCAGGCCTCACCTTGCTGGCACCACAGGTTGTACAGCTATGGCCCCCACCCCTCCTCCAGGGCGTTATTGCATAAAGCCCACCACCCGGGGTGGTATGGGCCCCACCTTCCCTTAGAGGCACTGTTGCATTCCCCTGCCTTCCCTCCCAGTCCCTCCCTGCTAGATAGCCCTTCCCCACCCACCCACCAGATCACCTAGGTCCTCAGGACATCTACAGCAACTTCCTACAGGAATGTCATGGCAGGAAAGCATTTAAAGCCTTTGTAGCTCTAATGCCATGTAAACAAGGAGGTAAGCCCACCCCACACCACCACTCCAAAGCCCTTTTGATGTTGATTTCTTTTATGGCCACCAGCCACGCTTTGGCAATGGGGCACCTACAGGAGAGCTGGTCCCTGCACCAACAGGTTTGCAGTCCTGCAGCCTGATCCTGCATAATGCTGAGTACTCAGAGCCCTAGCTGACTTTCAAGCCAAGTCAGGGTGTCCCTGGGAGCTTTGCCTGTATAAGGGCTCCAGCCTCTGGCACGTCGTCTGGAAAGCGCTGTGTAAATAGGAGAGACAATTATCACAGCCCTTTCCCGAAAGGAAATTCCATATTGGCACCGAACAGTGTGATAGTATGGCAGAGCACAGCCCTGACAGAGCAGGCTGGGCTGCGTGCAGGGCTCTGCCCTCCCCCGGCAGAGACTGACAGCATGTGGAGGGAAATTGGCTTTTCGGTGGGACATGCTGCTTTAGTGAAAGCCCATATGTTACTGAGTTATCTGTTCTGAATTCCCTCTATTATCCCCACGCCTCTGTCACCACCCCCTGCCTCTACCCTCCCCTCAGGCCCTCACCCTGATGCAGAGGTTAAATAAAATATCATTTCCTTCTGATTTAGCCTTTGTCTTTGGCAATCAAAATGCCCTTCAGGCCCATATGGATTCAACCTTCCAGGTCAGGGTAGGACATGGGAAACCCCTTCCCAGGCATTTCACTGTAGATAATGTCATGGCTGATTCATGAGATCATTCAAAGTGCTGCCTTCTGCTGCGGCTGCTGCTTTTGGTGCTGATGCTTCTTGGCTTGGGCTCTACCTCCTTTTCCCTCCCCACAACACTACCTCTCCTTCTGGCTCACTTTTACAAACCATCTCCCGGGCAGCTAGGAGACACAGGAGGGGTGGTCAGAAGGAGAAGAAATATAAAGGGCAGGTTAGGTCTACTGCAGCAAGCCTCCGTGCAGGGGAGGAACAGGCTGGCTGAGTCGAGAGAGCCAGCAAACTCTGTCCCTGCTTCAGGAGGGGCTGACCCAGGGAAGCAGCAATGCTCTTGCAATCCTGCTGCTCCTGTTTGAGCCCCTGAGTGCCAGAGTGGACAGAATAAGCATGAGGGCTCCCGTTGCGATACTGCTGGGCAGATACAGCAAGAGACAGGGGAACATATGTATACCTGCTTATAGAAGCATCACCTGTGTATCATTCCTCAGCTTGAGGGTGCAATACAAAACAATGGCATATATTTTTATTTATTATAGCTCCTCTAATCTCCTGCTCAGCATCTTCCAGGAGACTCCCTCTAACATAACACCCAACAGAGATCATGCTGGTAAAAGAACCAGTGGTGTAAGGGGAAGACCTATAAAGGACAGTATGTTACCTGTCTTTTATTATGGAGTGCTGTTATTTTAACCTCTCCTTCCTTGTGCAGTTTTACGTCCTTGGGTTGAAAGTGCAAAGAGGCAGCAGGGAGACAGAAAGCACTGGCTTCACCCTGTAATGTGCAACACAGGTTAAAAGGGAGGAAGGTTGACAGTGGTTTTTGTCATTTGTGTGGTCTCCAAGGTAAGTAGGAGCGTGGAAGGGAAGTCTCCAGTGTTGGTGTCCCATGCATTTTGCTGGCTGGGTTTGTCCATTTCTGACACGGTTAAGTGTGCAAATATGTGGCTAGGGGGGAGCATGCTGCTATCATGGATGTGCAGCAGGTATACACAGGGATGCACTCTAGGTGAAAGCCTCTGAGTGCAGGGCTTTCATCCACCTTTCTGTCTGATCAAAACTATTCTGGTTCAGCCCCATGCAGGGATACATATTGGTAGAAAATCATGCTAGTGAAAACTGTCCATGAGTCGTCAGCTGTCATCCCCAAACTGGTGTCTATTGGCATGGCTCAGTTAGTGATATAACTGCCAGGTGTGTCCTAGGACTCAGCCCCAAGCATCTCCTTACTCTCTGCTCTCCGAAGGAGACCAGGTAGGGATGCAGGAAAAAGCAAGCACGCAGTAAAGGACAAGGTATGGGTTGTATGTGTGCATCCACCTTACCATGGGGTTATCTGTGGGTCAAAGCACCCTGTATGTTTGGTGGATGGAGCTGTAAGGAATTAGCTCACAGGAGTTTGGGCTATGAGGCTGTTCCCTGGTTTTCCTTGCAGAAATAGAGCCCATTTATCTATTTATTTATTGCTTTTTCATCAGCAGCCTCCTAAATAACTATCTAAAGCTGGCAAGACATGAAAATCAGAGGGAGACAGCAGGGAGGGGAAAGCGCCTGAGAGCCGGGAATAGAGGACAAATGGCCCCCGCCCCAGCAATGGTCCCAGCCCCCCATTCTCACCCTGCTAACATCCCTCCCTTTGGTAAACAGAGACAGGCAGGTTGGCACCTTGTCTCCTCGGACAAAGGAGCTGGCCCTTTGTTTCACTGTGTGACTCCCTGGCAGATGGGGGCTGGAGGGTGCCTGAGGGGTCTTGTTCAAGGAAAGCCTCCAGTATGCAAAACGCGCCCACAGGCAGACAGGAGAGCGATGGATTTCCTCCTGTGAAAGAGCGGGGTGAAACGGTTTCTATCTCCTGATGGTTCTTTTTTGACTTTGAGAAAACATAAATAGGCTGTAGTTTTCGTAACTGAGCCTCTTGTTTTTATAGGAACTGAGAGGGAAACCTGGGATTTGGAGCCAAACTTTATTTCCGGAGAGGGAGAAAGCCAAAATCCTGACGGCAGGAATGTGTGCATATCTTAAATATTTAAAATTCTTGCGCAGAATTTCTTAGGAGGTGAGAATCTGGCCCACAAATCAGTGAGATGCAAGTTTTGCAAAGTCCTAATACTTGCCAATCCCTGCTTCCAGCCCCAAGGGATTTACTGGGTTTTATTCTTGTTGCTTTCAGGGGGGTGAACGAGGCAGAGAGGAAATAGCCAAGCCAGGGCACAAGAGCTGATGAGAAGCCCGTAGTTAGCTGGTCAGTTAGTCTATCACCCACTGGTGTGTTTTAACCAGGTGGTCTTCTTCCAAGGCCATTGCACCACATATGTGGCCTAACCTTGGTGTATGTGCTTTCTGCAGCCTCCTACACCACAAAAAGCTGGGCTGAGGCAATTAAATCACTGAAAATATATTGATTTCTTCAGGGAAGGTGTCAGGCACTGCATGGGGAGACTCGTGGCACATTTCCGTACCCAGCTCTACTGTGATGGCAGCTCAGATCTGTCCTTGTGGATGGGGAGTCGTGCTGGCTTGGAGGTCTCGGACCGGTTGGTAACAGGAAGATGCCCACACTGCTGTTGGCATGATTTGTCCCCTTGTTTCATTATCTTCCTTCCCTACTCTGACCTATTATTAACAGACCCACCTTCTACCTAGTGCTTCTGTTTCCCCTGATATATTTGTAAAAGGCCTCTTATTCTCCTTAATCCCTTTGGCTATAATTAACTCATTCTGCATTTTTGCTGCCCTTATCTTTTCCCTGCAAGCCTTAACTGACTGAATATTCTTGTTTGGTTGCCTCCCTGTTTTCCATTTCTACTAAAGGTTTTCTTTTTAATCCTTAGATCTCTGAGTAGGCTTTGCACACTCTTATTTCTTGCATTTTCTTCTTTATTTACTCTTCTTTTTCTCTCCTACCTTACTAATTGTGTGTAAAAGGACCCCTATCTGCCTTACACACAGGTAGATTTCAGGACTGCCTCACATGGCACCTTATTTGCTCAATTTCTTAATTCTCTTCAACACATTCGCCTTTTCCCTTTGGCACTACGCAATTTTTTTGGCAATGTTGAATTTGTCCTTCCTACTTGGGAGATTCCCACCTTCTCAGGCAGTTCCTTTCTTTCACCCAATACCTTTTGGTCGACAGAAAACTTATGAAGTAAAAATTGCGTCTTTTTTTAAAAATTATTATTTGTGCAGGGTTTATTTTTGACCCAGAAAACTAGAAGGGCTGAACGTGGGCTCAGTGCTATTCAGGGAGGTGGATCTTGGCTCTCAGTGCCAAAACCGTCTTTAGAGTTTGGGTCTTTATAACATCCTGGCGTCTCTTCCCAACGGGACTCTCCAGACAGCCCTTTCCTTTACTCCTCTCAGTCCCCAGCTTTTCTACCCTTCCTCTCAGCTGGGTTTGCCTTTACCATGATGGCTTTGAGCAGGTTTTATTTTCTTCTGATGCATTTTACCTCTTGTGCCGACAGCGATATCTCTGAGGGGTCTGCGCTCCTGCTACTGGGGCTCGGCTGGGAAATGGGGTGTTCCCCCACACTCAGAGGAACAAATTTGTAGCACATGATGGGGATCCATTGTGTTTACCTGAGGGGAAGGTGCCAGGGGCCGGGCTGACAGTGTGGTTGTGGACCAGGGTGGTAAAAGCCCACAGGGGCTGGTGGAAACCTGTTCACCATCACAGCGCTGAGGCAGCCTGTCCTGACTGCCATTTTAGGCTGCAGAAGGAGGGGGCTTGGGCCACCCTCTTGCTCCTTGGCCCGCTGCTAACACCCGCCTCAGGAGCAAGCATGGCGAGAGGAAACTTTTACTGCTAACAAAGAGGTGTAAACAGAAGTGGGATCTCCAGCCATGCTTTTCCTCTCCCTCCTGCAAACGCTGCCTGGGCACCCCAAGGAGGGGCTGCCTGGCTGTGCAGGTACACTTCGTAATTTGGTGGGTGTGGATGGGGATGGGGATAAACAGCCCATTCTTTTGTCCCCATTATTGTGGAAACAGAGGCTAAAAGAGACTCCCTTGGAGGAGAGTCGCAGGTGAACTTGTCCTGTGTGGTGTTAGCACCCAGGAGGCTGCCAGGGTGGGCGGTGAGGGCCTGGCCCAGATGCCATCTTCTCTGTGAGAGGACAGGGCCACCTGAGCCCTGCAGCCCATGCCGCTCACCCTGGGAGAGGGCAACCAGCTCACCGTGGTTTGAAGAGGGGAGAAAGACAACTAAATGGACTGTTCTTACCCCACCGCCAGCTCCCTTTGCCCTTCCCACCATGTTCTCCCAGGCCTGGGCCTCCATGGAGGCAAGGGCTGTGCTGCTTGGACAGAGGGATGGCAGCAGGGAGGGGGAGGTTTATGAGGGGCGGCACGTGGGCTGCCTTCCCTCCTCAGGGTCTCCCTCCCTCGCACCAGGCAGGTCCCGCCAGAGCTGGCACCTGGCTGCCCGCTCCGCTCCGTGCTTAGGCCCGAGTGAGGGCAGCAGCAGCTGCAGACGGCCATGCCCATGGCCGGTTTTGCTGGCCTTGGCCCCTGGCATCGCTCTTTGCCACAGCCATGGACATTTTTTTGCCCTTTGCTCTCCTCCAGTTTCAGGCTCTGCTGCTCTGGCGCTGCGGTTCAGCAGGGCAGAGTGGGGGAGGGAAGGAGGAAGAAGTGGGGGGGCTGCTGTACAGAAAAAAGAAAAAAAAGTGAAAAGGCAGTCATTTGGGGCCTGGGCATGCTGGTGGTTTCGCCACTTCCGTTGCCTGATCCACCTTTTCAGACACGCATGAGGAGACTTCTGAGAAACAGCCCTGGGCCTGCCCTGAGCACTTCAGCATAACCGTGCACACGCGTGCGTGCAAACGCACAGCCCTGCATGCAGGCTTGCATGCCGGGAAAGAGCCCGCGAGGCCGGGCTGCTCCCCAGCACACACTCACGCATGCACACCTACCATCCTCCTTCCACAAAAGAGATTTCTTTCATTTCCTGCGAAAGGAGGAGGTGGGAGAGAGGGAACTTGAAGGCTGCAAATTCCTCAGCCACATATCTCGCCTCCCTCTCCTTTCCTATGCTGCCTGCCAGTTCCACGTTCAGGAGCTGTGGCTCCTGCTTCCCATACAAATAGGCAAGGCCGAACAACTGTGCTTTTAAACCTTGTGAGACATTTCTGTTGCTTTGTGGGTTGTTTTTTTTTCCCAGCATTTGTGTGCTTCACCTGTCAGAGCCACCTCAAGGCTGCTCTAACTCTATAGGGCCAAGTTGCTGTTTAGCTGGTTAGGAGCACAGGCGTCCCTTGTGCTGTGGTTGAAGCATTTTTTCTACCCGAGCTGTCCCCTTCTTGCCCCCAGCCCACCCCAGGAAGCTTGTCTTCATGCATATTGACAATTACCCTGTGCTGGAGCAAGGCATTTCCAAACCCTGAGCAGTATACCTGGCATTTCAAATGGATATTGCTGTCAAGCACCCAGCTTGTCACAAAACTGTGAGCTGGAGCCACTAAAGCAGCAGGTGGTACCCAGGTGTGTTAGGCTAATCCTCAACTCTCCTAAGCCAGAGTTACTTTCCCTCATGAGTAACTAGGACAAGCACAGGAGAGGCAGAGAGTGTTTCTGTTTCACAGTTGTTTGGTGCTTGCAGGCTCTCCCTTTTCTACAAGGTAGGTAGTATTGCTTCTCCTGTGTCATGGACAGAGACATTAAGGATAGTGGGTGAGATCTTATTCTTTCCAGAGCTGTGGCAAAGCAGCTTACACCAGCCACCCCAGGGCTGCCGTGGCTGTGAGGTTGTGTTTCTTAGCCTGTTCGGAGCATCGTGATGCAGTGTTGTGGCTCAGTTAGAGCTGCTGCTGCTGTAGGAGGGAGTCCAGCTGGCGCTCCTGTTCCTTTGCCTGACACTGGAGGCGTAAATGAGTAGTATCAATCAGAAACTATGCCTGAAAGGCAAGTAGGTTTTTGTGTTAATCTAAATAGGGAAATCCTGTGCACGGAGATTTCAGGACCTGGTGGCTGGAGTGCAGAATGCATGGAGAGAAAGTCCGCTTTTGCAGAACATTTCCCAAGGCATCCAAGGACTCTCTCAAACCCACAAAGCCTGCCCTAAAACCACAGCTGCAACAAAAGAGGAAGAGTCCACAGCAGAACTCAGAGCATATTAAACCTTGCAAAATAGGTCTCTTTCTGTGGTGGGGGGTATGTGTATAAATACATACATACGTGTACATGAAGAGAGAGCTGGGTTTGTTCAGCATCGGGACTAAAAGTGAAAGCAGCCTGCAGGAATGCTGAGCAGGGGCGGTGATTTCAGGCAGGGCTAGCGTGGCAGGGCTGGATCGTGTGGAGGAGCGGCCCGCAGTGGTGGCTTCGCAAGGAGAATGACCAGTCTTCCCAGGCCCCAGTGCAACAGAAGTAAAGGACTCTGGCTGGTTTGTGAGCCACAGAGGTACATTCAGCAAGGATGTAAATAGGAGAGTGAAACATCAGAAAGAGAGCACCAAGAAAGAGAGTGCAGGTGAAAAGATGTCCAACTGGTGCAGGATGCGTAGGCCAAAAGGAGTGTAATTTCCATGTGGCACTAAGGAAGAACATAGGAAAAGAAAGTAAAAAGAGTGTTAAAATACAGCCAACTGTCTAACATGCTGGTACCATCTCTGTTCCTGTCAGTCCTGACACAACCGAGTGCAGCCACTGTTGAGTTTGGAGTCGTGCAGGCTCCCATGAAGGCGGTGTTCAAGGCTGGCCCCAGTGAGCCTCTACCTGAGGTGGCTGCATTCCTGTGCATTGAGTCAGGAGCTCAGGGTTAACTCTTTCGAGGATGCAGGGCCTTTGCCGAGCAGGTGTGGATCCCTCATGGACAGCTTTGCTGGAGCTGGAATGACACTGGCCAAAGGGATCTCGCCAAAGAAAGGAAATTCAAGGAGCCTGTGCCTGGACACAATGTCTGTAAGAGCGGTTGCTTCATTTGGACAAGCCTCTGGCCCATAGTGCTGGTGCATACTTTGTGAACGTGCCTATGGTATGGTTTGCAGTCAGAGCTGCATATTTTGGCTGTTGCATGTATCCAACTTCAAGTTTCCATTCTTGGGACGTGACCACGTCCAAGGCCTGCACTAATACAGACTAATGGATTGCCACAACCCTATGTGAGGTAGATAAATCCTGCCTTAATTGAGCGGGCAGAGACACTAAGCCTCTGAGTTAAGCAGGTGCAGAGCCTATTCTAGGCTTAGGAGTCTGTAGCTCCTGGGCACAGTGGACTCGCCTCCTGGATCACTTTAGAAAGCACAGAAGAAGGAAATGGACTGGAGATCCCTGCCACTATCTCAGTTCTTCTGAGCACAAGGTCAGCAGAAGAAAAGCTACTCCATGCTATGTCTGGACTGCAGGCAGACAGGCTCCACTGGGCAAGCCACAACCCTTGCTCCCCAGTCATCTCATCCAGGCCAGGGATGTGGTTGGAGCTCCCTGACCTCCTTTAGCCCTCACAGCCAGTCTTTCTTCCCAGGGAGTCAGAACAGAGCTGCTGTAACCCTCAAGATGGAAGGACCAAGGGGTGGCTGAGACCAGAGGTTACAGTAGCGTTTCCATCTCTGTGATTATCTGTGTCTCGCGTTCCACTGGAGGAAAATTCAATTCCACATCCCTCAAAGTCAGCCTGCTGTGGAAGTGATCGAGAAAGAGAGTAAAGCAAGCAGATAATGCAGCGGGGGAGCATTTCTTTGCATCTTTCCTGGATAGAAACATCATCTCCATTCCCATCACTTGCAGGACCAGCTGTGGTTTCTGGCAACGCCAGACACAGCCATCACCCTCTGGGTTCCTTTCCCTTTCATTGTCCCTCTGGAGAACAGGACTCCTGTAAAAAACCCTGCAAGTATCACTGAGAGCCAGCTCTATTATTCACCAGTCAGTGAAGCAAGACAGGCATACTCTCCCACAACCTAGGGATGCCCCTCTGATCTATTACCAATGGGGCTATCTTTAATGGGATCAGAGCCTGCCCTTTTCCACATCCCGGTGGGACAACACCTGCCCACCAGAGAACAAAGAGGAAACCTGTTGTGATGGGAAAAAAGACAGAGTTCTCCCTGGAGAGGCAGCGAGGCCTTTTGATTAAGAGCATCTTTCTCCCAGCCAGCTGGTTTGCTAGCAAAACAACCAACTAAACTTCATCTTTATGCAAGAGAGAAAATCTCTGTGAAGCAAATGCCACAAGTCCACTTTTACTCACCTATACAAATCATGAGAAATCTGGGGAAATCATTGCAGAAAAAGACTGTAGGAGCAAGAGGGAAAATACTTCTGCCTAAAAACAGTATTTAAAATATATTTTTTTAATGGTAAATTCAGAGCAATATTTGAAATGCTGCAGCAAAGAAATCTAACTAGAAGCTTCATCTCTAACTTGTCCTCCTCAAAAGACCCAACAGTTACCCATTGCTGTACATTTCTCTCAAGCTCCAGTCTTTGCAGGGGTGCAGCACCCCAGCCAGGCAGGTCTAATTCCAGCTGTGCCTTCTGCATGAATGTCCTGTGGAGACTGACTGTCCCATGTGTCCACATCTGCCCAGGAGTGCCCTTCATCTGTAGCACTCCCAGCCCTGCGGCAAGGAACCAGGACAGGACCAACCAACCCACATCTCCTCGACAGTGGTGCCAAACTCCAAGTCAGACTGTGTCTTCTTTTTCTCTGTCCATTTCTCAAATCAGAGACCATAGGCTTGGTTGCTGGTGCTTATCCCATGACCTGCCCAGAGCAAAACTGGCATATGAGCATAGGTGCAGGCTCCAAGGGGATCAGAAGAAAGTTATCTATGACCCAGGGGCCACTTCGTGGTACATGGTTCATTAGCCCTGTCCAGAGTTGGAGTGGAAGGACTCAGGCATGCTTGGATGTGTTTGCGCATCCTAGTTTCTTTGGCAGTTTTGTGATTCTGGCAGAAGTGTAATTGTGAGCAAAGCTTTATTCAAGTGGACGCGGCACGTAACAAGAAGTTCACCTTCAGTTAGAGAGGATCTTAATATGACCTTCCGTAAAAAAGGGGCATTGTTTTGAGTTGTTAAACAGCTGCTGTGTTCCACCCCAGTAATGGTTGCAATTCAGTAATGAATAATATAAGCCTTAGATAAACAGCCGGTAAAATAATTTGGGATCTTTCCTGGCGGGGGGAAGCAGGCAAGTTACTCTACAAAAATAAATTATTATTCTCTCTACCTAGGAAATGAAGTGTTCTCCTTTTCATCACCAAGTGGGCTGTCGCACAAAATCTCTTCCCACCCTTGTGTGCTGGAAGCAGCCCAATGCCGTTTGCGGTACTCTCTTGCCATCTTCACCTTCATAGGAAGCAAGAGGCGGTTTTAGTTTGGATTCTTACATCTTCTCCGTTTTCTCCTCTGACCCTTGTCCCCTTCTCCATCCCATCCCCAACTTTCTTAAAAATAACCCTCCCAAACTGCCCATCTACCGTTCCACACAAACACCACCTCCTTTCTTGAAGCAGCCACAACGTGACTGCAAGAGAAGCAAAAGTTTCCCTAAACCACTCCCTCCTGTGAAACGCTGAGTGTCCGTTCGGTACACGCTGTGTCTGCCTGTGCTGGGGCAGGACTGAAAAGCACCAGGCCTTGGGTCTTGGCCTCCATCGGATGAACAATTTCCCGTTGAAGGTTACTCACTTCCTGTTTTCCGTATTTAGACAATCTGGGCCTATAGGGAGGCTTTGATTTGTTGTAAACTTCAGCTGGTTTAAACGTTAAGTCGCGGGAGACCGAGGTGAGGGGGAGGAGGGGAAAGGCCTGGAGACAAATTAGGGCTATTTAATACCGCGACGGTGTTCTCTCGCAGTTTTCTACTGACCATTAGAGCATGTGAAAGGAAGGTCAGGGGCTGACAGCATGGGAGATGGAGAAAGGGCTGCTTCACAATGGGCTGGGGCTGGAGGCAGTGCGTGCGTGTGTGTGCGTGGGGCCCTGTGTGTGTGTGTGTGGCTCTGTGTGTGTGCGTACAGCAGTTGGAAGCAGCCGGGTGATACACTCCAATGACTAATTTCTCCAATGTGTCATTTTTGCCGCAGACAGCTGTACAGAGAGGCTAACGGCAGTGCAACAGCTCCGCAGCGAAGGCAGGGAGGAGCCTCTAACCTAGAGAGGAGAGTGCTGTGCCCTTTCCCGGTACCTATCAGTATACACCACACACTGACATTTGTTAGAACTTGCCCAGAAGTCTGCTAGACTGGAGTGAGTCAACACTTGTACATAGCTGATAGGGCAGGTCATGTCTTTTTTATGCCTGTTTTGCAAGGGGAAACTGAGGCATGGATTGCTGTAACTTTGCTTGTTATCAGAAAGTGAGTGTGTGAGGGATTGGGGTGAGTCCTGGCACCAGCCACTCAGTGGTCTGTCTCCTGAGATGTGCTTCATCATGAAGAACATCTTCCCTGTGTTGGTGGGAGTTATGCTTGGATAGAGAAAAATAGCACACAGCCCAGAGTGCCTGTGGGCACAAAGGATACGTGAATGATTTCAGTCTGTTCCTTTTGTTCATCTAGTTCTTTTCTAACAGATTAACTCTCAAAATGGGATGCTTTTACTTCAAAATTTTACAAGGGTCTACAAAAAAGAAAAGGAAAAAAAGTAGCGGAAGGGGTGAAATGCAGCAGGAGATGGTAAATTAATCTGAATTTCACAGCAAAATCCAGTAGGGATTTACAGGGACACCCTTAAATCACTCTAGCAGTATAACATGCTACCAGAATGCCAGTGTGGGTGGCTGGGAGTGAATGAAAGAACGAGAGATAAAAAATCACAACCAAAACAGCCAACATAATGCTTTTGTGTCCCAGGTAACGAAATCTGCCATGTCCTCTCTGCCTGACGGAGAGCAGGCCAGAGCAGAATCAAGCTCCAGAGGAAAATACAAGCACTGGGGAAAACTTCGGTGAAGCACTGAAGTGTTTAGGAGAAACAAGGGTCCATGTTCACGCTCTGGCATTGATAGGCCCAACTCCAAATTATTTACACATGCTCTTGACCCTCCTGAGCCAAAGCCAACTTTCCTCCAAATAACTCCCTGCAGCCCAGAGTGCAGAACCATAGAGAAAGACACAGGAGCAGGACACAGGCAGGTAGCTGTTTTCTCCCTGGCATTGCTGCATAGGCTGGGTTAACATTATACTTCCCCGATTCAGTTTTTATAGAGCAAACAGTAGCAGTTCCCTCCCTCAGCAGTACATTGAAGCCTTTCGCTGAAGGAGGGGTTAGTTCTCTATTGTGTTACTACCTGCTGGATGTTTTTTCTGCTGTATCTCCTACCCTGTGATCGCATTTTGCTCAGCTCTGAGCTTTTGGTGCTCAGAAATGCAACTTAGTTCTTATTGCAAATGCAGTGTAGTTCTTGCTGCAGTCTCTCCCGTAAGTTTCCTCTGATGGGGCCATCAGCCTCCCAGCAGCACCTTGGTGCAATCTGAGCCCTGGATTCAGGATGAGGTCTGGATCTGACAGGGACACATCAGACTGAATCAGGATTGACTGCAAAGCCGACACCACGAAGAATTGCACCTAAAGCTGTTCAAGCAAATGGTGTCTCTGAATTGGCACCAGCCGGCTGCCCTGATGCTGAGGTTTGATCTGTTAGATCCAGAGCAGCCTGGTTTGCACTCATATCACCATGCTTAAAGAACAGTCACTTAATCTCACTTAGAAATGTTTACTTGTGAGGACCAGATGGCCCAGGGAGTTGGGCTAAACAAAGCATTTTACTTCTAGGTCACGCATTCTAATCCAGTCCAGGTTGGTGATAAATGAACATATTCACCTGATAGCCACTTTTGGCTTCATTTTTGGTGTTTTTCAGGCTGGTTTCCAAGGGGAGATGTCACACCACAAAATCTCCCTCTGTGCCCTGCCACAGTTGGTACTGATTTGACTGTCTCTGTGGAGAAGCCAAGGATCAAATGCTCCATGGCGCCAGACTGTTTTCTTTTGCAGCCTGCAGGTAAGGGGAAGTTGTCCTGTGTCTGGCTGTGTCATGCCTGCTCTGCGGATGGGCAGGATTTCAGTTTGCAAAGCTGCCAGTCCAACCCCCTCCACCAACGTGAAATTCATTAAAAAACAGGGAAATGTTTAATTGCAGTTGGCATATAGGCACTCTCTTCTGTGAACTTTACACGCAATCACAGATAACAGCATCGAAATTAATGCCTGCTTCCCACTTGTCCTGCTATAAGCAATAAATGTTTGGCAAGTCAGTAAATAACAAAATTCTCATGTGGCCATCTACAGGTCACCAGGATACTTAAGAAGTTTTTGTTAATTATACCATGTTTGCCATCAAAGAGGGGATATTAACCCTTTCGAGCTGTGGCAGGAAAGCAGTGGAGTCATTTG
The DNA here is from genome assembly GCF_018139145.2 of Gymnogyps californianus. NCBI lineage: Eukaryota > Metazoa > Chordata > Aves > Accipitriformes > Cathartidae > Gymnogyps > Gymnogyps californianus. Next base: position 13,807,463 of record NC_059483.1, read on the forward strand.
GAAGTAAGTAAACGAAATCTTGTCACTAAAAGTGCAATCTTTGCAAAATAAAAACAACAACAAAAAAAGAGATGTTTGAGGCAAAAACCTCAGTAGGTGTCATGGAAAATACGGTACCTTTTCAGCTTTCCTTTTATTTATTTTGTATTTTGACATCAAACACTCCCTGTAACCTAATCTTCTTGGCTTTTGATGTGGCCGTGGAGACATGACAATTAAGCACGGCTTAAAACAATAATCCCAACAACGGGAACCAAAGGCAAGTAATGTCAGGGTTCCCCCCTCACAAAAAGCCTGTCCCCCAGTGGTTGGTGGTAGTGAAAGGACCATAAATCCCGATTTGTTGCCTCGATATCTGCTCTGCACTTACACTTTACGTTGAACTTTACACACTTGCTCCATTTCCATTCCCTGCTGTTTGTTTTTCTTCCGCTATGCAAAATGTCTGGAGACAAACATGATACACACGTTGCAGAGAGATGGTTTGATCTTTCACAGATTAGTGCCACCTGACAAACATGGGATTATTTGTTATCTGTGTTGCAGGAACCGCTGAAGACCTTGCTCAGAAGAGGCACGCTCCTCCAGGCGCTGGGGGGCTGCAGCACCCCCCCTGACAAACTGGTGGATTATGGCCCTGATTCTGCAAGTGAATCGGACCGACCCAGCAAAATGCCTGCAGAGAGGCAACACCAAGGTGAGCACTCATCAAAGCCTGAACGGGTGTGTAGTGTGCAACCAAAGCAAATATAGCTTGATTATTCCAAATTATTTTAAAGAGAAGTTGTTAGTTCTCCTGTTCTCTCCTCGTCTCATCTATTCCAATATGGAGAGTGGCTGAGTTTAGTTATAACCCTGTTTTAAACCTGTCTGAAAATGAACATGTTTCTTTTTAAACGAAGCTTGCACGGTATGCTATAAACTGCCTTTTTTTTTTTTTCTTTTTTAATGGGTGTTTGCACTAAGCCTCGCTAAACAAGTTAGAGAGATGATTAACTCGTCTGAAATGATGCAGGAAGGCCTCGTCCTGGTTGCGTGTGCTTTCTTCAGTACATCTAGAGCTGCTGTGATTCCTTCTCATTCGCAAGCAGGACTTGCAAACAGCGCTGGGGAGGAGGCTGCACGGTTAAAGAGAAGCAGTGATATAAAGGGCTGGAATTTGCACACACACGCTGAAAAAGGAACTCAGGTTATTTTTTTTCTTAATGAGTAAGGAGTTATCCCCAAGTTGGTTTCCACAGAAGTGAGACGCAACCCCTGGGGTGTCAAAGGAGGAAACCCAAAGTTCATTAGCAGTTTTCTTGAAAATACTGTTTTAGTGTCAGCAGTACTCATCGCCACACATGGCAGGGGGACTTTGCAAGACTTCGCTTCACTTTGTAAGGCCCCAAGGAGTTCCTTGTGTGGGTCAAACTCGACTGTGTGATGAAAGCAGCCGCAAAGTTTTGGCCATGGGAGAGCTGCCTGGTAAGCACTCTTCTCCATCCTCACGTGCCAGCCCGCGTGCGCACTCCCCTGCGCCCACGGCTGCACCCTTTGTCAGCAGTTCCCAGGACAGCACTGAGCAGCTCCAGGCTGGCCATCCCCCCTTGCTCCCTTCACACCACTGATGATGCCAAATGGTAAGAAACAGGTTTCCAGGTTGACGGTGTTGCCTGTTACAGCAGTGCAAGAACCTACGGAGAATTTTGCCTGGTCTAATATAGGCCCTGCCTTGAAACCCATTAGGCAGCTGGCTGCTTTTCTGTGTTTAGGGTGCTTTTAAAACTTGTTTTTAATTGAAAAGTATTTCTCCAAACACTTTAAAAAAACGACTCAAAAAACAAAACAAAAAAAAAACCCAGAGAAACTGCAGTTCATCATCTGCAATGTGGCTGCTGCCTTAGATTTTAAACTGGTTTAGAAACTTTAGCGCACTTAACTGCGTGACCTCGTCACCCCAAAACAACACCGGAGAATGAGCTTTTGTACCTGTGCTTTTTATACTAAATCATTCACCAACTACTTTTTTTGTCCTACCCTGGTAGGTTTTTGAAATATCAATAGACCGCTCTGCATAAAGTTTAAGCTAATAATTCTACTGGCAACAATGACGACGATAATTTTTCCTCTCTCCCTATTAAAAGCAGCCTTTATGACATGAAGCTGGGCACAGGTACTTTCACAAAAAAGGTATTTTATTATTCTTAGCAATATTCACCTTGAAGGAATATGAGGAAAGCATACACTTTTTACAGACAATATATAAACATGTTGTACATAATTAACAATAACTTAGTTCACTAATCCAAAAATAAGCAAAATAAAAATTAAAATAAAAACAGAAAATACTGAAGAATTTTTTTATGCTGATACAAGTACAAAATAATTTAAATCTTGACTGCCGTTGTCTATGCTGCAGTGACTGACAATATATTGCACTTTGTCAACTGTATCAGTAATCCCTGTCTTCCACCCACATCCCTTCCCTGCCCCCCTGCCCAAATCCTACAGAAATTTGAGTTGGGTACAAATAATGTACAACTGTACCATTGTAAAAGGTAAAAAGTCAAAAGGACCCAATTTTTTACCTCAGTAGATTAAAAATTCTTATGATTTCTCCCAACCAATTTAGTTTCCCGTTTATTTCCACTTCTTTACAAAGTGCACCTATATGCCTACGCAGACCAGAAAAAGGAGGAAAGCAGGATTTTCATGGCTGCTTGGTTCTTAATTCATTATCAAATATTTGAATTACATGTTTAGAAAAAAAATTAACGTACATCCATTTTTATTTGTTTTGTTGTGTTTTTTTCTTTAAAGCAGGACTTTTGCAGTAAAGATACAATTGGCTTGATCCAAAAAAAAAAAAAAAAAAAGAAAAACCCCAACAACAAAAAAGTTAAAAATTAAAAAAATAAAATAAAAAGCTTGTCACAGAGTTAAGCTTACGTGGTTTACATTATCAAACCCCTCTGTTCATTGGGGCATTTTCATCAGAAGTATAGCTAAATATGTACATTGTATGTTATACTGGAGCTTGTGTTCACGAGAGGCATCAGATCATAACAATCAATAGAATACACTTCACATTGGCAATAGCTTTGTTTTCGGTCATTTACGTACAATATGGTTTAATAATGGGAGATTAAAAATTTTTTTTGTTTTTTGTTTTTGTTTTCATATAAAATACATTACGGAAAACGGACGTTCCCCTTAGAACGATGCTTTCCCTCGTCTCATCAGCTGTCGCTGTGTCTGGGATTTGACGGATGTGTGAAGCTCAAACTGATTGTCTCTCTCTTTCCCCTCTCCAGTGATCTCAACCTCATTTCTGCCCTTCCTCCCTGTGAAGTCCACCGGGGCCTGGATGCCTGAGACAGCACACGCGCTGGCTGGCTGCGTGTGGACGTGGTGGCCACACTGCCGTAAGTTTACCAAAGCAGCTAATCTGCATTTTTAAGCGACAGCTGCCAACACAACAGAACAAAATGCTTCAACCTCTAAAGTCTGCGAGTTGGATGTTTTTATGCCCTGTGATGGTTTTTGCTGTGCTACAAGTTAGCTGCGACACAGTTTTGTAAATGCCTGTGTCTCACCCCTTGCTAGTGCAGGACTGCCTTCCCGAGAGTTTTTTCCCAACAGTTTGTCAGATCTAGCTGTCTGTTTTGAGGAATAATAGGGTAGTTGGGAGGGGGGCTGTTTTTTTTAAATAAATTTGTCATGTTAGGGAAAAGAATGAAGAAATTGTGTCAAAATAATCACCATCTTGGGCACACTAAAATCCCATATTACGGCTACATTTTTGCTTTGTTCCCCCCACCAGTCTTTTCCCCCTTCCTAGTAGATATTTTCGTATGGAAGATAGGTGGAGCTAATCCAAGGGGGCTGCTGAATACGTTCCCCCCTCTCCCCCTTGTTTTGAAGGCAGGTTTTCTTACAGGGTAGCCATTGCAAACAACAGCACAAAAACATGCAATCAGAGGGGTTGAGGCTTTTTGTGGAAAACAAGAGCAAAATAAATATGATTTTGTGTCTGATTTCATTTTAAAAATCACGTTTTTATAAAGATGTCCTTTTTTTTTTTTTTTCTTTTTTTCCTTTTTTCCCCATCCCAAACAAAGTCTGTGATAGAAATCCAGCATGTCTGGCTTCCAGTGAGCCGATTCCATCCTGGGAGGCTGCTTATATCTCTTTACAATATTCACAGTAATAACAAAGAAAGAAAGGAAAGCCAGTTCCAAGCCTTTTCCTTCAGCTTCTGCCACCTTTTGCTTCCTGCTGGACCATTAAGTATCGAACAGGTGAGTTCTTTTTCCTTATACCTGAGGGGGCAAAGTGCATTACAGGCACCACTACACGTTTCTGCAGAAGACCCATCATTTGCAAGGTTTTACTCCAGCATTAAGAGTTAAACCACATGGGAGCAAAGATCCCTTTTTGCCATCCCTACATTCTCCTTTTGGCAGAACATTTTCTTACTTGGTGTCATCTTAGGCAAAGCCCCATGTTCTTAATCTCTGGGTGGGTCTCTTGGTCGTCAGGTTTTATCCCATGGCTGTAACCATGCTGGATGGGTGTGGATGTCCAAATGAGATGCTGGAAGATGGGTGGATGGGGGTAGGTGTTGGTAGGATGTGTCCAGAGTGGCTGAAAGGTGGCAAATGCCCCATGGGCGCCATGTGGCTAGCAAGGGCAGCAGCGCTGAAGGGAGACGATTTCTCCTGCATGCACTTGGACAGTTCCTCAAAACACTCGGAGCCTTTCTTGCTTTTCTTTGATTTGTTGGACATTTTCCTATTCCTGGTCTGAATTCCTTCCTTTTTCATGGTCAGAGGCCTGTTCACCTGCAAGAAATGAGAAAATCAGGCTCATGCAGACAAAATGACCTTATTGTGCAAAAATGAAAATATTTGGACAGCCCCCATGTGTTTTTCCTGGATGGAGACCTTTTTCTGGCCAAAAAAAATGGTGTTTCTCTGCAGAACTTGTTTATATTGATTTGTTTAATAAAACCACACACACAAAAAACCCCTAGACATGAAAAACAAATAGAACTGAATTTGGCAGCTGATGACTCTCTTTCCCGTAGGCTTACCCTCAGTTCTCATTCATTTCCTAATTGAAGAGATCAAACTAGGAGGCACACGTTGACCCAAATTCAGTCCTAAGACATAAGCAATCTTGTACTGGTAACCTCTGTTACTTACAGTTTAAATAATGTTCCAACATGTCAAGTGATTCCTGCTTAGGATTAATTTCTTTAAAAAAAAAATATAATAAAACAAAGCCTTAGATATAGTTATTTAAAAAAAAAAAAATAAAAATGAAGATGCCCCATCAGGATTAATTTTTGCAGAGAGCCCGTTCCAAATGGCCTCTGTGTTTCTAGAGGGAAACAGCACACAAGCCACGCTTAGTTAAAACCAAGTGTGGTAGTTCTATTTTGCCTGATTTGCCCAAGCGTTAGAAGCCAAGCTAATACATTGTAATGTCACTGAACTTAGCATCACTATGCTGACAAAGAATGGCTGTCACTTCCCAGGGGAACCTTAGAGACGGGGGAAGGAATAAAACAACAACCAAAACCCTGAAACCAATAAAAGCCTAGTGTACACCATGCAGTTAAGACATCAATCCCAGCTAGGCAAGCAGCGACACATGAGATGAGTAAATACTCACATTGTGCAATTTGTAGTAGAGTCCACAGGCATTACAAACTGGGTCCCCGTTTGCATTACGTCGCCATAAGGTCGTGGTGGTTGTCTGACAGTTGGCACAACAAGTCCCTGCTCTCCTAGCCGCTGACTAACCAAAAGAAAAAGAAAATTAGTGTATCGGCAGGAGGAGGGAGATCATGAGAAAGGTCAAGTTGGACTCAATATTTAGGTTGGGTAGAACTAGTTACTAAGATTTTACAGAGCATCGGGGCTGAAGGAAAGCTCCTGTCAGTTTTATGTTTTATGGCCGTTAGGTTTTTGTTTAAATTCAAGTATTCTCCTATGGGGACTGCAGCTTCAAGCCCTGTGGCACCGTGTGTGCAGGGGAAGTAAGGAGAGAAACAACGCATCTCTAACTCCACAAACAAAAATTTTAGAGGGGGAAACATCATCTGATTTGTTCAGGTTTTCCCTTTGCAGGATTCTAGAATGTGTCATGAAAATGCATTGGCTTTTAAATGCATTGACCGATTTTAGTTTGTGCCAATGTCGGGACTGGGTTTGAAAAGAGGGAATGATCTTAAAGAACGTGATTTTTACCCCTACTCTGGCCCTTTAAAGATGGGCACAAAAGAAAACCAACCACATTACTTAACTGGGCACAGTATTTATCAGAGCCATCACTGAAAATTCAGTTTCCATTTACAAGTGAAAGGGAGAAAACAAAACCGGCTCCAACTTTCTTTAAATATTTAGCAAACCAAATTTCATGCCTTGCAGCAATGATTCCGCTGACCCGTCTGCTGCCTCTGTCCCTACTCAGTTCCTTGGCTGACAAGCCCTCAAACAACTGTCTTAAAAGAAAAGAAGAAAACAAAACCAAAAGATCCACCACCCTTTCCTAAAACTATTGTTCTGCTGAAACCAAGGTGGGGGGAAAGAAAAATGCCCAAACATTCACCCACCTCCCAAAACAAGAACAGGAAAAGTAGAACAGCAGGCAGCCAGTAATTTCTGGATGGGCCCTTGTCTAGCAGACCCCACAATAATATGTTCTTTGTGCAAGCATGGTATCGTATAAAGTGTTATGGACGGACTAATTGCACCCCGTATTTTCAGAAATAATTTTGTATTAGAAAGCTTCAGCCTTGCTTCTGGAAGTGGTCAAGACACAGTCCATTTTGTGCAATTGGATTAATGCTGAGGACTCAATATTTTCTTTTCTTAAATTAGCAGAGTTTACTTTCTAATGCATGTCAATCGTGGTAATTTCCCCGGGGCCTTGCTCCCTGGATATTTTTGCAATTAGCCACTGAGAGCCATAGGGTGAAGCAGCAGCGAAGCTCACGTTAATGCGCAGGGCATCTCTGTAAGCAGAGAGCAGAGTCCCGGAGCGGTGGGTTTCCCAGACAAGAACTTTGTGCGCTTCCCTGCCTGCCGGCTGTGCCGGGGAGCTGGTGCCGCTCAAAGCACAGACCGGCCCGGCTCGCAAAAGTGGAGCACCAGGTTCTGTTCTCACTTGCCCCTGATTTACGCCATGGCCCTCTGTAACTTACCCAAAGCTGATGGACGGCTCAGCAGCTTAAGGCAAGAATCAGGCCCTCGGAGACTCATATATTTCAGTCCCTTACTAGCCTGTGAGAACAGGCCAAAGGCAGAAAGAGGGGGTACCCCCTACTGCAAGTACACTCATGCAACCCAAACACAATTAATGCCAGACGTCCAAACACTGACATTATTAATATGATCACTTTGCTATTGCATGTCAGATGAACAAATTCCCAAAGATGGCCATCTCCTCTCCCCCGCAAACAAGCAAACTACAGTGGAAAAAGGGGCAATAAACAAAGCTGTAAATCAATTAAGACAAAACAAAACGTTAAAACAACTACACTAAAAGAAAACCTCTCTAGTGCGCCCCAAACCCCTTGCAGTGAGCTAAGTGTAACAGTCTCCCAACACACTGGAAGGTGGAGACCTATGTTTGCATATTTGAGATGGCTTACTGATATTCAACTATGCTGCTTAACTCTATGGCCTGTCCCATTCAGACTGGAAAGCACTTGAGCCTGAGAGACGATAATGTTACACTGTTGTCTTAACATTTTTCTATATGTCAGTCACTTTAGAAGGCAAGTCATTAAGAAGCTTGCATAGTTGAAATTCTGACTCACGACAGAAATCTTCTGTATCCCATCGCAGTGTTAGAGCAGTAATGCCAATTTTCTGCTCTCCAAACCTCATTGAAACGTGCCCACGAATAGCTAAGAGACTTAGGCACCATAAATCACAAAGCTCCAAAAAATATATTTATTATTCTTAGCATTTTACGCATTATTTGTGGAGTAGAGTGTATTAGAAATTTCAAAACAGCAAGCATGACTGGCAAGGCTTGCCTATAGAAACTCTCTAAAGCTTTTAGAGTCAGGAAACAGATACACAAAGTTTCCTTATCTTTAACGTACAGATATCCGGATAGGAAACTACTACCAGGAGCTTAGAAAGGACATTTTTTTTAAATCACTCAAATGAAAATACAAAGTATAGGTGACTCCATGGAAAAATAATAGGATTTTTTTTTTTAAACAGTAGGGGATTGTCTGGGGAGGGAACCAATATTAATATTGCCAGAGAATATAAGAGTGAAAATTACTTCATGGCTTTTATACAAATAATTATTAAGAAGGGAGCAGTAGCTTTGACTCATCTGATTTGTTTTGCTTTTCTGGAGCTGAAACTTTTTTTTAGTACACGGTGGAGGACATTCACGCTCATAACCCTTTCGATCCCAGTATGCGCCCAAAACGTCCCAAGAGGCCAAGTAAATGAGGAATTAAATTAAAAGCTGTCATCCGAGGATAAACGGGGAGACGGATACACGATATCCCGCCTGTATTGTGAGCGGCAGGGAGGCTCGGGACAGAGGCGCGCTCGGCGGGCTGTGGCGGCGCGGTGGTCTGTGCCGGGGATGCTGGGGGTGGAGGGGGGGAGATCTGCCCCGAGGCACAGCAGTGACCTCGACGTGACTGACCCCCATGTACAGTACAGCTCGGCTCCGCGCTGGGACTGAGCGGAGATGAGACACGTTTGACTTGTGCCTGCGTGTGGTCCCTTTGCCTAATTTATCCCCAAACCCAGGAGAAACAGACACCTACCAGCCTTCGTTTAGGTTTAATGAGAGGTCGGTTTTGACCATTCATTTTGTGGTAGAGCCCGCAGGCGTTACACAGGTAATGCCCGGTGCCGTCTCTTCTCCAGAGAGGGGTAGCAGTTGCTCCACAGTTCACACACTCTCTGCCTTCTAAATGGAAACACGAAGAAACCGGATTTCTTTCTTTAAAAACAAATTCACAAAAGCTTTTTGCATTGTCCTTTAGGCATTATCCAGAAGTCAAAACAGTGTGTTAATTCAAGCACAATCAGACAGCAGTGACATCTACAGCACATGCAGCAAGGAGCTCAGTGTTTCAAGAACGCCCAGACTCCAGCGAGTATTTTATGTCATGATCAGAAATAGGCAGCTCTCTCTGCAAGGTGAGAAAGAGTGACACTCTTATTGTGTCTGATGGAAGCTATCGTTTCAGCAATGAGAACTCCCTTAATCTGCACTGGGCACCGCTCCCCTCCCGTATCTATTGCACTCCGATGGTCAGATCCTGTGTTCTCCTGCCACAAATACACACATATACATGTACACAAACGCACACACCTGCAAACGCACGACACGTTGAAGAGAGTGTCAAAGGAAGAGGTTTTCTAGAATTAAATCTAAGCAAAAAAGACCTCCCATTCCATGCTTTCCTTTTTGTTGCAAATGCTACGGGATGAGAAAGTAAAGCTGAGCACACTGGGAATGGATACAGAATGCCAAAGGCTCAGTTATGATTTTTGTTCTAAAGGCAGAAAAATGCTGTTAATGCTCATCTTTGAGAAAGTTCAGTTTCAGCAAGCACTCTGGAAATTACTGTTATAAACAGGCTTTGAGTTCTTTTCTGTTTCTGTGAGTTTTCAACAATACAGTTTGGATTTGGTAGGGAGCAGTTTACCTTATTACTGCTGCATTAGTTTTAGTAGCACAACGTGGGAAACATGACATTGTAGAATGGCTCTATTAAAACCCAGCATGTAACTCCTAGATATCTGTTTCTGCCTCGGAAAGCTCTCTGCTAAAAGTTCATTTGCCTCTGATGGTTCGAGGGCAGGTCTGCTTAATATAGAAATCTCTCTTAATATAGTTTATGCAAATCCTACAGTATTTAACTGGAGAGGAAATTCTTTTTGCTAATAACTGAAGCAGGCCATGTTGAGTTCAGCGGGGCTTGTGTCTCCTTTAATCTAGGGAGTGGGTGGCTTTTAAACAACACAGTCTAGAGTGAAAAATGAGGGGAGCTCTGCGGCGCTGCATTTGTAGCTTTTGTCCCTCCTAGGGCAGGAAGCTGCAGGAGTCGTCGTGTCGTGAGTCTTAGTTTTCCTACAAAAACACTGAGTGGTCACGAACTTTCCCCAGTTCCTTGCACAGGGGGCTCCCTTACAGAAAAAAAAACCCGTAAAACAAAACAAAAAAAAGCTCCTTACTTCCCCATCTAATAAAATCAGCAGCAACTACAGGACAAAAATAAAAAAGCTAATCAAGATCCCTTTATCTTCAGAGACCTGGGTCTTGAATCTGTTTCCCCAAACTCAGGAGGCTCGGGCTGCTAATTGCCTTTACTTTCTACTCTCTGCACTACGAAAAAAATACATATACATAGTAGCAACTGCATTTAAATAATGGAAGAGAGAGAGTGTGCTTTTCCCCTCAGAGGAGCCATTTGAAACAGAGCTGATGAGCTTGTAAAATAGCTGATATTTTTGTTGCAAAACTCATAAGAGATCACATTTCTAAATTATTGTCTACTTTAAAAATAAATACATGTAGTGTACTCATAAGCATATATGTGCAATGATATATAAGAATACACACATAAGTGCATATATAGCCATTTATTTTTAAAGGGCTATCTAAATTCAGTCCCAATATATGGTAGTTCATCTCCTTCCATTGCTGAGGATGTTAAACCAGGGAGGTTAGTAGAATTACACAAATTGTCTTAATTCATCGTCCAGTTGTACGACTAGTGTGATTTCAAAGTGGGATTGAAACTTCATCCATCACCTAATTTGCTGATTTAGGACTGCATGTTTAGGAAGAAATGCAAGGAGGGGTTGCGAACACGGGAAAGGTCTGCAGTCGGTCGTTTGGAAGCAGAGATATGTCTGATTCGGGGAGGGGGGAGGAGGAGTATTTTCTAGTTAAAGTTAGGCTGGAGTAAGTTAGCAATGACTGGACACCTTAGTCTTTCGCACTGGTATGTAAACTATATTTGAACTTTTGCTCCTGTAAAATATGAAGGAAATAAGGCCCTCTGCGATTTGAAGCGGACAGGCCGGGTAAGTTTCGCTTTCATCCTGCGCTGGGGCCTCGGTTCGTATTAATGAAGAGACATGGAAATTATTGAGGGAGAAGTACCTATCGCTAGAAAGTCCCCACGTGTAAACCACGGGGCTTTGACCAACTTGGGGGAGCAGGGTCGGGCCCGAACCCCTTGGGTGGCTGAGGCCAGCTTTGCTCCGAGGGAAACATTTTTTTCTCGTATAAATCCCTCTTTGTACAACTCGATCTGCCAGCTCACACTGCACCGGTCCCTGTGTCCCTCGGCCCCATTTGAGTGCCCTGGGGCTAGTGCTCGGTGGCTCAGCAGCCGCTATGGATGTGTTGGCACCCACAGAAGCCTGGTACAAGCTCTGTCTCCTAGTTTAAAAACCCAGAAAAGTGGGACCAAGCAGCCACCTGCCCCTCTGTCCCGAAGAGGGCTGACACAAGCACCCAGCCTCGCAGCAGCCTGCAGCCTCACCCCCAAACAGCCAGCGAAGCCAACCACGACACGCACGCATCCCCCCGGCAGCACGGCCCTCACCTCGGCCCTTCCACCCCGGGGATACAGCCGGTGGGTGACGGGGCAGGCCACGGGGTGCAACACTTACCCGAACAGGATCTGGCCTTGCTTCGCGGCTTGGGGGTAAAGCTGGACGCAGGGCCCCCCAGGAAGCTGCCGGGGTGGAAGAGGCTGCTGCTGTAGTCATGGGCGGCCGGCACGTAGGAGGGGTAGGTGGGGATGGGGTGGTGGGTGGAGGGCTGGGCCCCCATGCTGGTGAGGCTGCTTCTGAGTGGGCTGGCGCTCTCCATCTTCATCCCCTCCGACAGCGACACTTGGTACTTGATGCTGTCTTTGTCCTCCTGCCGGGCCCCGGCGGAGGACGAAGGGGAGGCAGCGCTGGTGGAGTTGGGGTCCGGGGACACTTCCTTGGGAGGGGTCGGGGGGAAACCGAAGAGGTGGGAGCCGGAGTGCGAGGCCGGGGTGAGCGAAGACACGGAGGCAGTGCTGGATGTGCTGCTGCCTGGGTACACCGAGATGGCCCCGGGCGCTCCGGCCGCCGAGGGGTGCAGGGGTGCCTTGGTGAAGGGGTTGACGGTCCAGGGGTTGTGGTGATGGGCAGACAGTGCCGCCTTGCTGCTGTCCAGCCAAGGGATCCCGGGGCTGTGGATAAGGTGAGGCCGGCACATTTGACTCCCGGTCAGGCGGGCTGTAGGAACACAAGAGCGTTTGGGATCAGCGTGGAGCAGCTCAGCCCGGAGCGGCTCTGGGAAGCCCCCCAGCTCCCGGCCCGGGCAGCTCCCCAGTCTGCGGGCAGCCGGAGGGCAGCCGGGCATGGGGAGAGATTTCACAATCCGGAGAAGAGCAGCCAGACTGGCGCAACAGCCCCTTCGCCCTATCCCCTCCGAGGGAGATAACACCCAGCCCAGCGAGAAAGAGAGATGGGCAGCAGGAGGGGGACCCGGGCACCCGGGGCAGGAGTAGAGGCACCCTCTTTCCTCCCACCCCACCCCTGGGAGTAAGCAGCAAACCCCTTTCTGCTCTGTCTTCCGAGGTGCTGCAGCGCGCTCTCTCCGGCTCCTAAAAACACCCCCATATAAAATCCATCGCCGATTTGAATCGGTTTGTATTTTGCATCCGGGAAGTAGCCGTGTCTGCGAAGTTTTAGCCTGTGCGCACACTATTTCCCCTTCCTCTCTCACCTCCCCCCTTTCTTTCCCTCCCCTCCGCCAGTCCTTGGTTATCTCTAGGGTTAAAATCCACCCGTGCCTCCCTTTCTATCCTGTTTTCTTAGGTCTCCTTTCCCCCCGGCTCCGGCACACCGAAGCGGCTCCCGAGTGAAACTCCTCGCCTCCACATAGGACACCCGCCGGCCCGCACGGAGGGGCCCGGGGAGCGCAGGCGGAGGCGGGCGGGGAAGGGGCCGGGGGTGCAAAGGAGGGCAGCGGGTGCCGATTTACCGTGTGCTTGGCTGTAGGAGACCCTGGCCCGGGCGTGGGCAGAATTGGCGTAGTAGGGGTTGCCCTGGGAGTCCAGGTGGTTGAAGAAGACGTCGACTTCATCCGGAGGTAGGAGCTGCGCTGGTTCCATGTAGTTGTGAGCCAGTCCGGGATGGTGGCTCTCGGGGTGCTGCCCGTTGAGCACGGCGTGGTGGGCCATCCAGCGAGGCTGGTCCGTGGCCACCTCCATGGCCTCGGGCCTCCCCTCCCACCCACCCCCGGACCAGGAGCGAGCGGCGCTCGGTGGGGGGGGGTGGTGCTGCCCGGGGGTGGCTTTTGGCGCTGCTGGTGGGTTTTAGGAGATGGGGTGGCTTTTCTTAAAAAGAAAACCGCCGGGTGACTGGAGTGCGCCCTCGGAAGGGTGGGGGAGGACCCCCGAAGTCAGCGTGTCCCTCTGTCAACAGGCGGGTGGCGGAGGCAGGTCCGGGGAAGCGCCGGGGCAGCACCTGTAGGGATAGACGGGCGGGTTAGCGGCTCGGCAGCCCCGGGGTGCGCTGCCCGCCAGGCCGGCTCCCGACCGGCTTGTTTTCCCGGCGGTAGATGGATGGGGAGGGGGAAGCAGAGCCCCTCCCCCCTTCCAAAAATATCCTCTCCCCCAAAGTCCTCGCCTTGCGCCCTCCCTGCTCATTGCCCCACAAAATAAACAGAGATCCCGTTTCAAACTCTTTACCAAAAAAAAAAAAAAAAAAAAAGCAAAAAGCTTCCTTTTTTCCCCCCCCCGCTCTCGCTACAAACGTCAACAGGAGTTTTTCCAGCTGGCTTCAAAAGCGGGGTAAAAAAGGAAGAACGGCAGATCTAATATAGCGTAGTTCTAGCAAGAACTCCGACTGACACAAAAGGAAAAGGAGGGGGAGAAAGACGGAGAGGGGGAGAGAAGGAGAAGAGAGGGGAGAAGGGCGTTTAGCGAAAAGAGCGAGTGCGCCCTGGCACCGGCGCGGCCGCCCCCCCGCGCCCCACACTTACCCGGGGCGGGAGGCAGGGTGCCTCCGCGGGGTGGGTGGTGATGGATGCCTGCTTGGAGGATGCGAGTGCCGCAAAGAGGGGGAGAAGGGGGGGGGGGGGGGGGGGAGCAGCCAAAAAAAAAAAAAAAGCGGGGAGGGAGAGGGGGGGGACAGGCAGCGCGAGAGGAGGAGAGGAGGCTGGATGGAGGGTGTTACTCAGATGGCAAAGCCGCTGCTCTGGCCGGCTCGGTCCCATCCCCGCGCATCCTATATGAGCGCTGGCGCCAGCTGGCCGCGGCGCCGCAGACGGGCCGGGGCGCGCAGGGCCGGCGGCCGGGCCAGCCAATCCCGCCGCCCCACACCGCCCCCAACCGCACCCCCGGCCCCAAACGGAGCCGGCCCGGGGGGGGGGAGGGGGGGGGGGGGGGGGGAGCGCGGCGCAGACCCCCTCCTCCGCCCCCCTTCCCCCGCCCGCAGCATCCTCGCCCGGCAGCGCCGTGGGGGCTTTCCCCGCCCGGGCTCTTGCACGCCCCTGCGGGGCGGGGACGGCAAAATAGGGGGGTCCCGCCGGGGTGTGCGGGGATGCGGAGGGGGGTGGGGGCGGCCGGGGCGGGCGAGCGAGGACGGAGTGCGGGAAGGGCTCGGCGGTGGGGCCGGCTCCGTCGGGTGCTGCCCGGCCGCGGAGTCGCGGCTCCCAGCGCCGCCGCCGGGATGCCCGGGGCTGGGGGGGGGATGGAAATCGGCACCGGGGAGATAAATACGCTAAAATCCTCTAAATCAGGCACAGCAGCGCGCAGCCGGGAGCGGGAAAAACCCCAGCGTGGTCGTTCCCATCACGTTAGTTTGAAATAACTGTCTGAATCGGGAAGGGGGGGGGGGAATAAAAACAACTAAATGCGAGGCTCCGCGCCGGCTCTGGGGAGCCGGCACGGCGAGGAGGGCCCGGGCAGCGGGGCCGCTCCGGCCGGCGCTGCCCTCCATGCCGCGCCGGGCAGGCAGCGGGGCAGGGACGGATCCTGCCCGGCTCCTCGGCCTGCAGCGCTCGGGCCGGACCCGGGCTGGGGTTTGCTGGCGGCTGCGGCAGCAAACGGCCAGGCCCGGGGAGCCGAGCCGGGCCGGGGCAGGCGAAGAGTGTCCGGGGACCGGCTGCAGCCTCCCCGATGGGGCTGCGGCACCGCAACTCTGGTTTTTTTTCCTTCTCCCCTTTTAAAAACAACAACAACAACAACAAAAAAACAACCAACCCCAAAACCCAACGGTTTTAATATTTGCAATTACTCGTGTGCTTGGGGCCGGGGAGGAGAGGCGCAGCCCTAATCAACAGGCGTTTGCTGCGGAGCTTGCGGCGCGGCTCGGCTGTAGCCGGGCGCGCGGGTCGGTCCCTGCCACCCCCGAAGGTGCCGATAAACCCGTCCGTTTTTGGGGCGGAAAAAAATAATAACGAGAAAGTCACAACCAACCCCGCAGAGCGCGGCCGGGCGCTGCTGCAGGTCCCGTTTCCCAGGCGCTCCCCTCCCATTCCTCAGCCGCTGCTTTCGGGGGAAAAGGGAAACGCTCGTCGCAATCCCTTCAACCTCCGAGCTGGACGCGGGGCGAGGAAAGCGCCCCCCGCCCGGGCAGCGGGGCAGGGGGTGGCGGAGAGCGGCCCCTCCGCCCGCCGGGCAGCGGCCGCGGCTCCAGCCCGACGGCGCGGCCGGGGCAGGGGCCGCGGGAGCCGCCCGGTGCCGTGCGGGCTGTGCCGGGCCCCGCCGCGGGGACGCCGGCGGGGGGAGCGGGGCGGCCCTGAGGATGCTGCTGCTGCCCCGAGGGCCGCCCCCCCCGGCGGGCAGCGCTGGGGGCTGGGAGCCGGAGCCGGCCTCCCCCGACCCGGCCGCCCCAGTCACCACGACGCCGGGGCTCTGACGTCACCCGTCACTGCCAAATTCGCCAGGAAATGAACTTTTTTTTTTTTTTAATAATAACAATAATAATAATAATGATGACGGTAATAATAATAAAACTCCCTTTCCTCGCCGCAGAGCCCGTCTGGCCGGAGCGACACGGGGCTCCCTCCCTAACTATTCCCCCAGAACCACCCGTTGTCCCCCCCAAACCTCCCCCCAGGGGACACCCAGCGCAGCCCCCCGGGGGGACCCACAGCGCAGCCCGGCGGGGCGGGGAAGCGGGGGCCGGGCTGGGGGCGCCGGAGGCTGGGGCAGGGGGAGCCGGCACTGCTCCCCCCTCCCCCCTCTCCCCGCATCCTTTCCTCTGCCGGCCTCCTGCACCCAAACCCCGGGTTGCCCCTCTCCCTCCGCCCCCGGTCTCCTGCCCTCGGGGCTGCGCGGCGGCGCCGGGACCGCGGCGCCCCTCGCCCCCTCCTGCCGCCGGGGGGGTCGCAAGCGGCGGGCCGGGCGGCAGCTCCTCCGTCGGCTGCCGGGCGCGGAAGGGGCGGTGGAGCCGGCTTCTCCCGGGACGGGCTGGTTGGCCCGGGCAGGCCGGGGACAGGCGCTGGGCCGGGCTTGGTGGGAGAGGGGCCGGGGCTCGGGAGGGCAAGTGCCCCCTGGGCTGCGGAGCTGCCTGCCCGCGGCGGAGCGTGCCCGGGCGCCTTAGGCCGGAGGTGCCAGGGAGGAAAGGGAAACAAAGCAAAAAAGAAAAAGAAAAAGGAAAGTTAAAAGGCAGAGAGAGAACCATACGAGCTTTCTAAAAATCCAGCTTCTCCCTCCGAAGCGATTTTCTTTCTACAGGCACCAAACCCCCCACACCAATACCACCCAAATATCCCCCCAAAACGGATTTTCTTTCTTTTTTTTTTTGAAAGAAGGTCGAGTATAAAATAAACGCGGGCGTTTTGCAGGTAGCTCCTCTCGGCGCCTCGTTCTACCCACAGCCCGGAGGCTGCCAGAGCCGGGGCGCACCGTGCCCGGGGGGTCGCTCCCGCTGCAGCAGGGCGGCGGTCAGCCGGGATCACCCCGGCCCCGCCGGCTCCCGGCCGGCGGCGAAATCCAGCGCTTCGCTACGCCCTTATTAATTAATATGGATGTTTTAATTATTGCCCGCCTGCCATCAGCACGGGGCCGCGATTTTTTTTTTCTTTGGGGGGGGGGAGTGGGGTGGGCTGTTTGTTTTAGGCAGGTGATAAAATCGCAGTTAACGAGCTGATAATTCGTTCGTGTTTGTTTTAAAAGACAAATTGTAAAGATTAATCAGGCGGCTTGATTTATGGCGAGGCAGACCCCGGCGCTGCCCGGCCAGGGCTCCCTGAAGCCCCCGTCTCGGGTTACCCGGGGGCCGGCAGGCGAAGCAAAACAAAAGGGGCGAGCGGGCAGCGGCTCCGGCCGCGCTGCCTCGGGCCGGGCCCCCGCCCCGGCGCCCACCCCCCCCCCTCGGGCCGGGGGGTCCGGCGGCCCCCTCCCCGCCGCCGGGGTGCTGGCACTGCGGCCGGCGCCTCTCCACGCACCCAACTCTCGCGTTTTGCAGCCCCCCCCCCCCCCCCCCCCCCCCCCCCCCCCCATTAAAACCCTTTGTAAAATAAATGACCCCTCCAGCAGGGATGAACGATTTCTGCTGAGGGAGCGGTTCAATTCCCGTGGCTGAGCTGGGAGATTTCCTAGCCAGCCGGCTCGCAGGATTTTACTTTATTTTATTTCATTTTTTCCCCCCGCCGTGTCCCGTCCCCGCTGCCCGCGTTTGGCGAACCGGCTGTCGGCTCCGGTCTCGGCCGCTAAATGCCCCGGCGGCACGGCTGGGGTTTTTAATTGAATTAATTCACCCATCGGGAACATCAGCAAACCCGCGCTGGCTGCTGGAGGCGGGCAGCTTAGCTCCGCTCCGCAGCCCGCTTCACACGGCTGGTTAAGCAGCTCTCCCCTCAATTTTCTGCCAAGCCTCCGGGGAGAGGGTCCGGCCGGGCCCGGGACGCGCCCTGCTCCCTCACCCCGCTCCTTGCAAACCCCCGTTTGCCTTCTTTTCTCCCTTTTTTTCCCTTTTTTTCCCCCCCGGCACAACGGGCTCCGTTTTATTAACTTTATTTTGTTATTGCCGTTGCGATTTTTTTTCTTTTTTAATAAGGGAGCTTTCCCCGATCTGGAAGCACAACTGGTTATTTTGATTTGATTGACAAGTGATGTCATATCGTTAAGGGAGAGGGGAGACGACAACATATTTTAGCAACAGTTCGTAGCGCCATGTGATGGAGTTGACACCTATGCCCGGGCAGAGGCGAAGGCAGAAAACAAATACCCCCGGCCGCGCACACAGGGTATTTATTTACACGCCCGAAGTTGGGTTTCTTCCTATTTTTTTT
Source organism: Gymnogyps californianus (assembly GCF_018139145.2). NCBI lineage: Eukaryota > Metazoa > Chordata > Aves > Accipitriformes > Cathartidae > Gymnogyps > Gymnogyps californianus. The sequence goes on from NC_059483.1 coordinate 13,825,739, forward strand.
TTTCCCCCTGATCCTGGGTGCTTGGACCTGGGAAAAAGTGTACCTGAGCAAACGGGGCTGGGCTGGGTGGGACCCGCAGCCCTTGGAGCACTTTCCTCCAGACACCCCCCTTCCCGGGGTGCCCCCGGCGGCGCCCCCCAGGAGCCACGCTCCCTCCCGCTGCCCGGTGAACGGAGACCCGGGGGTCGAGACCTCCCGGGGCGGCCGTGCAGCATCCCCCCCCTCCCCCGCGCTCCGCCCCGAAGCGCAACCCGCGGCGGCCGCAAGCAGGGAGGGCAGGAAAAACTCCTCGAAAAGGAAGAAAAAGAGGGAGAGAAGCGCTCAGCCCCGCGCCGGGCTGCGGTACTCAGGGCCGCCGGTGCCGGCGGGCGATGTGCGAGCCCCGGGGCGGGCCGGGGAAGGCGGCTGCCCGCCGGCGGGGAGGGGGCTGGGAGGGCCGGCGGCGGGCTGTGGGCGTACCGCCCCGACCCGACACCCCCACCCCCCCCCCCCCCCCCCCCCCCCACCCCCCCCCGCCCCGCCGGGGGCCGCGGCAGGTAGAGGACCAGCCGGCCGGTGCGAACGGCTCCCGCCCGCCCGCCGGTAGGAGCCCCGCGCCCCCCCCGGGCGGCCGGCACCGGCCGCGGCGAGCAGCCCCCTCCGCCTCGGGTTTATTTCCTTGGGTGTGATTTTTTGGGGAGGGGATGTTATTGCTTTCTGCCTTTTTTTTTTTTCGGTGTTTTCCTCCCTTTGGTCTTGTCTCCGCTTTGCTTTTCTTCTCCCCCGGCCCCCCCGTCCTGCGTTTCTAGCACGTATTAATGGCTGCTAATAGGGTTATAAAATGACACAGTTACCTCTTAACCACAAGACCCTATTTAAGCTGCATTAAAAAAAAAAAAAAAAAAAAAAAAAAAGAAAAGAGAGACGGCTTGGGGAATAAATCACGTAATACTTAATCTTTTTTTTTTTTTTTTTAAATACTGTAGGAACCTCCTCGCTGTCTCCCCATCCCGCAGGCGATTTCTGCGGGGTATGTCCCCCACCGTGGGAACCCTCGGTCCCAGCCTCCCTCCGGGCCCGCTCCTGCACATGCCTTCACCTGCGCTTTGTCCGCAATTTGCCCAGTGCCCGCCGCCCCCCGCACACCCCCGCAGCCCCACGGCTCGCTCGGCTGCAAATAAAGGGGAGGAAAAGCCTCAAGTCGACCCCAGCCTGCCCACAAAAACGCCTTTCGTGCACGTTCCCAAAGAAAAACGCGTGCGGGGGGTGTTTGCACACGCACAGCTTTGTCCAGAAAAAGGTATAAACATTTTTTTCAGGCGCTGCCAGGTAAGATTTCGTTCGCAGGAGCTCGCTTTAATTTTATATGTGGTTTTTTTTTTTTTCCTTGCAAGGTTATTTCGGGCGCAGCTGCTGCAGGAGGGAGGAAAGAGGCCGATCCCGCAGGTTTGATTTGTTTCTCCGCAGGCGAAACTTCGCTGGGGAGGGACCGAGCCTGGAACGGGGAGCGGGGCTCGTCTCACACCCGTCACCGGCACCGGCACCGCCCGCGGCTGCTCCCCGCCGCCCCCGGCCCGGCCGCCGGCGCAGCCCGCGGCTGCCTTTCCCGTGCGAGCCGCGGGGCTTGAACCAGGCCGGGGTTTAGACTTCCGAGGAAAAAAAAAAAAAAAAAATTGCGTTTAATAAAGATGCTCCGTGCTCTGGGGGAGAACAATCCCCGCGACCGAAACCCGCACCCTCCTTAGTGAAATCGCTTTTCTTATTGAAATCGCCTCAAATCCAGACAGGCTCCGCTCCTTGTTGCTTCTATTTTTTTTTTTTTTCTTGCCTTCCAGCCTCAGCACCCCAAAGCAAAAGGAGGATAAAGAGGGGAACTTTGCACATACAACAACAACAAAAAAAAAAAAAAAAAGGAGAGGGGGGTGAAAGAGCCCGCGGAGAGGAGCGGCCCGGTCCCCGATGTGGCTGGGTAATTTTAAATCATGCAAAGCCCCGTAAAGCTGCCGCACGGGACTGGGACGGGGAGGACTCCCCGGCAGGCAGGTGCAGGGGGAGCGGGGCCGGGCCCTGCCGGCTTTCCGGGGCAGAACAAACCCTCAAATCTTTTTTTTTTTTTTTTTTTTTTAAATGCCCAAATCTGCCAACAATGGGAGCGAGGAGATAGGATGTGGCTGCGGGGAGGGGGCGCGGGGCTCTACATACCCTGTCTCCGGGAAGTGTCTGCCTGGCCGCCCTGGGTGAAATGCAACTTTCCAAGATGGAGATTTAAATAATTACCCCGGTGACAATGGGAGGAAAAAAAAAAAAACCAAACCCAAACCAAACCCTCAAACCCAAACGCGGCCCGGCGACCACGCTCCCCGCAGGGTGCCGGTGCGGGGAGCGCCCCCGGTGCGCCCCCGCCGCCGGGCAGAGCCGGCTGAGCCCCCGCGGTGCCTCCGAGGCGGCGGGCGCTGCACCGGGCTCAGCCTGGCCCGGCATCCCCGGCCCCGGCCGGGCGGGAGGAGGCGGCCCGGGGGGGTCCGGGCGTGCTGGGGGCTTTTTTTTCGTTCTTTACAAAACCCTGCCAGGTTTGTCCCCAGGGGAAACTGCTCCGAGCGATGCGCTCCGGCAGCCGGACCCGCATCCCGGTGCGCTGCGGCGGTGGAGCCGCGGTGCCGGTACGGCAGCCCCCGGGCCGCGCAGAGCCGCGCAGCCGCATCCCCTTACCTTGCCTTTCGCCCGTCCTCGTTTTTCTTTCAGTTTTCCGCCCGGTGCCTGGAAAGCGGCGGTTCTCCTCCTCCGCGGGGCCGCTCCGCGGGCTGGGGAGGGGGCGCCGGCCGCAGGGAGCCTCCCCCGCCTGCTTGCGCCGGGAGCGGCGGCTCCGCCGCGGGCGGTGGGTGCGCGCAGCCCGGCGGAGGGGCTGCCCGAGGTGCGCGCTGCTTAAAACTGGCAGCAGTTTTCGAGCTGAGCCCTTTTTTTTTTCCTCCCTTCCCTCCTTCCCCCCTTCCCTTCCTCCCTCCCTCCCTCCCTCTCTTTTCCTCTCTCCGTTCTTTCCCTCCCCTTCTCTCTCTCACTCTCCTGCATTCAAGGATGGCACAGCGAGCCACTGTGTATTTATGTACATAATAAGGCAGCTCGTCCCCTCCACTTCATTTGCATCATTACAATATCTATACAAGCACATCACATTGTCTGTTGCTTGCACCTTTTGTTACGGTTGCTGTCACAGTCTACGCGACTTGACTTTCATATTTTAAATGAATTGATATTATACCAACAACACACACTCACATCCCAGGCGCTGGGAAACCGGGCTCCGGCGCGCTGGGCGCCGCAGCCCCAGCCTCTCCCCAGCCGCTCGCTTCCTCCACCGGATCCCTAGGAAGATGGGGTGGTGGGAGCCGCTTTGTAGGATCAATTATTCGTATAAATTACTCCTATTCGTATTAATTTTGTTTCCACTCCCTAGGGAAGGGAATGTTTTGGGGTTTGTTGTCTGGTTTTTTGGGGTTGGTTTTGGGTTTGTTTTTTTTTTTTGCGTTGGTTAGCCTGGCTTTTGTATAACCTCGCGTTTCTTCTCCCCCCTCTCCCTTCCCAAACTCAGTCTTTTGGGCTATGCACCTGCACGTAAGAGAGGCAGCGGAGAAGCTGGAAGAGGCGCAAGCAGATATTACGCGACAAGTCGTTGTTATAGCTAGGAAAGAAACGGTAAAATACATATCTCGTAGACCACTAGGAAATTCAGTCGGAACGAATGTTTTTGGAAAGGTTTGCGCGCCCCTGCCCCAGCTTGGCAATCTTCACCTGCTGGGTATTTTCTTCTCAGTGCGTGTGTGCGGGGCTGGGGGGATCCCCTCGCCAAGCGCCCGGTGGCTGGATGGGGTGGCGGGCGCCGGGGCCGGCCGCGGGGGGCCGCGCCGCGTGGGGCCGCAGGGGCAGCGCCGAGGCGCCGCGGGGCGCGGCGCGATTCCCCGAGGGGGGCAGGCGAGACCCCCGCCCGAGGCTGCGGGAAAACCATATTAATGGAGAGACAAAGGCCGGACTGTCCGGCGGGGGCCCTGCGGGAGCAGGGGAACGAAATACGGTTCAGGAAGGGAAGGAGAAAAGTTTCGCGGGAGAGGAATTATCATCATAATGGAGGTAAAAATGTGAGCAGGGGAAGGGCGGGGGGGGGAATCCTATTCTGCTGGCATTTTCTGTCTGTCTTTGTGATATGGTTCGGGGGAAAAAGGGTCCTTGATATGCGCAGATAATTCTTATCAGCCCCACGCAGCCCATTTCCAAAGTAAGTGTTTTAATTACTCCTCCTGTATTACCCTTCATCCTTTGAGAGGAGATACATCGCCAGATTTATGCAGGGGGAAAAATACAAAAGAATGCGGTATTAAAATATATACATATATATATCTCCCCCTCTTTTTTCCCTTGTGCCCAGGAAGAGGGAGACTCTGTCTCAAGCCGCGCCCTGGGATCGCCCCTGCACGGAACGACTCTAAAACGAGGGACCGTCGCTCAGGCAGAAAAACTACGGGAAAAGCGGGGTTTGAAGCCTGCAGATTTTCCCCCAAGCGGGGACAGACGGGGGTCTCCGAGACGGGGGCTCGGGGGGCGCTGAGACCGGCGGAGCCGCAGGGCTGCCCACCCGAGGCTCACCGCGCTGCTGCCTGCTCGCCGGCCGGGCTGTCCCGGGCTGTCCCGGGCCAGGGCCAACTCCCCAAGTGCCACCAGAGGCATTTGGGGCCGCAGGGGCGGGGGGCTGCGATTTTCCCCTCATGCCCGCTGGAAGAGAAGGATGTTTTCCTCCGCTGTTTAGCTTTCGTACTAAAGATGTCATCTGAAAGTCTGGGAGGAAGGGGGGACCGTGCTCTGCTGCTCTCTTCCACGGTAACAACCATATTCTGCATATTGAAAAATATGATAGACAGTGGGGAAGGCTTTTTTTTTTCCCCCTAAAAAAAAAAAAAGAACCAACCTTTTCAATATTGATTCAACAAAAAAGAGAGGGAGAGAATTTAAAAAGAGAAGAAGCAGCACCAGCAGCAGGGAGAATATAGGCTCAGCAACTCTCCAGGTTCGCTTCCTTATTATTACTATCCAGGGGTAATTTTTCATCTCTGCTAGCTAATCTTTGTTCCTTGTGAAGATAATGAATAGCCCAATCCTTATCTCCTGGGCTCCTGGAGGCTGCTGGAGAATGGGGTTGAACAGGGTTGAAAATTGGTTCCAAAGTGCTGCTGAATAAATGGTGTTCCTTATCTCTCGCTTCCAGATTATCGGAACCCTTTCAAAACTCACACAACAAATACAGCCACCGCATCTAATGCATCATTTACCAGAGCAGATCTCCGCGTTTGATCGGCAGATAGGCAAAATCTATGTATTCCTTGCTTTACTTAGTATGCATGGATGCGGGGCTGCTGTGCATGTGGGGTGCCCCCGGCAGGGCCTGGGACACCCCTGAGGCTCTTAGCACACGCAGGTCTTTGCTGTGGACTCTGTGGAGTCACGAGAGTGTACCCCGCCTGTCCGCAAGCCAGGGGAGCAGGGTGGGACAGCAACGCACCTTGCAAGGTGCTGCCATGCGGCGCGCTTGGAAATTTGGGGTTGATCCGCTGGGGAGCTGGTGGATTTGCAGGGAGAGGGGAAGAGGTGTGAGCATCATCCAGGGCACCCCGGGCACTCGCTCACCCTCACGCTCACTCTTGCACCCACAGTCGCGTTTGCCCACACCCACGAGCGGTTGCTGCTCCAGGGGTGCTGAGCCCCAGATGCGTGGCAACACCCCTGCCCCCCCAGAAAGCCACTTTTAGGCTCAGCTGTGCCCTAGTCCTGTCCCAGCCCTCGGCAGTCTCAGGGCCCAGCTGGACCAGTCTGGTAAAACCTCCTGGTGCTCCCCCCAGCTTGTCCCCCTGAAATCCTGGCAGCCCAGCTGTGGAGCCTGGCCGGTCCCTCGGGTCCCCCAGGGGCAGGGGCCAGCTTCCAGCCCTCCCTCTTGGTGCTGGGTGATCCCTCCACATCCCAGCCACAGGCAGAACAGGGCACCTGGGGCAGCCCAAATTTGGGGAGCAACTGGTGATCCTGGGGGAGAAAAATAAACAAATATACCCCACAGAAAGGGAGTTCTTCTTCACTCCTGGAGTTAGTGTGAACTCTGTCCCTTCCAGCTCAGGGCAGTATCATGTTTTCCTTTCTTTCTTTCTTTTTCTTTCTTTCCTTCTTTCCTTCTTTCCTTCTTTCCATCTTTCTCTCCCCCCCCCCCCCCCCCCCCGTTTTCTTGTTTCTTATTCTCTTCCCTCCCCCCCCCCCCCCCAAAAAAAACCATCTACATAACAGTAAATGTCTCTCAGCCGGGCTGTGCAGCCCCCGGCTCCGGAGCAGGAGACCCCCAGCCCTGAGCCAGGGACAGAAGTCCCCTCAGCTCTCACCCACCCCTTCTTTCCCTGGCAGTGCCTGAGCCTGTGCCCAGGTACCAAACAATGTGGCATTTTATTTTGCACCACCACAGCACACCCCCGTGTCCCCAGCGCTGCCCTGGACCCCCAGCCCAGGGGGCTAGCAAGATTCTGGGTTGGGGACAGGACATCCACAGTGTCCCAGTCCCCTCTGCCTGTCCAGCAAAGCTCATCCCTCCACTGCCTGGAAAGGGAGAGAAACTTTCGTGGGAAGTTGCAGGCAAGCAGCAACCCCAGCCAGCCCCTGCCCGTGCTCGAGAGTTTTGCAAATGTTCAACTTGTACTAATTTTTTTATGGCTGTATTCATAGTTGTTCCCTGTAAAAAATGGACCTGTGTTATTTTATTAATAACCTAAACATTACGTATTAAAGACCTATGAGTGACACAAGATGACAAAAAGCTGTATTTTTCCAATATACACAAGCACACATTTAATAACCTTCTATTGCATCTCAGCTAGGCCTTCTCTCTGATGGTTCCCATGGCAACTGAGATAAAAAAGCAGCCATTTTCCATATCTCTATGAAAGTCTATTATATTGCAGGATTAGTTCATCTTCTGCTAAGGTCAAACACAAAGTCATACAACCTGAAATATTTAGAATCCATGTACATTCATTTTTTTATATGCCCTTTCATTTTCCACAAAAGACTGGGCTCCTCCGAGGTTTTATTCCCCAGAAAATGCTAAGCAAAGCAATAAAAAAATCATGATTAGCAGCTGATGAAAAGTTCAATTGTTTTTTTCCCCCCCCCCCCAGGTTTTTTTTTTTCCCTTTTTAAAAAAAAAAAAAAACCCACACCACTATTGTTGGGCAGATAGTGCCTTCCCCATTTATCTCTATCAGCAGCCGTGATTGCAGCCGATACCGGCCGCCTAATTGGGCTGGGAGTAATTTGCAGGCGGACGGCGTCACCTTCTGGCTGAGGCGGGTGAGACAGCGGCGGAGCCGGGTCAGGCCCGGGGGGGGGGTGCTGGAGCCGCCCCCCCTTTAGCATCCCCCAGCCTGCAAACCGGCGGCCCGGCGCAGCCGGGGAGCGAGACAGGAGCCGGGGCGGGATGGGATGGGATGGGATGGGATGGGATGGGGGATGGGATGTGCCGGGATGTGCCCGGGCGGCTCCGTGCGGTTTCCCCACGGGAGGAACCCCAGGGGCGCTCAGCTCCGGGACGGCACCGTTCAGCTCTGCGCCGCTTCATGAGAATGAATATAATCTCGCTACGGGCTTGCAAACATTTCAAGAGTCCGAATCTGCTTATTCCTGCGATAATTAAACATTTTCATTTATTAGTGTGTCATAATGAGCTGCTCAAAGCCTTTCACCTCCAAGCTTCAGCTATCGCACGCTTGCAAAAAAAATGCGTTGAACACGTCTGAGTCGCTCCCGCAAGCCCCGATCTCCAGCGTGGCGTGGAGAGGGAAAGCAAAATCACTTTTCTTTTTTTTATGAAGGAGTTGGCGACGTAATTCAGCTGGGTCTTGGTGACACCTAGAAATGCAATAAAATAAAACCTGGGCAGCCTTCAGACAGTTTGAATGGTGACAAACGTGTTATCACCCATGACATGAAGAACTACGGCTCACTCTTTTTCCAAGGTCACTCCTGAAAACCTGAAAAATCAGGGGAGAGAATTTGTGCATGTGGTCATCCACGCTTGTGGCTTTGTTCACAGGTACCTGCTGCAATGTGACATTTATTCCACCCCTTTTAATGTGGAAAAATAGAGGCTCTGGAAACATGTGCAAAAGGGGAGAAGCTCATGGGTGGCAGAAGGATTGAAGAATTATTTTTTTCCTTCTTTTCTCCATCCCTCCATCCCCTGGGGGCCCCACAGGGATGTCCCGGTGGCTCCGGCCATGCTGTTGGAGCAGCCCAGGGTGGGCGAGGCGGGGGCTTAGCAGGGATGGTGTATCCCAGGCTATCCCTGGAGATCACCTGCACCTGCTGGAGAGAGGTAGAGTGGGAGTCGGGGATAGGAGCCAGTGTGGGCAAAGCCAAATCCCAGCCCTGACCCTCCATCCCCCGCTGCCTCAGCTTCCCCCAGGCTAGGTGAGGTGGGTGGCACAGGGCGCACACCCGCACGGTGTTGCCAGATATCGGCATGTACCTGAAGGTGTTTTTAATAAGCTGATTGCAAGTAGGTGTTGCACAGCAGTGGCCAGAGCCATGCCCACCTCCGAAAACAGGCAGCAGCCCCTGCTCTTGGCAGCACACCTAGGAGGGGAGTGCCAGGGCAGCTTCCCCACCTGGGGACCTGCTCACCTGGGGCACCTGCGCACCCATAAAAGCCCACACCTACACCCTTCCCACCCCTTTGGGCTCTGCTTCCTTCTGCTCCTTTCGGTGGAGGGCAGATGGCTGCATTTTTAGGGCTAATGCAAAGCTATCTAATTTTAAGCCTTGGATCCTGAGACTGGAGGTCTCATCTACTGTTCCCCACCCCAGCCCCCACCCCCCCCAAAAATAAGGTGGCAATATTTCTAGTCTCAGGGTTTATACTAAAGGGAAGAAGCCTGAAAGCATCCCCTGAGCTGAAAGTTTGAAGAGTACATAGCATCGCCAAACGTAGGTGGTTTTCTGTTTTAAGTCATGTGGTTTCTTTTCTTCCCTACTTCATCCTTGCTGCCCCGGGCAGAAGCTGGCATGGTGTTTGCATGTCTGGGGTCTGCAGCCCTGAGAAAGCCTCTAGAAATCTTGGGAGTAACTGTGTTCTTCAGCTAAAAAGGGGTGTTCCCCTGCCTACAGTGCTGGCACCCTCTTCTTGAAGCGGTGGTGTTGGTCTTCTCTCATAGCTCTGGCTTTCTTGTGAAATCTGCTGCTGGGAGTAGGCAGAGGCTGAGCTGCCCTGGTGCTGGCAGTGTGGGTGCTACGTGGGGGCTGTGATGGAGCTCACTGTGAGGGTCCCTGTCCTCCAGCAAGTGGGGATGTTTGTGTGCTGGTGTCCATCGGGGCTGCCGGGAACTCAGCAGAGCCATGCTGGGTGCCGTGCTGAGTGCTGTTCAAACCCAGCACGGGGCAAAAATGGGAAAAAACCCAAGTCCCCTTTGGGCTGCAAATATTTAGATTATTTCCAGTGGCTGGTTACTGCTGGGGGAAGCCTGAAGGCATGTAGGGCTGCTGTCATGTGGCTTTTTGCAGGAGAAGGGTGGCTGCTTGTGCCTGGGAGGAAGGGGCTCCTTCCAACCCTGGGGACTTGGGGGGCCAGTGGTACCACCGAGGGGATGCTCTCTGCTCCCCCTCCCTGGCGAGCCCGGCGCCGTGTGGTTTGGGATTCAGGGCAGTGGCGAAATGCCCCGGTTTGGCCCCCGGTTGTTTTTCTGTCTCTGTGACATCTGGTGCGTTGCTGTGAGTTCCCAGAAAGAGGCCCTGATGGAGGATGTCAGGGTAGGAAGAAAGGAGCTGACCTTGCTATTAAAAGGCAACAGAAATGGAAATGTTTCAGGCTGTTTCTAGCAGACGTCTCTGGGAAGAAAATCTCCTTGCTCTGCTCCATCAGGCCCTTGTGGGCAGCTTTTCTCTGCTAATTGTTCACTTGATACCACACTGGAGATGCTTAATTTATCCTTACCCCAATTGCTGCGTCTGAAAAGATCTTGTGGAGTTTGAGAAGGATTTAAGTCCTATTGATCCCTCATGGCTTCGTATGGTCCTAATCTTATAGGGATGCCAACAGCCCGATGCTCTTGGATCAAAGATGCTCATCTTGAGTGGGAAGGGTTTGGGGCCAGATCCTGCTCTGAGTCTGGAGCAATCCTGTTGAATCCAGCCCAGCATTCCCAGCGGCACTTCTTTAAAGAGGGAATTTCTTGCAAATCTCTGATCCCTGCTCTGAGCAGGGTCCCATGGAGGAAGGAACCTTACCATTGCATGGCTGTGCCTCGTTATGGGGGAGAAGTGGAGTAATTATCGAGATTAGCAAGAATAGGCTTTGCTTACACTTTGAGATGAATCAATGTTTTAAACTCTTGGCTTTTTGGCTGAGATCAAATGTGGCATCAGTTTAACATCTGTATCCTTTATGTGGGGAGTGGGAAGACTAACCTTTCTTGACACAGGGTGTAAACTTGATTTATAAGGGCTTTCCTTCAATTTTTTCCCCTGTGCTGTGCAATCCTGCTAGGTGATACAGTGGGGAGCAGGGGCTGCTTTGCCTGCCTGGAAGAGAAGGGGAGGAGGAGGACGAGGACAGCACGGTAGGCTGTGCCAGACATTTGGAGAACGATGAGAGCAGTGCATGTGAAATGTGCCTGGGGGTGGACCTGTGTGCTTGAGGACAGTGCGGGCACGGTGACAGCCCGGTGACAGCAGGCGACCGTCGGGATTGAGATGTACAGATAGTCCCTGCTGGCCGCAGAGCGATCGGCTCCCCCGGTTCAGTCTCCTCTGAGCTGTTGTCCGCTGAGCTGTGGCTGCCAGCATATCTCGGAAAACCCGAACAGTGTATCTGCTGCAAAGGCATAAATCATCCCAGGTGCCATCTACCTGTGCCCCAGTGCTCCTCCCGTGCCGCATGCTGCTGCTCCCGCTTTGTCCTGGGAAGCGCAGGGCCGGGAGCGAGCTGACAGCCGGCATTTGCCCAGTGTGGGTGGCAGAGGGGGTTTGGTAGCAACCACTGGAGCTAATGATTTAAATTATTAGCACGAGGAGCACAGGCAGCTGCTATTGATTTCAGCCAAGGTGCTCCTGTTGTTCAGGCTGGTGTTTTCCAGCTGCTGCCTGCGGAGATGCTGCCAGTGCTGCCAACAGCTGCCTCACCAGGGCCGTGGTGGTGGGATGCATCGATGAAGCACTTTGCAGAAGCTGTGGGCACAGAGCAGGGACAGCCAAAGGCTTTCTGAGCTCTTCCTTCAAATGTTTTCTGGTGATGAAAGTGGCTGTTTCCTTGGGACAGGAGTGCCTGGCTTGGCTTGTTGAACCTCATCTCCTCTTGCCCACCCCAGCTCTGGGGTGCTGAGCGTGGGTGGGCTGTGCCTGGGCTAGTGGCCCGCGATGCCACAGTGGTGGCCAAAGCTGGGCAATGAGGCTGGCGTGCCCCAAACAGGGAAGATTGTCATGGCTGTGCCAATCCCAACCCCACGGGCTCTGCTGTGGAGTTTCTGCATCCTCAGTGCATTTAGTCTGTACTGGGCTGAAGGCACCAGCTTCACCTTCCCCAGTGTTTTCTCTTGGCATGTTGCTCTTCATCTGTGCTAAGGAACAGTCCTTAATGGTGACAAGCCCCCGAGCAAAAGAGCACCAAATAACTTTGTTTTGCACCCAACAGAGAGGGAGATGGTATCTAGGAGAGCCCAGGAACCTTTCACACCCTCAGGGGCCAGGCCTGGTGCTTGCTTGAAAAAATCAGCCTGGGCTGGCTCTGCCCACCCTTGCAAAGTGAACTCCATGCGTGTTGGAAGGAGGTTTTGTTTGCTGGGCCAGAGGAAGTGAAACACAACCTGAGAGCAGGGCTGGAGCCCAGCTCACCTGCCACGCTCTGGCAAGTGGCACACAGAGCGGCAGAGCTGCATCCTGCACCTCTGGTCCTCGAAGCCCCCGCACATCTGAGCAGCCCCTCAAAGCGTGTTGCTCCAGCCCCGCACAGGCAGCTGCCAGGTCAGTGGGTGGATGCAATGCTTGTACCTGGAGGGTCTCCAGGAATGTCTGCTCCCCTTCAGACACTAAGACAGCCGATGCTGGGAGGCAGAGTGGGTTGTGTTTGACTACTGCAGGCTCTTAAGACCTGCTGGAGCATCTGGTCGAGCCACTGCTGGGGACAGGATGTTGCAGCGGGGGATATTGGAGCTGGTCCACCAGCCGGTTCCTGTGCTGTGTGGATGTGTAATGCACACCGGCACGGTATACACTGTGCAGAGTGTGTGACTGTGGATGCGGTATTTATTTAGGTGTTGAAGGTGAAATGAATCTCTGCCGTTTCCCTCTGGGCTGAATCTTTACCTGCTCCCCCAGCTGAAAGCCAACACTGCTTCTCCGGAGCACGGGAACCTCCTCCCGGCGCGGTGGGTGGATGTTTCCCGACCTTTAGGAGAAAAGCCCTTTCCCTCTCCACCCGTTAATGAAACACTCACTCCCCCTTACCCGTCTTCCCACTCTTGCCTTCATTTCCAAAGGCTGGCCGGGCTGCTGCTGCTCTGCCCCTTTCCCTTGTTTTTCCCGTCTGTTTTGGAGCCCAGTGGGTGGCTTGGGACAGAAACCTGCCCAGCCCACAGAAGCCATAGAAATGCTTCCTATGGGGCTGATAAAAGCAGGGGAGTGTTTTGCCAGAATCCAAAACAGTCATTTCCAATGCAATAGGCACATCACCAAGTCAGCTCAGCACAGTAACTGCAAATCATTCTGGATGGTGATGCTCCGGAGGAGGCAGCTGGGCTGCTGCTCTTCCCCAGTTTGCACAGGTAAACTGGGAGCAACCGCACAAGGATCGGTGGGGCCACTGTGAGCAACCCTTGAGGCAGCACTTTTCTTAACCCATTGATCTCAACCCTTGCCTGCTGGGCTATCCTCAAGGCTCCTAAACAAAGCCCATCCTTCATTTGGTAACGTCGCTGCATTTTTTTTTTTTTTGATGAATGGATGGATTTCTTCATAAATCACTTTTTTTCACCAAATTAAGAGGGAAGAGAAGGGGAGGAAGGGAAACCCCCCAGCCCTTGTCTTGGTGGCTCGTCATGCCTGCCTTTAATTGACAGACCTTGTTATTAATGTTTTCCAGCCGCCTCTCATCCAGGGCTCAAACCTCCCTTTTAAAGCCCTGTCATGTTAAAAATTGACGTGTGTTGACTTTGGCCTGGGAGAAACTGGGCCCTGGCTGTAGGTAGGAACTGCATGTGTTTAGTCTGGCTTACATTTTATTTTCTCCTTTCATCAAATTAGTTCAGCTGTATTTTTTTTCTGCAGGAAAGAAAAGAAAAGAAAAACTGTTTGACAATCCGAGGCTCTGGGTTAGAATTGCAGCGTTGCGTTAAAACAACAAAAAATAGCTTACAAATGTGGGCTGCGGCAGGCCGGGTGGAGATGGGGCCACGGGAGCAGGGATGGGAAAAGCCATTGCAAGTAAACACCATCTCTGAGGAGGTGCACAGAGATTCCTCCTGCAAGCCCACAGCCCCAGCTGTTTGTTTGTTTGATTTATTCCAGTTGAGGTAGTTGCATTCAGCCTTGCTAAAATTAGTGCTGTCCTGACCACATCAGGTTTTTTTTCCCCCTCCCCTTAGTTCAGCCCGTGCAGCAGCCTTGCAGCAGGTACCAGAGTGCTCCATGCCAAAGCTCAGCCAGGGATGTGCTGCAAGCCCAATATGGTGAGCACCAGCCTGAACGGGGGCTGCAAAGCCAAGGAAATCCTGCTTCTTGCCCACTAAGTGCCTGGGATTAGGAGCTATGTGGTGTGTTTCATTGGGATTGCAGTTAAGATCCAAACTGCATCCATCAGGGATGCTCCTGCCCGCGAATGTGGAGTTGGAGGAGTTCCTACATGCCGGGGAGAGCATGTCCTGCTCCTGCTGCCCCAGGGTTTTACTGACACCTTAGTGCCTCGCTGTGGGAGGCATCTGCCCCCTCCTGGTGTGTTTCCCCAGGTGCTTCAGGGTTAAATGCACCCGAAATGTCAGTGGGGTTCATTTAACATATAGGAGGTCTCCCCAGCCCCAAGACACTGAGGACCAGGGAAGCACCAGCTGCTGTTTCGGTGCCAAATGGAAAAAAAATAGCTGAAACCTCAGGAAGTTACTAATGTGCTCATGTCACCATCCTGCCTGCGCTGAATCCAACCCTGCTCTGCCCGGGGCGGATGAGAGACACCAGCCCAGGGTTGGAAACAGTGAGGGGGAAAACCCCAGGTGGGGCTGCAAGGAGGCTCCATGGGGGCAAGGGGGGTCTCCACTCCCACCCCCTCAAGGGCAGTGGCACGTCCCCATGCCCCCAACAGGGTTTCTCCTGCAGCGCCTGTGGACATGGGAGCAATGGGGCTCAGCATCTGCTGTTTGGTTGATGCCATGTCAATGCAGAGCCAGTGTCCCTCCTGCAAGGAGTGATGGCCCTATCGCATCTGAACAGTGCAAGTGAAGTGGAAACAGGCAGAGAATGATCCTCATTTGCCCTGGGGCATGTTGGGGACAACCTGTCTTTGCCTCCCGAAAGGTCTCACAGGTGAGTGCTGGCTTAGCATCTCCCCTCATAGCAATTCCCATGCATCCTTTTTTTCTGCATCTTGTGATGGTGTTTCTGTGGGCCCCGTGGGATGCCCGCCATGCAGCCCTGTATCCTCAGTGCCCACCAAGTGCCAGACCCCACCATCCTGGCAGCCCCACGACCCTCCACCTGGATTAGCTCCTCTTTTTTTGGCCCTGTGGGCAGACAAGAACAGGTCCCACCCGTGATGCTGGCTGCCCCACAGGTGTCATTGCAAACTAGGCGGTGCTGGAGGGTTCCTGCCTCCCTGATGGACCTGTAATGAAATAGTTGCACCTAGGGAAGCGTGGAGAGATTTGGCTCCAAGACCTCTTCTCCCTGTAGCCACGATCCCTTTCCAAAGGGCCCAGCTGGGCAGCGCGCCCATACATGTGAGGACCCAGCCCCTCATGGCAGGGCTGAAATATTTTCTAACAGCTACTTTTGTAACATCAGCGAAATCAAAGCAAAACGTGTCAAAATTCCCATTAAGACACATTTAACTTCCCTTGTTTGAAGACAAAGTGTCTTTGCCTGGAGGCAGGTTTCGGGTTTGCTGCGCGGCCGTGGGAGACTATTGGATTACAAGCAGCACGGAGCCAGATTTTGCTCTCTTCAGGGTAAAGGCTTTTTCTAATCAGGATCAGTTTAATTCTGTTATCTGAATTATTAGCTTGGCTCTGTTTCTGGCCTGTGCAGGAAGGAGATGAGGGAAAGGAGCCTGTTGCTGGAGGAGGGGAGGTGAGTGGGTAGAGGGTCCGAGCCCCAAAGGGCAGAGCCTCTCCCTGCCTGGGACCTGCTCTTTGCACTGCAAAACCCCCGTGTTTGTGTTCTAGATGATGATGGATGGTAGAAGGTGTGAAGGCGTCCGAGGGCTTTACAGCTACAGCTTAAGCCTCGCCGCATGGCTCTGCCATAGATGAGCATGAACCTGATTTACTGGTGGGGAAACTGAGGCACGGGGCAGAGACCAGGGACGTGGAGCTGTGGTGCTGGCAATGCTGAGCTGCCCTCGCCTGCAGAGAGGTAAGATGAATTCCTCATTAAATAGAGGAGATGACAAAATCCCTCTTTTCCTCCTGGAAAAAACAGCATCTCTGCATCCTGGCTCGTGTGTCAGGGGAGGCTGTTTGGGCCTTACCACATCCTTGCTTTGAAAAGCATACTTTTTTCCCCCTCCCTTCCCTTTTTTTTTTTCCTCCCCCCCCCCCAAGAGTGAGGGTGTGTATGGAAAATTGAAGGTAGTGTTTTCCATGTTATTCCTCCAACATCCTCAGTCCCTGTGTCATGGGTCCTGTCTGCGGTCCCCATTCCCAAGTGGATCTGGATGCTTGTGCTCTGGACATGCACAGTCCTGCTGCTTTCAGCCCAGGCCACCCAGGGAGCATTTTGGCTGTTTTACCTGCTCAGAGGGCACCAGGCAGCAGCAGTAACAAATAACCAACTTGGTGGGTATTGCTGATGGCATCGTAAGGTGAGTGTGATGGGGAGTGTTAGCGCAGCGGTGCTGAGAAGGGCTGGCCTTGGGTGAAGGGGCTGGGCAACGCATCCTGAGCAGCCAGTGACCAAGGTTTGGGTTATCTGCACCTCTGAACGGGATGAAATCAGGCTGGGCTGAGGCATCAAAGGAAAGCTGGTGCTTGCTCTTGGGGGCAGGAGCCAGCTCTGCTGCTTGCATGTTCCCAGGTGATTCCTTAAAATGAGGGGAAAGTCGCTAGCATGAGGATGACCCCATTTCTGTTTCACCCATGCAATTCAGGGGGGAGGGGAGCCTCACTTCAGCCCATGAGCTGGATACTTGCTTGTCCAAAGGTGGAACCAAGACACCTAAAATGAGAGGATGCAGGCACAGGCGGTGTGGTCAGGATTAGCCAGGCCACCAAGGCACCGTTGGGGTGGCTGAGGCTTACAGGAGCATGCAAGGACTTCAGTGCATCCGATTTAAGCTGGTGAGCAAATCCACAGGCAAAGGCACCCAGCACGGGGTGATGCTGGGTCTGAGCTACATGGGCAAGTGCAGGCAGTGCTACAACAAGGATGGTCCTTGCAAAACAGTGGGAGACCTGGGAAGAGACAGAAATATGGTGGTGGGTGAAGCCACTGCTTGGAGTGAGCATCTGGGAGCCCAGAACCCATTTGAAAAAGGGAAGAGAGAATTGCTTCCAGCTGCTTCTAAGGAGAGGAGAGCCTGTGAGGAGAGGGGCTGGTCAGGCGATTGCCAGGTTAGCTGGTGGGAGGGCAGGCAGTCCTGCAGCCGGGCTGGCTGGTGGACTCACTGCAATGGGCACCTTGGGAGATCACAAGCTTTCTCCTGGGCTGCTAACATCTGCCCCGCAGCTGGAGTGCTGACTGCTGCAGAAGACCACTTCCAGAGCAAGAGACTGAAAAAAGCAGCATAGTGCGTCCTCTCCCTCATGCCAACAGGAACGTGGCTCCTCAGGTGCATTTACCCTGGGGCAAGAAGTAATTCAATGAGACCTTCCCCAACCCGTGGCAGTGAGACACCTCTGCTTAATAAACTCTCTGCTCTTCAATTATGCTCAGGCCATGGTTGTTCAGAGATCTGAGCCCAGGTAGGACTGAGATGTGTTGGCAGAGCTGGGGAAAATGGATGAGTTGCAAAAGACCTGGGGAGTCCTTAGACACGACTCAGTGGTAGATCTGCTTACTGAGTTTTTATAAGGTTTCCTTAACACCAATGAAGAACAAGAGAGACCTAGCTTGTACATGAAGGGTCTTCAACTCATTAGATTTGGGGACAAAAGAGCTGTTTGTTCCCTGGCTGGGCCAGTCCTGGGGTGGGAGCAGGGAGATCCAGCACAGGGCAGGGGGGTGATGTGAACAGCACTGGGTCTGGCCCATCGGTGATGGGGAACCTGTGACTGAACCCATATTGGTCAGCATGTAGGGGTCCCACACATGGCAGAGCTCAGCTCCAAAGGGATGGAGGCTGATGTGACGTTTTTGGCTTTGTTCCTTGCTGGCATAATCAATCTTCTGCAAGAGATGCTCTCCACTCAGCATTTTTGACATTATCTCATCCCCACTGTCAAGTGCAGGCTGAAAAAGTGTCCCAGCACTTTAATTTTCCGCCACTTAAGCCCTGAGCATCTTTGAAGCCTTGGCCCCATGCTTTCCTCTGCACCCATGTCTCCTCACTGATGAGCGGCTGTTGCACAGAGAAGCCAGCCTGTGTCTTTGGTGTCCTGCCCCTGCAAGGTGTTCCTTCCCCGTGGCTTGTTTTGCCTGTAGAGTCCTTTAGGTTCCCTGTGTCAGAGATTATCTCTTTCCTCCTAAATCAGGAGCTGATGGTTGCATGTCTGAGTCCAGGAACACAGCAATCCTGGAGTCCTCTTTCCTTGGCCTCCTTAATCTGATGGAGTCAACGTGCTGGCTCTTGCTGTGCCCAAAATTTTTCCAAAGAAGGTAATTTTGTGGGGATATTGCTGTGGGGTATGCTAGTTTGCATTTAGGATTGTGCTGTGTATTTTAAGATTGTTGAGGGTTGTGAGATGCGATGCCAATGTGCGGGTTGATGTTGAGAGTCAGTGTTTCTTTGGGTCACTGCTGTGGGCTTCTGCCATGGAGCTGCTGGAGCTGGTGTCCAGGATGCGTGAGGTACCAGCTGGGCTGGTGCCTCTTTCAACATCTTCACCAACATCTTCCAGCCCAGCCCATGAAGTCCCTTTCCATCTTCCAGAAAGAGGCCAAGGAGATGGGAGATGGCGTGAGCTCAGGCCATGGGAGGTTTCACCCTCCAGCATGAGCCACTGAACCCGGGTGACAGCGATGGCGCTTCCCAGGGCTATCAGCTGGGACAGCCAGCAGCCACCCTCGGCAGCTGGCCAACACCTCCATCGCGCTTCACCAGCGCTGCTTCTTCAGGGAGGTTGGTGCTGCCTCAAGCCCTGTCTTGCGGCTACTCCTCGGTGAGCACAGGCTGTGTCTGCAGCTCCCGTCCAGGCGATTCGTGGTGCGCTGCCACCCACCCATGGGAGAGGGACCTTCTCCCGGCTGCTGGGGGTGGGCAGAGCCGTGAGCAAGCCCACTGGGCTGCTGTGCTTCCAAAGCCGGCTGGTGCCGGCTCCCCTCACCCCAGGGTGCCTCACCAAAATAGCTGCTATGGAAAGAGGTTTGTTGACTTTTTTCTTTTCCTTTTCTTTTTCTTTCTTTTTTTCTTCCTGTGCTCAAACTTCCCCAGACCTCCTCAGAAGGCTCTGGCATATCATCCTACAGATGTGGCATAGAAGCCCTGGTTGCAAAATATATCCGGCATGGCAGTTGGTAGTGTTGTGCAATCTCCATCAACTTACGGAAACCACTGTGAGATACTATTAAAGAGAGACTCCGGCCCCATCCATCACTCCAGCCGCAGTCACGTGTCCCGCTGTCAGGCAGAAGGGCACAGGCAGGCAGCGCAGGGGCTGTAGGCACCAGGAGAGCTTTCCCTTGCAGTGGGTGCTCTTGTGTGTGGGCGGATGGGATATGACCTCTCTTCCGGCATCTTTTGCTGTTCAGACCGGATCTGTTGCATTGCCGCTTATGTCCTACCATTAAATATTCCTCTTCAGTGTCTGTCAGTGCTGCTGGTTTCACACCAGTGGTCAAAATCTGGGTGATTGTGAACAGCCATGCAAAGCTCAGTGGGGAAACATGGCAGAGTTGGTGGTTATAGTAGCTCTGAGAGGCCAGATGTGGGATGGGAGCATGAAAGCCGCTGTTCAGATCTCAACACATTTCCTTTTTTTTTAACCCAGCAGAGACCTTCCCGCAGGCTCCGTGGCCCAGGCTGTCCCCTGCGGCAGTCAGTGCAGTGGGCTCAATCAGACTGTCGTAGCGTGGGACAGCCTGTGCCACCACGTCTGACACCAGCAAGCATGTGTGCAAGCTGTGGCAGCCAGAGACCCCAGGTATCTCCCTTGCAGAAGAAAGATGTGCAGGTCAGAGGATGCTGTAGGGACTCGAAGCCAGAGGAGGGAAGGGGATTGCAGGTGCCTGCAGGAACAAGGGCATCCATGCTGTTCCTACGCAGCTGGCTGGCTTTTTTCAACTAAAAGGGAACCCTTTGGATGAGCAACACCAAATAGGGAGCAGGACTTTACCTGCCCACGTGCAGAGAGGCTCCTGGAGGCAACAGCTGGGCTGGCAATGGGGCATCCCCCTCTCACCCTGCATCTCTGTTCTCTGGGGCTCTTGCTAGTTGCTCTCCCAAATAAGTGGGGCCTTGGCTGCAAGGGAGCACTTGTGCAACAACCCAGGTCTCCTGGATTGGCAAGAACATCAAGGGCTGTGAGGATGGACTGGCAACCTTCAGCCATGGGCAGACTTGGGCAAAGGGCCACAGGACACAGGTCTCACCACCCCTATCCATCCCTGTCCTTGGGGCACCTTCCCCACCAACCCCAACAGCTGTGGCAGACACCGCAGAGCACTGGGAAGGGACACAGCGCTGGTGCAAGCAGCCATCGCTCACCCATCACTGATGAACCCTGCTCAGCATGGCAGGCTCTTTATCACCACGGCTTTATTGCACCTTATTGCACGGCACCTCCTGGCCCAGCTCACCCTCTTCTCCCGAGCCACCTCTCGCCCATCCCTCTCTCTGCAGGCATATTAAATCCCCGAGGTCTGCCCAGGAGAAATTGCCGCTGCTCCATTACCCTGCTGTCAGCATCCACTGCACTTGTAAGAATCAGGCTCTGCATCAGAAAATAATAAAGGCAATATTATGAGCAGAGGGGAGAGGAGATTAAAAAACCTGTTTAAAGAGCCTTCTTGTCCCCATGCTGTTTATTGCACATCGTGACTTTGGGTTATTTTTGTTGTCACTGAAGTTGGACTTTTAATTTTCCTCTGATCGTCAAGTGACTGGTTTGTAATTTCCCTATGGCTCCGAGGATTAAAAAAGGCTGTTTTTTAAAGTACCTGTTGCTCCCCAAGATCAGCTAGTGATACTTTCTCTGCTAGTTGAAGTGCTAATTAAATCCTTTTATTTAGCCAGACCGCAGTCATGGCATGCACTGAGTCCAACCCCGAGGCTGAGTCAAACTCACAGTGGCAGTGACAGCTGCTTGAGGAGAACTTTGTGTCCCAGTGCTGGGCTAGCTCTGGTCTCCTTGGGATCTTGCTGTCACACTCATGTTTATCCAGGACTTTTTTTTTTTTGGATGTGATTTACTTTCCAGGGTGTTTTGGTCAATTTTCACCCTTAATACCTTCAGCTAATGAGCCTGCTGAATTTCACAGAATGGTTTTCATGCACTGACGCGTATGTGCTGTGGCTTGGCAGCACTATAAAGGGAAGATATTTAAGTCCTCCAGCCAAAAATGCCGTCTTCTCCACCGCCATGCCAAATACTTTATCTGTGATAGGATTTTGTTGTTGGTGGTGGTTTTTTAATTAACGGGTAACTGCATACCTAAATCCCGTGAGCTGCAGAAGCAGCGATGGGTGTTGGTACCGTGGAGCTGCCACGGGCTGATGCCACAGCAAGGGCTGTATGGGTGCGTGGCAGCCCTGGCCCTGGAGAGCGTGCAGTGTCCAGCATGGAGATGCAGCTGCTGCCGGCTGCCCTGCCTGGGTGCTGCCTGCCTTGACGGTAGTGCCCATCTCCGTACTGATGGGTTTGTTATACCTCCCCAGCCAAGGGGGTTAAGGTTACCTGGGGTGACTTAATGAATTTTACTGCAGTGCAGGTCCTTGTCAAGCCTGGAGAGTTTCGCCAATGTGAATCTGGGATCCATTACATAAGCAGCTCTGCCTGCAGCTCCAGGGCAGGCATCGCTTCAGCTGGCACGGCCACGGGAGAGGAGGGTTGGTCTTGGAGACGTTGGCTGGAAGCAGCTCCTGGAGGGCTCCAGACTGAGAGAGCAGGACTGCTGCTGGCACTAGATCAGCTCAGCTCTGGGGAGCAAGCCCACTGCTGCACACTCATCCTGCTGACGGCAAGAAGGAGCAGGTAGAGGTGAGTGTGACGCTGCGTGCAGCTCCTTCAGGCACAGCACTCGGGCATGGGGCCATGGCCAACACCATCAATGTGAGGGCCTGGTGGAGACAGTTGGGCCATGACAGATGTAGTTGCTGGCCGCTACACGGCAGCGCTGCTGCAGGCACTGCTGGGATGCCCTATACGTGTGTCTGTATTGGGTTTACTTATTGCCTGAGATGTGAGTGCAACTGGACCTGTGCTGTGCATGCACCCAAAGGGAGCCGGAGGTGAAAACCCACCTCAGGAGCTACTGCTTCATTTTGGTTTGCCGTCCCCTCTTTCCCCACCCTGCTCCCTGGGGGTTAGCGTGCGCAGAGCTCTGCCACCTTCCCAAAGGCAAAGAGGTTGCCTGGCTTTGCTGGAGATGAGCCCGGGTCCGGTCCCTGCTCCCATCCCACCACTGCCTAAGTGCCACCACAGTGCTCGGCTGGTGGGAGGAGAGCAAAGCTCTGCCCCTCCTCTGGTCCATCCCTCTCCCTCCTCCCAGTCCCATGGAGCCGGGTTTGGGACTCCCCCACCAACAGGTCATGCTGGCACCAAAGATTAAAATTTAAAAAATACAAAAAAATCCACGTTTCTAAAGAAATCTCCAGGCTGAGCTTTCCCAGCTGGAGGGTAGGGGACGGTTGCTTTGTAATCACTCCCAGCTTACTGTTGAAAACATCTTGGTCAGATTTTTATCAGCGCCTGAACAGGAACAGCCTTGAAGGACTGTCTCTGGGGAGATTAGGTGGTTGCCTGGTACAGCATGAGATGCTCCTGCCCAGCCAGCTGAGGTGCATTTTAAGTGACACTGATTTGGTGTCTGGCTGGGGACCGGCACCCCTGGTGTTTCGTGGCAGAGCCGGGTGGCCGCTGTCTGGCCCGGGGAAGACCATTAGCTGTTGGGTGCTGCCCACAGTGGGGTGTAAGCGTGCAGTTGACTCCTCCTTGTGGTGTCAAGGAAGGGCTGGCAATGCCCAGAAGGCAGGTGGGATGAGTTTACCCATCCTCAGAATGGGGTGAAAGGAGAAAAGGGCAAGGAGGCTTGGGGCTGCACTGTGGGGAGAGGACTGATATTGGGGATGAGGCTTGAGCTGCGAAGAGGGGACCCTGCAGGGACCCAACAGAGGTCCAACATGGCAGAGATGGGGTCAAGGCGAGACCAGGCGGTATGAGGGGAGCTGGGCTGGAAGCGGTGAGATTTGATCTGTGGTGTTTCTAAGCAGCTTTGGGGCTAAGGTGCGTCCCAAGAAGGTTACAGCATCCCCCAGGGACGGTGATCGGGGCTGGGAGAGGAATCTGCACAAGAGCAGGTGGATGTTGAAGAGCAAGAAAATGGTGGTCCAGGCTGGGATGGATGTATGATGGGCAGGGAGGAGACTGAGCCAGTCCCCTGGGGGCGAGCCTGGGTGCACGGCCTGGGCAATGGGAGGGAGGGCAGGCTGGAGGGCAAGGGGAATGAAGAGCCGTGCTCCTACCAGGCAGTCAGCACAGCTCTGCAAGCCCAAACCCTGCAGGGGTGAACCCTCTGCTTGGCTGATGCTGCTGCAAATCCGGTGGGAGCATGCTAGATGATCTCCATGGAGAGTGCCTGCCGCAAAAGCCCAGGCACCGATCGGAATGGGTTAGCTTGCACTCCCCATGGCCTCGAATGCCAATGTTGTCTCCCACTGCCAGGGCTTGTAGCATTCCTCCCCTCTGCCTTTGCTGTCCCATTCCCTTTTGTATCCCTATGGAAAGAAAACAAGCCCTTTGCTCCAGCAGCAGCACAAACCAGAGGGGAAGGGGGAGAGCGAGGCCGTGGCTCGCCCCAGCCCTTTGCCACCTGGACAGTGCTGGTGGCCGGGCTGGGAGCGTTGGGCAGCACTCAGGGTTTCCAGTAAGGCCATGGCGGGGGGCAGGGACGGGGGCAGGAAGCGTGCAGCAGGCAGCAGGAAGCTGGCCGCCGCGCCGCCCGGCATTCCTGCGTGCTGGAAACCCGAGTCACGCTTCCTGCGGCGTGCCGGGAGTGCCTCCGCCCCAAGCAGCGCCTGCCACCGGGCTGGATGCGGCCCCAGGGCTGCAGGGCCCCTGCTCTCAGGCACGGGAGCAAAGCGGTGCTCAGTGCCTTCAGTCCTCGGTGCGGGATGCAGCCCAGCGGCTGTCCTGAGGATGCTCCAGGCACCGGTCTAAGCTGCGGTACCTGTAGTGATGATCGCACCTCAATGGGGAGGTGGTTATGCCGAGGTGAAACGACAGCTAACTGCAACAGTAGACAGCACATGTGTGTTTTAGGTGACCTCAGTGTGGAAACATTGCCCCATGGCAATGAGTCCCAGACGGAGCCCCGTGCCCCCATGGCAGTGCCCCATTGCTCCTCTCCTACCGCAGGCTCATCACAGTGCGTCTCCTCCATGCCATGCACCCACGCTGCCCACAGGGGTTCCGTCTCCATGTGCACCTCTGCTCTGCACCTCCTGGGGCTTGGCCCTGGAGAAACGCAAGCTGCTGTGTGTTAGGACAGTTGGTCTCTGTTGAGACCCATCCCTAAGGGACAGCATTACTTCTTCTCCTCCACCCACATGTGGCGCACAGCAGGGCCACGGCCAAGAGGAGGGCTTGTTACCATGTCCCCTCCAGCTGGGGTTTCCCCGTTTCCTCCTGCCTATCCTACTGTCTGCAATCCAGGCAGGGGAACGAGACTTTGGGCTCTTCTCTCAAAACCTCTTCCACACCTATGCTTTGGGTTATTTCCTTTGTTAAGGTGCTTGTGCTTCAGCTGGAAAGACCTCAACTGATTAATAATTATTGTGATTCCCTTTGCTTTCCTCCTAGATCTCTGTGATTCCCCCTTGCTTATGCCCATAGAGGGTTCCATTAATCAATGTGCTGATTAAACAAGCCTGGGCTCTGCGCTGGCACAACAGCGTGTCTCCAAGAGGGGTGTCAGCTTTGTTGTCCTCTGACAGCCCACCAGGTGAGTTCAATCCTCTGCAAGATGTTAATGTCCAAGTTTACTCTTGCACCAGAAAGTCCATCCAGTGGTCATGTCCTGGTTGCATTTCGTCCGGCATCTTGCAGTTGTGCAAAACCGCTGCTGCCCTTGGTTGCAAGGTTGCTGCTCTGTCGCCCTGTCCTTTCTTTCAGCGTGTGGGCGAGATTTCCCTCTGGGAGTGCTAGGCGGTGTTGACAGCCATTCTGGATGGCGCTGAGCATTGTCAGTGGCAGTGCGAGCAGTGGGAGGGCTGCAGGAGCTCCCTCTTCAGAGCTGGGCTGGCACAATGGCAAAGGGGAAAAGCAGATGGGTACAGGTGGTGAGAAAACTCCCACTGGGCAAATTTTTTGATAGAAAGAGGGTCCTGGTGTTCCTGTTTGAAGCTGACACGTGCCAACATGGCTTAGGGGTGTAAAACGGAGCAATTGAAGCCCCACAGTTCACAGCAGGGGAAAATATCATATTCCCAACCAACATTGCGAGGCCAGTGCCATGTATTGTCTAGGCCCAGAAAACTTATTTTTCTGTTATCTCTCATTCTAGTACAAGTCTAACTACCCTGGTGAATAGGGCAAGCCTCTTCGCTGCAGAGTTTTTCGAGCACAGCTCTGCCATGGAGAAGGTCAGGCTCGTTCAGCCTGCAAATCCCCAGTGCTTTTTCCTTGGCAGTCCTTGCGCTGGGAGCGTAAGCCTGCCGGCTTAAGCCTGGCCCACCAGCAATCTCTCTGCTGCCTTGGCTACCTTTCACAGCACACCTGGAAGCAGACTGATCCCTGTTTGAAAGCCAAGCTCTACCTGTGAGCTTCACCAAGCCCCTCGAGCGCAGCCCAGCCCACAGGCTTTGATGGCTCCGAAGCAGCTTGCAGCAAGCCCGTGTGAGCGCAGTCCCCGTGTCCCTGCCACCTCAGTCCAGCAGCAAGACCCACTTGCCAAAAAAAACCCCCAAAACCCCACTGCCAGCTTTCCTCCGGCCGATCCCCCGCTGCGGAGGGGTCAGCCCTCTGCCAACCTGCTGCCGTAGGAAGCGGGAGCGCGGCTGGCGGCTGCGGTTTCCCGCGCGGCTGCTTTCCCAGCCGAGATTGCAGAGCTGGAGTAATGAGTTACCCAGCCCTCCAAGGAGAGGAGAGCACAGCGGAGCCAGCCGTGTTTCCAGGGAAGGAAATCCCAGCGTTTCACGAGCTCCACATAATCGTGGGCAGCAAGGAGCAGGAAGCACTTGTTAGGAAGGAGTGAGGAAATGGAGCCACTGCCTCGACCCAAGCACACTTTTTAGGACCGGAAAGTGGGAGTAGGAAGGCGTAAAAGTGCTTTGAGCTTTCGCAGAGGATTGCAAAGGGCAAAGGGTGAGGGGAGAGGGAACAAATACCGGCACCGCACTCGAGGAGGGGGGAGCCGGCGTGTGCGTGCCGTGGAGGGGACTTCACGGTGGAGCTGCTAATTAAATAAGAAAGGCTCGTCTCCATGCTTGTTAGGTTAACTCAGCAGGGATATTGCAAAAGCAAATTCCTCCCAGCAAGTGTAATTAGGGGGCCGGAATTCCTCCTGTTCCTCGTCCTCCCTGCGAATCCTGCTAAAGCCATCAGGTGAGGACACAGGGTGAGGGGGCGAGGGGGGAACACGCAAGTCCTGTGCAATAACAACCCCCCTCCTGGCGTGGCAAGGATTTCACATCAAGGCTTGACATTTTTCTCTCTGATTATTCCAGGGTGGAAAATATACGTTCAACAAAACAGGCTCCCTCTCCGGGCTGGGTCGCAGGGCTGTTTCCCCCAGGTCAACATGCTCGTGTCGGAGGTGGAAAAAGGACTGCGAGGGGTCTGGGCAGGGCACCGGCAGCTCCCAGCCCACAGGATTTGGGAGGCATCCGCACACAGCGCGGTGGTCCTGGATGGTGCTGCTGACCTGTCAGTGATCTGCCTCATCTTCCTTGCCAAGGGGTGCGTGGCTCTAACCCCGTACATTGCTGCAGCAGGACATGCGGGGTTTGCCTGGCACATCATGGCAAGAGTTGCTGTGTTTATGCCAGTGCTGCCTGTGCAGGCAAAGGAGGATGCTCATGGCAGGCAGCACATGAAGATGTGTCTCGCCTGGCACTGAGGGACACCAGGTACCTCTGGAAATGCAGGGACAATGGGAGTTACATGGCACGGGTGGAAGGGGAGAACCCGGGGCTGGCTGGAGGGGATGGAGGGCACGGATGGAGGGTGAGGGGTTGGGAGAGGAAATGTCGGGGGAGGAGAAAGGGTGAGCCTGGGACCTTAAAGAGTAATTAGTCAAAGCTGAATTGTTTTTCTAAACTCTTAATGAAAACAAAGAGTGGGGCATGGCCCAGATGGTGCCAGGGGATCAAATAAATGTCGCACTCAGGAAGCAGCTGCTACTGGGAATGTTTCCTGCCAGCCCTGCTGCTGCTCACAGCCACTTTTATTATTTGTTATTTTTCAGGACAGCTGGGGTTTCCCTCCAGCTGTGTGGAAATATGCTTAAGGCTGGTCCACATCGAGAGGCGAAGGGCCTGCTAGGGCTCGTCCCTGGCCCGTGGCAGCGGGCAGCCCTGGGCTGTGCAGCCTCCCTGCCCGGCATCTGCAGGCACCCTTCTCCATGGCAAGCCCTCTGATGGAGCACTCCTGTCCTCCAGCTCCCACCCAGCCTGGTCCTGCACCATCCCTGGCTCGTACATTGTGTGCGTTTATCTTGTGCAGGGTTTTATCCAAGGGCAGTGTCCTGTTTCCCTGCCCAACCCAAGCATCTGCCATTGGGGGTTCAACCTGTCCCTGCTCCATGTGGTTGGTGTGAATGACCAGAAATCAAGAAATTTTACAAAAATTAATGTTTTGGGTATTGTTTTCATCTACCTGCTGCTTTTTGGAGCCAGAGAGGGTTTTTTTCTGTAATCCCAAGGGCTAAAATATCCTTGATTTTAGGAAAAAAATATAAATCACAACCAAACCAAAGCTCCCCCAACGCCAGCAGCTGGGATTTAAGAAAAGCACCAAACCCAGCCAGATTAGCTCACTAGCCGTGAACTGGCAGCCGCAGGCATTGGTCAGGCTGAGAGCTGGCAAAAGGTAGCTGAGAAGTGACATGTGGGCTGAGCAGACTGTGGAGGCTGGTGTCCCTTTGGTGGAGGGGATGGTGGCTGAACGGAGGGGGAATGTGCTCTGTCCCCTACCCTGGCTGGTCTCATCCAGTCCACCAGCAGCCCCTCTGCTCCCTTTTTTTGGGGCACAAGAGACCTGACTGTCTCACGCGCACTTTTCTGTGCACATCAGTCATGAAAGCTCAGGTTGTGCCAGTCCCACAGATTTTCTGGGCTTTCCGAGGCCCCTGAAAATGTGTGTGCAAAGAGCTGACCTGGTAGAGAGAAGGGCCCATTAGTGCTACCACGGAGGGAAAGAGCAGAATGTGCGCTCAACCCCTTATAAGCCAGCAGAGACTCTACATGGGGCTGCACTTCTGTGGCACAAAACAGTTGGAAAGCTGGCTTTGTAGGGCAGCTGCTCCCAGACCAATGTGCTTTTAAGACATAAAGATCATGATGAGTTGGTGTATATTCAAGTATTTTATTGGGAGGCCAGATGTAGGGACCACTCAGGTCCCTCCTGAGGAACCCTGTGCTCAGCTCCTGTCCCTTGCTTTTTATACATGGAAAAAATTATGTCAAACATGCAATGTTATGGTACAGCCTGATCTCTAGAGGGTCTCATTTTCCACCCAAGCCCTTCTCTGTGTGCCCAGGAGGATGAGCATGGATGGTTTGCTGAGGCTCGTGGCTGGCTTTCATCCGGTGTCCCCATCCAGGGCGGGGCTGGAAACCTCTGAGCAGGCTGCACCACTGCTCAGGGATGGGGATTGCCCCAGGTAGCAGGTATGGGGGCCCTGTGAGTTCCCAAACGAGGGGAAGGAGCTGGGCAAAATGAAGCAGCCGTGGAGCACTCAGCACCGGCTAGGATGGTGCAGGAAACCCTCACGTGCCCGGGGTTTGGCAGCACAGCCCCGGCGCTGTGGTCCGGTGCGCTGGCAGGGCAGGACCCTCACTATTGAGCCGTGTCCCAGGAGTTTTGCTCCAGCCAAACCATCAGCTCCGGCTGTTGCGGCAATTCAGAGATGCCCGCTGGGGGTTTCAGGCTGGGTCAGGGTGGGGGACTGTTTCCCGGCTGTGATGGCTGAGGCTTTGCCAACTCATGCTGGAGACACCACTTCCCTGCCTGTCATAGCGTGTCCCGGGATTTGCGGTTACGTCCTCAGAGCTGTTTGATCCACTAAAATCGCAGCTGATCAAAGGGGCAGTTTACGAGAACAAAACACTGGGTGACTTCCTCCGGTGGTGCCAGAGGCAGCCCTTCGGAGGCGAGGTACAAGAAAAGAAGAAATCTTTTAACTACTGAGTGTCTTGGGTCCCCAGATAGCTACTTCTGTGGGATAGCCCTGCTGCACAGCCCAGGCAAGAGCTGAGAGTTTTTTTAAAAAAAAATAATATATATATTCTTATAGGTGACCTTGGATTTCCATTTCTACACACACACACATTTTAAAAAAATGTGAATTCCTGCATTTCCAGGCTTGTGAGCAACTTTGGCTGCTGCAGTAACTCAAAAGCAAAAGCCCTCAATCGCTCATCTACTGAACAAGCGCAGAGCAAAAGCCCAACAGGCCCATCAGGTTTGGGGTTTGCACATCAGTCGGGAGAGGGAAATGATGGCAAAAGTGGGGGCACCTGCTAGCCAGCCATGATCGTCCCATTCCCTGTGGTCCCATGTTTCTTTCGATGAATGTTTTGGTTGTTAACATAGGATTTAATTATTTTTGCTTGGACAGGGGAAGAAAAAGACATCTAATGATGGCTCTCCTGCAGCAATAAGCATGCAGCGGCAGCCACACATTGCCCTCCTGTCTGAGACATGGGGAGTGGCACCAGCTGGGAAGAGACTCATCCCAGGTAGGTGCTGCCAGGCTGGATCTTGGCTGCAGACTCCCTCGTGGTCCTTGTGCTGGGTGACCCTCCAAAGCTTCCTGACTCTCTTTTTGGCCTATCTAGTGAATTGGGAGGTTTGCTGTCAAACAAGGACCGTGTTAAGCATCGTTTCTGGAAGCTGGAGCATCCTCCAGGATGGTTGCGCCAACCCTCATGATGGTCTCAGGAGGATGGCATGGGTTTTTTGGAGGGACTGTGTAGGAGTGGCTGCCACTCCGAAGGGAGCTCAGGTAAGGGTTCAGAGCAGAGCTCCTGAGAGGAACCTTTCTGTGCTGGTCCGTGTATTACCAGAACATCAAACTGCTGAAAACTGAATCAGTCCCACTGCACAGGAGTGGGAGGAGACGGGCAGAGAGCGGAAAGTCACCCGGTGGTGTGAAGCATTAAAGAGGGCTGGGCAGAGAGGTGCTCCCCACCCGCCCTCCGCGCTCTGGAAAAAGCCTGCTCCCCAGGTAGAGGAGGAAGCTGGCAGTGACGATGCGCTCCGGATGTCACCATGCAATCAGGGAGGCTATTTATAGGTCGCTAATTGATTAGGGCAGCCACAGCAGGAGGAAATGACTTTCAGGGGTGACAGAAAACCGCAGTGCCCAGCCGGCTTTGCAGAGGTCTCAGGGAGAGCAGAAAGTCCCGAAACAATCAAAATGCTTTGGAAAGAGGCGTTTCGCTGGGACGGTGCCCGAGTTGGGGTACGGCCTGAAGAGAAGTTGCATACCTGCCTGTGCTGTTTGTGGGGGCTCCTCGGTAGGACAGAGCTGTCGTTGGTCTGGGAAGCCCCATGGAAATGCTGGTGGCTGTACTCTGTGCTGGGGCATGAGACGGAGCTTTTGGCTCTCCTCTGTAGCCATCCCCTAAGAGGCTTTCTCTGTCTTCTGAGCTCCAGTTAGAGGCTTTGTCCCCAGGAGGGGCTCTCAGAGTTAATTCCTTAAAAGCTGGTAAGTAGAACTGACACCAGCTCAGAGAACGCCTTAAATGCCAGTTGATGTCCTCCTAGGTGGGACGCTTTTCTTCCTTGACTTCTTAAGTGAGACATGTTCCCTCCAGCCAGGGGTTGACCTCACTGTTGGCCATCGGGCTCCTCAAGTCAGAGCATCTCAGAGCAATTGCAGCTTTTCCTTACAGCCTGGAAGATGTCAAGCTGATCTCAAGAATAAACTTGGGCAATGTCATGTGCCCGTGACAGGGAAGAGCCCGTTTTCTGGAGGTCCTGATGTGAGATCCCAGCCTGCAGGGTTGCAAATAACGGGGAGCCGGTCCCAGCCATCCTGGGGCTGCCTGAGGCAAGTGTGCTGAGCTGGTGTGAGCTGCAGGAATGCACTGTCTCCGAGTCCGCTCATTTGGAAATGGTGCTCTTTTCAACGGTTCTGTTATCAGATGGAGCATTTCCTTCATCAGTGTTAATATCCATGTAGTGAAACAATGAAAGGGCTTCCTATCAGTTCCAAATAGGACGTGAAAAGCTCTCAGCGTTAAGAGTAGAGGATGCTGGAATAGGGCAATGGGAAACGCCTGAGTCACTGAAATGCCTCTTTGATTCCATGAGGCTGATATGTTCAAAAGGGAAGAAGAAAAAAATAAAAAGAGAGAGGGCGGAGCTAGTTAATGATCTGCAGGACAGAGGACAGGAAGGGCCAGCGCTTGCAGCGTGGGCCCTGCAGAGGAGGGGAGGCGCGGAGGGATGTCTGGCAAGGGCTTTGGAAAATGGAGAGTGCAGCAGGGAACTGAGCGCAGTGAGCTGCCTAGTTTGTTTTCGGAGAGGGGGGAGGCACGATGGAGAAAGCCTTCCCCAGCCTAACCCTGTGCCCCTCGTCCTGCTGCCTCTTGGCCAGCGTGTGCCAGATTTGCCCCCTCTTGCCTGAGCGCTGCTGGGCCTGTGATCCTGGACCAGAGCAGGGCTGTGCAGTGCAGCACAGTGTGGGGCGAGGAAACAGGCCAGGACAATGCTCTCCAGCAAAAATTGGAAGAGCTGAATGTGTCCCCGATGCTCTGTGTGGGTGTAGGACATAGCGGTATCTTTTCTTCACATCTGCCTTTTGCACTGGCAGACCCAGCTGAGGCAAAGCCGCTGGATGGGCATGGAGGAGCCACTCTCGGGCTTTGATGAGCAGCATCAGCAGCAGCGCGAGGCTGTCCTGGAGACTCATGGTGCACAGAGGCAGCACCAGCCATCCTCCATCCCACGTGCGGGAAACTCACCTGCAAGCTGCGCCTGCAGCCTGTGGGGTTTACGCTGTCAGTCCTGCTCAGCTCGGGGCCGATGAGCCGCAAAACAAACTTTTAAGTCACTGTGATTTAATGGTCCCTCCAAGCACTGCAGACTTGGAGTAGGGGAGGGGAAAAACCACTTTGCAAGGCACCCAGGGTCACCAGCCTGCAGCACAGAGGAGCTGACCCTTTCCATTGCCTGTTGTCCCAGCTGGGGGACGTGCATGGCCGCTTGTGCTGGAGCTGTGCGTGCAGGCAGGAGTGAGGGATTTTCTGAGATTGGGCAGTACCTGCTGTTGTGGGGAAGAAGCAGCAGGATATCCCGAGCCTGCAGAAATCCCTGGCCTGGAACAGGGCAGGTGGCCAGGGCAGCATGGTCACTGGCTGCAATTCTGCTGGGACTGAAGGTCTCCCTGCCTGTCCCCACTGGCCAGGTGTAAATCTCAAGGCCACCAAAAAAACACATGGGCTGTGACGTGTGCCGGGTCAGGGGCTGCGAGCAGATTTTTTGCTGTTACAGGAAGAGCTGCAAATACTTTAGACATAACCTGTTTTCTCTCTCTGTTTTGCAAACCATCCCCAGCCTCCTGCAGGCAAACACCCCGTCAGGCATAATGGCAACTGCCTCGCTGTCCCCCCTGGGGAAATTCCTCCATGAAATGAGTTAGAAACTGCAAAGAGAAGGAACTGGAGGAGAGGAGGAGGTCAGACTTGCTCCTTCATGGTGGTAAGAGCATTTGGCACTGCAAAGCTCAGTGAAGAGCAAACCCCTCTGTGAGGAGCAGGTTTCTCCCCGCCCTGAGAAGCGCCATGAAGGGCTGTACCCAAGGGGCACAGCTGCTCCCTGCACAGGGTGATGGAGCAGTGCACGCCCAAAATCACTCCTCTACTGGCTGCGTGGCCACAGGTGGAAGGTGTGGAGGTGTCCCCCTCGCCAAGAGGCGTGCAGGAGTCCTCATGAGCCTACTCTCCAGGCTTGTGTCCTGTCCTCCGTCGTGGCTTGCCCAGGAGATGTATCTGGCTCTCTGCTTCCCTTGGTCTGTGGGAAGCCCAGCCCCAGGGAGACCAACCTCCGGGCGATGCGCAGCCCATGCCATCCTGCTGCAGCTCCCATTCCCACGCAGGACAGGGCTGCCCTTTGTGACGGGCGAGAGGAGAGGTGATGAAAAGCCAGGGGAAGACGTGCCAGGGCTGGAGGGAGCCCAGCGCCGGGGGTGAGGGTGGCTGGGGAAGGCTCGCACACAAAGGGCCGTCCTGTCTTCACACCTGCGGGGCAGCCGGGGTGCTGACAGGAGGGATAACGCCACTGACAGAGGCACGTTGCTGGCAGATAGCAGCAAGGCGCTTCAAATAAAGGCAAGCAGCACGGTGACAGGAGACATGCCTGGGCTTGACTGCAGAGGGGAAGGCAGCTGCTGTGGGCAAGGGCTGGAGACAGTGCTGGGGACCCTGCGGAGGGGACAGGGGGAGGTCGGATGGTTGCCTCTCCTCCTCTGTCTCTGCAATGCTCAAGCCTAGGCAATAATTTGGTGTTTGCTGGGATGTGTCTTGGCCAGGCTGTTTTCCACCACTGTGGGAGAAATAGGTGGTCTGTGTGAGCAGGGGCTGGAGCCAGGGCGGGGGCGAAGGCTTGGAGAGGCTCTCAGAAAAGGCTCCCCCCATCTCCACCTTCTTGAGAAATATACAGCAGACCCCAGCCCATGCACCGGGTCTTTCCAAGAGTTTGCTGAAGTCCCAAACCAGGAACCACTGTGGGTTTCCAGCTACTTTTCCTACTAGTCAGGTGTGACTGTGTTTGACCCCACAGCCATGCTGTTCCCTTGGCTTTCTGTGTCTTGTCCAGGGCACATTTACACCCAGGACTGAAGGCAGTCCCTGGGTGGGGCCGGGGTCCTGCGGGAACCAGCATGGTTGAATTCAGGTGGGCATTCAGCAATGTTTTGCCCCTACCACACTTTGGTGGGTTTCAGCATGGGGCTGTGGTGGGCACCCATCACCAGAAGGAGATTAGCCTGGGCTACCCAGCCCTTTCCTTACAGTGCGCACCAAACCACACTGCTTCTAATGCCAAAGTACCGACATTGCCTCTGCTGGGAGAGATGTAGCCCAGGGCTGTGAGGTTTCTCTTGCTCCACAGGAGGACCAGGAGCCCGCAGGACCTGGGGGGCCCCACGCTGTGGGATCACCTCCTCTCATTGGGATGCTGGAGTAACATTTCCCTTGGTCTGGCTCCCTCCTACCTGTTGTCACCTGTGCGGGGACATCTGTGCCCACTTCTCACACATCCCCCTGTGCGTGTGGGGGGGTGAAGAGAGGTTAGGGATGCTGGAGGAGGAGGAGGGGGGTCCGTGCATTAGAAAGCAGGTTGTAGATTTAAGCGGCTTTAACGTGCCTTTGCACAGCTCGACGTCCCAGCTGCTTTGGGGAGAGCCGGGCCGGGGCTGAGCCTCGGGTGCTGCCGGTAGCCGCCCGTACGGGGCCGCCTCCCCCCGGCCGCGGGCAAAAGCGGGCGGATGGTGCCCTCCTGCGGCCCCGGGACCGGGCTCGCCTCCATCCCGGAGCACGGCCGAGGCCGGGGACCCGCCAGGCTTGTTGAACCAGACTCTGGGCCAGGGAGTCTGGATGTCTCTTCAGTTCTTTTAATTTGTTTGTCGGGATGTTTTCCCTCCTCTGGCCTCTGCTTTCCCCTGGCTTCCCATCTGCTGAACTCCCACCTCTGTACGGCAGCCAGGGGACAGCCGAGACGCTGCGCAGGCATCGAGCTGCTCCTGTGCTGCTCGGCCAGCCCCTTCCCCGGAGCGGAGGTGTGGGGTCTCTGCAGCCCCATCCGCATCCCCTGGATCCCCCCCGGGACCCCGAGCCTGATAGGTTCCCACTCAAGGGGTGCCAATAGACCCTTGTCTTTAGGTTCAGGAGATCTGGGAGCCATCTGGCCCTGGGTGGGCAGTGAAGGGGGGCATAAAAGGATGGGCTGACCCTGGTGGGATAGGCACCCTGGGGTGGGCTCTATTCGGTGCTTGGGTGTCCCTGTTGCGGCCACCAGCATGCCCAGCTCAGGCCCTCAGCGCTACCCAGCGCGTCTCTTTCCTGTCCCAGCTGGGAAGGGCTGAGTCCCTGCCAGCTTTCCTGTTTGTGTTACACCCCGCTGCTGCCCAGCAGCCTGTCCCTCGCAGGGTGGGGAGCCAGGGCAGCAGCGCTCCCTGGGGTGCCCCCATGGCTGGCAGGGCGCTGCAACCCTGCTCCCATCCCGCTGGGACGCGCTGCATCCCCCTGACCTCCTGCAGGAGGGGGATGGAGGAGTATCTGGGCTAGGCTGATTAGCCCCTGCCGAGGTTTGAGCAGCCCCAGAGCCCCTTGCAAGCCTCCCCTAGCCACTGGCCCTTGGGGCTCCGGGGGAGGCAACAGGCAGATCCCAATGGTGGCTTGCAGGAGCCTTTCCCCTCCAGCTGGGTTTTGCTGCGGCAGGAGAAGGGGGAGACGATGGGCTCCCGGAGGCCCCTCCAACAGGCTGTGCTGTCCCGCCCGCACGCTCACACCAGGCTGGCGGTGAGAGATGTCTCCTGGAGCTGTCAGGGGATGACAACGGAGGACAGAGGCTTCCAGCCCTGCCCCACAGATGGGCTGAGGCAGGGCTGCCTTCAAAGCAAAGCGTGGGTGCTCCCCAGCCTGCCGGGATTAGAAAGTTAAGGGCTGGCATTGTTTTCCCAGGTCCAGAGGGAGTGGATGCCAGGCAGGATTAGTCTAGCAAAGCTTCCCAGTGTGCTCAAAGGGGCACAATAGGACCTTGAAGAGAAGAAGCTGCACTGATGACAGGCGAGAGGAGCGCCTCTCAGCAGCCTCCACCTCCTGACACAGGCAGGATGCACTTGGGGCAGGTGCTTCTGCTTTGCGGCTCTGTCTCTGCCAGGACGCCCTTCCCATGTGCCCCGGGACCCCCCTAGCACCACTGGTCCTGTGGGCAGGCAAACAGGGCCCAGGGCTCTCTGTGGCAGGGGAGGAGAGGAGAGGTGATGGGGGTGAGTGATCTTGGTACCTCTCTGCTGCTGACAGCCCAGGTAACCCCTGCGAGTCCCTCGGGGTCTGTGCTGCCCGTCCCTAGCTGTGGACAGGGGGTGAGTCCTTTCCCCCAGGCAATGTCTGTTCACAGAGTACGAAGGTGCCTGTATCGTGGGCCAGATATTTGCTTCTCCAGTTATTGGTTTTCTAAATGATATTTGGATCAAGAGGAACTAAACGCACTGTTCAGTCTGGGGGACTCTGACAGTACCTTGGGGCAGGGGGAGCCCACTGTGGCACGGAGCATCCCCTGCAGCAGCCAGCTTTTTCCCAGGGCATCTCTCTGTGCCACGTAAGGCATTGCTGCCATTGGGGAGCTCTGGAGACCCCTGGGATGGTGGGATGGGACATGTATGCAGGCACCAGCAGAGCCTGGGAAAAGGGGGGGCATGCAGGTAAACAGGTAATGCATGCATAGGGGTTCTTTCTTTTTTTTTTTTTAATCATTTGCAATCAGGAGCAATTAGAAGTTAAAACCTGGAAAGCGACAAAACCCCTGCCTTGCTGGGTTGCGGCTCCCCAGGGCTTTCCTGCCTGGAGACTCACAGCAGCTCCGCAGGGGCTGCTCTGTGCTCCGGCGCAGCTGTAGAAAGTGTGGTCACAAGGGGACTGGCAACCCGTGCAGTCAGCCAGCTGCTGGATGGCACCTCCTGCCTGAAAATGGGTCCTCCACAGGCATGGGTGAGGAGCCTAGGCCTCCTCGGGGGGCTGGGAGACGGGCAGGCTGGATGTGGTCCCAGCAGCAGGGCTGTGGGGAGGGTATCACCCACAGGGTGCTGCTTCCCCAGGGCATGAGGCGATGCCCCGAGCAGGCCCTGGGCAAGGGAGAGCCTGTGGCTGTACATGGGATTTCCCAGAGCTGCTCTCCTGCTCTGTGCAGGCCCTTTTGTGCCTGCTCTGTCACATTCCTTCTTACCAGATTTTTGCTGAAGCCTCAGTCACCGGGAGCCAAATCTAACTGAGTAGAAACATGGACACGAGCAGAGCTGCGGAGGCTGGCAAACCAGTGCCAGGGGCATTTACTGCAGTGGAAGGAGCTGCTCCATCAGTGAGCTGCAGTGATTGCCTGGGCTCCCTGCTGTAACCACAGCTTCGCCCAGCAGCACGCAGCACCAGCTTTTGTTCGTCTGTGATAACTTATTACCTCAGATAACTTGTTAAGTGGTGAGGAACTCGAGCACGTGTCATCACCTGCCTGGCCCAGCTCCTCCAGCATGGGTCACGCGTGGGCTTGGCACCATCCTGCTCTGCAACAGCCTGGCTTACACAGCTGTGCCCGGCAGAGGCAGGTCTGCGCTGTGCCGTGGATGCACCTGAGCTGCTGGGAGAAGGCAGACAGCCACCGCGGAGTCTCTGCCCTGCTCACGGCCTGCCACATGCTATCTGAAGTACTGCAAACCGGGCTGAGAACCAAAGAGGCTCAACACACCTCAGGCTTCTTACCCGCCTGGCCCCAGGATGGCTGGCCTGGAGCAGAGACACCAGACCCAGGCTAGGCTCGCTTTGGGGAGGCTGCGGGGGATCTCGCTGTCAGCGTGGTCTCACGGAGCAGCCGGAGCATCCGTTACGCTGCGTGGGGCTGGCGTGCCGTGTTTGTGAAACCCGCCGTGCTTGCGGTTGACCAGAGCACTGAAATAAGCCCGGCCGGAATTGGTGCACTGCTCTGTATCCTGATGTGGTGAGCAGCTCCGACCGGCGAGGGTGGGGGCAGCCCCACTGGGGAGGCTGGTGGCAGCGGGACTGTGGGGGCTTGGCAGCACCGGCATGAGGACCGTATGCAGGGCCCCACCAGCGCCCGGAAAGCTCAGCCTGGCACTAACGGAACTGTGATAAAAATGAACGTGACCAGGACAGCGGCGCGGGGGAGATTAATGTCAGATTGTCAGAGGGGAGGAAACTAAGGCGGACAGCACTCAAACAGATACTGGAATGCACTGGGGGGGCGAAGGGGGTAGATGCTGCTTTTTCCATCATTGCTGCATCTGCAGATCTGCATCCCCCCCTGCAGCCTTTGAGGAGAGAGGAAGGGACGAAGGGTTTGCCTGAAGCGCGTGCATCACCCTTGCCAATCCCTGTCCCGCAAATCCTCCCACCTCTGCAGGTGGGGGACCTGCCCCTCCGTACTGGCCTGGACACTAACATTAGCAGTGCTTGCTGCCTGACACATTGCTGCACATCTCTTGTGGGTCCCTGCCCAGGCCGGGTTTGCTGGTGTTTCCCACCAGCAAAGCTTTGGCTGTGACAGGAGAGCTCTTGGCTGCAAGAAGGTGCTTCGCTGTAGCTGCCTGCCAGAACAAAGTCCCCTCATCATTGCTATCAGCTGCTCCGGCCTTGCCTGCATTGCCAGAGAAGTCTGGTTGTTCAGTGTCTCCCACACTGCCTGGTGTCACCACAGCTTCTCCAGGACCCCTCAGCTTCCAGCCATGCAGGTACAAGAGCCTCTTGGAGGCCTCCTTTGCTCCATCACCTTTGGTGACCCCAGTGGTGGTTTTCTCGCCAGCCCTCCTTTCTCAGCTGCTCTGTCAGGCAACGTTCATGTCTGACAGGTCACACACACACTCTTTCCCACCTGAATGAAGTGATCCGTGTCCCTACCCAGCCTCCCGTGCATCACCTTCCCTCCCTGTCCCCTGCCGTGCCCTGGGCTCTTTGTACATCTCTCCCAAGGGAGTATCCAGCCCCTCAAAACCTGCCCATGGCATCATCCCAAACAACAGTCTCACCAGGTTAGGTCAGAGAAAAGGCAGCCCCAAACCAGGGCTTAATTAAGTAGCCACAGGAGCTGCGCTCCAGCGGGGCCGTGTCTGCCCTGTTCACCCCTTCGCCCCGCATCCCTCCTATTTCTGCCCCGCATCCCACCTGCCTCCCTCTCTGCATGCAGAGCGTGGCGTGTGGCTCTGTGCTGACCCGGCTGAGCCAGCAAAACACCTCAAAACCCCGAACCAGGGTGGGCAGAGGCGGGGGAACAAGGTTCCACCTCCAGGAGGTGCCTCCGGTTGTCCCCGCGGCCAGCCCCAGCCCCGGCCCCGGCCCCGCCGGCGGCGCGGTGGCCCTGCGGCGGGGCGAAGCGCGGGCCTGCAGGGACACCTGGCGGCTGCCGGCCTCGCTGCGGCCCCGGGGAGCCGGGACCGGGGACCCTCCGCCGGGCAGGACTGCACCCTGGGGAGCAGGAGGCAGCGGTGGGGCCCACGGCGGGTGCCTGCCTCCTGGGAGCCGTGGCGGGGAACCACCACGTTGAAATCCTGGGGTATGGCGGGGGCGGGGGGGGTACGGGGGCTCGTTTTATGTACAGCGTCCCCCGAGCAGCTGCAGCTCCTTCTTTTCTGCCGTAAGAAGCAGAGGAAGGGGAACTAAAGACTTTTCCCTCCCCTGGGCTGGGTGAAGAGTCAGGGAGAGGCATTTTCCATCTCAGCCCCTCTCTGGTTTGGTTTCCTTCTCCCCTCCTTGCAGGTCTGCAGGGGGAGTCGATGGATGGGCCGGCCGCGAGCACATGTTCATGCACCAGCCGAGCTACTGCAAAGGCGATGCTTGCTCCTGTTCGTGAAGTTGGAGGTGCCCAGTGCCAGTGTGGGAGCAGACGGTCCCAGGGACAAATAGCAGTGATGACTGACAAAATCATCTTCTGTGAGCAGTGAACGGTAAATCTTGCAGGAGCTAGGAGCTGAGGCGAGCGTGTGCGGTGGCCATCTGTCCCAGCTGTGCTTGTTCCCTCACCATATTTGTTAGATGACCAGGGATGCTGAATGCAGGTGATGGAAATGAAAGTCCACTTGCAAGTCATTA
This sequence comes from Gymnogyps californianus, assembly GCF_018139145.2. Taxonomy (NCBI): domain Eukaryota; kingdom Metazoa; phylum Chordata; class Aves; order Accipitriformes; family Cathartidae; genus Gymnogyps; species Gymnogyps californianus. Next base: position 13,865,283 of record NC_059483.1, read on the forward strand.
GCAAAGAGTAAGGATAACAAATTTTGGCACTGGCCTCCAGCAGATTTGTTGCCTGTTCATAAAGCTGCTGTGCAGAGGCACCCTGTGGCATGAGTGCCTCGTGTCCCAAAGGCAGGAGAAGCTCCTGCCTGCTCTACTTCTCTGGCACAGGGATGTCTCAAGGCCGAGGCTACGCCAAATGTTGTGGGCAGAGCTGGCCTGGGACACCGCGTGGCCTGTGCCAGCGAAGGCAGGGGGCACTGCGGGCGCAGGAACCAGCAGGGACGGGGTGAGGAGGGAGGGCAGGCAGGGTGCGAGCCCGGCTTGCTGCCCATAGGATGTGCGTCCTCCTCCTGCGTTCCTGGCTCCTGTGGGATGAGCTGGCTGCTGCTTGTGCTCCGCACTTGCCACCTGCAGAGGCGATGCTTTTCACCTCGCCAAGGTGCTCTCAGGCTGTTGGCTGAGATAAAGCAAAGAGGTTTTCGCATCCACCCACCTGCTGGAAATCTGCAGCCTCACTCAGAGGTGAGGCTCACTCATTCATTTATCTGGACAATGCTGAGTCCTTCAGCTTCTGCAGCTCTGTCCCGCCAGCTCCGTTTCAAACAAGCCATGTTTTTTATATCCTGAACAGCAGGCCCTGGTATCAGGGACAAATTTCTCCAGGACAGCAAGCTCTGTTAGCATGCTCACTCTGATGCTTTGGTTCTATTAGTCCTTTTTTGGCTTTAGCACGTAAGTAATTCACCTCCCCAGTGCTGGTACTCACTTGATCCTCCATACCTGATCTTACACCTTGTCCTTGCTACCTGCTGCTAACCCACACCATGTGGATTTGCTCTTTCAGCACCACCTCCTCTAAATCCTCCTCCTCAGCCCTCTCTGAATGCTTCCAGCTTGTACGATCTCCCCTGGTACCAAAGGTCACAATAAAAGTGTTTTGGCATAAATATCAATACCCTGAGCAGCAGGAAAGTGTGGTCTTGGCTGCCTGGGACCCTGTGGCAGCGGCACAGGGTAGGGAGCAGAGGTGTGTTCCCGGTGGCTGGCCACAGGTTTGTTCTAGTCCTTAGCAGCATGCAAGGAACAGAGGTGGGGGGACAGGGATGAGTCCCTTTCCACAGCGGGGTGAGAAGGGCTGTGCTTCTGTTGCACAGCCCCGGGGGCAGCCAGATGAACCAGGTGCCTGCTGGAAAATGACCCTTGGAGGAAAATCCACCCAGGGATTTTAGTGGCAAGTTGCCTATGACCCTCACCCTGAGCAGCTGGCTCTGGCTGAGGACACCAGCCTGCCTTTTAGGAGCAGCATCCCCCGGGGGCTGGCCCTGAGCTCCTCATTGCCATTTCCTTCACCAGTCCCTTTTTCTCTTTGCATGGCAGGTTTACCAAAGAGGTGCCGAACATCGCCTTCCCCATCCCGCCTCTGAACCTTTGCCACCGTGATGCTGCTCTGTGGGCGGTGAGCATGAAAATTTCACCCTGGGAGGATATTTGGTAAGCCAGCATCCCTGGTCTTCGGTCCAAGACCAGCAAGCCCTGGACCACTCCAGTTTGGACCAGTTCAAGAGTCAGAGGGCAAGAAGTGCCCAGGGCCTTTTTGCTTGTGTACCTGACTGAGAGCAAAGACTCATCCTAATGATGAGCTCCAGGGCAGAGCCTTGCACGGCTGCCCAGTAGCCTCGTACAGCCAGGAACTGGGAAGGTTGGGGAGAGAGGACCAAGTTGTGTCCCCCAGCAGATGGTGTGGCGGGGCTGGGTGATCAGAGGCACGATGACATGGAGGCAGCCGGCAGAGCCTGTGTGCCTGGGCCAACATCTCTTGGTGAGGAGGGACCCCACGTGACGTGCAGTGTGGCTCCTGCTTTAGCCGTGAGTTCGCTGCTTCTCTGCTGTGCTCTCGGAGGCGTTAGGAGGGGGTTCCTCTCTTTTGAGTGTCCCATGCCACGCTGAACTCAGAGGCGTGGGATACTCTCGGGTTGCTCTTTGCTCAGGCCAGCTTTCTCCAGCCTGCGGCTGTACGGTTGACGCAGCCGCATCCCTGCTGGCCAAGTGATGCTCTGCATCTCATGGCTGTGCCACGTGGGCCACCGCCACGTGCAGCCCTCGTGTCCTCATGGGAGGAGGATGCTCCCCACCGCCCGTGGGGCCCGTGGCGCAGCAGTGGCTTCAGGCCAGCTACCACACAGAGCCACGCAGGTAGCATCTACAGGGGACGTCCCCTGAAGCCAGAGCCATCAAAGCCAGGTCTCGCCCGCCACGGCAGGCGAGGCCCACGCCGACCCTGTGGTGCTTCTCCAGCCATGGTGTGCATGGCCGCTGCCCTCGGGAGGAGGAGGCAGCTCAAAGGTGCATAATGGGGCCTGGCGCAAGATGGCGGCGGGCTGGGCGGGGAGGATGGGGGTCCTGGCGGGCCCGCCATGGCCCCAGTGGGGTGGGCTGCCTCGGCCGTGCCTCGAGACCCTGGGGCGGCCCCGGAGGAGCTCCCCGGGCCCGGGGGACGTTTCCTGTTTGCTGCCCGCGCTGAAGCATCGGCCCTTCAACCGCCGCCAGTCCTCCGCTTCCGGCAGGGGCTCCCGCCCGGAGCCCCCCTGCACTATCAGCTCGCCAGATGCCTTTTTCAGGATACTGTGGTAAAACTGTGCCGGGCAGGCGCTGTCATTTGGGGTTTTCTCTCGTGTCAGCCTTGAAGACAAATTGGACGAGGAGGAGCGAGAGGGGGGGAAAGAAAAAATAATAAATTTAAACAAAAAAAACCAAAAAAAAAAAAAGAAAGAAAGATGCTCACCGCCATCCTCAGCCAGGGCTGGCCCGCGTGCCGGCGCGGCAATGGATCCCCCAAGCGGCGGGGCCAGTGGCGGGCCAGGACCAGGGCAGGCTGGGGTGGCCAGCATGGCTGGGGTGGCCAGCATGGCGGTGCAGCCTCCCTGGGCAGTGTCGGCCTCTAGTGGCGGCGGAGGCAGTGAGGTGCCACGGCGGCACCGTGGGCCCCATGGGCCCCACCAGCACCACGGGGACCTTCTCCCGTCCCTCCTGGCACTGCCGCCTGGTGGAACGTGGTCCTCCTCTGGGACACAGCCCACCCTGCGCTGCCAAGGGAGCAGGAGCTACAAGAGGGGCTATGAGATACCCCAGCACCCCTCAGCCAGCAGCAGCCCAGGGTGACCCCAAACCAGCCAGGTGCCCCCTGGGCCATGGGTCTGCAACCACCAGATGGTCCTGAGCAGCTGCCAGACTGGGTAGACTGGGAGCTGGGCAGCACTACTGGGGATGGAGGGAGGGAAATGGTGAAAGAGCATGTGGGGAAGTCTGTCTGTCCGTCTGCGGAGCAGAGCAGGGGGTGGCTGCCATGTCTGCCATGGGGCTGGGGTACCCAAGGTGCTGTGCCCTGCCGCTGGGGATGGTCCGTGGACAGATGAAGGGGACAGACCATGGATGCTGTTTAACCTGGGAGCTTGCCAAAAACCCCTGTGCTGGTGCGGGGTGGGCACGTGGGTGTGCATGGGTGTGCATGTGGGTGTGCACTCCCCGAAGCTGTAACTCAGCAGGTAGCATTAAAGCACGGCTGCCTGCATGGCGCTCAGCATGTGCTCTGGCTCTGCCTCCCTGTGAAGTGGTGGGGTCAGGTCGGCTGGAAGAGGCATTGCTAAACCAGGCGTGCTTTTGGACGTGCTTCCTCGGGGCATACGGAGACGTGGCACCCCCCAGAGCCGACCGCAGACCTGCAGGATTTGCTCCAAGTTAAGCCCAGTGATTTTATTTGGTTAGATGAAAAAAAAAAAGAATAAAAAAGGTGGTTGGTCCCTGTGGAGCAGAGGGGAGATGTCAGCACGGGGAGGGGAGACAGGGTCGATGGCACAGAAATAGTGCTGGGCTATCCCCACCCACGGAGGATGGATGGGGGGCTGGCTAGGGCTGGAGGGCGTGGGTGGGAGTTACAATGCACTCAACTATAAAACCCAATTTTCTCTCCAGCCCCTGAGTTCGAGCATCCACTGGAGGATGGGTTGAACCTCCTGGGCGGGTCTTCAGTTTTGTAGTTTCCCTTGGAGGACTGTAAGTGAGAAGTCAAAGAGGGAGAAGTTCTCTGGCTGCCTGGGACCCCCAGGAGAAGCTTTGGGTGCGGAGAGCACCCTGGTGAGAACGGCAGCTGTGGGGTGTGGGGAGGCAGCGGGGAGCAGCGGGGAGGCAGGGGGGAGCTGCATGCCACCCCATGCGAGGCAGGTGGCTGCGCTGAGCTGGGGACCTGAAATCATGGCTGCTCGCTTTCGCCGGCAAATCTTGCATTTGTGTGGTTTCCTTTTCCTTCTACGTATACTTTTTTTCCTTCTCTCTTCGTTTTGTTCCCTTTGCTGTGGAGGCAAATTTCAGCCCTTCCAACCTTTTGGTTCCAAACTCTGCACAGGAGCAAAACTAATCACGGAGTCCCAGCAGGGCTCAGCTTTAATTACCCGTGAGATGTTAATCTGCTGGAGGGTCTCAAGTGCTCCTTTATCTAAGCCTTCCTTTTCCTTCTGCTGCTCTGCAATTCCCCTGGCAAATGCCTCCCAACTCCTCCCAGCCTCCCCAGGCTATTTTTTCTGAACAAGATCACAAGTGAACTTCCTAGCCCAGAAAAGCTTCTGTGCAGAGCAACAGAGACAAAGCCCAGCCCTTTTGCAGCTCTCAGCCCTCTCTTGAAGGCCTGGCTGTTTTCAGAGGCAGCAGGAGGATAGAGGTCCTCTCCATCAGCTTGGGATTCCCCCTGCCCACAGGTCTCAGGTTAGATGGCCACAAGCATAGCTGAAGGGAAGAGGAGTCCTCACGCCTGGATTCCCTGGTGGCAGTGCCTACGTCCCTGCCCAATGTTGACTGTGATGCTTTGGGAACCTGCTGGCTCCGGTTCCTCACGCTTGATGAGCTGCCAAGCCTGGAAGAAATCAAGGATATCCTTGGAAAGCAGCAGCTGGTGTTCAAGGAGATCCCAAAGCCAGCCAAAAATGGTACCAGCATGGCCAGCCCTGGCCAAGGACCTGCTGGACTGGCCCTGGTGGCAGAGGCCAGCATGGTGACACCGGCTGAAGGATGCAGCAGCTGCAGGAGCAAAGCAAGCCTAGCCTGAGCCACATGGAGGAGAGACTGAGCTCCTTGATGGCTCTGCTGATGGGGGCTCTTTCGGGCTGCCCTGCAGTAGCTCCTCCCTAGGAAGTCTGTCCTCAGCAGGCACCTGGGGACACACATCTGGCAAGGGGCTGCTTCTCTGCTTGTCACTGGGGTCTGAGCAGGGATATCATTTTGAAACCTCCTTGGATGCATTTACAGTTTGTAAAACCCAACCACAAGAGAGAGATTCTGAAGTCAGATCCCCTGGAGCCCTCAGAGCTGAGGGGGAAGACGGCAGGAGACAGACAGCTGACTACCTTTCTGGCCTAATGGCCCTCCTCATTTTTTTTTCCCCCCCACCCCATGGATTGGAGGCTGCTCTCTTTAAATTTGGCAGAGACAAACAGCTGCAGCCCTAATTGATCCATTTGCTGCTATCAGGTGTTGTTGCTCTGGCTTCTCCCAGCTCCTGCAGACCCTGAGCTCCTGGTAGGTGCTGTGGTTTTTCCTCCTCCTTTTCTAGTTTATTCTCAGGAGTAAATTTGCAGGAATCCAGAAATTGCTCTGGTTTCTAGGTCACTCTGCTGCTGTTTGTTGAAAGGGTTCCCTGATGTATGTGCTGCTGCGAGCTGTTGTCGCAGGCTTCAGATGCCCAGCTGCCCTTTTTGTGGGGCTCAGCAGGGAGGCTGCGTGCTTTGGGGTGTGGGGTGCCACCTCACTGTGGCTCTCCAACAGTTCTGGGGGTTGCTGGCACAGGGGAGCAGGTACAAAGGCTGGGGACCGCTCTGGGGGATGAAACTCACCCTGGGGAATGTCACAGCATGTGTGTCTCCATCCTATTTCATAACCCAATTGAAAAGCCTGTAGGAGCCAGATGCTGCCTCCCTGGGGGTCTCTTGCCGGCCCCAAGGACCCACACTAAGCCCCAGAGCGGGGACACCCTTGGGCCACTGACCCTGAATTGCCCTTTCCCTGCGCATGAGCTGGCCCTGAAGGAGCAGCGCTGCGGGCAGAATGGGCTCAGGGTGCATGGCGTGGGAGGCTGCGTCCACCTGGGGAGGGCAGCAGAAGGGAGCTGTGTGGAGAGGAGCAAAGCATCTCTTTGCAGCGGCTGTTTTATTCTCAGCCTCTGGAATTGGGGCAGCTTTCCTCGGGGACCGGAGCCCTTTTTTACTGGGGCTGCCTGCATTCATCCTGCCTATTTATAGCTGCTGTCTCTGCAGCCGTGGTTTCCATTAACAAGCAGGATCTGAAGCTGCCCAGCAGCCGTGAGGGCTGAGGTGCGTGCTAATCGAGCAGAGCCCCTTGGGATAGGGAGGGAAAGACACAGAGACTCACCATCAACCCTACAGGGCTCTGTAATGGGCACAAGCTCCACTGTACCCTCAGGGGTCTGGGCTGCCTGCAAAGCCAGGTAGAAGTGGGATGTGGGGAAGGAAGGCTGGCACCGCCTTTCCTCTGCCAGGGGGAATGGAGAGTTAACGGTGTGTCTGGGATCATCAGTTTGATCCCTCTTCTCCTCCCTGGACCTGCCTGCATTGCCCCTGGTGCAACAGGCAGCCCGTCTGGCTTTGGATACCCCGGTACCTCCCCGAGTACTGTGCGTGTGTTTTGGCCCAATGGGTTAATGATGATTTATTTGATTTTAGCTGTTGGTCATCCCCACCCTGGTCAGCCAGGACTTGCGGTTTCAGGGCTCCCAACAGCACCTGTGCAGGGAGCAGAGAGGCAAGGGATCTAGGCTTGCCCACCCAGCTGCAGGGTGAGGTTTGTGGGCATGGGAGGGAGCTGGCACCTGGAAGACAATGTGGTGGGCGCCTGGGCTCAGGCCTGCAGCCGAACACTCCTGACTAACAAACCCACTTTGGAAGCTGTGTGGCCTGGGGCAAAGGGCTTTCCTACCAACTGCGTCCTCTGTAAAAGAAGAAAAGCATCCCAGGAGAGGGCAAGGACAACTTTTATCCAAGACAAGAGGGGCTGGTAAGGGGCAGAGACAGTGTGTCTGTGAGAGACCTTGGCTACGCGGGTCCGGAACAGAGGGACAGGCAGTGCAGGTGGCCTGGCAAAGGGCTGGAAAGTGTCCAGCTGCTTGCGCACGTCCAGGCACAGGGCTTGCAGACAGCACCAGACCACGGGGGCTGTGATCGCCCCAAGCCTCACACGGTGCCAGTGCAGGTACTGTGGTGCACCTCCACTCCCCAGCACTTTTGGCACTAGCATCCTCGGGGGTGGCTCGGATCGCTCTGTGGTGTAGCCATGTTCTTGCCCAGTTTGTAAGCAGCCTCCAGCTCTTCTGCAGAGCGCACTTCCGCAGGTGGCTGTGGATGCCCAACAGAGAGGGCTACACACCACTTAACCACCCCTGCCCTGCAGAAACATCCACCCACAGGCAGCTGCCTCCACCTGCAGCTCAGGGCAGGGCATCAGCGCGAAAGAAGGCAAAGGGACACACAGCCCATTCTGCTCTTTTCTGGTTCTTTCTATATTAGGATCTCAAACCACTTTGGTAAATAATTAAGCTATGCGAGTGCAGTAGGGAAGACCTATATTGCTGTCCCTGCAGCCAGCTCTGGGGTGTGTAGCAGTGCAGTGAAGCAGAGAGGCACAGGAAAAAAAACTTTCTTATGAGACTGAAATTAGCAGGGAATTGCATGCACACCCCAGGGTATCCAGGTGTGAGCAAGAGCCTACTTGGGCAGCACAACGGATGCAGGGACTGTTGTCACATGCAGCAGGAAAGCATGTGGCACACAGTGAGAGGCTAGCAGGAGGTGTTATGTTGTGTGTGCTTTCTCCCCCAGGGGTGTAGGTGCACGCACATCCCGAGGGAACAAGGACTTGGCTTTCTCGCCTGCCTGGGTCAGGGCCTTGCAGGGTGGCAGAGCTCAGCCCTCAAGGCACACAGCTGACAGGAGGCAGGAGTGGACAGGACTGAACTCTGCTCCCCAGGGAGCTACACTGCCTGGCCGTGGGCAGGACAGGGCCACCCAGCCCCTCCGCACCAGCGCCTCTGCCTCCCCCCACCCTGGCACAACACATAAAGGCGAGGCAGTGGCAGTTTTATTTCAAAGTAGAACAAAGGTGTCTTTTTATTCTTTCTGGAGATGCGACATTCAGATTTGCCGTGAGTGTGTCTATGCTCAGACTGGCTGTTTGTGTGCGTTTAGTCAGGGCACATCTATACAGGGAAAACTGAAAGCGGGAGATTGTTTTATAACTTGGCTGAGTCTCACCTCTGGTAAAGAAACCCTGTTACCCAACCAAACAGCATGATGTCGTGGTCCCTTGCACAGCACATGTTGCTGAGCAGACAGGCTCTATAGAAATATCTAAAACCAAAATGTACTTTCAGACATTTCACATCAACTTTTCCCCTAATTTTGCCGGGAAGGAGTTTTGGCTCAAAGTGTATCCACTCCCAGGCTTCTCATCTCCCTTCATACCTCTCCCCTCCACGTGGTCACTAAACCAGAGAGTTACAGTGCGTCGAGGATGTTGTCAATTTTGGTGACCAGGTCCTGGCGCTTGTTGGAATGCATCTTCTCATTCTCGATGTACGTGTCCTTCTTCAGCTTGCCAGCTACCAGCCGCTCAGCCTCAACCGAGGACTTCAGAACGAGCTCCTTGACTTGGCCGTCGAGCTTCTGAATCTCGCTTACCTTATAGGGTGAGAAACAAAGGGAATATTAGAGGAGACAAAAAAACATCCCTACAGTGAAGATGGAATAGAAGAGATGGTAAAGCTGGAGCAAAAGATGAAGTCAGTGCTAAGTGGAAACGTCTCCAATCCCTGAATATTGGGAGCCATACCCCTGAGCCATCACCTCTCTCTGGCATCACATTATGAGGAATATCTCATGAATGGATAATTAAGCAGTGCAGATAAAGGGGCTCCGAGGACCCAGGAGCCATACTGGCAGGAGACAGGTGCAATGACTGTTAAAGAGTGTTTAATGACAGATTTTAAAGGCTTCAAGCTAAATCACAACTATGACAGCTGGAAGCTGTGTCCCTACAGTTAATGTTAATAGTGTGTGAGAAGCAGGTCTGCAATGACAGAGCTACTCTTTGAGCTAGTAACAGATTAAGCAAGGTGGCTGTTGGTTGAATGGACCTTAGAGACTAAAGTGTCCCTCACTGGGGGTTAAGTGGCTGTTCCAGGTAAGTGTTGAAATACAGTGGAGGAAGGAAAGGATAGTGGGTGTGTGCTCGCTGTGCCATGGCTTTCAACATGGTACAGCGAAATATCCCCTGAGGAGCATCATGTTACCAAAATTCTGTCAGCACCAAATTCACATGTGCAAGAAAATAAGATATGAAGGAGAAGATTTTGGTTTGGCTGGTGTCAGTAGTAAAGACAGAATTGATAACGTGTTGATAGTTTCCATTTTTGCCTAAGTGTCACGGCCATGAGCTCAATGAGAAGCATCAGGATTGTGTTACAAAAGCATTAATCTGTACTCATGCAGCTGGTTCAAGGGCTGTTTAAGAAACAGCACAAGCAGCTGTTTACAGCAGCACTTACAGGGCTGCATAACCAAGATTACTGCAAAAAGAACAAACTGATCTTCGCACCCCCTGGCACGGATCAAGCCATTTTCAGAGGAAAAAAAAATAGACAGGCTGCAGAAACTAAACCCCAAATTAAAACTCACCTAGAATACTTGATAGAGCCAAGAATAGGAGAGCTTAAAAAAATAAATTAGAATTTCTTACTTTATCACATAAGTCAGAGCCTTCTGTCTTCAGTTTAGACTGCAGAGAGGCTATTTCATTTGTCAGGGCCTTGTGCTCAGTCTCCAAAGACTTTTTGCCACTGTTCAGGGTGGAGATGTCCCGTGACTGCTTGTATTTATTCACTGCTTCATCAAAGTGACGGTACAGCCCCAGTCTCTTGTTCACGAGAGTAAGCACTTGCTCTGTGATGCAGGCAACCTTCATCCTAGCTTCAGCTGCTGGATCCTGCAAGAGGACAGAATGGAACATCAAAGCAGCCATATCTTTGATCTGCATCAAGCCATCCTTGCAATCTGCCACAGGACTGTTACAGAAACTGCTCCCTTTGCAATTAAGTCAACTGACAGTAATTAGGTGAATGGTACAAGTACTGACTAGGGCAAGCACCTTTCAGCACTCAGTCTAGCCCAACAAATAGCTTAACAACGAGTAAGTGAAAACATTGCAGAAGGAGAATTGCAGACATTCCTGCTTCTCAGGGGGGATTCCTTTTTATCCAGAAGGCAAAACTCTGGTTAGCCTTTAGCACATCAGTTCAAACCCTGCAGAAGTATCAACGCTCAGGTAGCATAAAAACAGGGCTCCATTTAAGCATCCAGTAAAATATCCGATTGGCAGAACATTCAGCGAGAATTCCTGATATGAAAAATCTCCAACCATCAGCTGAGTAAGCCACTAATGCTCCCACAGGGCTCTTCATCATACAGCACCTTAGTGATAGAGAAATCCAGCCTCACATAGATGATCACAGTGAAGAACAAGATGTAAAAGGCTCCAACCACCAACAGAGGCTCCTGCAGCATCAAGATTTTGTTGAAGGTGTAATGAACCTAGAAGAGAAGTTTTAAACACTGAGCAGTGACCCATGTTACTATAGGAGAGAACTCTTCTCCTCAGGCAGCAGCGGAACTGGCCATGCAGTCCAGCAAGTATTTATTTCTGGAACCCAATATAGGTGTTCTGACTGTGCTGCTGAATTCAGAGGAGGCACAACTGCTCAGGCAAACCACGCACAGAGGCCACACTCACCACGATGTCTTGGATGTGCTGCTCCACCAGGTTGCTCTTGTGTGCCACAATAACGGGACGTCCAAAAGTGTCCAGATATGTGTAGTGAAGCTCATCTGAAGCACGACTGATTTCATATGGGCTGTCCACGTGGATATTCCTGTGGATAAAACCAGACAGTCCCATATGACTCTACAGTGTTTGAGATGATGTAACCTAGGACTTGGCTGGCCAACCGTGGCCTCTAGCACAAGGCCAATTACGCAGTTCAAACAACACTCTAAAAGGAAGCAAAGCCGTGTTCCAAGGTCCCTCCACATGCACAGTCACGGTTTTGTTTCACTGTCCTCAGGCCATTAGAGTAGGCTGGAGAATTGTCACCAACACAGCATCATCTGCAGTAACAAGCCAGGAGTAATGACACTTACTTGGCACCTTCTGGCAGGATGATCTTGACAGTCAGAGAGTCCGTAACTTGCTCATCAAACACGTGGTCAACAAACCTCATTTTCAGGGCATACTGATCACCTAAGAGAGTGCAGACCAGAGGGTGGTTACAATTCCTCAAAGAACAAGGGGCAACCTTGAAGCTCAGCTACTAACAGAAGCAAGAGGAGAATTCGGATCGATACATTGTACAGCAGGGGGCACTAGCTCACTCTATATTTTAAACAGATGTCTACAAAAACCTGAAGGAAGCACAGAAAAGAAGGTGGATTTGCATATTCTAGAAATAATAGCTAGCAACTGTTGTTGCTAAGGTGCAGCGTACTGCAGCTTTGAACTCTTTACTGTACAGAAACCACCTTTAAACACAGAGGAGAAGGTTTCTTATTCCCTTCCCTTGTGCCACCCACCAAGATTGTAGAGGTATTCGTAGCTTGGCAGGTTATAGCCGATGATGTAATGGGTTTTCCATCCCCCAAAAAGTGGGAAGCGGGGACGGATCTCCATCTCCACGGAGTCATCCAGGACAAGGAGGTGGCTGGTGGAGATGTTTCCGATTTCATCTCTGTAATAGACGTCCTGAGCAGCAGCTGGGAGAATGGTCTGTATGGAGAGAAGCAACAGTCAGCGCATCGGCTAGGAGTTATTTCCAGTGAAACTGGCAAAACCAATAATGGCTGTTAAGCATCGAGAAACTGTGCTCCCATGTGAGAGACGACAAAATGGCCATTCAGTTGCACTGAGTGGTAAAATTGTGCTATTATAAGCAATCAGCCACAGAAGTGGCTGCCAGCACTAAAATCACTTGGCCTCTAAATGAATGTGCTTTCTCCAGCCCAGTTTCAAATATCCCAGACAGCAAGGCATCTCATCATGCCCACCAGGACAGCAATTCCCTGTTCACTCCAGCCTGCTGCCCTAGCTTACTGAGCTTGCTGGCTTTACGCTCAGCAAAATGAGATTTCTGTTTGGCTGCACCACCTTAGAGAATTACAACAATCAATCCTGGAGGCTTCAAGCAGCGAGAAATGTGTTTTCATCTGAACCAAAACCTAATACTTTTCACATCTGGCTAGCAGAGCCACAGCTTTAACTCTTGTTGAGTGCTTTGTGAGCAAGGAATGAATGAGTGAGTTTCCAATTAATACTGTTCAACATGATGAGGATATGACAGAGAAAGCAACTCTGAAAATAAGAGGGTGGGGACAGAATGAATGGCCCTTGCACAGTGGAAAACGGAAAGCAGAGCTGTCAGCACAGGGATTAAGGGTTTTAGAAGGTCCCTGAGACTGGAGGGGTGGGAGTGTGCAGAAACACTACATGCCCTGGTATATGCAGTTTGTTTGGCCAACAGATGCAATAAAGCATATAACCTCCTAATTCTACCTCCTAATTCTACCTCCAAAAGCTATTCCTATCTAGCATCAGCTTTCTCTGAAAATAGATCAGAGCTTTAATATTCCCTTATTACTTGGGTAAGGTTACAAAAAAAAAAAAAAAGGAAAAGGACAACTATATTTTTTTTTTTCTCTCTGGGGATATAAGAAAAGGGGAAGCTACAGTAAAAAAAAAAAATTGATTATGCAAAATGTCAACCTTAAAAGATTTGACAGAAGAGATCCCACTGTCTGGCTGTCTCTGGTAGTCGTATCTGGAGAAAGGCCCTTTCAGCACTGCTCCTGTGTGCTTTAAATCAACTGTCTCTTCAACCGCAATGTTCCCCCAGTGAGACACCTCGATGACTCGGGTCATACTGGTGATGGTCAGGAATGGACTGTTATTTTCATAGTGCACCTTCAGAGTGTCCTAACAAGGAAAAAAGATAAACTATTAGACCTGAAGTAAGGAGCAACATCCCCTCACAATTATCTGTCTCCATGTCCCTCAGAGAAAACTCCTTGACAGACTCTGCAGAGAGATGAAGCTGACTGCACGGGAAGGTTTGAGCCACCCCAGCCCAGTTCACATGGGGCACTGGGTACCTGGGGTGTACTCACAGGTCACACCCTGCACGTCTGGCTGAGTTATAACAGTAAGGGGGCTAGAGATGCGGTCTTCCCCATTGCAAATACACACCTGCCAGAACTACATAGAAACTGGCTTGGCTTGGTCTGTGGACACCAAGCAGCGGTCAGCAATCACGTCTGTACTAGGAGCATCTTGTTGGAGCACATATTCCTAGCCTGCATGCAGGCTAACTCAGGCTTGACCTGTGATTCTTACATGAAAGCCTCCGCTTCCCACTCTCCAGCGTCTGAAACACAGGTGCCATGTTTGCAGGATGCTCTCTGCAAAGCCACAACCTCTTTGCACAGACATTTACCTGGCTGTATGGAGGAATGTCCTTGAAGGGGCCATATTCAATCATGTCTTCAGTGCGCGAAGGGTTGCCCAGCTTGGTGTAACTCTCCACATTCCTAGAGGCCAGTTTGACCCGGGTCGTTTGGGTCTTGGTGAAGTATGGCGAGTAGAAATAGTGATTTCCTTCAAAGACCACAAACTGCTTCTCGCTCTGGGTGATGTGGGTGGGGTAGGGCTGCAGGACGTGCGTGAAAACCATTTCAACAGATACACGGACCTTGGCTCCTGGTGCCAAAGGAGATGGCAGCTTCACAGAGAAGAATTTTCCACTGGAAGGGAGAGAACAGGTAAGTCATGTGAGATCTCTCCTGAGAGCGCAATCAGATCCGAGCCCTGCAATATCCCCTGTGGATGGGAGCCCATATATCACATATATCATGTGTGATTGGGGCCAATATTTTATTTGCTCCTCCAAGGCATACAGATGTCTTGTCCCAGAGGGTGTGCTTACTCTGGACTGGGGAAGCAGGACAGGAGGCAGCACAGGGTGAACTGTGTCCACGCACAATTACAGTCTTTGCTTCACAAAGATACCTGGCTCCCATTTTGGAAGGGGAATGGTGACGCACTCCCCTCCCTAGTTCTGCATTTATAAAGCATGCTTCAGCAGGGCTTTTTCCATTCTTCTCCAGATGACAAGAATGATCTGAATCAGAGGAAGTATGTGCAAATGTCCAGAAGACAAACCACAAACATCTTTCTTAAGCACCTGTTCCCACAAAGTCTGTTCATTCTCAGCTTTTTGCCCACAGGATCTGAAATTAAGAAACGGCCAGAAAATGAGCACTGTTTTGGACTGAGGTTCTACAGAAAGGACTGAGATTTCATCAAACCTGTAAGGATGCACCAGATGGACTGAGGTGATGATAGAAGTGAATGGACTTCAAGTAATGCCTGGTGGCCCAAGACCAGGATCACGTGAGGCCTCCAGATATGTCAGAAACCACGGTCTCCCTTGGCAACTTAGCTCCACAGCTACTGTCCTCTTGAAACCCAGCAGCACCATGCTTCTGACCCACTTTACAAGCACCCTTTATTTCTCAGCTCTCATGGCTCAGAAATAACCCGCCTGCCCAGTCTTGCAGTGTATGCACAATATCCCAAGCTTGGCAGCGCAGAGCCTCATGCAAAAGACAGCATCCTCTCTCCCTGCAGCAGGCAACAGCCCATGCTGGGCCACAGTATCCAGCGCACTGTGGTACTCCCCACATCGCAGACTAAGAGTGGTGCTCTGGAGACAGAGTCAAAGAGCACTTAATCTCTCTGTAATCACCACTGCCAATCATTTGAGACCTCAAAAGGGAGCAATGGGTAAGAGCATGACCATAGCTATAATGCTTCTCTTACCTGATCCTTAATAAAGGAACAGAGCATTACTTAAGGCACTGAGTACAAGACACTAAGCACAGCTGAGCCTCCCTGAAGGCAGCTGAGTTGCATTTAAGAGAGAGAGTCTCTCCCTTATAGGGCTCTCCCCTCACTAGCAGCCATGGGTGGCTGTGAGAAGCAGGTATGTGCTGCTTGTGCTGGGCTCAGCGCAGAGCTCTAAAACCACATGTGCTATTTCCTAAGGAAAGAGCATCTGAGGGAGGGGAATGACTTCTACTGGGGCCTCTTGGGCTGCAGGAATTGGGTTTGGTTGCTTGTGTGAACTGCGCTCCCTGGCTCTCTAGCACCCCAGGATGCAGCCTGAGTACAGAGTGGATCTTTTCAGGAACAAAAGACTCTAGGATCTTGAGGTATGTGGGACTGGGGTAGTATTTCCGCTCCACTGTGAGGACGATGGTGGAACCCCC
Organism: Gymnogyps californianus; assembly: GCF_018139145.2. NCBI lineage: Eukaryota > Metazoa > Chordata > Aves > Accipitriformes > Cathartidae > Gymnogyps > Gymnogyps californianus. Next base: position 13,880,690 of record NC_059483.1, read on the forward strand.
ATGCACAATTCTAGGTACTGACCTAAGAGGGTGACACTCACCTTTTGCCCTTAACTTTAGTCTCTCTCACTTCCAAGGTGTTCTCCTCCTCTTCCTCACCCTTGACCTGTTCCAAAACAACAGACTGGTCAGTGTACTGCTGTTTAAAAGACTTAACATGCCCAGGGCAAACTCCATACAGTCCCTATCCACTTTTTAGGGGGATGCCACCCAGAAAGAACAAGCGGATAGATGACTACTTTATTAAAAAAAGAAAAAAGCCCTTTTATAATGTTTTTCATTAATACAAATTGCAGTGTGGTCAGTGTGCAAGAACAGATACTGGAGACTTCTGATAACTCTCTCAAGGTCACCTCAGCCTGGTTCCTGAGCCAGCACAGTCACTGTAACTTGTGCTAATAAGAGTCTCAGTCCACTGCTTTTGTGATTTCTCTTGTATGTTTTCTACAGCGGCTGGGGAGCGAACAGGTCACAGCAATCTGACTTGGCCAGCCAGCAAGCAAAGAGGAGATCAGTGCAAATATTTCTGGGATCAGAAGAACCCTCTTGCACATACATCCCGTGAGGTAAGAGGCTGGACCCCGTCCCCGGGCCTGCACTAGCTGGGGATGCAAGCACTGCTCCAGCCGAGGGGCTGCTCTCGTTACAGCAGCAACGACGTTAATTAGCACAACGACGTTAAACAGCAACGACGTTAATAGCAGCAACGACGTTAATTAGCAGCAGCTCTCTCGCCTCCCTCATCGCTTCCCAGAGCTTACCACCTCAGCCATTCACCCCCCTTTGTTCCGTATAACGACAGAAACCCTTAGCTTCATTGTTTATAAGGCAGGTGGAGGAGCAGCGCGGCCAGCGCCCGGCGGCACCCCACTCACCAGCCAGCGCTGGCTGGGCGCCGGGCGAGGAAGCCTCTCCCCGACCGCCACGCCGGCTGCCGGCGGAGCCCGTGTGGAGGCTAACGGGCGGCAGCGCCCGGGGCCGCGGTGCTGCGCCGGCGCGCCCGCAGGGCGGCGGGAGCCGGGAGCGCGACGCTATGCCTACGTGTCCTTGCGGGCGGCGGGGCCCGGGCAGCGCCCGAGGCCGTGCCGCCGCCCCCCCCCCCCCCCCGAGGAGCGGGGCGCCGTCCCCCGCTGCCGCTCGCCGCCCGCGCTCACCTGCACGCCCAGGTAGGCCAGGCGGGGCTCCAGGCCGGGCTCCAGCGCCAGCAGGAAGGCGGAGGCGGCTGTGCCGCCCGCCGCGTTGGCGAGGCTGAGCTCGGCCGAGACCTTGGCCAGATGGGTGCTGAGGTCCACGGAGCGCCGCGCCTCCTCCAGCAGCAGGTCGGCGGCGGCCCCGGCGGCCGCCAGGCAGAGGAGCAGGCGGCACAGCAGCCCCGCCATGGCCGACACACCGCACGGGGAGGGCACAAGATGGCGGCGCCCGCGCTGTATGGGGAGGGCACAAGATGGCGGCGCCCGTCGGGGGAGGAGGCTCACGATGGCGGCGCCCAGCGGCGCTTGAGGCCCCCCCTCCCCCCCCCGCGGGGTAGAGGCGGCCTCGCGAGTGCCTGAGGAGAAAAGCCGGGCTTGGAGGTGCGGCTGCGCTGGGGCGGGCCCCTCCAGTGCTCGGGGGCTGGCTCCGGCCTCCCGCAGCCCCGGGCGGCCGCCTCCCTTCCCCGGTGCTTTCCGGCGCCCAGGGCCGGGCGGCAAGCTCGGGAGCTCCCGCGGTGGGGCTGGGCCTGCGCCCCTGCTGAGCTCGTAGGCCTGGGCTAGGCCTCGGGGCCGCCCAAGCAGCGGAGGAGTGGCAGCCGCTCGCTCGGTCCTGCTGTGGAAAACCACCGCGGGGCCTGAAAAGGAGCAAAAAGCAATTATAACAAATAATCCGGGACGCTCAGAGCATCCACGTGCGTTTAAGTCTCCTCTCCAGGCACTGCACAAAGCAGCTCTGTTTTCTCCTCGTTTTTAGCAAAAGCCGGCTCTTGCCACGGCTCCGACAGCGGCGGCTTGGAGTGGCCAAAAGCGTAAAACGTGGTGGTAGCGCCCAGCGTGGGATGGCACCGGAGAAGGGCAGTCGGTGCAGGTGGCGCTGGAATTTAGCGCCGGGCGCTGCGCAGAGATGAGTTTGGCGCTTTTGATTACCCTGCTGAATTAGTGAGCCACAAATGGGGACAGTTTGTCTTGCTGGCCTGGCGCATGGATTGCTGTTGCTCTGAAAGGCGAGGTTTAACACAAGTAGATTTTAAGCTGAATCCAAATATTCTGTTAAAAAGCACTGATAATTGACAGCTGAACAATGCCAGAGTAGAAGTGCTGCAGGCAGCTGAGGCACAGTAACCAGCCCTGAACTAACTTAGGCAAAGAGAGCTGGAAAAAGGAAAATGTTAGTGGTTTTAACACATGACTGGGGAAGAGGTGATTGACACTTTATTCCCAAACATGTAAAGCAGATAAAAGCGAGGAACGGATGTTGTCTGCCATGATTGCCGGTGCAGGGCTTTTGCCTGTGAGCCCTGTGGGACAACAGACTTTTCATGTTTGCATAATGTGATCCAGGACTCGACCTTTCTTTAAGATCCTAATGTGAGTCATGGAGATAATTCTTTGAATTGGCCTGACATTGCCAAGTATTGGAAGGGGATTTCCTAAATGTTGTGAGTTTGGATCTGGAGTCAAATAGCTCCTTGGCAAAGGCTAAATAAAATGGGATGTCTCCTGGTGTGCTATGTTCAAAAGAGCATCACCTCTTAACTGGCCTTCCCTTTCTCCCCTCACTGCCCCCAACTCCTATCATGGAAATTTTCTTGGCAAATGACTTCAATTTCCCTTTGATATATTTAGGCACCAGACCTGTGAATTGGGCAGCTGGACCCGCTAGCATATCCTAGTACAAGTGGGTAGTTTTGTCACCGTGTTTTGGGTGACAGCGGGGCTGTCTTCCAGCAGCACAGCAGGAGATCGTCGCCGGGGCAGGTGTCCACCTCCACAGCCTTGTGCTTCCAGCTAGGGAAATGTTCCAGGTCCCTGTGCTCTCCAGGAAAAGCATGTTTATCTTGGCCCTCTTCTCCAAAGAGCTGGGCTTTGGAGCCTCGGGAACTGGGTTAGGCAGGTTCAGGGAGAAACAACCACAAAACATGGAGGGCTGAGTGAAACAGCCGGCTCTAATTTAAGGCTGGCCAGTGGTGCTGCGTCTGGAGACTCCCTCCAATTGTCCGGGTTGGTTTTGCTGTGGCAAGTTCCTCTGCTAGCAGCGGCTGTCACTGTCCTTCCTTCAACCCCAGCCTCCGTGTCACAGGGAATAAATGAACTCCAGGCTGCGTCTTTAATAACATGCGCAGCTCCAGCCTTTATTTTCCCTCTCTCCCTCAGGGCAATTTCTCCTGGCAAAGGGAGGGAAAGAAATAAATGCACATTTCCCTTGTGTCTGGAGATAATTGGGCTTCAGTCGTTACATCCCGGGCCAAAGGTTGCTCTCTGATGGGTTCAGCCCAGAGCCTGGATCTGAGCTTCCTGGCGAATGCAAGTTTCAACATCTGACCCATCCCAGACCCTGGCGAGCTCTGAATCAGGCTGTTATACACTAACCCCGTTTCGGATCCATTTCTAATTGCGATAATTGAGTCACGCCGAGCCTGTGCAGCATCTGTTCCAAGACTTCAGCCCTACCACATAGACTAAATTTATCTTTGGGTTGAAAAGCTGCTGCCTTTAGGCTTGCTTCAAGGATGAGTTTGGCTCTGCAGGCCCCTCTCACAGCTGCCCTGCATGTTGTGTAGACCTTTAAGCTTGCACTGAGCGGTGCCAGGCTGTTGTTCCTTCGTGCATGGGTTCATTTAACAGCTGGCAGCGGGCCCCTGGCTGGGTGCGCTGGTTATGGTGGCTGGGATAGCTCGCAGATAGCTTGCAGGCCATGTTCGAGCAGTGAGAGGCTGCTTTTGCAGGCAAGGAGTGCTGTGGGGCCCGCTGCCTCCTAATTGTCCCAGGCTGTGGTGCCTGCATGTGGATCCGGCCACCCAGGGCCGGTGCCAAGCAGCAGCAGCAAGAGCCAGGAGTCCAGAGCCAGTTATTTTTCTCTCTTTGTGTTTTTGGGTTTTTTTTTTTAATCCTCCCATTGCAAGGAATGTCCCTCTCCAGCAGTAATGCCCCAAAGAGCTGTGGGTCGGGAAGCAGCATGAGAGAGGTTACCAGACCCTGCTGCCATCCAGGCACTGGCATAATGCCCCAGCTCCTGGTAACGTGCTGTGGAGAGAGCATGTCACACTCAGGGACACCGAGCAGTGGGAGGGGAACAGGCACGATGGAGCCGGTGCCAGCCCAGCCGTCTGCCAGAGCTGAGCGATGAGAGCAGTCTAATAAATGCCTCTGGCAGGATAAGCCATGGACAGAACTACACCCCAGGAAAAACCCTACGCTCTTCTGTTTTTACAGGGCTGATGCCAAACTCAGAGCTGTGTCATCTGTCAGAGCAATTTGTTCTCAAGGAGGAAAGGAGAAGTTGTTTTCCTGAAGGAGCGGGTCGGCTGTGACCGCAGGAGCACACTGAAGCCTGTAGCAGCAGGGAACAGGATTTATCCTGGTGTGATCCTCATACCAGTGGGGAGCTTGCACCAGGAATATGCAGGGACCATGATATAATGTGTTGCTCTCTGAGGAGCCCATGTCATGGGCAGGAGATATTAAACAGGGCTGTGCATGTGTAGCTGAAGTCATCCTGGCAACACCTTAGCTTGCAGATTTTAATACAAATCTAACAGCGATCCTGAAAAAAACACAGGCACGTGGCTGCCGTGATGACCGAGAAAAAACTCCATGCCTCAGATTTTATTGGTGTTTCACTGTTTAATCCTGTCCATGTAAAATCAAGGCAGCCTTCTGGCTGCCAGTGGGAGGCAGAGGGCACTTCTCTCTCTGTATTCGATCCCAAGTGAGGTCTTGCAGTTCCTAGCCACGAGAGTGCAGGTACGACCTCGCTGAGTGATGGCAGAGTTTACTTAGCCTTGCTAAGGCCCTCGAAAAGCAGCTGGAAAAAAAAAGTCTTCCAGTTTCGTTATTTTTACAACCTCATTTTTCAGCTTGTCAGCACAACTGACGCTGAGCCTCTGCCAAGCAAAACACACCGTGATTCTTCCTTGGGGCTCGCCTGTGATTTCCATGGGAGTGGTGGGCCTGGAGGGGGGCTGGTTGGGGCTCAGCTCCTGTGCTTTGTTCAGCTGCCCTGGAAATGTGTCCCACCTTCGCACAGAGACAGTGCTGACGGGGCACTGTCTGCTCAGGGGCTGCTCCTCTCGGGTTTCTTCAAGTTACTTCAGGAATTTGCAATAGCCGCCCTTACAATACTCAACTTTCTTTAAAATAATTTCTTCCTGGGTTTAAAAAAAAAATCTGTTTTCCTTCCCACATTAGACCATGAGACTCAGAAAAACTAATGGAGAAGACTATCTGTGCACAGCAATTGTAGGAAGCATTGGGAAGCACACAGGAAAACCTGCTGGAAGAAAATGGGAGGGCGTCTGTGAGTCTTGTAAGGGGGTGAGACCACTGTGTGACAGGTATTGTTGCAATACGGAGGAAAACATTGCAGCAAGGAGGACACTTCATCACTATAAAAAGTACTTTTAACTCTGTTTTGAAAGCTTACTAGAAGCGTAACTGAAATAGCTGTAGACAGGCACTGGTGAGCTCCTAATGGCAGAAATTTGCTACACGTGTGTGGTTAAAATGCAGAGCCTGAGCAAGGAATGGGTGCGTTGCCCACTCGAGGAGAGCTGCTTCAGCTCGGGTGGGTTTGGATTTTGTTACAAGATCAGAACGTGTTTTGGATAGAGGGAACAGTGCTGGCTTAACTGTATCAGAAAGTTAGGGTGTGATAAGGGCTGCCACTAAAGTACTTCCCAGTGCAGACAGGACCTGGGTGCAACACCTGCTTTGAACCAAGCCTAAAGTGGCCTGTCCACATCGCACCACAGCTTGAAAATGCGTTTGGCAGATTGGTGTCTGCAAAGCCAGAGGAGGCGTAAGGAGGACAGGGTGCAAATCTTGGTTTGAAAAGACAAATGCTGCCTTGTACAGTGAACCAGGGGGGCAGGGAAGCTGCTGTCTTTCCATGCTCCAGAGGAGGAAGCTGGGAGTCCTAGCCATGGGCAGACAGGGGCGATGCTGGCTCCTGGAGCAGCAGCTGAATTGCACCCTTGCGCTGCAGACAGGCTGTGTTTACCTCCTCCTGCCAAGGGCCTGGCACGGGATCACACCTCTGCGAGCCACTCATTTGCCCCAGGGCTGCAACCTCCAAGGGCTGGCGGTGGAGGCAACAGCACCCGTGTTTGGCAGAAAAACACGGGGACAAATGCTGTGAAAGAGCATCCAGTGGAAACCCGCATGCTCCAAGGTAGGAGCACCTATGCAGCTGGCACCCAGCTCCCGGACGTGGGCTAGGTGTGCTGGGGTCCTGGCTGGTGTCTGCAGGCAGCGGTGCTGGAACAGAGAGGCCCTGCAGCTGCGCTGCCACTTCTGCCCGGCCTGGGCTGGGAGATGGAGCTAGTTCCTAGCTCTGTGGGGCGGCAAAAAGCCTTGCCTAGCCCCACCCTGCCATGCCCCCCCACCCTGCAGTGTCCCCCACTCACTCCCTCCCCGCAGTGTCCACACGCCGCCGCCAGGGGGCGCCCAGGCGCCCCGGAGCCGGGGAGCGCCGAGGGGGCGGTGCCGGCGTTGGCGCGGTAGCGTAGCGCTGCCCGTTGGCGAATAGCGTGTTCTACGCGGGTGGCGCAGGGGCTGCCCGCCGCTTGGGGGGGCAATGGCCCGGCGCAAGGGGAAAGCTCTGCCCGGGGGCGGCCGGGCTGCCGCTGCCTGCCGCCTGCCGCTGCTAGCTTAACCGCGTCGTTCACTGCAGCTCTCACATTAGTAATAACAGTTAAAGAAAGGGAGGGCCCACTTCCCTTCCCGCAGGCTCCTGGCAGGAACCCCCGATGAGGTTGCATCCCCTGGTTGTTTGTGATGGGCAAAAGTCACTCAAACCTGCGGGGGTAACGGAGCACCTTACGGGGATCCACTGTAGGGATCAGCAGGTTTCACTGCATCATCCCAGTGTCATCGCCATCCCGCCAATCTGCTAGGCCCTGGGGTGTTCAGTGCATCTCCTGGGGTTGCTGCAGGACGTGGCGTTTGTCTCTGGGGTGAAGGACGAGGTGAGGTGGCACACGTCTCCCCCAGATGAGAGAAAGGCTGTGCAGTAATGCAGTGCCCGGGTGCCATGGGACTGTGGTGTGATTTAGTGCCCGATCTCTCAGATAAGTGGCACTGCATTTTTCCTTCTGACTATTTAAGGTCCTGCAAATGTGGTGCCAGGACCTACCTCAGAACAGTACAGTCCCAGGGCCACGATCCTGTCTGCAGTGTCAGTGAAGCCCAGCGAGGAATTGTCACTGGCCACTCACAGTACAATAACTGAGTTTCCATCTTTGCATGGAGCAACTCCTCTTTCTCAGCTTGTTTTTGGAAAGGAAAGCACTTGCTGGTGTATTTACTTTGGAAGCCCGTTGTTCACCTAGAGTTTAAACTTGGATTTTAAAGCCTCAGTTTTGCGGGATCTGCCACAGACAGTGGGAAGTTGAGGATCCCCCTGACAGCAGTGAGAGGGGGTCTTTTGCAGATTGGCAGCTCTTGCTGTGCCTTCTGCTTCCTCCAGGAGCCCTGTGTTGGAGCAGTCCTTGCTGTGAGATAATGCAGATTTCTCACCAGGTTACTAAATTTTGGAATCCGCTGGCAGGGACTTCCCTGGATGATGTTCTGTGAAGTGCCAGCTGGGATTTATGTTTCTCCTGCAAAGGCAGCCCCTGTGCCCCTGCCAGGCTGAATCAACACCTCTGACCCAAGCCTGGCTGTTCATGGACTTCAGGCATGTGTGTATGTGGCCGTGAGCAGTGGCCCCTTCCCCAGAGACAATCCCATTGTGCCCTGCCGGATGGCTGGTGCTGATTCCTTCCCACCGCAGGCTGTTTGATGTGTGACCCAAAAAGAGGGAGCATTAACCCTCTGTGAACAGCATTGGTCTGCAGCAATGAATGCAATCACTCTTTCCTGATAAGAAAAACACTGATGATCAAAGAAAAAAAAATTGAGGATAAAAGATCATTCTTTCTTATTCCTTTCTTTACTGGCGGGTCTCAGGCTCCTCACACACATCTCTCCTACCTGCCTGCTAAGAAATGCCTGATACGGTGTTTGCATTGTTTTTCCGGGAGTCGCAACTATTGCTGAGCAAACTGATCCACTCCAACAGAAAGGATGGCAGGCAGTGGAGCACGTAGCCCCACACAGGTCACACAGAAAGCAGCTAAAAGACAGCCTTAGCCTCTGCCCTGTACTCCAGCAGGCCAGCCCCGGCTCTGATGTTGGGGTGGCCCCGGTGTCTGAAGCAATTTGGCAGAGGGGAGGAGTGCAGATCAGGCAGAGCAGATGTTCCTCAGGCCGGCATTGTGCTGGGGTAGATGCATCTTTTGTAGCCTGATTGCTCTCAGGTTGGCTGAGGACTTCACTGAAGGAGACAAACCCAGAGAGATCCTGTTGATCTAAACAGAGTAAGAGGTGCTGTGTTCTATTTGCCAGAAATTCAGGCAGGGATATGGAGCCAGCCCCGAGCGCTAGAACAGAGTAATTGACGCTTTAACACCCACCTATAACCATTTCAGTTTTAGGCAATTGTGCTTGGCAGGGCATACCTTCAATTTGGTGGCTCAGGGATTTGCAAACAGTGAGTCATAACTCCCTGAGGTCAAAAATGCAGCTGCTGAGGCACCAGGCATTGAAAAGTGTTGTCCAAGATAAAAGCAAAGCAAACTTCGCTGCCTACACACCCTTATCCTTCAAGGCTGAGTATCTTTGTCACCCTCTCCGAAAACATGCACTCAAAATTATACAGGCTTCTCGTGGTTGCCATTGATACGGAATTTACTTCTCCTTTTAGAGCAGACAAGAGGGGATTGCAAAAATCTGTGACTTGAAAGAGTTGAGGCAGGCAGATCTGAAGCTAATATGCAGCACCCTGTGCTTGCAGAGAGGTGGCTGGTGTTTGAGGAGGGAATCGCGCTGCAGGACATGTCCACGTCCTTCCCAAGGAGGGTGCCAGAAGAGCTCCCTGGGCCTCTGCAGACAACCCCTGGCCCTTCGCATCCAGGATGGACCTGCAGATACTGGACAGCATGAGTGCAGCCAGTTTGGTTCCTACCCATGGAGCGCCGTCTTTGGGACACCTTTTGGCACTGACTCATTGCTAAGGAAGAAGCGACATGCGAGTCACTTGTCCCATAAAGTGTCCCGCTCGCAGTGGTCACATGGCAGCAGGCTCCTGTCCCATGACACATTCTGGATACAACAACAGCATGACATGGCCACCTCTGCCACAAAACGCCTAGTTGCAGAGCTCACGTGGCTGGTCCACCCCCTCGCACAACGCCCCATGCAGAGAGGAGCGGAGGCACGCAACGTGTGGGTCCTGCAGAGCATTCCAGGCACTGCCAGCCATCGGCCCGTCCTGCCTGTCCCCATGGCTTCAAAGCCACTAGTGTCATGAGCTGAGAGGTCTCAGGCACACCAGACCTTCACTGTGAAGGCTTCAGAGCTTGGTAAGTAACAGCTTGCAGAACCTGCTGCTTTGGTAACACACTGCTCTAACAAAACCTTGATTCCTGAAGAAAGGCCAGTTCTGCAAAGGCCTGTGCAGTTCTGTGCTGGCTGTGTGCACCTCTCTCTGTACCTATTTTTATACCATTCTGATGGTTTAAAAAACCTTTCAGAAATGTCCGTGTTTAGAGGGACCCAGATCTGACAGAGTTACTGACTCACTCTGGCCTCAGGGAAGTTACTTCACTCCCTGGATCATCTTCTCCACTTCAGTACTGAGAACAATCCTATGAAATTACCCGGCATACCTCCAACGCAGCTGTAAAAAATTAATTAGCTGGTATTTAGCACCGGCTGTAAAAGTGGGAAGGTGTTCATGTTGTTGGAGAACCTCTGTAGCTGAGGAGGCCAGCTGGGAGTCCTGCAGGGGACTCAGGTGATCATCACTATTTGTGTGACAGCCTCTTGGGATTACGGTCATAAATAAGATGTAGGCGCCTCTCTGCCTCCGAGACCAAAGTCTGGACCATCAAAACAGCCCTTTGCCCTGTGACACTTGAACTTTCCATGGGCTTTGGCTTCCACCAGTCCAGGCTCCAGGTAACTACGGTGATGCCAAATGGGCTTGCAAAGCTGTGTGGTGCCCATCTTACACCATGGCCAGCAGCATGTGGTTGTTTCTCCCTGCCTGTCTTGCCAGGGCCAGCATAGGCACTTGTCTAAGGGGATGTCCCCTGTGCTCAGCCTGTTGTCCACAGCCTCTGTAGGAGGCTGACTCAAAGGCAGAGCAAGGGAGAGATTTGGACCTTCACATCTCAGGGCGTGAGCTGGCATCTAAGGGAAGGTGCCAGCATCAGCACCTCCCAGTATCAAAAAGATCACAACTCTGCAGTGGTTTTGTGGCTCTTGCTATTGAGCAGGGGGAAGCTGTCAAACAAGTCCAAAGCCATTTCTTTCATGTGCTCCTGTCTCCTGTGTCTGGTGTGAGGGAACGTGGCAGAATTAGGCTTTGCAGCACTGCAGGTCAGCCCCCACCCACTGTGTGGAGCTCAGGCTTCAACCGCTGCATTTAGGCCCTTTATCAGTGCTTTGTTTTTTCAAGACGTTCAACCTCCAGCAGCTGCATTTTATCAGTGAGTACAGATGCTGGTAATCCCTTGCGCTATATGCAATGTCCTCTGCACCTCAGCAGAAGCTCAGATTGGAGATCTGCCATGAGATAACATGAGTGTAGTTGCTTCCTATGGTTGGTATCTGGTGATCAAGTCTTGTCCAGAGCTGGCTTTTTGCTTTCATGTGTTGCTGGTCTATGACTGACTTAGAAATCAGCTGAGGATTGCAAAGGTGAAAGCATTAGTAGATTACCGGAGCGGTATTCGTACTGCAGGGCAGGGATTAGAGAAGAGGGCAGGCAAAAGACTACGGCTGTACTCTTGCCAGGGGAAATGCATACATGGTCATGCAATAGCAGAAGATTTCTAATGAACAAAATGCCAACAGAAGCAGGGTGAATCTGCTTTAGACAAGATAAATCAAAGGATGACAAAGCTTGGAGTACAAAAGCAAGATACTGTCCGTTTTACTACATTTTAGTTCCCTTTATTTTAGTAAGTTAGATCATCATAATGATAGTTTGAGGAAGCTGGACTGGAAAGCCAAAGGTGACAAGAGGAAAGCGTTGCATAGCTCGTTGAGAGAGGACAGCTTTATGTAGGGATCTCCGGACAGTCAGTTTTCACTGAGCCACTGTGGGCTGGAGCTACATCTTTCTGGGCACAGAGGCAAAGAAGGGTCCCAGGGCTGTGGCCAGTGATGAGGAGGAGGGACTGCAGGACTCTGAAGAGCTGAAATACGCTGGACAAGTATCAAAGGAATCCGCAGGCTCTCCCCAAGCTTTTAATGTCACAGATGGCCAGAGGTGGGGTAGCTGTGTGTCCATAGAAGAGGGTGAAGGCATTAGGCACTGTGGGGAATGTCAGATGTTCACAGCTCATGTCAAGGATTTGTAGGTACTACAGCTAAGGTGATGTGCTCCCTGGACCTCTCTGCAGGCCATTCCAAAATCAGCAACCAGCAGGTGTTTTTGTATCCCTGTTCACTCTGCCATCTTATGGACTAAGAAGAGAAAGGGAGGTTCCCTTTTGGTCCAAGGACAAAAGCAAAGAGATGGTGTAAGACATATCATGTTTTATTGTCTCTAATTGGATCAGGAAGATTAATAAACAGAGATTAGATGTCACAAAGGGAAGAAAATCAAAGCTGGAGACATTCTTACTCCTGGTTTAGAGGGATGATGCATGAAATAGGTTGAGGTTTCTGCACTGGAAAATGTCTTAAGACCTGTCACTATAACCTTAGAGATCCGCTCACCTGTGTGAAGGTCACTCAAGAATAGAGAATGGAGTTCTTCAGAGCAGTGTTAGTGATGGGGAACGATTGGGTTTCAAATTGATCCATTTTTATGGGTTTTCATTGGGTTTTGATATTATGAAAATAAGTGGTCAGGTGAGGAATACAGTTTTCTTCACAGGCCACTGAAACTAAGTATGCTGGGCTGCTCACTGCACCACGCTCTGGTTTCTCCCAGGCCACTTGTTTATTCTGGTGGGGAGGTATGCATGTGTGTGTGTCCACAGGGCCAGGCAAAACACAAGAGCCATGGCTCAATACTTCCATTTGCCACTTTCTTACCGCTGTCTTTATACTTTCATTCTGCCACTGTGAATGTAGCTCTCATCTGTGCCAAAAGACAGGCGTCCAGCCCGGATAGCAAGGACCTCTCTGCTGACGTTGGTCTTCCCAAGTGCCAGGATTCGTATGTTCTTCAAGGCAGGCAGGATCTTGCCTTGTCAGTCTGAGAAAATGCTGCATTCCCACAGAGGATCAGAAGCGCATCACGAACAGCTATTGCATGACACAGCTGTTGGTCATGCCAAGAAAACTAGCAAGTGACACAGGAACTTCGTGTGAGGTTATCTTCTGCGTAACAAAGGATGGCTATTCTCCCATGAGTTAAGGTGCCAGAGACTTTACATAGTCCCATTTCACTTGCCTGCATTATTGATCTTGGAACTGGTTGTTGCCTGATTAATCAACCTGAATGTATCTTAAATTGTCATATTTTTTTTCTTTTTTCCTTACATATGCTGTTGCTACTACCTCACCCTAGATCACGGCTGCAAATAAAAAGATCACAAAGCACAGATTTGTGCCCTTGCGTCCCCATCCTTTATTTTTGAAAGCATGAAGCAGGAAAATTTCTCCAGCCCTTTCCTTCTCTCCTTAGACCTCCAAGGGCGGGCTTGCGGCTGTCGGCTGTGCTGCCGCGCAGACAGCAGCCGCACGGGCACGGTGTAGTGTTTGTTGCTCAGGTGCGATGGGAGGCCGCAGAGGCGGCGGGTCCCTTCCTACCCACACCCTCTGTGCCCGCGTGGGCGTAGCGGCTTGCGTGGTACCACAAGCAACATCTGGACTCCCGTGCTCGGCGGGGCCCGTCTCTCCCACGTAAACTCCCGGTTTCAGCGGGAGGCCGCTAGGCCCCAAAGCCGGTGCGGGTCGCGGCCTCGGCGACCCAAGATGGCGGCCGGGAGCCCGCGGTCACGTGACGCGCGCCCCACCGCTCCCCTTTCCCTCCCTCTCCGCTGGCTGCCGGGCGGCGTGCTGACGTCAGGGACAGCGGGCGGGCCCCGTGACCGGAAGTTGTCGGGGGGGAGGCGGAAGTGAAAGCGGGGAGGCGGTTGGGCCCATTAAAGCCGACCGAGGCGAGCGGGGGGTGGCAGCGAGTCTCGGGCGGGCGCCGCGGCACACGCACCAGGTGAGGCCTTGCGGGGCGCGGGGGCCGCGCCGCTGGGGGTGGGGGTCCCCTCACGCCGGGGCCTGGGGTGGCGGCTCCGCCCCGGCTGCAGGAGTCGCCGGGCGGGGGGCTCCGCTCGGGGCCCCTCCCCGGGGGCGGGGGGGGGCCGCCGGGGCCCCCTCCGCAGGGGGCTGGCAGGGGAGGCGCTGCCTTCGTGCTCCCCGGGCGGACTCCACTACCGGGGCCTGGCCCGCCGGGGAGGGGTGGCGTTTGCCCGCCCCCGTGGCGAGGTCCGGCGGCCGGCGCTGCCGGGTGCTGAGCTCTCTGGAGCCGTGCCGGGCCCGTCCTGTCGCTTCCCCCGGAACAATAGAGCTGGGCCGCGGGAGTCTCCCCGGGAAAGGGCTCCTCCGCGCAGCGCTGTGGGAGTGGGGACCCGCAGGCCTTTCCCGAGATGCGCGTTTCTCGAGGCCTTTGTGGGAGCCTCCTCTCCCGAGAGGTTTAAAGAGGCCCGAAGTGGTACCTCCCAGGGAGGAGAGCGTATTGTCTGTGACATGTGGTGCTGCTGCTGTAGCGTCCTCTCAAAGCGTGAGGAGGCTTTGGGGCGGCTGGTGGCCGAAGGTGGCCTGAGCGCTGGTCTTTGGGGGAGCACTGGGTTGGGGTGGTGAAATGCTGCTCTGGGTGGTCGGTGGATATCGCTCTTAAGATGAGCAGGCTGCCCTGGGAGCAATTAGTGTGACAAAACAGGCAGCTGAAGAGACTGGCAGTTATTGCGAAAGTAGCTCTCAGCATGTGTAAAGCCTGAGTCAGTTCTAAGAAGTATTAGAGTGGATGTTAGAAGTGCTTTTGGCTGTGAGTGTATAATAAGGTAAATTAAATGATAGATACATTATTAGTCTTGAAGTATATATAGATTAATAAATATGGAAATACCTAATCATTGTACTTAAGACAACTGCACTGTCTTCCCTGTAAATAGAGGCATTATTTTTGTAGTAAAACAGCTGTAAAAAGGCTGTCTTAATATGAAGTAAGACAGGTAACCTCAGCATCAAAATGAGTATGTATTACCCAGTAACTCCAAACCCTTTGAGTCAAAGCTGGAATTCTCAGTATAATCTCCCTGAAAACTAAAAATACTTGCTGATAAGCAGAGCTGTTGTGATATGTGTGTATGAGCTTTTTATGTGTAAACTGAGAATACATGACAGAACAAAGTCCTCCCAACTGTAAGCAAGCTGTTCTTTGTTTGACAATTGCCAATATGGAAGCTTTAAAGCTTCCAGTACTTGCCACTGGCCAGCCAGCTCTGGCCTGTGCCTAGCACTCTGTGTATCCCTGTGGAAATTGGGGCTGGGGGAAGTGGAGAGTTCTCTTCTTAGGGGAATGGTACATAACCAGCTATGCCACAGTGTTTGGCTGGCTGTGACTTAAAGGCTTACTTGCGGCTATACCATGTTCACGGGCTGCGGTGGTACTAGTAGTGTATGATAGAAGCTGCAGCCTTGCTGTGCTTCCAGTAGAGCCAGGCTTCTGGAGTCAATGTACTCTGTTCTCTCAGTAGCTGTATTTGAGGTTAAAGTGGGTGGAGTCATTTGAATATTCCTTGTTAAATAATCAGGGCTTCGTTGCTGTACTTAGTCAGGAAGAACAAGTATACTTGTCTCTCTTTTTTTTTTTTTTTTTTTCCCCCCCTTCCCCCTTGTGACTTCCAACAGCTGACTGAACACATGACTTGCCCTCCATGAACTAATGAGTAGACCCACCATGCCTGGCCTGAGTCCTCAGAATCCAAAGCAGCTCTAATACCGTTACTTTCAAGTGCTGCCCCTTTTCTTTTGTGCTATTATGTTAATACTCTACTTCTGGTGTAGAAAAGCTGTAAGATGAGGTTAATCTGACCCCTCAATAAGGAAAAATTTTAAAATCCAGTAGCAGTTTCTTGCTCTCCTAACCTGCAGTGAAAAGTATAGCTTATAAGATGCAAGGCAGTAGCTATGTTAAACTTTCCTCTTCCCTGTGGTGTCATGCAGTGATCCATGTCCTTAAATACCCTACTAATAGCTCAACATGGCACACTAAGAGTTGCACCTTAAAAGGCAAAGGTGCCAAGTTAAGAATTTAAATAACTGTGTTGCAGAGACTACGCTACAGGCATCCCTGCCCTCCTACCCAAACCAGTGAATCAAACTCTATGCTGAGTAGCACAGACGTATTACAACATGGATGAATCCTTAACTGAAAGTGGAAAATGTAGAAGCTCTGCTATGGGCTCTCCTCTGCCATCACCTAGGGAAGATACCACTTTGCTTGGTTTACTACCCAAAATGAATGCCTGTGGGCAGGAGGGCTACCAGACTCAATTTCTGCAGCAACTTCTTAAAGCTCCTGTTTTAAGACTCTTGTGTTGGGAGGTCATGTGAATTACCTGTCGGAGCAAATCTCTGGCAAAGCTTGTCCTTGAGGAAACATGACAATTACAATCAAACCATCTGTGCAAAACTATAAATAGCTTTGTCTCTAACATGTATGGGATTTTGGTCTGACTTCTCTGTGAAAATGAGACTAGTTTATGCAGAACTTAACATTTGACTGTAAACAAAATTGTTTGTGCTTGATTAGGGTGCACTTTTAAATGCTGCATCGTGAGATAGGTGTCTGGCAAGCCCTGGTTTGGGAATAAGGGCTATGGAATAGGGCACTCGGATGCTTTCATTCTCTAAAACTAGTGGATGTGTGGGCTCACAGATACTTACTGGTAGCTGTCCTTGCTGTTATAATATAGCAATTTCTTCAGTAACGGAAGTAAACTGAGCATTTGATAAACAAGTACAGAACCCTCACCTTGCATGCTGCCAGTGTTCCCTAATGTATTCTGGGCTTCTCCTTGGCTGTGACCTGAATTACTCTTAAGCTGTTGTTACTAGAGCCTGATGGACCTAAGATTCCCTTGCAGAACTGCAGGGTAATTTAAAGCTTGTTGCCTTGATGGAAGGGAGTCCAGATAAGACCTTACCTAAATGCTGAACTTGGCTGGGCACTAGCATGCTTGTATGCTGCTTGTGTGACAGCAATCCTGCATCCTTCAGATGCTGAAGTACTTCATTCTTGCACAGCATTGTTTTGATAATTGCAGTTCAATTGCCTGATGAGTTGGAGTTCAGTTGGCTTCCCCCTGCAGCTTCCTAAAATGATCTCTTGTAGTTGCTGTGTAACCGTCTGTCTTCAGACATAGTTAAGTTGTGACAGTAGACTGTGAGGATAAAAGGGTCACTTTCTGCAGTGACAATCCAAACATGAGCTGTGCATCTCAAAACTGAATTAGGTATGGATAATTCATTGAATGACAATAGTTAATATAACCTTTTTCAGTTCTGCAGTTAGCTGCTCTATTGAAGATCATATTTCCCTTTAAATGCACCTTGAATAAAACTTCGAAATGAGTGCCCAAGGTCAGTGACTCCACATGTGCTGTTCAGAAATAGCAGGCAGTGAAGGGATACCCCTCTGTCACATGGTTGCTCTCTGGCTTCCAGTGTGCTTGTTGCTTTTGTGCTCTGTTCGCGGGGATGCAGCGCTCGAACCCGGTGTGCTGCTGCATTTTCTGCTCAGTGGAGATCTGCCGTGGTGATGTCATTGTTGCTGTTAGTGCTGTTCCTGTGAGACTGCTCCTCCTCTCTGGTGCCAGCAATGAGCGCTCTGTCCATGGGGGAAGCTGTGTCAACACTGCTGTTGCTAACTCACGGTCAGTGACGGGGAGGGAAGCAAGCTTGTCAAGGCCACTGGAGTGTGTTGATTTACAGCTGATCTCAAATAGCCTTGACTTCTCTTGCTAGGAAACCTATTCTCGAGGCCATGGCTGTTTTCACAGGACAGTGAAACTTCAGGAGGGGTGCACTGCCTTTGAGATGGGATTGAAGTGTAAACTTGTGGCACAGATTCGTATTTGTATCATTTAAAGGCACTTGATGTAGTGAGTGATTTGCTCTTACCTCTCCGTAACTACTTACAATTAGTCACCTTAAGTTGACATTTTATCTTAACTGTACTTGCATGAGTTTCAAGCAGAAATTCCTAAATGAAATTGAGTAGATCTTTATATTGTCAATTAAGAAAACAGTATTTTTCTGGATTCTGTCCTATATCACTGCATATTGTAACTTTGGTCACTTGGCAGACAAGCTGGACTAGTGAAGTGGTGGACAAAAGTGAAGGCAGGCTGGAGCTGCCTTCAGAGGCTACCTGGCTGGAGTACTTGGACCTTGGTTGCTGGGGCTACCAGTTTATCTAATGAGTCTGTGCTGAACCTGTGATCTCTCTCCAGCTGGGAAGCAGCATCCTCTTGAAAGTAACCTGCTTGGTGCTTGTCTCCCTCAAGTGGGCTGAGTCACTTGGCTCTGTAGTGCTCTCTTCCCTCTCTTCCTCTGGGCTCCCAGACACGGATAATGATATCTGAAGTCCAAACTGGCACAGTGGTAACAGTGTCTCAAGCAGGAGCAGTGAGATTGTTGTAACTAAGGCATGCCTAGGTCTGGTCCCATCCCCTGTCGTCCCCGTCCGTCCCCCCCCCCCCCTCCTGTCCTGTCCCCCCCCGAAGATGCAGTTTACCAGCACTGCTCTCTTAATCTCACCACGCAAGTCACTTCAGTGAGTTTTTGGTCCTTTGTGGAGCTTCATCAAGAGAATAGCTGAGCTGGTAAAGTATTGATGCAGGATCTGTGCGAGGGGTATGAAGTATGAGTCTGAAACAGAGTCTCCACAGTAGGAATTCCTTGTTAGGCACTGACTCAGCTGTCATGGCAGGCTACCTGTTACACTCCCATCCTGGGACTGGTACTGAAATACTTGTCCTTCCTGCTCTGCAAACTGCATTAGCATAGTGAGAGGTATTGAGTGTGTGTAGGATCAGGAGTTCTGCTTGCAGATCAAGGTTTAGTTCTTAGATTGCAACCTGTCCCTGGAGGAAGCCTCCTCTCTAGAAGACTCAGTACTGAGAACAGGACCTCCTGGAATAGATGTACAGGGTAAGGTTTTTGCCATTAGTGTTGCTCTTGTACTTCTCCACATCTACTTGTCTGGCAGTAGGGTCTCCCATCACTATTTGTCCTATCTCTTCTATCAAGCTTCTGGTGCTGAAGGACAGGCAATATTCACTCTTGGATCTGAATCTCGGGTGTAAGCTAGAGGGTCTGGCAGGCCTCCTGAGGGCCATCGTTTGACTTGAAGGCCTGAACCTTGGTCAAAGTCTCCCTTCAGTCACTTGTTTCCTGCCCAGCCTCTAGGAGCTGGTGGAAGCTAGCAGCCAGGAGTAGATAAACAAGGTGTGTTTACCACTGACAAGGTCTAAGATCTGTGCTTTGCTTACCACTGCAAAGGTTATCTAACACCTCCTATTTGTGTTTCTAAAACTGAAAGTATGACAGGAATGTGTGAAACCTTAGGAAGCTGTAGACAAAACCAGAAATTAATCTGAGTACTTGAAAAATACTGTCAGATATGGTAAAGATCTAAAAACTTTACGGTTTCTTAGTGGCCTGGCTAACTTGCAATATTTTGAATTGGTCAGCCTTATCTTCTGGACATGAAGATTAAAACCCAGCTGCCCCTGGCACTGTGCTTGATTTGTAGAAAGTAATGGGGGAATTGTGTTCAGTGGGATGGCCTGATGTGAGGACTGTGCTGGGCTGTTGGTACTCATGCAGGGGTTACTGAAACTGTTGGTTGGCTCTACTGGTTGGGTGGCTGTGCGCCAAAAGGCTGACAGACGTGACTGTATAAACCAGGCTGTATGGGCACTATAGCTATGTTCCAGTTAGTAGTATAAGATTTGTCTGTCTTGATTTGAAAGCTCTCCACCAAGGAGACAGTTCTGGTAGAGGCATGGCAACATGGAAGCTATACTGGTATAGCTGAAATGCTTTGCGTAGGCAAGGCCCTTAGTCAAGACACATGGCTTGTTGCCTAGTGTCTCCCAGCAGCCAGCAATGTGCTCAACTCTCCTCCCACATCCTGAGATTGTCTCCCCCAGGGCAGAATAGGGGAAGTTGAGCTTGCTCTGATAAAGGGGGAGGGGTGTTAAAGCAAGCATGCCTGTTCTTGTAACAGTTTGATCCTTGGGGAAAATCAACGGGGAACTACCTGAAATCCTGTAGGATTTACAGGGGAACTGCTTCCTCCTGGAAGGTAGGGGCACAGCAATACTGATTCTTGAATGACAACATAACTTGAGCCTCCAAAAGAAGGGTAGCTGAAGATCTTCAGACACTTGCTATCAGCTTGTTAGGGCTCTGTATATGTCTGCCCATTCCTGGAAGAAAGATGTCCTGTGGTATAAGGGCCCTTCAGCTGCTAGAGGAATTGGTGGACTAAAACTTCATGACTGGAAACATTTAGCTTTCAGTGAAGCTTCTAGGTATGGCTTTCTCGCAGAGCTGTCTTCCTATAACCTGAAGACTACCACTTCAGCAGCCCTGGCTTTCTGTCTGGGAATCCTGGTCTTGTTACTGTGTGGCCTTAGCTCTAAAAGGGCCTTCCTGCCCTCCTGTCGTGTGCACAGCTGCGGTCTCCAAATACCTGCTGCCTGCTGTGGAGATGATGGTGATCATCCTCAGGTTGCTGAGGAGCAAAGTGATCCATCCAGCTTGGCTCTCCAGCATAGTTGGCTGCATTGCTGGGGACACTTTCTGCGCTCCCTTCCCTCCTTCCCTTTGGCTCAGGGTGTTTATCACCTGGAAGAGCCTATGTGTGCTGCTGTAATCTTAGGCTAAGCAGCAGTCTGGGCAAAGTAGCATTCCTGTAGACAGTAAGAACTGACCTCCAGACCTTTCCCGCTGCTCCTAAGCACACTGGTGGTCTGACTAAACATGCAGAGACACATCTGCCTTGGTACTGTAAGCAAATGCATTTCTGTGCTTGTTTTGCTCCCACTTTCAAACCATGTAGTCAGATCAACATGATACCTCCTCAAGACAAGGTGGCTGCCGTGATATCTAAGCTGGTAGAGATCAGTTTCTAAACTTTATACCTTCCTGGATGTGGGGGCGGGGCTAGTCCTATGTAGCTTGGACTTTTCTAGGGTAGAGTCACAATTCATAATGGCAGCTTTAGAGCAAGAAACTTGTTCATTTCCACATCTAGTATTTAAGCATTGTGCAGGCATAAAACAACTCTGTTCTGGAGAAATGCCGGGAGGTGTAACAGGGCGGTGAATCAGTGAGGCTTGGACTGGAGAACTTGGCTTTGAGAACTCGGGCTTTGAGCCTGACTGATCATATGCATCAGTGCGTCTCAGGAATGCAGTACTCCAAATCACAACACTCACAGCCCTAACAGAGCAGCAGCTGAGCTGAGACCTCAGGCAGGGCAGACCCCTTTTCACGTGCAAGTCCTGTGATTCCACTGCAGACATGGCTCCTACAAGTGGCATTGCTTCTGCCTTTCCTGTGTCATCTGAACTCTCTGGCAAACTGGCCATTGGCATATACTCTTCCAAGGAACTCTGAGCCCTTGTCCATAGCAGGGATGCATTGTAGAGCCTCCAGCTGGGGACTGAGGGTATGTCTGAGGCAAGCTAAAACCTTATTGCCACTGAAAGGAGTGTCTTCCCCAGCACTGGCTCTGGAGCTTCCTCGATCACACCAAAAGCCTATTCTGCTCACAACTGTTCCAGAGCTTTTGCTTTCCAGCCGGGTTTCCTACATGTTTCCTCAAGCTGTATGTTGCCCCATCAATTCTCTCCCTTTAGCGCTGAGCTGTCTTAAGAGCATTTTATCCAGGAACAGGATGCAGCAGGGTATGTGTGTGGGCCTGGTGTCATCCATCTGGTAGCTAGCTCACAGACCAGGTCAGTTGGCTATTAGCACCATGTCACACCAGTTTGGTGCTCACATTGAAGCAGCCTATGAACTGAACTTGAAGCCATGTGGCTGAGCTGTAGCTGGCTGCTGCTGGCTGGTTCCTGAGCTTCACTTGGTCCTAGAGCAGGTCCTCTGGCACTGGAGGCTGCAGCTCCACCCTCAAAACAAGGTGGAAACTTACTGCAGACAGCTGTAGTCTAAAAAGCCTATTCCTCTGGGATACTGAAACATGTTTTAAGATTCTATTTTGATCTGAGCCATGTCAGTGTGCTAGCAAGCGTCTAAAGCTCTAGGCTGTTCTTCAAGAAGGTGAAGCTTTTGGTTTAGGACTCTCAGGTGGGGGCGGGAGACACTGGACAGCATACCTACACCTGACAAATTGCAATATATGTTCTACACAAGGTATCAAAAATTAATTTGTAGCTGAGGCTCCCACCTCCCTGAACAGAGGTAATTCCTGCCTCACAGGGCTGGCTGGGAAAGGCACCAACGAGACAGAAGCCTGCTTTTGGTGAAACTGCAGTAAGTAGCAGGCAGCCTAGCTGCTCCTCCTGAGGAGGGAACGATGAGCTATGCTTGAGCTCTTGGCTGGGTACCGGCAGGAGGGAATATGTTGGTTGGAACAGCAACATAAATGTGTGGGGAGGAAGGAGGTGGAAATCAGTTTTGAGATGCTGCTGATACAGCAGCGGCTAGAGTGTACCCTTCTGTGAAGCTGTCACAGGAATATCTTGCCAGCTGCTTTTGGTGTGGGCTTTGCTTTAACTGACTACTGCTGTGGTGCATCAGTGAGGCCTGAAAGCACCTCTAAAGCACCTCTGACTGTATGGACTGTAGGAGCCTGTTGCCCTAAAAAGCAACCCATTTACAGAGAGCAGTTCTTGCAAGTTGTCAACCTGAATGGCAAGATGTTCCTAATTTGCTTTTTGGGCACAAAGCCAGCACATGTCCCCACTAAATGTGAGGCTTTCCTAGATGAGATCTTCCAGCCAGCTGTGGAAGCTGAGCTACTAGTAGACCTCTCATGGGAGTGGAAGAGGGAACTGTCCTGCTTGTGCAGCCCTTGTCAATGCAAGACTCAACTTGCTGTTAAAACTTCATGTGCTTCTGTAGCAGTCCTCAGTGCAAGGATACTAGGCACTTGTTCCACTTGTAGAGCACTCAGGTTTGGTAAGGAAAATATGCAGGCTTTGTAGCAGTGAAAAAAAAAAATCAAAGGCAGGCTTATTTCTAGTTTCTTCCTTAAAGGCATCTTGGCACCTCTTAAGCCATGTTCACATTGAAGTAACAGCCCCTGCTGATTGTCCTCTGGCTCAGGACAGCTTTTTCCCAGCTGAAAGGACAGGGCTTCTGCTCTGCTCCTGGGCTGTTGTGTCACTCTTAGGAGAATGCGAGTGAGATGTTAAAGGTTGATATCTGCTGGTCTCAGGCAGGCATTCATGTTGAATTGCTCAGGCTGTCACTTGTAGCTTTGCATTAGCAGACACCTTGTTAGCAATGTCTGTGTGACCAGGTAATTGGAACCAAGCTGTTGTTATTAAATTGTATTGGTGAAACTTGTTCAGCTCCACCTTGAGCTCCTGCTGCAATTGGAGACTGAAGCTTCAATACAAAGAGTGTCTGGACCACTTGCGCACTCTGCAAGTGCGATCTGTGATCCTGGTCAACTAATTGCAATTGCAGACTATCTGCCTTTCCTCAGGATGAGGCCTTGCATTTTCAGGGTAGCTGAATTGGAACAAATTCATGTGTCTACTCAAAGCCTCAGCTAAATTTGGCTTGATAAATCATGGCAGGGTACAGTGTGACTATGGGGCAAGTGATATGTGCCAGTCTGTTAGAGTGCTTGATCCTTTAAGAACAGGGTAAACATCCAGTGAGCATCTCATTTCAGTGGCTGAAGGTCTAAGCACACATAACCCCCTGAGGTGCCAAACATGTTAGGGAACTTGCTGCTTCTGGGAAGGAACTGGTTCAATCTGACTGAGCTGGTCCTGAATCATTCTTCCAGCTTCAGTTTCCTTGAAGAAATGCAGAACCATTGGAGGGGGGGGGAATAAAAATAGCTCTTTGGTGTAGTACAGAGACTTAATGCTTTGCAGCCTCCCCCATGCGAGAGAACAGTGAGCAGAGGTGGTGTTTCTGTGTCGGAAATGTACTTAGCTGCATTTCAGGACAGAAGATCCTTCCAGTGTTCAAGTGTGGCTGTCTTCCGCTCAGTCTGGTCACTGTGGTGAGCCCACTGCAGTGCATGGTATACCCTAATGGAGTACTGCTCTATCCAGATTGGCTTTCTCATGGTTGGGTGTTTTTTGCTAAAGGTCCTGTGATATAGCGGAGAAGTGAATGCTTTGCTTAGCAGCAGCAGCACCCAGAACAGACCTGCAGTGCTTCAGGTTCAAATGTGCCTTTTTGTGGAACACCTACTTACTCTTGTGCTGCCTGCTGGGACACGGGGTAGCAGAACTAGGTATTCATAAGTGCCGCAATGAGTTTAGCTCTGTTTGATGCTTGCTCACCTACCGTTTTGTGCCTTGTTGGCATAGTGTTAAATATCCCTGGCAAAGGACACAAGGCAAGATGTGCAGTCTAATAGTCTTGCTTCAGTGTTCAGCTGGTTTCTAGCAGAAGGTGCAGATGGCAAGCTGGTAGATGTAGGAGCAGAGAACCCCTGGTCAAATGTCCCAGTTCTTCTAGCCTCTGCATAAACATGCTTTGGTTCTTCGTTAGGACTGTGACTTGAACTGTTTAATAGCAAAGCTGCAACAGTAAGGACTGCTCCAGCAGCTTGTCAGCAGGTTCAAAACTGATATGAGTATGCTGCTGCTTAGGGAGCTGTTGTCTTCCATGGAGGTGAGATTCCCCCTCAAGGCTAGCTACTTTCATACTAAAACTGTCCATGAGCAACTTAACAGAATGTTCCTATTGCAAGGCCTACTTCTGTTAAAGGATAGCTAATCTAAGATCTGGTGGGCTATCAATGCAAGCTCCTGCTGTTCTTTGCTTGTACCAACCTAATTAATATTAAAATGCCTGCATTGTGACTTGACACATGTGAACATCTCTAAGGAATCCTTAACCATCCATTTCTGCTTTGAGTTAAAGCAACTGTCTTAATATAGCAAGTGAAAGGACAGTTGTAATGTACTCTGAAGCAACAAGGGAAGCCTAATTAGATTTGGTATAGGCTTTATTTCCTCTTGCATCTGAGGAGCTGTAGTACCATGGAGCTTCATAGGACAGTGTTTGACTCTTCCTTTCAGATCAGCTAAGCCAGTAACACTTGCAGGTCAGATGTTAGGGGTTCTCCCTTGCTGCTCCAGCAGACCAGCCTTACAAAGGTAGTAACACTACTGTGGGAGAGAGTGTGCTATACTAGGCTTAATCTCATAACGGTCAACATACTGTTAGTGGCTTGTTTGCTTAGAGGGATAGGCATTAAAAATTGAGTGGAAGGACTCCTCTCCTGTATTAGAGGCAGCTGTGTCATTCCTTTGGCACCAGTTAAGCTAGGAGGAGGAATGATGCTGACTGGTCTCCTGATTGACAGGAAGTTTCTGATGGCTCCCAAGCAGGGCTAGCTGGGTGTGCTGGTAGGCTGTGTTCTGAGCAGTCATGCGGGTGACCTCGCTCCAAAAGACTTCATACAGCGTAAAACAGAACTGATGTCTTGGATCAAATCTTAACAAACAGGTTTTTCTTCATGATATCTCTGAAAAAGGAAGTGTTTGTTCAGAAATGCTCCTGGGACTGGATGTGAGCCCTGTGTGAGCTCGCACACTGCCATCTTAAGGGCTTATGTGACACTTACAGGATGCTGCTCTAGAGTAATTATACCAAATATCATAAAGCAAGACAAGCTGCATATATATAGTGCAAAATAGTCTTAGACTTGGATACCACTGACTCAGCACTATCACAGTTTTGATCTCAACTCAAGCTGAGCTTGCTCTTTGCAAGAGTATGGGGGAAACCCTGCACAGCCTACATCTCAGCTTAGCTCAGTAATTTAATGTTTCTTGCAGGTGTAACTGGAGAAACTCCTCACATGAGCTAACTGCTCCTCCAGGTATTCAAACCTGCTTTGTCTGTGAGCTAAAGCTATATTCTTCTTGGTCTCCCTTAGCTGATTTTGTACCAGCAAGGTTCACCAGAAATGAGCTCTATGTGGCTTAGAGCATGTATGTGGGCTCCATTTCTGGGACACAAGGCAGTAATGAACCTACTTAATGCCATGTAATGTGAGAAACAGCCTGTGTTAACAAGGGAGTAATCATAAATTGCCTCTGACTTCAGGCAAGCAAATCTTTGATTACTGAACCTGGCCCAGGGTTGGTTGGTTGCACCTTGTTCTACTGACACAGCAAATGGCATGCTGTAAGCAGGATCGACTGAGGTATTTCTGAGCTTACTTGAACTGCAATGTGTGGAAGGATCCTCTGCCATTAAGATGTTGTATTTGCTGTTGGCTTAGTATGAGCTGAAGTCACCAAAATCCTTTGCATGGTGTTAAGGAGACTGTAGTAAGACTTCACTTACAGGACCTTCAGAGAGCACTAGTGTCTTTCACTTCCAGTACCTCAGCTTGTTAAAAACACTGTGGCTGGACGCAAACATTGGAGGAGGCATGGTATCCTGTCCTTGGAGTAGTTTGACCCTTTGGGTTGCTTCATATGAAACCCCAGTTAAGATAACGGAGATGTCTTCAATCCATCTAGATTGAAGATCTCACTAGGACCGGTCAGACCTCTGTTTAGCACAAATAGCTGCTTTAAAGCTGGAGCTGCTGTTGGAGACCTCAGCCACACAGAACATGGTAAGGATAATGGAAATAGCAAAGGTGGTTCTGTAGAGAGCAACTTGATGCTACTTAAACTTAGAGGGGGTTTCCTTTTATAGGAAGGCTCCAGGAGATCAAACACTAGTACTTCCTCCAAGACCTGGAGATGTGGTCTCCTCTCCAAAGGCAAGGTCTCTTCTTGTACTAGGCAAGGAATAACTCTGAAGTGTTGGTCTGTTTATACCTGTAATGAGAAGATTAATAAGAAGGCTTTGGCCCATCAACTGACTGGGCTTCAAAGCAGCATTGATCAAGCCTAGTAGAACAGGGTGGGAAACTCTGGGCAGTGTCCACTGCTGGCCCCTGGCAGGACTGGAGTTCCTCACTGTCTCATGGCTCAAACCAAATACCAAGCTGAGGCAGCTCCTTCTGTGCTATGGTTCATATCCGTTGCATCACCTGGGATGGAAGCTGAGTGTCTCACCTGACTGGTGTTCATGAGGCAGTAATAGCCCTTCACACTGATGGGGTAGCCCGTCAGCTATGATGAGAAGGCAGTGTCAGGTCTGACTCAGACTTCCTTCCCATGTCTGCAGACGGCTGCTCAGCTGAGCTAGTTCCAAGGTAATGAGACTTGACAGGGCAGTTTTGCCTCCCTTCATAGTGAGACTTCAGGTCGTGTTGAACTTGGGTGCTAAGCATCCAGTGTGATTTAGTGTTGTAATTCAGGGCTCTGCAAATCCGTCCCTAAGCATGAGAACTAATGCCAGCTTGTCCAAAGCTGCTTTGAATACCAGGAAGCAGTGCGCTGCAGCAGCCAGTGGCAAGCGATACCGAAAACACTTGGAGGAAAATAGAAGCAGTGCATGTTGGGTTCTGGCACAGTTGCTTCAGGGTGAGTTGTTTTCCTCTGCCCTGAGGAAAACAGGTGACTCTCACGCTGGACCTGAACCTATACAGATGTTTTCCATGACAGTTCAGTGTACACAGCTGTCTTTAAGCTGTTTCAAAGCTCTGCTCACTTGCTTCTTGCTCCATCTGGTCTGATTGTGCTGCAGAAGCCTCTGGCTTGGCTAGCCCAAGTGTGACTTGTGCTGCATACTTTGCAAACACAGGAGGTACGGTCTGCTTGAAGGAGCTTACGTGATCTCTTTCCCCATGGAGGAGATGACCTAAAGAGTGTGGATCCTGGCAAGAGCAGAAGCAAGACTAAATGTTAGGGTTGTTGACAACTTTCAGCTGGCTATATCTTGGCTAGTATAGCTGGGCTACCAGTTGGATCATTGAGCAATGCAGTCCAGCATATACAGCCTTGGAAAGGAGAGGTGTTTACACTTGGAGAAACTGTCCTGTGCAGGCTCTCTGGCATCTAAGGACAGCATGAGCTCTGAGAGTGGTCTGTCACTGCTGTTCACTCAACAGCCTCTGGCTGTTACCTTCTCAACAGTGTTTCCCATCTAGATGTATCACTAGATGCATGAGGTGGGTGCAGTCCAACAAGGTGTAGCTCGGAGTGCACCACTACCTATGGTGGCTGCAGGAGAGCTGCTTCAGCTTCTGCAGCATTCACTGATGGCAAAGTCTAAAAGACTGCATGTCTTCTATCACTCAAAGCTTGAGATGGTTAAGCCCTTTGCAACTGGACTCTACATCTAGTAACAGGCTTCTACAGCTTGGAGCATGTTACCTCCTGTAGTAGTGGGATGAAGTGGGTTGCAGTTATCTAGCAGCTTAGGCTGTTGCATATCCCAGGAAACACATAGGACAGCTGCTCAGAAGACGCATATATCCATGTTGTAGAAGTGAAGGCCTCCTTAGGTGTGAAATTCAGGAATAGCTCCTGAAGAGTGGGAGTTGTGTGGTGCAATGAATGTGGTGTAGCAGGATGGGAATTTTAGGGTAACCAAGTCCCCATAAGGGCTTAATACATGAAGCCTCTTGTCAAGGGTCTTTGAACTCAAGTAGCACAGCTATAACTGTCTTCTGGCTCCTCTTGCTGTACAGAGCTTGCAGGGCTCCTCAGGGAAAGCCAAGGAGTCCTTGTGTTGTGGACCAGGTCAGTACCAAACCAGGGTCTGTGATCTGATCAAGCCTGAGCACCTAAGAAAGGTTTGTCCCATCCCTTCCCCAGAGATGGGGAGAAGGGCCTCATGGTAGGAAGGGCATGCTCAACCACTAATAGCAAGACTTTGTACTTGCTCTCACTGTGCTAAAGCACATCCAGAAGTGTATTCAGGCCTGCTGCAGCTGATGTACTTCTAGCTGCTTCATTAATCTGAAGGAAACCTGGGAGCAAGTAAGAGTGTGGATTTGTGGAGCTCAACTCTCACTCTTGCTAATTGGACAGACCATTAGTGGCCCATTTAGAGCCACTTGCCTATAAAGTGGACTGGAGTCATGGCAGGATACTCATCGTGTAACAGAGCAATGGACTGAATGTTGTGAGGTTTGTTACTCCAGCCTTGTCCTTCCACCAAAGGTGAGGTGGCAGTAGTTAGCTTCATATGCTCTCAGCAAAGCCACGCAGTCTGGTAGCAGTTTGCCTTGTAATTCAGCTGTTCAGCTGGTCTGTGTGGTTGTGTTGCGACCGCTTCAACCACAGCATATCCTTAGGACTCAACACTTTCACAAAGCACAGCTGCTAGAGAAAGCTATCGCTTCTCCAAGCTGAACCTGAAAGGTGGAGGAAGCCCACTTTTTTTTTCTTTTTTTTCCTACTGGGAAACTACTGAACGGCATTAAAAAGCTTGTGTGGTATTAGACACATCTCTGCTTACATCTCACTTAGTAGCACGTGTAAGAATTAGCCTGTGTTGGGAGCTGATATGCTTTACTGCACTGCTTCCAGTGAGGCTAAGGGAGATGGCCTAGGCTAGTATACCCACAAAATGGCATGGAAATATGGTCCAAAATGGACTTGGTACTGTAAAGGACAAGTGCTTGGCTCATCTACCTGTTGGTATTAAGTTGCCACTGCTGGTCTGACATGGCCCTGCCTATGAAATGGGCAAACACCTGATTAGTGCTCAAGTGTAGCCTTGAATTGAAGGAGTCTGGTTTCAGGAGTGCTGGTTCCTTGCTGGGAGTCAGGTTTCTCAGACTCTGAACTTGCTGCTTTCTGCCTTGAGGAATGCCATGCTAATGGTGTCTGATGGGATTGTTCCTCTTCCTTTCTAGTGTAAAAGATGACTTCTAGGAAGAAAGTGTTACTGAAAGTCATCATCCTTGGAGACTCTGGGTAAGTGGAGGGGCCTTTAAGTTGCCAGTCTGCGTCTGGCTGGAGCAGTGCTCTTGACTAGTGGGAGCCTGGACGCACTGTAAGAAACCAGAAGTGCTGGGAGGAGAGATTTTACAGCCCCAGATAGCTGTGTTACCTTTTAGCTTTAAGAACTCTTTACCATGCTCTGTCCTGACTGTCCCTGCAGTTTAATATCTTGAAGTCCTGCCACAATATTAAACAGGGGAAATGTGGTGGGCAGACCACTCCAGTAGCAGAACTGGATAGCCTTTCTACAAGGAAGATGTGTGGTGTTGAAATGAGCATTTCACTTAAATTAAAAAAAAATTAAAACCCCCAAAACAGCTCGTAAGCAATCTTTGGTGACTTCTTAAAACTCTGCCTCTGTCAGACATAGTTTATACTGAGCCATCTGCCTTCTTCTGTCTGATCTGGCTAGAGCATGCCCCTTGGTGTGAAAGGCTTGGCTCTGGGCTATTGAGCGAGGAGTCTGCTCTGCTGTTACAGGTTACTTGTCGTGCAGGCTGTAACCTGACTCCTATGACATGAGGCTTGCTTATACCCCTGTGCCCAGCAAGCTGTTGATCAGGGAGTGTTTCTCAGCCACAGAGAAGGCATGTGAGCCTCTAAGCTGGCTCTCTGGGGAGGATCTCCACCTCTGGGTGCCTAGCAGATGTATACGTGAGCTGTTGCCAGGTAAGATTGTCTGTTCCTCCACCTCCTCCTTCTCCAGAGGCTGAAGATGACTGTTCTGGTGGGTTTCTCTGGGGCACTTAATCCAAAATTGCCCTCATGATCATAATGTGATGCATGCTCCTTACCAAGGATCAGATTACTGATGGGGAAACAAGGTTTCTCAAGATTGTAATCCTTTGTATCCTTAGGTAGCTAATGCTCTTACTCAGCATGTTGCCTCAGCATCTATTGCTGTAAAAGCCCCTTCTTGCAGAGGTGGGTGCATTTTCCCTGGTTGAAAGGCCAGGAGGCTATGGTGGAAGGCAAAGGGCACTGAGATGTTCTGTTCAGGGTGGTTAATTCAAACACTGTTGTCGAAACAGCCTACCTAGTCTTTTTTGTCTTTCTGTACAGGGTGGGAAAGACATCACTCATGAACCAGTATGTGAACAAGAAATTCAGTAACCAGTACAAGGCTACGATAGGTGCAGACTTCCTGACAAAAGAGGTCATGGTGGATGACAGGCTAGTGACAATGCAGGTAAGGAGTGCCTGGCTGCCTAGACCACGCTTGTGTGGAAGTATCTGCTCCAGTGTAGTCCAGAGCAGTGTAGGGGTCAGTGTGCTGGGCCTGAATCTTGTTTGCACTGAACTGCTCTTGGCCATAGGTGCTGCTGGGCTTCTCTACAAATCTGTGCATGGGCTGAACAAGGGAAGGCAAAGATCAGTTTGGGCTCAGCTAAGAGCAGCTTTGCCAGGCCCAGTTTAAAAACCAGCATTTGGTACTGTCAGTAAACTAGATCTTGTTAGAAAGATGCACTTCCCTAGTGTTCAGGAACTGGAAAGGGCTAGGAAAGGGCTCCTTAGTCAGGTCAACTACTCATGCTGCCCTGAGATCTGTGGGTGTGATGTTAACCTGCCAGTCTGCTTATGTCTGTAGTATCTGAAGCTTTCGTCTCTCCATGGTGAGACTGACTGCAAGGCAGCGAAAGCCCTGTTGCAGCCATCAGAGGAGTGTTTGGACTGTGCTGGTACCCAAGTGCACCCAAGCACTGCAGGCAGGTCACCTGCTGACCCTAATACCTAAGTCTTGCTTGCCCAGAACCAGACTATGTCCCTTGCTTAGGCTGAACACAAAAAGGGTTAAATATCTTTAGAAGGGTGTTTCTGGGTCTTGATACTGAGTGCATACAGAAATTCCTAAGCCTTCAGGTGCTCCTCTGGCTAGCTGAGGACTGTAGATGCCTGGTGGGGAGTTTTGAAATGAATGCCCTAATTGTGGACTGACTATGTCAGAGTAGAGCTGGCTTATCTGCCCTGTCTTTTGCTCCAGATATGGGATACAGCAGGACAAGAACGATTTCAGTCTCTGGGAGTTGCCTTCTACAGGGGAGCAGACTGCTGTGTGCTGGTGTTTGATGTCACAGCCCCCAACACATTCAAAACCTTAGACAGCTGGAGGGACGAATTCCTCATTCAGGCCAGTCCAAGGGATCCTGAGAACTTTCCTTTTGTTGTGCTGGGAAACAAGATTGACCTAGAAAACAGACAAGTGAGTACTGGGGCTTGCTAGCCTCCTCTTAGGAAATTGCTGGAGTGGGAGACTTTGTAGGAACAGGGGAGGGTTATCTGAGAAACAGGAGTGGGAGGTGCCTGAGTGCGGCTCAGCTGTTGTGTGCCACTGGGGAAGAGTTTCTCCTGCCTGGAGAGGTCAGACCCCTGTGCACAGCGTGCTCCTGCCCACTGGTGGAAGGATTGCAGCAGTTTCCTGGGTAGATGCAAGGAGAGGAGCTGATTCTCCTGCTCCAGAATTGTGGAGAAACTCCTATGGGAGCAAGTCCCTGCTCTGCGGATGCCTGAGCAGTCTGTGCCCTGTGGTCTCACCTTTCTCGGGCATGATGCTCCTTGCCCCAGGGCTGAGTGTATCTGGTGGTGGGCAGCAGTCTCCTGTGCTCTGTATGAAGGCTGTAGTTTTGATGATGTCAGAACTGTTGTCTTAGCTCAGGTTGGATATGAGGGGTCTCTGGCCTTGCCCTGGAAATAAAACCCTCTTCCTGTGTAGCTGAAGGTGGTGATGCTGCTCTCTGTCCACCCAGGTCACCACAAAACGGGCGCAAGCCTGGTGCTACAGTAAAAACAACATCCCCTACTTTGAAACCAGTGCCAAGGAGGCCATTAATGTGGAACAAGCTTTCCAGACGATTGCACGAAATGCACTTAAACAGGTAGGGAGGGAGCCGGTGGATGCCCTCTGCCGGTGCTGGTCCTGCCTGCTGAGCTCAGCTGCTGCGGGCAGCCTTGGGCTCTCCAACAGCTTTCCCCAGCCCAGAATGGCTCCTTGCATGGTAGGAGCTGTCTGTAGAGCCATGGCACTAACTCTTCCCTTCTCTCCCACTAGGAAACCGAAGTGGAGCTTTACAACGAATTCCCCGAACCCATCAAACTAGACAAGAATGACCGAGTGAAGGCTTCTGCGGAGAGCTGCAGCTGCTGAGGGGAGAGGGAGGGGTTGAGCACAGTCCTTCACAAACGAATATCACACTTAGGCCTTCAAACACACAGCCCCTCTTCTGTGTTTAAAACGAAATTAAAAAAAATTTCCATCTCCAGCTGCCAAAACCCACCCATTTCCCATGAGCGTCTCTGAGTCCTGCACTTCAGAGCTCATGTCCCCACACCATCCACATCACACTTCATGGTAACAGACCTTTCTCGTAGTTTTAAATGGAAACTCTTATGTATGTTTGGAACTGAATCTAATTCCAGGTGTCCAATGGAGAGAAACTGTTTACAGGTAATCTGTGTAACAAGTTACATACATTTTTAACTGTCTCGTGTTTTCCCCTGTGAAGGCTGCAACTGGAAAGGCTGATTACCCATAGTTCATTGCAAGCTCAGCACTCAGTCCAACTAGGTTGAGTTTTGTATGTATCTCTGTTAATGCTTGTTACTTTTAACTAATCAGATCTTTTTACAGTATCCATGTATTATGTAATGCTTCTTTAGGAAAAATCTTATAGTACATGTTAATATATGCAACCAATTAAAAATGTATAAATTAGTGTAAAATTCCTGAATTACATGTTCAAGTACTGAAACACAGATTGTGTAGAATGTGAGGAGGACACTTGTGAACTGCAGCGTGCTAGCAACACAAAGTCCAGATAGAGGCAGTATTCTGTACAGTAGAGATGAACTATGTAAGCCGCCTTGTTTTGAGGCCAGAAAGGCTTCATCTTCTGGAAAATCTGTCTGGCTTCCTTGTATCTAAATTCTCAGATTTGCATAACAGCATTGATATGCACACTGGATTATTGGATTTAAAATTAAATACAGCTATGAAATGACCTCATTTGTTCACCTCCCCTACTGCTTAACTCCTAACATCCTGGAGCGAGTGTGAGAAGGAGCCAGAGCTGAGGTGTTCCAGTGGCTCTTTGTACTGTGGAAGGAGCTCCTCTCCCATCTGGGTTGTGGTAGCTGTTTCTTGATGAATGACCTGGACTATGAATCTTCCCTTTCTTCTTACTGACTGCTAATCTGGATTTTTGGTATGGAAAAACTTGGCAATCTAGTCCCTTTCCTCTCTTCCTTTCTTCCTGGTATTTGTTCTTGCGTTTGTAGCTTGCTTAAATGGAGCCCTTCTACCTGTTTTCCAGAGGTCTACATTCTAGTACGTAGGCTGAGCTCTTATGTAAAGAGACAAACATGATGCCAATAAACTTAATAAGAACAAACCTTCTTGTTTACTCCTGTTTCTGACTCTCTTTTTTTCCTTCACTAACATGCTTGCTTTCTTCTGTCTAGTCACCATTTTAGCAAGCCAGTGCCTGCTAATTGAAGGATGTTTGTGCTTCCTCCTTAGTATGAAGTCTATGCCTTCCAGATTTGGTTTTCAAGAGTGGGTTGAGCAGGCCCTGCTTGCTTGGCTGACCTGAGACTGTAGTAGGGCAGCTACCCCTCTGCTTTTCTTGAAGCTGCTTGCAGTGGCGGGAATGGTGCTGGATCTGATTGCTCTTCTATGAGTGTAGTCCTTCAGCCCTGTCCTGGGTGTATAAAAACCTTTGTGGAAGGGTGGAGAGGAGGGCAGTGCTGTTAAAGCTTTTGCTACCCTCCTCTGGGAGGGGTTGGTGAGCAGAGCAGGCTGAGCCCTTCCCAGCTCACCAGCTAAGTGCTTCAGCTGGAGGAGAAGCAAGGCTAGCCAAGGGTACCTTAGAGTGAGTTCAGGACCTTTCCTTAGGCCAGCCTAGTCAAGGTTAAGCCTTTTAATTTCTAGATGCTGGGCATCACCCTCTGCTTGCACTCAGCAAGGCTGAGCTCACTACTCCTGTGCCCACAGGAAGATGGAAAATGAGGTATAGAGAAATGAGGCCAGTTATTTCAAGAGCCTTCTAACAGTCTTTGTGCTCTATATTCTATTTTATGGCTCTGTCCTATCACTCTTTTCTCTCACTTGACTAGGCTTTTGCTGTCCACATCAATTTCAAATAACTACTCTGCAATAGCAATGTGTCCTGGTGGGACCACTTTCCTGTCTGCATCTTTTTGAAAGACTCAGACCTTCTGCTCATCTCCATTTAAAGCATTGCTCCGCACTTGTTTTCTGTAGATACAGTTCTAGCATGGAGAAAGCCACGCTGGGGGAGGGGGGAACAGTAACTATAAAGTGATGTTTTGGGGAAAGGGGATGATCTTAACCCTGCACCTACCTCCTGCTGCTTTGGCCTTGGCTGGAAGGGCTGCACGGTGCAGCTGTGGAGGAGCCATGAAGAGATCCTGTGTTTAATCTCTCTCCCATCAAATAAACTGGCAGTGACACAAGGCAAAGGGAGGGTGCTCCACAGGGGGTAGGACAGCTGTGGAGCTCCTTGCCACAGGATGTTATGGATGCGAAAGGGGAGGGGAGGATTCCATTTACCACCTACAAACCAATGTTTTTGCAGGTGGGAAAATGACACATATGCACACAAGTGTACAAAAATCAGTGCAGGAGGCAAGCAGCTGGGAACTAGTGCCCTGCTGTTACAGTCAGGGCTGATGCTGATGGCATCACAGATGGGGACTGGTGTTCCTACAAGAGTCACTCATCACTGTGGTCTGGAGAAGCTGGCTGGACCAATTGTCCCTGCAGGGTACAAGTGTGCTTAAAACCACTGTTCAAAACCACTCCTAGCATCAATGAGGCCTCATGGCTTCTCCTTCTGTGCTGACCTTTTTGCCTGATGAGTTGCAGGTGCAACGATGATGTGTGCAAGGGTGACTTGCTGCTGGGCAAATCGCAGAGGAAACCTCGCCCTGGAAGAAGCACCGAGGCAGCCGAGCTCGAGGGCTGGTTTTGCTCTTTGCCCAGGTCCTGGCTGGGTAGGACCCCACAAGTGTCCACACCAAGTGTAATAGACAATAGCTACAACTAGCGCCCTGAATTTGCAAAGTGGTGTGATCCTGGCCCCTGCCAGCGGGTAAAACCGTGCGAGGTTGCGGCAGGGCAGCCAGGTGCGGGGCTTGGCGGCCGCGGCTGCTCCCTGCCGAGGGGTTGGAGCCGTTTGCGAAGGCAGCTGTGTTTTGCGAGATGCTGGTGCAAATATGAAAGCTGGGGAATCGCACAACTGCATCTGTGCTGCAGGGGCTGTGTGTGGGGAGTAGCATCAAAGAAACTAAAGACCGACTGCCATCGCTGGTGCATGGAAAGCAGCGTCGAGATGCCAAGCTCTGAAGCCCAGGCTGGGAAAGCTCGGTGTGTGCCTTGGCAGCAGCACCCGGGTGGCCTTTGGGGCTGGACGTGTCCTGCGTTGCAACCTGCCCTGACCCCGCAGCGGGAGCCCTCCTGCCAGCCCAGCGCCCGCTGCCGCAGCCACCGTGGGCAGGCAGGGTGCCAGCCCCGTCCCTGCACACCTGGAGCCCCAAACGGCTGCCACCGCCACCGGCCCCCGCCGCTGCCGCCCCTGCCCCAGCACCCAGGCATGCGGCCGAGGCTCCAGCACCCAGGTGTGCACAGACACCCCCCCCACCCGGCATGCACCCCAGGGTGCTTGTAGGGAAATGTGTGATATAAGCACAAAAATATGTTCAGGATTCTATAGGTACACAAATATTTTTAGCTAAACATCTGTGTGTATGTGGTTTACATATTCAAACACATTTACAGAAGCAGTAATGTGTATATGTATGTGTTTGTCAAGACATCTTTTGTGAGCTAGAGAGCAAAAGAGCAAGGAAGCACAAGAGCACAAACAAGACAGCATGGACAAGGAGTGTGTGTGCAAGCATGCACATACGCGCGCGTGTGTGTGTGTGCATGTATGTGTGTGTGTTGCTATATTACACTTCCACAGACACATATCCCAAGGTTCAGAGACAGAGAGCACAAGTGAGTTTAGTTACAGGTTTCCATTTATGAGACATACGTGGTTGCAGGCTTATCGATGTACACACATGCAACATAAAGTATTTATTTCTTCATATGCATACATATTCAGAGAAAGAGAAAAAATTATTTCACACATAGATACGGCTACTCATATATATTTTATTCATGTATTTATATAAAAACATTTAAATATTAATGTATAGATATACACACATACAAACGTGTGTGTATATCTATGTATTATCAATCACCCCCGTATATGGAGAGACAGAGATGATCATACACACTCAGACACATTTTAAATGATTCTATACTTACATGCTTGTATTTGAATGTGTGCATGTGTGTTTTTTCTCTTTGTCTGTACACACACAGATACCCCCCATATTTTACTATTTTCTATTTATACACTTATGTGTGTGTTTTATATATATTTTTATATATTTATATATTACTTCTATATTTCTGTGTGTTTTATATATATATATATAAACGGGTCATATACGTGTGGGTGCGTGTGTGTAGTTTAGCTATTTTTATATTTCTTTGCGAAAGAGGGGGAGGGAGGGAGGCGGGGAGAGAAAATGAAAGAAAATACAGACACGTAAATAAATATTTAAATAAATTCAATGTAGAGGTGGATATGGGGATAGCTGCATGTGAGTTGGTGGGGGGTGACCAGCTCCCTTGCACACTACACACACACACACACACACACACAGAGACACAGAATATACATCAAGATCCACACACACAGAGACACAGAATATACATCAAGATCCACACACACACACACACACACAGAGATATGTGCATCCCAGATGGGGGGGGGGGGCGGCGGGGCGGAAGAGCGGGTGGGAGAGATTGCAACCTCACACACAGATACCCCACATGCATTTGGGGGGTGAGGGGGTTATTTTTTACCATTCTCTGTGCAGGTCTTTCTCTCTCTCTCAGGGGAGGAGGGGAAGACAGAGAGAATGATAGAAAATTCAGACCACACACAATTAGTTACATATATAAGTAAACAAATAAAGTATATGTGGCAGGGGAGATGGGGAATGCTGTGTGTGTGTGTGTGTGTGTGTGTGTGTGTGTGTGTGTGTGTGTGTGTGAATAGTGCATGCATGCTCTCATATGTATATATGCACACGTGTGTGCGTGTATATATAGCAAGAGAAAGAATATGTGTGTGAACAGCTCTCGCTCACACCCTGTAAGTATGTATGTATATATGCATGCAGAAAGAGAGGGTACTGTGTGTCTGTAAATATGTATGTATAGATGGGGATATTGTGTGTGTGTGAGAACAGCTCTATATATGTTATAATATATAAAATTATATATTCATATATGTGTGTATATATAGCAAGAGAGAGTATTGTGTTTGTGTAAACAGTGCTCTCTCTCTTGGCGAGTATATATGTATATATGCAGAGAGAGAGAGAAAGAGGGGTGAGTGAACAGGTCACTCTCCCCTCCACATGTAAGTATATATGCATATATGTGTGTGTATATTTATAGCAAGAGAGAAGTAAGAGTGTGTGCATGTGTGAGAACAACTCTCTGTATATACGTGTGTGTGTGTGTGTGTGTGTATAGGTATATGTATCAGGAGAATTTGTGTGAAGCGCTCTATCCCTTTCTAAGTACCTATATGTATATACATCTAGTGAGAGAATTATGAGTGTGTGTGAACAGCACGCATGCGCTCGCTCTGTATATACATGTGTGCATGTAAACAGCACTTTCTCTAATTATGTATGTATATATCCATATATAAAGAGAATTATGTGTATGAACAGACTCTGTATATATATATAAATATATATATGCAGCTATATAGGCATATCTGTAACAAGAGAGCATATTGTGTGAGCGCAGCTATCACTTGCTCTCTACATATGTATATACATAGAGAATATACATCAAGATATAAACATACACCTGTATATATTTATGCACCCCAGAGATTATACAGGGGGGGCGGAAAGACGACGACAGAATGGTAGAAAAGGGGTGTGTGTGCGTGTTTGAAGAGCTCTCACTCCTTTTCTCAAGTATATAGGCAAATATATCTGAATATATATACACACACACACCAGGAGAGAATAACGCGTGTGAATGGCTCTTGCTCAGAGTGTGTGTGTGTGCGCGTGCGTGCGCACACATATGCCAGGAGAGACTACTGTGTATGTATTTGTGCATGAATAGCTCTCTAAGTATAGATGTATATATTGGGGGGCTAGAGTGTGTGTGTGAAAAGCCCTCACTCTCTCTGCATATGTATGTACATGTATGCGCATATAGACAGAGATTAAGACAGAAGGGGAGTGTGGGGGTGTGGGGGCGTGTGGGGGTGGGGTGTGAACAGGGCTCTTGAAGTATATACGCCTCTGTGTGTGTGTGTGTATAAAGATAATTGTATGCATGAGAACAGTCTCTCTCTGTGTGTATATATATATGCATATATATGCATATATGCATATACATGTGTGTATATATATATATATATAGCAAGAAAGTAGTGTGTGTGTGTGAAAACAGTTCTCTGAACAGCTCTCAGTGTATATGTATATATGCAGGGGAGCGAGGGGGGAAAAGAGAGTGAGAGACATGTTACCTCCTCCCCCCCCCCAATATCTAAGTATATATATGTGTGTATGTGTGTCTGTGTGTGTTTATAGCAAGAGAGAATTGTGTATGTTAACAGCTCTCTAAGTATATATCTATATAAATGTAGTGAGAATTGTGTGTGCGCACATGTGTGTGTGAGAACAGCAGTCTCTATATAGAGTGCATATATGTGTATATGCATATATATATGTATACATATAGCAAGAGAGGAGTATCGTGTGTGAAAACAGTGAAGAAGTAATACATATGTATGCACACATATGGAGAGAGAATAATGTGTTTTTGTGTAAACGGTATGTGCTCTCTCTATATATGTATATATGTATAGAGTTAGAACTATGTGTGAACAATCTGTATGTATATATGTATATATGCATCTATATATTCATATATATAGCAAGAGAGAATGGTGTGTGTGAGACTGGCTCTTGCTATCTCTACTTATGCATATACATACAGAGAGAGAATATATCGAGATATATACATATATATGCACATATTTATGCACCCCAGAGATTGGGGGGGGGCAGAGAGTGAGTGATGGAAAATATGTTTGTGTGTATGAATCGCTCTCGCTCGTTTTGTTACATATATAATGTATATATGTTTAAATATGTAGATATAGCAAGAGAGAGAATATGTGTGAACAGCTCTGTACATATGTCTCTATGCAGAGAGGGAGAGAGTGTATACAGTACATGCATTTGTGTGTGAACAGCTCTCTAAGTACAGATGTAGCTATGCAATTTTCTATAGAGGGGGTAGTGTGTGTCTGTGTGTGTGAAAAGTGCGCACGCTCTCTCTGCGTGTTTATATATGTGCATATTGAGAGAGAGAAAGAAGTGTGTGTGTGTGTGTCTGTCTGTCTGTCTGTCAGAGAGCAGATCTCTCTCCCCCCATACCAGTATATATGTGTATATGTGTACATGTGTGTAGGCATGTGTGTAGTGAGACTATTGTTCGTGTTTGAACAGCTCTCTCCTCCTTTCTCTATGTATGTATGTGTGTATATATGCACTGACAGAGAACTCTGCGTGTGTGTGTGAACATCTCTCACACTCCCTCTCTGTATATATGTATATATGCACATATATATATATATGTATCTCTCGCTCAAGAAAGAGAAGTGTGTGTGTGAGACAGAACAGGTCTATCTTTCATTATATATGCATATTTTTTATATAGTGAGAGAATTATGTGTGTGAACAGCTTTGTGTGTGCGTGTATACATATAAGTATGTATGCTAATATGCCTATATATATGTATATTTATATGTAACGAGAGAATTGTGTGTGCGAACAGCTCTCTCTTCCCCTAAGTATACATGTATGTATAAATATGTAGTGAATTATGTGTGTTTGAGAACAGCTCTCTCTATGCACATATATACAGTATATATGCATGTGTGTGTATATATGTATATCTGCATATGTGGAGAGGGGGGAGTGTGTGTGTGAGAGAACAGCTCTGTATATACACACGTGTGTGTATATATAGAAGTATATATGTATATACATAGAATGCATGTGAACTGCTCTCTCCCCCTAATTATATGTATGTACATGTAGTGAGCGAATTGTGTGTGAACAGCTCTCTCCCCCCTCTCTGTATACATACATGTATCTATGTGTGTATAGCAAGAGAACTGTGTGTATGTGAACAGCTCTCTCCCTAAGTCTATATGTAGTGAGAATTATGTGTGTGTGAACAACTGTATATAGAGAGTATATGTGTATATATGCATGCATATGTATACATACAGCAAGAGAAAGGAGTATCGTGTGTGTGAGAACAGCTCAGTATGTAGATATATGCATATATATGGAGAGAGAATAGCGTGTTTGTGTAAGCAGCGCTCTCTAATTATATATGTATATAGAGAGAATTATGTGAGAGAGACTATATCTATGCATACATTTATGCACCCCAGAGATTATACATGTAGATGGGGCAGGGAGAGATAGAATGATAGAAAATGTGTGCATGAGAGAGAACAGCTGTCGCTCTTTTTCTCAAGTATATATGCCTATATATCTTTATAGAGACAGCAAGAGAGAGAACAATGTGTGTGAACAGCTCTCGCTCACTCTGTGTATGTATCTGTTCATATATGTATGTATATAGCAAGAGAGAATACTGTGTACGTATTTGTGCGTGAACAGCTAAGTATAGATGTATATATGCAATTCTGTATATTGAGGGGGTGTGTCTGTGTGTGAAATATCACATGCTCGCTCTATGTGTGTGTGTGTGTGCATGCGCACGCACGTGTGTGTATACAGAGAGGTCAAAGAGAGAGAAGAGAGTGCGTGAGAGAGAACAGGTCTCTCGCCCCACACCAGTATATATGCATACATTATGCGTGTGTGTGTGTGTGTGTGTGTGTACAGTGAGACTATTGTTTGTGTGTTTGAACAGCATGGTCTCTCTCTCATCCCCCCATTTCTATATATGCCTATATACATATATAGAATATGTATATAGGCATATATAGTGAGAGAACTGTGTGTGAACTCTCACACGCTCTCTGTGTGTATATATGTATACACACAGCTCATATATATGCATATATATTGAGAAGTGTGTCTGTATGTTTATAAATGTGTATGCATATATGCCTATGTGTGCGTGTATATAGCAAGAGTAATTGTGAGAACAGTGCTCTCAGCATATGTGTATATATGCATATACAGAGCATGAGAGAAGCATGTGTGTATGTGTGAACAGCTGCTTATGTATGTATATAGGTATGTGAGAGAGAGATGCGTATGTGAACAAGACTTGCTCTCTGTGTCTATTTAAGTGTATATGTACGGGGGGGGAGGGGAGAGAGAGTGTTGGGGCTATTTTCTCCCATTCTCTGTGTACCTCTCTCTGAGAAGCACACGCGCGCGCACACACACACACACAGACACACACACACAGAGCCTCCCCCATATATTTTATTCAGATATTTGTATCTTCATATATTTACACGTGTTTTGTTTCCCGCCCTCTCTTTGGGGGGGACGGGAGCAGAGCACGCACACAGACACCCTAGGGGCACTGCAGGGGGGGGTGGGGGGTGGGGGGGGTGTGTGTGGGTGTGTGGGTGTGTGCACGCGTGCGCCATCACCGCGCTTGCTGCACGCGCTCAGAGCCACACAAATGTGCGTGAGGTCATTGCACTGCCCAGCCTCTCCCCCACACCCCCACGTATGTATTTTATTTAAATATTTATATGTTTATGTCAATATTTTAAAAATATGTACTTAGGTGTTCATGTGGATGCGTGCACTTTTACATTTCTTTTAAATTTACATATAGCTATTACAATAACTAATAACTATTACATATTACACATACATAACACACACATGACATACATACACACTCCCCCTATACAACCATAACATATAGCCAGCTTAGCTGTAAGTTTCCATTCGCTTACAGCATTAGATCTACACACGTAGACACTTACATGTTTGCACGTTCCACACACGCACACGTATCTATACATTACACACCCGAACCCACCCCCCCCCGTTGCAGCTGTGCAGGCGGGGCGGTGGGTGCCGCGTCCCGGGAGTGGGTGTGCGGTGCCATCTGCCCCGGGGCCGAGGGATTCCCGCTGGGGGGTCCTGGGGCCGCGGCCCCCCCCCCCCGGCACACACAGGCCCCCTGCACCCATCCAGGCCGACACCCCCTCCTCCTGCCCGAGTGCCTCGCAGCTCCCAGAGGCCGAACGCAACTCGTTACAGGGGTGCCTGGCCACGGCTGCTATGGGGGGGCAGAACCCCGCTGTTATGGGGGGCTCTTTCCTCGGAGGGGGCAGGGGGTGGGACAGGGCACCCCGCTGCACGACTGGGGGGACACACGACACGGCAGGATCCGGCCCCGGCAAGGGGAGTGCCCGGCGGGCGGCCCCAGGGACCCCCACCACGGCGGGCAGCAGGGGCTCGTCCCCTCCGGCGGCGGGGGGCCCGGGCGAGGGAAATGGCGGAGAGGAGCAGGGGGATGGGGAGAGGAGGAGGAGGAGGAGGAAGGGGAGGCGGCGGGGCTGTGCGGGCTCGGCGCGGCGTGCGTGGGCAGGGGGCGGGGTGCGAGAGTGTGTGCGGGTGTGTACGTGTGTGCGTGTGTGCGGGG
The DNA here is from genome assembly GCF_018139145.2 of Gymnogyps californianus. Lineage (NCBI taxonomy): Eukaryota > Metazoa > Chordata > Aves > Accipitriformes > Cathartidae > Gymnogyps > Gymnogyps californianus. Next base: position 13,923,749 of record NC_059483.1, read on the forward strand.
GGGGTGTACGCGTGTGCACAGCCCTGTGCAGGGCCCGGCTGCGGGGCTGCCCCTGCGCGCTCACACCCCCGGCCACCCACGGCGGGGGCACACGGATCCCACTCCCAGGAGCGGAGGGAGAGGGGCCCCTGCAGGCCCGGCCCCGGGGCTCTGCAAGGGGGCCGTTGTGCACACCCTCCCCCGGGAAGCCTCGTTCCCCCGGTGGGATTTAGAGGGGTGGGGTGTATTTCGGGGGGTTCATAGCACCGCTGCTGCCCCCCCCCAGCCCATGCAGCGCTGCGGCCTGCAGCGGGGCTAGGAGCCGCTCCCACCCCCCCCGCCGCGGCGCGCAGGGGCTGCGGGGGCGGCAGCGATTCACCCCCTCCCGCACTGTGCCAAGCCGGGGGTCCCCCCCACCGCCGGCCCACCTGGACCCGCCGCGCTGCCCGCATCCTCCGCTGCGGGGCGATGCCCGCCGGGGGTAGGGTGGGGGTGGGGAGGGACACCGGACACGCAGGGCTCCCCCCTCGGGGGCCCCGTCCGGGCGGCCGCGGGGGTGGGGGTCGGTGAGGGGGGGCGGCCCCCCTCGCCGGGGCGGGGACCCCCGGCCTCGGCGTGGCGTCTCCGCGCTGCTGCCGGCGGCCGCGGGAGGGCGTCGCCTGTGTTAGTTCCCTCCGGAGAACCCGGGGCCAGCGCCGCCGCCGCCGCCCCCCGCCGCCCGCCGCCTCCCCCCCCCCGCGGCGGCCCCTCTTGGGCGGCGGGCGGCGGCGGCGCCGATGCGCGGGGGGGCCGCCGCGGGGCCCCAGCCGCCGCCGCGCCGGGCGCCCCCCTCCTCGCTCCCGCCGCCGCGCCGGGCGCGCCCCCGAAATCGCGGCGGGGGCGGCGGGCGGCGCGCGGCGGGGGCGGGGGGGCGGCGGCGGGCTGGGGGGCGGCGGGGCGCGGGGCGCCGGGCGGGCGGGGCGGCGCGGGGGGGCCCGGCGGCGGCGCGGGAGCCCCGCGAAAGGGCCCCAAGAAGCACAAGTTGGAGCTGGCGGCGGACCAGGCTGTTGTTGTTCTCAACGTGGTCCGCCCCGCGCCCATATAAAGGGCGGCGGCGGCGCCCGCCCCACCAGAGCGCGGCGGCGGCGGCGCGGAGCCGAGCGGAGCGGAGCTAGAGAGCAGCGCGCCCCGCCGGGCCTCCGCCACGCCGCGGCTGCCCCTGCCCGTCCCCGCCTCCGTCCTGCGGCCCGCGCCACCATGTCGGTCGAGCTGGAAGAAGCCGATCTGCCCCTGACCGAGGCGGAGGAGGTGCCGCTCGCCCCGGAGAAGAAAGCGGCCGCTAAGAAGGCGAAAGGCGGCGGCGGCTCCTCGTTGTCGCCGTCGAAGAAGAAGAAGAACAACAAGAAGAAGAACCAGCCGGGCAAATACAGCCAGCTGGTGGTGGAGACGATCCGCAAGCTGGGGGAGCGCAATGGCTCCTCGCTGGCCAAGATCTACAACGAGGCCAAGAAGGTGGCCTGGTTCGACCAGCAGAACGGCAGGACCTACCTGAAGTACTCCATCAAGGCGCTGGTGCAGAACGACACGCTCCTCCAGGTCAAGGGCACCGGCGCCAACGGCTCCTTCAAGCTCAACAGGAAGAAGCTGGAAGGCGGCGGCGACGGGGGCGCGGGCAGCAGCGCCCACAAGTCCCACAAGAAGGCGACGGCCTCCACGTCCCGGCGGGCGGAGAAGAAGCCGGCGGCCAAGAGCAAGAAGCCCGAGAAGAAATCCCACAAGAAGGGAGCCGGCGGCGCGGCGGCGAAGAAGGACAAGGGCAAAGCCAAGAAGGCCACCAAGAAGGGAGCCGCGTCCCCCGGGGGCAAGAAGGTGAAGAAGTCCGCAAAGCCCAAGGCGCTCAAGAGCAGGAAGGCATGAGAGCGGGGCGCAGGGAGCCCCCCGCCGCCCCCCCCCCCCCCCCCCCGGACTGTGAGCCCCGCGGCACAGACTGCTCTGAGGACGGACCCCAGGGGACCCGCTTTGTCTTTGTGTTGCTGACTCGGCTCCGCAGCCGCCGCCGTGCGCGGTGAGCGGGGCTGCGGCTGCCCCAGCCCCCCTTACCCTTCTCCGGCGCCTTATTTTTTCCGTCCCCTCCCCCCCCTTCCCCGCGGCTTCTCCCCGATCGCGCCCTTTTGTTTTCGGCCGTGCCCCTCCCCGCGTGTAGACGGTTCCTGACCCTCCCCCCCAGGCCCCCCCCCCGTTTCCCCGGTGCTTTACAGGGTTTTTTCCCGCCCGGTTTCCATAGCAGCCATTTTGCGGCGGCGCCCCCGCTGCCCCCCGCGCCACGTGGGCCGGCTCCCGCCGCCCGGGCCCGCTCCGCGCCCCCGCCCCGCCCCTCCCCTCCCGCCGGGCGCACCGTGCCTGCTCGCAGCGATTTCGAAAAGCCACGGCGCCCCCTATTGGCTCCCGGCCCCCGGCGCCATGGCAACGGCCCGTTGGGCGCCAATTGGCTACCGCGGCGTCGGGGCGCTCTTAAAGGGCGGGGCTCGCGGGCGGCCGCCCGCCCTGTGGCGGGACAGCCTGCGGGGGGCCCTCGGGCCGCCGGTTCAGGTCGCGTCTTCAATGGCCTTTAATTTTTTTTTTTTTTTAAATCGGTTTTGGGTTGGTTTCGGTTATTTTGGGGGGGAGGGTGGGTTTTCTGTTTTAGGGTTTTTTTGTTGTTGTTTTCATTTATCGTCGTTTCAAATAAATTGTTAAAAAACGTCGAGCTGTCGTGTGCTCCCTGCAGGCGCCGGGGAGCGGGCGGGGAGGGCCCGGCCGTGCCGCGTTGGTTTCCCGCGGAGGAGAGCGGTGCCCCGCTGCCCGGAGGCCGTCCAGATGTTGATGCGCCAGAACGGGCCCAGGGGGGCTGCGGCGCAGCTCCTGCCTGCGCCCTGCCGGCGGGGGCGGGGGGGGGGGGGGAGCAGCGCCGCGCCCAGCGGGAAGGGCAGGAGGAGAGGAGCGAGGATTCCCCTGCCACGGAGGCTGGGGAGGAGAGCGGTCCCTGCGCAGCTGCACTCGGCTGCGCTCCCTGCACAGCGCGGGGGGGGTGCTGGCTGCCGTGAAGGGGTACCCACGATGGGCACCCCGCGGCATAGACCCCCCCCGTCGGCATCTGGCCTCCCACAGCACCCGGATTAGAAGGGGGGCAGCTCCCAGGGCGCACCCCCACCCACATCCCTCGCTTCGCACCCCAGCTGTGGGGAGCTTTTCCCCCAGCAGCCGGGGTTCCTGCTGTGCGCACGCCTGCGGGCATGAGTGACAGCACGGGGAAGGCGCTGGGAGCCGAGGCCCATCGCACGCCCCGCGGAGCCACCCCTCGCCTCCATGGCTGTGCCTATTTATAGCTCACACCAGCGAGGTTGCATAAAGCCCTGCCAGGAATCTGGGCCATCTTGTTCTGCCTGGCTGCAGGAGCGCGGGGCTCCGCACACATCACCCTCTGCACACCAGCGACCCTCAGCTTACACCGGGGTTGCGGGAGAGGGAGGGGAAAGGAGCCCGGCCCGCATGTTCGCTCTCCACAGCCGGGAAGGGAGCAGGGCAGGGGGGTGGAAGGAGGCGTTGCAGTTGCACTGTACCTCGCAGGTCAGCTGTGGTTAAGCCCACAGCAGGGCAGCGCTGCCCTCGGGCCGGTCCGGCTGTCGGCAAAGCCACCCGTAACAGCATCACGCCAGGGTCCTGCTCAGCTGCCTCCACCAGCGAGGGAGGAGAGTATCAAGCAGGAGCATCACCCCAGAGCTGCTGCCAACCCCTCCGAGGTGCTGTACCCAGAGCGTCGGCGCGCTCCCGGCACCTGGGGAGCGCAGCACGGATCAGCCCAATGCACAAGGCCCCCATGAGGAGGGGACAGAGGGACAGCAGCCCACCGGTGCCTGGGGACAGCCACAACCCCAGGCGACAGCAGGGCCCTTCAGCACTCCCAGGAAAGGAGCAGCCCCCTTCCTCCAGGGCCCAGTCCCTGTGCAGCTGCTTTATCCCTGTGCCCCTTGGAGCACAAGCAGGGAGAAGGGAAGCAAGCTTTACTCCCTGAAGAAGGGTCCATCAGCTAAATTCAGCAAGAGAAGCCAGCTGTGCTCCTGGAAGAAGCCAGCGATGTTCTGCTTCTGGGAGGCTGCAGCCTCCCTCCAGGTCTATATTTAGGACAGGCAGCTGCCAGGTCAGGCCAGCCATCATCCCGCTGCCCATGCACTCCCACACCAAGCTTGAGCGCCTGCCAGCGAGCTCGGGTACCAGGAGAGAGCTGCTGCATTCCAGCACCGACCTGCAGTTGTCTCCTTAGTCAATAGATGACACTGCAGGTTTTGAAGGGTTGGAGGGGATGCCACCGCTGAGGTCTGGCTGGTCACACATCAGGCTGGCGCGCGCACAGCCGCAGGCAGAGAGGTCTCCCCGCTCCCCAGGAGGGGTGGTCAGACCAAACGCATCTCAGCAAGGGCACAGCTCTGCCCTCGGCACTGACCCGCGAGACAGATTGCTCCACTGCTAAGGAGCATTACTGGAAGGTAAACCACCAGTGGCATTCCTGTAGGCAGGTATCAGGCAGGTGAAGGCAGAGGGAGGGCAGCGAGCCTCCAGCTGCCCAGCAGAGGGAAGGCAGCAGGGTGACATACCATGCCTGTCCAGCTGGAGCCCTCACCTCTTGGTCAGAGGGGCTGGCAGTGTCTTACCTCACAGGTTGAGACTGCCAGGAGTGGTGATGCTGGAGCATCCCTGAGTGAGCTCCCATGGCTGCTGCCAGCCACAAGGGCCAGGCTCTGGAAAGAAACCCAAGCCCCAAGGACTTCCAAGGGCCAGTGACTCCAGCCTCACCACGCAGACAAACCCAGCCAGTCCCAGAGCTGAAGTACATAGCTGGCAGAGACTCTGCTGCACATGCACAGCAGCCTCCTACAGCAGACAGCTTCAGTTCCAGGTCTGTGCCTAACTCGCCTTCAGGTGCCCAAGAGGAGGCAGGGGAAGAGCCCTGCAGCCCCCCCGCCCTCTCCTCAAGGGAAGCAAAGACCAACAGACACCCTTTCAGGCTCGCATGACCTCTGGGAAGACTCTACTCAGCCAAGTCCTTCACATTTTATGAGCTCAACTGCTCTGGTGCTATGAAGCATTCAGAAGAGCCAAGACCAGCAACGCTGCTCCAAAAAGCTGCAAGACCCATCTCTGGATCTGCAGGCTTGAAGGTGACAAAGTGCATTGCAGCTTTCTAATAAAGACCAAGACTTCCACTCTCCTGGTCACAGTGACATTCAGATGTGAAGTTTAGGAGGTGATAAAGGCCAAGCACTTTAGCAATGCTTGGCGAGACAGACAGGATTTCCTTTGGTCTGCATTGCAACAGCCCAGCTTTCCCAGCTGGTCCATCACATTGCTGGCAGAGGAACTTCAGAACACAGCTGGAGCTCAGTGTTGAGGGCACCACATGTGCCACCAGCTCCTACATTATAGCTGCAGGCATCACCTCACCAGCCTGGGCAGGGCCACACAACAGCTAGGGTGGCTACAGAGCTACTCAGTCCCGGGTGCGCAGTGCAGCAGCCCGACCTGTCCCTGTTCCCTGCCCCAGGGCACCTGCAACTGCTTAATACTCATTTCTGCCTTTTGTTCTGGACAGCACATTTGGTAGGGCAGAAGGCGGCACACCGCCCTGCAGAGACCAGCCCAGCAGCTCCCATCCTGACCTACACCTTCCATAGCCCAGTGCAGACCTTGCCAGCACCCAACCCTGACCGTACTGGAAGTTGTCTAAGCTTCCCACATCTTCCTCCCCAAAACCCAAGCAGGGAACAACTCTGGCTTGCACACCAGACACCAGGACAGCAAAGTGGGAGATGTCCAACAGAGGGAGAGGGTGTCGGAGTAAGAAACAGCCCCGTATCTCCAGGCCTCCTCCCTCCCCGTCAGGGTCAGCTTTTCCCAAATGACCTCCAGAAGTCCATCTCTGCCTACTTGCCTGCAAGGCCACCCAGAGGGTCCTGGGGCAGCCCATCAGGTGAGGGAAGCACCTCCAGCACTGGGGGAAGGTCCTGGGTCCAGCCTCACTCCTCCTCTGCTGCTCCCAGCCCAGGGGCACCTCAGGCTTCCTGGCGACTGGGCAATGTGGCATTCCCATAGTGGGGAGAAGAGCTGGAGAGGGGTTTTATCTGCTCCCAGGGGTAGGAAAAGACTATTTGAGTGAAAGGCAAGCAGGACCACTGCTAGGCCAGATCTGGTGTTTTACTAGTCCTTCCCTGCTTGGAGAAAAACCGAGCCCAGGCACCAAGCTGCCACCAGAGAGCCTGCTCCCGCAGACTGCTGCCAGATTCAGTAGGTTTGGTGAGGTGACGAGACACAGCACATTTGACAGCATTCAACAGGGAACCAGTTTAATCAGATATTGGTTTGCATCGTTCTTTTCAGTATCACAAGTTCTGCGTTTTTCTAAGAAATACAAAGCACTCTCGGGTTGTACAGAACGCTGGTCCTGGAGAAGACAAGAGGGAGAGAACAAGACACTTGGATACAGACACATCAACCACCGCGCTGGGCAGCGGAAAGGAAACCCCTCATCCCCACGTCACCAACGGTAACAGTCACTTTACAGGAGGAAGAGAGATCCCAGGGGGTCCGTGCCACAGCAGCGGGGCTGTGCCCGGCTGCCCCCACCCACCTGAGGTCAGGGTACCCCAGCGTAACCATGGGACACATCTGCACCCCCATTAGCACAACACTAACGAACATACCGCTTCCACATTCCACAACAGAGTGAAAAACCCCTTCATAAAACCAGCTGACAAGCATCCAGGTTCATCTACTCTAGATAATAATAAACTCAGAGCCAGGGTAAGTTACTTCATCCACAAGATTAACAGCTGATTCAATAGCTTGAACACATGCTACTTACAGCACATAAATAGAAGTTGCTCTTTTTTTTTTTTACTTAAAAAAACATGTTATGAAGGTCTACAGTCCGATTGCCTAGACACTGCCGCATGCACACGACTATCAGCGCCCACAGAAGCAGGCTGCTCTGGGCAGCGAGGAAAGCTGTCTCTGCATCAGCTATTCCAGGTGTCACGGGACAGCTAGCCTGCCCCCATGCTTGCACATTATCCACACAGCCATTAAATAAATACGGCACTAGCTAAAAGTGGGCTTTAATACAAACTCTAGGGTTGTTTTTAAAAAGAAATATTAATCCATAGAGGGTTACAGTTAACAGATATCATCATCACTTTATTTCTCAGAACCAGAAACAGTGTTGAACAAACAAACAAAAAAAAGACACAGCATGTCATTTCCAGAAATGCAACCAGGGTACAAGGTAGCTCTCAGCAAGATGAGGGGCTTCTGCAGCCGGGAGAAGAGGGCAGCCACAGCAGAAGATGGCAGCTCCCGCTCCCGGCGGGCGCCTGACCTTGCGACGCTCTCCGAGGGGATTTGTCACCGCAGCCTCCACCCCACCCCGCTAGCGGGACCCACGGTTTGTGGGACCACCGAGTCCCCCAGCGCCCACCGAGCCAGGGAGCTGTGGGAAGGTGACTTTGCAGGGACATACCCCAAAATAAGAGACCTTAAAATAAACAGGACCAGAGCTTCTTTACAGTAGGCAATGCACTAGCTTTACCATGAACAAAACTAAGACTAACAGTCACTTCTTGCCAACGGAGAAAGTTTTCCTCCTTTTCACATTTTCCAGCCCCCTGCCCTCCCCGCTGCAGTGCGGCCGGGATGGCATTGCTAGCTGGGGGGGGGGGGGGGGGTGGCACAGCAGCAGCGAGTCCCATCCTTACACCAGGGCAAGCAGGGCCAGCTGGGGGGGGCCCTGCACAGCCCCAGGGCTGGCAGAGGGGAGAGGCAGCCAGGGGTGCCCGTGTACATCCCCACGCCAGCCAAAACAATCCTCAGCAGCTACCAGCAGCTCTGCACCATGACCCAACCACACGGCTCCGGATACCACCACTGCCAACAGCTATGATCCAGCTGCCTCCTCCAAAAACACTTCTTCCAGAGGGAAGAGGGACAGGGTGGGGGCACAAGCAGGGCCTGACCTCACCCATGCTCCCCCAGCACCCCGCCACAGCCCAGGCTAGGGGGCTAGTGGAGGGCTGGCGGGGTGCTGCCAGGGCTCACCACCCAGCCCGGGCTGGTGGGCAGGAAGGAGAACCCAAGTCCCATTGGGAGGGAAGGTGGGGCAGTGGTGAAAAGGGGGCCGGGGCTGGGGGGGGGGGCAGCGCTCACTTCTTGGAGCTCTGTGTCTTCTTGGGCAGCAGCACGGCCTGGATGTTGGGCAGGACGCCGCCCTGGGCGATGGTCACGCCGCCCAGCAGCTTGTTGAGCTCCTCGTCGTTGCGGATGGCGAGCTGCAGGTGCCGCGGGATGATGCGCGTCTTCTTGTTGTCGCGGGCCGCGTTGCCCGCCAGCTCCAGGATCTCAGCCGAGAGGTACTCCAGCACGGCCGCCAGGTACACCGGCGCCCCGGCGCCCACCCGCTCCGCGTAGTTACCCTTCCGCAGCAGCCGGTGCACCCGGCCCACGGGGAACTGCAGCCCGGCTCGCGACGAGCGCGACTTGGCCTTGGCCCGCGCCTTGCCGCCGGACTTGCCCCGGCCCGACATGGCCGGCAGGCAGCGGCCCCTCGCCGCCGCCTCCTAAGAAGCGCCGCGCACAGACGGTCCCGGCGCCTGCAGGGAGACAAACGCCGTTACACCGCGCCGCCGGGCCGGGGCCCCGCCGTCCCCGCCCGCCGCTGCCGCGCCGCCCTTACCCGCAGCCGCCGCTCCCGCTCCGCCCTGCGCGCCGCCCGCCGCCGCACTGCCAGGGCCGCCGCCGCCGCGCCGCGGATATCCCTGCCCGCCCCGCCGCCCGCTCTTCCCATTGGCTGCCGCCGCGGCCGGCGCGGCGCTGATTGGTCGCCGCGTCGATCCCTGATTTGCATAGGGCTCGCAGCGCCCCGGCTCTACCGCGGGGCCAGCGCCGAGGGCAGCGCCTGGCGGGGAGCGACCCGGCTCTGCCCCTTGCTCCGGGGCGGGCCTCGGCTCCCAACCGGCCAAGCCCGGCCGCAGCCAGCGCTCCCCCACACCCCGGTAGCTCTTTCCTGGCTGCGCCGGGGCCGAGGGGCGGGTGGTTTGGCCGGAGCCTCCGTGGGTGTCCCGGCAGCGCTGCTCCTCACCGGCTGCCCCTTTTGCCTTGCCCAAACCCGTAGCCCCTCTCCGGCCAGCGGGATGCCTCTCTTGGGAGGCTGCCAGGGCCTGCGGGCCGGGGGATGCTCTCGCAGGCGGGGGAAGGTGGGACCCCCCGATAGGTAAAACCCCATCGGGTTTTCCCCCTCCTGGAGCATCCCCCCTGCCCGCAGCGAGTGCTGCCCTCCCTGCCAGAGCATCATGCATCAAAGGGGAAAGCTGCTCCCAAGCCAGCTTTTGGGGCCAGGTCACACCGGGTTGAGTGCAGTCATCTCCTTGCCAGGCAGGAGCAACCGCTGCAAAGGGCGTTGGGTGAGCAGCCAGTCTCCAGTTTAAAGGTGGCGTAGTTCAGCTGTAACACCTCCTCATTAAACCCTCAGTGTAGTTTTTTTTGGTGATGGTACCGCTGATGCTCACAGCCTGGAGGGACATAATCTGTACCCTGTGTCTTTGCATCACCCCTACCTGCCCGAAGGAAGGATTATGTTCCCCAGAGCAGGGAAAGGTGAGCATCCTCAGCTTGTGCTCAGCATCTTCACTCCCTCCACAGCAACTGGACACCTGAAATGAATTTGAGATGAGCCAGTGACCTTTGGAGAAGCCTGATCTGCAGTTAGCACCAACCAAGCCAGGGCAGCTGAGCTACTCACCCTAGAGAAGCGATGGCCAGGCAGGGAGAGAAAACTCCCTTGTGGCTCCTGCAAGGACAGGCATTGAGGTGACAGCCCCAGCGCCTGATGACCTATTTATTGTGCCAGGAGCTGCTAATGCAGCCACTCTCTTGCCTTAAGTCACCGTGGGAGCGATGAGGAGCCAGCTAGCAACAGGCTTTCCGGCTGGAAATCCTAATCCCACCCCAGCTTCCCATAAGCCGGGAGACCTTCTGGGCTCAGCCGCCTCCCTGGCACACGAGGGATTCCGAGATGGATTTGCCTCTGAGAGCGCTCGGGTCTCCCCAGGTGCCCGTCCTGCAGCTCCTGCCCTGGCTCTGCTGTCCCTCCCCAGGGACGAGCCCCAGCTACGGCTGCCCCTGCAGCTCCCCAGGGACAGATCATACGAGAGGAGCCCCAAAATAAATCCCTGGGGAATATTTTCCACTGGCAAATGGAAATGCTCCAGCAACACGGCCCTGCTGGTACCCTGAGAGTTCAGCAACAGGTAGCTGGTCTCCCCCTCAGCAGATGGAGAGGAGGTAAGAGCTCTGCCTGTGAAACAGGAGCACCGGGGCTGCGGTGGACAAGGGGGACACAGACACACACACGGACAAGGGCATTCCGCAGTCAACCAGTTAATCCCATTTTAATGTTTCCAATACAAATGAAGTACTGCTTTCCAGCAAGGGTCCCACCACGTAAGGCTTTTGGTCTGTAACATCTGGCTTGGTTTACAAAATCTCTGACCTCAAAAACAACTGCCCTATGCTGTTCTGTAACGGCACTTTAGTTATCTGTGCTTTAATGAATGACCTTTATGAACAAGGCAGAGCACATCGCAGATCAAGAAAATCCTCTCTAAGTCTTCAAATCCCATTAACAAAATGATTGTACAAACAACGTGACCAAGACACGCTGTCCCACCCCACTGCCCGCAGGGAAACCCAAGCAAAGTCCGGTTCCTCCCAGGCACCGCTTAAACATCTCCCTGTTTAGGAGCCACGAATGCACGTGGCAACGCTGGTGCAGCCAACTTTTGAGGGCGAGAGTATTAGAAAGGAATTTGTACAGAATCAATATGGAATTAAATGGAAAACAGGTATCAGTTTAATACCAAAAAAAGAGAAAAGAAAAGAAAACAGAAGGAGACATGAACTATGAACACTGTCAGAAGGCAGAAGCTACTCCTCCCCGGCAGGCTGAGATGCTTCTCAGAGCTTTATCTTCGCTTGGCACAAGTGACTGGCAGGGAGGGAGGCCAGCAGGTTATATTCATTCCCGTCAGCAGAAGACAAAGCCAAAACCCTTAAAGACAAACACCAACCTTTAACAAAACATAAAGAGCACAGACAACAACCTAGCGCATAGGATCAACACCTGAGAGGCTTGGAGAATCTCAACACCAGTCTGCAAAGCCTTCCAAAAAAAACATTCCTCATTCTGTTTAAGAAAATCAGGAGGAAAAAGGATGGCCAGCCATCCCAGCTGGTGCCTAAGCCTTGCACTTCTTCGCAGCCGGCTCTCCCTCCTTCCCCAGCCACTGCTGCAGGATATCTGCGCTGGTTTTCTTGGGCGAAGGGCTGTGGATGAACTGACTTGTCCACCTGGGCAAATCATTTTCTTTCTTCTGGGGAGAGCCCTCCTGGGAGTTTTTTAACCAGCTCAGCATCACTTTGCTGCTTGGGGTGGCTTTGACCTCCTGGAGAGATAAAGACAGTGTGAGAGAAGTCAGAAGCACGGCGAGAGCAGGGCAGGCAGCCGACTGCAAGAGCTGGTCCAGAGTGGGATGCAGCGGCTGGAGCAACAGCCCTGCCTGCATCAGGCACAACTGCAGGAGGTTCCCTGGGCTGCTGGGAACAGGCTTGTTCCAAGCCCCATTTCACATGGAATTTGCCTCATTTGGCAGAGGAATCTTGGCATGGGGTGACAGTTTATTTCTGGAAGCGGAGGGAAGGGAATCTGTTCGGGGCTCTGCACTCCAGCATCAAGCACAGGCATGTCCTGCAGACACTGCCTGCTGCTGCCCCTCCTGCAGCCTGGCAGCACCGTCCCTGCTCAGGGACGTCACCGTGGCCAAGCTCTCCCCTGCCAAGCCCCGGCCAGCACCCACCTTGTTGGCTCCCAGCTCGATGGGTGTGAGACACTCGGGTGCGTTGTTGCGGACACTGTTGACAAAAGTGGACACTGGGTGGAAAATTATGTTCTCTGTGGGCTGGATGAGTTTAACCGCTTCTTGGACTGGCACTTCAGCAAAGTCCAGCCATTTCCTGATGGCCTCGTCCCCATCCAGGATGGCTGGCATCCTAGGGGACAAGACAGTCAGAGCCAAAGCCCAGTGCCGATATGGCAGAGCAGGGTGGCAAAAGCCAGGTTTGTAAGCTAGCATGGAGTTGGCAGCCTGGGGGGAAACAGTGGGAAAAAACTGAAGCAGCAGGATGCTCTTCTGCAAGGCAGAGCACGCCTTCGCTTCGCCCAGGTAGCTGCTTTGCTGGAAGAGGCAGAGGGGTTGACTGCCAGGCCCCGGTCAGGTGGAGAGCAATCCAACTCCAGAGAGTGATCCAGCTCTGACTGCCACCCACCGGGGCACAAAGATGGTGATTTATGGAAAGGGCATAAGCCAGTGACCCGAAACAAGCCGGTAATGTTGTAGTGTTTTTCTCCCAGGGCATCAGGAGGAAGCAGGACTCCCTGCCTGCGTGCTGCCAGACTGGTGTTTAAAGGTGCAGCTTTCCTCCCTCGCCCCGCCACTGCCCTGCAGCCCCCTTGCTAGCTCTCACTTGCCTGTGATGGATGAAGCTCACGTCCTTGGAGGCATCCACAGTGATGATGGTGTAAGTGTACAGCATTTCTCCTCCCGCCGGTGGCTCCCAGCAGTCAAAAATCCCAGCCATGGTGAGCAACCTCCATCCTCTCCATTCCTCGTCTCCCTCCTTCCCCTCGGCCTGCAAGGGAGAGGCCCCATCGCCCCGGTCAGTGCCGACCCACGGGCAGCCGAAGCATCGCAGACCTGCCAGTGCTGCGGCAGGTTAATGACTCAGATCTAAATCATTAACTGAACTAATTTGAGGGCTTTCCAGGAGCCCTTCTACTAATTTGAGGTAACTCCAGGAGAGGTACCAGGAGGGCAAGCCAGTGCCCTCCTCCCCTTCTGAACATCCCGGCCGCTGGCTCAGCCGAAGGAAAGAGGTAGCGAAACTCCCAGCCCAGTCCCCTGCGAGACACATCGCCCACCCATGCAAATATCCAGCATGTGGGGAGCAGCAAGCATGACGGCGGGGACGCTGCGGCACCATTTACAGCCAGGGGACCGCAGTGGCAGGGACCGCCGGCTGCAGAGGGATGCCAGAGTGCCGAGCCCGCTGCGGAACAGAGCCCCGTTGGGAAACAGAGACCCCCAGAGATGGGCACAGCTGGAGGGAAGGGGGCTTTTCCCAGGGCAGCCGGAGGGAGCAGGGGCTCAGAGCTGGGCGCGAGTGTTCAGACACAGCGAGGGACTCTGTACCACGGCGTCCTTGGTCTGGGGGAAGTAAATGAAATACGGCTGCTTTCCCCCACTGTGCTGCTGCCACTCGTAGAAGCCATCCGCCAGGACCACGCAGCGCTTGCCCTTGAGGAGAGCACCCTGGGGAAGAGAAAGCACAAGCAAGCTGTGAACAGCAGCCTCGGGCAGCCTGCGAGGGAGGATGGGGGCTCCTGGGACCACCCAGCCCGCTCGCTGCCTCTCGGGGGCTCCCCTAAACTGCCCCGCAGGGTGCACAAACGCCACCACCAGTGCTGTGATGAAAGATGGGCTGCACCAGCAACAACTTTTTCAGTTCTTCTATTTTAATGAAATCTGCCAGCTCTGCAGTACAGGGACTTACGCCCCTGTGCAGCAGGCAGTGACCGGTACTCGCTAGGGAGATGCTTCAGCTTGGGTTTTGCCAACTACAGGATCTCTTCAAGCTGGACACAAAGACAGCAGCAACTCACCTTGTAGGAGGACTTCTTCAGCATGGTATCACTGCGGCAGTTGGAGGTATTAAACGGCATTTTGGAGGGGTCGTCCTTTTTGAACCAGGAGGGAACCAGGCCCCAGCGCATGTCCATGAGGACCCGCTCAGAGGAGTCGGCATCCTTTCGAATGAGACAGAGAAACGCCTCGGGTCAAAGCCACGTCGCAGGGCCCACGAACATCCCCACAGCTTGAGAGAGGGGCTTCGCAGAGCCCTGCGGAAGCGGCTTCTCCCTCTGCAAGAGCGGAACAGGTCAGCGTCTCTGCCGAGAGCTGAGCTGGGGCTCACAGCCCCTCCAGCACCAAATCTGCCTCTGCTCTTCTGCAGGGATGCCACTCGCAAGCCATGCGGAAATAGCCACTAATTATAACCCTTTGCATATTCTTAACGGCTTTCCCGTAAGAATTAATCTTCAGCAGAAAGCACAAGAAAGTTTTGCAGGAATAAATAACTGAGTGTCTCAGTGAGGCTCGCCCGACAGCTCTCTGGAGGAGTGAACGCAGTTTTGCTTCAGCGGAAGTGCCTGGACACGTGAGCTCCCCAGCTCTTAAGTAAACAGGTATGTCAGGCTGGTGTCAAGGTCCTCAGAATTTCCACCTTTAAAGCCAGCGTCCCACAGGGTGTAAGCCTCACCATTTTAATAACGTGATTTCTGCTGACCTGGTTCACTTTCACTCCTTGCGCTTTGCATATCATCTGCCTTCGGACAATGGAAAACGGCTTGCGGCTTTCACATCTCCCCCAGCTCACTCTCGCTTTCTGCCCGCAGCTGCCGGCCCCAGGCAGCGCAGAGCTGGGGCGAGTGAGGCCCCAGGGGACATTTGCTCCCAAAGCTCTGCAGTAGATGTACATACATATACCTACTATAGGTGTGTATATATATAGGGACGCGTATGTGCCCAGTTTTGTGAAGTCTTCCACAGCCTCCCACAGATCAGAGTGGCAAAAAGAGGCACCTTACACCGCGCCTGTGTCCCAACAACTTGAACAGAGATGCACAACCGAGCAGGCGTCCGCCTGTGACCTGTATCACGCTCCCAGCCCCGTATTCCTCTGCTCCACCAGCTTACCGGCTGCTCTCGGGGGGATGTGGGACCCCAAGGCAGGAAAGCAGGGTACGAAGGATGCCCGACGGCATTGCCCACGGCACTCCAAAGCGGCCCCACCGAGGTGTCCCACCCCATCCCCTGTGCCGGTAACAGCTGCGAAGTGCAGCAGCCCCTTTTGCTGCCCCACCGGCCAGGGGAGGAAGAGCGGAGGGAGCCCAGATTGGGGTGTTTCAATTCAGTGAGCCCAGCTTCACCCCGCTGAACATGAAAGAGCAGCAGTTCGCCGGGCACCCCCTTATGCGGAAACCGAACGAGATGCACAAACAGTTGTACAGGCTGCTCAGGTTGTCTGAGGAAGGTCTGGTGAGGCTTAAATTAGCCAGGATAACGGTCACCACAGGTGTGCTGTTATTTTACAGCTCTGAAGTCGAGATTTTTTTTTCCTCTACCCTCCCCTACCAATGTGACCTGGACACTCTCAGCGGCGTTATGAAATGAAAAAAAGCCTCAGAAAAGCAGAATAAAACCAGCAGTGCAATTATAGGCATTTGGGAAAAAATTCTACCAAGGTTAATCACTTCTATACAAGTTTTTGCAGAAAATGTAACACTAGGCTGGAAGCATGGTATTGATTCCACACCCTCATTAGGAACACGTAAATACTAACAAGAAGAGACACCTGCGCAATTAGAAAATTCAATACCTGCCACGTACACTGAGCAAAGAGAAGCTGTTACAATTCAGACAGGGTACCACACCACCCCGGGAGGCACAACCCCCTTTCCCACCGCTCGGCCAACCTCGAATTTAAGCCCCGGGACACCCAGCAGCCATGCGGATTTTTCTTCAGCAACCAGGCGCCCGACGCAAAGGGCCGCTGCCGGAGGCAGGACGAGGCCCCGGCGGCCGCGTTTTGGTTTGCAAAGCGAGGGGAGGGAGGGAGGGAGGGAAGGAGGTACCTGCTGGAGGTGCCGGCGGGAGAGCAGCACCGGGCCGCTGGACTGCGGGCCCTTGTTGTACGAGGGCCGGTACCTCTCCGCCTGGATCCACTCGGGCTGCCGCCGCCGGCCCCGCCGGTCGCGATAGGCGCAGGCCCGGCGGAGGTTGTCGGCCCCCAGGGAGCAGGCCGTGCGGCCGCACATCCCGCCGCCCGCCCGGCTCTGCGGGCCGCCCGCCCCGGCAGGGCGGTGGGTCGGGGCCGGCCGAGCGCTCCGCTCCGCCCCGCCGGGGAGGCGGCTGCGGGCGGAGCGGGGCCGGGCACGGGCGGAGCGGAGGCAGGGCTGGCCCCGGCCCGCGGAATCGCCTTCCCCGCCCCGTGAGACAGGCCAGCCAGAGCCAGGAGATGGGTTTTATTCGAACGACACGAAAAGGGGAGGGAGCGGCTGTCACGGTCGGGTGTCGCCTCTCCTCCACACGCTGCCACCGCGACAGAAACCGGCCACCCATGAAACCCTCCAGCGCAGGGACAAAGCGCGGCGTAAAATCAGACCATAAAAACATCGTTATTTTATAGACAGAGCCCCAGATACAGCTGTACTGCAGAGAACACAAAAGCTGCTGTAGTGAACGTGATCCCTATTCTGCTGCCAGAGAAAGAAGCATTGCCCGTGGGGGCTCGGTGTCAGGACAGTCCTGGAAAAGGCGGTTTATCCGACAGAGGCCATGATCACATCCACGGGGAGCTCCTCTCCGCTGCGGGCAGTGACCTGCATCGTCACGGTGTCGGTCAGGACGAGACGAGACCGCACCAGGAGGTCGTGGCCACCCCGGAACACACCTGGAAGGGAGAGCGGGAGGAAGGAGCGAGTGCTCCCCTGCAAGCCTAAAAATGAACGCAACTGCTTGGCAAGGGCAGGTTGCCCACAGGTAGTCTGGCAAATCCGCAGCACTGGGCCAGGAGACACCCTCGAGCAGCACATTTCTCATTCATTATAACATACCTGGGACTCCTGCTACTGTAAAACTCATGAAAGCAAAGTGTAAAATAAACTCCAGCTGAGAAGAGATCCAGGCACTCCTTCAGTGAGTACCAGCCACTCGTCTAAGAGCTCCAGTACACATCCATTTTGCCGGGCAAGGGTGCTGTACTTTCCCCCACAGGCTCACTCCAAACCAGGATACCACAGATCATGAAGACAGCAAATTCCACCCAGCTGAGCCTGGGGCCGATCCCAACATCCCCCCCCCCCGCACCCTCCCTGATCCCAACACCAGCTGCTCTGCACTTGCAGAGACAGAAACCAAGGCAGGCACAAGCCTCCAAATCCCACCCAGAGCGCAGTGGGCTCCATCAGAAACTCCTGCCCTGATTTTCAACAGGCAGCTCTCTGCGACCTCCCGAAGAGCTGCTCCTCAGGCAGAGTCCTCACCCCACAGCTTACCTGCCAGGTAGAGTGTGTGAGAGTTCTTGTTATCTGGCACTTTATCCGATCGCTCACAGGGCTGCATCCCCAGGAACTTCACGATATTACTAACTGCCTCTTAAGAAAAAATACATAAAACAGGCTCCATGTCACAGGTATCTTAACAGGGACACACACAAAGAGCATCTAAAGGTGACTCAAGCCCTCCCTACATGTTGGGGTTCATGTTCCTTGTCCTGAGGGACATACAGCATTGGCCAGTATCATGGTTTTGGAGGCCACCAGGGAGGCAAAGGCAACACACAAAAACCCCACTGCCACATGGCAGTTCTGTTATCTGATGCAGCAAAGGTGCAACAGAAAGAAAAGGGTGAGTCAGACAACGGAAGTAGGAGAGTGCAGCTGGCTGCACACTTACTGCACAGCCCTGACAGCCTGCTTGCAGAAGGTAGGAGATGTTTTGCAGGAGACACAGGTCTTCAGGAGGAATATGAAAAGGCCTCAGGGAGGGTATTTCAAATCCCAAGGGGCTGTGCAAGGAAGCACAGAGATGGCTACAGGACAAGGACACCCTTCTGAGCTCTCAAAAGGACCGAGTTTTTACAGGCTTCTCGGGAAAAATAAAAGGAGTCTTTAATACATGATGAAAGAGAAGAGGGCTTACACCACCAGCCTGCCCACCAACCTCATGTCTTCTGCTCTTTGCATCTTTTCTTACTGGTCTCAAGACGGAAAGTGGGAGCTCACAGCTGAACTACGGTCTGTCTGCTTGGGAGGGTAGAGCATGAGAACAAAGCAAGATGTTCTCTTGCCTCCCTCAATCCAGCCTGGTGTCCACAAGGCCCAGAATACTCATTTGGTTTTTTGAAACCTGAACTAACTTGTTATCACAGTAACTGTAGCTCCACATTTAACAGCTGCGGTGAAATAGCTTGTGAAGGGTTTTGTCCCATTAGCCTTTCTGTGAGAGATCTAAAGTGAGCCAGACTGTGCCTCTGGACTCTGCCTGCTGGGGGGAATGTTAAGAGCTCTGCTGGGCTCAGACACCGCCTTACCTTCAAGGGTTTTAATAGCAGATAAAGTAAAGGTCTCCTCCTTTTCATACTCGTCACCCACTTCATCCCAGGCTGCTCCAAAGTTTGGCTTCAGAACTCGCTGGATGTGATCAGCCACTGTTACCTCCAGGTCTTCAAGCTGGTGGTAGAAGAGGTTTAAGTGAAACATGGTCGTTCTTAACCCTGCTCTCTCCAGAGTGAACTTTAGACTGGATTCCCTGAGATCAGGTGAATGTAGGAGATAGCCTCCCCTTCCCCTCATGGATTCGTCAGAGCAAGCCCTGCCCCTTCTGCTTTGCTTGAGCAAACACCGTTTGGCTGAGCAACTGCTAGGCCTGGGAAAGCCACCGGTCACGCCATTTCCAGGGTTTACAAAGCAGGTTCCCGTTCTGAGCAGAGCCCTTGGCCTGACAGAGATCAAAGCGCTGGACAAACGTCCAAAACAGAGGAAAAAACAAAAGCTAAGAA
The DNA here is from genome assembly GCF_018139145.2 of Gymnogyps californianus. Lineage (NCBI taxonomy): Eukaryota > Metazoa > Chordata > Aves > Accipitriformes > Cathartidae > Gymnogyps > Gymnogyps californianus. The sequence goes on from NC_059483.1 coordinate 13,942,463, forward strand.
ATACATGTTTGTGCTCACACAGATGCAGCATTTGCTTCCCTGGAATGCACATAAGCTTGTATTTTGCCTTTCTGGCTTATCATTTTGTAGGCTGGTAAAGTACACTAAGACACTGTCAGACGCTTGCTATCACCTAACGCTGCGTGCCGGGTTAGCTGAACTGCTGCTGTGACTACATCTGTGCAAGGCAGAACCAGGCTTGTCCCTCCATAGCATGTATCGAAGGGCAGTCAGTGCCAGAGCTGGCCAGACACCAGCCTGCATTCATTTCAGCAATCGCTGCAGGAAAGAATCTCCTCCTGATTCTAGTTGAAACACATGGAAGAGTTTGTTTAAATATCACTCAAATGCCCTGGTGTCTGGTGGGAAGCAGAGAGAGGGGTTAACCTTGCACGTTCCATTGGGAAAAACCCTCCCCACTCCTTCTGGGAGGACGCTGTGTCCTCAGTGACTCACTCCACAGCAGTGCCTCTAATCAGATTCGCAGCAGTGACAGGCAACGCATAGAAAACAGCCTCTGGAGCTAACAGGGCAAGCTGAGGTTGTGTCACAACATCCCTTCCTCTCCGGAGGGTAAGCACCACCCTCTGTGAGCCAGTCTCAGTTTCTGACCAAGCATAAGTTCAGCTTCTTCCTTTGTGGTAAAACAGCCCGCCTGGAAATGGCAAAGCCTGCAAGAGAGGTGCTTCTGCAGCATCAGTGCTTTCATCAGTCTCGGTGCTGGGGAGGGAAAAGCCCCACCTTCCCCAGAGCAAGAACAAAGACAGCAATCTCCCTGTATCAGACAAGCCACTAGGCAACTAACTGCGCCACCACGGAGAGCAACTCATGGAGAACAAATGATGTCCAACAGCCCTCTGTCTCCACAAACCTGACTGTGCAATTGCTGGAGCCCATAGGGCACAGCAGCCAAACCTGGAGGACACACCATGGCCTCTCAAAACATAGGTATCCTGCACAGTCAGGTGTCCACCTGGAGAGCAACAGGAGGATACTCCAAACGAGACAAAACAAGCTCTGCAAACCCATATCTGCATCCTGGGACAGACACCACAGACACAGCAAGAATCCCCTCTTCACGCGATACTGCCCACATCAGCGTCAGTGGTCACATCATTGCTTGCAGGGATCCGAGTACAGATCGCAAAAACCCTCAAAATGACAGCAGTTTCTGTGATCAGGTACATGACCAGCTCCTTACCACATACTCATCCTCGTAACCCTCGTCGTCCGTCTCACCCGTGTTCGGATCACAGTCCTTGACAGTGAACTTCATCATGCAGCTAAAGGTACAGGCCACTGGAGGTGGGGGAGGCAAAGGCAAAGCTCACATTACCACCAGAGCTGCACTCCCCTGCAGCAGAACGGGGCTGGGAGATCTGGGGCAGCTGCGTTCTCCCCATCACTGTCAGCAGCACAGGCTTGGCCAGTGACCTAGAGAGGGCTCTCCGACAGTTTGTGTCTCTCAAGGACAAGGTATTTATTTGTAATATTAAGGCTAGCAAACAGTGATAAAGACAGGCTCGTGATGGCTGTACAAGACCATAATCCTCAGATCAAGTGCTGTTACTGATGAACCTCAAATTGTGTTCAGAATACTAACTAAACGTGTCCCACCAGCGCCTTGTGAAGAGGCAAGATCCTTATCTAGAGATCGGTTCATGCGCCTCTGAAATGAAACTGCCTTACACTGCAACACGGCAGCTGGGAGAGGAAGTGATGACTCATCCCTAAAAAGATGGGCACTGCTGGGTGAACAGCAGCAACACACACAGGTGAGCAGTCCCAGAACACAAACCAGGGAGACCAAAGCACAGGTAAGGCCTGGTTCATGTTCTGGGCAGTGACAAATGAGGGGATGTTCAGTTCAAATAGACATCCCTGAAATTCTAGCGGTTTGTCTGAAATACCCCTTTGCTACTCAGAGCATCTGGGCACTCACAGCACTTTACAAGTACCAGCCTCCCCACATACTAAACACAAAGAACAGACAGGCTAAAGGACATGCCAGGGTGCATGGGAGAGAACTCAGCAGAGAGCTGAATGCTCATCTGCCAGGTCTCATAGCCTGACTCAACAACGCTACAGCGCAAGGGAATCAGGAGAGGAGAAGGGAGGCCTGACAGCCCCCAAACAGCAAAGAGAAGTCATGCTCAGCATCACTCAGGGCTGCGCCCACACACAGGCTATAAATATCCGGCTAGGATGCAAGGTAGAATGTGTGGGGGCGAGCAATACGGTACGCTTAATTTGGGGGACGTCAGGAAAACACAGAGAGCAAACTGTTTACCTGCTGTCGGATCCTCTTCAGACAGTGCTACCAGCGTGTAGCAGGTACCCGGCTGGTTGTACACCAGGGTTTTGGCAGGTACGTAGCCAATGACCTCATACCCCTCTGTTGGCTCCATCTGCACCGTGACATTCTCCAGGATCTGATCGTTCAGGGTGTTCGTGCAGTCAAACTAATCAGGGAAGGGGAAAGCAGCAACAGCTTGACGCTGCTTGCTATAGATCTAATAGCAGACTCACTTTAGGCAGAGTAGGAGCATGGTGTCAACTTGTGAACCCCTAGCTCTTTGTGTTTCAACAGTGCACCTCGCTATCAGCTGGCTAATCATAGGGCTCATGCGTTCCAGTTTAGTCACAGAGCAACTGTGGCTAAAAACTACTCATTTAAATGCTTTAGGGGAGAAACTAGAACCCTGCAGGGCACTCCAGTGCTCCAGCAAACTTTTTTTGTTTTTTTTTTTTTAAAAGGAAACAACACTTAAAATGAACCAGCACACAACTATCCAATGCCTGCCCTCTGCAACCCAGGCAGGAGCACAAATTCAGCAAGGGCAGGGATGTGTCAGCTTCTGCCTGTTTCAGTTCACCAGTCACTATGGAACTTTTTCCTCTAAATGTACTTTGTCCTTTCTCCCTGGATGGTAATTCCCAGGTTAACTCTTTGCTGTATGGAAACGTGAGTACTCTGTTGCCTACATCTTCTCACTTCATGCTACAGGGACACAGTGCCCCACAGCAGATAGGAGGATGATGCTTTGCACAGCTCAAACTAGGGATAGTTTGAGCAAATTTCAGCAAGCTCGATGGTTTCAGCAAGTCTAAACTTGCTGATTAGACTTCGTTCCGGCTGCAACGACAAGTCACTTAACCTCACACAATGGCATCTGGTGGATGGACAACAGAAACAAAGATCAACCCCTACGAGGACTGTGTAAGCAGTTCTGAGCTTTTGAGGAAGGAGCTGGCTAAGGACAAAACACTGCTGCTCACAAGCCAGCGTAGGACTCGCTGTGCCTTGAACTCCCCAAGGCCCAGGCAAAGATGCTGGCACATCAATCCTAACATCCCACATGTAGCAGCAGGGAAGTACAGCCAAGGCCAAGACATACAGAAAAAAGCACCTGTACTACACAGGCTAAAACAAAACATAGGGGATGAAGAGCTCTCCCCCACCACCTCCCTTTCTTGGGTACCCTTTTCAGCCTCTCAGATACAATAAGCTTCATTCTTTTATGCCCAAACCACATGCTTGGGGACCCTGAGGAAAGGACACAGCTCCCCTTGCCAACTGCTCAGTGAGAACAGCCCCATCTAGTGCTTGTTTGAGTTATTTTGACTGTATGTGTAAGCATTGTTCAGCCACACATGCTTCCTAATTAATTTTTTCTGGGGCTCTGCTGCCCTGCGTGAGAAACTAAGGACTCCTCATTGCAGTGACATGCTTTGAACACAGATATCCCTGAGCTATTTCTTCCCAGTGGAGCTTTTAACTGGTCAGGAGCTTATTTTCCAATCCTCTTTCAGCACCACATGCCATAGCTACCCACCTGGAACACCATGTGGCTGACAAACGTGTGCTTGGTGCAACGAACCACGTACTCCGTCTCCAGCTCTGTCAGGGCAACAGGCTCTGGGGAAGACTTGAAGAGCGGGCCAAGTCCCCGAAACTCTGGGATCGCCCCCAGTTGCTCTGAAACAGAGAACACAGAAACCATTGCCTTTCCCAACCCACAGGAAGGCGTTAGCAGTTTCAAGCCCTTGTTTAAGCTGCCAGAAGATGCTGCAGCAAGGAACTATCCATCAAACATCCATAAACATTCACTAGGGACTTCTAAAATTAAAGGCAGAGTAATCCTTTGCCCATATCTATTGCAAGATAGATAGAACAGGACTGCAGGCACTCCCACCCCCCAGGGAGTGAACAGTTGACTTAAAGTTGGGAGCCCATGTCACTCTCTGAAAGGAGATGGGAAAAAGCCAGAGGGGCTAAGGCAGGCTCAGCAAGAGGTAGCTATATTGTTCTCACACACAGGCACAGGAGAGGCCTTGCATCAGTTTACCTTGGAATATTTCTTGCCGTGTTGCTGCCACCTTCTCTGGCTGTTTGACTACAGCAACAGGGGCATTTTCTGCAAAAGAAAAAGAAAACAAACAAAAAAAACCAAAACAAAACCAAAAGATTTGAAGGTGAAGAGTAAGAAGTAACTAAATCAGAAAACAGATCAATGTCTGGAGAGGGATTTGCCTAAGGAAAGGAAGGGAGCTCATTTCTCATTTTGCTATGGACTAGACACCCGTATTTAGCTTCCTAAACACCTTTGGAACTGTGGCAGCTCCAATGAAGATTACTATTACTATTATTAGCAGTTGGACTAAACCAAAACACTAATGTGGGAGCAACCAGATTTGCTGGCCTTAGTCTTTGCAGAAGAAGTAATCCCACAAAATTCAAATAGGATGGAGCTCAGCAATTCCCAGCAAGCCCAATGCAGTCTGTTGTCCGAGGGCTGGAGCTGCAAGGGAATTCCTCACCTGCTCTTTGCTCGACGATAGGAGCTGTTGCCAAAGGAACGGACTTCAAGTCAAAGGGTTTCTCAGAGGGCTCCAGGGTGTACTGATGCAGAGCCCTCTCCAGGCCAGGGATGGACACCGTCAAACCTAGGGACAGAAGGGACAAGTCGCTGAAACCACAGATAATGCCAGCTCTTTGTCACTTGTAAAAGCAGGAAAGAGGTGCAGACTTGTTTTGAGGACTTTCTGCATTACCATTCAGGATGTAGCCAGCATTGAGGGCTTTCTGCTTCTGCTCCAGAACATTCAGGTAGAAGGTGGCTCTGTCTCTCACTTCGTTGTCATCATCCATCACACACCTGAGAGGAAAGTGGAAAACTTTCTTCAGTGCAAGACAGCAGAGTCCACACGAATGAATCTGGGTGACTAAGCCACCTTACAGAGCTAGAAAGAACATGCCATAGGAGACAACCAGCAATCAGCTAGTAATTGTATTAGAAAAGCAATCATCCGCCACACTTGGCTTCTGTCCACTTTGTGGTGCTGAGCACAGTGGTGACCCCATCACAGGATCCCAGGTACCCACTGCACCTTCTCAGATCCACAGCTAGAAGAGACTAGACAGGCAATGGGGATGCTAACAAGCTCTCAAGTGAACAAGGTTTTTCACTCAGGATGTTGAGAAACTCTGAGGTACAACTCACCTTTTCAGTAACACCAAGATACTGGGTAACATCTCCTCATTCTGGGCTCCAAACTTGGCCAGGGCACTTACAGCACCTGTAGCACAAGTCATGAAAACAGAATTAGAAAGCAAAGAAATCAGCTGAAGTTTTCCCCATTTCCTGGCCTTGATCAAATGCCATGTCAGAGATGCTAGCATTAGTACAAAGCATTACTGTGACCAGAAAGAGGCAGATGTATTATAGCGAAGTGCCTGCAAACCTCCTCTGTCTAGTTTCAGCGTCACTGCATCTCCCTCACCATTTCTCAGCTGCAGGCCACCTCTTCCATCAACACTACTGCAGGATCTTTGCTGTGTAAAAAGATCTGCTCAGGACTAGAGCAAATCACAATCCTCAAAAGCAGAGATGTTCATACACTATATTTCCTTGAAGATCTGTCATAGGGCAGATAGCTTTCCAGGTCTGTCTCTTACCTGCCCGGACTTCTTCATGCTCCAGGACAACCCTGTTGTAGATGAAGCGAATGTATTTGGAAGGGTTGTTGGTTTTGGGCCCTTCCTGCCCCAAGAGGTGGAGGATACGAGTGGCCAGCACAGTGAACTCGCAGTCCTCGATGAATTCGCAGAGGTGAGACAGGCCTGTCTCTTTGCTCTCTGAGTTCTCCTCAATGATGCTGATGATGCAGTCCACAATGGCTCGCTTGTATTCAAAGCCTCCCTACGGAGCAAAAGGGAACTGCTCAGCTGGAAATCTCAAAGTATTTTAGAGACTCTGAAGTAACCAGACAGGAAAGAATTTCCTTCTAAAAGGTCACTCACACTCAGTGCTTTTAATCTGTGTTTGAAAGGAGAAGGGCAATAATGCTGCCCCCACTTTTGACCGTCTTTACACCCAGGGGGCCAGCTAATATTCAAGCTCTCTTGCCAGCTCCCTTCAGAATGGCTGCAGTGAAGAAAAAAACAAGTCCTAAAGAGAGTAAAAGAATCCATCCGCCTAAAGGGTTTACATCTCCTTCAAAATCCTCTGCTGCTAGAATTAGTGCATAAAAACAGCCATATGGGAGGAGAAAAAACCCAACCCTCTCCCCTTTAGCACCAGACATCTGAGGATGAATCACAAGAGAAATATATTAAGGATCATATCTGCCACAGCAGGACCCAGCAAATAGCCCCATTAGTGTGGGAAGACAGGCAATCAATACCTCCCCAGGCACACCCCATAACCTGACATGCCATTAATGCTTGGTTATCTTCAGACATTATTTACTAGTGTCCTCAATACACACCACAGGATTAAACTGCACACTATTCTCTGCCAGTTACATGCACAGTGCTGGGCAATTAGGGGTCTTTCTAGAGCTACTTTGGATTAAAAAAAGCTTTAAAACAGAATGGTTTGAACTACAAAACCACATTCAAAATGATACCATCCACCCACAGAAAATCTGGGAAAGGAGAATGGTCCATTTTTCACAGGAGCAAAATGAGATGCTCTGGTTTGTTCCCAAACGAGAGGCTGTAATTGGCAGAAAGTGATGTCAGAGCAAACAGTGGTGCCAGCTGTGTCGCAGGCATGTTAGCTCATTTAGAAACGGCCTCAGCAAACCCCTGTAAAGCTGTCTTTCTGCAATTTATGTCTGACTGAATGCAGAGAATGGTTATAGGTACTCGTGATCCCTTCACTGCCATAGCACAGACAACAGAACAAAAGTGGTCCCGTGTCATCAATAAATAGGTTGTTATCGAATCTTTGTGTACAAGACAAAACTTCTTGGAATTTGCTGTCAAAGTATAAAAGAAAGCTGGTTCAAATGTGAAACACACACGGACTGCCAACAGATCTGCTGTTGCCTGCATTTGCTTTGAGAGTTAATAAACCCCCAGAAAAATCAAAGAATGAAAACCACATTAAAAATATGCCTGGCAGTATGTGTATAACTATTGTGCACAGCTGGCCATTTCTGCCAGTTAGACTGCAAGCCTTTTAGAGAGAGGCTTTTACTGCACAGCATTATCAGTAAAAGCTTGACTCTCACAGGGGCCACTGTGCAGTCCTGCAGTTGATGCATACAAACAAGGAACACAAAATAGTTGTCCTGCAAACTTACCTCTTCCCGAAGCATAGTGAAGAGAAAGTTCATGAGGACGGCGTGTTTGCGAGGGTACTTCTGACACAGTGCATTGATGGCCTGCACCACTACGACCTGGAGGAAAAGGGGGGCAAGTAAAAAAGGATTCTGTCTCACCAGGCAGGAAAAAATGGTTGAATTGTGTCAATTTTGTGCTGGTCCCTAGCCTGGAAACTACCATTTTGCCTTTATTTATCCAACACATGCAGTTCCAGGAGGTACAATGCTAGGAATTGGAGGAGATTGATCTTTATGCACTGGCCAGCCCCTAGCAAAAGCCCACACCCACTGGAAAGAAGAAAAAGAGATTTAATTCTCAAAGGGCATCTCCCCAGAAGAGAGCATGTGACTTTGGAGCCAGCTGCTGTACAACCGAGGCATGGCTTAGGCCGATAGCCTCAGATTCTTTCTCTTCCCCGCAAATACTCTGCAGCCCAGCTCCTGGAAGCAGCTCCATGCAGGTTTCAGAGTGCACACGCAAACATGGACAAAGACCAAGGTTTCTTCAGGAACCTGCATGTCCTTCCTCCTCCCACTTCCTTACTTTGAACTCATCTGAGATTTCTGACATGAAAGAGGAGATCTGCTTCATGAGCCGGTCAATGCTGCTCTCACTGCCTGTTTTCAGCAGCGTGGTGATGGCCAGGGTGGCTATGCTGCGGTTGGAGTCCGTCACAAGGTTCTCCAGGTCTAGATTACAGGCAGTCACAGCGGATGGGTGCTTCATGGCCACCTATGGCAGAGAAGGAAGAGTGGAAATCACTCAATAGATGCAAAAGGCCCAGCTGGCAAAACCCACCAAGTCTTTATAAGCTCTCGCTCCTTCCTGTAAAAATAAGTGCTACAAACTGTACATGAGGGTCATCTCAGACAAACAACTCATCTGAGGTTAAAGCAACAAGCTCTTTCTTCCTGCAGAACTGCATCTCTTGCTGGAAGAGAAGCAGTAGTAATAAACAATCTTTCACTATTTTTAACTCTCTTGTTCTCCTCTACATATTAAGAAAAGAAAGCTACGAACTCCTAACAAAAATTCAGTGAGCCTAGCTGTGCAGAACAGCTTTGTGGGTGGAAGCACAGCAGTTACCAGACACTGCCATTCTGTCTTTTTCTTTTTTAGAGTTTACAAGGTCAAGGGAAAAGCTGGAGCAAAGATTGCCATGGAGCAGGCAAGAAGCAGCATCAAGGTTTGATCCCTGTTTTACAAGGAGCTCCTTCACCACAGGAAGCTCAGAAGGGAAAGCAGTAACATGTAAGACCAGTGACACTCTTACAGAGACCTGTGAAAATGATTGCTTTTATTTTTTTCTTCTGTAAAGTGTTCTTTGAGGTTTTATTCCACTCAGAAAGCAATGAAAGGTAAGGCTGTAGCCCAGGGTAGAGGTCTATCACACAAAATCATCACATAATCTGGCCCCCTTTCTCTTCTGAAGTCTGCATGTCCCTGCACATGAGAAACTATTACAGCTCCCAAGAGACCGGCTCCTACCTTGTTGAGGGTACGGACGGCTGCATATCTCAGTGCTGCTTTTGGGGAGCTGCAGAACAGTTGCAAAACTGCAAGGCGGGAAAACCAACAAAGGCAGACGTTTAGGCAATCTATGATTGAGAAGCGTTTCATACCTAAGGCAAGAGCTTCGATGAAGAGACAGCTGCAAGCACAAGATAACTAGAAGCATACTTAAGAAGCAACTGTGAATTTACCAACTTCCTCCCTCCCTCCCTGTTGTCCTCTTTGCCTAACATCCTTGCTGACAACTAGCTTTTACCCACCTCCCTCTTTTTCCACAGTGCTGCTATCCTTCGCTCCTCTTGAAAGCCAATTTCATCACCTTGTCATCTTTCCTATTAAGTCAATTTGAACTGCTGTTCTCCATTTCTATGCAAACCCTGTTCCTTTCCCAGGGCTGGCCCATGAAGGGCACCCTCCCTGTGCAGAGGTGACACACAGCCTCCCTGCCTGCCAACAGTCCCAGCTCAGGGGAACCTTTGGACTGGACTGAGCTGGGAAGGCAGGACCCCAACACCTTGGCTTCTTGCACAGCTACACTCAGTCTAAAGCAGGGAGATTTATCAGTTAGAATTCAGCCCTGTTTCACAGAAAAAAAAGACCCCTCCAGTAACCCACACTTGAACACACCAGGCAAATACCTTTACAGGAGCAAAGCTATTCACACACACCACAGGCTCTCAGTAGCAGCATAAAGCAACAAAGGGTACGGCGGGATTACAAGCCTGAAACTACACAAGGTCCTTGTTTCTTGGGGTAATCAGAAGGTGTCACTGCTGCAGGCCCATAACCCCCTCGCCATTGCCGCATTTACCCGAGACAGCTGGAGCCAGCTCTTTGGCAGTGCAGTTGGGCAGGTTAACGATGGCAGATGCAGCTTCGTAGACCACCATCTCATGTTTGTTTCTTAGGCAGCTCTCGATGAAATCGAACAGGGGGCTATCGCGGCTAAGGGACAAAAGAAACCCACAAGAATGAATTAAAATGAGAAACAAGAAAGTATTCGATGTGCAAGCACACAGACAAGACTCACAGAAGCCATCTCATAACAACCATGAAAGCATCCTGTATTTTCTCTGCTGCCTTTTACGCAACAATAAGAGGGCAGAAGCTGCACTGTGCTCTTCAAAGACAGAAATAATTGCCCTCATGAGATGGCAAGTGAGCCTTCAAGAGGAGATGGAAGTAGGACCTGAGGAAATTCTTCCAACAGGGCAAAGGAGCCCCCTCACCTGCCAGCCTCTTCCTCCAGCAGCTTGCTGGCTACTCGAATCATCATGCAGTAGGCAAACGGTGACTTGAGGCCGTGGCGCGTGAACTTGCTGAGCATCTTGTTGACTGCCAGGCGGTCGTTCTTCCGCACATGGTAGAGCAAGCCCAGAGCATGATACTGCGCAGGGAAAGACACTGTCACAAACCCACGCTGTGTTCTTTCCACTTTTATCCCCTCTCTTGCCCAGAGATGCCTGGCTGAGCTCTAGCAGTTTGCTCCACTCCCAGCTGCTGCTTGCTATTCCCTGTGTTGGCGGCGGGTTTCCTACCTGCACCATGATATTGTCACTGGAAGCTGCCTCCTGAGCCTCGTTCACCCAGCGTTTTACCACATCATAACTGGTCTTCAGCAGGTGCTGGGGGGAGACAAAGCCACAGACAACCCATGAGAGAAGGATGGAGGAAGCTTTGGGAATCACAGCTCATATTAAGAAGCAACGAGCCTTCCCCATGAGCATGCTGGTGGCAGCAACTTATAGAAGAGCAAGGGATCAGCATGCAGAGACCCGGTCATGACGACTGTGGCCTCAAGAGGTTGATGATCTCCCACAAAGTCAGCACCAGTCCGTCAGTTCACAAAGAGGAGAATAGCAACAATGAAACCCTGAAACTCCCAAGATGCCCAGTCCCACCACAGATGACTGCTTCCCAGCTTGACTGTCCCTCAGGCCCACCCTGCAGGGAGTACATACCAAGGAGGACACCAGAGCAGAGCTGGATACACTTGGCACTTTGTCAACAATCGCCTGCTTCATGTAGCGCTCGATGGCCTGCAACATGGTACTCTGCAGGGAGAGGGAAACAACAGCTGATGCGGAAAAGCTGTTAGGAGTGTGAAAGGGGAGACGCAAAGGCATGAAAAGCAGAGTGGAAGATGGAATGGGGTGAAGTAGGGAAAGGTGAAGGGCCTAGGGCTGCCCCAAGGGAAAAGCAGCACTTACATCAGTGATTTGACAGAGCGCTCTCACAGCAGGGCCTCGGTAATTGTCATCCTTCCCAGTCATGTCTTTGGTTAAGCTGGTTGAAAACAGGAAGCTCTCAATACTGCACTCCTGAGCCAGCAGCTCTCAGGTGCATGCACAGTGCACACAGAGCAGCAGGCAGCCACCATCACAGATGAATGCCAAGCACGCAACTGCAGGTCTCGGGCAAGTCCCACCAGGGTGGGAAGGCAGGAGGAAAAGATCAGTACTCAGGTTCCAAGCCCATCAGCAGGCTGTATGGGCTCCTGATGACCAAGCGAGGCTGGAGCACACACACATACCCCTGAGGCATTTGCCTTCCGTACTGAACGCTCATTCCTACCCTTTCCCCAGGGTCCTGGTCAGTGTGAGACCATCTGTGAGGGGATGGGAGTTCATCACATCGCAGCACTTGGGACTGGCTTCTGCCTGCTGCATGGCCTCGGCCCTCAGCAGACCCTATACCCTCAGGCTCTTGTCTCCCCATACCACACCAGCCTTTCAGTGAGATGATCAGCAATTCAGGAATGACTCACAGAGGGCATTTTTTTCCCCAGTGAAGTCGCATCCTGTGCTGCTACACGAGCAGTAAATCCTTGTCTACCTGTGGAAAGCCTTGGGATTTATGCCAGCAATCTTCAAAAAGCTTCAAGGCATTCAGACAGGAAAGTAGGAGTTAATGAAACAGCCTTTTGCAAAAGGGGAAAAAACAGCAGTGCTGCCATATCATGTAACCAAAAGAGAATCCAAACACCCATGGGCATGGGATATGGGGACACAGCACATTTCACATACATCACTAGGAGTTCAGTGTCTGTATTTTAATGGCTTCTTTTAAAGGAAAAATTTTTCCTCACCAAGGTCATCCCCTATCCTAACCCTGCTTAGGGACTACAGTTATCTCTAAGAGGTTGGACACGCATTACTGGAGGACATGTGAATATAAAAGTAAGAAAAGTGAAGTGACTGACCTGCTAGTAACAATGATTACATCTTCTGCAATAGAAGACATCTCTTTGATAGTCAGGTAACACATCCTGCGAAGAGTTGGCTGACAAGGAAAGAGGGAAGACAGGCATCAGCTGAGAGGATCCCGGATAGGAAGGGATCTCAGTTTTCCCTGCTTCCATGATTTTATTGTGAAGATCAAGAACCTGATACCTTCAGAGAGCCCCAGTGCCTGAGCGTAAAAGATGTACAAAACCCATATTGATTAACAAAACACCTCTTCCCCTTCTAAACCCCTCAATCTTAGGGTGACGCTGCAGAGATACCAGATTTAGCTGGATCTACAGTTTCATCTTTCACTTGTCATTCACATGAACAAGGAGGAAAGCTTGAAATCATTAGCTGAAGGCACCCTGTTGCTTCAAAAGCAAGTAAGCAAGCAATTTATATTCCTGAGTCTGGGGATTTCTACACCAGCCTCATGATTTTACTGCCTTGTGGTTTGGGGGACAACTAGTGATGGTACTACTGCTGTCGGTAGGTACTAATTCCTGGCCTCCTCCAGGACACACAGTCATTGATTCTCAGCAGGAAGCAGGATCTTTTAATGCTGGGCACAAAGTATAGTGTATTCTAGCTGATTACATGCTTGATCTATGCCTAGCACAATCTCAAGAGTTAAACAGCAATTCAGAGGGAGGAATCTGTCTCAAGAACGGAGAATGCTTCAGTTAAGCTGCTACAAGGTCTGAGAAGGGCTAGGAAGCTGATCTCTGTTTCTGAACTTTCAACCTACTCTTCCCACTCAGATCAGGTAGCTCCAGGCAGGACGGAAAAGCTGATTGTATAAAAACGCACATCTCAAGGCTGAAAAAGACACTGTTGACAACTTGTCCTACCAGATAAATACAGCAGAGAACAACAAGCAGACTTACGTCATTGGACTGAAACAGCTTGGTCATAGCAAAGAAGGATTCGGTAGCTTCCATGACACCAAGGTGCTCCCCCTAGAAGATGTTTGGAAAGAAGGAAATCCTAGTTATCACAACCAGCTTTGGGCCTGCTGCAGATGTCTCTGTGTAGGTGTAAATTTTCTCTTCCTTACCTGGTTTATGAGATACAGGATCTTGGTGAGGATATGAGCACATTTTCGTGGGTTTATGGGAGTCTCATTAAACACTCTTGCCTGGAAACAAAGCACACACAAGGATGCTGACACTAACACCTCCTCACAAACACTGTCCTGTCTGGTCTTGGCTGCTGATACAAACAACACATTGTAACACATTGTGAGCAAGGTATGGCAAGATTCTTAATGACTTTGGATCAGATTTCCCCTCAATTCCTGTTAAACATGGAACCCTTTTACACAGCTGGTTTTACAATCTGGGATCGCAAATCCAAGTGCAATTAAGGTTTAAAGGCCAAATCCTCATCACACTTTCACCCACACAAGTCTGGATCGTGTGCTAGCTAAAACACTACTCTTCCGACAGACATAGGCGAGCTCTGCAAGGCTATGGGAGCCAACACCATTCACAACATTGCAAGCAAACAGATAACGCTGAAACAACAGGGTCTGGGAATCAAGAAGTTTACCTGCTGTTGAATAGAAAGGCAGTTTTTCAGAACAAATTCACAGAATATTCAATAACCACTCATTAACTTTGTCATCTACAAGACATTTGGGGTGTTCAAGGCCAATTTCCCAACCTTCCTGTTTTAGGGTGAGCTTTCCCAGATAATTTTATTCCTATTTATAGTTCACGGTCTTTAATTTGTTACAGAGACGATTTCAACCTTCTCCCTTCCTCCCTCCAACAATAAAATAAGAACTAACGGGAGTGTTGCCCATTTCTTTCAGAGCTAGCAGGACTGTAACGAACTCCCACTTCCTTGCTGAAGTTTACCAGTGACCTACTCAAGAGAGGGAGAGACTATCCAGAAAGGGGTACACAAAGGAGATCGTCTGAGGATTTACCTCTTGCAAGACTGCACTCTTCTCCAGGTGCTGGAACGGGTTGGAACCCCCACCTGCAAAATAAAGAGAATAAGTGTCTTTCCAGGGGTAGTGCTATGGGAAAGCAACTTTCTAACCATGTCCATACTTTAAACACAGACTAAGCATTTTGGGGTAACCTTTTTCATCAACATCAAGCAACCAGAGCTCCCTCTTAAGTAATATTAATTGGATGTCCTCATAGCAGTTAGGGAAGGCAGAGCAGACAGGACATTCTTTGATTTGTCATCCCCTCCAGAAGTAACTAGCCATGAGCCAAGGTAGACTGATTAGCTGTAAAGTAACTGCTCCACTGTTATCCCCAAAGACCTATTTCCAGCCCCTGGGCTGGGAGCTTGCTGACAGTTAGAGCATCAATAAGACAGGCCTAGAAACAAAAGCTCAGACAAAAAGAGGTATCCCTTGTGTCGTGGTTTAACCCCAGCCAGCAGCTAAGCACCACATAGCTGCTCGCTCATTCCCCCTCCCCCTGCCAGTGGGACGGGGAGAGAATCGGGGGGAAAAAAAAAAAAAGTAAAACTCATGGGTTGAGATAAAGACAGTTTAATAGGACAGAAAAGGAAGGGAAAATAATAATAGAATATACAAAACAAGTGATGCACAATACAGTTGCTCACTGACCAATGCCCAGCCAATCTCGGAGCCGCAGTGCCCTCCGGCCAGCTTCCCCAGTTTATATACTGGGCATGACATTGTATGGTATGGAATACCCCTTTGGCTCATTCGGGTCAGCTGTCCTGGCTGTGTCCCCTCCCAGCTTCTTGTGCACCCCCAGCCTCTGCTGGCAGGGCAGTATGGGAAGCTGAGAAGTCCTTGACTTAGTATAAACACTGCTTAGCAACAACTAAAACATCAGTGTGTCATCAACATTATTCTCATACTACATCCAAAACACAGCACTGTATCAGCTCCTAGGAAGAAAATTAACTTTATTCCAGCTGAAACCAGGACAGCTTGCCAGACTGGTGAGTCAGGAGTGCTTTATCCCTCCCTTATAAACCAATCAGGAATCCACCAGTAAAGTATTTTTGGCTCTATCACTAATTAAGAGAACAAGACAGCGGACTAGAGAGTCTGGACACAGAGTAACTTTCAGTGTTCCACTTAACAGAATAAATTATATTAAATAATTAAAAACTTCACCAATTAAGGACGAAATAATCAGAGGGAAAAGCACTATCATTCTGCATGGTCTCTATTAGCTCGCCTCCTAAGCATTTGTGAGCTGCAGCTTTTCAAAAGCTGCCAGTTATTGATAGGCAGGTTTTAATTAATACCTATGTTCAGCCTGGCCCTAGGACAAAATGCAGCCGTTTCCAGCACTGTTCCAATGCTTAACAAGCCTGATCCGCTAGAGAGCACAGCTCCTGGGCCCAGCTCCGATCTGACCTGGGCTTGAAGCATCCTACACTGGTGCCAGGAGCCTTTGCAAGAGTAAGCCTTACACTTAAAGGCAAACCCATCTGCACCCTGGCTCCTTCCCGCTTCCTAAACTGCTCTCCTCTGGCTCAGGAGAAGTTTGCAAATGCAGTAGGTGGCTGAACAAAGCACAGACACTTATGTGGGGTTGAGGAGTGAAGAAAACAAGGGGAAAGAACAAAACCAACATCTCTAGTATGAGTATGAACGAGTTCTAGTACGGGCACGTGAATGTGTTCCAAAAAACCTACCCAGCAGCACAGTATTTCCCACGGCCCAGCATGTCTACAATCCCTAAATCAGCCATGAACAACAGAGCATCGCCCCTTCATCTTTCATAGCACTAAGGATCTTGAAATATATTGTACATGAGGTCTCGGTCCTCACAGCACCCTGTGTCAAAGTATTCTTCCATCAGAGAAGGAGAATGGTGGAGGGAAGGCAGAGGCTGTGTGTTTCAGAAAGCTCCTAGTATTGGATGACTAACAACAATTTGTACTGATTTGCAGAGAAACAGTCACTGACCAAGGAAGGATCTCAGAACAATTATATGCCCAAAATAACATCTCAAAGTGCATTTCTGAGAGCCAGTGGAAGCAGCTCATCCAAGGCTACCTAAACCATCCACGAAAAGCAAAGACACAGAAACCAATTAAGCAGACACACTCATCTCAACAAAAAGACTGTCCTGTTAGCCTTTACATGGAAAGAATGGGTATACAAGGCCTGTAAGTTCAGGGATGATGCGCTCCACCTAATATCGAGAACGACAAGCGCTCAGGCTATACATTTTGGACCTATACACAATCCACAGGAGAAAGGCAGGCACAGTAAATGCTAGGAATCTTCATTCGAGACAGAAGCAATAGGATGAGAAGTAAATGGTATAGCAAAGAAAAAATGTTGGGAAGCACGCAGGTGGCAGAAAGAAGAAAGGAGAGAAAGAAAGCTCTCAGTATGAACAAAATCAACAAGAGTCAGCACCATAATACAAGGAAGTGCATCTCCTGCCAGCCTTGGCCATAGGTAACGCCAATACCTTGAAGCGTGCAGCAGGTGCAAATGAAGAATACCCCCAAAAATGAAAGCCAAGAACAATTCCCCTCCAACAGCTGCCTCACTAAATTCTCCATTTATCAAGATGTCACTGGAGGTTTTGGACAAGGGAAACAAGGGCAAAGCATTTAATGCACATTAAAATAAAAAGCAAGCACAGTCACATGAACAATCACAAAGATTTATGCTGAATCAATTCGCTTCAGGACGCACTGATTTGTTATGCAGAACAAGCTGCGTAGAAAGCTTCATAGGAAGATGAACAAGATACCACACAGCACAACCATGAAAGTAAACACTGTCATATCTAGCCTTGATTCCACCTGAATTACACACCACATAAAATATCAACCTCTTCCTTACTGCTTGGGCCTAAAGTTTTGAAAGGTCAAGCAATCACTTCGTGTTTCTTCGGTGCCCTCAGCCTTTCAGATCCACTGAAAGTGGCAGTGATGCTGTCGGAAGAGCAGACCATGTGTGTCAGAAAAAGTGCCAGAAACTACAAATTGGATTCTACCCTGCTTTAGCACCCAGTCTGAGAGCTGGGAAACTGTGAACAGGGCCGACATGCTCAATATTTAGTCTCAGACTCCGCACCTGGTGACGCGGCAGGTAACCTCGGTGTGCTGTGCCAGTGCCACTGGTTTAGCCTCTGGCTGCAGCAGTGAGAGGAGGACGGCAGCGGACTGCTCCAGTGCTTCCACAGTGCTTCTCACTGCGCTCCTGAGCACGCCAGCCAGCCCTCGCTGCAAAGCTGGTACCGAGTCCCCCCTCACAGCTCCCCCCTACCCGCAGGAGGCGTCTCCCCTCACAGCGCCCCCCGGCCTCCCCTCACAGCCCGGCTCCCCCCGCCTCCCCTCACCCGACTCCTCGTCCTTCTTGTCGAACTTCTTCAGCATGGTGCTGCCGAGCGGCCCCGCGGTGAGGCCCTTCCCGCCCCGTGGCAGTGGCAGTGGCAGTCGCGGTCGCGGTCCCTGTCCCGGCCCCGGTCCCGGTCCCGGTCCCAGCCGCGGAGCCGCCGCCCGCCCCTTCCTGCTCCCCGCCCCTTCCTGCCAGCCTGTCACTGCCGTCGCCGCCCGCCACACTGCGCAGGCGCGGCCCGGCCCTACCTGACGTGGCCTCCGGCGGCGGCCCCCGAGCCGCGGGCGGGGTGCGGGGGTGTGGCGCGGGGCGGTGACTGACAGGAGGAGGGGGCGGGGACAGATTGGGAAGGGTGCGGTCTGATTGGCGGAGAGGCGGGGGCGGGGCTAGGAGGGGGTCTGGGACTGCGGGCAGCGCTGGGGCTGGGGCGCCCACTGGGGCTGGGGGCAGCGGGGCTGGGGAGGGCGCTGGGCCGGGGGCGGGAGGCTCTGGTAGCGGGGGACATACTGGAGGAGACACAGCATGGGGGGGGACGACGACACAGTGGGACTGGGAGGGGGCAGCGGGATCCCTGGGGGGGCACTGGGCAGGGGGACACCCTGTGAGCGGCAGGGGAAGGGCAGGGTGGGGCAGCGGGGAGATCGGGGGACAGCGGGGCCAGAGGGGGGCCGGAGCAAGGGGGGGCACACTGGGACTGGAGGAGGGGAGATGGGGCGGTGGGGCAGGACATGGGAAGGGGGAGATCCTGGCAGGGGCTCAGTGCCCCGGGGGACAAGGGGGGCGGTGGGGGAGAACCCCCTCCTGGGGACGGGCACTTGTCACCTGGACTGCCTGCCCTGGAGTGTCCCTGCTGTGACGCACTGTCTCTGGCAGCTCCTCCCGTGCCCCGTGTACCCGCTGCCACCGGCACCCCATCTGTACCCTGTACCTGCAAACCCCGGGGCCCGGCCCTGCAGCACCCATCTGCTGCAGCGGGGTGTCCTCGGGGTCCAGCACTGCCCGGGCATCGCCTGAGCCCTGGTGCAGGCAGGGAAGGCAAAGGACCCATCACCCACCCTGTCACCTCACCCTAAACCACCCATCTGCTAGCACATCCCTTCACCAGCTACCGAAACACGTCCCTCACACGGGGCGTGGGGTCACCCCGATTGCTTCTGCCCCCTTCCCAAAGCCAGCGCCCGCTCCAAGGCAAAGGGGCTGCACTCACCCTGCAGCAGGTACTCCTCAAGGAGCATGGCTACGTCCCCCACCAGCTCCAGCAGACCACCGGCGGGCGTCCCCTGGCCTCTGCCTCGCTCGCACCACCCTGTACTTTGCACGGGGCGGCCGCACTCTGCTCCGCGCCGCTCTTATCTCCCAGCCTTGCTGCAGACGGCGGCTCCGGCGGTGCAGCGCGATGTCCCCATTGGCCCAGAGCTGCTGTGGGCACCCTGGGCCAGGGGCTGGCCCTGCTGCCGGTGCAAGGGCTGACACCCCTCGTTTGGGTTTTAACAAGCTCTGGTGCCAGCCCTGGCCTGGGACGTGCCCCTGCTGCAACTATGGGGAGAGGGGACACAAAATGGGAGTGTATAGGGGTGCAGGACTGGTATAAACCACAAGTTGTGTTCAATGCCAGCTTTTATTGTGCACGCTCACCGACTCCAGCTTCAAGGCTCAGCTGAGCTTCGTGGAGGATTTTGTGTGCTGCAGCCACCCAGAGAGAGGCGGCACACGGGAAAACCTGCCTGGCTGGATGCGGCCCCTTTGGAGACATCCCAGTGGCAGGTGAGTGGTGAGTGAAGCAGGGCACAGAAATCCCTGTGGTGCCCAGGGCTAGGACCCAGCTATGCTCCGGTGCTGGCCTCGACGAAGGCAAACCCAGCTGTATCTTCTCCAGTGATGCTGAGGTGACAGTTACTAAACCAAATCCTCCCGTGGCTGCTGCTTGTGCCATGGGCACCAGGACCAGGGGGACGAGGTGCCGTGTCCGCAGTCCCCCGTGGGCACACTGATGCCACCCTGTGCTCCCCTCCGCCCGTGCCCCCTGGCAGCCCCGCTGCCCTCTCCAGCCTTGGCAGAGAAGCCGTGCCCCAGCCAGGGGAGGTTTATTTCCTGCGCCCGAGGCGGGCCATCAGCTCGGCGTTGGCGGCCGCCTTGGCCTGCAGCTCCTTCTCTCTGGCCAGGTCGAGCAGGATTTTCAGTACGTGGGTGGGGACATCAAGTGACAGGGACACCTTTCTTGCCTTTTTCCTGGGAGCAGGTCTCTTGGCAGCTGGGCTCATCGGCCAGGGCAATGCTTTTCTTGCTGACCCCTCTAGCAGCGGCAGGCTGGCTTTGTCCGGATGAGACCCTTCCACAGAGCCACGGTCGCCCCTCCTCATTTCAGGGAGACCCGGCAGCATCTCGTTAGTGCCGGTGGTCTCCTGCCTCATCAGCTTGCCTCCATCCCCGGCTTGGGGGGCTGGCAGGAGCTGCTTGTGGCTCGGCCCCTTCCAGGCTCTTGCCGGCGCCCCAAGGACCACCAGGAAGGTGAGCAGCGTCCTGCAGCGCAGCGCAGCCAGGAGCACCTGTGGGGAGCACGTGGCCGGAGCTGAGCATTGCCCCCCCGTCATGCTGCTGTGGCCCCACGGCCCTCCAGGCAGGACGTGTCCCTGCTGGAGTGCCACACACAGAGCCCCCCCACTCCCCATGCCAGCTGGCCATGCCCAGAGGTGGCGGCTCACCTCCCTTTTGGGGAGCCTTCAGTTTTCCACCCCCATTTTAACCTTTTTGCATGGGGGGGGGAGTTTTGGGGAGGCTGAAGGGGACGTGGGAAGCAAATCAGCTGGGTGTCCCCATCCTTTCCCGCAGCCCCTGGCCAGACGCTGGTTGTCCCCTCCATTTCACACCCTCCAGCCCTTTGTCACCCAGGGGAAGGGACCTTCCTGCCCAGGGGGGATGGCTGCCTGGGGACCACAGCTGCTCCGTGGCCCAGACCTGCCCTTTGGCCAGAGAAGCGTGATGTGCCTGGGGTTTTGGGGCCGGGCGGGCTGTGGGGCTTTCCTCCTCCCACACCTTCCCCAGTGGATGCCATCCCCCGTGGGGCTGCTGGGCTCTCTGGGGCAAAAGCCACCCCGCCAGGAGGGACATGAGCCACTTGGCCTAAAATACACAGCAGGTCGGTGGCAGTGGGGTGACAAGGGCACGAGTCCGGCCACATGTGTTGAGTTGTGCCGAGCCTCAGCATCTTCCTCAGCTCCGTCCCCCACCCTGGTCCCTGGGGGATGCAGGGTGCTGCGCCGTGGGGTGGGGGTCAGGGTGCTGTGCCATGGGGTGGGGGTCAGAGTGGGTGCAGGGGCACTGCCGCACAAATCCTGCTGTATGGCTGCCTCTCCCCCGAATCAGTCGCCCAGTGGGGTTTGCCCAGCTGGAAGGAGGGCAGTGAAAGGCATCCAACCTCCTGCAACCCATCTCCGCAGTGAAACCCTTCAGAAAGTACCAGAGCGGGCAGCCAGAGGCGGTTTAACTTGCTGGGAAGCGGGTAATGAAAAGCATCCAACCCCCTGCAACCCATTTCCCAGCTAAAAGCCCCCTGGAAAGCACCACTGAAGGGCGCAGCCTCACCATTTCCAGCAGGTCCTCGTCCCCCTGATGTTCAGGCAATGCTCCCAGGGTGCAGGGACCACGAGCTGGGGGTTTGCCCTGCTCCCCACCAAGCCCTGGCTCTTATCCTGCCCCCAGCTCCACCTCCGACCCGCAGAGGGGATGACAGTGACATGCGGGGGGGGGGATGACAATGTTATTAATACATTTTGCCTAATAGCAGATGAAATCATCCCGGGCCGTGGGTGAGTGTGTGGCCCCTTGCAGCTCCATCAGCTGCATTTGGAGGGGATTCCGGGAACCTGGGGCGGCTCAGGCATAATTATTTCACGTCTGACTTGCGAGATGGTTTTTCTCCATCTAATTCAGTCTTCCTGCTCCTGTCAGCCTTGGTTAATCACTTAAGGAAGGGAGAAAGCACACATGCATATCACTGCTGGGCAGCGTCCGTGACACTGGTGGCAAGTGCCAGCCCCCCGGGCATTGTGCCACACGAGGCTCCTGGACATCTGCCCGTGCTGCTTTGGTGCTGCCATCCTGATGGACTCCCTGGCCCTGGCCAGCTGGGGGACATATCCAGAGACACGTCACCTCCCCGCTGTGCCAACCCCAGAGTGCTGCTTGGGCCACTGGTTTGCAGCCAGCTGCACCAGTTCAACCAGGACACCATTGGTTTGCAGTCTACCTACACCTAGTCCAACTGGGACACCACTGGTTTGCAGTCCACCTGCACCAGTCCAGCTGGGGGACACCACTGGTTTGCAGCTCACCTTCATGCATTCCAATTGGGATGCCACCAGTTTGCAGCCCACCTTCACCCAGTCTAACTGGGACGCCACTGGTTTGCAACCCACCTGCACCAGTCCAGCCCGGCCCAGTCCCTCTGTCAGCTGCCCATGGTCGGTAGCAGCCTGTAGGTGTTGCTGTGGGGTGACCCCACACAGAAGGGTTTTACCCCAAAGTTCCCCCTTAGCAGCTGTGGGAGAACCCAGGGACTCTCAGGCCAGGCAGGCACCTGCATGAGATGAGTTGGTGGGTGCTCAGCCCAGAGGGCTGGCCAGGGCAAGGAGCCAGGGTGCCCGGGGCTGGGGCTCAGACTGCTGGGGGTCTTGCCCACCCCTGTGACCACAGGGTGACCCGTCCCATGCCAGCCTCCCCGGCGGCGGCAGGGACAAGAAATAACGCCGGCTCTGTTCCTCCTCCCGGGGATGGCCAGGAACTCACCCCCAGCAGCCAAAATTAGCTGGCAGCGCTGATTCACCCAGCACATCACACAGCACCGCAGCCCCACGTGCCGACACATCACGGCCTGGCCGGGGGGTCATGGCCTGGCTTGCGTCAGCCGGGCACACGCTGGGCACGGGGATGGGGCACTGGGGTCCCCAAGGGGGTGAGGACCCCCAGCCGGCGCTGCTGGCAGTGAGCAGCTGGGAAGGGCATCCCAGCTGGAGTGGGCAGGGGGCACGCTTGGCTCAAGAGCTGGCCCCAAACTCCATGGGCATCTCTGGCGGCGCACCAAGAACTGTGGCATCTCCCCTTGAGCGCAGCTTTAATATCACGGCCCCCCCCCACATTGGTACGCATATACATTCGTTGTATACAGACATACACGGAGAGCAGCGTTATGTATGGGTGCCACAAAGCCTGCCCAGCAGCCTGCAGACCCCCTGGCCCCGATGTGGTGGGGGGCACATCCCCACTCGGCCCTGGGGCTGGGGGGAGGCAGAGGCTGTGGACTCCCGGGAGCCGACATCGATTTCACGAAGCCTTTGAGAGTGAGCATAGGCGAGCAGGAACCTCCTCTAACATAGCACCATCCTCAGGGTTTCCCTGCCAGGGGGTGCAGGCAAGCCCCACCGGATTAAAGACAGATGTGCTGCTGGTAGGTGTGTGAGCTGGAGGGTAGCGCACGGAGAAAGCCTCCAGCCTCCCCCCAGGTCTTTGCCAAACCATCGCAGCCGCAAAAGGGGAACCAGGCCCCGGTTGCGGTTAAGGTGAAATCTATTCGGATGGAGCTAGTTGCAGGGTGGGGGTGAGGGATGCCGCGCAGGGAGGCACCGCCTGGCCCAGGGGTGTGGGCAGCCTCCCGCGGCAGAGAGCGGGGAGCAGGGGGGGTTTGGGGGTCTGTGGAGGGGCAGGGAAGGGAACGAGGTTGTTAGATGAGGGGAGGGGAGCCCAACCATGCCAAGTCCCAGCTCTGGTCCTGGGCCACCGGAGAGGGGGCATGGGGCCAAGTGCCATCCCGTCGGCAGCAAATAAGTTAAAAATCAAACTGGGAACAGCCCAGGAAACCTCCAGGTGGGAAAGGGGGTTAAGAGCGTTGGGGGGGGGGGGGGGGGGGGGGGGGGGGGCAGGTTTCCCATTTGATATGAATTTCACCTTAACGGGCAATAAAACTGATATGAAAGGAAAAACCCATGAGCAGCAAAAAGACACGTTAGAAATAGCACCAGGTTCCTGCCGGGGGCTGGTGGGCACGTGGCCCCCGCCACTGCGGGCAGCCCAGCCCCGGCTGGGGCAGTAGCCGGGCCCCACCACCGGGCAGCCTTGCCTGCCGAGACACTGCCCGCGCCTACGCCTTTGGCTGCCCTCCTGCCTCGCTGCTCGCAACACCATGGGCATCTGCAGAGAGAAGCGAGGCTGTGTCAGAGCCGAGGCGGGGGACCAGCATCGTCCCCCCAGCTCTGCATTGGCTGAGCCCGCGGCAGCGGGTGGGGATGCTGCCAGACCTGTCGGTGCCAGTGGCAATGCCATGCCATGCCTACCTGCCCCTGGGTGCTGCCCGCAGTGCAGCTCGCACTCCTCCTTGGTGTCGAAGCGGTTGAGGTTGCCCCGGCAGCCACTGTAGACGAAGGGCCGGCACTCGGTGACTCTTTGGTTGTAGTACCACCGCAGTGTGTAGCGCTGGCAGTCCCCCTCGTCCAGCGGCAGGCTGCAGGGCTCAGCTGTGGGGAGCAAACGGCGATGGTGAGGGCAGGCAGGAGCCAGCAGCACAGCAGCAGTGGAGGCAGCCAGACCCGCTTGGCAGAGGAGGAGAAACCCCAGAAGGGGAAGGCAGGGGATGGCTTCCAGCTGAACGCAGGCAGAGTTTGGCTGGAGGGGACATCTCAGTGCCCTGTCCAAGTGCTGGGAGTGAGGGCAGGAGATGCTGTTCTGGGTAAGCCCTCTCCCAAGGGCAGCTCCCAGCAAAGGCTGGAGACAGAGCTGGGAGGGAGGTGGCATAGGGACAGGAGAGCCACAGTGTCCCTTGGAAGAGTACCGGAGGGACCCTCCGCATGCTGCTGCCGCCAGGGCTTCCCTGCTGTCCGGGGGGCTTTGGGATCCCTTCCTGCAGCTCATGACCAGGAGCACAGGAAACCTGCCAGGGGCAGCAGGTCCCACCAGCCCAGCAAACCACCCGTCACTGCCGGTGATGGCTCTGGTGAGGGGGATGGAGCGTGAGGTCTGCGTGGCACAGTGATGTGATGGGGAACATGCACCCTGCCTGGGTGCCAGCAAGAGGGCTGCAAATCCCAAATACCCCCAGACAGAGGGCACGGGGAACCACTGCCAGGCGGGATGTGGAGGCATCACCCCAGCGAAGCCCGAGCAGCCCCACGGTTGCCCCCGGTGGCTCCATCCTCGGTGCCAGGCAGGCGCAGGGAAGCTCACCGCCCATCACAGGCTGCTCTGAGCTGTCCGGGACCTCATCGTAGTCCTCCTCCTCCTCCTCCCCATACACACTCTCGTACTCGAGGTCGTCGGTGTTGAGCATGACGCGTCTGTCCTGCCCTGGGAGACAACGCCGGGCGTGAGCAGCCCTTGCCTCCCCAGGTCCCCTCTGTTGTGCTCCCCCCAGCCATGGCCCCTGCTCTGCACATGCCTGCACACACACAGCACACACCTGTGCATGCCTGCGTGCACACACACTCCTTGCTGCCCTCTTCTCTCCCCGCTCTTTAATTAAAGCCCCCTGGGACTGGCAGCACGGCCACTGATGGATTATCCCTCAGTGCCTGCAAGCGGAGGGCCGGGACATGACTGGCCACACACATGGAGCAGGGGAAAAGGGGGACAGGGCCTAAAAGCACAGGGATGACACTCACCCTCCTCTTCCTCAGCGTGTGACAACTTGAGCACAGGGACGGCACGAGCACTGCCAGCAGGGAACGGCTGGGTGGGGAAGAGCCCTGCGAGGGGGAAGGACATGGTGCAGGCATCAGGGAGGAGGCAAGGGGGCCCGGGGCACTTCCCCCCTGCCTCCCAGAGGGAAACTGCCCCTTGCAGGTGTGGAGCAGCCCAGCACTGCCCCGGAACTGCTGCAGCCTGCCGGGGTACACGGCTAGGGATGGGGGACCTGGGGACACCCCCTCCTCTCTCTGCACCACAGGCCAGGGCTGCTGAGGGCTCCCAGACGAGGGACAAGCGCCTGCTGGGAGCCCAGCAAGATGGGGATGGGGATGATGATGGGCACAGGGAGGCACACGTGCCCACAGGGCCACATCTTGTAGGTCCTCCGGGCTCTCCATCACCTGTTTGGCTGTGCTCCCTTTCCTGGCGGACGCTTCTTCCTCCTCCCTGGGCAGAATGGAGGCTGCTCCTGGCCTGAGCCCCCCAGCCTCCTTGGAGAGAAAGCACCCGCCTCATCCCAGCCCACCCTTTGCCCCCGTCCCTCCACCACTCTTCCAGCCCACCCTCCCCTCCAGCAGTCCTAGCCCCTGCAAGCCCGCCTGCCCCGGCTCCAGCACCCAAGCATGGATGGGGTGCAGTCCCCGTGGTCTCTTCTCAATCAGGCAGACCCTGGCAGCGCCTGGACCCCATTGGCACCATCCCAAGCCAGCTGCCCCTGGGGATCCCTGCTGTGCCATCACTTCTGCCACACACCATCCCTTCTCCCTGTGCACGGTCCCACACTGATGCTGGCCCTGACCGAGGGGGTCCCAGAGGGTCCCAAAGGGTCCCAGCCGCCTCCAGCACCCCCAAAACCGGCGGCACACATGGGTGCCGGGACCTCTTCAGTACCACACACGTGGGGCAGGGGCAGGGGAGTAAGAAGGGAGAGCCGCAACCTGACTGCTCACGTGAATCCAGGCGCCGTGGGAAGTGGCCGCCGCAGGCTGCAGGAGAGATGGGGCAGGGGGTCAGGGGCAGCAGGGGCCAGACCCCCGGCCCCAGGGCAGTGGTGGGGGATGCTCACCACAGTGCTGACTCATCTCCTGCCTGACGAAGGCACGGATCTCCTCCTCCTGCCAGGCACATGGAGGGGCAAGGGACCCACGTTGCAACAGGGGATGGTGCAATTAGAGAGGAGGAAAAACCCCTTCCCCAGGCCCCAGCAGAGCCCAGAGGTGGGGGAAGCCCCTCCATCAGCGGCAGTGGGATGGATCCAGCACCCCTTCCCACCCTGGTGACCCAAGCACCACAAGCCTGTGCCAGCTCCCTCCTGGCTCCTTACCGTCATGCCCGGCTCCCCCTTCTCCCCACGGAGCCCCTGGGTGCCGGGACTGCCCTAGGGACAAGCAGAAGGGAGGTGGGAGGCTGGCCCCAGCCGGGGCTCACCCGCCGAGGGCTGGGCACCCGCTCACCCACCTGCTCTCCTCTCTCACCGGGGATGCCGGGCACACCACGGGCCCCTGGCACGGACTGTCCAGGGGGGCCTCTCTCCCCCTGCAAAGGACACATGCTCGGGATCTTGCTGGTGGCTCTCTGCTCTCCCCAGAGCCACGGATGTGCTGCTTTCCCCATCCCCGCACCCTGGGGACGCCTGTGCAGGTAGGGACGGGGATGGGGACTGGGATGGGTCCAGCCCAGCCCCAGGACAAGCAGGGCCCCAACCCCCCTGGCTCCCATTCCCTGGGCAGCGAGACACAAGGGAGGAGCCCAAAGCCAGTGAGCTGGCAGGGCAGGGACAGAGCTGGGACATGACTCCTGATGCCACCAACCCCTCGCCCACTCCAGGGACAGAGTGCTCCTCTCCTCACAGCACCCGGAGGGGGACTGGCCACCCACGGTGGAGACTCACCTTCTGGCCCTGCATGCCCTCGGGACCTCGTGGGCCAACGCTCCCGGGGGGCCCGGGGGGGCCAGGAGCACCGTCACTACCCCGTGGACCGGGGCCACCGATAACGCCCGGGGCACCCTGCAGGAGAGCAGAGGGTGAGGACGGGGGTGTCGGAGCCCCCTGGCCCCAGAGCAGGTGCCATGGGCATCCTCCGACCCCGCAGCTGGGCATCCCTGAAGCACCGGCACTGGTGCCTTCTTGTAAAGAGTGGGGATTTGTTGTCATGTATAGTTTAGTGACATAATTTAGAGCAGCACTGGATGGCTCTTCTGGGAGCATCAGGCTCTGATGTGCTTCTGATTGTGGTAAAAGCAATGTGGTGCAACGCATACCATCACTTTCCAGCCCACTCACCCGGTCTCCTTTCTCCCCCTGGTCTCCTTTGCCTCCCTGCTGCCCGTCGAATCCACGGTCGCCCTGCAAAGAGGAAGGAACAGGCAGCCAGGGACAGGCAGCCAGGGACAGGCAGCTGGGGGGCTGAAGTGCCAGCACAGCTTTTCCCAGCACTGCCTTGACCTACCTTGGGTCCCATGAGCCCCTCCTTCCCGGGGATGCCCGGTGGTCCCGACAGACCCAGCTCTCCCTGGGGGACAAAGCAGATGTCCGTCAGCCACTGGCCGTGCGTCCCCGTCCCTCCCCAGTGCCAGCGCGGTGCTTACCGGCTCGCCTTTCCTCCCCGGCAGCCCTGAGCGCCCTGGGATCCCCGGCTCTCCCTACAGTGAGCAGGAGAGAAGCAGGGCGGTCAGTCCTGTGCTCCTTAATACTCATCCCAGAGCCATGGGCAGAGGAGGGGACCCCGTGCCCCTGCTGCAGGGCTGAGCTCCAGCCTCAGCCATCCCCCTGCTCCTGCTGGCTGGCAGAGGGGATCCAAAGGGCCGCAGCCTCCAGGCACCGTCCGGGCTCCTGCAGCACCCTGCGGGCACCCACTCACCTTCTCGCCCTTGTCCCCATCGAGGCCGCAGGCGCCTTTCATGCCCCGGTCACCCTGTGAGGATGAGGAGGGGAGTCAGAGCCCTGCCGAGCCAGTGCGGGTCCTGGCCAGGAGAGCACCGGCGGGCAGAGGGACCAACCCACCTTGGGCCCACGCATGCCCAGGAGTCCTGTGTCCCCCTTCTCTCCCCGGGCTCCAGGGATCCCATCGCGGCCGGGCTGGCCCTGCAGGAGAGCACACAGCATGACAGGGGTCTGCTCCTGCCCCATGATGGGGTGGCAGCGGCACCGAGACGCAGCTCCTCACCGGCTCGCCAGGCTCTCCCGACGCTCCGACCTCTCCCTAGGGAAGGCAAAGGCATTGGTCAGGGCAGGCGAGGAGGACAGTACCACCAGCAACCCTCAGCACCCCGTTAGCAGCAAGGGGTGCCCAGCTCCTTACCTTCTGCCCGCCAGGGCCGCGTGCCCCAGGGAAGCCCGTGGAGCCCTTCTCGCCTTGCTCGCCCCTCGCCCCCTGCAAGCAGAAACCCAGATCGACACAGGGCAGGAAGGAGAGATCTGGCCACAGCACAGCCATGGCACGGCCACGGCATAGCCACAGTGATCTCCAAGGCTGGCTCTGGCAGCTCCCCTTGCCAGGGTGCCCACAAGCACCAGCATGTGGGGCACAGGGATGCCACCATGCCCTGGTCCCTCTACCCATCACCCTGTCTGCAGCCCTCCATGGTCCCCAACTCAGCACCCCCCAGCCTTGCACAAGCCCCCCCAGCCCCATACCTTCTCTCCAGGCACGCCTTGCTCCCCCTTGTCCCCCTTGTCCCCTTCCGTGCCCTTCAGGCCACGCTCGCCCTGCAAAGGGGGAAACACAGGGAGGGGTCAGGGGACAGGGAGACACTCAGACGCGTGTTGGGGGGGGAGAACAGACCCCCCTGGGGCAGGGACACAGGGGTCTGTGGGGTGGCTGAAGGAGAGGGGACAACGTGCTCTGTGAGGGAGGGTCCCTCAGCAGCAAGAAGCCCCCCCAGCTCTTCTGGCAAGCGGAGGTGTGGGGGGGAGCTGTCCTGTGCCACTTGGGAGAGGGGGTGCAGGATCAAACCCATAGGGCTGGGAGCTGCCCTGGGCCAGGAGCAGGGCAGGCAGGGCCTTTGGGAGGAGGATGCACAGGAGAGCCCCTGGCCATCGGGACAAGAGGGACGATGCAGAGAGGGACAGGGAGAATGAGGACATCACTTACCGGCTCTCCCTTGCTGCCCCGTGCTCCGACAGGCCCCTCCACCACCACAGTATCGCCCTGCATGCCCACAAGAGCCAGGGTGGGGGGGTGTGAGTGGAGGGGTCAGCGCTGCTGCCCTCTCTCCCACTGCTCCCCGCCCCGGGGACTCACCTTGTCTCCTTTGGGCCCCGGGGCCCCAACGTCTCCCTGAGAGGAAGGGGAGATGGTGAGACACTGTAAGGATGCGCGGCAGGGAGCAGGCAGCACCTCCCTGGGGACCCCAATCCCTGGGGGTGCATCGTTCACCCCCCCCAGCTCTCCAGCCCCCATGGTTTACCTTGTCCCCACGCTCCCCTCGGTTCCCAGGCAAGCCCTGCGAGAGAGAGGAGAGGGGTGGTCAGGGAGCGGCTTGGCCAGGGGTGCAGCCGGGGAGGGGAGTATTTACCGCCGGCCCACGATCGCCTTCTGGCCCCGGGCGCCCGTCTTCACCCTGCAAGAAGAAAGGGATGTGAGAAGGGGGTCTGGGATGGGGGCACCCCCAGCGTCACCCCACCCTGGGGACAGGCACAGTGCTGGCTCCCTGTCCCCTTGGGCCTGGCACCGTGGGATTTCCCATCCCTCGTGGTGGGGACATGGGGGGCTGCAGTGAGGATGCAGGGGGGCCATAGCGGTACTTACCCGTGGCCCCGGGTCTCCACGCTCGCCTCTGGCTCCTGGCAGCCCAGCCCCCGGGGTACCCTGCCAGGGAAGGCAAGAGCTCGTCCCTGTCCTTGCTGCCCACTGCTCCTCCCAGCCATATCACATCTCCCTCCATGCCAGGGGACACCCCACACACCCCTCACCGCCCCGGGTGCCCAGCACAGAGCAGGCTCCCATGTGCCACCATCCAGAGTGGTTTCAGCATCACCCAGGGGGTGGCTGCAGCAGGGACACCCCACGAGAGGAGTGGCCCCACATCCCTCATGCTATAGGGCTGCCCCCATCCTACCTTGTCACCCTTCAGGCCAGAGGCCCCTTGTACGCCCTAAAAGAAAGGAGAGGGGTGAGTGAACCACAGGAGGAAGGCAGTGCCAGGCGCCCCGCCAAGCATCCCTGGGGCTCCCACAGCAGCTCCTGCCCCGTGCCGGCACTCCCGGCAACCCTCAGCCCCAGGGGCTGGGGCCGGGAAGGTGCAGGGTGGGTCCCCATCACCCTGCCCAAGCTGGCGGGGGAGCCAGGGCAGAGCCTGCACCCCCCAGGGACACTGTGGCACTGGAGGCTGGTACTTACAGCTGGCCCTGGGGGCCCCGCGGGTCCTGGCGGTCCAGAGGTGCCATCTCTCCCGGGAAAGCCGATCAAACCCTGGCAGGGAAACATGGTGAGGGGGCAAGGACCACGGCCAGGAGCCGGTGGGGCTTGCAGGGACCCTGCTGGCACTGCCTGAGGGTCTGGGGTCATGCAGACCAGCGAGGCTGAGCACTAGCCATAGCCTTTACCCTCTCTCCCGGGGGACCCGGCGGGCCAGGCTGCCCGTTGTCCCCTCTCAGGCCTGGCTGTCCTGGTGTCCCAGCGATGCCTGCTAAGCCTGGGGGTCCTGGTGGTCCTGGCAAGCCGATGTCACCCTGCAGCAGGGAGGAAAAAGATGGGGCCCAGGGAAACAGCCCCCAGGAGTGTGCTTCTCCCATAGCTGGCTGAGCCAGGGCAGCAGCTGGGTGTTGGGGACACAGTGAAAGCCAGGGTGACATGGGGGCAGAGGTTACCTTCAAGCCCGGAGGCCCATCCTGTCCTGGAGGTCCCCGCACACCGACACCCGGCAATCCCTGTGTGGTGGCAGAGCACGCGGTGTGTCCCCTGGCTGGCGGGCATGGGAGTGCCAGGGGCACCATGCCACCCAGAGTGGCCCCACAGGGCTGGGGAGCACCCCACTCCCCTGGGACCAGGGGACACTTTACCTTCTCCCCTTTGGCTCCGGAGGACCCCTTGGCTCCCTGTGAAGACACCAAGCCACCAGGAAGGTCTGGGCGGTGGGTGGTGGGGGCACAGGTCTCCCCTTGACAGCATCCGCTGCCCCAGCACCCACTCCCCAGCCCCCCATGTGCCTCCTACTCACATCTTCCCCAGGATCCCCTGGCTCCCCGAATCTTCCCGGCTCCCCCTGGCAGGGGGAAACAAGCAAAAAGCAGGGTTGGAAAACGATATGCAGGGGGAATGGCTGCAGCCAGACCCCCAACCTGCCACGGGCAGGCAGCTGGGGAGCCCAGGGCCCTCATGGCTCCCTCCCCACCAGCCCCCCTGGGGCAGTGCTCACCTTCTCGCCCTTGGGGCCGGGCAAGCCTCGGTCGCCCTTGGAGCCCTATCAGGGGGAGAGTGGCGTTAGGGGAGGGGGGCAGCCACAGGGCTGGCTTGCCCCCCAGAAGGCAGGGGGTGGCGGTGGGGGGATGAGGTTAATGGGGCCAACTCACGGGTTCTCCCAGCAGCGTGCCCTCCAGCAATGCCGGCTCGCCCTGCAGTGACACATGGGTGCTCAGGTGTGCCCGCAGCGGGTGCCAGTGCCCTGCAGACCCCTACCCACCCTGGGGGCTTCAGCAGCACCCAGGGGTGGGGGTCCCCCCGCCTCGCACCCTGGCTCCTTACCTTCTCGCCTTTGGCGCCGGGAGGGCCAGCGATGGCCTGGGGCACAGGGGAGAGAGGGGGCAGGTGAGCAGGGCTGCACAGGGATGCTCCCCCTCATCCCAGTCTGGAAATGCCAGGGAAGCTCCCAGCCGCTGAGGCAGCTCTGCACTCACCTGCCCTGGGGCTCCAGCATCCCCTGGCTCTCCCTTGGGACCAGCAGGGCCCGAAGGTCCTGGCACACCCTGGCACAAGCAGCACAGCCCTCAGCCTCAGCTGCAGACACCCCGGGCTGAGCCCCATGGGGCTCTCTCTGGGATGGGACAGGGTGAGCAGCAACATACCATCTTCCCAGGCATCCCTGCCTCGCCGTCCTTCCCCGGCACGCCGTCCCTGCCTGGCACACCCGGCTTCCCACTCTCCCCCTGTGGGCAGTAAGAGCAGGGCTGGGGCGTGGGGGTCCTGCAGCCCCCCAAGCAGCCCTGAGCATCCACACTGACGGCAGCCGGGCAGGGGGGGGATGACACACTCACCACTTGTCCTGGCAGCCCGGGGACACCAGGTGGGCCCTGTAACAGAGACATGAGCAGAAATCAAGTTTCAGCCCAGGCACCAGGAACAGCCAGAAAGCAGGTCGGGGGCGCCTGCAGATACTTACCCCCGGGCCGGGGGGGCCAGGGGGGCCGGGCAGCCCCATGCTGCCCTGGGGACCGGGCAAGCCCTGCAATGGAAACAGCCGCATCAGAGAGGGGATGGCACACTGCCCTGGCACAGCCGGGACCTCAGCTGCCCCCACGGGAAGGTGTACGGCGGCGGGGCCAGCCGGCTCTGGGGGGGCTGGATGGTTTTGGGGGGGCCAGGTGGGTGCTGGCGGGGAGGGCGCGAGTGCTCACCCGGATGCCGGAGCCAGGTTCCCCCGGATCACCCTGTGAAGAGAAGGCGTGTGTCAGCCCTGCCACCCCGACCCACCGGCCACTGTGGTCACAGCCACGTCCCCGCACCTGCCATGGGGCTGTTCCCCAGGGCTGGCTGGATACAGGAGGGGGGCCAGCCCGAAATGTCCCTCCCTCCAGCCCAAAATGTGGCCCTCCCTCCAGCCCCCAAATCTGGCAAGGCACCGCTTTCCTCTGCCAGGTCGGACGTGGCAATGCCGATGCTGATGCCGTACCTTGGTCCCAGCTGGGCCCTGGGTCCCTGGTGGGCCAGTGCTGCCCTGCAGGGGACAAGGAGACATTATGTTGGGGCAGTGCTTGCTGGTGGCACAGGACAGGGAGGGGGCAGCGGGACAGAGTGGTCCCAGCACTGCCACCCTACCCCTGCTCCCTGGGGGGACGCCTGCCCCGGTGGACGTCCCCCTTGCATGACAGTCCCCTGCACATGGCACGGGGTGGCTCCTTACCGGAGGTCCTGGGGGTCCTGGGTCTCCCTGGCTACCCTGAAGGAAGGAAGAGATGGGGTCACTGCAGGGATGGGTTTTCCCCAGTGGGTGCATGGGCTGTCCCCCGGGAGAGCAGACCCAGACAGTGCCAGCAGCTCTGGTAAGCACCCATGCCAAGTGAGGACAAGCCTGGCCAGCTCCTGGCAAGACGCCTGGGGCCAAGCACTCACCCAGGCAGCAGGGTGGCCCCCACGGCTTCATCCAGAGCCTGTGGCCAGGAGCCCCCCAAGTGCGCACTGAGGCATGGGGGGACAGTGACATGGGGGGGACACAGACACCTACCGGGCGTCCCAGCACGCCGGGGAAGCCTGGCAAGCCCTGCAAAGAACAACGTCAGAGCCAGCAGGCAAGCGGGAGCCCACCACCCCCAAGCAGCCCTGCCCGCCCCCCAGGGATGTTCCCCATTCCCAGTGTGTGGTACCCAGCCTGGGGTACTTACAGGCGGGGCTGGGAGGCCCCCAAAAGCCCTGCAGGCCCTGCACAGGGTGGGAAGGAGGTGAACGAGATGTGAATGCTCCTGCTGGTGCCGGTGGTGGCTGGTGTGGGACCACAGGACCTTTCCCCCATCCCAGCCCGCATCCCCCCACCATGTCCCCACTCACCGGCTTCCCCTCGGGGCCGGCCAGCCCTCTCTCACCCGGGAGACCCTGGAGCAAGAGACAGGGATGGGGT
Source organism: Gymnogyps californianus (assembly GCF_018139145.2). Classification (NCBI taxonomy): domain Eukaryota; kingdom Metazoa; phylum Chordata; class Aves; order Accipitriformes; family Cathartidae; genus Gymnogyps; species Gymnogyps californianus. Next base: position 13,976,568 of record NC_059483.1, read on the forward strand.
TAGTGCCAGGCAGGGGTCCAGGTTCAGGGCCAGGCGGGGGGACAGTGCGGTACTCACCGGGGCACCGTCCCTGCCCTTCTCGCCGGGCTCCCCTTGCTCGCCTCGTGGGCCACCCTCACCCTGCAGTGGGGACAGGCACAGGGTCGTAGGACAGGCAGGGACCTTCCCGTCCCCCCTCCAGGGCCTGCTGACACCCAAAGAGGGGTGCCCCCAGCAGTGCCCCCGCCCAGGGCTTTGCTCCATGGGGCTGCCCCATTGGCAGCGGGAGACTTACGACGACAGACCTTATCTCCTTTGGGTCCGCGCTCGCCCTCAGCTCCCGGCTCGCCCTGCATCGGGGAGAAGACAGATGCCATCAGCCGCCGCTGTCCCCCTGGGGATGCCTGCCCCGCCACCGTCCTCAGTCCCAGCCCAGCTCATCACATTGTCCCCGGCTCGGTCGCCTTGGCTGCCCCACTCCTTTCTGCCCAGCCACGCACCTTCACTCCCTTGGGTCCAGCTGGGCCACGCTCGCCTGGGAAGCCCATCAGGCTGCCCTCCACCACGTCTGCCTGCGGGCAGGGAGCAGTCAGGGCTGGCACCCAGGGGACCCCACAAAGGTCCCCCCTGGGGCACAGCCCTCCCCAAGCCCCTATGCCAGCGGACTGGACGTGGCCATCCATCCCCGGAGGTGCAGGGTGGCACCCCTTGGGGATGGTCCCCAGCAGCAGCCATCACCTACCTTGGGCCCCGGGGGCCCTGGGGGGCCGGGCAAGCCATCCCTGCCCTGGGGGAAGGAGAAAAATAGGTTGAGCATCAAAGGGACAGCAGGGCACAGGAGAGCAGAGCCATCCTGGTACAGCCACTCCTGGCCACCACAGGGCATCCCCTGCCCCCTGGAGAGCCCCCCGTCCCCCCAGGAGGTACACAGCACAGGGGGGACAGAGGGGACTGTGTCCCTGTCCTGGCTCACCTGCTCGCCCCGGTCACCCTTCTCGCCCCGGTCACCCTGGGAAAACAACACGGTGGCCGTCACGGGGCTGTCCCCAAGCCCCTGGACCAGGTCCCCCAGACCTCGCCCTGTGCCTCCGCACACACTCACCTTCTCGCCGGTCCGCCCAGCCTCGCCCAGCTCCCCGGCCCGGCCCGGCACCCCGGGGATGCCCGGCTTGCCAGGCTCCCCCGGCTGCCCGGGAGGCCCCTCGGGACCCCGCTCGCCCACGGCCCGGCCCATGGGGCCCTGGGGGCCAGGGGCACCCGGGTCCCCCTTGTCACCTTTGGGTCCTCGCTCACCGGGGAAGCCTAAGGAGCCCTGCAAAACATAACACCGTGCTGCCAGAGCCAGCCCTGTGCCAGGGGCTGTCAGCCCTCCTCGAGCATCTCAGGGCTGAGCCGGCTGCATGGTCCCCCCAGCCAGCCCGGGTAGCGGGAGAGAGGGGCAGTGTGTTTGGGCATGGCATCGAGCCTAGCTCCACTCACCTCTCGGCCTGGAGGCCCCCTCTCTCCCGGCTCTCCCCGGCTGCCCTTCTGGCCCCGCAGCCGCTCGGACAGTGGCAGAAACGAGTCTGAGCTCCCATCGTAGGCACCCGTGAGCTCCTTCAGGGATGAAATCTGGGAGGGAGGAAAGAGCCACCAGTCAGGGGTTCAGTGCAACTCAGCCACGGCAGCACCCCATGGCCCCGCCAACCCATCCTGGGTCACTCAGGTCTCCCACCACCTCCCGTGTTCCCCTTCCTGCTGCTGTGTGGCAGGAACAGCCTCCAGCCCAACAGCCAGGGACTATGTACCTTGATGCCAAGCGCTTCCAGGCTACGTTCAACGTTCTGCAATAAAAAGATATTAAAAACAAAGTGGGTGTTGGTCTGCTCCCACCATGGGGGCTGTGGAGGGTCCTCTGTCCTCCACGGCTGATGTCCCAGCCCAGCAGGTCAGGGGGGACTCACCACTGCAGCCCCGGGGTCTCCGCGTGCTCCAGGGTTGCCAGGTCGCCCCTAGGTTTGCAGAGAAAGAGGGAATGAAAAGATGTACAGAGATGCGGTAGGTGAGGTGAGCAGTGCTGCCCTCAGCAGGTTTCAGAGTTAACACTGCTGGTGCTGCCTGGGCAGGGGTTGTGGTTGCCACCACCCTGGGCTGCTCACAGCTTGTCAAGCTCGGTGCTGGGTACTCACCGGCTCCCCTTGCAGTCCGGGCTCCCCCGGGTCCCCCTGAAACACAGCAAAGGCGTCAAGGAGGGCAGAGCCAGGCTGCCTGGCACTGACTCCAGCACCAGGGTCCAGCCCTGCCAGCCTCGGGGCAGGGAGTCCCACCAAAGACTTGTCCCCTCTGGCACGGGGTCGCCCAGACCTTTGCCCTGGGGGGCTTGGGGGCAGGAGCACACCTACCTTTGGTCCAGCCACCCCACGGAGGCCCGGTGAGCCCTGGAAGATGCAGAGGGGACACAATGGCACCTGGCACCCACGGACACGGGGCAGTGCCCTGAGGGAGCCGTGGGCAGGGGTCCTGCCTGCCCCACGGCAGCCCAGACTCCAGGGTCTGGTGCTGGGTGGCACCATGGGCTTGAGGACTACTCACCTGGCCTGGGGGGCCAACCTGCCCCGGGACGCCGGGGAGGCCGGGGGGGCCGAGGGGGCCTGGCACACCTCTGTCCCCCTGCTCGCCCTTGGCACCATTGCGGCCCTACCAAGAGAGCAGTGTCACCTCCAGGACCTGGGTGCCCTGGTCTATCCCCGGTGGGGGCATATACCCAGCACCCCCCATCACCATGCTCCTCTGCAGGGAGGTACTCACCTCTCTACCAGGGGGTCCTGTGTCACCTTTGTCTCCCTAACCAGGAGGGAAAGGAGTTAGAGGGATGCTGCCCCATCCGCATGCCCCAAAATGATGCTCCTGGACCTGGGCAGGGAGGAGCCACCGGGTGTGTGGGGATCACATGGGGTCCAGGCAGGGGCCACCCAGGGCTCGGCTCCTTACCTTTCTCCCATCCTCTCCTGGCGTCCCATCTTCTCCCTGGGGACACAAGCTGCCAGTCAGCGCCCGACTCGACCACCCCAGCACAGGCACCGCATGGGACAGGGACAGGCACCGGGGGGATGGCTCAGAGCCTGGGGGCTCTTTGCCACATCCCCCCCCTTGCCTTTATATTGTACTGGGATCACCAGCCCTCAGGACCCCCAGGCGAGCCCCAAAGCCAAGCCCCGCTCCCCCTACTCACATTCTTGCCGCTGAGGCCAGGTTTGCCATCGTCACCGGGTTTGCCCTGGGAGGAAGCAGAGGCAGTGAGAGAGCCCCGCCAACGCTCCCCCCGGCACCAGCAGCCAGGGGTCCCTGGGCCCCACCGTGGCCCCAGGATGCAGGGAAGGGGGAGCTGGGCACGGGGCGAGCCCTGACAGACAGACCCAGCCGGGACTGACTGCAGAGGGCACGGGGCAGGATGCGTCCCCAGGGTGCAGGGTGGCTGGTACTTACGGGGACGCCGGGCGGTCCCAGGGGGCCCACAGGGCCAGGCGCTCCCTGCTCGCCACGGAGCCCAGGCAGCCCCTGTGGGGAAAGGAGACGGGGGGAGCACAGGGCAGCAGGGCACCCATCTCCCCCAGCCAGCTCTGGGAGGAGGGAGCGTGACAGGGACGGTGGCACCCTGCCGGGGACAGGGGCCAGGCCCGCTGCACTGCCCCGGATCAAGGAGCATGGGACGGGACATCAGTCCCTTGCAAGTGCGATGGCCCCAGCAGGAGCACAACCCAAATCCACCCTCTCCGGAGGTACTTACATCTCGGCCGGGGTCCCCCTGCTTCCCGGGGTCCCCCTGCAGACAAAGAGAAGGTGAGGGCGGGGACACCCCTGCCCTGTCATGGGCCCCCCACGAGCATTCCCAGCCCGGAGCAGAGGGTGTCTGGGGGGGCAGTTCCTCCCGCCCCATCGCTCCTCCGTCCTGCAGCCCCCACCCGCAGTGCCTGGGGGTGGCCGTGCCCCCCGCCCTGGACCACACTCACCCGCAGCCCGGCAGGGCCCGGGGGCCCGGGTTTGCCTTCTAGCCCGTTGCGGCCATCCAGCCCCGGTGGGCCGCGGTCCCCCTATAAGAGAGCAGGGCAGGAGGGCTGGAGCCGTGGGGTGGGATGGGGGTGCCATGGCACAGCCACCAGCCCCCAGCCCCCTCACCTTCTCTCCTGGCAGGCCGCGGTCCCCGGGGTCACCCTGCAGGGTGGGAAGAAGAGTGAGCATTGTCCCCTCTGAACGGGAGCCAAGCAGGGCACGGACCCCCCACTCAGACCCCTGTGGGGAAGGGGGCACTCACCCGTGCACCGGGGGGGCCGCGGGGGCCCTCCACGCCCTGCAAAAGAGAGACACGCTCAGCAGTGGGGCATGGGGGGAAAGGAGGGGGTCCTGGGTGCTCGCCCACTGCCCCCTGCACACCACAACCCCGGGCTCTCCCGCAGAACATCGCCCGTCTTGCTGTCCCGCCGCCTCCCGCACCAGCAATCCAGCACCTACCCTCTCTCCGGGCAGGCCAGGGGAGCCGGCATCGCCCCGGGCACCCTTCGCGCCGTCCTCGCCAGGGTCCCCAGGGTCCCCCTGCCAGGGAAGGGCACAGTAGGTAGAGGGTACTGCCCCGCTGCCACCGGCGCAAATGCCTGTGCTGAGCCCGTGCCAGGGCCCACACTGAGCACCTCTGCTTATGTTGCGTGGTTTAAGGGCAGGGTAATAGCAAAGGTCTCAAAATACAGGCATGGGCTGAAAAAAGAGGTTGCTGGGCTCAACGCAGCTCCCGGGTGGTCAGACAGTGGTCGCAGAAGAAATGCAATGAGCAGCGCTGCTGAGCCAGGAGCCAGCTGAGCCATGGCCAGGGAACACGATGCCATCCAGCACAGAGCACAGCCCGTGGCGAAAACTGCCCCGAGCCTGAGCTGGCTTGTAAAAGCAGAACACCCAGAGTGTGGGGTACTGCTGTGGGATCCCTGCGGGGCTGGGGAGCCATGAGCATGCTGGCTCCTTTGAAGATCTCAGCCCTACAGGGACCTCCTACCCTGGCACCCTCCTCCCAACTCTGGGCAGGAGCATCAGCCCATGTGCCCCCCAGATCCCATATGCCCCCTGGTCCCACATGGCTCTCAGCTGTGGTGCGCATCGGCTCCACATGGCAGGGGCTGTTTTGGACAGGGAGGGCTTGGTGCACCAGGATCCCAGCGCACAGGCAGAGCCCAGTGGGAGACAGCACAGGGCACCCCACCACCAGCATCCCAGGGGACCCACTCATTACCTTCTCCCCCTTCTCCCCTGCTCCTCCGAGCCCCACGTCGACCTGTGGGGCAGAGAGGGGCTGTCAGAGCACACCGGGCTGGGCACCAGCGTGCGGGCAGGGAGAGGGGTGGGGGCAGAACTTACGGTTCGTCCTGGGGGTCCGGGAGGCCCCTGAAAGAAGGGCAAGGGAATTGGGTTAAGGGGAGCTGGCGCAGCCCTGGGGAGCAGAGCTGGCTCCAGGTTAGGGGCCAGGCACGTGGCCCCACGTCACTCACCGGCTCCCCACGGTCACCCTTGCTCCCTGGCGCTCCAGGGCTGCCCTGCAGGAAAGAGGGACAGGGTGAGGGGAGGAGGGGACAGGGGACCCATGGGGCGGTGGGTCCCGTGGGGTGAAGGGTACCCCTGGGGTAAGGGTGGGTGCGGGGCAACGGGGTGCGTGGGGTGGCGGGTGCCCACGGGGCAGTGGGCGCACATGAGGTGGTACTCACATTCCTGCCTTCAGGACCTGGGTCCCCTGAGTCGCCCTTCTCCCCAGGGGGGCCGCGGTAGCCAGGGAGGCCCTGGGTGGAGGGCAGAGGGAGGGTGTGCATTAGCAGGAGCCACCCCAAGGCCACTGGGCATCTCACCTGCCCAGGGTACCGCCAGCCCTGTGCTTACCCGGGGGCCCCTGTCTCCAGGTTTGCCAGGCAGACCTGCTTCACCCTGCGGGGAGAGAGGGGGTGAGTGGGGGGCAGTGGGGAGGGAGGTAGTGGTCCCAGGGGGTCCTTGCTTACCGGGGTGCCTTCGTCACCCTTTTCTCCACGCTCTCCCTACGGCACAGGTCAGCAGGCATCGGCCAGGGAGAGAAAAGCACAAGTCACTGGCGTCCCCCTGCTCCCCACCAGCCCCCCACCTCCTCGGGGCCACGGTGCCCCATGGCCCTCGGTCCTGCCGCCCCCCTCACCCCACACTACCTCCTTGCCACGCAGCCCGGTCTGCCCCGGGGTGCCCGCTCGGCCCGGCTCGCCCTTCTCCCCTGGCTCCCCTGGGTCGCCCTAGGCAGGGGGGGAAGGGGCAGCGGGTCAGGGCAGCGTCGGGGGAGCGCGGGAGCTGCTGGGGGGAGAAGGGGCTCAGCACGGCACCCTCCGCTCCCTGGAGCAGCATTGCAGCACAGCCTGCAGGGACAGCCCCTCCGGAGTCTGGACGGACGGATGGATAGACAGACGGATGGAGGGGCAATGCCTCCTGCAGTGACATTACCTTTGGGCCGCTCCTGCCTGTGAGGCCAACGATACCCTGGTTGTTGGAGAGGGAGAGCACGTGTCACTGGGGACTGGGGTGGCCCCGTGCCAGGGGAGGAACCGGGGCCATGAGCCAGTGCCCCCGGGGCAGAGCCCGGCCAGCCCCAGCCCCTGGGGTGCACCCAGACTCACCCGATCGCCCTGCTCGCCTTTGGGGCCAGCTGGCCCTGGGATGCTCAGGCCAGGGTCACCCTAGACATGAAGGGATGCAGCTTAGAGCAATGGCACGGGCACCGTGAGCCCAGAGGGGGCTGTGCTGTGACCCTGTGCCCCCTGTCCCCAGGCAGTACTCACACGGGCGCCTTTATCTCCCGTGTCACCCTTGGGGCCAGGAGGTCCTTCTGGTCCTGGGAAGCCTCTGTCACCCTAGAGCAGATGAAATGGCACCATCAGCCCCCCCCAAACCATCCCACTTCCCCCACTGCAACTGGGGACATCCAGGCCTGGGGACCAGCATGGGCGTCCCCTCGGGTCAACACCCAGCTGTGCAATCTCCCTCCTCAGCCCACAGCCATGCCCGGGGGGTGCCAGCGCAGGGCTGGGGGGCACGGCCAGGGCAGGGTTACCTTCTCTCCTCCAACACCGGCAATGCTGGGAGCCTGGGGGAGAAGCAGAGGGGACCGTGCTAGGTGCTGCCCACGGCTCCCTGTCCTGCGGCTGGGGCAGGCAGAGGTGGACCTGCTAGGCAGCATCACTTACTGGCTTGCCAGGTGGTCCCAGATCGCCCTGCAGAGAGATGGGTGTCATTGCCGGCCCCTTTCCTAGCAGCCCCCTGCCACCCCACTGGGACCCCGGTTTGCCCTCACCTTCTCCCCCCGGGGGCCGGTCGGTCCCGGAGCTCCCTGTGGTGAAAAAAGAGACCTCAGCGGGGCTGACAGTGCCTGGGAACATGCAGCCAGGGCATGGCAGCCCCCTGCTCCCGGGGTGCCGGGTCCACAGCACCGTGGCCACTGCTCTGACTCACCTCTCTGCCCGATGGCCCCGGGCGCCCTGGGGCTCCTGCCTCGCCCTGGAAGAGGGGAGGAAGAGGAAGGTGTCAGGGGCATCCTCCCACCCCGTGCCAGGACAGCTGCTCCAGGGCAGGGCAGGCATCACCCTGGCATGGCCACAGCTGCCTCAGCCCACCTACCTTCTCGCCCTCGGGGCCCGGCACGCCGCGGTCCCCCTGCAAAGCGAAGCAGAGGAGAGTTTCAGGGAGCCTTCCTCCCTCCACGCCATACTTCCCCTGCCCCAGAGCCCTTCAGGGCCCAGCCCCGAATCCCATCCGAGACCACTGGGTTCTTGACAGCAACACCCAGGCATAGCCACCATGGGGCCACAGGGACACCAGGACCCGCTGACGCTACTGAATGGCACATTCCCGCTCCGGCGCCGTCTCACCTTCTCGCCCATCTCTCCCAGCTCGCCCGGTGCCCCACGGTCTCCCTGGCACAGAAGAAAGATGGGGTCAGGGACAGCAGGACCCATGGGGGATGGCACAGGTCCTGGCACAGCACCCAGACCGCTTTTCTCCCCACCGAAGGCAAAGCGAGAGCATCCCTTCAGTCCCTGTACCACTCACCTTCCTGCCCTGCTCCCCCGGCGGTCCCCGAGGGCCCTGCAAAGGAGGATGGAGAAGAAGTCACCTCCAGCATAGCAGGGCAAATGTCCAGGCTGGCTGGAGCGGGAGCCCTCCAGGGTGCCCTCGGGGCTCTGCTCACCAGCAAGGCCAGCTCCTGCCCGCCTTAACTTTTCTTGGGAAACTCACCCGGTCTCCTGGGTCCCCGGGGCGGCCGGGCAGCCCTGGGAAACCTTCTTTGCCATCGCCCTGGGGATTAGGATAGGTGAAAGCCATGCTCGTAAAATGGGGATGCCCATGAGATGAGGATGGGCATCCCCACTGGAGAGCAATGTGGGGTCCGGCCCCAGTGCGGAGAATCCCCACTGCCCTCTTACCTTCTCTCCCTTCAGGCCGGGGGGCCCGGCAGGTCCCCGGGGCCCGGGGTCCCCAGGCAGGCCCTGCAAGAGAGCACAGCTCAGCCCCTGGGGATGCAGCTCAGCCCCAGGGACACATGGCTGCCATAGCCCTGCTCCCCTCTGCTGTCTCCGCTGGCCTAGGGGCCAAACTCACCGGGGGGCCTGGCTCCCCTCGAGGCGCTGCCCCATCCACAAGTCCGGGGGGGCCCTGCAGAGACAGAGGTCAGCTCCTATGTGATGGCCCCAGGGGGCTCAGTCCTTCCCAGCACCCTGGGGGGGCTGCAGTGCCCTTGGGCACCCATGGGGCCTCTGTCCAGGAAGGCAGAGGAGCCAGGGAAATGCAGAGCCACTCACCCTTTCTCCTCGGTCACCCTTCTCCCCCTGCAAGGGCAAAAAAAAAGCAAGTAAGGGCAGGTCTGGGCTCTTCCCATGCTCCCCTCAAACAGAAGGGGAACATGCTGGACAGAGCCCATCATCAGTGGTATCAGGGCATGTGCATGCCATGTGCCTCTCCCCACACTGCCCAGCGTCAGCAACAGCTCATGCATGCGTATGTGTGCATGGGCACAGCTGGTGGGGGGCACAGCTGGTGGGGGGCACAGCCCATGAGCGGGACCAAGAGGAGGGCACAGGGGAGCAGCTTCGAGCTGCTGGCTGTTCCTCCATCCGTCTGTCCACATGTCCCCCCAGCTGTCCCCATGCAGCACCGGGGGGGATGCACCTTCACAAACTCTCCCGGAGGTCCCGGTGGCCCCACGGGTCCAAGTGGACCGGGGGGGCCTGGATCACCAAAGGGCCCCCGTGGGCCAAGGCTTCCAGGGGGGCCGGGGCTGCCCTGGAAGACAGAGATGCTCTGTTAGCTGGGGCTGTGGCACAGGCTAGGGGTGCTGGCAGAAACCCCTTGGCATCGCCACCCCCATACCTACCGGTGTGCCCGGCTCCCCTTTCTGGCCTGGCAGCCCCTGTCCTCCATCCACGATCACCCTGGGCTCTCCCTGAACGAGGAGGGGGAGGAAAAATCAGTGTCCCCACGTGCCCTGTTGTGTCCCCAGTGCAGGACAGGGGCCACAGTGCCACGAGGCCAGAAGCCCGGTAGGGAGATGGGAAGACCCTAGGGTCACCTAGACACCAAGCACCAGGTGATGCCAGGGGCTGAGATGTGCCCACCAGGGTCCCCACTGCTCCCCAGGGACCCCTGCGGGGCAGCCCCATGCCCATCACTTACCGGCTCGCCTTTCTCCCCCTTCGGGCCAGAAAGGCCCATTGGCCCCCGCGGCCCCTGAGAAAGAAAGACGAGAGTGAGGCGGGGGGGCGCAGGGAGGGGAGCAGGTCTGGGGAGGGATGGGGCCATACTCACAGGATCCCCTCGGGGGCCGGGGACACCCTGGGTGCCCTGGAAAACAACAGCTTAGGAGGTGAATGTGTGCCCCTGCCAGCCAGGGGAGGGGGGATGGGATGGGATGGGATGGGACGGGACAGGATGGGATGGGACGGGATGGGATGGGATGGGACGGGATGGGATGGGATGGGACGGGATGGGACAGGGGTTCCAACCAAGGCAAGGATGGACAGTCCCTGCCCAGTATACTTAACCTGAGACACACACATGGGGGACAGCAGTGACCCTGCCAGCTAGGGAGACCCCCCAGCACAGGGAAAGGGTAGGCAGAGGCCAGCTCAGGGAGCAGGCAGAGCAGGCAGGGCAATGGGAAGAGCCTACCATACAGCAGCAAACCCAAGGGACGCCCCCACTCACCGGCTGGCCAGGTGATCCGGGGTTCCCGGGGCGGCCGGGGCTTCCCGGTGTCCCATCGGCTCCGGGGAATCCCTGCGGGAGAGAGGAGCATCATGCCAGCACCTGGTGCACCCCAGCACTGCCAGACCCCCCCAGTGCCCAGGCAGTGCTGGTCCCGGCACTGGGAGCCCAGGACAGCCCTGTGGCAGAGCCGGGTCCCAGGGTGCCTTTCCCCTGCATGCTGAGCTGGGGTGTGAGGGAGGAGTGTGGGGCTGGACCGGGGCTCTCCAAGGGGATCTCCCCTCCAGCCCGGGCGAGGAGGAGGAGAAGGGAGGGATGAGGGGCAGAGAGAGGCCCCACAGGGCCAGGTCACTGTGAGGGAGGTGAGGGGGTGGGTACCTGGGTGAGGCAGTCGGAGGTACTCACCCTGTCCCCCTTCTTGCCTGGCCGCTCAACGCTCTCTCCTGGCAGACCCTGTGGCCCCCGTGGTCCCGGAGGGCCAGGCAGCCCGTGGCGGCCCTGGAGGGACAGCAGAGAGGACGGGCTGGGTGGCAGGTGGTGGCCAAGGGATGTTCCCCGTCTGCCCCTGCAGCAAGGGCTGGACAGGTCCCTGCCCCACACCCACCTGCCGGCAGGACAAGGGGACAAGGGACGTGGGGACCATGTCGCTGCCCCCCGCCAGGGAGCTGCCCCCCATCTCCCCCCCCATCAGGATATTACCGGCTCGCCAGGGGGGCCCGGTGGCCCCACACGTCCTTGCGGTCCCTGCGGAGACAAAGCCAGTAGTAAGCATCCCCTGCGGGCTGGCATCAGCACGGTTTGGGGGATGCAGCCCTCCCCAGAGCCACCAGTTGCGGGAGGGGACACCAAAGCACTCACTGCCTCACCGCGGTCTCCCTTCTCGCCCTGCAAGGAGACAGAGGGAAGGGGTTAGGGGCTGCACCTCCATGCTTGGCTCCCTACTGCGCTGCTGCCATTGGCAAGCTGGGGGTTCCCTGATCCATGCTGAGACCCTGTGGCGCAGCACAGCATGGTACAGCACAGCATGGCGTGGGGATGCTCACCCTGGGGCACTGCATGGTGCAGGGCTTCAGCTCCAGCTCCGGCTGGCAAGACAAGGGAAGCCTGTGTGAACCTGGAGGTAGGAGAAGACCCCAGCCCCCGCGGGGCTGCTCCCCCTCCCCAGCTCCCAGGGCACCCGTCCCCTTACCCTGGTGGAGATGATGGTGCAGAGGTCGTCGGTGAGCTCTCCCTCCAGCTCTGCCAGGGCACCGCCACCATGATAGATGTACCGCGGGTCCTCGCTGGTGACCATGCGCCGGAGCTGCTCCCGGTCTGCCCCCTCCAAGGCCACCGCCAGCACCTGGACCCCTGAGCCAAGAGCACCCTCAGCACCCCACAGAACTCCCCACACACCCTGCTGGGACCCCATCCATCCTCACCCCCAGCCTTGACGTCCCTGGCCGCAGCAATAGCATCGTCCCCGGAGGGGCCGTCGGCCAAGACCACCAGCACCGCCGGCACGCCAGGCCGGCGCCCCGCGCCGGGGCTCAGCAGGTAGGTCCTGGCGAAAGTGATGGCCGCCCCTGGGGAGGGAGAAGGAGGAGGGGGGCGGTCAGCGGAGTCCTGCCAGCCCCACACTGCCCTGGCTCCCAGCACAGCCCCTCACCAATAGCATTGCCGCTGGGCTCCTCGTAGCGTATGGTGCGGATCTGCTCCAGCACGGCAGGCAGGTCGCTGGAGTGGTTGAGGAGCAGCCAGGGCAGGCTGCGGTAGCTGTACGTGGCCAGAGCCACCTGCGAGGGTGCAGGGGAGCAGTGGGCACAGCTGCCCATCCTCACCCCCCAGGACCCCACCACCGCAGCAGCACCCTACCTGGGTGCCCTCGGGACCCAGGCGCCCCAAGGCAGACACAGTGTTGGAGAGGAGGGTGCGGACAGCGTCGGCGCCGGAGGAGCTGTCGCGGGTGCCATGCACGAGGAAGACGATGTCACCACGGGCGTCCCTGCAGACTGCGGGTACAGGAAAGGGGTGAAGCCACTGGCGGAGCGGGAACAAGCCCAGCCCGTCCCCCTGGCGTGGCCTCGCCATACCTGTGCGCTCGCTGACAGAGGTCTCGGCACCCGGCGTGCTCCCCAGGAGCGGGCGGAGGGTGAAGGTGTAGCGCTGGCCCAGGCGCAACCCGGAGACCTGCTGGGAGCTGGCAGCGCCGGGCAGTGTCCGCCTCGACTCCCCGCCAGCTGCCGCCCAGGGGACAGAGTCAGGGGGGCCGGTGAGCCCCCACAGGGACCCTGCCCCCTGCCCTGGGGCTGGCTGTCTGCCTCACCTGCGGGGGGGGTCCAGGAGAGGACATAGCTGGAGGCGCCGGGGATGGGGGCCCAGGTGAGCGTCACTGAGTCTCTCCGCACCTCTGTCACCCGCAGGCTGGTGACATGGCCCAGGGCAGCTACCAAGGAGGAGGAGGAAAGAGCGTCCTGACCCCATGGGGCAGCCCCCACCCTGCTCCTGGGCCCCCCACCCATCACCCTCCCCCAGCCCGAGGCTGGGACAGCCCAGTCCCTGCATGCCCCTCTGGGCTCCAGCCCTGCGCTGGGGGTCCAATGCAGCCCCTTACCAGTGACAGCGGTGACAGCGGCCGGCTCGCTCTCCCGGCCGCCGACCAGGCTGGTGATGCTGATCTGGTAGCGCCGGCCTGGCTCCAGCCCCACCAGGTCGTAGGAGCTGGCGGTGGCCGGGAGCTGCTGGCTGCGCTGGGGCCCCCCTGCCCAGGGAGAGAGAGGGGTGAGGGAGTGCAGCGCAGGGGCTGGCGGGGATGCAGGGGTGCCGGCCGGCCAAGCTCACCCTCAGCCAGGCGCCAGACCAGGCGGTACCCGGTGCTGCCGGCCACCGGCACCCAGGCCAGGCGCAGGTGGTGCTCCAAGGCCTCCATCACCTGGAAGCTGCTGACGGGGGGCACTGGGGCTGCCTCCGCTGTGGGGCAGAGGAGCAGGCATTAGAGGCAGGGGTGCCCAGTGCCACCCCGGGGCACTGCCCCCCGCCCCAGCACTCACGAGTGGTGACGACGATGGAGACGGGGTTGCCCTCCCGGTTGCCAATGAGTGCCGTCACCTTCACGGTGTAGGAGACGCCACCCTCCAGGTCGGGGATGTCGAAGGAGCTGGTGTGGCCGGGAACCCGCTGGCTGCTCTCCAAGCCCCCTGCCAAGGACCGTGGTGTCAGCCCCCTGCCCTGCCACCCTCGCAGCCCATCCCCACCCCACCGTACCATCCCTGCGGCTCCACACCACGCGGTAGGCGGTGGCTCCTGGCACGCCGACCCAGGTGACACGGGCAACGTTGCTCCTGGACGCCTGCACCTCCAGCCGGGACACCATCCCCACCTGCTCGGGTGCTGCGACACCGAGAGGGCCACTGTCACCCGGGCCCGGGGCAAGTGGCACCGTCTGGCACCAGTGGGTGAGAGGATGCCTCACCTATCCGCCCCGTGGCAGTGACAGGGCTGCCCTCACGGCCATCCACAATGGCAGAGACACCGATGGTGTAGATGATGCCAGCACGCAGCCCCTCGATGGTGAAGGCAGTGGGGCTGGCAGGGAGGAAGCGGGATTGCTCCAGACCTAGGAGAGACAGTTGGGCTGGGAAGGGCTCCGGCACCGCCGCCACGGCATCCTGCGGTCCCCACACTCACCATCGCTGCCTCGCCACGTCAGCAGGTAGCCCCCGGCGCCTGGCAGCCCTCGCCAGGTGACCCGCAGCTGGCTGGGACCGGCCTCCGTCACCCGCAGCTCTGAGATGCTGCCCACCGCCGGGTACTCTGCACCACCCCACGGCACCACAGCGTCACCTTGGGGTGCCCAGAGGGGCCCTGTGGCCGCCCCGGTGCCCCGAGGGCTTGTGGGGGTATAGAGGACCAACACATGCAGCGGGGGAGGAAAACACAGCACCGGGACTCCTGATGCCAAACCCTGGCATGGACTTACTGAGGTGGACGGTGAGTGTGGCGGCACTGCCCTCCCGGCTGCCTGCCAGCGCCGAGACGCGCACCAGGTAGGCGATGCCCTCCCGGAGATCACCCAGCTCCAGCCCCGTCTGGCTGCCTGGGACGCGCCTCGTCCTCTCTGTGCCATCTGCCAGGAACGGGGCAGCCACAGACCCTCAGCACTGACCAGCCGGGGTCCTGCGGGTGCTGCCTGCGCCCCTGCCCGCAGACTCACCCTGGTTGTTGCGCACCACCACTTTGTACTCGGTGGCACCAGGGACACCGGTCCAGCCCAGCCGCACCCGCCTGCCCGCCTCCTCGACGAGCCGCAGGTCCGATACGGCGCCCACGGGTCCCTCCACGCCTGCGAGGGGATACGGTGAGGCACGGCTGGAGCTGCACAGCCTAGACGGCATGTTCCCCATCCTCACCCTGGGCCGTGACCGGAGAGCTAGGGGTCTCATGGCCAAGGGGGTCCCCGGGCTGAGCAATGCCACACGGGATGTCCCTCCATCTCAATGGGTTGGGAGGGTGGGGGATAACCCAGGGGACCCGTGGCGGTCACTCACCTGTCTGGAAGGTGGTGACGGGGGTAGCCACCTCCCCACCATCGTAGAGCGTGTAGAGGGTGATGCGGTACTCGGTGGCCGGCTGCAGCCCCGTCAGCTGATAGGTGTTGGCACTGCTGGGGAGTGACACCGTCCTGGGGGGCTCTGGTCCTGCAGAGAGGGGAGGGTCACCGCCAGCTGCCGGCACTAGGGGTCTGTGGAGGGGACCGGGCACCCCGAGCCCACCTGTGGCTCTCTTCCACTCCAGACGGTAGCCGCGGGCATCACGGGCACTGGTCCAGAGCACCTGGATGGACGTGGGGCCCAGGATGTTGGTTCGCAGTGTCTGCTCCGCACCCGTCTCTGCAAGAGGGACCCCGTGAGAGTGGCTGCCCTGTGCCACTCTGCCACCAGTCACTCACCCTGGCGTGTCCCCGGCCCCCGCACACAGCAAGGTGGGGAGCATCACCATGGTGTGGGGCCACAGGGGCTGGGCCCCACACCATCCCGCAGCAATGGCACTGGGGGTAGAGCCAGAGGCCAGCAGCGGGGTGGCATCACCCATACCCACCACCTACCCGTCCTCTGCCGCACAGTGGCTGTGGGCCCCTCCAGCTGCCCGAAGAGCGGGGCCACCGTCACCACGTAGTCCATGTTGGGCTGCAGCCCCTCCAGCGCGTGCGATGTCCTCGCAGCGTCCAGGTCCACCCTGTGCCTGTCCTGCCCTGCAAGAGCCAGCGCAGCAGTCCCTTGGGGGGTCCAGGCAGTGGGTGCCACTGCCCCGCTCCTGTCCCTCCTCCCTGGGGCCACCAGCAGAAGGGCAGCAAGCTCTGGGACAGGCACCTACCTGTAACAGTCACCCAGGAGAGCCGGTAGCCAGTAGCACCACCGACGGGCTGCCAGGCCAGCAGCATGCTCTGCGCCGAGACGTTGTGGACGGCCAAGTGCTGCACACCCACCGGGCGCCCTGTGGGCGAGAGGTGCCCGTCACCTCCCCCACGCGAGAGCGGGGAAGGGGGCAGCGGGAAGCACCTTCGCCAGCAAACCCGCCTGCTCTGGCAGGGGGAAGCCCCCTTGCCCCTGCTTATGGATGCTGAATTGCACTGAGGTCACCGAGCGCAGCCCATGCCCGAGCGGCTCCTTCAAAGCACCCCAGCTCCAGCAAACTGGAGTTCAAACGCCCTCCTCTTAATGCCTTAAATATTTTCTGCAGGTTAAGGCCGCCTGGGGCAGCTGAAGGAATCGGTTTGCCAACATTTGAGGCTTGTAAAGGTGTTGCCCTAGGGCCTCACCCTTGCTCCTGCACGGCAATGCTTTCCACCACCCTTGCGGAAACCAGGCTTTCCTCCCAAAAAGTGCAGTGCTTGAATTTATAAAAAAAACCCTGCATTTTTTCGGTCAACATTTTTACGTCACGTGGGGAAAGCTCCAGCGGAAATACTCCCATAAGGCTACGGAGGAGCTGGGAGAGCACGCAGTGCTGCATCCCCTCCAGGAGCACCTTCTGGGGCTCAGAGCATCACCTTGTAGTCATTCTTGCCCACATCCCCAGCCCAGCCCCCCCAGAGAGCAATGGGCCAGGCAGCCCCATCCCCATGGGGCATGGTGACTGGAGGGGCAGCCCTGTGCTGGGAACTCATCCTTGTCCCCGGCTAAGCCCAGGGTCGGGCACGGTGCTTACGTGTTCGGGCAGTGAGGGTGGCGGGGACGGCGGGCTGCTGCGCGTAGCGGGGTCGGAGCGTCACCACGTACTCGGTGTCGGGGCGCAGGTTGCTCAGCGTGGCTGACTGCGCGCTGGCCCCCAGGCTCTTCTCTTCCTCCTGAGCTGCTCCTAGGGGGGAGTTGGAGGGGTAAGGGTGGGCACAGGGACACAGCGTGTGCTGGGCCCGGCAGGGAAGGGGTGTCCGCAGGCTGGCACCCTGCCCTGGGGATGCCAGGCGGTGCCAGGGGTGGGGAGCGCTGGGAGAGGCTGGGACGGCGGCCAGGGGCACTCATTGGAGTGCCTGGGGCCAGGGAGGGGCTTCCAGGTGCACAGCTCCAGCCCAGCGCCCGGCTGGGATGGGGGTCTGCTGCCCACCCCCCACGCACAGCAACTGCGGGGGCACGCACACTCCTGCGCTCTCAGCCCCGGGCAGGGGCACACATGGGGGCCCCGGCTGTCATGCACACCCATGCGCACACTTCGAGCCCTGCGCACCAAAGCCTCCAGGTGTAGGAACACACACGCCACCTCCACGCCTCCGTACACACATGGGCCCCACAGCCTGCGTACGAGCGCCGGCTGCCGCAGTGAAGGCAGGTGTGCACACACCCGCGGCGCTTTCGGCATGCACCCCATGCATCACCTCCATGCATGCACCCCTGCATGCATGCACCCTGCCATGCAACCCCCTGCCATGTCCTGCCCGGCCCATGGGGCTCTGCAAAGGCAAGGCATCCAGGCAGGACCGTCCCCTCGCAGGGACCATCCCCTCACCTTGCACGGCGTAGCTGAGGCTGTAGCCCTGGGGGGGCTCGGGGCCGGGCTGCCAGGCCAGCCGCAGGAAGGTCAGTCCAGTCTCCACCACACGGAAATCCAGCACGGAGCCGGCGCGGCTCTCTGGAGGCACAGGGAGCCAGGGATAAGCCCCCAACCCCCTGTGCTGTGGGCACCCAGTGCCTGCCTGCATCCCCATTCCCGTGGGCATGGACACTCACGGGTGCGTGCTCGGCTGGACACTGACTCGCCGATGCTGTTGGCGTACTGGGCGGTGATGGTGACCAGGTACTCCGTCCCTGCGCGCAGCCCCCGCAGCACAGTGCTCGTCTCCCGCGGCCCCAGGCTCACCTGGGCAGGGACAGTATCACCCCCCTGCCATTCCCAGGCCACACATGGGACCGCCGGGGACCCCCAGGGACTCCGAGCAGGCAGATGGGAGCGCTCACCTCCTGCCGCTCTGCCACGATCGGCTGCCCCAGCCCCGTCAGCGGCACGCGCTGCACCCGGTAGCCGGTGACAGGGCCGCTGGCCGCCGTCCAGCGGATCCGCAGCTGGTCAAGGCCCCGCTCCAGGATCTCCATGTTGGAAGGGCCGGCGTGGATTGGCCCGTCTGTGGGGGAGCACAGGAGCCGTTGGCTCCAGGGCACGTGGAGTGGCAGGGAGAGCTTGCCGGGGCAGCACAGCCACGTGCCCAGCGGGATGGGATGGCCAGGAGGGCATTTTGGGGAGGATGGGTGCTAAGCATGCATCCAGGGTGAGCGCAGCCTGGCACCCAGCACTGCCAGCACCCAGACTCCTCAGGGAGGAGGGTCGGTGCCCATACCCAGGAGGCGCAGGGTGCCCCCGACGTTCGTGCACACCCTGCGTGTCATCAGCGGCACCAGCGTCCCCAGCAGCTTGAAGTCACCAACATAGAAGAAGAAGGCATCGGTGGGCATTGAGGCCACACGCATCAGCTCCTTGTGGTCAGCGTTCTTGATCCCTGGCAGGGATGGAGATGACAGGTGAGGGCAGGGACCCTGAACCCGGTGGGACCCTCCTCACCCAGCACCGAAGCCTCACTCACCCACAGCGAAGACCTTGATGCCCTGGCTCTTCAGCTTTGCTGCCGGCCCCTCAGCATCATCCTGGGACTTGCCATCCGTTATGAGGATGCAGATCTGTGGGGCCGGGTGAGAGCCATGAGACTCAGCCCGGGGCCCGCAGACCTGCTGCATCCCCCCTGGGGTGTCCCCAGGGCCACTGCCCTGCACGTACCTGGGGGACCCCTGGCCGGAGCTGCGTGGGGCCAAAGAAGTTGTCAGCGACGTAGCGGAAGCCGGCACCGGTCCGTGTGTTGCCGCCCTTGTAGCTCAGCTGCTGGATGGCCCTCCGGACGCTTGTGCCATCGGTGTGCTGGGAGAAGGAGAACTCCACCCTGGGGGGTGTGGGGGACGCGTCACCTCCCGGCCCTGCCACCCTGCCGCCCCGCATGCCCCCTCCCCGGGGCTCACCGCGGCTCGTCGCTGTACTGCGCCACAGCGAAGCGCACCGCCTTCTCGCCCACCACCTGCACGAAGGGCGCCACCAGGTCATCCATGAAGGTCCGGACAGCGCGGAAGTTGTTCCTGCCGATGCTGGATGAGCCGTCCACCAGGAAGGCAATGTCAGCCTGCAGCACGTCCTCGCACACCGCTGCGGGGCAGTGATAGCGCTCAGGGAGTGGACTGGCACCATGGCACGGTGGTGCTGGGCTCCTCTCGCCTCCCCACACCACGTGCATCTCGTGCTCAGCACCCACCTTGGCTTCTCTTCTGTGCCGTGGCAGCTGGGGAGCCCAGGAGCACGGGGAGCACGGCGAGGAGCAGGAGCCAGCCGCGCATTGTGGGAGCCTGCAGGAGAGGATGCTGCCACCACCGCCGCCCCACACCAGCCCCATGCCTCTGGGGACAGCGGTGACAGAGTGGCAGGGCCCAGGAGGTCCCAGCACCATGCCATGCCAGGATGCCTGGCATCCTCGGGAGGGCAAGGTGCTAGCACCACCCTGGGCATCACTGCTGGCACCCTGTGGCGCAGGGGAGAGCTCCCACTTTGGGCTGGGGCAGGGAGGCAGCGGGGCTGTGCCTGGCCCCATTACCACACATCCCCCACGCCGGAGGAGCAGCCGGCAGCACCCAGCACCCGCACAGTGTGCCAGGTCTGCCGGCTCACCGTAGAGTGCCGGGCAGCCGGGCAGGCAGCAGCTGGCCTGTGTCTGGCCAGGTGGGAGCAGTGCCGGTGGCTACCCCACGGCATGGCACAGGCCGGCAGTGGTGCCGGGCACAGGAGGGCACAGTCGCGTGTGCATGCCCCACGCTGGCCCGCGCCTGGCCTCGCTCCAGCCCTACCCGTTCAGCCTGGCCGGGCCTGGCCCGTGGCCCCGGTCGCTGCCTGACACCCAGGGGAGCCGTGCCCCGGCCAGCGGGAGGCTGCCAGCCCTGGCTGCAGGGTGTGCGCGGGCTCTGCCTCCACAAGCCCTTCCCGCTGCCTCCTGCCTGCCTGCCTGCTCCACGCCTCGGCACGGGCAGCAGCTCACCCCAGCTGCTCCTGCCCACCAGTCCCCCTGCCCGCAGGGGCTCCCCACCACCCCAGGAAGGGTGGCAAAAGCGGGGTGCTCTAGGGCAGCGGGGAGCCGGGGTGGGCAAGCCCTGCCCGCCAGACCCCACGCCCCGCCGCTTCCCACGCACGCACATGGCTGCGGGAGGCACCCGGCCTGACACCGCTGTGATGGCCACGCCGGGTCTCAGCCCAAACACAGCCCGGCCCGCCTGAACCCAGGAGCTGCGAGCCCGGCGGCCGCCCCGGCGCGGGAGGGCGGACGAGCGCCCACGGGTGCCCGCGTGGGAGGCGCACTCCTGCCCCGCAGCGCCCCCCCGCCTGCAGCGGGACCCCCGCCACAGCCCCCCCCCCCCAGGCCGCACGCACTCACCCACCGCCCCCCGCGGGGCTGCACCGTGCCGTGCCGCTCCGTGCCGCTCCGTACCGAGCCGAGCCGGGCGCAGGCGGTGCCGGCGCGGAGCGGCCCTCGGCGCTCCCGCCCCTTTATTGAGGGCGGCCCGGAGCGCGGTGCTGGGGGGGGGGGGGGGGGAGCGGGAGAGCCGCGGCCCCCGCCCAGCCCGGCCCCCCCAAAAGGGCTTTTCCCACCCGCTCCCCGGGGAGGGGAGAAAAGCGGCTTTTCGGGCTGTTCCCCCCAAAAGTGCCACCCCTGGCTCCCCCGCCGGTTGCACCCCGGGCAGGGGCTGGAGGGCTCCGGGATGGATGAAGCAGGAGGGGGTTGGACCCCCGGGAAGGGTTTCTGTTGGGCTTGCCACGGAGACCTCGGTGCGGGGCTGAGTGAGCCCCGGGTGAGGCTCGAGGCAGTTTTCCCTCCAGCATCTCCATCCTCCACGTCCCAGGAACGTGGTGAGCGGCTCTGGGACCTGCCAGCCAGGAGCCGGCCACACACCTCCATCCATCTCGGGGGAATGTGTCCCCAAGGACCTCAGGGCACTGCCTGGCCCTGGGCAGAGCTGGATGGAGCTGCCATGGGGACCAGAGCCCCTGGCCCCCTCCAGGTTAGAGCCTGGCTCTGAGTACCAGCCCTGGGAAGGACAATGGTGGTGGAGAAGGGCTGCTCCCCATGCCAGCGCAGCTCCCAAGAGGCTGCAGGACGACCAGGCCTCGGCCAGGACCTTTCCTGCACCCACAGCTCATGGTACCTGTCACGTGGGACCCTAGCACCCATGGCTCAAGTATGGGGACTGCCCTGGAGCCAGCTGTGCGGCATCCTCCCGCCCTGCTCTGGACACCATCTCCCAGCAGCCACCACAGCAGACTGGTGGCCAAGACCTACCCCAGAGCTACAGAAACATGCTGTAAAGCCACTGGTGGTGTGACTGCAGTTGGTGGGAGGAGGCGAAAGGGAGAGGATGCCCAGCAAGGCGGGCAGGGCCCTGCGCTGCCCTGGCCTCACTCCCTGCCCGCCTAGTGACTGGCGGGACCATCCCCTGTGGCTCCTCCTCGGCCCAGGGTGCACCCCTGACCCTCAGGGTTCCCTTCGCCCCCAGGGCACCCCGTGGGACCGCACTGCTCCTTGGTGCGCATCACGCTGCACCCCATCCTCCCCACTGGTGCCTGTGCTCACCTGGGGCTGACCCCAGCTCATGGCCCCAGCATGTGCCCCGTGCCACGTCCCCTCTGTCCCCTTGGTCACCCCACATCCCCCTGTCCCCAGCACCTCGTGTACCTGTGCCCTCCCAGCTGCCGGCCCAGGGGCTCCCCTCCGGCTCCTGGCGGGGCAGCAGGCAGGTCCGGGGGCATCTTCCTTCAGGCAGCGAGGGGAGCGACAGCGGGGGTCCCTGGTGCCCAGGGCCACCTCACAGCTGGGGGCCGGGGGCAGGGCCACCTGCCACGGAGCAAAGATGCTCCAGGGCTGGCTGCAGGCAACTTTCCCAGGCACACACTGTTCCCAAGCAGGGGAGGAGCGGCGATGCCCCCACTCTTCTTAAAGGCGCAGCAAGCAGTGCATCCCTTCCTCTTCATTAGCCTTCCTCTCGTTAGGCCCCAGCCTTGGCCCCCAAACCTGGCCGGCCGGCTCCAAAGTTCACAGTAGCTACAGGTTTCCCCCTGCCTGCCCCAGCTCTGTGGGTCTGGCCGTGGGTCCAGCATCCCCAGGTCAGGACCGTCCCCAAACCCTCCTCCTGCCAGAGCTTGCTTAATGAAGGCAGGGCGGCCTGTCCCAATTAGACAAGGGGCTTCGTTAAACAAGGAGCGGAGGGGTCTGCCAAGGGCTCTGTGGCTGGCCCTGGGCCCGGAGCTGGCGGAGCAGCCCCACAGCGCGGTGCCAGCAGCAGGGCATGGGCGGCTGGGGGTCGCCCCAGCTAATGGGGGCAGCGCTGGAGCGAGCATCACCCAGTGGGTACTGCAGGCAGAGCCACCGGGGCAGCGATGCTTTGCAGCTGTGCCAGGGGCTCTGCCTGCTATCTCAGCCCCCAGGAACATGGCAGGCACCAATCTGGGGTGATCCCCAAACCCTGCTCCCCCGCAGGCAGGCCGGCAGCCCAGGAGCATCTTCACCGTCTTGCCAGCAGCATCCCCCTTGCATTGGCACTGGAGGGGGGCATGC
Source organism: Gymnogyps californianus (assembly GCF_018139145.2). Lineage (NCBI taxonomy): Eukaryota > Metazoa > Chordata > Aves > Accipitriformes > Cathartidae > Gymnogyps > Gymnogyps californianus. Next base: position 13,998,880 of record NC_059483.1, read on the forward strand.
AGGGGTGCTGGGTCCCCAAAACCAGAGTGCCTTCCCCTCCGTGGTGTTTCCCAGCTCCCCCCTGCATACCAGGGCTGGGGAAGGAATCCGCGGCCCCGGGCGCAGGACGGTGCCGCCTCAGCGGAGGGAGAGCACCAGGTGCGAGTGACTCACCGGCCGCCCCGCGCCACTGCACGCCAGTCCCTCCGGGAACATCCCGAAAAGCTGTCGGCCCTTTCCCAAGCCTGGCGGGCTGGCAGCCAGGCCATCAGTCCTTATTCCCACAGCCCAGGCTTGGGGTTCCCCATCTCCCAGCTGGCTTGGCTCCAAAGCACGTTGACTCCTCTCCACGGACACTGATCAAAGCTTGCAGGGCTGACCCTAGCCCCAGCCCCTCGCCCCTGCCTGCCCTGTGCATGCCACCCCAGTCCCGAAATGCCACTCGCCAGCTGGCCACGCACCCCCTGTGGCACAGTCTCTGCTGCCCCGTAAGTCTCAGATCACGAGAAGCCCCAAAACATCTCCCCAGGTCCCATCAGCCCTGGGCACTGCCCTGGGCTGCAGGCACGAGGGGAGCACCAGCTCCGAGCCCCGCAGGGGGTCACGCCACCCCCAGGGACGGGAGCCCCCTGGTTTGAGAGTGGGCACATGGGAAGCACCGGGGCTGAGCCTCTCCCTGTCCTGCGCTTGCCAGGTGTGCAGCCTCGCTGCCGTTTTAGTGGGAAACGAGGAAAATCTGTTTTCTTCAGCCCCAGGTGAGGTTTCAGCTCTGCGTCAGGCGGCAGGAAAGATGACTCACGTGGCATGGTGAGACGCGGCACGGTGAGACGTGTGCTGGGCTGCAGAGCCAGCTGCAGCTGCGGTGCCGTGGGTCCCGTGCCCCATCCTCTGCCCACCCTCTCCACATCCTGCAGCCGCTGCCTTCAGCGCTGATACGGCCCGGGCTGGGATTCAGCACAACCCTTACAGGACTTTAGTTTCCTGGCCCTACGGCAGTCCGGCAGCGCTCCCGCTTCAGCCCGGCGTGGGCATCCCCACCTGGCGGGGATGCATGGGGCAGCTCTGGGGCTGCTGGAAGGGAGCTGCCCCCTCTCCAGGCCCTCTTAAATTTGGGGGCTTTCAGGCAGAGGGAAGCAGCAAGGGGCTGGCGCCGAGGCAGGCGAGGGGAGGAGGAGCTGGCCGGAGCCAGAGGGGGATCCTCGCCTGCCGCGGGGGCCGGTTGGGACACGCTCCAGGAATGTCTCCCAGCACCAGCCACGGCCAGCTCCCTGCCGCAGCACCCAGCCACCCACCCCCAGCATCCCAGGAAAGGGGCCCGTAGACCCCCACTGCTGTCACCAGCCAGCTCGAGGAGACCGCTGGAGGGCCAGCGTCACACTCACAGTGCGGCCTCAGGGAACCCCACGCCACCCCACAGGGCTCCCCAGCAAGCCCAGGGGCCATGAAATGGGCCAGGGCGGGGAACTGGTCACCCCTTACCTCCTGCTGACCTGCCCCGAGGGGTTTGGGGTTGGAAATGGCCATGCCAGCCCTCCAGGCTGCGCTTCACAAGGGGAACGGACAGCAGACCCCCAGCTCCTCTGTGCTGGAGAGGACATCATGCAGCACCCCCCGTCCTGCTGCTGCCCAAAGCCACATCCCTGCAGGAAAAGGAAGCAAAGTATCACATCAGGGCGAAGCCAGTGAGCTGCCCTCTCTGCCCAGCGGCTCTGGGGATGCCCAAAGCAAGGGGGATGTTCCCGGCTGCGGGGACCACAGTGGCTGTGGGGGCAGCAGCAGGGACGGTCTGGTGAGTGAAGGATGATGGAGGCAAGTGGTCCCACTGCAGCCAGGCTTGGGGTCAGGCTGAGCCCGCTGTGCCCCCACGCCAGGGCTCCCCGTGGGGTGGGCACATGCCCTGGCTCCCCCCACAGCTGCTGTGGAGGGATGGGAAGTTTTTGCAGCCCATAAACTGTTGTGTCTGCAGGCTGCTGCCGGCACGGCCACACACCAGCATCTCACAAAGCTGCTCTGGACTGCGGCCAGGCCCTGCTGTCCACACAGACAGGGCTCAGGGAGGGAATGGTGACACCATGGGGATGTGACCCCCCCCTCCTTGGCTGAGTCAGGCAGGAGAAGGCAGCCCTGGTCAGCCTGACCACAGAGGCCAGGCTGGCTCTCAGGGACAGTGAGGGAGGGGAAAGCCAGGCACCACCAGGGCTCCACTGAGGGCCGGCAGCCCTTTGCAATGGCACGGGGCCAGCGTGCCAGAAAGGGGGGTGATGGTGGGGATGATGGCAACGGGACGAGGAGCTAGCAGCACTGCGTGGGGCTCAAGAGTCCCTAGTTAACAAGCTGCCTTCATCAGCTGCATCCTGCGGCTGGGCTTTGGGTGATGCTGGGGATGCCCAGAGAGGCTGCGCAGTGGCTGGGGCTGGGTGTCAGGGACCCAGGGGGAGGCAGGGAGAAGCAGGGTGCAGGCAGGGGCTGAAGTGCCCATGGAGGTGATGTGCCCCATGCTGCACATGACCACCCACGCAGCCTGGCTCATCCCGCAGGAATCCGGCTTCTCAACTGATCGAGGCATGAGCTGCTCCCCTTCACTCCTGGCCCTGTGGCCCCCACCTGCAGCGGGGACCAGGCTCCATAAAATAAGCCTGGCTTGCCCCCAAGGATGGGGATGCAGGAGAGGGTGGAAGTGCAGGGATCGAGTGCAGCAAAACTCCCCCAGCACCTCCATGTGGGGTCAGTGCTGCTTTTCCCTGTGCTGAAAGCCCCACAGGGTGCACATGCCCTAGAGATGCCCCAGCCAGCCCAGCACATGCTGCTATGGAAGGGAAACTCCTGTCTCTTCATAGGGTCAGACAAATTGCCTGCCTCAGGGGCACGGCGGATTAAGGCGCTCCCGGCCCAGCCCCGGCTGCGGGGTATGCAGGCAGTGGCAGGCAGCACCCAAGGTGTACGAAGAGGGACCCAGGGACCCATCGCGGTGCGAGAGCAGGGGCTGGCAGAGCAGAGGAAGCGGTTTCCCTTTGGATGCCTGCAGGAAGAAGATGAAGGGAAGCCGAGGGAGAGCCGCCAGCCTGCGGCGTGCACGCTCAGGGCATATGCGGGCTGGGTCCATGGTGTGCAGAGCGTGACTCGACATGCCGGGCGGCTGAGCCAGCCCGTGCCCGCCTGCACCGGGTGCCTGCACCCGCCGGTGCCGCCCAGCCTGCCTGCTCAACCCCGCGCAGCCGCAGGGGTCCCCGGGGACCAGCATCGTCGGCAGCGCAGCGCCTTGGGCCAGGCAGCGGGATGCAGAGGTGAAAGGTGGCATTCCTGCAGCCGTCCCCTGGGAGAGCGGTTTGGGGCAAGGCCAGGTCACTGGTGCTTCCCTGCAGTGCCGCGGGAGGCGAGGAGATCGTCTTACCTGCAAATACCAAGGTGCCACATCTCTGGCTGCCTCGAGCCCTCACCAGCATCCCTCCGGGAAGGTGTGCAGGCAGATGGGGCAGCTCAGCCCCCACTGGGTGCTGGGGGGGCCGTCACCGGGGCAGGGGCTGCTCCTGGCCTCACACAGTGCCTGCCACTCTGCACCAAACCCAGCTCCCAGGGGCAGGGCAGGAGGGGCACCACAGCTTCAGGGAACTGGAGGGGCACGCAGGAGCCCAGCACTGCTCCTGGGGACCTCACAGGAATACTCACCAGCGCCGCAGGCAGGATGGTACCACGGTTCTCTGCTTCAGATCAGACTGACCCAGGGAGCAGCTGAGCAGGGGCATCTGCAGGAGCCCAGGACGCAGAGCCCAACCCCGCAGAGCTAGGGCGCTTGCCGGCAGCACGGCAGCCCTTGCCACATGTGGGGGCAAGCTGCCCGCCAGCTCCCAAAGCCCACAGCACCTCTGCACCCCATCAGAGGGGGACGAGCACCGTGAAGCCACGGCTGCCCTATCCCTCCTCTCTCAGCCCCAGAGCTAGGAGCAGCCAGTGCAGGGGGAGATGGGCAAGGCACTGCCACCTTCCCTGTGCACAGGAGCTGCTCTGCTGCCCGACACCGAGCTTTTCCCCCTCCCAGGGCTGGGAAACAGCAGCTGCCTGGCTCCCAGCATGGTACCCAGGGCCACAAGGCCAGCTGCAGGCTAACCCGGCCATGGGAGTCCCCACGGACCCTGGAGAGCCGTGATGGGAGACCTTGCAGGAGCAGGCAGCAGTGTGGCAGGGGGTGTCAGGGGGAGCAGCGTGGTGGCAGGGGCACACAGCAACTGCTCGCCCGGCAGGGAGGAGGAATGGCAGGCAGGCAGGCAGCGTGCGGGCCTGGGAAGCTGGAGCTGTTCCTGGTATGCTGCCAGCTGTGCTGCAAGAAGCTGCTCCTTCGGGGGGGGTTCACACAGCATGATGGGGCCGGGAGTATTTGTTCCTCCCTCCAACAGCAACGGCAGATGCCTCCGCGGCTGCAGCAGCTCAGGGCAGCTGTATTCCCAGGGGAGGAGCACTGCCAAGAGGAATAGCTGTGAGTCCAAGGAGCCGGCCCTCCAGGGCCCCTGTCCCAGCCCCAAAGGACGAGAGTGAGGACACACTGGACCACTGTCCTAGGGCCCTGCTGCTGCACCAGGGCTCGCTGGGGATGGTCATTGCCTTCCCAAGAGATGGAAATAACGAGTCACTAATGGTTTGTGCACAAGCCCTCCTGCTGCTGAGCCGCGGGCAGAGGCACAGCCAGCCCTGGCAGAGCAGCACGCCAGCCTGCAGTCACAAGTGACCGGCAAGAGGTACCCGCTCTGGAGCTGGACAAGGAGTTTGCCCACCTCAGCTCTCCAAACTCAGCTCTCCCCCAGCCCCCGTGCCAGGGAAAGGCTGCCCCTTGCTCGCTCCCCTTTCAGCTGATCCTGCTCTCACTTCCCCATTTTTGCATCTGGGATGCAGCTCTGGCGGCTGGGATGACAGGGTGGTTGCTCAATGCTTCCTCTCTGCCTCTATTGAAGTGTTTCACAATCTGCACCAACACCCCCTAAAAACTACCTGCGGCTCCATATAAATTTCTGGCAGGGCTCATGAAAGAGCCCCCATCCCACTCTTCACGGGGCTCGGCTGCTCCTTGCGCAAGGGGAGCCCGACGGAGCCGTGGGGAGCATCGCCTGCAGCTCGAGGGCTGGTGGGAGACGTGCGGGGCGGCACTGCAGCCCAGCAGGCAGCCACCGGCACGTGCTCCCCAGGGAGGGGACGGCACAGCTTGCACCGAGGTGTGGCAGGGGGCCCTGCCCGGGACAGGCAGGGGCATGGAAGGGGGTACGTACTGCTGGAGAGCCAGGGCCATGCTGCAGCCCCCAGGGAAGGGGCTTTTGCAAGTCTTGGGTGCTGGTAAAGGCACGTGGATGGCGCAAGCTCCTTTACCTGTAGGACGCCATCATGCCTTCCCCTACCACAGGTATGCCAGCAGCTGCAGGATACTTCCCTGAATGTTTTACGCAGCAGCCACGGTCCATGGGAAGGATGATAAACGTTTGGTCATCAGTCTGCTGGGGTGGTGAGGAAGCTGGGGGGGGAGGGGGGGCCAAAGCTGCAGGAGGGGCCGGGAGCACCCCGACCTGTGGGGGGGCAGGCAGGGTTGCAGGGGGTCCGTGCTCCAGAGGGATTTGTGCAGTTCACAAGACCAGACTTGTCCTCACGGCTCTCCCCTGCGAGGCTGTGCCATTGCTCCTTCAGCTCTTTGGCTGGGTGCCCGACTCCAGAAGAAAAGAATAAAAAGGACGAAGCACCCGCCCTGCCCCGTCGGATGAATCGCTGTCTGTCACCATGGGAACTCCTCCCTCCCCAGATCCCCCCAGGATGACTTCATATCTCCATCGAGCAGGAGGGCTGCGTCACCAGGATGGCACGGGGCCGATGGACACGTACATCTCACGCAAGGACCCCTGCAGCTGCGGTGGCGGACACGGGGCAGGATGCTACAGAGCTCCAGGGGGAAGGCTGAGCAGCACAGGTGAGGGTCCCGCAGAGGACAAGGGTATGGTCTGCACCCCTACAGTGCATCCCCAGAGGAACGACAACTGGGGACTCTCAGAGCTCCAGCACCTCTGCACCCCTCCTTGTTGCCATCGAGGAGCACAGGATCCTGTCTCTGGCCCCCCACCACCTTCAGGAGTCACCAGCCTGGGACCATGAGGACCTCATCCCTCTCCAGCCTCCTCAGCAAAGCCAGGGCAAGGTCACCTGTGAGTCACCACCACGCGTGCGAGGCACAAACAGGAGATACTTCTGTTCCCATGTCATAGGGGCTCCTGCCAAGTGCTGCACATCTGGAACAGCTGTAAACAAAGCAGGGGAAGCTGGAGAGCCACGGCAGAGAGCAGTCAGGGGCAGCGGGGACCTCCAGCCTCGTAGCAGCCGGGTGGGGGGAAGGAGTGGAAATAAATGCAGAACCGCCAAGTGGAACCCAGACGCCTGGGGCTCAAGCACACTCACCCGCTGCCTCTTCCTGGAAGGCCCTTGGCACGCCAGGGCATCCTCCGCGCCAGGTGAGCAGGGGCAGGAACTTGCCACAGACACACTGCCTGCTGCTGGGCTCTGCCTGCTGCTCCAGTTCCTAGAGCCACTGCTCACCAAGCCTCCTGCAAGAGGCCCCAGCCCCACTCGCCGTGTCCGTGGGTAATTGTCGCTTCACAGATCCTTACCTGGAAATGAAACCCTCCAAGTTTCATCGGTAGCACCAAGTCTGTTTCTCGATTGCTACAAGCACGACCCAAGAGCGATGTGGTCTCAATGGAAAGGTCACGGTTTTGGTATGTATGAATCTGTACAATGCTAAACTGTACCCAGAGAAGCTCAGAATACAGTTTTCTGAAGCTGAATATACACCAAATCCTAAATCTCAAAGCAACACAATTTTAATTCCCTAGATTAAACATTCAAATAAGGAAGAAAAAAATCCACCCCTCCAAAGAGTCACTCACTTTTCCCTAAATAGAAAAAATAAGAGATAAGCAGCATGTTCCTTTTTCAGCTTTATCCAAGTGCCTACTCTGAAAAAAAGTTACACACAAAGTAGAAAATACTGCACAGTACCTGGGCTATTTTACAAAACACTTTGCACATCTGAGTCGTCTTGTGCCGAGGGCAGTGCACGTGGAGCAGCTTTATTCTGCGTATTGCACCGAGTGTCAGTACTCACATTCACAGCAGGGCAACGCAGCGCCCAGAAAAGCTAAATGCTCAACGTTGCACTGCAGGCTCTTGGCGAAACTAGGAAGAGCACGCAGATATTCAAGCTCCTGTTTCAATATCTTAATTACATAATTAGCCTCGCTGAAATCAGGTCATGTGGCACTCGATCCAGCTTCCTTCTCTGTCCTTGTGCTGTCTGTGCTATGCAGTTCTCACACCAAGGCAGTGTACGGAGCCCTAAATAATCCCAGAGAGCAGCGGAGGCTCAGCAATGGATGGTGGGACGCCGAGCAGGAGCAGTGTCTCCAGAGCACCTGGTGGGTGATCCAGCACAGGTACTACTCCCATTGACACCTCTGTACAAAAAAAAATCCCTCCTGCTCTCACAGACCAGGGCCGGGACCTCCCCAAGGTCCCCAGCCTAGTGCTGGGCCAGCACCTCCATTTTCCATTCCCAGGCAGGTGAGGAACCTGGGCAGGTCCTCCTCCAGGCACCACGCTTCTAGTAGCTTTTCTGGACATTCCCAGCAATGGGCAGCAAAGCCGAACCTCAGCCTGGCAGCCCCACTAAAAACCGCACAGCCCTGAGGAAGGAAAATGTGTAAGGGGAAAGAGCTGGAAAGAAGACACTTGCATGGAAAAGTGAGAACCACTGATCCTCTTTGGATGGCGTGTGGGGTAAAGCAGCTTTTAATGAGGGTGTTCAGGGCTCAGATTCACCCCCTTCCAGACATGCCATTGAAGAAAGAGCTGAGACAAAGACAACAAGTCCTGCCACCGTGCCCCGCTCAGCCACATGTCTCATAGCAGCCCGGGATGGCTGTAGCTGGCAGTCAGGCCTGGATGGGCCCTTTGTCTGTTGCTTTTCCACGCAATGAATACACTAAAGCTTTAGATGGGCCGTTTCCTTTTCCAAATAGAAAAATGGGATTTCTGGATATCCATCCAGATACCACTGCTCAACGTTCCTCTCTCCCGGTGTACAAAGACCCGGCGGTGCATAGAAGTGCAAGGTGAAGTGCAGGAGGCCTGGGCAGGGCAAGCCTGTGAGTCTGCCAAGCATCGGGTACCACCCTCACCCTAGCAATCCTGCAGCCCTGCTGGGTGACACTTCATCACAGGGAGAACTCGGCCCTCCTCTGAGCAAACCACACTATACAGGGGCTGGCCGGGGGAAAAGATCCCTGCTCACAGCCATGCCGATGCCTCGGTTGATCCCTGCACTAAGGGGTCCAAGCAGTGCGAGGCTCCAGCAACATGAGACATCAGCAGAGCTGCACTTCTGCCCTGTCTTCTAAACCCCGCTCACCTATTGCTCCCACTGCCATTTTTCACCAGCCTCAGCAGGAGAGTGGGTAGAGAAGCAGGCCCAGAGGGCTGTGGGCTCTCCTCCCAAACGTTCTCTGGCACCAAAGAGCGGCACGGCTCCAAGCCTCTCATTTCTGTGAAAGCCTCTCTGCAGCTCCCTGCTTCCCTGAGGATAGGCTTGGCTCAGCACCTACGATTAGCATCAACTGTACTTTCCAGGGCGGGTAATTAGTTCAGGTGAGGCAACTACTGACAACTGACTGCTGTGGCCCCTCTCTTGGCAAGCGCCAGAATCCCAAACAAGCAGCTCACATATCAAAGGGGCTGCCTCCTCCACAAGCAGATCCACCCTGTACATCTGCCCCAGCCCCGCAGCCCCATGCTGCGGGTACCGATAGGTCTCCTGCTAGAGACCAGGGAAACCTGGAGTGCTCAGCACAGGTCTCTGGCAAGCGCTCCCTCTTTTCCCTGCTAGATTTTATGTACTCGGAATGGCTCTGTATGGTGGGAAAAAAGTCACTGAAGCACTGTGCAGGTAGCATTGCAGAGCCTCACATAGGGTGCACACAACGATGCACAGCATCTTCCTTTCCAAATCCTTGTCTCTTCCAGCCAAGAGAGAGAGTGCCAAGGTGTCAGGGAGGGAAAGCAATTGCCTAGAGGTAGGTGGAGGGCACGAGATTCAAAGAGGGAACTTTAATGGGAGAGGGTAAGAGCACCATGCAGAAAGGGAGGGAGCAAAGGCCAATTCATACACCAGACTAAGTTTATCAGCGCACTCTAATGGGATCCCAAGTAACCTTCCAAGTGAAGTAGCAAAATAAAACACTTAAGCCATTGAAAACTAGACTGGTCAAAGAGCCCCGCTGAACAATCCCGCATTGTCCAGGGAGCCAGGAAACAGATTTATTAGGTCACCCAGGCCATCTCCAGTTTCAGTGAAATTGCCCTATTCTAGGGATGGTTCCAACTCCCTCCGCTGGCACTGCCACTGTCCTTCACTGGGCAGCGGAAACCGCAGGAAGGGGAGGGCAGAGGTCCCGCGAAAGATCTCACTTTTTCAAGGTTTGGGAAAAGCACTGAGGTAGGACACTTCCGTCATGCCAGACATTACCCAGCTTGGATTCCCTTGCACTGAGGCTGCCCCAGTGGAGGAACAGAAACACACCCCTACAGCTCAAACAGCAAGAGACCTGCCAACAAGATCAGAGCTTCAGTTCCTCCAGCACTGAGGGATTCAGCTGCCAAATGCTTGACAACCCTGCACCAATTCCAGGTTACGCTTCCCAAGCCCCTCACTAAGGCTCAGAGTATGGGTGTCTTTGCCAAGCAATAACGCTCTCGACTCCTGAATGGGTTTGCCCTCCCCACCTTTTAGATCCCCAGTCTGGCTGCTTGTTGTTTACCAAGGAAAAATGGTATCGCAAACCTCTCAATCCTTAGAGCTGGTGAAACGCCCGTGTTTCTGGAAGCACGGACTGCCACAGCACCCAAACACGACAGGCACTACAAGGCAGAGTGCCATCAGCACTGCAGCCAGAAGATGCCAACATCTGGGGCATTGCTCAGCCTCGACTCCTAGCTGCTAGCAAGCACCCAACAGCACTCTGCATCCAATGCCACTCACCAGGGCACGGTTCCTAGTCCGGATCAGCCCAGATACTCAGATTTCTACGTGGATAAAAAAGCATCTACAAAATACCTTCTAACACTCCATAATCCAGCCACCCTGGCAGAGCTGCAGCCTCTTGGTCAGGAGGAGGGAGCGGGTGTTAGTCCTCGCTGAAGTGCTGGGAGCATGCTGCTCAGCACAGGCAGCCTGCTGCTTTTGCAGAGAAACAGAGCAATTTGGAAAGCAGCAGTTGCAGAGGGGTTTGAACCTGTTCCTAGTACAAAGTAGTGCAGGAGGGCCTGGGGAATTACTCAGGGAAAACAACCATTCCCAAGCAGATACCTCCAGAGAAGAAAACTTGTAGGAAATGCTAAAGCAAGGATGTACATCTCCCTTTCCTTGTATTTCTCACAAACTGCAAAACACCCTGGAAGCTCACCTTGGGGGCGCAAATATATAGCAATGGAAGACAAAAGAGGATTACAGTCTGATTGCAGTCACAAAACCAAGACAGAATCATTTACTGGTTCCACAAGGCTTGAGGCGTGAGCTTGTTTAGTTTTTCAGCCCTCAGTGCACTTGTAACGAGCCAGAGCTTGCGATGACAGTTAAGCCCAAATTGCATCAAGAACATTTAACAGTTTCAAACTTGCCTAGTATACGCAATGAGTTCAGACACACTGACTCTCTCATCAAGAATCCAGATTCAACACAAATGATTTAGTACACTGGATTAGTCTCAAGTGTAATGACTAACTCCTAGAAACTTTTACACTATTTTTAAATCCCACTTGTCAGGGCAGCACCTGGAAATTAAATGAGAATCCCAGGGAGATTTATCCCAAAGACAAAAATTAAACAGGAGTACATCACAGCTTCCGAGGATAGCTGTGACAGGCTAGTGCCACCTGGTGGGAAGCTTTTCTCCATCCCCCTTGCTCAGTTTCATCCCTTCTGTTCCATGTTCCAGCTTCCCGGAGGCAAGACAAGGGAGCAGCAACCAGATTAACACCAGAAAAAGCAGAAAGGGCTGGGTAGCTTTTTCAACTATTCAGACCTAGAGATTATCTTCCAGCTATAGGCCAGGCCAGCCTATACTTCAGTCAGCAGCTTCTCAGTTATTGCATAGCTGAGACTGACTGGATAGATGGAAGCTCATCTGCAAGAGGAATGTGTAGACCAACACCAACATACTCCACAACAATCTCTGCTCCTTATTGAGCTGCTTTACAGATAACCAGGAAGCTTAAGATGAGAGGTAACATATCCCCATATAGGCTCTGGAAAGATGTTTGTCTAGCGACAGCTCCAGCTCCTCACACCATCCCAGCTCTGCTAGAGACAACCGCCTCAATCATAGTGAGGCAGCATCAGGCCAGGCCCGGCCGATCACCTTCACCAGCTTCAATAGGTGGTGGGAACTCGGCCAGCCAGTTTCGTCTAACTGATTAGGGAGAG